>NC_071998.2:76443589-78890464 GCF_028885655.2 Pongo abelii
CTCTAACAGTTGTCTAAATCTCCTTAAGACATTCAGACTCATTGGAGATCCTGTTGGTTTCATCTCCTTATAGAACTTTCTTCTTGATCCTCTTAACTGCAGTCTAGGCTTATTGCCTTTTGTACCTAGTATGTAACTTCATTTTGAGATCTTCCTTTCTTCATCAGCCTGAGGTGTCTTTTCTCTCTTGTTGTGATTGGATATTATTATCTTCTTGAGTAAAGTGCATGGGAGATAAAATGTTTTGAGGCTCTTAATATCTGAAAATGTCTTTATTCTGTCCTCCCACTTGACTGATATTATGTCTGGGTGCCTTTGAGAATTTTGAAGGCATTATCCATTGATCTTTTGCTATTGAGAAATCTGATGACATTCTGATACATGTGAAAGTTATATGTCGATACCTTTATTCTTTTTTTTTTGTTATGGAGTTTCGCTCTTGCTGCCCAGGCTGGAGTGCAATGGCATGATCTTGGTTCACTGCAACCTTCATCTCCCGGGTTCAGGCGATTCTCCTGCCTCAGCCTCCCGGGTAGCAGGGATTACTGGTGCCTACCACATGCTCAGCTAATCTTTGTATTTTTAGTGGAGACAGGGTTTCGCCCTGTTGGCCAGCCAGGTCTCGAACTCATGACCTCAGGTAATCCACCCACCTCAGCCTCCCAAAGTGCTGGGATTACAGGTGGTAGTCACCATGCCTGACCTTGATACCTTTCATACATAACTTTTTAGGATCTTCTGTTTGTCCTTCTTGTCCAGAACTTTCACTGTGGTCTGGAGCCTTTTCACTTTGATGCTTCAGTTCTAGGAAGCATCCTTGAATTACCTTAACTGTTTTTCCTATAGTCTCCTTATGGAATGTCTGTTATTTGGATATTGAATCTCCTAAACTTGTCCTCTGGATTTTTTTCTTATCCTTTCTTCCCTATTTTTCTTTTTTTCCTTTTTTTTTTTTTTTTTGGTTGAGACAGAGTTTCACTCTTGTTGCCCATGCTGGAGTGCAATGGCGCAATCTCGGCTCACTGCAACTTCCACCTCCCAGGTTCAAGCGATTCTCCTGCCTTGGCCTCCTGAGTAGCTGGGACTACAGGTGCCTGCCACCACGCCCGGCTAATTTTTGTATTTTTAGTAGAGACGGGGTTTCACTGTGTTGGCTAGGCTGGTCTGGAACTCCTGACCTTGTGATCCACCCACCTCGGCCTCCCAAAGTGCTGAGATTACAGGCGTGAGCCACTGTGCCTGGCCCCTTTCTTTCCTATTTTTTATGTCTTTTTCCTCAACTTCATCTTCCAGATCTTTCATTGCACTTTTCTTTTCTCCTGTGATATTTTTAATTTTGAATCATTACAACTATGGCTTGAGTCCAATTTTCCTCATGTCAGATTTTTCCCTTTGCTCTGAATGGTGTAAGCTGTATACTATTGAACCTACTTAAGGCTTTAACTTAAAAGTAGAAGTAACTTTTAAAAAAAAACAGTATCATGTCACCCTTAGTTCAGTGGTTTGGTGTCATCTAGAATTGCTGGGATCCCCAAGACTGTTTTGCAGGATATGCAGAGTTGAAACAGTTTGGTGGTAATACTGAAAAGGTACTTGCCTTTTTGACTGTTACTCTCTTATTAGTATACGGTGGAATTTTTCAGAGGCTACGTGATGTGTGATGATGTGTGATGATGTCATTGCTCTGATGGCTAATGATAATTTGAAACAGTATCTTTCTCATTAAATTTTTTGAGAAATGCTGCCTGGTTGGATAAGGCCCAATTTACTCAGTTCTGTAGGGCTATACAAGATCATGATTCTGTGTTCAGTCATTGATCATGCAGGGTGGGGCTTGTACTCTGCTTCATGAGTAAATTCTTAAGTTCACTGTCTATAAAGTTTAAAGGTGAGAGATATGATTACTGAAGTTCTTTTTTTTAGGTGTGGAGTTTCACTTTTTGCTCAGGCTGGAGTGCAGTGGCGCAATCTCAGCTCACTGTAACCTCCGCCTCCTGGGTCCAAGCAACTCTCATGTCTCAGCCTCCCAAGTAGTTGGGATTATAAGCATGTGCCACCGCACCTGGCTAATTTTGTATTTTTAGCAGAGATGGGGTTTCACCATGTTGGCCAGGCTGTTCTGGAACTCCTGACCTCAGGTGATCCGCCTGCCTTGGCCTCCCAAAGTGCTGGGATTACAGGTGTGAGCCACTGCGCCCCTGATGACTGAAGTTCTAAGGAATCTTACGAGTCATCTAGTCTAACCTTTCATTTTACAGATGAGGCAACCAAGGTCAAGAGTGTTTGACTTGCTTCTAGATCTGTGGGGTGTTTTTAAGTTTGATGAAGCTATTTGGTACCCAGATTTACCCTAAATACATGATAGATTATTACATCAGTTTCCAAACTTTTCAGTCTTAGGACCCCATTATACTTTTTAAAATTATAGTCTATGTATGTATTACATATATATAGATGTTTATTATAATCTAAAACTGAGACATTTAAAAAATATCCATTTAAAAATGATGATGGGCCGGGCACGGTGGCTCACGCCTGTAATCCTAGCACTTTGGGAGGCTGAGGCGGGCGGATTACTGGAGGTCAGGAGTTCAAGACCAGTCTGGCCAACATGGTGAAACCCTGCCTATATTGAAATACAAAAATATTAGCCGGGCGTGGCAGTGTGCACCTGTAGTCCCAGCTACTCGGGAGGCTGATGCTTAAACCCAGGAGGCGGAGGTTGCGGTGAACTGAGATCACACCACTGCACTCCAGCCAGGGCGACAGAGTGAGACTCCATCTCAAAAAAAAAAAAACAATGATAACCCGTTGCATGTTAACATAAATAACATTTTTTAAAATGAGAAATAATTGTATTTTCCAAAACAAAAAAATAATATACAAAAGTAGAGTTTGACATTTTTGCAAATCACTTCAATGTCTGGCATAACAGAGGGCAACTGAATTCTCATATTTGCTTCTATAATTCAGACTGTTGTCACATGTTGTTTTGGTTGAAGTATCTGACGTAAATCTGGCCTCACCAAATATGTAGTTGAAAAATGGGAGAATCTTCAGATAATTTTTTATATTCCTCTTTGATACTCCAAAAGCTTGACAGGTGGTAGTTTCTTAAAGGTTAGTTGCACTCTGGAATCTGAAACCCTATCAGTGGACTCTTTATGCTCTGTTACATTAAAATTCATTGCTCTTTCTTGAACTTTGAATGGCTCTTTAATCCATGCCTGATTTTGTAACATGCACTGCCATTTGGAAAATATTGTTTTCCAAATATTGAATATTCAATAAGTTATGCAGATCTTCCAAATTTTTTTTTTTTGAGGCGTAGTCTTGCTCTGTCACCCAGTCTGGAGTCCAGTGGCGTGATCTCTGCTCACTGCCACCTCTGCCTCTGGGTTCAAGGGATTCTCCTGCCTCAGCGTCCTGAATACAGTAGCTGGGATTACAGGTGTGCACCACCATGCCTGGCTAATTTTTGTATTTTTAGTAGAGACGGGGTTTCACCATGTTGGCCAGGCTGGTCTGGACCTCCTGACCTCAAGTGATCCGCCTGCCTTGGCCGCCTCCCAAAATGCTGGGATTACAGGTGTGAGCCACTGCGCCTGGCTAGATCTTCCAAATGTTAACACGTTTCATTATACAATATTAATAAGCACATTTGTTATCACTACCAATACAGAAAGCTCTTCTAAGTATTGGGAAATTGTTAGACTTACAGTGGCAGATACGTATTTTCCAAAATTTTAGATTTTGATTGAAAGCTCAAATTTTATTATTGGCAACAAACATTGTCAGTTTTTCTTGAAGTGACAGACTCATGTATTTTTTTAAAAAATGCCACATTCTCAATTCTGAATAACCATAGTCTGTTGACTGTTTTTTGTTTTTTGTTTTTTTTTCAGGTAAAAGTAGTGTTCCATGATAATTGTGCAAGTGTTTTTTTGAGACGGAGTTTCGCTCTTTTTGCCCAGACTGGAGTGCAATGGCGCCATCTCAGCTCACTGCAACTTCTGTCTCCTGGGTTCAAACGATTCTCCTGCCTCAGCCTCCCGAGTAGCTGGGATTACAGGCGCACACCACCATGCCAAGCTAATTTTGTATTTTTAGTTGAGACGGGGTTTCACCATGTTGGCCAGGCTGGTCTTGAACTCCTGACCTCCAGTAATCCACCTGCCTCGGCCTCCGAAAGTGCTGGGATTATAGGTGTGAGCCACCGTGCCTGGCTGTGCAAGTGTTTTTTTTCCCAAGACAACTATTTTCTTTGATATGCAGCAGAAGTGTTTGTCTGCTTCCCATTTTTTCAAGTAGAATATTTAAAAACTTATACAAGGTTGAAATTGAATAAGATTAATCAGGGCTGGTACTAGAGTGAAGTGAGTGAGGTGGTACCTTATGGTGCAAAATTTAAGAAGTCGAGAACTAAAAATGAGTACGTTTTGCTCTGTAGGTACCTCACTTACTGTACCTTGGCCCTGAGAGTAATAATTTTTACTGCTTTATCAAGGTTGTTCTTTTATTTTCCCCAGCTTTTTTATTGTGTTTAATTAAACAACATAATATTTACCATCTTAGGCCAGGCGTGATGGCTCATCCTGTGATCCCAGCACTTTAGGAGGCCAAGGCGGCAGATCACTAGAGCCCAGAAGTTTGAGAACAACCCAAGCAACATGACGAAACCCCGTCTCTATAAGAAAATACAAAAAATTAGCCGGGCATGGTGCTTTGCACCTGTAGTCCCAGTTACCCAGGAGGCTGAGGTGGGAGGATCACCTGAGCCTGGGAGGTCAAGGCCGCATTAGCTATGATAGCATCACTGCTCTCCAGCCTGGGCAACAGAGTGAGACCTGTCTCAAGAGAATTTTTTATTTATTTATTTATTTTTTTTTACCAGCTTAACCATTTTTAAGTGTACACTTCAGTGGTATTTAATACATTTGTAATGTCTTGCAAGCATCACCACCATTCATATCCAGGACTCTTATCTTGTGAAGCTAAAATTCTCTATCCATTAAGCAAATGGTAACTCTTCATCATTCCTCTCCCCATTTTCTGGCAACCAGCAGTCTACACTATGACTTTTTTTCTTTTTTTGAGATAGAATTTCACCCTGTTGCCCAGGATGGAGTGCAATGGTGCAATCTTGGCTCACTGCAACCTCCGCCTCCTGGTTCGAGTGATTCTTCCACCTCAGCCTTCCAAGTAGCTGGGACTACAGGCACCCACCACCATGCCTGGCTAATTTTTGTATTTTTTTGGTAGAGATGGGGTTTCACCACGTTGGCCAGGCTGGTCTCGAACTCCCGACCTCAGGTGATCTGCCTGCATTGGCCTTCCAAAATGCTGGGATTACAGGCATGAGCTACCATGCCTGGCCCTACAGTATTATTATTGACTACTTTAAGTATTTAATTTAAGTGGACTCATACAGTATTTGTCTTTTTGTGCCTGGCTTTTTTCACTAAGCATAATGTCCTCAAGGTTAATCTATGTTTTAGCATGTCAGAATTTCCTTCCTTTTTAAAACTGAATAATATTCCATTGTATGTGTAGACCATGGTTTATCATTCATCTGTCAATGGGCGCTTGGGTTGTTTCCCATGTTTTTTGATTGTGAATAATGCCACTGTGAACATGAGCATACGAGTACCTCTTTGAGACTCTGTTTTCGATTTTTCTGGGTATATGCTCAGAATTTGAATTGGCTGGATCATTTGGTAATTCTGTTTAAAATTTTTTTTTTTTTTTTTAGAGACAGGGTCTCACTCTGTCACCCAGGCCGGAGTTCAGGGGTTCTGTCGTGGCTTTCTGCTACCTCAAACTACAGGGTTCAAGCAGTCCTCCCACCTCAGCCTCCCCAGTAGCTAGGACTACAGGTGTGCACCACCATGCCTGGCTAATTTTAAAAGATATTTTATAGATACAGGGTCTCACTGTGTTGCTCAGGCTGGTCTTGAACTCGCGGGCTTAGGCAGTCCTCCTGCCTTGGCCTCCCACAATGCTGGGATTACAGGTGTGAGCCGCTGCATCTGTCCTGTTTTTAATTTTTGAAGGAACTGCTATACTGTTTTCCACAGTGTCTCGACCATTTTACAAACCTACCAGCAGTGCACAAGGGTTTCAATTTCTCCACATCCTTATAACCCTTATTTTCTGCAGGGTTTTTTTTTTTGTGGTACCCATCCTAATGAGTGTAAGGTGGTGTCATTGTAATTTTAATTTGCACTTTCCTAATGAATAGTGATCATCAAGGGCATTCTTAGATTGAAGAAAATTTTTGTCTTTTTTTAGCCGTAAGTGCATGGAAGGGAAGAGTACCTGATTAGTTTAGCTTGGGGCCATTGTCTTGATTTGTGCTGAAGCTGCAGCAGTTTTGCCCTCCATTGCCTTTTTACCTTCTGTCATTACTTTTGCATCATTAGTACAGGTGTCAACACAATAAAAAAAGACAATGAACGTTTTGGTATGATTATCAAAGTAATTTTAACATTGCAAGCTCCTGGGTTCCCAGACCACTCTTTGAGAATTGCTGGATTACTAGTATGTGTTCTGCTATGTTTTGTTGTTTTGTTTTGTTTTGTTTTGTTTGAGACGGAGTCTCCTTCTGTCACCCAGGTTGGAGTGCAGTGGCACAATCTTGGCTCACTGCAATCTGTGCCTCCAGGGTTTAAGTGATTCTCCTGCCTCAGCCTCCGAAGTAGCTGGGATTACAGGCACCCACCACCACACCTGGCTATTTTTGTATTTTTAGTAGAGATGGGGTTTCACTGTGTTGGCCATGCTGGTCTCAAACTCCAGACCTCAAGTGATCCACTAGCTTCAGCCTTATTGTTGTATTTTCACTCATGATTCTTACCTGTTTCAGTACCTGGAACTGTTAAAAATTAATGTTATTTAACTTACATTTGGCTAGGGAAGATTGGCTAAAGTTCTGTAAACTGCTTTTTTACACCTTCCACAGGATTTAGTCATCTATATACATATACATATATATATATATATATATTTTTTTTTTTTTTCAGACGGAGTCTTGCTCTGTTCCCCAGGCTGGAGTGCAGTGGCGTGATCTTGGCTCACTGCAAGCTCCGCCTCCTGGGTTCACGCCATTCTCCTGCCTCAGCCTCCCGAGTAGCTAGGACTACAGGTGCCTGCCACCACGCCTGGCTAATTTTTTTGTATTTTTAGTAGAGATGGGGTTTCACTGTGTTAGCCAGGATGGTCTCGATCTCCTGACCTTGTGATCCGCCCGCCTAGGCCTCCCAAAGTGCTGGGATTACAGGCGTGAGCCACCTGGCCCGGCTGCCATCAGTATTTAATCTACTTAGCATGTTACAGCAGTGATTTCTGACTTACCTGCGTATTAAAATCATCTGGAGTGCTCTGAAACCACTGTATAGATTTAGAAAGTTTGGACTTTGGGATTTAGAAAGTTTCTCAGTTGACTCTAGTATGCAGCGAAGGTTGAGGACCACTGCTTTATAGGGATTGAGCACTGTTTTGATTACCTGTTTACTCAAGTGTTTTCTACATGATTTAAACAAAATAGGATTTTAAAAAATGGTTTTGACATCGTTACTGGAACAAAAGGAAATTAGGTGATGGTAACGTGGTTTAAAAACTTGAGAAGTAGCAGTCAGTTCTGTGTAAAAGTTTACTTGGCGAAATATACTAGTGATTTTTAAAAATGGGGTTGGTAATTCTGATTGGAATATTATGGCCTGTGATGGGTCACTTATTCTCAAAAGTATTATTTTTTTCCTAAACCACTTGATTTATAGTATTCTTTTGTATTTACACAAGTACTCACTGTATAGAATGCATTATATTAGTAATTGAGTAGAAATAAGTATTTCTTAGAAAAGGAATTTTAAAGTAATACAAGTACATCTTTTCAGGTGCTAATGTCTTTTTTTTCTTAGAATTAAAAGTTAAATATAAATATGTTCAAAGGATTTTTCTCTTTTTTTTTTTAGAATTAAAGTTGGGAGAACTACTTCATGATAAGCTGTAAGTATTTATCCTTTGAAAATAGTGTAGTGTAGTATTTCAGTTTGTTTTTTTTTATCATGTGGAGTAATAGTCCCTGAAGTTTGAGTAAATTTACGTTTCAAAATTGTGAAAATAAAACTAATTATAAATATATTTTTAACTGTGGTGAGCTATTTTGGAGCAGCTGACCCTAGTTGTGATGTGAAACAGTTATACCTAGGGAAACTGTAACTTATGGTCCTTTCCTTGAGAGCAGATGTAATGAATGTGGAATTTCTTGAAGAAAAGTTATCAGTTGTATGTCATATGTGATAGGTTGGTTGATAACCAAAAATTGGGTGACTAAGTGCTTAGATAAAAGTAAATGAGAATCCCTGTGTCTTAATCAGTTTAGTGTTGCTGTAGCTGAATACCTGAGACTGGGTAGTTTATAAAGAGGTTTATTTGGCACACAATTCTGATGACTGAAAGGTTCAAGACTGGGCAACCGCATCTAGTGAGAGCTTTAGGCTGCTTCAACTCATGGTGGAAAGCAGAAGGGGAGCAGTGGGGAGTGGCATGTGGTGCAAGGAGATCACATGGAAGGGGAGGACGCAAGAGAGAGAAACCGAGGAAGTCAGAGTCTTTAAAACAAACCACCCTCTTGGGTAGTATCGTTGACCCTTGAACAACTTGGGGATTGGGGTGCCGACCCACCCCCTCACAGTCAAAAATCCACGTATAACCTTTGACTCCCCCGAAAGCTTAACTCCTTTTAGCCTATCATCGACTGGAAGTCTTACCAATAACATAAACCGTTGATTAACACATATTTTGTATGTCATATGTGCCATATACTGTATTCTTAGAATAAACTAGAGAAAAGAAAATGTTATGAAGAAAATCATAAGGAAGAGAAAATATACTTACTGTTCATTAAGTGGATCATCATAAAGGTTTTCATGTTTGTCATATTCATGTTGAGTAGGCTGAGGAAGGAAGAGGAAGTTAGTCTTGCAGTCTCTGGTGGCACAGGTGCAAGAAAACCTTTGTCTAGGTGGACTCCTGCAATCCAAACACATGTTGTGAAAGGGTCAACGGTAATTCATTCCTGGGAGAGCAAGAACTCACCTCCCTGGGAGGGCATTAATCTATTCATGGGGATTCTTCCCCATGCCCCAGACACTTCCCACTAGGCCTCACCTCCCAACACTGTCACATTGGGGATCAAGTTTTAACATGAATTTTGGTGGAGGCAAACCACATTCAAACCATAGCACTTTGGAAAAACAAAATAAATGGAAATACTTGTTCGTGTTTATATGCCTATATGTAGCCCCAGTTCCTCTACTGCCATGGCCAGGCTCAATTTTCAAGGTTAGGAATATGAAACTTTTAATTAGTAAGTAGACAAGATTGGACATTGTGGTTGCAGGGTAGGGGAAGTAGAATCTGAAATTCAGTTCTTCTCAGATTTGAGCGTGTGTCAGAATTGTCTGGAGGGGTTATTAAAGCGTAGATTGCTGGGCCCTACCCCGAGAATTCTTAATTAGGTCTAGTGTAAGACCACAGACATCTTACATATTTTCTTTTTTTTTTTTGAGAGGGAGTTTCGCTCTTGTTGCCCAGGCTGGAGTGCAACAGCGCAATCTCGGCTCACCGTAACCTCCGCCTCCTGGGTTCAAGCGATTCTCCTTCCTCAGCCTCCCAAGTAGCTGGGATTACAGACATGCACCACCACACCCAGCTAATTTTGTATTTTTAGTAAAGAGGGGTTTCTTCATGTTGGTCAGGCTGGTCTTGAACTCCCAACCTCAGGTGATCCACCCGCCTCAGCCTCCCAAAGTGCTGGGATTACAGGTGTGAGTCACCACACCCGGCAGAAATCTTTTTCTTCCTCACAGTGCACGTGAAATAATTTGAGTGGCAAGTACATGAAATAATTTTTGTGTCAATCGACAGTTAATTGAAATAGAAGTGTTAGCAAGTTGAGAAGACTAAATGCATAGAATACTTTAGTTATTAAAAGTAGTATAATTTTATACCGTTGTGAAAATATGAATAAGCTTACTGGCTTAAAAACAATTTGTTGGCTCAATTTTTTTATTTGCAGATTTGGTCTTTTTGAAGCCATGTCTGCTATTGAAATGATGGATCCCAAGATGGATGCTGGCATGATTGGAAACCAAGTTAATCGAAAAGTTCTCAATTTTGAACAAGCTATCAAGGTAGTCACCATTGTACTTTTTGTGTTTCCATTTATCTTTTGTTACTTCATGTTAAAACATGGTGCTTAATAATGAAATGAAACGTTGTATTAAAGTCTGTTTCCTTCAAAGCAGCTCAAGTATATAAACAAGAATTAGTTATAGCCTTTGTATGTTAAAGTCTGAAAATTGAGGTCTTCATTAAAATCTTGCTCTAAATTGGTGCATTTGTGTACTTTTAAAATTAACTTTTGAAAGCATTTGACTATATATTCAAATAGGAAAATTGGCTTGGGGGTTAAATTTTGTGTATTAATATATTCATATATAAAAGTAAATTTACACAAGTAAAATACTTGTAGTGAATTTAAAATTGCTTTAGAAATTTATACTTGCCATGGAGTTTGATTTTACATATTTTATAAAGAAAGATTTACTAGGCAAATGGATATCGTAAACAAAATTTACAAATAGTATAGTTAACCAACTTAAGTGAAGCGTTTTAAAAAATCTTTAGTTTTCGGCTGGGTGCGGTGGCTCACGCCTGTAATCCCAGCACTTTGGGAGGCCGAGGTGGGCGGATCACGAGGTCAGGAGATCAAGACCATCTTGGCTAACACAGTGAAACCCCATCTCTACTAAAAATACAAAAAATTAGCCGGACGTGGTGGCAGGCACCTGTAGTCCCAGCTACTCGGGAGGCTGAGGCAGGAGAATGACGTGAACCTGGGAGGCAGAGCTTGCAGTGAGCCGAGATCGCGCCACCTGCACTCCAGCCTGGGCGACAGAGTGAGACTCTGTCTCAAAAAAAAAAAAAAAAAAAAAACTTTAGTTTTCTTTCTAAGTAGTTTTGGGTCATTAAAATGATTTATATTAATACTTAAAGCTGGTTTGAACTGTGCTTTTAAAATACTTGTTGATTTGGCTTTTCATTTTATATAAAGGCCTTTATTTTGATTTTTCTTATTGAAGACCTAAGATACATTGTTTTTACAATTATTATTTGTCAATTAAAAATAAAATTTATAAGAAAATATATCGGTTTTAAGAGTACAGAGTTAATTTGGTGTGATAGTTTTATCAGATGATTAAGATAGCATTTTCTTAGAATTGCTGTTTTTAAATATTGAATGTTAGAAATCCAAAATGCTACTATACATAGTAACCATAAGTTTAAAAAAATTTCTGCTTATATGTCACATTCTTCCTCCTTTTTAGGATGGCACTATTAAAATTAAAGATCTCACCTTGCCTGAACTGATAGGGATTATGGATACATGTTTTTGCTGTTTGGTAAGAATGGAAATAAGACTATTGGTTAATTTTAAAACTGTGATTTACCTGACTCTTGTGATTTAAAAGCCTATACACTAATGTTGAGTATGAAATAAATATAATACTTGGCCTAATAAAGATGTGCATAAGATTAGCAGGCCCGGTAATAGGATTTCATCTTGTTATCTACTTGATTTTACATTCTAATTTTCTGGGTGAAGGGATATTTTCTTTTCAATGAAGATAATATTGTAGCCATTGTTCATAATACCCTTTTCGTTCTCAAGTTACTCAAGTGATAAGTCTGTAATTGGAAGGTTTCATAAATAAGCATGGAATTGAAACAAAAGAGAGCTATTATACAGTGGCTTTAGAGAGATTTTTTCTAATCTAGGATAAATTGTAGTAAACTGGCCATCTCCTGTGAAGAAAGTTTTTTAGTGATTTGTATATGCTGAATTATGTCTTCCCTAGAAAGTATTGTTTGTCGAGAAATTCTCATTTGTACTGCTTCCCCCACCGCCCCGCTTTCTGACCATCCCTTTCTTTTTAAATTGACGTTAAATAATTTTCCTTAGAAATACGTAAAATTTATTCATTTGTTCATTCAGCATTTATTTATTGATTGCCAGTGTGTGTACTTGTATTAGGTGTTTTATATGTATAGTTTTCACTTACGTTTTACATGAGCTTTATTAGGTATCTGTATTATCTTACTGCCTGTGGTTACATTGCTTGGGAGGGGCCTAGCCAGAATCTTAATCCTGATCCTTCATCTTCCAAAGCTGTCTCTTTGTCTCTTTACCCCCTGAAAGATTTCTTTATTACCTTTTAGCAGTTTACAGTCCTAGTGGGTGGAGTAAAGAAAGGAGTCAAAGGATTGCTAGGAACAGACATGTGAATAAACAATTCTGACAACATGTAAATGCTTTTATGATGGTGCCGTGGGAACAGAGAGGAGGAGTTAATTATGTCTGAGAGAGTAGGAAAGGCTGTAGAAAGGAAGTAATACCGGTGTGAGATACTAAAGAATGGTAGGCGTATGACAGGAAGATTCATGGTTTAGTAGGCAAAGAGGGTATATTGCATGGGCATGGCAATGTGAAAATGTTCATTTTGGAAAATTATAAATAGCTGCTTAAGTCTGGCAGGGAGCCAAGTAGGAGGAGTGTGGGATTAGTGGAGAGTGGTGAAGAAGGAGGAAAGGGTAAACAGAGGGAGGATTTTTGCCAAAGTTGAGGAACTATTCTGTGAGACTCTTGGGACTGTATTTAAAAATTTGGACTTTAAAAGGCAGATGGTTTTTAGTCTGGAAAGTCTGTCTTCTGCACACTAGTTAATACCAAATACACACCTTAATTACAGAGTTTTCCACAAACATTTGTCATTTTGCAATGCAGTAGCATATGTCTTACTCTGCTGCAGAATTCTTGGGCTTAAGGTAAAAATAACTATAAACTTGGGCAAATGATTTACTCTGTTTCTTTACATGTA
Organism: Pongo abelii; assembly: GCF_028885655.2. Taxonomy (NCBI): domain Eukaryota; kingdom Metazoa; phylum Chordata; class Mammalia; order Primates; family Hominidae; genus Pongo; species Pongo abelii. The sequence goes on from NC_071998.2 coordinate 76,456,534, forward strand.
AAAGGAGAAAAATACCACCTTTCTCAAAAGTGCTGGGAAGAAATGAGATAAGATATTTGAAAATAACCTAGTATAATATTTGGGACACAGTACTTACCCAATTTTGCCTGTTGTTGGTATTCCCAACCTCTAGTACGTGGTGCCAGACATATAGTGGTCACTTAGTAAAATAGTATAAAACGATTATCTTAGTGTTTTAGAAAGATCTCTAGTTGGGGGTATTAAATTAGAGATGGGAGGCAGGAAAACCTATCTAGTTTCTTGCAATAATCTAGGTGAGATACGGTGTTGGCTGGGTTGTGGTGGTAAGGATTATAAAGTTCAATGAGTGTGTAAGGATCTGGTTAGTTCTATAATTGTGAATTTTCCAGTTTATGGATTTTTTATTGACTACATTGTGGAGTTGATTTCTTTTGGATGCTACATAAAGAGGCAGTCTTAATTTAATTAATCTCTAATATGTTGCAAACTGATTTATGTACGACAATGATTCCCATAGACACTGGAAAAATGTTAGTCAATGAAAGTGAATTCTAACGTGTCTTTTTTTTTTTTAAGTCTTGTGATTAATCTTATTTGGGTCTATGGTGCTCTGGCCTTTGTCTCTAGGATCAATTTAGACTTTGCAGACTCAGTTTATCACCTTAAATATATACCCTTTTTTTTCTTTATAGATAACATGGTTAGAAGGCCATTCGTTGGCACAGACAGTATTTACGTGCCTTTACATTCATAATCCAGACTTTATAGAAGATCCTGCTATGAAGGCTTTTGCTCTGGGAATCTTGAAAATCTGTGACATTGCAAGGGAAAAAGTAAATAAAGCTGCTGTTTTTGAAGAGGTAAGATTTTGTAATGTAAGAATTCCTTGGCCAGGTGCGGTGGCTCACGCCTGTAATCTCAGCAATTTGGGAGGCCAAGGTGGGCAGATCACCTGAGGTCAGGAGTTTGAGACCAGCCTGGCCAACATGGTGAAACCCTGTCTCTACTAAAAATACACAAAATAGCCAGGTGTGGTGGCATGCACCTGTAATCCCAGCTACTTGGGAGGCTGAGACATGAGAGTTGTTTGAACCCAGGAGGCAGAGGTTGCAGTGAGCTGAGATTGTGCCACTGCACTCCAGCCTGGGCAACAGAGCGAGACTCTGTCTCAAAAAAAAAAAGAATTTCTGAAGTTCATTGACTACCTTATTCACTGTGATGTATTTAAATGATTTTGTGATATGTACTTTCGTCTACGTGTATATTTAAAAACAGTTTTTAAAAGTAATGCTGTTGCCATTTACAGATATATTGGGTAAAGTAATTCAGTTCTCTCCAAGAAAGGGCTTTCATCTTAGCATATGTTCTTTCTGTAGTACCATTCATTGAGTATCCGTATGTGCAGAGTACTGTTTTTGGATGTTGTGGGGATTCCCAGAGAAAAATGAAAGAGACAGCCCTTGTCCTCAAGTCTCTTAGAAGTTATAATACAAAAAGGGAGCTAAGGAGAACAAAGATATGAATATTTTAGGGTATAGACATTTTCCTTTAGTTTGTCCTAAGTACCTCACTTGAGGAAGTATTGTGAGTTTTAGAGATAGAAAGATTTTTTTCCCCTTTAGTATAAAAAATAAGCTTTCAGATGCTGATAATTTTCAGGGAATTGCATCTCAACCTTGGACTACAAAAAAAAGAATTGTAAGGGAAAATGTGATAGCATTTGAAATTATTGATAACTAACTATTTTTGTTAAATTCTTCTGTTGAAACTGATGTTTCTTTTTAGTGCTGTTACTGGTCCAGAATAAATTTCTTAGGATCCAACAGTGGTTCAGTGTATAGTATGTAAAACTCTTCTCAATTTATACTATGTATATGAGAATAATTAAATATATACCCAATATGTTTGTCCATATTTGAAGGTATGGCTTTCTTTTTTTTTGAGAGGGGGTTTCAGTCCTGTTGCCCAGGTTGGAGTACAGTGGGGCATTTTCGGCTCACTGCAACCTCCATCTCCCGAGTTCAAGCTATTCTTGTGCCTCAGCCTTCCGAATAGCTGGGATTACAGGCGTGCACCACCACGCCTGGCTAATTTTGTATTTTAGTAGAGACCCGGTTTCACTGTGTTGGCCAGGCTGATCTCGAACTCCTGAGCTCAGGTGATCCACCTGCCTCAGCCTCCCAAAGTTCTGAAATTACAGGCATGAACCACTGTTCCTGGCTGTATGGCTTTGTAAGTTGTTTGAAATAGTGTCTACTTTTTATACAGTTGGTGGTTATTTACATATTTGTATTGATATGAGTATCATTATGGAAAATCTTATTCATTTGGATGGAATTTTAAAAAGATTAGTTTGAGTTAGAGAAATACAGATTATTTTAAATACTGGTATTTTTAAAGTACAACTAAAAGGACATCAAAATCAATGGGGCAGAGAGAGGATTCCTTGAACAACAGTGTGTGAACAAGGTGATTAGCACCCTTGAAAGTTACTTTATCATTATTTCATATCAAAATTTCAGATAGCTGAAATGTGTTAAGTATAAAAAATTACTTAAAAATCAGGAGAAGACAGTTCACAGAAAATAAAATGGCCGTTAAATGTAAGGTGCTTACCCTCATTTTAATGCAAATTAAAACTGAAATGTCATGTTTTTACCCATTGTTGGCAAAGATTAGAAATTTTTTATAACAAGATTGATGAGGATGGGAAAACAGGCACTCAAATACTCTATGTATGTATGTGTATCAGTGAATATGAGCGGTCATTATTTCCTGCTTCTTAGTCTTTTTTTTTTTTTTTTTTAGAACTTCTTATTGGGGAATAATTTCAGATTAACAGCAATTATGGGAACCAGCACAAGGAACATATAATTCGTATGCAGATTCAGCTACTGTTAACATACTGTCCCATTTGCTTTTTTCACTTATGCGCATGCTCCTGCTCGTGCTCTCTCTCATGTATATATGTATGTCTTTTCCTGACCTGTGAGTAAGTTGTGCCCATTAAAGCCTTCTTCCCTGTGACACTTTAGTGTGTTTCTTCGAAGAAAAAGGGCACTGTCCTGCAGAACCACAACACAATTATCAATTTCAACAAATCTGTAATAACAATGCACTATTCAGATTCCATTTTTGTTAATTGACCCAATCCTGAGTGTTTTTTCCCTACAATACAGGATCCAGTTTAGAATTATGTCCTGCATTTAATTGCGTATCTCTGTAGTATTCTTCAAGCCGCATCAGATCCTCAGCTTTTCTTTGTCTCCGGTGACATTGATATTTTTGTGAACACAACCTTATCCTGCTTTTCATTTCTTAATAGGCTATGCCTCACTTGGGTTTATCTGTTCTTTCCTTACGATTAGATTTAGATTGTGCAATCTTGGCGGAATATAATATAAGTGATGTGTTTTTCAGGGTGTCACAACTGGAGGTACACAGTCTGTCTGTCCTTCATTGGCGATATTATTTTGATCAATCCATGAAGATTTTGTCTTATTACCGTATGGTTACTGTTTTTTTCCCTTTGTATTTAAGCAATCTTGGGATACACTTTAAGACCATAAAAATATCCTACTGACTGAAGTCTCTCCCCTTAGATTGAATATCCATTGACGGTGCTTGCCTAGACTAATGTTTACTGTGACGGTTGCAAAATTTGTATTTTTTTATTCTAGTTCATTTTCCACATTGATCAGTCAGCACTTGACATCCTACTCTAAGCAAGACTAATACTTTTTTGATGGGAGTGTAAACTCTTAACAACTTTAAAAAAGAGCAATGCGGTGATATCTATCATAATCTGAAATGCACGTCTTGACTCAGCAGTTTCACTTCTAGCACTCTATCCTACAAATATATTTGTGTTTGTACACAAAGACCTGTGTACCAAGGATATTACTTACAGAATTGTTTGTGGTAACTAGTTTGGAAACCACCTCAGTATCCATCAGTAGGAGACTAATTAAAAGATGTTACATTCATACAATCAAGTGTTTTGCTGCTGGCCAGGCATGGTGGCTCATGCCTATTAATCCCAGCACTTTGGAAGGATGAGGTGGGCAAATGGCTTGAGCCCAGGAGTTCGAGGCCAGCCTAGGCAACATATCGAGACCCTGTCTGTACAAAAAATACAAAAATCAGCTGGGTGTGGTGCTGTGTACCTGTAGTCTCAGCTACTAGAGAGGCTGAGGTTGGAGGATCACCTGAGCCTGGGGAGGTCAAGGCTGCAGTGAGCTGTGATTGTGCCATTTTACTCCAGTTTGTGTGCAGAGTGAGACCCTGTCTCAAAAAAAGGGTATTTTACTGCCTTTAAAATGGAGGTCAATTAAAAAAAATTGGAAAAAAAAGGAGATTGATTTATGTGTAGAGATAAGATTAGATTTCTAAAGTGAGAAAAGTCGGGTGTAGTAAAGCATGTGTATAGCTTGCTACCACTTTTTTCTTTTTTAAAAAGGGAGGTAGCTAAATCTTCATACATAAGAGGATAACAGGTTTTGAGGGCTGGGGTGTACACTTGTTTGCACTGTTGGGATTTTTAGAGTGTGTCTGCATTATTTTGTTTTTAAATAAAATAAGTTTTTTAGTAACAGAAGAAATTGTAATTGAATTTTATTTCTAGAGGGTTCCACTTTGTTACCCAGGCTGGAGTGCAGTGGCATGATCGTAGCTCACTGGTAGCCTCGAATTCCTATGCTCCAGCGATACTTTGCCTCAGCCTCCCGAGTAGCTAAGACTACAGATGTGTTCCACCACACATGGCTAATTTTTAATTTTTTTGTAGAAGACTGGGTTCTGCTTTGTTGGCCAGGCTGGTCTCAAACTCCGGTGCTCAAGTGATCTTCCCACCCCGGCCTCCCAAAGTGCTGGAATTACAGCCGTGAGCCATCACACCTGGCCTGTAATTGAACATCCGTTTATATTCTGGATGAAGGTCTTACTAGGAAATGGGAGAAATCTTAAAGGAAGAGACTAAAGGACAAGAGTGATAGAAAAACTTTTAGGAAAAATAAAGATACAAAGATAAGACAATTTTTATGAATTATGATCGTGTTCAAATAAAGTACAACACTCAGGCCCAAATGAATAAATGGGCAATAAAATAAGTTGCTTATTTTATGAAGGAAGGTTATCGAATGTTTATAACACCTTTAAAATTTAGCTTCAGTATAATCCAGGAAATACAAATGAAAATGAGTAGTTTGATTTTTTCTCTTTTTTTTTTTTTTTTTTTTTAACCTCACCCACCTCTTGATCTCAGATTTCGCGGCTCCTAGAACTGATTGATTTTCATGAATATAATTTTAAAAATGAAAATGTTCAATGTTGGAAGGAATGCAGTAAGTTGACACTTCTGTTTTTACTAGTATACATTAGCACAGCTGTCTTGGCAAACAGTTTAATAATGTGTATATCAAGAATCTTAAAAATACTGATATCATTTAAACTAGTTATTTCACCTCTATAACTCAGCCTTAAAGAAATAATTAGGCTGGGCGCTGTGGCTTACGCCTGTAATCCCGGCACTTTGGGAGGCCAAGACGGGCGGATCACGAGGTCAGGAGTTCAAGACCAGCCTGGCCAACATGGCGAAACCCCGTGTCTACTGAAAATACAAAAATTAGCTAGGCATAGTGGCACATGCCTGTAGTCATACCTACTTGGGAGGCTGAAGTGGGAGAATCGCTTGAACCCGGGAGGCTGAGGTGGGAGAATCGCTTGAACCCAGGAGGTGGAGCTTGCAGTGAGCCAAGATTGTGCCACTGCACTCCAGCCTGGGTGACAGAGTGAGACTCCATCTCAACAACAGTAACAGAAAAGGAAGTAATTAGAAATCTGGGTACTTTATGCCCAAATACATTAACCAGAATTTTCAGTAGTGAACAATTGACACCAACCAGAATGCCACCATTAGGGTTATGGTTGAAATAAATTATGGATAATTGATTACACATAATTTATTATGTATATTGAGTATGTAGTTATTAACATGATGAAAGAGTGCTTAATAACATGGAGAAATGCATATGTCAAAAGGTTAAAAAAGCAGCATTGTAGCCAACTGTGTAAAAATAAAACTGGAAAGAGAAAACCAGAAGTTTGCTTCTGGGCCAAAAGATTCTGTTTTCTTTGTTTTGCTGAATTTTTCAGATTTTCCAGATAAGTTTGTCTTAGTCTTATAATTAGAAAAAAATATGAATCTAGTAAAAAGTCCTCAAGAGACCTGGTGATGAATAAGAATGATTTGGCTGGGCGCGGTGGCTCATGCTTGTAGTTCCAGCACTTTGAGAGGCCCGAGGTGGGCAGATCACAAGGTCAGGAGATCGAGACCATCCTGGCTAACACGGTGAAACCCCATCTCTACTAAAAATACAAAAAAATTAGCGGGGCTTGGTGGCCGGGGCCTGTAGTCCCAGCTACTAGGGAGGCTGAGGCAGGAAAATGGTGTGCACCCGGGAGGCGGAGCTTGCAGTGAGCCGAGATCGCGCCACTGCACTCCAGCCTGGGTGACAGAGCAAGACTCCGTCTCAAAAAAAAAAAAAGATTTATAATGAGCAAATTATTTATTTAAATTGGATATTTCTGGAGTTCTTAGCTGCTGATGTATTTTGTTCTCAGGCGTGTCTCCTGATCTGGAGACATTTTCTGATTTCTTTCTTAACATCTTGCTCACATGCCCAAAATAGGAACCCTATCAAACCACTTTTCCTTTGGCATTCTGTATCTTACAATATCATACTGCCAGTGTTATCTTTGATTGCCTTTTTCCTCTTACCCCTTACGTTCAGATTATTTTGCTTTGGCTTGCAGATGCCTTGAATCAGGGCACTGTTTTTTCTCTCATCCTTTCTGCTTTAGTTCGTCAACCTTAGATTTGGCTTCCTTGGAGTTTCTGAACTCTTCTCTCTGGTCCAGTATTTTCGTTCTAGTTCATTCTCCATGTGACCAGCAGTTATCTTCCTAAAAATAGATATCCTCATATTTGTTATGTGAAAATTTAAGTGGGGTGTGTGTGTATGTACATTTTAATAAAAGTACTAATACTTGTATGTAGTTTAAAAAGTTAAATAGCCCACTTATGTGGAAAAATAGTTCTCTTTTTTTTTTTTTTACTGTTCCATATTATTTCCATATATCTGGATATAATCTAATATTCCAACTTCTGGATTTAAGGATTTACTAACTTTAGCTTTGATATGTTAGATTAGATCAGAATATATCATATATTACCTCTGCCCTTGCCCCAGCTAGTCATCTAAAAGCTGGTTAAATCATTATGGAGCATCAATGTTGTTGTGATTGTATAAATATAATGAGAGGTGAACCAAAGTAGTATATGCTTATATTTCCCTTCTCATACAAAATTTTGTTTTCTTATATGTGATAATTGTCTCTCTTTTTGATTTGCTTAGTTTTCTATGTACTTCTCCCCAGTTCTTTTGCCCTCTATTGTGAAACCTATCAGATAATCTGTCAGTTGTATATATTTTTTTGAAAATGCTCCTATTGAAGTCTTCTTGTTCTCCAGTTCAGCCTGCATCACTTGTGTGCTATGCCCACTACACAGCTGTGTCATTCTAGTTTTTTGTTCTCTGTTCTCCAGGAATTTGATTGTTTTGTTAGGTCCCTTGTTATGTGGCCCACATGCCTTTATTATTCTTAGTTTATTGTTTTGCTTGGTGGAATATTTCCAGTTCTTCAGAGAGACAAGAAGGTAGATTTTGAGACCTGGTATGTCTTAAAAAAAAAAAAAAAAAAAGTCTTCCCTACCCTCACACTTATTTGGTAAGTTGCTGTTTACCGTATAAATAGAAGTAGTCTTCCTGCCTGCCAAAATGTGCCCTATATTCTGTTGCTTTTCTGTTATATAGATGGATCTTCTGTATTCCTAAGGGTGATAACTTTTGCTTGTGCATTGATCCCATGCTCTGTCTTCACAGATACTGCTCTAACAATTCTTTCCTGTGTTCTTTGCATAATGAATTTACCCCTCTGCTAGATAATTTACATCAGCATGCAAACGTGCTTTATATTCCTCTTGTTAAATCTATCATTTCTTAGCATAATATTGTCCTTCATCTTCTGCACATACCTTAATTCTTCTTTTCAGCCAGATCCTTTTTAAAAGGGGTACCCACAGCCTGGACAACATAGCAAGACCCCATCTACAAAAAATAAAAAATTTAGCCAGGCATGGTGATGTGGTACACCTCTGTAGTCCCAGCTACTTGAGGCTGAGGCAGGAAGATCACTTGATCCCAGGAGTTTGAGGCTATGGTGAGCTACAGTTGCACTCCACTCCAGTCTGGGTGGTCAAATGACTCTGTCTCTAAAAAAAAAAAAGATGTGTTCATACTCAGTGTCTCTGGTTTTCTTCTTTTTCTCTCTGCTCTAGTCAGGCTTTACCCCTTTCACTAAAACTACTATGTCACAGTCATCAAAGACCTCAGTGTTAAATTCAGTGGTTAGATTTGGTCTTAAACTTGAATTACCAGCAGATTTTGACATAGTCATCACTCCATCCACCAAATACATTCTTTGCATGGCTTTTAAGATGCTTTTCTTCCCTGGTTTGCTACCTCACTGGTGGTTCTTGTCTGTTATCTCTTTCTGTAAACCAGAACTATACAATAGAAATATAATATAAGCCACATGTATAGTTTGATTTAGTGTTCTAGTGGCCATGGGTGAAAATAATTTTAATGGTATATTTTATTTAACTCAGTATATCTAAAATATTAATGTTTTGGCTGCATAGTATTGTGTGAAGAGTACAGTTTTTGAATACTTATTGCTGGCAATCAAAGGATGCTACAACTACTGGACAAAAGTAGAATGAGACACAGGATATATACCTAGTCTCAAAATATCTTTCCACCAGATACTTATTAATTACAAAGGGAAAAATGATAGCCTTGTGATGGAGAAACTTGGCAGATAGCACCTTAGTCAAGTGGCCAGAATTACCATTAGTAATTGGACAGATTGACACGTGCCTACTTATACAGTGCTCTAGGAAGCACACATCATCATTTCTGTGGTATTCCTATCAAATATGATATAACTTAAATTTAATCTTGAAGAAATATCAGGCACACCCATTACTGAGGGATATACTACAAAATGTATACTACAAAGTACTATTCAAAATATACTATTTTGAAGTACTGTTTGAAAAGATACTTCCAAATGTCAGATATGAATGTTAAGGACGGAGGAAATGCTCCAGATTAAAGGAGGTTAGAGACATGAATTTCTGTATTTGGTAATTGTACTGTGGTTATGCAAGAGGGAGATTTTGTTTTTAGGAAATCACGCTGAAGTGTTTAGAAGTAAAGGGGCATCATAGTCTGCAACTTAATCTTGAAGGTTTCATTTTGTCATTATCACAAGTGCTAACCTGTCTGTTAATACTCACAAATTCTGTCTTCTAACTTGTTAAGATGAATGTATTCCTGTTATAATCTAAGCTCAGCTCCTCCACTTGTGTTGCATTACTAGGCTCTCCTTCACTACTCGCTTACTCTTATTGGCATGTAAACATGCTTTACATTCATTTGAAAACACCACAGTTTCCTTGATCCCATGGCTCCTTGTATCTACAATCCCATTTCCCAGCTACTCGCCAGGAAAAATGTCTTTAATGATTTGCTTATTTTACTTTTTCTTTCATTTTATCTTTATTTACTCCAAATGGTCATTCTTTACCACCACTACAGAGAACTGGTCTTTACCCATCTTGCTAAATTCAGTGTTCTCACCCCTCCCTCTCCAACCTGTGAGCATCATTAGACCCAGTTGACACACTGTGAAATACTTTTTTCTCTTTGTCTTCTTAATACCAGTCTTTTGGATTTCTTTCTGCCTCACTGGTAAGTCTAGTTCCTGTGCTTACGTCTCTAATTGCTAGAGTACTCCTGGACTCCCTGCCTCCTCCATAACTGCTCCCTAGGTTGATTTCCTCTAGTTCTGTGGCATTCAGTATCAACTAACTATACAATGATGAAGTCCAAATTTATACCTCTAGGCTTGAGTCTTTGCCTGACTTCCAGTCTCACGCAAGTGAAATCTGAAATCTCCACTTGGATGATCAAAGAAATTACAAACTTGATATAACCAAAATTGTACTTCATTTCTGCCCTTACACCTGCTCCTCTCAAATACTGCCTTATCCCAGGAAATGGTACCATCATCTGCTTAGACCAAAACCCTAAAAATGAGGCTTGATTGTACAGTTTACCTCATATCCACATTCAGTTCATCAGCATATCATGTTAGCTCTACCTTTGAAATATATCCTGATTTTTCTTTTTTACCAACTTCTTACTCTCCCCATTGTTGCGATCCCAATCCAAGTCATCATCAGCCCTTGCTTGGACTGTTGGGTAGAGTCCAATGTCTGATCTCCCTAGTTTCACTCTGACTTCTGTCCTCAAGTCCACAAATCTTCAAGAGTGATCTTTAATGGTAGCAGTCTGTTTACATGACTCTATTGCTCTCACTTATCCAATAACTTAGATTAAATTCTTATTACTGAGGTTTATATTCCCAGGACTTGTGATGTTTTTCCAGAAGGTTTTCCTAAGACTCTTCTTGGCAAACTTACAGATAAGGTTTATGGATATTTTTATTTTGTTGTTTTTCCTACACAGTGTTTGTCTGATTTTTTAAAAATAGGAAGAGGAAGCTGGATGTGGTGGCTCACACCTGTAATCCTAGCACTTTGGGAGGCTGAGACGGGTGGATCACTTGAGCTTAGGAGTTCGAGACCAGCCTGGACAACATGGCGAGATCTCATCTCTACTAAAAATACAAAAAAATTTAGTCCAGTGTGGTGGTGCATGCCTGTATTCCCAGCTACCTAGGAGGCTGAGGTGGAAGGATTGCATGAGCCCAGAGGGGGGTGGAGGTTACAGTGAGCTGAGTTTGCGTCACTGCACTCGAGCCTGGATGACAGTGAGACCCTGTCTCAAAAAAAAAAAAAAAAAAAAAAGGTCGGGGGGTGGAGATTTTATGTTGAAAAAGAAAAACCTAGATTTTTTTTCTGAAAAATTAGGAGACCTGACCACACTGGCCCTGTATTCATTCATAGCCACAACAGGATAAGTAGTGGCTGACTCCTTTTAAATGAAGCATATGTTTTCCAATTTGCCAGTCTCTACCATTCCCTAGTGTATGTTGTAGCTAGCCAGATGTATTTAGGAAGTTAACCTGCCTTCTGAGTTCATGACCCCTGCCCTGGAATAAGTCATTCGTTGAACACATATTTATTGAATAGAAGTCTGTTTAGCACTATTCTAAGTCCTGGAGGTGAAGTAGTAAATAAAGCTGTGATCTCATGGATTATACCTTTCTTGGGACAGATAGTCAGTGTATATGTAATTAAATACATATATAATGTCAGGTGGTGATTAAGTGCCATGAAGAAAAGTAAAGCAGGCTAAGGGGATATAAAATGGTGGATGGTGCTGTCTTAGAATGCATGGGGAAAACCTCTATTTGAGGAATTGACATTAGAACAGAGGCTGGAATATAAGGGATGAAGCCTTGTAAATATTTTGAAGAAAATCATTTTGGTGTGGGAGCCATGAGAGGAGGGTGTGTTTGGTATGTTTGAATGACAAGAAAGACCTGTCAGACTGCAGTGCAGTGAATGTGAAGTGGTAGGAAATAAAGTTGGCGAGGGAGACCGGGCCATGTGATGTAGGGCCATAGAGGCCATGGTGGGCTTAGGGATTTTGCTATGAGGTAGAAAACTATTGAAAGGTTTTGAATAGGAAATGACATGATGTGACTTATTTTCAAACAATCCTTCTGCCTTCTGGTGGTGTATAAATTATAGCAGGGACTAGTTGTGGTAGGTGGGGGAGTTGTCTGGAGGTGGTTACGAGAGTGAGCAATAGTGGTGACTTAAACTAGAGAGCTGTGAAAGGGTGAGAAGTAGTTAGACTATAATCTGAAGATAGAGCCTACCGTGTTTTCTGGTGGATTTGATACAGGATGTAGAAAAACGAGAGGAGTAGAGGCCAGGTTTTCAGCCTGAGCAACTCTAGATAGATAGTAGTGCCATTTAGTGGTATGGTAAACGCTAGGAAAGTAGGCATCAAGCTCCTTTTTGGAGATGTAAAATTTGAGAATCCTGTTTGATGTCCAAGTAGAGACAGACTATAAAAGAGGATAAGCTTATATAGCTCTGTAATATGATGAGTGTTTTTTTTTTTAAGGACTTGATTATGTAAGTCATAAAATACACCTGAGTTCTTTGAGACCGAGGATATTGGGTTTATTTTCTTACTGTTTGTGGGGTATAGTACCTCACTTGAATTTGATGCTCACTGTTTTTTTTTTTCAGAATCCAGAAATTGTGCTGTAGCTCCATCCCCTTTTGAAACTATTATTCTGTTATTTTAGGTTTCTACATTTTTTTTTGAGGTGGAGTCTCGCTATGTTGCCCAGGCTGGATTGCAGTGGCTCGATCTCTGCTCACTGCAGCCTCCACCTCCTGGGTTCAAGTGATTCTCCTGCCCCAGCCTCCCAAATAGCTGGGATTACAGGTACATGCCACCATGTCTGGCTAATTTTTTTGTATTTTCAGTATAGATGGAGTTTCACTGTGTTGGCCAGGCTGGTCTTGAACTCCTGACCTCAGGTAATCCGCCCTCCTTGGCCTCCCAAAGTGCTGGGATTATAGGCATGAGCCACCACGCCCAGCCTTAGCTATGTTTTTATAGGAATTATAGTAGGCAGAAACACTCTTTTAATGGGGCTTATGACTTGTTAATCAAATCAGCCAGATGACAGTAAATGTATTTTCTTCAAAGGAAGTCCAGCAAATCACTTAATTTGTTAATGACTCAGCAATGAAATCATTTAAAAAATGATTTGGGGAACGGGGGTCCTATGTCTGAATGACTCAGTTTTTTTCCTTCCAATGGACTATAGTGGAACATGGTTTTACTCTCACTTTGAATAATTCTGTTTGAGAAATCTTAACTGTGCAAGCAGTCACTTAATAATTTTTTAAGTAGTCTTATCTAAATCTTGCAGCACGGTCATTAAACAGTAATTATTATATATTTACTGTTCACCTGTGAATGTGGGACTACTTTGTGAGAATTATTACTGTGAGATATTTTTGTAAGTATTACCTTTATATGGCAAGTGAACATATTAAATTGCCTAAGGACAAGCAATTGAAAGTAAGGACAGAGACAACATTTGAATATGGTGTTTTAAGTGTATGCCTTCAAGAAAAGCTTGGGTGTATCCTAGCAATATTTAGACAAGCAGGATGACCTCCCATTTCTGTTTGTTTATTAAATAGTGATTTTGTAAGAGAAATATAAAGAAAAATTTTATATTTTGCTGCTATTTAAGGTTTTTTGCTATTCATGAGCCTGATTATTTCCTTTTTGTATAGGAAGATTTTCAGTCAATGACTTATGGATTTAAAATGGCTAACAGTGTGACAGATCTTCGAGTTACAGGTAAAATTATTTTTAAAGATAATTCACAAGTTTTACATTTTCATATGTTTCCTTTTAAAACTTATTGTTTCTTTTTCTAGGCATGCTAAAAGATGTGGAGGATGACATGCAAAGAAGAGTAAAGGTATATATGTTTTCTCTTTGGTGTGGGGTTTTGGTACACCTCTAAATGTCAGTTTAACTTTACCTAATTACAAATGTGTAGAACCACCTTTCTCCTGTATGTGCTTTGTATTTTTTTTGTAATGAATTTGAACACTGCTAGAGGAGTTTCTGATAAATTAATGTCATTTTCAAATTTTAGTATATGTGCTGCCGAAGCGAGCACAAATTAATATCATTTTCAAGTACAGCCATCCCTCAGTATTCTCAGGGCATTGGTTCCAGGACCCCTGTGGATACCGAAACTCAAGGATGCTCAAGTCTTTTATATAAAATGGTGTGATATTTTCATATAACCTGTTCACGTCCTTCTGTATACTTTAAATCATCACTAGATTACTTATAATATTTAATATGATGTAAATGCTATGTAAATAGTTGTACTGTACTTTTAAAATTTGAATTTTTTAATGTTATTTAAAAATTTTTTTCTGAATACTTTCAATCAGTGATTGGTTGAATCCAACCCATGGATACAGAGAGATGAGTATATTAAAATTTAACCCACTCGATTCTTTCAACTTTTTGCCAGTGTTTAAGATTTTTACTATGGTATTTTAAAAATAGTATTTTTCTCCCACTACTGTTTTGAGTTCCTTAAAGGTAAGGACTATCTTGTTCACCTTTGTATCTTTAATAGCTGGTACAGTGTCTGGAACACAGTAGGTGAACTCAGTAAATGGTGATATTCCAAATCTGGTGAAAACCTTCTAGATGACCTTGATGATTTGCTGCTTTTCATAGAGATGGGGGAAAAGTTATATTTCTACATTCTTTTAAACACTAGTATAACAGTATGGTTGTCAAACTTCATATTCTCTTGTTTTGATTTTTACAATTCAGTGAATTGGGCAGTTAGACACACTGCTCCACTTTTAGATGAGGAAAATACAGATCAAAGGAGTTAAATAACCTGTGTCTTAGCTTTACTAAAGGGCATGTAAATGGCAGCTTTAGGGCTAGAACCCACAACTTCTAGTGGATCTTCCTGTAGTACCACCCTGGTATTTGGTCAAATAAAATTGTCCACTATAACATTTGTATTAAGAAATTGTGTATTTTAGTGTAAAACAGATTGGTATTGACCATTGAACTTTATTTTTTCATGATGTGATTTTTGTGAAGGTTACAGTTTTTTTCTAACAGGGTTAGTTTTGAGAGCATCAGAAATTTCAATTAATAGCTCCTTTTAAAGGAAAGTGTACTATGTGCCATATACTTCTGCTTATGTTATTTCATTGTTTTGCTTTTGCTGTTTGAATACTTAATTCTTTTGCATGATCTTTATATTTATGTCCAAATGACCTTTCTGTGTATAGGATTAATAGGAGGAACGTAAATACTAGACACAGCTTTTTTTCCCCAACTATTTTCCCCAAAAAACAGATTCTTGTGTATACTTAAAAAATTAGTGTTTTTCCTTATATATTTGTAATGTAATATTTTTTCAGGTTTGTGTTTAATTCACCTTTTTTAAAATTTTAGAGTACTCGAAGTCGACAAGGAGAAGAAAGAGATCCAGAAGTTGAACTAGAAGTAATTGAACTTATTTTCTGGTAGATAATATCAGAGAAGTCTACCTGTTAATGTTGTAGTTTTATGAACTGCGTTATAATTTATGGAAGCCCTTTTTAAGGTATTTCTTTAAAAATTGGACATTGCAAGGGATTTTATTTCCCTTGTATTTATTTTGATAGAATGATAATACAGCTCTTTCAAATAGATGATTTCAAAACTCTTCAGTATTCCTGTGAGGTAGGAAGAAAAATACGATCTTTCACAGATGATGCACCAGAGCTCCACAGTATCAAAAGTTGCTCAACCTTTGTCTAGATTCTAAATTTTCTGACTCTGCTTAAAGCACATTTTAATCAGTCCTTTTTAAAATGCAGATAACATCAGTTTTTTTAAGGTAATAGTGTAAATTTTGACTTAGGACAAGATCAGTCCTGTTGATATAGAAACTTCACATTCCGATTTCAAAAGAATAGGCTTTGTTTTGTTTTCTGCAGCTCCTTTTTCAGGCTTTTAAAAGCCTATAAGTGAAGGTGTCTGTAATGTAGTAAGTTATTAACATTGAGATTTAGGAGTTAATATATTTTAAATGAAATTCCTTTCACCGGCTTTGCATCTTTTAACTTTTAGTCCTTTCTTGTTTCTTTAGCACCAACAGTGTTTAGCAGTATTCAGCAGAGTGAAATTTACTCGTGTGTTACTGACAGTGCTTATAGCCTTTACTAAGAAAGAGGTAAGGGCATTCAATATAATATGTCTATTTGTTTTAGTGATTTTGGCTGGAATTCCCGAGTGAAGCAGTTCTGAAACTTTTGCCTTGAAGTGCTCCTGATCCCAGATATACAGAACTCGGCATTTGGTGTATTTATACCAGAGTAACACTGATGACTTTCTCAAGAAATCACATGAATTTTTTTTTTTTTTTTTTTTTTTTTTTTTTTTACTTATTTGTAAATAATATGTTAGAAGCTGAAATTACTTGTAGGTTGTTATATTTTGTGAATTGAAAAGGAGAAAGTAAAAATTTTAGGTAGGCCTGTTCTTACCTTCAGTTACATAATTAACTGTTGGATTTGTATAGAACCAAAAGCAAGCCCTAGATGGTGAATATTTTTTCCTTTTTGTATTTTTGCACTAACTCAATTACAGATTAATTTGTGAATAATTTATAAGTGGTGAATAGGGATCCAATTTTTACCATTAATTTAACTTCTGTAATTCTATTTCTTCCCATTTTTTTTTCCTACCTTGATGAATGACATAGTAGAATTGTTGAAAATTTTTTCATTTTCTAGTTGATTGCTGCTTTTGGTTTTTATTGTGAAAAAAATAATAAAGTAAACCAACAATATTTTCTATTATTTTAATTGATCCTACAAGTTATAGATGTGAGTAAAAAAACCATTTTCTATCCTAACAGGATCTGGACATCCTGTATTAAGTGCATAGTTTATGAAAACCAATGTCATTACAGCAAGCATTTAATTTCATTATTGTTTATAGGATTTTCCTATTTAATGTATATCTTTCAGTGAAAGAATATGTAAGAATGTTTTTGGTGATTTATTTGCTAGACCAGTGCTGTTGCAGAAGCTCAAAAATTGATGGTTCAAGCAGCAGATCTTCTTTCTGCCATTCATAATTCATTGCATCATGGCATCCAGGCCCAGAATGATACTACAAAAGGAGGTAATTGTTCAGTTTGCTCCTACTCTTTCTTTTTTTCGTTTCTATCCAAAATATTTAGTGCTTAGCTTGTACTAAAGTTTTTTTCAAGTCAGTCTTGTACCTTGGAATGTTTTACTCCAGAGACTTACAGTGTTTAGGCTCCTGTCTGTAAATATATACTAGACTAAAAAACAATACTGTAGAACTTAGCCGTTTCCTGTATATTATTATTTAGACTTGGAATATGTATCCTGTCTTACGTCCATGCTGTGATGTTACAGTCTGGCAGCTGCTTCTTGCTGCCCAGAAAAGCCAGCACAATGAGAACGGCAGAGAAAGAGTTTAATTATCATGAGTCAGCCAAGTGGAAGGATGACAGCTGTTTATCAAATCTTCCTCCCCGAGAATTCAGGGACTAGAATTTTTGAAGAATAGTTTGGTGGGCAGTGGGTGAGCAAGGAGAGGAGATTTGTTTCAGGAAGGGACAGTTACCATCTTTATTTCAAACTGTAAACTAAATTTCTCCCATAGTTGCTTGGCCTACACCAGGAATAAGCAAAGACAGCTTGTGAGGTTAGAAGCAAGATGGAGTCAGCTATGTCAGGTTTCTCTCATAATTTTTACAAAGGCCATTTCAATAACAGTGAATCACCTTTTTAATCACCTCTCCTCTTTTTTGTCTGAGAGATCACTTCGATTACACGTTAGAAATGCTTGTTCCCCAGTGCTGTAAAGAAATAGTACTTGAACATAAATTTAATTTCCTTGGCAAGGCCTTTTTTACTTTCTGCAGAAAGGGTACACTCGCCAGCAGTTTTGCCACAGGAGTACACTAAGCAAAGGAGACAGGGTCATTTATAACCTGACGCGTCCACCCTACTGCTGTGTCCAGTTTCCATTGGCTGAAACAGGACCTTACATTCTGTATTTGTCCCAATTGGCTAGCAACTTAGAACTTTTTAAAAGAGGCAAAGGCAGAGGAGAACAAAGGAAGGAGGAAGTAACTTGTGGAATGCTGAGAAAAGTAAAAACTCCTTCAAATAAGAAAGAAGAACAGGCTATGACCTAATGCTTGCTTGGACCAGTATAAGCATGCCAGGGCAAATATTTAGGCTAAATTCTGGGAGCTAAGAACAATAAAGTACGTTGATTTATTATGGCTAGCAGATATTTAAGAATGTTAGCACAGGTTTTTGAATAAATTTTGCTTCTAAGAGAAGTTACTATTTATTCCTAATTAGATGGGGAGGAAAGTCTTTGAAGAAGAACTTCTACTTTACTTTTTACACACAGTCTACTCTGAACACCAGGCAGGCCTTATTCTCCTTGTTTTGGAAAAAATTTCAGTCTGTATTTTTCCTGTGCTCTCACACCACCACAACAGTCATCAGTACAGAAGACTTGAGTGATAACTCTGTAGGTTTTTCCACACACACCAGCTGGGTGCCCTCTAATTAAACTCCCATTGAAGGAGTGTTTGTGGTAGTGTGGAAAACACAAACTCCAACCTCTACTATCTACCCGGAGGTAATGCCAGATCCCACAGGTTGACGGCTCAGTCCCCAAGACTGCTCTTCCTCCCCAAACACCAGTTCCAAGTCTGGGTTTCCAGAACTTCTGACCCACTGGCTTTCAGTTGGGATTCCCACGACTCTCTTTTTGGTTTCAGCTAATTTGCTGGAGCGACTCACAGAACTCTGGGAAACACTTACTGTGTTTACTGGTTTATTGTGGAGGCTATAGGATATGAAGGATACAGATGAAGAAATGCATAGGGTGAAGTATGGGTAAGGGTCTCGGAGCTTCCATGCCTTCCCTGGGTGTACTATCTCCTAGGAACCTCCACATGTTCGGATATCTGGAAGCTCTCTGAACTGTGTCCTCTTGAATTTTTACAGAGGTTTCCTTACATAGGCATGATTGATTAAACCTTTGGCCATTGGTGATCAACTGGACCTTCAGCCTCTCTCCCATCCCTGGAAGTTGTGGGGTGGGGCTGAAAGTCCCAGCCTTGTAATCATGCCTGTCTTTTTGGTTATCTGCCCTACCCTGAAACTATCAGTCATTTGCATATCAAAAGACAGCACTTGGAGAGTCTAAGATTTTAGGAGTTATGTTAGGAAACAAGAAGGAAGACCAAATATATATTTCATAATGTCACACCCTCTGTGTTCTCATTGCATTCATACAGGCCTCTGTTACATTTTTTTTAGTACATTGTATTTTAGTTTTTTACCCATTTGTCTTTCCATGAGATTTTGAGCACTTTTAGGCCAGGCACTCTCTTCTTACTTCTGTATTGCCATGCTTGGCATGTTGTTGGCACTCAGATTTTATTTATGAAATATGCCTTAAAAAGAATAGTGTACCTCTGTTGTAAAGTTTGCAATGGGTTAACATTGTAGATAATGTGTAGCAATTTTGATTGTCCTTAAAACTCATTAAAATGAGATGAAATTTATATCCTTTTTTCCCCCCTCAACGACTTGGCCATTCCAGTAGAGATGAAGAGAAATTTATATACTTCAAATTAGTGTTACCCAATTGTCAGTCTTGTAACCAGAAAGGCAAGTTTTTACTGATTGACACCTCATTCCTTTTCCACACCTACCCTCCATTTAGAGACAGGCATTGTGTTCCCCTTCCCATACATTTTTCTTTCTGTGCTAAAATGTTAGCAACCCAGAAGGTAATTTGGGTTAGGAAATCCGTATTGTCATAATTTTTATGTTTCTAGTAGTTGTGCTGACTTTGTATTTATCATCATCTTCACTTTTTCCAAAAGAGGGAATGTGTTTATAGGATGAGTGACTAGGTGGCATTCTGTACCATAGGACATAAGGAGGTGGTTATGCATAGCAACGTAGTAGTACATGTTTACAGAGAGGGATAAAATGTCCACAACTCTGAAATGCTTTGAAATCTACAGCAATAATACTTTTATGAAAACCACTATATAATAAATGACTTCAAAGTAATTTGTTGGTTTGTGTATCAACAAGATGATGCAAAGCAAGAATCTTCCAGATGATTGGAATCTGGATGTTTCTTTTTGCCATGTCTGACTACTCCTGGGCTATTCTGCTCTGTATCTGTAATCAAACTCTGAGATGATAATTTCCATGGGATCATTAGTAGCCACAGCTTGTGACTTTCCTATATTTCAGACCAGTGTTAAAAATAGCTTGTGCATATGATCTCCTCTATTACTCTGGTTTTGTAGTGTGCTGACAGGCTTCAGGAAAATTGTTTATGTAAAATTGGCTTGAATAAACCTTTAAAAATGTAATCTTATGACTAAGCAAGTGAAATTTTAAATTTAACAAGTACTCACCCTGTGCTTGTATGTGTAATGCCTTTTAGCTGGCATAATTTAACTTTCTAATTATCCCTTAATCATAAGCCGTACAATTCTATAATAAAAAAGTTAATGCCTTCTTAATGTCTATTCTAGTAGAAGAATGATGAGAAAATAATAGTATAGATTAGTTTTGGTCTCTACTCATTTTGCCTTCTGATTATATTACAACTCCAGCTGGTGACAAGATGGCTGTGTAAATCTTGAAATCACTGAACATTCATTTTAGCTTCTCATTGGAAGGTAGATATTCAGTATGAATTGTAAACTGGCATTAAGGGAGAAAGTAGGAATAATCAAACTTGATCTGAGAATTACTTGCTGGTGCATTTTCTCAGTGCATAGTAATATCTTTATGAAGATGCAGAATGCAAAAGCGGTTTTGGAGGTGGATAAGGAGGGCAGCTTACTGATAATGGGATTTTTTGATGTGGTTACATGGAGCACTGTACTAGTAAAGTAAGTATTTGGCCCTGGAAAATGGATAGAAAAGCAGATTTTGGAGTCATTTTCAGTGCTTATTGAGGGAGCAGATGTGTTTACTTGGGACTTACTGGATTCAAAGATGTGACCTTGGGTTATATTGTTGTTGAAGGAAGAAAGGAGCAAAAAAATCCGGTGAAACGGATGTTTTTCTTTGTTTTTGCTTATGCTGTCTTGAAATTTTACAGTTCTTTTTTATATGTCTGTGGAAGTTTAGCTCATCCTTTAAAATGATGTTCACATCACCTCCTCCAATGAGACTTTCCTGGTTCTATTTGTCAAAATATGTTTCTCTTTCCATGTTCACTCATAGTTATCTGTGAATTGGGTCTAGTTTACCCTTTAGATTATGAGCATCTTTAACAGTTGCCAATGGAAATAATATATTTAAATTTATGTTGCCTGAAATTAATAGATACTCTTGGGGAGTGTATTTTCAAATCTAACACACAGTTTCAAGAGGACTTGTCATCTTTTAAAAAGAAATTAAAAGATACCTGAATAAACTTGGTGGGTTGAACACATGTATTTGCTTTCTGAAATCCCAAAGAAGCAATGAAGAAGTGATTTTTTTCTTTCAAGGCATAATTGATAAAGATGAAAAAGACGGGGAAAGGAGAAAATAGCAACAAAATTATTTTAGAAGCTGGAAAACAGAAGGACATTGACTTACCTATCTCCAAATAACTGTATTTTTAGCCACTGATAGAGGAAGTCAAAGGCAGCCCAGTTTATACTGTGGATCTCCTGAAGGCTGCATTATTGGTTTGCCAGATACTTCTGGAAATGGGTATGAGAAATTTAGCTGAAAACATGAGAACTGGTTGATATCTGTTCAGAAGCAGGAATTTCATCCCCCTTTTTGCTGAGTGGCATTCCTGAACCTCACAATACTAAAAGTTTATTCTCTGGAGGAAGGGGGCAGAGGGATTCTGTACTTGAGGGTATATGAGGCCCAGTTGTAAGGGTACACATTATGAGAGAGTTAAGTGAAAGTTAAGTAAGTTATTATTGTGACCTACTTTCTTTCCCCATCTGCTCCTCTCCTCACTCCACTTGGCTTTCAGAACAGTATAGCCAGGCACATACTCTCCACTTAAGAGTTTAGAAGATTCTTCTTAGGGAAATCTGACAAGTCCAAGAGGTGGGGAAAAACAACAGCAAAATCTAAATATGCTAATTTCAGCAATTCCCCTGGTAAAATGGCTTGGTTGAAAGCTTGACCTGTATTCACAGTGCTCTTAATGGTTTTTTTTGGTGTGTGCTCTAGTTTCAAATCTGAGTATATAGTTAAGGGTGGAAATCTCTAGCCTGAAAGAGAGAATAAAACAGGCAAGCAAACAAAGTACCTTAAGAGAAATGGGAAAAATCAATACGTATGTAAAACAAAAATAGGATGCTATATGAAAGGAAAAAAGGCGAATATGTTCTTTGAGACTGAAAATAGAAGAGCACGGCGGGTGGGGGGCAAGGGGAGGGATAGCATTCAGAGAGATACCTAATGTAGATGATGGGTTGATGGCTCAGCAGACCACTATGGCACATGTATACCTATGTAACAAACCTTCATGTTCTGCACATGTATCCCAGAACTTAAAATAGAAGAGCAGAAATGACAAAAATAAGTAGGAAGTTTAGAAAACAAGGTTGCAGAAATCTTAGAGCCAAAAATGAAAAGGTGAAAAATAGGAAAGATAAAGATTATACTGGGCTCAGTCAAGAAAGGTCTGCTATCTAATAAAGGTAAGTAAATAAAACATATAAAGGATAAACTAATAAAAGTTGTTCCAGAAATATAGATCAGAAAATAGAAGCAAAAAAAAAAAAAATCACTGGATGTGGTAGCCCATGCCTGTAATCCCAGTGCACTTTGGGAAGCCAAGGTAGGAAGATTGCATGAGGCCAGGAATTCGAAACCAGCCTGTACAACATAGCAAGACCTCATCTCTACAAAAAATTTAAAAATTAGCCAGGTGTGGTGGCACGTGCCTTCTAGTCCCAGCTATTCAGGAGACTGAAGTGGGGGGATTGCCTGAGCCCAGGAGGTTGAGGCTACAGTGAGCTATGATTGTACCACTGCACTCCAGCCTGGACGACAGTGAGAAACCCTGTCTTTTTAAAAGAAACAAACATGTAAGAAAATTTCTTGGAGACAGATGATATGAATGCACAGATTGAAAGGGCCAATAAAGAGCCACCCAGCACAACCAGAATGAAAATTGACTTGTGTTGAGGTGGCATATCATTATGAAACTAAAAGTGACAACAAATAGAAGATCCTAAGAGAAAAGAGGCAAAACCAAGTTACACAGAATCAAGACAGAGTGTCACATGTGCAGCGGTAGTGGAAATTAGAAGTCAATGAAGCGAAAACAAAGATCATATTTCCTAATGCAAAACTTACTCAAAGCTATAGCAATGAAGACAGTGTAGTTCTGGATAGATACAGATCAGTGGAATAGAATAGAATTGAGAGCCCAGAAATGAACACTCATGTTCTCGGTTGCTATTTGACAAGGGTGTCAAGACAATTCAATGAGGAAAGAAAAGTCTTTTCATCAAAGATGCTAAGACAACTGGATATCCACATGCCAGAGGATAAAGTTGGATACTCCCCATCACCCCTGCTGGTCTTATGCAAAAGTCAACTCAGAATGTATCAGTGACTTAAATGTAAGAACTAAAGTTTTGAACTCTTAAAACATAGGCATTAATCTTACACCCAGATTAAAAAAAGCAAACCTGCATGAAAAAATGGGCAAGAGATTCGAACAGACATTTCTCCAAATAAGATTTGCAAATGGACAAAAAGTACATGAAAAGATGTGCAACAACATTAGTCTTCAGGGAAATGCAAATCAAAATGAAAAGTTGCTGCTGCCCACCCACTTGATTGCTTTAATAAAAAAGATAAAAAGTGTTGGCAAGGATGTGGAGAAACTGGAGCCCTAATACAGTACTGATTGGAGTGTAAAATGATACAGCTCTCTTGGAGATAGTCTGGTAGTGTCTCAAATGTTAAACATAGAATTATCCAAGGGAAATGAAAACATCCAAACAAAAAGTTATACACTAATGCTCATAGCAGCATTATTCATAATAGCCAAAAGGGAAAAATAGCTCAAATGTCCATCAATGGATGAATGGATGCATAAAATGGTATATCCATATAGTGGTGTATTATTTGTCAACAAAAAGAAATGAAGTACTGAAGGACCTTTAAAACACTGTGTTACATGGAAGAATCCAATCAGAAAAGACCACGTATTGTATGATTTCCATTTATATAAAATGTCCAAAGTTGGCAAATCCATAGAGACAAAGTAGATTAGTGGTTTCCTAGGATTGGGGGAAGAATCATGGGCAGGTAAGAGAGTGATTGCTAATGGGTATGGAGTTTCTTCGTGGGGTGATGAAAATGTTCTAAATTTGATTGTGATAGTTTCACAACTCTGTTAATGTATTAAAAAAACCATTGAATTGTATACTTTAAATAGGTGAGTTATGTGGTATGTTAATTATATCTCAGAATTGTGAGTAAAAGAAAATCACTAGAGAAATGATTTCAGACTTTGGGGGAAAATGGTTTTTAATGTTGAATTCTAGACACAAACTATCATTTAATTTTGAGGAAAGATAATTTCAGGTACTTAAAGTCTCAGAATTTATCTCACAAAAGTTTTGGAAGATGTGCTCCATTAAAACATGGGAATAAATCAAGAGAGAGGGAAGCATGAGGTTTAGGGAAAATGAGAATCCATCATAAGAAAATAATGAAGGAAATCCTCAGGATGGTGGTGAAGGGAGAAAAACACAAGATAATAGCTGAGCACCATGTATGGACAAGTCCAGATTGGAGGAAGCCCCAAGGCTCTAGGGAAAATGTCTTGAAGATACAAGACCACTGTTGCATTTGATGTATTCAGAAGAGATTGAGAGAACTGACAAATGGTTTGGGGTTGAATTAAGCCTTATGAGACAATTATTAAACTTCAGAATGCATATGAAAATTAAAATTTTCACATCTGGGGCAATGGATAACTTAAATCGTAGTGGTGCTAATGCTGACTTATTTACCTGATCATAGTGGTGCAAATGCTAAATATTGATTATAACCAAAATTATGATCTAACGATATTGTAGGTGAGGGGACGGAAGTGTGTGCAGACATGTAATTTGTATGTGGTTACAGTGCTACTTGTTTTTTGTTTTACACATTATCTCTGACTTCCTCCTTTTCAGGTCTCTGACATCTTCTAGAGATGGAGGTGGAAGTCAGAGATAATGTGTAAAACTGAAAAGAAATGAAGGAGTACTCTGAGCTTGTTTTTTGGCAATATGTAGATCAGAGGCGTCCAATCTTTTTTTTTTTTTTTTTTTTTTGAGACTGAGTTTCACTATTGTTGCCCAGGCTGGAGTGCAATGGCGTGATCTCGGCTCAATGCAGCCTCTGCCTCCTGGGTTCAAGTGATTCTCCTACCTCAGCCTCCTGAGTAGCTGGAATTACAGGCGCCTGTCACCATGCCCGGCTAACTTTTTGTATTCTTTTTTTAGAGGAGACGGAGTTTCACCATGTTGGCCAGGCTGGTCTCGAACTCCTGACCTCAAGTGATCCGCCCGCCTTGGCCTTCCAAAGTGCTGGGATTACAAGCGTGAGCCACTGCGCCTGGCCAGGGTGTCCAATCTTTTGGCTTCCCAGGGCCACCCTGGAAGAAGAATTGGTCTTGCGTCACACATAAAATATGCTAATGAGAGCTGATGAGCGAAAAAAAGAAAAAATCACCAAAACAAATCTCATAATGTTTTAATAAAGTTTACAAACTGGTGTTGTACTGCATTCAAAGTCGTTCTGGGCTGCAAGTTGGACAAGCTTGAGGTAGATAATACCAAAAAAGAAATACAAGAGATAACTAAGAGGAAATGGAAGAGATTGCCTCTGGGGAGAGAGGCATATTGGGTGGAGAACATGGTTAGAGGATTGATTGTTGGTTTTAATAAAAGCCTTGTTCAACTGATTCTTGAGCCACATGCATGTGTGACTGAAAAAAGTTAAAAATTTTGTGTGTATTAAAAATAGATTAAAATATGTAGAATATGATGGTACATTACCTGTGATATGGCTCCTTTAACTTCCTGAGGACTGACCTTGGTGCTGAAGACAAAATTATGCTATTACAACCCAGTTGGCTTAACTTGCCCACCATGGCAGTGTATTGTGCAACAGAGGTGGAGCTGACTTCATTTTAAAATCACAAGCCATTAGAGAGTACTAAGCCATGATGTGCTAGTGCCAGGAGTTTGAGATGTTTATTCTTTTAGTTCAAAATTTTTTCTGTTTTTAAAAAAGTCCATACATACCCACACATGTGTGCTTATGTGTGTCTAATCTAGAGGATTTCTAGTTTGGGGATGGTACTGTGAAGATGGCTCTGATGTTTCTACTCTCTAAAACCAGCCCAAATCTATAAGGAATATGGGAAATAGAATCTTTTCAGTGTCTTAAAAGATAGGTAACACTTATAACCAGAATCAAAATAGAATGGGACCCAGGAGAGGGAGAACATTGAGAATGGATAGATTTTCTTGGTGTAAACATAAGTAGACCTGCAAAGGACAGTGTTCTCACAAGAAGTTGACATAACTTGAAGGGACAAAACTAGGGATTCTCTTGGAATAGTCACAGGTGTGGAGTACACAAGCTGACTGTGTTAAACTATGTGAATAATACCTTGGAAAGGCAAAGGAGGTGGGGCTCTGCCAGAAAACATGCACATGTACTGTCTTGGTTTCTGCTGCAAGATAGAGGAGATGCTATTGATGTTTTAGTAGTCTGGTTAACTGGTAATCTTTGTGTCAGTAAAAGAAACACATGCAAACGGGCACATCACATGTGGCTTAAGGAAAGTCAATGAGGCCTCCAGCTAGCCTAGAGTGCTATTCTAACACCTCACTCAAAAAACTGGTTCAAGAAGCACTCCTTCAGTGATATCATAATCAAAAAAGAAACTGCACAGTATTTATACACAAATATTCCAAGAAAAGAAGCAGATGAAAAACACTGCTCAGAAACACTTTTGTACAAAAATTGAAAGAATTTATTTAAAAATGGCCTCTATAGAACAAGAGCAGAAAGTGAAAATATTAAGACTAAAGGAAGAAGTAACGAATAATAGAAAGGGAGTAAAAGTGACCAGGCAGAGTTCAGGAAAGCAGTAGAAGAGAAAAATCCTGAGAGATCTCATTGAAAATAGCAAAAGCATTCTAGACATTGCTGAAAAGCTGTAAAGGACATGGAGGACCGGGCGTGGTGGCTCATGCCTGTAATCCCAGCACTTTGGGAGGCCGAGGCAGGCAGATCACCTGAGGTCGGGAGTTTGAGACCAGTCTGACCAACATGGGGAAATCCCCGTCTCTACTAAAAATACAAAATTAGCTGTGGCGGTGCATGCCTGTAGTCCCAGCTACTCAGGAGGCTGAGTCAAGAGAATCACTTGAACCTGGGAGGCGGAGGTTGCAGTGAGCCGCGATCGCACCATTGCACTCCAGTCTGGGCAACAAGAGTGAAACTCCATCTCGAAAAAAAAAGACATGGAAGTCAGGATTGAGGAAAAAACTAAGTGAAGCAAAAGTGAGCAAAGGAGATGTGAAGTATGATGAGAAAGTGATAGCAAAAGAAGACTCAGTATACATATGATTGGTGTCCCTTAAGATGTGAACCATATAATGGAGCAGAAAAAAATGTTAGACATTTCTAGAAGAAACTAGAATTAAATCCATGAGTGTCCATTGAAAGAGTATAATGTGTTCCAGGATAAATTGATAAAGAATTATTAATAGTAAAATAGAGCCTAGTAAATTAAGATCTAAAGCAACTATTATATTGGCTTCATGGTTCTTCACATCAACATCAACACAGAAAGTAGTGTAACAATATCTTCAAAGTCTTCAAGTAAAGAACTGTGACCTGCTGGGCGTGGTGGCTCACACCTGTAATCCCAGCACTTTGGGAGGCCAAGGCGGGCGGATCACGAGGTCAGGAGTTTGAGACCAGCCTGACCAACATGGTGAAACCCTGTCTGTAATAAAAATAGAAAAATTAGCTGGGCGTGGTAGTGGGTGCCTGTAATCCCAGCTGCTCGGGAGGTTGAGGCAGGAGAATCGCTTGAACCTGGGAGGCAGAGGTTATGGTGAGCTGAGATTGCGGCATTGTACTTCAGCCTGGGTGACAGAGTGAGACTGTCAAAAAACAAAAACAAAAACAAAACAACTGTGACCTAAGAGTTTTACACCCATTCCAAAGGTCTTTGAGTGATACTCGTAGAAATATTTTTAAACTAGCAAGAACTTGGAATATTTTTCCAAAGACCTTTTTCCTGGAGGAGAAAGACTGAAATCAGGAATGAAATTCAGCCTACTGAGACATAAATGGAAAAGCTGTGGCAGAAGGACAGGCATTGAGCTTTGATTCTGTTTCATTGTAGAACTGTGGTTAAAACGGTGGAAGTTGGTTTTACTAAATATAATGTAACATAAGTGTCAAGAATCTTGACAATATAAAAGTAATTAACCAAAGTCAGGAAGTAATGGGGAAGACTAATTTTCTTTTATATGCAGGGGTCCAGAGATACTGGTTAAAGCTGAGAAATCATCTGTAATACAAAGATAGGTATATTTCAACATGTGGAGGTAACCAATGGCGATAGAGATAAGATTATTCAAGTTTGGTGCTTGTCGTGGTTCATTTTGTGTTGCTGTAACAGAGTACCTGAGGCTGGGTGATTTATTTTAAAAGAGGTTTACTTAGCTCATGTTTCTGCAGCCTGGGAAGTTCAAGATTCATGGTACATGCTCAGCTTCTGGTGAGGCCATGCACTGGGTCAAAACATGGCAGAGAAGTTAAGCAGACATGTGGAAAGAGGGACCAAACAGAAAGAACCTCCCTCTTAACAATACACTATCATAGGAACTAATCCGTACCTGTGAGAACTAATCCAGTCTCACGAGAGTGAGAAGGCATTAATCTGTTTAGGAGACATCTGCCCCCTTTACTCAGACACCTCCTGTTAGGCCCCATCTCCCAACACTGTTGTACTGGCGATTAAACTTCAACATGAATTTTGGTGGGGACAAAAACACATCCAAACCATAGCAATGGCCAAAGGAAGGTAAAGGGAGGTCTTTAGCCTTATCATTGTTTATTATCGGTAAGAAGATTAACAGCTACCTTTCTGAAGGAATAGAACTTCAGAGATATTAATAAGGTTGTAGATACAAAATTAATAAAAGACTTCTCAATGATCAGAAAGAAAATACAGCAAAGAATGAATGATCTTAAAGATAACAAAGGGAACCATGTATTTCCAATTTAGTGATAACAAAACTAAGTTCTGATTCTTGCTCTTCTTCTCTTCTTGAAAAAATTCACTCCTAATGCCATGAGGTGGGCCTGAGCACAATGGGCATGTGCACTAGAGCGAGACTTTGGAGCCTGCCTTAGGGATGAGGATGGTGTCCACATTGGAGATAGGAGTAGCCTGACATAAGGTGTTGTAACCATGTGGGTAGGTGGAGTGTCCTTGTAGCAGGGTGAGGCCTAGCATGGGCCATCAGAGTCTGTGTGGAGTAAGGAAGTGTCCATGTAGAATGGTAGTGGAATGGGGAGGGCATCTGCAAAGAGATAGACCTAGAGCAGGGGTTTGGAATAGTTCAAGATACCTTGAGAGCATCACCATGAACCGGTAGCCTAACTGGATTCACTGCTTCTTAAGTGAGTGGAGAAGGGTATTTCCACAGGAGTGTAGCTGAGCTTGGGGTGCCTGAGCCTAAGCAGGATTGAGAAGGGGACCGTGTGGGAACAACCTGGCACTGTATGTCAGGAGCCTAAGTAGGATGAGGAGGGTGTGTCTATGGGAAGGCAGCCTAGTACAGGGTTTTGGAGTATAAAGGCAGGGAGTAGAGAGAGGCATGGTGTGTGGGAGTCCAGGCAGGGTAGGCTCATGTTAATGGAGCCTGGCAGAGTAGGGTGGTGAAACCTGAGGTAAATTCATGGAGGTGGTTGTGTGCAGGGCTGTCAGAGACCAAGCCAGGTAATGAGGGCATCTGTGCATGTGGGTGACCAAGTGCAGGGTTTCAGAGCCTAAGCATGTTGAAAAGGGTGTCCTTGTGGAAGGTTGCCCAGGTATAGGGTGTCAGATCATAAGTTGGGGGGAAGAGGCTGTCCAGGAGGACAGGATGGCATGAGATGTCAAAGCCTAAGCAGGAAGAGAAGAGTAGAAAGGTGGCCCCGTGTGGGAAGTTGTAGCCTAAGCACATTGATGAAAAGCTTCTGTGCAGAAAGGTGGCCTGTTGTGGGGTATCAGAGCTTAGATGGGGTGAGGAGAGCATCTCTAGAGTGCCAAATGGAGTGGAAGTTATGGTGGCCTAACATGTCAGTGTTAGGAGATTGTAGTGGACTGAATGATGGTCCCAAAGCTATCAAGGTCCTATTTCTGCTTCTCAGAACCTGTAAATATTACTTTATTTGGGAAAGGGATCTTTATAAATGTGATTGTTAAGGATCTTGTGATGAGGGGGTGATCATGGATTGTCTGGCTTACCCAAATATCATAAGTGTCCTTCTAAAAAAGGTGGATTGGCTGGGCGTGGTGGCTCACACCTGTAATCCCAGCACTTTGGGAGGCCGAGGCAGGCGGATCATGAGGTCAGGAGATCAAGACTATCCTGGCTAACGCGGTGAAACCCCATCTCCACTAAAACTACAAAAAATTAGCCGGGTGTGGTGGCGGGCGCCTGTAGTCCCAGCTACTCAGGAGGCTGAGGCAGGAGAATGGCATGAACCCAGGAGGCGGAGCTTGCAGTGAGCCGAGATTGTGCCACTGCACTCCAGCCTGGGCAACAGAGCAAGACTCCGTCTCAAAAAAAATAATAAATAAATGAATAAAATAATAGGAACATATCAGTTGGATATAGAAAACAACTTGAAGGGGATCTCACGTGGTCAAAATTAGCAAAAACTTAAGCATCAAAGTAAATAATTCTGACAGATCATAACTTATTGAATAAAAGATAAAGCCATTATTCTACCCTGATGTAAATAAATGAAATGGACAGTTCGATGAGAATATTCATATGAGTGTCCCCCCAACCCCCAAATATTTATTAATTTCAAAAGGAAAGGGAGTAACTACAATGAAGAGGCCTGTTGGATATACCTTAATCAAGTGATTAAAGTTCACATCACCAGTAGTAAGATCCTCATTTTGCTGATAGTGTGCAATAAGAATATAACATTAATTCTGTAATATTCCAAAGATTCATAATATGAATCTGATCATGAGGAAACAAGACAATCCACATTGGAAGGCAGTATACAGAATTACTGGTCTGTTAGTCTTCAAAGATGTCAGTGTCATGGAAGTCAAGGAAAGACTGAAGAACTGTGTCAGACTGAAGTAGAATAAGAGGCAGTGAAATTAAATGCAATTGACATGGTTATGAAGAAGTTTGTGAAACTTGAATGAGGTGTGAGGATTAGATGATAGTAGTTGCTCAGTGTTAGTTTTCTAATTCTGATGGCTTTATTGTGGTTATGTAAGACTATGTCTTTGTAGGAATAACACTCTAAACATACTTGAGGGTGGTTTACTATTGACTGGGCTTGGAACTTTTGAGATTGTTGCAAAAGAAAAAAGTTTACCTCAAAGCAAAATAGATCAATAATATGTTGGTGCTTTTGATATGTGAATGGATAAGTTATGATATATCTACACAATGAGATATCGTAATGGAATGAAATACTGATACGTGCAACATAATGGATAAATCTTGGAAACGTTATGTTGAGCCAAAGAAGTCAGATATAAATGAGTACAAATTGTCTGATTGTTTTGTTTGTTTAAAAGTAGGAAAGGCTAATCTTGTTTTTGAGACCGAGTCTCACTCTGTCACCCAGGCTAGGGTGCAGTGGCGCAATCTAAGCTTACTGCAACCTTTGCCTTCCAGGTTCAAACGATTCTCCCACCTGGGTAGCTGGGATTACAGGCATACACCACCACACCTGGCTAATTTTTGTGTTTTTAGTAGAGATGGGGTTTCACCCTGTTGGCCAGGCTGGTCTTGAACTCCCTCAAGAGATCTGCCCACCTTGGCCTCCCAAAGTGCTGCGACTACAGGCGTGAGCCACCATGTCTGGCTAGGAAAGGCTAATCTATAGGGACAGGAAGAAGTTCCTTGGTTACTGAGCATTGGAGTGATAGACTAGGAAATTGCACAAAAAAACCTTTTGGGGTGGTAAAAATGTTCTTTTTGTTGATTGTGGTAGTTACATCGTTGTACATATTTTTCAGACCATTGAACTGTACATTTAATGTTTGTATTGTATGTGAATTGTGCCTCAATAAAATTAGAAAAGGGAAGTTTCTCCCACACATGGAAGAAACTTGTAGTCGTGGTTATTTCTCCAGAGATAAACCGGGGATCACAAGTGGATGGCTTTTTTTCCCTTAAACTCAGTGGTAAGAATGAGATTTAAAAAAAAAACCCTTTGCATCTACTAGATAGGGTCTCACTCTGTCACCCAGGCTGGAATGCAATGATGCAGTCATGGCTCACTACAGCCTCAACCTCCTGTGCTCAAGCTATCCTCCCATCTCAGCCTCCCCAGTAGCTGGGATTACAGGCATGAGCCAGGACACCCGGCTAATTTTTTTTTTTTTAATAGTGACTGGGTTTTACCTGTTTAAAAATATATGCTAAAAAGTATTAGATACGTAGATTTGTATGATATTACATCCTAGGTTACTCCCATCAATGATTAGGGTATAATATTTATTGAGGCCATGCCTTGAGTTTAACGGTTGTGGTTTAATACTATTTTGTAACATTTTGGTTAAATAAAACATAAAGCTTACCATTTTAACCATTTTAAGTATACAATTCACTAGCATTAATTACATCCACATTGCTGTGCAACTGTCACCACTGTCTCCAGAACTTTTTTATGTTCCTAAACTGGAACTCTACCCCTTAAACATGAACTCCCAGTTCCCTCCTCCCCACAAACCCTCACGGCCATTATTCTCTCTCTGAATTTCACTGTTCTAGGTCCCTCATACAAGTGATATTATGCAATGCTTGTCCTTTTGTGTCTGGCTTAGTATAATTCTACAACTTTTTGTAAAAGGAGATAAAATAGCCAAGAAGTGCAGAATAGCATAACCAAAGCTCAGCAGCTTTTATTTTGTTTTCCAGAATTCCTTCCAACTTAAGGGCAGCCAAAACTAGTTATTTTAATAAACCTGACTATAAATCGCCTATGTAACTCTTGAAAGATATGTCGAATAAATAATATAGTGTCTCTCTTGACTAATACATTTCCAGATCTTTAATTTTGACATCTAATTTACTTTTAGAATAACTTACTTTGCTCAGTAAAACCAAAGTACTTGTTACCATAAATCTTTTATCCAGCGGGAAGGGAAAAGTAAAGAGAAGTTGGTTAATGGGTACAAAAATACACTTAGATAGATGAAATATATTCTATTATTTGATAGTACAGAAGGGAGACTATAGATAATATTTTGTTTTATATTTCAGAATAGCTAGCAGAGAATTGGAATGTTACCAGTACAAAGAAGAGAGAAACGTTTGAAGTGACAGATATCCTAATTACCCTGATTTGATTATTACACATTGTGTACATGTATCAAAATATCACATATACCACAAAAATACATACAACTATCATACATCAGTTTTCAAAAAAGAAAAAATTATTATGTAATGACCATGTGCTGTTGGTAATACTTTTCTGTTATTAGTAATGAAGACCAGTGACCTAACAGGAATTGTAGTACCTCAACAGTTTAAACCCATGTATCATAATGTTTTGAAAATATCAGTTATACTTTATTATTTTAAGAGAGTGCTAGTTGAAGGGAAGATAATCTTATTTGGCCCTCTTGTACTGAGTGATTTTTAGCATTTTATTTATTTTTAATTTTTTAATTATTTGAGATGGGATTTGGAACTAAGAAGGATTGTGGGCTAAAGATTTTAGTCTGGAATCATTTAAATCACAATTTATATTAGAATAAGTAACATCAACCAGTTGCTTAGGGAGAAAATACTGAGAAGAGGAAAAAGACCAAGAACCTTGAGAACATCTTTATTTGCGTGGTCCTAAAGAACAATTGTGGTGTATATCTCAGGGGCATTATAATATGGTTGTCAGTCTTGCTTTTAATTCTTAATAACCACAGCTATTCAGTTTTAATTTTATCTTTCATTGGCATCTGAAACCATATTTTTTCTTAGGTTGTGGCCAGTTTGTAGACTAGCAGGAGAACTTTGAATAAAAAATTCTTATTCATGTATCATTTTAGCGATATACTCCCTCATTTGAGATTTCAAGTTGAGAAAGACTTAGTTTGGAGCTATGCACTAGTGTGAAAAGTGAGATCACCAGTGGACAGAGAAGAAAGAGGAACTCACTCTTAGGTGTCTTACAATACTGTCTTAAAATATTGTGGATTTCTGTAATTACATCTCTGTACCAAATGCATTTCGGGCTCGTTGAGGGTTGAGGGCTGTGCTGCTCCGCTCTGCTATTCAGGATTATTATATAGCTAAGTTTGAATGGATTCTACTGTTTAGTAATTGAGGGGAAGAGAAGCTTATATTATTTGTGTTCCCATTTTACCTTTCTTCACAATCTCATGGTTAATGTACCATTTCCTCTGTTTTGAAAGAATATACTGACCCTATTTTATCCTTGGAGTTTTTTCTTTGAGTTCATTTTGACATAGAAACTCTCCTTCATCACCACTATCACCACCATGTAGGTAGGAGGTACAGTTTTAGGTTATTAAATCTACTTATTTAGTTTTTTAAAAATGTATATATATAGATATATTCTAAATTATAAAATTTAGAGGATTTTGTGGTTAGAATTTGTTTGAAAAAGCTTTTTAAACTGGCATTTTTATATTTAATAACATTTGCAGTTTAAAATTCAGAGAAATGTTGAAAAATTTTACTTTCATTTTTTTCTTTTTAGATCATCCAATTATGATGGGTTTTGAACCCCTTGTGAACCAGAGGCTACTTCCACCTACCTTCCCTCGATATGCAAAAATAATTAAAAGGGAAGAAATGGTGAACTATTTTGCAAGATTAATAGATAGAATAAAAACTGTCTGTGAGGTTGTGAATTTAACAAATTTACATTGTATCCTGGTAAGTACAAATCTCTGTTCCAGAATGTAACTTCCATTTAAAAAAAAAAAAAGATACATAATTGTACATATTTATGTGGTAACTTTGGTTTAACAACAGAATAGTTGATCGCTTTATAGACACTGATCAAGGGTAAATACTACTCTGTCTATTTTCTGTGATAGCTAGAAGATTAAGTGGTTCATAAATATTATACATACATATATTCTATTTAATCCTCAAAAGCTTTTACACTATTTTAGAGATTAAGAGGCTGATGTTGAAGGATTAGATAATTCATCCAAGATTTGTTTTGAGACAGGATCTCACTCTCTTGTCTAGGCTGGAGTACAGTGGTGTGATCTTGGCTCAAAGTGAACTTGAACTCTTTTTTTTTTTTTTTTTTTTTTTGTGGAGATGGGGGCCTTGATCTGTCACCTACGTTGGAGTGCAGTGGCATGATCTCAGCTCATTGCAGCCTCGACCTTCTTGGCTCAAGCAATCCTTCTGCCTTCTCAGCCTCCCAAGAAGCTGGGACCACAGGCGTGTGCCACCATGCCCAACAATGTTTTAGCTTAATCATTATTTTTGTAGAGATGGGGTCTCACTATGTTACCCAGGCTGGTGTTGAACTCCTGGGTTCAAGCAGTCCTCCCACTTCTGCCTCCCAAAATGCTGGGATTGCAGGTGTGAGCTACCGTGCTCTGCCTAGCCTTGAACTCCTGAGGTCAAGTGATCCTCCCACTTCAGCCTCCCAAGTAGCTGGGAGAGAGACATGCCACTAGACTTGGCTAATTTTTTTTTTTTTTTTTTTTTTTTTTTGATAGGGGGTTTCCCTCTGTTGCCCAGGCTGGAGTGCAGTGGTGTGATCTCAGGTCCCTGCAACCTCTGCCTGCCAGACTCAAGCTATCATTCCACATCAGCCTCCCAAGTAGCTGGGACTGCAAGCGTGTGCCACAATGCATGGCTAATTTTTTGTATTTTTGGTGGAGACAGGGTTTCACCATTTTGCCCAGGCTGGTCTCTAACTCCTGAACTCAAGTGATCCGCCTGCTTCAGCCTCCCAAAGTGCTGGGATTACAGGTGTGAGTCACTGCACCCGCTCAATTTTTAAATTTTTATTTATTGTGGAGACAAGATTTCACCATGCTGGCCAGGCTGGTCTCGAACTCTTGGGCTCAAGCAATCCTTCTATCTTGGCCTCCCAAAGTGCCAGGATTATAGGCATGGGCCAGTGTGCTTGGCCTCACTTTAGTTTTAAGAGTGGGGATTGAACTCTGGATTCTGTCTTCAAAACATATAAATGTGTATATATATGCTGGTATTCACATACATACATACATATGTATTTATATGTGTGTGTGTATATATATTTTGTTTGTTTGTTTGTTTGTTTTGAGACGGAGTCTCACTCTGTCGCCCAGGCTGGAGTGCAGTGGCGTGATCTTGGCTCACTGCAAGCTCCACCTCCCAGGTTCACACCATTCTCCTGCCTCAGCCTCCCAAGTAGCTGGGACTACAGGCGTCCGCCACCACGCCCAGCTAATTTTTTGTATTTTTAGTAGAAACGGAGTTTCATCATGTTAGCCAGGATGGTCTCGATCTCCTGACCTCATGATCCACCCGCCTTGGCCTCCCAAAATGCTGGGATTACAGGCATGAGCCACTGTGCCCGGCCTTAAGTGTGTATATAGTTTTACATGTAAAAATGGGATCATGGTGTTTGGTAACCCGCTTTTTAAAATTGCTTGTCTCTGTATCATGAACATCTTCCTTTTCATGTCGACAAATACATGACACATTCTACATTATTTTAATGGCTGTGTGGTATTCCATTTTAAGCATATATTACAGTTTTTTAAATTTCATTCATATTAAATTACATTTAGGTCATTTTCAGTGTTACAAACAATACTAAGATGAACATATTTGTAGGTAACTCTTTTTATTATATGCGTCCTTTCCCTTAAGATAAATTCCTAAAAAATGAAGCTGCTAGGTACATTTTTAACTATCATATTTTGGATTAATATTTTTTATGGGTTAAAATATAGAAAAACAAGGCTCATTTTAAGAACATTCAGAGATGGAGCTTATTTTTGTTTTTTGTTTTTCTCTCCTGTACCCACTGACAGCAGAAAAGCTTTTTAATTGGTATGATTATAGTAGCACATGTAAGGTTAGTAGGAAAGGTAGAAAATTTGCAAGACAGTACTGTTGTTCTTAGAACATAAGTACACTAACATCTGTGGCATAGCTAGGCATTTGAGCGTTGTTACCTTACACACTGAGGTGTGGAATTGCCAGCCCCATGTCATTTTCTCTGTGAAATATTCCCCTTTGGTTGCTGGTTGCCACTGTACCTGTGTTCCTTGAGCTCACACAGTATATAGTTTATACTCCCAGCATTTAGTAGCAGTCTCTGGGAAATAGTTGATAGTAAAGATTTGTGCTTTTGTTTATGTTCTTTATTTTTCCTTTTATTAATTCTTTGTCAGTAAAACCCAGCTTAAGTCTTCATTCCTTAGTAAAACTTTCACTGATTATGCCTTTAATACCTTCTGTTGCATTTGCTTTCTTATTAGATTGCTCTTATTCTATCATAAGAATCAGAATTTTAAAAGTTCCTAGGAAAAAGATTATAGACAGTTTTACAGCTAAACTAAGGTTCAGAGGTTCTAAAGTAACCAAATTAGATGACTATAGTAGCATATCTGGAATGAGAACAGATATTTTCTTACTCTCTTCTGTCACATTGACTTTTTTGATCTTAATTGTTACATGGATATACATTTGTGTTCACTAGATTAATTGCAAGGTCTTTAAGTAAAATCAGCCTATAAACCCATGTCAACCATAAGGTAATATGCTTTTAACGTATAGTTGTTTTACCAGTTGTATTGGTAAGCAAATGGACTTTAAAATAATTTTTTTAGTAAGCAACAGGGCTGACTTGGGTTGTGACAGGCTCCTGATATTGAAGGCTAAGTTGTCTGCCATTATTGTCGATCAATTTCACTGAACCCTCTGAGGAAACCATGGCCCATTCCAGGTACCTTAGGGGGACCCACATTGGTTCTAACCAAGGGTAGGTAGCTGAGGCATTGTCAGTGATCCTTTAGACTTTTCTCAGCAAGCTGCAGGATTTCTTAATAAAGAGCTTGATCAGATAGATGCCCGAATAGGCATTTATTCTGATTTTGGTTTCTGAAGAGCTGCTATCCCAAGCCCAAATAGTTCTCCTTAACAAATCCAAGTCCAAATATTAAAATACATACATTATTATTTAACTATAAAATTTGGAAGATGCAGAGAACTGTGAAGATGATAAATAGCTGCTGTCCCACACTCTGTAGATGTTAGCATTTTGGTGTATTTTGTCATCTGGTTTTATATCTACATATAAACCCATATCTTTTCATTTTTAGATAAATTTCTTTAAAAAAAATTTTACATTTGGGGGTACATGTGAAGGTTTGTTACATAAATAAACACTTGGCCTGCCTCGGACTCTTACTGTTTTGAGGTGTGGTCCTTCAATAATACCTAGTTTATTGAGAGTGTAACATGAGGGGATGTTAAATTTTATCAAAAGGCTTTTCTGCATCTATTGAGATAATCATACGATTTTTGTCTTTAGTTCTGTTTATGTGATGAATCACATTTATTGATTTTTTTGTATGTTGAACCAACCTTGCATCCCAGGGATGCAGCCTACTTGATCATGGTGAATTAGCTTTTTGATGTGCTGCTGGGTTCGATTTGCAATTACTTTGTTCAGGATTTTTGCATCGATGTTCATCAAAGATATTGGCCTGAAGTCTTCTTTTTTTGTTGAGTCTCTACCAGGTTTTGGTATCAAGATGATGCTAGCCTCATAGAAGGAGTTGGGGAGAAGTCCCTCCTCAGTTTTTTGCAATAGTTTCTGTAGGAATGGTACCAGCTCTTCTTTGTACATCTGGTAGAATTCACCTGTGAATCCATCAGGTCCTGGCCTTTTTTTTTGGTTGGTAGGTTATTTATTACTGATTCAGTTTTGGAGCTCATTATTGGTCTGTTCAGGGAATCAATTTCTTCCTGGTTCAGTCTTGGGAGGATGTATGTGTCCAGGAATTTATCCATCTCTTCTAGGTTTTCTAGTTTGTATGTGTAGAGATATTCATAGTAGTTTCTGATGGTTGTTATTATTTCTTTGGGGTCAGTAGTAACATTCCCTTCATGATTTAACTGTGTTTATTTGGGTCTTCTCCCATTTCTTCTTAGTCTAACTGGTGGCCTATTTTATTTTTTTTCCAAAAAACTAATTGCAAGATTTGTTGATCTTTTGAATGGGTTTTCATGTCTTGATTTCCCTCGGTTCAACTCTGATTTTTGTTAGTCCTTGCCTTCTGCTAGCTTGGGGATTTTTTTGTTCTTGGTTTCTCTATTCTTTCAGTTGTGAAGTTAGGTTGTTTGAGATCTAACTTTTTGATGTGGACATTACATGCTATGAATTTTGTTCTTAACACTGCCTTAGCTGTGTCCTAGAGATTTTGGTATGTTGTATCTTTGTTCTCATTATTTTCAAAGAACTTCTTGATTTCTGCCTTAATTTCATTATTTACCCAAAAGGCATTCAGGAGCATCTTGTTTAATTCACATGTAATTGCATGGTTTTGAGCAATTTTCATTGTGTTGACTTTTATTTTTATTATGCTGTGGTCCAAGAGTATGTTTGGTATGACTTCAGTTCTTATACATTTGTTGAGTATTTTATGTCCAATTATGTGGCCGATATTAGAGTATGTGCCATGTGGTGATGAGAAGGATGTATATTCTGTTGTTTTTGGGTGGAGACTTCTGTAAAGGTCTGTCAAATCCATTTGGTCCAGTGCTGAGTTTAGGTCCTGAATATCTTTGTTAATTTTTTGTCTCAATGATCCATCTAATACTGTCATTGGAGTGTTGAAGTTTCCCACTGTTGTTATGTGGGAGTCTGTGTCTCTTTATAGGTCTCTAAGAACTTGCTTTAGGAATCTGGGTGCATATATATTTAGGATAGTTAGGTTTTCTTGTTGAATTGAACCCTTTACCCTTATGTAATACCCTTCCTTGTCTTTTTTGATCTTTGTTGGTGTGAAATCTGTTTGTTTGAAATTAGGATTGCAACCCCTGCTTTTTTCTGTTTTCCATTTGCTTGGAAGATTTTCCTCCATCCCT
The DNA here is from genome assembly GCF_028885655.2 of Pongo abelii. NCBI lineage: Eukaryota > Metazoa > Chordata > Mammalia > Primates > Hominidae > Pongo > Pongo abelii. The sequence continues at coordinate 76,496,605 of NC_071998.2, forward strand.
TTATTTTGAGCCTATGAGTGTCATTATGTGTGAGATGAGTCTCTTCAAGACAGCACATCAGTACGCCTTGCTTTTTTATCCAGCTTGTCACTCTGTGTTTTTCAGGTGGGCCATTTAGCCCGTTTACATTCAGGTTAGTATGATATGTGTGGATTTGATCCTGTCATTATGGTGTTAGCTGGTTATTATGTTGGCTTGTTTTTGTGGTTGCTTTATAGTGACACTAGTCTGTGTGTTTAAGTGTGTTTTTGTATTAGCTGGTAGTAGTCTTTCCTTTCTATATTTAGTGCTCCTTTCAAGATCCTCTTGTAAGGTAGGACTGGTGGTAATGAAGTCCCTCAACATTTGCTTATCTGAAAAGGATCTTATTTCTCCTTCACTTAGGAATCTTAGTTTGGTGGGATATGAAATTCTTGGTTGAAGATTTTTAAAAGAATGTTGAATATAGGCCCCCAATCTCTTCTTGTAGGGTTTCAGCTGAGAGGTCTCCTTTTAGCCTGATGGGGATCCCTTTTTAGGTTACTTGCCCTTTCTTGGTAGCTGCCTTTAACATTTGTTTCATTTCGGCTTTGGAAAACCTGAGGATTATATGTTTTGGGGATGATCTGCTTGTGTAGAATCTTGCAGGACTTCTCTGTGTTTCCTGAATTTGAATGTTGGCTTCTCTAGCAAAGTTGGGGAAGTTTTCACGAACAATACCCAGAAATCTATTTTCCAAGATGTTTGCTTTCTCCCCCTGCCTTTCAGGGATGCCAGTGATTCAAAGTTGGCTTGTTTCCCTAATCCCATACTTCTCAGGTTTTTTTCATTCCTTTTTCTTCTTTTTTCTTTATTTTTGTCTGTCTTATTTCAGAGAACCAGTCTTCAAGTTCTGAGATTCCGTCCTCGCCTCAGTTTATTTTGCTGTTAATACTTGTGATTGCATAGTGAAATTCTTGTATTATTCAGCTCTGTCAGACCTTTTAGGTTCTTTTTTATGCCAGCTATTTTATCCTTCAGCTCCTGTATCACTTTATTATTCTTATTTTTCTTGGATTGGGTTTTGCTGTCCTCCTGAATCTGTATGATCTTTGGTCCTGTCTATATTCTGAATTCTATTTCTGTCATTCCAGCCAGTTCAGCCTGGTTAAGAACTCATGTTGGAGAACTGGTGCAGTCATTTGGAGGACATATGACACTCTGGCCATTTGAGTTACCACAGTTCTTATATTGGTTCTTTCTCATCTCTGTGTGTGGATGTTCCTTTAACTGCCGTGTAGATTGAGTACAGTCAATAGACTTCTTTTCTGTATGTTTTCACTGGGCCAAGGCTTTCTGTAGGTCTTTATTTGAAGCTGACTTCTTGTCTCTGATTTCAAAGTGGGGTATGTTAGTGAGGTACTTTTGGTGTTGAAGCTTTGGTGACACTTAGGCTTATTGATCACTTGGTAGACTCTTGCTCAAAAACCTGTATCTTTTGGTCTTTCCCTATAGTCAGCAACAATCAGTAATGTGCATCCAGTTGACTTGGTTACTTGGAATTTATTTCTGTGAAATAGGAACTAAAGTTCTGCCATGACTTAGTAAATTATTATTGGTATTATTTTTATGGTATACAAATTTAATATTGGTATCCACACAATTCTATGATTGGTCAGTTTTTTTAAGGAAGGTTTTTAGAGTCTAGAATTATCCATTGTCCCTTTTATACAATTAAATAATTTCTATAGAAATGACCTTTATTTGTCATATTTTAATGCTGGTACTATGTCATTTCCAGAAGGTCTAGTAAAAATTGCACTCTATGATGAAGTATTTTTAGCTTTTATTTAATCTATTAATGACATTGCTTTTTCTTTATATATCTATTAGGATTTTTTCTGTGAATTTAGTGAACAGTCACCATGTGTTCTTTCAAGATCTCTGTTACAAGTAAGTTCCACTTAGTATCAGAATACTTATTTAAACATTGTATGTGTATTGACATTGTTTTATTGATTGATTAAACAAAAGGTAGATGCTTTTAAAGGATTTTCCAGTTAGTGTTGTGTATTTTTTTTTAATTGAAGTATTAACTTTAAGCATTAGACATCCATCAAGGTCATATCCTAGGTCATAAAACAAACCTCAGTAATTTAAAAACAATCAAAATCCTACAAAGTATCTTTCTTATTTTAGAATTAAACTAGTAACCAACAAGGGAATGATATCCAGGAAAATCTCCAAATATTTTGAAATTAAACAACTTGTAAGTAGCACATGGGTCAAAGACAGAGGTCTTGAGGGGAGTTCAAAAATATTTTGAACTGAATGAAAATTAAAATATACCCAAATCTGTGAGATACAAATAAAGCAGTGCTTAGAGGGGAATTTGTAGCATTGAATGTTTTTTTGTTTTGTTTTTGTTTTGAGATAGTCTCACTCTGTTGCCCAGGCTGGAGTGCAGTGGCATGCTCTTGGCTCACTGCAATCTCCGCCTCCCGGGTTCAAGTGATTCCTGTGCCTCAGCCTATCAAGTAGCTGGGATTACAGGCGCACATCACCATGCCTAGCTAATTTTTGTATTTTTGGTAGAGACGGGGTTTCACCATGTTGGCCAGGCTGGTCTCAAACGCCCGACCTCAGGTGATCCACCCGTCTCAGCCTCCCAAAGTGCTAGGATTACAGGTTGGAGGATCGCTTGAACCTGGGAAGTCCAGGCCGCAGTGAGCTGTGATCCCACCACTGCATTCCGGCTTGGGCAACAGAGTGAGACCCTGTCAAAAAAAAAAAAGTCTATGGTTAGTAATTTAAGCCACCACTGTATGAAACCAGAAAAAGAAGAGCATATTAAAATAAACAGAAGGAAGGAAATAATGAGCAGAAATTAGTAAAATATAGAACAGAAAAACAATGGAGAAAATCAATGCAACGCAAAGCTCATTCTTTGAAAATATTCATGAAATCGATGAACCTCTAATGAGTCATAATAAGAGAAAGATAAAAATGACTAATATCAAGAATGAAAGAAGGCATATCATTTCAGACTCTGTAAACATTAAAAGAATAGTAATGGGATATACAACTCTGTCCATAAATGCAAAAGCAGATAAAATGGACCTATTCCTTTAAATGTAGATACAGACTACCAAAACTCAAGAAGAAACAGATAATTTGAATAATCTCTTATCTATTAAATAAATCGAACTTATAGTTAAAAACCTAACAATGCAAACTCCAGGCTAGCTCTATGCAGTGTCTTCCAGAAAATAAAAGAGGCAAGAACACTCATATGAGCCAGAATTTACTCTATCAAAACCAAGCCAACTTTACAAACATGGAAAACTATAGACCATAGTTTCCTCATGAACACAGATTAAAAATCTTATTCGTTGAACACAGATGTAAAAATCTTATTCCATGAACACAGATGTAAAAATCTTCAATAAATTATTAATAAATCAAATTCAACAATATATAAAAAGAGGTAATACACCATGACCAAATAAGATTTATCCTAAGAATCAAGCCTGGTTCACCAGTTGAAAATTGGTCAGCATAATATACCATATTATCTAAAGTCTTAGTAGATTCACAAAAAGCATTTGACAAAATTCAACATCGATTCATGATTTGAAACTCTTAGCAAAACTAGATACAGAAGAGAGCTTCCTAAACCTGATAAAGGACATATACAAAAATACCCTACAGCTAACATCATACTTAATGATGAAAGACTAAATGGTTTCCTCCAAGAATGAGAAGAAGGCAAAGATGCCCACTTCGCTCTTACTGAACATTGGAAATCTTAGCCAGTGCAATAAAGCAAGAAAAAGAAATAAATGGCACACAGATTTGGAAAGGAAGAAAAAATATTGTCTATTTAGAGACAACATGATTTTCCAGGTAGAATGCCCGTGGAATTTACAAGGAGGTTCCTAGAACTGATTAGTGAATTTAATGAGATTATAGGATATGAAGTCATTATACAGAAAGCAGTTGTAATTCTATGTACTTGAAATGAACAATGGCAGATCAAAATTTTAAAAACCAAACTATTTACAAGAACAAAAAAATGAAATACTTAGGCGCAAATCTGATATGATTAATATTCAACAATATTCAGTATATTAAATATTCAAATTCAACATGGTAAATATCAGGGAAATGCAAATTAAACCACAGAAATACTATTCACCTTTCAGAATATCTTTAAAAAAAAAATCTGGCCGGGCGCAGTGGCTCATGCCTGTAATCCCAGCACTTTGGGAGGCAGAGGTGGGTGGATCACGAGGTCAGAAGTTCAAGATCAGCCTGGCCAAGATAGTGAAACCCTATCTGTACTAAAAATAGAAAAATTAGCCCGGCATGGTGGCAGGCACCTGTAATCCCAGCTACTCGGGAGGCTGAGGCAGAGAATTGCTTGAACCTAGGAGGCGGAGGTTGCAGTAAGCCAAGATCACACCACTGCACTCCAGCCTGGGCAACAGAGCGAGACCCCGTCTCAAAAAAAAAAAAAATCTGATAATAGCAAGTGCTGGCGAGGATGTATTTGGTGATAGGAATGTAATGTGGTTCACCTGCTTTGGAAAATAGCTTGGCATGTTCTTATAAATTAAACATGCAGCTCACACTCCTAGTTGATTGCCTAAGAGAAGTGAAATTTGACATTCTTCTTGAAACCTCTGCAAATGTGTAGAGCTGTTTGTTCATGATCATCAAAAACAGACAACCCAAATGTTCTTGAGCTGGTCAGTGGATAAACATACTGTGGTACATGCACAGTGGAATACTACTCAGAAATAAAAAGAAAATGAAGCATGATACACTTAACAATGCCAATGAATCTCAACTGCATTATGCTGGGTAAAAGAAGCTGGAGTCAAAAGGCTATATGATTTCATTTTAATGACATTCTGGAAATGGCAAAACTGATAGAGTTGGAGAGCAGATCAGTGGTTGCCAGGGGTTTGGGGCGGGAGGAGCGTTTGACCACAAAGGGATCACATGAGGGAATGTTTTTAGGGTGATACAGATGATACAGTTTGTTCTGTATCTTGATTGTGAGACTGATTTGAAAAACTATGCTTTTGTTAGACTTATAACTGTACAACAAACATGTAAATTTTACCATATGTAAATTTTAAAATTTAAAAACAGTATTAGGAAATCAAGGTATGGTATATTAAATATTAAAATACAGTGGATTGTTAAGGGAAGGAAAGGAAATTAAAACAAATTATTAAATGCAAGTTGTTTTAAATTTTTTCATGTTCAGAAATGAACATGAAAAAATATGTTATAAAACATTCATTAGAGGTAAACATAGGATTATCAAATAACGTGTATAGCCATTTACTATTTCATAGTTTATGAAGCATTTTTTAATACATTAGCTCATTTGACATAATCAGATTAGTCAGTTTATTTTGACTATTTTAATATTACTACTCTTGACTTGGGAGGTTTTTATTTCTGTACATTTTTTATCCTACATCAGAATTCACCTTCAGTAAGGATTAATAAGTAACACTCATTGTGGAGACAGCAATTTATAAAAAATTTTCACAAACTTTTTATATTTTAATCACTTGCATAGTCTGTGGCATTTATAAGTACACTCATGTTATAGTAATGACAACTCTGTGCGTGACACTGTAACTAATATATAACATTTGTTTTAAGACCACTTTCCTGGTGGATAACAAAAAGGTCTTTGGAACTCATCTCATGCAAGACATGGTGAAAGATGCACTTCGGTCTTTTGTCAGTCCTCCGGTGCTTTCCCCCAAGTAAGTATTGTAAGACATTTTAGAGTTGTATGTGCTCCTTTAAAAGCCCAACTTCTCTGTACTCCTTCTTTATAGCCAGAGCATCAAAATTGGGACCAAATCTCCATGTAAAAGTAACTTAATCGTGTTAAAATTAATTGATCTCTGCCACATTTAGATTAAAACTAAGGTTTTTATGAGGTTGACAAAATTTCTGATAACTCCTCTAAGTTTTTTGTCTCCACTGTAAGTCCTTAAACTTTGCCCTAGTAGAGGCACTGCCCTGAAAACATGCTGCCATCAGAGGCTGAAAGGATTGCATGCAGAAAGAATCATCATTTGAAAGTTGGCATTCTGAGAAATGTCAGGCTTTTCCAACAGGGAAGGGAAGAAAGGAGTCGGCATTTCTTAACAAAGCACTTACACTTTGTTAAAAAAAAGATACACTTTGTTAAGTGTATCTTTTTCCACTGAAAGATACATGATGGCTTTCTATCACAAATTACTTCATGGTAGATCTAATTAATTATATGTAATGGCTACCAAATATTTCATAATAAATGTTGAGTATCTTTTATCCAAAATGCTCTGGACCAGAGGTGTTTTAGATTTCTGATGTTTTTGGATTTTGAAATATTTGCGTGTACATAATGTTGCTCAGGCTGGAGTGCAGTGGCATCTCAGCTTACTGCAACCTCCGCCTCCCAGGTTCAAGAGATTCTCCTGCATCAGCCTCCTGAGTAGCTGAGATCACGGGTGCATGTCAGCATGCCCAGCTAATTTTTGTATTTTTAGTAGAGATGGGCTTTCACTATGTTGGCCAGGCTGGTCTCAAACCCTGTCCTCAAGTGATCCGCCCACCTTGGCCTCCCAAAGTGCTGGGATTATAGGCTTGAGCCACTGCACCAGCCTAATATGTTTCTTTTACATGGTGGTGTAATTTTTGTTAGCGCAAATCTTTTGAAAGCAGAATTCAGCCTGTTCACATTTGGTATATGCTATTGGGTCATGAGTTTGATGTTAAATAAATCAATAGTGTATTAATCCATTAAATAAGGTGTCTTAAACAGAAATACACATAAAACAAGGTTATTCATTGATCAGTGCATGGAAATGTTGTGACCAGAGACTCATAGGAATCTAACCCTTTATTTCCCATGTTAGCAATGATTTAATAGTCTAATTTAGTATCTTCAGAAACTTTATGGAACATAACTACCACAAATAATGATAATTGTATATATGGAAAAGTTTATTGTGTGGTAGTCTAGTTGTTCCACTGTTTTAAAACTTTCAGTGTTATAGATGAGAATCCTCTTTTCCTTTGTAAGTGATTTGAAACTTCTTCTGAAGCGTTGATGAGTTTCTCTTTATTTTAGGAGTTGAGAAGTTTTACCAGAATATTCATGTGTGATTTTCAGCTACTGCTATCTGGAAGTCGGTCATTAAAGACTCAAGTTTTCAGTCAGATCATTTGTCCCTGTTATTACTTATTTATTGCTTCACCTTCATCTGTTTTGATTTTTCCCTTTTTAGAGCTCCTAGCATACTAGGCCTTCTAGAGCTCTCTTACCTATGCCTCATGACATTCATCTCCTTGTTATTTTTGCTGTGTTGTGAGAAAGTTCTTCCTCTTGATTTTCAAGGCTACTAATGAACATATTTCTTCTACTGAATTTTTTAATTTGAAAATAATCATTTTTAGATTGAGAGAGCCTTTTTAAAGTGCTTTATTTTAATCTCAAGTAATTTTCTTGCTTTAGGGTTAAAGATGTAATGAACCTTCAGCACTTCCCATTTCACCAACTGCCTGTTCCAGGTGTTCACCTTTTTCTTTCTCCTGGGTGCTGGGTGCACTGTCTTTTCCATTGTGTGACCTTGGCTCTGTTAATCAGAGATAAGGAACACCGTAAAGAAAACCACTTTGTGAGAAGAGATGAGGTGCCAAAGGGAGGTATAGGTGATTCATAACCAGTGGTGAGGAGTGGGGATACAGAAAAAATTAGGATCCTGTATAGTATTTTCTTTGTAATTACTATTAGGAGCACAGTCCATGAGGAAATCAGTTGTAGGAAAATATGTGCCACTGAAGTAGGGTCATGAAAAAGTAGAGCTTTGGACTTTTCCTTTTCTCCTTGCTAATTTGATCTTACTGGATCCAACTCTGATTGTTCAAATATAGACCTATAGGAATTGGAAATATCACAAATTTATTGTGTGAATTACATAATAATTGTAAAATATTTCTTAATCTAATACTGGCATTCTTTAACTTAGGAATTGGTTCCATTTTCTCTTTTATTCACCTTCTCTGTCATTTGGTAGCATCTGCAGTAATTGCTGCTGCTTTTGTTTGGGCCGAATAGATTTTAATGATGTGACTGTTATCTTGCAGGTGCTACCTATATAATAATCACCAGGCTAAGGACTGTATCGACTCCTTTGTTACTCACTGTGTTCGGGTAAGAGCTACAATTTGGATTGTCGTAATGGGTACTTTAAAAATCATGGGCTGTGGCCGGGCACGGTGGCTCATGCCTGTAATCTCAGCACTTTGGGAGGCTGAGGCAGGTGGATCACCTGAGGTCAGGAGTTTGAGACCGGCCTGGCCAACATAGTGAAACCCTGTCTCTACTAAAAATACAAAAATTAGCGTGTGGTGGTGCACGCCTGTAGTCCCAGCTACTCAGGAGCCTGATGTGGGAAAATCGCTTGAACCCAGGAGGTTTCAGTGAGCCAAGATCGTGCCACTGCGCTGCAGCCTGGGTGACAGAGTGAGACTTTGTCTCAATAATAATAATAATAATAATAATAATAATAAATTGCTGGACTGTAATTCCTTCAGTGTCTTTGTGCTTTTTTTCATCTAATATTTCTTATTTACTTTCAGCAAATAAATAAAAACTGTCTCCTCCTAACACTTGAGTGGATGGTTTTATATCCTAAGGTCTTCTGATAGGTTATTAGCTACAGAGGCAGCCTTGGATGACTTCCCACTGCAGCCTGCAGGGACCATAGATAGGGAATGTTATGACTCTCAACTGGGAAAACAGCAGTTGCTTCCTCAAAATTTTTTGTGAATGGACATAAAAACTTTTTTACTTTTTTTTTTTAACCTTAGAATATTTTTAACATCCTCGTACACTTATCTTTGTATTATATTAATGAACTGAGTTACAATAAAATTAAAATTATTGGCTGGGCATGGTGGCTCACGCCTGTAATCCCAGCAGTTTGGGAGGCTGAGGCAGGTGGATCACCTGAGGTTGGGAGTTGGAGACCAGCATGACCAACGTGGAAAAACCCTGTCTCTACTGAAAATACAGAATTAGCTGGGCATAGTGGCTCATGCCTATAATCCCAGCTACTCAGGAGGCTGGGGCAGGAGAATTGCTTGAACCCGGAAGGCGGAGGTTGCAGTGAGTAGAGATCACGCCATTGCACTCCAGCCTGGGCAACAAGAGCAAAACTCTGTCTCAAAAAAAAAAAAATTAAAATTATTAATTTAAATGAGATCACAAATTGTTTTCATCTCAAGTAATTAGGAAAAAATGCAAATCTTGTAGTGAGTTGAATTATTCATTTTTATTTAATTTTTTAAAATATTTATTTATTTATTTATTTATTTTTAAGACAGGGTCTCCCTCTGTTGCCCAGGCTGGAGTGTAGTGATCTTGGCTCACTGCAACCTCTACCCCCTGGGCTCAAGCAATCCTCCCACCTCAGCATTCGGAGTAGCGGAGACTACAGTCTCATGGCACCACACCTGGCTAATTTTTTTTGTATTTTTTGTGGAGACAGGTTCACCCTGTTGGCCAGGCTGGTCTCAAACTCCTGAGCTCAAGTGATCCACCCGCCTTGGCCTCCCAAAGTGCTAGAATTTACAGGCATAAGCCACCGTACCCGGCTTCATTTTTATTTAATTAGATGTATTTCTTTTAGAGAACTCCAACAGGCAGCTTTTTTGGGTCTACTTCCAGTTACTAAATATATATATTATATAATATATAATATAGATCTCTATATTATATAATATATAATATAGATCTCTATATTATATAATATATAATATAGATCTCTATATTATATAATATATAATATAGATCTCTATATTATATAATATAGAATATAGATCTCTATATTATATAATATAGAATATAGATCTCTATATTATATAATATAGAATATAGAATATAGATCTCTATATAATATAGAATATAGATCTCTATATTCTATATTATAGAATATAGATCTCTATATTATATAATATATAGATCTCTATATTATATAATATAATATATAAGAGAAAGGCAGCATGGTACGGGGAAAGAAAAAACAATAGAAGACCAGATTTCATTTCATTTTTATCATTAATATTTTATCAGGCATATCACTTTTTTTTAAACTTTCCTTTTTTTGTGTGTGTTTTTGAGATGAAGTCTCACTCTGTTGCCCAGGCTGGAGTGCAGTGGTCCGATCTCAGCTTACTGCAACCTCTGCCTCCCGGGTTCAAGAAGTTCTCTGCCTCAGCCTCCCATGTTGCTGAGATTACAGGCACCTGCCACCACGCCCAGCTAATTTTTGTATTTTTATTAGAGACGGGCTTTCACCAACAGTCACAACTGTTGACCTCATGATCCACCTGCCTTGGCCTCCCAAAGTGCTGGGATTATAGGGGTGAGCCACTGTGCCCGACCCAACTTTCTACTCTTTAAAGAGTAAAATGCTTATATCTTCTCTGACCTCTTACAGAGTAGTTATTGATCAAATGAGATAATATCTGTCAAAGTATGCAAATATAAAACAGTATTATACTTTGAGAATCTTCTAACTCACACTTACAAATCCATGTCTCTTGCCTGGTTAGTGGAATGTTACATAGTATTTTAGATGAGAACACCTTATGGAGAAAGCAGGAATAAAGAACCATAGTCAAGGTTTATGGCTATTAGCTCTTCTTAAGCTAATAATTATTAGGCATTCTGATATATTTATAGCAGCACAGGAATGTCAGCCTTGAACATTGGCTTTTGACTCAAGCAGGAAAGAAATTGTCCTCGTGAAATTGCAAGAAGATATCTAAAGACCGAAGGAATCTATTTTTATCATATGAAAGCAAGTTTCACATGAAGCTGTTTTTTCCAGTTATTGATAAATTCTGGTGTTGAGTTCCTTAAAACAAACACCTATGTAAAATTAAAAGTATACATAGACATAATTCTTATATACACAGCATTTTTTTCCCTTAAACCAGATTGTGAACTTGGAATGTTAAGTTTCTTTGGTACTAGGAAATTTCATATTTACGGTTGACAAATTATATGTGTATTGCAGCCATTCTGTAGTCTTATTCAGATCCATGGACATAACAGGGCTCGACAGAGAGATAAGCTTGGTCATATTCTTGAGGAATTTGCTACCTTGCAGGATGAGGTAAGAGCCAGGTTCCCCTCTCTTCTAAAATTAAATGATTCACACACTTTGTCCAGATTTTTAAAAACAATTCTTCAGAACAATATTTTGACTAATTTTTCAACATGATCCACTTTTCACTTAAAATATAACAGTTTCTTACACCAACGTTTACAAAATGAAACAACAATAATCCAAACTGATAGACATCTCAAATATTTCTTTGATAATAGGAATAAATTATGAAATATGTATAAAATGATAGTTTTACAACAAGCTTACATTATAAAAAATATTAATACATTAATTTTAAAGTTAATTTGTGTGCAGCAGCAATATTGGTAAGACCAGAAGTGTATTTGTATTTTTGTCCTTTAAAATTGATGTCTTTTTGGTTTAAGGCATGTTTAGGTAAATGTTAACCATTGTGAAATGAGAACTTCAAATGTAAACCTAACTAAAAATGCATTTAAAAATGTTTCTTTGGATGGTCAAATTTAAATTTTCTGCTCATATTCTTTTTAGCTGTAGTTTTTTAAAAGTTCTCTCATTACCTTAAGAAAGCAAAACGAACACAGTTTATGACATTTTATTTTAATAGGCAGAGAAGGTTGATGCAGCGCTTCACACCATGCTGTTGAAACAGGAACCCCAGAGGCAACATTTGGCCTGTTTAGGTACCTGGGTCCTTTACCATAACCTTCGCATAATGATACAGTACCTTCTAAGTGGCTTTGAATTGGAACTCTACAGTATGCACGAGTACTATTACATATATTGGTAAGAGCACAGTTTGAGTTAAAATTGGTGGTGGGTGCAATGGATAAGATCTGAGAATTCAGAGTTAATTTCAGGGTACTTTTTTATTTAGTATATTTTATCTTTAGTTGTGGGACAGTTGGAAAAATTTGAAAATTAGAGCTAGATCATCTTGAATATCTTTAAGTGCTATAATATTGCATGAGTGTATTTTTCCAAATATTTATGTAAAAATTAACAAAAAATGGCTCCAAAGTAAATGGATTAATTGAAGATCATTTATTTGCTCCTATGGAGAAAAATTAACACATTTTGCCCTGAATTTGGTGGCACTAGCTGTGGATGTACTTGACAGTTAAACATCAAATTGGAATCAGGTCTGTCTGCTTGGAAGAAATCATGACCAAGATGATTACTGGGAGCATAACTGTTTCAAACCGTGGTACTGAGGATTCACTTCAGGAGCTTTGGAGTTGATAAAAGATGATCTTCGGCAGACTAGTTCTTCCCTTTCACTTGCAGTCAAAATAAACCTAGTAAGAGGATGTTTGGAAAAGAGGATGTTTGAGCATATTTTAGGCATGTAAAAGCTGTCATAGAAAGAAAATAAGATTGAGTATTAATGAATTCAGTTATTTTGAATTTTTTTCTCAGTCTGGCACGTAATTTTAAACTGATGACCTGTGTTACTCAATCACACTCAGGTTTAGTGTATTAGACTTTAATAGAGTTCAACTTTTAAACTTATTTAAATTTTACTTAGTAATTAAGATATTCTATATTCTCTGAAGTCACTGCTGTGGGAGGGAAAGTGATTCTCTTCCATGCTGTTGACGTAGATTTTGTTATGAGCAGTGAAGGCTCTTGACAGACAACTCTTGCCTGTGAAAACTGAATTTGAGCATCAACTACAGCAGTATGAGAATAATTTTCCTTGCTATATATTCTTCAATATTTGTATAGATAATACCAAATAATCCTTACTAACAGGTATTTATATAGCTACTTTGGATACTACATTTTGTTATTCACAGTAGACAATTCTGGTTTTGTTTTTGTTTCTGTTTTTTGAGGTGGGGTCTTGCCATGTTGCCCGGGTTGGTCCTGAACTCTTGGGTTGTCAGTCTTCCCACCTCAGCCTCTCAAGTAGGTGGGACTACGGATGTGCACCACTGCACCTGGCTACTTTTGCTCCTTTTTATAGGGGAACATGCTCAGGTTCTTTCTTTTGTGGCTTGAAGCAGCTAATGGGACCTTTGTTCTTGATTTCTCAGTTCAAAATATTATTTTTATATGCTTTTTGCACAGAGAATTGGGATCTTAATTCAGCAAATAAATGATACTCAGATAAATACTCTATTACACATTTGTCTATATACATAAGTAGATTTGTTTCTTTTCTTGTTAAAAGAACTTTAGTTCTGCCCATAAATACCCTTGTGCTCTTTTCATAATTGGTTTTGAACTGCTTTTTAATTTCAAAATTACAGATTGGGCTCCTGCATTTCCCCGAGATAACCTTTAGTTGTGTTGCATGCATACGGTCCCTGAAGCATGTGGACTCTGTAAATCATCAGCAAAAACAGTGATTCTTAAACTTTAACATGCATCATAATCACTTGGAAAGTGCATTAATACACAAATTTTTGGGCTAAGTTCCTAGAATTCCTGACCTGTTAGGTCTAGGGTGAGAACGAATAATTTGCATTTCTAACTGGTTCTCAGGTGAACTGCTGCTGGCCCAGAGATGACAGTTTGAGAACCATTGGTATAGAATATCAGCACTCTCTTAGACATAAATGTATATTAATTTTGATAAAGCACTTAATAAAAGATCATTGAGGTACCTGATATTTGAGAAGAAAAGGCTGCATCTTAGTTGTCCCCTTCACTCATGTGTCCTTAGGTTAGATAAACAGAAGGTAGAAGGCACCATCAGTTCCCTATAGAAATCCTTTACTTGAATTAAGATATATGAGTTGTTATGGACTCTCACATTTTGTAGGGTGGCAGGGAACAAAATTCAATTATATGGTATAAAAGAGTATTATAGTAAATGTTTTTCTTAAATTTAGGGCCAGGAATTGTTTACTCTCCATATGAAATTATAGGCCTTATTATTATTGTTATGAAATACATATATATTTATATATATATCTCTCGTAGATTTGAAGACTTTTCTGGCTTAGCAGTGTTAATTAAAGTTCTGAAAAATTAGTATCTGGTAGAGAATGTTCTGTTTTATATTTCATTTATTAAATAAACTCAAGTAAATTGTAAATGTGAATGTTCTTAATTTTTAAGAATGATTTTATATAATGCCGATAATTTTTTATCTTTTTCTGATTTTATTTGCTTTGTGATTAAAAGAAAATATTTATAGACTGAACTGAACTGTGTTCTGATATAATAAAAACTTAATGGGCATTCATTTGATTTGCATATGTACATGTATAATTATCAAGAAATCTTCTGGAAAGTTGTAAAATGTAGAAAGGGAAAATTAATCTTTATGTTCATTTCTTGTAAGATCTAATCTATTATCTAATGAATGATCTGTTTTTAAAGACCTAAAGCATTATTTGAAATATCTATTGTTGTTAATACATATGTCAAGCTGTCTGATTTAGACATCTACCAGTAACTAACATTTTGTATCCTTTAAGGTATCTCTCTGAATTCCTTTACGCATGGTTGATGTCAACACTGAGTCGTGCCGATGGCTCTCAAATGGCAGAGGAAAGAATAATGGAAGAGCAGCAGAAAGGCCGTAGTAGTAAAAAAACAAAGAAAAAAAAGAAAGGTGCTGTGGATTATTTTTAAACTTAAGAACAGAGTGTACTTTAATTTCTACAAATAAATAGATGGAGAGCTACTCGTGAGTTAGTCATCATATTTTAGTTCTTGTTCCTCTTCTTTTCAGAAACGATAAAGTAGAGACTGAGTCCCAGTATCAATGACATAAGCTTTTTGGTTCCTTTCCTTGCTTTCATTTCTTTGCTGTTCTGTGTATCAGAGAATCTTTGATCAAGAAGTAGCCACATGGAGTGTGCAAGCAAGATATTGGTGAGGGAACAAGACAGCAGGAGGCCAGTGACCTACTGACAGAGCCAGATAGCTCAGGAGGGCAGTAGTTCTGGAGCTGTGCTGTGGTAGTGGGCACCGAAAGATGGTTACAGAGCGCCTTGAGGCATCACCCAAGAACCATGAGGACAGAGAACTGTTTCAAAGGGACTGCCCTATTGATCACTTAGGGAAGGCTATAGATATGGCTGCAATTATTATAAAATACTACTTCATATTTCCTTAGGACTTAATAAAGCAGTTTGGATGGGTCATTAAATCACTGTATTCATGGGTTTCCTATATAAGAGGTTAAATCTCTGGTGAATTCAGAAAAGTTATAATTACTTTATACTGGAATTTTATAGTATTAGCTATTTGGGGACATGGTTATTATATTTTATTATTTGTAGATTTTGACCATAAATAAAATTTAACCTGTAGGAACACACTAAAGTTTTAATTTAGTATACAAGCTGAAAGATTTTTTAAAATTAGACTTACTTTTGCAGTAATGCAAGAGGGAGGAGGAAAAGATTATGGAAGATTATGTTTTTCTTTCTAATTACAGTTCGCCCATTGAGCCGAGAGATCACAATGAGCCAAGCATATCAGAACATGTGTGCTGGAATGTTTAAAGTAAGTTGTTGAAAGTGAAGTTCTTTTTGCCTTTTAGCTATATCCCTATTATATAGTTTATTTAAACTCTTTTCTGTGATTCTTTCCAGATTATAATTTCACCTTTGTTTTAGTTCCTGTCTGCTTGAAGATTACCTTTATTATCATTAATTTTTTCAACAACCATTTGAACCCTTGCTATGTGTGAGACACTTTGTACTGAGTACATTGCAGGAGGTACCAGTTCTATATGGTCCTTGTTTGAAGTCTCTAGTGACAGGCCAGTTGATGTATCTGTGACAGGTAGTAAGAAAAGGAAGAGAGTACTTCTGATTGACGATCAGGCAAGGCTTTGTGGAAGAGATGGAGTTTAGGTTTTTTAGGAGTGTATTAGAAAGAGGGTGAGCTCCACAACGAATGGCTTAAGCAAAAGCAGGTCTTTTCAAGAGGCAGTGGGTACTAACTCTTAAGTTGTACTTGGCAGTCCAAGAAATCATTTGAGGTGACTCACATTAAAATGCATAAAGCAGAACATGGACTTCTGTTTGGAAATAGGACCTGTGCTTATGACAATTATATGTCCTCATTTCTTCAGAAGTGTTTACTTGAAGGTTTTAAATAGCTGTTTCTTGTCTTCCATTCTGTATTGATGAGTGTTCACTTTTTTCATATTGATTTCATCTTTTTTCTTGTTCCCTTTTTCATTTAGACCATGGTAGCATTTGACATGGACGGCAAAGTACGTAAACCGAAGTTTGAGCTTGATAGTGAACAAGTTCGGTATGAACACAGGTTTGCTCCATTCAACAGTGTGATGACCCCGCCGCCAGTGCACTACTTACAGTTCAAGGTGAACCTGCTCAATGAAGTTGTTATGAAATCTTCAGTCTTAGACCTTCTTAGAGAGATGCTGTTTGTACCTAGCCATCTTGTTACATTAACAGTTATTATAAGGATAATATGAGGTAGCATATGAGGGTTGAGGATTATATATTACCTAGGAAAAAATAGGGAGATGTGCTGAATGTTTGCCCCAGTGCCTGTGTATGAGTGGATAGAAAATGTAGAATTCTTTAATAATTAGAAATGGGATTTTAGAGTTGTTCATATTAAACGTGTTTTGAATTATACTTCCCCTTCTTTTTAGGAAATGTCTGACCTCAATAAATATAGCCCTCCTCCTCAGTCTCCTGAACTGTATGTGGCAGCTAGTAAGCACTTTCAACAGGCAAAAATGATATTGGAGAATATTCCTAACCCGGACCATGAGGTGAGACTGGATTCACAGTAATTTTAGGGGAAAAGCCTGGCAGGAAATACATCTCTTACTGCTGGATGAAAGTTAATTATGAAAGTGAACTTTAATAGTGTTAATGAATAGAACTTGTCATGTTTCTGCGAAGGATTTCAGATAGTTTTGTCAAACTAACCTTGTCAGACTTCAAGTTATTTTAAGAATGAGGTGATGTAAATACCTGCTTTGTATAAATTTAGAAGTCAATGCAAAGACAAATTACAACTCAGAATCATAAAGTAAGAAGGATAATTATGCATAAGATCCAGACTGATCTGATTCATAGCTCAAAATGTTAGCATTGAAACATTTCTGTTTTAATCAGTAGTTTGTTAAAGGTGCCAGGCGTGGTGGCTCACACCTGTAATCTCAGCACTTTGGGAGGCCGAGGTGGGTGGATCACCTGAGGTCAGGAGTTTGAGACCAGCCTGGCCAACATGGTGAAACCCCATTTGTACTAACAATACAAAAAATTAGCCAGGTGTGGTGCATGTGTGTCTGTAATTCCAGCTACTGGGGAGGCTGAGGCAGGAGAATCATATGAACCTGGGAGGCGGAGGTTGCAGGGAGCTGAGATTGCGCCATTGCACTCCAGCCTGGGTGACGAGCGAAACGCCATCTCAAAAAAAAAAAAAATTATTAAAATGTAACTAAGTCTTACATAAATACGAAAAATGACCTGGTCAGTTATCACTGGAACAACCTTATTCCACTTGACCAGTTAAAATAAAGGCTACTGCTTTTGGAGACTCTGAGATATAAAAATAAACTTGGAAAAAAAATTGTTTCAGGCTTTTGGTATTTTAATAATTTACCATATCCCTAATTTTATTGAAATACATTTATTTTCTAAAAGTTACTGTAACGTGTACATACTGTTTTGGGAAGTATATCTTGGGACCACTTCCATAGAGGGGTAGCTTAGCAGTGTTTGTCAAAAATCATTAATGCTTAGAGTCAGCAATTCTGCTTTTTGGGATTTATATAGAGACATGAACACATATAGGAAGTGAGAGTGACGAATATAAGAGTATTCATTGCAGCAGGATTTCTAATAGCAAAAAGTAGGAAGAAACAGTAGTATCCATCAACAGGGGACTGATAAATTATGATACATTCATACAGTGGAATACTATGCAGCCTTAAGAAGGATGAGGAAGATCTTTACGTACTGTGATGGAATGCTCATTATTTAAGAAATCTAAAAAGAAAGGTGCAGTTTAATATGCATAGTATGGTGCAGTTTCAATAAAAGGGGGCAAGGAAGCCTATATGTGTGTGAGTATAAAATATCTTTATACAGATAATATCAGAATTGGTAGTTTTGTTTCCTTCCTTGGAGGGAAGCAGAGTGCCTGGAAGAGGGATAGGAGAGACACTTTTTAAAAATTATATGTACCATCTAAGAAAATATAAAGGGGGGAATCTAAAAATTTGAGGAGCTACCTATGATGACATATTTCATTTAGTGAAACTTCGTTTATTCAAAGATGAGTCTGTGCTCTTAATACTATGCTGTGCTGCCTTTTCAGGACTTTGCAGCCTAATATTTTTGTTATTCAGGAAAGCAAGATAAGGTAGCCATTTCAATTCAGAGTTAATTGAAATGAAGTTCTATATTATTAAAAGAAATATATTTATAATTTTAAATTGCTTTTATTTAATAAAACGTCAACACTTCCATTATACAAAGTTTCTATTAGTATCTGTAATTAATAAATTTTGACTGGCCACAGTGGCTCACGCCTACAATCTCAACACTTTGGGAGGCCAGGGTGGGAGGACTGCTTGAACCCAGGAGTTCAAGACCAGCCTGGGCAACATAGTGAGATCTTGTCTCTACAAAAATTTTAAAATGAGCTGGGTGTGGTGGTGCACAGCCATTTGGGAGGCTGAAGTGGGAGGATTGTCTGAGCCAGGAGGTTGAGGATTCAGTGAGCCGTGTTCTTACCACTGTACTCCAGCCTGGGTTGACAGCAGGACTCTGTCTCAAAAAAGAAAAAGAGAAATTTTGACTATGAAGTTAATGTTTCAGTAGTTTTATGTTCATGTTTCAGGTTAATAGAATTTTAAAGGTTGCCAAACCCAACTTTGTGGTTATGAAGTTATTGGCAGGAGGACACAAAAAGGAATCTAAAGTGAGTACATTGTGGGAAAAAGAAGTGGTCTTAGATTATTGTGAAGTTTCATAATTTTTTCCAGTAAGATGTGTAAATATTACAGGAAAAATTAAACCACTGAACAAAAATCATTCTAAAAATTTTAGTTCAGCAGCAAAAAATTAGGGCTTGCCATTTTGTCTTGAGATGTGTATTTTGTTGAGTTAAAATTTCTAAAGTCTGCCTATATGTTTTCCATCTCCTTGCTGTGTAAATTACTGAATAACTTGGGGTAAAAAAAGAAAATTTATGTAAAGAAATTTTATGGGAGAAGTATGAGGTATTTAAAAGTCATCTGCCTTTGGGAAAGTGAATGCTTTAATAATGAAAGACTTCTTTGTAATGGCTCAGAAGAGGAAGAGTCTAAGCTTTTCTTGGTATTTATATCATCCATGCCACGTCAACATTTCAGAGATTCAGCGCTGTGGAGAGGCCAGCCGCGGAGGCACCGTGGGGGCATTGGCCTGTGTGTTGTGCGCTCTGTTTTCTTCCGTTGTTTCCTGTGTTCTGCCTTCCTCCTCTCCTGCCCTGTTTCCGACTGACTGACTCTCATCTCATTGCTTAGTTCTACCAGTTACCCTGGAACTAAAAAGTGTGCGACCCCTGATCTAACTGAATGCCTTTCCTATGATTTTTGACTATTTATCCTTTTTAACTGTTCTTCAAAGATAGAAAACAGCTGGTCAGCCTGTTTTCTTATGCTCTTCATAAAACTCAAAAACAAATTAATCAGTTTTTCTTCCAGATTAGTTCCTACCTTTTTTGTCATTAACCTAGTTTTTTAAATCTATTTTGTGCTACCTTGTTTCTAAGAACACAAGAAACTCTAAAATAAAAATAGTCTTTGTTTTGTGTACCATCTGAATATTTGTAGATACATTAATTGAGTTTCTGGTTTTCTTTAACAGGTTCCTCCTGAATTTGATTTCTCTGCTCATAAATATTTTCCTGTTGTGAAACTTGTTTGAGAGAGACTGGGAAGGTGGCCATAAAGGGGCAGAGTCTTCTTTCAGACCCCACTCTTAGAGGGCACATCACCAGGCTCCACATCACGAGAAGTGAGATGGATTTCTTGGATAACAACTCATTATAAGGAATACTTTTAGTTTGACAGCCTTATATGACGTGAATGAAAACTGCTGTTTTAAAGTGGTTTATTATGTTCCATGGAAGAAACTGGTCTTATTGAATGCATTGATGAACGTTATATGGTTTTATTACAGATTTAATCACAAATCATTTTTTATGAATGATTGAGTGAAAATAGTGTTTGTAAAGGTTAATAAATTTCTTGACAAAAAAAAAAAAAATGCACTGCTGGAGATGAAAAACAGTAGGTCTTTGTCCATGTTAAGAACTGAAGAAGGTGTGTGCTCTTTAACATTTGAGTAGTTCCAAAAACGTTATCCAAAAGAAGTTTCAAATCAAGAGATTAATTAAACACTTGTATGAGATTTTGGTAAAATACATTTAGAAGGGATTTTTGGGAGGGCCTCTAAATTACATGAAAATTGTGATTTTTATGTGTCATGACATCACAAATTATATATCTGTAAGAATACAGATGTGTAAAAAAAATCCTTTTAGCACTTTTAAAAGATTATACATTGTTTGCTGGTGACATTATTCAAAAAGGAGGCAGATAGAAATGTATATAGATTAAAATTTAGGTCTAGGTTTAAATGTGGTGTACTCCTTTTTGCTTTACTTCATATTCAGTTTAACCCATGAAACATTTTCAAATGGGTGTCTGTTCAGTATCCTCTGGCTTTGAAAAACTGACTACATCCCCCTGTGCTTGCAAGTGCCTGCTGCCAGAGGCCCTCCCCTTCCTTTCCTGCTTGTCCTGTGTCCGCTCTGATGTTTGCGGTGGCAGCTGTCGAGGCCTCTTGGGCCTTCCTTTTTGTCCTCTGTAGCAGGCAATACTCTTAGCAAAACGAGTTACTCTGTGGTGTAAATTGGCTTTGGTGGCTTAGCCTAAGACTAGTGACAGTTTTATGTTTGGTCTGTGGTTAAAAGGTTTCTCAGCTTCACATATCTTAACTCTGATTTGGTATCTTTCCATAAAAACATGATAGTATAGTGAAACTTTTCTGGCAGTACTTTAAAGCAGCTAACCTGACTGAACTTGCTAAGGGTGTTCCTGTTGCCCCTCTTTGCAGCTAATGAGCCCTTTTGGCTCTCCTTTCCAAGAGTGGTAATACTTGTGTTATTCAAGAACAGCCATTAGGTGTCCTGAAATTTCAGAACTGAAAAATCTTTAAAAAAAAATTTTTTTTAAGTAGCCTGTACGATAGAAACTTCAATTATGGAGAGACAAAGAGTATACCTGTTACTGATTTAGTTACTTTGTTGAGAATGAAAACGCTGTTTCTGGCTGGTAATTACTGAATGCTTTAAACAAAAAAAGGCCAAGGAATGGTAGGAAATAGGCAAGAAAAGAAACAAAGAATCAAAAGAAAAAGCAAAGAGGAAAACAGAATGAGCATGGACATTTGGCAAACAACCAAGAAGAGAGCCTGAAGCAAGTTAGAAAGCTGAGAAATTATTCTTCTTTCCCAGTGGCCAAGATATAAAGTATAAAAAATATGTCCCCCTTAAAAGCAAAAAAAGCAATGTAGATTAATGCAACAAGGGCCCTGCTAGATGATGGAATCACTTTTAATTAAGAGGGTGCGCTGACATTTTTTAGCCACTATGTCTGATTGGGTCTGCTGGTATAGACGAGCATCTAGGTTATTTTGAAGTAGGTCTTCCTAAGTAAAAGTTTTCCTATTAACCCATTATCAACTAAAAAAAGATTGATTAGTGTTAGGTTTATCAGTGTATGTTACTGACAGAATCATGTGGTTTCCTTTAAGTAGCTTTAATTTTTGGTTTTTAGTTTGTTTAGAGATGAGGTTTCACTATGTTGCCCAAACTGACCCAAACTCGTGGGCTCAAGCAATCCTCCTGCCTCAGCCCCCAGAGTAGCTGGGATTATAGGCAAATGCCTGCTTGGCTAGTTTTTATTTTTAAACAGCAGGTTTCTAATTATAAAAACAAATTTGCCATTTTATAATTTTTAAAGTAATCTGCCATTCAAGGTACTTACTGAAAAAATAGGAGAAATAAGACAGTCTCCTCTCGTAGAGCTTTTATCATCTTATGACAAATACAGAAAAGCAACAGGTATTGAAAATGCAGTGAAGAATATGCCATATGCTGGGTAGGAGAACTGCCCCACATGAAACTTTAGGTGACAAATCCCCATCGCATCTATTCAGGAGGCACTGCTGGGAAAAGGGTCCCAGACAGAATGTGCACAGGCTTGGAGGGGAGAGGGTAGCAGCCTGGCTGAAGTATAGAGCAGGAAAAGGATGGCGGAGATGAGAGACGAGGAGAAGCCGACACCCAAAACCCTGGGAGGCCACAGGTTAAAGATTTTGGACTGTATTCTGATATTGGTAGATTCTACTGAAGGCTTGTATGCAGGGACATGATGGGATCAAGTCAAATCTGCTTGCCTGAGAATGGTTGAAAAGGGAGGCAGGGAAGCCAGTCACGTGAGAGAAAATGTTGGTCTTAACAAAGGTAGTGGCAGAGCAGGTGGAAGAAAGTGGATGAAATCAAATGTTTTCAGAGGTGCAGCTAATGGGACATGGTAAATGAGAGTTTCTGCCAAAATCAAGGATGATTTTTCAGAAATTTTTTGGCTTTGGCAACTAGACGATGGTGGTGCCACTTGTGTAGATATCTAGGCAAGGTAGGAGACCAGGTTTGGGATAAAGATTGCTTTAGACATTCAGATATCTTTGGGACATCCTGGTGAAGATGGCAGGTAGTTTGGTCTTGAAATGGGAGGTGCCATCTGGGGTGATGAACTGAGGACTAAGTAACTATAGTCACTGTAATTTTCTGGGGGTTGCCATTGCTCAGGGAGCTCGTAGAGTAAGGGACTGAGATAGGTCGCAAGGAATAGACTTGGGAGGGCCAGGGAATGGGGAGGCCACTGAGGTGTTGGGACAGGCTGCAGGGAAGAGTACCTCAAAATCATACCAGGCCACTGTTTGACAAGTGTGCCTGTTTCACTGTTTTGTTTGCACAAGACTCTAAGTATATTGCCTTAAATAGTTAAAGCGCACCCTGTTTGGAAAACTTCAGGAGAGGTGGGTGTTTCCCTTGTTCCTCTTTGGCTATGCTCTGGGCACTGGAAAAAGCCTGCAAAGGAGACTTATCAGGAAAATAAGCAGAATGCAGGGCCATATGCCGCTCAAAGGCCATTAAGAGAAGGACTGAAAAGAGCCCATTGAACTTGGCAAGTAAAGATTGCTGGTGACTGGGGCGAGTTCTTTCTTGAAGGGGTGGGGCAGAAACTGGAAAGTCAGTTGAGGTGTAGACCATGCAGTGAGGAAAGAGCGACTCAACTGGGTTTGAAGAACTGACTTCCCCATATTCATACTTGCCCCACTCTATTTGTGGAGTGGCTGGTATGATCTTAAAAGATCATAAAATGCAAGCACGGTCACTTGACAACTCTACTTAAAATCCACTGTTCTCTAATGAATGACCTAGTCTTTACCCAGAATGCCAGTTTGACCCCTTCTGCCTCTCCTACTTCGTTTCTGCCCTCTCCATTTGGCCCCTCAGGCTGCAGCCACATTGCCCCCCTGAGACCCCCAAGCCTTTAGTATCAAATTTTGGAGACTCACATGAAGTAAGTTATCCAACAGCTCTCTGAGTGAGTCTTTTTAAAAACTGATCACGAGATCAGGAGATTGAGACCATCCTGGCTAACAAAGTGAAACCCCATTTCTACTAAAAATACAAAAAATTAGCCGGGTGTGGTGACACGCATCTGTAGTCCCAGCTACTCGGGAGGCTAGGACTACAGATGCGTGTCACCACAGGTGACTGTTTTTGTTGTATTTTGTTGGAACAGTCCATAGCCCTCTCCATTGTTGGCTGAATCTGTCGTGATCCCTAGGGCAGCCTGGAGAAAGCGTGCAGAGTGCACACATGCTGAGCACACAGCTTTCGGGGCACCGTTGGTTTTGACTTTGTACTGACAGCCCATCATCATCTCATTCCACAGAAGGTTTAAGGCAAACTGCCATCCTTAGTCCACAGTTTGAGGGTGGATTCTTTAAGGATCTAATAGAGGATGAAGGGGAAAAGCAAAAAACAGAGCTGTGACAAGTTTTAAAAGTTGAACAGAATATTTTATTTCTCAGAAATTCTATGCGTACAAATTAAACATGAGATGAATAGAGACTTTATTGGGAAAGCAAGAGAAAATTCCTATCAATTAACCCCAAGAAGGACTCAAAGTGAGGTTGGAAGAGGACTTAGAATTCTGAGTATGAAAGTACTCTAAGATTTTATCTGAGTTGCCTTTTCTGGGTGGGAAAGTTTAACCTTAGTGACTAAGGACATCAGATATGAAGAATAAGTTGGAGGTGGCAGTGTGCATTGCAAACAGGGCCTGCTTCAGTGACTGTGTGCCTGTAGTCCCAGCTACTCGGGAGTCTGTGTGAGGCCAGGGGTGCCAGTGTACCAGCTAGATGCTCGGTAACTTCTAGGCCCCATTTTCCCCTCTGAAAATAAGAGGGTTGGATCAAACGGTCTCTCAGGCCTTAGCATCTCAAATCCTGTGGATCCTCCTACTTACCCCTTAGAGAGCCTTACTGGGAAGTCAGTCATTAATGATGTGGCCAGTTATTTGCAAGTGGTAAGAACCTATTTACCATAAATAATACTAAGAACCAACTCAAGTCAAACCTTAATGCCATTGTTATTGTGAATTAGAATTAAGTAGTAATTTTCAAAATTCACATTAACTTGATTTTAAAATCAGTTTTGTGAGTCATTTACCACAAGCTAAATGTGTACACTATGATAAAAACAACCATTGTATTCCTGTTTTTCTAAACAGTCCTAATTTCTAACACTGTATATATCCTTCGACATCAATGAACTTTGTTTTCTTTTACTCCAGTAATAAAGTAGGCACAGATCTGTCCACAACAAACTTGCCCTCTCATGCCTTGCCTCTCACCATGCTCTGCTCCAGGTCAGCCCCTTTTTGGTCTGTTTTGTCAAAAACCTAATCTACTTCTTGCTTTTCTTGGTAATATATATTTATGGAAGATGTTGCTTTGCCCACACACATGAAGCAAAGTAAATACAGACCACAAATGTTCAAATTGTAAGCCACTTAATAGCGTTTTGTACATTAAAAATGACAAGGGTTATTATACAAGTAGCCTTTTTAAAAATTCTCACACAGAACAGCTTTGTATTTAGACTTAAAGCTGTTGCTACTTTGCTAGTGACGTTTGTGTTAACCATCAGTGCTCTAGGCCATTGATTGATTGTCAGAATCAGAAGTGACTGCACAAGAGCATTAGCCAGTCAGTCTGTCTTTCAGTGAGAACAGATAACAGGCTGGCACCAGCACTCGGCACAGCACGTGGACAGGACGCCAGAGGGAACCCAGAGTTCTCTGTCTCTCCTTCACAGCAGATGAACTCTTCTATAGGTGGCTGTTAATTTACACAAAGTTATATTCCAGAATCAGGAAGCCCCACTGTCGCCAACACTTGAAGGAGAACTATGTTCCATTTTTGGTGTTGAACTTCTCATGAAATACCTATTACCAAAAATTGTGACACCTTATTAGACACTTCAAAAGTACCCCCCAAAAGCTGTTTGAAAGACCATTCCATTTTTTCCTACACAAAGTACATACTAAAATTTCACAATAATCATCTTTAGATGTACATTTTATTTAGAACATTTCACAGTTTTCAGTATTCAGTCCCTCATGAACGTTTTATACTCATCTCTTCGGTCCTGTTGTGAAATATGTGATTCCAGTTCAATTCAGAGTGTATGATTCCGCTTTTCACGCTGATCAAGTAAATTTATGGTGTCTCTTTTCTGATCTTCAACATTAAAAACTAAAAAGGAAAAACACACATAATATTCTATAGAGTATTAAATGAGATACTAGCCCTAGGCAGGTCCCAGTTTCTTATCAATTTCTAGAAACTGTCATAAAGAGGACTATCTCCCATAGCAACACTGTAACTGGGAGTTGCATTCCTCATCAAGGACAAGATGGCAGCGGTGATATGGGAGGGGGACAGGGAAGGGCTGGGTAGAGAAGGGCAGGGTCCCTGGCAAGGGCTCCACCCTCAGGCCTGTGCCCATAGACCTAATGAGAACAAGGACGCCTGTCTTCATGCCCAAATGTTGCATTTTCCAAGACCACTCTGGCCTGCCATGCCACCCATTCTGTGCCTATAAAAACCCTGAGACCCCAGCGGGCACACACACAAGCGGCTGGACGTCGAGAGAACACACTGGCAGAACACATCGAAAGACGCCGACAGGCCATTGATGGTGGAACGATTCGGACGCCAAGGGAGATTCGGACGCCAAGGGAAATTTGGCCAAGGACAGTAGGAGGAGATCCCAGCTGCTGAGCAGCCAGGCTCCAGAGGAAGACTACCTTCCCATGCTATCCCCCTTCTGGCTCCCCAGACATCTGCGATAGCTACTTCCACCACTCAATAAATCTTGCATTCATTCTCCAAGCCCACATGATCTGATTTTTTCAGTACACTAGGGCAAGAACCTGGGATACAGAAAGCCCTCTGTCCCTGCGATAAGGCAGAGGGTCTAATTGAACTGATTAACATAAGCCGCCGGTGGACAGCTAAGCTGAAAGAGCGCACTGCAACACATACCCAATGAGGCTCCAGGAGCTGTAACCACTCAACCCTAGATGCTGCCGCGGGGTCGGAACCCATCCTCCCCACAACCGCCCGCCCGCATGCTCCCCCTAGGGGTTTGAGCTGTGGGGCACTGAAGAAGAACGCCATACCCCCACTGCGTGCCCTGTGAAGGGGATAAGGGAACTTTTTTTTTTTTTTTTTTTTGAGACGGAGTCTCGCTCTATCACCCAGGCTGGAGTGCAGTCGTGCAATCTCAGCTCACTGCAAGCTCCACCTCCGGGGTTCACGCCATTCTCCCGCCTAAGCTTCCCGAGTAGCTGGGCCTACAGGCGCCCGCCACCACGCCCGGCTAATTTCTTTTTGTTGTTGTATTTTTAGTAGAGGCGGGTTTTCACCGTGTTAGCCAGGATGATCTCGATCTCCTGACCTCGTGATCTGCTCGCCTCAGCCTCCCGAAGTGCTGGGATTACAAGTGTGAGCCACCACACCCAGGTGGAACTCCTCTCCTTTCAAAGGGTCCAAATGGATGACCAACAATGTGCCAGGAAACAAAGCTGAAGCACCTAAAGACTCCACACTTGTTTGTAACAGTGTCATAATGCCCCATATGCCATAGAAAATGGACAGTATCAAGTACACTCATGACATTTTAAATATAATCACCACGCTCCTGTGCGGCGTGATTCCCTTGCTACTGCACTTCTAATGGTACACGCTGCCTCCTGAGAGCCGTCCCGCAGCTTCAGACAGCTCTTGTGACTCCAAAGCTCTCCCTTTACAGAGCTGATGTCTGTATGTAGCTTCTACCATCTGGTCTTACTCTATCCTTTAACACACAGAAAACATAAAAAGGCACATCACAAATAAAACCTAAAACCACGGTCTTGATTTATAACTATGGCACATTAAATGGTAGTTTAATGACCATTAAATAACTGCCATATTAAATTAATGGTATCTGTTAAAGGCTCTAATAAAGTTGGAGCTAATGCTTTTTTCTTCTAATTTCCCTGGAGCAAGTAAGGTCTCACTATTTCAATGACACAATCTTAAAATAATGTTGAAGCTGATGTTGACGACATTTCTTCAACTTCTTCAAAGAGCTGACAAGGCACTCATTTTCTTTACCTTACACCTACTTAACTTTGTTTAAAACCTCGCACAACATCAAGTCCTTAGGACACCTGAGTGTAGGGAATGAGAGATCCAAAAAGGCTTCACCGCAAAGCCAATCATTTAGTAGGAAACTAGGCCCAATTTAAAAAGTTGTTAGAGCCGGGGCAGTGGCTCACACCTGTAATCCCAGCACTTTGGGAGGCTGAGGCAGGCGGATCACCTGAGGTCAGGAGTTCGAGACCAGCCTAGCGGACATGGTGAAACTCTGTCTCTACTGAAAATACAAAATTAGCTGGGCATGGTGGCATGAGCCTGTAATCCCAGCTCCCAACTACTCAGGAGGCTGAGGCAGGAGAATCACTTAAACCCGGGAGGCGGAGGCTGCAGTGAGCCGAGATTGTGCCATTGCACTCCAGCCTGGGCAAAAAGAGCAAGACTGTCTCAAAAAAAAAAAAAAGATGTTGTTAGAATAGATGTAAGACAGTGACCAGATCGTGAAACATGCTCAAGAACATAAATGAGTGGAGTCAATGACAAAGAACAGAGAGTTTGTATTTACTTCAAAGTCTGGCTGCTAGTGTATTTTGCCATTTGCCTTTTTAAAAAATTGCCTAAATGAAGACAGCTGAAAATTCAAATTAGGACTTGGATTCTAAAAATTCCAAACAACTCTGCCAATTGAAACAACTGACATCCTGGAGAAATATAAAAGATAATTTTTAGGGGGACATCGTTGAAGAATCAGACAAGCACAGATTGAGGGACTTTCGACCAAATAACTGAGCCACTATCCTTCAAAAAAGACCAACAACATAAATGATAAAGAAACTGCTCCACGATAAAGAACACTAAAGAGGTCTGACAATAAATGCAGCGTATAATCCTGAACCAGAAAAAAAGACATGAATTGGACACTCACTAAATTTCAACAAAGTCTACAGATTAGATAATAGCATTGTATAAACATTAATTTCCTTATTTTGGTAATTTTACTGTGGTTATATAAGATGTTAACATTTGGGGAACCTGGGTAAAGGGTATACAGAAATTTTTTGCTTTTTAAAGAAGTCTAGATTATTTCAAAATGAAAAGGTAAAAAAAATGTAAGTATTAAAACATTAAATGAATAATGCACTGCCCAGATGGTAATAAAAGAAGGCATTGTTAGCCAGACACGGTGGCTCATGCCACCCAGCACTGTGGGAGGCCAAGGCAGGCGGATCATGAGGTCAGGAGATCAAGACCATCCTGGCCAATATGGTGAAACCCCGTCTCTAATAAAAATACAAATATTAGCTGGACGTGGTGGCGCGCACCTCTAATCCCAGCTGCTCGGGAGGCTGAAGCAGGAGAATCACTTGAACCCGGGAGGCAGAGGTTGCAGTGAGCCGAGATCGTGCCACCGCACTCCAGCCCGGGCAACAGAGTGAGACTCCATCTGAGGAAGAAAAAAAAGGGCATCGGCAGGATCAGCAAGGCCGAAACTGAAGTGAAGTAGTTGTTACAACAACTCCTGCTGCCCTGAGAATTTCTGCTGAATTCTGAAGTTTATGATGATATTTTAAAAGTAGTTACTCTCAGAGAAGATGGGGAAGTAATTCATAGCCATGAAAACTGTTAAATAAAAAGGAAAGAAATCAAACATTTATCCTATCTACCTTATACAAACAATACTACTGAGGTGTTTTGTTTTTTTTTCCGAGACGGAGTTTCACTCTTGTTGCCCAGGCTGAAGTGCAATGGCACAGTCTCAGCTCACTGCAACCTCTGCCTCCCGAGTTCAAGCGATTCTCCTGTCTCAGCCTCCCAAGTAGCTGGGATTACAGGCATGTGCCACCACACCTGGCTAATTTTCTTGTATTTAGTAGAGACGGGGTTTCACCATGTTAGTTAGGCTGGTCTCAAACTCCTGACCTCAGGTGATCCACCATCCTTGGCCTCCCAAAGTGCAGGGTTACAGGTGTTAGCCACCACGCCCAGCTGAAGTGTCTACTTCTAAGAACATTCCAATTAACAACATAAAAATGAATTGATACAGGCATTGACCATCAACTGGCATCACAAAAAGAAAGACACCAGGTTGCAGTCAGCCAAGATCGTGCCACTGCACTTCAGCAAGAGTGACAGAGCGAGACTCCATCTCAAAAAAAAAAAAAAGACACCAGACATGATGTGCCTCCCGATGAAAGAACACACCACCACTCATCTTACCAAGGGCTTGAGCCTGGACCTGAGTCTCATCAAGCCTCTGGGTGTAGCTGCCACTCTACAGAAAAGAGAAGCCAGGAGAACTCGCTCAACTCCCCCATGACTCTATAATCAGCAGTATTCAGGCTGTGGGAAACTATAGTCACATGGCTTGGGTTCTTTTGTTGTTGTTGTTGAGATGGATTTTCACTCTTGTTGCCCAAGCTGGAGTGCAGTGGTGCGATCTCGGCTCACTGCAACCTCTGCCTCCTGGGTTCAAGCGATTCTCTTGCCTTAGCCTCCCGAGTAGCTGGGATTACAGGCGCATGCCACCACGCCTGGCTAATTTTTTCTATTTTTAGTAGAGACGGGGTTTCACCGTGTTAGCCAGGATGGTCTCAATCTCCTGACCCGGTGGTCTGCCTGCCTCAGTCTCCCAAAGTACTGGGATTACAGGTGTGAGCCACCACACCTGGCCCAGAAAAATGAATTTTAAGAAAGAATACTATGAGTCCATAGTGATACCAAAACAAACAAGTATGTTGGAGGAGGGAGAGGAGTTCCTTAAAAAATGTCAAGTAATAAACGTGCTGGGATGGCAGCATGTAAAATGTCACCACTTGGGCAATGTTCATCAATGGATGGTAAAGCTACACAAGTTCAAAGCATCCTCTTCTAGATGACTATTAATATCAAAAGGAAAATGGCCTTCTGAGACCCTGTGGGCACCACGTTAGCTAAGGGATCAACCAACCACCTGTAGGACCATCTGCTGTTATGCCTCCTGGGGAGAAGCAAGAATTCATTGGCCTGAATCCATCACAAGCAAACAGACAAGGCCAGAGTTTGATACATTCTATAAGATACTGGCCTGGACTCTTCAAAAATTCAAAATAATAATACAGAGGGCAGCTATCATAGCTGCTTGGAAGCTCTATGCACATACTGGGGCTTTTCATCTGGGAGGCAGACTGATCAAGTAGTGACCTAGCCATTTTGTTGGGAAATTCCTAAATGTCACTGAAAAATCATCCTACTTAAAGACTTGAGCCACACTGAATATGTTTCTAGAAACGATGCAGACTTTCCGAATGGTTTGCATCACCTTGGGCTTCTCAACCCTCACCTCCCTCCACTGCCCCTGGTTTAAAGGCTCCTAAAGAAGAGACGATCTCCTTGAAATGACCCATTAATTACAATATAATTTTGGGGATTCATTGGATAATCACAGTGAGGGACCAGAAAAGGGAAATGAAAGGTGACCTCGTCACCGACCTAGGCCCCATTCTTACCATCTATGTTTCTGTCATTCCCTGCCAGGGCTGCTTGCTTGTCTGTCTCAGATTCCGCCTCATTTTCATCCATGTTGTAGTCACCTTCTTCTCTCAGTTTCTGCTGGTTTCTCCCTGTAAAATTAGCACATAAAACATAAGCTACATCATTTCTGTCTTGATGTCACAGGAATATCAGAGCACAGGTGCTGGGGGTTAGCCATATTTGCTCACAATCAGATCTGTCTGCTGCCTCTCTGGAAATGGTAGGGATGCATGGGCTGGCTTCCAGGACAAGCACACGCATTATGTGTACTCCACTTGGACTCGGAATCTAGAGACAGCATGGCCCTAAATACAAGGGTGCATTCTAGGCTGAACATGGAGAAACTAACGACCCAAATCTCAATTTTTTAAAGAGATAATCAACTCAAGATAAAAGAAAGGTGCCACTGTTTTAGGATGGAATGGATATCTACAGCTAATGACAGTATCTCCTTAGAATGGAGAGAGGAAATGGAGCTGCCACTGTGAGCCACGTGAGATGGTGTCCCTCATACTTACAGTATGAGAGCACCCATTACTCTATTCATCCCTGGAGTGGGCAGCAGCCAGAGAAGATGAGGACAAAAGGCTTTCAAGAGACCTACTCAAAGGGTTTAACTTACATATTTTATATGTGTATGCAGGCTGGTAAACAAAATCTTTTTTTTTTTGAGATGGAGTCTCACTCTGTCGCCCAGGCTGGAGTGCGGTGGTGCAATCTCGGCTTACTGCAACCTCCGCCTCCCGGGTTCAAGCGATTCTCCTGCCTCAGCCTCCTGAGTGGCTGGGATTACAGGCATGTGCTGCCATGCCCAGCTAATTTTTGTATTTTTAGAAAAGATGGGTTTCACCATATTGGCCAGGATGGTCTCGAACTCCTGACCTCATGATCCGCCCACCTCGGCCTCCCAAAGTGCTGGGATTACAGGCGTGAGCCACTGCGCCCGGCCAAACAAAATCTTTTTTAAAAGTGCACACCTGGAAAAGCAGCTCTAGTCTTTCTCTGGCTCACTGCCTGGGGTGGAAACTGCACAGGCCTATGTGTCCAGTGCGTTTCTTTAAATGAGGTCATCACACCTGCGTCTAGAAGCAGGTGCATCCTGCAGGCACTATGGCATCTCAGGCCCACCTTTGTTACGCTTTGTGACCAGACGCTGAGGGATCTGACACTGAAGCGCCACAGGCTGAGCCAGCCAGTGGGATCTCCCCGCCTCACACACCACAAGCATCTTCTTGCTGGGTGGGCACGGAACACAGGGACAGAGCAGGGATACTTAGAGGGAGGCTGACAAAATGCAATTCTTTAACTGGAACTTGGGAGGACACATTCTTCAGTAAGACACTGAAGTGAAAATTAGATTTAAATGGCATCAAGGTAACTTCTGCAAATAAGTGTGTTCTCCCACTTCTGTGGCTTGGTCCACCCCAGAGCGCAGGTGTCATGTCCTCAGAAGTGTTCCTGGCGCAGGTGGGAAGGACATTTTCCATATCTGAAGGGACTGAAATACATCCTGGAATAGTCGGTTGATCTCCGATTCCTACCCTTTATTTATTTAAAAAGAAAAAAGTCAACCAAACCAAAAAGGAGTGATTCACATGTCATTTTTTCTCAATGTTCACATATGCATTAACCTTCATCTACCCAATATTCCTTCCTTCCTTCAATCATTCATTCACTAGGCACTGATTGTCTAAATGGTACCAGACACTGCATGACAGTGGACATACAAAGATGGGGCATGTGGCCTGCCTGCCAGGAGGGGGCGTCCACTTGATGCTAAGCACCCATCTGCAGGCCACCCACCTGCAAGGTCCCCTCGACTCCCTGCCAAATTGCGTCTAAAACCTCGAGTTCTAGAGCATATGCTGCTCTTCCTTCCCGCCTCCCTCTTGATAACGAATAAGAAACCTTCAAACGAAAAGGAATTGGCAAATTGTGGACTGCTGTTTGGTACAATTCAGGGTGATCCGTTGGTGCTGGGAAGGAGATGGAGGTGGGCTGGGAAGGAGATGGAGGTGGGCTGGGTGTCTGGTGGAAGGGAGTCCACAGCGGCCCCCGAAGCTTCACACCCACCTTCCCTGGCAGCTTCCTGCTCCTCCTCCTGTCCATCGGGGATGACAAGCTGGTCTCGCTCAGGGCTCTCCATCTCCGGATTTTCCTGGCTCACTGACAGGGCAGCCGGCACCTGTGGGGTCTGGCCCAGTTCTCTGGCTCCCCCGAAGCCTCTTCCACCCACGGGTCTGTCTTCCACCACCTGCTCCCGGCCTGGCTCCTGCGGCAGCCCCAGCCTGTCCCTCTGCGGCTCCTCCTCATTCACCACCTGGATCTCATTGGTTTCCTCTGTGCACAGAACACAGTTAGCTGTGACCTCGCCAGCATTTGATTTAAAAAAAAAAAAAAAAAAAAAAGCAAAACCTGGTGCCACTCAATTCCCAGAGCCTTCCCAAGGAGTGGGGGTGGGGTGGGCTGCACACAGGAGAACAACCAGGTAGCTCCTTTTGTGACCTCAGCCACAGACTGCAGGCCTTTCTGTGCCTGCAGCTCATTGTCAGAACCGCGACGAAGGGAAAAGTAGCTTACCCCAAAACAAAAAAACAAAAAAACAAAAAAAAACAAAAAACCACCTGGACTAGATTACCTTGACAAGGTATAAAGGGAAGAGGGTATCCTGCTGAGTGACCTGATCGTCATGTCCGCTGGAGCAAGCACTTGGGAACCAGGGCAGGCAGGCCCACGCGGGGCTTGCTCAAGGACACAGCAGCCTCCTGGTTCCCAGTGTCTGGGGCTCAGCCGCCTCCCCTGAGTCCCACAAGCCCACCAATGTCCTGCATAAAGGTGCAGCCTGGGCCTTTCTCTACACAGCTGCCCAAAAACAAGGCACTTCGTTTACAAGGAGGAGACATCAGTCAGAGAAGCCCCAAAGCCCCAATTCCAGGGGCCCAGAGAGACACGTCCCTGCTCCTGGCTGCACCGCTGCCGGGTTCACTGACTGCCTCAGCAGCTTGCTGGGACTGCTTCCTCTGACGGGGCTCTGGAGAGCTGGGAACAGGGCAACTGCTGGGCTCTGCTTACCTTTCTCAACTTGTCTCTTTGAATCCAAAACCACTTCGGAACTGGGGGCTGGTGTCTGGGACTTGCTGTTACCGAGCACGTTTCCTTTCCCTTGTGGCACCTCTGTGCGTGGCAGGCCTGCTGCCTGCAGCCTGGGCTGAGGCTCGCTGAGGGCTTGGAGCTGAAACAGAAGCACAGGACAGCCAGCCAGGGCAGGGCTCTGTGAGCAGAAGCGGTACAAGAATCCCACCAATGCAATGAATCCCACCAATCCCACCACCATATCCTTCCAACCAAGACCCCGAGAAACACCACGGTCTACTCTGGTCACGCCCTGGTCATGTGGCGTAAATCAGAAGACAAGAGGTTGAGTCAAGGTCTCCCAGAAAGTACTGTCAATACAGAATAAAACTGGGCAGTGATTCTGCTGAGAGGAAGCACTTACAGAATAATAAAATACCTAGGCGGAAGATCAACAACAAAAAAGACACGAACGACACAATACTCCTTGACGAAACAAACATCTGCAGAACCCTCAGCCCAGCAAGGGCAAACACACCTGCTTCTCAGGCACACACAGAATATTTTCCAGGATGGACAAATGGCAGGCCACAAAGCAAGCCTCCATATACTTAAATAACTAAAATCACACAAAGTAAATTATCTAATAGAAATGGAATGGATTATAAATCAATAACAGGATGAAACTTATGACATGTGCAAATATTTGGAAATTAAACAACACACTCCTAAATAACCAATGAGTCCAACAATAAACCACAATGCAAATTAGAAAATGCTTGGACAGCCAGGCGCGGTGGCCCGCACCTGTAATCCCAGCACTTTGGGAGGCTGAGGCGGGTGGATCACCAGAGGTCAGAAGTTTGAGACCAGCCTGGCCAACATGGTGAAACCCCATCTCTACTAAAAATACAAAAATTAGCCAGGTGTGGTGGCAGGCACCTGTGATTCCAGCTACTTGGGAGGCTGAGGCAGGAAAATTGCTTGAACCTGGGAGGCGGAGGTTGCAGTGAGCCGAGATCATGCCATTGCACTCTAGCCTGGGGTGAAAGAGCGAGACTGTGTCTCAAAAAAAAAAAAAAGAAAGAAAGAAAATGCTTTGACACAAAACAAAAACACAGCATACCAAAACTTATGGGAAGCAGCTCCAGCAGTGCTTAGAAGAAATGTACACCTTCAAGCATCTGTATTAGAAGACTTCCAGTTTTCAGTTCCTCATGTGAGAAGCTTAGAAGTCACCACTTAGTCCTAACAAGTAAAAAACTAAACAGACTGAAAAGTTATCAGCTCTTCTTGGATCCATAGGAGAGGTGAGGACAGAGTGTAAATCACTGTCCTTAAGCCTGGAGACAGACAGCCCAATACAGCGAGTCCCAGCTCACCAGGACAGGCTCCAGCAGACATCACCACGGGAACTGGTGTCGGGGTGGGAGGGCCTGACCTGTCCAGTTATGAACTGTTTGAGGCTCAGTGTGGATGAGTCTGAGAGTTAAAAACCTGCCCTGGCCGGGCGTGGTGGCTCATGCCTGTAATCCCAGTACTTTGGGAGGCTGAGATGGGCTGATCACCTGAGGTCAGGAGTTCGAGACCAGCCTGACCAACATGGAGAAACCCCGATCTACTAAAAAATACAAAATTAGCCAGGTGTGGTAGCGCATGCCTGTAATCCCAGCTACTCGGGAGGCTGAGGCAGGAGAACTGCTTGAACCCGGGAGGCAGAGGTTGTGGTGAGCCAAGATTGCGCCCTTGCACTCCAGCCTGGGCGATAAAAGCGAAACTCCAACTCAAAAAGAAAAAAAAAAAAAAGAAAGAAAAAACCTGCCCCAGTCATAAGGGACTCCCATACTTATGAGTTTTACCCCTAGGAGCTCAACCAGGCTCTCAGTGAATATCAGAGAAAAATCGGCTTGTGCTTCCAGCAGTGTGGCAGGGAAAGGAACCATTCTGAAACAGGCCAGAGTGCTCTATTCTCCTTAACCAGGCTGGCCCTCACGAGGAGTGCATTACCCAGAGCTCCTGCCGGCATATTATCTGAGCCTAACTGACGTGGGGGAATGAAACACCCAACTCCAGTAAGCTCTAGACTTCCAGGTGGGAGAAGGAAGCTACTCAACTCCAGCCCATTCCAGCCACTCTGTCCTACTGGGGTAGGGAGTGGGTACTGAGGAGAAGCATAGGGGACATTCACAGCCAAGGGACTCAGGCTCACTAAAACACTCAGGCTCACTAAAAACCCTCATACTTTGACAGAGGTGCCAAGACAATTCAGTGGGGGAAAAGCAGTCTTTCTTTCAACAAGTGATTACTGAGACAACTTGATAACCACACACACACACACACACACAAGAATGAAGTGGGAGCTCTACCTCACAACATATGCAAGAATTAAATTAACTGAAAATGAATCACAGGCTTAAACGTAAGAACTAAGAATGACAAAACTCTGAGAAGAAAATGTAACAGTAAATCTTCAAGATCTTGGGTCAGGCAAAGTGTTACTAGATATAACACCAAAAACACACAACAAAAGAAAAAATAAATAAAATGGATTTTGTCAAAATTAAGAACTTTTGGGCTTCAACTAAACACCAGCAAGAAAGTGAAAAACCCCACAGAATTGGAAAAAAAACCTTGCAAATCATATATCCATTATATCTTTAATAAAATAGATTTTAAAAAGTCTTACAATTCAATAATAAAAATCACTCAATTAAAAAATGACCAAAGGACCTGAATAGACATTTCTTCAAAGAAGATATACAAATGGCCAATGAAACATGTGAAAAGATGCTCAATATCATCACGGATATCATAGTTATTAGGGAAATGCAAACCCAAACAACAATGAGCTGCCACTCCACACCTGCTAGGACGGGTATCATGAAAAAGGTAATATCAAGAGTTGGCAAGGATGTGAAGAAACTGGAGCTCTCATAAATTACTGGTGGCAGTTGAAAATGGTATGGCCACTTTGGAAGAAGTCTGGGAGTTTCTCAATAGGTTAAATATAGATTACCATATAACCCAGCAGTTCCACTCCTAGGTATTAACCAAGAGAAATGAAAACATATGACCATACAAAAGCTTCATGTTCATACGGCATTATTCATAATAGCCAAAACATGGAAACACTCCAAATGCCCATCAACTGATGATGAATAAACCACATGTGGTCTATCCACAGGATGGATTAATCAGCCATTAAAGGGAATGCAGTACAGACACATGCTGCAACCCCGATGAGCCCTGAAGTATTCATACTCAGTCAAAGATGCCAGACAGTCCGGGTGCGGTGGCTCACGCCTGTAATCCCAGCACTTTGGGAGGCTAAAGTGGGCGGATCACTTGAGGTCAGGTGTTCAAGACCAGCCTGGCCAACATGATGAAACCCCGTCTCTACTAAAAATACAAAAATTAGCCGGGTGTGGTGGTGGGTGCCTGTAATCCCAGCTACTAGGGAGGCTGAGGCAGGAGAATCGCTTGAACCTGGGAGGCGGAGGCTGCAGTGAGCTGAGATCACGCCACTGCACTCCGGCCTGGGTGACAGAGCGAGATGCCCTCTCAAAAAAAAAAAAGCCAAACACAAAAGGCCACACATATATGATTCTATTGACAGGAAATTGTCCAGATGAGGCAAATCAAGAGACACAAAGTACATTAGCAGTTGGCTGTCTAGGGCTGTGGGGACTGAAGAGAGAACTAAGGGATACAGGGTTTCTTTTGTGCCAATAAAAATGTTCTGAAATTGACTGTGGTGATGGCTGCATAACTCTGTGAATATACCCAGAACCCATGAATTGTAAATTTTCTATGGGTGAATCATAGGGAATGCAAATTATATCTTAATAAAGCTGCTATATTTTTAAAAAACTCTCAAAGATCACCCAGAAGGCTTCAAGCAGCAGCTTCGTGGGCTGTGCTCTGCACAGGAGGTGGAATGACAGCATGAGACATGGAGTTGGCCAGACCTGAGGTCTTGATGGGCTCTACCACTGACCAGGTGGTGTGACGCTGGCCACAGAACTTAACCCCTCCCATGGGGCTGGGGTCCTCAAATCAGGAAAACAGCAATTCTCTCCCAGGCTGGCTGCAAGCTTTAAATACGATAATTCCTGTAAAGCCCTGAGCCTGGGAAGTGGGGCTGAAGGCCAGAACCCTTGGTTAGGGTCCAGTCATCCCAGGACCAGGTTCTGCTTTGTTATATCTCAGGGAGCCAAGCCCACAAAGGAGGGCAGAGTCCAGAGAAAGCCAGGCGGCACATAAAAGAAACAAAATGTCTGAAGGTAGCGGTACCTTCTAGAAACTCTTGGTAAAAATTCCCCAGTTACCTGCTGTCTCTGGTCGTTGTTTTCACTCAGGTCTCTGGAAGCTACAGCTTCATTCCCCTTTTTGGTGACCTCTTCTATTCGCTCCTCACACTGTTCCTTCACCTCCTTCATCTGATTGATGCACTGGCTCCTTTGGTGAAAGAAAGCAAAGGAAGGGCCTGATGTCTATGGCTGTGTCTCTGCTGGACAGTGACATCCACTTCCATAAGAGACACAGACCCTCTTCCTGCTTCAGGCACTTCATCTGAAGAGGGCACTTAAGACAGGGCAACACATGTCTGTGTTCAACAATTAAATGACCAAAAGAAACACACTAAAAATCATCATCCCACTGTTCTAAAACAGTGAACTTTACTGATCAGGAAAAAAATTTTTTTTAACATACAATCTGTAGAATAATAAAAAATATATGTATTGGTCTTTGTCCCTGGCTACTGGCACAGAGCTCTTAAAAGCCTTGGAAGTTCCTGAGGGGGTATCTGGCTATTTACAACAAGCCCCTCTGGACCATACTTGAGTTTATACTAATAAGGGGGTCTTGGAGGTGGGGAAGGATGGGCGTCAGATAGTTTCAGGACAGAGGCTGACTGCCAGAAGAACTAGTCACATGACTGGAAAGTTGGAACTTTTAGCTCCACCTCCTCTGGGGAGTGGGGGAGGGGAGAAGGAGTGGAGATTTAGTTCAACTCTATGGCCGATGGTTTAATCAATCATGCCTATATAAAACACTCAGACAAACTCCGGACCACAAGGCTTGGGGAGCTTTCTGGCTGGGGAGCATAACGATGCACTGGATGGGGGCGGCTGACTCCACAGGGCAGCCATTCCTGCCTTCCGCATGGCGCCAGCCCTCGCCTTAGGACTCTACCACTGGGCTGCTCTGTAAAAGTAAAAACAGCTTTCCTGAATTCTGTGACAGTCATTCTGGCAAATTATCAAACCTGAGGGGGTGGCGGCTAACCCTAAAGCTGCATCCAGCCAGGCAGAAGTGAGGGTGGCTAGGGAACACGTCAGACTTGTGGCTGGCATCTGAGGTGGGAGCAGTAGTATGGGAGGGAGCCCCTTAACCTAGGGGGTCTGTGCTAAGTGGGTAGTATCAAAACTTGAACTGGGGCCGGGCGCAGTGGCTCACGCCTGTAATCCCAGCACTTTGGGAGGCCGAGGCGGGTGGATCACCAGGTCAGGAGATGGAGACCATCCTGGCTAACATGGTGAAACCCCATCTCTCCTAAAAACACAAAAAATTGGCTGGGCGTGGTGGTGGGCGCCTGTAGTCCCAGCTACTCGGGAGGCTGAGGCAGGAGAATGGCGTGAACCCGGGAAGCGGAGCTTGCAGTGAGCCGAGATCGCACCACTGCACTCCAGCCTGGGCAACAGAGTGAGACTCCGTCTCAAAAAAAAACAAAACAAAACTTGAACTGGAGGACACTCGGTTGAATTGCTGTTGCATTGCTTCAGCTTTCTGCCTGGATTTATTTTAAGAGTATTTTGACAAGTGCCAGAGCTATGAGGTAATTAAGAGAATTACCCACTCGTTTTGCAAATAAGAATACTAAGGGGTGACAAGGTTGTCTGGCATGGACCAGGGTCAGAGGGAGGTGGAAACTGAAGCCAGACTCCAGGGCTCCTTACTGTTGTGCCCTCTCCACCACACAGCTCACCTTTTCTGAGGTGCAGGCATTTCAGAGCCAAATGTGAGTGAGTACTACTTCAACCTCTGACTCTTGGAATATACCCTTCAGTTCAAAGCACCACTGGGTCGCAATGTACCACACACAGAGAAGGGAACCAGGTGCTATGGAAATAATGCAGTGCAGAGTTCCTGACCTTCAACAGCTGACAGATCAGGTGAAAATTTCATTTAAATACAATTCTCACAAACATACAAGACACAGGTGGTAGATTAGTGCACAGGAGCTGAAACATAGCGAAGAAAAAGCTGTCTGTATACTGCAGAACTAAATGAGCAGGTCATTTGCTATCCCTGAACCTTTAAACCTGCAAAAGGGAAGTACTGATTGCACCTGCTCCCGGCCCTGCTAAAATCAAGTACAAAGAGCCTTTATCTCACAGCCTTGCAGATGAACTGCGGCTTTCCATGTTCCAACTTGAGAGCCAGGAACCGAACTACCTCCATCCTCAATTCTGAGACAAAGGTCATGCAGACTGTGACAGTGTTTCTTCCTGAGGACTCAGGTTGGCTTTTTCTTACATGTAAGTGGCAAATATTCCAGCACTAACTGGAGCTAAATTGGAGAGGAATACAGGACTTGGCCACTAGTGATTATTCTAACTGGTGCAACTGATGGCCAGAGTGCCACTGATGGAATGTGTTCAGTACAAGGATCTATCAGGGCAGGTGATCCCATCACCCGGGGCACCGACCATCACTCTATTACTTTATATTCCAGTATCAACATTGGAAACTGTCTCCTCATAGCAGGGAGATGAGATGGCGAGCGGTTCATCTCATGTGCTGACTCCAGGTGCTTCAGGGAGAAAGAACGCAAGGCTATTTTCGGATGGAGTGCACTGATTGCTTAGTGATGCCTGCCACAGGTGTAGGAGAGTAAAAAGTGGGATGTGTGCTGACTGATTCAAACGGAAAGAACACTACCTTGTACATCAGGAAAACCTGGCCTTTCCATCAGCTTTTGTGTTCTCGGCACTGCCTTCTATAGAAAGATTAGACCAGACAGGATGTTTTAAGAGAGGGCGCGCAGATATGTTTCAGAGGCCCATATAATTTGCACAAATGGCACACTTTAGGCAATTGTCCATTTATAAGTTTGCTAACAAAGTGTTCGTACTTTTTATCAGATTCTCTAAAAGATTCTCTAAAAGATTCTATAATCCAAAGAAAGTTAAGAATAACTAGCTCTCTTTTGCTTCCAACACTCCACGAACATGTTATCCCTGGGAAGCACTGCATATCTGGTACAGGGCCTTGGGCACAAGTAGTGAAATAGGCACAGTCAGCCAGAAAGAGCTTTCAATCTAGGTATCAACCTGCCAGGAGCAAAAGGAGTGCGTCCTACATGCGTCTCCAGCCCAGCTCAGAGGTGTCCACCCGTCGCCTCCGCCCAAGCTCTCCTACATGGGGAGCAGAGATTCCTTCCCTGTCACTGGGCCCTGACTGATTTCCAGCTAGGTCAAAACCTTCTCGGCCAACACTTATCAAGTGAAGCCATTTATGGCTTTTTGTGTTTCAATCTATATGAGGGAAATATTTGCATTAAGGTTTCTTTAAGGATGAATAATAAGACCGAGGTACTTCATTTCTGTCTAAATGCAATTCTTTAATTATCAGCCTAACTCAAGGTTTCTCAACCTTAGCACTGTACATGTTTTAGGCCAGATAAAACATGAC
The DNA here is from genome assembly GCF_028885655.2 of Pongo abelii. Classification (NCBI taxonomy): domain Eukaryota; kingdom Metazoa; phylum Chordata; class Mammalia; order Primates; family Hominidae; genus Pongo; species Pongo abelii. The sequence continues at coordinate 76,538,750 of NC_071998.2, forward strand.
TGTGGGAAGCTCTCTTGTGGACTATAGGATGTTTAGCAGTGTCCCCGACCTCTACCCACTAGATGCCAGTAGCAGCCTCCTTGTAAGCCATGACAGACAAAAATGTCTCCAAACATTGCCAAAGGCCTACTAGGGACAAGACTGCTCCCACGTGAGAACCACTGGCATAGCTGAATAAGATTCCACACACATGAGTGACAATCACATTTCCCTTCTATTGACTGGCTGCTCATGTCCTCTACAGAGACGTGTACTTGGGGCTTCATGTTTTCAGTTGTATGTGGTTATAAAGTTAGTAGGAAGATATTACGGCAGGTGGACAATGTTTTGGAGGAACATGGAAATGCTGAAGAACGCAATGCATGTGAGGCAACTGATTCTCCCAGGTTGCTGGTGACCACACAGATGGCTCAAATCCTTTCAGAATGCAATTTGACAATTCACACCCAGCAACAAGCTAAACTACAGATGAGCCTTTTAGAAGGAAATAATCCAAAACAGTAATTTTTAAAAGACAATTAGGAGCTATATGGATGTTTTAAATATAATGCAAGTTAATATAATTTTTTAAATTTAAAAATTAAAAAATAAGAGGCTGGCCGGGCACAGTAGCTCACACCTGTAATCCCAGCACTTTGAGAGACGAAGACGAGTGGATCACTTGAGGTCAGGCGTTCGAGACCAGCCTGGCCAACATGGTGAAACCCCATCTCTACTAAAAATACAAAAATTAACCAGGTGTGGTGGCACGTGCCTGTAATCCCAGCTACTCGGGAGGCTAAGGCAGGAGAATCACTTGGACCAGGGAGGCAGAGGTTGCAGTGAGCTGAGATCGCACCACTGCACTCTAGCCTGGGAAACAAGAGCGGTGAAACTCCATCTCAAAAAAAAAAAAAAAAAAAAAAAGAGGCTATAGCTAATGTGTTGTCATTATTTAGGAGACAAATTATGGCAATGGATATTTTTATCCTTAAAATTCCTTTTATCACTGCATGTCTACCTAATTTTACTTTTATAAATAAAATTTTTGTGGCCAGGTGCCGTGACTCACGTGTGTAATCTCAGCACTTTGGGAGGCTGAGGCAGGCAGATCATGAGGTCAGGAGTTTGAGACCAGCCTGACCAATGACAGGGTTTTAGCAGAAACCCCGGGCGTGGTGGCGGGCACCTGTAGTCCCAGCTACTCAGGAGGCTGAGGCTGAGGCTGAAGAACTGCTTGAACCCAGGAGGCAGAGGTTGCAGTGAGCCAAGATTGCACCACTGCACTCCAGTCTGGGTGACAGAGCGAGACTCTGTTTCAAAAAATAAAATAAAATAAAATAAAATAAAATGTTTGTGACTAAGAATATGGCCGGGCACAGTGGCTCACACCTGTAATCCCAGCACTTTGGGAGGCCAAGACAGGTGGATCACCTGAGGTCAGGCGCTCAAGAACAGCCTGGCTGACATGGTGAAACTCTATCTCGACTAAAAAAATACAAACATTAGCTGGGTGTGGTGGTGGGCACCTGTAGTCCCAGCTACTCAGGAGGCTGAGACATGAGAACTGCTTGAACCTGGGAGGTGGAACCTGGGAGGTGGAGGTTGCAGTGAGCCGAGATCGTGCCACTGCACTCCAGCATGGGGGACGGTGAGACTCCGTCTCAAAAAAAAAAAAGAAAAAGTATATACACACACACACACATACATAATGCAAGTAAGTAAAAAAATGATTAAAATTTTTTGATGATGACTGCAATTAAGTAAACATTCATGTGAACTTGGGCATGGACTGGAGAGAGTTAAGTCAAAGGGAAAAGACAGTCATGAGGGCTGGGCCGTGGGTGGTTGGTTCTCTCTGAATCCCAAACTTCCCACACGTTAGCTATATTGTTTTTATGAGGAAAAAAAGTGGAAAAAATAAACACAACTTTATCCTCTGGCTTGCAAACTGGTTTTTACTATCTTCCCAAGGGGCTTAGCTCACTTTTTAATAGTTTAATATTGCTTGGTTTTGATTATCAAAGTATTCCATTCTCACTGTAAAAATTGGGAAAATCACTGAAAAGTCTAAAGAAAACAAAATGTCCACAATGTGATCGCCAGGCAATAAACTATTACTATATCAATATTTTGCCAAAATGTCTTTTAGTCAACGAATTTGATTTAGCTCACGCGTGAGCACCTATGAAACACATTTTTAAAGCTTTATGTTGTTGACTTAACCAGTACACCTGTGCCTTACAGAGTTTTAAGTTACATTTTAAGGCATGCTGAGAAATTCATTTCCTGCTGAGAGCTGGCCTCCTTGTGCATTTGTGTAGGACATGAATCCTAGAGGGGCCCGTGCCTTTCTCAGAGTCCTGCATGGAGCAGAAGGTGCATGCTCTATCAGAGGTTACGTCTCAGCTTAACCCCCCACCTCCCAGGTGGCGTGCACCCTGCACTGTGGCACACGCTCTGAGGTACACTTACAGGTCATAGGAGAACTTCCTCTCCAGGTTGGTCTGGTTCTTCTGAAACTGGAGGACATCCTGCTGCAGCCTGCCGTAATTCCTCTGCAGGGTCTTTAACTGGTCTACACCAAGGGGGACAAGGAATTGCACAGGTCACCGGCACAGCTGTCATGCCATTCAGCCAAAATATGACAGAGGCAGACTCACACATCAGACCATAAAGGGCAAGGACAGATTGGGACAAAGGAGGGGAGAGAGAAAAAGCTGAAAACACAGCCCCTCCCCAGAGTCACTACACCCCAGCTGTGGAGAGTGCTCTGGAAGAGCAGCAAGCCGAAAGAACCTGCGTCTTGATCCTTTCCCAAATGTCTCTCTTAAATCTCCTTTTTGGCCTCTAGCCTTTAATGTATATTGGAAGCTTCTGTGTGCCTGTCTCTTTTGTAGACATCATAAGCCCCGAGCTGTCCCCAAAGGTCACACACACCACCCTGGCCTCATCCCTGGCCGACTCATCCTTCCATCTGTAAAACACTGATTTTTGATGTTTGGTCAGATAAGCAGCCACTCCTGCTGGACACCCTGCCCTCGGCCACCAGGCTACGTGCCAGCATCCTCCCTCGTCATTTATTCACAGCCAAGCCACTCTCCAAGGCCCTGTGCCCATTTAATCACCCAACACTCTCATCAGGGAAAGAGCGGCTTTCTTTAAGGAAATTAATCAGCCCCATCCCTGCTGCCCTGATGACTTGGCTCATAAAAGAGCCCCAGTGGACAAAGGGCCAAGCTGGGGCAGAGGGGAAGGCAGCCACTAGGGGGATACCAGAGTGGGCAGCAGCAGCAGCAGCCAGGCCCAGACACAGCCAGGACAGACAGGCCAGGACAGATGCCGGCATCTCCAAGGTGGGCCCTCACAACACTAGACCTACCATAGTCTTAGGTGGAAAATAAAGTGAAATAAAATGGAAGCATTCCATGAATTATGATACACACAACACGGACTCATCCCAAAAGCACGCACGTGACACCCCCAAGAGACAAAGCTGTGGCAAAGAGAACAGCTGGGTGGGTGCTGGGCCTAGACAGAGAGGGGACTGGTGACTTCGCAGGGCATGGGTGAGGGGTCCTGGAGCGGCGGGCAGCTGCCATGTTGACTGCAGTGGTGATCCGCAAGACTATTTGTCAGGACTTATCCAACTGTACCCACGAGGGGTAAATGTTCTTGTATATAAACGATACTTTAATATGCCTAACTGAACACACCCCACAATCCAACTAGGCAGGAGATAACGGAATACAACTCAGCAGTCAAAGAAATGAATGACTTGTATCACAATGACATGGACGAATCACAAATAACTATGCTGAGTGAGAAAAGGCAGGCAAAAAATGACACAGATGGTCTGATTCCATCTGTATGCATGCACCCAATTATTATTATTTTTTAATCATACTTTAAATTCTAGGGTACATGTGCACAACGTGCAGGTTTGTTACATATGTATACATGTGCCATGTTGGTGTGCTGCACCCGTTAACTCGTCATTTACAATAGGTAATTTCTCTTAATGCCATCCCTCCCCCCTCCCCCCACCCCACGACAGGCCCCAGATGTTCCTTGCCCTGTGCCCAAGTGTTCTCATTGTTCAATTTCCACCTATGAGTGAGAACATGCGGTGTCTGGTTTTCTGTCCTTGTGACAGTTTGCTCAGAATGATGGTTTCCAGCTTCATCTATGTCCCTACAAAGGACATAAACTCGTCCATTTTTATGGCTGCATAGTATTCCATGGTGTATATGTGCCACATTTTCTTAATCCAGTCTATCATTGATGGACATTTGGGTTGATTCCATGTCTTTGTTATTGTGAATAGTGCCACAATAAACATACGTGTGCATGTGTGTTTACGATAGCATGATTTAAAATCCTTTGGGTATATATACCCAGTAATGGGATGGCTGGGTCAAATGGTATTTCTAGTTCTAGATCCTTGAGGAATCACCATACTGTCTTCCACAATGGTTGAACTAGTTTACAGTCCCACTAACAGTGTAAAAGTGTTCCTATTTCTCCACATCCTCTCCAGCACCTGTTGTTTCCTGACTTTTTAATGATCGTCATTCTAAACTGCTGTGAGATGGTATCTCATTGTGGTTTTGATTTGCATTTCTCTGATGACCAGTGATCATGAGCATTTTTTCATGCGTCTGTTGGCTGCATAAATGTCTTCTTTTGAGATGCGCTTGTTCATATTCTTCGCCCACTTTTTGATGGGGTTTTTTTCTTCTAAATTTTGTTTAAGTTCTTTGTAGATTCTGGATATTAGCCATTTGTCAGATAGGTAGATTCAAAAATTTTCTCCCATTCTGTAGCTTGCCTGTTCACTCTGATGGTAGTTTCTTTTGCTGTGCAGAAGCTCTTTAGTTTAATTAGATCCCATTTGCCTATTTTGGCTTCTGTTGCCATTGCTTTTGGTGTTTTAGACATGAAGTCCTTGCCCATGCCTATGTCCTGAGTGGTATTGCCTAAGTTTTCTTCTAGGGTTCTTATGGTTTTAGGTCTAACAGTTAAGTCTTTAATCCATCTTGAATTAATTTTTGTATAAGGTGTAAGGAAGGGATCCAGTTTCAGCTTTCTACATATGGACAGCCAGTTTTCCCAGCACCATTTATTAAGTAGGGAATCCTTTTCCCATTGCTTGTTTTTGTCAGGTTTGTCAAAGATCAGATGGTTGTAGATGTGTGGTATTATTTCTCTGGGCTCTGTTCTGTTCCATTGGTCTATATCCCTGTTTTGGTACCAGTACCATGCTGTTTTGGTTACTGTAGCCTTGTAGTATAGTTTGAGGTCAGGTAGCATAATGCCTCCAGCTTTGTTCTTTTTGCTTAGGATTGTCTTGGCAATGTGGGCTCTTTTTTCGTGCCATATGAACTTCAAAGTAGTTTTTTCCAATTCTGTGAAGAAAGTCATTGGTAGCTCGATGGGGATGGCACTGAATCTACAAATTACCTTGGGCAGTATGGCCATTTTCACAATATAGATTCTTCCTATCCATAAGCACGGAATGTTCTTCCATTTGTTTGTGTCCTTTTATTTCATTGAGCAGTGGTTTGTAGTTCTCCTTGAAGAGGTCCTTCAAGTCCCTTGTAAGTTGGATTCCTAGGTATTTTATTCTCTTTGAAGCAATTGTGAATGGGAGTTCACTCATGATTTGGCTGTTTGTCTGTTATTGGTGTATAGGAATGCTTGTGATTTTTGCACATTTATTTTGTATTCTGAGACTGTGCTGAAGTTGCTTATCAGCTTAAGGAGATTTTGAGCTGAGACAATGGGGTTTTCTAAACATACAATCATGTCATCTGCAAACAGGGACAATTTGACTTTCTCTTTTCCTAATTGAATACCCTTTATTTCTTTCTCCTGCCTGACTGCCCTGGCCAGAACTTCCAACACTATGTTGAATAGGAGTGGTGAGAGAGGGCATCCCTGTCTTGTGCCAGTTTTCAAAGGGAATGCTTCCAGTTTTTGCCCATTCAATATGATAATGGCTGTGGGTTTGTCATAAATAGCTCTTATTATTTTGAGATACGTCCCATCAATACCTAGTTTATTGAGAGTCTTTAGCATGAAGGGCTGCTGAATTTTGTCAAAGGCCTTTTCTGCATCTATTGAGATAATCATGTGGTTTTTATCTTGGTTCTGTTAATATGATGGATTATGTTTACTGATTTGCATATGTTGAACCATCTTTGCATCCCAGGGATGAAGCCAACTTGATTGTGTTGGATAAGCTTTTTGATGTGCTGCTGGATTTGGTTTACCAGTATTTTATTGAGGATTTTTGCATCGATGTTCATCAGGGATATGGGTCTAAAATTTTCTTTTTTTGTTGTGTCTCTGCCAGGCTTTGGTATTAGGATGATGCTGGCCTCACAAAATGAGTTAGGGAGGATTCCCTCTGTTTCTATTGATTAGAATAGTTTCAGAAGGAATAGTACCAGCTCCTCTTTGTACCTCTGGTAGAATTCAGCTGTGAATCTGTCTGGTTCTGGACTTTTTTTGGTTGGTAGGCTATTAATTATTGCCTCAATTTCAGAGCCTGTTATTGGTCTATTCAGAGATTCAACTTCTTCCTGGTAGTCTTGGGAGGGTGTTTGTGTCCAGGAATTTATCCCATGTCTTCTAGATTTTCTAGTTTATTTGCGTAGATGTGTTTATAGTATTCTCTGATGGTAGTTTGTATTTCTGTGGGATCGGTGGTGATATCCCCTTTATTATTTTTTATTGCATCTATTTGATTCTTCTTTTTTTCTTTATTAGTCTTGCTAGTGGTCTATCAATTTTGTTGATCTTTTCAAAAAACCAGCTCCTGGATTCATTGATTTTTTTGAAGGGTTTTTTGTGTCTCTATCTCCTTCAGTTCTGCTCTGATCTTAGTTATTTCTTGCCTTCTGCTAGCTTTTGAATGTGTTTGCTCTTGCTTCTCTAGTTCTTTTAATTGTGATGCTAGGGTGTCAATTTTAGATCTTTCCTGCTTTCTCTTGTGGACATTTAGTGCTATAAATTTTCCTCTACACACTGCCTTAAACGTGTCCCAGAGATTCTGGTATGTTGTGTCTTTGTTCTCCTTGATTTCAAATAACATCTTTATTTCTGTCTTCCTTTAGTTATGTTCCCAGTAGTCATTCAGGAGCAGGTTGTTCAGTTTCCATGTAGTTGTGCGGTTTTGAGTGAGTTTCTTAATCCTGAGTTCTAATTTGATTGCACTGTGGTCTGAGAGACAGTTTGTTATAATTTCTGCTCTTTTACGTTTGCTGAGGAGTGCTTTATTTCCAACTATGTGGTCAATTTTGGAATAAGTGCGATGTGGTGCTGAGAAGAATGTATATTCTGTTGATTCAGGGTGGAGAGTTCTATAGATGTATATTAGGTCTGTTTGGTGCAGAGCTGAGTTCAAGTCCTGGATATCCTTGTTAACTTTCTATCTCGTTCATCTGTCTATTGTTGACAGTGGGGTGTTAAAGTCTCCCATTATTATTGTGTGGGAGACTAAGTCTCTTTGTAGGTCTCTAAGGACTTGCTTTATGAATCTGCGGCATGCACCCAATTATTAAAAATGCGAACTAGTCTACATGGCAGACCAGAGGCTGCCTGAGGGAAGTGGATCACCACGGCGCACAAGCAAGCTTTTGGGGGTGGTATGTTCCCCGTGTTGACTCTGGTGGAGTTACTTGACATGTATGCTCTATCAAAACCGCTGTCAAACTGAACCTTTATGTGAGACCCCCCCACTCCCACCCCCGCAGCCAGGCAGCCTCTTCAACTTTGTGTAACCCTACGTTTCCCACAAACACATTTCACAAAGTGACCCCTTTTCACATAAGACTTTTTAATATTCTTAGAACCTGACTTAGAACTAGAATTCGAAACCAGCACTGACCAAAAGAATAATAATGCAAGTCATATAGGGAATTTTTAACTTCCCAGTAACCACATTTTTAGAGTAAAAATTATTCAGCCCAACAGATGATTTAGCCCAGCAGCACGGACCCTGCTGACCCTCCTGTCACAGCGGAAGGAGGAGCCCCCGACAAAGGACAGCACCTCACTTCCTGCTCTGTGGCTGCTTCAGAAGGACTCGAAGACCGATCCCCAGCTGCCAAGTTGAGTCAGAGCGGCAAAGAGGGGGAATTAAATTGGGCTGGACAGTTTTTCTAAGTTTCATGCAGACAATCTAAATTCAGCATGACCAAATTAACAGGTCACATGTATACCATATATATATATAACAGAGCATGTACCTATCATAAGTACTATCTCTTAACACATTCATGAGTGACACTCTTAACTCTTCTGTACCTAACAGCTTGCAATGTATTTGGCAATATTTTTTTTTTACAAGGAAAAGCGTCTTAAGGAGATAGACTTAGGCAACAAGAATAAAGATTGCTCAATGACTCATGACACTATCCGCCATGAGATTATAATGGAGACCCACCTGGGCCTAGAGAAGAATGAAAGAAAGGGAGTTTCCTCCTAAAAGGCCAGTGCCTGGCATGGAGGAGCGAGCGGAACTTACCTTGAAGCACTCGGATGAGCCTCTCACCTGTGGTGATGTTATTCACCAAAACCGCCTGCAAGGAAGATAAACTCGCATGAAACACCCAAACCAACACCTCAGCCTGACAGCCAGATGCAATGCAAACCAAGGATGGTGCCTGTCCCCAACCCAGCGCTGCTGTCAGGGAAGGAGCTCACGCTCAGCGCTCGGGCTGGACCCTCCCATGTCTGCTGCTGAAAAGGAACAGGCCGACCTAGAGATCCGCTCCCCACCACCGCCTCTGTCCGCCCTAGAGATCCGCTCACCACCACCACCTCTGGACCCGAGCAAAAGCCAACGGGTCCAGACCCCACTCCAGCCCAGGAAACGCTGCTCCTCCAGGAAAGGGCCAGCCAGGCCCTCCTTCCTCCTGCCCGACACAGCAGAGGCTCCGGGCACCCAGAGGGCTAATCAGCAGCCTCACACGGCACCACACCATACAGCACTCCACACCAAACCACACCACGACACACCAAACCACACCACACACACCACTCCACACTACACCATGTCATATGACTCCACACCACACCACCGGACCACACCACACACCACACTACACCATGCCACAACTCCACACCACCACACCACACACCACACCAAACCACACACCACTCCACACCATACTTCACACCAAACCACACCACACACACCATTCCATACCAAACCACATCACACCACACCACTCCATACCACACACATCACATACCACACCACACACTGCTCCACACAACACCACACCACTCCACACCAAACCACACCACTCCACACGACACACCATGGCACGCCACACCACACACCGCCACACCACACACCACCACACCATACCACTTCACACCAAACCACACACACACACCACTCCACACACCACTCCACACACACCACACCACACATCACACACACTCCACCACACATCACTCCACAAACCACCACACCATGCCACACCACTCCACACACAGCACACCACTCCACACACACCACACACCACTCCACATGCCACAGCACACTACACATCACCACACCACACACTACCACACCACATACCACACCATGCCACACCACTCCACACACCAGTCCACACCAAACCACACACCACACTGTGCCATACCACACACCACTCCACCACACATCACTCCACACCCCAAACACACCACACACCACTTCACACACACCACGCCACACCCCACTCCACACCAAACCACACCATGACACACCAAACCACACCACACACATCACACCACACACACACCATGCCATATGACTCCACACCACACCAGACCACACACCACTCCACACCACACCCCACTCCACACCAAAACACACCACGCCACACACACACCATGCCACACACACACCACACCACACCAAACCACACCACACTACTACACACCACACCACTCCACACCACACACTTCACACCAAACCATACAACACATCACACACACCACTCCACACCAAACCACATCACACACCACTCCACACCACACACATCACATACCACACCACACACTGCTCCACACAACACATCACACCACTCCACACCAAACCACACCACACCATGCCACACCACTCCACACAACACACACCACGGCACATACCACATACCACACTCCACACCAAACCACACCACACCATATATCACACCATACCACACACCATACACCACTTCACACCAAACCACACACACTACTCCACACACACATATCACATACACACCATTCCACACACACATCACACACCACACCACACATCACTCCACAAAACACCACACACCACACCATGCCACACCACTCCACACACGGCACACACCATTCCACACCATGCTACACACCACACACTACCACACACTCCACACCAAAACACACCACACCATGCCACACATCATTCCACACCAAACCACACACCGCGCCACACCACTCCACACCCCATACACCACTCCACACCCCATACACCACTCCACACCCCATACACCACTCCACACCCCATACACCACTCCACACCACACACACACCACTCCACACCACACACACACCACTCCACACCAAACCACACACCATACCACACTACACACTCCATACCACACTACACACTCCATACCACACACACCACATACCACACCACATACCACACATCACAGACCGCTCCACTCCACACACACCACACACCACTCCACACACACCACACACTACTCCACACACCACACCAAACCATACACATCACATACTGCTCCACACACCATACACCACACATCACACACCAAACCAAACCACACCACACCACTCTACACCACACCAGCTCACACGGCACAACTCTGCACCACTCCACTCCACTCCACACCAGCCCAGGTCTCCCTCCCTCAGAGCTCAAACTCCAAATTCCAGGCTGACTAAAAAAGAAAAGGGAATGCAGTGGCCACTCCACTAACAAGACCTCTCGATGCACTTTAACTTCTGGCCTCCTTCTCCTGTCCAGAGTCTAAGCTTAGGAACTGGAGGGTTTCACACACAGTCTCACCATGCTGGAAAAGTCAACAGTAGAGGAGGACAGAATCCAGAAAACAACAACACAAAGTGAAAAGTAGGAAGAATGAGTGTCAAAGCTCAATGTAACAATTGGCCAATATGCCCTGACAAGTCACTTTATGCCAGGAGCTCTTCTAAGCACTCCACATCTACTCGCTCATGTATTCTTTTTTTTTTTTTGAGACAGAGTTTTGCTCTGTTGCCCAGGCTGGTGTGCAATGGCATGATCTCCGGCTCACTGCAACCTCCACCTCCCAGGTTCAAGCAATTCTCCTGCCTCAGCCTCCCAAGTGGCTGGAAGTAGAGATGGGGTTTCACCATGTTGTCCAGGCTGGTCTCAAACTTCTGATCTCAAGTGATTCAGCCGCCTTGGCCTCCCAAAGTGCTGGGATTACAGGCGTGAGCCACTGCGCCCGGCCTCATTTATTCTTCTTGACAGTTATGTCAGGCAGTAGTATATTATCCCATTTTAGGAAAAGGGAAATGGAGGCACAGGCTGCTTAAATGGCTCACGGTCACCCGCCTACTAAGAGCAAAGCTAAACTCCAGCTCCAACAAATGTGCTCCAGAGAGCAAGTTCTTCACAGCTACTTGCCAAATTGCTACAAACCCAAGCAGGACACCAACGTAGTAGGCTGTACCTAATGCTAAAAACAAAAGCCTGAAAAAAGCAGGGAACAGAATATTAAATATCAGAGTGCACTGCACAGGTAAATGCCATCTTATAGACAAACACATACAGCATGTATGTGTGCTGGGCCACAATGCAAACATATCTTACTGTGTCACCATCTACAAAGTTTGCAAATAATCTGTTACTTGACACGCTGCCCATCACGTGGAGACACATTTGTGTCCCATTCCTGCTTAGTAGTGGACGATGGCAAGCACAGTGCCTCCTCCTCCTCTGGGAACTTTCTACGCAACCATCCTGTTTTCTCAGGCCTGGACAGAAACAAGGCTAAGGCAAACAACAGCCTTTTGGAGTAAGGTGTTTATGAACACAGGGATGCATGCCCACAAATGAAATCGCATCAAACAAATCCGGTATTTGGGAGCTCTGAGGATATGGAACATTTCCTGGGGCAACAGGAGAGAAGTTATGGTGATAATAATACCCGTAAAAGTCATCCCTCAGGGAAAGATAATCCGAAGGGGTGTGTATAGGTATGCTATACATCAGGGATTTTGCGGGGAGAGAGACTAGGAAATTAAAGGAGGATCCACACAGTAGGAATCAGATTTACGCAGCACCTGCTACTCTTGGAAAAAGCTCACTCTGCGTGAAAAGCGAAAAGATTACCATATGATCCCACAACCCCACTTGTGGGTATGAACCCAGAAGCATTTAAAGCAGGATCCCCAAGAGATATCTGCACTCTCATGTTCGCTGCAACATCACTCACAATTACCAAGAGGCGAATGCAACCCAAGGGGTCACAGATGAATGAATGGATAAGCAAAATGTGGCATACACATCCAATGAAATATTATGCCACTTTTACAAAGAAGGAAATACGGACACATACTACAACATGGATGAATGCAGACAACATTACACTAAGTGAAAACATAAGCCAGTCACAGAAGGACAAATGCTGTAGGATTCCATTCATATGAAGTACCTAAAGTCATCAAAATCACAGAAACGAAATAGAAAGGTGGCTGTCCAGGGATAGGAGAGGGGGGAGGGAAATTGGTGTTTAGTGAGCATCGAGGCCCAGGGTTGCAGAATTAATTTCTAGAGATCTGTTGCACAACAACGTGAATATCCTTCACATCACTGATCTGTACACTGAAATTTCCACCTTGCATCGGTATGAAAACTATGTTTCCTCTGGAAATCAGAGTGAAAACCGAACAGTAAAAAAAACAAAAACAAACAAAAAACACTTAAATAATTATACAGTGTTTACCCCCAGAGTTGATCTCCTGGGTAAATAATATCTTTCACATCTCCTGGGTAAATAATTTCTATGAAAATTATGGCAATTTGATGCATCCTTTTCCATCCATTCCCCTTAGCTCCCCTCCAACCCAAATCACATTAGTGCTTGCAACTATCTGAGGGTTCAGATACTGCTGCAATTTGAAATATCTGAAGATACTTCTGTCTCCATGTAACTTTATTCTTCCAAAAAATGTATTTTTGTTATCTTCCCCTATCTACTTACTTATGCATGGAAAAATACAGCCTCCACTTAGGAAAATAAAAAAAGGATCATAAAATGCCATCAAGATTTTTATATACAATTTTATATTTATAGAAATTTTGTTGAATCATTTTCAGGGAAACTATGAAAATGCTTCTTAGCTTCTTTCAGGGTTCAACATATTATAAAGAAGAAAAAACCCTGAGTTCAACAAAATGATTTTTATTTATTTTTTATTTAAAAAAAAATTTTTTTTTTTTTTTTTGAGATGAAGTCTCGCTCTGTCGCCCAGGCTGGAATGCAGTGGCGTGATCTTGGCTCAAAGCAACCTCCACCTCCTGGGTTCAAGCAATTCCCCTGCCTCAGCCTCCTGAGTAGCTGGGACTACAGGCGCCCGCCACCACGCCTGGCTAATTTTTTGTATTTTAGTAGGCATGGGGTTTCACCATGTTGGCCAGGATGGTCTCAATCTCCTGACCTCATGATCTGCTCACCTTGGCCTCTCAAAGTGCTGGGATTACAGGCATAAGCCACTGCACCCAGCCAAAAAAAATGTTTTAAGAGACAATCTCACTCTGTTGCCCAGGCTGCAGTGCAGTGGCACTATCATAGCTCACTACAGCCCCCAGCTCCTGTCCTCAAGTGATCCTCCTGCCTCAGCCTCCTGCAGCACTGGGATTACAGGACTGAGCCAAGGTGCCGGGCCATAATTCAACAAAATTGTTCTTAAATTAATTATATATTCTACTCTAAACAGCCAGGTTGTTTTTCACATTTTGGTGCAGAGGGACTTTAGGGGTAGCTGTATTTCCTGGTGTTCATAAGCTGTCCCCTAAAAACACAGTCATAGACAAGGAGGCAATAAGCACCACCAGAAATTAACTGGAAACTAAACCTCAAAGAATCTGGGTGAATTACCCATGTACAAATTTATTATGACCATTCCATTCTGGGAAACAAGTATATTTTGATCAAACTTTTTCTGTATTAGATTCCTAGAAAAATAAGCTCAATATTTCATAAGTTTTCAAAGCAACAAATCTACAATAAAGTATCACATTATAAAAGCTCAATAAGATGTAGTGACTAATTTTAAATACTAATATTTGAAATACTTGGAAGCAGGATGCTGATCACATTGTAAAAAGTAGAAGGTGACTTTTTTTTTTTTTTTTGAGAGAGCTTTATGGTTTGAGAGGAGTGTTTGGGAGGAGTGCCTCCCGGCTCCCACCTGTGGGCTCACCTGAGCGGGGGTGCAGCTGAGGCCACTGTGGGAAACACAACCCCCACTCCCAGGAGAGGACTCACATGCTGCCTTCGGTTTCTTGCCAGCCTTGCCTAGCGTGGGGCCTGGGCAACCCTTTAGGGTGGGTCTGCACACCTGTGTTCAGGGCTCCCGGCTGGAAGCAGAGCCATAGGCATGCTGTGGCCCTGGGTGAGCGTGGAGGGCAAGCAGGTGCCGGGGCAGTGCGCACCCCACAGCCAAGCGGCCCCTGCCCAGCCTCTGTAAACAGACCCTCACGGGTCCCTCCTGGGCCTCAGTCACATCCCTGAGAAACACTGGAGACTGGCGGCTCTGCCCTGAGAGGGCCAGGGTGTTCACCGAGCCTGGCTGAAGCCAGCTGTCCCCTCCAGAAGGTGACTTTTAACTACTGTATTTCTTTGGCTCATTAAAATAACCAACCTGCTTTGAGGGTGTGAGTCCACCTTAACTTTCAGCCTTAAAAAGGACCCTTATCTAATCCAAGTCAACCCTCTGCAATCAGATGCCTGGAAAACTTCTTTGTACTGAAATTCCTGTTACTGCTTCAGAGTTACTCCTGTTACTGCCTTAGAATGAAAAAGTTAATCTTAGTAACCTAGGAATGACATAAGAATGAAGGAAAGAATATCAAGTATTCATTGGAATCTTTTTACCTCTTAGCAATTTCAAAATGGTGCTATCCAAAACAGTGCTATTCAATGGAAATAAAATGTCAGTCATACACAGAAATTAAAAATTTTCTAATAGCCACATTCAATTAAGTAAAAAGAAACAGGTTGGGCAAAAGATTTGAATAGACATCTCCCTAAAGTAGACATAAATGGCCAGTATGTACATGAAAGATGCTCAACCTCATTAGTCACTAGTGAAATGCAAATCAAAATGAGAAGATACCACTTCACATCTATCAGTATGGCTATAATTTTTAAAAAGGTGCCGGGCGCGGTGGCTCACGCCTGTAATCCCAGCACTTTGGGAGGCCGAGGCAGGTAGATCACTTGAGGTCAGAACCGGCCAACACAGCAGAACTCTGTCTCTACTAAAAATACAAAAATTAGCCAGGCATGGTGGTGTGCGCCTGTTGTCCCAGCTACTTGGGAGGGTGAGGCAGGGGAATCATTTGAACATAGGAGGTGGAGGTTGCAGTGAGCTGAGATCATGCCACTGCACTCCAGACTGGGCAACAGAGCAAGACTCTGTCTCAAAAAAAAAAAAAAAAAAAGCCAGGGTGAGGTGGCTCACGCCTGTAATCCCAGCACTTTGGAAGTCCGAGGCGGGCAGATCACCTGAGGTCAGGGGTTCAAGACCAGCCCGGCCAACATGGCAAAACCCCATCTCTACTAAAAATACAAAAATTAGCCAGGTGTGGTGGCAGATGCCTGTAATCCCAGCTACTCAGGAGGCTGACATAGGGAGAATCGCTTGAACCCAGGAGGCGAAGTTGCAGTGAGCCAAGATTGAGCCATTACATTCCAGGCTGGGCGACAGAGTGAGACTCTGTCTCAAAAAAAATAAATAAATAAAAATAAAAAAGGAAAATAACAAGTGTTGACAAGAATGTGGAAAAGCTGGAGAGAAACTAGAACCCCCCATACACAGTGGCGAAGAATGTAAAATGCAATCCCTGTGAAAGTCTGTCAGTTTCTCAAAAAGTTCAACACAGAGCTACCATATGACCCAACAATCCCACTTGTAGGTGTACACCCAAGAGAAAGAAGACATATCCCCACTCGAAAACCTGTCCACAAATGCTCACAGCAGAATTATTCATGACGGCCAAAAAGTGGTAACAATCCAAATGTCCGTCAACAGGCGAACAGATAAAGCAAACATGGTATATCCACATAAGGGACTATCATTCAGCCATAGGAGAGAAGTATTACTGACACGTGCTACAACACGGACGAGGCTTGGAAACATTACACTAAGTGAAAGAAGCCAGACACAAAACAAAGGCCATGTCCTGCATGATTCTATACTACATGATACATCCAGAATAGGCAGATCCCTACAGACAGAAAGCAGATTAGTGGTTGCCAGGGGCTAGGGGAAGAGGGAAATGGGGAGTGACTGCTTAATGGGTACACATTTCTTTCTGGGGTGATAAAAATGTTCTGGCTGGGCGTGGTGGCTCACACCTGTAATCCCAACACTTTGGGAGGCCGAGGTGGGTGGATCACTTGAGGTCAGGAGTTCGAGACCAGCCTAGCCAACATACTAAAACCTCGTCTCTACTAAAAATACAAAAATTAGCTGGGCATGGTGGCACCTGTAATTCCTGTAATCCCAGCTACTCGGGTACTCGGGAGGCTGAGGCAGGAGAATCGCTTGAACCCAGGAGGTGGAGGTTGCAGTAAGCCAAGACGGCGACACTGCACTCCAGCCTGGGTGACAGAGTGTGACTATCTCAAAAAAAAAAAAAAAAAAAAAAAAAAAAAAAAGTTTTGGAATTAGTGGTTATAGTTGCATGGCATTGTGAACATACCCAAACCACTGAGATGTATGATACATTAAAAAAAATGGCTAAAATAATGAATTGTATGTTATGTGAATTTTATCCCAACTTTAAAAATAAGAAACAGGTGAAATTAATATTTTATTCACCCTAATGTATCCCAATTATCATTGCAAGATGTATTCCACATAAAAATTATTGAGAAATTTGGCATTTTCACACTCAATCTTTGCACTCCAGCATATCTTACACTTGGTAGCACATCTCAGCTAGGACATGCTAAGTGCTCAACAGCCACCTGCAGCTAGGGACAGCAAGTTCCAGAGGAATAAGAAGGTGGGGAGAAAGAGGGAGACAGAGAAGGGGAGAGAGACAGAAGGGGAGGGAGACACGGAAAGCGGGGAGAGGGAAGGAGAGAGAGGCAGAGACTTGCAAACGAGTCATTTATGGCATCCTGCTAAGATTACACACTCACACACTCATTCACACACACAAACAACAAGACAAGCAGTGACTCCCAAATGCTTCATGCCTACAGCCACCACTGAGCCAAATGGTGGGTCGCTGGATGCATGTTCCCACAGGGACAAGGGCACAAAGTGATGAGGAAGCTAGTCCAGTCCACAAGCCCCTAAAGATGACATGATTATGTTTTGTGGGTTAAGAAGTTACACAACACACAGGCTGGGCGCAGCAGCTCATGCCTGTAATCCCAGCACTTTGGGAGGCCGAGGCGGGCGGATCACCTGAGGTCAGGAGTTCGAGACCAGCCTCAGCATGGAGAAGCCCCATCTCTACTAAAAATACAAAATTAGCTGGGTGTGGTGGTGCATGCCTGTAATCCCAGGTACTTGGGAGGCTGAGGCAGGAGAATTGCTTGAACCTGGGAGGCAGAGGTTGCGGTGAGCCGAGATTGCGCCATTGTACTCCAGCCTGGGCAACAAGAGCGAAACGCTCTTAAAAAAAAAAAAAAAAAAAAGTTACACAACACAGAAATGTTGTGACTGACACTGAATACTTGACATGAGGAATTCCTGGATGTTTTGGTATGATCATGGTATTGTGGCTATGAGAGAGAGACAATCCCACCTTTTCGGGATGTGTGCTGAAATATTCATGGTTAAAACGGCACGAGTTATAATCGCTGAAGCTTGGCACTGGATGTGTGGGGCCTCACTGGGTCACTCTGTCTACCTTTTCGTGTTTACGGTTTTCCACAATCAGCCTACACACACAGATAGGCACACATAAGCTTGCCACATTGATAATTAAGTCTGCCAAGTACAATTTTTTAAAAATCTTAACTTCAAGGCTGGTTTTAGAGGAAAAGAAAGGTGAATTAGAAGATGCTGAGATAAACCTGTTGTGTGGAGAAATTTGAGGTAGGTTCAAGAACTTTTAGAAGGGCAGGTCTTTGCTGCACTATTTCTCATTTGTTATTTCACTCCTAAAATTAAGCAATTTTCTTTTCATAGTATAGCTCCATCAACAATTATCAGCTATGACAAATGGTCTTTGAAGCTCACTAATGAGGATAAAGGGAGGAAAAAGAAAAGAGAAACGAGTAACAGAGAAAGAGGGCAGCAGAGGGAAGACCGGGATGGGAGAGATTTTCTTGAAGACCTGAGACTGTGGCATCTGGTTTGGGGTCTGCTGCTAATTTGCTCCTTGACTTTGGACGCTTCATTTAACTTCTCTGTGCCTCTGTTTCCCCAAATGGAACCTAAGCAGGGTGGCCTGCTGAGTTTTATTTAAAAGGGGCACCTTACAGGCACCTCAGGTGGGAACCCCAAAAATGTGGGCATGGGTCAGAGTGTGAATGAGTGTGTGTGTGTGAGTGTGAGTTGAACTGAGTGTGAGAATACCAACAGGAGGAGAGGAGTGGCTAAATGTTTAGGGGATAGAGTCAAATGTCAGCGTAAATGGTAGGATCCTGGTCAGAGAGCAGCTGAGGAGGCTTCAGGGCAGGCGAACCACATGGGCAGAAGGGCGGGTCTGGACCTGCAGCTGTGGGAGAGTGTGCACAAGTCACCAAGTTTACATGGAAGGGCACGGGGAGATTAAGCGTAACTCTCTACAAAGCTTCAGAAAACACCATCTATCCAGGAAAACACCTAGCACACACAGACACCATTGCTACACGCCCAGAATAGCTCCTGCCAACACTTCCCTGTGTTGTTACAGGGAGGGTAACATCCTCCCACCCCGTCCACCTTGCAGCTTGGCGGGTGTGGGAAGGCACCTCACTGGGAGGGCGCAGGATGCTCCCAGGACCCGCCCTGGGGGGTCACCCGGGTGCCCAGCTCAGCAGAACAAGGTCCATGAGGTGTGGTGGCCATCACAGAGATAAGCACAGGGTTGATGGCAAGGGGGCCTGAACCCAAGACTGGCTCACACCCTCCCCTAGCATCTCCTGCACAGGGTACACTGCAGGTGCTTTGGGGAGGGAGGAGAGAGGATGGGGAGGAGGGGAAGGGGAAGAAGGAGAGAGCAAAGGATGGTGAGGAGAGGGAGAGAAAGGAGGACAGAGGGAAGGGAGGACGGGGTAGGAGGGGGGAAGAGGAGGAGGGAGAATGGAGGGAAAGGAGGGAAGAAAAGGGGACAGAGTAGGATGGAGGAAAGGGATGGAAGGAAGAGGAGAGAGACAGGGTCTGGAGGGGAGGAGGGCAAGAGGAGGAAGGAGGGAGGAAAAGGACAAAGGAAGGGAGGGGGCGGAGGGACAGAAAGGAAGAGGAAGGATGGAGGGAGGGGAGGCAGGAGGAAGGAAAGGAGGAGAAGCAAACGGCGGAGGCTGCCCTTGCCTCTGAGAACCTGCCACACTCCCTCCTTCGGTAGCAGCCCACCCCTGCTTAGAGGTTAGAGGTTAGTTGCCTCTAACCTACATGTGACTTGGGTCAAATAAAACTTCCAGGAGGACCCAAACCTGATAAGACAGTGGGAACCCCAGAATGCACTTTGATGCTTCTCTAGCAGTGGACGAGCGCCTGTCTTCTTAGTCCCTGACCCTGGATCTTTCTGAAGGTCTCCTCATCGCCCAGCTGCCAGGGAACCTGGCTGACCCTGAAGCAGCTCACACTGGTCTGTCCCCTCTACAGCACCACCCACACTGCCCCTCAGCTCTTCCTGCTGCTCTCATTCCTGAACACTTAAGGAGACGGCAGGGGAGGAGCTGCCGAACCAGAGGAGCACCCCACACACTGCCAACAGGGCATGGCCCAGGAGCGGGGGCTTGAAAAGCTCCAGCTCCGTTTTTAGAGGAAGAAGAATGCCGGATTACAACACAGCACCAGCAATCTGGATATTCGTTCCCTGGCTGTTCTTTAACCAGCCAGGAAATGCCCTGCGCAAGGGCTGGAGGCCTGGGGCCGCAGACTCCCAATCTCAATGGGCACCCCAGGGCTGAGCCACCTGAGGGCATCGGGGTTTCCATTTTCAAACGGGAATCCTAGCAGCTTCCCTGCTCTCACCTGCGGAAGAGGAGATACTTTTGTACATTCTGACTTTCTACAGACAGGTAAAAAGGCGTACACAGACATTTGGGGATGAAAGAGAAACTAAAACTGAACCAAGTATACAGGTTACAGGGTCACAGTCAAGGCACCTAACAGACCCCACTTGCTGTCTGTTCTTAAACATGAATGACTGCAGATCCCTGCTAGAGACGGTAAGTGAAAAAACAGCTACCTCCTATTTTCTTTATGTATTTCCCATCAAACGCCTGTCTTGGGTTGGGTTAAGAAGTACAGAAGGTAAATGGAGTCAATTCCAAGTCACTCAAGCAATTTTCTGTGTGAAGAGAGAACAAGACAAAAGCCAACCACAACAGCAAAACCCAAAGCCTCCGTTACGCCTTCTATGGCAATCAAACATGCGAACGCTCTTTCTAGTGTGTGTGAAGCCAAGGCCGAGAGCGAGGACACCTGCAGGATTTGGTTCTGCCCCATTAGGAACAGAGATCAATGCACATGAAATCCATGCCTCGTCTGGTCAGCCGCTAACCATCGTGGGCAACCTCACATTGCACGACAATGCTTTCCATGTGGAACTTGTCCATGGCATGTTTAAAAATCAAACCACGTCCTGAATCAAATAGGCATCTGAGTCTTCTCCTGAGGTCCAGGACATCCCATGACAGGCTCAGGCCCCTCCCTGGAGGTGGGAGGTGAGGACCCAGCACTAGGACACCCACTGAGGCACAATCTGCAGTGAAGGACATCTACCTGAATGCCATGGTTGCTGTTTCTCCTACAAATGTGTTTTTAAGTGTGGGAAGCAAATTACTTGAGTTTAATTATAAACCTGTCTTTGAAGGTTGAATCCAATTGACAAACTGGAGAATTTACAATATAAAAAGACTAGAAGTCTTCTGAGACAAACACTTCTATCTTCAGGGCAGCAAATTTTCAATGGATTTTACTGACCTGCTTCCATTCTGCTCAATTCACACTTTCCCGCACCTATCCCATCTGTCATGGGGCCTGTTGATCCCTCCTCTTAGCTGCCTCCCAAATCTGCTCACTTTGCAGAGCTCATCCTACTCCCGCCCAAATTCAGTGCAACATCACTTTTTACTCCAAATATTTCAAGAGCTGCCTCACTGTGCTTCCTCCTCTCTGCCCTGCTCCCCACCCAGCCCTCTCCCCACATGGCCAGGGCCTGCCTTTTAAATCCCACATCTGACCACACTGCTCCATCACAACTTAAACCCTATGACGGCTTCCCCGGTCTTGAACTCAAGTCCAAACTCTTTCAAACTCAAGTCCAAACTCCTGCACCCCAACATCACACTCTGCTCGGGCCCAGCCACTCGCAGTTCCCTAGGCAGCCTTCCAGGTTAGACACCGTGGGGGACAGCACTGCTGACTCCCATGGCCCTCGAGCCGCCTGCCTGGTGGGGGATGCAGCAGATCGGCTCTTCCACATCAGTTCCACACGCCTTTTGCTGTGCTTTCCTGGACCACAAAGGCTCGGAAGCTAAAATGCACTTTCCAGACTCATTTCCAGTGAGATTCTGACTCCAATCAGATGCACTTACTGGAGGCTAGAATGTGGAACAGAGTGAGGGTGTGCGAGGTACAGAACAGAGAAAGTGGGGTGCCCCTGGCTCTGGGCCTGCGCTGCAGCAGAACCCCACTGGTCTCACGCTCTAGGCTGGGCACAGGGGCAGGTCCTGAGACAGTGCCTGAGAGCCACCCCACCTCAATGCAGGCCCTTCCCACAGCCTACAGGTACCTATTTCCCTGTATCAAATCCTTCCTGCTTAAAATATCTGGGTGGTTTCTCTGTCTACACTGACCCCACTACACTCACTTCCTCATCTTTGTCCAGCACTCAATGGTAAACGCACAATGAACACAGCCTGCCCACCACTGGGCACAGGCCAGGGCCGAACAGAACAAATACTGAACGGACTGACAGAACTGGATCCGGAAAATCGGTGAGAATAAAAACAGAAAAGCTGCTCTAGAACTCTGGATTCCTCAATCACAGCGATTAAAGGTGATAAAAATCAAAGACACCACTTTTATCTGCACAAGATCGCTCTGGTTCTCCCAGAAGACAATCATCACATTCTCAGGTACACAAGCAAAGCTGGCCCAGAGAGAAGACACCAGAACCCTCTGAGAATTGCATCTGGCCACAGGAGAATGCAGTCTGGTGGGGCCAGTGTGACGAGCAGACCTGGCAGCCCCTGGCAGCCCCCGACAGCCCCACGCCGGCCACTCTCAGGTCCCGGGAGCCTTCCATGACCTCTCTGGCTCTCACTCTCTTCCCCTCTGTCTCAAGCAACAAGAATGACTGTCTCCTAAAGAAATGAAGTCAGAAATTAAATATGTTCATGTCGGGCTGGGCGCGGTGGCACACACCTGTAATCCCAGCACTTTGGGAGGCTGAGGAGGGTAGATCACGAGGTCAGAAGTTCAAGACCAGCCTGACCAACATGGTGAAACCTCATCTCTACTAAAAATACAAAAATAAGCCAGGCGTGGTGGCACCTGCCTGTAATCCCAGTCACTCGGGAGGCTGAGGCAGGAGAATCATATGAACCCGGGAGGCGGAGGTTGCAGTGAGCCAAGATTACGCCACTGTACTCCAGCCTGGGTGACACAGTGAGACTCTGTCTCCAAAAAATAAATAAATATGTTCATGTTACAAAAGCACTCTGAAACTCTCAAGTAGGACCAATGACCAGACTTGTTAATGTTAATTATTTTCTTTTGAAGAGGCAAAATCTTTCAGCAAAAGTCACTCAGAAACAAATGCTGTTGTATTTGAGGGAAGTGACCCCATCCTAGGCTCAGAAGACACTCAAGAATGCACTCTATGAACCAGCTCTTTACAAGAGGAAAGCACTGTAAACACCTCAGAGCCTCCTCGTACCCAAAGTTACTGTGCAAAAGGGGAAACCGGGCAGCTCCCTGAAACCACCTGGACATGGGTGCAGGTCACACAGGCAAGCATGACAACAGTGAGGCTGAGCGCCCCCTGCACTTTCCCACTGCCTCTTTAAGCTTTTCTTCTTCTGGACACAAAACGATAAGCAAGTCACCAACACCCCTGTTCTTCCACTCAGCAATCTTTTTGTTTTAACTCGGTTGCTCCCCTTCAGGAAAGATACAGGAACTCTATTTTCACGACAAAGGAACTGTTGCTAAAACATTACCTTTGCACCTCTGCAATATTAATGCACATATTTTAATAAATAAGTAAAAAGTATAAATGTCAAAGTGGATGTGCAGCTGCGAGAAACCAGCCGAGCGAGAATGTTACAAGTGTAAATGCTGAAAATGAAACTATTTGTGACTGAACTTTTGGCAAGCAAAAATGAACACAATAGCAGGAAGATGTGCCTTTCCCTTCACAAAGCGCTAGTAAGTAATTCAGGGTCTCCCAGACTCTTCCCCAAGCATTTCAGAGGGCAGGTGATGCCACCCCCAAGCCTTTGTGGCCACTACTGGCCACTGAACAGCAGTTAGCCAAGAGGGGACCCAGGATCTTTGGAAGTCTTCAGACCCAAATTATTATTTTTATTATTAATACTATTATTATTATTATTTAGATGGAGTCTCACTGTCACCCAGGCTAGAGTGCTTGGCACGGTCTCGGCTCACTGCAACCTCTGCCTCCCAGGTTCAAGTCATTCTCCTGCCTCAGCCTCCCAAGTAGCTGGGATTACAGGCATGCACCACCACACCCAGCTAATTTTTGTATTTTTAGCAGAGACGGTGTTTCGCCACGCTGACTGAAGTCCTAACCTCAAGTGATCCACCGGCCTTGGCCTCCCAAAGTGCTGGGATTACAGGTATCAGCCACCATGCCCAGACCCAAATTATTAATCAGCCTCTGTTAACAACATAAAAGAATGAATTAAACCACTCTGTACCCTCCTTAGGAGAGAATGCACACCTTTACAAGTGAATCTCCATTGGCTTTTGCCAAAAACTAACTAAAACCCAAGTATCTGTTTCTATTTAGGCCCCTTAAAAACCTGTTTTATATGTACACATGTATGAATCTGTAAAAAAGAAAACAGTATTTCACTGGTGATTACGTGAAGATTATTTCTATGCACACGAATGTGGTAGTTTAAAAACATTACCACAAATTCATTGACACTAACTCCCAAAGGCGGAGTCCAATTCCCCTGAAATTCGGGGCAGCCTTAGTGACTTGCTTCTAACGAATGTAGAAGTGACCACACTCATTTCCAAGGCAAGGCCAACAAAAGGGGCTGTTGGTTGAACACTGTACACCTAAAATTCATGTCCATCTTGAACCTGTGAAGGAGCCCATGAATGACCTCATTTAGAAACAGGGTTGGCCGGGCGCAGTGGCTCATGCCTGTAATCCCAGCACTTTGGGAGGCCAAGGCGGGCGGATCACCTGAGGTCAGGAGTTCAAGACCAGCCTAGCCAACGTGGTGAAACCCCATCTCTACTAAAAATACAAAAAAAATTATCTGGGCATGGTGGTGGGTGCCTATAGTCCCAACTACTTAGGAGGCTGAGGCAGGAGAATCACTTGAACCTGGGAGGCGGAGGTTGCAGCGAACCAAGATCACATCACTGGACTCCAGCCTGGGGCAACAGAGTGAGACTCCATCTCAAAAATAAATAAATAAATGAATTTTTAAAAAAAGAAACAAGGTCTACGCAGATGCACTTAAATTAAAATGAGGTCACTAGGTGGGCCCTATCCAATATGACTGGTGTTCTTATAAGAGGACGAGAAGAGGCGAAAAGAAAGACTGAGAGGCAAGCAGGCCATGTGAGGTAGAAATTGCACAAAACTGCACCTACAAGCTGAGGAATGTCAAAGGTGTCAGCAAACACTAGAAGTCAGAGAGGCGAGGTAGTGTCCTCCCATAGCCCTGCTGGCACCTGAATTTCAGGCTTCTAGCCCTCAAAACTGTAAAAGTATACATTTTTGTTGTTTTAAGCTATCTAATCTGTATTAATTTGTATGCAGCCCTAGGACCCAAATACAAAAGATGACACAGCTTCCTCCCGCTGGTCAGGTCTGCTGTGAGCGAGGATGCTAACTCTCAAAACCCAGCCCTTGCTGAAAAGAAGCCACACCGCCACGTGGAAAAGGGAGTGTAGGTGTCTTGGTCCTGGCCCCTGCCCCTGCCGAGGTCTCAGGTGACAGCTGCACTTACTGCCAGGCCCCTGAGTAAGGGACTCTCTGATCACTCTAACCTCAGCCTTCAAGGCACCCCAGACATGGAATGCAGAGTAGAGACAACCCGTTCCCACTGAGCTTTCCCAAACTGCAGATGCGGGAGCAAAATACGTTTGTTATGGGTTTAACTATGTTTGGGGATAACCTGATATGCAGTAACAGATAACAAAAACAACACGTGTGTCTAAATTCACCAGAACCAAATGTATGTTTTGTGTTCAAAACATAACGTTACCAATCCCAACTGGGTATCAGGGCAGTCTACAGAAGCTCCCTTCTGCAAACAGGTATGCAGAGTCCTCTTGTCTGGAATTATACCTCTCACTGTCTACTTACAAAGTGGTTGCCTCAACTAAGATAGTAAGGTA
This sequence comes from Pongo abelii, assembly GCF_028885655.2. NCBI lineage: Eukaryota > Metazoa > Chordata > Mammalia > Primates > Hominidae > Pongo > Pongo abelii. The sequence continues at coordinate 76,564,727 of NC_071998.2, forward strand.
CAATAAGCCAACAATGTCTGAGGTTTTTTTTTTTTTTTTAACAATATGCAAAAGCCAGAAATGGCTAAACGTTTTATCATTTAAAGAACTCCACTTATATTCTACAATTTTCATGGCATACCTACATTTATAAAGTATTATAAGTATATTATTAAGTAGTAACTAATAAAAGCTTACATGTAATCTCTATTTTTTTTTTAAAGAAAGATAGTGGAGAGTTCTCAATAGCTAATTTCTGAGTGAGAACTATAGGTGAATTTTTCTTTTTTGTTTCCAAATTTGCCTATAACATTATTTTAATTAAGGAAAAGCCAACTTTTTTTGAAAGTTACTTAACACATGCAATCATTGCAAAAGAAGGCTTAATATCCTTTCTTATACACAGAAAAGGAAGTGTGGTGCTGCTACTAAGTTACATAAATTCTCATGAACTTGCACAACTGCATTGATGCAGTCAAACCATCTTCACCACACCTACTACGGCAACAGACAGGGAGGCAAAAAAGAAAGGAAATGGAAATGGCAGCTCAATCCCTAAGAACTGAGTCTCACTCATCTAAGTATTTACTCTCGAATGAGCACAGTCTGCAGGATTTGGTTCAGATTAACGAGACATAATCTAATTAACCCATTAATACTCTGGCCAGTGGACAGATTCCTCCTGTGTGAGGTTTCTCCTCTCATCCAATGGGCTGTGGGTGTGGGGTCGTTAAAATGGGACACACATGGCCACCTAGCCTTCCACATGGGCAGGGGGTTAGCTGAGGCCAGCAATGACACCTGCCATTTTACATCTTTATCTCGCAACACTCTTCCCAACTTAGGTGGGACCTGTCACACCTCCACATTCCTTTTCTAATCCTCTGATTGCCCCGAAATGCCGCCCTTCTACCCTTCTCTAAATCCCATTTTAGTCTCCAAGGCTCAAAGCCAATCTTTTTTCTTTTTTCTTTTTTTTTTTTTTTGAGACGGAGTCTCACTTTGTCACCCAGGCTGGAGTGCAGTGGTGTGGTCCCGGCTCACTGCAACCTCCGCCTCCTGGGTTCAAGCGATTCTCCTGCCTCAGCCTGCAGAATAGCTGGGATTTCAGGTGCCTGCCACCACACCCGGATATTTTTTTGTATTTTTGGTAGAGACGGGGTTTCACCACGTTGGCGAGGCTGGTCTCGATCTCCTGACCTCATGATCTGCCTGCCTCGGCCTCCCAAAGTGCTGGGATTACAGGCGTGAGCCACCATGTCCGATCTAAAGCCAATGTTTTTAGAGAAAAAAACAAAACAAAACTGCAACTACTTTAGCCAGTACCCATCTCTCCTTTCATGTTAACTCCAGCTGCCGTTAAAAATTGATTATTCTCACCCGGCACAGTGGGTCACGCCTGTAATCCCAGTACTTTGGGAGGCCAAGGTGGGCGGATCACGAGGTCAGGAGTTCAAGACCAGCCTGGCCAAGATGGTGAAACCCTGTCTCTACTAAAAACACAAAAATTAGCCGGGCGTGGTGGCACGTGCCTGTAATCCCAGCTACTTGGGAGGCTGAGGCAGATAACTGCTTGAACCCGGGAGGCGGAGGTTGCAGTGAGCTGAGATCATGCCACTGTACTCCAGCCTGGGCGACAGAGCGAGACTTCGCCTCAAAAAAAAAACAACAAAAAAAACTGATTATTTTCTAGATATGTGAGGGAATCTCATCTTCCTCCAAAACAGCATTCAAGCTGCTAAGTACACAGGGCCCCAGGCACAACCTAGACATCCAGTAAGTACTGGTACATGGACTGAGATTCCCATTCATTCATTCACCACTAACTCGAACTTTTACTAAGTAACAGTCTCAAACCCATGAGATAAGCTAATTGATCAGGCGCAAAACTCAACTTAGATTGGAAGAAATAAGAAAAGAGTGAAATATTACACACAGAAATGTAGGGCCAAAGGATCTGATCTGCAGGCCAGGAAGTTGTACAAAGTGAAATATAACAGCAGGAACATTCTGTGGCAACAGCTAATAAAAATGAGAGGATGTACAACCACCCAGCTACTTAACATCCAGGTGTATCTCTATATCTTTCCAGACTCTTTTGACCATGACCCATAATGATAAATTTTATCTTGTGATTCAGTACAAACATTTACACACATATATACATACACACACACGTATATTTAGAAACAGGGTCTCGCTCTGTCACCTAGGCTGGAGTGCAGTGGTGCAATTATAATTATAGTTCATTGAACCTCAAACTCCTGGGCTCAAGTGATCCACCCACCTCAGCTTCCTGAGTAGCTAGGACTACAGGCATGCAACAACCATTCCCAGTTACTTTTTAATTTTCTGTAGAGACAGGGTCCCAGTATGTTGCCCAGGCTAGTCTTGAACTCCTGGCCTCAAGCAATCCTCCCGCCTTAGCCTCCCAAAGCACCTATTTTTTTTTAAATATAAAATGCAACAATGGTGGTCAGGCATGGTAGCTCATGCCTGTAATCCCAGCACTTTCGGAGGCCAAGGCAGGTGGATCACTTGAAGCCAGGAGTTCGAGACCAGCCTGGCCAACACGGAGAAACCCCGTCTCTACTAAAAATACAAAAATTAGCCGGGTGTGGTGGTGCAGGTCTGTAATCCCAGCTACTCGGGAGGCTGTGAGAAACACTGTGAGGTGGAGGTGGAGGTTGCAGTGAGCCGAGATCGTGCCGCTGCACTCCAGCCTGGGCAACAGAGTGAGACTCTGTCTCTAAAAGAAAAAAAAAAAAAGAGCAATAATAGTTTCGTAACACAATAGTTAACATACACAATAACACTCTAATATTTTTAGTTTTTTAAAATGTGGGTCATTATCCACTAAATTATTAAGCATAGCTCACTAAAAGGTCCCAAACTGTAGTTGGTAAACACTGCAAGCTTGGAAAACCCCCAGGTGCCTGAGCAGCACTGTATGAGTATACTCACTGTACCTTCTCTCAAGGAGTAAAAAACTAGAAACAACTTAAAGGCTCACCAATAAGGAGTGGGTAAATAAACTGGGGTATATTTATACAAAGAAAGAGGGTACAGCAGTTAGAAAGAATGAACTAAATCTATCAAATCAATAAAGACCTTAAAAACAATGGTGACTACAAAATGCAAGTTATAAAATGATAGCGACCAAACATATACATTAAAACCAGAGAAAAAATATACATGTTGTTTTTGAACGCGTATAGTAATAGTTCAGAAATATAAGCTACAAAGACAATCATTAACATTCACAACAGTGGTTGTACAGGCAGGAGGGAAAGGAGAGAAGAGACGGAGAAGGGAACACAGAGAACCTTGACTGTATTTATGATGTTTTTTGCTTTAAATAATATCTGGGTGAGGGGCATGCAGGTGTGAGCTTATTCATCTGACCTCTCCGCATGTCCAGCTATTTCATAAGAAAACCATTCTATGTCTCATTATGTCACCATCACACAGCTGTTGAGAAGCTCATGCAATGTCTTACACTTGCCCACCTTAGAATGTCCCTGGGTGACATTCTAAGGGGTGTCTGAGCAAGCCTGTCTCAGTGCTGAGGACCTCGAGATCTACGTATACGCAAATCCTGGGTGAGATGGCTATTTTGGGAAAAAAGCAGTGATGAGTAAGTTTCCAATCTGGCACAGCTTCGAAAAATGTTCAAGGATTCCAGTAAATGTGGGAAAGATGAAAGAAATACCTCAGAAAAACAAGTATTAACTCAATTACTTTGTAACAGCTCTATCAAATTACATTTAGATGAATTACAGTCATGCATTGCTTAATGATGGGGATAGGCTCTGAGAAATGCATCATTATGAGATTTTGTTTTTGTGTAACCATCATGGAATGCACTTATACAAATCTGGATATTATAGCCTACTATACACCTAGGCTGTATCCTACAGCCTACTGCTCCCAGGCTACAAACCTGTATAGCATGGGACTGTACTGAATACTGCAGGCCTTGTAACACAGTGGTAAGTATTTGTGTATCTAAACACAGAAAAGATACAGTAAAAGTAGTATTTGTGTATCTAAATATAGAAAAGATTAGAATTTTATGTGTCCATAATTGACCAAAACACCGCATGCGGCGCATGACTGCATACATCTTAATTACAATGCCCTTTAATTTTTAAATCGCTTCACTGAAGAAGGGTAAAAAGGAAACTGAAAAAAAGATAACCTTGACAATGCATTTTTATCTTTAAAAGTGTAATTCTGCAAAACATTTGATCTCAATCACCCGTTTCTAGATCAGCTAGCTGCATCACAGTGGTCTGGAAGTTTAGAAAAAGAAAAAGTACATGTATGAATATGTGTATGTTTATGTATGTGTGAGATCTTTTAAAAAATTCTATATTCTGAGCCCAAAGATCCAGAGAGTCTGATCTAGTGTATATTTTTAATCTGTATTTTGTTCATAAGCTCGCAGGTGGTTATCATGAGCAGCCAGGCGAGGACGGATTGCTCTGAAACAACTTCCATAACAAATAAGATCAAAACCGCAAGCTGGGGTGTAAACAAAAGCTGATTTGATAAGCTGAACGGATCATTCTGCATCAGAACACCAGCAAGCTGCAGAGACTTACTTTCAGGGGGGTGCACAACTCCCCAGGTCGAAGGTGATTTCATCTTCCATTGCCCAATTGCCCACACTGCTCTCGAACCTTACAGAGAAGGGGGAAAGGCACCAAGGAACCACAGGAGACTCAGACTCTGCCCTCCGCTCCACTGAGGAACACGGCTCCCTATGACTCAGAGGCCCAAACAAGGTTTTCCCCAGCGTTCTGCCAACCACACAAACCCGTGCTGTCCAATGTGGCCATTATTTGGCTATTTACATTTAAGTTTGATAAAATTAAATAAAATTCAGTTCTTCAGTCCCACTAGCCACATTTCAGGTATTCATTAGACTCATGTGGCCGGTGGCTACTGTACTATAAACATTTCTGCCATCATAGAAAATTCTGTCAGACAGGGCCTACCCAAAGCAGTAATTTCATTATGAACAGGTGTTTGTATGAACAGGTGTTTGTTCACATTTTCCCTGATGATAGGTTTGGTTTTCAAGCTTTTGTCCAGCCCCCAACTTGAGGGATATAACACCTACCCAGAGTGACAGTGACTGCTTGAGGCGAGGAACGCTGGCAGAGACAGGCAGGGAAATCTCTAGGTCAGGTGTCATTTGCAAACCACCCCCAGCCACAGGTCCCCACACCCCAGCTCCTCCCATGGCTGAGAATCACCATGGTTCTTTAAAATTTTTTTAAGGAGACTTGTTCCACTTCTAACCACAAATGCTAACCTTCTAAGATTTAAAAAGGAAAAAAAAAAAAAAAAGAGACAGACAATGTATAAGAAAGTATTTAGGTGAAGGATCAGCCCATCCATGCAGCCAAAATAGAGCTAGTTAGAACACAGCGGTCTTTAGAAGCAAGGAGATATAAAGAGGATGTTTTTAAAGTTTCTACTGTGAAGTCTTTAATGCAGACAAAGGTAAACAAGCTAGCATGCTGAACTCCCACGTACCCATCACCAGCTTCAGCACTGACCAACTCAAGCCCATCTGGTTTCCTCTATCCCCCCTCCCCTCCACCTTGGTGCCCTTCAGGTGGGGGCAGCCAAGAAGTTGTGTCTACACTGAAGGAAGGCGGCAGCCAGTGTGCAGGGGTGGAGCCTGGCCTGGGGGCTCTCTAGGGTCTAGGCGTCATCCTGGTGACAGCTGCTAACTCTCTGAGCTTCCATTCACTAATAATATCAGCCCCAATCTCGTCAGACTGCTGGGAGGAATTCATGAAACAGTCTCTGTGAAATGCTCAGCCTCACATCTGGCCAAGCACAGGTTCACTAAACGTTCACTCCTGTGGTTGGTGTGGTGCCTGTCATCGTTCTCCTTCCACAGCCCCACTACACTGCTTGCTCTTGGTTCCACCTCCCTCGGTGTCTTCCTAACTCTTTTTAAAGCTAGCACAATTTGGTTTCATGGTTTCAATTTGGGAGGAAAAAAAAATCTGCTATGGTCTGAGTGTGGGTGTCCGTCAAAATCCACACATTGAAATCAAATCACCAAATACCAAATGGAGGTGATGTTAGGAGCTGAGGCCTCTGGGAGGGTCAAGCCCTCATACATGGGATTAGTGCCATAAAAGAGGCCCCAGAGAGCTGCCTTGCCCCTTCCACCAGGCAAGGACACCACAAGAAGAAGGCATCCATGAACCTGGAAGTGGGCCCTCACCAGACGAATCTGCCCCATCTTGATCTTTGACTTCCCAGCCTCCAGACCTGTGAGAATAAGTATTTGTTGTTTATACGCTGCCCAGTTTATGATATTTTGTTATAGCAGCCTTAAACAGACTAAGACAAAGTCCATACAGAAAGAGATAACATTATCACCGCTGCTGCGGTGGCTTACGACTGCGCCCACCACTGCTGCTGTGATCATGGCCTCGACGGCCGTTGGTACAATTAGGTGTAATAATACCAACCACCAGCTGCTGAGCTTTCATTCTAGGTTGAGCACTGGGTTAAATGCTTTATAAATATTATCTCATTCAATCCTCACAGGCACCCTGTGAGATTCCTTTCTCATTTCCACTTGACAGTTGAGAAAATAGATCCAGAGAATTTAAGTGACTTGTCTAAAATCACACAGCTGAGGAAACTTTAAACCCGGGTCTGCCTGACTCACAAGTTCCATGCCTCCTACCACCAAACCACAGCTAAAATCCCCCCGCAGCTAAGGTTTGATGTGAGAACACACCCTTGCTCACCAAAATGAAAAGACATTTATATCGCATATTCTAAAAGAGAAAAACTGTGGAAACAGACTCTCTTTTCAAATAGCTACTTGATGCTCTTTTTTTTCTTTTTCTTTTTGAGAGATGGGGTTTAAAGGGGATTTCAAGAGCACAAAAAGCGTATCTCACCAGTGAGAAAAGGGAAGAAACATAAAGCAGCACTTTATTACAACAACATTATGCACAATTCCCAGAGAAGAAATATGAGCTTGCAAATATAGGAAAGTACTCTGAAAATTAAACAACAAAAAAAGTACTTCTTGCATTTTAAATCAGTTATGCGAGAAAAGTCTGAGTCCCTTCCTGGAAATAATTCATTTTCTGAGACAATTCAAGATAATGGAAGTTGAGCTACAACATTCTTCCAATAAATTAGCCACTCCAGAGAGAGAGGTACATGCATTATAAAAGCCAAATTTTTCAGGCCGGGTGCTGTGGCTCATGCCTGTAATCTCAGCACTTTGGAAGGCCAAGACGGGTAGATCACCTGAGGTCAGGAGTTCGAGACCAACCTGACCAACATGGCGAAATCCCATCGCTACTAAAAATACAAAAAATTAGCTGGGCGTGGTGGCACATGCCTGTAGTTCCAGATACTTGGGAGGCTGAGGCAGGGGAATTGCTTGAACCCGGGAGGCAGAGGTTGCAGTGAGCCAAGAGTGCGCCATTGCACTCCAGCCTGGACAACAAGAGGGAAACTCCATCTCAAAAAAAAAAAAAAAAAAAAAAAAAAAAAAAAAAAAGGCCAAATTTTTCTAGTTAATAAAAGAGGCCAAAGTTTGATGCACTTTGGGACAGGAGATATTAATAACTCACACAGTTACACAATTTAATAAAGAAAGTATAGTCATATATTCCTACATAAGAAAATCAGGCCAGGCACAGTGGCTCACGCCTGTAATCCTAGCACTCTGGGAGGCTGAGGCAGGTGGATCGTGAGGTGAAGAGATCGAAACCATCCTGGCCAAAATGGTGAAAACCCCGTCTCTACTAAAAAGACAAAAATTCGCTGGGCGTGGTGGCGGGCACCTGTAATCGCAGCTACTCAGGAGGCCGAGGCAGGAGAATCGCTTGAACCCGGGAGGCAGAGGTTGCAGTGAGCCAAGATTGTGCCATTGCACTCCAGGCTGGGCGACAGAGCCAAACTCCATCTCAAAAAAAAAAAAAAAAAAAAGACACATAAAGCTTAGATATTTTAATTAGCAGGAGGCCCCTTTTAATCTACGCAGGATTTATCAGTTTTTTTCTTAGCTTAAAAGCCAGTGTGCAGTCCCCTACTTTCTCTGTTGGTATTTAGTAGAGTCTGCCTCTCCTCTCCTCCATTAGATACTTGGAGGGCACAAATATTATTCCTCTCTGAGATATAAGCACCTGGCATAGGCCTGGCACAGAGTAGGTATTTAATACATGTTTGTAGAAAGTGGGAAGAAAAAAAACCAATAGGAGAAAAAAAAAGCCAATAGGAGGATGAATCTGAAATTGTTCTCCTGCATTTCTCCTGTTTATTACCACTGCAAAAGGCTTCACCGCAAAACCAGCCAGGGACTTGGAGGGGAAACGGAGAGAATGCCCAAAGCTTGATCAATAGGCTCTTTCCACATAATTACATAAATCTAAACCCAGCCGCTTGCTCATCCTCCCGCCAAGAAGAAACAGACAATGTAGACAGCGTCCCTTAGAAAAGAACTGAGAGGAAACAAAGCAGGCCTTGCCTTTTCGTCCTGGTACAGCTTGTTGACGCTCTCCAGCTGGAAGTTGTGGCTGGACTGGATTTTGTCAAGCTGCTCCCGCTGCTTCTCCAGCTCTCCCTGGAACTCATTCTTCTTCAGCTCCACGGCGCCTCTCTCCGCAGCCGCCCTTCGGACTCTGCCTTCCAGCTCCATGATCCGTGTCTACAAGGAGACCGTGGCATTAGGGCTGACGCCAAGTTACCTGCGGAGCCTGGACCACCTGAGCGCCCTCCACAAAGACCACCTTAGGGCCCAGGGCCAGCATCAGTCTCATACACACAAGTGCCCAAGGCTGTGTTTTAAGTCAACTGGACAGAAGCTGGAGCGGTTTCTTCTGGAAAAAATGGTCTCTGTGAGTGTAAGTGAAGGAAGGCTCCGTGCACTCACACCACACTTCCCACTGGGTTTTTGTGAGGCTTAAATGTGCTAAGTGCATAGAATGCCTCATGCTTTACCTGGCATGAGATGATGCTCAAATATTTAGTTTTTCTTCACTGCTAACAAAGCACTTAACAACTCTTTAGCAGACACAATTTCTGAAAACAGATTCAGTTCTCCAACTCCAGACAAGCAGACCTCATCTGCCCAGAGAACAGGAACTCCCGTGGAAGCTGAGACACAGGGAGTACAAGCCCAGGAGGGTAAGTGTGAGAACAGGACAGAGCACAGACGGGCTGGGGTGCCACGGCTAAGCCCATGCGGGTTAGAATCCCTGCTCCACCTCAACCTCTCGGTACCTCAGTCTGACCCCCTGTGAAATGAGGAAAGTCAAGTCCCAACCTTGTAGGGTTTGTGCACAAAAGGAGATAATTTGTATGAAGTACTGTGAAAGAGAAATTATTCTGACATTTATTAAAATGGTAAGAAAGACTATTCAAAACGATTGCAAAAGGAGAGGGAAATTGTGCTCAACGCTGAATACATCAAAGACAGCTAGGGATTTATAGCCAACGAGCACAGTGCGGGGAGTCAGTGGATGGAAATCGCCCCCAGAGTAGGGGGATTCTTGCTAAACTGGCCTAACAAGATTCTTGCTAAACGCAGGCCAAGGACTTAGACAGCAAGTGTAGGGATGACGAACTTGGTCAAGGATCGGGGTAGAAGTATGGCTTAGTGGGATCCTTTGCTAGGACTGGGCTGGGCAGGCCAAAGACAGGGAGTGAGAGTTGGGAGGGGCCAAGATCAAGGCCTAGTCAAGAAGACGGCTCAGAAGGGCCCGACTCAAGTTCGATCAAGAGGAGCATCTTTGTCACCACTCAGCATTGTACCTGACCCATGACTGCAACGGTAAATGAGGAAGTTAAAATTATTATTATCATTAAGTGATGAAGATAAAGATTGGTACCTTTAAAAACATATTTCTTACACCCATCATCCAAGCACACTTCCAATACTACTCTTCGATATCTTGTGCACCGGAGGACCGCAAACAACGGACCATGGCCAGTGTACATACGCAAGCTGTCTTCCCAGAACCACCCCAGTAGCTCAAATGAATGCTGTTAACTCACAGGAAAAGCAGGGAGGGATACCACAACCGCAATCCTACACAACCACAGAGGGGACCCCAAAGCTGCTTGGGGTCTGGCCCAGGGCTGTGGGGGTGTGCAGAGCCCTAAACTCACCTTACAAGCTTGTGCCCTGCACAAAACGTCCTGGCTGGCAATAAACAACAAACCCCTGGGACCCCATCATAACAAAATAAAACATTAAACATAAAATAAACGTAACAATAAACAAAACAAAACACCTGGAGGTCCACGCTCCGGGAGCTCGCAATCCAGTAGTTGAAGCCCAAGACGATGATGCAGGCCACCAGGGCGGCCAGCACGAGGGGCGGCGACTTCATGCTGCGACGCCCGTTTCCCAAGCCCATCATCTCAAAATCAGTGCTGAGAATCTGCTAAGTAAAAGCAAATAAACAGACATCAATACTAGTATTATCATCTCCGAAGCAGACCGTATCATCCTTACAACCAAGAGGAAAGGGGTCTTGCCAAGAAGCATGGGCTGGTAGCTTCTCCTTGATGTGCAAAGCTGTCGAGGGAGAAGAGTATGTGGACAGCACGCACAGAGCCCAAGGTGCTGTGCACCCAGGGCAGTGTGGCCAGCTCCCAGGACAGGCTCGGAGGAGCAGGCACCGCCCCAAAACCTGCCACAGATTAGCTCGAGACCTGGGGCAAGACATGATTCCTCTTACACTTCAGATTCCTCCCCTGTAAAATCATCACCATACTCACCTTCCCGGCATAGTTTGAGAATTAATCATTTCTGTAAGCAGCAATGTTTGAGAAGTAATCATTTCTGTAAACACCAATAACAAATATTAAGTGCTTCCGCATCATATTAGAAAGAGTATATTCCTCATTACTCCTCAGAGAGAGCTTTTTGCTTTGATTCCTAACAAGGGAGGTTTTTTTTTTTTTTTTTACCCTTGACAGGATTACTAATGACACCCAATTAAAGCATTTCTCAAGCAAAGCAGGAAACCCATTCTGGAGGTGAATGTGAACTCCCCCCATGTACATCATTATTCAAGCACAGCCCTGGCTACAGAAGGGTCTCCTCCATGACACACAACGGAAATGGGAGGTGTGCCATCTGCCTGAAGTTACCAGCAAAAACGTGTTCCATCTTAGGATTTGAGGTGGAAATGAGGCATTCACTCCATGCCAAACGAGAGCACCTTGTCTTTCGAACATTCATTTCTCACTTTAGGGACCGTATCTGTGCAACTGCTGCATCGTACGCCTCATGTTAGGAAAAACAGTGCCTCTGTGTGAGAGCTACAGAGTGCACAAAAATACAGCTTAGAAGAAAGATGCCATAAATTTTGTTACTGGGCTTCAATTCAAAGCCAGGTCTGCCTGGATGCAAGCACTGGTCTCTAGGAACAAGGAAAGTAGACTTTTCCAAATGGCTTTTCCCGAGCCAGATAAAACAGAACCTTATCAGAGTGAGCGTGGCTGCACTGCAACAAACAGCCTTTGAGCACAGAGAGCCTTTTACACCAGGGGTGTCTAGCAACAAAGGAGGAAAGGGGAAGGTGGGGAAAAAAGACAAGGGAAGGAAGGAATAGGAGGGGAAGGAAGAGGAGACCACCAAGGATTCACCTGCAAAGCCCAATTCTCACCAGTGAGAACATGGGAGAGCTGATCCTCACCCTATGGTCTTTTCAGGTGGGTCGTCGAAAGGCTTCCTTTTTCTTAACAGCTAGCTACTAGTATGGGGGCCTGCCAGGGGATAAAGAAGCAATCTAGCCAAATCATCTAAAATAAAGCACTCCCAGAATTCCCATGGGTGGAAATTCTGACCTGTGCTCATGTCTTATCAGCTTCTAGCCTCTCAGGATGAAAGGGGAAACAACGTTTTTCTTTCAATTATCAGCTGATATCAGCAAGCACTGAATGTACTCAAGGAGCATAAGCTGAGAAATAAGAAACTTCTAGAAGATTCTGCAGATCTACTGAAAATGTGTCTCCATTGTCCTATCGTATCTCATTTTGATCACAAGAGTCTCTTTTTTGACTCAAACTTTTTAAAATTTTTGTTTGTTTATTTTAGAGACAGGGTCTCTGTCGCCTAGGGTGGAGTCAGTCGCACAACTGTGGCTCACTGAAGCCTCAAACTCTTGGGCTCAAATAATCCTCCTGCCCTCAACCTCTCAAGTAGCTGGGACTACAGACATGGGCCACCACGCCCAGCTAATTTTTTAAAACAATTTTTGTACAGACAGGGTCTCACTATTGCCTAGGTTGGCCTCAAATTCCTGACCTCAAGTGATCCTCCCATCTGGGCCTCTCAAAGTACTGGGATTACAGGTATAAGCTAGTGCACCCAGCCTCAACTTTTTTTTTTTTTTTTTTTTTTTTGAGACGGAGTTTCACTCTTGTTGTCCAGGCTGGAGTGCAATGGTGTGATCTCGGCTCACCACAACCTCCACCTCTCGGGTTCAAGCGATTCTCCTGCCTCAGCTTCCCCAGTAGCTGGGATTACAGGCATGCACCACCATGGCCAGCTAATTTTGTATTTTTAGTAGAGACGGGGTTTCTCCATGTTGGTCAGGCTGGTCTGGAACTCCCAACCTCAGGTGATCCGCCTGCCTCGGCCTCCCAAAGTGCTGGGAATATAGGCATGAGCCACCACGCCCAGCTAACCTTGTTTTTAAAATATAAAAGTACAAATACAAGAGGGGGTGGCGGAGACGTCTCCAAATGGCTTTTGCTAAGGAAAAACTAGGAAACTACACACAGTAAAGTACAAATTGGTCGGGTGCGGTGGCTCATGCCTGTAATCCCAGCACTTTGGGAGGCCAAGGCAGGTAGATGGCCTGAAGTCAGGAATTTGAGATCAGCCTGGCCAACGTGGTGAAACTCCATCTCTACTAAAAATACAAAAATCAGCCAGGCATGGTGGCGCATGCCTGTAGTCCCAGCTACTCAGGAGGCTGAGACAGGAGAAAAGCTTGAACCCGGGAGGCGGAGCTTGCAGTGAGCCAAGATCACACCACTGCACTCCAGCCTGGGCGACAGAGCGAGACTCTGCTTCAAAAAAAAAAAAAAGGATAAATTACATCCCCCTCATCCAAAGGAAAGGGATAACATTTTCTAACATCTGGGTCCTTCTGTTCCAGTGGTCCTCAACACTCAAGGGGCATCAGCATCACCTGGGACACTTTTTTTTTTTTTTTTTTTTTGAGACAGAGTCTCGCTCTGTCGCCCAGGCTGGAGTGCAGTGGCACGATCTAGGCTCACTGCAAGCTCTGCCTCCCAGGTTCATGCCATTCTCCTGCCTCAGCCTCCTGAGTAGCTGGGACTACAGGCGCCCGCCACCACACCTGGCTAATTTTTTCTATTTTTAGTAGAGACGAAGTTTCACCGTGTTAGCCAGGATGGTCTTGATCTCCTGACCTCGTGATCTGCCTGCCTCGGCCTCCCAAAGTGCTAGGATTACAGGCGTGAGGCACCGTGCCCAGCCTGACGCTTTTTAAAATATCAATACCTGGGCTCCACCACTGCATTTCTTTTCTTCTTTCCTTTTTTTTTTTTTTTTTCTTGAGACAGGGTCTCACCCTGTCACTCAGGCTGACATACTCACTCTGTTGCCCAGGCTGAAATAGCTGCCTAGTGGTGTGATCCCAGCCTCAACTTCCTGGGCTCAAGTGATCCTCCCACCTCAGCTTCCCCAACTTCCTGGGCTCAAGTGATCCTCCCACCTCAGCTTCCCAAGTAGCTGGGACTACAGGTGTGTGCCACCATGCCCAGCTAATTTTTTGTTTTTGTAGAGACAGGGTCTCACTATGTTGCTCAAGCTGGTCTCAAACTCCTGGGCTCAGTGATCCTCCCGCCTCGGCCTCCTAAAGTGCTTGGAGTACAGGCGTGAGCCATCACACCTGGCCCCCACCCCTGCATTTCTAATTCAATGGGGTTTAGGGCAAGGCCCGGATATTGGTATTTTTTAACCTCCCCAGGTGATTCATATGTATAGCCACTATTCTAGATGTTTCTAGATGCATATATAAGTATCAATGTATTTATTTTAATCCAAACAAGATCACACCATTCACACTCTTCTGCAAATGCTGTGTATTTCTTAGTAACACATCTTGCCTCCCCTTTTTTAGTAGCACATTATGGTTTGCTCCATTCTTTTCAAAGGGCTGAATAGGGCACCACTGTGTGCCAAGATTTGCTTAACTGATCTCCTACAGAGAAATAGTCAAGGTTTTCCAGGCTTATTTCCAACAATGCTACCATAAACAGCCTTACACAGCTGTCCCTCAGTATTCACTGGGGATTGGTTCCAGGACCCCCTGAGGACACCAAAAGCCAAGGATGTTCAAGTCTCTTATATAAAATGGCATAATATGTGAATCCAACCCAGGCACATCCTCCTCTAAGCTTTAAACCATGTCTAGATTACTTATAATACTTAGTACAATGTAAATGCTATGTAATTAGCTGTTAAGCCATATGTTTAGGAACTAACCACAAAAAAGTCTATACATGTTCAGTACAGATGCAACCACTGTAGGCCTAACTAATTTTTGTTTTTCTGAGACAGAGTCTTGCTCTGTCACCCAGGCTAGAGTGCAGTGGCACGAACTTGGCTCACTGCAACCTCCGCCTCCCAGGTTCAAAGGATTCTCCCATCTCAGCCTCCTGAGTACCTGGGATTAGAGGTGCCCACCACCACACCCAGCTAGTTTTTTTGTACTTTTAGTAGAGATGGTGTTTCACTATGTTAGCCAGGCTGGTCTCGAATTCTTGGCCTCAAGTGATCTGCCTGCCTCGGCCTCCCAAAGTGCTGGGATTATGGGCATGAGCCACCACGCCCAGCCAGGCTTAACTACATTTTGAACGGCTAGTTTAATCTGCAGATGTGGAACTGTACATCCATCTCTGTGTTTATGAACTCTTATCTATGTGTACAGTCCCTTATTCACAACTTTGAAATCCAAAACGGTCTCTAAAATCTCAGAGAAAATTTTAAAAACTTTTCCAGCAACGAAACCTGAACTAAGATCAAGGTCTGATCACAACTTATCTGAAGCTACTTATAGTCTTTATCTTCCTCCTTTCATGTGAATGCTCATACATTTCACTGCAGAAAGTTGAGTGTTTGAGTATGCGGTGCTGTCCTAGATCCTCCTGGGGCTGTCACATAACATATAATAAATGCCCAATGTTATGTGAATTCTGAAATAAGTCCTGAGTTTCAAACCTAGCTGGCCTCAAGGAGCTTGAGATGAATCAACAGCGAGCTTACTGTTGTGAGGCACTGCTCAATACAGGGGCTCGTATCAGCTTTGGGGGCATTATCATCCCCATTTTGCAGGAGATGAAATAAATCACATCTCTGTGGATCTATTTCTGGGTCAAAAATGTATGTTTTTAATATTGATAGAGTTTCTCTCTTCCAAAATAGTTGGCAAATTACAAAGGGGAAAAACAGTTCTATTACATGAAGAATTCTGGCAGATGCCACCTTAGCCACATGTTCAAGCTTGGTATCCCTGATAATGAGGCACATCGACATCACATACCCCGATACGGTGCACTAGGAGGGCACGGCACCTCTACAGTCTCCTGCCAGGGATGCATAACCTCAATCTTATCAGGAGAAAATTCAGAGGAAGTCAACGCGTCAGACATTCTACAAAACACTTGGCCAGCATGGTTAAAAAGATACTACCAAGGTTAATCTCTTAATTTTGATAAATTCTATGGTTAAGGGGAAACAGGGTAAAGGGTATATAGGAACTATATATACTATTTTCCAACCCTTCCTTAAGTCTAAACTATATAAAAAATTATTTGATAGATCTTAACCATATCCAAAACAGGTCCAACCTGTCAAATGCATGAGCCCCTTGAACCTTCTAGTTAAATATTAATATTTTAAAAATTTCCTTCCTTTCGCTGGGCACAGAGGCTCATGCCTGTAATTCCAGCATTTTAGGAGGCCGAGGCAAGCGGATCACGAGGTCAGGAGTTCAAGACCATCCTCACCAATATGGTGAAACCCCATCTCTACTAAAAATACAAAAAGTAGCCGGGGGTGGTGCTCGCCTGTAGTCCTAGCTACTCAGGAGGCTGAGGCAGAAGAATCACTTGAACCCGGGAGGCAGAGGTTGCAGTGAGCCGAGATTGCGCCACTGCACTCCAGCCTGGGGGCGACAGAGTGAGACTCTGTCCCAGAAAAACAAACAAAAAGATAGTTAGGCCTACAAAAAAAAATTTCCTTCTTTTCATATAGAGGTTTTAATCACAATCTTCTGCAGCGGGAGAATGCCTGTTTTCTGACATGATAACATAGAAAACAAACTTTTTAATGCCTGACAATCTCATTAGTGATATTTTCAAGCACGTTAATTATGAGTACAAATGAGTGTCTTTTCATTTATTGGCCATCTGCATGTTCATTTTGGTGAAATGCCTTTTCATATTCTTTGCCCAATTTTAAACTGGGGTGTTCATCTTATTGATTTGCTAAAGCTCTTTGTCTATTAAAGGTAAACCAATCTTTGGTCCTTCATTTGAATAATTTTTTTTTCAATTTTTCATCTATTCTTTTACTTTACAGAAATTTTGCCCAAAGTTTTTGTTGTTGTTGTTTTTTTTTTTTGAAGGTTCTACTTTTTTTTTTAATTATACTTTAAGCTCTGGGATACATGTGCAGAACATGCAGGTTTGTTACATAGGTGTACATGTGCCATGATGATTTGCTGCACCCATCAACCCCTCACCTACATTTAGTTACTTCTCCTAATGCTTACCCCTCCCCTAGTCCCCCACCCCACCACAGACCCTGGTGTGTGATGTTTCCCTCCCTGTGTCCATAGTGTTCTCATTGTTCAGCTCCCACTTATGAATGAGAACATGTGGTGTTTGGTTTTCTGTTCCTGTGTTAGTTTGCTGAGAATGATGGTTTCCAGCTTCATCCATGTCCCTGGCAAAGGACATGAACTCATTTATGGCTGCATAGTATTCCATGGTGTATATGTGCCACATTTTCTTTATCTAGTCTATCACTGATGGGCATTTGGGTTGGTTCCAAGTCTTTGCTATCGTGAACAGTGCCGCAATAAACATACGTGTGCATGTGTCTTTATAGAATGATTTATAATCCTTTGGGTATATACCCAGTAATGGGATTGCTGGGTCAAATGGTATTTCTAGTTCTAGACCCTTGAGGAATCACCACACTGTTTTCCACAATGGTTGAACTGACTTACACTTCCACCAACAGAGTAAAAGCATTCCTATTTCTCCACATTCTCTCCAGCATCTGTGGTTTCCTGACTTTTTAATGATCACCATTCTAACTGGCGTGAGATGGTATCTCATTGTGGTTTTGATTTGCATTTCTCTAATGACCAATGATGATGAGCTTTTGTTCATATGTTTGTTGGCTGCGTAAATGTCTTCTTTTGAGAAGTCTCTGTTCATATCCTTCACCCAGTTTTTGATGGGGTTTTTTTTCTTGTAACTTTAAGTTCTTTGTAGATTCTGGATATTAGCCCTTTGTCAGATGGACAGATTACAAAAATTTTCTCCCATTCTGTAGGCTGCCTCTTCGCTCTGATGATAGTTTCTTTAGCTGTGCAGAAGCTCGTTAGCTTAACTAGATCCCATTTGTCTATTTTGGCTTTTGTTGCCATTGCTTTTGGTGTTTTAGTCATGAAGTCTTTGCCCATGCCCACTTACTGCCTAGGTTTTCTTCTAGGGTGTTTATAGTTTTAGGTCTTACGTTTAAGTCTTTAATCCATCTTGAGTTAATTTTTGTATTAGGTATAAGGAAGGGATCCAGTTTCAGCTTTCTACATATGGCTAGCCAGTTTTCCCAACACCATTTATTAAATAGGGAATCCTTTCTCCATTGCTTGTTTTTGTCAGGTTTGTCAAAGATCAGATGGTTGTAGATGTGTGGCATTCTTTCTGAGCCCTCTGTTCTGTTCCATTGGTCTATGTATCTGTTTTGGTACCAGTACCATGCTGTTTTGGTTACTGTAGCCTTGTAGTACAGTTTGAAGTCAGGCAGCATGATGCCTCCAGCTTTGTCTTTTTGCTTAGGATTGTCTTGGCTATATGAGCTCTTTTTTGGTTCCATATGAAATTCAAAGTTTTTTTTTTTAATTCTGTGAAGAAAGTCAATGGTAGCTTGATGGCGATAGCATTGAATCTATAAATTACTTTGGGCAGTAAGGCCATTTTCACGATATTGATTCTTCCAATCCATAAGCATGGAATGTTTCTCCATTTGTTCGTGTCCTCTCTCACTTCCTTGAACAGTGGTTTGTAGTTCTCCTTGAAGAGGTCCTTCACATCCCTTGTAAGTTGTACTCCTAGTTATTTTATTCTCCTTGTAGCAATTGTGAATGGGAGCTCATTCATGATTTGGCTGTTTGTCTATTAGTGTATAGGAATGCTTGTGATTTTTGCACATTGATTTTGTATCCTGAGACTTTGCTGAAGTTGCTTATCAGCTTTAGGAGATTTTAGGCTGAAACGATGGGGTTTTCTAAATATACAATCATGTCATCTGCAAACAGAGACAATATGACTTCCGCTCTTCTTATTTGAATACATTTCTTTCTCTTGCCTGATTGCCCTGGCCAGAACTTCAAATACCATGTTGAATAGGAGCGATGAGAGAGGAGATCCTTGTCTTGTGGCAGTTTTCAAAGGGAATGCTTCCAGCTTTTGCCCATTCAGTATGATATTGGCTGTGGGTTTGTCATAAATAGCTATTATTTTGATACGTTCCATCAATACCTAGTTTATTGAGAGTTTTTAGCATGAAGAGGTGTGAATTTGATCGAAGGCCTTTTCTGCATCTATTGAGAGAACCATGTGGTTTTTGTCATTGGTTCTGTTTATGTGATGGATTACGTTTATTGATTTGCATATGTTGAACCAGCCTTGCATCCCAGGGATGAAGCCGACTTGATCGTGGTGGATAAGCTTTTTGATGAGCTGCTGGGTTTGGTTTGCCAGTATTTTATTGAGGATTTCCACATCGATGTTCATCAGGGATATTGGTCTGAAATTTTCTTTTTTTGTTGTGTCTAGGCCAGGTTTTGGTATCAGGATGATGCTGGCCTCATAAAATGAGTTAGGGAAGAGTCTCTCTTTTTCTATTGTTTGGAATAGTTTCAGAAGGAATGGTACCAGCTCCTCTTTGTACCTCTGGTAGAATTCGGCTGTGATTCCGTCTGGTCCTGGGCTTTTTTTGGTTGGTAGACTATTAATTACTACCTCAATTTCAGAACTTGTTATTGGTCTATTCAGGGATTTGACTTCTTCCTGGTTTAGTCTTGGGAGGGTTTATGTGTACAGGTATTTATCCATTTCTTCTAGATTTTCTAGTTTATTTGTGTAGAGGTGTTTATAGTATCCTCTGATTTTAGTTTGTATTTCTGTGGGATCAGTGGTGATCTCCCCTTTACCATTTTTTATTGTGTCTATTTCAGTCTTCTCTCTTTTCTTCTTTATTAGTCTCGCTAGCAGTCTATCTATTTTGTTAATCTTTTCAAAAAACCAGCTCCTGGATTCACTGTTTTTTTGAAGGGTATATATATATATATTTAGGATAGTTAGCTCTTCTTCTTGCATTGATTCCTTTACCATTATGTAATGCCCTTTTTAAATCTTTGTTGGTTTAAAGTCTTTTTTCAGAGGACTGCAACTCCTGGTTTTGTTTTGTTTTTTTTTTTTGCTTTCCATTTGCTTGGTAATATTCTTCCATCCCTTTATTTTGAGCCTATGTGTGTCTCTGCATGTGAGATGAGTCTCCTGAATACAGCATACCTATGGGTCTTGACTCTATCCAATTTGCCAATCTGTGTCTTTTAATTGGGGCATTTAGCCCATTTACATTTAAGGTTAATATTGTTATGTGTGAATTTGATCCTGTCATTATGATGCTAGCTGGTTATTTTGTCCATTAGTTGATGCAGTTTCTTCATAGTGTCGATGGTCTTTACAATTTGGTATGCTTTTGCAGTGGCTGGTACTGGTTTTTCCTTTCCATATTTAGTGCTTCCTTTAGGAGCTCTTGTAAGGCAGTCCTGGTGGTGACAAAATCTCTCAGCATTTGCTTGTCTGTAAAGAATTTTACTTATCCTTCGCTTATGAAGCTTAGTTTGGCTAGATATGAAATTCTGGGTTGAAAATTCTTTTAAGAATGTTGAATATTGGCCCCCACTCTCTTCTGGCTTGTAGGGCTTCTGCAGAGAGATCTGCTGTTAGTCTGATGGGCTTCCCTTTGTGGGTAAGCTGACCTTTTTCTTTGGCTGCCCTTAACATTTTTTCCTTCATTTCAACCTTGGTGAATCTGACAATTACGTGTCTTCAGGTTGCTCTTCTCGAGGAGTATCTGTGGTGTTCTCTGTATTTCCTGAATTTGAATGTTGGCCTGTCTTGCTAGGTTGGGGAAGTTCTCCTGGATAATATCCTGAAGCGTGTTTCCAACTTGGTTCCATTCTCCCCGTCACTTTCAGGTACACCAATCAAACATTGGTTTGGTCTTTTCACATAGTCCCATATTTGTTGAAGGCTTTGTTCATTCCTTTTCATTCTTTTTTTTCTCTAATCTTGTCTTCATTCTTTATTTCATTAAGTTGATCTTCAACTTCTGATATCCTTTCTTCCACTTGACCGACTTGGCTATTGATACTTGTGTATGCTTCATGAAGTTCTCGTGCTGTGTTTTTCAGCTCCATCAGGTCATTTATGTTCTTCTCTAAACTGGTTATTCTAGTTAGCAATTTCTCTAAACTTTTTTCAAGGTTCTTAGCTTCCTTGCATTGGGTTAGAACATGCTCCTTTAGCTCAGAGGAGTTTATTACCCACCTTCTGAAGCCTACTTCTGTCAGTTCATCAAACCCATTCTCCGTCCAGTTTTGTTCCCTTGCTGGCGAGGAGCTGTGATCCTTTGGAGGAGAAGAGGCATTCCGGTTTTTGGAATTTTCAGCCTTTTTGTGCAGGTTTTTCCTCATCTTCATGGATGTATCTACCTTTGGTCTTTGATACTGGTGAACTTCAGATGGGGTTTCTGTGTGGACGTCCTTTTTGTTGATGTTATTCCTGTTAGTTCTTCTCACCGTCAGGCCCCTCTGCTGCAGGTCTGCTGTAGTTTGCTGGAGGTCCACTCCAGACCCCTGCCAGGAGGCACAGGGGTCAGGGACCCACTTGAAGAGGTAGTCTGTCCCTTAGCAGACCTTGAGCACTGTGCTGGGAGATCTGCTGCTCTCTTCAGAGCTGGCAGGCAGGAACATTTAAGTCTGCTGAAGCTGCACCCACATCTACCCCTTTCCCCAGGTGCTCTGTCCCAGGGAGCTGGGAGTTTTATCTATAAGACTGGGGCTGCTGTCTTTCTTTCAGAGATACCCTGCTCAGAGAGGAGGAATCTAGAGAGGCAGTCTGGCCACAGTGGCTTTGCCGAGCTGCAGTGGGCTCTACCCAGTTCGAACAGGCAGCTTTCTTTACACTGTGAGAGGAAAATCACCTACTCCAGCCTCAGTAATGGCAGATGCCCCTCCCCCCCACCAAGCTCGAGCATCCCAGGGCAACTTCAGACTGCTGTGCTGGCAGCAAGAATTTCAAGCCAGTGTTTCTTAGCTTGCTGGGCTCCATTGGGGTAGAATCCAATGAGTTAGACCACTTGGCTCCCTGGCTTCAGCCTCCTTTCCAGGGGAGTGAACAGTTCTGTTTCCCTGGTGTTCCAAGTGCCACTGGGGTACAAAAAAAAAAAAACCTCCTGCAGCTAGCTCAGTGTTTGCCCAAATGGCCGCCCAGTGTGCTTGAAACCCAGGGCCCTGGTGGTGTAGGCACCTGAGGGAATCTCCTGGTCTGCAGGTTGCGAAGATCTCCGAAAAGCGTAGTATCTGGGCCAGAGTGCACCGTCCCTCATGGCACAGTCCCTCATAGTTTCCCTTGGCTAGGGGAGGAGTTCCCCAACCCCTTGCACTTCCTAGATGAGGTGACGCCCCACCCTGCTTCTGCTCACCCTCTGTGGGCTGCACCCACCGTCTAACCAGTCCCAGTGAGATGAGCCAGGTACCTCAGTTGGAAATGCAGAAATCACCTGTCTTCTGTGTTGATCTCACTGGCAGCTGCGGACCAGAGCTGTTCCTATTTGGCCATCTTGCCAGCCACTCTGTTGTTGTTTTAAATAACCCAATCTTGTCAATCCTTTATTACTTCTCGATTGTTGTTATATTTAGAAGGGCATTTCGTATTCTATGTTTATAAACACACTTACCCACATTTTTTCCCAACGTACAGTTTCATATTTACATTTAAATTGTTCATCCATTTAAAATTCCTTTTTGATGTAAGGAGTAAGGAAATACAAAGAATGCAGAAGTAAGGAAATACAAAGAATACAGCTTTTTTTTTCCTGTAGTGACAAGCCAGTTCTGCCAGGGCCCTTTACTGAATAATCTATTTTTACCTACTGCTTTGAACAACTATCTTTGTTATATACTAAATTTTCTAACAATATACTTTTTTTTAAAGAGATGGAATCTTCTCTCCCAGGCTGGAGTGCAGTGGTACAATCATGGCTCACTGCAGCCTTGAACTCCTGGACCCAAGCAATCCTCACACCTCAGTCTCCGAGTAGCTGGGACCATAGGCACACGCCGCCACACATGGCTTGACAAAATACTTTTAGATGTGACCCTTGCAAGGCCTTTTGTTATTCTAGTAGATGTAAGTCAGTGGGTGGGGTATATTATAAATTTGAAAGCAGAAAATAAACTCGATTCTCACTTCAAGGGAAGTGTACAGATAATCATTTAATATTCTCTTTTCTTTAGACAGCCAATAAAAAGTTTATTGAGCAGCTACCATGAGTCAGGTGCTGCATTCACATCAGGCAGCTCAGGGTGGTATTAAGAGCACAGACTGGAACCTCACAGCCATGTCTGACACTGGCTCCACCACTCAGGACTCCAAGACTGGAACCCCACAACCATGTCTGACCCTGGCTCTACCACTCAGGGGACACAGGACCTGCCTGTGCGTCACTGTCCTGCTCACAAGGTTTTTACGAGAATTCAGCGAGTTGAGTGAGAAGCGCTTAGAGCTACATTTGGCACATAGTAATTGCTCAACAAATGTTGACAATTATTAGGGATGGAAAGATGAACAACAAACAAATCATTTCTAGATTCAATCTTTTTTCCATTTTATGAGGAAACAGTGATGCATGTTTTCCTTCCATAACCATTCTACTTTATAGCTACCAGCCCTCCTCTTTCCTTCTCCTGACTCTGCCACCAACTAAAATAGCAGTACCTGCCATTACCTGGGGCTGACCTACAGTTGCCACTGAGGCTGTGGACATCCCAGACCAGGATCATATTATGAAAAAGGTTTGAGGAAGCCAAGGCTCAAACAGTCCTGGAAGTCGTACAATCCTGGAAGCCCCTCACTGTCACCCAGTGCTTGGCTGGCCAGGAAGGTGAGCAGCTGTCTAGACAGCACTCTTAGGAGAGCCCTGGACTCCCAATGGGAGCAGGGCTGTCCAGGTAAATAGTGACACAAGAAAGGGAAGTAACACAATGAGGCTTCAGGCCTGCAAGGCGCTTCCTCACAGGCTTCCAGGACTGTAAAAACCCTTGCTGCTGAAGGATAAGGGACACACACTGGCGAGAAATGATCAAGATTGATGAAGGCTGGCGGCAGGAACTCACAGGCAAAGTTTATGGTGGTCAAATACATCAGACACTCTCCCTTCTGCCACCTTAGAATTTCTATGGATTGCAGATGAGACGGAAGTGGGTGAGTGATATACTGCATCAAACAGAGGCATTAATTTAATATTCATTTTCATTTAAGCTTCAGAATATGTTTGTCTCATACTTGGTTATAAGCTTCCAACATACTGAAAATGATTAACTTAAATCAGCTAAACTCTGTGAGGGTCCAGGCTTTCCCAAAATTAAAACAAGTGGTGTGTTTTCGCATTAAAAATCACTTGATAGGCTGGGTCTGCGCAGTGGCTCATGCCTGTAATCCCAGCACTTTGGGAGGCCAAGGCAGGCGATCACCTGAGGTCAGGAATTTGAGGCCAGCCTGGCCAACATATCAAAACCCTGTCTCTACTAAAAATACAATTAGCCAGGCATGGTGGTGTGCGCCTGTAATCCCAGCTACTTGGGAGGCTGAGGCAGGAGAATCACTTGAACTTGGGAGGCAGAGGTTGCTGTGAGCCAAGATTGCTCCACTGCACTCTAGCCTGAGTGACAGAGTGAGACTATGCCTCAAAAAAAAAAAGAAACAACAACAACAAAAAAAAACCCAAAATTATCTGGGTGTGGTGGCACACACCTGTAATTCCAGCTACTTGGGAGGCTAAGGCATGAGAATTGCTTGAACCCAGGAGACGGAGGTTGCAGTGAGTTGAGACTGCGTCACTGCACGCCAGCCTGGGCGACAGAGCAAGATTTCTGTCAAAAAAAAAAAAAAAAAAATCACTTGATAAATCAGAAAAGGAAAAAACTGCATATTCTTACCTACTGGTTTAATTAATTTAAAAATTCAACCTACTGGTTAAAATTATTATTTGCTTTTAAGACAAAATTCAACAAAGCCTTCTAATTACTTTTTTTAAAAGAAAGAAAAGGCATATGAAAATGGACAACATGCCAAATACACGAGCCCCTTGACCCTCCTAGTTAAATATTATGTTTAACATTTCCTTATTTTCATACAGGGCTTTAAATCAGAAAAGCAAATATACATGAGCAATCGCGTCAGATTAGCATGTTTGACCAACATCAACCAGTGTAGAAACTGGGCTTCTCCAAACAGTGGTGGAGCCACACCTCTAACTCCTTCTCAGAGGAATGGCCCCAGCGGCTCAGCAGGAAGTTCAGAAGTCACTGCAATGAGCAAACAGACCTGAGCACACCCCAGGACAGCCTGGAGTCCGGGAAAGAATCAGTCACCAAGTTTTCTGATGGCCTGGAAATATTCCACCCTGTCCCAAGAATGTCTCTAAGCCAGGGGTGAGCAAACTATGGCCCACAGGCCATATCCGGGCCTGTTTTTTTTTTTTTTTTTTTAAAGTTTTACCGTACACCGCCATAAATACTGCCTATGGCTGCTTTCTGTCTACAAAGCAGAACTGAAAAGTTGAGACACAGACCTACTCACAGACCAACTCTGCCCATAGGGTATTATGAGGATTAAACTTTTACCATCTGACCATTTAGACAGTTTATCAACTCTGCTTCTAACCCATTGGGATTAAATGACCAAGGTCACTGTGTTCTGCTTAAATTGCCTTAAAAACTTACTAGGATATACACAGACTCTCTTCCTCTCACTTCCCCAAAATGAACACCATCTTTTCCCCAATGCTAGAAGCTGACAGTGTCTAAAGATTAAAACTTTTAAAATGAATGTATAGTGGTAGGTGGTGGAAACACCAAAAAGCGAGGTGGATGAGTGAAAATGAACTAGATAACCAAATTCTTCCTGTTTTGAAATTTTCTGAAGAAAGGCTGAACCACCGTCAAGAATATATCCTGGGGCCAGCACGGTGGCTCACGTCTGTAATCCCAGCACTTTGGGAGGCTGAGGCAGGAGGATCACTTGAGCCCAGGAATTCGAGAACAGATTGGGCAATGTTATGCAGGGAGACCCTGTCTCTACAAAAAAATATTGAAAAAAGAATACATCTTGGGCCAGGCGCGGTGACTAACGCCTGTAATCCCAGCACTTTGGGAGGCCAAGGCAGGTGGATCACCTGAGGTCAGGAGTTCAAGACCAGCCTGACCAACATGGAGAAACCCTGTCTCTACTAAAAATACAAAATTAGCCAGGTGTGGTGGTGCATGCCTGTAATTCCAGATAGTTGGGAGGCTGAGGCAGGAGAATCACCTGAACCTGGGAAGCGGAGTTTTCGGTGAGCTGAGATAGTGCCATTGCACTCCGGCCTGGGCAACAAAAGCAAAACTCCGTCTAAAAAAAAAGAAAAGAAAAGAAAAAAGAATACATCTCAGTAGGAGCTCAATTTTTCCTTGAGTCACAAACTGCAGCCCAAGGGCCCAATCCTGCCAGCCATCTATTTTTGTACACTGCCCACAAATTAAGAATAGTTTTTACATTTTCTTTTTTTTTTTTTTTTTTGGAGACGAAGTCTTGCTCTGTCACCCAGGCTGGAGTGCAGTGGCGCAATCTCAGCTGTCTGTAACCTCTGCCTCCTGGGTTCAAGAGATTCGAATGTCTCAACCTCCCAGGTAGCTGGGATTACAGGCACATGCCACCATGCCCAGCTAATTTTTGTATTTTCCTTTTTTTTTTTTTTTTTTTTTTTTTAAGTAGAGATGGGGTTTCACCATGTTGGCCAGGTTGGTCTCAAACTCCTGACTTCAAGTGATCCACCCACCTCAGCCTCCCAAAGTGCTGGGATTACAGGCATGAGCCAATGTGCCTGGCCAGTTTTTACATTTTCAATGGTTGAAGAAAGTTAAAAGAATAATATTTCATGACAGAGTGCTTCAAAGGGCTGAGATAAATTCTCCACATATTCCTGGCTGCCTGGAAGATTATGCGCATGTGGGGAAGACCCAAAAGAGCCAAGCAGGGCTGAAAACCAAGAAGAACTGAGAACCAGCTGAAACTTGCAGTGTTCCCCAACCCGCACACAGACCTACTGATAGAGGGATGGAGACTGACCTGGCAGGCGACTCCTGGTTCAGTGCTCCTTGGAGAATCTGGATGCCATGAAGTGATATTAGATGTCAGTTTAGCTACCCGTTATTTTGAGTGCTTCCTTAGCGGTACTGTTGAGGCAGTGTGGCTTAGGAAAAGAGTATTGATGTGGGTCAGGCCAAAAGGAATTTTAATCCTAGCTTTCTTACTATTTGCATGAATTTTGGTGAGTTGTGTAATCCCCCTCTCTGCATCTTATTCAATCCTTGTAAAAGTCCATGGAAGTAGGCTTACCACTGTCCCCATGTTCTAGGATGCAGTGATATGAGACTTTAAATCTGTAAAACCTTTTGTTGTGAGGATTAAAAATTACAATGGCAATAAAGTACACACCACATGATAACTGCTCAATAGCTAGGTGTTTTTTTTTTTTGGTTTGGAAATAAAAGGATATCTCATGACACATGAAAACTACATGAAATTAAAACTTCGGTATCCATAAATAAAGTTTTATTGGAACAGAACCATGCCCATTCATTTACAAATTGTCTGTGGCTACTGGGCTATAACAGCAGAGCTGAGTAGCTGTGACAGGGACCACAGGGTCTGCAACACCTAAAATAGTATCTGGTCCTTTTCAGAAACAGGTTGCCAACTCCTGCTGTAGTTCAATGGTTCTTAAAGTGTGGTCCCCATATTAGCAGCATCAGCATTACCTTGGAATTTGTCAGAAATGCAAATTTTGTGGCCCACCCCAGACCTACCAAGTCAGAGGTCTGTTTATTCTACTAATAAATGCAAACACAGGACAGCAAAATACCGTGGCTGGCAAAGCTCTGTACTGAGTCAGCCTTGCATGAGATACCTCATGAAGTAGAAACTATGCTGATGTAATCAGATCTGATGAGGCACAGGCCCAAAATACTTAAAATTAAGAGAAAGAGTATTTAAAACAGGGTTTCTACCTCTAATGTTGTTAACAAATCCAGCCCTATATGTATATTGGGCCTTGAGATACAATATAACCATAACAGCAAATACATGTAGTTTATAAATAAGCAACAAATGCACATACAGGAGAGTGTTAAAAAAGTTTATTACTGAGAAACATCAAAAAAGTTGGGAAACGACAGCAAATTACAATATAAACAACTATAATCATATTATATAGTATTTATATATGCACTTTTTTCTGTCAGGCACTAATCTTCAAAATCTTAGCAAGGGAAGTCCTACTAATAAAGCGCTTAAGGGTTTTAAAGGAAAATAAGATCAAAATGTAAAAATCTGAGAAGGCATGGACTTTTTTTTTTTCCCCCCCCGAAAGTGTGAGAAATATCTGTGTGAAAGAAAGGAAAGACTCTCTGGAAATTTAAGAAACACTTCGTAAATTTGGAGACAAGTCTCTCTTTTAATGTAACTTCATCAATAACTTGAAAAGTCCAGAAAACCACCATGATCTTTAAGAACAGTTTTTGGGGAGCAAGTGAAATATCATTCGCCCTTTTCTAAGGTGAGAGCAAAAGCACAGTAGCACCATTCCTTCTGTTCCTTCTATTTTTTTACAAATGTTTAAAAAATTGTTTTGTTTTACAAAAACAGAAGTGCTTTTAAAAAATCCCAATTACAAATGTTATTTCTCACATTAGGTCACTGAA
This sequence comes from Pongo abelii, assembly GCF_028885655.2. NCBI lineage: Eukaryota > Metazoa > Chordata > Mammalia > Primates > Hominidae > Pongo > Pongo abelii. The sequence goes on from NC_071998.2 coordinate 76,593,082, forward strand.
AAAGAAATGTATCTTTTTTCATAGGGAACCTTATTTTTTTTTAAGAAAAAACAAGTAATAACAATAATGCTGCAGAATTTAAGCCAAAGGCACAGAACACCGCTCCCCCGCCCCCAATGGCCACCCCAGGTCCTTTGAGAAATGCGGCTGGACCTCAGGGGCCACGCTGCCTTCAAGCTCCCTCCCACCAATAGTGCCCATCAACTGACACCTGTCTCCTCTCAGCACACCTGCCTAAAGTGATGCTCCACCCTTCCTACTGATCCACACAGACGCATTTTCCCCAGGTTCTGCCCTCCGTACTTCCACTGCAGAAAGCCAGCTCGCACTTTCACAGTATAAGAGTAGCAGTTCCCTCCTTCCTGGGGAAGGTGGCCATATATATATAAACCCGGGTAGCCCTGGGCCTGCTATGGTCAGCTGTCCTAACTGTTGTTTCTGCCCAGCCCTCAACAACAACAACAACAGCGGGTGGAATGTAAATGCAAAATCTTTTCATTTCCCATCAATAACTGGACCTAAACCAGCCATTAGAAAGCAGATGGTATCCCTGGCCCTTAATATCCAAGTCACCACAATTTCCTGGCCCCACCCTCAGCACTCCTTTCCTCTCATTTCTTTCGTTTTCCTGTAAAACCAACTTTAAAAAAAATGTGAAAATTGGATAACCTCTCCATAGGAGAACAAAATATATCTTAAAAGCTAACCTCTTTTCTTTAACCAACCTAACAATTCAATTTTTGTTCACTGACACCTTAAGAATTGAGTGTCTGGCCTAAAAACAGTAAGTCTTAGCAAGTTACTAGTTTCTATTAAGAAAGTAATGAGCTTAGCTTCATCTTTTATAACACAACTGGAAGAAGCTAGGATGCCTTTGGAGACCCACAAAAACTGACAAGAGATTGTCCCGTGCCCTCCAAAATTCAGAAATACTGAAACTGAGATTTGAGCCAACCTGATGGCCATGAGCTAAACAAAGCCACTCAAGCGCTGCTAAATACTTCATCAGGTTATTGTGTATCTCACTAATCCAGCCCTAGAAATGTTCCTCAATAATTTGCATAATGTAGGGCCTAGGGACCCCAAATCAGACAAAGAAAACCTCAAAACCGTGAAAGTCACACAAGTTTAGTTTTGCAAATCTGGCTATGGGACATCTGAAATTGTCCGGCATCATCATGGTATTTCAAATATAATAATTCTTAAATTTTGCTAAAAAATTTCATCAAAATTGTTATTCTTCACATTTTGTTTCTTAAAAGCAAATCATTAAAAATGTTAAATGGGATATGATTTTTACAGCAGGGCAAAGTTGTGTGGATCCTCCACGTTGGCAAAAGTGGAAACACAGGTATGCGAGAAAACCCCAAGCATCCACGAGAACGGGATGCAGCCGCGCTCTAGCCGCGCGGCGGGAAGACCCAGCGCCAAGCTCCGGGGTCACCAGCCACGAGGCCCAGCGGCAACGTGGACCCCAGGGCGGCCGGAGCGCGCCTGGGGCTGGAGGAGAGGAAGAGGCGGCGGGAGCCGAGAGACTCGCGGTTCGGCCAGCCCCCTGCGCCTGGTGCAAATCACGCCGCAGAACTGGAACTAGTGCGACTTAGGGGGTGCACGCTTTTGACTTTGGATGCCGACGCGCGTGACAAAGCTCAGAACAAAAAGAAAGGCCCCGCATCGCCTGAGACTACAGGGCAGGGAATCCTCGCGAGGCCCCTCATCGCAGGGCAAGGGGGCCGCGCCCCCGGTCTTGGGGAGCGAGCTGAGGGGCCCGGGCAGCCGCGGGCTACTCGGTGCAGGAAGGTGCGGAGGCAGCCCCGAGCGCAGCCAGCGAAGGCTGCAGCCCCGGCGCAAGCCGCAGGGAGGGTCCGGGGACCCACGCGAAGTCTCAGGGCGCGGGGTACGGGCCCTGGGCAAAGAAGGGAGGAAGCCATGGACCACGGTTCGGGCAGCCTGGGGCCGCGCGCCGCCCACTCACCTCTTTTCGCGGCTCCGGCCGCCGCTCGGCGATGCGGGGCCCCGCTAAGAGGCCGCCCGGGCCGCTCTCCCGCCGCCGCCGCCGGCCTCGAGCTCCGGCCGGCACCGCGCCGTGCGCCCAGCGCCTCCACGTCCAGCGCCGCCGCGTCCCCGGCCTCCGCAGCGGCAAGGCCCCGCCCCCGAGCAGCGCCGGCGGCGCGAAGGGAGGAGGCGGCGCCGCGAGCGCGGAGAGGCGATGCAGGGGCTACCGGGGCCGCGCGGACTCCTGGCCGCACGGTGCGCGCGCTCCGGCCGGTGGCCGCCTCTCGGCGGGAGCAGGAACGCCAGCGTGCGCCCCGTTCTCGCCGCTGGGCGTTGCCCCTTCCCCCGGGCCACCCCATCGCCCCTTCGGACGCGGGAGCTGGCGCCTGAGCAGCGGCGCGGAGCGGGGAAGCGGCGGTGGGGAAAGGGTACCTGGGGGGAGCCCCCATCCCACGTTCCGCCCCGAGGGAATGTTCCCGAACAGCCAACCACACCCACGTTACCTTCTTTATAAAAGTCGTCGGGTCAAAACTGCCCAGAGAAGGAAGCGAACGAAAAACAGGATTTTAGCGGGGTTTATACTCACAAAATTGCCTTTTTTCTCCCACGAGGCATTCTCTGTTGACCATCATCTCGCCTCGGTTGTCACCGCTCAGGCCTTAGTGTTTGGTCTGTGACCCTTCCACTACTAGCAACGGAAAAAGTAAAGATTCCCGGACGCCTTCGGGTGTGATCTTCTAGCCTGGGCAGCTGCATTTGAAACAGCGCCTCAGATGACGCTCAGGCGCACTGATGTTTGAGAAGCCCTATGAGGCCGTACCTCCCGGAGAGAATGCCACAAAACTAATGACCTACAGGGAAACCATGCTAGAAAATTCTAAAGCAATGGTTCTTAACTGTGGCAGCACCTGCCATCCATTAGAATTATTTGGGGAGCTTTTTAGAGCATTTAGGTACCAGGGTCCCACTTCCAGAGTTCAAAGTGAACTTGATATCTTTTGTTTGTTTTGAGCTTCCCAGATAATCCTAATACAGTATACGGCCAAGATTGAGAACAGTTTTCCTAGAATCATGTCTTTTCATGATTCTTAGCTCTGGTGTCTGGGAAAGAAAACTCCTTCCTCTGCGCCTCTCCGAAATCACTACAGTAAAAAAACAAGTAAATACATGAACACCTAAAGGAATGCTCACAGCTGAAATTGATTTTAACCAGAACAAAGAGTCACCTTGAAAAAGGTGATCAAGATACCCTACTGCCACCTGAGCATGGAGCGTCTTAACTGCAGGAACCGTATCTTTACCAGCTAAAACCTCTTAGCTGAATTAGAAGCTGACCATACATGACCCCGTTAGAGGAATGTTCTACTATATTCCAAAATGATATTTTTGTTATCTGCAACTGTTAAACTGTTGTAGGGTCAGACCAAAGCATTCAGAAGCTGAGGCTGTATCAGATGTCAGCCCTGGTTTTGCAGACTTAAGTTGCGTCACTTTGCTTTGATCTTCTAGTGAGCTTAAATAACCATAATCGGGGACAGGTACAGGAAATTCCTTTTCTTGCCCATTTTAGCTCTCTTAGTATAGTTTGCATTCTTAGACTGGTGGACCGTAACTTCTATATCATTTGCCTCTAAGGAGGGTCTCCATTAGTCTCTCATTTATCAGCAACTAATTAGTCGGCGACTCACTCAGTGATTCTTAAACACTTTATGGAACAGGTCCATATGTCTAGGTGCTAAGGCAGCTGGCTGAATGAGCTATATTTTAATTGAAGATGAATTAGTCCTTTTCGTTAGATTCTTTATGACAAAAGTTGAAAATTTTAAGATGCAGTTTTATATATGTCTATATACATAATTTACATTCCTTATAAATGAGCTAATCAGTTGCTGGCCCTGAAAATTCAATTGGATGGGTTTTGATTAAACAATGTGCAAGGGGCTACAGTGGTTGGTTGAAGGAAGCATCCATGTTTTGCCTGTTAAGCATCCTTTCCTTAATGTCTTAGTCCATTTTGTGTTGCTATAACACAGTTCCACAGACTGGGTAATTTATAAAGAAAAGAAATTTATTTCTCATAGTTCTGAAGGCTAGGAAGTCTAATATCAAGGTGCTGGCATCTTGCAAGGGCCTTCTTGTTGCATCAGCCTGTGGTGGAATGCAGAAGGGCAAGAGGGTATATGTGAAATTGAACTTGCAGCCTCAAACCCTCTATAATTGGCATTAATTTATTTATAAGAGTGGAGCGTTTATGACCTAAACACCTCCCTTTGGGCCCCACCTCCCAACACTGTTGCACTGGAGATTCAGTTTTCAACACGTGCTTTGTGGAGCACACATTCAAACCATAGCATTCTGCTTCTATGCACCCCCCCCACCCCCAGTTCATATCCTTCTCACATACAAAATACATTTATTCCATCCCAATAGCCTTAAAGGCTTTAATATTTATTTATTTATTTATTTAGAGACAAGGTTTCACTCTGTCCCCCCGGCAGGAGTGCAGTGGTGTGATCATGGCTCACTACAGCCTCGACCTCCTGGGCTCAGGTAATTCTCCCACCTCAGCCTCCCGAGTAACTGGGACTACAGGTGCATGCCATCATGCTCAGCTAATTTTTTTGGTATTTTTTGTAGAGATGAGGTTTTGACATGTGGCCCAAACTCCTGGTCTGGTCTCAAACTCCTGGGCTCAAGCAATCCACCTGCCTCAGCCTTCCAGAGTGGTAGGACTACAGTCATGAGCCACTGCACCTGGCAGCCCTAAGGTCTTCACTCTAGCACCAACTAGAAAGTCCAGAGTCTCATCTAAATCAGATATGAGCAAGATACAAGGCACAATTCATCCTAAGACAAATTCCTCCAGCAATGAGCCTGTGAAATTAAAACAAATTATTTACTTCCAAAATACAACGGTGGCACAGGCACAGTATAGGTATTCACATTCCAAAAGGGAGAAATATGTAAGATAAAGGGGTAACTGGTCCCAAGTAAGTCCAAAACCCAACAGGGAAAAAACAACATTAAATCCCAAAGCCTCAGAATAGTCTTTCTTGACTATATCTCACCTTCTAAGCATACTAGGGTGGGAGTTGGGCCCCCAAGGTCTTGGGTTGCCCCATCTGTATAACTTTGCTGGGCGTAGTCATGTCACAGACCTCATGGTTTGTAGTCTCATGCCTGAAGCTCTTCCAAGCTGTGTTGCACAATGGTAGCTCTACAGTTCCGGGGGCTCTGGGACAGCCCCAACCCCACGGTTCCATTGATCATTGTCCTAGTGGTGGTTCCCTGCTATGGCTTTGCCTCCATGGCTCCACTAGGCATTTCCCTGGTGGGGAATCTCTGTGGCAGTTCTGTCCCTATGGCAAGTTTCTGCCTGGATCCCCAGGCTGTCCAGGACATTCTTTGGAATCTAGGTGGAGGCTGCCATAGCCCCACAGCTCGTGAACTCTGTGCATCTTCAGAATTAGCACCACATGGATGCCGCCAAGGCCCACCACTTGCACCCTCTAGATCAGTAGCCCAAGCCACAGCTGGGCCCACTTGAGCCACACAGCTGCAACAGCTGTGGAGTGCTGTGCTGGAAAGTGGGGAGCAGATACTTGAGGCAGTGCCAGATAGCAAATGCTGAGGTCCTGTGGCCACCTCTCTGGAAACTTTGCCTTCAAGGTCCTGCTCTGGGCCTGTGATGGAAGGGGCAACCTAAAAAATCTCTGAAATGCCATTGGGGTCTTTCTTGTCTTGATGAATAGCACCTGACTCCTTTCTATCCATGGTAATCTCTTTAGCAAGGGGTCCACTGGACTATATCCCCACAAGGACTTACATCTTTATGAGGCTCTCCCAAACATGCCTTTGCACTCTTGGCCAGGCTGAAAATTTTCAAAATTTTTATTTTCTGCTTCCTTTTTAGTTATAAATTTCATCTTTTAATCATTTATTTCTTCTCTAATTTTACCGTAAGCAGCCAAAACAATCCATGCAACACCTTGAATGCTTTACTGCTTAGACATTTCTTCTGCTAGATATCCTAGTTCATTGCTCTTAAATGCTGCCTTCTTTTCTCTAGCTTACTTTATTGTAAGAATACAGTTTATAATACATATAACATGCAAAATATGTGTTAATCAACTGTTTATGTTATCAGTAAGGCTACCAGTCAATAGTAGGCTATCAGTAGTTAAGTTTTGGGGGAATCAAAGTTAAATGCAGATTTCCAACTGTGCAGAGATGGGGGTGTCCCTAACCCTTAGATTGTTCAAGGGTAAACTGCATGAAATAAATTGAATTGAACAGACTAAAAAGTATTTGCTGTAAATATCTTGCTGTGTTTGCTTTCCAGCATCTATTATTTCCTTTTTCAAGTACCAACATCATCATTTTTTGGAGAATTATTTCTCCCTGACTTTTTAATCCTAAATATCTGTCGTAAGCTGAACAGTTGCCCCCTGCCAAAGATGTATCCATGCTCTAATCCCCAGAACCTTTAAATATTATCTTATATGGCAAAGTATGTAATTAGTTTAAGGATCATGAGAGGGGGCTCTCATCCTGGATTATCTGGGTAGGCTATGAATAAACCGTAAGTGTCCTTATAATTGAAAGGAAATGGGAGTTTTGAGACAGAAAATAGAAGGCAAATGTGACTACAGAGGACAGAGACTGGAGTATGGGACCACAAGCCAAGGATGTCTTCGGCCATGGGAAGCTGGAATGGTTTCCCTGCTATAGCCTTTGGAAGAACACAGCTCCACCTCCAGAACTATGAGGGAATAAAATTTCAATTGTTTTACGCCATCCATGTTGGGTAATTCGTTATAACAGCCATAAGAAATTGTTACAATGTCCAATTCTATAGGCTATAGTAATTGGTTCAGGGAGAGGCACGTGACCCAATTAGTCCAGTAAGACTCCATTATAGGACAATCCCTGGAACTACTGAGACAGAAAACTTCTCTTTTCCCATGAAGGCAGCCCATACTGGGAGAATATAGGCCTCAAGCTGTTTATGGCCATCATGTAGCGACCTGGGCCTTACATGTGGAGAAAGATAGAGACAAATACCTAGTGTTGATTATGTCATTTGAACTTCTGGATCAAGCCATATCTGAAGCTAGCTCTATCCCTGGACTTAGCAGTTTTATCAGCCAATTAACTTCTCATTTTACTTAGGCCAGTATGAAATGGTTTTCTGTCACAAGCAGGCAAAATAATCCTGACTAATAGAGTCTTAGAATCCTTTTGTTACCTGGTAGTTTTGCCAGTTAAATATGAACTTCAGATTAACAACAAATAATTGTTTTAGTACAAGTATTTCCCAAATGTACCATGGGACAGATACTAAAAAAATTATGTGTTGTTTTTCTGAAATTCAGATTTAACTGGGTATCCTGTTTGGTTTTTGCCATTGTTTTGTTTTTGCTCTCTGGAAATCCTGTGTTGGAAGAAGGTTTTTTACTGATTATTCCAAACCTTTGAAAGTTCAGGTTGTTGTAGTACAAAGGACAGTAGAAATTCCTGGACGTTGATCCATCCTCATTCTATAATAGATGGCTCTTGTAATTTTAAGCATTCAAGTAACTGTCTTCAGTCTTCTGTATTGATTGGGGTTGTAAAACAGTGTGATCGTACCTCCATGGTGTCATGAACCTGGATGTGATTTGGAATTGAGATGGACATATTAGTTTGTAAAAGCTTCCCATCGCTGAGTAAAGAGGTGCTGTAGTGTGTTGTGAGACCTGTAATATCTTTTGACTGATGCTCTTACAGAGCTACCTTCACCATTTGCTCTTCTTGGTGTGAGGTACACGTTAGAGACAGATCCAAATGCCAAGGACTGCAGAGGAACCAGCCAGAGGGGCAGGGCGGGGCTGTGTGCAATGCCTGTCAGTTTCCTTGAGCAAGTAGGAAGGAAAAGGACCATGCTGGAGGGTATCCTGTTACATGGGGACCAGTTTGAAGATATGAGGTCTGGTATATATTAGGTTGGTGCAAAAGTAATGACAAAAGCCACAATTACTTTTTTTAGGTTGATGCAAAAATAATTGGGGCTCTTGCCATTACTTTTGCACCAACCTAATATAAGATAACACCCTGGTCCAGTGTATATGGGAAAGGTGTGTGTTTTTGCATCAAGATGAAGTTGTATGAAAAATGTTCTTCTACTTTACTAATGCTTGCATGCCTTTTGTTCTCAGAATATTCCCTCAGCTCCTTCAAAAGGCTTCTGAAGTAGATTGGCTTTTTGACCTTGAGGCTTATAACTGTGGAATGAGAGATTCCATGGTTTACTTTAACTGTGCAGCAATATTAAGAATACTTGTAAACTTACAAACTTAAGAAATTGCCTGGCTCAATGATTCCTCTACTATAGCTTATTTTTCAATGACTTTTGAGAAAAGAGGATGCTTATTTAAAATAGTTTGGGGCTGGCGTGGTGTGGTGGCTCACGCCTGTAATCCTAACACTTTGGGAGGACAAGGTGGGTGGATTGCTTGAGCTCAGGAGTTCGAGACCAGCCTGGGCAACATGGGGAAAACCCGTCTCTACAAAAAAAATACAAAAAAATTGCCAGGTGTGGTGGCACACACCTGTACTCCCAGCTACTTGGGAGGCTGAGGTGGGAGGATTGCTTGAGCCCAGGAGGAGGTCAAGACTTCAGTGAGCCAAGATTGCACCACTACACTCCAGCCAGGGTGACAAAGTGAGACCCTGTCTCAAAAAATAAAAAAAAAAAGTTTGAAGTATCAACATCAATTGTATTTCAGTGGTTTTAGTCCTTTGTTTTGATGCACATTCGTTTTTCACACAAGTATGTGCTTATGGGCTGTGGAATAGAGCACTTGCACCCAATTCTTCTCATCCTACCTTGAGTTGTGTGCCCACAGACCTCTCATCTTATGAAACTTGACGAGTTCTGCACCCAGAAAAATTTTCTCATAACCTGAGTTAAGAATCAAGGCACCAGCCAGGCGTTATGGCTCACACCTGTAATCCCAACACTTTGGGAGGCCAAGGCAGGTGGATCACTTGAGGTCAGAAGTTCGAGACCAGCCTGGCCAACATGGTGAAACCCTGACTCTACTAAAAATAGAAAAAAAATTAGCTGGGCATTATGGTGCACGCCTGTAATCCCAGCTACTTGGTAGGCTGAGGCAAGAGAATCACTTGAACCCAGGAAGCGGAGGTTGCGTGAATTGAGATCACGCCACTGCACTCCAGTCTGGGGGACAGAGTGAGACTCCGTCTCAAAAAAAAAGAAAGCTGGGCACAGTGGCTCACGCCTGTAATCCAGCACTTTGGGAGGCCGAGGAAAGTGGATTACGAGGTCAGGAGATCAAGACCATCCTGGCTAACATGGTAAAACCCCGTCTCTACTAAACATACAAAAAATTAGCTGGCGTGGTGGCAGGCGCCTGTAGTCCCAGCTATTTGGGAGGCTGAGGCAGGAGAATGGCGTGAACCCGGGAGGCGGAGCTTGCAGTGAGCCGAGATCGCACCACTGCACTCCAGCTTGGGCGACAGAGTGAGACTTCATCTCAAAAAAAAAAAAAAAGAAAAAGAAAAAAAAGTGAACCAAGGCATCCACCAAGGGTGACATGGTGAGGTCACATCTATGTGGGTTTTGAAATGAGTCATGCCCAGTATTAGTCATCAGAAAGAAAGAACATAGAACATCTAAGGTAGGTGGGAGAGAGGGCCGGTCCTGCTTTCTTGGTCTACAGCAGTGGTTGTGTCATTATGTGAGGTGTTAAAAGACAAACACAGAAAGACAGATATCACATGTTCTCACTTAAATGTGGGGGCTAAAAAAAAGTGGATCTTATGAAGGTAGAGAGTAGATTGGTGATTACCCGAGGCTGGGAAGGGCGGAAGGGAGGATGAAGAGAGGTTGACTAATACAGTTCAAATATACAGTTTGATAGAAGAACTAAGAACTAGTAATTGATAGACCAGTAGGGTGACTATAGTTTACAATAGTTTATTGTATATATCAAATAGCTAGAAGACAATAATTTGAATGTGTTCCTACCACAAAGAAAAGACAAATATTTAAGGTGATAGATATTCTAATCACACTGATTTAATCTTTAGAAATATATGAATGTATTATCACATGTACCCTGAAAAATGTACATTTATTATGTATCAAAAAAATTAAAAACAGACCAATATTGTACAATACACACATACACACTCATACACACATACACAAAGCAGTGGTTTCCAACTGAGGGTGATATTGTATACCTAGGGAGCATTTGGAAATTTGGGGAGACTTTTTTTTTGAGACAGAGTTTTGCTCTTGTCGCCCAGGCTGGAGTGCAATGGCATGATCTCGGCTCACGGCAACCTCCGCCTCACATGTTCAAGCGATTTTCCTGCCTCAGCCTCCCAAGTAGCTGGAATCACAGGCACCAGCCACCATGCCTGGCTAATTTTTGTATTTTTAGCAGAGATGGGGTTTCACCATGTTGATCAGGCTGGTCTCAAACTTCTGACCTCAGGTGATCCACCTGCCTCAGCCTCCCAAAGTGCCGGGATTACAGGTGTGAGCCACTGTGCCATGCTGACTTTTGTGTTTTAACAATGATTTGTGGGCATGAGGGTGAGGGAATGTCTGCTATTGACCTTTTTTCTTTTTTTTTTTCTTTTTATGAGACAGAGTCTTGCTCCATCGCCCAGGCTGGAGTGCAGTGGTGTGATCTCAGCTCACTACAACCTCCACCTCCCAGGTTCAAGCAATTGTCCTGCTTCAGCCTCCCGAGCAGCTGGGACTACAGGCGCACACCACCATGCCTGGCTAATTTTTTAAAAAGTATTTTCATATTTATTTTTATTTATTGTTTTTTTTTTGAGACAGAGTCTCACTCCGTCGCCCAGGCTGGAGTGCAATGGTGCAATGGTGCGATCTCGGCTCACTGCAACCTCCACCTCCCAGGTTCAAGTGATTCTCCTGCCTCAGCCCCCCTAGTATCTGGGATTACACGCCTGTGCCACCACACCCGGCTAATTTTTGTATTTTTAGGAGAGACTGGGTTGGTTTCACAGTGTTGGCCAGGCTGGTCTTGAACTTCTGACCTCAGGTGATCCACCCACCTTGGCCTCCCAAAGTGCTGGGATTACAGGCGTGAGCCACCGCGCCCAGCCTGCCATTGATTTAGTTCAGTGTCCTGCACAACAACAACAACAAAAATGCTTCCGTCTCTCCATATAAGTAACACACCTATTGAGAAACACCAGATTCAAGAGAGAATCTAATGTTTTAGTGAGTAGTAAAAGGATATTCAACTGGATCTGGGGAAGATCTCTTTTCTTTTTAGGGTTCTGCTCTTTAGGACATAAAGCCAAGACAGAGAGCTTTGGTTTGTATACCATTTTAGGATTAGGCTCAGCTGTCTTATCACCACAAGAAGCCAAAAATGATAGTGACTTAAGCCCGCAAAGTTTTATCTTCTCACAGAGTAAGTCTTTAGTGGGCAGTCTTGGCATGAAAGGGCAGGTCTGAAAGTCAAGAGGGACTCAGGTTCCACTGCTCCATGGCTCCAGATACGGCCCTTATCCTTGTAATCCAAGACGGCTGGTGAGGCCGAAGCTGTCACTTCTATATTGCATTCAGCAGAAAGGAAAAAGAGCTTCTTCCCTTCCTTTGAGGCCACCTCTCAGAAGTTGCATATGACATTTCTGATTACTTTCCTTCTCCAGAACTTAGTCACATGTCCACATCTAGCTGCAAGGCATCTGAGACATAGAGTTTCATATTGTGGGAAGCAATGTGCCCAGATAAAACTTTTCCTAAATAAGAAAGGAAGAAGAGATGTTTTGTGACAGCTACCAGTCTCTGCCATTCCTAGTGAGGCAGGTTAATGGCAAGTGAAGCCCTAGTATCTTTTCTATTTTTTGAGACGGAGTTCAGCTCTTGTTGCCCAGGCTGGTGTGCAATGGTGTGATCTCGGCTCAGTGCAACCTTTGCCTCCCAGGTTCAAGTGATTCTCCTGCCTCAGCCTCGCAAGTAGCTGGGATTACAGGTGCCCACCACCATGCCCGGTTAATTTTTTTTTTGTATTTTCAGTAGAGATGGGGTTTTACCATGTTGGCCAGGCTGGTCTTGAACTGCTGACCTCAGGTGATCCATCCACCCCAGCCTCCCAAGGTGCTGGAATTACAGGCGTGAGCCACCACACCTGGCCCCTAGTATCTTAGTAAAGCTGGAGTTTCAATGGTCCAGACTTAACTAAGGAGGGCAAGGGGAAAGTTGTGACTTGCTTTGGCCCCAAAACTCTTGGACACTCCTTCCATTGAGACTGGAGTCTGTGTCTCTTCCCCATGAATCTGGGTGGGGGCTTATGACTACTCCAATAGATGGACCACAGCAGATCTGAGGCCGAGGCTGGGTCATAAAAGGTAGCACAGCTTCCTCCTGGCTATCTCTTAGGATGTTCCTGTTGCTGTGAGGAGACCATGCTATAAGGCAGCCCAGGCCACATGCAGAGGCTATGTGTAGTCGTCTGTCCACGAACCTCAACTGTGGTCTCAGCCAACAGCTAGCATCACCTGCCAGACACACGGAGACCTGTCAGCTCTGGAGTCACCACTCCCTGCCACTGAGTTTTCCATCTGACTGCAACTGCAGGAGATATCCTGAGCCAGAAGGGCCTGCTGCACTAGTCAGCACTCAGAACCAGAGGGAGAATAAGAAAATGATTGTTGTCTGAAGCCACTGGATATTGTGATGGTTTGTTATGCAGCAATGGGTAACCAGAGCAGCCAGCAGGGCATTGATACTTTGGTAATTAGTTTTCGAGCACATTCCTGAGGGCAGTGAGTGGAAATCAGTCAGAAGGAGAGATGTCAGGGACACAGTGAATCAGGGGTCAAGGGGGAGGATGGAGATTGTGGGGGGAAGGAGGAGGTTGCATGGAAAGAGGTAGCTATTTTCTTTGCCAAGGGCATCTTCCACCATCCACCTTGTTTTTCACATCGAATTTCTAAAAGAAACCACACGATGAGAACAAAAAAAATGGGGGAATCAGGGAGCCAAAGCAAAGCAGGGAAAAAAAAGTTGTGCTAGGCCAGGCGCAGTGGCTCACGCCTGTAATCCCAGCATTTTGGGAGGCTGAGGCAGGCAGATCACCTGAGGTCAGGAGTTCAAGACCAGCCTGGCCAACATGGAGAAACCCTGTCTCTACTAAAAATATGCACCAAACATATGGTGGTGCATGCCTGTAATCCCAGCTAGTTGGGAGGCTGAGACAGGAGAATCGCTTGAACCCAGGAGGCAGAGGTTGCAGTGAACCGAGACCATGCCATTACACTCCAGCCTGGGCTGCAAGAGTGAAACTTCATGTCAAAAAAAAAAAAGTTGTGTTCGATGTGTAAAGGGTTTATGACTGGAAATACAGAAAGGCAAGCATCCAAAATTCTAAATTATATGCACTCATGTCTTCCATTTTCATTCTAGGCAAAATCATAAAGGAGGAAACTCTGGTCTTTACATTACAGCGCCTCTACTTCTGGTTTTCCTCCTGTCTACCACCTCAGCCTTCTGGAGACTCAGTTTCTGCCTTTGGAGGCATAGACACCACCATCAACAACCACCACCGCCACCACCACCACGGGTTTGTTAGCTAATGATTATGCAGCATTGATCTGTAAGCCTGAAGATGCAAAGCCCTGACTTCAGTTATTTAGACACCCGGACCCTGGGTGTTTACAGTGGTGCAGGATGAGAGACAGTGACTTGCATGTATACAGAGAATGCTGCTGCTTTCTTTTGTAGAATAGAGCTCATCTTCCTCTTGAGTTTCCATGGAGAAATGGTGTGGAGTTGGGTAGAGAACCATAAAGTAGCCAGTTAATGCTGACTTCAGTCTCTTTTGGACAAATGCTCAGTTTTTCTGATTTCTTCCTTGTTCCTCTGCTCTTCCTAGGAGAGTCTAGTGGAGACTAAAGTGATACCGTATTGGAGGGAAGAATTTAACCTTGGATTCACCAGGCTGCTGGAAGGATTCATTCCTTCCTAACATGTTGCTTCCTTCCACTAAAGTGTCTTCGACTTCAGTCTTGAAAAGAGTTTTACCCTCCCATGTCACAGAATCCTAATGTTGCCACCCGAGGTATCACCTCACCCAACACTTTCTTTAAACATTTTTTTTTATTATTATCTAATATGCTTTTTCATTGCCAGCCAGCATTTTTTTTTTTTTTTTTTTTTTTTTTTTGCCCCTGGCCTACCTTCCCAAACATGCAGTGTAACAATCTAAACCAGATGATCTCAAGCTTTTAGTCTCAGGACCAACATTTTAAAATAAACACACTTAAAAATTATCGATGAGCCCAAAGAGTTTTTGATCATGTGAATCTATCAATATTTTAGGAATTAAAACTGAGGCCGGGTGCGGTGGCTCATGCCTGTAATCCTAGCACTTTGGGAGGCCGAGGTGGGTGGATCACCTGAAGTTAAGAGTTTGAGACCAGCCTGGCCAACATGTTGAAACCCCATCTCTACTAAAAATACAAAAATTAGCTGGGCATGGTGGCACACACCTGTAATCCCAGCTGCTCAGGAGGCTGGGGCAGGAGAATTGCTTGAACCTAGAAGGAAGAGATTGCAGTGAGCCAAGACTGCACCACTGCACTCCAGCCTGAGCAACAGAGCGAGACACCGTCTCAAAAACAAAACAAAACAAAACAAAAACAAAAACAAAAAAACTGAGAAAAATTTAAAATATTAATTTATTTAAAAGCGATACATCCATTACATGTTAACATAAATAATGTAATGCAACCCACAATGTGTGCAGGGATCATCTAGCCCTCTTTGCATTACCCTGCCAGAAATGGGGCTCAGAGAATGAGCACAAATGCTGATATTCTGGATACTGCTGTTGCTGTAGCAAACAGACTTTTACGTCTGACCCAGGAGTCTCATGTCTTCTATCAGCATCCCTGAAACTGTCTCATGCTAATTTGTTACCCTTCCTGGTAGGGTAAAATATCAGACGCTTCACAGTTCTTGATATAACACCTAACTGAAATTTAGCATTTCCTTCCATTTTAATGTAGGCAGCTGACCTTTTCCACAGTACTCATAACTTTGCAACCAACAGAAAACACAGGTATTTTCATAGCACTTTAGATTTGTGGCACATGTTTCAAAATAACACTTATGCACGTCAACAATTTGAAATAAAAAACTTGATCTTATTAATAATGTGTTAATAAAGAAGCACACATATTACGATATCACACATTTGTTTTTTAATATATTGGCAATTTGTCTTTTAATATGACTGGTTTCCTTTTTATTTTTATGCATTTAAAATGAAGGGGCCTATAGACTCCACCAGCCTGCAAAAAGTAGCTTCAAATTAGCCCCTGATCTAGGCAGTCTGTGTGCATTGCATAAGGATATGGATAGCACAGGGGAAAAACAGAAAGAAAAACAGGTTCAATTATTGGTCTTTGAATTTTAAAAGCCTCAATGCCAGAGGTGTGAGGGGGAAATGGAGGGATGCATACAGTTAGAAAAAGATTTGGAAGAAACAGGAACACTTTTACACTGTTGGTGGGACTGTAAACTAGTTCAACCATTGTGGAAGACAGTGTGGCGATTCCTCAAGGATCTAGAACTAGAAATACCATTTGACCCAGCCATCCCATCACTGGGTATATAACCAAAGGATTATAAATCATGCTGCTATAAAGACACATGCACACGTATGTTTATTGTGGCACTATTCACAATAGCAAAGACTTGGAACCAACCCAAATGTCCATCAATGATAGACTGGATTAAGAAAATGTGGCGCATATACATGATGGAATACTATGCAGCCATAAAAAAGGATGAGTTCATGTCCTTTGTAGGGATACGGATGAAGCTGGAAACCATCATTCTCAGCAAACTATCGCAAGGACACAAAACCAAACACCGCATGTTCTCACTCATAGGTGGGAATTGAACAATGAGAACACTTGGACACAGGAAGGGGAACACACCAGGGCCTGTTGTGGGGTGGGGGGAGCGGGGAGGGATAGCATTAGGAGATATACCTAATGTAAATGACGAGTTAACGGGTGCAGCACACCAACATGGCACATGTATACATATATAACAAACCTGCACATTGTGCACATGTACCCTAAAACTTAAAGTATAAAAAAAAAAAAAAAGATTTGGAAGAAATGCCTTGAAAGAAGTCTAATCAAGACCAGCCAGCGGGAAAATCGAGACCACTCCCATCCCCCTACAAAACATTAGCTGGGTTTGGTGGCACACACCTGTACTCTCAGCTGCTCCGGAGACTGGGGTGGGAGGATCTCTTGAGCCCGGCATTGGAGGCTGCAGTGACTTTAGAAAGGATTCCCTGGGTTAGGGAGAGGACTGGACACAGGTCTTGTCAAGGCCTCCTCAGGGCCTGCGGCCCACCTGGTCACCATCTGAGTGGCCCCTGTGCTCGCCAAAACCACAGAATCTCTGTTTTCCCTCTCAGTATGGGTCACTTCCCTCTGCAGCCAAAAGGCCCTGTGCACTGCGAGGGAGGATCATGCCAGTATCAGCCACCAGATTGTGTTTGGTCCCAAACAGCTCACTTCTCCCTGCCTTCCACAACCCTGGATGTGAGTGTCCTGAGGTGCAGGGTGGCTCTAAGCCCTTAGAGGGGTGATGATTGCCGAATAGAGGGTCCTCCCGACCTGTATACTGAGTCACTGCTATTTTGGGTGGGATTAGACAGAACCATCTCTAGATTTTCCTCTGCAATGAAAGAAAAACTCACTTCTGTCACACATAGGAGAGGAAAGTGGTCTGGAGGCATGCAGTTATTTGATCAAGGGATACCGTTCTCTATTTTTAATATCTATGAGCTCAGAAAGGGTTGCTCCTTTAGTGGCCTGAGGCGGCTGCCATTTGAGTCGTGGTGTGTGGGGGCTGCGCCGCCAGCCCCTCCGTGCTGCAGATTTCAGCGGTGTGCTCTCGTTGCTATGGTAATGAGCCGGGGAAGATTTTCAGGCTAGCCAGGAAGAGCAGCCTTCTTACAAGAAAGGATCCATCGGGGCTGTAGTTTGAAATTTGGAAACAGTCAGAGAAGAGGGACATGGAGTTTGAATTAAGGATGGAAAGAACACAAGAGTGGAGCCAGTCTAACCCGTGGAGGAGCTGGGGGGAGCAGAGGGGACAGCTTTGGGAGGCTGGGCCTGGTGGATCCTGCCCTCACTGCCTTCCTAAAGAATGTCTGATGTTGCATCATTAATGTTTTATCTCTTTGAGTGTTTATGTAGTCCTCTCCCTAATATAGCCATGTGTATTTGTAAGCAAACCTCTAGAGATAGAAAAAATATCAAGGTACTAATACTTTTTTTTGGAGATGGAGTCTTACTCTGTCACCTAGGGTGAAGTGCAGTGGTGCGATCTTAGCTCACTGCAACTTCCGCCTCCTGGGTTCAAGCAATTCTCCTGCCTCAGCCTCCCGAGTAGCTAGGATCACAGGTGCACACCACCAAGCCCGGCTAATTTTTGTATTTTTAGTAGAGACGGGGTTCACCATGTTGGCCAGGCTGGTCTTAAACTGCTGGCCTCAACTGATCCACCTGCCTCGGCCTCCCAAAGTGCTGGGATTACAGGCGTGAGCCACAAGGTACCAATACTTTTGATAATTTAAAAAAATTAAAGACCCTTTTTTTCCTCCATCAAAGTAGAGCATTGTTCACATATGGACAGCACAGCTGGCAAGGGGCCAAGGGAATTATGTGGGGTAAAGAAGGAAGAGGAGGGAGGGATAAGGGGAGGTAGGAAGGGGCTGATGAAGATGGACTGCTGCCAGGCAGAGTCCCAAGACCGTCTCTGTCCCTTTGAGGCCATTCTCAGATGAGAAAACTCAAAAGGCAAGACCTTCAGTGATTGAGACCTCCCGAAGGACAGCTCCCAAAATGAGCATTTCCAAGGCCCCAGGTTAACATGATTCACTTCTCCTGCAGGTTAGGAAGAGCCTGTTTTCTTTCAAGCCTGTCCTCATGCTTGAAGACATCAACACAGCTCAAATTAGGTATTTCTCCTGAAGATTCTTATCCACCAAGACCTCAAATTATGAAATCGGGCCCTAGTTAAATGAGGCGACTGTAATTCTAAGAGGCCATTGTAGCAGTGAAACAGCAAAAGAATTAACAGAACTCACTCCATTTTTGTTTAAGGGGCCTTTACCCATTCTTGCATGTAGGCTAGGATAATTTTAGAGCACTGAGATAATATGTAAAAATAGCAATTGCAGGGCGGGTGCGGTGGCTCATGCCTGCAATCCTAGCAATTTGGGAAGCTGAGGCAGGTGGATTACCTGAGCTCAGGAGTTCAAGACCAGCCTGGGCAACACAGTAAAACCCAGTCTCTACTAAAATACAAAAAAATAGGCTGGGCGCGGTGGCTCACATCTGTAATCCCAGCACTCTGGGAGGCCGAGGCGGGTGGATCACGAGGTCAGGAGATTGAGACCATCCTGGCTAACATGGTGAAACCGCGTCTCTATTGAAAATACAAAAAATTAGCCGGGCGTGGTGGCACGCGCCTGTAGTCCCAGCTACTTGTCAGGCTGAGACAGGAGAATGGCGTGAACCCTAGAGGTGGAGCTTGCAGTGAGCCAAGACAGCTCCACTGAACTCCAGCCTGGGCGACAGAGCAAGACTCCGTCTCGAAAAAGAAAAAATTAGCTGGACTTGGCAGCATGTACCTGTAATCACAGCTACTCGAGAGGCTGAGGCAGGAGAATCACTTGAACCCCCAGGAGGCAGAGGTTGCAGTGAGATGAGATAGTACCACTGCACTCCGGCCTGGGCAACAGAGCAAGACTCCGTGTCAGAAAAGAAAGAAAGAAAGAGAGAAAGAGAGGGAGAGAGGGAGAGAGGGAGAGAGGGAGAGAGGGAGAGAGGGAGAGAGGGAGAGAGGGAGAGACGGAGAGAGGGAGAGAGGGAGAGAGGGAGGGAGGGAAGGAAAATAGATAAATGTATTTGTAGAAATCATTTAGAAAAATGGGAGTTTGAAGCCTAGTCCACAGGTTCCTTGTTTATCCCAAGAGTTTGGTTTTAACCAGCCTTACCATTTTTATAATTTGCATTATTATCATTTAGAGATGAGTAATCATTGAAATGTTGTTTTCCAACTAGTTAAGGAAAACTTGTAATTCTTTTTCTGGATTAGCTATAGTGATAACCAATGAAACCAAAATCTAAAAGGTAAGAAAGAAACAGACAAGGCAGAGAGGAAAAATGAGGTTGAAATCAAGGTTCATATCCCCATAATCCCTTTCTTAATCATCAATGACAAAATAAGTTAAAAAATTAGACAAGGAAGTCTATCAATGGCAGCAGCGGCGTCTCTTCCGTCCCTCTCTAGTTCTCAGCCCAGTGCCTGTGTAGTTTGCTGTCACATCCTGGAAGGGTTGGATAAATGATGAAAGCATAGCCATGTCTACATCCAGGGGCACTGCACGTAATAAGAAACTAAAGGCTTAAACTGAAGGAATGAAGATCTAACTTGGAATTTGGGGCATCCTGGGGGAAGAAGTGTGGAGGTAAGAGCCTCGTGATGAGTAGAAACCTACAGACTAGGTGGTTCCATCCAGATTAAGAGGAGACCACAGGCCTCCTGCGTAGACCCCTCTGAGTGGGCTTCCTGTTTTACAATGTACCCAAGATTTTCTTTATATTCAGGTACAGTGAGACCAACAGTTCAGGAGATGACTACTATTGAAAGACAGTTTGTGACTCTTGGTTCTCGCAGAAAGGGGCAGGCCAGGCACTGCAGGGCCTCATGGGAAACAGCAGGATTGGTCAGGAGACAGAGGGAGGAAGGGGAAAACCTGGGCAATAGTCCTTAGTGTGGTTTCCACAGAAAAGTCAATGCAAGGCACGGTAAGCAGATTTAGGATTGTCTAGTTTGAGTACAGTGAGCTCTGGGGCCCAGGGGTTGTCCCTGGTTGCCTGGCACCTGGCTCTGGGGTGATTAGGGTAGGTGGATAGTGACCTAGAGGGTGAGAGCCAGATAGAGAAGGTTGTAGGGGGGTCGGTGGGTAACTGGCTTTGGATTGGTTGGTTTGCATACGAAAGGCACACTTTCATATGCAATACACACTTTCAAATGCAATACACACTTTCAATATGCAGTACACACTTTCATACGTGGTGGCTCATGCCTGTATTCCCAGCATTTTGGGAGGCCGAGGCGGGCAGATCACGAGGTCAGGAGATCGAGACCATCCTGGCTAACATGATGAAACCCTGTCTGTACTAAAAATCTAAAAAATTAGCTGGGTGTGGTGGCATGCACCTGTAGTCCCAGCTATTCGGGAGGCTGAGGCAGGAGAATCGCTTGAATCCGGAAGGCTGAGGTTGCAGTGAGCTGAGATCGTGCCACTGCAGTGCAGCCCGGGTGACAGAGTAAGACTCTGTCTCAAAAAAAAAAAAAAAAAAAAAGAAGAAGAAGGGCACACTCAGATCAAAAGGGAGTCATGTGCTGTCTCTAGCAATCCAGTCCTGAGAGGATTAGACTCTACCTAGTCAGCAGTCTGGCCCCCAAATGCCGGAGCATCACAAGTACAGAAAATAAGGCTGGACGCAGGGGCTCATGCCTGTAATCCCAGCATTTTGGGAGGCCAAGGCAGGAGGAATGCTTGAACCCAGGAGTTGGAGACCAGCCCAGGCAACATGGCAAAACCCCATCTCTACAAAAAATACAAAAATGTACCTGTAGGCCAGCTACTCAGGAGGCTGAGGTGGGAGGGTCGCTTGAGCCCAGGGAAGTTGAGGCTGCAGTGAACCACGTCACTGGACTCCAGCCTGGGCGACAGAGTGAGACCTTGTCTCAAAAACAAAAAACAAAGAAAAAGAAAAGAATACAGAGAATGAAAAGAAATGGTTAATAAACACACCAGCAGTCACTGTGTGCTCTGTGTTGTCCTGTGTGCCTCCTAAGCACATGCTGTTGAAATCTCCCAGCTCATTTCCTTCGACAATTTCAATAATGCCTGTACCTCTTGTAGATTTTGAGCTACAATTAGGTTTGTAGTCATCCAATTTGAGAATAACATGTCTTCAGTGGGAAATTTGAAACAATGCTCTGGAAACCAAAAAATTCTACTTATCGAAATTTAAATCATATAATGTGAAGTCTAGCCTGGGAACTAAAGCTTGCTTTGTGACTTATTCTTTTTGTTTATAAAACACAACCAAGAACAGTTTTCATTTTCAATGCAATGTTGCATTTTTAAAAACGACAGATCATGTTCTTGGAATTAAAAGGTCACTTAATCATGCTTCATCTTTTTTTTTTTTCTTTGAGACAGAGTCACTCTGTCACCCAGGCTGGAGTGCAGTGGTGCGATCTCGGTTCACTGTAATCTCTGCCTCCCGGGTTCAAGCAATTCTCCTACCTCAGCCTCCCGAGTAGCTGGGATTATAGGTGCACACCACCATGCCTGGCTAATTTTTTGTATTTTTAGTAGAGACGGCATTTCACCATGTTGACCAGGCTGATCTCGATCTCCTAACCTCAGGTGATCTGCTGACCTCGTCTTCCCAAAGTGCTGGGATTACAGGCATGGCCACCGTGCCCAGCCCATGCTTTATCTTTTAATAAATCGTTTATTAATATGTACTTCCATTAGTTTGCTAGAGCTGCCATAACAAAGTACTACAGACTGGGTGGCTTAAACAACAGAAATTTATTTTCCCAGAGTTCTGGAGGCTGGAAGTCTACAATCAAGGTGTCAGCAGGGTTGGTTTATCCTGAGGCCTCTCCTTGGCTTGGAGATGGCTGTCTTCTCTCTGTGTGTTCACATGCTTTCCCTCTGTGCACGTCTGTGTCCAAATTTCCCCAGCTTATATCATATTTGATAAGTGCCCCCTCGTATGACCTCATTTTACCATAACTACCTCTTTAAAATCCCCACCTCCAAATACAGTCACATTCTGAGATACAGGGGGTAAGGACTTCAACATATAAATTTTGAAGAGACACAAGTCGGTCCATAGTATAATATTTACATAAAATATAGGATGTTGGGCTGGGTGTGGTGGCTCACGCCTGTAATCTAACACTTTCGGAGGCCGAGGCAGGCGGATCACCTGAGGTCTGGAGTTTGAGACCAGCCTGGTCAACATGGTGAAACCCCATCTCTACCAAAAATACAAAAAATTAGCCAGGCGTGGTAGAGGACACCTGTAATCCTAGCTACTCAGGAGCCACTCCAGCCTGGGCAACAAGAATGAAACTCTGTCTCAAAAATAATAATAATAATAATAGAGGGTGTTTGTTACTTGCAAGCACCTTTCTAAAAGTGGTTATGGCAGCACAGAATTAAACAGACATAATTTCTTCACTACATGGAGTTACTACCTCTGTTCCTATTTAAAAAAAAAGCAAAGTTTGCAAACCAACACAGACTTTGAGACTTTGAAGACTAATAAATACTAATACAATAACCTATGACAATAGCCAATGATTTCTAGTGATTACGACGCATTATATATTGTGCTAAATTCTTATTTAATCCCTGTCATAACAACTCTATGATATAGATACAATTATTATTCTTGTTCTATGAATGAGTAAAGGCTTGGAAGTTAAGTGACTTGCTCCAAATCATAAGAAGGGTAGAGGTGGTGTTGAAAACCAGGTGTCAGGCTCCAGAACCCAGACTAGTGGCTGTTATGCTACAGTGGACATTGTTCATATTCTGATGGGGCTAGAAATTTATGGACACTAGCAGGAGCCTTTTGTGTTGAAGCCTCTTGGTGGCTAGAAAACAGGGATTCAGGTCAGGCTATGCTTTTTAATGCAAGGCGGAGTCACCATTCTGTAGCTTGGCATTGACACAGTGCCCCACAGGGTTAAAGAAACTGGTAACCTACAGAAAGCTTGAACTGGTCTTGCAGGAGGGCAGATAAAGAAACAGTTTGCTATAATCCCATCTGCTTACAAAGCTGGCTGAAGCAGTCTGGAACCAATATGGCTGACTGGAGTCTGCACAGCATAGACTTGGAGGCCAGGTGAGTGACCATTTTTTTTTTTTTTTTTTGAGACAGGGTCTCATTGTGTCGCCCAGGCTGGAGTGCAGTGGCATGATCTCAGCTCACTGCAACCTCTGCCTGCCAAGTTCGAGTGATTCTTTTGCCTCAGCCTCCCGTGTAGCTGGGATTACAGGCATGTGCCACCATGCCTGGCTAATTTCTGTACATTTTTTTTAGTAGAGATGGGATTTCACTATGCTGGCCAGGCTGGCCTTAAACTCCTGACCTCAAGTGATGCTCTCACCTCGACCTCCCAGAGTGCTGGGATTACAGGCATTGAGCCACCATGCCCGGCCAATGAATGACCTTTTGATGTCACAACCAGTTCCCTCCAAATTTGCACATGTGACCCATGAAGAAGCTTGAAGAGGCAACTGCACATACCCAGGGACTTTCCAAACTCTGCTTCCTTTCAGCCAATCATTGTCCAGCTCCAAAATTCCACCTCCAAGATCTTTCCCTTAAATCTGCGACTGTAAGTCTTGTATGGGGAGACAGATTTGAGCCTGACTCTCATCTCCTTGCCTGGCTGCCTGGCAATAATCCTTTCTCCCTACAAAAATCTGGTGCTTTGGTGTTTGGCTTTCTGTTGCATGGGCAAATGAACCCATTTCTGTCCAGTGACAGTATTCTTTTTTTTTTTTTTTGAGACGGAGTCTTGCTCTGTCGCCCAGGCTGGAGTGCAGTGGCGTGATCTCGGCTCACTGCAAGCTCCGCCTCCCAGGTTCACGCCATTCTCCTGCCTCAGCCTCCCGAGTAGCTGGGACAACAGGCACCCGCCACCATGCCCGGCTAATTTTTTGTATTTTTAGTAGAGACGGGGTTTCACCGTGTTAGCTAGGATGGTCTCGATCTCCTGACCTTGTGATCTGCCCGCCTTGGCCTCCCAAAGTGCTGGGATTACAGGCATGAGCCACCGCGCCCGGCCCAGTGACAGTATTCTTTTCATGTCTGCCAAAAGGTGGTGTTTTCATGAGGTAGGAAAGAAACGTTTTGCTAGATCCATCTCTTACCTTGAATGTAAAACTTACATACAATGAAATGCACAGTCATTCATTAGATTTTGACAAATGCATTTGCCTTGTAACCACAAAACCCTACCAAGACACAGAATATTACCATCACCCTAGAAAATTGCCTCATGCAACCTTTCCAGTCAATCCCCACCTATCCCAGAAAAGCAACAACAGTTCTGATTTTTTTCACTTGGGTTGGTTGTAAATTTTACAGATTTATTTGCATTTATGTTAAGTTCTCCAGGAGCCTTTATGTCACTTGTTATATCACTATCAAACTCCTTCAAAGTGCTGTGGATGCTTGGGATCAAGGGAGAAGAATGGGGAGGGAAATTTGCATTTTAAAGTCTTTTTTTTTTTTTAACTCTATAGGGGCTGGTTATTCTGAGTATTAAACTAATTTTACACAGAATAAAAGAGTCACCCCCAAGCAAATAATTAAAAAGAATAGCCAACCAAGTCAGCTACAGTTAATTAACGGCAGTTTTTGAAAGACCACCAGACAGTGTAGACTCCAGGCAAGCAGAGAAGCAGCGGTTTTTCCTCCCTCGGGACTGCCAGAGGGCTCCTGTGCATCAAGACTAGCCTCTTACTCCCTCGTGCCCTGCGGTGGTCATGACAGCCCCTACCAGGTAGGAGGGGCAGAAGTCCTCATTTCTCATAAGGGAAAACTGGTTTAGGTGGCATAAGTGGCAGCCTCCTGTTCACACAGCAAGTGATCCACATAGCAGCCTTTCTGTCTCTCTACGGCTGTTCTTTCAGACTAAGGTTTTAATGACTGATAGTAGCTTCACCAGACATTCTCCTCTGGTAAATCCCAACACAGACATGTGTCCAAGGAAAGTCCTGCCATTTACCTCTTGGAGTAGAGACCTGTCAACGTGTACTTGCATTAAGTGCTTTGAGACAGAGATGTACGAATTTGGATAAATTGCTCTTCTCTGGGAAGGGATCAAAAGCATCTGGCTCAACTGCAGAGGCACTTGCTTTGTAACAGACATTCTGCTTTTTAATCCTTCCCTTTAGCTGAATGACTGAGGTCTTGACAGTGGGATTTCAAGGCAGCCCTTATGTAGAGAGGCAGCTTTTAGACACTTTGCCCTTGAATTCACATCACATGGTAAAGTTGCCTACCTTGCAGAACCTTAAAGAGAGCTCTAAAGAGCTGTTGCCTGGGGCGCCTGTTTAAACTGCTAGTGTTGGGGCCAATCTTTAGGAATACTGATTCCATGGGTAGAGTGATGCCTATAAATCTGGATTTTAAATGAATATCCTAAGCTGTTGCTCTGTGCTTTAAGAAATTCTGGCCGGGCGTGGTGGCTCACGCCTGTAATCCCAGCGCTTTAGGATAACAAGAAAAAAGGAAACCTGCAGAACAATATCCTTCATGAACATCGACACAAAAATTCTAATAAAATGTCGGCAAATTTAATTCAAAAATATGTTAAAAAGATAATAAAACATGACCAAATAAGGCTTATCTTAGGAATCCTGAGATATAGTAATATTATATTGCATATTATATTAGTATTATGCATTTTATGCATAACATAATAGTAATAATGTCAATTATTATTAATTGACTAACCATATTAACTAACAAAAATGACAATAATAACAAAAGCCACATCAGGCTGGGAGCAGTGGCTCACACCTATAACTCTAGCACTTTGGGAGGCTGAGGCAAGAGGATTGCTTGAGCCCAGGAGTTCAGGATCAGCCTGAGCAACATAGTAAGCCCTCATCCCTACAAAAAAAAAAATTAAAATTAAAAATTAATCAGGTGTGGCGGTGCACACCTGTAGTACCAGCTGCTTGGGAGGATGAGATGGGAGGATTGCTTGAGCCCGGGGCACAGCAGTGAGCTGTGATTGCACCACTGCACTCCAGTCTGGGTGGCAAAGTGAGATCCTGTCTCAAAAAAAAAAAAGAAAAAATTATATGATAATCGCAGTAAATGGAAATAGTTGACAAAATACAACATTCATCCCTGATAAAAACTCTCAGCAAATGAATAAGAGGGAATTTCTTCAACTCGATAAAGGGCATCTGCAAAAGTCCTATGTTGTTACTGTTGAAAGACTGTGAATACTTCCTGTTAACAGGAGGAAGAAGACAGGGATGTTTGCTCCCACCACTTTTATTTAACATTATGTGAGAGCTTCTTTCCAGGGCAATCAGGCAAGAAAAATAAATAAAAGACATCTAGACTGGAAAAGAACAAGTAAAACAATCTTTCTTTACACACATGAGCATTTGTCAGATCCTTCTATCAGAAAATTGGATTGGATTTTCCATTAGAAATTGCATCAGAAAACCTGATTGGCTCTGCAAAGGAATTACTAGAATCAGGAATTTGGCATTTTCTTAAACAGTTAAACGTGTACCTACAGGAATTCCCAGGCATGCCAAGCCTAGATATTTAACCAAAAGAAAAGAAAAAATAAATCCATACAAAAATGTGTATACAGATGTTCATAGCAGCTTTATTTGTAATAGCCCAAAACAGAAAACCACCCAAATGCTCATCAATGGGCAAATGTATGTTACAAAATTGTGATATATCTATATAATAAAATATTACTCAACATTAAAAAGAAAGGAACTATTGATACACACAACATGGATGAATCTCAAAATAATTATTGTGTGATAAGCCAGACAAAAAAGAGCAAATATCATATAATTCCATTCATATAAATTCTAGGCCGGGCACAGTGGCTCATGCCTGTAATCCCAGTACTTTTTGGGGCATAAGCGGGTGGATCACCTAAGGTCGGGAGTTCGAGACCAGCCTGGCCAACATTAGTGAAACCCCGTCTCTACTAAAAACACAAAAATTATCCAGGCATGGTGCCATGTGCTTGTAATCCCAGCTACTCAGGAGGCTGAGGCAGGAGAATCGCTTGAACCCAGGAGGCGGAGGTTGCAGTGAGCTGAGATCGCACCACTAAACTCCTGCCTGGGTGACAAAGCGAGACTCCATCTCAAAAAAAAAAAAAATTCTAGAAAATACCAACTAATCTGTATTGACAGAGAGCACATCAGTGTTGGAGTGTTGGCTAGGGAATGAGGAATGGGTGGGGAATATCAAGAGGGAGGCATTGCCAAGGGGCCCAAGAAAACTTTGAGGGGGATGAAGATGTGTACTTTTTGAGATGATAGTTTTGCTGGTGTATACATATATCAAACTGTATACTTTAAATATGTGCAGCTTATTGTCTGTCAGTTACACCCCCAACAAAGTTGCTTTTTTAAAAAAAAAAGGCGGGGGGGTCGGGTGCAGTGGCTCAGGCCTGTAATCCCAGCACTCTGGGAGGCAGAGGCGGGTGGATCACCTGAGGTCAGGAGTTCGAGATCAGCCTGATCAATATGGTGAAATCCCATCACTACTAAAACTACAAAAATTAGCTGGACATAGTGGCATGAGCCTATAGTCCCAGCTACTCAGGAGGCTGAGACAGGAGAATTGGTTGAACTTGGGAGGCGGAGATTGCAGTGAGCCGAGATCGCACCATTGCACTCCAGCCTGGGCAACAGAGTGAGATTCAGTCTCAAAACAAAACAAACAAACAATCTGTTGCCAGTTTCCTAGGAATGCTCTGGGCTTATTCTCTGCATTTTCCCACCCTCCCACTCCACTCCCTCTCCCCTCCTCCCCCTCTCCTCTCCACAAAAGGGAACACATCATACAGGCTGTTCTGCTCCTTACTTTGTCAGTCTCTGGTGTGTTTTAGGCTTATTCCATATCAGCACACAGGCTCTGCCTCATTCTTTTTGATGGCTGTGTAGTTCTGACCTCAGTGCTCTAAAGCCATGCATTTAAGTGATTTGTCTTCTGCTTGTTCAGCTCTGAAAATGTCATTACACAGGCTTAACCCTGTATCAGTTAGGAGCCGCTTTTCTATTCCACCCTCTTATTGTTAGTATGTGAGTCCAAGAGATTACGAGTTAATTGAGGGCAGGGACTACATATCCACAGCTCTATCTTCCACCAAAAAATAATGTTCTGCTCTGCAAATAGCAAATACAAAAAGCACAGCACAAAGTTTGCATCCAGCAGGCTTCAACCTAGCAGAATAAGCGAGAGAGACTCAGCACCAATCAGTTCCTTTTTGGTTAGTGAGAAGATGGTGCCTTAAGGAAGAACCCTGCATTCTTCGAAGGCTGCTCTAGGGTCGGTAATCACAGCCCTCTGCGTTTGGGTTCATTCACACGGTGTTTATCTTCTGGGATTTGCTCCACAACACCCTTCAGGAAGGGTTTTGAAGGTTGTGGAAAAATCGGTGTGTGCAGCCATCACCAGAGCAAAAAGCCAATTGTGGTTATACAGGGCTGTTTTAAGAGTCAAGCCGTGTTTGGGCTGGGGGTGGGGTGCACTGTCTTGTGTCAAGCATTTTCTGTAGCAGAGCTCAATCAGCGTCTACAAGGCAGGGCTGGGCCACTCCTGCCTCTGAGCCTGTCTTCAGTAGTGGGTGCCTTTGTAAGAAGCCAGCCTGTCCCCGGACCCGGGCAGAGAGACAAAACAGCTACTCATTCATGAAGAACACTGGCTGTCTCCATAACAACCATGGTTAACATGACTCTGTTGAACTACGGGCGTGGCCCTTGGGTCTCCTGGCCTGGCTACCAACATGCCTGTGGCTTCTCATTGGGCCCCGTGAGTGCTGGCAGTGCTGTGAAGCAGGTGTGACTCATGGGTCAGCCCCCTGCTGGGACTGTGACCCTGAAGCTAACAAACCTAAGGGCAAGGCCAGCCGCAGCAGCTTTCTGAGTCTCTTCTGAAGTGGCTTGAAGTCGATACTGTGTGTGTATGTAAGATCCAGCCTCAAGGAAGGCGCTTTGTTCAGTTGCTAACTTATTTTCTTGGAGGTAAGCTTTAGATATCATTTAGTTTTTATGTTTGCTTGTTTTGTTACAGATTAAGTAGCTGTCATAAGAAAAAGGACTATTTAGTTACTATCTGGAGTCTTGTTCTGTTTGATACCACTACGCACATGTTGAATTTAGAGATAAGAGCCTTGAAAGTTATAGATTGTAAACAGTGTTTTCCCTGAAAAAAAACTGACATATTTATATACATTGATAAATACATAGATTAATAATCAGTATATGCATATTTGGCAATATGCCTCTCAATAATCATCACATTATTCATAATATTTATAAATTCATAAATATAAACACACATTACAGCAACTTATTAACAATGTTCTATAAGCCAGAAAAGCACCACGAGTAGAAAATAAATTATCATAGTTCCTGAACAGTACTTTTACCTGCTAAATATTTTGTGGCCTTCAACAGCTCAGCCAGACAGTCAAAAGGAGAGCAACTTAGCAGAAGATTTTGGTCTCGCTGAGGATTCAGATCACTGAAGAACTTAAGTTTAGGCTGTTAAACAAAATTATGGGAGCCCGTTATTTTGGACTGAACTCCTGTACTAGGCCCCAACAGACGAGACCAAACCAAAATGGACTCATTCATGCTAAATGCCTCATCATCAAATAGAAGCTTTAAGGAAGCAGATAGATCCAACACAGACTAGTTTTTCTTGAGAACAGAAGATTCCAGTCTACCTGTGTCAGTGCAATAAGGAGGTCCTCTCTGCTTTAATTTTACACAAAAGTAACCTGATGTTAGCCAATCCGCCTTTAAAAAATTTTTTTTCCTCTTTCCTTGTTCTCGCCTTACAAAACCCACTGTTCTGCTGCCGTCCAGCAGGAACCCTCATGCTATTTTATAGAATGGAAGCTGCCCTGATTCGTGAATCACAAATAAAAGCCAATTAGATCTATAACTATATTTGTTGGAATTTTGTCTTTTGACAAGACCAACTGGACCTTCCCTTTCTTGGTTCAAATCTGCAAGACTCTTCTTCCTTGGTCACACTGGACAATTGGCTTGTTAGAGCTGCGGTCAGGGGAACCTGGGAGAGACTCACCCTGCGAAGAAGACAAAGGCCATGGTGCTGATGGTGGTGGTGCAGGTATCCTGAGATGGCCAGAGCTCAAAGAAGTTCATGTCAAGAGGTGACAAGCCACAATGAATTTATGGAATTTTTGTTTCTATTTTTATGGAGATTTATGTGTGCACTCATGCCGTGTTATGGACTGAATTGTGTCCTCCCAAAATGCATATGTTGAAACCCTAACCTCTAAAGTGACAGTATTTGGAGGTAGGGCCTCTGAGGAAGTAATTAAGGTTAAAGAGGTTATAAGAGTGGGGCCCTGGTGATGAGATTTGTGCCCCTGTAAGAAGAGACACCAGCCCTCACTATCTCTCTTTGTCCCTCTCTCTTTCTGTCTGTCTTTCTGCCGTGTAAGGACACACAAAGAAGGCAGCCACCTGCAAGCCAGGAAGAGAGCCCTCACCAGGGACCAAAATGGCCAGTGCCTTGATTTTGGACTTCAGCCTCCAGGAGAGTAAGAAATAAATTTCTGTGTCTTAAGCCACCTAATCTGTGATATTTTGTTACGGCCATTTGAGCTGACTCAGACAGCCAGGATCACTTATTTAGTTGTTCATTAATTTACTGATCCATTCAAGAAATTCAACAACTCTCTATTGAGTGCTTTATATACCAGGCACTGTTTTTGGAGGTCAGGATGCATCAGTGACAGAAGACAAAAAGATTCCTACATTGTAAGCTTACCTGTAGGGACAGTAAACAATCAACATTAGAAGTAACTAAATCTGTGGTGATGATACTATACATTTTGTGATGTACCTTAACAGTACATAAATGTCTTTTACACCCATTATTGCATCTGACCTGGCAGACCCCGGGAGGTATGAGGAAATGAAGCCCAGGCTCCAGGTCACATGGCTGGTACCAATTATAGTAGTAGCTGATAAGTATTTAGCTGCTTATTATGTGCTAGGAGCTGTTCTATGTATGTGTTAACTCATCGAATCCTAGCAACAATTCTAGAAGTTGTTTTCTACGATAAAGGCACAGAGAAGTAATTTGCTCAAGGTCGGCTGGGTGCAGTGGCTCACACGTGTAATCCCAGCACTTTGGGAGGCTGAGGCGGGTGGATCATGAGGTCAGGAGTTCAAGACCAGCCTGGCCAAGATGGTGAAACCCCGTCTTTACTAAAATTACAAAAATTATCCAGGCGTGGTGGCAGGTGCCTGTAATCCCAGCTACTTGGGAGGCTGAGGCAGGGAATTGCTTGAATCCGGGAGGCGGAGGTTGCAGTGAGCCGAGATTGTGCCACTGTACTCCAGGCTGGGTGACAGAGGAAGGCTCCATCTAAAAAAAAAAAATTTGCTCAAGGTCAGACTATAGTAAGTGCTGAGCCAAGATCTGAACTAGTGAGCATGCATCCGTCATGTGAAGCTCCTCCCTCTCTAGAGCCATCATTCAGTTAGTTGTTTGCCCTCCTGGTAGACTGTAAGCTCCTTGCAGGCAGGCCCCCAACTCTCCGCTTCACCGCTTTCTTGGGCACACAGCAAGATGTCCACAAAGTCTGAACACATAGGCAAACGTGCACAGTGTCATCAAGGACATCTGCAGCTTGTAAAATCTGTTTCCAGACTTTATAAATACTCTGTAGGTACTGAATGAATGAATGGATGGATGGATGGATGAAATCTGGGTCCTTTAGCCTCAGCTTCCCACCACACCACCCACGTTCTTTAGATAGTTAACATCTATTTCCTGCCACAGTTCTCTGTCTAAGAATACAGATTTTGAGGGTAAGAGGGGGTAATATAACTAGCTTTGCATTATGCAAGAAGGGAGAGTCATCCTTTCCTTTAATACTTAAATAGTAACAATGCAGGCCTCATTCTTCAGAAAGCCCGGGATCACTTCTAAGGATCCTGGTGAGTCTGCGAATTTCTATACATTCATTGGTTGTTGTTTTCCACTTCTTGCTGTGGATGCGTGCTCTGGGTTTCTCCTGCCTCTGGCCATCCCTGGATCACTCTGATGCCTGCATGGCTGTAGCAGAGACTCTAAATGCAGGTTGTATGCCTGATTTAGTTTCCTACACTGCTATAATAAATTACCACATATTTAGTGGATTAGAACAACACAAATTTATTATCTTACAATTCTGTAGGTCAGAAGTCTGACATGGGTTTCACTGGGCTCAAATCAAGGTGTCAGCAAGGCTGTATTCCTTCTGAAGCCTCTAGGGAGGAATCTGGTTTTTTACCTCCTCCAGCTTCTAGAGGGCACCTGTATGCCTTGGCTCAGGGTCCCCTTCCATTTGCTAAAGCCAGCAATGTTGCATTTTTTGTTCCTTCCTTCTGTCATCATGTTTCCCTCTGACTACAGCCAGGAAGCATTCTCTGCTTTTAAGGGTTCATGTGATGGCATTGGGTCCACCAGATAATATGAGAAAATCTCCCCATCTCAAGATACATATTTTAATCACTCCTGCAAAGTCCCTTTTGCCATGTAAAATAACATATTCACAGGTCCCGGGATTAGGGCATGAACACCCTGGGGGAGGGGGATTACTATGTATACCACAGTGCTGACATCAGTCTTCCCTTCTGTACTAATAGAACTTCTGGTTTTTCTGGTTTTTAATTGAACACGTGGGCATCCAAAATAAAAATTACATCTCCCAGCCTCTGTTGCAGCTAGGTGCTGTCATGGGAGTATGTTCTGGTCAATTAGATATGGAGATATCACGTGGGGCTTGAGGAGCTATTCCTCAAACATGGGGGAGTAACCTTCTTCACTGCCTTCCCCCTTCCTGAGAATGTGACCTGGCAGCTGTCAGTCAGGTAGTCATTTTGGACCCTAGGTGGATGTGACATGTTGAAGATGGTGGAGCAACAGAATAAAAGGACCCCAGGTTCCTGATGGTTGTGGAGCCCCCACACCAGTCCTAGGCTGTTTGACTTTGGACTTTGTTTAGATTATTGAAATGTTGTCATATTCCATTACCTTTCACTTGCAAGTGAACCTAATCCTTACTGATACTGTGGCTGTCTCACTGACACAATGGGTTTGCTTCCTTCCAAAGTAGGGACACAGGCCTTTATTTCTCTTTTTCCCCTAAGACACCGAGAATACAACATTGTTAGCTATAGCCAACTTCACTCACAAACTAAAAATACAGAAAAGAAAAGTTTAACACTGGACATCAGATATCCTAGCTCTGGAAGTCAGTGGGCCATGTCTCTTCAGGGGTACTTATCCCTTCTTCCCCCTTTCCTGCTACTGCAATGCTGGGGCCAGCACCTCTCCTTCTTCCTTAGGAGTCCCCCTCTCTCATTCTGCTACTCTCTGGCCCACCCTCCAAAATTGCTAAACAACCCAGTAATCTCTGCAGAGCCATGCCAGTCCATAACAAGGATGGCCTTTCAAAACATACCAATTACACTGCATGCTTAATGTCTCAGTAGACAGCACCTACTTTTGTGTAGGAGCTTCATTTATATCCATGTGACTAAAAGGGCTCACCAAAGTGATTCCTCCTTGAACTGATGGAAATTTTCCCCTCAAAATAAATTCCAGCTTTTATCAGTGTTTGCAAATATTAGTACTCTAGAATTTCCGGCCATCGGATACGTAGATATCCATTGTATATACATCTATGGTTATTGAAGGCAGTAGGGAAAATCCAACAAGGGAGAAAGCTGAACAAGCATGGAAAATGAGACCAGGAGAAGAAGTGAACAGCTTTGTATTTGGATGGAGAAGAAAACAGCAAATGCTGACATTCGTCAAAATAAGACAGAGACTAGGGTTGCAACGAAGTTGCAGTGAGATGAAGGTGGCCACATCAGATGTAGATGGTTGAGATGGTCCCTGGAAGTGGCGA
The DNA here is from genome assembly GCF_028885655.2 of Pongo abelii. Lineage (NCBI taxonomy): Eukaryota > Metazoa > Chordata > Mammalia > Primates > Hominidae > Pongo > Pongo abelii. The sequence continues at coordinate 76,626,941 of NC_071998.2, forward strand.
GGCTTGAGCAAGGCTGGGAGATAGCAGCAGAACCTCGATGTGCAGCCTCAGTCCGGGGCAAATGGGCTTCCCCAACACCCCGGCTGGTTGGATCTCTGGCTCTGCATCCTTTCTGATGTGGTTTTCTTCTTTGCATACCTTTTGCCATCACTGATTTGCTGACATCTACATTAAGAAGTTGGCCCTGGAGTGAATTCTGAAAATGACTACATACTTCTTGAATAAAGAAGATAGGACTGTCAGTAGAAGAATTTCAAAGCTCTAAGGGACCATCCTTTTATTTTACACTGTGATATGGTTTGGCTGTGTCCCCATCCAAAATCTCATTTTGAATTGTAATAATCTCCATGTGTCAAGGGTGGAACCAGGTGGAGGTAATTGTTCTCGTGACAGTGAATGAGTTCTCATGAGATCTGACGGTTTTATAAGGGGATTCCCCCTTTGCTTGTCTCTCATTCTTCTCCTTCCTGCTGCCATGTGAAGAAGGACATGTTTGCTTCCCCTTCCACCATGATTGTAAGTTTCCTGAGGCCTCCCAAGCCCTGTGGAATTGTGAGTCAATTAAACCTCTTTTCTTTATAAATTACCCAGTCTCAGGCAGTTCTTTATAGCAGCATGAGAATGGACTAATATATATTGTTATTAATTTGGAGAACTCTATGAAATGGGTAGGATTTCACCCATTCATAGCTAAGTTGTTAAAACTAGACCCTTTGGTTCATGTTTAAAAACGTTTCCAACAGCTGATGGTTTTACAGGGGCTGAATATAAAAGTATTTGTACTGAAAGATTTTGTGTATTCTTTAAGAAACATAGTAATGACTTTTCTTTAACATTTTAAGGGCTGACCAGGGTTTAATATGATGCAAATAATATGATGATTAATAAGGTGAGGTTTTTATTAATTCAAAAGTAAATTATTTAAAAGCGGGGAAGGATTTTGAGAGAAGGAATAAAGTGCTCTTAGAGGGCCTGGAGGCTATAATACAAAAGATATACAGGAAATGCAGGCCCATAATGTATTTATTGGCTCTAAGTTCCAGTCTAATTTTTAGATTAAGTGGGACTCTTATGAAAAGACAGGTCATGATCAACAGGTTGATATAGTCTTAGGAAAAGTAGATAACATCCAGCTATTGGAAAGCTAGCATGCATGCTCTCTTACTTGGATATCTCCCCCTTTCCTTTAAACTCTTGAGCCCCCTAAAATTAAGGATTATGTAGTTCAAGCCTATTTTTTATTACTGTTACAGTAAGTATGCTTGTGGCCAAAACATTTATTTTATTTTTATTTTATTTATTTATTTATTTTTGAGACGGAGTCTCGCTCTGTTGCCTAGGCTGGAGTGCAGTGGTGCGATCTCGGCTCACTGCAAGCTCCGCCTCCCAGGTTCACGCCATTCTCCTGCCTCAGCCTCCGGAGCAGCTGGGACTACAGGCGCCCACTACCACACCCAGCTAATTTTTTGTGTTTTTAATAGAGACAGGGTTTCACCGTGTTAGCCAGGATGGTCTCGATCTCCTGACCTCGTGATCTGCCCACCTCGGTCTCCCAAAGTGCTGGGATTACGGACGTGAGCCACCGCGTCCGTCCCAAAACATTTATTTTTATAATGTCTGTAACTTGCTTAAATACTTCAGCAAAATCAGCGTGATATTTACTCATTCAACAAATATTTGTGCCCTCACTATTCATCAGGCATTATTTTAGACGCTGCAATGAACAAAACAGACAGAAATTCTGGCCTTCGTGGAGCTTACATTCTCATTTGTTATTTAAATCGAAATTTTATTTAAGAAGAATTTGCATTCTAGAGGTGATCAGCTAGTATTTAACCAGAAAGGCCACACTCCCACAGCAGCTACTGTAAGTACCTGAGAAGTTATCCCTGCTAGCCCTAAAGGCTTTATATGAGGAATGTTAGAAATGGACTCTTGTCATTGAAATTAGTGGCATTCACTATAATATGTGAACTGTCTTAAATATTTTGAGGATATTCCCTCCCTTATAAACAGGGCATAATATCTGGTAAACTCTCCGGGTGCAGTGGCTCACGCCTGTAATCCTAGCACTCTGGGAGGCTGAGGTGGGCCAATCACCTGAGGTCAGGAGTTTGAGACCAGCCTGGCCAACATGGTGAAACCCCGTCTCTACTAAAAATCGGCACGCACCTATAATCCCAGCTACTCAGGAGGCTGAGGCAGGAGAATTGCTTGAACCCGGGAGGTGGAGGTTGCCGTGAGCCAAGATCGTGCCACTGCACTCTATCATGGGAGACAGCAAGACTGTCACAAAAAAAAAAGAAAAAGAAAAAGAAAAAGAAAAAAAATCCGTATTAATCCTCCTACCTTTCAGAATAGCTCTTAGGGTTAGCAAGTCTGGAATTGATTTTGAAGATTTTTAATTGCCTGATGCTGACTATAAATTAAGCAGTTATGCAATTATGCTTTTAGGATGTTGTTGCATCTCCCTAAAGAGAACCAGTTTTGGAAGGTATGGTTGAAGCATCTAGAGGAATACAGAACAGAGTGCCCTGAGTGTACCAGACAGATTGTATAAACTGTTTCTCCACTGCTTGCTAATAGCTTTGTCTAATAAACGTTTACTTACATATAGAAAAAGAGAGAAATGCATGATCAGGAACTGACTTAGCTCACTATGGAAGGAGCAGTGGGGGAAAAAAAAAACAACAACAACTAGAATTTCACAAATGAAGGCAAACTGCAGTGTTGACAGACGCTTCCCTGCAGCAAAGATGGCTCAAGGAGAAAATGTATTTTAGATTAGGCAGAGTGGGAAGAGGAAAGAGGCAACAGCAACAGCTGTGAGAAAGGCGTATCACTGCAGCTTCTGTTGCAGCCTCAACCGTGTTGTGGTCACGTGGTTCCTGGGCCTGCTCTTACATCCAGGTACATGAGCTCACTTGCAACTACAGGTCCCAGGGACGTCTATCTCAAAGGTGCTTGGCATCTGCACTGTCATAAACTACAATCAATGTTTTATCACTTTAACTGCTAGCTTTATTAAATCTCACATTTAATAAAGACACATTTCTTGACAAATAGAACAGGTTTTCTTTGAGATATGTGAAGACTTTCATCTGTCTCGTTGTGTTTAGATCTGGTCTCTGAAGACAAGATCAGCTCCAAATGCCTGTCCCTATATGCAAGTTCAATTTCATTGGTTTTCCTGCTTTCATAAGCTCTTGAAAGGCTTGCTTTGATTAAGAACAATGGCACTAAAGGACACTAATCTGAAACCATTCACAGTCACACAGCTTAATTAAGAACAGAGAATGTTTATATATATATATATATATTTTTTTTTTATGGAGTCTTGCTCTGTTGCTCAGGCTGGAGTGCAGTGGAGCGATCTCAGTTCATTGCAACCTCTCCTCCCTTGGTTCAAGCGATTGTAGGGCCTCAGCCTTCCAAGCAGTTGGGATCACAGCCACCATGCCTGGCTAATTTTTTTATTTTTTTATTTTTTTGTATTTTTAGTAGAGACAAGGATTCGCCATGTTGGCCAGGCTGATCTCAAACTCCTGACCTCAAGTGATCCACCCGCCTCGGCCTCCCAAAGTGCTGGAATTACAGATGTGAGCCACTGGGCCAGGCTGAGATGGTCAATATTAACATGACTTTATTCTTCCAGGAAATTCTTGCCCAGGAAGATAACATTGCAAATGACTTTATGGTTTATGCCAAAAACTTCCTGGAAACCCATTTATCTGAACTGTGGACTCAACTGTCTCTTATTATCAGGGTTAATAGCTCCCTTTTCAGAAAAGCAGTTTGATCGACTGGGCTTATCAAACAACTCTTTGTTCCTTAAGGCTCAGTTCAAACTGAAATCTCCTCTCTGAATTTTTTTTTTTTTTTTGAGACGGAGTTTCGCTCTGCCGCCTAGGCTGGAGTGCAGTGGCACGATATCGGCTCACTGCAACCTCCGCCTCCCAGCTTCAAGCGATTCCCCTGCCTCAGCCTCCCGCATAGCTGGGATTACAGGCGCCCACCATACCCAGCTAATTTTTGTATTTTTAGTAGAGACGAGGTTTTGCCATGTTGGCCAGGCTGGTCTCAAACTCCCGACCTCAGGTGATCCACCGGCCTCAGCCTCCCCAAGTGCTAGAATTACAGGCGTGAGATACCGTGCCCAGCCCTCTCTGCACCTATTAAAGTACAAATCTTGCCTACACTTGGTCAGGTCCCACACCTGCCCTGAAGGACCTACCTTACACCAAACCTCTGAAGCCTTACCCTTGAGACACTGCTATGACTGTGCTGGTAGCCACCATGGTCTTGCTTGATCAACAGATTGGTGGTCCTTCAACATGTTGAAGGAGTTGCTCAGCTTTCAACAATGTCAACATCAAAACTGAATCCTGGGCCAGGCGTGGTGGCTCATGCCTGTAATCCCAACACTTTGGGAGGCCGAGGCGGGTGGATCACCTGGGGTCAGGAGATCGAGACTAGCCTGGCCAACATGGTGAAACCCCATCTCTACTAAAAATACAAAAAGTTAGCTGGGTATGGTGGTATGTGCGTGTAATCCCAGCTACTCAGGAGGCTGAGGCAGGAGAATCACTTGAACCCGGGAGGTAGAGGCTTCATTGAGCAGAGATCATGCCACTGTACTCCAGCCTGGGCGACAGAACGAGACTCTGCCTCAAAAACAACAACAACAACAACAACAACAACAAAACCAACAACACTGAATCCTGGATTGATGGATTATCATGAAAGGTATCATGAGTTGGTGCACTAGGTACTGTGTGAAGTGCTTGATATTTATAAACTCATTTAAGATTTGGTAGTTACCTAGTGGAGAGAGAACAATAGCACTTATGGAAGGGCTTACCATGGGATTGAAATTGCTCTAAATGCTTTGCATGTGTTCACTCATTTAATCCTGACCAAAAACCTAGAAGGTTGTCAACCCCCATTTTTTTGCAGAGGAGGAAACTGAGGCACCGGGAAATTTAATAACTTGTCCAAGGACATACAAAGGCAAATGACAAAGCAAGCATTTTCATTCAGACTTCTCTTAGTATTTAAATTTTCTTATACTTGACATGTGGCTCATGTCAATTTTATAACTTGGCCAACATCATACAGTTGTAGTGATGAAGCTGAGACTTAAATCCAGGATTTTAAATCTAAAACTAATATTTCTAACCATATCAGTGTTTGTTTTTATTCAATTGGCAACATTTTAATGTTTCTTTTCTTTTTATCAGGGCAAAATTTGATCCCTATAAAGATAAAATATATTCTTAGTAAGTTGAAAGGTTGTATATTTTAAAAATTTTGGTTGCCGGGTACAGTGGCTCATGCCTGTAATCCCAACACTTTGGGAGGCCAAGGTAGGAGGATCACCTGAGGTCAGGAGTTCGAGACCAGCCTGAGCAACATGGTGAAACCCCCTCCCTACTAAAAATACAAAATTAGCCGGGCGTGGTGGCACATGCCTGTAATCCCAGCTACTCGAGAGGCTGAGGCAGAAGAATTGCTTGACCCTATTTTATTTTGATAGTGAATTTATCCATGTTTATTTTAATTATGAAATATGCAACCAGCCCAAGTGCCCATCAATCAATGAGTGGATAAATAAATTGTGGTATATGTATACCATGGAATACTATTCAACCATAAAAAGGAATGAAATAATGGCATTCACAGCAACCTGGATGGAATTGAAGACAAGGATATCTGCAATTGCTACTTCTTTTCAGCCTTGTAATTGAGTCTGTAGCCAGAAAAATTAGGCAAGGAAGAGAAATGAGAAAAAGAAGTAATCTCAGCTGGGCGTGGTGGCTCATGCCTATAATCCCAGCACTTTGGGAGGCCGAGGCAGGCGGATCACTTGAAGTCAGGAGTTTGAGACCAGCCTGGCTAAGATGGTGAAACCCCGTCTCTACTAAAAACATAAAAATTATCCAGGCACGGTGTTGCATGCCTGTAATCCCAGCTATTCCGGAGGCTGAGGGAGAAGAATCGCTTGAACCTGGGAGGCGGAGGTTGCAGTGAGCCAAGATCATGCCACTGCACTCTAGCCTGGGTGACAGAGTGAGACTCTGTCTCAAAAAAAAAAAACAAAAAAAAAAAAAACAAAAGTAAAACTAGAAAATGAAAACTGGCAAAAAGAGGAAAATGTAAAAGACAAGAATTTTATGCATTACCTTGAGACAATCACTGATCATAGGTTTGTTCATATTTTTTCAGATTTGTCTATGTGTTTGTACACATGTATCATAAAAAATTCATTTAACGTTTGTACAGTTGATTCTCATTATTCACAGCAGTTATATTCTATAAAGTCACCACTGACACTGAGTTAGTGAATACTGAAACATTACTCCTAGGGGAATACAGGGTCAGGTGCCTGTGAGCCTCTTGTCATATTTTCAGCAACTGAGCAATACATAGTCTTGGTTTATGCATGTTTCTGTTGAAAGACATCTTATTTAATATACATTTTTCATCCATTAACACTGAACTCATGATGAAGAGCACTTTAATTCATTCCTGAACAAAGATTATCTAACATACACGATGATGATTTATCCGTAAGGCACGTCCTAATCTTCTTGGACTTAGAAACACTGGACATTTTAGTACTACTCTGGGAGACATTTTAAACAATGGATTCACCAACACAGAGCACAAAAATGTGAAAAACATGGCACTAAATAAACAGCAAAAAGGGGCTGGGCACAATGGTTCATGCCTATAATCCCAGCATTTGGGAAGCTGAGGCAGGTGGATCACCTGAGGTCAGGAGTTTGAGAAAAGCCTGACCAATATGGTGAAATCCCGTCGCTATTAAAAATACAAAAATTAGCTGGGTGTAGTGGCGTGCCCCTGTAGTCCCAGCTCCTTGGGAGTCTGAGGTGGGAGAATCGCTTGAACCCAGGAGGCAGAAGTTGCATTGAGCAGAGATCGCACTACTGCACTCCAGCCTGGGCGACAGAGCCAGACTCCATTTCAAATAATAATAATAATAAATAAATAGCCAAAAGGACTTTTGGATACAGTGTGAGAGCTGAAATAAGAGGGTGGAACATCACCCTGTTTGACCTCGCTGAGAATGTGCTCGTAAGGCAACTCAAATTTTTCACTACTCTGTAGGTGTCCACAAACGACCACAAAAGCACCATGGATATTTATTTTAGGATTACAAATACATCTCAGTGAGTAGGCAAATTCACAAAATATGGAATCTGTGAATAATGAGAATCAACTGTATATGTGACAAATCAGTCCTGCAGTTTTGTAGCAGGAAGTGTCCTCTCAGTATATCTTCCATATCACTAAGTATACTTCTTCATGATCATTGGCAATGGGCTAATAGTATTTTATTATACGGATATAAGAATCATTTAGACAATCTGATTTATTTTCTGGAGCCACTGTAGCAAACGGGTACTAAGCTCTGATTTTTTTTTATCTTGCCCAAATTCCTATCTAAGGGGTCTGGGGAATCATCTCCTACAAATCATAAATTCCCATCAGATGGATTTTATTTAACCCTATATATTGTGACTTACTTTCCAATCTGACTCTGGCATAACATTACAAGACAAGGAAGAAAATCAAAATATTTTACCCCAAACATGTTTCTCTGCCATATCTTTAAATGGCCCTGCAAAGCCATCCTTTGTGGGGGAAAATCTAGATCTGTAAAGAGTCTCTTAACATAGCTACATCTTTTTCTTCCAGGCCCTCCCAATCCTGAAGAGATTAACTAAAAGTCTAGCAGCTTGTAAATAACTGAATAGGCTGGGCGCGGTCGCTGGTGGGGAGGCTGAGGCAGGAGAATCTCTTGAACCCAGGAGGTAGAGGTTGCAGTGAGCCAAGATTGTGCTACTGCACTCTAGTCTGGGCAATAGATTTTTTTTTTTTTTTTTTTTTTTTTTTTGAGATGGAGTCTCGCTCTGTTGCCCAGGCTGGAGTGTAGTGGCGCGATCTCGGCTCACTAAACGCTCCGCCTCCCGGGTTCATACCATTCTCCTGCCTCAGCCTCCCGAGTAACTGGGACTACAGGCGCCCGCCACCGCGCCCACCACCATGCCCAGCTAATTTTTTGTATTTTTAATAGAGACGGGGTTTCACCATGTTAGCCAGGATGATCTTGATCTCCTGACCTCGTGATCCACCCGCCTCGGCCTCCCAAAGTGCCGGGATTACCAGCGTGAGCCACCGCACCCAGCCTCTTGCCTCCCTTTAATAGGGCTATAAGTGACTTCATTTAGGGTCCACTCTGATAATCCAAAACCTGAGAATAAAACCTCAGGCACAGAGATATTGTGCAAATTACATTCAACTGCATCAAGCCTAAAGACACAGATTTCAGCAAGGAGGGAGCACTGGATAAGGGAAGTTTTCAGGGTTTCCTTATGGGAGATAGGTTCAAGGTGGTAGCAGCAATGGTTAGGAAGTCCAGGGAAGAGTACCCCAAATCATAGGAAATGCCAGACCAAGGGCAGTTTCAACTTCTTGTTCCACCAGGAAACTTTGAAATTTTAACACAATTAATTTATATGGCTGTAAATATTCCCTTAGGGTAGCTATGTCACCTAGTTATAATGTGTAGTTATGGGTTCATATTCTAGCTGTACCATCAGTGCCAAATTTTAGAATCTGTCATATGTTATATAATTAAAATACTACAACCAGGTAATGATAAAGAGTTTTCTTTCTTTCTTTTTTTTTTTTTTTTTTGAGATGGAGTCTTGCTCTGCTGTGCAGGCTGGAGTGCAGTGGCAAGCTCTCAGTCCACTGCAGCCTCTGCCTCCTGGTCACAAGCAATTCTCCTGCCTTGGCCTTCCAAGTAACTGGGATTACAGGTGTGCGCCACCATGCCCAGCTAATTTTTGTATTTTTAGTAGAGATGAGGTTTCACCATGTTGGCCAGGCTGATCTTGAACTCCTGACCTCAGGTGATCTACTGGTCTCAACCTCCCAAAGTGCTGGGATTACAGGTGTGAGCCACTGTGCCTGGCCGAGTTTTCATCATTATATGCAAGTACCTGGGAAGAAAAAACTTTTTCTCTACCCTCTTATTCTCAGTGTAAATTAAACTAACAAAAGACATTAATAGGAGAAAAAGACATACAAGTTTAGGTGATGTTTTAATTTTATGTGCATGGGGGCTACACAAAAAGAAGTAAAACCTCAAAGAGGTGGTTAAGGTCAGGGGCTTATGTACCATTTTAACAAGGGCAATAAATTGTGGAGAAGTGACTAGCAAAGAAAGGGTGGGGGTTGGGCCCCTAGGGGCAATAAATTGTCAAAAGGTAAATATGTGGTGAAACTAATGGAAGACAGGGTTATTTTAGGAAGGCTTCTTTGTGCAGATTCATCTCAGTGTCAACTTTCCATCTTTTTTATGGACATAAAATGCCCCTGGGGACAGAAGGGATTTATGGCAACCTAATTTCTCGGAAGTTTCTGCTTTTAGTCAGATAAGGGAAGCTACAAGAAGGCTTTCTTTCTCTATCTGTTGATTCCCAATAACCTTTGACTCAAAACAATCCATATGTCAAACTGGCATGTTTTAAGGTGGCATACTCTGGCCCCCTTCATGAGCATGTATTTCTTGCATACAAGGCCTGAAGTTTGGGGGCCAGAGTGCAGCAGGCCAGGCCAACACCAGATATGCTCCTGGCATTTCAGGGGCTGGGGCTACAAAAGCTAAGGCCCTGGTGTGGTAGTGAGATGGAGCAGGGACCTCTCTTAGGGGCTTGCTGGGTCCCACAAGCATGGAAATGAAGAAAAATTTTGAGTTCTTCCAAGGAAATTCTAGTCACTTAGCTGACCCTGCAACCAGCAATTAGAGAAGTAAATGAACAGCGTTTGAAGCAAGAAGACAATAATAGCTTAAACAACAACCACCCAGTAAGTCAGAGTCACAAAGTGTTTGGCTCTCTGTGGAAACTAAAAGATTAAATCTTTTTTTTTGAGACAGAATCTTGCTCTGTTGCCCAGGCTGGAGTGCAGTGCTACAATCTCAGCTCACTGCAACCTCCACCTCCTGTGTTTGAGCAGTTCTCCTGCCTCCTGTGTTCAAGCGATTCTCCTGCCTCAGCCTCCTGAGTAGCTAGAACTACAGGCATGCACCACCGTGCCCAGCTAATTTTTCTATTTTTAGTAAAGACAAGGTTTCACGATGTTGGCCAGACTGGTGTTGAACTCCTGACCTCAGGTGATCCACCCACCTCAGCCTCCCAAAGTGCTGGAATTACAGATGTGAGCCACCACACCCAGCCAAAAGATAACATCTTAAGTTGTTTTTCAGAAACAAGGACCCCCACCGGATGGAAAATGCCAACTGCTGTCACATAGACTTCAGGTAAGGGGAAACCGAGGGCTGAACTCTGACTATTGTTCTTTGTTTAAAATTTTACGATGGAGCCTGGAGACAGCCATGCCTGCAGACCATCAATCTTGCTAACTGGTCACTCTGACACAGTATGCTATGGCTTGCTCTCATAAACTGACTATGGCATAGCAACGCACAATGATTCCTTATCCTAACAAACATGTTAAGCCAAACCTTTACATTCCTTTCCTGCTGGCCTAAAGTTTTTAGACAAAGCCTTGCTCCCTTAACCAACTGCAAATCAAAGAATCTCTGAATCCTCCTATGACCTGTAAGCCCCTGCTTCAAGATATCCTGCATTTATTGATTTACGGTTTTGCCTGTGTTAAATCAAGTTTAGCCTAAACCTGCCTCCTTACATATTTAAGCTCGGCCTAAAATTTTTCTGTACATTGTGAACTATAACAAGTGGAGGTATAAACCAACCATAGCCCACACCTGTGCCAATCACTGAGTTTTGGTCAATCAAATGTAGCCAACTATTCAAACCATGTTCAAATAAGGCAAATGCTGAGCTGTAACCAATCCAGTTGTTTCTGTACCTCACTTTCATTTTCTGTACCTCACTTTCCTTTTGCTGTCCATAAATCTTCCACCATGTGTCTGCGTTGGAGTCTCTCTGAATCTGCTGTGATTCTGGGGGAGGGGTGGCTGCCGGCTTCACGAATCGTTCACTGATCAATTAAACTCCTTTAAATTTAATTCAGCTGAGATTTTTCTCTTAGCCCCTGTAACTCCCGCTTTCATGAAATGTACCCCTGCTGTAACCGCCCGAGGGGTTCACCTTGCCCACTGCCTAGACAGAGCCAATTCATCAAGACTGGGGAATTGCAATAGACAAACAATAATTCATGTAGAGCAGGCTGTGCAGGAGACTAGAGTTTTATTATTACTCAAATCAGTCTCCCCAAGCATCATTCAGGGAGCAGAGTTTTTTTGTTTTGTTTTGTTTTTTTAATTGAGACAGAGTTTCGCTCTTGTTGCCCAGGCTGGAGTACAATGGTGCCATCTCGGCTCACGGTAACCTCCACCTCCCAGATTCAAGTGATTCTCCTGCCTCAGCCTCCCGAGTAGCTGAGATTACAGGTATACGCCACCATGCCTGGCTCACTTTTTATATTTTTTAGTAGGGAAGGGGTTTCTTTCTGGTCCCAAACTCCTGACCTCAGGTGATTCGCCTGCCTCAGCCTCCCAAAGTGCTGGGATTACAGGCATAAGCCACCGCATCCAGCTTGGAGAGCAGAGTTTTTAAGATTTACTTGGTGGGTCGGGGGGAGACTAGTGAGCCAGAAGAGCTGACTGGTCAGAGATGTCAAAGCTGTCTTCTTGTGCTGAGTCAGTTCATGGGTTGGCGAGGGCCACAAGATCAGATGAGCCAGTTTATTGATCTGGTTGGAGCCAGATGACCTATCAAGTGAAAGGTCTGCAAAATATCTCAAGCTCTGTTCTTAGGAGCAGTTTAAGGAAGGTCAGAGTCTTGTAGCCTCCAGCTGCATGACTCCTAAACCATAATTTCTAATATTATGGCTGATGTTAGTTTAGTCCCCAGGCAAGAAGGAGGTCTGCTTTTGGAAAAGGCTGTTACCGTCTTTGTTTAAACTATAAACTACAAACTAAGTTTCTCCCTAAGTTAGTTCAGCCTGTCAGTGGCCTGTGAACCAGAGCAACTCCATCTTAAACAAGAGCTGGGTAAAATGAGGCTGAAACCTACTAGGCTGCATTCCCAGACAGTTAAGGCGTTCTAAGTCACAGGATGAAATAGGAGGTCAGCCCAAAATACAAGTCATAAAGACCTTGCTGATAAAACAGTTTGCCGTAAAGGAGCTGGCCAAAACTCACCAAAACCATAATGGCGACGAGCGTGATCTCTAGTCATCCTCACTGCTACACTCCCACCAGCGCCATGACAGTTTACTAATGCCATGGCAACATCAGGAATTTACGGTCAGGAATTTACGGTTTAAAAAGGGGAGGTATGAATAATCTACCCCTTGTTTAGTATATTATTAAGAAATGACCATAAAAATGGGCAACCAGCAGCCCTTGGGGCTGCACTGTCTATGGAGTAGTCATTCTTTCATTCCTTTACTTTTTTTTTTTTTTTTTTTGATGGAGTTGCACTCTTGTTGCCCAGGCTGGAGTGCAATGGCTCGACCTCGGATCACTGCAAGCTCTGCCGCCCGGGTTCAAGCGATTCTCCTGTCTCAGCCTCCTGAGTAGCTGGAATTACTGACATGCACCACCATGCCCGGCTAATTTTGTATTTTTAGTAGCGATGGGGTTTCTCCATGTTGGTCAGGCTGGTCTTGAACTCCCGACCTCAGGTGATTTGCCCACCTTGGCCTCCCAAAGTGCTGGGATTACAGGCATGTGCCACTGCACCCAGCCTCTTTTATTCCTTTACTTTCTTAATAAACTTGCTTACAATTTGCGCCGTGGACTTGCCCTGAATTCTTTCTGGCATGAGATCCAAGAACCCTCTCCTGGGGTCTGGATTGAGACCTCTTTCCCATAACAAGCCTACGCCCAGGAATGAACAAGGACAGCTTGGAGATTAGAAGCAAGATGGAGTTGGTTAAGTGGGATCTCTTTCACTGTCTCAGTTGTAGTTTTGCAAAGGCATTTTCACTGCCTTTATAAACCCTTGCTTGTAAGCCACAGGGGAGGTCAGATCTCAAGCATTACCTGCCTGTTCTCCTTGCATGGTGCTCTGCAATAAACTCATTTCTTTCTTTCACTGCAAACCTCAGTATCAGTGTTTGGCTTTGCAGTGCTGGATGAGCAGACACAGGTTCAGTTCAGTAACAGGAGGAATGGAATCTAGAAATGGAACAGACACTAAGGGATTGACCAGGAGACCAGAGCTGGGACTGTGGGAGCTGCTGAAGAACAGAAGGGGCCGGGCATGGTGGCTCACTCCTGTGATCCTAGCACTTTGGGAGGCCAAGACAGGTGGATCATGAGGTCAGGAGTTCAAGACCAGCCTGGCCAAGATGGTGAAACTGTCAGGCCTCTGAGCCCAAGCCTGCATGTATACATCCAGATGGCCTGAAGCAACTGAAGAACCACAAAAGAAGTGAAAATTGCCAGTTCCTGCCTTAACTGATGACATTCCACCACTGTCATTTGTTCCTGCCCCACCCTAATTGATCAACTGACCTTGTGAAATTCCTTTTCCTGGGTAATGAGTATCAGAAGCTTCCCACTGAGCACCTTGTAACCACTGCCCCTGCCTGCAAGAGAAAAACCTCCTTTGACTGTAATTTTCCACTACCCACCCAAATCCTACAAAACTGCCCCACCCCATCTCCTTTTGCTGACTCCTTTTTTGGACTCAGCCCACCTGCACCCAGGTGATTAAAAAGCTTTATTGCTCACACAAAGCCTGTTTGGTGGTCTCTTCACAAAGACGCGTGTAACATTTGGTGCCGAAGACCCGGGACAGGGGAACTCCTTCAGGAGACTGGTCCCCTGTCCTTGCCCTCACTCCATGAGGAGATCCACCTACAACCTCAGGTCCTCAGACCAACCAGCCCAAGGAATATCTCACCAATTTCAAATTGGGTAAGTGGTCTTTTCCTTCTCTTCTTCAGCCTCTCTCACTACCCTTCAATCTCCCTATCCTTCCAGTTCCAGTTCTTTTTCCTCTCTAGTAGAGATAAAGGAGACACATTTTATCCGTGGACCCAAAACTCCGGCACTGGTCACAGACTCAGGAAAACAGTCTTCCCTTGGTGTTTAATCACTGTGGGGATGCCTGCCTGATTATTCACCCACATTCCATTGGTGTCTGATCACTGCGGGGATGCCTGACTTGGTCATTCACCCACATTCCCTTGGTGGCAAGTCAACTGTGGGGACGCCTGCTTTGGCTGCTCACCACCCCCTTCTCCAGGTCTCTACCTTTCTCTTTAAACTTACCTCCTTCACTATGGGCAAACTTCCACCCTCCATTCCCCCTTCTTCTCCTTTAGCCTGTGTTCTCAAGAACTTACAACCTCTTCAACTCACACCCGACTTAAAACCTAAATGCCTTATTTTCTTCTGCAATACTGTTTGGCCCCAATACAAACTCAACAATGGTTCCAAATGGCCAGAAAATGGCGCGTTTGATTTCTCCATCTTACAAGACCTGGATAATTTTTGTTGAAAAATGGGCAAATGGTCTGAGGTTCCTGATGTCCAGGCATTCTTTTACACATAGTCCCTCCCTAGTCTCTGCTCCCAATGCGAATTGCCCCAAATCTTTCTTCTTTCTCTCCTGTCTGTTGCTTCAGTCTCCACTACAAGCTCTGAGTCCTTTGAATCCTTCTTTTCTGTGGACCCATCTGACCTTGTGTCTGGAATTGTTTCCTTCCGGTGAGTTCTTGGTCTTGCTGACTTCAAGAATGAAGCTGTGGACCCTCGCGGTGAGTGTTACAGTTCTTAAAGATGGTGTATCTGGAGTTTGTTCCTTCAGATGTTCAGATGTGTCCAGAGTTTCTTCCTTCTGGTGGGTTCGTGGTCTTGCTGATTTCAGGAGTGAAGCCGCAGACCTTCATAGTGAGTGTTACAGCTCTTAAAGGTGGTGCTTCCGGAGTTGTTCATTCCTCCTAGTGGGTTCGTGGTCTCACTGACTTCAGGAGTTAAGCCCCAGACCTTCGCTGTGAGTGTTACAGCTCTTAAAGTTGGCACGTCCGGAGTTGTTTTTTCCTCCCGGTGGGTTTGTGGTCTCACTGGCTTCAGGAGGGAAGCTGCAGACCTTCGCAGTGAGTGTTACAGCTCGTAAAGGTAGTGCCTACCCAAAGAGTGAGCAGCAGCAAGATTTATTGTGAAGAGTGAAAGAACAAAGCTTCCACAGCGTGGAAGGGGACCCAAGTGGGTTGCCGCTGCTGGCTCAGGTGGCCAGCTTTTATTCCCTTATTTGGCCCCACCCACATCCTGCTGATTGGTCCGTTTTACAGAGTGCTGACTGGTCCGTTTTTACAGAGTGATGACTGGTGCATTTATAAACCTTTAGCTAGACACAGAGTGCTGATTGGTGCATTTTTACAGAGTGCTGATTGGTGTGTTTACAAACCTTTAGCTAGACACAGAGAGCTGATCGGTGCATTTACAATCATTTAGCTAGACAGAAAAGTTCTCCAGGTCCCCACCCTATTAGCTAGACGCAGAGTGCTGATTGGTGTGTTTACAAACCTTTAACTAGACACAGAGAACTGATTGGTGCATTTACAATCTTTAGCTAGACAGAAAAGTTTTCCAAGTCCCCAACTGATTAGCTAGACACAGAGTGCTGATTGGTGTGTTTACAAACCTTTAGCTAGATACAGAGCACTGATTGGTGCATTTACAATCCTTTAGCTAGACAGAAAAGTTCTCCAAGTCCCCACCCGACCCAGAAGCCCAGCTGGCTTCATCCCTCAACCTCTCCCCTCCTCCCCAGGCTGCTCCTCATCAGGCTGAGCCAGGTTCCAATTCTTCCTGAGCCTCCGCTCTCCCGCCCTATAATCCTTCTATCACCTCCCCTTCTCACACCCAGTCTGGCTTACAGTTTCATTCCGTAACTAGCCCTCCCCCACCTACCCAACAATTTCCTCTTAAAGAGGTGGCTGGAGCTAAAGGCAAAGTCAAGGTTAATGTTCCTTTTTCTTTATCCAACCTCTCCCAAATCAGTTAGTGTTTAGGCTGTTTTTCATCAAATATGAAAACCCAGCCCAGTCCATGGCCCATTTGGCAGCAACCCTGAGATGCTTTACCCCCCTAGATCCAGAAGGGCTGGAAGGCCGTCTTATTCTCGATATGCATTTTATTACCCAATCTGCTCCTGATATTAGAAAAAGCCCCAAAAATTAGATTCTGGCCCTCAAACTCCACAACAGGACTTAATTAACCTCACCTTCGAGGCGTACAGTAATAGAGAAGAGGCAGCCAAGTGGCAATGTATTTCTGAGTTGCAATTACTAGCCTCCACTGTGAGAGAAACCCCAGCCACGTCTCCAGCACACAAGAACTTCAAAATGCCTAAACCGCAGCAGTCCTCCAGGACCTCCTCCCCCAGGATCTTGCTTCAAGTACTGGAAATCTGGCCACTGGCCCAAGGAATTCCCACAACACAGGATCCTCCTAAGCCATGCCCCATCTGTGCGGGACCCCACTGGAAATAAGACTGTCCAGCTTGCCTGGCAGCCACTTCCGGGGTCCCTGGAACTCTGGGCCAAGGCTCTCTGGCTGACTCCTTCCCAGATCTTCTTGGCTTAGCGGCTGAAGACTGATGCTGCCCGATCACCCCGGAAGCCTCATGGACCATCGCAGATGCTTTAGATAGCTCTTAGAGTGGAGGGTAAGT
This sequence comes from Pongo abelii, assembly GCF_028885655.2. Taxonomy (NCBI): domain Eukaryota; kingdom Metazoa; phylum Chordata; class Mammalia; order Primates; family Hominidae; genus Pongo; species Pongo abelii. The sequence continues at coordinate 76,643,653 of NC_071998.2, forward strand.
CCATCCCCTTCTTAATCAATATGGAGGCTACCCACTCCACCTTACCTTCTTTTCAAGGGCCTGTTTCCCTTGCCTCTATAACTGTTGCGGGTATTGATGGCCAGGCTTCTAAACCTCTTAAAACTCCCTAACTTTGGTGCCAACTTGGACAACATTCTTTTATGCAATCTTTTTTAGTTATCCCCACCTGCTCAGCTCCCTTATTAGGTTGAGGCATTTTAACTGCTTCCCTGACCATAATTATCTGCTTCCCTGACTATTCCTGGGCTACAGCCACACCTCATTGCTGCCCTTTTCCCCAGTTCAAAGCCTCCTTTGCATCCTCCCCTTGTGTCTCCCTACGTTAATCCACTTATGGTCTCCCTACCATAATCCAATTATGGGATACTTCTACTCCCTCCTTGGCAACCGATCATGCACCCCTTATCATCCCATTAAAATCTAATCACCCTTACCCCACTCAATGCCAATATCCCATCCCACAGCATGCTTTAAAAGGATTAAAGCCTGTTATCACCCACCTGTTACAACATTGCCTCTTAAAGCCTACAAACTCTCCTTACAACTCTCCTATCCTACCTGTCCAAAAACCAGACAAGTCTTAAAGGCTGGTCCAGGATCATCACCTTATCAACCAAATTGTCTTGCCTATCCACCCTGTGGTGCCAAACCCATATACTCTCCTATCCTCAATACCCTCCCTCCACAACCCATTATTCTGTTCTAGATCTCAAACATGCTTTCCTTACTATTCCTTTGCACCCTTTATCCCAGCCTCTCTTCATTTTCACTTGGACTGACCCTGACACCCATCAGTCTCAGCAACTTGCCGGGGCTGTACTGCCGCAAGGCTTCAGGGACAGCCCCCATTACTTCAGTCAAGCCCTTTCTCATGATTTACTTGCTTCCCATCCATCTGCTTCTCACCTTATTCAATATTTTAATGAACTTCTACTTTGTAGCCCCTCCTACACATCTTCCCAACAGGACACCCATCTGCTCCTCCAACATCTCTTCTCAAAAGGATATCATGTATCCCCCTCCAAACAAAGCCCAAATTTCTTCCTCATCTGTTAACTATCTCAGCATAATTCTTCATATAAACACACGTGCTCTCCCTGTTGACTGTGTCTGGCTAATCTCCCAAACCCCAACCCCTTCTATAAAGAAACAACTCCTTTCCTTCCTAGACATGGTTAGGTACTTTCACCTTTAAATACCTGGTTTTGCCTTCCTGACTAAACCATTATATAAACACACAAAAAGGAAACCTAGCTGACCCCGTAGATCATAGATCCTTTCCCCACTCCTCTTTCCATTCCTTAAAAACAGCCCTAGAAGCTGCTCCCACTCTAGCTCTCCCTAACTCATCCCGCCCCTTTTTGTTACACACAGCCAAAGTACTGGGCTGTGCAATTGGAGTTCTTCCACAGGGACCAGGACTGTACCCTGTAGCCTTTTTGTCCAAACAACTTGACCTTACTGTTTTAGGCTGGCCCTCATGTCTGTGGCTGCCACTGCTCTAATACTTTTAGAGGCCCTCAAAATCACAAACTATGCTCAACTCACTCTCTACAGTTATCATAACTTCCAAAATCTATTTTCTTCCTCTCTTTGTTGAGTCACCCACAATTACCATTGTTCCTGGCCTGGACTTCATTCCAGCCTCCCACATTATTCCTGATACCACACCTGACCCCATGACTGTATCTCTCTGATCCGCCTGGCATTCACTCCATTTCCCCATATTTTCTTCTTTCCTGTTCCTTGCCCTGATCACACTTGGTTTATTGATGGCAGTTCCACTAGGCCTAATTGCCACTCACCAGCAAAGGCAGGCTATGCTATGGTATCTTCCACATCTGTCATTGAGGCTACCACTCTGCCCCCCTCCACTACCTCTCAGCAGTGACTTAACTCGAGCCCTCACTCTTGCAAAAGGGCTATGTGTCAATATTTATACTGACTCTAAATATGCCTTCCATATCCTGCACCATCATGCCGTAATATGGGCTGAAAGAGGTTTCCTTACTATGCAAGGGTCCTCCATCATTAATGCCTCTTTAATAAAAACTCTTCTCAAGGCCACTTTACTTCCAAAGGAAGCTGGAGTCATTCACTGCAAAGGCCATCAAAGGGCCTCAGACCCCATTGCTCAAGGCAACAATTATGCTGATAAGACAGCTAAAGAAGCAGCCAGTGTTCCAACTTCTGTCCCTTATGGCCAGTTTTTCTTCTTCTCATTGGCCACTCCCACCTACTCTCCCACTGAAAATTCCACCTATCAATCTCTTCCCACACAAGGCAAATGGTTCTTGGACCAAGGAAAATTCCTCCTTCCAGCTTCACATGTTCATTCCATTCTATCATCCTTTCATAACCTCTTCCATGTGGGTTACAAGCCACTAGCCTACCTCTTAGAACCTCTCATTCCCTTTAAGACATTTGCCCTGCATTTCACTCCATCCTTGGCTACCTTCCCCTTGTTCTTCAGACTCTCCTCCCAGCCCCCCTTCTTGTCTACTTATACCCAACCCCATGAATAGCAATGAAAGGTTTCTTGTAGACACTATGTGCTTTTTCATACACCATAAAAATTGAACCTCCCCCTCTACCCAGTTGCCCCATCAATCCCCATTACAACCTCTAATAGCTACTGCCCTCGCTAGATCCCTAAAAGTCTGGGTATAAGACACCTCTTTTAGTACTCCTCATCTTTTCACTTTGCATTTCCAGTTTTGCCTTGCACAAGGTCTCTTCTTCCTTTGTGGATCCTCTACCTACATGTGTCTACCTGCTAAATGGACAGGCGCATGCACACTAGTTTTCCTTACTCCCAAAATTCAATTTGCAAATGGGACCGAACAGCTTCCTGTTCCCCTCATGACAATGACACGACAAAAAAGGGTTATTCCACTAATTCCCTTGCTTGTCAGTTTAGGACTTTGTGCCTCCACTGTTGCTCTCAGAACTGGAATAGAAGGCATTTCAACCTCTGTCACAACCTTCCATAGCCTCTCTAATTACTTCTCTGCTAGCATCACAGACATATCCCAAACTTTATCGGTCCTTTAGGCCCAGGTTGACTCTTTAGCTGCAGTTGTCCTCTAAAACCACTGAGGCCTTGACTTACTCACTGCTGAAAAAGGAGGACTCTGTATATTTTTTAATAAAGAGTGTTGTTTTTACCTAAATCAATCTGGCCTGGTATATGACAACATAAAAAAACTCAAGGATAGAACCCAAAAACTCACCAACCAAGCAAGTAATTAGGCTGAACCCCCTTAGGCACTCTCTAATTGAATGTCTTGGGTCCTCCCAATTCTTAGTCCTTTAATACCTGTTTTTCTCCTTCTCTTATTCAGACCTTGTGTTTTCTGTTCAGTTTCTCAATTCATACAAAACCGCATCCAGGCCATCACCAATTATTCTATACGACAAATGCTCCTTCTAACAACCCCACAATATCACCCCTTACCCCAAAATCTTTCTTCAGTTTAATCTCTCCCACTCTAGGTTCCCATGCCACACCTAATCCCGCTCAAAATAGCCCTGAGAAACGTCGCACATTATATCTCCACACCACTCCCCAAGATTTTCGCCGTCCCAACACTTCACCACTATTTTGTTTTGTTTTTCTTATTAATTTAAGAAGACAGGAATGTCAGGCCTCTGAGCCCAAGCCTGCATGTATACATCCAGATGGCCTGAAGCAACTGAAGAACCACAAAAGAAGTGAAAATAGACAGTTCTTGTCTTAACTGATGACATTTCACCATTGTGATTTGTTCCTGCCCCACCCTAACTGATCAATTGACCTTATGACATTCCTTCTCCTGGACAATGAGTCTCAGGAGCTCCCCACTGAGCACCTTGTGACCCCCACCCCTGCATGCAAGAGAAAAACCACCTTTGACTGTAATTTTCCACTACCTACCCAAATCCTATAAAACTGCCTCACCCCTATCTTCCTTTGCTGGCTCCTTTTTCGGACTCAGCCAGCCTGCACCCAGGTGATTAAAAAGCTTTATTGCTCACACCAAAGCCTGTTTGGTGGTCTCTTCGCACAGATGCACATAACAGAAACCACGTCTCTACTAAAAATACACACACAAAAAAAAATTAGCTGAGTGTGGTGGCACATGCCTGTAATCCCAGCTACTTGGGAGGCTGAGGCAGGAGAATTGCTTGAACCTGGGAGGTGGAGGTTACAGTGAGCCAAGATTGCACCACTGCACCCCAACCTGGGTAACAGAGCAAGACCCTGTCTCAAAAAAAAAAAAAAACAAAAAACCCAGAAGGGAGTAGTTATGGGGCTGGACCGGCTGCCTATATATGTATGACACACACCATGTCAAGGAACACTTGGACATAGTCTACATTGAGAAATTCCCAGGCTTTAGGATTTGAGGGCCAGGGCAGTCTGAAGAGCTGACAGGGGGTTGACAACTTTTACCAAATAAGGTTATTATGTGATGGTGGTAGAGGGGAAATAATTAAAGATAAGAGCTTCTCCCAACCCAGGCAAATCCTCTCCAGAAAAGATAGAAAAGAATGAAACTATTTTGTGATCAGATGCATCACAGCATTCACTAAAGAGATTGGAAAGACAGAAAGAAATCTCTCTCTTTTATATAACAAGGCAGATACAACCCAGGACTTATCTGTTAATTGTCTTTATCCAAGGGAAAAAGAAAACTTTTCACATCCTTACAACAAAGCAGGAAGTTAGGAGTTGAAGGTAGGCACCAAGGCTAAACTCCCCCAGAGACAAGGAGTCAAGGCTCCCTTCTTTTTGATATTTACATTTCAAAGAGGTTTCAAAACCTCCAGGAAAAACATTACTGGGATGCAAGACCTGGCATGAGGCTTATTTCACTTTTAAAAAGATTTTTGGGCCAGGCATGGTGGCTCATGCCTATAATCCCAGCACTTTGGGAGGCTGAGGAGGGCAGATCACCTGAGGTTGGGAGTTCGAGACCAGCCTCACCAACACGTAGAAACCCCATCTGTACTAAAAATACAAAATTAGCTGGGCATGGTGGCACATGCCTGTAATCCCAGCTACTCGGGGGGCTGGGAGAATCGCTTGAACCCAGGAGATGGAGGTTGCAGTGAGCCAAGATGACGCCATTGCACTTCAGCCTGGGCAACAAGAGTGAAACTCCGTCAAAAAAAAAAAAAAAAAAAAAAAAGATTTATGTACATCTCAAAAAAAAAAAAAAAAGAAATTATTAACAAGACTTTCCTGAGGGAAATGCTCTAAGAAAAAGTATGTGTGTGTGCATTCTATGTCTTTCTCTTTTTGAAACAGAGACAGGGTCTTGCTCTGTTGCCCAGGCTGGAGTGCAGTGGTGCAATCATAGCTCACTGCAGCCTTGAACTCCTGGACTCAAGCAATCTTCCTGCCTCAGCCTCCTGAGTAGCTGGGACTACAGGCATGGACCACCACACCCAGTTAATTTTTAAATTGTTTTTTAAAATAGAGACTGGGTCTTGCTTTGTTGCTCAGGCTGGTCTTGAACTCCTGGCCTCAAACAACCCTCCTGCCTCGACATCCCAAAGTGCTGGGATTATAGGTGTGAGCCACTGTGCTCAGCCTTTCTTCTTTCTTTTTTGGCATCAGAGAAAATTCATATTTTTTTAGATTTCTCTTTACCCTTATAGTCTAATTATCAACCGTGATCTGTTTTCTGTTTCTTCCATAGCAGTAGAGTTTAAGCTGGTTGCAAAATTGCTGAGTAAGGGGACACATTTTCCAGACTATTCTGCAGCTGGATGTGGTTCTGTTACTAAGGTTGGGCTGATGGACCATGGGCAGAAATAAGTGTGTCACTCCTAAGTCATCCCCAACCCAAAGGACAGACTCATTCCTTGGAATTCTCTCTTTTCTCCTTCCCACTTGGACACACATGTAGATTTGCCCTTGGATATATGAACACATTCATCTGTGACCCAGGTTTGACCATGTAGACAAGGACATCCTATTAATGGAAAGCGGTCCTGATCCAGACTCCAAGAGAGCGTTCTTGAATCTCGCACAAGAAAGAGTTCAGGGGGAGTCCATAAAGTGAAAGCAAGTTTGTTAAGAAAGTAGAGGAATAAAAGAATGGCTACTCCATAGACAGAGCAACCTGAGGGCTGCTGGTTGCACATTTTTATGGTTATTTCTCGATTATATGCTAAACAAGGGGTGGATGATTCATGCCTCTCCATTTTACACCATATAGGGTAACTTCCTGATGTCCCCATGGCATTGGTAAACTGTCATGGTGCTGGTGGGAGTGTAGCAGTGAAGACAACCAGATGTCACTCTTGTCACCATCTTGGTTTTGGTGGGGTTTAGCGGCTTATTTATTGCAACCTGTTTCATGTATTTTTAATTTTTAATTTTTTAATTTTTTGAGATAAAGTCTTGCTCTGTCACCCAGGCTGGAGTGCAGTGGTGCCATCTCAGCTCACTGCAACCCCCGTCTCCTGGGTTCAAGTGATTCTCCTGCCTCAGCCTCCCAAGTAGCTGGGACTACAGGTGCCTGCCACCATGCCTGGATAATTTTTGTATATCTAGTAGAGACAGAGTTTCACCATCTTGGCCAGGCTGGTCTCAAACTCTTGACCTCAGGTGATCTACCTGCCTCAGTTTCCCAAAGTACTGGGATTACAGGTGTGAGCCACCTCACCTGGCCTACTGCAACCTGTTTTATCAGCAAAGTCTCTATGACCTGTATCTTATGCTGACTTCCTATCTCATCCTGTGACTTAGAATGCTTTAACCATCTGGGAACACAGCCCAGTACATCTCAGCCTCATTTTACCCAGCCCCTATTCAAGACGGAGTTGCTCTGGTTCAAACACCTTTGACAATCTAACTTGAGGGGATGAGACAAGATGGAAAGAGTCAGAATTCCTGAATAACTGCTTGAAGAAGAGCTGTCGGCTGGGCACGGTGGCTCCCACCTATAATCCCAACACTTTGAGAGGCCAAGGCGGGCGGACCATGAGGTCAGGAGATCGAGACCATCCTGGCTAACACGGTGAAACCCTGTCTCTACTAAAAATACAAAAAAAAAAAAAAAAAAAAAAAACGAAATTAGCCAGACGTGGTGGCAGGCGCCTGTAGTCCCAGCTACTTGGGAGGCTGAGGCAGGAGAATGGCGTGAACCTGGGAGGTGGAGCTTGCAACGAGCCAAGATCGCACCACTGCACTCCAGCCTGGGTGACAGAGCAAGACTCCATCTCAAAAAAAAAAAAAAAAGAAAGATCTGTCCCATCAACCTGGTCTACTTTGTGGTATAATTATGTAAGAGAGGAATAATCTTCTTTTCTGAAGACATTGAATCTGGGGACCTTCTTGGCTGAAAAAGCAGTTGGCCATTACTCTGAATAATACAGTATGTCAGTATCAATGTACATATTTATGTTACATATTAATGTATAGCAGAGATATCAATACCTTGTATTGTTATATATCTATCTCGCCTATATTGCACATGTGTGTGTGCCTTACCTTCTAGTTGCATCACCAGTTCCTGAAAAAGAAGCATTTAAATAAAGCCATCTTAATTTCCTACAAAAAAGTAGGAAAGGGATTATCTCAGAAGCAAAAAGTGGTAATTTAGCCTGTTAAACCAAAATTTCAACAAATTTAAAAAACTGATTTTTGTTAGTAATTCATGAATTGCAGCATCTCTCTTCAAATAAAAGAAGCTCAGTTGGGCAATAAAGAACAATTGGTTTGTATACAGCAGTGATATAGTTTGGATATTTGTCCCTGCTCAAATCTCATATTGAATTGTAATCCCCTATGATGGCGGTGAGTCCTGGTGGGACATGTTTGGGCCATGGGGGCAGATCCCTCATGGTTTGATGCCTTCCTCACTGTAACGAATGGGTTCTCATGAGATCTGGTCATTTAAAAGTGCGTGGCACCTCCCTGCCCTTGTTCCTGCTTTTGCCATGTGATGCACCTGCTCCTTCTTTAACTTCCACTGTAAGTAAAAGCTCCCTGAGGCCTCCCCAGAAGCTGAACAGATGCCAACATCATGCTTTCTGTATAGCCTGCAGAACTGTGAGCCAATTAAATCTCTTTTCCTTATAAAGTACCCAGTCTCAGGTACTTATAGCAATGCAAGAAGGCTTAAAACACATAGCTTTGAGGCAGGAGAATAGGGTCTGGATGCAGGGAACATAAGGCCGATTCATGCTGACTTCCTTGAACTAAATCAAATGGAAACACTTCAGCTATAACAGGAAATATCCTCTCCATTTACATAGGGCGTACACCGAGTAAATGACTGTAACTTTACTTCATCCTCTTCATTTACATAGGGTGTACACCAAGTAACCGATGGAAACCTCTAGAGGGTATTTAATCCCCAGAAAATTCTGTAACGGGGCTCTTGAGCCCCTATGCTTGGGCCTGCTCCCACCCTGTGGAGAGTACTTTCATTTTCAATAAATCGCTGCTTTTGTTGCTTCATTCTTTCCTTGCTTTGTGTGTTTTGTCCAATTCTTTGTTCAAGATGCCAAGAACCTGGACACCCTCCACCATTAAGAGCTTGAGCAGGAACAAGAAAACAGAAAAATACAAAAAAGCAGATTGGTAACCTCAGGTTATCTCAGGTTATTTTCCTTGGAAGAGTTAAAGCAGAGAGGACTTCCTTATCACGTCAGCTGAGGTTAACTGGGCCCTTTCTGATTGGTTGCTGTGAATCTCCTGTTTTTAGGTAAACCTGGTCTAGTTTGGGATTTTCTGGCTTCCTTCAAGTTTCAGTTTGATTATGTGGCACTTAGCAAGAGTGACTCCATTTTGTTTTGGTCTACTGGGGCCTAGTGCAAGAGCTCAGTCCACAACAATGGCCTCCTACTTAACAAGCTCCATGAAAACTAAACACAGGTCCTTACTTTTCTCATTGTGCAGCTGACTGGTAAATGATCTATCACAAACCAGCTTCAGAACCTGCGTTTTTGTTTGGGAATCAATTTTCTTCATTATGAAGGACATACTTACTTTCTTTTTCTTTATCTTTTTGGAGACAAGGCTTTGCTCTGTCACCCAGGCTGGAGTGCAGTGGTGTGGTCATGGCTCACTGCAGCTTTGAACTCCTGGGTTTATGTGATCCTGCCATCTCAGCCTCCTGAGTAGCTGGGACTATAGGCATGTGCTACCATACCCAGCTACTTTTTACATTTTTTGCAGAGACAAGGCCTCACTACATTGCCCTGGCTGGTTTTGAACTCCTGGCCTCAAGTGATCCTTCTGCCCTGGCCTCCGAAAGCACTGAGATTATAGGTGTGAGCCATTGCATCTGGCGATATTATCTATTTTCATCAAACGTATGGGGCATACAATAAATGGCAGAAAACAGATTGTCTGGAAGGTTTAAAATGAAAGTCTTTTGCGGGGGTGGCAGAAGAAAACCTTTACAGTCATTTATTTATTTATTCATTGGCCAATCATGAATGGAATGCTTACTCTGTGTCAGGAACTATGTCCATTATTAGGATCACAGAGTTTGCCTTCAGGGAGTTCACATTCTCATTATTTATGATACAATATGATAAGTACCCAAGAGATATTTGCATAGGCTTTAATATGGGATTTCAGAAGTATCTGACTCAGTTTGGGGAGCAGGGATGTCTATGAGGAGATGAGATGAATGCTGCAGGTAGTGGACAAGGTGGGACAGGGTAGTGAGGCAGAGGGACATTGGTATAGGTGCAGGCAGCCTGAAGAAACCAACACTGGCCTTCCATTGGGAAGGGAATGAGAAGAGCAATCCCTACCGGGAACTCATAAATATCCTCTGTGGCAACTGTCAACTAAAAATCACAAAATCTATAAAGTTGAAAAAGAGAACATTATTTCTGAGAAGGGTTGCAACCTGCAGGCTGGGAAAGCGAGCCTCTGGCTGGGACCAAAAGCAGGCACTTTCAGAGAGGAAGGTTGGAACAAGCGTTTTATGCTAGACAGGCTGGTTAACATAACAGGTTAGTTAACAGGTTATAGGAGACGCTGTGAATATTTATGAAAGAGGGTCTCCCAGCCTGGCCAACATGGTGAAACCTTGTCTCTACTAAAAATACAAAAATTAGCCAGGTGCGGTGGTGGGCGCCTGTAATCCCAGCTACTTGGGAGGCTGAGGCAGGAGAATTGCTTGAACCTGGGAAGCGGAGGTTGCAGTGAGCCGAGATCATGCCACTGCACTACAGCCTGGGTGACAGAGCAAAATTCTGCCTCAGGGAAAAAAAAAAGAGGTTCTCAAGCATGCATGATGAGCAAACATACCTGTTACATATGTCCCATGTTCACTTTGGGGTGGAGATTTAACATTAAAATGCAGTAAAATTAGGATCTGTATGTCAAAAGGTGAGACCAAAGACACAAAGGTGCCTTGTGCACAGCCCCCATACCCTGGCCAGGACCAGTCCCCTGTTCGATGGGCATTCATCAGGAAGGAACGCCCTGCAAGCAGGTCAGCAGTCATTTTGAGACCATGAATAAGGAGGGGAGTCTGGCCGTGGCATCAGGCTGGTCAGCAGGGGAGCCTTCTGTTCTTTGTTTTCCAGGGCTGGTTTCTGTTTCTCTCTCTCCCTCTCTCCCTTTTTTTTTTTTTTTCCTTTTTTGAGACAGAGTCTTACTCTGTTGCCCAGGCTGGAGTGCAATGGCGCAATCTCAGCTCAATGCAACCTCCGCCTCCTAGGTTCAAGCAATTCTCCTGCCTCAGCCTCCCAAGTAGCTGGGATTACAGGCACGCACCACCATGCCTGGCTAACTTTTTGTATTTTCAGGAGAGATGGAGTTTTGCCATGTTGGTCAGGCTGGTCTCGAACTCCTGACCTCAGATGGTCCACCCACCTCAGCCTCCCAAAGTGCTGAGATTACAGATGTGAGCCACCGCACCCGGCCTCTGTTTCTCTCTTAGGAAAGTGTCTAATGGTGGTCAGTGGGGTGGGGGGACTGAGACGTGACTGACCTCCTGTCTCATCATGGCTGGGAAGCTTAGTGCTAAGGTTTTTCTGGGGCCTCCTTAGTCGAGAGAGGTTGGTTCTGTCAGTCAGGGGGCTTAGGATTTTATTTTTATTTCACACAACACGTGTTCAAATTAGCAAGATTTTGAACAATTAGTTCCTCACATAAAAGAAAAATAAAAGCAAAAGAAGCTACAGATTTTTTCCCCGATGCTATGAATTTACATTTTTATTAAATTGCAGATGTTTGAATACAATAAGCCCAAAAGGAGCTAGGCACTGTCTCCTACAATCAAGGCAAAATGTACAGAATGATTTGTTCTTAACAGAAAACCAATTTTCTCCCAAGCACAAAAGACATGCTGAACTAAATGACCTCAACAAAAGGGTCTCAAGGAAATGGAGAATTTTTCATGATTTGTTTTACTGATGGTGAAGGTTACTTCTGAAAGCCCAACATTTTAAATCAGTTAAAAGGATGTTGTGCAACAATATTACAGATTCATATTCGAGTGGGTCTTGCTGTACAGCAGGAAATCAGAGGAACATTAATCAAATAATATACAGGTAGGACCTAATACCAAAAGAGGAAGACATGGATTTCAAGGCAAAACTTATCAGGGACCTGTAGCATCAAATTGTCTTTACCCAATGGATGTAGGAAAGTGGTCAACTGAACATTTGTCTTTTCGAAAGCTGTTGATTTTCAGGAAAGATTTGACAATATCCTTTCAGACTCAGCCATGTCTCTCCCGCACGAATATGTTGATCATAAATGTGAACCTTGAGAACAAATCCACTCTAGTTCTGGGATGGCGAGGGCACTTGAATGCATCTCTACCAGGCTAAAGCCTGAATTCAAGAGCCTTGACCTCCCCTGTCGTGAAGGGCAACATGAACTGCAGGTGGCCAGGCAGAATCAAGGACAGAAACGATGTGTGTATTAGGAATTGTTAGGGGACAAGCAACAGAAACCCATTTGAACTAGCTCAGGTCAGAAGGGATTCATGGAGAGAAGTCACCATGCAGTCGCTCAGACATCCAAGAGGGGAACCCAGCATCGCTGGCCATACAGGAATGGAGCTGGAGAACCTGCGGCATGGCTCAGCGGCTCCACTCACATGGGCCACCTGCTTGGTCATTTCTCCTTCACCCAGGGTCTGCTGCATTCTTCTGCCGATTTTGTTTTCCCAGGCAGAGTCTCGCTCTGTCGCCAGGCTGGAGTGCAGTGGCGTGATCTTGGCCTCCCAAAGTGCTGGGATTACAGGCATGAGCCACCACGCCCGGCATCTTCTGCTGATTTTTAAAAATAGCTTTACTAGGTTTAATTCACATACCATAAAATTCACCATTTTAAAGGATACAATTCCTTGGTTTTTTACCGTATTCACAGAATAATGCAGCCATCATCACTATCTAATTTCAGAATATTTCATCACTCCAAAAGGAACCCTGTACCCATTAGCAGTCACCCCTCATTTCCTCTCTTCCCCTCAGCTCCAGCAACCATAAACCTACTTTATGAATATCTATGGATTTTCTGTTCCAGATACTTCACATACATGCAATGATACACCATGTAGCTTCTTTAATACATTTTTTAAAAGAGAAGGTCTCACTATGTTGCGCAGGCTGGAGTGCAACGGTGCAACCATAGCTCACTGCAGCCTTGAACTTCTGGGCCCAAGTGATCCTCCTGCCTCAGCTTTCCAAGTAGCTGGCACTACAGGCATGCAACACTGTGCCCAGCTTGAATGGTTTCTTTTACTCAGCTTAATGTTTTCAAGATTCGTTAATGTTGTAACATCTCTGAGTATTTCATTCCTTTTTAACATTTGAATAATACTCCACTCTGTGGATGTACCATATTTTGTTCACCCTTTCAGCAGGTGAGGGCATTTGGTTTGCTTTAACTTTTTGGCTATTATGAATAATGCTGCTATGAACATTTGTGTACATGTGGATATCCAGTTGCCCAGCTCCATTTGTTGAAAAGACTATCCTTTCCCGATTGAATTGTTTTGGTACTCCTGTGGGAAATCCATTGACCATAAACATGAAGATAGATAACTGGACTCTCCATTCTATGGACCTATGTTTCAGTTCTTTTGGGCAAGTGGGTGTGGAATTGCAGGGTCATGTAGTAACTTTATGTTTACCTTTTTTTTTTTTCCTTTGAGACAGAGTCTCTTGTCGCCCAGGCTGGAGTACAATGGGGCAATCTCGGGTCACTGCAAGCTCCGCCTCCCTGGTTCAAGCCATTCTCCTGCCTCAGCCTCCCAAATAGATGGGACTACAGGCATGTACCACCAAGCCTGGCTAATTTTTTTTTTTTTAATTTTTAGTAGAGATGGGGTTTCACCATGTTGGCCAGGTGGTCTTGAACTCTTGACCTCAGGTGATCCACCCGCCTTGGTCTCCCAAAGTGCTGGGATTACAGACATGAGCCACCGTGCCCAGCACTTTTTGAGGCACTGACAGACTGTTTTCCAAAATAGCTTCACTATGTTATACATTCCCACCAACAGTGTATGAAGGTTCTGATTTCTCCATATCCTTGTCAACACTTCTTACTGTCTTTTTTATTTTAGCCATCGCACTGTGGCTTTGATTTGCATTTCCTTAGTAACTAGTGATTTCGAGCATCTTTTCATGTGCTTACTGTACAGTTGTACATATTAATTGAAGAAATCTCTATTTCGATCCTCTGTCTATGTTTTAATGTTATTTAACTTTTTATTATTGAGTTGTAAAGTTCCTTTATTATCCTAGAGACAAGTTCTTTATCAGCTTTGTGATTTACAAATATTTTATCTCATCCCATAGGTTGTCTTTTTATTTTCTTGATGATATCTTTTGAAGTGCAAAAGTTTTTAGTTTTGATAAAATTCAGTTTATCTATTTTTTGTTATTTGGCTTTCGCTGTCATATGTAAGAAACAATTGTCTAATCCAAGGTTATGAAGATTTACTCCTTTGTTTTCTTCTAAGTATCTTATAGTTTTAGCTCTTACAGGTAGATCTGTGATCCATTTTGAGTTCATTTTTGTATATGGTGTGAAGTAGGATGTCCAGCTTCATTCTTTTGCATGTGGATATCCAGTTGTCCCAGCTCCATTTGTTGAAAAGACTATTCTTTCCCCATTGAATTGTCTTGGTACTCCTGTGGAAAATCCATTGACCATAAACATGAAGGTAGATAACTGGACTCTCAATTCCATCCCATTGATCTATTTTTCTATTCTTATGCCAGTACCACCCTATCTCGATTACCCTTGCTTTGCAGTATGTTTTTGAAATAGGGAAATGTTGTTTTTCCAACTTTGTTTTTTTCTAAGATTGTTGTGGCTACCCTGGGTCCCTTACAATTCCATGAAAATTTTAGAATCAGCTTGCCGATTTCTGCAAAGAAGCCAGCTGGGATTTTGATAAAGATTGGATTTAATGTCTTTCTTTCTTTTTTTTTTTTTGTTTTTTTGAGGCAAAGTTTCACTTTGTTGCCCAGGCTGGAGTGCAATGGCACTATCCGGGCTCACTGCAACCTCTGCCTCCCAGGTTCAAGTGATTCTCCTGCCTCAGCCTCCCTAGCAGCTGGGATTACAGGTGCCTGCCACCATGCCTGGCTAATTTTTTGTATTTTTAGTAGAGATGGGGTTTCACCATGTTGGCCAGGCTGGTCTTCAACTCTTGACATCAGGTCAAGATCCACCCGCCTTGGCCTCCCACAGTGCTGGGATTACAGGTGTGAGCCACTGTGTCCAGCCCCTGGATTTAATTTCTACATCAATTTAGGGAGTATTATTACATTAACAATATTAACTTAATGTTAACAATATTAAGTATTCTAATAATACATAGACATGAATGTTTTTAAATTTACTTATTTATTTTGAGATGGAGTTTCACTCTTGTTGCCCAGGCTGGAGTGCAATTGCATGATCTTGGCTCACTGCAACCTCTGCCTCCCGGGTTCAAGCCATTCTCCTGCCTCAGCCTCCCGAGTAGCTGGGATTACAGGCATGCGCCACCATGCCCGGCTAATTTTTTGTATTTTTAGTAGAGACGGGGTTTCTCCACTTTGGTCAGGCTGGTCTTGAACTCCCGACCTCAGGTGATCCGCCCACCTCAGCCTCCCAAAGTGCTGGGTTACATGCATGAGCCACCGCGCCCAGCCGTCTTTCCGTTTATTAATGCCTTTGATTACTTTCAATAATATTTTGTAGTTTTCAGTGTACAAGTCTTATACTCCTTTAGCTAAACATATTCCTAAGTATTCATTCTTTTTAATGCTATTGTAAATGGAATTTCTTATTCATTGTTAATATGTAGGAATACAATTGATTTTTATATATTGCTCTATCCTGTAACTTTGCTGAACTTTTGTATTCGTTCTAATAATAATAAACTATTGTATTAGTTCTAATACAAAATAACTTTGTATTAGGATATTTTTGTGGATTCCTTAGTTTTTTCTATATAAAAGATCATATCATCTGTAAATAGAGATTGGTTTATTTATTTTTTTCAAGCTAGAAAAAAAATTATTCCAGATTTTTTCTTCCTCTTCTTCTTCTTCTTCCTCTTCCTCTTGTTCTTTCTTCTTCTTCCTCTTCCTTTTCTTCCTCTTTTTTTTTTTTTTGAGACGGAGTCTCACTCTTGTTGCCCAGGCTGGAGTGCTGGAGCGCAATGGCGTGATCTTGGCTCACTGCAACCTCTGCCTCCTGGGTTCATGTGATTCTCCTGCCTCAGCCTCCTGAGTAGCTGGGATTACAGGTGCCCACCAGCACGCCTGGCTAATTTTTGTATTTTTAGTAGAGACAGGGTTTCACAATGTTGGCCAAGCTGGTCTCGAACTCCTTACCTCAAGTGATCTGCCGGCCCGGGCCTCCCAAAGTGCTGGGATTACAGGTGTGAGCCACCATGCCTGACTGAGATTACCTTGTTTTCTCATTTCTCTTCCTTGCCTAATTTTTCTGGCTGGAACCTCGATTATAGGCTGAAAAGAAGTAGCAATTGCAGATATCCGTGTCTTATTCCTGATCTTAGGGGAGAAATCATGCAGCCTTCCATCATTAAGGATAATGCTAATAGATGAGATCCCTCTGTCTCTCTGTGCCTTCATGATTACAGCCCATATTTGTATGCCATGTGACCATCTTGGCGCTGGATCTGCTTGACCTCTTAGTTAAAGGCTCCATCATCCTATAATTCCCTGTTTCTCTCTAGTCCTAGAACGAGAGAATCTGACTGGCTCAGCCAAGGCTAAGGGTTGGCTTCTCTTTGGTCAGGTGTCTGCTATGGTCCAATCAGCTATGGCTAGAGTAGAAGGCTGGGGCATGCAGTGTGCACGTGGTGGCTGGGGCATGCAGTATGCACGTGGCTGCTGAGGCCCACATCTAGGGTGAACAACTCATCCTGGTTTGCTCAGGACTTCCCTGGTTTTAGTACTGTAAGTCCCACATATCCCAACCCTCTTCAGTTCTGGGCAAATTCAAATAGTTGGCCCCCCTATGCCTCCTCCTCAGCAATACCTGTGTGTACATAGGGTTGGAGTGAGTCACTGAATGAGGGCAATGGTTAGGAGGTAATAATAGACTCATTCAACACCATGTTTTTGACTCCCAGAGTAAATTAGACTGCTTGAGCAGAGGTAAGTGTATTCACAACTGGAGTTCCAGAACATTATCAATCCTTTTTGGGTGCTATGTGCCCATGACCATGACGTAAGACAATATTTAGACATGGCCCTTGGGAAGACCTAACAAACAGAAGAGAAAGAGATGTTTTCTACAAAATACCTAAATCTAGAAGGTGGAATCTGGACCCACAGGCCCACCTCATTTGTTTTGTTCATCCAGAAAGATGGTTTTATAAACTTTGTGTTAGAATTCTTCTCAAGGCTGCCCCAGTTCCATCCTCCCTGTTGCCTTACACATGCCCCTATACACACAAATATTACCTGCTGGATCCTGGAAGGTATCTGAGTTTGTGACTCCTAGCCTAAAGAGTACTGTTTGTACTATTCCTTATTCTGGTGGTGAGAGAAAGAAAGGGTTAAGTTCAGGAGTTGAGAAATAACACCAGCTGCAAAAAAATAACTCATTTGGTGTGAAAATTGGGCATAATTTAAGTGCATTGATTAGTCAATAATGCTTACTGAACCATCACCAGTACTTAAAACAGGGGGAATACCTAGGAAAGATAAGAGCTGACAGCAGAGAAAGCAGTTAGAAAATTTCCAGGTCTGTGAAGATTTGGGCATCTCCAGAAGCCAACCCTGAGGAGAGGATCCAAGTTCGAGCCTTTCAATGGGAGGTGATCTCAGATATCCCTACTGTGGAGTGGGAATGTGACTCAGGGAAGGGAGCCAATAAAAGGTACCTCTGCCTGGTCCCCTTGGGAAAGCCTCGGAGAGAGTGCAGAATGGAAACCTCAGAGTAGCCCATGTGAGTGATGTCATGATTTGTGACACTAATGTCTCCAAATGGAGTCACTCATGTCTCCAAATGGAGTCACTCACGTCAAGTGGCATTGAGCCCACAGTGAAGTCATTTCCCCTTCAATGCAATAAACAGATGGAACGGCCTGAGGTCATAATATTGCACCTGCTGCTGCCGGGTGTCACCCCAGGCCTGAAACCAACCTATGGAAAGTGGAAGATGGCTGAGATAATGAGAATAGATCCATCTACCATGGTTCATAAAGACAGCAAAAATCTGGCCTTCTCCAAGATGCCTTCAGAGGCTGTGCCCTTGAGAACTCTGAGGCCTTCTCCCAACTTTGGCGAGGCTGTGCCAGAGAGAAGCAGAGATCCCCCCAACCAGTGTTGGAAGGGCATCTGGACCCATGCACCTCATCGGTGGGTGCCTTGGTCTCCAGAGCTATCACTGTGGCTCCTTATCCTCCTTTTATTACTGCCTGTGCATTGAATATTAATTGCATGATTGATGGTGTGTGAAGCCCTCACCATAAACCATGAATTGGAGCACATATGCATAATTGAGTCATTGTAAAACCTTCTGCTTTGGTCAGAGTTAGCACATCTAGTGTAAATGTTTTATTGAGTCATTGTGAAACCTGCTTTGGTCTGAGTTAGCACATGTAGGTGGCATGAACCTAATTAACTTATCAGTGAGGAGAGAGGGGAGCAAGCCGGAATGTTTTTTCACCAATTCTGGTCAGCCAGTGGTTGATGGCTGCTTCCAGGGGGCATAAAATCCTTGACACTTCCAGCCTGCCTTAAAGAAAGCCATGAATCAGACAGATGGGGCTAGTTGGTATTCAGCCTGCACTCCCTGGTGAGGTGGCTGCGGAGGGCACAGCTGGCCAGCAGCCTCAACTGCACACATATTTTCTGCTGCCATTGCAGTACCCAGACCTTAGGGGAGATGTCTGTCCCAAAAGGTAGACAGTGCTGGATGTTACATTTTACCAGTGTTCTTGGCAGTGAGCCCAAGGGTGCCCACTAGCTGAACAAAGTAGAAAGGGAATTATTATAGAATATTAGGGGGCTCACAAAGCTTCTGGGAGGGCTGGAGCATCGGCCGCACCATAGGATATCCCAGGGAGCACTGCACTGATGCAGGGCCAGGCACCCACCCCACAGAGCTGTCATTGGGCACTGCTGTCCCCCCACATCCCCCGCCCCCCCACCGCCTTCCCCGGTGGAAGTAACTGAAGCTCCCTCAATGAGAGTAGCCAGAAGCTGTTGACTCAGAGCATGGTATAATGAGAGTCAGCCCCATCACTTGCACTTGGCAGAGGCTCAAGGGCAGTCAGGGGAGTGGGGAAGCTGTGTGCTGTATAAGCTTCTAGGATCCCTGATTGGAGGCTGTTGGCATGGTGGGTGAATTAGAGATGGGGCAGCCTATTAACTTGGTTAGAGAAGCATATGGGGCTTTCTCAGGTTGGTCTTGAATTGGAAGTAGGGGCGAATATTTGGGAGTAGCCCAGTGGGGTGGTACGCATCTATAATCCCAGCTATGAGGGAGGCTGTGGGAGGATGGCTGGAGCCCAGGAATTGGAGACCAGCCTGAGCAAGAAAATGAGACTCTATCTAAAAAAAAAAAACAAAAAAAAACAAAAAACAAATAAGGCTGGGCATGGTGGCTCATGCCTGGAATTCCAGCACTTTGGGAGGCCGAGGTGTGTGGATCACCTGAGGTCAGGAGTTTGAGACCAGCCTGGACAACATGGTGAAACCCCATCTCTACTAAAAATACAAAATTAGCCAGGCATGGTGGCATGTGCCTGTAGTCCCAGCCACTCGGGAGGCTGAGGCAGGAGACTCACTTGAACTCCGTAGGTGGAGGTTGCAGCTAGCCAAGATTGCACCTTTGCACTCCAGCCTGGGCAACAAGAACAAAACTCCTTCTCAAAATAAATAAATAAATACATAAGAAAAATAAAAAAGAAATAAAATCAAAATTTTGGGAAGCTAGCAGTTATTGACCAAATCCTGATCACTTTGGGCTGAGTGCCTCTGCTGTCTTCCCCGCATCACTCTCTCCTGGATGGGCTGCTCTTGGCTGTAGGAGCCTGGATCCTACAAGGGAGCACCTGGCTCTTCCCTGGGGGTGGGGTCCCATGGGGGGGCATTCATCCACTGGAGGAAGGAGGTTCACAGAGCAGATACAGGGCAGCCACACAATATGGCCAGTGTCTGTCATATAAGTTTAGCTGGTGACTGAGGAGTCACAAAACTGTTTTTGGAGGTGGAACCCAGAATATTTCTTGAACCAATGGATGAGAAGAGAAATGATTCTTGTGTCAATTTTCCTCCAGGGAGTGAAACTCAAATCTATTCCTTCAGAGAAAGTACGAAGTTTAAAGAAGCACAAGAAAATCCTCATGAGCTCTTCACCAAAAATTAATAATAATAATTAATAATGACCATTGTTAACATTTGGACATTTTTACTATTTCCTTAGAATATTTTCATCCTTTTTGTTTACATGGTTGAGATCATACTGTATACACAATTTCATATTCTGCTTTCTGGTTTAACTCTATATCATAAGCATTTCATCACTTCACTGCAACTCTTTGTAAACATCATTTTATGACTTAATAATATTCCACTGTGTGATTGTATATACATGATTTATGTAGCTATTCCCAGAACATTGGCTATTCAGATTGTTTTTCATTTTTGTTGTTATTATTAACATATATAAATCCTTGTCTTTGTATCTAAATGGGACAGGGTTTTAGAGGGGAATTACTAAATCATAGGACGTAAATGTCTTCATGTTTCTTGGCCTTTAGTCCACAGGACTATTTGTAAAGATAGAAGTGTGACAGGACTTTGTGACCCTTGCACTGTCTGCCTTCTATTTCTGGTCACCAGGAGAGAGGGACAGAGTAAGTGAAGACAATATAAAGAAACAAACTCCCAGCAAGGAGAGTTTGAAAAATTATCTGAGATGTCTCCGGGTTTGGATTACGTTGTGAAATGATTTCTTGTCTGCCGAGGCATCCTGCAAGTGTTTATGAGAGATGTTTTGCTAGCTTGTAGTTTGCTAAAAGAGCAGAGAAACTCATCCTGATTCTGAATAAGTGATGATAACATTTTACAGTAGTTATAATAGCAGGCATCCCATGATAATGTATTTTTAAACTGGGGGTGTGTCTTAGTTTGTTCTGTGCTGCTGAACAGAGTACTACAGCCTGGGTAATTTATAAAGAGCAGAAATTTATTTCTCACGGTCCTAGAGGTTTGGAAGTCCAAGATCAAAGGGCCAGCATCTGGTGAGGGCCTTTGTGAAGCAACATCCCATGGTGGAAGACAGAAGGGCACAGAAAGGTTAGGAGAGAGAGAGAGCGCTCAAGAGAAGGCTGAGCTCATCCTTTCATAAGAGACCCACTTTCATGATAATGGCATGAATCCACTCTTGAGCGGGGAGAACTCATGACTTAAACACCTCTTAAAGGTCTCACCTTCCAATATTGCACATTGAGGATCAAGTTTTCAACATCTGAACTTTGGGGGACACATTGAAACCATAGCAAGGTGAAAACTCAATTGGTTACTACTTTAACAAAATGCATATCCTAAAAATTGACATCCGGGGCCATCCTTCACAAACCATAGGGGTGCATCAGGATCACCTGGAGGGCTTATTAAAACAAATTTATCAAGGGTTAAATCTTTGGGCCCTACTCCAAGGATTCTGATTTGCATCTCAAATGAGTTGTCAGAGGATGCTGATGCTGCCTGTCCTGGGGCCTCACTTTGGGGCTTTGTTAAATTTGGCATAAAGAACTATAAAGAGAGGAATTGTAGGTGGCTTCAAATAATATAATTTGAGAAAAGGGGATCTGTAGCCTCACTTCCTGTTCAACCATAAGTGAAGGTTACTTGTGAAACACGAGGCAGATAGGCAGGGCGCTCCCCTCCTTTGAGAGGATAAGACAAAGTCATGAGGCTAAGGAGTAACAAGCCTGTGTCCTGGGGCTGTGTGTTCCACCACGCTCTGTGCATAAGAAAGCTCTGTCTCTCATTCTCTCCTTTTTTTTTTCTTTTTTTTTTTTTTGAGTCATTTGGAGTGCAGTGACACGATCTTGGCTCACTGCAACCTCCGCCTCCCGGGTTCAAGCAATTCTTGTGCATCAACCTCCAGAGTAGCTTGGATTACAGGTGCGCACCACCACACCTGGCTAATTTTTGTATTTTTAGTAGAGACAGGGTTTCACCATGTTGGCTAGGCTGGTCTTGAACTCCCTGGCCTCAAGTGACCTGCCTGCCTTGGCCTCCTTAAGTGCTGGGATTACAGGCATGAACCACTGTGCCTGGCCCACCTTGCTTTTTAGAGCTGAATAACATTTCATTGTTTGTCTGTACCACATTTTATTTATCCCTTCTTCTGCAGATGGATACTTGGATTGCTTGCACCTCTTGGCTGTTGTGAATAGTGCTGCTAAGAATATGGATATGCAATTGGAGAAAGCTTTTTTTAAGGGCCTAGGAGAGCCTGCAGCACCTGTAAAAATCTGGGCCTTCTCAGCCCTCATGCATACCTGAACTTACAGCCAGGTGGCAGACACCACTCTTGCCTATTTCATGCCCCCTAGGTCCACTTCTGACTTTTGCTGTGGCTGTGCTGGACAGTCCCATGGGAGATCTGCCTCACCAGAGTCATGACTCAATCACGTAACTGCTGCCCCTGGTCTTTCTCACCTGGTGCTGTGACAGCTGTCTTGGTCTACAAGTGCAGGAGGGCTAATGCCCCCAGACAACCCTGGACCAATGGGGTCTAGCTGGTGGATAATGCCGTGGCTGCCCATCTTTCCCGTGGACAATTTTGGAAGGCATTCACCTTCTCAGAGGTCCCAGGAGATTGAGGGACCACAATAATGTGCTCTGATGTTGGCGTTTTCTCCTTCCCCATCTTGCTTTCCCTGCTCCCGTACTCCTGCTTGCTGAGCTTGCCTCCAAGTAAACCACCTGACTCCGGGTCCTCCTTTCACAGGAACCCAGCAAGCACAAAGGCTGGTCCTTGCCTCTGGGTACATGGTCTGTAGCTTTCTTCTCTGCACATTGTCCAGCAGTGCCAAACATCGGGAGACTGAAAACACCACAGAATTTTATGAGGGGAGAAGCAGAAGGACTCCAGAGAGTTATCAACTGACCTGGGTCCCAGAGTTAATTAGGAGGTGACTTCATCCTAGTAGTGTCCTTTCTTGTATACATATGGTCCCTGGATCAGATCAGCAGCATCAGCATCAGCAGAAACATGGTAGAAATGCAAATTTTCAGACCTTGGCCCAGACCTACTGGATCAGAAACTCTGGGGGTGGCCAGCAATCTGTGTGTTAACAAGCCCTCTGGGTGATCCTGATGCATGCTGAAGTTTGAGATTGTAGGGGAGGAAACACTTTTCCTCTGCCTCAGGCCCTGCAAATTAGACCCACAAAAGATCAACAAGAGAAAAAGTTTACTAACACTTTTTCTAGCTCTTTTCCCACCCCTTTGAGTTACTCCTCACTGAGGTGTCTCCCAAGGGATGTGCATTGCACAGCCATGGCACAGTGGCTCACGTCTGTAATCCCAGCAGTCTGGGAGGCTGAGGTGGGTGGATCACCTGAGGTCAGAAGCTCAAGACCAGCCTGGTCAAGATGATGAAACTCCGTCTCTACTAAACATACAAAAAATTAGCTGGGTGTGGTGGTGGGTGCCTATAATCCCAGCTCCTCAGGGGGCTGAGGCAGGAGAATCACTTGAACCTGGGAGGCAGAGGTTGCAGTGAGCTGAGATCGCACTATTGTGCTCCAGCCTGGGCAATAAAAGTGAAGTTTCATCCAAAAAAAAAAAGAAAAGAAAAGAAAAGAAAAGTAATTTCTTTCCAAAACCCCTGACACCAGTCTAATAATGAGAAAACATCAGACAACTCAGTTTGGGGATGTTTTATAGGATACCTGGCTAGGACTCCTCAAAACGGTCCTGCTACCAATGAACTTGTTTTACTTTTTTTTTTATCACACACTTTATGACTTCTCATATGATTTAGTTTATTCAAATGTTTGTGAGTTATTGTTTAGAAAATTTATGAAACAATACTGTGAAAATTAATGATAGTTACCAAAAATCTATCAGTTGTTATAATTGATTCAGCAGTGAATGTTTTCCTCTGCTCTCTTAGGTTTAGTAACTGGGGCCTGAACATTAAACTGACAAAAGACAGATTAACAGGACAAAGGTGTATTTCATGTGTATAGGGGGAGCTTCACAGAAAAAAGAGAAAACCCCCAAAAGCAGTTAGGCCTGGGAGTTTATATACCATTTTAATAAACGGCAAAAAATTGTGGAGAAGTGACAAGACAACGAAAATGTGTTTGAGCTTCTAGGTGTGGTAAATTATGGGAAGGTAAATATATGGGGAAAACTAATGGAAGACAGGGACTATTTGTAAGGTTAGTTATGCAGACTGAAGTCGATGCCATCTCTAATAATAAGAGCTATGTTCTCTTCCTAGTATGGAGAGAGTAGGAGAAACACCTTCACAAAGGGAAAGTTAGTTTTTCTTTTAGGCAGAAAGGAGGAGGGGCGAGTGTTTCTTATACATCTAATTTTTCTTTTTCTTTTCCTTTTTTTATTTTTGAGACAGGGTCTCACTCTGTCACCCAGGCTGCCGTGCAGTGACATGATCTTGGCTCACTGCAGCCTCAACCTCCTGGGCTCAAGTGATCTTCCCACCTCAGCCTCTTGAGTAGTTGGGACCACAGGCATGTGCCACCATACCTGGCTAATTTTTGTATTTTTTGTAGAAATGTGTTTTTGTCATGTTGCCCTCGCTGGTCTCAAACTCCTGGGCTCAAGCGATCCACCCACCTCAAGTCTCTCAAAGTGCTAGGATTACAGGTGTGAGTCACTGTGCCTGGCCCATCTGATCTTTCTTAATTGGCTTCAGTTCAAAATAATTCTTAAGCCAAAGTGGCATATTTGGGATTGGCATATTCTGATCCCCTTTGATTCAAAGGCCAAAAAAACATCCATTTTTTATTTTGGTGTCGGAAACTTATACTGTTCTCTTTCTACTGCAGAATAACATGTTAAAAAGTGATTTCTGGTTGGGCACAGTGGCTAATGACTGTAATCCCAGCACTTTGGGAGGCTGAGGAGGGCTGATCGCCTGAGGTCAGGAGATTGAGACCAGCCTGGCCAACATGGTAAAACCCCATCTCTACTAAAAATACAAAAATTAGCCAGGCATGGTGGCGCACGCCTGTAATCCCAGCTACTCAGGAGGCTGAGGCAGGAGAATCACTTAAACCTGGGAGGCAGAGATTGAAGTGAGCCAAGATCACGCCATTGCACTCCAGTCTGGGTGACAGATCAAGACTGCATCACACACACAAAAAAAAAAGAAAGAAAAAAATGTAATTTCTTTCCAAAAACCCTGACACCAGTCTAATAATGAGAAAACATCAGATGACCCAGATTGGGGTATGTTTTATAGGATACCCGGTTAGGACTCCTCAAAAGGGTCAAGGTCATGGGAAACAAGGAAAGACTGAGAAACTTAGGCCAGAGGAGACTAAGGAGATGTGATGAGTAAAGGAAGTGTGGTGCCCTGGGTGGAATTCTGGAACAGAAAAGGAACATTAATGGAAAAATTGATAAAATGTGAATGAATTTGGAGTTTATGTCATAGTAAGGTATCAATGTTAGTTTCTTAGTTTTGACAAATGTACCATGGTGATGTAGATAATAATATTGGAGGAAATGAAATAAAATGTTAGGGTGAGATATACTCAAGAGTACCCTGTACTTTCTTTGCAATTCTTCTGTAAAATCTAGTTACTCCAAAATAAAAACTTTATGTTAAAATGCCATGGTAAATTATATTTTAATGGCTAGAGTAAAATTATGTTTCCTAAACGTCAGTCATTTATGCACAATCACGAGTTTTCTTTTTGCTACGTATTGATATCATGTATACTAATATTTTCTCTAAATTGAATATTTTAAAATAATATAAGTATATACCTATATCATGGGGTTATCTGTGGTAACATCAATATAATGGCATAAGTTTAATATGTTATTTAAATATTTTTCTAATACCTTTTTTCAAAAGTGAACTTTGGCAGATTATTTTCCCCCTGAAATGCAAACACAATGTCATGCCTCCCGTTTGGTTTGGCTTTTCTGACTCATATCACATGACCTTGGCCGATGCTGTGGCCTTCCTTGTTTGTCTGGGAAGCTGCCACATATTCTTCAGCTCTCAGCTTACATATAACTTCCTCAGGGAAGAGCTTCCTCATGTCTCTGGCTAGCCTCTGGTGGTGTCAGAGGCATTTGGACCAGAGAGACTCCATCTTGAATAGGAGCTGGGTAAAATAAAGCTGATACCTACTGGGCTGCATTCCCAGGAGGTTAGGCATTCTTAGCCTTAGGATGAGATACAAGGTCAGCACAAGATACAGGTCACAAAGACCTTGCTGATAAAAGGATGCGGTAAAGAAGCTGGCCAAAACCGGCCAAAGCCAAGATGGCGGTGAAAGTGACCTCTGGTTGTCCTCACTGCTCATTGTACGCTAATCATAATACATTAGCATGCTAAAATACACTCCCATCAGCTCCATGACCGTTTAAAATGCCATGGCAACATCAGGAAGTTACCCTATATAATCTAAAAGGGGAAGGAACCCTCAGTTCCAGGAATTGCCCATCCCTTTCCCGGAAAATGAATAATCCACTCCTTGTTTGGCAAGTAATCAAGGAGTAACTAACATAAATATACTCAGTCAAGCAGCCCATGCTGCTAATCTGCCTATGGAGTAGCCGTTCTTTTATTCCTTTACTTTCTTAATAAACTTGCTTTCACTTTACTTTGTGGACTTGCTCTGAATTCTTTCTTCTGCAAAGTCCAAGATTCCTCTCTTGGGGTCTGGATCGGGACCTCTTTCTGGTAACAGTGGCACTGTATAACTCTCCTTTCCTACATTTGTCACAGCTGTATATTGCCTGTTCACAGCAGTTCTCTCACCCTTTTCATATCTCATTTTCTGCCCCAAATAATCAGACTTCAGAAGCAACAGCAGCTCACAGGGCTTGCCCTTCCTGAAGCCAGCTGGAAGTCTGGGGTTCACTGGCAGAGGCGGCTGCAAGGGGGCACTGTGGTGATGGTAGGGGCCACCAGAAGAGCGAAGAAAGGGCAGAGAGACCTTAGGGAGGATATAGGTTCAGTGCTCAAGAGAGGAGGCAAAAGAGGACTAGATTTCTGGTTACAGAAGATAAGGAACATGGATGGAGATGTGGAAAGAAGAGAATGAGAATGTCTTGGGAAGAACCATAATTTGGACAGAAAGAAAGTTTATTAATGATATCAAGGCATTCTCTGTCTCATTTTAGCCACATATGTAGAAATGAAAAGCCTAGTGGAAATGTACAGATTGTGTTTGGCAAAGGGCAAGTTATATTCTTAATAAGAGCCCAACATTGGCAATGAAAAATCTAGCTTTCTTGTGTTATAGTAGTTCCTCAACACAGCAACAGAATAGTTTCACAACACAGTTGTGAAAAAAGTGGAATTATGGAGTAATAAAAATATTCTAATATCTGATGCTGATTAGGAAAAACATAAACTCAAGGTCTGTTGGGAGGTGCTCAGAATAAAGACCTAAACATCTAGAAAGAAAAGCAAGCCCCTTTCCAATAACACAGCCTACTCATGAAGGGCTGAAATATTTTTTAGGAATCAGAAACATATGACTTAAAACAAAAGAATGATGAGATTTAATGCAAAATTCAAGGAGTTTTTTTTTTTATTCATTTGGGTTCAGTAAACATTTAAGTTTCTGCTGCCCACATTGGGCTATCACTGAGAAGAGGTGCTTGGCTGGTTGAGACAGACATGTGCAGTACTGCCACAATACAGCTGAAAAGCATGTGCACCTGCCCATGTGTGGGAGGTGCAAAGGTGGTTGAGAGCAAGTGGTAACGTGTGTGGATGAGTATAGGGAGAAGGGGCTGGGAATGGTTCACTGGAGGCAACCATGTTGCATAACAAACCATCCCAAAACTTGGTGGTTTGCAATAACAATTTTTTTCGCCCATGATCTGAAAGTCATTGGTAGGAAGGGGATCAGATTTGCTCCATGGGGTTCTCATCCACTTTGAACCAGTGGCTACTCCAGGATATGTTCTCATGGCAAATGGCAGGAATGCAAGAGGACAAGTGGACATATGCAATGTCTCTAAAGGCTTGGCTTGAAATTGTCATGATACCATGTCTGCCCACATGTCATCAGCTAGAGCAACTGAACATGGCCAAGCTCAACCTCCATGGAGTGGAGAAATACACTCTACCCACTCTAGCGGAAGGTGACACAGTCACCAGGCAGAGAGGGGATGCATAGTCTTAGCATGAAGGGAGAAATGGAGAACAGGAGCAATCCACTGAACTACCTTGGTTGGTAACGCCCAAGCAGGGTTTTGAAGGATAAATAGAAGCTGGCCAGGCAGTGGGATGGAAAAATTTCATTTTATAATAGGCTTGGCTCAGATTAGCACCATTATAATTTCCCTAAGATGTCAATTATTGAATTTCAGGTATGAAAGAAAGGAAACTGGATGCCTTCCTTGCTCTCTTCCAAGTTGACACTGCAGTTTTTAGTTCTTCTCTGCACAATCCTCAAAGGAGTTCCTTATATGAGTTCTGTTGCTTTCTGTTCAACCTGAAAGTTGCAAAATTGAACTGACGAGAAAGGCCCTGGGTAATAGTGACCATGAGGAAGAAGATGACTTGGAATGTTGTGAAGCATCTTTGTATTCAAAAGGCAGCTGGCTGCCCTCCCCAGTGAGTCACACATAAAGGGCCCCTGTTTATTGGTGTCTCCGGTCCTACTGAACACTCGGTGTTCGTGGGTTCCCCAGGAAGCCCTGAGAGTACACTTTGAAAATCAGATACATGTCTGTAAATGACCTTCCAGTTCTGTCTCCTCAGATCGCTGTGAATAATCGTGTGAGGACTGCTGTCCAGAGAGCAGGGAGCCTGAAGTCAAGGCATTCCAAGGGGCTTCAGGCATCCTCAGTTTCTTTATGAAGAGCATTTCATTCTCCTAAGGGAGTGGTGGGGAGGCTGCACCAGGAAGACAGAGGGCAAATCCTAGTGTGTGTGAGAGAGAGAGAAAAAAAGAGAGAGGGAGACAGACAGAGACAGAGAGACAGAGATAGAGAGACAGAAAGAGAGAGACAGACAGAGACAGAGAGACAGGAACAGAGAGAGGTATTCTGGATAAGATAGCAGAGAGGAGGCAGGACTAGCTTGCAGCTCCAGCTCTGACAGACAGAGCAGCATGTGGAGACTCACATCGCAAACTTTTGCTCCAAGACCTACTGCAGGAACATACTGGGAAAGCCGAGGGAATCCACAGACCCTTTGAAGGAACTAGATCACTGCTGTAGGCTCCCTGAGATGCCGAAAACCTGTGAGTCGGCTTGCTTTCTCAACATGGAGGCTTGTGGCCTGGGGCAAGTTCTCGGCCCTGATCACCAGCTGCCTGGAAATAGACTTGGTGCTATTGGGAGGGCACAGTGGGAGTGAGACCAGCCTCTAGGACTGTGGGCTGCGTGGGGGCAGAGTGAGGCCTGTGACTGCCAGCTTTTCCTCTGGTAAAGTAATACAGGTGACCTGTATTACTCAGCAGAGGCAGCCATAATCCCCCTAGGAATATAACTCAACTGGACTGGGAACCACACTCCCATTCCCCACAGCAGCTGCAGCAAGCCCTGCCCAAGGAGAGGTTGCCCTCAGACACGACTATCCCTCCCCCCACCTGGTGGTCTTTCTCCACTGGCCCTGGTAGGCAAAGACAAAAGACATAATCTCTTGGGAGCTCTATGGCCCTCCCCACCACCTGAGAAACCTGAATACTTAAGCAGGTGTCCCTAGGGCAAGTTTGCATCCTCCCTATATATAGGACTACAGCTGATGCACTCTTGAAAGGGCCACCTCCTGGCTGGAGGCCAATCGACATAGAATTAGCACACTAAACAAAACACAGCCAAAGACCCTGCAGGGTCCACTTTACTTCCTTGGTATCTCCACGGGAGCATGGGTCGGTCTCCATGGCTGCAAGACCTGAAGACAGATCACATCACAGGACTCTTTGCAGACACTCCCGAGTACCAGCATGGAGATCGGTAGCTCCACTGGGTGGCTAGACCTAGAAGAGCAAAAACAATCACTACAGTTTGGCTTTCAGGAAGCCCCATTCCTAGGGGAAGAGGGAAAACACCACATTAAGGGAGCATCCTGTGGAACAAAAGAATCGGAACAGCAGCCCTTGAGTCCGAGATCTTCCCTCCGACATAGTCTACCCGAATGAGAAGGAACCAGAAAGCAATTCTGGTAATATGACAAAACAAGGTTCTTTAACACCCCAAAGGTCGTACTAGCTCACCAGCAATGGATTCAAACCAAGATGAAAATAGTTTGCCAGACAAAGAATTCAGAAGGTCAAGTATTAAGCTAATCAAGGATGCACCAGAAAAAGGTGAAGTCTAATTTAATGAAATCAAAAACATGATACAGAATATGAAATAAAAATTCTTCAGTGAAATAGAGAGTATAAATAAAAAACAGTCACAACTTTTGGAAATCAAGAACACATTCAGAGAAATGCAAAATTCACTGGAAAGCCTCAGCAATAGAATCAAACAAGCAGAAAAAAAACTTCAGAGCTCGAAGACAAGGCTTTTGAATTAACTGAATCCATCCATCAAAGACAAAGAAAAAAGAATTTTAAAAAATGAACAAAGCCTCCAAGAAGTTTGGGACTACATTAAACAGCCAAACCTAAGAATAACTGGTGTTCCTGAGGAAGAAGAGAAATCTAAAAGTTTGGAAAACGTATTTGAGGGAATAATCAAGGAAAACTTCCCTGGCCTTGATAGAGATCTAGACATTCAAATACAAGAAGCTCAAAGAACACCTGGGAAATTCATCACAAAAAGATTATTGCCTAGGCACATAGTCATCAGGTTATCTAAAGTCAAGATGAAGCAAAGAATCTTAAGAGCCGTGAGGCAAAAGCATTTGGTAACCTCTAAAGGAAAATCTATCAGATTAATAGCAGATTTCTCAGCAGAAACCCTACAAGCTAGAATGAATTGGGGTCCTATTTTTAACCTCCTTAAACAAAACAATTACCAGCCAAGAATTTTGTATTCAGCAAAACTAAGCTTCAAAAATGAAGAAAAGATACAGTCTTTTCCAGACAGACAAACTGAGAGAATTCACCACTACCAAGCCAGCACTACAAGAACTGCTAACATAAGCTCTAAATCTTGAAACGAATCCTTGAAATGCAACAAAATAGAACCTCCTTAAAGCATAAATCTCACAGACCCTATATAACAATAATGCAATGAGAAAACAACAACAACAAGGTATTCAGGGAACAAAGAGCACCATGAATAGAATAGTACCAGCGGGGCGCCATGGCTCACGCCTGTAATCCCAGTACTTTGGGAGGTCAAGGTGGGCGGATCATGAGGTAAGGAGATCAAGACCATCCTGGATAACACGGTGAAACCCCATCTCTACTAAAAATACAAAAAATTGGCCAGGTGTGGTGGCACACGCCTGTAATCCCAGCTACTCGGGAGGCTGAAGCAGGAGAATCGCTTGAACCTGGGAGGCAGAGGTTGTAGTGAGCCGAGATTGCACCACTGCACTCCAACCTGGGTGACAGAGTGGCACTCCATCTCGAAAGAAAATAAATAAGAATAGTACCTCACATCTCTCAATACTAACATTGAGTGTAAATGGCCTAAATGCTCCACTTAAAAGATACAGAATGGCAGAATGGATCACCAACTAAGTTTCTGCTGTCTTCAGGAAACTCATCTAACACATAAGGACTCACATAAACTTAAGGTAAGGGGCTAGAAAAAAAAATTCCATGCATATGGACACCAAAAGCAAGCAGGGGTAGCTATTCTTATATTAGACAAAACAAACTTTAAAGCAACAGCAGTTTAAAAAGACAAAGAGGGACTTTATATAATGATAAAAGGACTAGTCCAACAGGAAAATATCATGATTCTAAATATATACGCACCTAATGCTGGAGCTCCCAAACTTATAAAACTACTACTACTCAACCTAAGAAATGAGATAGACAGCAACACAGTAACAGTGGAAGACTTCAATACTCCACTGACAGCATTAGACAGGTCATCAAGACAGAAAGTCAACAAAGAAAAAATGGACTTAAACTACACTCTAGAACAAATGGACTTAACAGATACTTACAGAACATTCTACCCAACAACTGCAGAATATACATTCTATTCATCAGCACATGGAACATCCTCCAAGATAGATCATATGATAGGCCACAAAACAAGTCTCAGACAATTTAGGAAAACTGAAATTATATCAAGTACTCTCTCAGACCACAGTGAAATAAGATTGGAAATCAACTCCAAAAGGAACCCTCACAACCATGCAAGTACATGAAAATTTGATAACCTGCTCCTGAATGATCACTGCGGCACCAATGAAATCAAGATGAAGATTAAAAGATCCTTTGAACTAAACGATAATAGTGACACAAGCTGTCAAAACCTCTGGGATACAGCAAAAGCGGTGCTAAAAGGAAAGTTCATAGCACTAAATGCCTACATCAAAAAGTCTAAAAGAGCACAAATAGACAATCTAAGGTCACACTTCATGAAACTGGAGAAACAAGAACATACCAAACCCAAACCCAGCAGAAGTAAAGAAATAAGTGTGCCTGTAGTCCCAGCTACTTGAGAGGCTGAGGCAGGAGAATCGCTTGAACCCAGGAGATGGAGGTTGCAGTGAGCTGAGATCGCGCCACTGCACTCCATCCTGGGTGATAGAGTGAGACTCTGTCTCAAAAAAAAAAAAAAAAAAAAAAAAGAGAAATAACCAAGACCAGAGCAGAGCTAAATGAAATTCAAACAAACAAACAAATAAAGTTACCAAAGATAAATGAAACAAAAAGCTGGTTCTTTGAAAAGATAAATAAAATTGATAGACCATTTGCAAGGTTAACTAAGAAGAGAGAAGATCCAAATAAGCTCAATTAGAAATAAAACAGGAGATATTACAACTGATACCACAGAAATAAAAGATTATTCAGGGTTACTATGAACACCTTTATGCACATAAACTAGAAAACCTAGAAGAGATATCTATATCTATATCTATATCTATAAATAGATATAGATATTTATATATATATATTTATATTTGTGTGTGTGTATATATATATATATATGTATAAATTCCTGGAAATATACAACCCTCCTACATTAAACCAGGAAGATATAGAATCTCTGAACAGACCAATAACAAGCAGCAAGTTTGAAACGGTAATTTAAAAAACTGCCAACAACAAAAAAAGCCCAAGTCCAGATGATTCACAGCTGAATTCTATCAGACATTCAAAGAAGAATTGGTACCACTCCTATTGACACTATTCCAAAAGACAGAGAGAGAAGGAATCCTCCCTAAATCATTCTGTGAAGCCAGTATCAACCTAATACCAAAACCAGGGAAGGACATAACAAGAAAGGAAAACTATAGACCAATATCCCTAATGCACATAGATGCAAAAATCCTCAATAAAATACTAGCTAACCAAATCCAACAGCATATCAAAAAGATAATCCACCATGATCAAGTGGGTTTCACATCAGGGATGCAGGGATGGTTTCACATATGTAAGTCAATGAATGTGATACACCACATAAACAGAACTAACAAAAATCACATGATCATATCAATAGATGCAGAAAAAGCATCTGGTGTAAAAATAGGCACATAGACCAATGGAATAGAATAGGGAACCCAGAAATATGCCAAGTACTTACAGCCAACTGATCTTCAACAAAGCAAACAAAAAATAAAGTGAGGAAAGGACATCCTAATCCACAAATGGTGTTGGGATAATTGGCAAGCCACATGTAGAAGAATGAAAGGGGATCCTCATCTCTCACCTTATACAAAAATCAACTCAAGATGGATCAAAGACTTAAATCTAAGACCTGAAACCATAAAGATTCTAGAAGATAATATTGAAAAAAACGCCTCTAGACGTCGGCTTAGGCAAAGACTTCATGACCAAAAACTCAAAAGCAAATCAACAAAAACAAAGATAAATAGATGGGACTTAATTAAGCTAAAAAGCTTCTGCACAGCAAAGGAAATAATCAGCAGAGTTAACAGACAACTGGGAGTGGAAGAAAATTTTCACAGTCTATACATCTGACAAATAACTAATATCCAGAATACACAAAGAACGCAAACAAATCAGCAAGAAAAAAAACAATCCCATCAAAAAGTGAGCTAAGGACATGAATAGACAATTCTCAAAAGAAGGTATACAAATGGCCAACAAGCATATGGAAAAATGCTCAACATCACTAATTATCAGGAAAATGCAAATCAAAACCACAATGTTATACTACCTTGCTCCTGCAAGAATGGCCATAATCAAAAAATCAAAAAATAATAAATGTTGATGTGGATGTGGTGAAAAGAGAACACTTTTACACTGTTGATGGGAATGTAAATTGGTACAACCACTATGAAAAACAGTGTGGAGATTCCTTAAAGAACTAAAAGTAGATTCAGCAATCCCCCTAGTAGGTATCTACCCAGAGGAGAAGATACTTGCACACACATGTTTATAGCAGCACAATTTGCAATTGCAGAAATATGGAACCAGCCCAAATGCCCATCAGTCAATGAGTGTATAAAGAAAATGTGATACACACACACACACACATACACACACACACACACACACACACACACACACACACACCATGGAATACTGCTCAGCCATAAAAAAGAATGAAATAATGGCATTTGTAGCAACCTGATTGGAAATGAAGACTATTATTCTAAGTGAAGTAACTCAGAAATGGAAAACCTAACATTGTATGTTCTCACTCTTATGTGGGAGCTAAGCTATGAGAGAGGACACAAAGGCATAAGAACAATACACTGGACTTTGGGGACTCGGGTGGAAAAGGGTGGGGGGTGGTGAGGGATAAAAGACTACACATTGGGTACAGTGTACACTGCTCGGGTGATGGGTGCACCAAAATCTCAGAAATCACCACTAAAGAACTTATTCATGTAACCAAACACCACCTGTTCCCTAAAAACCCATTGAAATAAAAATAATAACAATTAAAAAAAAAAAAAGAAACAGAGACAGAGAGCTGGGAGTGGTGGTAATAGGGCAGTTGGAGACAAAAAAGCTCTGGCAAGCCTACTTTCCTGCTGGACATCTTGACTGTCTGATCATGTTTAAGAGTATAAAGGCCACAGAGTGGACCATCCAGAGAGCTACTGAGTAAAGGCAGAGGTGACAAGGAGATTCAATAAACCAAAGGAGGCTCAGGCCTACCAAAAAACCCAAACCCAAACAAACAATCCAAAAATAAATCAGCAAACCAACCAATCCTTCTCATCTTGGCAAATGGCACCAACCAACCTAGTTGTTTAAGCTAAAATCTAGGTGTTATCTTTGTGTGTGTGTGTGTGTGTGTGTAAATCTAGGTCTAAAGAGATATCTTTTAAATCTTTTTAATTTGACTGTTATTTAATAGATTTGGATTTGCATTGTAGTTTTCCTAGAGCTTTTTCCATGTTAGCATTATGCCTTAAATCTATTTTCCCTTTGTATTTTTTATTGCAAAATTTTTTTTTTTTTTTAATAGAGTTTCGCTCTTGTTACCCAGGCTAGAGTGCAGTGGTGTGATCTCAGCTCACTGCAACCTCTGCCTCCCGGGTTCAAGTGATTCTCCTGCCTCAGCCTCCTAAGTAGCTGGGATTACAAGCATGCACCACCGTACCCGGCTAATTTTTGTATTTTCAGTAGAGATGGGGTTTCACCATATTGGTCAGGCTGGTCTCGAACTCTTGACCTCAGGTGATCCACCCACCTCGTCCTCTCAAAGTGCTGGGATTACAGGCGTGAACCACCACTCATAGCCTGCAAACTTTTTTTTAACAGACTTGTAACACACATGCGGGAAAGTCCTTAAATCATAAGTGTGCCTCTCAGTGACTTTTTAGAAATAAAGTGAATGCATCTGAGCAATAAGAAAACAAATCAAGAACAGATGTTACCAGCAAGCCAGAATCTGCCCTTCTGCTCTGCAACCCGGATCCCCTCCCATTCAGCAGCCCCACTTCAAGGGCAGCCTCCTGACTTCCAACATCATCTTGCCTGCTTTTTAATTTGATATAAATGCAACCCTAAAGAAGGTGCCCTTTGGTGTCTGGCTTCTGTGATTCAGCATTATGTTTGTGAGACTCATCCATGTTGTCTGGGGCCATTGTTTTCCCAGTCATTGCTATACAACATAGCACTACGTTATATGAGTAGTCCATAATTTGTTTATCCATTTCACTGTAGGCATTTGGTTTCTTTTCAGTTTGGGGCTGTTGTTAGTAAAGCAGTGAGCGTTCTTGCACTTGCCTTTTGGGGAGCATGTGCACCTTGATCCTGGGTGTACATCTAGGAGTGTGATTGCTGGGTGTGTGTGCTGCTTTAGTAAATACCACCAGCTTCCCAAAGTGGCCATGCCAGTTTCCATCCCTAGGAGTTGTCTCTAACAGTTTTTTTTTTCCCTTCACTCTTCATCTCCCACATCCAATCAAGCAGTAAATCCTGTGAACCCTATCTCTAAAACAAATCCTGAACTTGTGGTTTCTCCCTGTCTCTAGCCCTGCCCACCCCAACCTTGTCACTGTCATCTACTTCCTCAATGCAGCAAGATCCTCCTGACAAGCCTGGCTGCTGCCTTGCTGAAGCCACATCAGTTCATTCGACATACAGCATCCAGAGTCGCCTCTAAAAACTGTGCCCCAGGCCATGTGCAGTGGCTCACACCTGTAATCCCAGCACTTTGGGAAGCCGAGAGAGCGATCACTTGAGGTCAGCAGTTCAAGACCAGCCTGGCCAACATGATGAAACTCTATCTCTACTAAAAATACAAAAATTAGCCAGGCGTGGTGACGTGCACTTGTAGTCCCAGTTATTCAGGAAGCTGAGGCACGAGAATCGCTTGAACTGAGAGGCAGAGGTTGCAGTGAGACGAGATCGCACCACTGCACTCCAGCCTGGGCGACAGAGTGAGACTCTGTCTCAAAAAAAAAAAAACAAAAAAAACTGTGCCCCGGATCATGCACACCTTACTTCAAATCCGCCCCTCGCCCCATTGCTTTCTACTGTATTCAGAATGAAATTCAAATGCCTCACTCTAGTATTCTATCTATTGCTGTATAGCAAGCCATCTTCAAACCAAGTAGCTTAAAACAATCAACAACATGTATTTACACACCATTCTGCAATTGGGGCAAGGCTCAGTGGGGACAGCTTGTCTCTGCTGCATGTGATATCAGCTGGGGCAGGTTGACCCAGGCCGGACGTCCAGGATGGTTCCACTCATATATGTGGCACCTCAGATGGTGTGATCAGAACCAGAGGGCTGGCCAGGCCTCTCTGTTTTCTCTCTGTAGTCTCTCATCCTCTGGGGCCCCTCTCTCTTTTTCCACACAGTGTCTCTCCAGCAAGGAGGGTGGATTTCTTTATGTAGTGGCTCAGAGCTCCAAGAGGAAAAAGCAAGTGCTTCCATGCCTTCTACGCCGTAGACCTAGAACTGCCCAGTGTCACTTCCATTGTATTCTGTTGGTCAAAGCAAGTCACGTGTGAGTGTAAGGCTAGATCTGATTGGAGGAAAAGCAGACTCTGTCTCTTGACGAAGGAGCAAACTGTGCTCCCTACAGGGATGGATGACTTGCTGGTGGCCTTTCTTTGAAGACATCTGCCACACCTGGCCTCAAAGCTCCTGCCTTTCTTTCTGTCCTCACATCTCACCTTGCTGCTCCTCAGCAGCCAAACGCATCAGTTTGTTTGTTTGTTTGTTTTGAGAAGGAGTCACTCTGTCGTCCAGTCTGGAGTGCAGTGGCATGATCTCGGCTCACTGCAACCTCTACCTCCCAGATTCAAGCGATTCCCCTGCCTCAGCTTCCCCAGTAGCTGGGACTACAGGTGCATGCCACCATGCTTGGCTAATTTTTTGTATTTTTAGTAGATACAGGGTTTCACCATGTTGGCCAGGCTAGTCTCGAACTTCTGACCTCAAGTGATCCACCCACCTCCGCCTCCCAAAGTGCTGGGATTACAGGCATGAGCCACTGTGCCCGGCCCATAGGCATCTTTTGGTTCCTTAAGAGCACCAGTCTCATCTCTACCCTGGGGACTTTGCCCTGGCTATTCATCTGCTGAAATGTTCTTCCCTTGAGTTTTTGCATAACTGGATTCTTTTTGTCATTAAACTCAATTTAATTTGGTAGAAATTGACATAAAGAAACACAAAGTTCCTTTGGTAGAAAAGGAAAAATAGTCACTGGAACAACTAGAGCGAGGAGAGAGTGAGGAGGGCAAGGCCTGAAAAACTGGGTAGTACTGTTCTTGCTACCTGGGTGATGGGATCATTCATACCCCAAACCTCAGCATGAGGGCATATACCTGTGTAACAAACCTGCTCATGTACTCCCTGAATCTAAATTAAAAGTTGAATTAAAAAAAAAAAGAACTCAGTTTAAATATCACTTCCTCAGGGCAATCATCCCTGACATCCAAAAAAAGCAGTGCCCAAGTCCCATTTCTTTTTTTTTTTGAGATGGAGTCTTGCTCTGTCGCCCAAGCTGGAGTGCAGTGGCGCGATCTCGGCTCACTGCAACCTCCGCCTCCCGGGTTCACGCCATTCTCCTGCCTCAGCCTCCCAAATAGCTGGGACTACAGGTGCCTGCCAGCGCGCCCGGCTAATTTTTTGTATTTTCAGTAGAGACGGGGTTTCACCATGTTAGCCAGGATGTTCTCTATCTCCTGACCTCATGATCTGCCCGCCTTGGCCTCCCAAAGTGCTGGGATTACAGGCATGAGCCACCGCGCCCGGCCCCAAGTCCCATTTCTTGCCACTTACTTCTTTCCTAATACCTCTCACCATCTACGTCTGCAGATGTGGGTAAGCGTGTGTATGTTTATATATATTGGTTGTCTGCATCCACACAATAGAATAGAAAGAGACATTGTCTAAATCCCAGTATGTAATACATTACCCATCACATAGGATTTGCTCAGTAGATAGCTTTCTAATAACTGTATAATGTAATAGGTTTTTAAATCAATAGAACTACATTTTCTTTCTTTCTTTTGAGACGGAGTCTCAGTCTTGTCCCCCAGGCTGGAGTGCAGTGGTGTAACCTCAGACTCACTGCAACCTCTGACACCCGGGTTCAAGCGATTCTCTTGCCTCAGCCTCCTGAGTAGCTGAGATTAGAGGCATGCGCCACCACACCCCGCTAATTATTTTTTTTTGTATTTTGAGTAGAGATGGGTTTTCACCATGTTGGTCAGGCTGGTCTCGAACTCCTGACATCAAATGATCTGCCCATCTCAGCCTCTCAAAATGCTGGGATTACAGGTGTGAGCCACCGCACCTGGCTTCTTTCCTTCTTTTGTTGAAATATGCTTCTAATGTGCAGCTTCTTGTTTAGATTCTTGTGCAAAATCATTTCTTGCATAGAATCACTTGTGCCGCAATGTGGAGAATCCTATTCCATATTCTTATTGTTCATTATTTACACATATCCTACATGTTTACTGTAATCCTGAGTAAAATCCCCTTGGATTTTTTCAGGGAGCTTCGAAACTGATTCAAAAATTTATATGGAAGATGTAGGAATAGGAAGACTGATCTAGGAAAAGTTAAAATAAGCTTGAAAAAGAAGAATGGTAACCTAAGGTATATGTATAAGGATGTGTACTACTGATAACATTATTGAATCTGCATCATAGCACAAATGAGCTACTGATAACATTGGAAAAATCGTAAGTGGGATTGAAGCTGATTAAATAAGTTAGTAAACATCCTCACAAGGAAATAGCAAACAACCATTAAGAAGAAAGAAATAGCTCTCTATTCATCAATATGGAAGGTCTCCAGATGTTAAATGAATGATACGTGAAGTATTTGTAGAAGACTAATGGTTTGAGGCATCAAATGATGTTAGGCTCTCTTCCTTCACCATACTGCTAAGAATGAAGACCAGAGTTATAAAAGCCTTGACTCAGTGCCTCTGCTCCTACTGGAGGAGCCATGAGCCTTATATCAGGAACAGCCAGAAGGCACTGAATGATTTTAACCATGGATAATGGCTGAACATGATTAGGCTTGCATTTTGCAAAGATTCCTCTGGCTGACATGCAGAGAAGGGATTAGAGGGGATTGGAGAAGAATTAGAAATGATGCGAGGAGGCCAATTGCAGTAATCCAGCAGAGATGATGGAGGCTTATAATATGGAGACCATGATAAAGATAAAAAGACATGGAAAGATTAGAAAAACATGTGTGGAGTAAAATGAGCAGGACTTGGTGATAATTAGTCTTCTTAGGGGTTTTTGTTGGGGAGTAAGTGATGATATCACATCTTCACCAGGCCAGTCCCCTCCCGTGCATTCTCTGCACCCTTGTCTTTATCTTTGATTCTGTATCAGCATCTACCTCAGTGCTTGGCACGTGGTAGTCAATGGCCACACTGTGCCTGTGTGACCAGGCACAGTGGCTCATGCCTGTAATCCCAGCACTTTGGGAGGCCAATGTGGGCAGATCACTTGAGGTCAGGAGTTCAAGACCAGCCTGACCAACATGGTGAAACCCTGCTTCTACTAAAAATACAAAAAAGTTAGCCAGGTGTGGTGGTGCATGCCTATAATCCCAGCTCTCAGGAGGCTGAGGCAGGAGAATTGCTTGAACCTGGGAGGCAGAGGTTGCAGTGAGCCAAGATTGCACCACTGCACTCCAGCCTGGGTGACAGAGCAAAACTCCGTATCAAAAAAAAAAAAAAAAAAAGGTAATTCAATACAGATCTGTGGAATGAGATGGAGTGCAGGTGACCACGGCATGTACAATTTAAAATCTTGTAGCTCATTTGTGCTATGATGCAGATTCAATATTGGAGGAGTCAAATCGATTACCCTTTTTTGAAAACAGATGGATAAAAGTGTAAGCAGTTAGCAGAATATGATCTGTGGGGTAAGAACTGATGAATGGAATAAGTTAGTGATATGGTTTGGATGTGTGTCCCCTCTAAATCTCATGTTAAAATGTCATCCCCAGTGTTGGGGGTGGGGCCTTGTGAGAGATATTTGGATCATGGAAGTGGATCTCTCATGAATGGCTTAGCTCCATTCTCTTGGTAATAAGTGAGTTCTCACTATGAATTCACCTGAAATCTGGTTGTTGAAAAGTGTGTGGCATCTCCTCCCTTGCTCCCATTCTCATCATGTGATACTCTGGCTCCCCCTTTACCTTCTGCCATTATTGATAGCTTCCTGAGGCCTCACCAGAAGCTAAGCATATATCAGCTGATGCATCCTGTAAAGTCTGCAGAACTGTGAGCCAATTAAACATCTTTTTCTTTATAAATTATCCAGCCTTCGCTGGACACAGTGGCTCACGTCTGTAATCCCAGCACTTTGGGAGGCCAAGGTGGGTGGGTCATGAGGTCAAGAGATTGAGACCAGCCTGGCCAACATGGTGAAACCCAATCTCTACTAAACATACAAAAAATAGCCAGATGTGGTGGCACACACCTGTAGTCCCGCTACTTGGGAGGCTGAGGCAGGAGAATCACTTGAACCTGGGAGGTGGAGGTTGCAGTGAGCTGAGATTGTGCCACTGCACTCCAGCCTGGGTGACAGTGTGAGACTCCATCTCCCCTCTACCCCCCAGAGAAATTACCCAGCCTCAGATATTCCTCTATAGTGAAGCAAGAATGCCTTGACACAGAAAATTGGTACTGGGAGTGGGGCATTGCTATAAAGATACCTGAAGATGTGGAAGCAACTTGGATTTGGGTAATGGGCAGAATTTGGAGGCCACAGAAGAAGGCTGGAAGATGAGGGAAAGTTTGGAACTTCTTAGAGACTAGTTAAATGGTTGTAATAAAAATGCTGATAGTGATGTGGACAGTGAAGTCGAGGCTGATGAGATCTCAAAGGGAAATGTGGAACTTATGGGAAACTGGAGCAAAGATCACCTTGGTTATGTTTTAGCAAAGAACTTGGCTGTATCATACCCTAGTGATATGTAGAAGTTTGAATTTAACAATGATGACTTAGGGTATCTGGCATAAGAGATATCTAAGCAACAAAGCATTCAAGATGTGGCCTGGCTGCTTCTAAGAGCCTATTCTTAAATGTGGAAGTAAATAAATGACTTAAAGTTGGAGCTTATATTTAAAAGGGAATCAGAGCATAAAAATTTGGAAAATTTGCAGTCTAGCCATGTGATAGAAAAGAAAAGCCCATTTTCAGGGGAAGAATACAAGCAGGCTGCAGAACAACCCTTGCTGGAGAGATTAGCATGACTATAAGGGAGCCAAGTGCCAATATCCAAGATATTGGGAGAAAGGCCTCAAAGGCATTTCAGATATCTCTGAGGTAGCCCTTCTTATCACAGGCTCAGAGGCCTAGGAGGAAAGAACGGTTTTGTCAGCCAGGCCCAGGGTGCTGATGCCCTGCACCACCCTGGGAAATTGTTCCCTGCATCCTGGCTACTCCAGCTCCAACCTTGGCTCCAAAGGGCCCAGGTACAGCCCAGGTCACAGCTCCAGAAGGTGCAAGCCATAAGCCCTGGTGGCTTCTATGTGACGTTAAGCCTGCAGGTGCTCAGAATGCAAGAGTAAAGGAAGCTTGGCAACTTCCATCTAGATTTTAGATGATGTATAAGAAAGCCAGGGTGCTCAGGCAGAACCCTGCCACAGGGGTGGATCCCATGCACACTACTAGGCCAGTGCCAAGGGGAAATGTAGGGTTGAAGCCCCCACACAGGGTCCCCACCAGGGCACTGCCTAGTGGAGCTGTAGGAATGGGGCGACTGCCTTCCAGACCCCAGAATGGTAGATCCACCAGCAGCTTGCCTCCTGCACCTGAAAAAGTTGCAAGCACTGAACTCTAACCTGTGAACTCTGCAAAACCACAGGGGCATGGCTGCCCAAAGAGCTCAACCTTTACTTCAATGTGCCCAGGATGAAGGACATGGCATCAAGGATTATTTTAGAGGTTTAAGATTTAATATCTACCCTGCTGGGTTTCAGACTTGCATGGGGCCTGTAGCCATTTTCTTTTGTTCAATTTATTTCTTTTGGAATGGTAATGTTTAAATAATGCCTGTACTACCATTGTATCTTGGAAGTAAATAACTGTTTTGATTTTACAGGCTCATAGGCGGAAGGAGATGAGTCTCAGATGACTTAGGACTTTGGACTTGATTAACGAGTTGAAATGAATTAAGATGTTGGGAGACTGTTGGGAAGGGATAATTGTATTTTG
This sequence comes from Pongo abelii, assembly GCF_028885655.2. Taxonomy (NCBI): domain Eukaryota; kingdom Metazoa; phylum Chordata; class Mammalia; order Primates; family Hominidae; genus Pongo; species Pongo abelii. Next base: position 76,686,528 of record NC_071998.2, read on the forward strand.
CAATATGAGAAAGACATGAGATTTGGGGGACCAGGGGACAGAATGATATGGTTTGGATATTTGTCTCCTCCAAATCTCATGTGGAAATGTCATCCCCAGTATTAGAGGTGGGGCCTGGTGGGAGATGTTTGGATCATGGGAGCAGATCCCTCATGAATGGCTTAGCACAATCCCCATCACCATCTGAGTTCATATAAGATCTGGTTGTTTAAAAGTTTAAAAAAAGTTTAAAAGTTTCCATTTCTCCTTGCTCCTGCTCTCACTGTGTGATATGTTGGCTCTTGCTTTGCCTTCCACCTTGATTGTAAGCTTCCTGAGGCCTCCCCAGAAGACAAGCAGATTCCAGTGCCATGCTTCCTGTACAGCCTGCAGAACCATTAGCCAATTAAGTCTGTTTTCTTTATAAATTACCCAGCCCCAGGTATTTCTTTATAGCAATTCAAGAATGGACTAACACAGTTAGAAATAGATTTTTTTTTTTAAGTCCAAAGAGCATAGCAAACATCAATGTAAGGACTAAAGTATCTACTGTTCCTGTCTCATACCTGCTGTACTTCTGATAAGAACACCCTCTTTCCTGGGACCTCAAATACTTAGACAACCCCCATTCATTTTTTGAGATGAAGCTTAAACATGTCCACCTTGTAAAGCCTCTCTTGATCCACCCAAACCTGGAGAACTTCAGTGATTGCATTTACATTGGCTCCTACCTTAATTATCCCTCAGTGATTGCATTTACGCCAGCCCCAACTCAAAGATTGCATTTACACTGGACTACACATCTTTATGTCCCCCATAGACAGCTGTCCCCCAGGTACCTGCTTTGTTCATTTCACATCCCAGCATCCATTAGAATGCCTCTCTTGTGGTAGGCATTTCACTCTAAAATCCTTTTGGGAACAAAGTGACTATGTGATTTGAAGAGAAAAAGAAAAAAATAAAGGAAGGAAGCAAGCAAGGCAGGAAGGATAGAAGGAAGGAAGGAGCAAGAACATTAAGAATGTTCAAGTTGGCTGGGCGTGCTGGCTCACACCTGTAATCCCAACACTTCGGGAGGCCTAGGTGGGTGGATCACCTGAGGTCAGGAGTTCAAGACCAGCCTGACCAACATGGTGAAACTCCATCTCTACTAAAAATACAAAAATTAGCTGGGCATGGTGGCGGGCACCTGTAATCCCAGCTACTCAGGAGGCTGAAGCAGGAGAATCACTTGAACCTGGAGGTGGAGGTGGCAGTGAGCCGAGATTGCACCACTGCACTCCAGCCTGGGTGACAAAGTGAGACTCCATCTCAAACAAACAAACAAAAAGAATGTTCAAGTTATTATATAATAAGTGATTTTAAATATTAATAACTGAAATTTTACTGAAGTACACATTTTGTTCAACTCAAGTTAGAGGCAGCACAGTTTAGAAAAAAAAGGTACTGAGCTATGAAAGCAGAAGTTTTGGTTTTGACACTTGACTTTCCTCTCTGCTCACCTTGCTACTTTTCAAGTTTTTTAAATCTGTTAACAGATAAGGGATTGGACCTCATCTGTAAGGTCCTTTCCAGTCCTTTTTTTTTTTTTTTTTTTTTGAGACAGAGTTTCGCTCTGTTCCCCAGGTAGGCTGAAGTACAGTGGCATGACCTTGGCTCACTGCAACCTTTGCCTCCCGGGTTCAAGAGATCCTCGTGCCTTGGCCTCCCGAGTAGCTGGGATTACATGTGTGTGCCACCATACCTGGCTAATTTTTGTAATTTTGGTAGAGATGGGGTTTCGTCATGTTACCCAGGCTGGTCTTAAACTCCTGACCTCAGGTGATCCACCCGCTTCTGCCTCCCAAAGTACTGAGATTACAGGCTCACACCTGTAATCACCATGCCCAGCCAGATCCTTTCCAGTTCTAAAGAGTCAAGAGAGCAAGCCAGAGCAGAGTGAGCCCTGAGTTGGCTGTTCTCTTTCTCTTCATCCATCATGCACTATGAAGAGTTCTCCAGGCCATATCCCGTGCTAAGCCGGGAAGGTAGGTTGTCAGATAGAAGAAAACTTTGACCTTTAAGGCTCACAGCCCAGTGGTGAAGCAGACAGGAAACAGAGAAGGCCTCCTTTTGGATATATGCAGGGGATGCGTGGAGTCCACACTTCATATGGCCTCTGTTGGCATCAACTTTCTTCACTGGGCCCCCCAACCTTCGGTCTGCTGTCTGGCTTCTGCCCTAGCTCTTGTGTCTTGTACATGAAGTATTTGTTGGGTTAGTAAATAAATGAGTGAATTGTCATGATGGAGACACGGCCAGGGAATTCTGAAAGCAGGGAGGGGGGGGTCCTAACCCAGTCTGGACCCAGGAGACGAGGGGGAGAAGTGATGAGAAAAGGTTTTCTGGAGGGGATTTAATGATTAGGATTAGCCAGGCTAAGTGTTTGCATAATGAAGCTTCCAGGCAGTGGACACAGGCCAAGGTAGATACAGCTGGTAGAGGCCCCCAGTAGTCCAGTATGGCCAGAGGTAATGTGTGAGGCAGGGAAGGTGGCAAATAGGAGGGAGGGGAGGCCTTAAGCTCTACTGTGAAGAACTGGTATTTTCTCCTATAGGTGTAGGTTTTAGTATTGAGTGAGGCAATTAAGTTTGTCTTTTTTTTTTTTTTTTTGAGACAGAGTCTCACTGTGTTGCCCAGGCTGGAGTGCAGTGGCACCATCTTGGCTCACTGCAACCTCTGCTTGTCAGGTTCAAGCAATTATCATGCTTCAGCCTCCTGAGTAGCTGAGATTATGGGTGTGTGCCACCACACCCAGCCAAGTTTGTCTTTTAGATAGTCTACTCCCTACTAACCCTGTGTAGTATGGATTTGAAGTGGACAAGAATGGAGGCAGGAAGGCTGTTCTTTGGAGGCAGTACTAGGAATGATGTAAGAATTATGGGGGAGGGTAAACTGGGCAGAGTTATTGATCATGCAGACGTGACAGACAAGAGAAATATTTAGAAGGTGAAACCAACTGGATTTTATGTCACGTAGATGTGGATGGTGTGGGAGAGCAGTAGTCTAGGGTTATGTGATGGTTACTTTTATGTGTTAACTTCACTGGGCCGTGAGGTGCAGACTTTCGGCCAAATACTATTCTGGGAGTGTCCCTGAGGGTATTTCTGGATGAGATTAAAGTTTGAATTGGTAAACTGAAGAAGGCAGATTGCCTTCTCTAATGTGGGTGGGCCTTGTCCAATCAATCAGTTGAAGACCAGAATAGGAGGGAGCTCCTCTGGCCTGACTGGTACTACTTGAGCTAGGTCAAGCAGTCATTTCTTGCCCTCAGACTGGAACTACACCATCTACCCTCCTGTGTCTCCAGCTTGCCAACTACGGATCTTGAGACTTCTCAGACTCCATAGTTATGTGAACCAATTCTTTTTAACTCCACCACTTTACACACACACACATGCACATGCACATGCCTACTGGTTCTGTTTTTGGGTGATGGGACTATTAACTGAGCTAGGGAATGGAGTAGGAGCTGCAGGTGGAGAGAAGGTGGTGAATGTAGTCTGAAGTGCCTGTGGCAGAAGATGTTCAGTAGGCAGCTGAATCTACATGCCTGAAATGCAGGTGAGCAGAAGTGGCTGCAGATAATGGATTGAGAGTCAGCAGAATATTGGTGATGTCTGGAACCATGAGGAGGGATGTGATCACCCAGGTGAGTGTGCAGAGTGAAAAGTGTGGATCTTTTCCCCCTGAGGACATCTGCGACAGCAGTACCCAAAGAACAACCAGACAGAGAAGATTTCAGTGGGTTACAAGTGAATGGGAGCAGAGGGCCTGGAGCCTGTGAATGAGGACTACCCTTTGGAGAGCTGTAGGTAAGACAAACTTGCAAAAGATAAGATGATACAAAAGGAAAAAATGTTTTAAGATGGTTAGATGATAGGGGAAGACATAGGCTCTAGAATGCGGAGGGGCAGGATCTGGGCATGTTTAAAGGCTGTAGGAATGGGAATTGTATAACAGGGGAGCATGACAGGTTAATCCAGGTCTCCAAGCATGAATGATGGAGTCAGGGACACAGGAACAAAAGGGGGACTACCTGGACTGGACAGACTGGAGAGAGGTCATGATAGCAAGTGGACATTGATATGATTTGGATGTTTGTCTCTTCCAAATCTCATGTTGAAATGTGACTTCAAAAGCTGGAGGTGAGGCTTGGAGGGAGGTGTTTGGATCATGGAGGCGGATCCCCTGTAAATGGCTAAGTGCCATCTCCTCCGTGATAAGTGAGTCTTAACTCTGTTAGTTCACAAGACAGCCGGTTGTTTAAAGGAGTCTAGCACTTCCTTCTCTCTCTCTCGCTCTGTCTCTTGCCACGTGACATGCCTGCTCCCCCTTCACCTTTTGCCATGAGTGGAAGCTTCCTGAGGCATCACTAGAAGCAGATGCTGGTGCCATGCTGCCTGTACAGCTGCAGGACAGTGAGCCAAATCAACCTCTTTTCTTCGTAAATTACCCAGGCTCAGGTATTCCTTTATAGAAACACAAAATGGACTAACACAAACCTATATATGCCAAGTTCTATAACAATAAAACAAACAAACAAAAAAATCAAAACAGAAACAATGAAAACTTTATACTATTCTTCAAACAACTCTAGGAATCATTTTTAAGGTAGACTAATAATGTAACTTAGCAAACCAGTCACTTTGGAGAGAAAAGGAAACATTATGAATAAGTCCAGACAACAGGCATAAACAGGGATTGTCCCAGGCCAACTGGAATGTACGAAGATCCTATTTTTAGATCGCTGTTGCTTTTTGATAAAGTAATCAAGGAGAATTTTCTATTGCTTTGGTTATGTGAATCTCTTGAAAAGGTTAATTCTAGCCAGATGCAGTGGCTCATGCCTGTAATTCCAGCACTTTGGGAGGCTGATGGGGGCAGATCACCTAAGGTCAGGAGTTCGAGACCAGCCTGGCCAAGATGGTGAAACCCTGTCTTTACTAAAAATATGAAAATTCGCTGGGCATGGTGGTGGGCACCTGTAATCCCAGCTACTCAGGAGGCTGAGACAGAAGAATCACTTAAACCCAGGAGGTGGAGGTTGCAGGAAGCCAAGTTCGTGCCATTGCACTCTAGCCTGGGCGACAAGAGCAAAACTCTGTCTAAACAACAGCAACAACAAAAACCCCTTAATTCTTAGACAAGTATTTCAGAAGTATTTCAGAATATTTTGCCAGCTCCCTGTAGAAGCTGGTCCCTCTGTTACCCCAATCCAATAACCTTAAACATAAAACCTTTCTCCCAGAGACAGCTTCACACTTGATGATTCCCCCAGTGGTCACCCCAGCTTAGTAGTGTCTAGCAGTGACAATCCATCTGCCCATTATTTGTAGTCTGTCATCAATTTATTTAGTCCTCTCTTTTCTGTTCATTTCTAACCAGCATGAGGGTTTAGTTGCACAACTCCATGTATACCTGGTGGTGTTGGGGCCCATGGTCTTTGCTTTATATGATGCCACAGACTGGAAAGCACTTTGAGCAAGCCCGTAGGCTTGTTACAGATAACAGGACACCTGCCTTTTCTGTTGTGTGATAACTTGATGTTCACTATTGATGCATTATTCATTTTGATGGCATTTGATGTTGTTTTAGCATGAATGGATTTTTTTCATTACAATGAATAGTAATTCTATTTTTCACTTAGAAGGCTAAGTGCTATCGGGGCTTTGGGGGATGAATTGCTCTGGTTAGCAAAGAGAGACTACTTACGAGAGGGGGCTCCCTAAATAAGGAGTGATTAGAGTCTCCTTCAATGTCATGGAACTGACTAGCCTAGGGAGGCCCACAAGAGGCAAGGATTGAGAGGTTCATATGGACTCTCCTTCCTGGGGATAGAAGGTGATGCCGCTCCAGTTGCCTGGTATAGGCACACACAGCTCTGCTGTTTTCTGGGCTTGATTCTGGTTTTCTCCATCCATTGGTTCCTTCTCCCTGTCACTTGCTCAGCCATTCCTCAGCTTGGATGTGTTACCACTTACACAGAGATCTGGTATAGGAGGAGTGTGAGGGGCCCTTTCTGGAGCTTGTTTTGGGGAGCTCAAGATTCTATATACTTTTTCAATGTACCTGCACTAATTGACTATATGAATACATTTACATACTTGTACATTTCGTTTTACATCTGAATATAATATGAAATTATGTTGGAGAGTTGTTTTTTTTCTTGTGCCAATTCAAAATTTGCTTTACTTATTTATATTTTTTACTACAAAATAAATTTATTTTTACAACAAAAAGGAGAGATTATTATTCCTTTTGACACAGGATCTTGCTATGTTGCCCAAGCTGATCTTGAACTCCTGGCTCAAAGGATCTTCCTGCCTCAGCTTCCCAAGTAGCTGGGATTACAGGCATGAGCTACAGAGTCCCAGAACTGTGAGCCAAATAAACTTTTGTTCTTTATAAATAACCCAGTCTGTGGTATTCTGTTATAGCAGCAGAAAATAGACGAAGACACTGCTCTAACCCTAGAATCAGCTTCTTCTCAAGGAACCCTGATTCTTTTGATTGGATAATTTTATTAGAAATCAAGATTTGTGCACTGGGTGTGTTGTTGCTACTGGGGTGTCATTGCTTCTAGAATCTTTCAGTGGACAGAGCTAGGAAACATATGTATGCATGCTAACCCAACTTATCTGTAATTGTTTGTGTGTGTGTGTTTATATGTGTGTGTGTGTGTGTGTGTGTGAGTTCATAATGATGTCTCTGACTCTACTCCAGTACCACTTAATTCATTCTAGCCTTCATGAGGGTGATTCTTCAGAAATGAAAGATTGGAAGTGAAAGAGTGAGAAAAGGAAATGATCAGGGCAGAATTAGGTCATATAGAATTAGAGGAAAATATATTCACTTATTACAGAACTGAAAGTAATCTTGGAGAACCTGTCACACATTGTCATCCAACTTGTTTATTTAACTGCTGAGAAAACTGCGATTCAATAGGGGCTATTCAGGGTCTTAGAGCTAGTTAGCAGCAAAGTAAAGACTCCTTGTTCCGAGAACAGCTTCTTTTGCCCTGGCTATAGGATACAGTCTCATTGGCTAGGTACTTTTCTTTTGAGGGCAAATAGATAAGGAACTGCCCAAAGATTTCAGACAGAGGTGACAGCCTCAGTTTTTATAATGCACAAGGACTGCCCACAAAGTGACCAAAGTGATTGAGATACAATATTTTTCCCTCAAAAGCTTAAAGCCTGATGGAGGAAACAGAATTCATACAATGTGCAAGAACTCAAATAGAAACGGCTTAGACCGGCTGCGGTGGCTCACACTTGTAATCCCAGCACTTTGGGAGGCCGAGGCAGGTGGATCACTTGAGGTCAGGAGTTCGAGACCAGACTGGCCAACGTGGTGAAACCCCATCTCTACTAAAAATACACAAATTAGCCGGGTGTGGTGGCAGGCGCCTGTAATCCCAGGTATTCGGGAGGCTAAGGCAGGAGGATCACTTGAACCTGGGAGGTGGAGGTTGCAGTGAGCTGAGATCACGCCATTGCACTCCAGCCTGGGTGACAGAGCAAGACTCCGCCTCAAAAGAAAAAGAAAGAAAGAAAGAGAGAAAGAGAGAGAAAGAAAGAAGGAAAGAAAAAAAGAAAAAAGAAGGAAAGAAAAGAAAGAAAGAAAGAAAAAGAAAGAAAGAAAGAACGAAAGAAAGAAAGAAAAAGAAAAGGCTTAAAGAGCTCTGGGTGCACAGAAGTGTAAGTGATTATTTGTGCCTTGGCAGGTTGGGAAAATTTGTCAGGGTAGGATTTCACAAGTGAAACCCGACCCAGATAAATTGAGGAATTCTTCCAAGGTAACTCATCAAGAAGTGTGGACACCAAGTATTTTTGCACACACAGGACAGCCTCTCTTTTTAACAAGGTGAGAGCTTGCCTGTGGCCTTATTCACGAGTCCATGAATCTCAGTAGTTTTCACTCTATGCAGCATTTTGCAAGGTGGAGTGGAAAGCATTTCACTTTGCTTTTGCTGTTTTCAAGATGTGTCCCATGGCATGGCAGCCAGATAAGGTACTGTTGGGGTGCTTTCTCTGAGTGACTTCCCAAGCTTCCCTGTCTTGCTCACGACTTAGAGCTCCCAGTCCTGGGAGGCAGACAGTGGAAAACTCAGAAAGAGGTCAGAATTTTGGGAGCAAGATTTTTCTAGGGAAAGACGGAATCCCTTCAAAAACTACTGATGGGGTTAGGGGATGGAAACCAACAACTGTCAGTTGGTCGAGTTTATCTCCTTAGTACAGGGTGAGATGGCTAAGCTGAAGTGGGTAGTTTTTGACAGCTGGTTGAGCCGCATGCTGGAGCAGTGCCTGACTCAAATCCATGTTCTTACTATTAGCCACTAGGGGGCAATAGCATGCTGAGGATGCCACTCAACTTTGAACCTTAATATGATTAATTTTAGAGATATGTAAGCTTTAAAATCTTCAAATGTTAAAGTTAGATAAACTTTTATTTGGGGCAGAGATATTCACAGCATCATGGATTCATTTAAAAAGCAAACTTGAGTATGTTAAAAAAAGATTCACTTTTTTTTTTTCAAAACTGCATTTACTTACCACTTGTTAGGGATATATAAAAATGTACAAAACAATAATATTAAAATCCTTATTAGATTAATAGCATGCATTCTATTATGGTTGTGATCACTACTCTTTGATTTGTTGGGATTCATTTCCATATTTCTATGTTACTATAAAGCAAATAAAAGAACAAGTAAAATGTGTCTATTTCAAATACCTGAATTTATTTTACGGAAAAACAGAGTGTAAACAATGCCTTTATTCCAGAACCCTTCAAAGCATTTTATTTCTCCTAACTTCACTACTGTCCTCAGTCTCTTTGATTTTTTTCTCCTATTTGATATTATCTTAATTAAGACTCTTTGGGTGGCAAATAACAGCTACCAACTCAATCCAGCTTAAAGCAAAATAGGGGAGTTTATGATAATATTTCACATGTTAAGGTTCAGAAAACAGTACACCAAAATGAAGGCCTCAGAAGCAAAAGTGTTTCTCCAACCTCCTGCCCTGCTGTCTCTCGGTCCCATTCTCCCCCAGGCTAGCCATAGAAACTAGGATTCCCCTTCCCCAGGGTGAGTCAGAGAAATCAGAATCCCTTTTTCCTAAAGCCAGCCATAAACCTAAAAATATTACTCTAACCTTCCCTCTACCTTTCTGTGCAAAAACTAGCAGTGAAGAAATTATCTGACCAACCCTGTTTGACTGTAAGTCATAAGCCCCCATTCCAGAGAGGGCCCTGCCCCACACCCTGAAGGAAGGAATGCTGCTCAGAAAGGCCAAGAAGAATCTAGGCAGACAGGCCTTGCAGGGTTACCCACCTCTGTCTGTTAGCATAAAATCATATTTTGTCCAGTCACATTTCTACACGGCTGTCCATACTTTGTTGAACCCAAGCATAAAAATGGACAATTTCTCCTGTATCTTTTTTTTTCTTTTTTTGAGAATGAGTTTCACTCTTGTTGCCCTGTTAACCAGACTGGAGTGCAATGGCGTGATCTCAGCTCACTGCAGCCTTCATCTCCCGGGTTCAAGCGAGTCTCCTGCCTCAGCTTCCCGAGTAGCTGGGATTACAGGCTCCTGCCACCATGTCTGGCTAATTTTTTGTACTTTTAGTAGAGACGGAGTTTCACCATGTTGGCCAGGCTGGTCTCGAACTCCTGACCTCAGGTGATCCACCCGCCTCGGCCTCCCAAAGTGCTGGGATTACAGGCGTGAGCCATTGTGCACGGCCCTCCCCTGTATGTTTGGGTCTTCATTCTGAAGGCTCCCAAGGAATACATGTTAAATAAATTTGCATTCCTTTTCTCTAATTAATCTGCCTTTTGTGAGTTGACTCATCAGCTCAGCCTTGGCCCCTACACAGGTGTGTCCCATAGAGCTGGAAAGCAGGGCCGTAGCCAGAAAAAGCACAGATTGAGGAATTGGGAAGCTACTGAAGACCAAGTATCCATTCTCTTGGTTATTTTCTCAAGTCAGATTGTTTCTTGTCTGACCCTTCCTATGTTATTCTCTTGCTGTGAACAGTGTGTACTTCGCCTCTGTGCATCTTGTTGAAAGGGTTACCCAGAGCTCCTGGGATTGCTGGATAACATGATCATTCTGTTTTTAATTTTTTTGAGGAACCTCCATACTGTTTTCCAAAGTGGCTGTGCTAATTTACATTCCCACCAACAGTGTACAGGGGTGCATTTTATCAGCATCCTCACCGACACTTGTTATATTTTATCTTTATTATAGTAGCCAGTCTAACAGGAGCGAGGTGATATTGCACTGTGGTTTTGATTTGCATTTCCCTGATAATTAGTGATTTGGCGCAGTTTTTCATCTACCTATTGGCCATCTCTATGTCTTCTTTTGAGAAATGTCTCATCAGGTCCCTTACCCATTTTTATTAGAACTCAGGATTAAGAAACTCACTCAAAACTGCACAACTACGTGGAAACTGAACAACCTACTCCTGAATGACTACTGGGTACATAACAAAATGAAGGCAGAAATAAAGATGTTCTTTGAAACCAGTGAGAACAAAGACACAACATACCAGAATCTCTGGGACACATTTAAAGCAGTGTGTAGAGGGAAATTTATGGCACTAAATGCCCACAAGAGAAAGCAGGCAAGATCTAAAATTGACACCCTAACATCACAATTAAAAGAACCAGAGAAGCAAGAGCAAACACATTCAAAAGCTAGCAGAAGGCAAGAAATAACTAAGATCAGAGCAGAACTGAAGGAGATAGAAACACAAAAAAACCCCTTCAAAAAAATCAATGAATCTAGGAGCTGGTTTTTTGAAAAGATCAACAAAATAGATAGACTGCTAGCAAGACTAATAAGAAGAAAAGAGAGAAGAATCAAATAGATGCAATAAAAAATGATAACGGGGATATCACCACCGATCCCACAGAAATACAAACTACCATCAGAGAATGCTATAAACACCTCTATGCAAATAAACTAGAAAATCTAGAAGAAATGGATAAATTCCTGGACACATACACCCTCCCAAGACTAAACCAGGAAGAAGTTGAATCCCTGAATAGACCAATAACAGGCTCTGAAATTGAGGCAATAATTAATAGCCTACAAACCAAAAAAAAGTCCAGGACCAGATGGATTCACAGCCGAATTCTACCAGAGGTACAAGGAGGAGCTGGTACCATTCCTTCTGAAACTATTCCAATCAATAGAAAAAGAGGGAATCTTCCCTAACTCATTTTATGAGGCCAGCATCATCCTGATACCAAAGCCTGGCAGAGACACAACAAAAAAAGAGAATTTTAGACCAATATACCTGATGAACATCGATGTGAAAATCCTCAATAAAATATTGGCAAAACAAATCCAGCAGCACATCAAAAAGCTTATCCACCACGATCAAGTGGGCTTCATCCCTGGGATGCAAGACTAGTTCGACATACACAAACCAATAAACATAATCCATCACATAAACCGAACCAAAGACAAAAACCACATGACTATCTCAACAGATGCAGAAAAGGCCTTCGATAAAATTCAGCAGCCCTTCATGCTAAAAACTCTCAACAAACTAGGTACTGATGGGACGTATCTCAAAATAATAAGAGCTATTTATGACAAACCCACAGCCAATATCATACTGAATGGGCAAAAACTGGAAGCATTCCCTTTGAAAACGGGCACAAGAGAGGGATGCCCTCTCTCACCACTCCTATTCAACATAGTGTTGGAAGTTCTGGCCAGGGCAATCAGGCAGGAGAAAGAAATAAAGGGTATTCAATTAGGAAAAGGGGAAGTCAAATTGTCCCTGTTTGCAGATGACATGATTGTATATTTAGAAAACCCCATCGTCTCAGTCCAAAATCTCCTTAAGCTGATAAGCAACTTCAGCAAAGTCTCAGGATACAAAACCAATGTGCAAAAATCACAAGCATTCCTATACACCAATAACAGACAAACAGAGAGCCAAATCATGAGTGAACTCCCATTCACAATTGCTTCAAAGAGAATAAAATACCTAGGAATCCAACTTACAAGGGACATGAAGGACCTCTTCAAGGAGAACTACAAACCACTGCTCAACGAAATAAAAGAGGATACAAACAAATGGAAGAACATTCCATGCTCATGGGTAGGAAGAATCAATACCGTGAAAATGGCCATACTGCCCAAGGTAATTTATAGATTCAATGCCATCCCCATCAAACTACCAATGACTTTCTTCATGGAATTGGAAAAAACTACTTTTTTTTGGTTCATATGGAACCAAACAAAAAAAGCCCGCATTGCCAAGAAAATCCTAAGCCCATTTTTAAAACAGCGTTGTTTTCTTGTTGCCGAGGGAGGAGATCTCCCTTTTGCTCTGGAAAATCCCTGGATGGTGGCAGTCCTCTCTTAGTTACAGGGAATGGGAAAATATAAGTGAATAAAATACGGTGTCCATCTCCTAGTGTATTTACTTGATTATGCAGCAAAGCTGTCTCAGTACAGCATCTTGAGTGAAACAATAAATCGAGATTGTTTTGTTAAGTGGTAAAACTCTAAATAAAGAGTCTTCATCCTCACTACTACTTAGAGAGCATAAAGGCACATCAAAAAGGATATGCTGTTCGATGGAGACAAATAGGTACTTAAATATATTGTTATAATTTTGGGGAGGGTTTATCTAAATAAAAGTCACATCATAAGTTGAATCCCAATGTATGAGGTGGTTTTGTGTTTTAAAAGCCTAAAGACTTAGTTCATTACAATAGGTTTTTGTTGCCTTTCTTTTTCCTGTTTTTTTTTTTTTTTTGGCTTATCTTTTTCGTATCTTCTATTCATGTGTTTTCCAAATGCGTTAATTGGTGTCACCAAAAGGTCTGTTTTATTATCACCCTCTGCTTCAACTGACATCATATACCTCTTTCTCAAAATCACAATTTCTAATTCTATTTTCAGACATGGCAGTAATTTGATTATTTGTTTTGTTTTGGGGCCTGGTAAGAGACCTCAACAGTTACTTTTAAATTGACCCATTTACCCTTTAATCATAAGAAACCACACAAATTCAGAGTTATTATGCCTTCTATTTTCATCATACGACTGCATCATTCAAATATTAGTTTTCCCATGGTAATTTTGCAGATCGTTACATTTTGTTATCTCAGAATCTTGATTGTGTTACATACTCTAATGAAACTCCATGTGTATCTGCAGCCCCTAATTTCATTTTTTTCATATGATTTAGGTTTAATTTTATTACCGTTCTGGAAACAGATACAAATTAGAGGAAAATTAGAAACAAAATTGGCACAACAGTTTCTCAATTTCATGATGCATTAAATTTGGGGGCAATTTATCACAAGTGGAAAAAGTTTAGGTAGTGGCAATGATCACATAACCAAATGAGAGCTCTTGAAGAAATATTATTTTATCTTTAAGGCCTAGTACAAAGAAAACCCATCTATTCACCACGCTTAATAGAATTCAGTACACGAATCATTATATCTGTCACTGGGTCCAGATACTATCTGTGGGCACTTCAATAGCTGCAGAAATTTTACCTTCTCTGGCAAATTTCTGGGAAAATGAATATGAAGAGAGAAAATGTGTTACATCATGGAGGGAAAAACTGTAGTTCCACATGAATACTCCTGTTCACTCAGTAAATATCTATGATGATTCATTCCACAAATAATCATTGAGTATATGTGTCAAGGAGTGTCCTTGGCACTGGAGATACGATGACAAACAGAATGACAAGATTTCTATTGGGAAAGACAGACCAACTGATATTATATAGTGAACAAGAAAAAAATTATAGGGCTGGGCGCAGTGGCTCACGCCTGTAATCCCAGCACTTTGGGAGGCCGAGGCAGGTGGATCACAAGGTCAGGAGTTTGAGACTAGCCTGACCAACATGGGGAAACCCCGTCTATACTAAAAATACAAAAATTAGCCAAGTGTGGTGGTGCACACCTGTAATCCCAGCTATTTGGGAGGCTGAGGCAGGAAAATAGCTTGAACCCAGGAGGCAGAGGTTGCAGTGAGCCGAGATCGCGCCACTGCACTCCAGCCTGGGCAACAGAGGGAGACTCCATCTCAAAAAAAAAAAAAAAAAAAGACAGAAATGATATACCATCTGTATAATCATATATGATACTTGTATGATTACACAATCATATGTGTATAAAGTGGAGATTTAAAATAAGATGGTATTTTAGAGAGTAATTGAGTGGCCTCTTGAGACTAGCTGGCCAGGGAGTCTTCTGAGATGGGGCATTAGAATCTGAGAGGTAGAGACCACCAGAAACAGAAAGAAACAAATGCATTTCTGCAGTCGGGCACCTGCTGACTCCTGGATTCCATTAGGACAGAGTAAGCGCTTGTTCTCTGTCAACCTAGAATTCAGCCCTGTGGCTGCAGCGAAAAGAATCCCAGAAGAGGGACTCACGCTGAAGGCATTCTGGCTCCAGAGGCTTCCTCATTAAAATAATAATAATAAATTTTAAAATCCCAGGAGAGATTCAGGAATAAAAATGGAGAAAGTAAGACTTTAAAGTAAAATTATTAGAAATCCCCAGGAAGTAAAGAAGGAAAAGAAACCAGAAAAAAAAGTCCTATCAGTTAATTAAGCCTTAGAGTGACAAAGAGATCTAGAGCGTCCAAAGATATGGAAATTTCTTGGCTTTGAATTGTTGAGGGAGAAGAATCATGAACAGTCTAAAGCAATTGCCCAGCGTCTCAAGTAGAAGGGCATGAAGAGGAGCTGGCAAGAATGTCTCCAGATGATGACATGTTTGCAGGGCTTTTTCTGGGCCACTCATGAGGCCACACAGAGGCCAACGAGCCACCCTGGCCCTGTCCTTATGGGGGGGCCCTGCACAGGATTTTGCGATTAGGATGGAAGGACAATGTCTTTTCAGGTTCTCCCTGTGCGGTTTTGGTCGTCCTTCTACCTCCTGAGTTCCAGCCCCAGGCCTGTGGCATCCCTGTTTCACATTGAGGGGTTGCTGTGGGCTCCTCCAGGCATGAACTCCATGGAGGATCCTCAGGTACCCAGATGGGAAACCTGGAACAGGATCCCTCCATGGTAAGCCCCCTGCCTGTTTTGTTTTCCCCAGCAGCCAGCCCTCAAGCCCTCTGCAGCAGTGGTCCACCTCTCCTGATTCTGATCCAGATTGTGAACTTAGCAACAACTGGAACCTGGATCCCAATTCTGCCTGAAATCAAGAGAATAATATGTTCTGTACGTTGGTGCATGACTCTTCACCTAACCCAACACAATGAGAGTAAAATGTAAAATAAACAAAACATAAAAAGTAAAGAATCTGAGCTGTGAAGAGAGAGAAGGAAGCAGCCATATGGGAAAGGTCCCAAGCTTAGTGAGTTACAAGGAAGCTGGTGTGGCTGGATGGTGATGGTTGAGGGCACTGGGCACGGGGTGAAGCTAGTGGGTGTGGAGAGACTAGAAAACTAGGGTTTTGTGAACTTCTACTAAATACCGCATTGTTAAACAGGATTTGAAGAGTTTTGTTCGTTTGTTTTTTGTTTTTTGAGATGGAGTCTTGCTCTTGTTGCCCAGGCTGGAGTGCAATGGCATGATCTTGGTTCACTGCAACCTCCGCCTCCCGGGTTCAAGCAATTCTTCTGCCCCAGCCTCCTAAGTAGCTGAGATTACAGACATGTGCCACCATGCTGGGCTAATTTTTGTATTTTTAGTAGAGATGGGGTTTCACCATGTTGGCCAGGCTGGTCTTGAACACCTGACCTCGTGATCCCCCCCGCCCCAGCCTCCCAAAGTGCTGGGATTACAGGTGTGAGCCACCGCACCTGGCCAGAAGTTTTAAATGTACCCCTGTGTGGCAGATAGTGCTGGGTACCTCCCCTGTAACCATCCATTCCCATTCTTCCCTTTCTCAAGAGCTCCAATTTAGTTTGGAATTGCATAGTACCCAATTAAAAACACCTAATTCCAGGCCAGGCACGGTGGCTCATGGCTGTAATCCTAGCACTTTGGGAGGCCGAGGCAGGCGGATCACTTGTCAGGAGTTCAAGACAAGCCTGGCCAACATGGCAAAACCCCATCTCTACTAAAAATACAAAAATTAGCCAGGCGTGGTGGCACGTGCCTGTAGTCCCAGCTACATGGGAGGCTGAGGCAAGAGAATCGTTTCAACCCAGGACACAGAGGTTGCAGTGAGCCAAGATGGCGCCACTGCACTCTAGCCTGGGCAACGGGGCAAGACTCTGTCTCAGACAAACAAACAAAACCCCCTAATTCCAGAGTCCCTTACAGCTGGGGGTGGTCACACTACATGGTTCTGGATATGATATGTATCCAGAATGCTGATGAGAAGGTCCTCCCTTCCAGAATAAAACAGGGAACTTCGAGAAGATGGCTTTTCAGGCTTTTTCATTCTTCCTGCCTGGCGCACTGATGCAATGTCTGTGGAGATAGCAGCCACCTTATAACTATGCCAATGAAAACCACAAATAAGAAAATGAGATGGGAGAAAGACAGGAGTCTGGGAGACTGGTGGTATTCTGAGCCCACTGCGCTGCACAGCCCTGCTGACCTCTGCACATTTTGCTGGACACAATAAACTAATGTGTGTTTTAGGTGCTGGCATCCATGCATTCTCATACTTGTAACCAAGCACCATGCTAAACCATACAGCACAGAATAGGAAAAAATAACTGTTTAAGGAAATAACTGTTTAAGGAAAATATTGGTTAAAATAATCCAGGGATAATAGTAACCCAGAAGAAGGCAAAGGTAGTCTTATCTTTCTGAAATTTGGCCTCAAGGAGTATAGAAACCAAAACCAAGAGGAACTTTCTCAATGCAACTACTCGTACAACTATTAATTTTACTACTAATAATAAAGATAATAATACACACTAGCAGCAAAGCCAGCTCACATTTTTAAAGTGCTTACCATGTACCAGGGACT
The DNA here is from genome assembly GCF_028885655.2 of Pongo abelii. Taxonomy (NCBI): domain Eukaryota; kingdom Metazoa; phylum Chordata; class Mammalia; order Primates; family Hominidae; genus Pongo; species Pongo abelii. Next base: position 76,703,485 of record NC_071998.2, read on the forward strand.
CTCCTAAGCGGTCCACATGTCTTAAATTATTGAATCCTAAGAGCAACCTTCACAATTATTATCTTTATTTCACAAATGAAGACATTGAGATAGAGAGAGCTTAAGTGATTTGTGAGGATCAAAGAGCCAAAATTTCAACCTAGGATGCCTGACTACAAGGCCTGCTGTGTGAACCAAATTTTATGAAATTCTCTTAATATGCGATATAATATCTCTTCATCTTTGGTAAAAATTCTGCTCAAATCTTCTATTTTAAAAAATTGGTTGATTATCATCTTAATATCAATTATCTATTTGCTTTTTACAGTTAAAACAGTAACAATGCTGCCAGGTGTGGTAGCTCATGCTGTAATCCCAGCACTTTGGGAGGCTGAGGTTGGTGGATCATTTGAGGTCAGGAGTTCGAGACCAGCTTGGCTAGCATGGTGAAATCCCGTCACTACTAAAAATACAAAAATTAGCTGGGCATGGTGGCGGGTGCCTGTAATCCCAGCTACTCGGGGGGCTGAGGTAGGAGAATCACTTGAACCCGGGAGGTGGATGTTGCAGTGAGCAGAGATCCTGCCACTGCACTCCAACCTGGGCAACAGACTGAAAGACTGAGACTTCGTCTCAAACAAAACAAAACGAAACAAAACACAACCCAAAAAACAGTAACATTGCTGAACAGTCCAAAGAAACAAAGTGGAAGGAAGCAATGGCATGGCATCTTCAAAGAGCAGACAGAAAATAACTTCTAACCTAGAATTCTGGATCCAAGGAAAATATCCTTCACACATGAAAGTGATATACGAACTTTTTTTTTTTTTTTGAGAGGGAGTCTCATTCTGTTGGCCAGGCTGGAGTATGGTGGCACAACCTCTGCCTCCCAGGTTCAAGCAATTCTCTTGCCTCAGCCTCCTGAGTAGCTGGGACTACAGGCACGTGCCACCACGTCTGGCTAATTTTTTGCTGTTTTAGTAGAGATGGACTTTCACCATGTTAGCCAGGATGGTCTTGATCTCCTGACTTTGTGATCTGCCTGCCTTGGCCACCCAAAGTGCTGGGATTACAGGTGTGAGCCACCGCACCCGGCCCAAACATTTTTGAATGAACAAAAAATTGAAAAATTCATTGCCAGGCTACCCACTCCAAAGGAAATATTAAAGATTGTCCTCCAGGCAGAGGGAAAATTAAGCCAGATAAAAACTTACTTAGAGATGTAGAAAGAAATTAAGAACAAAGCCAGGCGTGGTGGCTCACGCCTATAATCCTAGCATTTTGGGAGGCTGAGGTGGGCGGATCACCTGAGGTCAGGAGTTTGAAACTAGCCTGGCCAACGTGGCGAAACCCCATCTCTACTAAAAATACAAAAAATTAGCCAGGCATGGTGGTGGGTGCCTGTAATCCCAGCTACTTGGGAGGCTGAAGCAGGAGAATTGCTTGAACCCAGGAGACAGATGTGGCAGTGAGCTGAGATCTCACCACTGCACTCCAGCCTGGGTGACAGAGAGAGACTCCATCAAAGAGAAGAAAGAAAGAAAAAGAAAGAAAGAAAGAAAGAATATGTAGGTAAATCTAAATGAATAGTAACTATATAAAACCTTATAAAACAGTGTAAATAATGTCTTGTGGGGATACTTCTTCTTATATATTAGAAAATACGTATTCAGATACATACAGTCACTATAGTTGCTTGTAGGGATATATAATATTATTACATATTAGCAAATATATATTATACATATAGTCATTAAGCTTAGACATTGGCAAGAGGTACTTTTCCCTGGGCCCTGAACTCTGGCCTTATTTCAGCCATGCCCTACCTTATAGGATGAGGAATCCAGGGGGCCCAGGGAACATGCCCACCTGGAGCCTTTATCACCCCATCTGGAGCACAGTTAGGTATCTGAGACCTCAGAATTTCCCACTCAGAATGATCTGATTATTCTTCCCGGCTTGTGTGGGCCCTTTCCCTGGCTCCTTCCTTCCAAGGGCAAACCACACTGCCAGTACCTAGCACCTAGGAGTGGACACGTGGAGGCTATTTGTAGCCAGTGTCTGCAGAGTTGGGTTGTCCATACGCACATGCATGAGGCCCTCCCAGTGTTAGAGCTGGAAGTGGGAAGGGAAGAAGGATGACTGAGCATCAGGTACCAGAGGCTATCTCTCTCGTGCCATACCATTTTAGCACAGAACTACAGAGAGCTCTAAATTAGAATTTAGAATTTGAATTTGGCCCTTCAAGTTGTCATGAAGGATTATTGGTAAATGTAGAAAATAGCACCCATTTTATTCAATAGTTTGTTAGCTTGGTTTATTCTTTAAACTATCTAGATATATGTTGTGTAGGTCTCCATCTGTACTCTTTGTCCGAGCCCCAAAATTGGTTAAGGGGCAGGTCTCTCTACATAGAATTAAAATATACAAAAACAGCCAGGCATAGTGGCTCACGCCTGTAATCCCAGCACTTTGGAAGGCTGAGGCGGATGGATCATGAGGTCAGGAGTTTGAGACCAGCCCGGCCAATATGGTGAAACTTCATCTCTACTAAAAATACAAAAATTAGCCAGGTGTGGTGGCACGCGCCTGTAGTCCTAGCTACTTGGGAGGCTGAGGCAGAAGAACCGTTTGAACCTGGGAGACGGAAGTTGCAGTGAGCCGAGATTGCGCCACGGCACTCCAGCATGAGCGACAGAGTGAGACTCCATCTCAAAAAAAAAAAAAAAAAAATATATATATATATATGTATATATGCGCGCGCACACACACACACACACACACACACACACACACAATAGTCCATAATTTGGAATGGTGATAAATGGAGTTAAAGGGTCCTAAGGCAGTAGCATGTCTGAGATGAGGTAAAAGCACTAGTATACATTGTTTTTTTCTAAGTTAAAGATGTTTGAGGTTGGGCACGGTGGCTCACGCCTGTAATACCAACACACTGGGAGGCCAGTGGGGAGGATCACCTGAGGTCAGGAGTTCAAGACCAGCCTGACCAACATGGAGAAACCCTGTCTCTACTAAAAATACAAAATTAGCCGGACCTAGTGGCACATGCCTGTAATCCTAGCTACTTAGGAGGCTGAGACAGGAGATTCGCTTGAACCTGGGAGGCGGAGGTTGCAGTGAGCCAAGATTGCGCCATCACACTCCAACCTCGGCATCAACAGCGAAAAAAAAAAAGATGTTTGTTGTAATATCTAAGGTATCCACTAAAATAATAGGCTGATAATGTATAATTAACAAGCATTGAAGAGGGAAAATAAATTAAAAAGTAAACAAATCCAAAAACAGGCAAGAAAAATTGAGATAGTTAAGGCGAGAAAAACAGAAAGCAAGTAATAAGATGTTTAAATTGTGTATATAAATAACTAAATTAAGTGCAAATGGAATAAATGCCTCAGTTAAAAGCCAAAAATTGGCCAGGAGTGGTGGCTCACACCTGTAATCTCAGCATTTTGGAAGGCTGAGGGAGCAGGATTGCTTAAGGCCAGGAGTTTGAGACCAGCCTGGGCAACATAGTGAAATCTTATCTCTATGAAAAATTAAAAAAATTAGCTGGGCACAGTGGCATGCACCTGTAGTCCCAGCTACTCAGGAAGTTGAGGCAGGAGGATCACTTGAGCCCAGGAGTTCAAGGCTGAGTGAGCTATGGTTGCGCCACTGCACTCCAGCCTGGGTGACAGAGTAGGACTCCATGTCTATCTTAAAAAAAAAAAAAAAAAAAAGCCAAAGGTTCTAAGTCTGGATTAAAAAATCTCCAACAGGCTGGGCATGGTGGCTCATGCCTATAATCTCAGCACTTTGGGAGGCTGAGGGGGGCGGATAATGAGGTCAGGTGTTCGAGACCAGCCTGACCAACATGGTGAAACCCTGTCTCTACTAAAAATATAAAAATTAGCTGGGTGTGGTGGTGTGCTCCTGTGATCCCAGCTACTCAGGAGGCTGAGGCAGGAGAATCGCTTGAACCCGGGAAGAGGAGGTTGCAGTGAGCCAAGATCATGTCACTGCAATCCAGCCTGGGTGACAGAGTGAGACTCCATCTCAAAAAAAAAAAAAAAAAAAGGAGAAAAAAGAAAAGAAAAACAACAACAACATGCTGTTTACCAGAGACATTACCTAAATATAAGAATACAAAAAATTTCAATGTAAAAGAATAGAAAAGGTACAGCATATAAACATTAACTAAGAGAAAGTTGATATGGCCGTATTAATATAAACAAAGTCAATGTTAAGAAGCATCATTAGAGGTAAAGATTATTTATTAATCATAAAAGTTTTCATTCATCCAGAAGCTATAACATTTCCAGAGTCTTATAAATGACACAATAAAATTAATAGAAGTGAAAGTAAAAGTAGAGACTCCTTGAATGAGAATGGGGGCTTTTTAACACACTCCTTGTCTGATAACTGATAAACAAAAATCAGTAGACCTGTTGAAGATTTGAACAACGTGATTAACAAATTTGACATAATTGATGTAGATAAAAAAGCTATACATATCTGGGCATGGTGACTCATGCCTGTAATCCCAGCACTTTGGGAGGCTGAGGCGGGCGGATCACCTGAGGTCAGGAGTTTGAGACCAGCCTGGCCAACATGGTGAAACCCCGTCTCTACTAAAAGTACAAAATTAGCCAGATGTGGTGGCACATGCCTGTAATCCCACCTACTCGGGCGGCTGAGGCAGGAGAATTACTTGAACCCGGGTGGTGGAGGTTGCAGTGAGCCGTGATAGTGTCATTGCACACCAGCCTGGGTGACAAGAGTGAAACTCTCAAAACAAACAAACAAACACCTATAATCAGTAATTGTGACATATACATTCTATTCAAGTACACTTGAAATTTTACCAAAATTAACTATATGTCAGACCATAAAGCATACTTCATCGCAGGGAAATTATACAAAATATGTTCCCTGACCACAGTGGAATTAAATTAGAAATCAATAACAAAAGGATTCAATAGAGCAAAAGCATTAAGGTAAGGATATGTATCACAGACAGTAGCAAGGGGCCCAGGGCACCAGGCCCAGGCTTTGACTGTTCTCTCCCTGTAAGGACTCTATTAGACACACGTTTCTTCTCCAGGAACAAAATATGGATGAATCTTACAAAAGAATCCATACTGTATGATTCCATTTGTATAAAAATAGGTAAAACTAATCTATGGCAAATATTGATTATCTTTGGAAGGGAGGGATGGAGTAATGATTAAGAGAGGGCCAGAGAGGGGCGTACTGGCAGCATTCTGATTCATGCCCGGGGTAGTGATTCCATAGGTGCGTTCAGCTTGTTATAATTCATCAAGCTTGTGATTTGCTGTATAACATTATACTTCAAAAAAGTTTTTTAAAAACAAAGCAAACACCTACAAGTTCACAATACTTTTTTTTTTTTTGAGGCAAAGTCTCACTCTGTTGCTCAGGCTGGAGTGCAGTGATGCGATCTTAGCTCACTGCTAACTCTGCCTCCTGGGTTCAAGCGATTGGTCCTGCCTCAGCCTCTCGAGTAGCTGGGATTAATAGGCAGCACACCACCACATCTGGCTAATTTTTTATTTTTATTTTTATTTTTATTTTAGTAGAGACGGGGTTTCTGCCATGTGGGCCGGGCTGGTATTGAACTCCTGCCCTCAAGCAATCTACCTGCCTTGGCCTCCCAAAGTGCTGGGATTACAGGTGTGAGCCACCATGCCCAGCCACAATGTTATTTTAAAAGAGAGAAAGAAAGAAATACTTATTTGGCAACCTTTTGAAGTAACTAGAACATCAACTCCTTAATTTAAAAATTGACAACTAACAGGAAAAACATAAGCAGTTAACCTGCTTTCTTGTAGATTGTATTTCAGTGTAAGTAAATAACTCTAGTTGATGAGGAAAAGTTTTTCTTTACAAATAATTTCCAACTAATAAATGTGGAATTAATGGCAGAATTAGATAACCACCACCGAGTAACCACTAATGAAATAATTCAGGCAAAGGTCATAGTATGAGTTATCTATTGCTGTGTAACAGATTACTTCAGAATGTTGCAGCTTAAAACAACAAACATTTATCATCTCACAGTTTCTGTGGGTTAGGAATCAGGGCATGGCTTAACATGGTGTCCTGGTTCAGTCTTTCAACACTACAACCAAATGTCAACGAGGGCTGCGGTCATCTCAAGACTTGAGTTGGGGAGAATTCACCTACAAGATTACTCATGGGGTTGTTGGCAGATTTCAAGTTCTTGCTGGCTGTTAGCCAGAAACGGCAGGTACTTGCCACATGGGCTTCTCCATAGGGCATCTCCCAAGATGGCAGCTGGCTTCTCTAAGAGCTAGCAGTGAAGAAGAGAGGAAGAGAAGATGCCCAAGGTGGAATCCACAGTTTTTTGATAGCTTATTATTGAAGTGACATCGCATCACCTCTGCTGCACTCTATTCCAGAAGTATTAAGTCCAGACTAGAGTCAAGATAAGGAGATTACACAGAAAGTCAATACCAGAAGGGGGCGATCACAGGGAAGCTCTTAGAGGCTGCTATAAAAGTTGATCATACAAATTGGATTGTTCTTGTCATACCGAACTAAATGAGAGTTGAGGGGTCAGGAGAAAAAGCACCAAGACACATAACATTGCTCCAAGAATGTCATTCTCTGCAAGCCTGGTGCTGAAACGACCTGCTCTAACCTAAAACCAGTTGTATCTCATGGCTACTGGAACAACCTGCTTAGACTCTAAGACTAGTTTTAGCCACCATGGTCACTCACCAATTACAGCTTCCCAGTTCCCCAGAACTTTGCTAGTGCCAGTGAACTTTCTTTCAGAACAATATGTAACATTTCTTCTTTTTATAAAACCTGCAACCTTCTCTTTGTTCTTTGGACATACTGAAGACCACCTGGTGTGTGTGTGTATGACTCAAATTGCAATTCTTGCTTCCCAAATAAAATGTTTTAAATTTAGATATGTGTTTCTATATTTTATTTGACTTCAACATTGCCTACCATCATCATCAAAGGACGGAAGCTATTAGATGAAAAGTTGATGGGGACTTTATAAAACAGAGGCATCAGACTGTCATCACCTGAATCCTTTACTCAATCTTAAACTCACTAAAAGAACAATAGACATTATTTGCCTTGTACTGTGAAGCAATCTGAAGTACATAGCACCACCTAATGAGGTACTTTTTCCAAAAAGAGGTGAGCTCAAAACCAATCAAGTCTTTAACAGACATCCATTTTATAAGAACTAAATCTATCAATTTATTTCTAAATAAATATATATGATAGAAGAACAAGTTAAAGGACACCATGAGTATACAAATCTAGAAGGTGGGACCTTCTACATGTCAATGGACCTATTTCTTCAGTACGTCAATTGCATGAAAAAAATGAGGAATTGCTCTAGACTAAAACAGTCTTAAAAGACTTAACAATCAAATGCAATCTTTAGACCTTGCTTGGATACTGATTCAAACAAACCAATTAGAAGAAGATAATTTTATAATAAGGTGACTTTGAATATAGATACAAAGATGGTACTAAGGAATTATTATCTTTTAGTAAATAATGCATTGTAGTTATGAAAGAAAATGTCCATATTTTTCTGAGATGCAAACAAAAGTAACAACTGAGACATGGGGTCTAAGATTTGCTTTAAAGTACTTCGGCAGACACAACAAACACAACAAAAGGAACAGATAAAACAGATGTGGTAAAATCTTAATAACTGTTGAATCTAGATTATGGATATATGCAAATTCATTGTAGAATCCTATTCATTTTTATGAGTGTTTAAACATTTTCATAAAAACAAGAAAAGATAGCAGGAGTGGATGGTTTTATACCTGAGTTCTAGATAGACTTCAATATTCTAATATTGTTTAAATATCTGTGATCTTAAAAAAGATGAAAAACTCCCCAATTCATTTTATAAAGCTAGCATAACTTTTAATAAACTGTTTTTTGTTTTGTTTTGTTTTGTTTAAGAGACAGGGTCTCACTTTGTTGCCTAGATCGAAGTACAGTGGCATGATCATAGCTCATTGTAGCCTCAATCTTCTGGGCTCAAGAAATTCTCCTGCCTCAGCCTCTCAAGTAGCTGGGACTATACAGGTGCACACCACCATCCCCAACTAATTTTTTTAACTTTTTTTTCTTTTTTTTTGAGATGGAGTCTTTGCTCTGTTACCAGGCTGGAGTGCAGTGGCACGATCTCTGCTCACTGCAACCTCCACCTTCCAGGTTCAAGCAATCCTCCTGTCTCAGCCCCCCGAGTAGCTGGGACTACAGGCACACACCACCATGCCCGGCTAATTTTTTTTTTGTATTTTAGTAGAGATGGGGTTTCACCACGTTGGCCAGGCTGGTCTCGATCTCCTGACCTTGTGATCCACCCGCCTTGGCCTCCCAAAGCGCTGGGATTACAGGCGTGAGCCACCACACCCAGCCATAACATTATTTTTTTAGAGGCAGGGTCTCACCACATTGCTCAGGCTGTTCTTGAACTCCTGGTCTCAAGTGATCCTCTTGCCTTTGCCTCCTCAATAGCTGGGATTACAGGAGTGAATCACTGTGCTTGGCTCTAAAACCTTTTTTTTTTTTTGAAATATAATATGCATGGAGAAAAATTAATAGTTGTGTGTAGCTTGAATAACTTTTGCATACTGAACACATCTGTGCAAAAAGATTAAAAACCAGAACACTGTGTGCACCCCAGATACCCACCCCATGCTCATTTTAGACAGTATCTTCTGCTGAAGATAGTCACTGTGCTGAAGCCAGCATAATTTTTTTTTTTTTTTTAGCTGGAGTCTCACTCTATTGCCAAGGCTGGAGTGCAATGTTATGATCTGGGCTCACTGCAACCTCTGCCTCTAGGGTTCAAGCGTTTCTCCTGCCTCAGCTTTCTGAGTAGCTGGGATTACAAGCAGACGCCACCACACCCAGATAATTTTTGTATTTTTAGTAGAGATGGGGTTTCCCCATGTTGGTCAGGCTGGTCTCGAACTCCTGACCTCAAGTGATCTGCCTGCCTTGGCCTCCCAAAGTGCAGGGATTACATGTGTGAGCCACAGCATAAACTTTAATACCAAAATCTGGTTTTAAAAAATAGTGCAAAAAGTGGAGACTACAGAATAATTTCATTTATATGGAGACAACTTTTAAAAATAGCATATTAGGAAACAGAATCCGGAAATATATTTTAATATCTACACAATCATACACACATATATTGTTAACAATTTGCTTGCCATTATTTCTTGCATTCCCTCTGGATTCTTACTGAAATACATACTTTATTAGTAGTTTTTTTAAAGCACGGAATTATGGATAGTAAACATTTTTAGGCTCATGTATTTTTTAACATATTTATTTTACCCCTACTCCTCAGAGAGAGTTTGGCTGCTTATAGAATTACAGACAGCTATTTTCCTTCAGCATTGTAAGTATATGGCACTATTGTCCTCTGACCTCTATTGTTAATGAGCATTCTATTGTCAATTTGTCATTTCTTTGTATGTAATCCATCTCTCTTTCATAGATTATATTTTCCTTTACTGCTTAGTGGTCCATAGTTTTGCTACAGTATTTCTGAGTATAGATTTATTTTCAATATCTTGCTAATCAGTCTGAGAATTTTCATTTCAAGGTCTCATGTGTTTCTTGAGACTTTTCTGTCATTTTATTTTCACATATCACTTAATTTCCATTCTCCTATTTTTTTTCTGCTAATTCCATTGTATACATTTCCGAACTTCTCACTCTACCCTCCAATACTCTTCTTTTTCTGTCTTACAGTGCTATGATCTATAAGCTTTTCAATGCTGTCTTCCAACTTGTTAGCCCTCTCTCTTCAGATATATCCAGGCTACCACTGGGATAATTATCAAGGGTTATTATTATAATTTTCAATGACTATATCTTTCATTTCCAAGATTTCCAATTTGTTCTTTTTCAAATCTTTCTGTTCTTATTTCATGGATGCTGTTTCCTTCTTCGTCACTGGACAGTTAATACATTATATTTAAATTCTCATATTGATCTCTATATGCTCAAATGTTAATTTATTTGTTGAATTTACCAAATACTTTTATGATGATGAACTTCCTTGTGTGCTTAAAATTCCTTAAAAAGCTATGCTTGCTTGAGTGTTCTTCGGTTACACCTTTTCTTTTCATATGACCTATATTTGCTTTAGCCCTGGTCCAAATGGGTTGCATGGTCCAAATGGGTTGCATCATGCAAACCACTTCTCACGTTAGCAGATTAAATCGGGCCTTTTGCTCCGTATTAACGGCTTAATTTTACAATATACCTTCATGTGTGTTGTACACACTCACTTCAGATGTTCTATTGGGTACTTGGCTTCTTTAGTTTTTGTGTATTAAATCAATGCTCTCAAAAGCAAAAATCTATATCCAAAATATTTTAATACACTACATATTCCATTTAAGACAATAACTTCCTTCATTTTGATAATCAGTTTGAGGATAAATGACCAAAGACTTGCGAACTATAGGGGGGAAAATAATATCAGGCATGTCCTGGCTGTCTACAAATCTCTTCTCAGTGTTGTATTTTATGTCTCTGAATGAAATTGCAGTAGTGCGCCTCCACTTCGCAAGCCCCTTAAAATATCTCCATTCCAGATCCCTTAGATTCATGAATTGTTTTCCTGAAAAGAGTAATATTTTCAAAGAATCACGTGGTGTTGTTACTCAGCCTTTCATTACTCAGAGATGCTTCATGGACAGGGTAAACCTTTGATGAACTCGAGTACCCTCTTTCTGGCAGAAAGCCATTTCTAAAGGTTTATTTTTAATTTTTATTTATTTATTTATTTTGAGATGGAGTTTTGCTCTTGTTGCCCAGGCTGGAGTGCAATGGCGCGATATCGGCTCACCGCAACCTCCGCCTCCCGGGTTCAAACGATTCTCCTGCCTCAGCCTCCTGAGTAGCTGGGATGACAGGTGCCTGCCACCACACCCGGCTACTTTTTTTGTATTTTTAGTAGAGACGGAGTTTCACCATGTTGGCCAGGCTAGTCTCAAACTCCTGACCTCAGGTGATCCACCCGCCTCAGACTCCCAAAATACTGGGATTACAGGAGTGATCCACTGTACCCAGCCTAAAGCTTTATAAACTTAAGGGAGAACCTGTGAGGGAGAACCTGTGATGTCAATTTCATGTAAAGCCTGCTTCTAAACAGCAATTGAGTGGGTCTGGCTAACTGGGCTTGAGTGAACTCTGCAGGGCCCCGGCAGGTGGAGGGAGTATCTCATTCTGTGCTTGGATCCTAACAGAATGTGCAAATGGAGAGCTCTGCAGAGCACCGAAAGCAGCAAGGAGGAGAAAAGGATCCTAAAACAGGGAGGAAGATGGGTTAGAAGTGCACAGATTGTTAGTGTCATTTCTTCCAAGATGCTAATGTAAGCGCTAAGTATAAAAGGGCAGTGGCTGAGCTAGAATCTGGCCATTCTCCATACTCATTCAGAAACCACAAGCTTGAGGTGTCATTAGCAGTTACAATTCCTTCAAGTAGCCAATGAGCCAAGGAGAAAGAATCAAGCGAAGACACAGCACATGTTCTCCCCACCAGCAGCAATTCCCCTTTCCCTTCCCTTCCACCCTTTTCATGGATAAATACATTGTAACGCTGAAAACAACAACAAATGGAGGCTGAAGGCAGGGGTTGGAGTCTAAAACCAGGAGCCAATGGGCCACGGGAACAAGTATAAGGAGAATTATGGTCACAGCAGACAAGCAGGATGACTGGTCTATTTCTGGTGGGTGACCTTACTGTCCCACATGTGGTGACATTTGAGCATGCCACCTATAGCCCAAAGACTGAGCCGGCACCACTCCACTCCAATCAGTCCTCCATCCCTGTACTGTGAGGGCCTGGGCCTGCCTGGTGGGAAGTCTTTATATAGACTTTGTACATGTCTGAAGTAGAAGACAGGTGCCAGAGACTCTTCGTTGGGCTCATACCTCCCCAAGTAGAACAGATACTGCCATGGTGTTCAGCAGTCTGTTCATAAGGCCAGTTGCCAAGTTTCAGGGAGTTTGACAAGATCTTTGGAGGCCTGGCATAGCAAGAAGTGGTGGCAAAAGGAAGGAAGGGAATCTTTAACAAGAGAAGGTCTTAGAGCTGATGATTTTGATGACTAAAGAGCCTCATGCCCCAAACTCCTGACCTCAGGTGACCCACCTGCCTCGGCCTCCCAAAGTGATCAGCCTGGCCAACATGGAGAAACCCCATCCTACTGAAAATACAAAAAATTAGCCGGGCTTGGTGGTGGGTGCCTGCCATCACAACTACTCCGGAGGCTGATGCAGGAGAATCACTTGAACCTGGAAGGCGGAGGTTGCAGTGAGCCGAGATCGTGCTGCTGCACTCCAGCCTGGGTGACAGAGCAAGACTCTGTGAAAAAAAAAATAATAATAAAAAAAAGCTTCATGTCATGATCTCTGACAGACACTTTAGGTTGGCTTACTCCACACGCATTGCAATCCTCTTCTGCCTTCCTCTGCTATAGAGGGGGGAGCTAAGAACTCTTATTCACCAGCCTTCCCTACGGAAGGGGTGATGATCGGACACAATTCTGGCCAAGAAGATGTAGAAAGAAATCATTTAAGGAGAGGTGTTCTGGAAAATCGTTGCTTCCCTATTAAAAGAGGACAGAAGTATCAATGTGGCTCTTCATCCTATCCCACCTTTTCCTGCCTGGAATGTGGCCACAGCCTCCGAGGGTGAAGGAGATGTCTTTTGGACAGGAAAACAAAAGCTACACACAAAAAAATGGCAGAGCCTTGGTCCTCGGAGACATTTGAAAGCATCGCTCCACAGAGAGTGGAATCATGGTCACCAGAGACAGAGTAGGGAGTGGGAGGGGAGGATGGAGAGAGATAAGTCAATGGGTTCAGAGTTATAATTAGAAGCCCTGCACAGTGGCATGCACCTGTAGTCCCAGCTACTGGGGAGGCTGAAGGAGGAAGTTTCCTTGAGCTCGGGAGTTTGAGGCCAACCTGGGCAACATAGCAAGATACCATCTCAAAAAAAAAATGTAAAATGGGCCAGGAGCGGTGGCTCATGCCTGTAATCCCAGCACTTTGGGAGGCCAAGGCAGGCAGATCGCTTGAGCTCAGAAGTTCAAGACCAGCCTGGGCAATATGATGAAACCCCATCTCTACAAAAAATACAAAAATTAGCCAGTTGTGGTGGCATGCACCTGAGGTCCCAGCTACTTGAGAGGCTGAGATAGGAGGATTGCTTGAGCCCAGAAGGTTGAGGCTGCAGTGAGCTGAGATTGTGCCACTGCACTCCAACCTGGGTGACAGAGTGTCTCAAAAAAAAAAAAAAAAAAATTAAAATTAAAGTAAATAAATAATTGAGAACAAAGTTACAGTTAGATAAGAGGAATAAATTCTGGTGTTCTATTGCACAGTAAGGTGAGGATAGTTAACAATAAGATATGGTATCTTACAAAATAGCTAGAAGGAAGGCTTTTAAAAGTCATCACCACAAAGAAATGGTAAGTGCATGAGGTCAGGATAAATACACAGATTCGATCACTATATAACATATGTATCTATTGAAACATATATTGTACTCCATATATATGTACAATGACAATATGTTCATTAAATAAATAGATTAAAAAGCATTGGGAGGCTGAGGCAGGCGGATCACGAGGTCAGGAGATTGAGACTATCCTGGCTAACATGGTAAAACCCCGTCTCTACTAAAAATACAAAAAAAAAAAAAAAAATTAGCTGGGCTTGGTGGTGGGCACCTGTAGTCCCAGCTACATGGGAGAGGCTGAGGCAGGAGAATTGCTTGAACCTGGGAGGCGGAGGTAGCAGTGAGCCAAGATCGCGCCACTGCACTCCAGCCTGGGCAACAGAGAGAGACTCCGTCTCAAAAACAAACCAAAAAAAACATTGTTCCTGCCCTTGTCTGCGTACCCCTAGACTTCTTCTAATTATGTAAGAAAAATAACCACTTCTTGTTTTTCTGTTATTTTTGGTTCCTAAGCTATATGATTCTATGGGATTTAGCCTGAACAAGAGGAGCTCATAGGATAGAAGAGCAAAACGGCAACGCCCACTCTCTTTTCCTCTCCCGTGCTTGGTGCTAGTAGGAATATGTTCTTTAATATACTTTGGAATACCAGGATCCTAAAGTTCTTCTGGACTGAGTAGGAGAGTAGAAGATGAATTGTTGCAATATCAATTACCCCTAAGGGATTACTGGATACCCTTCATTTAGATTCCTGCCTGACTCCATGCATCTTTCTTTCTTTCTTTTCTTTCTTTCTTTCTTTCTTTCCTTTCTTTCTTTCTTTCTTTCTTTCTTTCTTTCTTTCTTTCTTTCTTTCTTTCTTTCTTTCTTTCTTTCTTTCTTTCTTCTTTCTTTCTTTCTTTCTTTCTTTTCTTTCTTTCTTTCTTTCTTTCTTTCTTTCTTTCTTTCTTTCTTTCTTTCTTTCTTTCTTTTTCTTTCTTTCTTTTCCTTCCTTCCTTCCTTGCTTCCTTCCTTCCTTCCTTCTTTCCTTTCTTTCTCTCTCTCTCTTTCTCTCTTTCTTTCTTTTTTGAGATGGAGTCTCACTCTGTCGCCCAGGCTGGAGTGTAGTGGCACGATCTTGGCTCACCGCAACCTCCGCCTCCCGGGTTCAAGCGATTCTCCTGCCTCAGCCTCCCAAGTAGCTGGGATTACAGGTGCCCGCCACAACGCCCAGCTAATTTTTTTGTATTTTTAGTAGAGATGGGGTTTCACCGTGTTGTCCAGACAGAGTTTCACCACATTGTCCAGGCTGGTCTTGAACTCCTGACCTCAGGTGATCCACCCGCCTCGGCCTCCCAAAGTGCTGGGATTATAGGTGTGAGCCACCATGCCCAGCCAGCATATTTCTTGAATAGACATGACATGTACCAGAAATTTACCTCTGGGATCTCAGGAAATGAAGATACGGAGGCAGAGAAGAGACTCCAACACAGTTTGTGAGACCACATCAGAGACCTCCAGAAGTTAGGTAACTAGCAGGTAATTCATGCATTAGGAAGAAAGAAAAACTTGGCCCCTATGCATAGCAAAGTCATAAATTTTCAAGACCTTATCAAACATCCAAAACCCTTCTTCAATAGGTTTTTGACTAGTTCTTCTTACTGAGTCTCAACACTTTTCATGATTTTTCCTCTCTGGTCCCAGACTTTACTTGTGTACTTTGCGAATTAGCTAGGCCAGTCCTATCATTGCTTTAATTGCACTGCTACCTAGGCTCCAGAGCCCACAAAGTAAGACTCTATGAAAGGATTTTGAAGCCTGCATTTGGCTCTGTTAAGATGTCAATATAGGGAGTTACAGCAAAAACTCTTCCAATTCTTTGGACCAAATATACTATTTGGTCAATAATAATCAATCTATTCCTTTAAATTTGCTCCTTCTGCCTCTCCCATTACTTTTTTTTTTTCTTCTTTCAGACAGAGTTTTGCTCTGTTCCCCAGGCTGGAGTGCAGTGGGCACAATCTTGACTCACTGCAACCTCTGCCTCCTGGGTTCAAGCTATCCTCTCACCTCAGCCTCCCGAGTAGCTGGGACTACCGGTGCATGCTACCACACCTGGCTAATTTTTAAAAATTTTTTGTAGAGCTGGGGTTTTGCCATATTGCCCCGTCCCACTACTTTTAATATAAAAATGGTCATGTCAAAATATTTGCTGTGAAAACGGTCTTATCCTGAATCAAGAAACTGCTTCAGAGGGTTATCACAAATTGATGTAATCTATTAACAAAATGACAAAATATTACCTCTCTCAAATTATATAAGATGGAGACTTAAAGTGTAAGACACTCCCTTCTCATTAAAATTCAGCATCGTAAGCTTCATGGTTTTTTTTTTGTTGTTGTTTGTTTGTTTGTTTTTTGAGACAGAGTTTTGTGCTCGTTGCCCAGGCTGGAGCACAATGGTATGATCTCGGCTCACTGCAATCTCCACCTCCTGGGTTCAAGCAATTCTCCTGCCTCAGCCTCCCAAGTAGCTGGGATTATAGGCGCCCGCCACCACACCCAGCTAATTTTTTGTATTTTTAGTAGAGGCCGGGTTTCACCATGTTGGCCAGGCTGGTCCCGAACTCCTGACCTCAGGTGATCTGCCCACCTCAGTCTCCCAAAGTGCTGGGATTACAGGCGTTAGCCACCATGCCTGACCCAACAATATATCTTTTTAAGAGTGAATCTGAGACTTGATCCTGGAATTCTGGATTCTCTGTTCTGCATTTTAATTTATTTTTATTTTTACTTATTCATTTTTTAGAGACAGGGTCTTGCTCTGTTGCCGAGGCTGAAATGCAGTGGTGTGATCATAGTTCACTGCCACCTCGAGCACACGTGCTCAAGTGATCCTCCCACCTAAACCTCTCGGGTAGCCGAGATTACAGGCACATGCCACCAAGCTCAGCTAATTTTTATTTATTTATTTATTTATTTATTTTTTGAGATGGGGTCTTTCTATGTTTTCCAGGCTTGTTCTGCATTTTATTGACACTGTATAAAGCAAACATATTAATAGCAGCCATGAACTTCAGAACTACAAAATTGCTGTAGGTCAGTATTGGACTATTTCTGCTCTAGTAAATTTGCAATGAGATTTCCATTCCTTTTCTCCCACATGGCCTCATCTGTTTAAATTACCTGGGTCAAGTAAGAAGTATCTACGAAGTTTATCTTCAGAAATGAACTTTTCCGGGGTGGCACTGGAAATGCCTAAGCTGCATAAGATTTTGTCGCTTGGAACCTTCTTTTGTACGGTAACTTGGGCCAAGACATTCGAGTGATCGGTGAGAATTTCATAAGGAAAAGTGTGCTTGGGAGGGGAGATCCCACACTGTGACAGCCTCTGCTGGGACCTGGAGAGCCTCTCCATGGGAGAGAGTGAGCTTGCCAGTAAACTGCGGTGGAGGAGCTCAGTCATGGATGCTTGCTTCTCTTTTTTAACCACTGTGCACCTGATAACAGGTTGGAGATCTCTTCTCACATCAGTGCCCCTGGTGAACGACATGACATTCAGGTTTTTAGCAAGTACTTCCTGTGCTTCGTTAAGTGAAATACCATGCATTTTTAGAAGATTTGATTTCTTGCTCTCCTTATTAAAATTCTCAATACATGCATATAATTCTGGAAGCTGTGGACAAAAAAAAAAAAAGTGGTAAGTCACGAGACTGACAAAAATGTAATATTCTGGCAGACCCATAAACCCTAGAAAAAATAACAAATAACCATAGGACAATAAATAACCATAAAGACAAAAGCATTTTTATCTTTGGAAGATATCTTTGCCCAACTAAACCAAGTCAATTGTGGCAATGTGGAATAGAGAACAGAGAGGTCAAATCTCCGATTCACCCCCCTAAGGATGTATTATTTAGACACGTCTTATAAATGCTTGTTATAAAATTAGGCAGTTAAAATTGAACTAAGAAGTCTTGAAAATCTTTCCAACTCTGAAATTCTATGAGTGACCACGGAGAGAAATAGCCGTGGGAGACTGGCCTTTGCTTGTTTTGAACAATGCTATTATGTCTTTGAAGGAAGAAAGGGAGCCAGATCACTTAGATATCAAAGCTTCATCCTGGTGTCCAAAGAGCCCATAATGTTCAGGAATCCAGTGCTGAGGAGGCGATAATAGTCATTGCTCACAGGGATATTTGACTGAGCAAATGATGACTTACATTGAGTATCTGGGAATAGTTATTGGCAGAAAAAAACAGTAAGAGATCCCTGAGAGGACCTGTCCCCATCTAAAATCCTATACTTCCTACAAATCCTATCACTTCTAAGAGGTTTCTTAGGCCATTACACTGGAAGGCCAAAGAGGCCATAGTCCTCAGGTTAGGGCCAAAATTTAGGTCGTTTAGCCCAGTGCAGAGTTTTCTTTCAATTCTAGTCAATTTTATTGCAAGGGCAACAAATAGAAAGTGAGCTAACGCGTGGGAAAGTAGAAGGGATTTTGGACATCTTCCAGAATGTCAAGAGTCTGCAGCTACAGAGGCTACACAAGTGGTCCAGACCCTGGAACCAGTATGAGCTCTGCTACAAGGTGGTGCAGGAATATATGGATGCATTCTCAGTTATGCCAACTTCAAGTAAGAGGTGACAAGGGCCCATGGACCAGGAGGATTGCTTTTAATATTTTATAATAGTCTGTTTTGTTAGTTTACCCCAAATTGTGTATCTGTCTTATAACTGTTTTAGAAATTGGTACATAGGTGGAGATTTTATATATAAATTGTGTTAGCACTGATAGTCTTTTTTTCCAGTGTTTTTTTGGGGAGTTAAATAGTGTGATGTTTGGACTGATATCATGAAATCTGTAGCCTGGAAATTGGGCTGGATTGTTCTCTGGTTAATATAACTTTTCCTAAAGAAAAAAAAAAAGAAAGTGTGCTAACATTGGTGAATGGCTCTTTATAACGAATTATATAACCACACTATCATGAAAACAGCTCAGCACTTCTGCCCACCTGCCCTGGGAAGAGCTACACTTCTCTGTGACTAAGAATGTTAAGTCATTAAAGTGACATTCTGGGGTTTCCCATGGCTCCCAAGTGTGTCACTGTCTGTTCAATAGTTTGAATGTTTATGATTCTTGAATGTAAAGCTCCCCGTGTAAAGCTCTTTGTACAATGTTAAGTACATACTGAACATTGAGGAAGGGCGGCTTCTCTATTGTCCTCAGCTGGACTGGTGTCTCCAATGAGAAACATCGTGCTGGGATTTTATTCTCTAATTCCTAAAAAAAGCAATATGAGAAAAGACAAAAATCAAAGATTAAAAATCAGATAGAATACAAAGGGGGAGGTGAGACTTCTCAAATCTTAAGAAATTTGTGAGTGGGACATTTTGAAAATTTTATACCTGTATTAGTCCATTCTTGAATTGCTCTAAAGAACTATCTGAAACTGGGTAATTTATAAGAAAATAGGTTTAATTGGCTCATGGTTCTGCACGCAGTCCAGGAAGCATGGTTGGGGAAGCCTCGGGAAACTTACAATTATTAGGGGAAGGCAAAGGAGAAGCAGGGCACGTCTTACATGGCCAGGACAGGAGAAAGAAAGAGCAAAGGGGGAAGTGCTACACACTTTTAAACAACCGGGTCTCATGAGAACTCACAATAATGAGAACAGCAAGGGGGAAATCCTCCCCGGTGATCCAGTCACCTCCCACCAGGCCCCACCTCCAACACTGGGGATAACAATTTGATGTGAGATTTGGGTGGGGACACAAATCCAAAGCATATCAATACAATTTAAATTTTTCATTTGCTTTTTCGTAGTTTAGATCTGCCAAATTTGTCATGCTTCAAATGAGCATTTCGCTGAAATACCCAAATTCTTCTACAACATGTGTATTTAGTTTTAATACTAGTGTAACAAATCCTATATGGATGGTTTTATTTTTTATTTTATGTATTTATTTTTTGAGATGGAGTTTCACTCTTGTTGCCCATGCTGGAGTGCAATGGCACGATCTCAGCTCACTGCAACCTCTGCATCCCGGATTCAAGCAATTCTCCTGCCTTAGCCTCCCAAGTAGCTGGGATTACAGGCATGTGCCACCACGCCTGGCTGATTTTGTATTTTTAGTAGAGACAGGGTTTCACCATGTTGGTCAGGCTGGTCTTGAACTCCTGACCTCAGGTGATCCACCTGCCTCGGCCTCCCAAAGTGCTGGGATTACAGGTGTGGGCCACCACGCCCAGTTGGATGGTTTTATTTTCTTGTCTTACATATTCTGATCAACTTTCAGTTCATCTAAAGAAAAACTCACCCACCTCCTTACACTCAAAAAGTGTTTTTTATTCAGGAGGAAAAGGCTCATATGTAATGATAATTACATATGTAATTTTTGTGTTTAATTTTTCTGCAAGAGGTTAAAAATGGCCATGGAATCTCCATAATTCATCTCACTGATAAGTGGCAGTTAAGTTCTCTCCCACATTTGACTGGGCTGGCCTATGCTTGGCTTTGATCAATA
Organism: Pongo abelii; assembly: GCF_028885655.2. Classification (NCBI taxonomy): domain Eukaryota; kingdom Metazoa; phylum Chordata; class Mammalia; order Primates; family Hominidae; genus Pongo; species Pongo abelii. The sequence continues at coordinate 76,723,498 of NC_071998.2, forward strand.
GCTTGTGGCATTGTGTCAGTGACAGAGTGTGAGTGCCAGAACCCAGACCTTAAGAGGCTTTGTGGCTTTCCCACACATTCCCACACATTGTTGGGAGCCTGAGCTGCCATGTAAAGAGAGATCTGGCTGCCTATGTGGAGAGACCATGCAGACTCCGCAGCCAGTATTGACCACTAGACATGTAGATAAAGCCATCTCGGTTCACCCAGCCCCAGACGAGCCTCCAGATGACTACAGCAGCATAAGCAACCTCAGCCAATCCCAGATGGAGAAGAACTACCTCCCAGCTGAGCAAGGCAACTCTAAAATTTTGACAGAGAGTAAATTATTATTGTTTCAAACCACTAAGCTTTGCATGAACTGTTATATAGCAATAAATACAGATAAACCCCATAAAACTTCACATTCTTGGCTTAATTTATTCCAGTGAAACCATTATTGGTAGGTAAGAGAATGTATGGATGGAAAATATATTTCTAGGTACAGGATACCACTGTATCATGACTGGCAGCTGTGGTCACTGGGATGAGAGTCTGAGATAAACCAAAAACACTCACTTGGTACTTGGGATGAAGTGAAAACAATTATGTTTCTCCTCCTTCCTGAGCAAAGTAGAAAAACCCAGAATGGATACACATACACACACAAACACACACACACATACACACACGGATATATATATACACATGTATGGATATGCATATATACATATATATAAAATCTCAAATACATTTTTGTCACTATTTGTCACTACTGAGGTCACTATATTGATATAAAGGACTAGAAAAGCAATACAGTGCAGCATGCCTGCCACAGACCTGTTTATCTCTAGGCAATTAAAATGAGACTTGATTGTGCTTTCCTCCTGCAAAGGAAGGAAATTTATTCTGCAAGGGAAAATCTTTCTCTAATGTGCTTTACCTAAAACCTGTCAATGTCTTCCAGTCAACCATTGCTATTGTCTTTCAGGCAGCTTCAGAGTTGTCCACCATAGGAAGGCTGCCTTCTCCCATCACCAAGGGTTAATACATATTCTCCTCCCTTCCCTCAGAGGAGGGAAAGATGTAACCTCTCGCCTCTCTCCTCTCTTCTCTCTCTCTCCCTGCCACCTCCTAATTTTAATCAGCAGTGCCAATATCCAACTTCAATGGCCAATCTTGCAACTCTCAATAAATGGAGTCAAAGCAACAGCTAAGAAATATGTCCTCGTGTTATTACAATAGTATTGATGATGACAAGGAATGGAGCACAAATAAGTTTAGATTCTTGCTCATTCTCTTTGCTAAACTACTGTTGGGTGCATTTCCCTCTCACTGAAGTGTCAGGATTCCGAATGCTGAACAGATCACTAGCCAAAAATGCTTTTATACACTTAAAGGTTGACTTGACTAGCAAACTTTTAACCTCAGTCTTTGCTTGATCCAAGTCAATGCCTAAATCTAGATCAGCCCTTTGACCCAATCTCTCATGGAGAGTGTTCCTGGTGAAGTCATGGAAATATGGCCAATGGCCTGTTTACAGATTTGTGTGAGTAAAGTGAAGCTTTTACAGGGGACCGTGGCACTTCTCTTCATCGTTACTCCCACAGATTCCTACAGTAAATTTTCCTTGTACTGTGAAGAGCAAGGGCGTCTCACAGAAACTCCCGGGGGTGGTATCCTCTTCTCCATTTGCACTCACCCCCAACTTTTCACCCTTTCCTCCAAATCAGAAGGAAAAAATTCTCTCTGCTCATCTAATGTTAATTTTTTCTCTCTCCCACCCAGGGTGATATATTTTATCCTCCTCATAATTCTTTTTCTTTTTTTTTTTTTTGAGATGGAGTCTCACTCTGTCACCCAGGCTGGAGTACAGTGGCACAGTCTCAGCTCACTGCAACCTCCAGTTCCCAGGTTCAAGCCATTCTCTTGCCTCAGCCTCCCAAGCAGCTGGGACTACAGGCAAGCACCACCACACCCGGCTAATTTTTTTATTTTTAGTAGAGACAGGGTTTTGCCATGTTGCCCAGGCTGGTCTCAAACTCCTGACCTCAAGTGATCCGCCCACCTCAGCCTCCCAAAGTGCTGGGATTACAAGCTTGCACCATTGCGCCAGGCCCCTCCTCATAACTCTTGTGGAATATTTCCCCTCAGTTATCCTCCCTTCCCTTCCAACAACAACTCTTTTCTTCCTTCTTGCTTCCTATCATTCTCTTATCTTCAGTCTCATGTTCCCCAATGGCTCCTTCCTTTCTTTGCAAATATGTAAAATTTTTTCCACTTGGGGTAATAATGCAACTTCTCTTGATTGGGATCCTACCACTAACCCTGGACCCTTGTCTCTTCTTTACCTCTGAACTTACTATATTTATATTTTCATCATGTAATCTTTAGTATAATGACATTTAGCTTCCACCTGGCTGATGAACTAAAATTGAATTCTTAAAAACAATAGTGACTTCTTAATTATCAATTCTAGTGTAGTTTTTACAGTCCTCACTTTTCTTTTTTCTTTTTTGAGACAGAGTCTGGTTCTGTCACCCAGGATGGAGTGCAGTGGTGCAGTCTCGGCTCACTGAAACCTCCGTCTCCTGGGTTCAAGCAATTCTCCTGCCTCAGCCTCCTGAGTAGCTGGGATTACAGGGATGTGCCACCATGTCTGGATAATTTTTGTATTTTTGGTAGAGACAGGATTTTGCCATGTTGGCCAGGCTGGTCTCAAACTCCTGACCTCAGGTGATCCACCTGCCCTGGCCTCCTAAAGTGCCGGGATTACAGGCGTGAGCCACTGTGCCCGTCCAATTTATAAATTTCTTGACCAGACTTACAAAGACTATTCACAATCTGCTTCTGACACTTTTCTATCATTTAAAAATATCATATTTCGGCTCGGTGTGGTGACTTGCGCCTGTAATCCTAGCACTTTGGGGGGCTGAGGCGGGTAGATTACAAGGTCAAGAGATCAAGACCATCCTGGCCAACTTGGTGAAACCCCATCTTTACTAAAAATATAAAAATTAGCTGGGCGTGGTGGTGCATCTCTGTAGTCCCAGCTACTCGGGAGGCTGAGGCGGGAGAACCGCTTGAACCCGGGAGGCAGAAGTTGCAGTGAGCTGAGATCAAGCCACTGCACTCCAGCCTGGTGAAAGAGTGAGACTCTGTCTCAAAAAAAAAAAAATAATAATAACCGTATTTCAATGCTACCGCAATGCCATAAATGTTCTCTATATACTTTAGCCAGCTGGGCTCATTTTTTTCTGAAACAATCTGCGCTTCTGTGCATTCTTTCTTTGAGCCTATGCTCACTCTGATTTCCCATTTAGTCAGACAGAGTGTCCTTCCTTCTCTTTTATGACAATCTAAATAAAAACATAGTAGAACTGAAGCTGAAATGGAGAGAATCACAATGTTGAATAGCTATTGTGTCATATAAAAGGGAAACATAAATAACAGGAAATGAAATAAAGGCTAAAAATTATTTAAAGAGAACCCAATTATGGTGAATTGATTTTCTGACAAAGTTGCCAAAATAATTCAATGGAGGAAAATAGTCTTTTCAATAAATGGTGCTGGGACAATTAAATATCCACACATAGAAGAATGACGTTAGACCCCTACCTCTATCCTTACACAAAATGAACCTAAAATGGATTACAGAACTAAGTATGAGAGCTGAAACTATAAAACTCCTAGAATAAAACATAAGGGTAAATTTTTGTGACCCTGGGTTAAACAATGGTTTCTTGGGTATAACACGAAAGCATAAGCTACAGAAGAAGACAATAAATAAGTTGGACTTCATCACAATTAAAAACTTTTGTGCTTTAGTGAAAATAGTGAAAAGACCAATCACAGAATGAGAGAAAATATTTACAAATCATACGTCTGACAAGGAACTTGTATACAGATGTACAAAGAACACTTAGAAATCAACAATTAAAAGACAACCCAGCTGAAATATGGGCAACGGGACTTCTAGTGTGGATTCTCCTCTGGCATGCAAGGAGCTTGGAAGTACCAGCAACTGTTCTTAGATCTGGCAGAGAAGTAAGGTCACAGGGCAAATTGCTGACCTAAAATTGAAGAAACAGACAGGCAAATATAGGGAATTGCAGCTTACTGAAGTAGGAAGCTCCTCGAGAACAGGGCAGAAACCTCCAGAAGAGCCAGTACAGGAATCATGTTCGGCTTTCAACAAAAGATTATAAGGCAAAAAATAGAGTCTGAAGAGACAGGGCAAGCATCAGAACTAGATTCAGATGTGGCAGGGATGCTGGAATTACCAGACTGTGAATGTAAAACAACCATGATTAATGTGCTAAGGACTCTCATGGGAAACGTAGACAGCATGCAAGAATAGACAGGTAATATAAGCAGAAGATGAGAATTCTAAGAAAGAATCAAAAAGAAATGCTAAAGGTCAGAAACACTGTCAGAGAAATGCAGAATGTCATTAATGGGCTCATTAGTAGACTGGCTATGGCTGAGGACAGAATGTCTGAGCTTGAGGATATCTCAACAGAACATTCCAAACCTGAAAAGTCAAGAGAAAAAAGTCTGGGTGCGGTGGCTCATGCCTGTAATACCGGCACTTTGGGAGGCTGAGGTGGGTGGATCACGAGGTCAGGAGTTCAAGACCAGCCTGACCAACATGGTGAAACCCCAGCTCTACTAAAAATACAAAAATTAGCCAGGCGTGGTGGCATGTGCTACTCGGGAGGCTGAGGCAGGAGAATTGCTTGAACCCGGGAGGCGGAGGTTGCACTGAGCCAAGATCGCGCCACTGCACTCTAGCCTGGGTGACAGAGCAAGACTCCATCTCAAAAAAAAAAAAAAAAAGAGAGAGAGAGAAAAACACTGGAAAATAAATGGTAACAGAATATCCAAGAATTGTGGGACAATTACAAAAGGTATAACATATACATAATGAGAATACCAGCAGAAGAAAGAAACAGAAGCAATATTTGAAGCAATAATGATTTAAAATTTCCCCAAATTAATGTTGTACACCAAGCCACAGATCCAAGAAGCTCAGAGATCATCAAATAGGTTAAATGCATAAACCCCCCCAAAACAAAAAACTTCACATAGGTATATCATATTCATACTGCAGAAAACCAAAGATAAAGAAAAGAAATCTTGAAAGAAGCCACAGGAAGATTAAAAGTAATTATTTGCTATACATAGCAAAGATAAGAATTACCTCTTCCTTCTCCTCAAAAAGCATGCAAAGAAGCAGAGAATGGAATGAAATGGTTAAAGTGTTGAGAGAAAAAAACCCACCAACCTAGAATTCTGTATTCTGTGAAATTACCCTTCAAAAGCAAAAGAGAGAGAGGGCCAGGAGTGGTGTCTCACGCCTGTAATCCCAGCATTTTGAGAGGCTGAGGTGGGCGGATCACGAGGTCAGGAGTTCGAGACCAGCCTGGTCAACATGGTGAAACCGTGTCTCAACTAAAAATACAAAAAGTTAGCCAGCTTAGTGGCGTGCATCTGTAATCCCAGCTACTCAGGTGGCTGAGGCAGGAGAATCGCTTGAACCCAGGAGGCGGAGGTTGCAGTGAGCTGATATCACGCCATTGCACTCTAGCCTGGGTGACAGGGCGAGACTCCATCTCAAAAAAAAAAAAAAAGAAAAAAGAAAAATAGAGGTACTTTTTCAGGCAAACAAACATTTAGGGAATGTGTTGCCAGTAGACCTGTCTTGCAAGAAATGTTAAAGAAGTTCTTCAGAGAGAAGGATAATTATGTAGGTAAGAAACTCAGATCTAAATAAGGAAAAGTATTAGAGAAGGAGTAAATGAAGATTAAAATAAAAATGTTTATTTTTCTTATTCTTAATTGATGAAAAGATAACAGTTTGTTCAAAATAATAATAGCAGGCTGGACTAGGTGGCTCATGCCTGTAATCCCAGCACTTTGGGAGGCTGAGGCAGGAGGATCATTTGAACCTAGGAGTTTGAGGCCAGCCTGGGCAACATTGGGAGACCCTGTCTCCAAATAAAAAACAAAACAAAACAAAATATAATGGCAAGAATGTATTCAAACAATTATAGCTTATTATAAAATGAAACAAATGACAACAATGACACAGAGAACAAGAGGAAATAATTAGGAGTATTTTGTTATCATAAGGTACTCACACTGCCTGCAAGGTGTAGTGTAATTTGAAAGTGGTCTTGGGTTAGTTGTAAACATATACTGCAAACTCTAGGGCAACCACTAAAAAGTAAAAAAAATATATAATTGATATGCTAAGAAAGGAGAAAAATTGAATCATATAAAATGGTCAATTAAAACTACAAAAGGCAGAAAGTGTGGAAGACAAAAACAGAAACAAGGAACAAGGGCAACAAATAAAAAAACAGTAAAACATTTGGTAAATATTAATACAAACTCATCACGATCACTTTTAATGTCAATGGTCTAAATACACTAATTAGAAACAGAGAGTGTCAGAGTGGACCAAAAAGAAGACCCAATTAATTATATGTTGTCTACAAGAAACACACTGTTATTTACTTTTTTAAATGAGATGGGGTCTATGTTGCCCAGGCTGGTTTCAAACTCCTAGGCTTAAGCAATGCTCCTGCCTCAGCCTCCCAGGTAGGTGGGACTACATGTGTGTGCCACTGTACCTGGCCAGAAACACACTTTAAGTATAAGAACTGTCATAGATCAAAAGTAAAGAGATAGAGAAAGAGATATTATCCTCAAAAGAATACAGGAGCTATATTGATTTCAGACAGAGCAGACTTCAGAGCAAGGAAATTTATCAGAGATGAGGAGGGGCTTTACATAATGATAAAGGGGTCAATACATAACAATTTGTAACATGTATGCACCTAACAACAAAGTGTCAAAACATGTGAGGCAAGCCAGGCATGGTGGCTCGTGCCTGTAATCCCAGTATTTTGGGAGGCCGAGGCGGGCAGATCACCTGAGGTCAGGAGTTCGAGAGCAGCCTGGCCAACATGGTGAAACCCCGTCTCTACTAAAAACATAAAAAAATTAGCCAGGTGTGGTGGCAGGCACCTGTAGTTAGTCCCAGCTACTCGGGAGGCTGAGGCAGGAGAATAGCTTGAACCCTGGAGGCAGAGGTTGCAGTGAGTGGAGATCACACCACTGCACTCCAAACTGGGTGACAGAGAGAGACTCTGGCCAAAAACCAAAAAACAAAACAAAACAAAAAACCCAAAACAAACCATGGGAGGCAAAAACTGATAGAAGTACAAGAAGAAAATAGATGGATCCACTATTATAGTTGGAGACTTTAATACCCCTCTATCGAAAATGGACAGATCCAGCAGGCAGAATATCAGTAAGGACACAGTTGAACTGAACGGTCCCATCAATCAACTGGATATAATTGACATCTATAGACTACTACTTCATCCAGCAATGGCAGATTACACATTCTTCTCAAGATCAAGTCCACATGGGACATTCACCAGACTCCGGGCCATAAAACACACATGAATTAATTTAAAGGAATAGAAAATCATACAACGTCTGTTTTCATACTACAGTGGAGTTAAGTTAGATACCAATAACAGAAAGCTGGAAATTTTCAAAATACCTGGAATATGATCTTGTTTTTGTTTAAAATACATCTATAGTGAAGGCTTATATATTCATTTTAAAATAGAGAATGACATACCCCAAGAGTGGGACTGCCCAAACAGTAGTCCCTAAGAGTTTGGGTTACAGTGGAACTTTTACTTTCCTTGTATCTTTAAATTTTTCTTTCATGAATTAGCATAGTAAGTAAAGAAGTAATTCCAAGTTGAATGAGAGAAGTTAGTATAACAAATGGCAGAGATGCGTGCTGAAATAGATCTCCAGAGATGTGAAGAAGGTATTATGTATAATAGAAAAAAATAAGAAAAAATGTCCAATGATGAGCTCATAATTGAACAAATTTAGAGAAATTACAAAACTGTACAGAAATGTTTAATGACAGGAAATTTTTAAAATAATATTTATACTAAACAAAAACAGATTATAAGAAGGTATCTATAATATAATTCTATTTCTGTAAAAAAAAAATCATATATGGGCCGGGTGGCTCATGCCTGTAATCCCACCACTTTGGGAGGCCGAGGAGGGCTGATCTCGAGGTCAGGAGATTGAGACCATCCTGGCTAACATGGTGAAACCCCATCTCTACTAAAATACAAAAAATTAGCCAGGCGTGGCGGCGCATGCCTGTAGTCCCAGCTACTCAGGAGGCTGAGACAAAGGAATCACTTGAACCCGGGAGGCGGAGGTTGCGGTAAACTGAGATTGCGCCACTGCACTCCAGCCTGGCGACAGAATGAGACTCTGTTAAAAAAAAAAAAAAAAATCATACATGATTCACTTAAAAATGTTAACAGTTCCATCTAGCGGTAAGATTATGAGAAATTTGTGTTTTCTTTCTTACAATTCTTTGCACTTTTATGTATTTTACAATGAAGATTTATTACTTTTGCAATTAAAAAAGACATATTTTCCAATCAGCAGCAAGAAAAAAAAAGAAATGGACGAAGGCAGCTGTCTGTAGAAATTACACATCATAGGAGATTGCTTATAATGTTTCACTGAGGAGTTATAGTTTAGAGGAGTCCAAATAAGGTGGCTTATTGCACTCCCTGAAGGGCCTGGATGGCTGGACTGGGACTCAGCAGCAAACCCTTACAACCTGCCTGGGGCTGGAGGGGTAACGGGAAGTGAGTGCCAATGGGCACCAAGCTTCTTTTGGGGCTGACAGAAAAGTTCTGAAGTTAGATTGTTGGTTGAACAACTCTGTGAATTTACTAAAAATCACTGAATTGTATGCTAAAAAGAGTGAGATTTATCTTATGTAAATTATACCTAAATAAAGCTGTTTTTAAAAGGAAACAAAAATCTAGTCAGTTCCATTGTGATCTACTTGAAGGAAAACTGTGTTAACAGAAGGGCCTTCCTGGTATGTATAAAAGGGAATCTGGGCTGTTAGAATTTTCCAGGATGCACCCAGCACCACTCAGGGTAAGACACCCCGATGGTGGAGCAGTTCAGTGCCCTGAGCATTATGTGTCTTATAGATAATGAAGGCACCGATGCACACAAACTCGATGATACTGACCATTACTAAGAGCTATGAATACTAGCTGATATTCTGTGAATATTTACTATATGCCTTTATAATCATATGGTTCTAAGAACTTAAATATATTATCTCATTTGATCCACTCAACAACTTTGTGACACATGTACAATTATAATCCCCAATTTACATTTGAAGAAACTGAAACACAGACAGGGTAAGCACACCTTTCCTAGCATAAAAGAGCTTATAAGTGGCGAATCTGAGATGAAACCGGTAGTTTGACATCAGAACCCACAGTTTTATATATTATGCTATAGTGGATAAATATGATCTTGTCACACATGCATTTTTCAGTGCAATTTAATTTGCTTTCTTCTTTTCCTTTTTTTTTTTTTTTTTTTTTTTGGCAACAGAGTCTTGCTCTGTCACCCAGGCTGGAGTGCAGTGGCGCTATCTCGGCTCACTGTAACCTCTGCCCTCCTGGGTTCAAGCGATTCTCCCACCTCAGCCTCTCAGGTAGCTGGGACTACAGGTACACACTACCATGCCCGGCTAATGTTTGTATTTTTAGTAGAGATGGGGTTTCACCATGTTGGCCAGGCTGGTCTTAAACTGCTGACCTCAAGTGATCCACCCGCCTCAGCCTCCCAAAGTGGTGGGATTACATGTGTGAGCCACCGCAACCACACTAATTTGCTTTTCTTTTCTTTTTCTTTCTTTTTTTCTCTTTTTTTTTTTTTTTTTTTTTTTTTAGAGATGGAGTCTCCCTCTGTTGCCCAGGCTAAAGTGCAGTGGTATGACCTCGGCTCACTGCAACCTCCACCTCCCGGGTTCAAGCGATTCTTCTACCTCAGCCTCCCAAGTAGCTAGGACTGTAGATGCACGCTGCCACTCCTGGCTAATTTTTGTGTTTTTAATAGAGATGGGGTTTCATCATATTGGCCAGGCTGGTCTTGAGCTCCTGACCTCATGATGCGCCCGCCTCAGCCTCCTAAAGTGCTGGGATCACAGGCGTGAGCCACCGTGCCCAGCCCTAATTTGCTTTTCTTTTGTGCCCCTACCCCCTCTCCTCTGCCTTCTCATATTAATGCTTTCATCAGGTAACCTATATATTGAGCTTATTTTTTCTATGCTTATAGAGACAGCCCCCTCTCTGCTTTTCTTACTAATGATGGAAAATCCACCAACTTACCTAGTATATATACCTCTGTTCATCATGAGTGCTGCCTTATACTATTTTTACAAGAACGTGTTCCAATTTCCACTTCAGCCCTGTCATTTAGCACACCCTAGGCCCTTCTGCCTGGGCACGAGCAAGAGATGCCAGGAGAGAACTGGGGCTGCATGTTCCAGGTGCTGCCCGGAGCTGGCCTGCCTGGTAGATACTCATCTTCTTTTCTCCAGGTGGGAGATCCCCATCTATTTTAGGGTGCTAAGAATAGCTTCGGTTGTGGGAGGGAGATTGTTATCAAACTGAACTTGGGTCTGTGCCGAGCACAGCAAAGCCAAACACTGAAATCATGATTGTAGCAAGAGAAAGTGAGGCATGTATTACAGGATGTCAAGCAAGGAGACTTGGGCGATTCTCATGCTTAAGAACCAAACTCCCTGATGGCTTACATAGACAAATTTTTATAGGAAAAGTCTCACATTTCTTTTCTTTTTTCTGGAGATGGAGTCTCGCTCTGTTGTCCAGGCTGGAATACAGCAGCAAGATCTCGGCTCATGCAACCTCCACCTCCTGGGTTCAAGCGATGTTCCTGCCTCAGCCTCCCAAGCAGCTGGGATTACAGGTGCCCACGACCAGGTCTGGCTAATTTTTCTATTTTTAGTAGAGACAGGACTTCACCATGTTGGTCAGGCTGGTCTTGAACTCCTGGCCTCAAGTGATCCTCCCCTCTTGGCCTCCCAAAGTCCTGGGATTACAGGCGTGAGCCACCATGCCCGGCCTCTTGTGGAGTTTACAGGCTAGCAAGGGGGAACTTTAAAGAACATCATACATAAGATAAGTGAATTCGTAAGTTTGAAAGCCATTAAGTGCAATGAAGGTTATCAGAGAGATTAGGGTAAAGGGGATTGTGAGTGTGGTGATTGAGGGCTGCAACTTTAAATAGGGTGGTTGTGTTGACCTCACTGGGAAGGTAACATTTGAGCCAAAGCCTGTAGAGGTGACACTGAGCCCTGAGAAAAACAGGAAGAATCTTCCAGGCAGAAGGACCAGCCGGGGCAAAGGCCATGTGCTGGAGGAAGAGCAGCTTGCAAGAGAAACAGGAAAGAGGGAGAGAGGAGGGGAAAGGAAGAGAGCCCTGTCTTCTTAGAGCCTTGCAGAGAGGGAACTGAGGAGGCTTCACAGGCTCAAAGGAAGACAGGATCTGGCTTACACTCTTTTTTTTTTTTTTCTGCTGCCACAAGACTTTGTGCATCAGGCTGAGTTGAGTAGTTGGCACAGCTTTGTTTTGTTTTGTTTTTCTAACTTACATTTATTCTTAAAGCAGCACTCTGGCTGCCATGTATAGCTTATAATTTATCAATTAGAAACTTATTAATTAAAAATGCTGAATATGTACTAACAGTAATTGTACAGTATGAGTCCACTACATAAAAAATGAGGCCAAATATGTATTTTATGTAGGAGAGAAAATATGTTTGTCTGTCAAGTGAGAATTTATGCATAGTTGTGAATTCACAGAGCATCCTCTGGAAGGACGCACGCCACTTTTTTTAGATGGAGTCTCACTTTGTTGCCCAGGCTGGATTGCAGTGGTGCAATCTTGGCTCACTGCAACTTCCACCTCCCAGGTTCAAGTGATTCTCCTGCCTGAGTCTCCTGAGTAGCTGGGATTACAAGTACCCACCACCATGCCCAGCTAATTTTTGTATTTTTAGTAGAGACGGGGTTTCACCATGTTGTCCAGGCTGGTCTCGAATTCCTGACCTCAGGTGATCCACCCAGCTCAGCCTCCCAAAGTGTTGGGATTACAGGCGTGAACCACCATGCCCAGCCCCACAGGCCACATCTTAATAGAAGGGAGTTAGTGGGAAGGCACGAAAGGGGGGCTTTGGCACTTTACTATTTTGAATGTTTTCCACTATTTGGATTTGTTTTTTACAGAAAGCATGTGTTCCTTTGGTGATGTGTTACAGACCAGGCAGCCTTCCTGTTTGGAGGAGAAATTAGTCTCTATGGAAAGTGTCTATTGAGTTACTATTGTACTCAGTCCCATGACAGGCCCTTTGGGAATATGAAACAATATTTGAAGCAATTCCTACTCTCAAGAATATTTTTCAAGATAGGAAAGTGGGCATAGGGGATTTTCTCTCTCCTTCCTGAATGCAACGTGACGATAGAGAATAAATTAGATGTTCAAGTATAAACCTTTCACTACAACAGAAACAACTGTGGTGTAATTTGAAATATATTTGGTCTCTGTCCCCAGTTCTGACCATAGAGCACCTAAAACCCCTGAATTTTTTTCTTTTTCTTTTTCTTTTCTTCTTTTTTTTTTTTTGAGATGGAGTTTCACTCTTGATGCCCAGGCTGGAGTGCAATGGTGCGATCTCAGCTCACCGCAACCTCTGCCTCCCAGATTCAAGCGATTCTCCTGCCTCAGCCTCTCAGACCCTTAACTGTGATCCACCAGGCTCTAGCCATATAACAGGTGACAAAACTGCATTTAGCAAGCCACATCGCCTGAATCTAACATTCAGAGTCCAGATTCACTTTCTTGCAGGCTTCCAGCACCATCTGGCTACATCGTTCTTAGGCTTTTCTAATAACAACTGGTCCCCATGCTCACAGTTGCTTTGCAACTACCATATTGCATCAATTTCACATTTTCACATTTCTGAAAAGCAGGCTGCATCTCACAATCAATTGGTCTCACAGTTGATGTTGGCCCAGTGGCCTCAAGACTAGTTCCTATGGCCTAGATCTGCATGAAGTTGGACATAGCTGTTCATAAGGCCATCCATTCACCTTATATATACACACATTATGGAGTATACAAGTTGAGTTTAATTGCTGTTTCAAGTGCTTTCTAGATCTGTACCATCCAATATGGTAGCCACCAGCCAAATGTGGTTACTGAGAGCTTGCAGTGTGAGTAGTCCAAATTGAGATGTGCTAAAGTATGAAAACAGAATGAAAAGTATCTCATTAGGGATTTTCATATCAATTACATAAAGATAATATTTTAGATACATTGAGTTAAATAAAATATAGCGTTAAAATTAATTTTGCCTGTATCTTTCACCTTTTCTCTTTTAAAATAATTTTTTTTGTAGAGACAGGGTCTTGCTATGTTGCCCGACTGGTCTCCAACTCTTGGCCTCATGTGATCCTCCCACCTCAGTCTCTTATAGCGCTGGGATTACAGATGTGAGCCATTATGCTGGCCTCTTTCACCTTTTCTAATGTGGCTGCCTGGAAGATTTAAAATCACATCAATGACTTGCATTCTATTTCTATTGGACAAGGCTGATCTCAAAGATAACACTGATTTAGTAGTGGTCATGGCAGGCACTGAATACGGCAGCAGATGTGTGATAAAAACCAATGCCTAAATAGATCTAAAAGAGCTCTTCTTCTCTAAAACAAAGTAGATATAAAATAAAAATTATAAGTGATTATAGAGCTTGTCAGAGTTTAAATGGGAATGTTTTCTTTCTTGGCGAATGAATAATTATGAAGATCTGTGCACCCCAAACCCAGACGAAGAATATCGGGAACACCACTGAAGCCTTCTGTCTCCATCCTCAGTTCCATCTTTCTCCCTCCCTAATCCCAGGGATAACCACCCTCCTGAATTTTGTGTTTAGCATTCTCCTCCTTTTTTATTTCTATTTTTCACATGTGCATGTATCCCTGATAACATACTCTATTGTCATTTCTGCATGTGTTTGAACCTTACATAAAAAAAAGCATCCTATAGATATCTCCTGCAAACTTACACCTCTCTTTTTTTGAGATGGAGTTTCACTCTTGTCGCCCAGGCTGGAGTGCAATGGCACAATCTCAGCTCACTGCAACCTCCGCCTCCCAGATTCAAGGGATTTTCCTGCCTCAGTCTCCTGAGTAGCTGGGATTACAGGCACCTGCCACCACAACCAACTAATTTTTGTGTGTTTAGTAGAGACGGAGTCTCACCATGTTGGCCAGGCTGGTCTTGAACTCTTGACCTCAGGTGATCCACCCACCTCGGCCTCCCAAAGTGCTGGGATTACAGGCGTGAGTCAACATGCCCGGTCACATCTCCCTTTTAAACATTTTATTTTTAATTGTGGTAAAAACATATAACAAAATTTACCATCATAACCATTTGTAAGTGTAGTATTCAGTAGTGTTAACTGCATGCGCATCATTGTGTAACACATCTCCAGAAGCCTTTCATCTTGTAAAACTGAAACCTTATACCCACTGAAAAACTCCCACTTCTCCCTTCCCCCAAACCCTGGCAGCCACCATTCTGCGTTCTGTCTCTGAGCGTGACTACTCTAGGACCCTCATATTAGTGAAATCATACAGTATTGGTTTCTTGAGGACTGTCTTATTTCACTTAGTATGATGTCCTCCGGGTTCATCCACGTTATAGAGTAATACTCCACTGTGGGTTGCACGCTTCAGTTTGTTTATCCATTCATCTGTGGAGAGACGATTGAGTAGCTTCCACCTCTTTGCAATTGTGAATAAAGCTGCTCTGAAGGTGTATGCTTCCTATTTTTAGTGTCTCCTGGAATGAGGTTTTTTTTACTTGCCTGCAAATCACTCTAATTGACCTATTCAGGGCATCAGCACAGAATTCTAATAAATAGAATAGAACTCCAACAAATAAAAAGAAAAGATTTATCACAATTCTCAAAGTAAAAGCACGACTTTAAAAATGATTGTTTCCTGTGAGTGAGAGGAGATGCTCACATTCCTGTTTTCCCCTAAAGAATCCTGATGATACTTGGGCACTGGGTCAGTTTGTCAGTTTCCACATCCCACAGCTTTCTTTTCACCTTATTTCTATTAATTTACAAAACCTCAGCTCTCAGTTATAAGTCTCCTGCAATGACAGCCAGTGTTTGGTGGCCCTGCCAGGTGGCTTACAATTTACTCATGTAACAAACATGTCACTGAGTTCTCTACAAAAGCAAACATGATGGGGTGATTTCCCTCTGAAGTCTCCTCTCAGCTGCTGAGCAGTTGATCGTCTCAGCTGAGGACAGCTTGGCAAAAAGATAATAAATCCATGCTTGGTTGTATTTGCCTTAGAAAGATGTTTTCAGATTCTCTTGCAGCATGTGAATGTAATTTTAAAGGACACTCAATCGCATGCCATTGATTTCTGTCACTGAGGGGTGAAGGAGTTTACTAAGGATTTGGGAAAAGTGAAACCTTCTGCAGTGCAGCCATTGTACTACAGCTTGGACTTCCTAGGCCAGTCTGACACGGTATCTTCCACGTTAATAGTGCAGACTTTTCAGTCCTGACAAGCAGAGCAGCCTATATAAGGTCATGATTACTTGGTGAAGACCCTTGGGGCCGCAAGCAGCCACTTAAAGCAGCCAAACTGGACTCGTGGATTAACACATGAAATAATTTTTTTAAAATCTCATTTGCATTTCAAAAACCTTAACAAGTACTACTTTTCTCTCAACATCTAATTGTCTTGAGCATGAAAACAGGGTGTAAAATGTATATGTGTTATTTAAAGAATAAAAAGACAAGGAGCAAAGACTAAAAATGCACTCACCAATGGGTTAAAAAACAGTATCATGAGACCTCTGGATGGCCGTCTCCACATGAATCCCTTCCCTCCAACCACAGTCTACCCCATTCTCAGTTCTGTGGACGTCACTGTCTTGTTATTCTCTACAGTTTTGCTATTGATTTACATGTCCCTAACATGACAGTATTTACTTTTGAAAACGGAGTAGCAAGCCATGGATGAAAGGGAAAGCAATGTTTCCCAAGCTAGAGGCAGGCTCCCAGGGGACTGTGATCTGCACAGAGGCAGGTCCCTGTCTGGCTTCCACTTCCTGCGAGTTCACACGCATCTCTTTGGGGAAGCCAAAGGGCAAAGTTTTGACTGAGTCTGGGATAACAGCGCCACTGTCGGGACATCTGGTAGGACCACACAGTGGGCCAGAGATGGCAATCCAGCCAAAACGCAGTCAGGGAACGGCACTGCTCTATATTTTTTGTATTTTCTGTAATTTTTGCTCCCTATGGCCAAGTATCAAATCTCAGGAGTGGATCAAAGCAGAACTCTATGGGGTACAGTGAATGCTGTCTGTCTTTTTGCTCTCTCTCTCTCTCTCGTTTTTCACCAGGCTGCCAGGCTGTCTTTTTCATCTTTTTATTGTGCACATTCCTCTACTTTATCTTCTAACCTTTCTATTTTGTTTTCATTCACTTAGCTTATAAGAGCTGTTTTTAGGCTGAGCGTGGTGGCTCACATCTGTAATCCCAACACTTTAGGAGGCTGAAGCGAGTGGATTGCTTGAGCCCTGGATTTTGAGACCAGCCTGGGTAACATGGCAAAAACCTATCTCTATAAAAAATACAAAACTTAGCCAGGCATAGTGGTGCACCTGTAGTCCCAGCTACATGTGAGGCTAAGGTGAGAGGATCCACTGAGCCCTGGAGACTGAGGCTGTAGTGAGCCATGATCATGCCTCTCCATGCCAGCCTGGACAACAGAGTGAGACCCTTTCTAAATAAATAAATAAGAAGAAGATTTAAAAAGAGCTATTTTTATCTGAAGTGTTCCTTTTCATGTGATTCATTCTTGTTTCATGGTGCAAAATTATCTTCTCTTATCCCTCAAAGATACACTGATTGTTCTTTTGAAGTTTTCTTCTGCCAACATAGTCTCTCTCTCTTTTTTGTCCCTGTTTGTTTTGGCCCCTACCTTCCATTATAAAGGCAGTCCTCTGATGGTCTGGAGATCATTGGTCATCTGCTCAGTAAGAGTGAAGTGCTAAAAAGCTGGCAGGAGGCTCTGCGCGCGTTGGTGGGACTCACAGACTTTGGGTGAACCCTTTGTGGGAAGGTCCCTTGATGTGATGAGCATGTTTAGGTTTTTCCTGAGCTGGTAGGATTCCCCAGAGATTTCCATTTGTCTGCACTGATGGTAGAGGTTGCACTTTATTTATTTATTTTTTCTACTTTTTTTTGTTTGTTTTTGTTTTTTTTGAGACTGAGTATCACTCTGTTGCCCAGGCTGGAGTGCAGTGGTGAGATCTCAGCTCACTGCAACCTCCATCTCTTGGGTTCAAGCGATTCTCCTGCCTCAGCCTCCAGAGTAGCTGGGATTACAGGCGCCTGCCACCACCCCCGGCTAATTTTTGTACTTTTAGTAGAGACTGGGTTTCACCATGTTGGCCAGGCTGGTCTCAAACTCCTGACCTCAGGTGATCTGCCTGTCTCGGCCTCCCAAAGTGCTGGGATTACAGGCATGAGCCGCCGTGCCCAGCCTGTTTTTTCTACTTTTATTTTAGCTTCAGAGAGTACGCGCGCAGGTTTTTTACTTGAGTTAATTGCATGTCACTGAGTTTTCTAAAGTGAGACCATTCGTACACAAAGGGTCTCATTTTTAGAGAATGTTGAATGCTGAGTTGGGGGCCTTGCATCTAGCACTTACACATTCACACAATTCCTTGTTTGTCTGTGGGTTTATTTATTGTTTTTTGGTATGATATTTACACCCCCTGCTGGGCCTGGCACTCCTCCAGTTGGGTGACCTGACCCTGTTTTAGTTTCTCTGTAGAAAAAAAAACCTTTAGATTTCCACCAGGTGGAAGCAGGGGCATTTACCTAGAGTCATGAAATGTGGGCGGGCACTAGGTCCACCTTCTTATCAAGGACCTTCTCTTAGCCCACCTTCCCCATCACCCCAGTTCCAGTGGCTCCTCGTGTTGCCTGTAGCAGAGTTGTTGGAAGATTCTGAGGTGCAATCTCATCTGGTTCCCAGCTTTCTCAAGTCTGCCATGCCAGTAATGCCACAGCCATCTGCCTGCCAGCTTCCAAAATGTTATTGCTGTTAGCATCTTTATTTTATGTGACGTCTTTAAAAAGCAAATTCTGGTGTCGAAGTTTGGTCCAGGTTTCAATAAGTATAAAATTATTTACAGATTTCAATCCATCATCTTAACTTACAAATTCATTAGCCTCATTCTTTACTCCTTTCTGTCTGTGGCAGGATGGAAATGCAGGGTCCACATTTGATTGTGTGTTCAGTTTTCACAGTGTCTTCTAAAACTAAATCACAACGAAGAAAGGGCTCCCTGGGAGTAAGACAGAGTGTGGACAGCCATTCAGAGACTGTTCCTTTCTTTTTAGAGCAGGAGCCTTCCTTCCTGTTCCCTTCCAGATGTTCCTTTGGTAGGAGAATTTGGGCATCTGTTTCAGCCTACAAACCATCTCCCACAGTAACTGGTGACAAAGAGAACAAAGCATTGTTGTGTCTTTCTTCTTCGTGTGTATATACAATATGCATCAAAAGCAGTAAACTAGCTCACATTTGCTATTGTAGATGCTTTGTCACATTGTATATTGTCAAACGGTAGAGGCCAAAGGAAAACGTCTCCCGTCTTTTTTTTTTTTTTTTTTTTTTTTGAGACAGGGTCTTAATCTGTCACCCAGGTTGGAGGGCAGTGGCGCGATTTTGGCTCACTGCAACCTCCATCTCCCGAGTTCAAGCAATTCTTCTGCCTTAGCCTCCTGAGTAGCTGGGATTACAAGTGTGCACCACCACACTCGACTTATTTTTCTTTATAGTAAAGATAGGGTTTCACCGTGTTGGCCAGGCTGGTCTTGAACTCCTGACTTCAAGCAATCTGCCTGCCTCAGCTTCCCACAGTGCTGGGATTACAGGCATGAGCCACTGCACTTGGCAAACTTCCCCTTTGCTCTCTGAAGTTAAGCTGAAAAATCAACTGACAAAAGGCAGATTGATAGGAGAAATGGCATAGAAATTTACTAGAGTACATAGGGGGAAAATCACAGTGATTACCCTACCACTCAATGGGGTACAGATGGTTATATGTTCGTCTTCTTGGGGGCAAGGGTGATGGAGCAGTGTGGATTATTTTATGGGGACAGTAAAAGATTTGAGAGGGCAGAATTCTATGGGCTTGAAGAATGTACAATGGCCTGGGACAGAGTCTGTTGGACACACAGAGCAGACAATGGTTTCTGACAAAAGTCTAAGTGTGTTGACAGACTTTAATGTTTTTTTCTTTTTAAACTTTGTTTTTCTTTTGCTCTTGAGAGACAGTCTTTCTTCATGTGACATGAGTTCAGTTAATGAAAACTCAGGGACAGGATTTGGAGGTAATTGTTTTCTTTGGCAAATCTGGACTCCAGGCAGGTAAGGGAACTTCAGAGAACAACTTTAGCCTGTGCTTTGGGGGTCATACAGAATTGAGAGACAGCACATGGGAAAGGTCACAGAAGCCTTGAGTTTTCTTCCATTCAGCATGTCAAAGGGCCATATTTTGGGGTATTGGTTTCTGAGCCCCAACAGTACCATGTTTATACAATAAGATCTTTGATAAAGCTGTTTGGCCAATAGCTCATTGTATTTTTCTCTAAGTAGAACATACATGATTAACTCTGTAGCCAGGTTTATGATTCTTTACAGTAATGTAATATTCATCTGTTTGTGTTTCAATAAGTAAGACATTTGAATAATGTGTTGGACATTTTTATCTTTATTTTATTTAGCAATGAAATCAGTTTTGTCCTAGAAGGTAATTCTTTGTTGTTTTTGTTACGGAGAAACTCTGCTGGTTTATTAGAATGTTACTGTGTTTGTTTATTTAATCAATCAGAAGTTTCAGTGGTATTGTAGGAACAAAGGGAAAGCTTCTCCTTTACCCTCAGAAGGGTAGTTGAAAACGAATTGTGAAAAAGGCATACAAATTTTTAATCTTCCTTTTTTATTAAAAGACAGAGTCTTGCTATTTTGCCCAGGGTGGAGTGAAGTGGCTCTTCACAGATGCAGTCATAGCTCATAGCAGCCTCAAACTCCTGGGCTCAGGCAATCCTCCTGCCTCACCCTACCAAATAGCTGAGACTACAGGTGTGAGCCACTGCAGCTGGCCAAATGTTTAATAATAATTGTTTTTTAGAACATGTTTACTTGGAAAAGTTTTCTCAAACCTTTTTGGTAATAAAAACTCCTAGAGTTTTGCTAAGCTAAATTAAATAATGGATATTCATTAACTATCTAGATGATATCCAAATATGATATAATGCCGAGACATTAATGATTAAATATGAGTTTAATCTCCTATACTTTTGGCTTCCTATTTTAGAGAAATAAAACTTATTTAGATCTGTTAGTAAATATGTCCTGTTTCACATTGAAAAACTGTTTCATTAGAAAGTCTATGTTTCTAAAAATAATAAAATGTGTATCATAAATTGTAGTATGTGACTAACAGTTAAAATTGCTTACTTTCTAGGTTTTTCACTGAAAATTAGGGTTTCTAAGAGTTAACTTTGTAATTAATATATATATAAACTAAAACCACCAAGTATAAGATAAACAATTTTGTATGCAAAGTGTAATAAGAAAAGTAGAATGTGGTTTTGGGAAAAAATTATACAACATCACGAGAATATGGTTTTTGTTATAGGGAATATAATTTTGTCAGTTTAGAGGTTTTGAAAGTTTTTTTTTAATTTAAGGAGTAAAAAATAGATAAACCTAAATGGAAATAAAAAATTGGAGAAAGAAAGAATAAAAAAATTGTAAGAGGTTATAAAAAGTTTATGGAAACCTTATCACGTGTGGTCAAAACTGATTACAATTGAATGGATCTGTTTATCAGGTTTTATTAAAGTTAGTTTTAGCATTAATAATACACTGATGCAAAGGTAAAATTCGTTTTCCTCTTTTAAACAAGATTTCCAGGTAGTATTAACAAGAGATAGTAAAAGGTTTTTCTTTAGCTTTTGGGTAAACTACACACACACACGAGACAGAGAGAGAGAGAGAGAGAGAGAAGAGGGGGAGAAGAGAGAAGACGAGACAGATTCTTAGACAGATTCTGTTGGTCTCATGCTGTCGTTATTTGGTCTTTTTTGTTGTTTTGTTTTGAGATGGAGTCTCACTCTGTTGCCCAGGCTGTGGTGCAGTGGCACCACCTTGGCTCACTGCAACCTCTGCCTCCTGGGTTCAAGTGATCCTCCTGCCTCAGCTTTCCAAGTAGCTGGGATTACAAGTGTGTGCCACCACAACCAGCTAATTTTTGTATTTTTGGTAGAGATGGGGTTTCACCATGTTGGCCAGCTGGTCTCAAACTCCTGACCTCAAATGATCTGCCTGCCTCAGCCTCCCAAATTGCTGGGATTACAAGTGTGAGCCCCCACACCTGGCCCTTTATTTGGCCTTTTGATTGTTTGGAAAATTGAGTCTCCTCTCCACCAAAAAGTAAAGATTTTTGCTTTTTGAAATCTTTAAATTATCACTTTGGCTAGACAAATGACTTATTTTACAGTGACCTGTTATCCTATTCTGATCAAGTGTTTTAAACCTTTGATATTTGACAAACTTCCCTAAAACAAATTTTAAATTCTAAACTCAATCTTCTTGACCTCAAATGAACTTTTTTACTATTGGGGCCCCTGGAAGTCCAAGATTGATATATTAGGCTTAATTGGTGTGTAAAAATCATTCAGGAAGCATTATCAAATAAGAAATGGTGTTTAACAGGTTTTAGTTATGTTTGTATAAATGTGTTGTTACTAATATTTGTCCCCAAATTGTATGAGATGCCTAAAATTCAGATATGTGTTGGTAAGTACTCTTGAGTACAGGTTCCTGATAACTTTAGAGATCCTACCATTGGATTCGGTAAAAACTTCCAGAATTCTAAATACAAATCTTACAGATTCATGAAGATTGCTAACCCAACATCAAGCAAAATAAAAGTTAATTACCTGGAGCTGAACTGATAGAAAACTGAAATGCTTTTCTATGACTTTTTGTTTGAAACATTGCTGATGCTTTTTAGGTTTTGTTTTCCAGAGTTAAGAAAACTTTTTTTTTTTTAAGCTATTGGGTAAAGTACACTTTTGTGAGAAAAACTGAAACATTTACCTTTCTCTCCACCTGATTTCTTCAAAATTTGGAAACTATTTGTGAGTATCCTTAATTTATGGCATTACAGTTATTTGCAAAAATTCAATAAGAACCCATTTTCTTTTGTAATGGACATAATTGAATACACTGGTTATTTTACCAAGACTTTCACTGGAATGACGTAGTTTTGGATATGAGCAGACTGCTTTGAGGAATCAAGGTTGAATTTATGTAGCTGATAAAAAGCCCTTTGGAAAGACTGGCCTGGTATCTTGTCTACAGTTTCTTTACAAGGTTCCTGAACTTGCAATAAGTAAAGAATGTTACTTTCTGACAGGTCCAAGAAACTCAAAATATTTTGGGGACTTCTAGAAGAGAGGAATTAACCCAAATCATACAGGTATTACAGGCACAGTTTGATGGTGAATCACTGGCTAAGGTTCCTAGTTTCAAGAGGCTTTTAAAAGACTAATTTGAAATTCTTTATGAAAAAGCCCCAGAAAAGCCAACTTTAAAAGAGCCCATATAACCAACCAATCAATCATTATTCTTGCTACACTTTTTTGTTTTTTAAAGACATGGGATCCTGCTCTGTGTCACTCTGCCTGGAGTGCAGTGGCACGATCATGGCTCACTGAAGCCTTAAACTCTTGTGCTCAAGAGATCTTCCCACTTCAGCCTCTCAAGTATTGGGATTATAGTACCAAGCCACAGTGCCCAGCTCTTGCTTCACTTTATGCAATAAATCAGCAAGTATAATAAGACTACAATTTGGCCAGGTGTGGTGGCTCATGCCTGTAATCCCAGCCCTTTGGGGGGCCAAGGCGGGTAGATCATGAGGTTAGGAGATAAAGACCATCCTGTCTAACATGATGAAACCCTGTCTTTACTAAAAATACAAAAAGTTAGCTGGGCATAACGGCATGTGTCTGTAGTCCCAGCTACTCGTGAGGCTGAGGCAGGAGAAAGGCGTGAACCTGGGAGGAGGAGGTTGCAGTGAGCCGAGATCGTGCCATTGCACTCCAGCCTGGGAGGCAGAGCGAGACTCCATTTCGAAAAAAAAAAAAGACTGCAACTTATTTTGCAAATAAATTGGTCCTACTATATTTTAACCTTGGTAGAAATGGGGAACTGCAGAGAGAAAAATTATGTTTCAGAAGAAAACTGTAGTATACTTGTTAGATTCTTACCTTGTCCATTGTTTTTGCATTTTGATTATTTGCCTCCGGTTTGGACTGAATGCTGAATTCTTTGCTGGCAACAAGTCTCCAAAGTAATATTTTCAGATTTTTATCTCATTTTGCTGACTTGGAATTATTAGAAATTAAAACTCTTCTCTTCTTAGAGCTCTGCAAACTTATGCTAAACAATCTGCTATAAACTTTGAGAAAAATCACCACAGCAACTTATATATAAACAGTCTTCATGTCTGCTGCTGTGTAAACTACTCAGAAAGTTTGCTTGAACACCTGACTTGAACTATAAACCAGAAAAATCTGTCAGATTGCTACTGCAATCTGATGATACTTGAGAAACTCTAGAACAACTAGTTTATAGATAGACCACTCCAGACATTAATCTTTGTTTTTCTTCTGTTTCCATAGAAATGCCTCTTATTAAAGATCTGTTTACCTGCATTGTATAGAGAGGCCTAGCCCATCTGCAATGCCGTCTTCTGAAATGGGAGAAAATGGTTTAACTGAACTGATCTATTCTCAGAACTAAGAGACTTGACCAGGCACAGTGGCTCACACCTGTAATCCTAGCATCCTAGCACTTTGGAAGGCCAACATGGGTGGATCATCTGAGGCCAGGAGTTTGAGACCAGCCAGCCAGCCTGGCAAACATGGTGAAACCCCGTCTCTTCCAAAAATACAAAAATTAGCTGGGTGTGGTGATGCATGCCTGTAGTCCCAGCTACTGAGGAGGCTTAGGTGGGAGGATGGCTTGAACCCAGGAGGTGGAGGTTGCAGTGAGCCAAGATCACACCACTGCACTCCAGCCTGACAGAGTGAGACGCTGTCTCAGAAAAAAAAAAAAAGAAAACAAAAAAGAAATGAGACTAATTCAAGAATATATGGACAATATATTTAAATTTGCTCTTTTGCTTGTCCCAAATTTTTCCCACTCCTTTGCCTATCTCTATCTAACAACTTCTAACCCAAATCTCTCCAAAGCCATCATAACACGGATTTTAATATGTGAAAGTTTTTTAAAGTTTCAAAGTAGGACTGACAGAAATAAAAATATTTTACCCCCAAAATATCCTTCTTTGATATATTTTGAGGTGTCTGTTCAGAGAGCCAGCAAACAGAAGTAGCCCTGCAAAGTTGTCTTTCGTGGGGAGATTTGCATCATACAGAATCTGCCTTGATGCAGCCTGGCTTCTTCTGAGCCTTCCCTTGTTTGATGTAGGAAAGATTAACTGAGAGTTTGACACCTTTGAAGGTGGGAAACATTTACCATCTATTCTTTCTGAAGGCTGCTACCTGTGAGGTTTCATCTACATAGCAAGACCACCTTTGCTAGCCAGGCCTCCTCTTCTCTCCCTGCCATAACCTGTCATGCACCATAACCTCATTTACCACCACAATTTGTTTTGGGCCATTCGCTGAGCTCCCATTCTCTTGGTAACCTCAAGATGGTATGTAAGCTTCTGTACCCCACTGGGCATTTGGAGCAATCATTCTGTGGTTCTTTCCTATGTGCACATACATAAATTCGTATGCCTTTTCTCCAATGAATCTGCCTTTTGTGAGTTATTTTTTTCAGCAAGCCTTCTGAGGGCAAAAAGGCCATTTTTCCCTTGGCTCCTACAGGGGTGTTGTTTTCTGAGCCATAATAAGCTCATCTGGCCAGGTCTTATACTTTGCTCAGGGGACTTGGGGAAGGAGAACTTTGATTTAATCTAACACGTTTTTCAGATGTTCATTGTGGCATTTCTTACTCACTTTCACTTTTCAGCTGCCTCTGTAAAATCATCACAAGTGCAGCTTTGCTTGACGCAGTGAGTCCTGGTTGCCATTCTACATCATTCTAGAATCATGAGTGCAATATGCATTCATAGATGATTCTGATGCATGAAATATCCACTACTGTCTTCTCACTTCTTACTTTCACTCTTCAGCTGCTTGTGTAAGATCATCATACCTGCAGATTTGCTTGGCCCAGTGAGTCCTGGTTGCCATCCTACATCATTCTGGAATCGTGAGCACTATGTGTGTTCACAGATGATTCTGATGTGTGGAATATCCACTACTGTCACCATCATTATTTTAGGTTTCAATGAATACCTTTGAGCCACTGATTCAATCTAATATAACCCAATAGCAATGATAAAGATTGTAGACTTACTAAACAGAAATAAGCAAATGTTGTGAAAAATATATTAACCAGAATGAACTATATCCTGCTAATTGAATGTTATTTAAGAACATTTGATTAATGTCATCTTCGTGGAAAATGCTCAACATTTAAATATGCAGGAGCTATTAGGAACAAAATGAGATTTCTGGGAAATCATTACTATGTTATTTTCAATTTATGAAGTGTGACTACAACTGTTTCATTTGGGAAAGGAAAGTAGCTCAGAGCAGTCGGAAGAATCTGAGGAATGCAAAATTTATCAGAGAGACAGGAGAGTCTCATTAACCCTATGTCCACGGTTAATTGTTTAAAGGCATTTTGTATTTTTCTTCTATTGCCTGTAGTTTCCAGACTAGCTGATACATTACCTAAAATGCTATGAGTTGCACAATGTGACCCTCACCCATATCTTCATTTTTTTGGAATTTGTGATCCAAAGAACAACGCATAGCCAGTCAATAGCTTATACTATTTTGAGTGAGTCACTGTGGCATGCACCTGTAATCCCAGCTACACGGGAGGCTGAGGTGATAGATCACTTGAGTACAGGAGTTCAAGACCAGCCTGGGCAACACAGGGGGAAACCTTGTCTCAAGAAGAAGAAGAAGAAAAAAGAAGCTTACGGTATTTTAATGAACCAACGTAAATACTTGGTAAACAACTTTAGAACTACCCCCTTTTTCCCTTTAAAAACCCACTTACAATTGCTGATTGGAGCATATATTCTGGGCAACTTGAATCAATGTCCCCAGGGTTGCAGTCCTCAAACTTGGCTCAAATAAGCTCTCTACTTATATTGATTTTGCCTCTGCTTCTTCCTTTAGGCCAACAGATTGCTTTTTCTTCTGAAACCCCAAAGCACCTGTGGCTCACTGCAGCGATTACTGGGTTCCATGCTTTGGGAGTGCTAGTCTGAGTGAGAAGACTCCTTGGGAAGGAGATGAGAGCCCATAGGAACCTGAAGATTCCCCTGCAGAACAGCAGGCCTTTTAAACTCCTCCCTCCTGGCTTTCACTTGTAATCAGCTGGAGGCTCCATCAAGCCAAACAAGACAACATCTGCCCCTTTTTCAGTTCTCTCAGCTGTCACTTTTCATCTAGACTTCATTAGCTCCTGCCTGGTCTTTCGCCAAAATGCCTAATGGACTTTCCTGGCTGATTTCCTTGATCCTTTACCCGTGAGTCTGGCTGTCTTCCCAGGGGAGCTGCTTGTCTGGCATGGCAGCTGGCACAGAGTAGGCACTCAGTAATTTTAGGCCTTCTGCTTTAGTTGTCAGAGGGTGAATTGACAACACGATTGATTGACAGGGAATACAATTTGCTACTGCTGATATAACCATCAGAACTGAAAATATGACAATCAGACTTAGCTCCTCAAAGAGAGGGGAAGTCTGTGGTCTTGGCCAGGAACAGATCAGTTGAGTGAATTTATATACCAACACAATGGATGACAAAGGTGACAGTGTCCTGTCATGATGGCTTCAGGGAATGAGTGGTGTGGGCAGCTCAAACAACCCATCTGGTGCTAACGTGGAGTGGGAGAGAGCTCATCAATCTTGAGCAGATATTAGACGCGGAGGCCAGATTGCTTTCTTGTGTGGGTTTTACAGCTGTGCACACTCAACTATTAAGGACAACCTTTATTACTAAAATTTTTGTAGGATGGGTGCGGTGGCTCACACCCATAATCCCAGCACTTTGGGAGGCCAAGGGGAGCAGATCATGGGGTCAGGAGATCAAGACCATCCTGGCTAACACGGTGAAACCCTGTCTCTACTAACAATACAAAAATTAGCTGGGCATGGTGGTGGGCGCCGGTAGTCCCAGCTACTCGGGAGGCTGAGGCAGGAGAATCACTTGAACCCGGGAGGCGGAGGTTGCAGTGAGCCGAGATTGCGCCATTGCACTCCAGCCTGGGCGACAGAGTGAGACTTTGTCTCAAAAAAAAAAAAAAGGAAAAATTAATTTGTCATAGAGGATGAAACTCTTAATCCTTCCTTTGAAGTAATTACTTTTAGAGAGCTTGTTTGGAGGTTCTAGCAGGGGAGTGCAGCTACTCATATACCCTTGACCAAAGAACGGCCCTCCTCTGTTGGGGAAGGTCGTCCGCAGCGTCTGGAAGGACGCATGTGGAGTGATGAGGGAGGAAGGAGACGCCCACCTAGCCAGCCAAATCAGACAAATTAACCCTGGCCATCAGTGGGGTGACAGATGTTGCAGCCAGATCACCCTCACATCAGGAAATAATTGCTTTTAAAACGCAATATTTGAAAACCTGAATTTTCTTGGGTAAGCAACTATTATATTGCTAATTTAACGAAAGACTTTAAAAAAATTAATATACTTAAACTTTAGAGCTATTTTAGAATTGGTTAGAAAGTACAATATTCCCACAACCCCCCTTCCCTGCACCATACACACAGCTTCCCCTTTTTTTTTTCACTACTTATGTTTGTGTGGTATGTTTGTTACACTTGATGAGCCGATATCAATGCATGGTTACTAACTAAAGCCTATACTCCACAGTTTACATTATGGTCCATTCTTGGTGTTGTGCATTCTATGAGATTTCACAATGTGCAATCACATATATCCACTTTGATAGTATCATACAGAGCAGCGATTTTTTTTTTTTTCTTTGAGATAGGCTCTCACTCTATCACCCCAGCTGGAGTGCAGTGGTGTGAACACAGGTCACTGCAGCCTCAACCTCCCAGGCTCAGGTGATCCTCCCATCAGCCTCCCAAGTGGCAGAGGAAAAAGAAAGGACACTGGGTGTGAGGGAAGGGTGCAAAGTCAGGACCAAGCATCCATGGGAACACGGGGGAGGATGAAGGCACTGAGGCTGGGGAGAGAGGGCAGGGCTATCAGTGTTGAAGGCTGGAAGGGATGAGGGAGTCTGCAGGCTTGGCACGATCAACTGGTTCCAGCTTCTGTGACCTGCCTGGAGGAAGATGAAACAGGCTCCTCATCCTTATTGGTAAAGATAAACCCAAATCCCATCTCACCTCCCAGCTCTGATCTTCCCGCCCTAGCCACTGCCCACCTCACTCTGTCTCTCCTTGCCAAGCCTAGACTGGCTTAGCTTTCACTGCTCTGCGGTCTCACAGTGCCCCGTGGCTATGGCTGTAGCTGCACTTACCACTTGTTTTACAGTTGTCTCTTCACATGGTCATATCTGTCTTGAGTCTCTGCACTCCCAGGGCAGAGGCTGAGTCTCATTCATCCAGCAGCCCCAAGGCCCAGCCCCACTCCTAGCATGTGTCATTGCTTAGTGTTAAGTGACTGTCCATTGTGACATGTGCACATCCTCAAGGTCACATAAACAGCTATATGATTTCAAGTGATGGGGAATTATCTTGTTGCTTGGTGGGGGGGTGGGAGATGATGGAGGATGATGGAAAAGCATTTTTAAAGAGTGAACATTGAGTAGCTGAGTGGCTACTTTTTTTTCTGCCTCAGCTTGTGGCTGGGACCCCAGGCACACGCCGGGCTAATTTATGTATTTTTCTGTAGAGATGGGGTTTTGCCATGTTGCCCAGGCTGGCGTGAATATAATTTTTTTTTTTTTTTTTTTTTTTTGAGACGGAGTCTCGCTCTGTTGCCCAGGCTGGAGTGCAGTGGCGCGATCTCAGCTCACTGCAAGCTCTGCCTCCCGGGTTCACGCCATTCTCCTGCTTCAGCCTCTTGAGTAGCTGGGACTACAGGCGCCGTGAATGTAATTTCTAATCAGTCAAGTTTTTCCTTCTATAGACATGGGTAAAGTGCAAATAAGAAATTGAGAGAGATAATAGGAGGTAGAGCTATGCTCTTTGCACCTGGCCAGATACGGGGAGAAGTGGACCGGGGGCTACCTGGCTGTGCAAATTCTCTCCATGAGCCATGCAGCTGTGCTCCAGACTCCGTCCCCACCCATGGGAGGTCCTTGTGGCAATCACTGAAAATTTTCCTGAAACAGCCATTTCCCCAGAATGCAATCTACTGGGTATTTAAATAGTCTGATTGAGTTAATAACTCGTGAACACTGTGGCAACATATCCATAACATGAAGCTTACTGTGTTAACCCGTTTTAGGTACACAGTTCCGTGGCATTCAGTACATTCACATTGTGCCACCTGCACTGCCTTCCATCTCCAGAGCTTTTTCATCTTTTCCAACTGACTCTGTGTCCATGAAATTAATTTCTCACCCCCTGTCCCCTGTCAATGGACACCTGGGTTGTTCCTACCTTTTGGCTATTGTGAATAATGCTGTTATGAACATGGATGTACAAGAAAGTTAATAATTTTAAGCAGAATTTAATAAATACAGAAGATTCTTCCAATGAGAAAATATTTCAAAAGCCTGCCATTCAAAGGTGGTCTGCAGAGCTACAGCACTGGCTTCACTTGGGCCTTTGCTACGAATGCAGAATCTCAGGCTCTGCCCTGGACCTTTGTTATAGAATCTACTTTTTTTTTTTTTTTTTTTGAGACAGAGTTTTACTCCGTCACTCAGGCTGGAATGCAGTGGCGCCATCTCATGTCACTGCAACCTCCCCACCTCCCAGGTTCAAGTGATTCTCCTGCCTCAGCCTCCTGCGTAGCTGGGACTACAGGCGCCCACCACCATGCCTGGCTAATTTTTGTGTATTTTTAGTAGAGACGGGGTTTCACCATGTTGGCCAGGCTGGTCTAGAACTCCTGACCTCAAGTGATCCACTCGCCTTAGCCTCCCAAAGTGCTGGATTACAGGCGTGAGCTACCTACTGCGCCCGACCAAGAATCTGCTTTTTAATAAGACCCCCGGGTGACTTATTTGTACCTTAAAGTTTGAGGACTGCTTCAAGACATAGAATCCATGGAGAACAATAAACGAGTACTTCATTTTTTATTCTTTTTTTTGAGACAGGGTCTCGCTCTGTCATCCAGGCTGGATGGAGTGCAGTAGTACAATCTTGGCTCACTGCAACCTCTACCTCCTGGGCTCAAGTGATCCTCTCACCTCGGTCTCCCGAGTAACTGGGACTACAACCATGTACCACCACGACCGGCTAATTTTTGTATTTTTTGTAGAGACGGCATTTTGCCACATTGCCTAGGCTGGTCTTGAACTCCAGGGCTCAGGTGATCTGCCCACTTTTGCCTCCCAAAGTGCTGGGATTACAGGCTTGAGCCAACACACCTGGCCCAATAAATGGGCACTTCATCATGAAAAGTTTGGTAATCACTAGCTGGTGGAAGTAAAAGCAGTAACCCACCAAGGCTGTCAAAGTAGGCTAGTTTTAAGCTGAGTACCGCTGGTACAGAGCCCTTGCGCCGCTCAAGGTTGGCGTGAAATGAAGCCTTCCCTGAACACTGCACAGCAGCAAGGGAGGAAGGGGGTCCACAGTGATGTAACAACCACATGGCTCTGTATTTCAATAGAGGCTGAGGCTAGGGTGCACCTCCCTCTCTCCTACCTCTCTTGTCTGACGAGACCCACCTGGGACCAGGAGACTGAGTTCCTACTGGGAAATGAGCTTTTCAAAACAGCTCCTCGATTAAGGCAGGTTTCTCTATAGTTAATCAGCTACTAAGAGAATGAAATTTCTCTGAATGTTTATATTTGAAATTAATTTATAGTTCTTTTCAAAGAAGTTACTGTGGTCATTTATTGGAAGGAAATACAGCAAATTTCCCCCAGATTTGAATACGGGACAATAACTCCCTAATTGTGTTGAAACTCTTTCCCTAAGCTCTTGCTTTGATTGATAATCCATGAACATATTATCCCTTTTTGCACAAGAAAATGGCTAAAAGGGACGAGAACTACAACGTATGAAACGTCTACCCTTAGCAGGATGCCATTTATGTGTAGTTAGCTCATCACATCCTCCCAAATTCTGAGATTGTTCTACAGGTTACATGGCTACAAAATGACAGGAACCATGATTCAAATCCAGGCATATCTCAACCCAAACCTACACCTTTCCAGGCCAGCCTCCCAGCCTGCACTGAGCTCAGGTGAGCTGTATTTGGGTTTATTTTGGGTCGATGCTGTGTCTGGCCCATGTCACGTCTGCTCTAAGGCTCAAATGAGATACTGATGTTGCTTACAGCTCAGCTTAATACAGGCTTTTCCATTTCCTGATTTCTCAGGTATCAAAACATGCCAAGAAAGGCCATTTTTTTTTTGAGGTATTTCCTGCTGAGTGAAACCTAGGAAATACTGGAAATCTTAGGGACATCTGATCTTGTAGGGATTGTTCCCAACCCTTTCCTGTTTGAGAAAAAAAATCATTCTGGTGGGTCCGGTGACAGAGGGCTGGGAGGCGCCCTGCAACAATGAAGCACAGCAGGCCTCTGTCCTCATGGCCTGATTCATTCAATTTAGCATCCTGATGTGGAAGAGTGGGCTTGTAACTGATCATGAAAAGCCTGAGATTTGCTGCTATGCGACAGATCTGCTGGCCTACACATCACCCAGTGACACTACCAAATCGCCTAACACAATGACCAGTGTTTGTGAGTAGAATGTGGACGAATGTGGTGCAACAGACAGAACCTTCCTGGTGAGGGCTAAGGCTTGCATGACATGGTGTGACATGGCTGTAGGATGGAGTCATTTTGCAAAAATAATTCTGACCTGCCCGATGCTAAATGAACATTAAAGAAGCAATTGTGTTCCTGTCTCCAAGAACCTTTCAGTATTGTACGAGACAAGAACCCAAACCAATCAACAGTACAAGTACTGCCTGTACAAATAGAAATGAGTCACAAAACACTGGCTGATGAGGTTGGGCTACGGATAGAGAGAGTACCATCCTTTTTGCCTCCTAAGCCTTTCTCTCACGGGTCCCTGCTCAGGTCCTATTATAGCGGGCTTTGCAGTAGCTTTTTCCTGTCCTCGTCAGCCAGCCTAGTCCAGGCCACGGAAACACTTCCAAATGCAATTTTCTAATGAGTGCCCCTAAACACTTTCAGTGGCCCCAAAGCCTACAGAACTTGCAGAAAGCCCAAAAGCCCCAGGCATCTACCTCGCCCTCCAGCCTTACTGCTCCTCTCCGGGCCTCATTCTCCTGAGTGCTTAGCTTCACTCTGTGTTTTTATTACTTTTTATTATACTTTAAGTTCTAGGGTACATGTGCACAACGTGCAGGTTACATATGTATACATGTGCCGTGTTGGTGTGCTGCACCCATTAACTCGTCATTTACATTAGGTATTTCTCCTAATGCTATCCCTCCCCCAGGGATATCCCTCCCCCACGACAGGCCCTGGTGTGTGATGTTCCCTGCCCTGTTGTCCAAGTGTTCTCATTGTTCAATTCCCACCCATGAGTGAGAACATGCCCTCTGTGTTTTTTCAACCCTCTTTAGTACTATTCACTGTCTTCCCTCTTCCCCAAATCTCTTTCAACTAGGCGCAGGGGTCATAACCTGTAGGCTACCTTTTTAGAAGCGCACTCCGTTGGTTCTATCAGGACACGCAGTATGGCCAAACAGCTGGGAGCACAGCATCTGGAGCCATAGACACAGCGTACGATTCTGACTCGGCCACCTTAGCTATTTTATTTAAGCTGTGTTTTGGTTTATCTATGAAAAAGACAGTAGTCAGACCTGCGTTCTCGATCGCTGAGATGATGTTTATTAGAACACTTCCTGGCATGCAGTGAGCATGCAATCACCACCAGCTGCTCCTAACACTTACCATGGCAATCGATGCTCTTCGTTGGTGTCTCATTTGCCAACTTGAAGCTCTCTGAGGTTGGGACTGTCTTTGATGAC
This sequence comes from Pongo abelii, assembly GCF_028885655.2. NCBI lineage: Eukaryota > Metazoa > Chordata > Mammalia > Primates > Hominidae > Pongo > Pongo abelii. Next base: position 76,756,741 of record NC_071998.2, read on the forward strand.
CTGTGAAAGCTCAGGGCTAGTGGAGAGTCGGTGCTCACTACTGTGCCTGAGTGAACACTTGAGAACCTTCTTGGAGGAGGTTCACATAAAAGCTCAGATGACAGAGGGAAAAGCACTCCAGGTAGTGATAATGCTCTCATCCTGAGGACATGAGGAAGCTGCTTGGGGGGGCGGATGACCTCATGGGGAACAAGGAGGAAAACGAGGCTAGCAAAGCTAGGGAGATGAGAGCCACCTGAGATGGTCTCTCCAGGGCTGTGTGGAGAATCAGCAGCTAGAATCACAATCACTGTTTCTGGACGAAATAGTGTCAGGTAGAGAAGACGCCTGATGACAGGCAGCCTAGGCAAAAAAGACAGTCATTTTTCTATTGGCTTTAGCAGCTGCTGTCCCAAACCCTCTCCCCTCAATAATAAAAGGCAATTTTATGATCACAAAGAGGCCACATTTTTTTTAATTGACAACTCAATCTCTACATACATACAGTATTGCACGAATTATAAGTGGATCAACAATTATATTATTGATACAAATTCATGAGCATTTACATAAAACTACCGCTCTAGGTTTTGGTGTGTTTCGTGGCAGCTACTTTAGTGAATAAAGGAAACATAAAGGAACTCAGCTACTTGAATTCATGAGAATCAGCTTTCAAAAAAAGCATATATATCATCTCATAGAATACTTATTATGTCAAACCCAGGAAAATCAGTAACAAAGTGACAAAAGGAACACTTTTAAAGAAAAGTTGGTGATAAATATGTTAGGCTAAAATACTAAGAACTTTAGCAACTGGACCGAGGAACCAGAAAGTGTATGCACACTGGGAATTTTAACAAAAGATCCTCACATTCTCCCGCACAGTGAGGACCACATTCCAAAAGCATAATTCTGGATTGCTACAATGTTGTCTCTGCTACAAACCATTGTTTCAAAGGTGAAAGAAACAAGATGGTAATTCACATAAAAAGGTTTAAAATTCTTCCCACTCAAAATAAAATAAAAATAATATAATCTCTATCAAATTATAAAGAAATTCTATCAAAATGTTGACCACATAAAGCAGTCAGACCATTTGCCTTCGCTGACTGCCTCAGAGGGCAGAGCATGTGTCACCTACAAGGAAGGGGAGAGGGGGGTAGAGTTCCTACTCTCCCCCGGCCTGTGGAGTCGGGGTGGAGAGGAGCCCTTTGGCTTCCCTGGGGTTTTGCTTCCTCACATAGGGAACTGAGGGAGGTGGGCTAGATGGCTTTAAGAGACTTCTCAACTAAAAGAATCAAAGTCAGCTTGAGATCCCATCTCTGAACAGACACATAGGGTGGCAAAAGAAATGGATTAAAAAAAGGTGGATGACGTCTTTCTCACCTTTTGATACCATCACTCAGAACTAATCTGTACTACAGGTGAAGAAAATCTTTGCCTGCTACTATTAAAGGGTATGCAATGAGGCAGCTGACAACGAAATTTTTCATAAAAATGTATAAAAAGGCTATGTTAAGTTTGGGTGGAAAAAACAATGCACCACCACATTACTACCAGCAGTCAGGATGTCCTGTCTCGGATTTTAGGAGTCGCCGATCTGGTTGGGAGAAATGCTGAGGGATGTTCAAGCCATTCAGTAGCGATCTAAGGAGTGCACACAGTTCAGGAAATGGATAAACAGGTGCCCAGGAAGGCAACTTTAATGAAACTGGTTCTAAAACAAAGGATACAAGAGACCTAAATGATCCAAAGAGAGTGATGGCTTCTCATTTTCTGTCCCCTATAGAGAATATAAATATCATTTCTTCTGGAATCCAACCCACTGGATTCATTTTCAAGATGTATCACTTTATTTTCCAGCACGTGACAGTCACATGATTTCTGCAGTGAGCCCCAAAGCTTCCACGAGCTTTCCTGGAACCTATGGCCAGAAGAGTCCTGAGATTTCAAATATTAAAGCTTTCTCCACAGCCACAAGTCCCTTTGATGTTTGGGTTATTGAACACAAACTCACTGGATAATTTGTCTTCAACATAGTCCATTTCTGTTCCTAAAAGTGTTAGCTGTGCTTTCTTCTCGATGAATACTCTGACTCCTTGGAGAAAAGAAAACATGTGTTATAGAAAGCCTGCAGCCTTATGGAACTTGCTGATTCAAAGTACAAGTGAACTTGAAATAGTGACTATCAATGAAAGTCAAACAAGAAGCCTTGAACATTTTAAATTATTTCCTTAAGGAATTAAGCATTCAGTTTCCTGTCTGCCCCTTCTTTCCCACACATGAATTTACATCACAAACAATCACATTAGGGGAGAATTTTATACAAGTAAATTCCATGACAATTTTATGCAAAATTAGAATTTACCTTTCACTATACTTCACTCATTTTTCCAGTTTGCAACGTGAAGAAAATGTAATTCTCGATGAGTTTTATGAAATAAAAAAAAATTTATCAAAATTCTGCAATACACTAGATACATGGATTCAAGCTTAAAGATATACAAAGGACTGTGATACAATGGGGCTATTTTAATAACATCAATCAGTACAACAATAGTCTTTTCTGGTTACGGGACGGAAAACAGGTACTATTCCCTAGTAATTACACAGGTAGAAGTCAGCATCTTTGTAAATACAATCTTTTTTTTTTTGACAGAGTCTTGCTCTGTCACCCCGGCTGGAGTGCAGTGGCATGATCATGGCTCACCACAAGCTCCACCTCCCAGGCTCAAGCGATCCTCCCACAGGATTACAGGCACATACCACTAGGACCAACTAATTTTTTTAGAGTCAGGGTTTCACCACGTGGCCCAAGCTGGTCTTGCATTCCTGGGCTCAAGTGATCCTCCCACCTTGGCCTCCCAAAGTGCTGGGATTACAGGTGTGAGCCACAGTGCCCAGCCAACAAATACAATCAATTTAAGAAAGCTTTCTAGTCTGGGAAACGGCAAAACCCTGGCTCCACTAAAAATACAAAAATTAGCCGGGCACGGTGGTGGGCGCCTGTAGTCCCAGCTACTCGGGAGGCTGAGGTGGGAGGATTGCTTGAGCCCGGGAGACAGAGGCTACAGTGAGCCATGATTGTGCCACTGCACTCCAGCCTGGGTAAGACAGCAAGACTCTGTCTCAACAAACAAACAAACAAAACAAAACAACAAAACAACTTTCTTCCTTATAAGAAATTGAGCCATTAGCTAAATATAAACAATATATAATTAAGTCACCTCTTCTTTAAGATGAAAATCTTAAGGTTTATAATGTGTTATAATTTTTAAAATAATATATTTTTAAAAGGTCTTTATTGATAGTTATAACTTTAGTTTAATAAGAAAGCACACTTAGGAATCTAGGCCTCATTCTCCCATGTAGGTAAGAACTGCAAGCTAAGTGCATACTTCCAATGACAAGATAAATTATTTATTTTAGATAGGTTTTAACAGATTATAGGGTGGAAGAAGGGGGCAGCAGCAAATATAATTAATTTTAATTATAAATTAAATTATAATAAATAGCTTTTAATACAAATTGGAAATACAGGACTCCTCAAAAACATGAGTTGATAATACAGCTCCACTAAAAATACAAAAATGAACCGGGCATGGTGGTGGGCACCTATAATCCCAGCTACTTGGGAGGCTGAGGTGGGAGAATCGCTTGAACCAGGGAGGTGGAGGTTGCAGCAGGCCGAGATCACACCACTGCACTCCAGGCTGGGCGAGAGTGCAAGACTGTCTCAAATTGAAAAAAAAAAAAAAAAAAAAAAAAAGGACTATAATGGAGCTGAAAATTCCTATTGCCTAGCAATGCTGTAGCCACCATAATATCACAAGACAACCCATTACTCAGGTGTTTGAGGTGATGCTGGTGTAAACAAACCTGTACTGCCAGTCATATAAAAGTCTAAGCATGTTCAATTATGTACACTACATAATACTTGATAATGATAATAAATGGTTATGTTACTGCTTTATGTATTTACTATACCTTTTATTGTTATTTTAGAGTGTACTTCTACTTATAAAAAAAGTTAACCGTGAAACAGCCTGAGGCAGGTTCTTCAGGAGGTATCCACAAGAAGGCATCATTATCACAGAAGATGACAACTCCATGAGTGTTACTGCCACTGACGGCCTTCCAATGGGACGAGAGGAGGTGGTGGAAGACAGGGATATTGATGACCCTGACCCTGTGGAGGCCTAAGCTAATAGGTGTGTTTTTGTCTTAGTTTTTAATTAAAATGTTTACAAAGAAAAAAAATAAAAATAGAGAAAAGCTTATAGAATAAGAACATAAAAAATTTTTTGTATATTTGTACAATGTGTGTTTCAAACTGTTATTACAAAGGAGTCAAAAAAAAAAAAAAACCCAAAGCTTACAAAGTAAAAAAGTTTCAGTAAACTAAGGTTAATTTATTATTGAAGACTAAGTGTACAAGGTTTATAAGGTCTATAGTACTACAGAGTAACGTCCTAGGCTTTCACATTCACTCATCACTCCCTACTCACTCACTGACTCACGTGGACAACTTCCAGTCCTGCAAGCTCCATGCATGGTAAGTGCCACGAACAGGTGTACCATGTTTTATTTTCTTCTTCTTCTTCTTTTTTTTTTTTAAGAGATGGAGGTCTCCCTATGTTGCCCAGGCTTAAGGGCAGTGGCTATTCACAGGTATGAACACAGTGCACTATGATGTCTTTTTTTTTTTTTTGAGACAGAGTCTCACTTTTTCAACCAGGCTGGAGTGCAATGGCATGGTCTCAGCTCACTGCAACCTCCGCCTCCTGGGGTTCAAGCGATTCTCCTGCCTCAGCCTCCCAGTAGCTGGGACTACAGGCGTGTGCCACCACACCCAGTTAATTTTTCGTATTTTTAGCAGAGACGGGGTTTCACCATGTTGGCCAGGCTGGTCGTGAACTCCTGACCTCATGATCCACCCACCTCAGCCTCCCAAAGTGCTGGGATTACAGGGGTGAGCCACCACGCCTGGCCAGTGCACTACAATCTTGAACTCCTGTGCTCAAGGAATCCTCCTGCCTCAGTCTCCTGAGTAGCTGGGATAACAGGCTTGTGTTAACACACCCGACCACATTTGATCTTTTACAATGAAATTTCACTACACTTTTTCTTTGTTTAGGTACGTTTACACAAATACTTACCACTGTGTTAGAACTGTGCACAGTATTCAGCACAGTCACATGCAGTACAGGTTTGTAGCCTAGGAGCAACAGGTTATATCATCTAGCTGAGGCATATGGTAGGCTCTACCATCTAGGTTTGTGTAAGTACACCCCAGGATATTTGTCTAATGTCACATTTCTCAGAATGTATCTCCAATGTTAAGTGATGTATGACTTATCTGCATTATACTTACTGCTTGAGCATCCCAAATCCAAAAAGCTCCAATGAGCATTTCCTCTGAATGTCATGTCGGCACCCACTTTTAAAGTTTTGAATTTGGGAGCATTTCAGATTTCAGATTTTTGGATTGGAATGCTCAACTTATACTTATTTGATACAGATATAAAACTGCTGCTTACACCAAAACTGTTGGTTCACTGTGAGGTTTAAGGCTGGTTCACTTTTTGGATACAATGATGATCTTTCAGTTAAAACAAGCTTATATAATAATTTATCAATTAGTTACTAAGAGCACAGTCTCTGGAAAGAATTTTACTAGGCCACTTATTATGACCTTAAACTATTTAACCCCTCTGTGCCTCAGTTTCTTCATCAGAAAAACAGGGATAATATGGTACCACCCACATTCCGCGTTGTGTACAAATCAGTTAATACATGAAATTTCATCAAACAACGCCTACACACACAGTGAGCATTATTTACATAATTCCTGCTACTATCCTTATTTTTTACTTTGTGCTGTGCAAGGCTAATAATTTTAGGCAAAACAATGTGCCCAAAAAATGTTTGTTAAAAACTCACCATCTTGAATAACTTCTTCATCAGAATCTCCTTTTGTCTTTGTATATTCTAGAGTATAGGAAAGGCCATTACAGCCCCTGGTTCGGACACCAACTTTTACACCTACCTGAAAAAGAAGTGAAAATATAAACTTGGTTTTAAAGTAGTACAGATTAAACAATTATACTAATAAAGTGACAGTAGCCTCCTCGTACCAAAATGGACTTTCTCTTACTTTTTGTAGGACAGGGTCTCACTATGTAGCCCAGACTGGTCTCAAACTCGTGGACTCAAATAATGCTTCCACCTCGGCCTCTCAAAGCATTGGGATTACAAGGCAGGAGCCACCCTGTCCAGCCTGGGACTTTATTTAAAATGTTTTTGCTCTACCTTGTTCTGTGAGATATCCTCTGAATGTTTCCTTATGGTTAGGATTCACCAGCGTTCATAGTCCATCATCTGGCAATCCTATCTCTACATGGGATCTGAATTCTAGTGCAGACTTGTGTACAGTCTCAAATACCAGAAAGCAAAAGACTGCAGTCAATACAGACAAAAGAAGTTTAAAAAAGTGACCAAACAGCACTTTAAAAATATCAATGTTTACATTAATGCAATTTTCAAACAGTATCGAACTAAGTTCTCTGTCTTAGAGCTGAGCTGATTTTTCATTTAAACACAGTCATCCCTTAGTATGCATGGGAAATTTGTTCCAGAACTACCTGAGTATACAAAAATCTGCAGATACTCAAGTCCCTTATGCAAATGGCACTGCATTTGTATATAACCTATATACATCTTCCCCTGTACTTTAAATAACTTCTGGAGGACTTGAATACCTGTAACAATGTAATGCTACATAGTTGTTATACTGTATTGTTTAGAGAATGAAAGTCTGTACATGTTTAATACAGATGCAACCTTCTATTTTTTTCCCAAATATTTCTGACCTATGGTTGATTGAATCCACGTATGCAGAACCCACAGATACGGAGAGGTGACTGTATACAGCAAAAGTATTATAAGTACTATTTCACCAGCAGTTCCTGATTTTACAAGGCTGAATTCTTGTTTCATTAGGCCAATTTGTAGTCTAGTCATTGGTCTATCCAAATTGAATCAGAACACTGATATCCTTTGAAATTTAATAATTTTAAAAGGTAGGTTTGAGAACTTCCATTACATTGTAATGTAGGTTAACAACAGAAACCAGAAATCACCCCAGCGTCTTATTATTAAATATTGCAATCCATTACTTGAAATGATTTACAGCACTCCATCGGCAACTAACAATGTACAATTAAGATGATACACACACCCCTAACTCAACAATTCTGTATCTAGGAATGGATCCTATGTAGGTGGACTTAGCCATGCTTACAGTTCTAGAACAATGAGCCTGGCACACTGCAGCCACTAAATAGTTGCTGAATGGTGTTTGCAGCAGCACTGAATGAAAACAACCCTTTAATATGCGGACTGGTTAAAGAACTCAAACTTGTTCAATGGAATATACTCTACATGCAGCCAAGAAAGGGAGGCAGATCATTACATAATGACATGGAAAGATCTTCAAGCCACATTATTAAGGGCAAAAAGCAAAGTGTAACAAAAACATTTATGGTAGGAAGAGATATACACAGGAATAACAAGCCCAGTCTAGGCCAGTGGTTGCCCTCAGGGAGACATTTTTGATTGTGACAACCAAAGCTTTGTAGAATCAGGAACTGCTGGTGAAATAGTACTCACCATACTTTTACTCTATACAGTCACCTCTCCGTATTGGTGGGTTCCACATATGTGGATTCTTTGGTTGAGGCAAAGAGTGGGTACTACTGGTATCTAGTGGACAGAGGCCAGAGATGCTGTCAAACATTCTACAATCTGCCCTAAAGTGTCAACTGTGAGGAGGCTGAAAAAATCAGGTCTAGCCGCTTCAAATGTATACATTATCCCTGGAAGGACACCAAAGAGATTGCTTCTTGGAAGGAAGAATGACGACGAAGAGTCAGATTGAAAGAATGACTTCCTTTTAGTTAAATACACTTTTGTATTATTCGAATTTTTTAAAAATCCTGAGTATATCTTACCTTTTAAATAAAAGCCCCTAAATGAAATAATACTGCATATCATGGGATAAATTCATTCTGAAAATACAGCTTCAGTTTTTTACTGAATAATTAACTGGTTTTACTTACATGCTCAGGCTTATCTTTAAGAAGTTGTTTTATCTTGTTTACTGCTGAAGGTGTCTGAAAAAAGAAAATGATGTTTTTAGCTACAAAACTTGTATTCAAAGCCTCATGTTTATCAGTCTTCGTAAGTCTGTCTTTAGCAAATTCATGTGACAAATTTATGTTCCATTCTTGCCAGGGTACCTTATGGACTTTATATAGAAACACATAAACTATACCTAATTCAAAATATCCTCTTTATTTTAAAAAAATATCTGCTAGCAACATCATTTTAATCTTGCTCCTCAGTCCAGGTTGGTTCCCTGTCCTTCTCTCTATGGTGCTATTCACTCACATTACAAATGCTATTTTTCTGGGCAGCTTCTATTTTGTGCACCAACTCTATGCCCAGCAACCAGCATGTTGCCTATGACAAAGAGCCAATGAAGGAATCCAGTATCTCACTGGGAAGGCCAACCTTCAGGTGTTTTTCCTGTTGATTATTAATCCTACTGCTTTTTTTTTTCTTACTCACAATCCATTTCTAATCCATCAAAATGCACAGCTTGAGGAAACAGTGTTACCAGCATAAAATAACCCAGGGTGTGCTTCTTGTACCAGTCCCACCAAATGCTCACACAGATTTTTTTCAACGTGGATTAAACCAACATCTCAGGAGATCTAGACGAACAAAACTAAGCTAGTCAATGACAGAAATAAGAACAAGGAGGAGCTGTTTCCCAGAAGAAATGCTGTTTTAACATAGCTCAGTGGGCCTCAAAATGAGAAAAACATCACAGTTTGTGTGAAATAGGTCGGTGTTACCAACCCCACTTCTTTGGGAAGGAGGCTGTTCCCTGACATTCCTGGCCCACTTCCTAGCTGTGCCTCCAGGGCAGTCAACCTAATTGGCTTCTCTGACTTCTATTCCCTTACTGGTGAAACAGGGATAATAGTTCCTCCTCCTCCTGGTTCTTGCGAGGATTAAATATTTAAACTCATGGAAAGCATTCAGGATAGTGCCAGGCACAAAAAAGCCAAGTATTATTATAAGAGTACATCATAATGAAGACATTACGTGCGTCCTTCCTACTTTATCAGCTCTTCTAGCTGGCAGTGCTCTGCAGGCCCTCCAGTTCTTTGTACCGACATTTTACTGTACAGTAAAGTCTTTGAGACTGCTTGTGAAGTCTCAAAGTCTGGATATTATGACCTAAGACTTGGTAGTAAACTGAGGCCAGGACTGACACCTGGAAGAGCCAGCCCAATGGATGGCCCTAGAGTGTGCTCTCCTGCCCTGTCGGGGTTGGGGCTCAGCTAGATGAGCATGTTTAAACACAGTACAGACCCAGTTTAGAAGGGCATGAAAGCAATTTAGAATGTGAAGACCAACAAGTCTTAAACATTTTCTTAAACATTTTAAATAGAAAACAATGCACTGCACTTAAAAACGTGAATGCTGTTTAGTAAAACTTTTAATTCAGTTATTAATATATAGTATCTGTGTATATACATTTCTTATTGCATGTCACTGTAAAAAAACAAACCACTGCCAGTAGATGGGCCTCTAAAGGCCTTTTCCCATGGTTCTGTCAGAAAAGAAGGCACGCAGTCCTCCAACGCAGGGAGTAGCACACGGGGTAGAAGGAGAAAACAGGGAAGAGCAGGATTATGGTTTTGTTTTTGTTTTTTGAGTCACAGAATACCAACTTTAAATAGTTATAGAAATAGTTATTATTTTTTAAAGTGCTCATTACCCTTCTAAAGCAGTGGTCCCAAATGTTTTTGGCATCAAGGACTGGTTTCGTGGAAGACAATTTTTCCACGGATAAGGGGAATGGTTTCTGGATGATTCAAGTGCATTACATTTATTGTGTACTTTATTTCTATTATTATATTGTAATATATAATGAAATAATTATATAACTCATCAAAATGTACAATCAGTGGGAGCCCTGAGCTTGTTTTTCTGCAACTAGATGGTCCCATCTAGGGGTGATGGGAGACAGTGACAGATCATCAGGCATCATTCTCATAAGGAGTGCACAAACTAGCCCCTCACACCTGCAGTTCAGACTAGGGTTTGTGCTCCTATGAGAATCTAATGCCCCTGATGATCTGACAGGAGGTGGAGCTCGCTTAGGTGGTAATGCTTGGCTTGCCTGCTGCTCTCACCTTCTGCTGTGAGGCCCTGTTCCTAACAGGCCATGGACCAGTACCAGTCTGTAGCGCAACGACTGGGGACCCCTGTTCTAAGTGACTGTCAATAAAAGCTAGCTTTCTTATCAACCACATGTAAATTTTCACCATATTTTTCTATGTGCATGCTGAAGAAATTAATCACTTACTGTCAAATACAAATAGCTTTCTGTAAGTTTATTTTTAAAAGGCATAGCCTGGCTGGGCCTGGTGGCTCATGCCTATATTCCCAACACTTTGGGAGGCTGAGGTGGAAGGATAACTTGAGGTCAGGAGTTTGAGACCAGCCTGGCCAACATGGTGAAACCCCGTCTCTATTAAAAATACAAAAATTAGCTGAGGATGGTGGCATGTGCCTGTAATCCCAGCTACTCAGGAGGCTGAGGTTGCAGTAAGCCGAGATCATGCCACTGCACACCAGCCTGGGAAACAGAGTGAGACTCTGTCTCAGAAAAAAAAAGGCATAGCCATGGAAAATATCTGCTGGAACTAAAATCTGAAACGTGGTCTTGGTTTAATCTGAATGGATCAAAGGCACAGATGGGCACACCACTGCATGATCTAAACAAAACAAATGTGTCTGTCACACTACTCCGTTTACCAGCCCCAAATATATAATTTTTTTATCTCCAAGTGGTTTTCTAAATTATCTAATTTGGTTTTACAAAGTCATCTATTTTCTTATTTTCTCAACTTTTAGCACGAAACACTTAAATACAGTAAATGAAAGCAATTCGTGGGGATTGGTCTACTTATCACAAAGCTGCTGATGTTCACATCTCATACTGAAGGGCTCTTTAAGGGAAAAGTAACATTCAACAGGAACCTGTGTGCCTGGGAAGCTGCTGTTACAGGAACTAAACATACGTCTTAATTTTCCTGTGTCAGGCCAAAACCAAACCTACTCCATTGGGAGGGTGTTACTAATGATGGACAACCCAGGTCACAGTACTCAACCAAGGGAAAAGGTTCTTAGGACTTTCAAAGTGACTGATCTGATTTTCAGAACAAGGGAGAGTGGTTAAAAAGGGAAGAGTTGCGACTTAAAAAAAATCGAGCTATAAAAAGTACTTTTTGTGTCTCAGTACTAGGGAGAGGCTAAGAATCCTACCCTGTTTTAAGTCTACATACTCTGGCAACTTTGTGCTTAGGTAAAACTCATGTGAGAAACAGCATAAAATCTTCAACTACACAGCATGCTGCAGGGCCTAGCAGCCTGCCAGTACCAGTGCACTTTCCAGAACAACTAAGAAACATGTAATTCTCAAGAAATTTATGTACTATTAATGAACATAGCTTACCTGAGATTTGGCCCATGTTTTAAAATTTAAGAGCTTCCTGAAGCCCACTAAAATATGATGGTTTTTACTCACATGCAAATCACAGGAATATGACTTTTAAAGTGAGAGGTTATCTTTGCGGTAAGATATTTTGGTCTCATTAAAAAATATATATATTTCCAAGATGTTTCTACTGTTAAAATTAAGGGAAAAGGCACTGTAGATGAATGTTTTATCACTACTTCATAGCAACACGCTTTCTAATCCTTGTAGGAGAAACTTTTCATTCTCAATCCTGTATTTCTTTAAGTAACTCCCCAGGCAATTTTCATTTTTTGCTGTTTAAGAAAATTAAATTAAATTAAAAGCTAAAGTTAACTCTGTGATTATGCATACTAAACATGTGCCAACAACTACAACTTAATTTCATTACAAATGTGGCATTTTAATGTCAACATATCAATTTTCTGGGGAACAAAAGATGGTAAATAAATAGAGCCAGTGAACAAGTACAGTGTATTTTATTAAACTCATTCTTTAACAGCCATGGCTGGCATTAGAGTGTTCTCTTTTGTCTTTTCTTATTTGTGTATCTGTGTATACACACACCCAAAATACATATAATATACAAATATTGTATATATATTTGTAGGCAGGTGTGGTGGCTCATGCCTGTAATCCCAGCACTTTGGGAGGCCAAGGTGGGAGGATGGCTTGAGGCCAGCAGTTTGAGACCAGCCTGGGCAACAGAGCAAGACCCTGTCTCTACAATAAATAAATAAAAAAAAATTAGCAGGCATGGTGACATGTGCCTGTAGTCCCAGTTACTTGGGAGGCTGAGGTGAAACGATTGCTTGAGCCCAGGAGTTTGAAGCTGCAGTAAGCCATGATCATGCCACTGCATATGAACCTGGGTGACAGAGGAAGATCCTGTCTCTAAAAAGAAAAAGGTTTGTAATCATGGCATATATACATAATTTTGCAGCCTCCATTTAAACAATTTAACAAATTATTTTTTTTCATTTGATACATGGTAATAAACACATTCACCATTTACTGAGCACCTTCTAAGTGTTTAACGGTTTAAATGTATCATCTTTTTATTCCTGCCATTGTGATTTAGGTATTAAAGATTAAATAATTTGCACAGCGTAAGTCAAAGAATGAAGATTTATAACTCTAAAACTTAAAAAAACCCATAATTTACAATGACTACATCCTTCACCAGCAGGATCTACTCTCATGTACTTAACCACTCTTTCACTGTTAGACTGCTAGGCTACTTCCAGTGCTTCTTGTGTAGTATTTCCTAAACTGCCTTCGTATAGAAATCTTAGTGCTTGGTCACTGTTCAAAAGGACTTCTGGTTCTAGTCCAATGAACTAACACATAGTTCCTTACTGAACATTAAGCATTTCCTAGCTTCTCAACTGGACTCCAATAGAAAGTTAAGCCCTAAGGCACCTTCTGTACACAACGAATTCATCAAGAATGATAGTGGCTGTGCATCATCATTCTCTCATAGAACTTGGTTGAGTTTTAATGCACAGCTGTGATCCATCCCAATCCTACAAATTAGAGTTGCTCTGACTTGTACAATGATGGAAATAAATCTGTCTGCAAGCAGGGCAGTATTTACTCTTCAGATTCTTTAATCACATCTGGCTCCGGCAAGTTCAATTCCACTTGTCAATTTCTAGATATGTAGGGAAATAGGGAAGATGTAGATAATCTGATAATGACAGCATTGAACTGTGTTATATTATCAATTACTTTTCCTAGCCTTTTGCTGACATCTGGTAGACTCCACAGATACAGCACTTTTCAAATGTTGCAACATGTCAAATTCCTAACATCAAAATTTATATATCCAGGTAACATTTATCCCTTCCAAACAGTTTTACTGAATTAGGTATACTTGTGTTTGCTCTCATCTGTCTCTACTTATTAGACCCAAGTAATATTTACCTCTTCCGATCAATTTTACTGAATTATGTATACTTTTGTTTGCTCTCTTATCTGTTTCCATTCATTAGGCTTTTGACAGCATCACTACTTTTGCACTTGACGATACATGCTGATGTTAAACTAAGCACAAAGAGCAATACATGCCATAGTGTCCTGACTAGGGCACGAATGCTGGAACTAAAATGACTGCAAGCCCACCAACACAGGCTGTGTGGAAAACAGCACTGATGTGCCTTCTCTCTGGTAGAGCTTCTGAGAAGCTTCTAAAGTCAGCCATACTGTAAGTAGGACAACAGAGTTCAGACAGTAGACTCCTGCAAGTTAATCAGAACAGCTGAGTCAGGCAACATGGAGACATTGAGAACTACTATGATAACATGTACTGAAGCAGAGGGGAGCAAGTGTGGTGACAGACCAAGCCTGAGAATGTGCAGTGCTATTACTCCTAGTAAGAGGTGGCAAAGGCTTGGCCTGCGACTGTGCCCCATAGGCTGGGAACTGTATAACTCATTCGTCTTGAAACACAGCAGACCTTGATAAATGTCTGCTGAATGACTAGGAATGGAGAGGAAGAAACTGACATAGAAATTCTGAAGGAAGGGCAAGGCACGGTGGCTCATGCCTGTGATCCCAGCACTTTGGGCGGCTTAGACGGGTGGATCACGAGGTCAGGAGTCCAAGACCAGCCTGGTGAAGATGGTGAAACCCCATCTCTACTAAAAATACAAAAATAAATAAATAAATAAGCCGGGCATGGTGGCGGTCGTCTGTAATCCCAGCTACTCAGCAGGCTGAGGCAGAGAGTTGCTTGAACTCAGTAGGCGGAGGTTGCAGTGAGCTGAGATCATGCCACTGCACTCCAGCCTGGGCGACCTAGCGAAACTCTGTCTCAAAAAAAAAGAAATTCTGAAGGAAGAGGTAACATGTCAAATGGTGATGGAGAAAGACATCAAGGACCAGGCATGGTGGCTCACACCTGTAATCCCTGCACACTGGGAGCCCGAGGCAGTGGACTGCTTGAGCCCAGGAGTTCGAGACCAACCTGGGCAGCCCAGGGAGACCCTAGGTGAATGCATGATGGTGCACACCGGTGGTCCCAGCGACTTGGGAGCCTGAGGTGGGAGGATCGCTTGGGCCCAGGAGGTTGAGACTGCAGTGTGCCATGATTGCACCACTGAACTACAGTCTGGGAGACAGAGTGAGACCCTGTCTCCAAAAAAAAAAAAAAAAAACCCAGTTAATAGGGTTGCTAAAAAACAAAAAAGAAAAGGCAAAAACTGTTCCTGAACCTTCTGGCTCTTCCTGGATCTACCATTACCAGTGGAAGAATTCTGAATAATTCTTACTGAGATTGAAAGAGACACAATGAATGAGTTGTGCCCTCTAGTTCTTAAAACCTTGTTTAATTCTACATCCCACGGTGTATGAAAATAAGCTTGCTCCTACAGAAAAGAGGTAATATAGAATGATACATAATCAGTACACTAGTAGTACCATATATAATCAGGGTAATATCAAAGGCCTAAAAAATTGATTATAAAAATAAATTCTCTCACCTGATCACAATTTTCTTCTACTTTGCTACAATCTTATTTTCCGGTAATAGGCCCTTTGGCATTAGATGCAACAGAATCCATGAGTCAATTTAAATCGTTTTTTTTTCCAGTCTCTAAGCGAATGGTTGCATAAAGTCGTCTCCTTAACTAAAAGGGGAGTGTGTGTAGGAACGTGACCGTAAGTTTTTCTTTTGGGGTGAAAATATTTTGGAACTAGATAGAGGTGATGGTTGCACGACACTGTGAATGTCTTAAATGGCACTGAATTGTACCCTTTAAAAAGACTAATTTTATGTTATGTGGATTTTCCTTCCACTAAAAAACTGAACGGTGCGGCTGGAACACTGAGCTCAGTGAATTCTCTAAGTAATCAATGATTGCACTCTGGTGCCCTCTGAGTGTTTGACCTTTCACCCAGAAAACGCTGTAAAACTCACTCCGGGAAATCATCTTTTGTCCTAAGAGCCTAGGCTTGCTGGAGGCACAGGGGGAGTTTCAAAGGCCTCAATCACCCAGGACACTGGCAAGTAACGCTTTGCGCGCCGCGGCCGTGACCTCGGCAGGAGCCGGGGGCTTTGTTGTCGCTGTGCTCGCCCTCTGCGAACGCTATCGCCCTGACCCAGCGGTCCTTCAGAAAGCCTCGTCCCTCCCCACCCCACGCACCTCCAGGCTAGGACTCTGGGCCACCACCGGGAATCCCCGGCACCGGGGACGTTCAGCCTCTGCTTAACCGGAGCGCCCGAACAGCGCAGGACGGCGGGAGCGTGGAGGCGATCGGCCCCCGGGGACGCCCACCCCCGCGATCCCCTCCGGCCCGCACGCGGTTGCCGCGCGGCCTGACGGGAAACGTAGTTTCCGGGGGCCAGAGAGCAGCCCCGCCCGGGACTTGTTTATCGTTGCAAAGAGGGACCGGCGGGGAAGGAGGCGGCAAGGCTGTGCGGCGGGTCGGAGCGACGCCGAGGTCTGACGTGTCCGCGTCCCTGCGGCCCCACTCCCGGCCGCCGTGACCTCCCCTTGCACGGGGCGGACACGAGCAATGTCACGGGCCCCGCCGCGCGCCGCGAGCACTCACCAGGGTGAGGGCTGCCCGGGTGGGCTGCAGCTTCCTCTTGCTCACAGCCCGGACAGTTGCCCGGACTAAGGAAGCCGACATCTTCGCCGTCCCGGCGCCCCGGTGCCTCGGGCCGGAGGTCGGCCACCTCAGCCTCTCTCCATGGACACAGCGGGCGCATTGACGCCACAAGCTTCGGCGCACGGCGCCCTCAGGCCTAGCCCCGCCCCCCCGCCGCCACCATTGGGTGGGTTGCATGAGTGACAAGCCGGGGGCGGGGCAAGCCGCTCGGGGCGGGGTTTTGCCGCTCAACGCCGAGGGGCTACCAGCTGGGTTGTGCGTGGTCTGCGGCCGTGGGATTACCACGCTGCAGGGCGCAGGGCCCGGGAGGAATGTCTTCACCGTCGAGGACGGAGTCGGCGTGACGTCGGGGAGCGGGCGGGAGGGGGCGAGGAATGACCTCAGACCTGCTGACTAAGGATGAGCGTAGTTTCACCACCTGCCCCCGGGCAAGGTGCAGCGTCACCCCCTGCTTTAATACTCACTGTGACAAACACCATCATAGGCGGTGACACTTAAGGACGCATAAGTCAACCCTGCACTGGGAGCTTATGCTCTCAAATGCAGAGTGATCGTTCCGATGCCCAGACATCTACGTCCATTTTCATTCTTCTTTTTGTGGTCCAACTACGCTGTTCTTAAGAGCATGGCGTTACTGCAGAGTTGTATAATCTCCACCCTCCACCCTTCCCCCCAGCGTGCTGTACTGCTGGGGATGCTGAAGGATGGTGACTAATGCAGTTTTCATTCTGGTGCTGAACTGGTGAACCAACCCTACTTGAAAATGTGACTGGGCAGCCGTGTGAATAGTCACATTTATAGCGAGCAACAATTACTCGATTTAAAACGTGTTGTCAGACCTTGTCCTGGCTGCTCAGGGGCTTAATTCTGCTTTTGATGCAGTATTCCTGAGCACCACTGTGCACAGGCGCGGTACCCAGGCATATACAGGAAGCCACGTAAAGAGGGGCCAGGGAAGAATGAGATACTGGCAGGACAGGGTTAGCAGATGAAAAGAGGAGGACATCAAGACAGGTGGCATTTGTCATTGAAGTGCTAGAAGTGAAGGAAAAAGGGCAGGAGGGGTCTATGAAGCAGTCTGGGGAGGACAGATTCGCAGTGTTTGCATGTGGAAAGAACTAATCAGTGAAACATTTTTTAAAGCCAAGTTTATCTTTGATCTCCTGCAGGTTCTGAAAGGATAGTTCAAAATTCCATCAAGTAGTTCTGACTTCCTGCTACAGAAATGCAATTGCATTGACAATAAGAGGACGCTTTTTTTTTTTTTTTTTTTTTTTTTTCCTAAGCCTTATCTGCACATAAAGAAACTGGGGGCCGGGCGCGTGGCTCACGCCTGTAATCCCAGCACTTTGGGAGGCCGAGGCGGGGAGATCACCTGAGGTCAGGAGTTCGAGACCAGGCTGGCCAACATGGTGAGACCCCCATCTCTGCTAAAAATACAAAAATTAGCCGGGTGTGGTGGTGCACACCTGTTATCCTAGCTACTCAGGAGGCTGAGGCAGGAGAATCGCTTGAACTTGGGAGGCGGAGGTTGCAGTGAGCTGAGATCGTGCCACTGCACTCCCAGCCTGGGCAACGGAGTGAGACTCTGTCTCAAAAAAAAAGAAAGAACGGAAGGAAAGAAGAGAGAGAGAGACAGACAGACGAAAGAAAGAAGAAAGAGAAAGAAAGAAAATAAAGAAAAGAAAGAAACTGGGGGCCGGGCGCAGTGGCTCACACGTGTAATCCCAGCACTTTGGGAGGCCGGATGCGGGCAGATTACTTGAGATCAGGAGTTCCAGACCAGCCTGGCCAACATGGTGAAACCCCATCTCTACTAAAAATACAAAAATTAGCTGGGCGTGGTTGCGGGCACCTGTAATCCCAGCTACCCGGGAGGCGGAGGTTGCAGTGAGCCAAGATCGCACCACTGCACCCCAGCCTGGGTGACAGAGCAAGACTGCATCTCGAAAGAAAGAAACTAAAAAAGGGATGGGAGGGAGGAAGGGAGGGAGGGAGGGACACAGAGAGGTGGTGGTGTGGTGGGTTTGTTTCTTGGCCTTCATCTTTGACTACCTGGGGGTTTGGGATCTCATATCCTCCCTCCTACAGATATTGTGAAGATTAAATGAGTTAATACAGGAGAAGCCCTTAGAGGGGTGCAAGGCACACAGCCTCACTCAAATGGTAATTGTTAATGAGTATTTAAAAATGCCATGTATTGTGAAACTACTATAATGGTGGATAGATATCATTATGCGTTTGTCAAAACCCACACAATGTACACCACCAAGAGTGAACCCTAAGGTAAACTATGGGCACTGAGAGCTAATGATGTGTCCATGTAGGTTTAAGATTGTAACAAGTGTACCACTGTGGTGCAGAGTGACAGTGGGGCACGTGTGGAAACAAGGGATATATGCAGCTCTGTTTTTCTGCTTAACTTTGCTGTGAACCTAAAACAGCCCTAAAATTAAAATTTAATAAAAATAAAAGATGCTGTGTCATTTTTTTTTCAGTTACTGACACATTACACAGTTGTGCAGCACTTTACAAGATTCAGAAAACTCCATGAGCATATTATATTATCTCATACTAGCCTCACAACTTTGAACTGAGTAGGGCAGAAGCACTGGTATGGCAGTTTTACAGATGCTGAAACTCAAGGATTTTAGTAGAGAGCATTAGACACTATTGAAAACATCTAGTCCTCAATTTTCTGATTCAGGATCCTGTGTATGTTTAACAGACTTCTTTCCTCTATTTAATACCCACTATTTAACAAAAACAAACA
Organism: Pongo abelii; assembly: GCF_028885655.2. Classification (NCBI taxonomy): domain Eukaryota; kingdom Metazoa; phylum Chordata; class Mammalia; order Primates; family Hominidae; genus Pongo; species Pongo abelii. The sequence goes on from NC_071998.2 coordinate 76,775,724, forward strand.
AACAAACAAACAAAAAAGAAAACCCCACTATTCAGTTTTTAACTTGGTTAGTTGTTTTGCACATAAGCATTAAGTCACATAATCTACTTGTTAGTTTCTAATATCACTTGAAACTGGCACCAGTCCCTGAAATAATGTTATGTTAGAATAAATAATTTTCACGATTATTTAAGCAGTATGTGAGCTTATCTCAGAGCAGCAGCTGTCCAGTGGTATCAAAATGAGGTGGGTGTGGGAAGTGTCAAAAGAGTTACAAGCTGTAACCACTTTTAGATTCCCACTAATATGTGACAGAACTTACAATAGGGAACTGTTTCACCCCGCACTTCAGGCATTAGTTTCATAGTTCTAGACATTTAAAAAAGTGTTTTCCTGGTAAGACCTCACTTGATTATCACAACTGTGTGGAAAGCCAAGAATGGTTTCCATTTTATAGGAATGGAAACTGAACTGCCTGAGATTAGGGGACTGCCACACAGCTGGAAAATGAGGTGGGCCAGACCTTGTCTAAATCTAGAGTTCCATTCAGTGGAAAGTCTATGTAGTTCTTGACTGCTGCTGTCCAAATATGCCTGTTTCCAAAGAAAAAACTACTGAGGGCTTTACAGTTTTACAGGGGTTTGTTAAATTCTGTTTTCTATATGTGTGTGTGTGTATTTTTGCTTGTAGCACTGAACTCTATTGATGTATCTATCCAGGATCTTTTCCACTCAGGAAAGATTAAAAAAAAAGAAGCCATTTGTCAAACATATTTCAAGAAGAAAAATACACTGAAGTTATCTAAGAACATTTAAAAACATTTTTGCACACTGCTGATCCTGCACACATTGAGCAAGAGTTTTGTTGTTGTTGTTGTTGTTTGAGACGGAGTCTTGCTCTGTCGCTGAGGCTGGAGTGCAGTGGTGCAATCTTGGCTCATTGCGACCTCTGCCTCCTGGGTTCAAGTGATTCTCCTGCCTCAGCCTTCCGAGTAGCTGGGATTACAGATGCCCATTACCAAGCCCGGCTAATTTTTGTATTTTTAGTAGAGACGGGGTTTTGCCATGTTGGCCAGGCTGGTCTTGAACTCCTGACCTCAAGTGATCTGCCCGCCTCGGCCTCCCAAAGTGCTGGGATTACAGGGGTGAGCCACTGCACCCAGCTGAGCAAGAGTTTTAAACATCATAGATTGGGGCCACTGGACCGCTGCTATACAAAAGAGATTTCATATTTTTGTTCTGAGAGAAGGTGGCAAGGAGAACCTTGGTAATGGGGCATTTGTACAGCTTAAGATAGATAAGCCGGCTGCACTTGAAAGATAGCTAGGCCAATGGACTTAGCAAAGAGCACACATTTTGGCATCCCAGCTGGGGCAGCAAGATGGGGCTGTGACCACATCCAAGTAAAGAATCAAGGGCAATCCATTATCCAGGCCTGCTGGCAAATACTGCTCATTGTCCCATGGATCCAGTGTGAGGTATTGAAAATCAAACAAAAGACCCAGTACTTTGGGCAGAAGCTACCATAAGGATCAGATTAAAATGTAGGAAACTTTTAACATCCTTAAAGGGATACAAGAAAACATGGCTCCTATGAAAAGGAAGAGAATATAAGTAAACTAAAGAAATGAGAGGTAAAGGAAGGTCAGTGAGGTAAATTCCAGAAAATTAGAAGTGCAATGAGAAAATCCATATTAGAAACAGGAAGCACCAGAATGACAGTAAAAATTAAGCCAGTCATGTAGAGATTAAACTTGAAGTTTTCCTAGCATGAAAAGTCACTGGATAGATGTATTTCTATATTGAGGTAATTTTCTTTTTGAATTACAGGGATAAAATTAAAAAACAGAAGCACCCAGGCAGAAAAACAAAACCTACAAGAGAACAAAAATTAGCCTGGTCTTAGACTTGTCTTCTGCTATAATGCTAGAAAACAACAGAACAGCATCAATGGGCTTTTCAAAGAAAAGTGTGACAAGCATTGTAAGCCTAGTCGACTTTCATGCATGAGTTAAAGAGAAGAAACCAGAAGGGGGCAGCTGAGGACGGTCACGTAGAGCAGCATCAGCCCAGGTTGCGTCATTCATTAGTTTGTGTTCAAAATGAGTATGGAATGATCACTAATTCTTTCTACCATGGCCTCCAAATTCTGAAGTCTTTAATTTTGATATGATTTGTCTTTAGCTAGACTGTCTTCAAATAATTTTTTACAAAAGAAGGGCACAGGGATGTGCGTCTTCTGAGCCCTCAAACATTCAGAATGTTCGTCCAGCAAGCACCCCCTGAGCCTCCCTGCCTACAAATTCCCCGCCCCCCCACCCCCATCTGTGCCTTTTATAATAACAAATTTACACGTTCCCAGAGCCTGGAACACACTGGATGTTAACACACACCAATGATTGCAAGGGCACAAGTCAAAGAGAAGTCTGTGTACACTATTTTAGGGGAGTATATTTGTCCTTTCTTATTTTTTGTTAAACTCCTCTATCATTCCCAATGTCCTCACTCCTTGATCTTTTTTTTTTTTTTCCAGGAAATTTAGGAATCTTTCACTAGAAAATAATGTAGATAAAATTACAGGTTGAAATTTTGATTTTATTTCAAAATGATAAATAAACCGAGGCATAGTTCTGACCAGGTACTATGTCTGCAGGGCTTTTGAAATTAAAGAAACAGTCCAGGAGGGCTCCAGTCAGACCCAGAATGACACCAGCCACACTTGTGACTGGCAGAGATAACCTCTTTGATCTTCAGGAATTTTAAAAGTTCTTCATCCTAATTTCTGAGTATCATAAAAAGTAAAAAGTACTTTCATTTTATTTTTCCTTTGAAAATGTTTTTAGTGGCAAACAGGACTACTTGTTTTCCTTACTTCATTTTTATAAGCATAGTAGTTATATGTCAATTTACTTAAAATTAGAGAGGGAAACCCCAGAGACCTGAGTGGCACTGCCCATCCACTGAAGGCCCACATAAATAGGTACTCATGTTCATGTTATCACGTCTACAAATAGCAATAAAATGATGTCCGTAAATCGGAAGTACAGCAGTAGCAGTTCATACATATTTGATATGCTTTCACACCAGGATTCAGTAAACAACAATAAATATAATTTCCCCTCTTCAAAACAAAAAATGGATTTATACGGAAAAAGGGTTAATTTACTTCGGGTTTATCAGCACACCATTTTTAATGTGCTTTGAAAGAATTAAAAACCATGAAACTGTATTCACTGAATACCGGTCCATAGTTACATTTTTTCTTTTAACCTGGCTTAAATACATACATCATGACTTTCTATTAAAATCCTTAAATCTATGGGGATGTGTGGTAGATAAGACTATATTAAAAATTTTTCCTCATTAACAATTTCATTAAATTAAAAAAAAATCTGACATTTCCCTTAAATGTTAAGTTGAAGCCTGATCTACACTGCTGTGTCCTGTGAAATGAACCTAATTTTCCGAGTGAATAGGAACGCCTGAGTGGCCATTTAGAGTGCTGCATTTTCCTTCCCTCATGATTCCTGCTGGGTCCTCTTCGCTGAGGCTTTTCCCTGAGTCATATATTTACTGGAAAGGCTACCTAGAGGAGGGGAAGAAACAAAACCCAATATAAATGAAACAAGCCTCGCTTTATGACAAAAGCCATAAAATTACTTCTTATTAATTAGTCACAAAAGCTTCATACTAGAATTGGTCACTTGTTTTGAATCAAGTAATAAGACTAGATATTGAAAAGTATATATGCACATGATCAATTAAATATAAGCTTAGTCAAAATTCTTTCTGAATGCAGACAGGTTCCTAGAGTGATCTCATTTTAATACATTTACATATTCACTATTTCCATGTTGGTACAGAGCACCAGACAAACTTAAGGTTCTGCCTTGTATAATTCAGTATCTTCATTTGCAACCAAACATAATAGATCGCAAGGAATTATCTGGCCAGAAATAAATATCTTAGATCATTACTCTTCAGATACGAAGCTGTGGATGGTAATCATTGGTAGCAATAACTTATTGATATAAAAGGAAAAAAGGAAATGTATTATATTTACAGGTGGAGGACACAAATGAGGATTACTGATTAAAACCAATACCACAGAATAGTTACTAAATTTTGTTCTGGAGTCTGAACAAATAGATCAACGAAAAAAACTGAAGAGACCTGAGAAATTCTTAAGTGATTATATGTAACAAAGTAATACATAATGAAGTTTGCATTTCAAACCAATGGGGGAAAGTATGAATTATTCAATAACTGTATTATGTCAAATAAGTAAATTTGGAGGGGAAGAAAGGAGGTAGTTTCCCTCCTCACACCATATCCTTCTTCTCTACCCATTTCCAAGTGAACTACAGAATTAAATGTAACTATAAGAAAGTCAGAGCATAAGAAATAGTGAGTATTTAGGTAATCCTGGGGTAGGGTAAGAGTTTCCTAAGCACACTACCATACTTAATGAACTTGTAAGTCACCAGAGAAAAGAATGAACACCAACAGATAACTAGGTAATGAAAAGGTAATATGTAAAATAGAAAAAAAAAAAGGCATAAGTATATGAAAAAATTCAGTATCAAGGGTAATCAATGAAATGCAAATTAAAACTATCAATTTTTGGTTGCCAAATTATTAGAAGGAAGAAGATCAGGAGGAGGTGGGTAGAAATTCTGCTAAATAAATATGCATAAAAACCTTATAATTTAACAATGCAAAGAACTTAAAATCCAAAACTTATGATATGACCAAGTATATGAGGAACTATGCATATAAAAGAATATTAGGTATACACAGAAGGATAATAATATGAAAAAACAAGGTATAAAACTATATAAATAGCATTTTCAAAAAACTAAAATATACCCCACCAATCATGTATTTGGTGCCTCATTTTCTTTATCTGTAAAATGAGGACAATAATACCTGCCCCCTTGAAGTTATTGTGAAGATTAGACGAATACATGTAAAGCAACTGGAATAGTACTTGGTACTAGAAAATGCTTAATAAATGTTAACTATTATTATATTAATGTAAAAAGACAGGAAAACTTTATCCCCAAAACCTAAATAGTAGTTAATGCTAGAATGGAGGGAGCATAGATGGTTTTCATTTTCTTCATTTTACTTAACATTACTTTCTAAATTTTCCATAGCAAACATAGTAAGTATGCAAATAAAAACATTCCCTAAACACACACTTTTCAAAGCAGGACATTTAGATAAGCAACTCACAACGAAAAATAGTCAGGGAATTCAGTAAGAAATTTCAGTCAGGAAGAAACAAAGTACTCTATTGTTCTACCACTGTATTATTTATGCCACAAAGTGTCTACTAGTCTGTAGGCACCCATCTTCGATACTGTGAACTGCACGAAGTATGGAGATTTGGCTTTTCAGCCAGGCGGTGGCTCATGCCTGTAATCCTAGCACTTTGGGAGGCCAAGGCGGGCAGACTGCCTGAGCTCAGGAGTTTGAGACCAGCCTGGGCAACACGGTGAAACCTCGTCTCTACTAAAATACAAAAAAAAAAAAAAAAATTAGCTGGGTATGGCAGCGACACACTAGTAGTCCCAGCTACTAAGGAGGCTGAGGCAGGAGAACTGCTTGAACCCAGGAGTAGAGGTTGCAGTAAGCCAAGATCACGCCATTGCACTTCAGCCTGGGCGACAGAGCAAGACTCCATCTCAAAAAAGAAAAAAAAAAGAGATTAGGCTTTTCACTAGAGGAAAAAATGCTCAGATCACTACTTCATACTTTATACACATACAAACTCTGGATGGATTAAACGTCTAAATAGAAAAAACAAAGTTTTAAAGCTGTTAGTAGAAAATACAGATGGATATCTTTATGACCTCAGGTTAGAGAAGAATTTCTTAAAGATGACCCTAAATTATGAACCAAATGATGATGAAAACTAATAATTGGATTATCTCAAAATTAAAAACTTTGGAATGGCAATACACACAAAAAGTTGAAACAGAAGATATACTGCAGGTAGACACTTGAAATTTATATAATAATAAAAGAGCGGTATTCAGAATAAATGAAGAACCTTTAAAAATTAATAGGGAAATAATTCAATGGGAAAATGGGCAAATGACTTGGACAGACAATTCACAGAAGAGGAACTCCAAATGGCCAATAAACATGTAAAAAGGGCCTGTAATCCCAGCATTTTGGGAGGCTGAGGTGGGCGGATCACTTGAGGTCAGGAGTTCAAGGCCAGCCTGGCCAACATGGTGAAACCCTGTCTTTACTAAAAATACAAAAATTAGCCGGGTGTCATGGTATGTGCTTGTAATCCCAGCTATTCAGGAGACAGGAGAATCGCTTGAATCCAGGAGGCAGACGTTGTGGTGAGCCGAGATTGTGCCATTGCACTCCAGCCTGGGCAACAAGAGCGAAACTCCATCTCAAAAAAAAAAAAGTAAAAGGGCCCCTTGCATCACCAGAGTCATACAAATACACATGAGAAAAACACCAAAGTAGTTTTCATGCATCAGACTTGCAAAAATTAAAATTCTGAAAAAAAAATCAAGTATTTGGAAGGATACATAGAAATGACCCACACACTGCTGGCGGGAGTTCTAATTATTTCAGCCAATACAAGGGTAATCTGATAGAATCTAACTAAAATGCACATAAGCTATGACCTAACGATTTGACTTGTAGACACACAAACCCTAAAGAATCTCTCATACATGCTCAAGGGGACTTCCACAAGGATGTTCCCTATAGCACTGTTAATAACAGCAGAATATTGAATACAACCTAAAACTGGGTAATAAATACATAGACTATTTTGTATTCACAGGGTGGAATGCTGTAAAGAAAAAAACCCAAATCTAAAAACAGCAATATATAAAAGTTTTAAAATAGATGAGGTCTAGCTTGTTGCTCAGTCTGGAGTGCAGTGCAGTGACTATTCACAGGCACTATCATTGCATACTACAGTGTCAGATCTCCCGGGCTCAAGCCATCCTCCTGCCTCAGCCTCCTGAGTGGCTGAGACTGCATGCCCGTGCCACCATCCCCGGTTTGTAGGACATTCTTATTATATGCCATGATATGCCATTTAAATCTAAAAATTCACCAAGGAGAAACATATGTTAAGGAATACATATGAAAGAGTACAAAAAATGAACCAGAAGGGGCTGGGCGCAGTGGCTCACACCTGTAATCCCAGCTACTTGGGAGGCTGAGGCTGAAGAATCACTGGAACCTAGGACGTGAAGGTTGCAGCGAGCAGAGATCACACCACTACAACTCCAGCCTGGGTGACAGAGGGAGACTTTGTCTCAAAAAAAAAAAAAAGGAAACTTGGGAGACTTAACCTCATAATAATGGATGTTTCTAGGGTTGAGAGGGACATGACAGAGGAAACAATGGTACTCAAGGTGATGGTATTCAAGGCACTTCCACTACCTCAGTGACAGGTCTTTTATTAAAAAAAAAAAAAAAAAAAAAAAAAAAAAAAAAAAAAAGAGATTGAGCCAGGCACAGGTGGCTCATGCCTGTGAGCTACTTGGGAGGCTGAGGTGGGAGGATTTCTTGAGCCCAGGAGTTCGAGGTTGCAGTGAGCTATGATTGTGCCACTGCACTCCTACCTGGGTGACAGAGTGAAACCCTTCTCTCTAAAAGAAAAAAAAATGGAAAAACAATGCCAATTCTCTAGAAGGTAAGTTAGTTATTGTTATACTGCTACTTGACCCTGTTTCTGTTTTTCCCAAAATGTTAAACCCTTTGGTAAGTATAGTACTAGTAGTTTTACTACTGTAGCATTTAAACATGTAATCTACTATATCAGAAAAATCTTCACTATACCTGAATATAAAATATTTGCAAGTAAAAAAACAAAAGTACTAGAAATAACAAATGAATGAATTTTTATATAATACAGAGGAATAATATGGCATTTATAAAATTTGGTAAGCATGATAAGAAACCATGCAAAAGTTGGCTAGATCACACTATTAAAACAAACATTCATCTGTATGGCAAACACATATAAGTGAGGTTAAAAGAATAATAAACTGGGCCAGGTGGAGTGGCTCATGCCTGTAATCCCAGCACTTCTGGAAACTGAGGAGGATCATCTGAGCCCAAGAGTTCAAGACGAGCCTGGGCAACATGGCGAGACCCTGTCGCTACAAAAAAAATTTAAAAATCAGCTGAGTGTGGTGTCACTCGCTTATGGTCCCAGCTACTCGGGAGACTGAGATGGGAGGATTGCTTGAGAGTTCAAGGCTGTAGTGAGCTATAATTGAGCCACTGCACTCCAGCCTGGGTGACAGTGAGATCCTGTCAAGAATACTCCAATACAAAAGTACAAAGAAAGATAGATGAAATCATGTAAAAACAAAATGGTAAAGTTCAATGGTAATAATAGGAATTCAAGCAGGTGTAAAATGAAAAAAGACTATCCCAATGAAGTCAGGGTATGGGAAACAATGTCACTGACTCTCCGGGATTGTCAACAATCACAATTTGGGAATATTGGCATCACTGTCAAAATGTGCATACTTTTAAACCTATCATTCTTATAAGCAGGAATTTATCCTGATGAAATAACTAGACAAATATGCGACTATTCATTAGAGTGTTTTATATAAATGGTGCTCTTCCAACCTGGGTCCATGTGTTCCTGAGCCTACCTGACAGGGCATGTGGCTTGATCTCGGTTCACTGCAGCCTCTACCTCCCAGGTTCAAGTGATTCTCCTGCCCTCAGCCTCCTGAGCAGCTGGGATTATAGGCACACACCAGTACACCTGACTAAATCTGTATTTTTAGTAGAGATGGGGTTTCACCATGTTGGCCAGGATGGTCTCGGAACTTCCAACCTCAGGTGATCCACCCACCTCGGTGTCTCAAAGTGCTAGGATTACAGGCGTGAGCCACAGTGCCTGGCTGCAAGGATAGTTTTAAGAGAGTCAGTTTCCAGCTCTTCAACTTCCATATGTACTCTTTCTTAAAAATTATATGCCTGTGAATGCCTTTGTGGTCAAGGCTTAGGCTGGTTTTCAGGAATCACTCCACCTGTCCTTTCTAACTCCCCTTTCACAATTATTCACCTACTTTACAAAAGAAAGGCGTATCTCCTAACCAGCCAAATCCTACTGTGGTGTATTGCCATGAGGCAAAAAAAAAACCCAGAGAAGAGGAGAAGCAAACAAAATGCTGGTATCTGTGGTGAATGTAAATGCCTCTAATAAAAATCCAAATTTTTAGCTTTCATAAAATTACATTGATAGTGGATGATCATTACAAATAATTTTTGATGACACATCACTGTGATTTTTTGTCATGTAATTAAGAAGGAATCAAAATAATTGTGTGGCACTATTGTAATATATCTTCTGTTCCCAAACTCAAAGTATTTCTATTATTTTTAATTTGCTATCATAAAGAATACTGGGGTTTTTCCATTTTTATCAACTATAAAAACAAAAAAATTAGGGATAGAAAAGGAACAGTTTCATTTATGCAGTAAATAATATCGACCCAAAGATGCATGAATGTATAGGGAAAAAAACTCATCTTTCTTATTAAATAAAAGTTGTTGTCAGTGAGTAAACATAAAAAGTAATTATTATTATTTTTTAAATATTATTATTATTATATTTTAAGTTTTAGGGTACATGTGCACAACATGCAGGTTTGTTACATATGTATACATGTGCCATGTTGGTGTCCTGCACCCATTAACTCGTCATTTGGCATTAGGTATAAAAAAAAAAAGTAATTTTTAATTAAAATTTGTAACATTTGTTTTGATCAATGATATATTCTAATAATTGTGAAAACTCAATATAGAAGATATTTTCTTTCATCCTTTGAGATTTAATAAAAAGCTTAAAAATTCAATTTATAGAAAATAGGCTCTAGCTTGTCGCCCCTGTCATTTTTATTGCAGATAAGCATGATAAGCTACTCAATAAAATATTTGAAAATATGTGTAATAAAAATATATCATCTCAGGGAGAAGTTCAAACAAACAAACAAAATATATCATCTTATGCTGAAATTCTATAGAAGTACAACAAAGGAATTCAAGGAGGAAAGGGAAATGATATATAATTTTTGCCTGTTAAAGAGCTGAGCTGTATATAAATGACGGTGGGTATGAAACAGCAATAATATTTATACTTCATTTGATACATTTAAGGCTGATTTAAAAGTTTTATTTTAAAACGTCAATATTTATAGCCCCCCTCCCCCAAGAAATTACATGCTTTGCAACTACAATGAAAGATTTAGATATCAACTTTAAAAATGTACAAGGAAATATATGGACTTTCAATATTTTGGGAAAGAATATGCAACCACAAGTTGTGAAGACACTTGTTATATCAAATATGTGAAAACAGCCAGTCCATTAATAAGACATGATTAAATAAACAATGGTATATTAATACACTAGAATATTCAAAGAAGGGTATCAACAAGAATGATCTATATTCACCGACAATGAGCTCTCCCCATACTATTTTAAAAAGTATTTCTATTATTTTAAGCTTATTATCATAAAGAACACTGGTTTTCGTTTTTTAAAATAAGCAGGCTTTAAAATTCTGGTCAATGATAAAAGCTGTAAAAGAATACATCACCATGAGGGCAAAAAGACATCCACCAATCTCTTACAGCAACTCCAATTTTTCAGATTTCAAGCCATGAGATTAAAATGGAATAAATAAATAGACAGAGGTAGTTTTTTTTTTTGTTTTTTGTTTTTTTGGTAATTTTCTTTACCAAAAAAAGGGTAGGAAGATTAAGGAATAGAAAAAAACATTAGTTTTCTGAGATTCTCATACTGAATAAATTGTCATACATAAACCAGAGTCATTAACTTAAGCATAAAAATCAGTTTATCACTGTGGCACCACAATCTCCACATACTTTTGTTAAAAATTTCCATTACTTGTTTGTCCTGTAAGTTAGAAGAGATAAATTACAGCAAGTGTTTGTTAACCACAGTAACAAAGGGCAGTGATAATTTATTGAGTGATGAGATGTGTCGGATGCTGTGTTAAGTGCTTTATCTACATGAACTTAATCCTTACAATAGTCCTGTGAGGTGTTAGCACCAATTTGCCAAAAAGGAAACTGAGGCACAGAGAGGTTGCATAACTTGACAGAGGTCACACAACTATTAAATGGTTGGGCTGGATTTCAAACTCAAGTGTCTCACTCTAAAACTCATGTTCTTGACCATTCTCCTGCTTTGTCTTTTTATTCCTTCCAAATAAGTTCACCTCTAATCAATAAAACCTACTGAATATCTAAGGCATTGTGTGTGGGGGATAGAGGAGGAGGGAGGTAACAACAAAGAGCAAGGACATTCATGGGATTTTCTATCTACTGTGATCTCCTTTGGGAGTAAAGAACTATATGCAACCTAGAGGAAAGGGGGTAGGCATCAGGAGAGGAAAGAGAACTTGACTGAGTGCCTACTCTGGGCAGTACTTTAATCTCCTTAGCACCCTATGAGATGAACGGTGTTAACACCAATTTTATAGATGACACATCTGGAGCTCAGAGAAACCACATCTCTTGCCTAAGGTCAATACACCATATATGAGAGTAGGGGCTGTCCGTATCAACATGCTTTCTTGAGAAACTACAAGTGGGCCAAAGACATACTTAGCACTATGGAAAGGAAGAGCTGTGGGGAAATTAATACCACTTACAGGTGAGACACAGTTCACATTTATAACAACATAGATAATTTGGATACATATATCACAGATAAACTAGACAGTTATATCATCTGACATATACTTATTTGGAAGAGTCTGATTTATTGGATAGGATAGATTTTAACCACCTATAAAAGTTTTCTCTTTTCTGATATAAAGTAACATAATTATTGCAATACATTTTTCCTGTAGTAAATTTAAGTTAATACTTTTTTTCCAGTTGCTCAAAAGATTTATAAATATGTAGGTTTTTTACTCAGAAGATAATTACAGAAATCGTAACTTACTGTCAATGCCATTTCTAGGTATATGCCTAGCATCTATATTTCTCTCTCAATTGAACAATGCTGGCACTGGAAGACTTGGTAATACCCTGAAGGAATAATAACATCAATGCAATCACCACCACGAACCTTTTCTCCTTTTTTCTGCTCTCACTATATGCAGGCGCTGTTCTAAGTACTTTTACATGGATTTCTCAACATCCCTGTCAGGTATTATTACCCCCTTTTTACACATGAGAAAACTGAGGCATATGGAGGATAAGGCAGTCTCTCAGGATCACAAAGCTAGAAATTACACCATGTAATTGTAAACACTATGCTACGTTATTCTCGGCAAAATGAACACCTTGGCTACACAAGAATTAGTTTTTTTTTCCTATATGAAGTGTTTAGGAAGTATCTGCTCAAGGCTGAAGCTTATGGCCAGGTGTGGTGGTTCATATCTATCATTTTAGTATTTTGGGAGGCCAAGGTGGGAGGATCACATGAGGCCAAGAGTTCAAGACCAGTCTGGGCAACATAGTGAGACCACATCTCTATAAATCAGGAGGCTGAGATGGCTTGGTTTCTAAGTAGCTACCCTGCCTCCACACAGGAGCCATAATGAACCTTTTAAAACAGGATTCAGATAATATCACTCCTTGGCTCAAAACCCTACAATAGTCTCTCATTTCACTTAAAGGGAGAAAAAAACCAACAAAAATGGTACCTACCACTGCTGAAGGTGCTTCATAACCCAGATCTATCCACCCTCTGACTTCACCTCTACCACTCACTCACCCTCCTGCCTGCTCCACTTTTTTTTTTTTTTCAAATTTCTTCTGTCTCTCAAGTTTCCAATCCTGTTCCACTCCTGCCACACTGCCTCAGTGATGCTGCAGGACAACACCTGTTTCCATCTCTGAGTTTACCAGCCTAACACCAATTTCCCCTGATTGGCCCCTTTGCTTCATTTGATTCTTTGCTTAAATGTTACTTTACCAGAGAGGCTGCCTCCTTAGCCAACCATTCTCTTTCCCTTTTCTTGTTTTGTTATTTCTTCCTAGCATTTGCCACCACATGACATATTATCTCTGTATCTCTTTATTGTCTACCTCTTCTGAGAAGGATGCAGAGTAAATGAGAGAAGGGGCTTTGCTTGTTCACTGCTGTATCTTCAGTGTTGAGGCCGGTGTCCTGAACTTGGAAAGGGAGGGGAGAGGCTGGATAACTATTTGTTGAAAGAATGAATAAATGAAGTAGCTGAGAGGTAACAGTGGAGTTCAGGCTAAAGGTTACTTTTTTTCCTTACTTTGTGTGTGGCAAATACTCTCCAGGAGGAGAAAACACTGCTGGCAAGACAGCAGCAACAAAAAGCATGGGACTGGAACAAATAATTGAAGACTCTGGTTGCCACTCATGGGTGGTATAAACATCACTTGGAATTTACAAAACACACAGGCCCATGCTTAACCACTAAAGAATTAGCTTTAGGAAATAAAGGTAGAGGATGGGCAACTGTATGTTTCAAAGTTCCCCCAAATGATTCTGATGTCCAATCCCTGTTAAAAGCACATATTCAGAGAAAAAGTCTCAAAAGGCATGTGGTAAAGTATGCAGTAAATAAAATAACACATATTTGTTTTTTTTAAAACCCACATACCTGACTGGGGACTCAAAAATATTGTTGTTTTTTGTTTCTTTTTGTCTTCATGTAAAAGCACTGCCTAAAAAATGAAATAGACTGGTTTACAAAATCGAAAGGAAGAGCATCTGAAACAGCCTTAAAACCGAAACCATATCCAAGGAGAGCTGAAATAAGGTGTGTGGGTGGCAGAATTTTGCAAGTTAACTGAAAAGCAAGACCATGGGCAGGAGTTCTGAAACAAGGCCCCGCCATCCGGTGCCCAGTAAGCCTCACCACGCACCACACCCGCGCGGCACCGACAGGAGTGCTGCAGGTCAGCCAGAGGAAGGAGGGCCTGGGCTGCTAGCACAGCGCAAGGACCTGGTGCAGAGCTGAGAGCACTCAGGGAGCAGCTCCTGAGTGAACAGATGACAGACATGCCTCCTTCTCCGTTTGAGCTAGGTTTACCTGAACAAATAGACCAGTTGGTTTCAATGGGACAGGTGAGGGGGATCCAAACATACAATCTGATTTAGACATTCCTAAAAAAGAAATTAGCACTTTTTGTTCCTACTTTAAATTGAAAGCAGTAGCCCTGTTTTCAAACTTTCACAGAGAGACTGTCTATTGGTGTGACAGAAGCTCCACTCAGTATATTGTGTGGAGAAAGGAGCAATATATCTGAAGAAACAAGAGAGAGCAGCATAATTTTTAGACAGGAAGAAGCAGCTGATTATTTTTTAACTGCCACCAAAGGAAATTCCCTATATCTATCCCCATGCCTCCACTGTCATTTCGCTTTTAAAATATGATGACTACTAACTTTAATGTGTCAAGACTGCATTCTGAAGGGACCACATTTCTAGATAAGTGCTCTTCCTCATGCTTGGTAATTCTCCTGCCACCCGGACTACCCGCCCCGCATCTTTTTGAGTTGCTGCTGTCCCCACAGGCTGCCAAAATCATTGGTCTAACTGTTGTGAGAGCTTCCCTAGTACACAACTTAAAACTTGCTGCTAGCGAGAAAAAAGAAATTCATCAAAGCTGGGGCAAATTCTCCACTTTGTTGTACCAAAGAGGAAGACTGTAATAATGTTTCAGTCATGACTAATCAACACAGGCCTCGAGTAATTTTAGGAATAATTTTGGGAATACTATTTAAAACTTATCTATACTATTTACAGTCTCCTTACCTGTAAAACAGCAGATATTAATGCATTTAATGAAGCTGTTGTAAAAATTAAATGAAATTATCCATGTAAAGTACTTAAAATAGTGCCTAACTCATAGTGAATGCTCAATGAATGTTAGCAACTATTATTATTGTAATTTCTTTTAAATACATTTTCCTCTTAAAACAACAAAAGAAAAGCACTTTATTATGGTATATGTCCCATGTGAGCAGCTAAAGCTGTATCTTTCATAAACATTTAAACCCTACTCTAAAAATAATAGATAAAAATTTTTAAATATTTTTCTTTTCATATAAAGCTCCTTTAAAAAAGAATGGGTATGATCTAAAAATCTCCTGTCTTAAAAAAAGATACACTATATTGCTGAATATGATAAAATAAAATAGAAGAGAGGTATTCTTGTTCCAAGAACTATACACGTGGAGTATTTTAAGGAAACTGTAAAGCAGCTGACACTTTATGCTATCCACAAACATATATATACAACTGAGGATAGTGACAGGATTGACTACTTTAATTAGAAAAAAAATACTTCCCAATATTTCTTTTCTACACTTATCAAATTTCATCACTTGCACAGTTCTGAGAAGTGAGAATGTAAATTGCTTTGTAAATCATTACTTATTATACACACACAAGGTACCCTTATAGTTAGTAGTCTGTTTAAAAGGTGCCCACAATAGACATTTCACCCATTTAGCAAAAATGGTCAATTTGTATTTAACAACTCAAAGGGGCCAGATTTGTGGATGGTGTTGTTAATGACTGCTAATAGATATTTTCTTCGTCATAAGAATAATCATGCTCACTTGTAGAAAATCAAAATGACAAAATCTACAGAAAATAATCTTCCATAATTCCCCTCTGCAGATTCACCCACTACTAACTATGCAGCCTATTTCTTTCTGTTCCCTTTTCTATGCACGTGCCTGTGTGTGGCTCACCTGTGCACAGAACATGGTGTCCTGAGATAACTCTAGCTACCGCCACCCCTATGATTTGATTTCACAAGTACATATACCAAGTAGCAAAGCTCAAGTTGCAGCTTCTTTTCTGGTCACTGAGGCTACATTTGCAGGTACCAGGGATGACTACACTTTCACCTCACTGATAATCTTAGAAAAGTTCACCAAATGACTCAGGATATAAATAAAGCCAGGAATAAGATATATGGAGGATCAACATTAAAGGAGGGGGAAGGGATTTTACTTTCTTAAAAACAAGATCTTTTTTGAGTAAATATACTGATAAAGAAATAAACATAACTAAATAGTAAAGAGCTCTAAAAAGGAGATTTCCCTTGAGATGTTAGAGCAAACACCAAGGTGTGATAGGTGTCCATACCTGAAGAGCCTTTAAACTGTGGGCATTCCTTTTTAATGTGCCCTTCTCTTCCACAAATAAAACAACGTTTTTCTCTTAAGTCTTTGTCATCCTGTCTCTTCCATTTTTCTACTGGTGGCCTGAGGATCTTCTCCCTCCCCAGGTCAGCAGCTGCCCGCATTGGCTTGGCTTTCTGAGGTGTGCACTGTATGGGCTTATCCTCTTTTGTTGACACCTCCCTTTCTGTGTACTTGTTGTGAATTTCTTTGTCCTCTTTGCTTCTTTTTTCCTTGTTCTCAGGGTATCTTTGGTTCAGGGCATCTTCCTGATCTCGCCGCCGTCTTACTCTGTAGAAGATATCATATTAGTAGCAAAAATCTAAACAGAAGCCTAACAAAATATTAAGGCAATTCCCAAAATATTAAGGCAATTCTAGATTTAAGAGATAACCAGGAATAGAAAGTATTAAAAGGAAAAGCAAGAACCTAAACTAAAATCCATCTTCTCTATTAAGATGCTCCCTCAGGGTTTAAGGGTGCAGTTTTTCTTCTTCATTTTCAAAGTTGCTCTAGTGCTGTAAAACCAATAACTGCAATTAGTGGCACTCCTTGGTTGAATGCCTACTTTGACACTGATGTAATGAAAGGCAAATCATCCGTGGAGTGATTTCTTGAACGGCCTTTCTGGCGCATTAGCATTCTTTCTTTACTTGGCACTGGAAATTTTAGATGTGAAGGCTTAAATTCACAAAGGAACAATGGTTTTAAGATTTATGCTCTTAAAATGTCAAAATCATTTCTCCCTTGTCCTAATAATCACTGATTTTTGAGTAATGAAAAAAAGGACTGGAAAAAAAAAGCTTCTCAAATTCCAGATGGTAACCTAATTTGAGCACCATGTTTTAAAACATTACTGTACAGTTAAAAACACCACCACTACCACTCAAAACAACGTATCCCAAGGCAAGCAAGCAAAAATAGGTCCCTCTTGCCCCCCAATAAATGCCACCAGAAGAAAGCATGGGGACTAAACTGCGTGGCTTACCTACTCACAACAATTATTAAGGGTTAAGTGGAATGCAAACAGAGTGCTAAAATCCAATGAACTGTTTGTGAATATAAATCCCAACGTGCTGAACAGTTACTGTACATTAGAAATGTAACTGAGATCCTGAAGGAACTCATTTGACTATTTACTGACTGAAATGATTCTGAACTTCTCACTACTGTAAAAAGGAAGAATTTTTGTTTCCACTTTTCACCATGTTGGCAAGGCTGGTCTTGAACTCCTGGCCTCAAGTGATCCGCCTGCCTTGGCCTCCCAAAGTGCTGGGATTACATGCATGAGCTACTACACCTGGGCTTTTTTTTTTTTTTTTTTTTTTTTCTGAGACAGAATCTTGCTCTGTTGCCCAGGCTGGAGTGCAATGGCGTGATCTGGGCTCACTGCAATCTCCACCTCCCGGGTTCAAGTGATTCTCCAGCCTCAGCCTCCCAAGTAGCTGGGACTACAGGCGCCCGCCACCATGCTTGGCTAATTTTTAGTAGAGATGAGGTTTCACCATGTGGGTCAGGCTGGTCTTGAACTCCTGACCTCAGGTGATCCACTCGCCTTGGCCTCCCAAAGTGCTGGGATTATAGGCGTGAACCACTGCACCCGGCCTAAAGTCACGTTTTAAATCACTTCATTTCATTAAAAAATAAAATAAAAAACTTAAATGTATCTGAAAACTGCTGGATTTTACACAAGTGTATTTTCTTTGTTATAATAGTACCTCATTTAAAAATTGGGACATTAAGAACATAAAAACACAACCACCCCCTTTGAACATTTACTTACTTTCTCCTCATAGGACAGTCCTTCATGAAGTGTCCGATTTTTCCACAAATTCGACAACATCTATCATTTGGGGCCAGCTCTCCTTCAGTTAACACATCTGGATCAAAAAAGTATTCCTAGAAGAACATAAATATATAAAAGCCTGAACTATTCATGTGAGATCGGAACACAAAGCTAACCAGATATTAAACAGTTATCTTACAATTCAATGTTGATATAACATTACTTTTAATAAATATTATTTATACCGCTTAATTCCAAACAAAATCTAAAACCATCAAGGTCTAACTCAGGATAGTTTTAACTAAATCCATTTTTGTTTATTCCTTTTAGTCATGCAGAGCACTCGTGAGCCCTAACCCTAAAGGTTTAAGCACATTTCTAAAGAAGCGGATGAGTCAGCTTTTCAGGATGAGGGAGGGAGTTGAGGCCAGGTACACAGGCTTTGTCTCCTCATCAAATGAAAAGGCTAAAACCTAATGAAATGAGAAACATGATTTGCATCATACAGATTACATTGAAGAAAAGAAAAAAAACTATGTGTTTCTACTTTGCTTAGTTGTGGCTGCTGAAGGAAAAATAACAGAATAAAGGAAAGATAATGGTCTAGCCTGTAGCCTCTTTGTACTAAAATTAAGGTGGAGGCCAGCAACATGAGCATCCCCAGGGAGCTTGCTGGAAAAGCAGTCTTGAGCCTGATCCTAGACCTGCTGAATCAGAATTCGCACTTTAACAAAATCCTCAGGTGATTTGTTCGAACAAGTTTCAGAAGCACTGGTGTAGAAGCCACATCAATATCTAGCAAAAACCAGATGTACAGATGTAATCAAACACTGAATGTGCCTATAAAGCAATACACTTATGTTAAATTTTAAAAGTCTTCACTGGGAGTACAGAGGGAATAGGGAGTTGTTGGTCAAAGGGTACAAAGTTTCAGATAGACAGGAGGAATAAGTTTTGAGATCTATTGCACAGCAGGGTGACTATAGTCAATAATAGTGTATATTTCAAGATAACCAAGAGTAAATCTCAAATGTCTCCCCACAAAAAATGGTGAGGTGATACATATATATATATATGTTAATTAACGATTTCATCATTCCATATACATGTATCAAATCATCACGTTGTGCTCCATAAACTATATGTCAATTAAAAATAAGATTAAGAAGTATAAGGAAATTAATGCAGAAAAACATAACATTATTCTTAGCAAGATCATCTAGTCCCTAGCCATTTTTCTCTCACTGAAATTATTTTTTTGACATAATTTTGCTTTGTTTTCAATAAATGTGGTTCCTTAAAAACTCGAGTATCAAGTTACATGAGAAGAGAGAGCTGTCTGCTACAGGAAGCACTGTTATCCCCCTAGTCCCAGCAAAAGATTTACTACTTTTTGCAAGCAGATTGGAAAATCTAGATTCTAGATATGTACAAACTGGGCTTGGCCAAGGCTGGCATCAAGCCGAATGCTGGCAGAACAGCAATGCACCTATGAAGGCTAGCACAGATAACCAGAAAAAAAAAGGTATCAAAGAGGAAAACAAGAATTTAACAACCTTAAATCCATCTTCTTGCTATTTCTCTCTATTCAGATGGCCTCTACCCAGGGAGGTTTAAGAAAAAGGGGGGCTCTGGGAATCATTCTGTACTATAGTCATTTATTTTGGCTAGACTCACCGACTTTCTAAATATTTAAGTTACTACTGAAGTGATGTGTACAAATTAGGCACTTTATTTTTTTTATTTTTTATTTTTTGGTATTTCCAACACACTCACCATTTTTGAGGGGTAGTCCTTTGGAAGCCCCTTGACAGGAATACCAAATACTCTTCTACCATTGATAAAAGCCTTCATTATAAAATTTGTCACTAAAAAGAAGAGTAAGAACTCAATTAGGTGGGTTAAAAGGAAAAGAGATTGTATTACAAATGACAACTACCTGGGCCTGGTGGCGCCTGTTATTCTAGCACTCTGGGAGGCTGGGGTAGGAGGATCACTTGAGCCCAGGAGTTTGAGACCAGCCTGGGCAATAAAAGCACAGACCCTGTCTCTATTATAAAAGTAAATAAATAAGTAAAATAAAAAATGAAATTGACAAACGAAGTAACTTACTTTTCCTTGATAATCCAGCTCCAAGATTATGATTCAAATCGAAGGGATCTAAGCAAAAAAATTTAAGAGCAAGTAAGGTAATCAAATAGAAAATGCCACCATTCATCCAATAAGTAAAGTTCATAAAACAAGACAAGAATATCATCTACTTTGCTTATCATTAATAAGTTTTAAATTCACGTGATAGAAAAGAAGTGCAAAAAAAAGTTTTAAATGACACCTGTTAAATGAGCTTCAGTTATAATAAAGCTAAGCAATACATATTCCTAAACATAAGGCAAGTTTTTCCACTACACTCTTCATCAGAATAGAGGGTACTGCTTTATATTTAAATCATTATAAAGCTCTTTATGTTATGACTGGTTGCCTATTTTTGAACAAAATACTGTTTGCAGAAGACACATTAGCCTGATATTACTTAATGACATTAGTTTTGGATGTATATAGAAGTTATAAATACATTTAAAACATTTTAGCACTAAATGTTCCCACTATGTAACAAATTTCTTAAAGATCACTTTAGAAAATAATTCATGATAGAGATTACAAAACACACTTATAAAACACACAGATATATACATCTGTCCCAATGGCATGCCATTGGCTACCTGGATCTTGGGATACAATTTCTAGTAAAAGCTTAATATAGACTCTCATTTGATCTTACATGTCTGCATCTCAAACAACTTAGATAGCTGTATATAGGATATGTTTTGGAATATTGTTTGTTAAATAACCCAGAAAATGGTAGGAACGATGAAAACAATGCTAATGTCAAAGATGTATGTGAGGTCTGAATAAACTGTCTCATGAAATAAATGGGGTTAAGAGCACTATTTCTAAATCCAAATACTGTTTTATAAGTGATCTAAAATAATATACACCCATGATTCATAATTTAGACATTATGTGTAGATATCTAACTTCTATTTTTCACAACCCTAAAACAATATTCAAGAAGGCAAAAAGAAAAAAGTGATGACCTTTTTTCGGGAATCCTCTTATTGAGAAAATGAAGGACTGCATGGATATAGCATACACAAGAGAAGTAAAGAAGTAAAAAGAGGCATCTTCCACTTGCCAGTTATGCTTCTAGTGAACAGTAACTGAGGTGTACCATATTGAGATTGAGACTAACAGTTTATCAAAGCATAGGACCCTTCCTTCAGCTTAACCCTGCAATAATTATGGCTATGAGAGGTTACCTTCATCAGTTTGGTCATTCTTTCTTCAAGTGATTTTTATATGTGTATGTGTATTTTTGGTTATTTGCTTGGTGTAGTGGAGATACTACAATATTAGCTACTGCGCAGTTAAAGAAACTACTACTGGCTGGGCGCTGTGGCTCATGCCTATAATCCCAGCACTTTGGGAGGCTAAGGTGGGCTAATCACCTGAGGTCAGAAGTTCAAGACCAGCCTGGCCAACATGGTGAAACACTCTCTCTACTAAAAATACAAAAATTAGCCAGGCATGGTGGCGTGTGCCTGTAGTCCCAGCTACTCTGGAGGCTGACAACGGGTGAACCAGGAGGCGGAGGGTGCAGTGACCTGAAATCGCGCCATTATACTCCAGCCTGGGTGACACAGTGAGACTCCGTTCCCCGCAAAAACAAAAACAAATGACTACTATCACCAATGAAATGCCTCAATTCTAAAATAGCTGGTTATATGATTATGAATGAAGCCTTCTTTTTAGTTTAGCCTATTACTAACTGCTTGTCTGAAAGTAATGTAAAAATTAGAAGCAAAAGATAATAAACCTTCAAAACTTAAAAAAGAATACATTAATAGGCCGGGCACGGTGGCTCACGCCTGTAATCCCAGCACTTTGGGAGGCTGAAGTGGGCCGGATCACCTGAGGTGAGGAGTTCGAAACTAGCCTAGCCAACATGGTGAAACCCCGTCTCTACTAAAAATACAAAAAAATTAGCCAGGCGTGGTGGCACGGCACCTGTAATCTCAGCTACTCAGGAGGCTGAGGTACAAGAATCACTTGAACCCGGGAGGTGGAGGTTGCAGTGAGCCAAGACTGCGCCATTGCACTCCAGCCTGGAAGACAAAGTGAGACTGTCTCAAGAAAAAAAAAAAAGGAATACCTTAATAAGTGACAGATGATAAGAACTGCAGTGATAATGAAAAGGACTAGTAAGTCAAAAGTTCTATGTGTTTGACACATGAGATCTTTAAAAAGTCAAACCTATATCTGTAACCCATGGTGATCTGAAATTCATTTTACAAAAGTTCACTGTATTTTAATACTGCCAATAAGCAGAAATAATAATAAAACCACAACTTAGAATAGTATGTATTATTTATGTGATACAAACATATTAAAAAATAAAAATTTCAAAATCTTATTAAAATTAAAAAAATATTTCTTAGGTCATTTCTCAGCTAAAGCATTTAAATTCCATTTTGTCTTAAAATAAGAATCCCACAAATTGGAAATAAACAATCAACTATTAGCATCAATGGCTCCAATAGATCACTACATTCAATAGAAAAAGATAAGGTGGCCAGGCGTAGTGGCTCACGTCTGTAATCCCAGCACTTTGGGAGGCCGAGGTGGGTGATCACCTGAGGTCAGGAGTTCGAGACCAGCCTGGCCAACATGGTGAAACCCCATCTCTACTAAAAGTACAAAAATTTAGCCAGTTGTGGTGGTGGGCGCCTGTAATCCCAGCTACTCAGGTGGCTGAGGCAGGAGAATTGCTTGAACCCGGGAGGCGGAGGTTGCAGTGAGCCAAGACAGCGCTATTGCACTCCAGCCTGGGCAACAAGAGCGAAACTCCATCTCAAAAAATAAAAAATAGAAAAAGAAAAGGCTTCCATATGGTCAAAATAAATGTCAAAATTTATATACAATTACTTATAGGTGAACTCCATCAATAGCGAATGAAGATCTTGAAAATTCACTTAGTGGCACTCTTCAAATCCCCGAACAGGAAGGTTGTAAAAGTCCCACTTTCTTGAAGCTGCCTTATCACTACTGCTGCCTTATCCTTCAGTATGTGTCCAACAATAGCAAAAAATTTGTCATGGTGAAATGGCTTCAGTCATTTAAAAACAAATCTTAAGGCTGGAAAGAGAAAAGTTGGCCTGGTATGGACAAAGAGACTGGGGCACTGCACACCCCAAGCAGCTGGAAGAGCTCTGCAAGGAGGAAGAACAATGTCCTTATAGTTCAAGCTCTATAGTCTATTCGACTTCAAGTTTAATGTTATTCGTACCTTCAATAACAATGTATTTTGAGGTCCACTGTTTCTTAAAAGTTGTAAGCAGACTTTTTCTCCTGATGCTAATAACATGTTCTTTAAAATCAAATTCCTCTGTGTAGAAACGAAGAAGGCCCAACCATAACTGCCCAACAGATTCTGTATTTTTTCCACATTCTGGCCAATAGGCAGGCTAGAAATAGAAGGGAACAAGGGATACCATGGTCTTTAGTGAAGTGTTAATATCAATATTCATTTGTATCTTAGGGAGTAAATTTGGATTTATTTCTAATTAACTAGAACTCAATTATGCAACTTTTCTTTCATATTTAAAAACATAATTTACATAAGTGTATTAATCTCTACTCTATGACTTGCAGATAGGAAGAGCTCAGAGTTTTCAGTGTCAAGTCTCAGAACACGTTAGTCAGAAGATCCAGAAATAGATTCTAAGAGCCTTGGTAATATGTAGGTTATTAGATCTCTTTAGCTCAATGAAAGTCTTTTTAAACTCTGGGTACAAAAACCACAGAACAAATATTCATTCACTTGGAATAAAGTTACTTAACCATTTGGAATTATTAGGCACTAAAGAAATACTGGATATAGGCCCTAGAAATTCACTTGGCTTAGTAAAAATATTTTCACATCAAAGAAAGCATCTGAAAACACTATTTTTTTTTACTATCATAAGATATATAAATACAACAAGCAATAAAATAGTTGTTGACCATCTACACTGTAGTATAGCTAATTTTTAGTCAAGGATATAGGAAAATCTTTACTCTTAAAATACGTACCAGTTCATCTATTTGATCAAAAAAATAAATATTCCAGCCATCAACAAATATTTCAGGTTTCTTTTCACCTTTGTATATCTGAAATTAATTTTTAAACTATTAGTATGGATTACAAACTTAATGCATTGATACAAAAACTTCTAGGAAAATAGGTAAAAAATTAACTACAGAACCACAGAATTTTAGAGGAGGAGAAAGGCTCAGAGATCACCAGTTTTCCAGATAAGAAATACAATTTCATTCACTAATACCTCTTGAAGGACAGGAATGACTGGTGGATTCCTCTGCTGGAGAAAATATAGCACCATAAGAGTATATGCATACGATGATAAGCTGCCTCTAGATGCATCACCAATATCACACATCTAGACGGAAGGAAAACCAAGAACAAAGGAAAGGTCTGTTTTCTGCTAACTTTGCATCCATTCTATTATCACTAAAAGTAAAGCGCATATTTTGAGGACTAACATAAAAATCACATTTTCAAAGGCAAAACCAATCCAACCTAGCAAAGCAGTGGACAGCTGGCTATGTGCAAGATCAGGTCATTGTATAAAATTCAGAACAAAATTTTAGCTTTCTTCATAGGGTCTCCCAAATAGCTACATGAAGCATTTCACATGACTACAGTTCATTAAAAAACAGATTTATGTTTTCAACAGTATTTAAAGATGCAATGAAATTTCCTGATAAGTCACAATAGGAAGCATACTCACCTTTGTAAATACTTTCATGGTATAGCACAAATACTTCACTCTGGGATCAATGGCAGAATAAGCAGATAAAAGCCTTGTGTTATGAAGGGCCTGTTAAAAGGAAAATAACACTATAAGACTAACAATGAAGTGTAAAGGGTTTTTTTTTTTTTTTTTGGTTGTTGTTTTAAATAATGGAGATGGGATCTCACTATGTTGCCCAGTCTGGTCATGAACTCCTGGGCTCAAGTGATCCTCCTCCATCAGCCTCCCAAAGTGCTGGGATTACAAGCATGAGCCACCATGCAAGCCTAGATGAAAAGATTTTAAACTGGAATATTCTAAATAGGTTTATAGTCTGATTCATTTTAGGAAGAGGACAATTCAACTGAAATTAACCTTTTTTTTTTTCCCTAAAGACAATCTTCATTAACTTACTAGATAATAATAAAGAATTATAAGTAACATCTGACCTCATGGCTTTTATACATCCTTGGTCTGAACATCTAGAAAATAAGGGCTGGTGAAATAAACAATCAGTTCCCTTTCAGTAGATATAAGATCTCTCTGCACAAACATCCCTAAAGGGTCAGAGAGGTCATATAAATCCCTGAAACATATCTGAATTATCTTAGAATCCTCAGCCTCAGAACACTGCCAGGTTCACAGCAAGTAAGCATAATAACTCTTGAAAGATTGACTAAGATGAAATGAATGACTTCTTTAACTTGAGGTTTTTGCAAGGTGAGACATTTGTTCCCTTAACCTCTCTAAACAAAAAGCCTGAAAAAAATCTTACCAATGTGTTATACAAACTGATATCTACTTCCAGACCACTTCTCAAATGGAAGAACTTCACAATTGGCACCTTTGCTGTTGTAATAGGTAAGATGTTTCTCAGACCTAAGTTGGGAAATAAAATGTTATCATTAAATACAGCAGCTGGGGATATAAGTAACTCTTATGTTAATGTTTCAATATAAAATGGTGTAAACCTAACTTTGGCCTGTTTCATTAGGACTTGTCAAAGAATTCTGTTATTAACAAACATCTGGGAAGATTAGTCTGGCAAAGTTTACATTTATTAAACATACTGATATTAGAACTACAAGAATAAAACAGTCACTCCCCTCTGGGAACTTACTGGATCGTATGTGCACACGTGTGCATGTGTGTATATGCATGTGTATGTGGTTGTCAGTAAGACAAATACCAAAACAAAGGAAACTACTACAGAGTCTGAACTATGTGGTTCCCACCTGTTCTCTCTATGTGACTATATCTAATTTGGAGAACAGCCTAAGGGACAATTATCCTCCAAACAAGTTACTCACCTTAAAGCTAGAAGTTATGAAGTTAATAGGAATTAACTTCAATAGGAGAGAGGAAATTGCCTGAGCTAAGCTTTGAAAAAGAGGGAGAAAAACCAGCAAAAATAGTGGCAGTTGAGCAAATTTACCAGGCAAGGCAAACTGTACACAAAAAGCGTAGATGCCTGAAATAGAATGGTATGTTCAGGGAAGTTCCAGAGAATTGCATAGGTTACCGAATGAACTTGAGGGAATGGAATATGAGGCATAGGAGATGGTGGAGAAACTGGGAAGGGTCCAACTACAGAACATACACATTTTGCTAAGAATTATCCTTAGAATCAAAGAGGAGCCAATGAACTGGTCTAAGTGGGGAGGAATCACTGACCACATCTAGTTAGACAATACCCCTGGCAGTGGACAGACTGGAGGCACCAGGAATAGAGGCAGGGTGACCACTTATGAAAAATAACTGGGTGTGAACTTTCATGGTGGCATGGGAATACACGGAAGAAGCAAGGCATGTTTGAGAGCATCTGTAACTGGACGGGAAGCTAGGGGTAGTAAGAGAGGATCAGGGCCTTCAGAGTAAGAGCTACCACTTCCTGAGCACCTAATGTGTGATAGGGATATGTGAAGAGTCCTTTACAAACATTACCTCCTTAGGTTTATCACCCTCATCTTACAGATGAGGAAACAGAGACCCAGAAAGATTCACTAGCTCAGGAATATGCAGCTGGTAAATTGTGGAGCTGGAATTCAAATCTAGGTAAGATCGACTCCCAACTTATACTGAATCTAGTGTGGGTCAGGCTAATTATGATTTCACCCATTTTGTTGATTCCAAGGATGCCAATATCAACAACCATGAAAGAGGATTCAGAAGGAAGGGCAGATTAATGGAGTTGGTTGCTGCAGAAGGGAAGCGGTAAAGTGAAAGATAAGCTCATTCTGAGATGTCAGAGTTTGAGTTTCTTCTGAGAGAGCTAAGTGGTGGTTCCTAAAAAGCAGATACATAGTGATCGTATCATAGAACACAGGACAAAATAAGTAGGTAGAAGACATTTCAGGAAAAAATCTGTGTGGCAGACAGAGGAAATTAAACTTAATCTGATGGGGAAAGGGGGCAAGGAAGCTCACTTTACTGAATACTTAGAATATGCTAGGCTTTGCACTTTACGTATTATCTTTCTTAAATGCCACAGAATTGTAATTTCCACTTTAGAGATGAGGAACTGAGTGCGTGTTATGAAGCTGAGTGACTTCCTGGGATTGCACAGCCAGCAAGGGGAGACAGAATTGAAAATCAGAGTCTGATTCCAGAACTTCCACCTAGTACTTTGCTATCTCGCCTCTAAATTAGACAGAGGCCCTTTTCTTCACATCCTTCCCATTCTGGATTTGACACTGTTGATCATTACAACACTTCAAAGTCTCGGATTTATTCACAGCATATCTTCCCAGTTCCTTTTCAGTCTCTTTTCTTAATTTCTGTCTAGTCTCTTTCTCTCAATCTTTCTCTTTTTCTTCAAGGCTTTCAATGCAAAAAAACTGTTTTATTTTCATCTTCAATTCTGACTTGCAACCCCATATTTCTAATTGCTTTCTGGAATGTTAAGTCTTGGAGATTATATGCTCATGGCAAACTAAACACTTTCACACAGGTGTTCTCTGCAAACATTCCTGGTTCTCAAATACCCAGATAGCGACCTCAATCCTTACTTCCTACTTGCAGGTACCAAATCTAGGAAATTTTCCCACTTGGAATCTCTCATATCTTTTTCCTGTTAGCACCAGTGGCACCCTGGCTGAGGTCCTGCTGCCCTGTCGTCTAGATTATACTTTCCCTAAAATACCACACCAGCTGCCTAAAAACCTTATGTTATGCTTTTATTGGGTCCTTTCCCTCCTGAAGAAACTTCAGTGCTTCCAAATATCTATAGACTTCATCTTATCTCCTAGTATTTCCCATTTGAAAATCTCCAAATGTACCAATCTTCTCACTGCTCTCCAAAATATCCCACAGTCTCACATTCACATCTATGCACTTAGAAATGATTTCTTTTCCCATCCTTTTCAAATCGTGTTCACCATCATCTGAGATCACAGCAACCTCCATCTCTTCCATCAACCTCCCCTGTGCAACTCTTTCCCACATTCTCTCTTCTTAGAAGTTATTTAATTGAATATTACCTTACATTGTTACATAGTTTGGAAGATTACCTTACCTCTTAAGATATGGAAGCTTTCAAAAGAAAAACATACAGATTTTTTTACTTTTCCACCATCCCTAAGTGCCCAACACAGTGCACATAGGAGGCACCCAATAAAATACCTGGGGAGACTGTTTTAAAGATATGAAGTTTTAAACACAGCCCTCTAGCTGTTACGAAATTCTTGTTCCAGGCAATCTGCATTCCATTATTATTATAAATCATCTGTGTGCCTAAGTCACTTCTAATCTAAAAATGATCTGTTTTTAACATCGTTCCTTCTTAGGAAATATATACTGAGGTATTTAAGGGAAAGGACATAATGTCTACAGCTTAATCTCAAATGGTACAGGAAGAAATTAAGAGCAAGCAAAAGATGGAATGATGAATCAAATATGGAAAATGTTAATTGGTGGATCTGAATAAAAGCTATATGTGGAACTCTTTATGCAACTTTTGCTGCTTTCCTTTAAATGTGAAATTAAATTATTTCAAAACACAAAGTTACAATCTAGCTCAGTACTAAAAAATTAATAGTCATGCTAACTTAGTACTTTAGTTTCTTTGCACGACCTTCAAAACAAAACAAAACAAAACAAAACACATGATCTTTAGAGGTGGAATTCCCAAGTTAAGGGAAATGTTTACTTCAATGACCGAAGAAAAGTATATCAATGCACTTTTTTTCTTTTTTTTATATTGTTCTGCCCTCTGTGAACAAATCAATGTACATTTAAAAAAACAAAGCCTAACCCAATTTCTGTATACTTTAGGTTAATTTTTATTGGGAATAAACCAAAATTAAGATTTTTTTCCTCCTGTTATTTAAACAACATGGTATGTACTTTATTAACTCCTGGGGAAAAAATTTCAAAGAAAAGTGGCACCCAAGGTGTATATATGTGTGTGTCTAGGTGTGTGTGCACGTTCATGCTGTGACTTAAAGTCTGTTCCTAACTGAAATGTACAAAAACTTTTCATGGACAGACCATGGATTTTAAGTTCCTGAGGACAGGGGCCATATATTGTTCACTTTCATTTTCAGCTCTTAGCACAGAAGTTTGCTGAATTACATTTTAAAAGATTTTTCACTATTAATGGTATCCATAGCTGCCATGACAAAAGGATATGTTAACAGCATTTCAATTCTGTGCATGGTTTACAAAATCTATACATTTTATAGCTGTAAATACTCCAGAAATTACCCAGTCCAGTTGCCTCAATTTATCAACGAAAAAAAGAGATCAGGCCAAGCGTAGTGGCTCACACCTGTAATCCCAGCACTTTGGGAGGCCAAGGCGGGAGGATCACTTGAGCCCAGGAGTTCAGAGACTAGCCTGGACAACCCAGCAAGATCCCATTTCTTAAAAAAAGAGATCGCTTCAAATGAAGGACTTGTTCAGGGTCATATACAGCTTGTTGAGCAGAACAGCTGCAAATTCAACCCACAAACCCACTCCGGGGTGTTTTCCTTGACACTTCACACCATTAGGAACTCCTACACTTTGACTTATACAACGCCAACAAAGGAAAAGGATTTATAGCCTTTCTTGCCTGTCTGGTGTAGGCTTTGTCTTGAAATAAAACTGAGCTAGGTAACAATATGCACATAAATTATCACCAGTTCCTCAGTCTTTCATACTCAAGCATACAAGATTTTAAAAAGACATTAATATTGCAATTATTCTATGAATGAGCCACTATACTGCTTCATGGCATTAGTAAACTCTAAATACAATTGGCCTTTCATGTCTGTGGGTCCTGCATCCCCATATCCAATCAAACACAAACCAAAAATATTTGAGGGAAAAAAGCAACTAATAAAAAACTAATGATACAACAATTAAAAAATACAAATAAAAAATACAGTATAACTATTTACATAGTATTTACACTGTATTAGATATTATAAGTAACCTAGAGATGACTAAAACTATATGGAAGGATGCATATAGGTTATATGTAAATACTGTGCCATTTTATATAAGGAACTTGAGCATCTAAGGATTTTTTTTTATCTGCTGGGGAAGGGAGGGTGAGGGACGATGGGTGGGCCTGGAACTAATACCCCATGGATACCAAGGGAAGACTATAGAAAACACTAATTAAAAAGTCAGAAATATTTTTAGAAAAAGTTCACAGAGGTACCTGAATGTTTTCTGAGGACTCTTGCTAATTCTTCAATAGTTCTGACACAGTCCAATCCCTGCAACAAAGAAGGCATAAAGAACTTAACCAAAACTGGAAGATAAGTTCTGAAACTGGCTATAGCTTCCATTACCTTCAAAAATAATGTAATTAATTTCAAGTCAGTCTATATATATATATATTTTTCCTTTCTAGTTGGGTATTAGAGTCACTATTCACAGGAAATATCCTAAGGGTACAAAAACCACTAAATACCCTACTTCCTAATTGTTTTTGGGTGTGCAACAAAGGCTAAAATCAGTCAGGAAGCCTATGGACCTAGGGCTTCCAAAAAAGTCTCTGAACTATGGTTGAGGACCTTCATTACTTTCCCTCCACATAATATCACTCGGATGTACCCCATGTCCCAGAATAAATGAGAGGAGGCTTCTGTGCCCCAGCTCATTTATTCTAAGTAGACCTTCTATAGTTTAAGAGTTGATGAATTGCTGTGGAGAGTGATTAAGCTCAAATTATTTCCCTATAGGACTAGCCAGAATTATAATGCATATAACTAAAGTCATACAGCAAATATAAATAGTATTTGATAAATCATTCTTAAAAACATTTGGGCTGACTCAACATACGCCTTTTTGATGGTTATAAAAATCCCAGAACAAACTTGGAATGTTACTTTAGAAATGCCCTCAAAACTAGTTTATAAGCCATGTAAATAAATAAATAAATAAATAAACCTTGAGGATGTATGATAGGGTCATTCCATATGTTGAGCCAATCTTGCTTATATACTTTATTCAAATTCAGGCTAGATCACTTTTGACTATTTTCCCAAATCAGATACATCCTCAAAATAGAAAGACTTGAAACTAAGAAAAGGTACAAAAAGGTCTTCAGCAACACCAGCATCATTCATTTGGATATCTAGCATTTGGACTGCTGTTAAGGATTTAAAAGAATAGGGACTTAGCACTTCCCAGACTTTATATCTTTATATAGTGTTTTATATTTTATAAATGCCTTCAGATATCCCAGGGGCTGACAAGCTTGTTTTGCTTTGCATGCCATATGGTCTCTTACAACTACTAAACTCTGTACTTAAGAGTGAAAGCAGCCATAGACATTACATATGTGAATGGGTGTGATTCTGTCCCAATAAAACTTTATTTACAAAAACAGGCAGTGGGGGGCTGAATTGCCCAAGGGCCAACGTTTGCTGACTCCTGACCTACATGATCCATGATAATGTGTACAAAAATCAGCGGAGGCAGGAGGAACAGATATTATACTTTATCGATTATTCACCAAAGACCACATGTTTAGGTACTGATGAAACAAGTTTGTCTCAAATCCAGGCCTCTGGACTCTAAGGTTAGTACTCTTATCATTTACCACACTGCCTGTCTGGTAGTAAACTTTACAGATAACCTTATGTGGGTGTGTGATCAAAGTCAGCATAGTAGCCAAGCCAATGGGACACTGGAGAGGCTGGTTTGGCTATGTAGAATTCCCAGGCAACACTTTCCAATCCACTTTTTGCTACAGGGTGAAAGTATAACCTTTCTACTCCTCCATTCCTCACAACCTTTCCAAGCCTCTTAATGTATTTGGCTAGAGACTGTGCCAAACAGCACACTCTATATGGTATGCCCTGATAAATTTGGAAAATACCAAGCTGTAATGCCAGTCTAGATTGGTTAAATCACACTGCCACAGCAAATGGAAGTTTTATGTGGTCACTGTACCTCAGCAGTTTCAAGTCCATTAATTGTCATACAGACGTCAAGGTCACTCTGTTTGAACCCAAATCCATTTTTGGAGGAGCCAAACAGGCTCAATTTAGTTCCTGTTAGGGATATATGAAAAGTAATAACTAATTACCTGAGTACATTTAATTTTTGATCAAAATGGCCCTCTCATGAATCAAAAACACCCAGTTGTTTAACTATCCTATATTAATCTAATACTTATGTTCTCTGATTAACTGGTCATTTATTCTAAAGTCTTTTTCTCTCAAAGCTTATACATACACAAGCTGTATATGGCAAGAAAGATTACCAGGTGCTCCTTTATTCTTAAATGCAAAGACATTTCAAGGAAAATGTTAGATCACCTCAACACATTTAATAATGTAAGCTTAACTTTGACTCTAAACATAGTATTAAATGAAATTCACTTATGGCACTTGCTAGAATAAACCCTACACTGTTTCTGTAGGTAAATGAAGATTTGGCAGACCAAAGACCATCCTGGGTATATTGCAAAACAATGGAAACCCTGATTCTCAAAATCAGTGTGCTTGTAACACATGAACTCATTTGGAAGAAAGGTTACACTACTTTTCTTAAAAATAAAAAATGAATCATTTACCTGGAAAGTCCTGTCTTATGAAACTTTCTAGGTTTTGCCGAATATGTTCACGAGCCTGATCTTCTATAATTGTTGGAGAAAAATCCTCTGTTTAAAAATAGACATATTGACAAAATAAGCCTGTTGACACTCTTAGAAAAAGCTGAAAAAAATTTATTTTTTAGAAAATAAAACTTACAAGCTTAAATTTAAAAATTCCTAAATCATTGTGTCTTCTCAGTAGACAGCATTAACAAGGTAAAGTTTGTTTTTTATCTATTTTTGAGATAAGGTCTGGTTCTGTCAGCCAGGCTGCAGTGCAGTAGTGTGATCTTAGCTTACTGCAACCTCTGCCTCCCAGGCTCAAGCCAGCCTCCCACCTCAGCCTCCCGAGTAGCTGGGACTATAGGCATGTACCATCATGCCTGGCTAATTTTTATAACAGTAATGTAAAATTTAAGATGTCCTTTTTTAAAGAATGTAAGAAGTGCTCTTGAAATGGAAAGTAATTTAAACAGGGGATCTCCACCTGGGTTTCCTGAAAGACACCAGGGTTACAGAAAGGGCCTTCAGGGATCACCACCCCGCTAAAGTGTGAATTTAAAAGTTTGTGAGCATTTTCATGTATTTTTTCCCCTAAGGAGAACCTAGTTTTTTTTATAGCTCATAATATCCAAAAAAAAATTTCCAAAAAAAAAAAAAAAAGGACTGGTTAAGAACATGTGTCTTCTGACACAGATGAACACCTTATGATGAAGCCATGTGAAACAATTTCCTTCATTTTAAGCAGCTGAACATCCATCCTTTAAATATTTCATTTTGTAAAACTTTAAGCCTCTCTACACCAATGCTTCCCCAAATTTGTGTTCCTTAAAGGGCTGTTATGTAGGCTATTAATTAGCGTTACTCAAAAATTATTCTCTTTAAATTTTAGAAATATTTCTCAGATACCTTTATTATGCTAATACGTCCTGGAAATAACCCAGGAATTCTAAGAGAGAAGGGAGTGTGTAGCGTTATTCCCTCCTTGGCCTGGGTATACTTCTGGTGATGAAATATTATTAACTGCCATCTAGAAAAACATTTCAAAGGATGCCAGTTGGGAAATGCTAGTACTCTAATTTTAAGACTTAATAAAAGATCCTCAGCAAGGCAACTTTCGGCCCCTCACAGAGACAGTACTTTGAAATTCATATTGAGATTTTACCCTCTCTTCCAATTCCAACCATTTTTGGAAAATTATGAACTGAGACTCTTCAGAAAATATCTTTTTTCTGGAAGAAAATGTCCCTCCCTTACCCTCATCCTTACTTTGTATCCTGGCTTATAACAGGCCATGCATTTTTGTAGCAAACTTTTCAAAAACAATTATATAACCTGGTCCCTTCTTTCTGGGGCCTGGATCTGCTTACACAGCAGGAAGAATAACACCACCAAACTTTACATAGCCCAGCTAGCCAGGGAAGTGTGTCCAGGCTTCATGTAACTTGAATTTTAATTTTTGGCCAGGCACGGTGGCTCACGCCTGTAATCCCAGCACTTTGGGAGGTCAAGGCGAGCGAATCACTGGAGATCAGGAGTCTGAGACTTGCCTGGCCAATATAGTGAAACCCCATCTCTACTAAAAAAAAAAAAAAAAAATTAGCTGGGCATGGTGGTGCATGACTGTAATCCCAGCTACTCAGGAGGCTGAGGCAGGAAAATTGCTTGAATCTGGGAGGCGGAGGTTGCAGTGAGCTGAGATCGCACCACTGCACTCCAGCCTGGGTGACAGAGCTAGACTTCGTCTCAAAAAAATAAATAAATAAATAAATTGTCTTGGCAGAGTAATGGAAAATTTAAATGGGGAAAGATATTTAATATTTAATACTAAGCTTTAAAAAGAAACATGCTGGCAGGGCGCCATGGCTCAAGCCTGTAATCCTAGCTCTTTGGGAGACTGAGTTGGATGAATCACTTGAGGTCAGGAGTTTGACACCAGCCTGGCCAACATGGTGAAACCCTGTATCTACAAAAAATATAAGAATAAGCTGGGTGTGGTGATGCACGCCTGTAATACCAGCTACTTGGGTGGTTGAGGCAGGAGAATTGCTTGAATCCAGGAGTTAGAGGCTGTGGACAGCTGGTATCGCGCCACTGCATTCCAGCCTGGGGGACCGAGCAAGACCCTGTCTCTCCATCACCCTCCAAAAAAGGAAACCTGCTATGATTGCTATGTATCTTGAGGCAACAACTATGCTGTTAATAAAAGGAAGTACAGAAGACACTTGACATTAAAAGAAAAATAAAAGATCCTCCATTTGCCTGAGCCCAGGAGTTCAAGACTAGCCTGGGTAACACAGGGAAACTATGTCTCTACAAATAATGAAAAATTTAGTCAGGCATAGTGGCATGCATCTGTGCTCCCAGCTACTTGGGAGGCTGAGGTGAGAGGATTGCTTTAGTCTGGGAGGTCGAGGCTGCAGTGACTCATGATTGCTCTGCTACACTCCAGCCTGGGTGACAGAGTGAGATCCTGTCTCAAAATTAAAAAAAAAAAATTTTTTTTAAATAAAAAAGATCCTCCCTGCATCTCTCCTCATCTTTCTTTGACATTTATTGCATGTCCCAAACAGAACAGACATGACATGGAACACTTGAGGATACAATGGAGAATGGAATAGACTTGGTCCCTAATAATGTTTAGAGACCTAAATAGGATAGTGATTCTAAAGACTCGAGTAAATGTCAATTTAATATTTTGACAAATCGAAAGAAATGTGAATAACTTACTATAACACTGGATACAGACTTGATCTAAGATATTTAAAAACTTGGGTGTTAACGGTGGCAGAGGTTCTAGCTGGATTCTTTTGAAGTCTTCAGGACAGTCCTTCTTTAGATGACCCTCTCGTTTGCATAAGCTGCACACTACCGTAGGAGACTGCAGGAATATGGCAAAGCAAAACAAGACTTAACACTTTATTTGCCAAATAAAGGAGTCTGGAATCATGTTTTAGAAGTACAGTCTCCTATTCACTTTCCAAAGGAAATGAAAATATAACATGCATCCACTCAAATGATCTGAGAGATGGGGACATCCTAAAATGATCTGAGAGATGGGGACATCCTATAGTATCATTAGGAGAACATGGTGGTTATTTTCACTACTAATAGCATTCCCTTCCTCTGCTAATTCCCATGAGTCTTAAAGAGAAAAGCAGACCGAGCAGTCATATCAGAATGAAAGGCCAACTTGTTCAACACTACCAAAATAGGAAAACTCCTAGTATATAAAAATTGAAATTAAATGCATTCAAATTCCTTAAAGTCTCCTAGTTCTATGACTAGTGGTGGTACTGATTACCTTGCCTTTGGTGAAGATAAGTTTACTGAATTCATAAAAAAAATCAGACTGATCCACAGGTGAATTTTCTTCACATACATTTTCTTCCTTAAGATTTATTTTATTAAGTTCCACTAGGAGAGCTCCTTCTACATGTTTTCCACATTCTTTCACATCTTCATACTTAGCAGGCTCGCCTAACTCATCATCCTCTTCAGATAGGGCGTCCTCATCCCCTGACCCAGTGTAGGTGTTGTCTAACTCATCTTCATTAGCCATGCCATCTTCATCTTCCCTTTGGTTAATGGTGAGCCTAGGTTCTTCTTCCTCCTCCTCTTCTTCGTCGTCGTCCTCCTCTTCATCAGAGGGAATCATTTCTGATGTCTGGCCCTGTACTGAGTGGGTAAAGTGGTTTAGAGAGTCTTCTAGTTCCTCAGTACCTTCTGTACTTTCTCCATCAAGATCAGCCTTGTTATCTAAAGTGGCAAGTCCCTCACACTCTTTAGCTGTGGGATTTTGGAAGCCTTCTAAATCCAAAGTGCTCTCTGACTCATTATTACGTGTGCTGCCACAGACAACACGCTCTCCACGTTTCTGATCAACAGTCAACAGATGCTTGCCCTTCCTTCCAACTTTCTCTTTCTCGTTTTTCCTTCCTGTTTCTGGATGGTGTACTTTAACATCCTTGTAATCATCAGAGTTAACATCTGCTTGGATACAGTCTGAGTTTTCAGGGTGGACACTGATGTGTTCATTTCCCATTTCTTCTTTTGGTGGGCTTCCAAAACTTTCAGCAGTCTCTTTAAGAGTAAGTGGCTGTACGTTACAGGTATTTGCAGCTGAACTGGTAGCACCAGGACTTTGGGCCAAAACTGAGTTTTTGAGCTTATCATCTTTTGTTTGTACATCTGGATCATGATTTATTACTTCTTTAGAATGTTCTGATATACATGTAATTGCATTCAGAGGCTTTGGAAGGCTGGATTTTGTAATTTTGTGTGGAAGAGCAAAATACTTGTATGTTGTCCTTAAACAATGAAGTATATATTCAAACACAGGTTGACTATTTAGGGTTCTTGCCACATTTCTTTTAACAGAGTAGGGATCTGTAATAAAAAAGAAAGAAAGAAAGAAAAATCCATCTCTTCATATGCTACTATATTTCATGTTTTAAAAATTAGCCTGCTGCAGATAAAAACAGACAACAAACGATGGTAAAATTTATCTTGCATTTTATGGACTTAAAAAAACTAGGGGTGGGGAGTAAGAAAACAGAGTTTAAGAACAAAAAGCAGTATTTTCTGAAACATCGGCTCTATGAAGGGAACCCATTCTGTTCAGAACCAGTACCCCTTCTCCCTATTACGCTCTGTGACTGTGGAGGTAGAAAAGATGTTATCAGCGTGGCTCTCAGGCCCTCGGGAAGGAAGATCTTCCCACCAGGCTCTGCTGCTGAGTGCTCTGCCTCCCCACTCAGCCAGGCCCTGTGGTTTATCGAGCTTACCTCCACTCTTCTGCCCTGGGAAGCCCCATCACTGAATTGGCTGGACTGAATTTCAGGGGCGAGAGGGAGGCACCAGGAGGAGACACCACTTCTCTCAATCTTTTCTCCTCCCCTAGAACTCCAGCAGGTTAGGCAATTGGCCAGAAGAGCTGAGCCACAGAAACTGCAGGGGAGGGTTTAAAAATGTGAGATCCCCATGACTGCACACAGAATTTATGCAAAATGCAAAAAACCCTCTTATGCAACATAAAGCTTGAAAAAAAATCAAGCAAAAATAAGAGAATTCCATTTAGGAGGTTCTTTAAATTATTTAAAGGAGGAGAATTAAGATTTCTAGAGGGGTTTCAACCTCCTGACTTTGCAAAGCTGAGAAGAGCTAGTTCATTTAATGATGTCTACAGGGCACATCAGTGTGTCTTTGATCAAGTGATTTCAGTTAAATGAGCCTTCACTAAAAACGTGTTTTTATGAATAAGTTCTAAACATTCCTGTAGATATGTCAAAAATAACTACTCATTCTCTCTACTGGAGAGGAATCCAATGGAGAATGACATTTTTGACGAGAAAAAGTATTGTCCTCACCTTTGCAAAACTAAACAACTTCAACAATCCACAAAAAGACTGAATTAAAAAATCCAGAGGAGAGAATGGTAAAGAGGAAATGGGGATTTACACACCACTGTGAAAAACATACTTTAGGCATTTAAGTCGTTAAGCAATCTACAAAGAAAGCAAGGACTCAGCCAGCCATTATTCAAGTTGTTTATACTTTAAAAACCCAGGGTGAACACTTTGATTCCTTGAAATGACCCACTGTAACACATGCAAGATTCTAACTATTTACTTCCCTTTGAAGGCAGGCCTACCTTACTTGTAGGAGCTGAAAAGAGACTGAAATAAAAAGCATGCTGTTAGACTGGTACCTTTAAAAAAAAGAGTGGGGGAGAATAAGATAAACATTTTGAGATACCTTCAATGGCAATGCGCTTTTTGGGCCAATCCTTCAATTCCCGAGATACCAATTCTTTGACACGAATACTTATCACTAAATCAGCCAAATTAAATTCTAAAGCATAGAATCGCAGCAATTCCACCCAGAGCTGCCCAACTGGTACTGAAGGCTGGTGTTTCACATCCAACATTAATGACACCTATTAATAGCAAAGAGAAACATACAGGTTATTTCAGATGTAAG
This sequence comes from Pongo abelii, assembly GCF_028885655.2. NCBI lineage: Eukaryota > Metazoa > Chordata > Mammalia > Primates > Hominidae > Pongo > Pongo abelii. The sequence goes on from NC_071998.2 coordinate 76,814,519, forward strand.
TACAACCTGGAAAATTAAAGATCATTTAAGCATCAAATTAAAAAAATCTGGAAAACCTTAACAAAGATATAAACCTGACAATCCATCTAGATAAATCAATTCTAACTTCTATTTTGTTTGTGGTAAAACAGCATTACTTCACTGCACTATTAGGATTAGAGTATGCTATAATCCAGTCATTATCACAGGAATAGACAGGATCAGTTTTATTTAACCAGACAGCGTTCCTAATTTTGAACTGTTAATAACAGGTGGAGAGGACTGTGCATGGGTTGCTAATATTCTCAGCACTGAACTCTTCCTGTTACTGCTGCTGGAGGCACCTTTACAGTCACAGACACACAAAAATGGACAGTAGCTAAAGGCATAGAGAAAAAGGAAAAACACTCCTCTCACTGCCCTAAGAAGCTACATAAGCACATTGACTCTGTCAGTGACAACTGATTTTAAAGTCAAATAACTCTTGCCATCAGAAATTGACACTGGTTTTACAGTTACAGACTTCTGACAAGTTGGAACATAACTGCGATGTAATATATTAGAAAGTACATATTACTTAGGATAGGGGAAAATATGGGCCCAAATAGAGATTCTGCCACGTCACAGCTCTTAATTGCTCTGTGACTTAGTTCTTCATTCTCAGACTGGTAGCACAGCACAGTGGCTAAGAGAACAGGCTTTGGAATTGGGACAAGCTTAGATCTGAAATCCAAACTCTGCCATGTACTAGCTGTGTATGATCCAGGTCAAGGTCTATAATCTGTCTAAGTCTGGGTTTCCTCATCTGAAAAATGGGGATAACAGTACCCACCTCATAGGGTTGTTGGGAGGACTGAGTGAGATAGTGTCTGTAAAGTGCTTAGCACAGTGCCTGGCACACAGTGTTCAAAAAATGGTCGCTATCATTATCTGCAGAGTAGGGATGATACCACCTATAACACAGGATAGTGATGAGGATTAAATCAGAAACAAGGGAAAGCATCTGGCAGACTTGGTTGCTCTCTGTATTTTTTCCACGTAGGTATAGCCTTTTTAAGTACAAGAAATCCATATATCACTGAAACACAATGTCACAACTGTAAGATGCTCTTAAGAGGTAATCTAGTTCAACTCCTGTATATCACAAGAGAAGGAACTGAAGCCCCACGAGTGCCCATGGCTTGTCAGAAGGTTGCACTGCCTGGCAGTGGCCAGATGAGAACAATGTCTCAATGTCTCCTGATCTCAGTACAGTGCACACCATATGCAACCCCATAATGTCTGGAGCTCACTTTATTTCAGAAGTGGCAGCATGATTAATCTTTCCAAATAACATAAAAATGTAAAAATAAAGCATTAAATGGATTTACAGCAATAGCTTTTCCTATAATTCACACTGAAAAAAAGTAATTTCCTCTAAGGTGCACAAATTTGTCTTCAATCATACTTTATTATATTAAGCTTCAAAATCAGTGGTATATTTTTCTCAATCACAAAGGTTCTGTCAAGTAATACAAAGTCATCTGGTGGCTTTACAAGGCAGAATTGATTAAAAATGGAAGTTGTCTAGGTCCCAAACACTACAGTTTGAGGACACAAATAAACCCCCCAGAAATTTTAAGCATTATTACATTTTGCCTCTTTATCCATAGCAGCATTACAAAGGATTTTTAAGCATCTCACTGAAATGACTTGATAATACCATAACATGAAACTGGAGAGACCTTTGAAATATCTAGACTACAGGAACTTAAACTGGTTTTCTTCAAAGCAGAGAACATTTTCTTTTTCAAATAAAATAAGAATAGCAGCTAACATTTACTGAGTGCTCACCACATGCTTGGCACTGAGTTAAGCATTCTGTAAGTGACCCTATGAGAGGGTACCAATATTATCCCCATGAGTAGGGAGGAAACTGGTGCACAGAAAGGCTAAGTCACTTGCCCAAGGACACACAGCTGGGAAGTGGGAGAGCTGGGATACAAATTCACATATTCTGGCTCCACAGCCTATACTCTTCTCCACTACAGAGACTCCAAATAAGAAACAGATAAAAGTGGTTCTGGTGGCAGCAGAGGTAGGGTGGTACCACCACTCTCCTCCTCCTCCCAGTGTTCAAGGATTCTAGAAAACACAACTGGAAAATCTGATTCACCACTAACTCCTCATTTCAGGCATGAGTAAAACATGAACTGGAGGAGTGACATGACTTGTTTGTATAGAGCTGGGATTCGAATCCAAGAATTTTGTGGATGTTACTGTCAATTTACCCCAAAAGGTAATGGGAAGATCAGGGGCCTTTCACCTATTTGGGAGGGAATCTTTTCTTATTACTAGGATAATGACATTGCAGAGATTTTTGTTTGAAATTCTAATGGCTGTTCTTTCCTTGTGCATAAACTCCCCTGCCCACCCCCAACAGTGTGGGACCAGTACATTAAATCATATATGCATTCACTGTTATTTTAGTAACTGAAAGCTAGGTAACCTTTCATACATTTAAACCTCATAATACCACCTAAGACTAAGCTCTTTGAGGATAGATATGGATTTACCTTTGAATTCTGAGTCTCTTTCAAAGGAACCAGCACAAAGAAACTACATAAATAACTGTGGATTTAGTGATCTAATATTTTTTTTTAACCTTTTCTCATTACTTGTCTATTCGAGGTACTAAATAGACCGGCAAATGAAAGAGCCACGAAATAGTTAAGATAGTTAAGGAAAGAAGACAAGACTGACTAATCCACAACTTCACAATTGGCAAGTGAAATCGACAACTAGAAACAAAAGAGAACAGACCTGTCCCCTTTTAATCGGCGTTTCTCTTGGTGCCTCTTCTTTTGTTGTGCCTGTGTCCCCTGCAGCACTGTCAGTATGTTCCCAGATCACAACATCTTTTTCAATGTCTTGAAGGTTGAAATTCCCTAGTTTGCTTAATGAGAATCCTTCAATCTAGGAAAAATTAGACACATGCTAAAATAAGATAGAAATAATTTTATATCAAACACAGTCTACTAATCTTGGAATAAAAAAATACTCATAGTTCATCGAAAATACAAAAGATATAATTTATGGAATATCACAGAGACATCTATACATTTAAAAATATTTTTAAAAGTAAAAAACAAGGTTTTGATTTGCAAAAGAAATAGTGACTTTGTGAAATAATTCCTCATTAAATATTCTAAGAGTAGGCAAAATGGCCTAGTGGCTGACATCATAGGTTCTGAAGTAAAACTGCCTGGTCCCAAATCTCAGCTCCTTCATATACTAGCTGTACAACCTTGAGCAAGGTACTTACTCTCTGTAGGCCTCAGGTTCCCTTAAAAAGGGGTAACACTAGGACTTCCTTCATGGGATGGTTGTGATATAAAAAAAATGACCATAAGGCACTCAGATAGAGGTAGTATCTGCTTGTAGCATACAGCACATAGTAACTGCTTAATAAATACAAGACAACTATATTGCTAGAAAATGAAAATTACAAGAACTAGATCCAGCTAATTAGAAAATAATTTTAAATACTATTAATTCTGGTTATGCTGGACATTTTCAAAGTAAATTTTATGTGCTATTAATGAATATTAATGTAAAAGAAAATGGTCTAGTTGAAAAGGCTTGTGAAATGTCAAACAGAGCTGAACAGGTTTCTTCATTGTATGACAGGATTTATCACAGCCTTTAAAACAGGTTAATGAACAGGCCAGGCGCGGTGGCTCACGCCTGTAATCCCAGCACTTTGGGAGGCCGAGGTGGGCGGATCACCTGAGGTCAGGAGTTCGAGACCAGCCTGACCAACATGGAGAAATCCCGTCTCTACTAAAAATACAAAATTAGCCGGGCGTGGTGGCGCATGCCTGTAATTCCAGCTACTCAGGAGGCTGAGGCAGGAGAATTGCTTGTACCTGGGAGGCAGAGGTTGCAGTGAGCCAAGATGGTGCCATTGCACTCCAGCCTGGGCAACAAGAGTGAAACTCCATCTCAAAAAAAACAAAAACAAAAACAAAAAACAAACAAACAAAAACAGGTTAATGAACAAAATAATATGGGATGGAGTATGAATGTGACGTCACATTTCCCAAATGTATTTTTATACCAAATGGGCTACTTCATTGGTTTAGAAGAGAGTGATCCTTCTAAAACAGAAGACACACTCTCCTGTTCATGATGGTTTCTGTCTCACTCTAGATGAAATGCAGTCCTTTCCAGGGCCTGAGTAACCTGGCTCTTTTCTACTTCTGTGATCCTTCTATCTTCTTGGCTCAGAGATGACACCTGGTATTCCCTCTGCTTAAAATGCTCTTCCCCCTAACAAAGTGAGGGGGAATATGACTCATTCTCCCTCACTTTATTCAGCTCTGCTCAAATGTTTTCTCTAAGGAGCTCCACATTTATCATTCTCTGTCCTCCTTACCATGGTTTATTTTTCCTCAGATAAAGTACCACCACTGCATATATATTTATTAGTCTCTTGCCCCCATTGGATGTATAAATTCGAGGGCAAGAATTGTGTTTTGTTCACCACTTCTTTTTTTTTCTTTTCTGAGGCAGAGTCTCACTCTGTCGCCCAGGCTGGAGTGCAGTGGCATGATCTCAGAGGCTCACTGCAACCTCTACCTCCTGGGTTGAAGCAATTCTCCTGCCTCAGCCTCCCAAGTAGCTGGGATTACAGGCGCCCGCCACCATGCCCGGCTAATTTCTATATATTTTTTTAGTAGAGATGGAGTTTCGCCACGTTGGCCAGGCTGGTCTTGAACTCCTGACCTCAGGTGATCCACCCACCTTGGCCTCCCGAAGTGCTGGGATTACAGGCGTGAGCCACCATGCCCGGCCCTGTTCACTACGCCCGGCCCTGTTCACCACTTATAACAGTAACACCCAGAACAGTTGGTGCCTGGCCACGGTAACTGCTCAGTAAAGATTTGTTGACAGACTGAACTAGTCTTCCACAGAAAACACTTTGGAAAATATTAGGCGTAGTGACTATTTCTTGGTTGGATGTATGTATTCAATATTTTTCTCAACTGGGTAGCTTGACTTTTTGTTTATTTAGTGATGTTTTCTGAAGAGCTGCAGTTTTAGAATTCGACAAAGTTTGATTTCTTAATTTTTTCTTTATTGATTTTAGTATGTTAAGAAATCCTTTCTGCAAAGGTTTTTCCCTAGGTTTTCTTCTAGGAGTTTCACAGTTTTTAACTTTTACATTTAGGTCTTTGACCCATTTTGGTTTCCAGCTTTTTGAGGTGGACCTTTAGGTCACTGATTTTAGACCTTTCTTTTTGAATTTAAGCATTTAAATCTAAAACTTGCCCTATGCACACTATTTTAGCTGCATCTGATAAATTTTATATGTCTTGTATTTTTTTTCTTTCTTTTTTTTTTGAGATGGGGTCTTGCTCTGTTGTCTAGACTGGAGTGCAGTGGTGTGATCATAGCTCACTGCAGCCTCAACCTCAACCTCCTGGGCTCAAGCAATCCTCTCACCTCAGCCTCCTGAGTAGCTGGGACTAGGGTGTGTGCCACTATGCCAAGCTATCTTATATTTTTATTATTATTTAGTTCAAAATATGTTTTAATGTCCCACTTGAATTCCTCTTTAATCCATGGAATCCTTTCAAATGTACTATGACTTATTTTAAGAACCAGCATAGGCCCTCCTCTGGGAGGCCAACACAGAAGGATCGCTTGAGCCCAGGAGTTTGAGACCAGCCTGGGCAACATAGTGGAACCTTGTCTCTTAAATTAAAAAAACAAAAAGCAGCAGCATGTAGTATATCTTGATGAATGTACCATATGGACTTGAAAAAAATCTCCAGTTATTGGGTATAGTGTTTTATAAATATCAATTAGGTCAAGGTGGTTGGTTTGATGTATCAGTTTATACTATCTATACTGATTTTTTGTTTAGCTAACACAGGTGTCAATTGATGAAGGCTGTTAAAATCTCCTTGTCTGATGGTAGAATATATTCCATCAATTTTTACTTCATGTATTTTGGTGCCCTCTTAATAGGTGCAAACATTTACGATTGTTTTGTCTTCCCAATGAATTGACCCTGCCCTAATAAAATGTCTCTTTTGTCTTTGGCATATTTTTTCACTTGAAATCAATCTCATCTGATATTAACATAGCCTCTCTCATTTGGTTACAATTTACATCTTTTGCCATCCATTTACTTTTAACCTATATGTCTTTACATTTAATTTATTTCTTCTAGAATATAGTCTTGCTTTTAAAATTCATTCTGAAGGGGATCTAGTTAAACTGAAGAATTTTTGCACAGCCCTATCAACAGAGTAAACAGACAACCTACAGAATGGGAGGCAATTTTTGCAAACTATCCATCAAAGGTCTAATATCCAGCATCTATAAAGAACTTAACAAATTTATAAGGAAAAAATAACCCCATTAAAAAGTTTGGGCAAAGGGCATGATCAGATGCTTTTCTGAAGAAGACATACATGCAGCCAACGAGCATATGAAAAAAGCTCAACATCACCAATCATTAAAGAAATACAAATCAAAACCACAATGAGATACAATCTTACACCAGTCAGAATACCATCAAAAAGTCAAAAATACCAGATGCTGGCAAGGTTGCAGCGAAAAGGGAACACTCTCCTCAAAGAGCTAAAAGCAGAACTACCATTCAACCCAGCAATCCCATTACTGAGTATATACCCAGAGAAATACAAATCATTCTACCATAAAGACACAGGCATGCGAACGTTGACTGCAGCACTATTCACAATAGCAAAGACGTGGAATCTACCTAAACGCCTATCAGTGACACACTGGATAAAGAAAATATGGTACATATACACCGTGGAATACTATGCAGCCATAAAAAAAACCCCAAGATCATGTCTTTTGCAGGAACATGGATGCAGCTGGAGGCCATTATCCTTAGCAAACTAACGTAGGAACAGAAAACCAAATACCAAATACCACAAGTTCTCACTTATACGTGGGGCTAAATAATGAGAACTCATGGACACAAAGAAGGGAACAATGGACACTGGGGCCTACTTGAAGGTTAAGGGTAGAAGGAGGGAGAGGAGTAAGAAAAAATAACTATTGGGTACTATGCTTAGTACCTGGGTGATAAAATAATCTGTCCAACAAACCCGTGATATGAGTTTACCTATATAACAAGCCTGCACATGTACCTTTGAACCTGAAAGTTAAAAATAAATAAATAAATTCTGGTAATCTATGCTTTTTAGTGGGGATATTTAGTCTATCAATATTTAAGGTGATTACTGATATCATTGGTTTTAGGTCTAACATTTGAGTGTTTTCTGTTTGTCCACTCAGACAAAATTTCCATTTGGTTCTTTTGATATTTCCTACTTCTCTAGCTGACATTTCCTATTTCTTCATTTATTCCACATGTATTATTTCCTCTGTCATGAAGCATAGCTATAATAACTGCTTTAATGTCTTTGACAGTTGCATCTGGGTCATCTTGGAGTTTGCCTTTGTTCATTTTCTTTTCCTTTGAGAATAGGTCTCACTTTCTTGACTCTTTCTGAGTAATTTTGGATTGTATTTAGACATTGTAAATATTATATTATTAAAATTTAGAATCATTTATTTTACTCCAAAAAAGTGATGTTTTTGTTTTAGCAGCAGGTAATTAACTTGTTTAGGCAAACTGGAAATCATCACACGTCCAGTAGATTGTGGCTCAGATCTTGCATCAGTTCTTTAAGCCTTGGCTCCTAACTATATTCAGTCTGCCCCACACAGGCCTGGTTTAGGAGTCTGGCATTAATTTTGAAAAATTCTCAAGTCATTAGTCCTTCAACTATTTCTTCTGTTCTTTTTTCTCTTTCTTCTCCTCTTGGTATTCCCATTATACATATGTTTCAACCTTGACTAACTGACCCAGTTCTTAGGTGTTTTGTTCCTTTTTCCTCTTTACTTTTCGGTTTGAGAATTTTCTGTTGCTATCACTTCATACTCACTGATTTTTCCTGACTATGTCTAGTCTACTAATGAGCCGAAAGGCATTGTTCATTTCTGTTACAATTTTTTGGATTTCTAGCATTTCCTTTTAAATCTTCTGGGAGTTTCTGCTTCTCAGCTTATATTACCCATTTATTCTCGCATGTTGTCCATTTTTTCCATTATAGCTTTTAGCATATTAATCATTATTATTTTAAATTCCTGGTCTGACAATTTCAATATTTGTCATATCCAAGTTAAGTTCTGATACATGCTGTCTCTTCAAGCTGTGCTTTTTGCCTTTCAGCATGCTTTGTAAATTTTTTGTTGAAAGCTAGACATGATGTACTGGGTAAACAGGCTTTTAGGGTGAGGTTTTATGTTTATCTGGCTAGGAGTTAGGATGTTTATTGTTTTCTGCAGCTGTCATGGCTGAAACTTCCTCTGGTGTCCTTGTTTTTGTCTCCCTTGTTGTCTTTGTGTTTCCCTAAAGACTTCTTAAAAAAGGTCTGAGACTTGTAGTTCAGACCTTGTGATCCCTGGAGAGGGGAAACACTGTATACTCCTAAGATTAGGTCTCAGTCTTTTAGTGAGCCTGTGCCCCTAGACAGTGACCTTCATAACTATTTCCCAGTTCTCCTACTACCACCCTTACTTAGATGAGAAAGGAAGGCTAGAGCAGGGGAGTTAGGTACCTCCCTTCCCATGGCTAGTAAAACCCAAGGTGGTTAGGCTTCAGTGAGAGTACCTCCGGAGGGCAGGCTTTTAATAATTAAAGAATGCTTTGAGCATTATTTCTAAATGGCAACTTTTCCTCTCATCCTGCCAGAAGCACTGGGAGATTCTTCTCAGGTCTTTACCCTCAGAGCTTAGTGGGATTCCTGGAGGTATAACTCACACAAAAGTCTGAGGAAGCCCTCCTAAGAATGGGAGAAATTTTTAACCCTCAAGCTTGTCCAAACTGAGCCTTCGGAAATTTGTCAACTACACTTTAAATTTTTCTACCCTAGTATTGGCTTCAGTGGCAGGATTCCGCTCCTGGCCTTCTGCTCCGGTAAGCTATGCTTCACTGTATTACCCTGCTCTCTAATTCTGGGGGCAGTGGTTTGCCCATGACATCAATTGTGTGATGGATCCAAAAAGAATTGTTGATTTTCCGTTAGTTCAGTTTTTTTTCTTGTGAGGATGAGAGTAACAACTTCTGGGCTCCTTTCACGCCAAACTAAACTGGTTCAGGAGTTGGGCAGAGACATCCTGAGTTTTTATACCCAGGGTTCTTTTTAAGGGTTTTAAGGGTTCCACTTATCTGTTATCTTTCCTTTCAGTTCCTCCTGCTGTACCCCTTATCTTCTGGTGGCCCTGGTTCCTCTGGCCAGGAAGAGGACTGATTTTTGTCTTAAATCAGAGTTGCCTTTAGGGGTAGAGCTACAGAAAAACAGGAGACTCACTCTGTGTTGGTCATTTGCTCCAAGTTTTGACTCCCCTCTAAAGCCTGTTTGCATTTGTTCAGTCTGCAGGATATTCATGCTGTTGTTTCTGTATTTTGCCCAGAATTTATAGTTGTTATTTGCAGAAGGATCACTTGATTAGGAGTTCACACTTCCACACCGTAAATGGAACTTGATTTTCTACTGAAGGAGAAAAGGACTATAACATTTGTTCTCCTTCCTTGTTTCAGGAATTTTACATTCATTATCTCATTCAAGGTTCAGCATGACACTGAAGCTCAGAGATTAAATAACTTGCTCAAGGTCACAAGGATGTGAGTGGCAAAACCGAGATGAGTCCCAGTGCTGGTAAACTTGAAAATTACCCTTTTTTCTACTATATTATCTGGCATCTCTAAAGTATGAATATCTGCTAAGGACTAGGCTTGTATAATATAAAATTATTCTTCATTCACAACTCACTATGATTAACTTCAATCATATCAAGATTTAATGACAATAAAATGGGAATTTTGACTGGGAATAAAGGTTGGAGAGGGTTGGAGTCTCCAACATGGAAGAGATCTGGGTAGGTTGGGGCAGAATGACTAAAAGATTTGTGAAAAGACAGATTAGAGAACACAGGCACAAGACACTAAACTTCCTGACAGGGAATTTGGTCTTGTCCATCTGTATTTCAGGGACTACTACAATGACTAGTATACACAGTGCTTTAAGTATTTTGAAGGAATTAACAGATACTTTCATGTACATAATTATGAGGACCTCATTGGATTTTCTGCAGAAATAATGTATGTAAAATATCTAGCATAAAGATACTTAGTAAGTATTAGTTCCATTCTCTTCACTTCCTAACTAGTTTAAAATGCTGAAAACCACAGGATCATTTTGGTTCAGGCAGTAGTGTGCCTTAATGGATCCAATGATTTCAATCCAGTGTTTGATCACCACATACCTGCTTTTGTCATTAAATTTTGAATAAACATGATCCACTCAAAATCAAATTCAGTATCACTTTAGAGAGTTTCCAGTATCACTAACAAGGAAATAATACACTGGCCGTAGGAAAGGGTATCCATACTACCCTGAAGTATCCTTAGGAGAATCTCATCACCAGAAGAGATTTTTCTTTTTCCTGCATTCTCATGTTAATGACAGATGACTACTTAGAGAAGATCAAGACACATGAAAAAGCAGATCTCATTCAGTAAGATGGTAGTGAGCAAGACAACTTATCCAACTCGTGTCAGGGTTTTTTTAGATGCAGGAGTCCAACTGATTTGATCCTATCCTAAATTCCTGTCTCTCTTAGATCAAGGTGAAAGGAAAACTTCAAAGACTTTCACAGATTCCTACTTGGGTGTGCTGGAAAGAGTTATTTATCAACTAGGGGTTGACTTTGTTCTCTTGCTCTTTTTTCTACCAGGACAGTAGTCTGGTAGAGATACCCTCTCATGGCTCTGAATTCTCTCAATACCACAGGCATGAAGAGAACTACCTTTAGGTTACTAGGATACACAGCATGCAATAATCCCTTATGCCAGGATAGTTTTCTAAGTGAGTTATTCTACTTCAGTCTTTATTCCCACGGCCTGGTAGATAGAAGTCCCTGCTTAATCTCAGCTTATTAAGTATAAGGAAAAAATTCTCTTTAAATATATTTTTTGATGTGTACTCATTGTTAAGAACTCCTTAAATGATGAGAGAAACTTGTGTGCATTAAGAAAAGTAGTTACGATAGCCAATGTGTCAAAGTAAGCTTTTCACTAAGGGGTCTTTCTATAAAATGGGAGTTTTTCTACACATAAAAGTGTATCAAGGTAATACCATGGGATTAAAAATAAGGTTTCTAAGAGGATGAGCTAATATCATGTTGACTCTTTCAGATGGTCTCTTCTTAAATCTTATTTGAACAAATCAACTCAACATTAATTTATCCAGAAAGAAAGAGTGATCACATGAATTCTAATTCATCTTTAAAATAATGTCAAAATATTATTCAAGAGATGACTATTAGGTTCTGCATCTTGTGGTACAGGTAGCAATTTCAATGTTTATATTTTTTTTGTTTTACAGGTTATGGGGAGAAATAGATTAGAAACAGAAAGTAAGTTACAGTGAACCAAATGCTTCCCACAGTCTGTCTGTCTGGAGGTGATATGTAAATTCAAGTATCAATTTAGAAAACTGTACCCAAAGAAAGAATGTACCAAATGGTAAATTAACAGGGTCAGTCTCTTCTTTGTCTCAGGACCATATATATTTCAAAAATTAAGAGATTTTGCAGTCTAGAAAGGTAATAATATTCCTAAGGAGGTTATAGGCCAACATACTGAAATCAAACACATTAGTATTTCAGCAGTAAAAGGCATGAATATTCACACTAGTAGAATAAATAAATCCATGTCAGTTCTGGTTAGGTGTCTAGATTTTGAAATTATGCAAAATTAAATTGTGGACCTGTAATAAAATCTGTTCAGATATATAAGCAAAAAAGTTTTATACCCATGATCCTAGATATACAGGCAAAAGGGGTTCTTTCCTCTGCTGAAGAAAGAAAATGGCCATCAGGGCAAACACATAAGGTGGCAGACCTCCTTCTTCAGGGCGATCTATACTGCAAAGCTACAAACAAGAGAAAAGAAAGTTAAGCATTCTTTTTGTATGAATTTGTCATTTACACGATTTGGCCTAAAATCTGTAACCTCATTCTTGTTTATTACATGATTTACGGTAATTCTTCAGACGAAAATAGCAGTTATAAAATATACAACTTCCTTATACTTTTGCAGCAACCACATATTGTGGTTTTAAGTGATAGTTTCAATTTCGAATATTTAATCCTGTTAACCATACTCACTTGTGGATGGCCCTAAAATATTATTTACTATTTTATTTTTTGATATCCATGGTCAATTCATTCATTTGTTTAGAATACATGTTAATGAATTAAAAATGATTGTTCAGTTACAAATTAAGCCAGTTCGATGGTCCTCTTACCCTAACCCATAGCGTCTTGCATATGCATGCTTTGGTCACAAAGACTGGTGTGGGGAAAGAACGTGGACAAACTCATCATCACTAATGGAAATAACAACTAAAAAGGCACGTTCTAGTTAGTGATGAAGCAGGCAGTGGTTTTCAAAGGATAGCATATTATAATTATAATTTAGCCCGTGAAGAGTGGGAAATCCGTTGTTCATTCAGGATCCAAGAAACGAGAAGTATCTATTGTTACTGATATATCTGAATCAGTAAAGCTTTTGATTTTCTCTAAAAGCACATACATGGAATCTCTTTTTTTTTTTTTGAAACAGAGTCTCGCTCTGTCACCCAGAGTGGAGTGCAGTGGCGCGATCTTGGCTCACTGCAACCTCTACCTCCCAGGTTCAAGCGACAGAATCTCAATTTTATAATCATGACTCAACCTTACATTTTGGGGGAACGTTAAATCTTCTACTGTTTGAGTATTGTAATTGAAATATATTTAAAACATTATGGAAATGTAAACAAGATCAGAGAGTATATTCTATTTTTTGCCGTCTCTGTGTATGTCACTGGATATGATATGAGAAGCTTTATCTCAACTTTCCTGTGCCTAACAACCACTGTGGTAAACTAGTTAAAACGTAAATTCCTGGGCCTTATCCTCTGAGATTTAACTCACAAATCTGATTTTTAATAAGCCCTATAAATCATTTTGATCTTTTGAGCAATACTGTTAAAGTGAAACAGAAACACTGAATCTTCCGTCTGTACGTGTTTCTGTTGCAAAATTCAGATGCCTTTCTCTTTTGATGTCTATAAATTTGCATTTAAACACTGAAGATTAAATTAAGTAAAAATCAAAGCATACTGCTTATACATATGTAGAATGTATTCATGCATAAAGACCTCAAGCCTACCTTTGCCCAGTACCTAAATGCAATCACCAAAGGAACCAGCTTTGGTTCTAGTTTTCCAAGGGCAGTTAAATGCTTTGTTGTCAGACAAGCATTTTCATTTCCTGCGCTCACTTTACACAGAAGACCACTGGTGAGAGGTTGGGGAGGAGGATGGGAAAGAAAAAAAGAAAAAAGTGTTACACAGGTCTCAAAGTGTCTTTTATGCCAACAACTAATATACATGGATAATAAATACTTCAAAAATTAAAAGCTTAAAAGTGAAAAAAACTCACTACATCTTTATCAGTAATTTAATAAATTTTCTTTACAAAAAAGATATCGTGGCTATTTTCTGAGTAAACTTTATTTTTCGGATTAATAATTTTGTTTTCAAATATTAAAATTATTTTTTGGGGGGAAATGCAAATAAGGAAAATATTATCAAATGTTTCGGGCTGGGCGTGGTGGCTCACGCCTGTAATCCCAGCACTTTGGGAGGCGGAGGCGGGCAGATCACAAGGTCAGGAGATCAAGACCATGCTGGGTGAAACCCTGACTCTACTAAATATATAAAAAATTAGCCAGGCGCGGTGGTGGGCACCTGTAGTCCCAGCTACTTGGAAGGCTGAGGCAGGAGACTGGCGTGAACCCAGGAGGCGGAGGTTGCAATGAGCCAAGATCGCGCCACTGCACTCCAACCTGGGCAACAGAGCGAGACACCGTCTCAAACAAAAAATGTTTCAAATGGGAGCATGATTCATCTCTGTAACAATAAAACAGTGTTTTCCCAAGAGTTGGAGGAATGTACCTAATGAAGAATCATTACAGCCTATAAACCACCCATTTACAGTAGTGACAGTAATGCTTTCACACAGACGGAGAGAGAGAGATAAACCAGAGAGGTCACACTGTTACTCAGCACTGCCATAAATGCTGCCAAAAAGGGTGGCAAAATACAGGTGATTACAGCAAGTAACCATTTAATAGGGCTGTTTTTTAATGAGTTGAAATGGACCGAAATACTTCCTTGCTATATTTTTTCTTTTAAGTCATTTTATTATTTTTAAAATGGGATTTTCCCCTTTTACATCAAATGCCAAAAGTATAGGGAGAATGTTAGTAGGAACCATGTGTGATAACCAACTAAAAAGCTTATAATTCTAGAAACTGGACATTAAGATGTAGTAAAGTACTTGTGCTTTTGGCAAGTTGAGAGTTAGTAAATACACAGTTTAAAGAAATGAGACCTTTGCTTTTCTCTGCACACCACTACTGGCACCCTAGCATGGAAGTCTGCATCAACATCAATAAAGGAGTCTGAGGAAAGAAGAAGAAAAATATTAAGTGGATTAATTAAGGCTTTGTTTAAAAGCAGAACCAGATAAAGTACAAGTACCAGTTGTCCCTTAGCTGTTGAGTCTTTTGAAAGACCACTACTAAATAATGCTCTGAAATGACTTGAAAAGGAAAAAATATTACATTCAAAAACCAAGTTATCACATTAGTATAAAATCCTTAGTTTGTAAAGTGAATGTTTCATTAGAAGTGACTACATCATTGGATCAGAAAATTCAAATGTTATATGGATAACAATTAGAAATATAGGTAATACCTTTAAAAACAAAGTTGCTGCAAAAGCCACTAAAATATTCAGTGTCAAAATATGTATTGATTGAAGACAAAATTTAGCCAAAACAAGGAGGATGGGGATGACTAATTCAAGAGATGACACAGTTTCATAAGGACTATGTAAAACACAAAAAGCCATAAAGCCCCAAGCCGGACATTGTATTAGACAACTGACAAACCTAAATGGGCACCACTCTGTGGATTCATTAATCAGGGTTGGGTTACACCTATTCACTGTTGGTAAAATACTGATTTTAACCATTGATAAAAGCAGATTATCCTTTAGTTTTATCCTCAAGAGTACATTTTACATATTTTGCATTTCTTAGTCACATCTAGGACTCATTTAATCTTTATAAATAGTGATGATGTCATCAAGCTAAAAGCTTTACTTATGAAATGGTTATTCTGCATAGTAGAACTACTAACAGGACTCTAGTTAATAATTCATGGGCATTTGCTTTGCTTTTTGCTTTGGATATTACCCACATAAATAATTTTAAAAGCATGCCTTGCTATTTTCAAAGTTTGAGAAATAAGATATATCCAAATTATAGACAACATAAAAAATTTTTAAATGTGGAATTTGGCCTTACCACTGTTCTTTAAACATTCTTGAACAAGTAAGAGGACATCTGGCTGAGACATCTAGGAAATAAATCAATGAATACATGAAATTATTCCTAAGTGATTTTGCTTCACTGATATAAGAGTCATCCGAAGTTTCCCAAATTCCTTTCTAAATGAGAAATGCACATTGCTACCAAAGTAAAGAAATTACTCACTATGCTGTTTGCATATGTCAGTCAAAGACAGACAGATCAACACCAAATGAAGATGAATGTGGGCAAGAGACCTACTACACAACTAACGTCTGATTTAACTAATTATTGAGGTTAACCTGCCTCTCAGCAAGTCTCAAAATGGTAGCTGGAAGTTTGTCAAACTGCTAACAATATTACCCCTCACTCTAATACCATTGCAACAGATAGCTTACTGGTCCCGGAGTCAGTCTTGCACTTCTTTTTAAAATCGTTGTTTCGCACTGGAGCCAGAGCCATTTAAAATCATTAACTGTATCCTTACAACTCTCAATGACTTCTTACTGCCCTTAGGTCAAAACCAAATTCTTTATTTACCATGGTCTACACAATTCGGCAAGTCAAGCCCAGCCTATCTAGCCATCCTAATCTCCTGCTCTTCTTTTTCTCGGTCCCTTCACCATACTTACACAACCTTTCTTTTAGCTCCTTGAATATGCCAAGCTCTTTATTGATTTAGGGTATTTGCAAATGCTGCTCCCCCTGCCTGAAACTCTTTTTCCTCCCGTTTCCCCCTCTCCTGAAGGCTCCTTTTCGTCTTTTAGAACTCAGCTTAAATGTTCCCTCTTCAAAGAGGCCTTCATGACTGCTGTATCTCTGCCCAGCCCTTGTCATTTTCTATCCCTGAGCCTTTACCTGCAGAGCTCTCACTACAATTACAAGGTAATTACTAATCTCCTTCACTAGATGAGTTTCATAAAGAGGAACCATCTCTGTTTTGTCCTTTATAACCTAGCATGTCTGCCATACAAATGGGATGAGTGAATATTTGCTAAATGAATGACACCAGATCAAAATAACTGCTATGGCCGGTAAATCACTGATCAGAATTTAGGGTTAAAAAAAGTCTATTGGGTAGCTTACCAGGTAGCTACAGCACTCAGGTTTAGCAAGAAGTAAGAGGTTGTAAAATAGAACCTCTGGGGCCCCAGAATCTGGATTTTTTTTTGAGAGAGGTGGGGCTGGCCAGGCTGTTCATGAACTCCTGGACTCAAGTAACCCTCCAACCTCAGCCTCCCGAGTAGCTGGGATTAGAGGGTGAAGCCACTGCACCCAGCTCAGAATATGGATTTTTAACAAGCAACCCAAGTAACTGCAAACACATCATCTATAAACAGGCCTGTGGGAACTACCAGCAGAGAAATGGATAATCTACTAAAGTGCCTTTCGGTTTTTTTCTTTTTTTAAGAGATAGGGTCTCACTATGTTGCCCAGGCTGGAATGCAGTGGCAATTCTCAAGTGCAGTCACAGCTAACTACAACTTTGAACCCCTGGGCTCGTGCTCCTCCCGCCTCAACCTCCAGAGTAGCTGGGACTACAGAACTGTGCTGTGTCCAGCTACACTCCAGTTTTAAAATTCTAACTCATCAACATGCTTTTAAATCATGTTTAAACCAGAAATCCAGGCTAGGTGTGATTCTTTAAAAGCCTAATTATTTTAACAAAATAGGTATACAAAAAGAGGAAACTCCAGAGACAATTAAGCTTTCAGATCATAAATGTTTAAATATCTACACTGTTTAAAATCTGAATTCCCTTTCTGCCACTGGAAAGTTGATTTTATCAAGACAATTTACTCTTTTTAAGTAACAGAACTTAAACACCCCCATCAGGTGCACGTGGTTGAAAAACCAGTGTTGGATGTATAAAAGATTTATAGACTAAAATAAGTATGAAAATTTGCAGAGTATTAAAACAAAAAAAGCTCTGAAACTGAAGGCAAGTGAATGCTGTCATTACACTTAAAATATCTTCAATTATCTAAAATATATTCATAGACAGTTTACATTTGTAAGAAAGAATTTCCATACCACTCTGAAAGTGCCAGCATTTCATTTTGTACTTACAATGGCTGGAAACTGGATGTCAATGTTTACATCCGAATTTTTGAAACCCAATCTGCTACAGGATGACCCATATAATCTTAGGGAACAATCTAAAAAAAAAATAAATAAATAAAAGTAATAAATACAGTAGAATTTCTCAAAAATTATAACAAAACACTGCTATCTCAGAAACAGAACCATCAATTAAAATTACACACAAAAGCAAACTTGTATTCAAGACTAGCATAAACAAAGGATAGAAATAGGTGGCTCTTTGCTCTTCACTTAATTTAACAGGGAAGGCTGCATCAACTATGATTTAGCTTAGTAGCCACTCTTCATGTCAGTTGTAAAACGTCAAATTGCTACATTATCATGTATTTTATGAAGAAAATACTATTATCTAAATATCACATTTTATGAAGAAAATACTATTTAAAATATTTTTTTAAATGTGCCAGTTGAAAAAGAATGTCTTTGTTTAAATTTATAAACCTGATAGTATATTCAAGAGCTAATGCAAACGTTTCTTTTCACCTTTTAGAATGCACCCACTGGTGTAATTTACTATAAGGAGGTTTTAGTAAAACAATAATAAAAATAATCTTTTGACATATTTAATAGAATTTCTCATTACATTATGAACAAAAAGCGTTTGCTGTAACAAAATCCCTATAAACTTTTGAAAAATAATTACAATATCACTGGTATAATTTAAAACGCTAGGCAGCAGACATTTCACTCTTCAGAGGAAGACGTGTGTGTATATGTGTACTATCTATATTATAGCATTTATTTTCAATGTTTTACTATGATGCCAAAATAGTATCCTTTCTCATCAGGGGTTGGTTTTCTTGTTTGTTTAAGGTTTGCTAAAATTCAAGTGATTTCTTTGGGTTTTAGCAGTTTTCCACAACAAAGTACATTCATTTTTACATGAAATTAAAATGTAAAAATCATCAAAATTACAATTGACTTTTCAGGAAATATCTGTATAATAAAATGAGATTATTTTCCCTTATTCTTATGAAAGTATATATGTTACATATACTATATGTATGATCTTTCAGTAGAACAAACAGTTTTAAGATTTATAAGGTGACAAATATAAATAATGATTCCAACCCTAGCTGTGGATCAGAATCACTTGTCGAGCTTTGTAAAAATAGTTGTCCATGGCTTCACAGATAATTCTGATGCACAGCAAGAATTGAGAATGATGAAGCTATTCCAACCATTTACCTAAACAGGAATGGCCAGTGGGGGTTGGGGGATGATGTGGAGTGGGGTTTGTTGCTATCAAGGATTGACAGCAGTTGTGTCAGGCATTGAACATACCTGACCTTAAATTTTCACAGTAATAGACTCCAAATAGTTGTCTCCCCTCCCCATCATGCCAAAGGTCTAAAGTTAAAAACAGGCAGAAGACAGACATAACTTGGAAAATCAATTCAACAGTGCACAAAATCCAATACAAATTTCTTAAAACTAGTTTTCAAAGTTCATTTTAGATGCTGCAATTCTTTAAAGTACAGTTAAATAAAACCTTTTTTTTTTTTTTTGACATGAATAACCTGAAAATAACTTCAGGATACTTTTCTTGATTTTAACTCAAAATATGGTGTCAATTTAGATGAGCAGAAAGGGAAACAAATATATACACAAGAGTCCCATAGTGCCCCAATAATGCAGGGCATTCAACTTAAAGTTCACACACAGGGTAAAATTTATAATGGAAACAGGTTTATAATGACAATGCATAAGAAAGTCCTTGTTACCTTAGGGAAAGCCAGGGAAAATAAAAAACAAAAAAATAGAAAACACAAGAGCTTCATGACATGGTAAATAAATTTTTATTTGGTGAAAATTACTATTGGTAGGAGAAATGAATGAGGTACTTTTAGGTAGTTAAATAGAAAAATAAATCTAGAAAATACCTGGTAACTTGTGTTGGAACACATTTTCCATGATACGTTTAATTTCTAACCTCTGTTCCAAGTTCTCATTGTGTAAGCCAAATTCCTGTACCACTTTGTCAATGGCAATGCCAACTGCATTTATCTGGGAGGGTGTTGGTGGGGGTAACGTAGTGAGCAACTCTTCCTCTTGCTTCTCCTTTTAAGATCAAATGTTGAGATTAAAAATGACTTACACATAGTTTTTACCTTCTACCATTCATGAAGACAACACCCTATAGAGTTTTCTTTTTCTTAGCCCTCCCTTCTCATCTTAGCTGTGTTAGTTTTCATCCTATCAAACATATACATACTTCCTTATGCACATAATGTGGATCAGTGATAACAGAGGATAGGCGGGCATAAGGAGAAAGTGTAAGGAAAGAATATTAAAAACAGCACTTACAAACATTGTTTACTTTAATACTAGTATAAGAACATATACCTGGGTCCTATCAATGACTTCATATATCCTGATGCTGCCCTTAAGGAAATTCACAAGATTAACCAGTAAAATACATCTGACCAGTATTATGTATTTTGGCTCAAATATATTCAATAAATAAACAGTAAAGTTATCAATATCATAGCCTTAAGGAGAAGAAAGCCACAAAGATGACAAGTAATAACAACTGACAAGTAAGCAGACTTGTTTGGGTTACATTCAATTTACCTTAATGTTTTTCTTGTGCCTCTTTTCCTTGATATGCTTATGGGCAAATGCAATGGATTCAATTAAAACATCACAGAGTCTGCAGGTGTACTTTGCTGTAGGGTAGTTTCGTGGTCGCTATAATTTGAAGAGATTTATTTAGAGAGAGACATAAGTGAAACCAAACATTCAGATAAACAAAATCAGCCAGGAAATGATTTCCCCTTCAATTTCTTTTCTCTAAAGAGAAATTCTTTAGAGAATTTCTCTAAAGCCTGTTGCCCAGGCTGGAGTGAACTGGCTATTCACAGATACCATTATAGCATACTACAGCCCCAAACTCCTGAGCTCAAGCAATCCTCTTGCCTCAACCTCACAAGTAACTGGGCCTACAGGCATGCCACTGTGCCTGGCTTCTTCTTCACTTTTAAAATTGCTACTGTTATTGTTCCCTTTATCACTACCCTAACAGTCATTTTAAGTATAATAGCAATGACTCCTAATCCTATTAAATCACACTGGACATCACTTTTAACTTGTAGTGCTTAAATACTAATAACCAAAGTAGGATATCTAATTGATCAGAGCATGTATACTCAATTAATAATAAAATTGAGGCCAAAACCAGGATTCTAACCAACAAATATATATATAAGGATGTTACCCTTTTTAGCCTGTCAATGCAGTCTCTCTTCAGTCTCTCCTCAGCCTGTTGTAAGCCTAGCAGCTCCTTCGTTGAAAGCACAGACTCATCGATCACAGGGCCTTCCAAGTCTCCATCCTGCTCATTTTCCTCATTTCTAGTCTTCCGTGGCTTCCTAGGTCTGGACCTCTGTTTCTTGTTTTCTTAAGGTGGGGGAAAAATATTATTGGCAATATTAAATAATGCCACTCCTGAGTAAAAAGCAGACCTTACATATGTATTAAATCATGTGAGAGAATAAATCACATCTGAATGCAGAGCAGAAGGAAAGGTAGCTGTCCCATGGACAAAATGCTTTAATACTGTATTCAGTGAGCGCATCACCTGCAGACATTAATCCATAGAAATTATCTTTTTGGAAAATTTAAAAGAATTCTATTTCAATCATATAATTTGATTTTTATTATCTCTTCCTGGTATACTGCTGAGCATAGCAAAGCAAGAGAAAAATTATACTCTGAAGGCAAGTATATCTATAATTCTATTATATTAAAATATTACAATACATATTATAAATATATCTTACATATTCTATAATATCTGTAAGTACACCTGTTATTCTCATTAAAACCACCCACATTTGCTTTCACCTTCTATAAGTGAACAATCTCAATAAGGCAAAATGGACAATGTACCCCTGGACAACTCAGAAATCAACTATATCCTCATCTGGAGTGAAAAATCAATCATTTAGTTGCAAATTTAGCCATCAATAACACCTAAGCCAGGTCCCTCCATTAATATGAAGAAGTCCAAGCCAAAATTTTATTTACTAAGGACAACTATTTCTCATTTTACCTTTACCTTCATTTTAGCTTCTTTGAATGGCCTGTACACTGAGCATATTTCAAAGGAAAAAAACAACTGGCAATTGAAACAAAAGTTTTCTCTAAGTGCATTTGTTTATAAACTCTGCTATTAGTACTATAATCCTTATAATGAATAAAAATCATCCTGTTCCTTTTTAAAACTTAACAACTTTTCAACTTGTTAAAGTGATTGTGGGATTAAACCATAAAAAATTGTTTTAGATAGCTTTGATAACTTATATCGAGTTTTAAAAAATGAAACTATTAGTAACACATTAGTGCTTGGAAACATAAACCTACTGAAAAGCCCTACATGAAGTAATTCCTCCATCAAGTTTTCAGAGGAACTCATTACTACTAGTATGGCAATTACAATGAACTGGCTGGCTGAAAAGGAAATATAGGACCTCCAATTTTATAAAAAGCTTGCTGAGAGTGCTAAAGGATAAGCAGCAAGCATTGTGCTAAAACTACCTGAGATGACTATCACAAAATTCTGCAAACACCTTCCATAATATGAGAAAATTAAAAAATTAAAAAAAATTAAAGTGTTGGAAAAGTAGTTTTAAAAAATCAATCAAAATACACTGAACAAATAAAATACTAAAAGGTAAGTTGTCATTTCAACAGAAAATCAGGCTACCTTGTGCTACCTTAATACTTCCTTTTTAATACTCTCCTTACTCCCAATTAAATTATCATAATCTTTTAAGGCCAGTATTTCTGGTCTGAACAATTTTTTTTTCAGATAAGCACTTCTTTTACTTAGAGATGTATCCATTTTCATTTAGTTTGCTTATCATTATAAACATTATCAAAAAAACTGCATCTAACTTCAGTGTTTAGTACAGGTTTCTTAGGCAAAAACTCATTACAAATTTAAAATAATATTGCAATACCCTTTAGAAAAGCCCCTATTAGTTCACAAGCCAGTAAGTGATAGGGAACCGAATTCCTTTTTTAAACTCTTCCTCTCTTCTGGTCACAAAGGCTTCTGCATATAACTATATTTGCTGTCATTTTCTAGAAAGAGTAACTTCTCTCTTTCTCCAAAGACCTCAATCAACTCCTACTGCTTTTATACAGAAGTGGATGGCTGCAGAAATTCTGTCAGATAATGGCAGCTACCACGATGGTGTATCTTATTATGCAACAGATGTAAAGCACTTTATATGTACTGCCTTATTTAATCCCTACAGCAATCCTGCTAATACTAATACTGTCCCCATTGTACAGATGGGGACAATGCTAATCCAAAAGAATAACTTCTCCAAGAACACATGGCTAAATCAAAGTAAAGGGATTGAAAATATAGATTAAAATATGGATGGGGCCAGGTGCAGTGGGTCATGCCTGTAATTCCCAGCACTTTGGGAGGCTGAGGTGGGAGGACTGCTTGAGCTCTGGAGTTCAAGACCAGCCTGGGCAACATAGTGAGATGTCATCTCTAGCAAAAATGAAAAAAATCAGCCAGCAAGATGACTCACTCCTGTGGTCCCAGCTACTCGGGAGGCTGAGACGGAAGGACTGCTTAAGCCCAGGAGGTGAGGCTGTGGTGAGTCATGATTGCGCCACTGCACTCCAGCCTGGGTGACAGAGTGAGACTCTGTCTAAAAAACAAACAAACAAAAAAAGGACGAAATCCTAAAATTCAGCCTTCTAACTAACAACATAAAAACTGGAAAGAAATTACTAAAATCCCTTCTTGGAACATACCCATTCACATCTAGAGTGGACTAGCACTGAAAGGCAATATAACCTTCTAAAGCACTTTCACAGGCATGCATGGTAAAAACTGTCAAAATCTCACCGGAGGGACTCTTGGAGGGTAAAGCTAGGTACTGATGAAAAATTCTTGGCCAGGCGTAGCAGCTCATGCCTGTAATCCCAGCACTTTGGGAGGCTGAGGCAGGCGGATCACCTGAGGTTGGGAGTTCGAGACCATCCTGGCCAACATGGTGAAACCCTGTCTCTACTAAAAATACAAAAATTAGCTGGGCGTGGTGGCAGGCACCTGTAATCCCAGCTACTCGGGAGGCTGAGGCAGGAGAATTGCTGGAACTTGGGAGGCAGAGGTTTCAGTGAACCGAGATCATGCCATTGCACTCCAGCCTGGGCGACAAGAGTGAAACTCCATCTCAAAAAAAAAAAAAGAAAAAAGAAAAATTCTCATAATTACTTGGAGGAAGACTACCTGGCTTACCTCAGATTTATTGTAATAAGAGTTCTCTATATTCGGCATTCCAAGTTTCCCATATTTTATTTGCATATGGTTCACAAAGGACATGTGTATTTGAGTGGATGCTTTCCAGCTAAGATCATTAATGGCAATGTCCCAAATACATTAAACTGGCAATCTAGGACATCTGAGGGATAAAGTAGGGGCAGTAATGTAGAGCTGAAAAAAACAGAAAGTAGTACCGTATTCGGGGGGGAAAAAAGCAACTCTACCATAATTTCCATTATATCTTCTCACATTGTTGAATAATACCCTTCCTTATTAAGACACAGTTTTGATAAAGAAATTTCTATCTCTTTAATGAGATCCTTTTTAGTTTATACTTTCAGTTGAATCTCTCTAAACTAACTAATGTTATAACAAAGCTTAATGCTTCCTATATGAAGATTTTCAAGGGATAGAAACTGAATAATTCTTTACTTAATAACTGTGAAAGCATATACCTGTATGTCATACAGCAAAAACATGCAAACTTTTGAATTACCTCCAATAAAAAGAGCAAAATGCATTTCCTATTCAAATACATTTAAAAGCAACTTCTTTAGTTGCTTTTATAAGAATACACATAAAATAAGAAAACATATAAAAGTTTTTGTGGTCAGCAAACAGTTCCTTTTAATGTCTAGTTGCAAATTTTTGATCTATAAACTTCCTTTTTAAAATGCTTTTCAGCCGGGTGCGGTGGCTCACACCTGTAATGCCAACACTTTGGGACGTCAAGGCAGGCAGATCACGAGGTCAGGAGATCAAGACTACCCCTGGCCAACATGCTGAAACCCCAACTCTATTAAAAATACAAAAATTAGCTAGGTGTGGTGGCACGTGCCTGTAGTCCCAGCCCCTCAGGAGGCTGAGGCAAGAGAATTGCTTGAACCTGGGAGATGGAGGTTGCAGTGAGCCAAGATCGCACCACTGCATCCTCCTGGGCTACAGAGCGAGACTCCGTCTCAAAAATAAGAATAATAATAATAAAATGAAATGGTTTTCAAGATCAACTTCTACAAGACTATTGGTAACAAAATTAAATACCCACATCCCACCGGGACAGTAATACAGAAACACTTAAACATACACAATTTTTAATAAAGAAAAACAAAAATCAAAAGCCCAGAAATTATCAGGAAATATTCGGCTCCGCCGTCAGGATTTCAGGTCCAGCGAGGCTGAGTTAATGGCCAGAGTAGCAGAGTCCCCAGTTTTAGTTCTACTTCCTCATTTATCGCTCTGCATAAACAGGTCTGTGGAAATTTAACCTCTCTGAGCTGCAGCTGCCTGATTTGTAAAACTGTGATTCCATTTTTGATATATTACAACAGAGTGCTGCATCAGATAATTCCTTAAGCTATTTCTAGCTTAAAGATTTAAGTTTTATGTCTCCCTACTACTTAACGCCTTTATAACACTTCATTCTGTTTCTGCTACTTGATATTGATATATACTCTTAATTTTCAAATTTAAAAATATCTGAGGGCCAGGCGCAGTAGTTCACGCCTGTAATCCCAGCACTTTGGGAAGCAGAGGCAGGTGGATCACTTGAGGTCAGGGTTCAAGGCCAGCCTGGCCAACAGGGAGAAACCCTATCTCTATTAAAAAACAGAAAAATTAGATGGGCATGGTGGCGTGCACCTGTAGTCCCAGCTACTCGGGAGGCTGAGACATGAGAATCGCTTGATCCTGGGAGGCAGAGGCCACAGTGAGAGGAGGTCACATCACTGCACTCCAGCCTGGGTGACACAGCGAGACTGTCTCAAAAAAAAAAAAAAATATCAGGCCGAATGCGGTGGCTCACGCCTGTAATCCCAGCACTTTGGGAGGCCAAGGTGGGTGGATCACTGGAGGTTAAGAGTTCGAGACCAGCCTGGCCAACATGGTGAAACCATGTCTCTATTAAAAATACAAAAATTAGCCTGATGTGGTGGCATGTGCCTGTAGTCCCAGCTACTCTGGGGGATGAGACAGAAGAATCGCTTGAACCCAGGAGGCAGAGGTTGCAGTGAGCCAAGATCGCGCCACTGTACTCCAGCCTGGGTGACAGAGAGAGACTCCGTCTCAAAAAATAAAATAAAATAAAATATAAATAAATAGATCTGACAACTAGAAGTATCTGTGAAAAAAGAAAAAAAATATCAAATAGCACATTTCCCCCCATTTAATATTAATAAGTGCTTGAGACTTTCATTTTTAACCTAAGACCTTGTAAAGATAAAAGACGACCTTTTTGCTTTTAAGTATTCTATACGCATGGGACACAAATTCAAACACCTTGTAGGTAACCTGTGTATGAACTGGCCACTGTGAGATAACATGAAGAGAAAAGGCATTGGGTGATCTAGAAAGTGTCCATATTCCCTGAATGCATTTAAACTAAAAAAATTTACTTAAAAGTGCTGGCCAGTTTGAAACACATTCTATACGACCACTAAAAAACGCTTTCAGCCACTAAACTTACAAGTCCATGTTTCCAACTATGATATTGTTTCATTTTTTCCATCCAATTTGTGACTTTATTTCATTTCAGTAAATATCGCCCATTAGATAAAAATAACCTTCCTGTTTACAGAAATCATTGCCACATGGATAAAATCTACTTTTTACTTTTAGAAAAACATATTATCTCCTTATTATCCCTTTGGGGCAATTAACCAAGCATGTGAGGGCACTGAGAAATTAGTTTTGGTCTTACTGAAACCAAACAGCAAAGCTTGAATCTATTTCTGACTTTCTAAACTTGTTTCTCAACGTGTTTGTCATGATCCCTTTTGAAAAACAAAGATCTCAGATTATCCATCTCGGGACACTGACACTACATCCAAAAGATATATCTCTTGTGGCAGGAGATATACGCAGTGTATACTGTGTTTTTACATCAACAAATAAGTTTTTTTTTAAAAAAAAAGCTTTATATTTGGTCATTTATATTATGAACACATTAATTATTCAAACACAAAATTATAATCATAATTTTGAAAACACACAAACCACTGAGCAATTACGATATGGTCCCCTGGGGCATATAGCTACCCTCTTCTGTAAAAAACACGTTACAGAAAACATGTTTACTGACCTAAAGTGAGCCTTGGGGCAAAGTAAACTTTTAAAGGGATCAACATGTAAAATGTGTTTTAGCTGCTCAAATATCATGATTACAATCCTCAAAATAATCACACTAAGTGACCATTTCTTAAAACAGAAACTGTGAAAAACTCAAACTAAATTGCTGAAAATAACACAACTCATTTGGATGAAAAAGAATAAAACATTGCTGACTCTGGGGTTGTGATCTGACAAGTTGGAAAATATTACCAGGACTTCCTGCTTCCATTTCTGACGTGGTTTCTAGGCTTGTTAGGTCTTTATGAAACAGTCGTCTTACAGTTCTGCAGCCTCTTGTGTCTTGCCACCTATAACCATCTTCATTTTCTTGAAAGGAGTCTTTTCTTTGTCGGTTTATAACAGGAATTCTAGGTCCAGGTTTGAATTCTCTCCAGTTGTCTGAATTACCAGTATGTTCATCAGACAGCCATCTCTTACTCTGATCTTTGTGGTTGTCATTCATCCAAGCGGGTTGACTGTAGATTGGGTTTTTAAATGCATATGGATTGCTGGAAACAGCACATGGTCCTTTTCTGGGGGTATTCCCATAGTTCCCTGGTGTTATCTTTCTTTTTTGAAGGCCCTTTTCCATTTTACTGCCATGGCCTTTAGCATGGTCATCTATTATTAAATAATCTTGTTGGGGGTGACCCCTTTTGAAGTCATCATCATCCATAGTCCCCCGGTCTTTAGTGCGCTTCACGAAATAAGGTTTTGCTGTATCTCCCATGGTCTTTGACTTCAATTTTCTTACTTTGCACCTGAAAGAAGGCATTTTGGGGAAATATCAAACTATATAACAAGATATCATACAAGTATACAAAATAACAATTTATCGTACAGATGCCCCAAAGCCTGTAAGAAAGAAACTCCCTATTTTTTAAAAATAAAAATTCTATCACATTCTTAATAATCAGTGCTTTACCCTAGAGGTTGGGAGGCTTGGTCCTCTAATATTCTTCATGAAAATTAATACTTACTATTTAGCATGAAGATTAAATCTGTGAATAAGAGAAGCTCTATAGGTTCCAGAACTGTAGCATAGTAGAATATTACTCATATCAAGTACGGTCGGCTTTTCCCTCTGTAACAAAGCGTTTCTCTTCAAAGAAAACCTCATCCCAAGCCAATATTATTACTAAACTACCGAAACAGTCTTTTGTTTTTTAAGTTGGCAATTACTTGTAAGTGTTATACACCGAAACTTTACGTGAACGGAGTACTACATCTCTCAACTCCAATTTTCCGTCCCTTCACCACCACTATTCTGGACAGACCGGCTGTGAGCGCTTGGTTACGGAGGGGCTGGGCTTCCGACCAAGGTGCAGCTGTAATCAAAGGGGCTGGGTTTCTGATCAAGGGACAACTCCTGCTAACCTCCTCAATCCCCGTTCTCCAACCCCAAACAAGTTTGGTTTTGTCAGGAACAGCAATTCCCTGAGGAATGACACTCCTCTTCAACCCCCATCTGACCGCTCCACCACCGATCTGCCTTAGTTTCCACCCTTTTGAGCCCGACGTGGAGAAAGAGGAGGCGTCCCTGCACTCCTGGCCAAGAAGCCACCGTGGGGACCAGGAAGCAGGAAGTGACCTGCTGTCTCCATGGGGTTCCAGGGTTCCCCCGGCCGGCCAGGGGGCCAGAGCCGAATGTCTTGACCCAAATCCCGTCTTCTGCGCCCGCAGTCTGACAAAAAGTGAAAACACGGACTCGAACCCGAGAGCTCAGCCTCTGCCGGCCTGGGGGTTCCTCGGTCACCCAAACTGGTGCGAGGAGGCCGGCGGGGGATGGAACCAACGTACCTCCGGGGCCAGGCCGGACAGCTACTCTGGAGTCCAGGAAACCAACTGGAGAATCAGCCCGGAGGCGAGTCTGGCAGGGACGTTGGGAGAAGGCGCCCAGGAACACTCACCACCTTCGCCGCGGTCCCCAGCCTCTTCCTGTCCCGGCCGGGCTCCCTCTCCGTGTTTTCCTTCGGCCCCACTTCCGGCGCTCAGCGCTGTCTCATTGTGCGCGATTGGAAGCCGACTGTGCCCCCGCCCTAGCGCTCCGCCGCGCACACCGGAAACGCGCGACGCGCCCCGCCCCGCGGTGCCCCGCCCACGCTCCGACCCCGCCTCCCGCGCCTTGCCCAGCCTGGCCCCTCCTGGCTGGCGCCCCAGCGCCCTCTGTGCAGGTGTCGGGCCCCGGGTCTGGCCACCTGGCGCAACCGTCGGAGCGGGCTAATTATTGGCTCGCCGGATAGCCGGTTCGCCGGCGCGCGGGGGCCAGGCCCGAAGTTCTTACCAGAGCGGCGCCCACCCCTTCTCTCTCCCGGCTTCGACGCTCCTCTGGTTCCCCTCTCTGCTCCGGGCGCTAAATGCTCGGGAGAGGCGCGGGAGCCGAGACTTCTGCACCCGGAGAGGGACGCGGAGCCAGCGGTCGGGCAAAGCCGCATTCCCCGCGCTCGGGGCCTCGGCTTTGCCCCTGGGTGCTCCCCAGTTACTTCCAGGGGGAGTAAAGGCTCCGAGGCCTCGTAGCGCTCTTGGTGTTTTTCTGATAATTCGTAGTGATTAATGTTTTCGTGAATTCTTAATTGCCGACCTTGTAGAAATGCCAGCATTTAAACATCCACTGCTCACCCAGATCTCAAAGTGGTCAAGGAAAATGCTCTGCTTTTTTCTTAGTTGTGTAAGGATTACTTTTACTTAAAAAAAAAAAAAAAAACCACAGTACATTTCGAAGAATATGTGTAATGGCAATGGATGACCAGAGAGCGTTACATTCGAATTTTTGAATTGAAGAATGCACACCTCGAACTCGGGGTTGCTTTTTCTTTCTTTCTTTACTGTATGACCTTCCTTGCTGTTTGCAGTGTTCTAAATGCTTTGAAAAGCATCAAGCAACTAGTGAAATTAGGGAGCGTTGGGAAAATGGACAGTTTTCATTTCTCTCCTTTTTTAAAGCATGTAAATTGAAAGCTATCAGGTCCTGTGGAGCAATGGCCTTAAAATAATAACACACAAAAGTACTGGCTATGCCAGTAACTGTTTTGAAGGCTTTGCAAATATTAACTCCTTTGTTTTATATTTTCGTAGAGACAGGGGTCTCCTATGTTGCCCAGGCTGCTCTCCAATTCCTGACCTCAGGCCATCCTCCCACCTTGGCCTCCCAAAGTGTTGGGATTACAGGGGTGATCCACCATACCCAGCCTTAACTTCTTTAATCCTCACAACTTCATGAAGACTATATCATTATCCCACTTTTAAAGATGAGGACATTTAGCACTTGCAGTGAAGTAAATGGCACGGCTGCAATCCAAACCCTGAATATGAGGCTGTTATTAACCATGTGGCTATACTAAAAGTGATATAAAACACATTCCTACAACTTTTATATAATTCCTTACTTAGATATTTTGATTGTGAAAATACATGAGGATCAAACTGATAGTCTCTTCAACAGGCAGACAGTGGCCTTGAAAATATAGAGTCCAAAAGGGAGTGTGGTGATGCGTGATTACATTAATTCTGAGACAGCAGCGTCACCACGCCCTACCCAAACCAGTAATTCCCGTGCAAAAGAACTGGTTTAGAAATCTGCTTCCACCTAGAGTTCTAGAGTAGCAGCAGAGGATACATATTTTTAAGGATTTTTTTTTTTTTTTGAGATGGAGTGTCACTCTGTTGCCCAGGCTGGAGTGCAGTGGCGTGATCTCCGCTGGCTGCAACCTTTGCCTCCACCTAGAGTTCTAGAGCAGCAGCAGAGGATACATCTTTCTAAGGATTTAATTTTTTTTTTTTTTTGAGACAGAGTCTCACTGTGTTGCCCAGGCTGGAGTGCAGTGGTGCGATCTTGGCTCACTGCGTCCTCTGCCTCCCAGGTTCAAGTGATTCTCCTGCCCCAGCCTCCCAAGTAGCTGGGATTGCAGACAGGCACCACTATGCCTGGTTAATTTTTGTATTTTTAGTAGAGACGGGGTTTCACCATGTTGGCCAGGCTGGTCTCGAACTCCTGACCTCAAGTGATCCACTCGCCTCGGCCTCCCAAAGTGCTAGGATTACAGGCGTAAGCCACCAGGCCTGGCCGGATTTAAAATATTTTTGCCAGATACTTTGGCTCCTGCTTGTAGTCCCAGCAACCCTGGAGGCTGAGTTAGGAGGATACCTTAAGCCCAGGAGTTGGAGGCTGCAGTGAGCTATGATGGTGCCACCACACTCCAGCCTAGGCAACAGGGCAATACCCTGTCTCTCTCAAAAATAAATTAAAAAAATAAAACGTTTTAAATTTGCGTTTTCTTCAACGTCTTTCCCAAAGCCCAACTTCTTTTATTCTAATGGTTGCTTTTAAGATTCATCTTGAGGACAAATCAGGCTCTCTCAAATAAGATGCAGTACTAATCAAAATATATTGACAGCAGAATATACCTTTTTCTGTCCATATTATGCTGTAATGGATATTTAAATTGGTCCTAGGAATCCTTACAGTCTGGTTGGAAATTTTGGTTTGATTTTTCTTTGGATGTCACTGGAAGGATTAATGAGTTTCTCAGAATCTTTATGGTGATTGCTTCACGGTCTTGACATATTTCCAACAACCTGGAGCAGAAGTGTGAGGGCAAAGGCTGCCATATACTGTTAAGCAACGTTCAGAGGACATTAATACTGCTCCATATGTTACAATATATTTTCTATCTTGAGCTTAACATTGTAATACAACTTGAAATTCTTGTGATTCTATCTTGAAATTAACATTTAATACATGTAATATGTCCTTGACATTCTTGTAATTCTATCTTGAAATTAACATTGTAGTACATGTAATACATCTTGACATTCTTGTAATTCTGTCTTGAAATTTACATTGTACATGTAATACATCTTGAAATTAACATTGTAATACATGTAATACATCTTGAAATTTACATTGTAATACATGTAATACATCTTGAAATTTACATTGTAATACATGTAATACATCTTGAAATTAACATTGTAACACGTAATACATCTTGAAATTCTTGTGATTTTATCTTGAAATTAACATTGTAATACGTGTAATACATCTTGACGTTCTTGTAATTCTATATTGAAATTAACATTGTAATACATCTTGACAAGTCAACTTTTAACAAACCCAGTGCTTTTTTTCTATACAGCCGTGGAGTCAGAAATACAGGAATTATATTCATAGCTTTATCAGCCAAATTTTTTCCCCAGTGTTTTATTTTGTTTGGTTTGGTTTGGTTTTCGGTTTTTAGAGCTCTAATGCTTAAATGCCAGTGGTTTTTATCCACATTGTTAGCAAGTTATGTTGGTTTGTCCTTCAAATCTGTCCAGAGTCCAGTAACTTATCACTACTTTCTCTGCTTCCGGCCAGATGCTCACCACTATCACTTGCTTCCACCTTGTCCTCCAATCTACTCTTGACACAGTAGCCAGAAAATGCATGTTAAAAGTCAGACTGAGTTACCCCTCAAAACCCTTCACTGGCTCCCAATTTCTCTGGGAGTAAAAACCAAAGTCCTTCAAAGACTCAGGGCCTTTCCCTTTACCTCCCGATCTCAGCCCTTATTCTTCTTACCCCAGTGGTATAATATAAAATATATTTGGCCTTTGTCCCCAGTTTCTGTCATAGAGCTCTTAAAATCCTTGAAATTTCCTGAGTGATAGAAGTGTCTTTCCGTGTTCATAGTGAGCCCCTAAACTCCTGAGTTTATGCTAATGAGATGATTTAGGATGGGGGCCCTACATAGCCTTAGCATGGGGCTAATCACCAGAAAGACCAAGTGATTGGAGGATTAGAGGGTTAGAACTTTGAGCTTCACCAACTGACCTCGGTGAAGGGGAGGAGGGGGCCGGAGATCAAGCTCTTTAAGTGGTCTTGAACAAAAAGATTTGATGAGATTCCCTATAGTTGAACACATGTAGGTGCTGGACGTTGGCTCACCTAGACAGGGCATGGAAGCTGTGTGCCCTTGCCCTATGTACCTCTTCATCTGGCTGTTCATCTGTATACCTTATAATATCATTTATAATAAACCAGTAAACGTGTTTCCCTCAGTTCTCTGGGCCACTGGGGACACAAGAACCTCAGAAACCAGTCAGTCAGAAGTATGGGCGGCTTTGACTTGTGACTGGTGTCTGAAATGGGGGCAAACTCGTAGGGCTGAGCCCTCACCTGTGGGATCTGACCCTATTGCCAGGTAGATAGAATTGAAATGGATTATAGGACACCAAGTTGGTATAATTGCTTCTGTAAAGGCAGAAGGAACTTTATACCCTCAGAAGCTTTGATGGTTTGAATCTATAAAACAAACTGACAATAGACAGATTAACAGGAGAAAAAACATATTGATTTATTAACTTGCAAGCTAGCGAGACCCAAACAAACTATGAAACTCAAAGAAGGGCCAAATGGCTGAAGCTTAAATAGGACCCTGAGCTACAGAAAGAAACCAGGGCCTCTGATGGGGAAGTGGTGACCAAAGTCATCGAAAGGTGAGGGTAGAGTAAGTGTGTGTTGAGCAAAAGTTTCTTATTATACAGATAAAGTCTTTCAGACTAGAAAAATGGTTTTAAAAAAATAGGTGAAAAGTCTGTCCAGCCAGATGTGGTGGCTCACACCTGTAATCCCAATACTTTGAGAGGCTGAGGCCTGAGGATCACTTGAGCCTAGGAATTTGAGACCAGTCTGGGCAACATGGCAAAACCCCATCTCTACAAAAAATACAAAAGATTAACCAGGCATGGTGGCACACACCTGTAGTCCCAGCTACTTGGCAGACTGAGGTGGGAGTATCACCTGAACCCAGGGAGGTCGAGGCTGCAGTGAGCTGTGATTGCACTACTCTACTCCAGCCTGGGCAACAGAGTGAGACTCTGTCTAGAAAAAAAAAAAAAAAAAGCCCGGCCGGGTACATTGTCCTGGGCTCTCCTGAGATACGAGTTCATCTTGTCTAGTTAGTGTAGATTCCAAGGAGGGGGTCTAAGACAATTGCATTTCTTCTGGAGAAACTTACCTTAATCAGATAAAGGAAGTTTAGAGAAAGTCCCTCCCTTCCTGTAGGTGGGTGAGGGTGGTGGGGTGAGGCAAGAGAAGATCAGACAGTCCTTGGTTCTGAGATTTATTTCTGAGCCCTTTCAATTTCCTTGTTAAAAGCACTCAGCGTGCCAAAGTGGCACATGTTGGGGCATCATTTTCTAAGCTCCAACACTTGGTATGTGGGGAAATCACCAATCTCCACTTATCTGGTCACAGAAATGTGCTGAATGTGAGAATAGAGTGGAAACTATTTTTTCATTACACCCCCTTCCATACACACACATTGCACCCCGACTATGCTAGCCTTGCAATTCTTCCATCACAAAGCCTCAGGGCTTGCGCTGGGTGTTCCCTTGGCCTAAAACAATTTCCCTAAGACATCTATGTTGTTCACTTCCTCTTTCCCTTCATGTCTTTGCTGAAAGGTCACATTCTCAATGCAGCCTATTCTGACCACCAATTTATTTATGTATTTACTTATTTATTGTTTTATTTATTTATTTATTTATTTATTTTTGAGATGGAGTCTTGCTTTGTTGCCCAGGCTGGAGTGCAGCAGCGCGATCTCAGCTCACTGCAACCTTCACCTCCCAGGTTCAAGCGATTCTCATGCCTCAGCCTCCTGAGTAGCTGGGGTTACAGGTGCCCATCACTATGCCCAGCTAAGTGTTTTGAATTTTTAGTAGAGATGGGGTTTCACCATGTTGGCCAGGCTGGTCTTGTACTTCCAACCTCAGGTGATCCACCCACTTCTGCCTCCCAAAGTTCTGGGATTACAAGCGTGAGCCACCACACCCAGCCCTGACCACCCATTTAAATTTTAATCTAACATTTTACCTGGTGTATTTTTTTGTCTGTAAAAAGAATTAAAAAATCTAAGCTGTTGAAACTTTACATTTTTTGAACCTTGAAGGAATGTGCTTATGGAGCCTGAGTCACTTGACA
The DNA here is from genome assembly GCF_028885655.2 of Pongo abelii. NCBI lineage: Eukaryota > Metazoa > Chordata > Mammalia > Primates > Hominidae > Pongo > Pongo abelii. The sequence continues at coordinate 76,849,477 of NC_071998.2, forward strand.
GGCAGCTATAACCTAGGCAGCTGTAGCCTTTGTTTCTCTCATTATAGATTAACCTTCTTCTTTACCTATATCGTTTTGTAAAATGTTGTAAATGACTAATGGGCTCCAGAGAAGATCCCTTTTCTCTTTACTGTTGATCTTCATTATAGATTACCTTTCCTCTCAACTCTCTCACACTAAGGCTTATGACTAGCACGTTGTCTAAGAGGGAATGTTAAATATACTCTTAAGTTGAAAAGAAAATGAAAACAAGCTGTATGGAAAGGAAAACAAGCCATAACTAATTAAATTATTGTTATAACCCATAAATCAGCCTTCTATGCAAAATTTTGCTGGTACAGTGGCTTATAGGCTGGGCATGGTGGTTTACCCTATAATCCCAGCACTTTGGGAGGTCAAGGTGGGAGGATTTCTTGAGCCCAGGAATTTGAGACCAGCCTTGGTAACATAGTGATGTTATATATAAGGTTTTGGTGCTGCAAAAGAAATAGCACTTGCATATAAAATTTTCTTTTTGATTCTCAGGAAGGCAAGGTACTTCTGTAGAAGGGTGTGCCCTTACAGATGCAGCAATAGTGAGCACACAGTTGGACAAGGGAGGGGAAGGGGTTCTTATCCCTGATGCACGTGGCCACTGCTACTGTGTCCTTCCCTTATTGGCTAGGGTTAGGCGGCACAGGCTAAACTAATTCCGATTGGCTGATTTAAATCGAGTGATGGAGTGAGTGGTTTGGCAGGAAAAATGGTTATGACAGAGCAGATAATTGGAATGAGTCAGGGTGGAGCAGGTAATCGAGAAAGGTTGCTTTATGAGGAAGTTAAGTTTAAAAGTAGAAAGCAAAGAATTGAGCATACTGACATATTGATTCTTTGAAAAGAAATTTAGGACTCATATCTAACAACCCCTCCTCTTCTATTTCCTTACAGCTTTCTTTTCAAACTTTTTAAACATGTCTTGGCTTAGTTGTTTTGCTTGATTTTGCAAAAGAAGAAGCTTCTCTGGATAAGGTGAGGATAGTTAAGGGAGGTTTTAGTGAGTGCCATTTTTATGAGCCTCTGCATCAACCTACAGATGCATGGTATGACACAGCAGCCAGCAAGAATAAGTACACCTATTATGGCTGTGAGGGAAGTAAGAATTGTGGCTACTATTGCTTTCCATTTACCGAACCACTTTTCTAGCCATCCTGTAAAGGGGTCATTTACCCCTGAGTTGCTGGCTAACTTGTTGGATAAAGCAGTCAGACCTTGCAATGCTTTTGTTATACTTCCATTAGGGGCAGTGTTGTTTGGGATGAAGGTGCAACATTGAGTTTTAATCATGATGCAAACTCCTAATTCTAGTGTAGTTAATAAATTGCTATTGGTTGTAGTAGATGTAGTTTATCCAATCTATATTTTTATTAATTGTCACCTACCAAAATATTGATGCAAATCCTACAGCTATTTGATTTTAGGCTTTAAATTGATCTGGTATTCCCCATGGGACTCTAGTTGTGTCCAAATAGATGTGAGAGTCAAAAGACCCATAAGGGACTTCTCTCGCTTTATGATGTCTTATTTTTCCTTCCTCTGGTTGATGAAATGCCAGGGTGAAAGGGATAGCCAATTGAACTAAAGCACAAGTGCCACTTCAGTTATTTGTCAGAGTGTCCAGTAAAGGTCCACCACAATACCACCACACATCCACTCGGGGATGAACAAGGGCTGACTGATTGATAAGCTCTTGAAAATTCTTAAGCTCACTGCATCCCTTCAGGTCTCCAAGGAACGCTAAGTTTCCTCCCTGTCGTGAGAGACATGAAGTGAACTTAGCATTGGGAGATGGAAGCTGGATGGCCCTCAGGGGCTGACCCGCAGGGAGCCAGGCTTCGGGATATAGCAGAGAGAGAGCTTGGCACAACTTATTACTCCAGGCTGTAGAATCCTGGAAAAGAGCTACCATGCAGCCTATGCCTGGTCGAGTGGAGGATCACCCTAGTGGAAAGGGGACAGTCTGGGACTCTGGCCTGCTGTGCGTACAAGCATAACAACGTGCGGATGGAATATTTGATCCATTCCACCAGGCATTTGCATCTTGGTATCCTTGGTATCTTTGGTATCTTAATTGCCAAAGTTTATTTTAAGTCTTTAACTTTTATGATCCTCTAGTAAAATGAACGTATGGTTTTAGGAAGTTACAAAAACCGGTTGGGGCAGTCCATCCTTGCTCTTCAGTGGTCCACAGAACGTTGGACCAACTACGGCATAAAAGCTCTACATTGGGGGCAAGACTCCTGGTTGACACTGGAGTTTTATCAAAATCTTCCTGGATTAAATGATCCCAATTTACCAAGGCCCAGTCTGAGGAGAGTCAGGAAGGACAGAGGTACTTTTTTGAAGTAGATAGCTGTCTTTGATTTGGTAAGTCCCCACAGGGTATAACAAAGCAATCATCAAATGCAATAGTTTGAGGCGAAGTTGACTTGGTTATGTTATAACTAGATGGTCAGCAATAGAGTGGAGAAAGAAGCAAGAGTAATTGAATAGATGAAAGAAAGTTAAATTTTTCTTAGCTTTAGTTTGGTAGGGTTTTCCCCTGGGACCATGGCCCACGACTCTGGGCGGGGGGGGGGGGGGGGTGGCCCTTTCTTGACTCAGGTGTGATGAGTCCATCCTCTTTTCGCTGTACGAACAGCAGTCCCAGTGGTTAGCAGCCCAAGGTAGGGTCCTTCCCAGGCTGGCTCAAGTTTTCTTTCTTTCCACCCTTTGATGAGAACGTGATCCTCAGGCTGGTGCTGGTTTACCAGAAATTCTAGGCATGGTACCTGTGCTAAAAGTCTTTTAGTTTTGGGGGAAAGGAAAGAGGAGGATAAACCAAGTATATAATGTCTAAGAAACTGATCTTTTGTTTTAAATGCAGGGACATCAGCAGTGGACGTTATTGTCCTTGGTGCCTTCTTATTGAGAAATTTCCTTTAGCACCTATTTTTATTAGTTTTTAGACCAAAGAAAACCAAACACCATTTTATATTTGACAATGCTTCCTGTATGAGTTTTATACCAGATAAGCTAAATTTCACCGTTATATTAGTATGTTATTAATGTTAAAATCAATTTTAATAAAACCATGTAGATGTATTTATCCAATTTTAACATCTAACCATAAGATAAGATTTTCATAGGCTCTTTTTAACCTTTTATAATTTTTGTTAAAGAGCAGGTTAGTGCTTTAAGAAAAATCCGTTGTGCTTTTATTTTAATGTCCAGTTCACAGAAAAACTGGATGATACCCTTTTAAATTTAGCCAGTATGTTTACACACAGAATTTCCTTTATAATTAACGTTTTAAAACTTGCTTAAACCTTCAAAACAAAGTTTTTTTTTCACCTTTTAATGTAGGTAAAAATCCACATTCTTATGCCTCCTTATAATCCTTTTACTAAAAGTATATTTTACTTTCCTTATACACCTTGCACATAAACTGTTTCATCAATAGTTTTACATTCAGGAGGCCTAATTACTGTTACATTATACAACACTTCTTGCATAAATTCCCTTTTATAACACATTTTTTTTCATGCTTTACAATGTCTTATTTTTCCTTCCTCTGGTTGATGAAATGCCAGACAATTCTTTGACATGCCTCAACTTTCTGACTTGTTGCAAATGTCCCTTTCTTTAAACAAACAGTTAATTTATTTTAGGACAAGAATTTACCATATAACATTCTTTTTACATAAATTCTCCTCCCCCATCCTTTTTTTTCCCCAAAGATGATAACCATTCTTTTCCAAAGCGAACTTCCTTCAGGTCTGTGGATTAGACTTTCTAAGGCCACAAGATTAGAAGTTAGGATAATACATGTTACACTGTTAACTTTTAGCAAATTTTACTTTTCTTGAAAACCTTGTAAGTTTGGGATTTCAATATCCTTTGCTATTAATAAGACCTTGTTTAGTCCAAATTAACTTAGAATTGGTATAGATGGTTCCTTCCTGGTTCTGTAAGTACTTTAAGGCTTGGCTGAGTGCAAACAGCTCACACGTTTGAGCAGACCAACTGTTGGGCAATTTTCTTAACTCTATTTCTACGAGAGTTTCTCCATCAATCACTGAACACTCATTGTGTCTTTTTCCTTCAGTCACCAGGGAGGAACCATCTATGAACAAGTGCCGTCCAGTCTGGAAGGGGGTTTCTCCTGGGTCTGGTCGAACCTTTGTATGGTAATCAATTAAATCTAAACATGTATGTTCATTCCTTAGATTTGGATTCCTTGTCAGGAAACTTGCTGGGTTGAGTGAATTATCAGTGGTCAATGTTAAATCATACTTTTCTAACAGAATGACCTTATACTTAAAGATTCTCGAGTCAGTAAGCCATCTCTCTGCTCTTTGGTTTAAGATAATTCTAACTTGGTGAGGCTTGCTTACTGTCAATTTTCCTCCAAAATGCTTTCCTCCACTAGTATTGCCATAGTCGCAATGGACTGGATGCATTGAGGCCATCCACAAGTGACTGGGTCTAAGACCTTTGATAGGAAGGCTACGGGTTGCCGGTGGCCTCCCTGTTCTTGAGTCAGCACTCCTAAAGCTACCCCACTGTCCACATTAACAAAAAGGTGGAATGGCTTTTCTAGGGAGAGTAAGGCTAAAACAGGGGCAGTTATGAGCCTTTTCTTCAGCTTCTCAACTTGATCAACTTCCTCAGAAGTCCATGGGAGATGGTTAGGCTTCTCCTGGGCAAGCTTTTAATATAACAGTTTACTGTGAAGTGCATATGAGTCAATCCATAAGTGGCAGTATCCGACTAACCCTAAAAATGTCGAGTTCTTGTTTAGTTTGAGACAAGGGTAAGGATACGATTCCCTTGATTCATTCAGGCCCTATTCTTCACTTGTCTGCACTTATTAAGTGGCCTAAATATTTAACTTTGGGCTGTACATACTGAAGCTTTCTTTTTGAGACTTGTAGCCTCTCAAACTGCAGATGGTTAAGAATATGTGTAGAGAAGTCAGTTACCTTCTCTGTATCTTCACCAGATATAAGAATGTCGTCCACATACTGAAGAAGGCATATTTGTTCTGGGATGACAACTTTTTCTAACACTTGTTCTAAAATTTGACCAAAAAGATTAGGGGAGTCTGTGAACCCTTGGGGCAAGACTGTCCACCGATACTGTTGTTTCTGCCCTGAGTGGGGATCCTCCCACTCAAAAGCAAATATATCTTGGTTATCTTCAGCCAGGGCACATGCCCAAAAAGCATTCTTCAAATCTATCATAGTAAACCATTGATGATTGTATGGACTGGCAGTATCGGGGTGTTATAAGGGGACATACAGAGCTCAAGAAGCCTGTCCTTAATAAGGCCTTTGATTATAGGTTTTAACCCTATCCTATCTTCTGGGGAAATAGGGTATTGCTTCCTTCTTACTACTTCTTCCGGGGTTTTTAGCTTGATGTGGATCAGAGGAACTTGGAGTTTCCCTCGGTTTTCTTCTTTGGACCAGATATTAGGATTAACATATTTTTCATCTGTAGTTGTGAGTAGGTTTAATGAGGTGAGGAATCCTCTTGGGCTGACTTGCAGACCTATGCCTAACTTTAACATTAAATCCCTCCCCAGTAAATTAGTTTCTGCTTCAGGAATTAACAAGAACTGAATATAAGCTGAGCAATCCTGGTATCTAACTTCTGTGCTTTCTAAAATTTTTGCTCTAAATCCTCCCTCTTTTACCCCAGAGACTAAAAGTTCCTCTGAGGAGGAGACAATATTAGATGGGGGGTGGGGAACAACCAGAGGGGTGAGCAGCCCCTGAGTTGACTAAAAAAGTGATAAGCTCATGTTTAGGTCCCACCTACAAATTTATCAAGGGCTCCTGGTGGGACTCAAGATAAAAGAGACAGAGCCTCTGACCCCCCTATTCTTCCTTGAAAGTCATGAGTGGAAGGGTTTCTTTTTCCTTTCTTAGTTCAGGACATCCTCTCTTGAAGTGGCCTGTTCTTCCACATCTATAGTACCTATCTTGTCTTTCCTCCCGCTTAGTTCTGGGATTCTTTAACCCTGCTCCCCCATACTCTTTAGGGGGTCTGGTAGACGAGGACCTTGGTCCTCCAGATGGAGGCTGGGGTCCTTTTAGAGAGGGGTTTTTAGGTTGGGAGGGAACAGGCTGGTGGGACGGCAATTCTCAAGAGTCAGGGTTATAAGGAGGAAGAATAACATGAGTAGAGGGGGAATTGGAATGGGATCTGAGGTGGCAGTGGCTGTCTGAGGGGAAAGATTGGAGACACTGAGTGGGGGACACTGAGTCTAGGGGATCCCATGCACTGGAGTCTTTAGGCATGAGAGCTGGCTCCTCTAACTTTTCATTTTGAGGTGCTAGATTGGGTTCTTCCCTATTTGTTTTTAAGGGAAAAAGGAGGGCTGGGCCTTGCCTCCAACAAAGGGCATAGCCTACTTCTTCTTGAGACACTGGACCTTTATCATTACCATATTAGATTAGAAGTTGACACATTACATCCTCAATCGACCCAAACTTTGGCCAGAAGATTGAGGATTTGAGGATGGGTCCCTGAGTCCAAATATAACAGCAATATTTTATCATTTGTTGCTTTTTCCTATGTTTAGTCCTCTCATTATCCTTCCAGTGTTTTAGCATGAGACCTAGAGGGCTATCTGGGGGGATATCTTTGTTACCATCTTTCTTTATCCCATTTGCTCCCTCTCTTGCTTGGGGTATTTCCCATCTTGATGGTTTTGGGGTAAGGTCCAAGGTTCAATTTCCCTTACTGGACATTTTTCACCTTTTGGGATGAGTCTCAATTTCCCCCACTGGAAATTTCTTGCCTGTTGGGGTGAGGCTCAATTTCCCTACTGGAAATTTCTTGCCTTCTCTACTACTGGAGGTTTGTGTGAGGTTCAATCCCCACCAGTGGGGATGTCTTGCCTCTTTTTAACCTCTAAGCCACCCTGACCAAGGAGTACTTCACCACACACCCCCACCCCCCCGCAGCTTTCTTACCTTAGTCCCGACCACCAAGGAAATACTTTACCAGCTCACACAGCTTCTCCTTCCTTGGTCTGTGCACAGAGTCATTGCCACAGTATGTGAGGATCCTTTAAGCTAGGTTGCTGGCCAGTTTTTTTTTTTTTTTTCCCCCACATTTCTCAGGTTATTCCTCGCACTGGGTGGGTCTTGATTTCTCACCTCTGAGGCCGCCACAAGGGGACGGGGTGCAGCTCCTCATGAGAGAGAACCAGAGACCGTCCCTGGAGGGGAATGTAATCACGGGTGAGCCCCCAAATTGTTATATGTAAAGTTTCGGTGCTGCAAAAGAAATAGCACTCAAATATAAAATTTTCTTTTTGATTCTTAAGAAGGCAATGTACTTATATAGAAGGGTGTGCCCTTACAGATGGAGCAATGGTGAGCACACACTTGGACAAGGGAGGGGAAGGAGTTCTTATCCCTGACTCATGTGGACCCTGCTGCTGTGTCCTTCCCCTATTGGCTAGGGTTAGACCACATAGACTCAACTAATTCCAATTGGCTTATTTAAAGAGAGTGATGGGGTGAGTGGTTTGGCGGGAAAAATGGCTATGACAGAGCAGGTAATTGGAATGAGTCAGGGTGGAGTAGGTAATCGAAAAAGGTTGCTTTATGAGGAAGTTAAGTTTAAAAGTAGAAGGCGAAGAATTGAACATACTGGCATATTGATTATTTGAAAAGAAATTTAGAACTTATATCTAACAGTGAGACTCCTGTCTCTACAAAAAAAATTATAAAATTAGCCAGATGTGGCACGTGCCTGTGGTCCCAGCTATCAGAGGAAGGATTGCTTGAGCCCTCCCACCTCAGGAGTTCAAGGCTGAAATGGGCTATGATCATGCCACTGCACTCAGACCTCGGCAACAGAGTGAGACTGGTATCAGGAAGAGAAAAGAGAAGAGAAAGAAAAGAAAAGAAAAGAAGAAAAGAAAAGCTTATAATCCTGGCTGGGCACAGTCATGGCTCACATCTGTAATCTCAGCACTTTGGGAGGCTGAAGCAGGCAGGTCACTTGAGTCCAGGGGTTCTAGACCAGCCTGGGCAACATGGTGAAACCCCATAACTGCAAACAATACAAAAATTAGCCAGGCGTGGTGTCATGCACCTGTAGTCCCACTTTGGGTAGCTGAGGTAGAAGGATCACTTGAACCTCGGACGTCAAGGCTGCAGTGAGCCTGATCATGCCACTGAACTCCAGACTGGGTGACAGAGCAAGATCCTGTTTCAAAAAAAAAATACATAAAAATAAATTTGTTTCCTTCCTTCCTTCCTTCCTTCCTTCCTTCCTTCCTTCCTTCCTTCTTTCTTTCTTTCTTTCTTTCTTTCTTTCTTTCTTTCTTTCTTTCATTCTTTCTTCTTTCTTTCCTTCTTTTTCTTTCTTTCTCTCAAGACAGAGTTTCACTCTTGTTGCCCAGGCTGGAGTGCAATGGCACGATCTCACCCACTGCAGCCTCTGCCTCCCAGGTTCAAGTGTTTCTCCTGCTTCAGCCTCCCAAATAGCTGGGATTAGAGGCACCCACCACTATGCCTGGTTAATTTTTTTTGTATTTTTAGTAGAAATGGGATGTCATGATGTTGGCCAGGCTGGTCTCAGACCCTTGACCTCAGGTGATCCACCCACCTCTGCCTCCCAAAGTGCTGGGATTACAGGGGTGAGCCACCATGCCCAGTAATAAATTTTAACAAAGAAAATGTTACAATCTTCTTACAGGAATTCCAAGGTCATATGCCTGCTGCATAGTAATAGACCAATACACTGAGACAGCATGGTTTGCAGCAGAGAAAGAGTTTAATGATTGCAGGGCAGCCAAGTAGAGAGACAAGAGGAATCCTCAAATCCATATCCTCCAGGGAGTTCTGGGCTGGGGTTTTTAAGGAGATTGTGGAGGGCAAGGGGCTGGAAAATTGGGGCTGTTGATTCATTGTGGCAATGGGATGAAATCATCAGAATGTGGAAACTTCATTCATTGGTGAGTCAACTTCTGATGGAATCCTACAGACCAGCTGGCATCAGTAGTTTCAGTATGCAGGATCTGAAAGAATATCTGAAATGGAAAACAATATTTCTCAATGCTTAAGTTGCTATCTCTAGAACAGTTAAGGGGAAGTATAGTCTTGTGACAGAGTTTGTGTGATTCCAGCGCAGTAGGCTGTAAACAACTATGAGGAAACAGGTCAGAGAACAAGCTGGCCTAATGATTAATGCTGAATGTGCTGCAAGCTTGGTTTGTTTTCATTTCTCCGTCTCCCTTTTTCACTGATTACTTTTATAAAGTTTATAGGAACAGTTTTGATCCTGTTAAATTTCTTTTAACTTTGGAGCACTGACTTCATTTTTTTGCAGTCTGTATTTCCAGAATGGCTATTCCCAGTTTTTTGCTGGAATAAACTCGTTAAAACTGAATTCTCATTCTTTTGGTTATTTTAGGTTGACAGTTTTATAGAGCTATTTATACCTTGTTACCTGCTACATCATTTAGCTATTTATTATTGTTATTTATTTCCTGTCTTTTATTTTGTTTTCCACTAAAATATAAATTCCACAAGGGCAGAGATTTTCCTGTTGGGTTAACCTGTATGTCCTCCAGAACCTAGTATTTCATGAGGTATATAAACCACATTTTCTTTATCTGTTTATTTTACTGGACACCTAGGTTGATTCCTTATCTTGGCTATTGTGAATAGCGCTGCAATAAATAGGCGGATGCCAATGTCTCTTCTATGTAATGATTTCCTTTGCCTTGGATAACTTCCCAGTAGTAGGATTGCTGGATCATACAGTAGTTCTATTTATCTTTTTTTGAGAGGGAATTTCCCTCTTGTCACCCACACTGGAGTGCAATGTTGCCATCTCAGCTCCCTGCAACCTCTGCCTCCTGGGTTCAAGTGATTCTCCTGCCTCAGCCTCTCAAGTAGCTGGGATTACAGGCACACACCACTATGCCCAGCTAATTTTTGTATTTTTGGTAGAAACAGGGTTTCACCATGTTGGCCAGGCTGGTCTTGAACTCCTGACCTCAGGTGATCCACCCACCTCGGCTTCCCAAAGTGCTGGGATTACACGTGTGAGCCACTGTGCCCAGTCCTATTTGTCATTTTTAAAGGGAGCTCCATACTGTTCTCCATAGTGGCTGTAAGCGTTGCATTCTCACCAACAGTGTGTACAAGCTCCCTTTTCTTGGCCAAGTGCGGTGGCTCATGCCTATAATCCCAGCACTTTGGGAGGTTGAGGCAGGAGGATCACTTGATCCCAGGAGTTTGAGACCATCCTGGGCAACACAGCGAGACTCCATCTCTAAAAAAAAAAAAAAAAGAAAGAAAGAAAAATTCCCTTTTCTCTGCATCCTCACCAGCATTTGTTGTTTTTTGTCTTTTTGAAATTGTCATCCTAACTGGGGTGAGATAATACCTCACTGTGGTTTTGATTTGCATTTCCCTGATGATTGGTGATATTGAGCATTTTTCATATATTTGTTGGATTTGACCATTTGTATATCTTCTTCTAAGAAGTTTCTATTTCTATTATTTGCCCATTTTAAAATCAGATTATTTGTTATTTTGCTGTTGTGATGTTTCAGTTCCTTGTATATTCTGCATATTAATCTCCTGTCAGATGAGTAGTGTGCACATCTTTTCTCTCATTCTGTAGGTTGTCTTTTCACTCTGTTGATTGTTTCCTTTGCTGTGCAGAAGCTTTTTAGTTTGATATAATTCTATTTGCTTATTTTTGCTTTTTTTCCCTATACTTTTGAGGTCTGATTCATAAAATCTTCTCCCAGACCAATGTCCTGAAGCATTTTCCCTATGTTTTCTTCTAGCAGTATTATTGTTTTGGGTTTTACATTTGGGTCTTTGATCCATGTTCAGTAGATTTTTGTATAGGGTGAGAGGTGGGGGTCTAGTATCATTCTTCTCTATATGCATATCTAGTTTATCTAGACACATTTTTTAGAGAGACTGTCCCTTCCCCCATGAGTGTTCTTGGCACCTCTGTTAAAAATCAGTTGGCTGTAGATATGTGGACTGCTTTTGGGGTTCTCTATTTTGTTCTATTGGTCTATGTGTCTGTTTCATGCCAGTAACATGCGTTTTGATTACTCCAGGTTTGTAGTATATTTTGAGGTCTGGTAGTGTGATGACTCCAGCTTTTTTCTTTTGCTCAGGATTGCTTTGGATACTTGGGGTCTTTTGTGGTTCCATACGAATTTTAGGATTTTTTTTCTATTTCTGTGAAGAAGGTCATTGTTATTTTAATAGCAATTGCAGTTAATCTGTAGATTACTAGGGGAGAGTATTGTCATTTTAAGAATATTAATTATTTTATTTCAATCCATGAGCTTGAGACATCTTTCCTTTTTTTTTTTTTTTTCTTTTTGAGATGGGGTCCCACTCTGTCACCCAGGCTGGAGGCTGGAGTGCAGTGGTGCAATCTTGGCTCACTGCAATCGCTCCCTCCTGGGCTCAAGAGATCCTCCCACTTCAGCCTCTCCAGTAGCTGGGACTACAGGCATGTGCCGTCGTGCCTAGCTAATTTTTGTAGTTTTTGTGAGATGGGTTCTTACTGTGTTGTCCAGACTGGCCTGGAACTCCTGGACTCAAGTGTTCTGCCTGCCTTGGCCTACCAAAGTGCTGGGATTACAGGAGGGAGCCACTGCACCTGGCTGTCTTTCCATTTTTTTGGTCTCCTCTTCAATTTCTTTCATCAGTGCTTTGTATTCCTCATAGAGGTCTTTTGCTTCCTTGGTTAAATTTATACCTAGGTATTTTATTTCATTTTATAGCTGTCATAAATGGGATTGCCTTCTTGATTTCTTTATCAGCTATTTAATTGTTCATATATAGGAGCGCCACTGATTTTTGTATATTAATTTTTATCTTACAACTGTACTAAATTTGTTTACCAGTGCTAAGTTTTTTGGTAGCATCTTTAGGTTTTTCTATATGTAAAATCATGTTGTCTGCAAACAGGAACAATTTGACTTTCTCCTTTCCCATTTGGATGCCCTTTATTTCTTGCCTGATTGCTCTGGCTAGGAGTTCCAGTACTATGTTGAATAGGAGTGATAAAAGTGAGCAACCTTGCCTTTTTTTTTTTTTGTGATAGAGTCTCACTCTACTCCCAGGCTGGAGTGCAGTGGCCCAATCTTGGCTCACTGCAACCTCTGCCTCCCGGGTTCAAGCAATTCTCATGCCTCAGCCTCCCAAGGAGCTGGGACTACAGGTGTGCCACCACACCTGGCTAATTTTTTGTATTTTTAGTAGAGACAGGATTTCACCATGTTGGCCAGGCTGGTCTCGAACTCCTGGGCTCAAGTGATCTGCCTGCCTCAGCCTCCCAAAGTGCTGAGATTACAGGTGTGAGCCACTATGCCCGGCTGGCAACTTTGTCTTGTTCCAATTCTTAGAGGAAAATCTTTTAGCTTTTCCCTATTCAGTGAGATGTTAGCTGAGGGTTGTCTTATATAGCCTTCATTATGCTGAGGTACTTTCTTTCTATACCTAATTTATTAAGGGTTTTCATCTTGAAGGGATGTTGTGTTTTATCAGAAGCTTGTTCTGCATCTATTGAGATGATAATAAGCTTTTTGTCCTTAATTCTATTGATGCAATATATAACATTTATTAATATGCATATGTTGAACCGTTTTTACTTTCCTGGAATACATTCCGTGTGATCACTGCGTTTTATCTTTTTGATATGTTATTGGATTTGGTTTGCTAGTATTTTGTTGAAGATGTTTGCATCCGTGTTCATCAGAGATACTGGCCTGTAGTTTTCTTTGTTTATTGTGTTGATTCTGGAATTGGGGTCATTCTGGCCTCATAGAATGCGTTAAGAAGAATTCTCTCTGCTTCAACATTTTGGAGTATGAGAAAAATTGGTATTAATCATTTAAAGGTTTGCCCGGGTGCAGCGGCTCATGTCTGTAATCCCAGCACTTTGAGAAGCTGAGGAGGGCAGATCACCTGAGGTCAGGAATTCGAGACCAGGCTGGCCAACATGGCAAAACCCCATCTCTACCAAAAATACAAAAATAAGCTGGGTGTGGTGGCATGCGCCTGTAGTCCCAGCTACTCAGGATGCTGAGGCAGGAGAATCACTTGAATCTGAGAGGCAGAGACTGCAGTGAGCTGGGATCACACCATTGCACTCAGGCCTGGGCAACAGAGCAAGACTCTGTTTCAAAAAAAAAATTCTTTAAAGGTTTGGTAGAACTCAGCAGTGAAGCCACCTGGTCCTGGACTTCTCTTTGTTGAAGTACTTTTTATTAGTGATTCAATCTCATTGCTTGTTATTGACTTGTTCAGGTTTTCTATTTCTTCTCAGCAGGTTGTATGTGTCCAGGAATTTATCCATTTCCTCCAGGCTTTCTAATTTATTGGCACATCATTGTGCATAGTTGTCACTAATGAGTCTTTATATTTCTATGGTATCCATTGTGGTATCTTCATTTTTGGCTTTTGATTTTATTTATTTGGATCTTCTCTCTTTTTTTCTTAGTCTAGCTAATGGTTTTTTGATTTTGTTTATCTTTTCAAAAACCAAACTTTTTGTTTCATTTATCTTTTGTGTTTTGTTTTTTTTAAAGTCTTCATTTTGTTTATTTCTGCTCTGTTCTTATTATTTCTTTCCTTCTAATTTTGGGTTTGGTTATTTCTTTCCTTCTACTAATTTTGAGTTCTTGCTTTTCTAGTTCCTTGAGGTGCCATTAGGTTATTAGAAATCTTAGAAATCTTTCTAGTTTTTAGATGTGGGCGTTATTGCTATAAACTTGCCTCTTAATACTGCTTTTGTTATGTCCCATAAGATTTTTTTTGTTTTTAGTTTTGTTTTGTTTTGAGATGGAGTCTTGCTCTGTCACCTAGGCTAGAGTACAGTGGCACGATCTTGGCTCACTGCAACCTCCACCTCCCAGGTTCAAGCAATTCTCCTGCCTTAGCCTCCCAAGTAGCTGGGATTACAGCTGTCTGCCACCACACCTGGCAATTTTTTTTTTTTTTTGTATTTTTGGTAGAGACGGGGGTTTCACCATGTTGGCCAGGCTGGTCTCAAACTCCTAACCTCGTGATCCGCCTGCCTCAGCCTCCCAAAGTGCTGGGATTACAGGCGTGCGTCACTGCATCCAGCCAAATTTTGATACATTGCCTTTCTTTCTTTCTCTTTCCCTTTCTTTCTTTCTTTCTTTCTTTCTTTCTTTCTTTCTTTCTTTCTTTCTTTCTTTCTTTCCTTCCTTCCTTCCTTCCTTCCTTCCTTCTTTCTTTCTTTCTTGTTTTTGAGTTGAAAAGCTTTGTTAAAGCAAATTTGCACTGGTTTATGAAACTTCCTGAAGTATTTTAAGATGCTATCCACTAAAACTATGCCTTAAAAGTTAGCTTTTCTAAAAAAACACATGTTCATCTTCACAAGGGCAATTTTCATGTATTAAACTGTGTATAGTGTTTTAAAGAGCTATATTCCTCAAAATAAACTATATAAAAAAGATTAAAAGTCCTCTTCATTTATTTCCTCTAAGTTCCATGCCTTTCCAAAGAGGCAGATATCTTATGCTTAGAATCCCCTCCTGCACCACCCATCCCCCCAAAAGAATCCCTTTATTATGACCTTTTCTTCTACCACACAATAGTCAGTTTGATTTTATCCATGACTGGATTACTATATACATATCCCCATTTTCTATGACTTAAGTTTCCCTCTCTTCATTTATGTAGTTTTCTATCATCAATGAAAAGTCAAGAGAGATGTGAATCTGATCTTATTTGTTACTCAAAAAATCTTATTTCTGACTGGATTCAGACTTGGAAGCAGAAGCTCGCAGAGAGGAAAGGCTGTGTCTCTTGGCAATTTGTTCCTGGGGCTTCTCTTTAGCCTCCTTCATGCTCTTGGCCAAAAGTTTAGCGTATTCTGCAGCCTCTTCCTTATTTTTCTTAGTATGCTGCTTCTTCAGAGCAATACACCACCAATTGCACTGCAGGACATGTGGAGTAACAAGACGCTGAATCTTGGGTGCTTTGGTCCTAGGTTTCTTACCTTCTTTGTTTAAGGGCTTTCTTAAAACATACTAGTGGACATCATTTTCTTTAGAGAGATTGAAAAGTTTGAGGATTCTGCTAGCTCTTTTGAGCCCCAGGCAATGAGGCACCGTAATATCAGTCTGTCCAGGAATATCTTTCTCTCCCTTTTTTACAATAACCAAGTTGAGAATGCTAAGATTGGCATCCACAATGCAACCACAAACTGATTTTCTTTCTTTCTTTCTCCAGTTCTCCTTGGTCTGTAAGAGGACCTTACTCAATAGCAGGTGGACATGGCCATGGGTCATGACACCCTTCTTCATGGGGAAACCTTGTTTGTAGTGCTCACCACTGATTTGGACCACATAACCCTTCCATTCTTCACCCAGAGCATCAGCAGCTACTTCTGTGGCCATAGGCTTCTCATAAAAAGTACGAAGTTTGAGTTCCTCTTCAATGAGTTTCTGGCCATCAGTGGCTGGGAAGGAGATGCTCAGTTCATCTTGAAGCAGCTGAATGCCTCCACGGAGCCATGGAAAAGAGTAATACGTTGTGTTTCTAGTTTTATTTGCTTCAAGGAATTTTTTTGATTTCCTGCTTAATTTCTTCTTTGACCCATTGGCCATTAGGGAGCATGTGGCTTAATTTTCGTATATTTGTATAATTTTAAATGTTCTCCTTGTTATTGATGCCTAGTTTTATTACACTGTGGTCAGATAAGATACCTGATATGATTTTTTTTTTTTTGAGACAGAGTCTTACTCTGTCGCCCAGTGTTGGGAACAGGCCCCCAAATCTGGCCATAAACTGCCCCCAAAACTGACCATAAACAAAATCTCTGCAGCACTGTGACATGTTCGTGATGGCCATGACACCCACACTGAAGGTTGTGGGTTTACCAAAATGAGGGCAAGGAACACCTGGCCCAACCAGGGTGGAAAACCGCTTAAGGTGTTCCTAAGCCACAAACAATAGCATGAACGATCTGTGCCTGAAGGACATGTTCCTGCTGCAGATAACTAGCCAAAGCCCATCCCTTTGTTTTGACCCATCCCTTTGTTTCCCATTTTAGTTAGTCTATAATCTATAGAAACAATGCTTATCACTGGCTTGCTGTCAATAAATATGTGGGTAAAACTCTGTTCGTGGCTTTCAGCTCTGAAGGCTGTCAGCCCCCTGATTCCTTACTCCACACTCTATATTTCTATGTGTGTGTCTAATTCCTCCAGTGCCACTGGGTTAGGGTCTCCACAACCGAGCTGGTCTCTGCACCCAGGCTGCAGTGCAGTGGCATGATTTTGGCTCACCAAAACCTCTGCCTCCTGAGTTCAAGCAATTCTCCTGCCTCAGCCTCCTGAGTAGCTGGGATTACAGGTGTATGCCACCACACCCAGCTAATTTTTGCATTTTTTAGTAGAGACCTGGTTTCACCATGTTGGCCAGGCTGGTCTCGAACTCCTGACCTCAGGTAATCCGCCCACCTGGGCCTCCCAAAGTGCTGGGATTATAGGTGTGAGCCACTGCACCCGGCTTTGATGTGATTTTTTAATTGTTGTTGTTTTGAGACAGTCTCACTCTGTCACGCAGGCTGAAGTGCAGTGGCCTGATCTCGGCTCACCACAACCTCCAACCTCCAGAGTTCAAGTGATTCTCCTGCCTCAGTCTCGATAGAAGCTGGGATTACAGGAGCCTGCCATCATGCCCAGCTAATTTTTGAATTTTTAGTAGAGACAGGATTTCCCTGTGTTGGCCAGGCTGGTCTTGAACTCCTGACCTCAAGTGATCTGCCTGCCTTGGCATCCCAAAGTGCTGGGATTACACGTGTGAGCCACCACACCTGGCCCAGCCTTGATACGATTTTGATTACAATTTTTTTAAAGACTCTTTTTTTGTTTTATGTCCTAACATGTGGTTAATCCTGGAGAATGTTCCGTGTGCTAATAAGAGTGTGTATTCTGCAGCTGATGAGTAAAATGTACTGTAAATGTCTCTCAGGTGCATTTGGTCTGTGGCGCTGTTTAAATCTGATGTATCTTTGTTGATTTTCTGTCTAGATGATCTTTCCAATGGTAAGTATGGGGTGTTGAGGTCCTCAACTATTATTGCATTACAGTCTATCTCTCTCTTTAAATCTAATAATATTTCTCTTATATATCTGAGTGCTCCAGTGTTGGGTGTATGTATATTTAAAATTGTCATATTATTGTGCTGAATTGATGTTTCTATTATTATATAATGGTCATCTTTGTTTCTTCTTTTTTTAATTTTATTATTATTATACTTTAAGTTTTAGGGTACATGTACACAACGTGCAGGTTTGTTACATATGTATACATGTGACATGTTACTGTGCTGCATCCATTAACTCCTCATTTAGCATTAGGTATATCTCCTGATGCTATCCCTCTCCCCTCCCCCACCCCACAACAGTCCCCGGTGTGTGATGTTCCCTTTCCTGTGTCCATGTGTTCTCATTGTTCAATTTCCACCTATGAGTGAGAACATGTGGTGTTTGGTTTTTTGTCCTTGCGATAGTTTGCTGAGAATGATGGTTTCCATTTTCATCCATGCCCCTACAAAGGACATGAACTCATCATTTTTTATGGCTGCATAGTATTCCATGGTGTATATGTGCCACATTTTCTTAATCCAGTCTATCATTGTTGGACATTTAGGTTGGTTCCAAGTCTTTGCTATTGTGAATAGTGCCGCTATAAACATATGTGTGCATGTGTCTTTATAGCAGCATGATTTATAATCCTTTGGGTATATACCCAGTAATGGGATGGCTGGGTCAAATGGTATTTCTAGTTCCAGATCCCTGAGGAATCGCCACACTGACTTCCACAATGGTTGAACTAGTTTACAGTCCCACCAACAGTGTAAAAGTGTTCCTATTTCTCCACATCCTCTCCATCACCTGTTGTTTCCTGACTTTTTAATGATCACCATTCTAACTGGTGTGAGATGGTATCTCATTGTAGTTTTGATTTGCATTTCTCTGATGGCCAGTGATGATGAACATTTTTTCATGTGTTTTTTGGCTGCATAAATGTCTTCTTTTGAGAAGTGTCTGTTCATATCCGTTACCCACTTTTTGATGGGGTTGTTTGTTTTTTTCTTGTAAATTTGTTGGAGTTCATTGTAGATTCTGGATATTAGCCCTTTGTCAGATGAGTAGGTTGTGAAAATTTTCTCCCATTCTGTAGGTTGCCTGTTCACTCTGATGGTAGTTTCTTTTGCTGTGCAGAAGCTCTTTAGTTTAATTAGATCCCATTTGTCTATTTTGGCTTTCGTTGCCATTGTTTTTGGTGTTTTAGACATGAAGTCCTTGCCCATGCCTATGTCCTGAATAGTATTGCCTAGTTTTTCTTCTAGGGTTTTTATGGTTTTAGGTCTAACATTTAAGTCTTTAATCCATCTTGAATTAATTTTTGTATAAGGTTTAAGGAAGGGATCCAGTTTCAGCTTTCTACATATGGCTAGCCAGTTTTCCCAGCACCATTTATTAAATAGGGAATCCTTTCCCCATTGCTTGTTTTTCTCAGGTTTGTCAAAGATCAGATAGTTGTAGATATGCAGCATTATTTCTGTGGGCTCTGTTCTGTTCCATTGGTCTATATCTCTGTTTTGGTACCAGTATCATGCTGTTTTGGTTACTGTAGCCTTGTAGTATAGTTTGAAGTCAGGTAGCATGATGCCTCCAGCTTTGTTCTTTTGGCTTAGGATTGGCTTGGCGATGCGGGCTCTTTTTTGGTTCCATATGAACTTTAAAGTAGTTTTTTCCAATTCTGTGAAGAAAGTCATTGGTAGCTTGATGGGGATGGCATTGAATCTATAAATTACCTTGGGCAGTACGGCCATTTTCACGATATTGGTTCTTCCTACCCATGAGCGTGAAATGTTCTTCCATTTGTTTGTATCCTCTTTTATTTCATTGAGAAGTGGTTTGTAGTTCTCCTTGAAGAGGTCCTTCATATCCCTTGTAGGTTGAATTCCTAGGTATTTTATTCTCTTTGAAGCAATTGTGAATGGGAGTTCACTCATGATTTGGCTCTCTGTTTGTCTGTTATTGATGTATAAGAATGCTTGTGATTTTTGTACATTGATTTTGTATCCTGAGACTTTGCTGAAGTTGTTTATCAGCTTGAGGAGATTTTGGGCTGAGACGATGGGGTTTTCTAGATATACAATCATGTCATCTGCAAACAGGGACAATTTGACTTCCTCTTTTCCTAATTGAATACCCATTATTTCCTTCTCCTGCCTGATTGCCCTGGCCAGAACTTCCAACACTATGTTGAATAGGAGTGGTGAGAGAGGGCATCCCTGTCTTGTGCCCATTTTCAAAGGGAATGCTTCCAGTTTTATTCAGTATGATATTGGCTGTGGGTTTGTCATAAATAGCTCTTATTATTTTGAGATACATCCCATCAATACCTAATTTATTGAGAGTTTTTAGCATGATGTGTTGTTGAATATTGTCAAAGGCCTTTTCTGCATCTATGGAGATAATCATGTGGTTTTTGTCTTTGGTTTTGTTTATATGCTGGATTACAT
Source organism: Pongo abelii (assembly GCF_028885655.2). Classification (NCBI taxonomy): domain Eukaryota; kingdom Metazoa; phylum Chordata; class Mammalia; order Primates; family Hominidae; genus Pongo; species Pongo abelii. The sequence goes on from NC_071998.2 coordinate 76,869,078, forward strand.
TTATTGATTTGTGTATATTGAACCAGCCTTGCATCCCAGGGATGAAGCCCACTTGATCATGGTGGATAAGCTTTTTCATGTGCTGCTGGATTCGGTTTGCCAGTATTTTATTGAGGATTTTTGCATCGATGTTCGTCAAGGATATTGGTCTAAAATTCTCTTTTTTGGTTGTGTCTCTGCCCGGCTTTGGTATCAGGATGATGCTGGCCTCATAAAATGAGTTAGGGAGGATTCCCTCTTTTTCTATTGATTGGAATATTTTCAGAAGGAATGGTACCAGCTCCTCTTTGTACCTCTGGTAGAATTTGGCTGTGAATCCATCTGGTCCTGGACTTTTTTTGGTTGGTCAGCTATTGATTATTGCCTCAATTTCAGAGCCTGTTATTGGTCTATTCAGAGATTCAACTTCTTCCTGGTTTAGTCTTGGGAGGATGTATGTGTCGAGGAATCTATCAATTTCTTCTAGATTTTCTAGTTTATTTGCATAGAGGTGTTTATAGTATTCTCTGATGGTGGTTTGTATTTCTGTGGGATCGGTGGTGATATACCCTTTATCATTTTTTATTGCATCTATTTGATTCTTCTCTCTTTTCTTCTTTATTAGTCTTGCTAGTGGTCTATCAATTTTGTTGATCTTTTGAAAAAGCCAGCTCCTGGTTTCATTAATTTTTTTGAAAGGTTTTTTGTGCCTCTATTTCCTTCAGTTCTGCCATGATCTTAGTTATTTCTTGCCTTCTGCTAGCTTTTGAATGTGTTTGCTCTTGCTTTTCTAGTTCTTTTAATTGTGATGTTAGGGTGTCAATTTTAGATCTTTCCTGCTTTCTCTTGTGGGCATTTAGTGCTATAAATTTCCCTCTAAACACTGCTTTGAATGTGTCCCATAGATTCTGGTATGTTGTGTCTTTGTTCTCGTTGGTTTCAAAGAACATCTTTATTTCTGCTTTCATTTCATTATTTACCCAGCAGTCATTCAGGAACAGGTTGTTCAGGTTCCATGTAGTTGAGCAGTTTTGAGTGAGTTTCTTAATCTGAGTTCTAGTTTGATTGCACTGTGGTCTGAGAGACCGTTTGTTACAATTTCTGTTCTTTTACATTTGCTGAGGAGTCTTTACTTCTAACTGTGTGGTCAATTGTGGAGTAGGTGTGGTGTGGTGCTGAAAAGAATGTATATTCTGTTGATTTGGGATGGAGAGTTCTGTAAATGTCTATTAGATCTGCTTGGTGCAGAGCTGAGTTCAACTCGTGGGTATCCTTGTTAACTTTCTGTCTCGTTGATCTGTCTAATGTTGACAGTGTGGTGTTAAAGTCTCCCATCATTATTGTGTGGGAGTCTAAGTCTCTTTGTAGGTCACTAAGGACTTGCTTTATGAATCTGGGTGCTCTTGCATTGGGTACATATATATTTAGGATAGTTAGCTCTTCTTGTTGAATTGATCCCTTTACCATTATGTAATGGCCTTCTTTGTCTCTTTTGATCTTTGTTGGTTTAAAGTCTGTTTTATCAGAGACTAGGATTTCAACCCCTGCCTTTTTTTGTTTTCCATTTGCTTGGTAGATCTTCCTCCACCCCTTTATTTTGAGCCTATGTGTGTCTCTGCATGTGAGATGAGTCTCCTGAATACAGCACACTGATGGGTTTTGACTGTTTATCCAATTTGCCAGTCTGTGTCTTTTAATTGGAGCATTTAGCCCATTTACATTTAAAGTTAATATTGTTATGTGTGAATTTGATCCTGTCACTATGATGTTAGCTGGTTATTTTGCTCGTTAGTTGATGCATTTTCTTCCTAGCCTCGATGGTGTTTACAATTTGGCATGTTTTGCAGTGGCTGGTACCAGTTGTTCCTTTCCATGTTTAGTTCTTCCTTCAGGAGCTCTTTTAGGGCAGGCCTGGTGGTGACAAAATCTCTCAGCATTTGCTTGTCTGTAAAGGATTTTATTTTTCCTTCACTTATGAAGATTAGTTTGGCTGGATATGAAATTCTGATTGAAAATTCTTTTCTTTAAGAATGTTGAATATTGGTCCCCAGTCTCTTCTGGTTTGTAGAGTTTATGCCAAGAGATCAGCTGTTAGTCTGATGGGCTTCCCTTTGTGGGTAACCTGACCTTTCTCTCTGGCTGCCCTTATCATTTTTTCCTTCATTTCAACTTTGGTGAATCTGACAATTATGTGTCTTGGAGTTGCTCTTCTTGAGGAGTATCTTTGTGGCATTTTCTGTATTTCCCGAATTTGAATGTTGGCTTGCCTTGCTAGATTGGGGAAGTTCTCCTGGATAATATCCTGCAGAGTGTTTTCCAACTTGGTTCCATTCTCCCTGTCACTTTCAGGTACACCAATCAGACGTAGATTTGGTCTTTTCACATAGTCCCATATTTCTTGGAGGCTTTGTTTCTTTTTATTCTTTTTTCTCTAAACTTCTCTTCTCGCTTCATTTCATTCATTTCATCTTCCATCACTGATACCCTTTCTTCCAGTTGATCGCGTTGGCTACTGAGGCTGCTGCATTTGTCATGTAGCTCTCATGCCTTGGTTTTCAGCTCCATCAGGTCCTTTAAGGACTTCTCTGCATTGGTTATTCTAGTTAGCCATTCGTCTAATTTTTTTTCAAATTTTTTAACTTCTTTGCCATTGGTTTGAATTTCCTCCTGTAGCTCAGAGTAGTTTGATCATCTGAAGGCTTCTTCTCTCAACTCGTCAAAGTCATTCTCCATCCAGCTTTGTTCCATTGGTGAGGAGCTGCATTCCTTTGGAGGAGAAGAGGCGCTCTGCTTTTTAGAGTTTCCAGTTTTTCTGCTCTGTTTTTTCCCCATCTTTGTGGTTTTATCTACTTTTGGTCTTTGATGATGGTGACGTACAGATGGGTTTTTGGTGTGGATGTCCTTTCTGTTTGTTAGTTTTCCTTCTAACAGACAGGACCCTCAGCTGCAGGTCTGTTGGAGTTTGCTAGAGGTCCACTCCAGACCCTGTTTGCCTGGGTATCAGCAGTGGTGGCTGCAGAACAGCAGATATTGGTGAACCACAAATGCTGCTGCCTGATCGTTCCTCTGAAAGTTTTGTCTCAGAGGAGTACCTGGCCGTGTGAGGTGTCAGTCCGCCCCTACTGTGGGGTGCCTCCCAGTTAGGCTACTCGGGGGTCAGGGACCCACTTGAGGAGGCAGTCTGCCCACTCTCAGATCTCAAGCTGCGTGCTGGGAGAAGCACTACTCTCTTCAAAGCTGTCAGAGAGGGACACTTAAGTCTGCAGAGGTTACTGCTGTCTTTTTGTTTGTCTGTGCCCTGCCCCCAGAGTTGGAGCCTACAGAGGCAGGCAGGCCTTCTTGAGCTGTGGGCTCCACCCATTTCGAGCTTCCCGGCCGCTTTGTTTACCTAATCAAACAACTAACTCGGCAATGGCAGGCGCCCTTCCCCCAGCCTTGCTGCTGCCTTGCAGTTTGATCTTGGACTACTCTGCTAGGAATGAGTGAGATTCCATGGGCATAGGACCCTCTGAGCCAGGTGAGGGATATAATCTCCTGGCGTGCCATTTTTTAAGCCCGTTGGAAAAGCACAGTATTAGGGTGGGAGTGACCCGATTTTCCAGGTGCCACCTGTCACCGTTTTCTTTGACTAGGAAAGGGAATTCCCTGACCCCTTGTGCTTCCCGGGTGAGGCGATGCCTTGCCCTGCTTTGACTCGTGCATGGTGCACTGCTCCCACTGTCCTGCACCTACTGTCTGGCACTCCCCAGTAAGATGAACCTAGTACCTCAGTTGGAAATGCGGAAATCACCTGTCTTCTGTGTCGCTCACGCTGGGAGCTGTAGACCGGAGCTGTTCCTATTTGGCCATCTTGGCTCCTCCCTCCTCTTTATTTCTTCTTACAACTTTTAACTTTAAGTCTATTTTGTCTGATATAAATGTAGCTACTCTTGCTCACTTTTATTTTCATTTGCAAGGAATATCTTTTTTCATCCCTTCACTTTTATTCTATGTGTATCTTTATAAATGAAGTAAGTTTCCTGTAGCTGAATAGAGTTGGGTATTGGGTTTAAAAAAATACATTCAGCCAGTCTATATCTTCTAAATGGGGAATTTAATTCATTATATTCAAGCTTATTGTTGATAGGTAAAGACTTAATCCTGCCATTTTATTGATTGTTTCCTGGTTGTTTTGTAAATCCTTTGTTTCTTAACTACCTCTCATGTGGTTTATTTTTGTGGTTGGGTGGCTTTCTATACTGATAAGGTTTGATTCCTTTCGTTTTTCCTTTGCTTATTGGCTTTACCAGTGAATTTTATAGTTTTGTGTGTTTTTATGATGGTGGTTATCTTCTTTTCACTTCCAGATGTAAGAGTCTCTTGAGCATTCCTTGTAAGTTTGGTCTAGTGGTGACGAATTCCCTTAGATTTTGCTTGTCTGTGAAAGATTTTATTTCTCCATCATTTTTGAAGGAAAGCTTTGCTGTGTACAATATTCTTGGCCAATAGTTTATCTTTCATGACTTTGAATATATCATCCTGTTCTCTCCTGGCCTGAAAGTTTTCTGCAAACAAATTCACTGTTAGTCTAGTGGAGATTCCCTTATACTTGACTTGATGCTTTTGTCTCGTTGCTTTTAAAATTCTTTTTTTTGGTTTTGACTTTTGACAATTTGAGTATAATGTGCATCAGAGAGAACCTGTCTGGATTGAATATATTTGGGGTTGTTTGAGCTTCTTGAACCTGGATGTCTATCTCATTCTCAAGAGTTGGGAAGTTTTCTGATATTATTTCATTAAGTATGTTTTTCTCACCTTTTTTCTTCTCTTCTCCTTCTAGAATGTCAACAATATGTGTATTTTTTTCACTTAGTGGTGTTGCATAAATCCTGTAGGCTTTCTTTATTCTTTTATTATTTTTTTCCTTTTGGTGTACCTGTGTTATTTCAAAAGTCCTTTCTTCCAGTTCAGAAATTCTTTCCTCTGCTCAGTCTAGTTTGTTGTTGAAGCTCTCTTATTCATTGAATTCTTTGGCTACAGGATTTCTGTTTGGATCTTTTTATTGATATATATCTCTTTGTTGAATTTCTTATTCAAATACTAAATTGTTTTCCAAATTTTGTTGAATTGTCTATCTATATTCTCTTATATCTCACTGAGCTTCTTTAAGATTATTATTTTGAATCCTTTTCTGGTATTTCATATATTTCCTTATGATTGGGGCCTGTTACTGGAGAATTATTATTTTCCTTTGGTGGTGACATGTTTCCTTGCTGTTTCATGGTTGATGTGCCCTTACGTTGATTTCTATGCATCTTAAGGAAAAGTAGCCTCTTTGTATTTCACAGAATAGGCTTTGTATGAAAAGACTTGTTCAGATGAATGGGTCTTAGAGTGTTGGTTTGGTGGGGTGTATTGGCCTTGGTTCGAGGTTGATACAGTAGTGTAGTCTGTGTAATTTACTCAGTTGTAATCCACACTAGTGGTGCTTATATTTCTCAGTGGCCTACGAGGAGAGAGTTTGTGGTGATGGCAGTGCAGCTTTGCCAGGTTCTGCACACATGTACATAGGCATCCCTCTGGCCCAAGGATATATTGGATTTTTGGAGGCTCTGAGGCCTTTCCTGCTTGGGGGAGGGTAACTGGCAGTGATTTGGCCACCTCAAGGGTATATTTGCCCTGGATGGTACTGGCCAACTGTTCCTCCAGCTGGAAGTTTGGTGAGGGTAGGGGGAGTTAGTTACCCTTTTGCACAGAACCAGAGTCACAGCTGATCCTGGGACCATGCTCTGTACAGCTAGGGTTGTGACATTCAGCCACCTATGTGGGCTTGGTGGAATGAGGATGGAGCCCCAGTGCTGGAGAGCTGCAGTGGCTACTGGACCCCAGAGCAGAGTCCACTCTAGAGGGGGGCTCTGCTCTCAAGACAGTGCTGTGCTACAACACCTTGGCTCACAGCGGGTGAGTGGTTGGGTGGTGCACACCTTATCCTACTAATCTGGGGCAATGCAGCTGTGTGAATTCCCACCAGCTTTCCAAACTGGATTCAGGGCTTGCAAGGATTGTGAGATTCTTCTGATGTAAGGACTTGCAGGTGTTTGTGGAAGCAATAGGGATAGGTGGGGCTCTTCTGCTTGACTTTCCCCTACAATGCGGAGTCTCTTCTGACTCCAGGCAGGTGTGATCCATGTTGGGGAGATGAGGCTACAGAGTCCTGGTGCCTCCATGCTGTCCTCCTCCACTTCTAATCACCACAGCTGTACCTCTACTCCCCCACTGCACTCTAGCACTCTCCCTTCGACACTCCATTCAAATCTTAGCTCTGTAGTTATTGCCTTGGTCCTTTCTTGCTGAGGTGGGGTTCTGAATGTCTGGTGTCTCTTGGCAGGCATCTTGCTGTTTCTTTTCCTAACTCAAAAGGCTTCTTCTTAAATCAGTCCCTTGTAAGGGTGATGCCATAACCCTTAAACCAGGGTTTCTCTACCTCAGGACCATTCTCTTTTTGGGTTGGATAATTCTTTGTTGTGGGTTGCCCTGTGCATGGTAGGATGTTTAGCAGCACTTCTGTCCTCTACCCATTAGATGCCTTCCCCCACATTGTGACACTCAAAAATGTCACATTTTAGGCATTGCCGAATATCTCTGGGGAGCAAAATCACCACCAACTTGAGAACCACTGCCTTAGACCATCAGGTCTACCCTGGAGCTAGGGGCATGGGCCAGCTTGCTTTAAGGGCACTTGAGTTACATGAGAGAGAGTGAGATATTGAATAAAATCTGGGTCCTTTCCTGAAGGAGAAAGGTGAGAATGGATGGCAGCCAACAACGTTCATTATACCTACATTAATCAGATATGTCTCCAGATCTGGAACATATTTCAGCTTTCCTGTAAATCAGGCTATATGTGGGAAAATTGAGAAATATGTTTAGAATTTTGATGTTTGGGCAGAGAAGAACTTCCAGTAAGACATCAACCTTTTTTAGAATATCAAAGGAGACAGAGGATCCTTTTTCTGCCCTATGGTTGGTGGAAGACAGAGAGAGAAGCGCTACAATGCTGTATTGGGAAAGAGGCAACCTTCCCAAGGGTCCTTGGGAAGGTCTACTTATACAGTCTTTGCAAAGACCTTCTTTTAAATTAGGCTTAGACTGGACTTTTCTGACTTCTGTGGCTTGAGGAATAGCAAAGAGCTATCAGGATCTCCTGATTCTCCCTGCCAAACAGTCTCTTAGTTTAAATTATTACAGATATGTTGTGTAAAGCAAAAAAAATTTTATTTCCAGAGCACGTTTTTAAATCTTAGGAAAATCAGTGAGATAGCATACTCATAGTAATTAAAACCTAGGATTTGCTATTCTAGAATGAGTCATTTATTTATTCATTCATTTTATGTATTCAGCAAATGTTGAGTGCCTGATATGTGCCTGTTATGTGAGGAAAACAAAGTCCCAGTTCTTGCAGCGTTGAATATCTGGTAAAGGCAACACATGTCCTGAAATTGAACACCTAAGACCTGACTCAGATGAATGTACTTTCTCCCCTAAAATTGATCTATTCCTGCTCTGGCACCCTACTGGCCTCTAGGAACTATGGAAACAAATCTTGAACTTACCAGTTAGTTTATCTCAATCTTTTCAAATTTAAATGACGTCTTCTCTGGTTCCACCTTTTTTGGATAGATGCCTCATTGTTCAGATTTCCTTCTTCACTCCCTTTGGATGCCCTCTGAGGATGAGATGAGCTACAGTTGTATGATTGGTAAAAAGGGTCCTTAAATACATATCCACAGGCTCGTTGAGAAGCTGTCTCGCTTTTCTGGTCTTTCCAGTCTCTCTCCTTAGCCATCTTGTTGATATCTGATGCTGAGGTTTAAGACTCATGAACTCATGGCATGTTCTCTTGCCTTAGTTCATCTCCAGTGGTTTGCTCCTTTTGACCCACCCTGCACTTTTAGGCCCACTTTCAGAATGGGTGGTCTACCTTTTAACCCTAGGTGTGGCAATCTCTTGGCTACTTTGCCACTTGTCTTCCATGGCAGCATAAAGAATCCAGACACACCTGGATTCCTTCCAAGAACACATAAATCTCAAGTATGCCTGAAAGTCCCAATTTTGGCTTTCCCCTTTTGACCATTCCCTGCTGTTATTTTTACAATGCTGAAAGCATCCTACATTTCCATTAGGTGATCTACTTCCCCCGATTCCATGCTGGGCATGGGTCACCTGCTTTACAATTTGCCCTCAACTAATCTCACCCCCAAAGTGATTGGTGGAAGTTCTGCTTTGCTTCCTGTTGCCATGGAGACCAGCCACCCTGTCTTTCCATCCTCTCCCCACTTCTAAGTCTCAGCCATGTTTTTTTCTGTGGACATTGAATACCCAACTCCCAGCTGTTTCTTAGATCCCACTGCTATGCCTCTCAAACTGTCTCTATGGGAATAGCTCTCTTCTCTCCACACTCATCAAATGCTGTAGACTTCTTGCTAACCATAGACTGGACCTCAGGGCTTGCCCAGGGTTAGACTTTTCTAAACGTCTCCGAGAATTCACTAGATCTGGAAGCTGAGTCCATTCTTGGGCCACAGGGCTACTTCCATAGAGCCTGTAGATCACTCATCACTGCTCAAAGCTGGGGCTATCCTCTGGCTTTCAGACACATCTCTAGGCTATCTTCATCTTTAAAGACTCACCCTGCAGCAGAGGTCAAGAAACTGCTGCCTCCCACCTTATCAATCAGCCATGCACAGATGGAGGTCCCTCTCCTAGCCCTGGACACAGAGATATGATGGAAAGAAATACAGATTCTTCAGAGAATCTCTATCTCCTTCAAAAGGAAATAGAGCTGGTGTTGGGCAGATCTGAGCTGTGTGGGTGATAAAGACAGGGGAGGATGGAAAGAGATTTCTACTGATTGGATAACCACTGGGCTGAAAACTAAGTATATATGTCTGACTGTCTTCTCAAAATTATACAATTTGTGAGTTATACTAGAAAATGAAGGCTTAGACTGGGTGCGGTGGCTCACAACTGTAATCTCAGCACTTTGGGAGGCCGAGGTGGAAGGAACACCTGAAGTCAGGAGTTCGAGACCAGCCTAAACAATATGGTGAAACCCCATCTCTACTAAAAGTACAAAAATTAGCCGGGCATGGTGGTGGGTGCCTGTAGTCCCAGCTACTTGGGAGTCTGAGACAGGAGAATTGCTTGAACCCAGGAGGTGGAGGTCGCAGTGACTTGAGATTGTGCCACCACACTCCAGCCTGGGTGACAGGGTGAGACTCTGTCTCAAAAAAAAAAAAAAAAAAAAAAAAGAGGAAAAAAAAGAAAACGAAGGCTTAAAGAGGTAGAATCATAGGCAGATGGCAATATGATTTTACTGTTCTGTGTGAGACTTCACCAAGGTCTTTCTGACTTCAACGTTTGTATATTTTTTTACTACACCATGCGCCAAGCTCCTGTCACCTGACTGAATCCTCATACCTCAAAGAGCTACTGTTCCTTTCTGGATTGTGTGACCACTATCTGCAACTGGGATTCAGTAGTCTCAAGACCATGGTTCCAGCTCTGCCTCCATTTTGCTTTGATCTTGGGCAAGTTGTTTTCCCTCGTGGGCTTTGGTTTCCCTAACTGTAAGCAAGAGTCAAAGAACATGAAGCCAAACATTATTGTTTTTAATTAATCATGAACAGTTCAATTTTTTCAATTTTTCTCATTGGGGTGTGCATTTTTATAAATTTTTGTATTTATAATGATTTGTTCTTATTGATTATTTGAAATTTAAGTAAAAAGTTAAATTATATATTTTGTGGTTTTTGTTTTTATGTTTAGATTTATCTTCTGTTTGTGAAACTGGATTTTAAATTAGAGTTGTGATATAAAGCTTTCTTTTAAAATGTATAAATTTTTTAAAGTCAAATTTATTACAGAAAATAATTAATAAGTAAATAATTATCCAGAGATGGCAAAAATCATGAAGTTGGTAATTATCTGATTGAACTTTGGAAAGTACTAGGTCTAAGACAGAGATGAGAAAATGCTCAGGATTTAACAGTGATGCTGTCCAACATTTGGACATTAAGAAAAATAAGAGGAACCGGAAAAAGAAGGCCAAACAAGGAGGGGGTTGAGTCATAAGAGGGAAATTAAGAGTGTAACATAATTAGTCCTTGTGCTGAGCTGCTCTGACCGCATGGTTGCCAAATGTATCAAAAAAGCTACTTTTTTTTTTTTTTGGTCACTTCCAAGGTGGCCAAATAGGAACAGCTCTGGTCTGCAGCTCCCAGCAAGATCGACGCAGAAGAAGGGTGATTTTTGCATTTCCAACTGAGGTACCTGGTTCATCTCATTGGGACTGGTTGGAGAGTGGATGCAGCCCATGGAGGATGAGCTGAAGCAAGGCGGGGTGTCACCTCAACCAGGAAGCACAAGGGGTCAGGGGATTTCCCTTTCCTAGCCAAGGGAAGCTGTGACAGACTGTACCTGGAGAAATGGTACACTCCTGACCAAATACGGTGCTTTTCCCACAGTCTTAGCAACTGGCAGACCAGGAGATACCCTCCCGTGCCTGGCTTGGCAGGTCCCACGCCCACGGAACCTTGCTCACTGCTAGAATGGCAGTCTAAGGTTGACTTGTGATGCGGCAGCTTGACCAGTGGGGAGGGGCATCTGCCATTGCTTGAGGCTTGAGTAGCTCACAGTGTAAACAAAGTGACAGGAAGCACAAACTGGGCAGAGCCCACCGCAACTCAGCAAGGCCTACTGCATCTATAGAGTCCCCCTATGGGGACAGGGAATAGTAGATCAAAAGGCAGTAGAGAAAGCTTCTGCAGACTTAAACATCCCTGTCTGACAGCTCTGAAGAGAGCAGTGGTTCTCTCAGCACGGTGTTCGAGCTCTGAGAATGGACAGACTGCCTCCTCAAGCAGGTCCCTAACCCCCGTGTAGCGTGACTGGGAAACACCTCCCAGTAGGGGCTGACAGACACCTCAAACAGGCAGGTGCCCATCTGGGATGAAGCTTCCAGAGGAAGGATCAGGCAGCAATATTTGCAGTTCTGCAGCCTCTGCTGGTTATACCCAGGCAAACAGGGTCTGGAGTGGACCTCCAGGAAACTCCAACAGACCTGCAGCTGATGGGCCTGACTGTTAGAATGAAAACTAACAAACAGAAAGGAATAGCATCAACATCAACAAAAAGGACATCCACACCAAAACCCCATCTATAGGTCACCAACATCAAAGTCCAAAGGTAGATAAAACCACAAAGTTGGGGAGAAACCAGAGCAGAAAAGCTGAAAATTCCAAAACACAGAGTACCTTTTCTGCTCCAAAAGATTGCAGCTCTTTGCCAGCAAGGGAACAAAACTGGATGGAGAATGAGTTTGACGAGTTGACAAAAGTAGGCTTCAGAAGGTCAGTAATAACAAACTTCTCTAAGCTAAAGGAGCATGTTCTAACCCATCGCAAGGAAGCTGAAAACCTTGAAAAAAGGTTAGATGAATGGCTAACAAGAATAAACGGTGTAGAGAAGACCTTAAATGACCTGATGGAGCTGAAAACGATGGCATGAGAACTTCGTGACGCATGCACAAGCTTCAATAGCCGATTCGATCAAGTGGAAGAAAGGATATCAGTGATTGAAAATCAAATTAATGAAATAAAGTGAGAAGACAAGATTAGAGAAAAAGGAGTTTAGAGAAATGAACAAAGCCTCCAAGAAATATGGGACTATGTGAAAAGATCAAATATACATTGATGGTATACCAGAAAGTGACAGGGAGAATGGAACCAAGTTAGAAAACACTCTTCAGGATATTGTCCAGGAGAACTTCCCCAACCTAGCAAGGCGGGCAACATTCAATTTCAGGAAACACAGAGAACACACAAAGATACTCCTTGAGAAGAGCAACCCCAAGACACATAATTGTCAGATTCACCAAAGTTGAAATGAAGGAAAAGATGTTAAGGGCAGCCAGAGAGAAAGGTCAGGTTACCTACAAAGGGAAGCCCATCAGACTAACAGTGGATCTCTCAGCAAAAACCCTACAAGCCAGAAGAAAGTGGGGGCCAATATTCAACATTTTTAAAGAAAAGAACTTTCAGCCCAGAATCTCATATCCAGCCAAACTAAGCTTCATAAGTGAAAGAGAAATAAAATCCTTTACAGACAAGCAAATGCTGAGAGATTTTCTCACCACCAAGCCTGCCTTACAAGAGCTCATGAAGGAAGCACTAAACATGGAAAGGAACAACTGGTACCAGCCACTGCAAAACAAGCCAAATGGTAAAGACCATCGATGCTAGGAAGAAACTGCATCAACTAACGAGCAAAATAACCAGCTAACATCATAATGACAGGATCAAACTCAAACATAACAATATTAACCTTAAATGTAAATGGGCTAAATGTCCCAATTAAAAGACACAGACTGGCAAATTGGATAGAGTCAAGACCCATCAGTGTGCTGTATTCAGGAGACCCATCTCACATGCAAAGATGCACATAGGCTCAAAATAAAGGGATGGAGGAAGATCTACTAAGCAAATGAGCAAAAAAAAGCAGGGGTTGCAATCCTAGTCTCTGATAAAACAGACTTTAAGCGAACAAAGGTGAAATGAGACAAAGAAGGCCATTACATAATGGTAAAGGGATCAATTCACCAAGAAGACTTAACTATCCTAAATATATATATGCACCTATTACAGGAGCACCCAGATTCAAAAAGCAAGTCCTTAGAGACCTACAGACTTAGACTCCCACACAATAATAATGGGAGAATTTAACACCCCACTGTCAATATTAGACAGATCAATGAGACAGGAGGTTAATAAGGATATCCAGGACTTGAACTCAGCTCTGGACCAAGTGGACCTAATAGACATCTACAGAACTCTCCACCCCAAATCAACAGAATATACTTTCTTCTCAGCACCACATCGCACTTATTCTAAAATTGACCACATAATTGGTAGTAAAATACTCCACAGCAAATGTAAAAGAAGAGAAATCATAACAAAATGTCTCTCAGACCACAGTGCAATCAAATTAGAACTCAGGATTAAGAAACTCACTCAAAACTGCACAACTACATGGAAACTGAACAACCTGCTCCTGAATCACTACTGGGTACATAACGAAATGAAGGCAGAAATAAAGATGTTCTTTGAAGCCAATGAGAACAAAGACACAATATACCAGAATCTCTGGGACACATTTAAAGCAGTGTTTAGAGGGAAATTTATAGCACTAAATGCCCACAAGAGAAAGCAGGAAAGATCTAAAATTGACACCCTAACATCACAATTAAAAGAACTAGAGAAGCAAGAGCAAACACATTCAAAAGCTAGCAGAAGGCAAGAAATAACGAAGATCAGAGCAGAACTGAAGGAGATAGAGACACATAAAACCCCTTTAAAAAATCAATGAATCCAGGAGCTGGTTTTTTGAAAAGATCAACAAAATTGATAGATCGCTAGCAAGAATAATAAGGAAGAAAAGAGAGAAGAATCAAATAGATGCAATAAAAAATGATAAAGGGGATATCACCACCAATCTCACAGAAATACAAACGACCATCAGAGAATACTATAAACACCTCCATGCAAACAAACTAGAAAATCTAGAAGAAATGGATAAATTCCTGGACACATAAGCCCTCCCAAGACTAAACCAGGAAGAAGCTGAATCTCTGAATAGACCAACAACAGTTTCTGAAATTGAGGCAATAATTAATAGCCTACCAACCATAAAAAGTCAAGGATAGACAAGATTCACAGCCGAATTCCACCAGAGGTACAAGGAGGAGCTGGTACCATTCCTTCTGAAACTATTCCAATGAACAGAAAAAGAGGGGAATCCTCCCTAACTCATTTTATGAGACTAGCATCATCCTGATACCAAAGCCTGGTGGAGACACACACACAAAATTTTAGGCCAATATCCCTGATGAACATTGATGTGAAAATCCTCAATAAAATACTGGCAAACCGAATCCAGCAGCACATCAAAAAGCTTATCCGCCACGATCAAGTCAGCTTCATCCCTGGGATGCGAGGCTGGTTCCGCATATGCAAATCAATAAATGCAATCCATCACATAAACAGAACCAGTGACAAAAACCACATGATTATCTCAGTAGATGTGGAAAAGGCCTTCGACAAAATTCAACATCACTTCATGCTAAAAACTCTCAATAAACTAGGTACTGATGGAACGTATCTCAAAATAATAAGAGCTATTTATGACAAACCCACAGCCAATATCATACTGAATGGGCAAAAACTGGAAGCATTCCCTTTGAAAACTGGCAGAAGACAAGGATGCCCTCTCTTACCACTCCTATTCAACATAGTGTTGGAAGTTCTGGCTAGGGTAACCAGGCAAGAGAAAGAAATAAAGGGTATTCAATTAGGAAAAGAGGAAGTCAAATTGTCTCTGTTTGCAGATGACGTGATTGTATATTTAGAAAACCCCATCATCTCAGCCCCAAATCTCCTTAAGCTGATAAGCAACTTCAGCAAAGTCTCAGGATACAAAATCAAGGTGCAAAAATCACAAGCATTCCTATACACCAATAATAGACAAATGGAGAGCCAAATCGTGAGTGAACTCCCATTCACGATTGCTTCAAAGAGAATAAAGTGCCTAGGAATCCAACTTAAAAGGGATGTGAAGGACCTCTTCAAGGAGAACTACAAACCACTGCTCAATGAAATAAAAGAGGACACAAACAAATGGAAGAACGTTCCATGCTCATGGATAGGAAGAATCAATATCGTGAAAATGGCCATACTGCCCAAGGTAATTGATAGATTCAGTGCTATCCCCATGAAGCTACCACTGACTTTCTTCACAGAACTGGAAAAAACTAATTTAAGGTTCATATGGAACAAAAAAAGAGCCCATATAGCCAAGACAATCCTAAGCAAAAAGGACAGAGCTGGAGGCATCAAGCTACCTGACTTCAAACTATACTACAAGGCTACAGTAACCAAAACAGCATGGTACTGGTACCAAAACAGATATGTAGACTAATGGAACAGAACAGAAGCCTCATAAATAACACCACACATCTAAGATCATCTGACCTTTGACAAACCTGACAAAAACAAGCAATGGGGAAAGGATTCCCTGTTTAATAAATGGTGCTGGGAAAACTAGCTAGTCATATGTAGAAAGCTGAAACTGGATCCCTTCCTTACACCTTATACAAAAATTAACTCAGGATGGATTAAAGACTTAAATATAAGACCTAACACCATAAATACCTTAGAAGAAAACCTAGGCAATACCATTCAGGACATAGGCATAGGCAAGGACTTCATGACTAAAACACCAAAAGCAATGGCAACAAAAGCCAAAATAGACAAATGGGATCTAATTAAACTAAATTGCTTCTGCACAGCCAAAAAAACCACCATCAGAGTGAACAGGCAACCTACAGAATGGGAGAAAATCTTTGCAATCTACTCATCTGACAAAGGGCTAATATCCAGAATCTACAAAGAACTTAAACAAATTTACAAGAAAAAAACAAACAACCCCATCAAAAAGTGGGTAAAGGATATGAACACACACTTCTCAAAAGAAGACATTTATGCAGCCAAAAAACACATGAAAAAATGCTCATCATCACTGGTCATCAGAGAAATGCAAATCAAAACCACAATGAGATGCCATCTCATGCCAGTTAGAATGGTGATCATTAAAAAGTCAGGAAACAACAGATGGTGGAGAGGATGTGGAGAAATAGGAATGCTTTTACACTGTTGGTAGGAGTGTAAATTAGTTCAACCATTGTGGGAGACAGTGTGGTGATTCCTCAAGGATCTAGAACTAGAAATACCATTTGACCCAGCCATCCCATTACTGGGTATATACCCAAAGGATTACAAATCATGCTACTATAAAGACACATGCACATGTATGTTTTTTGCGGCTCTATTCACAAGAGCAAAGACTTGGAACTAACCCAAATGTCCATCAGTAACAGATTGTATTAAGAAAATATAGCACATATACACCATGGAATACTATGCAGCCATAAAAAAGGATGAGTTGATGTCTTTGCAGGGACATGGATGAATCTGGACACCATCATTCTAAGCAAACTATCACAAGAATAGAAAACCAAACACTGCATGTTTTCACTCACAGTTGGGAGTTGAACAACGAGAACACATGGACACAGGGCGGGGAACATCACACACTGGGGCCTGTTGGGGGCTGGGGGCTTGGGGAGGGATAGCATTAGGAGAAATACCTAATGTAAATGACGAGTTGATGGGTACAGGAAACCAACATGACACATGTATACCTATGTAACAAACCTGCACGTTGTGCACATGTACCGTAGAACTTAAAGTATAATAAAATAAAAAATAATAAAAATAAAAAATAAAAAAGTTACCTCAAGACATCCAGGGTTTCCCTTGGGAGGGGAGAGTCCCCTGCCAGCCTAGGTCAGAACTTTTAACTAATGATATCGGGTGGGGTTAATGCAATGCTTCACATTTCCAGAAGCAATCCCCGCTAGCTATCATTCATTGTTTAGGAGGTGTGATATTCCCTCCTGGGCCAAAGAGGTGGAAGTTGAGAAGGAAGAAAGCAGTGAAGAGAATGAGAAAAGGGAAGAACGTGAAAGTCAAACATGGTGGGAGTAGGAAAAAGCTTGGAAATTCAGTAAGAAAAAATTGAGCCTAAGGCAGAGCTGCACTGCCAATATATAAGGAGAAAATACAGCCGAGGAGTGCCCTTCATTCAAGAAAATAGAGTTCGATGAAACAAAAACAGTAAATAAAAAAGATAAATGGACCTAACCTTGAACTGTCCTGGTTCCTGAACTGGTATGCTTTATCCCCTGGGCATGGAACAGGCCAAAGTGCCTCTCAGTGGGGTTGCCAGAGCAAATAAAGGGTGTCCCACACACTACTTGGAACATTCTTATACCAAAAAAACTGTTCATTGCTTGCCTGAAATTCAAATCTCATTGGGTATTTTGTATTCACTTATTTATTTTGTTTTTGCTTAATTTCTCTGTGAGGGCTTGTGCTCTGGGAAAGGATCAACCCAGAGGAATATTTACTGGCTCTCAGGTTGCCTAACCATGCGATCATCTTGCCGTGACTGTGAAAAAAACTCCCTTTTCTTCTTATTCCCAATGTTTTACTTTGAAAAATGTCAAACCTACAGAAAATTTGTGAGAAATGTACAATGAACTTCCATATGCTATTTATATGTCACTAATTTTACCATTTTTGTCACATTTTCTTCCTTTCTCTCCCTTTGTACGTGTGTATCCTTAGCTGAACCATTTGAGAGTTACAGATATGATACCCAAGCCCCAAAACACTCTGCATGTCTCTCTCAAAAATTAGAATATTTTCCTATATACAAGCATGATGCAAAGATCACACTCGGGTCATATTTAACATTGACACAATACTATTTTCTAATATGCAGTCTATATTTAAATTTCTGCAGTTGGCCCAATACTGCTTTTTAGCATGGTTTCTAATTTTAATTTTCAATTTATATTTTTAGAGACTAGGTCCCGCTGTGCTGCCCAGTCGGTCTCAAACTCCTGGGCTCAAGCGTTCCTCCCATCTCAGCCACCTGAGCAGCTGGAACCACAGGTCCATGCTGCCATGCTCAAGTCAGTTTTTGTTTTTTAATTCAAAGTCTGGGCAATGATCAGACCTTCCATTTGTTTTCATGTCTCTTTAGTGTTCTTTAATGTAAAACAGCTTGCCAGCCCTTTTAAAATTTGTGCATGATATTGACATTTTTGAAGAGTTTAGGCTGGTTCTTCTGCACATGTCTGATTGTTTTCCCATGACTAGACTTTGGTTAAACATTATTGGCAAGAATACTGCACAGGGTGTGGTTGTGTCATGGGTCTCAGTACATTACACAGCAGAGGACCGGTGATGTGAATTGTTTTAAAAATTGGTGATGTTGAATTTGTTCATTTAATTAAGGTAGTGTCTACTGGATTTCCCCATCATAATCATTCCTTTTTTTCTTTGTAATTAAAATATAACAAGTGATGAGATACTTTGAGACTGTGTGAATATCCTGTTTCCCCATCTTTCTCCCAATGGTTTTAGTACCCACAGAT
This sequence comes from Pongo abelii, assembly GCF_028885655.2. Classification (NCBI taxonomy): domain Eukaryota; kingdom Metazoa; phylum Chordata; class Mammalia; order Primates; family Hominidae; genus Pongo; species Pongo abelii. The sequence goes on from NC_071998.2 coordinate 76,887,154, forward strand.
GATTCCTTTGTGAATCATATATTACTGTGGTAGTTATGAAATGGCAATTTTCTTTCTTTTATTTTTTTTTGAGACAGTTTTGCTCTGTTGCCCAGGTTGGAGTGCAGTAGCACCATTTCAGCTAACCACAACCTCCGCCTCCAAGGTTCAGGTGATTCTCCTGTCTCAGCCTCCCAAGTAGCTGGGATTACAGGAGCCTGCCACTATGCCTGGTTAATTTTTGTATTTTTAGTAGAGACAGGTTTCACCATGTTGGCCAGGCTGGTCTTGAACTCCTGACCTCAAGTGATCCACCCACCTTGGCCTCCCAAAGCGCTGAGATTACAGGCATGAACCACCATGCCCAGCCATTAAAATGGCAATTTTCTATTATTTTTTCTTTTTTTGAGACAGGGTCTTGCTCTGTCACCCAGGCTGGAGTGCAGTGGCATGATCTTGGCTCACTGCAACCTCCGCCTCCTGAGTCCTGATTTTCCTGCCTCAGCTTCCTTAGCAGCTGGGATTACAGGTGTGTGTCACCAGGCTCAGCTATTTTTTTGATTTTTAGTAGAGATGGGGTTTCATCATGTTGACCAGGCTGGTTTCTAACTCCTGACCTCAAATGATCTGCCTGCCTCAGCCTCCCAAACTGCTGGGATTACAGGCATGAGCCACTTTGCCTAACTGACAATTTTCTATTTCTATCATTTTATCTATGTTTATTAGTTGGTATTTTTCTATAAAAAGGACTTCCCTTCTCTTCCTAATCCCTTTAACATTTCTTTTTAATATCAGTATTGAACTCATGAATTCTATTTTATTGAGTATGAATTGCCCCAAATTTGATGAGTGGCAGCCCCCATAAACTGGTTCTTGTATCTCTTTGACACATCTTCCTCAGTTTTTGAGCACTTTTAACATTTCTGGCACAATAAGATGTTCCAGGCTCACCTGAAAATGAGCTATGCTTCCAAAGGGTCTGGTGAATGGTATTTAGAGAGCAAGATATGGGTGCTGTGTGTGCTCACTACTCTGTGGCAAAATTGTTTTTAGGGCCTTCCAATGCACAGAACAGGAAAATACTTTGTCAAAATCATGAATCATAATGATACCACCAACTGATACCCAGTCCAATAATATAGGATCTCCCTCCTCTCCTTCCCCTAATCTATATTTGTATCTTTTTTCTCCCACAGTGAAATTCCTGGTACCTCAAAATGTCAATAGATGTTTACTCATTTGCTCATTCTTGCAATATACACAAAATGGTTCCAGAATTGCCTCACCAACACTATTACCAAAAGCAAACCTAGCAAGTAAGTTCAAGATTCTTTTTTTTTTTTTTTTTTGGTCTTAGACTCTTAGACTATATTCCATTAAAGGTGTATAGTCAGAATACTTTCTTGCTGTGTTCAAAAGTTGTTTGGATTAATTCTTTTTTCTTTCCAATCATGTTACCAATTTGATTATAATCAAGTTTATTCATTTCTTTCACTTTCAGGTCTCTGTTCCCCCATTCTTGTTGATTTAATTTTATTTTTTGAATATGTAAAATACCAGTGTGGTTCAAAATTCAAAACAGTTTGAAAGTTATACTGAGACAGGTCTCATCCCCTTTTCATTTTTTTCTGTTCCATTTCCTCAACCCTCACAGGTAACCAAATTCATTTATTTCCTATTTATCCTGTATTTCTTTTTCTTTTTTCTTTTTTTTTTTTTTTTTTGACGAGTCTTGCTCTGTCACCAGGCTGGAGTGCAGTGGTGCGATCTCAGCTCACTGCAACCTCCAGCTCCCGGGGTCAAGCGATTCTCCTGCTTCAGCCTCCCGAGTAGCTGGGACTACAGGCATGCCACCACGCCCAGCTAATTTTTGTGTTTTAGAGACGGGGTTTCACTGTGTTGGCCAGGATGGTCTCGATCTCTTGACCTTGTGATCTGCCTGCCTTGGCCTCCCAAAGTGTTGGGATTACATGCATGAGCCACCGTGCCCGGCCTCTGTATTTTTCTTTTTTAAATAAGTGAATGAATATATATTTTGTCTTTATCACACAAAATGTAGCATACTATATATAGTCCTTTTTCAGTAATATAGTCTGGAAATCAGTTTATATAGTTTAACAGAAATCTTTTTTATATTTGTACCAGAGTTTATCAACCAAACTCTTATGTATGGGCCTTTAGGGTGTTTCCAGTATTTTTCTATTACAAATAATGTTGCAATGAATAACTTTGTGCACGTGTTTTCTTCTGTTGTTGGAGGTGCATTTTCAGGGTAAATTCATAGAAGCATGATTTCTGGATCAAAGGGAAACTGCAAATGTACTTTTGCTAGATGTTGCCCGTTTCCTTTCCATAGATACCATTTTGTACTGCCCAGGAGGGAAGGAGAGTGTGGTGTGTGCTTTCCCACAACCTCTCTGGTTTGTCAAGAGTTTACATTTTTGCCAATCTGATAGGTGCAAAATAGCATCTCATATAGTTTTTTTTGTTTGTTTGTTTGTTTTGAGACAGAGTCTTGCTCTGTCACCCAGGCTGGAGTGCAGTGGCCCAATCTCGGCTCACTGCAGCCTCCGCCTCCTGGGTTCACACCATTCTCCTACCTTAGCCTCCCGAGTAGCTGGGACTACAGGTGAGCGCCACCATGCCCTGCTAATTTTTTTTTGTATTTTTAGTAGAGACGGGGTTTCACTGTGTTAGCCAGGATGGTCTCAATCTCCTGACCTTGTGATCCACCTACCTCGGCCTCCCAAAGTGTTGGGATTACAGGTGTGAGCCACTGCGCCCAGCTGCATCTCATATAATTTTAACATGTGTTTCTTTTTTATGAGTTGAGCATCTTTTCATGTTTTTTCTTTCTTTCTTTTTTTTTTTTAAGACAAAATCTCACTCTGTTGTGGAGTGCAGTGGTGCGATATTGGCTTACTGCAACCTCCGCCTCCCTGGTTCAAGCAATTCTCCTGCCTCAGGCTCCTGAGCAGCGGTGATTACAGGTGTGGTGGCGGGCTAATTTTTGTATTTTTAGTAGAGATGGGGTTTCACCACATTGGCCAGGCTGGTCTTTAACTCCTGACCTCAGGTGATCCCCCCGCCTCAGCCTCTCAAAGTGCTGGGATTACAGGCATGAGCCACCACACCCAGCCTCATGTGTTCTTTTCCTTTTTAAAAATAGATATAAAACTTTGGTCATAATATTAGAATTGAATTATTCATCAGGGCTGAAATAAAATGAAACAAAACTTTTTTTCCCAAAGAATCTCTATCTTGGTGGCTTCATGTACATAAGAAATAGTTTTATGATGTATTAGAGAACAATGGATTTAAAGATAAAGCATGATTTTGTAACAATATTACAAAACAGTTTGAGGCATAAAGTTAAAAAAAGTCATTATCTGAGTGGAATAAGTTCTACAGTTCTATATTTTCTCCGTGCAAATTTGGAGAAAGGTTAATAATAATCTCTTTGTTTGGTATATTGCTCTATTACAAAAGGCTCTTACTTGCTTCTTTTCTTTTTTTGAGACAGTCTCCCTCAATTACCCAGGCTGGAGTGCACTGGTGTGATTTCGGTTTACTACATTGCCAACCTCTTGGGCTCATGTGATTCTCCCATCTCAGCCTCCCGAGTAGTTGGGACTACAGGTGTATGCCACCACACCCGGCTAATTTTTGTATTTTTTGTAGAGATGGGGTTTAACCATGTTGCCCAGGCTGGTCTTGAACTACTCGCTCAAGCCATCAGCCTGGCTCAGCCTCCCAAAGTGCTGAGATTACAGGTGTGAGTCACCACATCCTGCCCAAGGCTCTCACTTTTAATCCTGTGGGGCACATTGGACCCATTTTATCCCATTTTATGGATGAGAAAACTGAGACTGAGAGAGGTTTGGAGACTTGCGCAAGGCAATGTGACTAATAAGAGGCAGAGTCACAATTAGAACTCTGGGCCGGGTGCGGTGGCTCATGCCTGTAATCCCAGCACTTTGGGAGGCCGAGGTGGGTGGATCACCTGAGATCAGGAGTTCAAGACCAGCCTGGCCAACATAGTGAAACCCTGTCTCTACTAAAAACACAAAAAAATTAGCTGGGCGTGGTGGCGGGCACCTGTAATCTCATCTACTCAGGAGGCTGAGGCAGGAGAATCACTTGAACCTGGCAGAGGTTGTAACGTGAGCCGAGATTGCACCATTGCACTCCAGCCTGGGTAAAGAGAGCAAAACTCTGTCTCAAACAAACAAACAAACAAAAAAAGAAATAGAACTCCGGCTGTTTGACCAGTATTCTTCAAGTCACTAAAAATTAAACATCGAATTGTGAATTTACATCCTGGGCATTTACGTTTCAGTGGTAGTTCAGGATTTAGGGTTTTTCTTGTGTATTGATAGAAAACTCATTTTAAAAAGTACTGATTATGGCAATGCAGTTAGTAAGCTAAAATTTTTTCCTTCTATTACTTTTTGTCTTTTTTTAAATTTGAATTGCTCTGTCACCCAGGCTGTCTGGAATGCAGTGGTGCAATCTCAGTTCACTGCAACCTCCACCTCCCGGGTTCAAGTGATCCTCCCACCTCAGCCTCCTGAGTAGCTGAGACTACAAGCACCCACCAGGTTTTTTGTATTTTTAGTAGAGATGGGGTTTTGCCATGTTGCCCTGTCTGGTCTCTGACTCATGAGCTCAAGTGATCCTCTTGCCTCGGCCTCGCAAAGTCCTCGGATTACAGGTGTGAGCTACTGTGCCCAACCTTCCAAGTTAATGATGTTAATTAAATATTTTCTCATTTGGGGCATGCCCACTCAGGGTAAGCCAAATTTATAGTTTATGGAGATGCTAAGTAAAGTGGAGACACAGTTTATGCATACACAGAGGACTCATCTGCCATTTTCAGACTTTCTTGGGTGTTCCTGTCAGTTTCCTGTCAGTGACTTCCTCTCTCCCTGATGGTAAAAACTAAACTTGGTAACATGGTCTGCAGTCCCTGAGAAGCCTGCTCCTTCCAACCTCCTGGCTTCATGCTGCTCATTCTCCCCAGCGCTCTTTTTGCCCTAAACACACATTGCATTCTTTCAGTCCTCCAACTTGCCACCCATATTCCTCTTCCTGGGGTGCTTTGCTCTATTTTCTTCACCTAGTTAAGGTCTCATCATTCAGTTCTCAGGCCAAGCATTGCTTATTTGTGGAAGAGGTCTCTGAACCCCCTGATGAGGCCAGCTTCCCTATTCAATTCTCTCATTGCACCATGAGAGGGCTGCATAGCCCTCCTGACCACTGTCATTTTACAGACTTTTGTGCAGTGACTTGATTAGTGTCTGTCTTTCTCATTGGTGTGTGAATGCCAGGACTCTGGTTTTTCTCAACATGGGGTTCCACAGCCTGGCATATTTCCTTTGCACATGGCAGGAGTTCAGCAAATATTGATGGGTGCATGACTTTGTGCATGGTTGTCTCTGTGCATCTGCACGGGGGTTCCCTTTGCTTGGCATGCCATTTACACACTGTCTCATATCTAGATCTATTTGCACCTTAATATTTTGAGCCTTTAGTAAAAGTGAGCCTACAGTAAGTTCTCACTTAATGACCTCAATCGGTTCTTGGAAACTGTGACTTTAAGCAAAATGATGTGTGACAAAACCAATGTTTTTTTTTTAATCAACGTTATAATAAAACAATGTTGACCAAAACGATGCTATTTGAGGACCTGCTACACATAGTTCTGCTTTAAGTCACAGTTTCCAAGAACCTATCAACAATGTTAAGTGAGGACTTACTACGTGTTTAATCATATGATATTTTATGTAACCCAGCTAGCAGCTGAGGCCACATTGCCTTCTAGTTCTACTTCTGCCTGTATTTTTTCTGCTTTATGATCTGTCAACTTGGACACAAACCCCACTCATACTCTTAGCCCACTTCCAAGCCTTTATGGGCTTAGTGGCTTTGGTGAGACTTTGAGGGGCTATCTTCTTCATCACTGCATTGACTCTTCTTTTTTCTCTCTCTTTTAACTTTCTCTTTCCTTCAGTCTCTTCTTCCTCCTTCACTTCAGGAGTGTCACAGACATCTCACCCTTCGCAGGATAATTTTGTGGAAGCCACAGTGCCAGCCAACATCCATGACCCCATGGGTACCTCCCTGGCTGAAGTGGGCTGACCCCGGGTCTTTTCCCAACAATGATGGATCTTGTACAGGATGAATTCTGGTACCTGCTGCTAAAAGGATACAATTTCATTATTGCTATGGGCTGAATGTTGTGTACCTCCAAAATGGGTATGTTGAAATCCTAATCCCCAAGGTGATGGTATTAGGAGGTGGAGGCTTTGGGAGGTAATTAGGCAATGATGAAGAAGCCCTCTTGAATGGGATTAGTGCCCCTTTTAGAAGGCACCCCATAGAATGCCCTCACTATGTGAGACACAGTGAGAAGAACCAGGAAGCAGGCCCTCACCAGACATGGAATCTATCAGTGTCTTGATCTGGGATACTCCAGCCTCCAGAACAGTAAGAAATAATAAGTTCCTGTTGTTTATAAGCTAACCAGTTTATGGTATTTTGTTATAGCAGCCAAAATAGACTAAGAACATTATGTTATATTAGAGTGATATCATATAACTGGTCAAGTCTGGAGGATGTCCAGTGCCCTAGCCCATGCCGTCTGAGGAGAGGTTGATGAAGAGAATGATGAGAGGAAGTGAGAATAACTTTCTCACCTTTCCTGAGACACATTCCTTCTACCATGGTCCCATTACGGGGCCTTCCTACAATCACTTTCCAGCTTTCCCTTGTTTCCCAGTTTCTACCCTCAGACAAAGTAGTAGAATGATTACATTCTCAAGAGGTCCTGTGAGGATGCTTGGGCAAAATCAGACTCAGGTCAGGCCATTTTAATTTCTAGAATCCCCAGATAGGACCTGCGGCCAGCTCAGAAGGACCTGATGGTAATGTGCCATCTTCCCTTCACAAACACTTGAGTGGGTCTGTCTAAATGTCCTAAGTGGACATTTCTGTTATCCTCAGTTTTTCTTCCAGGGTTCGTCACATTTCTTTGTGAAAAGCTACCTTATACAAGCATTTTGTGTGATACTGTTCAGAGTTTGAGGTTTTAGTGCTGACCCTGGAGACCATTAGTTTTATTCTATACTAGGTGTTTGTAAGTGGGGACTTTATTTAGATAAATTGACAACGGCAAAGTGCCACCCCACTTCACCCCGACATTCATTAAGGATTTGCTGTGTCCCAAAAATTACACTCTGGTGGTTATACACATTGCCTCATTATATCCTTAAAACTGCTTTTTGAGGCAGATAGGATTGTGATTCCTGTAGCAATCTCGAAACTGGACTCAGAGAGGGTAAGAAGTTTGTTCTAAGGCACACAGCTATGACCAGCACAACTGAATCTTACCTTAACTCACATCAAAGCCTCTGAGCTTAAATACAGGGCTATTTACCATGGCTGTGAGAGACGGGAAATAAAAAACAATGTTTAGTTAAATCAACAGCTATGTTTACACTCTCTGTATAAACAGTGCAATGTCCCCAAAGAAATCACACAAGAAGGAACAGTAACTCCTGCCAGCACACTGGTAAACTTGGCTCTGCCAAAACTATTAGCTCTTGTTTTCATTCATCAATGTCTTATATTTCTTTTGCCATCATCTTTTTGTTATTCATTAACCCCAGAGCCTCAACTATCTCTCATTTAAGATAATTGTTCTTATAATTTTCCAGTAAAACCCATTTCTCCTTTTACTTTTTCCTAGTGTCTCTTCCCATAAAAGGCAATGCCTCTAAATTTGTATCATTCCAGGCATTAGAGAATCAAGCTCAGAAACACTTATAAGATTTTTAAGGTTATCATTCTCCCCCCAAAACACATGCAGAGTTACCTTTGCAGAGTTATTATTCAAGATATAGACTTAAAAGCTCTCTGGGCTATAGTCAGTTGGTAATTAATTATAATGACTTCAAGCCATGTTCAATTTGTACGGGGGCGGGGAGAGGGTCACTTGCAGACTCAAGAGGACAGAGCACACCGTGAACCAGTTCTGGAACCTGCTTACAGATCTCAAAAGTTCCTGCAGCAGGAGGGCTAATGACATTCTCCCTTCTAGAAAAGCAGAGTGACTCAGGATACAGATGTTCCGCCTACCCTGCATTTGTAATTATGAGCTGGCTGTGGCAGTTCCCAGGGAGTCTTTGAATCATCTGTTCTTGCAGTTTATCTTGCCGCTGCTCTTTTTAGAACAATCTAGGACATGTCAGCTGAAAACATGTACCAGTTGCTTGCAAAGAAAAGAATGGCTTTTTGTGTGGGGGTGGGGGACACAGAGCGTTCTCTTCCTCCCTCTCTGCTGGGGAACATGGTAGGCAGAATGAGCTAATAATTCTCAGAGAAAAAAAATATGAGTCCTGAAGAACCTCAATGCCTAGAGAGCACGAAGTGAAGGTAGCTTAATGTTAGTCCTCGTGTGTATACAATGAGGGCCAGAGCTTCAGGAAGACGTGCTAATTTCACTTTAATTAACACATACTAATGCAAAGGAGATGAACCAGAGAAACCTGAATTTGCAGGCAGACTCATGAAGCAAAAATAAACCTGGTACCTATTGTGAAATCATCTTTGGTGCAGTGTGGCTCAGGGATGTGCCACTCCTGATACTTTTTTCATCTGCACGTGAGTGTCTGGACTCTGGATTCAGAAAAACAGATGGAACTTTAGGTCAGATGGGTTCCTGAGTCACCCCGACACAGGGGGCAGGCTGTATTTTAAAATTTGTTGAGTATTTATTTGTACAAAGCATTCTGTAAGGCACTAAATCGTAGTTTCTGCTCTAGTCTTCTTTCAATGACTGGAGTTCTGGGAGGGGTGATGGAAGCAGAAGTGATAGTTATTTATGTCACAGACTTTGACAGCAAAAACGTACTTCAGAGGAATGCTTCTCAAAGATTTCTCAAATGCAGGTTCATGGACTAGTGATAATTATGAAATTAACAATTTGGACAAAATGAGAGACAAAGAAACAAGGTGAGCTTTGTATAAAGCTAAATGTGTTCAGTTGAAAAGAGTTTTTTTTTCTTTAGAACATGTGTCCTGCTTTTCTTATTTTTAAAAGACCATTTCATGGTGATTTCAGGGGAATAAGACCATTCTCCTTTACCCTCTCATTTCTGCCCCCTTTTCTGCCAGAGGAGAAGCACCTCAAGAAACTGACATCCAGATGGGAATCAAAGTCCCATTTTTGACCTAGTTAAGCCCTGCTTCCAGGCCAGCTCTCGTTAAGCTGCGATATGGACTTTTAGTTGGCAGGCCTGAGGGCGGCCTTCTACTTTCTCCCCTGAAACCAGATTCAGACAGGTCCCTTCTACAAGGCCCTTCTGACTCCGTTCCTGGTCTCAGGCAGAGGGGGTGGAGCAGAAAGTGAGTTATGGATTTGCTGAGGTTGGCTCTGCTCAGCTTGCTGGCTGCACAAAGATAAAGACATTTATAGGTAACACTGACTCTGTACCTTGCCCACTGGGGAACCATGCACTGTGATGCCGGCCCTCACTCATCAGATTCAGTACTTCTCTTCCTTTTGGATGGCAGGGAAGTAGGGTAGAAGCTCTCCTCCCAGCATTGGTCTAGATGTAGAAGTGTGGGAGGAAGATCCTTCCTCCATGGATCAACATGGGGAATGCAGGGGGGTGCTGGGTAAGCTGTGGTATTCACTAAAAGAGCCTCAAGAAGCCTCGAATTTCATTGCAACCTGCAGCATTGGATAGCTTAGAGTTACGCAAAGAATCATAAGTATTCTTAGTTCCACAGTTGGGCTAAGAAGGATTTTTTTTTTATTGAAGATTAAAGTGTTAAATGGTGGTAAAATACACATAACGTAAAATTTACCACGTTAATCATTTTTAAATCCACAGTTTAATGGCATTAAGTACATTCACATTGTTATGCTATCATTGCCACTATCCAAACTGAAACTCTATGCCCATTAAACAATAACTCCCCATTCTCATCTCCTCCCAGTTCCTGACAACCATTCTGCATGTCTTTATGATTTTTTTTTTTTTGAGACAGGTTTCACTCTGTTGCCCAGGCTGGAGTGCAGTGGCATGATCTTGGTTCACTGCACCCTCAACCTCTGGCCACAAGTGATCTTCTCATCTTAGCCTTCTGAGTAGCAGGGACTATAGGCATGTGCCACTATGCCCAGCTAAATTTTTGTATTTTTTGTAGAGATGAGGTCTTATCATGTTACCCAGGCTGGTCTCAAACTCCTGAGCCTGAGCAATCTGCCTGCCTCTGCCTCCCAAGGTGCTAGGGTTATAGGCGAATACCACCGCGCCCAGCCATTTCTATGAATTTAACTGCTCCAGGTTCCTCATGTAAGTGGAACTGTGCAGTATTTATCTTTCTGAATCTGGCTTATTTCACTTAGCCTAAGTCCTCAGGGTTCATCAATGTTGTAGCATGTTTCAGAATGTCCTTCCTTTTTAAGGCTGAGTCATATTCTATTGCATGTATTTCACTGTTTGTTATCTAAGGGATTTGAGACAAACCCTCAACGTGGTAGCCAGTACCTGCCACGTTAATATGAATAGTTCTGGGAATGGCCTAAAGTTTCGTGGGCAATTCTAGCATCTTCCTGAGCACAGAGCTGGAGAGTGCACAGAGGCCCAGGGTAAATTCTGTATCTCTGCTGAGAAACAGCTATTGCAACCGAGAAGGAGGTATGGGGTGCCTACCCAGTCCCTGGGCACTATTTCAGTGGCTGCTCCCTTAAGATCCCTCCCATTGGAAGTTCACTTGTGGATTGTACCTCAAACTATTGGCTTGCTCTTGAAAGTGTCTTTTGTGCTGGTGGGATCCTACAATCCTCTGTCTGTAGCACTTATGAAAGAGACAGTTCTGCTGTCAGGATTATGCTCTTGAGAAGTTTCTACTGTACCCCAGATCAAGTGTGAGAAAATGTTGAACCTTAATGTCTTCAGCCTTTAATTTACCAAAGTCAAAGTATTTTATCTTTAGACTTCAACCTCTCTTTGAAACTGTAATCACTGATGTGAGTTTATGTAAATTTGGGCATTTTTGTGTGGTTGGCTTTGCCTTATTTGGAACATTTTAGACTTTCATGTGGTGTTTATTGTAAAATGTCATGAGTTATGTTGGGTATTAAGTGGAATATAATTGGAGATGGAAAATTTAAAAAGCAATGAATTTTGGCTTTCAATGTGTGCAGTCTTGAAGTTTTCTTTCTTTTTTTCCATTTTATTTTATTTTATGTTTTTAGAGACAGAGTCTTGCTATGTTGCCCCAGCTGGTCTCAAACTCCAGGGCTCAAGTGATCCTCCCACCTCAGCCTCCTGAGTAGCTAGGAGTACAGGCATATACCATCATGCCCAGCAAAGTTATCTTAATTCTGTCCTTACTGATTTCAGAGCCTTCTGGGGCAATAGCTGAGCTGCCCATTTTACAGATCCCAGAAGCAGACACAAGGAGAAGCATGGGATGGGAGTAGGGCTCAGCTTTGTGGAGGTGGAAGGGGCACTGCTCTGGGATGACTCTGCCCACTGGCTTCAGGTGTGTTTATTAAATCTCACTGATGGAGAGATGCCAGCTAGTGTCTCCTTAGTCTGCCTTAAGAGACCCTCTGTTACTCTGCGGGCATTAGGCACTTGACCAATCCACTAATAAAGTTGTTTTTTTTGATCTTCATCTGGATCTCGGTGTCAGTTCTCCACTGGTTGGAACCAGCGTGGGAGGAGGGATGATCAGAGTTGTTATCTTTAATGTATTTCTTTTTTTCTTTTTCTTTTTTTTTGAGATGGAGTCTTGCTCTGTAGCCCAGGCTGGAGTAACTGGTGCAATCTTGGCTCACTGCCACCTCCATTTCCCGGGTTCAAGCGATTCTCCTGCCTCAGCTTCATGAGTAGGTGGGATTTCAGGCGCCCACCACCATGCCCAGCTCATTTTTGTATTTTTAGTAGAGACGGGGTTTCACCACGTTGGCCATGCTGGTCTTGAACTCCTGACCTCAAGTGATCCGCCAACCTCGGCCTCCCAAAGTGCAGGGATTACAGGCATGAGCCACCGCTCCTGGCCCTTTAATGTATTTCAAACAACAAAGAGTTGGCAAGCCCATGTGAATTCCCAAAATTAATTCTTTTTTTCTTTGAGATGGAGTCTCGCTCTGTCGCCCAGGCTGGAGTGCAGTGGCGTGATCTTGGCTGACTGCAAGCTCCACCTCCCAGGTTCATGCCATTCTCCTGCCTCAGCCTCCTGAGTAGCTGGGACTACAGGCACCCACGACCACGCCCAGCTAATTTTTTGTATTTTTAGTAGAGACGGGGTTTCACCGCATTAGCCAGGATGGTCTCGATCTCCTGACCTCGTGATCCAACCGCTTCGGCCTCCCAAAGTGCTGGGATTACAGGCGTGAGCCACCACGCCCGGCCAATTAATTTTTTTTTTCAAACTGATTCATGGACTCATCTTCTGGAATCCACTGCCTTAAAGATCATGCAAATCTATGTGCTCATTTTACAAAAGAGGAATGTGAAGCCCAGGGAGTTTATTTAACTTGCTGATGGGCACAGATGGTGACCAAGCTGTGCTCAGAGCTGCAAGCTGTTTCCATCAAACCTACTAGAAGCCTCCAGCTGAGATTAGGGCCCCTGCCACATTCACCTCCTAGGATTTGCAGTGGTGTAAAACGTGCCCCAGGATGTGCAGTGGTCTGGGGGAAGGTGAGAGACCCCTGGACCTGTGCTGGCATAGCTACCATATCCATGACACTGGGTGGCTAAGATGGAGAGGAAAACAAGATGAGTCCAGCTTCCCTACTCAAAAGCCACAAAACAGTGTAGTCAAGGACAATCCTGGTCTCATCTACACTACAGGCATTTCAGGAGGACCAAATTAGGTAACCAAGATGTGGGTGCTTGAAAAATTATGATGTGTAATCTGAAAGCAATGTTAGCATCAGGCTACCGAGACAATCTTGTGTGGGCCAAGTGTGGAATCAGTATCATTTTATAAGCATGCTTCATGGGCCAGGTTTTCACATCAGCCTTGATATCTCCATCCAAAGCAAACTGACCCATTCATATTGGAGAAAAAATCTTGATTTTTATGTAGTGAACTGAGATTCCTCTAATGCCTCACAAAGATATTTTTCCAATTTCAGATGGGAACCTGTCTTCCTTAAACTTTTCCTTTTTATAGCCCCCTGTAAAGATTTTGATATCATCTCATGTAATCTTCTTATTCCCAATTTTTTAAATGAGTTCTTTAGAGTTCTTCATTATACTATGAGTAGAAAATTCAAAGTTATCAGTTTATCTGTTTTAGCCAAGGATTGAAAAGACATTTAGTATAATTTACAAGGAGGAAAATGTAAGGAAATAAGAGATTTTAACTAGATATTAAATAGAAAGAAACAAAACAACCTTTACAACTTGCTTTTCTTGCTTTAGAACATTATTTTTAAGATTTAGCCTGAAAATGAGAATCAAGAGCTTATCTGGTTTGCTTTATGGTTTCTAAAAATTCATTTGATTCTAACATTACATGGTTCCTATTGATATTTCTGTTTTTGATGGACAGATAATGTGCTGTAATGTCTACTCATGTAATATCTAGTGTTGCATGATTCCTATCCATATCTCTGTTTTTGAGAAACAGAAGCAATGTTTATTTGAGTGGAAATATGATTTCAAATCATATTTCAAAGACTTCAAATAACTGACAGTGCTCATCTCCCCAGGAGGGAATCATGAGTCACAGGTCAGGGAGTAGCCTGTGAATGAAAATGTGCTGTACCCACAAGAAAAGATGTCAGTCACAAAGTGAAACTAACACTGCAAATATGAGAGGGTCTTCAAAAAGTCCATGAAAAATATGTATTGTGAAAAAACTGTGCATGGATTTAAAATTCTTTTTTACAGCAAATAAACTTGTACTAATTTATTATAATATATCTGAACACGGTCTAGTTTGAGGCACTAAGGAGGATAAGGCATCAGTTTGAAAAGAGTCCTTATAAGAGAAACATGGATTCTGCTAAAATTCAAGCAAGAACAGACATCACATTTGTGGTGAAGCTTGAGTGGAAAAATGGTAACATCACTGATGCTTTACAAAAAGTTTATGGAGAAAATTCTTCAAATGATCATTTTACAAATGAATAACTTGTTTTAGGAAAGGATGGGGTCGTGTGAGGTGGCTCAAGCTTACAATCCCAGCACTTTGGGAGGCCAAGGATGATTGCTTGAGGCCAAGAGTTTGAGACCAGTTTGGGCAACATAGTGAGACCCTTTCTCTACAAAAAATAGAACATTTACCTGGGTGCAGTGGTGCATGCCTACAGTCTGAGCTACTTGGGAGGCTGAGGCAGGAGGATTGCTTGAGCCCAGGAGTTTGAGGCTGCAGAGAGTTACAATGGTGCTACTGCACTTCGACATGGGTGGCAGAGTGAGACTCTGTCTCTTAAAAGGAGAAGAAAAAGAAAGGACAACATTGTTGAAGATGAAGCCTGCAGCAGCAGACCATCCACATCAATTTGCAAGGAAAAAATTTTCTTGTTCATACCGTAATTAACAATACAAACAATAGCCATCATCACAGACAAAAGAACATCATTATTAGGACTGAGAATCAGCAGCACAAACAATAGCCAACATTCTAGACATTTCAACTGGTTCAGTTTACATAATTCTGACTAAAAAATTAAAGTTGAACAAGCTTCCCGCTCAATGGGTACCAAAACATTTGTGCCTGGGTCAGCTGTGGACAAAAGCAGAGCTTTCCATGGAAATTTTAAATGCATAGGATCAAGATCCTGAAGCATTTCTTCAGACTAGTAACAGGAGTTGAAACATGGCTTTACCAGTGTGGTCCTGAAGACAAGGCACAATCAAAGCAATGGCTACCAAGAAGTGAAAGTGGTGCAGTCAAAGCAAAAGACAATGGGTCAAGAGCTGAGGTTATGGCAACAGTTTTTTGGGATGCTCAAGGCATTTTGCTTGTTGATGTTCTGGACAATAATATCTGACTATTATGAGAGCATTTTGAGAAAGCTAGCAAAAGTTTTAGCAGAAAAACTCCTGGAAGAGCTTCACCAGAGAGTCTTTCTCTACCATGACAATGCTGCTGCTCATTCCTCTCAGCAAACAAGGTCAATCTTGCAAGAGTTTTGATGAGACATCATTAGGTGCCTACCCTCCAGTCCTGATTTGGCTCCGTCTGACTTCTTTCTGTTTTCTATTCTTAAAAAAATCTTTAAAGATCACCCATTTTTCCTCAGTTAATAACACAGAAAAGACAACATGAACATGGTTAAATTCCCAGGCCCCTCAGTTCTTTAGGGATGGACAAAATGGTTGGTATCATCACTTAGAAAAGTATCTTGAACTTGATGAAGCTTATGTTGGGAAATAAAGTTTATATTATTTATTTATTTATTTATTTAGACAGAGTCTGGCTCTGTCGGCCAGGCTGGAATGCAGTGGCACGATCTTGGCTCACCACAATCTCCACCTCCTGGGCACAAATGATTCTTGTGCTTCAGCCTCCCGAATAGCTGGGATTACAGGCACACACCACCACACCTGGCTAATTTTTGTATTTTTAGTAGAGATGGGGTTTCACCATGTTGGCCAGGCTGGTATTTTTATCTTTTAATTCTTTTTTTTTTTTTTTTGAGATGGAGTCTCGCTCTGTCATTTAGGCTGGACTGCAGTGGCATGATCTTGGCTCACCGCAACATCTGCCTCCCAGGTTCAAGTGATTCTCCTACCTCAGCATCCTGAGTAGCTGGGATTACAGGTGCGCACCACCATGCCTGGCTAATTTTTGTGTTTTTAGTAGAGACCAGGTCTCACCATGTTGGCCAGGCTGGTCTTGAACTCCTGACCTTAGGTAATCCTCCTGCCTTGGCCTCCCAAAGTGCTAGGATTACAGGCGTGAGTCACCGTGCCCGGCCCCCATGACCTTTTTGAAGTCCCCTAGTATGCCTTTACACCCATTTCTAGAATGATTCCCAACATTCCTTCATTTATTCCTTTATTTATTGAATAAATAATTATTAAATGCTTGTCATGTATGTTCCAGGCTTTGCTCTAGTAATTTGGGATATATCAATGAACAAAGCAGGAAAGAAAAAAAAGGCAAAATCTCTGCCTTCCGGGAGCTCACATTCCCACAGAAGTCACAGGAAACAGCCAATGACCAGTAAGCATCACAAAGAAGTCATGCCAAAGAACCAGACAAATAGCTGGAAGGAAGTGGGGGAACTCCTTTGTGACGCCAAATGGGCCAAAGGGTTGCTGGGAGAACCAAGCCTTATTGTCCATCTTGCCTTCAGGATAATGTGAAATATGGCCTAATTTTTGAAGTATTTTTTTCTTAGAAATTTTACTGAATCCAAAATAAAACAAGAAGATCATGGTGGATATAGTTTCCAAATTTATTCTGCAATAAAACAGGTTTGAATCTAGATATACAAGCAAATAATATACATTTTTTGCAGAGTCCAGAATTCTCTTTTCTCAACACTAGATGGCAGTAGAGTTAAAGAAAAAACATCCCAGCAGTTCTTTGTACAGGGATTTGGTGATTTTTCCCATAAAGCTGCGATGAGGATGGACTCAGAGCAAAATCTATGTAAGTAGAAAGTTAAATTACAATGGAGGTGTGAAATGATGCTTTAACATGTCACACGCTCATTTTGGCAAAATGTGTTTGGGGCAGAACTCTCTCTCTCCCTCTCTCTTTCTCTGTCTGTGTATCTTTACAGGGTAAGCCTAGACAGCGTTAGAGAACCATTAACTCTGACTCCTAATACATGACGTTAACTTTAGGTTGGCGAAAAGTCAATTTAACTTTTTTTTTTTTTTTTGAGACGGAGTTTCGCTCTTGTTGCCCAAGCTGGAGTGCAATGGCGCTATCTCAGCTCACTGCAACCTCTGCCTCCCGGGTTCAAGCGTTTCTCCTGCCTCAGCCTCTCGAATAGCTGGGATCACAGGCGTGCACCACCAAACCTGGCTAATTTTTTGTATTTGTAGTAGAAACGGGGTTTCACCATGTTAGCCAGGCTCGTCTAAACTCCTGATCTCAGGTAATCTGTCCACGTCAGCGTCCCCAAGTGCTGGGATTACAAGCATGAGCCACCACGCCCAGCCAAGTTAACTTAACTTTATCCTTTAAAATTGCTTCTGGGTTTGTTAACTTTTTTTGATGCAATTTAACTGGTCCACTCAAGATTGGTAGGTCTCAGAGGACATTTAGTGTGAAAATGGGAAACTCTGAGGAAGTCAGCTCTTCAGTGGTGTTCAAATGTTTTAGCAAGAAGTTTAAGAGTAATGTTGTCAAGATGCTCAGAATATAACACTAAAAATAATGTATATATGGGAGAGGGGGAGATGAAGCAACTGTATTCAGCTACTAATATTGATGAACCGGGGCAGAGGGTGTATGGTGTTCATCCTACTATTCTTGTAACTTTTTCATAATTTTAATTTTTTTCAAAATAGAAAATAGAAACAAATTATCACAAAATGTGTAGCTTAATGCCTACAGATAATGGATGCATAGAAGGAATTACTATGTAGCATAATCACAACTACAGCAAATACACCGAACATATGAGTCTAAGAAGTCCTGGATGAGATGGATCTTTCTAGAAGGCCAAGTCTTGACTAGTGACTGGGCCCTGGTCTGGTATTCATTCGTTCCATCATCCAACTGATATTTATGGAAAAACTACTAAGTGTGAGACTATGAATAGGGGTTACTGCAGTGAACATCGTAGACAAAGTCTCTGCTCTCCTAAAGCTCACATGCAACTGGAAAGACAGAAAAAGGCAAATAAGCATTTAACAGATTGGGTGGTGATAAGTACTAGAAAGAAAACAGAAGCAGGAAGTTAAGATAGAGAGTGACAGGGTATTACTTTTACTTTAAATAGGGTGGTCAAGGTAGGGCAGCCTCTCTGAGGAGGGGACATGGGAGCAAAGCCCTGAGAAGTGAGGTGTGTGGACTTTTGTGCATATCTGGGAAGGATGTTCCAGGCAGAGCATGTGCCTGAAAAGCCAGAAATGGGCAAGCAGCGAGTGTGACTTCAATGAAGTGTGGGTGGGAGTCAGGTGGCAGTTAAGAATGGACAGGTACTAGAGCCAGATCTGGCTGTGTGGGCCAGCAAGTCAACACACATTGAAAATAAAAGCATCATTAATGCCTAACATTTATTATCAAATAGCTTTGTTTGGAAAACGGTTTGGTGGTTTCTCGAAAAGTTAAACAGCAATTCCACTTCTAGGTATATATACTCAAAAGAGGTAAAAGTAGTGTCCCACGCAGATACTGGCACACTCACGTTTATAGCAGCATTATTCACAAAAGCCAAAAGGAGGAAGGAAACTAAGTGTCCATTGAATGATGAGTGGATAAGCAAAAGGTGATAGAGACATACAGCAGAATATTATTGAGCCTTAAGAAGGAATGAAATTCTGATACCTGCTACGACATTGATGAAGCTTGAAGACGGTAAGCTAAGGGAAATAAGCTGGACACAAAAGGACAAATACTATATCATTCCTCTTATATGAAGTACTCAGAATAGGCAAATTTGTAGAGACAGAGAGTAGAATGGAGGTTACCAAGGGCTGACAGGAGTGGGCAATGGGGATTAGCGTTCAATGGGTATAGAGTTTCTATTTGGGATTGCGAAAAAGCTCTGCAGATGAATGGTGGTGATGGTTGCACAACACTGTGAATTTACTTGATGCCATTAAATTGTACATTTAAAATGGTTAAGATGATGTTTGTATTATGCATATTTTATACAACTAAAAACTTCATTGATTTTTCTTATTCATATTATCTACTTTATCCTCTCAAGGTAACACACATTGAAAATAAAAGCATCATTAATGCCTAACATTTATTATCAAATAGCTTCATTTGGAAAACGGTTTGGTGGTTTCTCGAAAAGTTTGCAAGGACTTTGAGATATGAAATGCTTTTTCCAGCAATATTAATTATCATTTTTTATCATGTTTTCTCTTTCTTCCCCTCAAAAGTAAAACATAGTGACACAACAAAATAGCGTTATCTATACTCATGATCACCAAGACCTTTTCTTAAGAAGACAATACATTAATAGATTAAAATCACATTAAGAAATACTTATTTATAAGAGTAAAGGATTGGAAACAAATGAAATGTCCATCAATTGAGAAATAGTTAAAACCTTTTAACCATTTGTTCCGCAGAATATTATGTGTCCATTAACATGATGATGACATGTGAAAATGTTTATGAATGAATTTTAAATTAAAATGTCAAGCTATAAAATTTTCTATGGAGTAGGATCTCATCTTGGTTGGAAGAAAAACACATTCTGGAGGAACTAAAAATAAAAGGTAATTTGCCAAGATGCAAAAGGTGCTAATCTCTAAGTGTGAGATATTATGGATGATATTTATTTTCATTATATTTTTATGTATTTGCATCCCCCCAGTTTTCATTATGAAAACAGGGAGAAAATGCAAATACATAAAAACATACAGAAAATTTGAAAGACTGATACAATGAACATCCATATACCCTCCAATTAGATTCAATAATTGTTAATGTTTTCCCATATATAGTTTTTTAACAGCCCAGATATCCCCAAGATCTCATACTTTTTCTATCATCTATCTATGTATTAATTATCTATCTATCTATCTATCCATCTATCTATCTTCTATCTTCCATCCATCCATCCACTCATCTATCCATATTAGGAGTTGACAAATCATGGTTCAAGGCCAAATTTGGGCCATCACTTGTTTTTGTACAGCTCTTAATTAAAAAGGAGTTTTACATTTTAAACAGCAACATGTTATCTGATTATATAGGTACCTATAAAACAGCTTTGAATTTGCTTCTTGATCTTCATAGCCTAAAATATTTACCATCTAGTCCTTTACAGAAGAAATTTGCCAATTCCTGATCTAAACACACACCCACACCCACCCACCCTCCAAAATTTACTGAACCATTTGAAAGCAAGTTGCAAACATCATAACATTTCTATCTCAAATACTTCATTATGTATCTCCTAAAAATAAAGTAATATTCCCACTTAACTATAACACTATCACACCAAAGAAAATGAACTATGATTTCACAATATCACAAATACCCTTCTATATGCAAATTTATGTGATTGTATTTGCAAGTTTTACAAAATGAAATGCATAACTTTATAATAATAAATAGCAAATCTCTTATTAAAAGTCATATTTTTATAATCAACGTGAATTTTTAGCGTCAATTTTATTATTCGAGGGATTTAGGAAAGCTGCTCTAAACAGCTGATCCCCTGGACATTTCAGATCAAAACTTAATGTGTATTCAGGTCAAACAGCTCATATTCTATCAAGCATTTAGTACTGGTAGTGGTGGTACTGTTTGCTGTAGATGTTGGCAGGAAAAGTCAGGTTGTTGTGTACTCTTTTCTTTGTGTTCAAAAAAGTAATATCTAATATCCCTGAGAATTTTTAAAGCTGAGTGACTTGTACTTGGTAGTTTGTTTTACTATTCTTTCAACCATTTTTGTGTATGATTATAAATTTCCATAATAAAAAAGTACATATACATCAGTATAATAATAGACTTGATATATGACCTACATATACTAAGACAATGGCATTTAAAATATGTCAGAACCCTGAAACTTAGACGCGAAAATTGCATATGTGTTTATATGCGAAAATTGTATGTGTGTGAAAATTGTATGTATGAATCTTTTATTTTAGCATAAGTAACAGCAATTGTCAAACAAAACACAGAAAGAAAGATCGGCTTAAATTTTGAATGGATTTTGAGAAAAGGCTACTTTATCCTTTAAGAGTCTTGTTTTTGTAAACATTTCATTTTTTTGTGGGATGTGAATCATGTGTTGGAATCACCTGATTTAGCTGTGGTATAACTAAGTCTGGAAGATTTTGGGGATACTCTGTTTTTAAAATTCCCCACCACCAATCATGATTATGGTTACATGAGATACGTGTCCTGAAGAAAGAGATCGGTGTCCCAAAGCTCTGGAGTTACTTAAACCATGTACTTTGTAAGCTCATCTTTGCTCTGTTTGAGCCATAATGTTATGTCTGCTTTCACCACAATCACATGGCTGTGGAACTGGCAGGTCAGGCCCTCTTCCAGTGTGCTACAGTGTAGAATCTGCTTTATAAAGTAAGTTGAAAGATTCAATACGTTTCTTCTCCTTGCTTTAAGAAGAGCTCAAAGATAAACATTCTAGCACATTTTTTTTTTTTAAGTGGAGATTGGGCCAGGCGCAGCACTCATGCCTATAACCAGCACTTTGGGAGGCTGAGACAGGAGGATGGCTTGAGCTTAGGGTTTCAAGACCAGCCTGGGCAAAATAGCTGTCTCTATTAAAAAAAAATAAAGTGGAGATAATCATGCTGTGTTATTTAGTAAGGAAACATTTGATAATATAACATTTGGAAAACAGTGATAGTGAGCCCTTGAGAACTCTAATGGCTCAAAATGTAGTACTATTGTATTTTTACAAATATAAAACATAGGATTTTAATATGCTTAATGAAATATCAACAGAAAAGTTACTATGGAGTATTAAATCCAGAGCAGCCAGATGCACTTGAATTAGCATAAAAATAACCCATTCTTTTGGAAAGAAGTTGTGGCAAAATACTTCGTTCTGATTGAGTAGGAAGTGTACATTTATTACTTCTTCTTTGTATGTTATCCTTATTTTATGATAACATAATTTTGGCCTAGACTATGTAATTTGGCCCTTCTTTATTATATCAATATATAATTTTGTTTTTCTTTCTGTTTGGCTTCATGTGAGTTCATGAAGCAGCTTTTCACTTGTCAATGTCATTTCTCTAATGTGTCTTTTTTCCTTCATTCTTTCATTATACATTTATTGATCACCCATTTATTGATTTTATTTTAGTAGTTATGTTCTATGAATTAGTGAATACTAAACAATTGCTCATAGGGGAAATACAAGGTTAGATTCCTTTGAATCTCTGGTCACATTTTTTTGTCAACCAATCAATACATAACCTTGTGTTATGTGTGTTTCTGTTTAATGACAGCTTATTTAACATCTGTTTGATTTACTGACATTGAACTCATGGCCAACAGTGCTGTAACTTGTGCCTGAACAAAGCTTGTCTAACACATATATTTTCTCTGTAAATAACATCACAGCCTTCTTGTGCTTTGGCATGCTGCACAACACTTCATCACTATACTCAGGGCCATTTAAAACAGTGAGATCACCAACAAAAAGCACAAATTGTAAAAAATATGGCAATAGACAGACTGCAGGAAGAACGCTTGTTTATGAGAGGTGGAACAAGGCAAAACAAAGCCTTGCTTATGTCCGCTGGAAACTTGCACATTGAGGGTTTCAACTTTTCACTGCTCTGTACATGCACATGTCCACAAAAGTGCACTAAACATGGATTTGAAAGTGACAAATTTCGGTGAATTCTCAAATATGGAATTTGTGAATAATGAGGCTTGGCTGTATTTGCAGTTACTCTGCTAGGTTCTGGGAACTCAATGATGAACAAGACTTAATTCTTTTGCTCAAGCAGCTCAAAATCAATTTCAGAGGAGGGATGCGAACATACCTAAATAGAATTCAGTGCAATAACCACTGTAATTGAGCTATAAGCAAGATGTTATATGAATTTTTGGGAAAAAGCACTTAACTCTCTAGTACTTATCATGGAATGATGAGAAAACCAATCAACTGGGAAGTCAGGCCTGGGCCAATTTTGGCCATGTTCCCTAATGAGTGTATGGCTACATCTAAGTCCTTTAAAATTTTGATTCTCAAACTGCTCACTGGAGAAGTGAAGACGGTAACACCCACCCTTCAGCACAACTGTGATGAAAGCATCTAATGCTATGCTTGGAAGATAGTTAAGTCCCCAGTTAAAGACTTAGGTTTGAAGCAGTAAAGGGCAGCTTTACAGAGGAGATGACATTTGAGCTGTGCCTTGAAGCCTGAGAAAGATGTCCACTGCTGGGAAGGAGAGCTTTGGGCTTGTAAGCCCTTTGTAGCTTTGTTCTTTATCATGCTCTGATCTAGCCAAGTGAGGTGCTAGGAACATAATAGTTACTCAGTTAATAAATGCTGACAGCTTGAGTGAGTAAAGGGTGAAGGATCCCTTTTTGATCTCTTTGATACCTGCTTTTTTGCTAGGCCACCTATTTTCATAGCAACATGTATTCTTGGTACATTATATATCAATCTTTGGAGATTTAGTCTGTAGAACTTTTTTTTTCTTTGAGTTGGAGTCTTGCTCTGTTGCCCAGGCTGGAGTGCAGTGGTGTAATCTTGGCTCACTGCAACCTCCACCTCCGGGGTTCAAGTGATTCTCCTGCCTCAACCTCCTGAGTAGCTGGGATTACAGGCATGCGCCACCACGCCTGGATAATTTTTTTTTTGGATTTTTAGTAGAGACAGGATTTCGCCATATTGGCCAGGCTGGTCTTGTACTCCTGACCTCAGGTGATCCACCTGTCTCAGCCTCCCAAAGTGCTGGGAGTACAGGCGTGAGCCACTGCGCCTGGCCTAGTCTGTAGAAATTGAACAAGAGAAAGTACATAAATTAGCTAGGAGTTGTATCCTCCCAAAATTGATTTTGAGTAAAAAATGTGGCTGGAAAACGAAAGACATGTGTCTTAGTTCATTTTGTGTTGCTACAGAGGAATACCTGAGGGTGGGTAATTTATAAAGAAAAGATGCTTATTTGGCTCACGGTTCTGCAGGCTCTACAAGAAGCATGGTGCCAGCTATCTTCAACAATCAGTACTTGTGGGGACTAATAAAGTGAGAACTCACTACTATGAGGATGGCAACAAGCCGTTCATGATGGATCCGTTCCCATCATCCAGACACCGCCCACCAGGCCCCACCTCCAACACTAAGGATCAAATTTCAACATGACACTTGATGGGGTCAAATATGTGAACTATAGCAACATGATAAGAAGGAAAAAAAAGAAAAAGAAAGAAAAAGATGAGAAAATTTATGTGTGTGTGTGTGTGTGTGTGTGTGAGAGAGGGAGAATGCTTAAGGGAGACAGGTGACATGTAACAATATGGATAAATCTTAGCAATGTAATGTTAAGTGAAATAGTAACTCCCCCAAGAACATATGCAAACCTACAATCTGGAGACACGAGGTAGCACTGTAACCAAGAGATCAAAGCTAATATCACCAACAAGGGGCCTCTGAATGTGATTTCCTAAGAAGAACATAGCACCACTTCTGTGATATTTCTGCCCAAAATGCACAACCTGATTTCCATCAAAAGAGAACATCAGGAGAACATAAATTGAGGCACATTAATAAAATACCAGTCACAGACATGTTAAAACTCCTGAAATTCACAATGTTAATGTCACAAAAAGGCTGGAGAAATGTTTCAGATTAAAGAAGACTGAAGAGACACAACAACTGAACATAATACGTGATTCTGGACCAGATTATGTCCTTGAAAAAATTGCTATAAAAAAGTATTATTGTGACAATTGACAAAACTTAAACATGGACTATATATAAGATACAAGTATGGTATCTATGTTAAATTTCCTCATTTGTGGTTATATAAGCATTGCCTCGTTCTTAGGAAATACACATGGGTATATTACGGAGTAAAAAAGTAAGATATATGTAACCTATTTTCAAATGATTTGTAGAATAATATATATTATATATTCATATAATTAATATATTTATATTACATATAATACTATATTATATTACCATATATTATAATTGTATATTGTGGTAAGGCTATTATAGAGTTGTTTATATTATCCTTGCAACTTTTCTGTAAGTTTGAACTTATTTTATTTTCATTTTTTTTTTTTTTTGAGATGGAGTCTCACTCTGTTGCCCAGGCTGGAGTGCAGTGGTGAGATCTCGGCTCACTGCAACCACTGCTTCCTGGGTTCAAGTGATTCTCCTGTCTTAGCCTCCCAAGTAGCTGGGATTACAGGCACACACCACCACGCCTGGCTAACTTTTTTTTTTTTTTGGTGCACCATTCCTGGAAGTACTGCAATACCAGGTCAATGCGTGGAGTGGATGGGGTAAGCTCTTATTCCAACTCCTATTTCCAAAAATCCATTTAATATATTGTCCTCAGATAGAGAATGTATCAGATATTAAACTGATAAGAACAGATACTACACTCGATCTTAGCCAAAAGGCTGAGAAGTGATGCCTGGCTAATTTTTGTACTTTTAGTAGAGACAGGGGTTCACCATGTTGGCGAGGCTGGTCTCGAACTCCTGATCTCAAGTGATCTGCCGGCCTTGGCCTCCCAAAGTGCTGGGGTTACAGGTGTGAACCACTGCACCTGGTCTGAACTTATTTTAAGATAAAAGGTAAAAAATAATCTGTAAAATAACACTAGAAACAAAGAAAAAGAGTACATACAGCGCTACATCTTTTTACAAACCTAAAAAACTAGAGTAATTTAGATAGAATAGTTGAGTAGCTGGAATTAAGCTGTAGAATGAGAAAGGAGGGCATGGAGCCCAAGACTCAGCAAGCCGGTTACTCTGGGTGGGGTGCTTGCCGGTGGGGTAGCCAGCCACCAAATGGATTGCTGGAGGACATTGTTGAGCTCATTTTTTTTTTTTTTGAGACAGAGTCTCACTCTGTCACCCAGGCTGGAGTGCAGTGGTGCGATCTCGACTCACTGCAACCTCTGCCTCCCAGGTTCAAGCGATTCTTCTGCCTCAGCCTCCCAAGTAGCTGAGACTACAGGCATCCGGCCACCATGCCCGGCTAATTTTTGTATTTTTAGTAGAGACGGGGTTTCACCATGTCGGCCAGGATGGTCTCGATCTGTTGATCTCATGATCCACCCGCCTCGGCCTCCCAAGGTGCTGGGATTACAGGCGTGAGCCACTGTGCCCGGCGAGATCCTCATTTTTGTTTCAGTGGTTGTTAGATTCATGGAAGGTTATTACATTACTAAAATCAAGCAATCAGAAAAAAACATGAACCAACTAATAGAGGACCATGCATGTGACCTAGTGAGACTGCCATGACACACACAATGTGATTAATCTGTTTGTTTTCATCTGAGGCCAATACAAAAAAAAATACAGAAAGAGAGGAAGTAGGAGAAGAGAGATGGGGGTAGAGGGAAAGAAAGAGACTGGGAAATCAAGGAGTAGGGAAAGAAAAGTGTTTCAGGTTTTTTGAAGGAAAATAAATAATAGAACAACTCTCGAGATAATAAACTGGAACAACAGAGTGGGAAAAGATGTAGCAAATTTTCAAGAGACAATAAGAATGGATTGGAGGAAGCTGAAAGACCAAGAAATGGGAATGCTGAGGCAGAAAAAAGACTAAGTAGTATTTCTGAGCCGCAAGAGGGACACTCTGTCTCCACATAAGGGTGTCAGCCAGAGGGCTGGATTCCAGGAAAGGGTGATGTGGTTAAACAACAGACCAAGGTTTGGTCTAAAGGAAGGCTGACACTTAGCCAGCTGGGGTTTTCCAAAAACTTGGAGTGTTGTGGTCACTTCTGGCTTCTTCAATACTCCAGGCTATTAATTAGGAGGAACCGCTAGATTAACCTGCGGCCATAATCACCTCTGATGAGGGCTTATGTACAGAGGCTTATTGTCGGTAATTGAGGGGACTCCTCTGGGAGCTGCCATCCTGTTGCAGCCTTTCTGGTGCCCAGTGTGGGAATAATGCATGCTGGGAGCACACAAGGGAAACTGGGCTTGTGCTGGATGCAGATGCACTTACCAAGGAAACGTGTCACTCCCAAAAGTTGTACTGGAGCCTCTGGGTGCACAATGACCACTGACCAGTGAACAAGGGTGGGCCTTGTCAGCAGTAAAAGGACCAGGATATTTAGAAATATTCAAGCCATCTGGAGCCCGGCAAAAGTTCATTCCGTCCTTCTTGTCTTCTGCTCTATGGCCTCTGGACACAACCATGCCACAAACAAAACCAACCAAAGAAAGTGCCTCCACTGCGCGGGGAAGGGAGGGTCCCATTCACCTGGTGATTCAATCAGTCCTGGTGAAGAGGGAAAAGGAGCCTGCTGCGATCTGGCTCCTTCTGTGACTGCTCCTCACCTCAGGTGTGCTCCTGTCCTGCTAAGCTAACCCTAGATCCCTGAACAAATGAGGCTTTCCTCTCATCACCTGCTCCTTTTGGAATGTCCTTATTTCCCTTTCTTTGTCCACCTGGGGAATGAATACTTTTAAAAAAATTAAATGGATCATGAGGTCAAGAGATCAAGACCATCCTGGCCAAAATGTTGAAACCCTGTCTCTACTAAAAATACAAAAAAATTAGCTGGGTGTGGTGGCATGCACCTGTAGTCCCAGCTACTCAGGAGGCTGAGGCAGGAGAATCGCTTGAACCTGGGAGGCGGAGGTTGCAGTGAGCCAAGATCGCGCTATTGCACTCCAGCCTGGTGCCCAAGCGAGACTCCATCTCAAAAAAACCCAAAACAACAACAACAAAACAATTTAAACACTGTGTTGTAGTGGTAGTTTTCATATATAATGTTCCTTGATATTCTATTCCCTGCCCCATTCCGCATACACACAGGATTTCCCATGCCTTGGCAATCCCTCTTACGCTCTTTGGATGTTTTTCAGAGAGCCCTTTACTACACTGGTTTATTTATGTATCTTTTTTTCCTCAACTTTTCTCCTTTGAGACAGAAAATTAAAATCAGTGCTCAATAAATGTTGGTTAAGTGAATAATAAGCACTAACCACAAGCCAGGCCAAGTAAGTGCCTTACACACCTTCCTTCATTTAAGCCTTCACGCAGCCTATCAGGTGGTGACTATTATTATTAATCCTCTCCTTACAAATGAGGAAATAAAGGCTCAAAAAGGTTAAGCCATTTGTCCAACATCATGTTACTATTATTATTATTTTTAATGCATCATTCAAATGACACCAAGATCATATTACTGTTAAGTTGTAGAAATTGGATTTAAACCTAGATAGTCTGACTCAGCATCCTCCCCCTTAACTCCTGCATGGTGCTGCCTCCTGAATAATTAAGAGTTATAAGTTTGGCCAGGGACAGTGGCTCACGCCTTTAATCCCAACACTTTGGGAGGCTGAGGAGGGAGGATCGCTTGAGCCCAGGAGTTAGAGACCAGCCTGGGCAACATAGCAAGATCCTGTCTCTACAAAAAAACAATTAAAAATGAGCTGGGCATGGTGGCATGTGCCCAGCTCTTTGAGGGGCTGAGGCAGGAAGATCACTTGAGCCCAGGAGTTCAAGGCTGCAGTGAGCTATGATTGTACCACTGCACTCCAGCCTGGGTAACAGAGTGAGACCCTGTCTCCAAAAAAAGAGTTATAGGTTAGTCAAGATACCAAAATACTGGGCTTTTCTACACTGCAAGTATTTCTAGGCTCAGTGTAATTGCAATGCAATGTTTAATCGTGATGGATGTATATGAAATCTAAGACACAGACTTTGCCTCAAGGAGTTTGTGAACCATCTGAGAACCTTCAACTACTATTGGGAATGATTGGTGAATGATGTAAAGTATTATGAACTACCTGCAACATATTTTGGTGCCTCTGGGTACAAGGCACCTTGCTATATATTGTGAGAGATTAAAAAGATCAATGAATACAGTTAACTATACCATCCTACCATCCTAGTTTTCCAGGATGGAATGGACTTTCTTTTTTTTTTTTTGAGACAGCATCTCACTCTGTCGCCCAGGCTGGAGTGCAGTGGTGTGATCACGGCTCACTGCAGCCTTGACCCACCAGACTCAAGTGATCTTCCCACCTCAACCTCCCATGGGGACACACCACCATGTCCGGCTAATTTTTTTTTTTTTTTTGAAAAGACAGGGTCTTGCGAAGTTACCCAGGCTTGGACTGGATTTTCTAAAAAATAAAAGTTTACTGAGATGTAATTCATATACTATAACACTTTCCCTTTTAAATTTATTGTACAGTTCAGTGGTTTTAAGTATATTCACAGGTTTGTGCAACCATCACCACTATCTGATTTTAGAACATTTTCATTACCCCAAAAGGAAACCCTATACTCATTAGCAGTCTTTTTTTTTGCTCCCCGACAACAACTTTCTGAGCTACTGACAATCATTACTCTACTTTCTGTATCTGTAGATTTGCCTGTTCTGGTCATTTCATATAAATTAAATCATGCAATGTATGACCTTTCATGACTGGCTTCTTTCACTGAGCATAATGTTTTAAGATTTATTCCTATTGCAGCCTGTGTCAGTGTTTCATTCCTTTTTATGGCCAAATAATATTCTTTTATATGAATAATCACATTTTGTTGATCCATTCATCACTTGATGGACATTTGAGTTGTTTTCACTTTTTTGCTGTTATGATTAATGCTGCTATGAACATTTGTGTACCAGTTTTTGTGTGGACATAGGTTTTGATTTCTTTTAATAAATAAAATTCTCTTAAGAAATCAAAGCCCACCTGGGGGTGGAATTGCTGGGTCATATGGCAACTCTATAACTTTGTGAGGAATTGTCAAACAACTTTGAAAAGTGGCTGTACCGTTACTTTGCTACCAGGAATATATGATGGTTCCAATTTCTCCACATCCTTCCCAACACTTGTTATTATATATCTTTTTCATTATAGCCATCCTAGTGGGTGTTAAGTGGTAAAACTCACTGTGGTTTCAATTTGCATTTCCCCATGATGATTTGCTTAATGATGTTAACATCTTTTTGATTGCTTGTTGGTCATTTGTATATCTTACTGGGGGAAATGTCTATTCCAATTCTTTGCCCACTTTTTTTTTTTTTTTTTTTGAGATGGAGTCTTGCTCTGTTGCCTAGGCTGGAGTGCAGTGGCGCGATCTCATGTCACTGCAACCTCCACCACCTGGGTTCAAGCGATTCTCCTGCTCCAGCCTCCTGAGTAGCTGGAATTACAGACCCCCACCAGCACACCTGGCTAATTTTTTTTTTTTTTTGTATTTTTAGTAGAGATGGGGTTTCACCATCTTGGCCAGGCTGGTCTGGAACTCCTGACCTCATGATCCATCCGCCTCAGCCTCCCAAAGTGCTGGAATTACAGGAGTGAGTCACCACGCCTGGCCTCCTTTGCCCATTTTTTAATTGGGTTGCTTGTATTTTTATTGTTGAGTTGTGGGAATTCTTCATTCATTTTGGATGCTAAACCCTTATTTGATATATGATTTGGAAATATTTTCTCCCAATTATGTAGGCTGCTTTTCCACTTTCTTGATAATGTCCTTGATATACAAAATATTTTAATTTTGATGAAGTCTGATTTATCTATTTTTTTCTTTTGTTGCTTGTGCATTTGGTGTCATTGCTAAATTTGAGGTCATGAAGGGTTTTCTTCTAAGAGTTTTATGATGCTAGCTCTTATTCTTAGGTCATCAATCCATTTTTTTTTTTCTAAATTAACACCTTGCTGTTCTATTTTTTTCTTTTTTCTTTCTTTACTACATCAAAATTTTTTATGATCCATTTTAATTTTTGTATATGCGGTGTGATAGGAGTCCAACTTTATTCTTTGGCACATAGATATCCAGTTGTCCCAGGGCCATTGTTGAAGAGACTATTCTTTTTCCACTGATTGTCTTGGGCATCTTTGTCAGACCAAAACCAATTGGCCATAGATGTATGGATTTATTTCTGGACTCTCAACTCTATTCTGTTGATCTATATGTTTAGCTCTATGCCAGGAGCACAATGATTATTTTCAGAGATGGGGTCTTGCTCTGTCCCACAGGCTAGAGTGCAGTGGCATGATCGTAGCTCACTGCATCACTGCAGCCTCGAACTCCTGGACTCAACTGATCCTCCCACCTCACCCTACTACATAGCTAAGCCTACAGGCATGTGCCACCGTGCCTAGCCAATTTTTAAAGTTTTTTTTTGTAGAGATGGAATCTCACTTTATTTCCTAGGCTGGTTTTAAACTGATTTCAAGCAATCCTCCTGACTCAGACCCCTAATGTGCTGGGATTACAAGCATAGGTCACTCACCTGGCCCACACTGTTTTGATGACTGTAGTTTTGCAGTAAGTTCTGAAACTGGAAAGTGTGAGTTTCCCAACTTTGTTCTTTTTCAATATTATTTTGGCTATTCAGGTCTCTTGCATTTTCATATGAATCTTAGAATAAGTTTGTCAATTTCTGCAAAAGAAAAAAAATACAGCAGGGATTATGAAAGGGATTAGGTTGAATCTGTAAATCAGTTTAGTGAATATTGCCACCTTAACAATATTAAGTCTTCTGATGCAGGATGTGTTTCAATTAATTTATGCCTTCTTTAAATTTTTTAAAAAATAATGTTTTGTAGTTTCCAGTGTATAATTCTGGCATTTCCTTCATTAATTTTTTGTAGTTCCTCTTTATTCATTGTATTTATTTATTATATTATTTTTGATGCTATTAGAAAGTAAATTTTTTAAATTTCAGTTTTGTATGGTTAATTTATAGTATATAGAAATACAATTGATTTTTGTATATTGGTCTTCTATTCTACAACCTTGCTAAACTCATTTGCTAGTTCTAATAAATTTTTTTTTGCGGATTTCTTTGGATTTTCTACGTAGGACATCACATCACCTGTGAATAGAGATAGTTTTACTTCCTTTCCAGTGTGGATGCTTTCATTTCTTCTCCTTGCCTACTTGCTCTGATTAGAACCTCCAGTACAATGGTGACTAGAAGTGGTAACAGCAAACACCTTTGTCTTGTTCCTCTTAGGGGAAAATATTCAGTCTTTCATAATTAAGTGTGATGTTAACTATGAGATGTTAGTAGATGTCCTTCATCAAATTGATAATGTTTCCTTCTATTTCTATTTTTTCAGTGTTTCTTATTTTGAAAAGTTGTTGAATTTTGTTAGTCTATTGATACGATCATGTGTTGTTTTTCTTCATTTCATTAATGTGGTATATTACATTGGTTTATTTCATATGTTAAACAGACTTGGCATTTATATTATGACTCACACTGGTCATGGCGTATGATCCTTTTTATATATGACTGGATTTAGTTTGTTAGTTTCAGTTGAAGATTTTTGTGTCTGTATTGATAGAATGATTTGGAAAGTGTTCCTTCCTCTTCTATTTTTTTCTTTGGATGAGTTTGAGAAAGATTGTTAATTCTTCTTTAAATGTTTGGTAGAATTCACCAATGGGCCTAGACTTTACTTTGTGTAAAGTATTTTCATTACAGATTCAACCTCTTTATTTATTACAGATGTATTCAGATTTTCTTTATAAATCAGTTTCAGTAGTTTGTATCTTTCTAGGAATTTGTCCATTTTATCTAGGTTGTCTATTTTGTTGGCATACCGTTGTTCATAGTATTCCCTTATTATCCTTTTAATTTCTGTAAGGCTGGGAGTGATGCCCTCTCTTCCATTCATTTTTCATTATATTTTATTTTATTTTTAAAATTTAATTTAATTTTAGGTTCTGGGATACATGTGCAGGACGTGCAGGCTTGTTACATAGATAAACGTGTGCCATGGTGGTTTGCTGCACCTATCAACCCATCACCTAGGTGTTAAGCCCCACATGCATTAGCTATTTATCCTGATGGTCTCCCTCCCTGCGGCCCCATTCCTAGTTTTAGTAATGTGAGTATTCTCTCTCTCTTTTGGTCAGTCTAGATATAAGTTTGTCAATTTTGAATTTTCACTCTTGTTTTTATTAATATATTCTCTATTTCATTTATTTTCATTCTAATCTTTATTATTTCCTTCCATTTTGCTTTGGGTTTAGTTTGCTCTCCTTTTTTCTGGTTTCTGAAAATGGAAGTTTAGGTTAGTGATTAGTGCTATTTCTTCTTTTTAAATATAGGTATTTATATAGCTATTAATCTCTCTCTAAGCACTTCTTTAGCTGCATCCGTAAGTTTGGCATGTTTAATCTTCATTTTCATTTATTTCAAACTATAATTTTCCTTGTGGTATCCCTTTTGATTTACTGGTTATTAAGAGTATGTTGTTTAATTTTTACATATTTGTGAATTTTTCAAATTTACCTCTAATTAATTTCTAATGTCATTACATTGTGATTGATGAACATGCTTTGTATTATTTCAATCATTTAAATTTATTAAGGTTTTCATCATAATGTATGGTTTATCCTGCAGAATGTTCCATATGTATTTGAGAAAAACGTGTATTGTGCTGTTATTGGGTGGAGTGTTCAATTTATGTCTGTTAGGTCAAGTTGGTTTATAATGTTTGCTTAGTCCCTTTGGGCTGCTATATAATAAAGTACCACAGACTGGATGGCTTATAGACAACAGAAGTATATTTCTCATAGTTCTGGAGGCTGGAAATCTGAGATCAGGGTGCCAGCCTGACTGGGTCTGGTGAGGGCTCTCTTCCAGGTTGCAGATGCTGACTTATTGCTGTACCTCTTATGTGGCAGCAAGATGGTGAGATATCTCTTTGGTGTCCTTTTTATAATGGCACTAATACTATTCATGAGGACCTCACCCTCATCATCTAATTACCTCCCTAAAGCCCCATCTCCTAATGCCATCACATTGGGGGTTAGAGTTTCAACATATGCATTTTTGGAGGACAAATTCAGTTTATTGCAGTATTTTTCAAGTCTCCTATTTTCTTATTGAAACTGGGTAACTGAAACCTCCAACCATGATTACTGAATTATCCATTTCTTCCTTTAGTCCTATAAGTTTTTGCTTCATGGATTTTGGGACTCTGGTATTAGATGCTTATATGTTTATAATTGTTAGGTCTTTTATCACCATAAAAATCTTCTTTGTCTTAAAGTCTATTTTGTCTTCTATTAATATGGGTCTCCAGCCCTCTTTTGGTTATGGTTGCGTGGTATCTTCTTACTTTTAACCCCTTTGTATCTTTAATCTAAAGTGTGTCTCTTGTAGACACAGTAGAGTTGGATCTTTTTTTCAAAAAAAATCCATTCTGTTGGCAGGGCATGGTGCTCATGTCTGTAATCCCAGCACTTTTGGAGGCCGAGGTGGGCAGGTCACTTGAGGCCAGGAGTTAGAAAACAGCCTGGCCAACATGGTGAAACTCCGTCTCTACTAAAAATACAAAAATTAGCCAGATGTGGTGATGGGCACCTGTAGTCCCAGCCACTTGGTAGGCTGAGGCAGGGGACTCGCTTGAACCTGGGAGGCGGAGGTTGCAGTGAGCCAAGATTGTGCCACTACACTCCAGCCTGGGTGACAGAGTGAGACTTTGTCTCAAAAAACAAACAAAACAAAACCCATTCTGTCAATAACTGTATTTTGATTGTAGTGTTTAATTCATTTACACGTAATATAATTACTAACAAGGTAGGATTTATGCTTTTCATTTAAATTTTTTTCTATATGTTTTATGTCCTTTTTGTTCCACTATTTCTCCATTATTGCCTTTTTGTGTTAGAAATTTTTTAATATACAATTTTGACTATACCTCTAAGGGTGTTTTAAAAAATCTCTCTTAATTCTCTTGCCATTCTTTTGCTATATATTTTGAATTATTTTCTTAGAAGTTGCACTGGGGATGACAATTAATATTAATTAATTTATAATTAATAAAGTAATCTAGTTTGGATTAAAACCAATTAAATTTTATAGTATATAAAACTTTGCTAATAGACTGTATTTAATGTAATATTATTCTTTTCAAGAAAGTTAGGTTGTTAAGTATGATTTATTTTTTATACCTTTTTAGGACTTTTCATATCATTCTATGTCAGGCCATGTATTTCTTACTTCAAATAATTTCTAATGTAGTTGAGGAGAAAACCAAACATATGCGAAAAGTCAGATGGCAGTCAAATCTTTAAATACTAATTCAAGGCAATAACAGATATGAGTAGCAACTCTAGATAGAAAATGTGTAGTGGCTTCATGACAGGATATTTCAGAAGATCAGTTGATGTGAAACCCATGGCCCAGGTTAGTCAAGGAACACTTCATGGATTTGCAATTTGACCTTAGTATATGTGGAAGTGCACAAACTCGTTGATATGTAAAGAAAATAAATGGGAACTCACCAAGCTAGCTTCTGACTTTTCAGTGAGGTCATCTGTCTACTTCTGTATCCACAGCACCCACAACATTGCCTTACACATTGTAGGTGCTCAGAAAATATTTATCAAATGATCAAATGAATGCATTTGGTTAAATAAATCAGTTAGGTATGGAATTGGAGCTTTGCAAGAGAGGACATATATTCTGGAGCATCAGCTTTGGACCATTTGCTAGGTAATTGATAAGGGGGAAACAGAGCTAGTAAGGCATCTGAGTCACAATTTGCTGCTTTCTTTCTTTTTTCTTTTCTTTTTTTCTTTTTTTTTTTTTTTTTGTAGAGACAGAGTCTTGCTCCATTACCCATGCTGGAGTGCAGTGGTGCGATCTCGGCTCACTGCAACTTCCTCCTCCCGAGTTCAAGCAATTCTCATGCCTCAGCCTCCTGAGTAGCTGAGATTACAGGTGCGTGCCACCAAGCCCAGCTAATTTCTTTTGTATTTTACTGGAGACGGGGTTTCGCCTTGTTGCCCAGGCTAGTCTCAAACTCCTGAGCTCAGGCAATCTGCCCGCCTCGGCATCCCGAAGTGCTAGGATTACAGGCATGTGCCAGCTTGCTCCTTTTAAGAGGAGTTCAATTGCTGGTATCATTCGGCCATTATTCCTATTAGTTTTTGAGAATCAGAGAATGCCACAGTTTTCATTTTTAATTAAAAATCTGTGCATCTATAGTCTTTTTCAGAGAGTTCAGGGAAAAAGGACTTATAGGGACACTATGAGTTTGTACAATTCAGTAACTGAAGAACAGAGTGGCAAAAGTTCTTCAAATACAGAGAGAAGAGATGCTAGGAAATGCATCAGAAACATTATTTGAAACATCTAAAATGTTTTTTTTCCTTAGTTTCCTATATCTAATTCTTTTTTTCCCTATATTTAATTCTTGATTCTCCATGGTAGTCAACCTCAGAAAATTTCAGTAGTTTCAAGAATTATCACATGAACAGTTTATTTTTAAGGTTTTAAGCATTTTTTTTTTTTTGCTCTTTAATGTGATCTGTTGTTAACAGTTACCATAAATCTTTACTTAAGATTTACTTTAAGAGACTTGCACCACCCTTCTATTTTTTGGTCATTAGAGACTTTCCAGCGAAAATGCTAGAAAGCTAAATAAAGACTAAAAGGCCGCTTTCTGGTTTAAATTCATCTGTACCTGCAGCTGCAAAGCCAGCAGAGGGAGCAGTGTACCTATTCTTTGATTTCTGGAATTGCAACTACTTGGATGGACTGAATTTCAAACAATCTACATAATCAAGACTATTGAATCCAGAGAGAGGGAGTCTGGGGCTACAATTTGTTTGTTTGTTTGTTTGTTTTGGCAATCATGGCTTTATGTTAGGGTATTAGCAGAGTTATAGAGTTGCTTTATTACATTGAGGAACTTTGATGAGGTTGCTGCGTGAGGACTGTTCTTCCGTTTTGCTTCCTTTAACTAAAAGTCATTTGAGCATTTTGTACCAAGTACACAAAAAGCTGGCTGAGTAAACTCATTAAGTGGATTAGATTCTCGGTATTCAGGATAGCTTGCGCAACCGGGTGGGC
The DNA here is from genome assembly GCF_028885655.2 of Pongo abelii. Classification (NCBI taxonomy): domain Eukaryota; kingdom Metazoa; phylum Chordata; class Mammalia; order Primates; family Hominidae; genus Pongo; species Pongo abelii. The sequence goes on from NC_071998.2 coordinate 76,923,792, forward strand.
ATTTTCGCTAATCCCTGCAACCTTTGATGTGGCTGCAGAGTGGGAGCTGGGATGAGTTCTTCCTCCCTGACTCACTGGTTTCCACTCCACGAGACTCCAAAGTCTGTCCCGCACTGTCTCCCCAGCTGACTTAGCAGAGATAGGACCCCTCCTGTTCTATCTCATCTGACTCACTCCCACGGAGTTATTTTTCCTTAGCGACAGGGACATGGGCTGAGCAAAGAAGGCAGCACTCCTGCCTCACCACCCCACCCCCTTTAACAACTGTTGTTTTATGTAGCATTTTACTTCTCTTTTCACCATTGGATTCTCCCCGTGTTTCTAGCTACCAGCTCATAGCTTAGGTGGGGTTCTTTTCTTTGTCTTCACTTACCTTTTTTCATTGAAACAGATGCTTTAGCAATATTATCAGCCCATCTTTGCTAACTTTTTTTATTCAATTCTTTTGTTTTTTTAATTTTTTAAAAATTTGAGAATGAATCTCACTCTGTCGCCAGGCTGGAGTGCAGTGGTGCGATCCCGGCTCACTGCAACATCCGCTTCCTGGGTTTAAGCGATTCTCCTGCCTCAGCCTCCCAAGTAGCTGGGACTACAGGCACACACCACTGTGCCCAGCTAATTTTTGTATTTTCAGAGGCGGGGGTTTCACCATGTTGGCTAGGCTGGTCTCAAACTCCTGACCTCGTGATCCACCCTCCTCGGCCTCCCAAAGTGCTGGGATTACAGGCGTGAGCCACCGCCCCCGGCATGGTATTCGATTATTTTGACAGTAGCTCTTGGTCTTGTGATATCTCTTCCATTTCTTCAACAGGTATTTATGTCTTTCCATTTCTTTTTGTTTTTGTTTATGCCTTCTCTCTCCAGCTAGAATGTGAAATAATACCTGTGGCTGAAAAGAAGCTCTTTTGACCCAGGATCCTGGTCCTCTGCATAACAGTCAAGACCATTCTCATTTGCCTGAAAGTGTTTTAGAGAAGAAAGAGAAATTCAGGACCAATCAGCAATTCCCTTTTCCACTCTTATGAAGAAAGAAAAAGGATTTGTGTTATTTGAGATTTAAGTTACTTCCTTTTTTCCTATGGCAGGTTTTGGTAAATGCCCAACTCCAATAATATGTTAACATTTTCAGAGTCAATCTGGGTTATAAGTAAATAAACTCTGTTTTGATCTTGTTCTCGTTGGCTCTTTTTTACTGTCACTTTTAGGCCTTTTTTGAAAGGAGGGAGAGACATTCTCTACCAGGTCAAAATCTGCCCTATGCTTATTCCAGATCAGTATGCTTGGTCCAATACTCAATCACTAATCACTCACGTGACATGCTGTGTGAGTGAGACTAACTTTTGGCTATTCTTAAAGTATAGCTACAGTGACAACATCATTATGAATGCCTCTGGCTACTGTATTCAGAAAAGATACTAAGTGTAAGAATTTTGGAAAGTCAGCTTTATCCTTTAAAAAGGTGATAGTTTGTGATTCCATTTGCTTTACTCTTATTTTGCACTCTGTTCAGAGATCAAGAAGGGAACTGGTTACCATTTATTGGTGCCTCTCAAACCCCTCCATGTCAAGATAAGATGGGAAAAGTTGAGTTTTGAGGATTTGGGGAAGTCGAGTAAGTCTGGTGAGTGGGGAAAGCCAAGGTTAAGGCAGTCGTGGTTAGCGATGGAAGAACTGAGGTAGAGAGCCTGGAGTGAGGGATCAGATAATGAGAGGAGGATTCCAAGTGTGGCTGATGCCAATGGGGGGTGAAGACAGAAGTCTAAGGAGTTATGGAGAGTAAGGACAAAAAATGAAAGTGCCACGTCTGAAGAATCATTACTATTGACTTGAGAGTTTTCAAGTTTGGTGAAAGAACTTCAATGAAGCATTCTACTCTCAGAAATTGAGATCTTACTACTGCTTTAGTGACTATTTTATCTAATATTTTTACAGCAACTCTATCATTTGTTTTGTTGGTACATGCTTAGTATATATTTTCCCATGTTTTTCAAATGTTGTATGTCCTTTGGTTTTAGATGTTGGATAGAGTGAGTTCTAAATTTCTCTTCAAAGAATCAGTATGTCAGTATGGTCAGTTTTTTGTCCTCCATTTTAAAGTGTAACTTCCTTGTAGTTTCAGTAAACAACATTTTTCACCAGTTTTAATCAGTAGTTCACATCTGTTCCCTTGGTCACCTGCTCCATCCTGACTCATCCTGGTTACATTTTCTGACCTGAATCACCTGTGGTCACCTAAGTCTGACCTAAGTCACCTTTAGTCACCTGTTCCGTAATCGTCCTTCCCACAAAACTACTGACCCCACTACTCTGGCTCATACCCCTGCTCTCTTTAAAATAGCCTATCAGAATTAGCTTAGACTGTACGGTCCAAGCCTGCCATTAGGGGAACGACACAGCAATAGGGGCTACCTGTGTCAGGAATAAGAACCCCTTCCCTTCCCTTTTTCAGGTGTGCTCTTGCTATTACTCCATTTGAGAGTCACACCCTTCTATAGAAGTAAAAGTTGTCTTGCTAAGAAAATTAAATTTATGTTCGAGTGCTATTTCTTTGTGGCACCGAGAACAAGCATTTTATTTCTAACATAGGTAAACCTGGCTTCTTTTACTTTTTAAAAATCCAGTTTTGTTTTCATTTTCTTTTATACTTAGTCCATTTAGCCTTATTATAGACTTTGTCTTTTTTTTTTTTTTTTTTTTGAGACAGAGTCTCACTCTGTTGCCCTGACTAGAGTGCAGTGGTGATGCAATCTCGGCTTACTGTAACCTCTGCCTCCTGGGTTCAAGCAATTCTCTGCCTCAGCCTCCCAAATAGCTGGGATTACAGGTGCAACAGGCGTGTGCCACCACACCCGGCTAATTTTTTGTATTTTTAATGGAAATGGGTTTCACCATGTTAGCCAGGCTGGTCTCGAACTCCTGACCTCAGATGATCCGCCCACCTCTACCTCCCAAAGTGCTGGAATTACAGGCATGAGTCACTGCGCCTGGCTACCATTTATATTTGAAAAGAATATTTGCTAGAACCAGGGTTCCAGGTTTTTGGTTATCTTCTTTTAAAAGACACATTGTGCAATTAAGCTAGTTAACATATTCATTGCTTCATGATTTTTGTGGCAAGAACATTTAAGATCTACTTTCTTAGCAATTTTTAAGTATACAATACATTATTATAAATGTGAAAGGAAAATAAATCGTCGGGCCCCCAAATCACTAAGCTAAAGGGAAAAGTCAAGCTGGGAACTGCTTAGGGCCAACCTGCCTGCCATTCTATTCAAAGTCATCCCTCTGCTCACTGAGATAGAAGCAATATCTGATTGCCTCCTTTGGAAAGGCTAATCAGAAACTCAAAAGAATGCAACTGTTTGTCTCTCACCTATCTGTGACCTGGAAGCCTCCTCCCACTGCTTTGAGTCTTCCTGCCTTTGCTTCAAGTTGTCCTGCCTTTCCAGACCGAACCAATGCCCTTCTTATATACATACTGATTGATGTCTCACGTCTCCCTAAAATGTATAAAATGAAGCTGTGCCCCACCCACCTTGGGCACATGTTGTCAGGACTTCCTGAGGCTGTGTCACGGGTGCATCTTCAACTCTGGCAAAATAGACTTTCTAAACTAACTGAGACCTGTCTCAGGTTTTCTGGGTTTGCGCTAACTACAGCCATCGTACAGTCATTTTCTGTTTAAGTAATATCTCCTTTATTCTCTCTCAGAATTGCTTCTGCAAGTACTTTAAACCAAATTCTCCACTGAAGCTGTTTTGGACTATCAAAGCTCTGTAAATTGGTACCACAGACTGCAGGAGGGCCAGGTGGCTCTTTGCTCTTAGAGGAGATTTTCCTTTCTCTCCCTTCCCTTTGGCGTCAAGGATAGGATAGGCCAGTTCCTCTTTTTCCCTTCCAGGGCGGATGTTGCTGGGGCCTCAGCGTCAAGCAGGGATCTTCCATCACTTTTCTACCTAGGCAGGACCTGGGCTCCACCACCTGTCTCTCTCATTGCATGGCAGCCGGCCACTTGCAGACATGAAAGTGGCAACTCAATGACTAGGGATGTACAGAGAACTTAAGTGAAGTCTACTCCCTTCCCCCACGGGTTGCTAGCAAGTTAAGTGACATATGTACAGAGATTCTGGGTGGCCTTGGTTGATTAAAACGGGCAAAAGAGAAGGGAGTGATTTCAAGGCTCTGATTAACAGAAAATTAAACCAAAGTGATATAGTTTGGATATTTGTCCCCCCAAGTCTCATGTTGAAATGTAATTCCCCAGTGTTGGAGGTGGGGCCTAGTGGGAGGTGTTTGGGTTATGCGGCAGATCATTCATGAATGGCTTGGTACTGTCCTGGTGATAGTGAGTGAGTTCTTATGACATCTGGTTGTTTAAAAGTATGTGACAGCCGGGCGTGGTGGCGCACGCCTATAATCCCAACACTTTAGGAGGCCGATGTGGGCGGATCACGAGGTCGGGAGATCGAGACCATCCTGGCTAATGCGGTGAAACCCCATCTCTACTAAAAATACAAAAAAATTAGCCAGGCGTGGTGGCGGGCGCCTGTAGTCCCAGCAACTCAGGAGGCTGAGGCAGGAGAATGGCGTGAACCCGGGAGGTGGAGCTTGCAGTGAGCCGGGATCGTGCCACTGCACTCCCGCCTGGGTGACAGAACGAAACTCCGTCTCAAAAAAAAAAAAAAAAGTATGTGGCACTCCCTGTTGCAACTGTCCTTGCTCCCTCGCTTGCCATGTGACACACCTGCTCCCTGTTTGCCTTCCCAGAAGCCAAGCAGATGCTGGCCCATGCTTCCAGGACAGCCTGCAGAACCCAGCCAATTAAACCTCTTTTGTTTATAAATTACCAAGTCTCAAGTATTTCTTCATGGCAGGGCAAAAATCGCCTAATACACCAATGAAAGCCTTTTCCAATCAAATGCTGGATCTTTGGGGGACATAGATTCCTGAATGTAGCTCAAAGTTACTTGACACTTTCCTTTGATGAGAAAACCATAGACTTTTAGAATTGACCACTAATTTAAGTGTGCTAATTCAAACTTGGCATAGCATCATCCATACAGCAGAACGGGGCTCTATAAATAGGAGGTTAATTAGAAACTTTTATTTCTATTCTAGGTAAGCTTTCTAAACAAATAGAGTACAGTTCATGTGTGTGTGCATGTCAAGTTGACTTTTCTTTGCATCAGATGTAATCTCAATCCTTTTTTCTTTCTAATCGTTAGAATTGTGTTTATACTGGCTTAAACTGTGCATATTATTTATGGCAGAAATCATTTGTAAGTGCAGTCTTATTCATCAGCAATACTTAATAGTTTCTGTAAACATTTCAGGATGTAAATTAAATATCACTTGCCACTTGACTACATTTCTTTTGGTAACTTGTGCCAAATAAGTTTTGACCGTATCTAAAAAAAATTTTGTTGTGGTTTGTTCTTTTGGAATATTTTATATATACTTTGGCAGTTAAGGAAAAGAGATACACTTCATGAAGAGTTAAGAATTTACATCTTCATATTGTCCTAATATATGACTCAAAAGAGACACATAAGTACAAAGAAGAATTGTAAGTGAATCAATGGTTTTTACTTAGTAGAGTAAAACAAATGAAAACATGGCCTCAATTGCTGTCTGCAGTTTGTACTACTTAAATCATGAACTGTGGTGAATTTCCCCCGTTTTCAGTTGTTACACTTCTCATGTAACAAACTCGTAATTATGAAATCATTATTTTTAAAACTATTGGCCACATGCACACTTTGGCAATTACATCTGATTCTTTTGAGACTTTGTATATTTAACTTTAGGTAATTCTTTTATTATTCCATCTTGTGGGTGTCAGCTCTATAATCATACTTAGTAAAAGTGAGAAGTAAATACATGTAAACAAACACATGGTGCCCGTTGAACAGAGTGGAGTCCTTAAAAATTTAACCAATCTCTTAACAATATCCTGATCAGAGAACCACTTAGGCATTGGACAATATGGCTGAATAAGCAATCTGAGTACTGCACATTATTTTAGATATTAGTAAAATTTCTCACATGTGAGCCACATGTTTTAAACACTTATTTTGAAATAAACATATTTTGTCCACTGGAATATAAAGTCCACGAGGGCAGGGATTTTGTCCATCTTGTTCCTCACTGAATTTCTAGTTTGGGACATAGTAGTTACTCAGTCAAAATTCGTTCAATGAACAAACTAATACTTAATTAGGAAATAATTAATAACGAAAAATATCTTAGGAAAAACAGAGATCATCGAACGCCATATTAATTTCAGTCAATATTTACTCACAACTATTGGTTTAATGTATTTTGTGGCTACAGGGTTAGGTGCAGATTTAAAGCAACGATGTTTTTCTGCCTTATTGTTTCATTTATCATTAAATAATGACCCTCCTTTTCAATTTGTAATAATAATTATTTTTGTCTTAATGTCTCTTTGTCTAATGTTGCTATGCTGGCTTCTTTCTTTCCTCATTTTGCCCACCTCCTCTCTCCCTTCTTTCTTTTCTTTTCTTCTTCTTTTTTTTTTTGTGAGAGAGTCTCACTTGTCACCCAGGCTGGACTGCAATGGCACGATCTCACCTCACTGCAACCTCTGCCTCCCAAGTTCAAGTGATTCTCCTGCCTCAACCTCCCAAGTAGCTGGGATTACAGGTGCCCACTACCAAATCTGGTTAATTTTTTTAGTAGAGACAGGTTTCACCATGTTGGCCAGGCTGGTCTTGAACTTCTGACCTCAAGTGATCCACCTGCCTCGGCCTCCCAAAGTGCTGGGATTACAGGTGTGAGCCACTGTGCCCCGCCCCTTCTTTCCTTTCTTTTCTGCCCCCTCTTTTTTTTTTTCTTAGTCTTCGTCTGGTATATCCTCTTTCACCTTTTTCATTCTTTCACTCTTGACCCTCTTGAGCTGCTGTAGGCATGTTTATAGAAAAGAGCATATATAGCTGGGTTTTTTGGGGTCTGTTCCTTAAAATCCTAAGAATCTGTCCTTTGTTAAAGGCATAATCATTGCCTTTACTGCCACTTTGATTATTAGTGTATTTGGCTTACTTTGGCCATCTGATTTTGTGTTTCTCTCTCTCTCTCTCTTTTGCTTTCACATTCTGCTTTTCTAACTTTTCTTGGAAAGATGGAATTTTCTTTATTCCCACCCCACAACTCCAGCCATTGATTTGGAAGTTCTACATTTTATTTCTGTTTTTTTAGTAGTCAACCTTAAAGTTTTAACATGGATACTAGAGTTACCATGATTTTATGTTAATTATTAGCTCCAGCTTCATATCAGCAGATATGTCTTAGTTCTCCCTTTCCATTCCAAATGCCACTAGTCATTTTATTATCCTGATAGTCAAAGCTTATTTAGTTTTATCAATAACTGCTTATCATTGCTTCTTGCATCTTCCCCTGGATTCATTTTTCTTCTACCCGAAGCACATGTGTCTTTTAGATTTAGTTTGAATCATATGAAATTGTCATTTTTGTGGGTCAAAATGGCCAAATATCAGAAATTTCATATTGTTTAAACTAATATTCATCTCAGGGCAAAATTACAAGTAGTAAACTTTTTCCAGCAGTCTGTCTAAAAAGGCTTTTATTTCACCTCATGTGTATATAATTTAGATGGATATACACTCTGATTGTTATATTCCCTCATTGCTTTCAAGATGTTTCCCAGCCTTCAAGAATTATTGTTGTTGATGAGGAGTTTGCTGTCACTCGAATTGCCATTTATTTATAGATAATATGTTTTTACTTTCTCAATCCTTTGTTGTTGAAGTTCTGAAATTTTTCTATAACATATCTAGCTATGGATATTTTTACTTGTTTTTAATGTCAATGAGTTTGTCCTTCATTTCTAGAAGTTCTATTTGGCTTTTCAAATTAGTCTATTCTTTTTCACAGTGTCTGATCTTTTCTTTTTGGATTTTATTCCTTTTTATCTTTTTATTAATTTTAAATAAAATTGTTTGTAGTCTCTTTCACATTGTGTATAATCCAGATTTGGAGAGTGCTAATTTTCCTGTTTATTGCATCTTCTGAATTTCCCTCAGTGCCTGCCTTCCTCCCTTCCTTCCCTCCCTCCCTCCTTCTCTCTTTCCTTCCTTCCCTTCTTTCTTTCTCTTTCTTTCTTTCCTTCTTTCTTTCTTTCTCTTTCTTTCTTTCTCTCTCTTTCTTTCTTTCTTTCTTTCTGCTTTTTCCCTCCCTCCCTCCTTCCTTCCTTCCTTCCTTTCTCTCTCTTTCTCTCTCTCTCTCTCTCTCTCTCTTTCTTTCCAGGATCTCACTCTGTCTCAAAAACAACAACAACAGGCTGGAGTGCAGTGGTACAGTCTTGGCTCATTGCAGCCTCAACCTCCCGGGCTCAAACGATTCTCCCACCGGAGCCCCCAGAGTAGTTGGGACTACAGGAACACACCACCTTGCCCTTCTTATTGTGTTTATAAATGATGTTCATTTATGGTAGCTCCTGCTCCCTGCTTTGGGAGTTTCCTAAATCTGTTTTTAAAGTATCCCTCAAGAGTTGTTTTAGGCCAGTTGTGGTGGTTCATGCCTGTAATCCCAGTACTTTTAGAGATGGAGGCAGGTGGATCATCTGAGGTCAGGAGTTCGAGACCAGCCTGGCCAATATGCCAAAACTCTGTCTCTACTAAAAATACGAAAATTAGCTGAGCGTAGTGGTAGGCACCTGTAATTCCAGCTACTCGGGAGGCTGAGGCAGGAGAATCACTTGAACCTGGGAGGCAGAGGTTGCAGTAAGCAGAGATCACACCATTGCATTGCAGCCTGGGCAACAAGAGTGAAACTCCATCTCAAAAAAAAAAATACATAAAATAAAAAGTATACCTATCCATATGGGATTCATTAAACTAGTATTAAAACCAAATACACATGTGGTAAAAAAATTTGGGTATTTCACCGTCTCAAAAAAAAAGTTGTTTTGTATTTCCTAAGATACATAGAGTGCCTAAGATACATAGAGTGCCTTCAGAGCAATCTATCAGCTACATGGTTGTGGTGCCTTAACCATGTGAATACTACATATTTAAACCTTATACACATGTGAATGGGTACCTGGAGTTTTGACTTCCCAGAGGTGATGTATTGTCAAGCCTGCAGAGGTGGCAGGCTTTCTATCTGCTTTCACAGTCAGGTGGGAGGAGCTATTCTAGGCTCCATGCTTTACATGGGGTATACAATTACAGCTCTTCCCCCTTCTACAGATATTGTGTCTCCTTTCTCCACAGAGGCATTAGGACCCAGTGCTGAGCTTCTAGGGCCTATGATTGAATTTGAGACTGCTGTTGGGTCACCTCTGGTCTGGCCTTGATTTCTGTTTATTTGGCAAACAGGAATTTTCTGATTTTTTTTTTTTTTTTTTTTGGCATGGCTACTTGTTAATTTTTTGTGTTTTTTGCTACTTTTTACTCATTACTTCTATACATTCATAGTGAGAGGGAAGTTCCTTCACAACATAGGAAGTAATGTTCTTGAAAATCCAATTAGTCTCAGAGGTTTTTATATTTGGTTCTGCCCTATTCCTTTGTCTTTCTTTATTGTTTCTTTGTTATCTAAATTATTTAGCCTTTGTCATTGTTGCTTGCCATTGAAAAACTCTAAGATTCTGAGTATGATATGTTTTAAATGTGCTTCATTATCTTAAAAAGTTAGTATTTAGTACATTATATATGTGTATATATATTCATTCTATTGATATCTCTATGTCTATATCTATATCATCTATACCTATATCTATATGAGACAGTACGAGTGACCTCTCTCTTTTTTATCCAGATGCCTTTTGCCTGGTATTCCCCTTAAATGTGTATCTTCTTAGAAAAGTCAAATTTGTTTAAAATTATCCCCTGAAGGAATTTTGTTTTGAGAAAGTAGGCATAAACCTTGAAATGACAACTTTTTTTTATTCTTATTGATTCTGAAAGTTGAAATTAAGGATTTTAAGGATATCAGTACCCAAAGGTAAACTACCACACACACACACACACCCCGCCGCCCCCCCAACCAAATACCACTCACCTTGCAGGACCATTAGGTCTTAAGGATGTTATCATTTTGGGTAATTAACTGTTATTTATTTATATAACATTTTTAAATGGAGATTGCTATTTTTTTTTTCTTTTTTGAGACAAGGTCTGACTCTGTTGCCTAGGCTGGAGTGTGATCATGGCTTTCGGCAGCCTTGACTTCCCAGGCTCAAGCCATCCTCCCATCTCAGCCTCCCAAGTAACTTGGGACCACAGGTGCCTGCCACTGTGAATGGCTAAGTTATTATTTTATTTTCTTTTTGTGGGGACAGGGTTTCTCTGCGTTGCCCAGGCTGGTCTTGAACTCCTGGGCTCAAGAGATCCTCCAACCTCAGCCTCTGAAAGTGCTTGAATTATAGTCATGAACCACCGTGCCCAGCTGAGATTGCTAATTTTTAAAAGAAATGATAAAATATGGTCAGTAAATTCGGTTTGTACTAAGGATATTTTATTTTCGTTATTTAAAAATGGACAGAAACTCTGTTTGCATACTGATGGGATTTTTCTGTTGATTAGAAAAAAACAGCCAGGATAACTTTTACAGGATAACAGCACATTTACTGTACATACACACATACACACAATCCATAGAGTTGTGCCATGCCATCGATGTTATTTTCATTTACTTTTTGTTTTTTCTGGCAACAGTTGGACATGCCCTGACAACTCAACTTCCATTATAAATATTTAAAAACTAAGCAGGAGAGAGTCATCCCTTAACCACAGCCATATAATGTGATGAAGGATACACACAGCTGCAGCCACATCATGCCATTACTTAATTTGTTTTTGACAGCTCCCATTTGCAGAGGAAAGGAAAGTATGAGCTACACATGGGCAAGGATTTTACATACATCCACATTTGTTTGTTTGTTGTGAATATTGACACATTTTCTTGGGGGAATGGCAGGGAATCCAAGCCAACATCATTTCTTTCTTAGTATAGCAACAGCTCAAGATGTTTGCTGTCCATGGAAAGTTGAAGGAAAAATTCAAGTCAGTGTCTGTACCAAAGGGAAGAAGTATTAGATTGGTAAGCACTTTCCAGCCCTGATGAGAAGATGGCAGAGCGAGTTAGGAATGTAGGTTTTCTTCTACGACAGAAGAGGTCATTTTAATGAGTAAATGGAGCACAGGGCAGCCCTCACATTTGTACCAAGGAGAATCCCCAAAGCCCTGCTTCACAACAGCTATGTGTGGGTTGTGTGATAGCACTTCCTATGGTTTATGTTACCCAACTGTGCTCCTTGAGGTGGTCCTCATCATGCATTTTTTAGGTAACTAATTGTTGGCCTATATATGACAGAGGTTGATGGGCTTGGGCTATTCCCTGCATCCCCTGAGGCATGACCTGAGTTGTTTGACACCTTATGGGGACTGGGCTTAAGATGGAATTGGGGCAAGAGAAAACCCAGTCATCAGGGATGTGGAATTGTGATTTGGGCTCCTTTCAGGGCTATGAGAAGGATACTTCTACACCAGCTGGGACTTGGAGTGATGATCCTGAATGATGCATCCAGATAATTCTGTGAAGGGATGATGGAAACATCACAAAGCAGGGAACACTAAGAAAAATGGGACAATTTGAGTTAGCTCAGAATTATCATTAATAGTCAAAACTAGGCTGCTGGATACAGCAATTGGGTCTGATTAAGAGTACCTATGTCATCTTAGGAAGAAGGGATAGGTGCAGTTGGTGCCTTACATAACAGAATAGGGAATTATAATAGAGAGTGTATCAATGATTTTATTAGTATCGTGTGTGTATGAAGGAGAAGGATGGAAACTAGGAAGATGCCTGAACTGGTTTACATCCTATCATTCACCTGGTAGATATCTGACCATGTGGTGTTAAACATCTGCCTGTGCCTTCTCTGACCCTGATTGCCTTGGTTCTTTCTGGTAATAGGATTATTGTATAATGAGTGAAACCACATGCAAATATTGTATGCAGACCTAGAGCCATATGTAATCTAGTTAGCTCCATCTTGAAGAAAGTTCTGTGGAGGTGTTTGCGAGGATTTGCTCCTTAAAGAAGGAGGTCATGAAGAGAAGGAATTTGACTTATCAAAAAGGGGTCAACCTGAGGCTGTAGGCCCAAAACAGCTCCTGTTATTGCTCTCACGGCCTTTGATCAAGTCATGTAGTTATATATTCACATTGTTTTGTGTGTTCTACTCAACAGAAAGAAATTAGGGCCTGAGAAGATGTAGAAATTCCCTCTCGGGTGTCCAGAGTCTTTGGCCCATGGTTCTGGTCATCCAGGCAGTCTGTGGCTAAGATTACTTTCCCTGCCCTCACCAGCACCCCACAGCCTCAGGCCTTCCACAGTAGGTGGCAGAACATAGTGTCAGAATTATGCTTGTACTCTGCCTAAAGATAATGGGGGTGTTCAAAATAGAGGGTGCTGGCTGGGCATGGTGGCTCACACCTGCAATCCCAGCACTTTGGGAGGCTGAGGCAGGTGGATCACCTGAGGTCAGGAGTTTGAGACCAGCCTGGCCAACATGGTGAAGCCCATCTCTACTAAAAATACAAAAGATTAGCCGGGAGTGGTGACAGGTGCCTGTAATCCCAGCTACTTGGGAGACTGAGGCAGGAGAACAGTTTGAACCCGGGAGGTGGAGGTTGCAGTGAGCTGAAATTGCACCACTGCACTCCAGCCTGGGAGACAGAGTGAGACTCTGTCTAAAAAATAAAATAAAAAAATTAAAAAAAAAAAGAAGGTGTTGAAGTTCATGGGCCTCTTTATCTCCACTTATTCCTATGTCATCTTACTCCAGTGTTCAAGGTCAGCCTTCCAAATAATGTACTTTCAAACTCTGGTACTTAAGGTAGTGCTCACCTTTTTCTACAGTCTTATCAAAGTGTCATTTGATACTTTCACTAGGGCACATTTATATATACTTACTTGAACTTCAGAGGGTGATTTTACTTGATGAATCTCAGCAGCTTACTACATTCCTGGAAGGATTGGTCTGACGGCACTGGCAAGTTATAGATGCCCTTAATTAAGTAAAAGCCCTAAGGTCCTGTGTTGTTTTTTCAAGTCCTCTCTTTCATATCAGAAACATTTAAACTATGATGGCTTACCACGTAGCTCTTCGTTTTTTTTGTTTGTTTGTTTTCTGTTTTCTTTTTTTGAGACAGAGTCTCTCTCTGTCACCAAGGCTGGAGTGCAGTGGCGACATCTCAGCTCACTGCAACCTCTGCCTCCTGGATTCAAGCGATTCTCCTGCCTCAGCCTCCTGAGTAGTGGGGATTACAGGCGCCCACCACCACGCCTGGCTAATTTTTGTATTTTCAGTAGAGACGGGGTTTCTCCATGTTGGCCAGGCTGGTCTTGAACTCCTGATCTCAGGTGATCTACCTGTCTCGGCCTCCCAAAGTGCTGGGGTTACAGGTGTGAGCCACTGCACCTGGCCCAGCTCTTTGTTTTTACACAGCATTACTTAATGCCAAATTATTCCTGAATATGTATAGATGATTTTTTTGATAAATTTATCAAAAATATTTCTGAGAAAATAATTCAAAGTAGAAAAAAATCACTAAATTGCCAGCAGAAAAAAAAAAAAGGTAAAACAATAAAACAATTTAGATCACTAGAACTAAATGATTGGCAATTAAAACTTGAGAAGAACTTCTTAGCACCATCTTTCCCTTCCCCCCCCATTTTCCTTTTTTACTTTTATTTATTCTTTTTTGTATTGTTGTTATTCACAAGCCGGATTCATGATCATTATAACTAATATAACAATATAAAAATAAGTAAGGAACAAGTCAATGATGTCCCCCAACTCTGTGTGCAGTAAATGAATGTTAATTCTCTAAAATAAATGTTTCCACTTCTCTCCTTCTTTCTGTGAGGGGATGATAGAAGCATCAGAAAGCAGGGAACACTAATACACACACACATATGCACACACACATACTCCATATACATCTATATGGGAGTTATTTTTGGTTATTTGTTTTTGTAAAACTAAAATTAATATATACAGATTCTCCTGCAAATTTCTTTTCTTTTTATTATTATTGTTATTATTTTTATTATTATTTTGTGGAGACAGGGTCTCACTCTTTTGCCGAGGCTGGTTTTGAACTCCTGGTCTCAAGCAATCCTCCCACCTTGGCTTCCCAAAGTGCTGGATTGATAGGCGTGAGCCACCATGCCCAGACTGCAGAGTTCTTTTCTTACTTTATACAACCTAGATTTTCTCCTGGGATGATAGTTGTCGACCCAAAGTCATTAAAAAAATAAAGCAGTGGGTTAGCAACATGATGGAACGGGAGGCTCCTGACTTTCCCTCCTCCTACAGACACACTGAGTAAACACCTACACTTCAATAGAGAGCCAGAATCCAGTTGAAAGACTCCTACACATGAGATGACTGAGAAAACATCCACATCAAAATTGATAGGAAAAGAAAAGATACACTTGTGCACTAACACCATCCTGAGCACAACTCTTAAAATGTCGCCAGGTAGCAATATATATATGAAAATATAAGGCTCACTGGTGAAAGTAAGTATACAGTCAAACTCAGAACACTCTTATACTGTAATGGTAGTGTGAAAATCAGTTATAGCTCTAGTAGGAAGGTTAAAAAAAACTATCAAAATCAACTATAACTGTAATAATTTATCAAAAGATACAGGCTATCAAAGATACAAAATATATCATCAAAAACAAATGGGGAAGGGAGAAAAGTGTAGAGTCTGTGTAAGTGATCAAAGTCAAGTAATTATCAGCTTAAATACATCAGCCTGTTATTAGTATAAGAGGTTTTATGCAAGCCTGGTGGTAACCACAAAGCAAAAGCCCTTAGCAGACACACAAAAGATAAAACCAAAGGATTCAAAGGATACCACTACAGAAAATCATCAAATCACAAAGGAAGACAGCAAGAAAGGAAGAGAGGAATAAGGATATACAAATTAGCCAGAAAACCATCAACAAAATGTATGCATAATGTATGCATAATTGCTTTGAATATAAATAGATTAAATTCTCAATAAAAAGACATCAACTGACTGAATAGACTAAGAAAAATAAAGACCCAACTATACGCTGCCTATAAGAGACTCACTTCACCTCTAATGACACACAGACTGAAAGTAAAGGTATGGAAAGAAATTTCACACAAATAGAAGCCAAAAGAAAGCAGTGGTAGCCATATATATATTAGATGAAATAGACTTTAAAAAGGGTAAAAAGAGACAAAGATGGTCATTATATAATGATAAAGGCATCAATTCATCAATGATTGATAACAATTTGAAATATATATACACACACATCCAAAATCAGCACCCCTAAATATATAATGCAAATATTAATAAATCTGAAGAGATAGATTACAACATGATAATAATAGAAAACTTCAGCATTCCACTTTCAACATTGGACAGACTAACTGGACAGAAAAGCAATAAGAAAACATTGCACTTGAACTATATTTTAGATCAAATAGACCTAACACATATTTATAGAACATTCCATCCAACAGTAACAGAATGCACATTCATCTCAATTGCACATGGAACATCATCCACAATGGATCATATGTTAGGCCACAAAACAAGTCTTGACAAATTTGTGAAGATTGAAATCATATTGCGTATCTATTCTGACTACAGTTTCATGAGACTAAAAATAAATAACGGGAGGAATCTTGGAAAATTCACAAATACATGGAAATTAAATAACATAAGTCTTTGCTATATTGGGGTCTTTGGCCCTGAATAACCAATGGGTCAAAGAAGAAGTCAAAAGGGAAACCAAAAAATATCTTGAGACAAACAAAAATGGAAACACAACACACTGGGATATAGTAAAAGCAGTCCTGAGATGAAAATTTACTTGCATACAATAAAAGACCTACTTTTAACTGAGAGATGAAGTGACACTCAATACTTCCTATGCCCACTCATGAAACTGGCTTGTTGTCATGCTTGAGAGGTGGGCTGAAAAGAATTTCCAAATGAATACAGTGAGATTTAGTTGAAACACTGGTTTTCATTTTACAAACTAATTCCTGTTATAGACTGAATATTTGTGCCCCCCACAACAAAATCATATGTTGAACCCCTAAACTCCAATGTGGCCATCTTTGGAGTTAGGGCCTTTGGGAGGTAGTCAGGGTTAGTTGAAGCTATGAGAGTGAGATGCTAGTACGATGGAATTAGTGCCCTTAAAGAGGCACCAGTGCTGTCTGTCCTTCTGTCTCTCTGTCTCTCTCTCATTCTGAATGCATGCAATGGGGAAAGGTCACGAGCATGCAGAGATGGAAGTCATCTGCAAGCCAGCAACAGACCATGCTAGCACCTTATTTGTGGATTTCTAGCCTCTAGAATGGTGAAAAAATAAATTTTTGTGCCCTGTCTATGGAAGCCCAAGCAAATTAAGACATTGCCTTATCCAAAGACACATTTCAGGAGTGTGTTCTGATTTATGATCATGTTGAAGAAGAAGTGGGTGTCTCAGTTTGTTCGTGTTGCTATAATAAAACACTGGAGAAAGGGTAATTTTAAAGAATAGAAATTTATTTCTCACCGTTCTGAATGCTGGAAGCCCAAGATCAAGGTGCAGCAGGTTTGGTGTTTGGTGAAGGCCTGCCTTCAGCTTCCAAGATGGCGCCTTGTTGCTGCATCCTTTGGAAGGGACAAATGTTGAGTTCTCAAATGGCAGAAGGTAGAAGGGCAAAAAAAGGCCTAAGCTAGTTCCCTCTAGCCCTTTTAAAAGGCACAAATCTATTCATGAGGATGGAGCCACTATGACTTCCTCACTTCTCCAAAGGCTCCATCTCTCAATACCACTGTAATGGGGATTAAATTTCAACATGAATTTTGGAGGAGACACATTCAAACCATAGCAGTGTGTGAATATTATTTTGGAAGAGTTTGGAATATACTATCTTAAAAAAAAGATGTAACTGTGATGTAGCTTTTTAATCTTGATGGATAAAGCCTCAGAACGGTCGCTCTTCAGGACCCACTGTAAATACATGTCAGTGGTATCTTAGGAACACAAACTCTTTATTGGCTATTTTTTTCTTATTTGGCTATGGTGTGCTTCCCTTCTCCCATTTCTCTCTTGTTCTTTCTTTGCTAATTCATAATCTACATATTTTTACTTTCAGGAGGAGTTTTATACCTGGTATGCTATTTGTAGCCTTCATAGAGGGTTCTCCATTCTAGCCACACCCATTTCCTCTCTGCTCCAGACGTTGGACACTGGCCTAGTGTTCCAGAAGCTCTGAGTTCAGAGTCCTCATGTACTAATGCCAGCAATAGTCAGTTTCACAATGCCTCTGGCCATCTGCACTCTTATGAAACTCAACAATTTCTCACCTTTTCTCCTTTTAAAAACAATATAAGCAACAAAACCACCCAGCTCCCACTGCTGCATAACCCAGAAGTATTGGAAAGATCACTTCATACAATTCTTGAGACAGTCCTGCAGGATCAAGCAATTAGATCCTTGGAGTGGTGGCCAGCTCATCAAAGCCTCTTTGTACTGGTGCTTCCCCTGACCTTGTTTTGTTCCCTTGTCCCTCTTTCCTGCTCCTAGCTACGATCATACTCCCCAATAAAGTTTTTGAACAATGACCTGTGTTTAGGCTACATCTTTCTGGGGAACTTGCACCAAAACTCCATTACATACCCAGCTTACCTTTGTCCTTTATTAAAATTAATAATCTGCACACAAAATGGATTTTTATGATAAAATATGTTACAATTTTTATTTGTTTACTTTACTTCTTCTTTCTTGGACTCAGTTTCTTTCCCTTTAAAAATCTGCTACCTAGCTCTCAGATTCTATGTCCTTCATTCAAATATTTGAGTTTTTACTGTGGGACATGCACATAGTCTGCTAGAAGTTGGTAAACTATTGTTGTCTTAGTCCATTCACATTGCTACAACATACCATAGATCGGGTGGCTTATAAACAACAGAAGTTTATTTCTCAAGTTCTGGAGGCTGGGAAATCCAAGATCAGGATGGCAGCAGATTCAGTGTCTGGTCAGGGCCTGTTCCGGGTTCAGA
Organism: Pongo abelii; assembly: GCF_028885655.2. Classification (NCBI taxonomy): domain Eukaryota; kingdom Metazoa; phylum Chordata; class Mammalia; order Primates; family Hominidae; genus Pongo; species Pongo abelii. Next base: position 76,941,893 of record NC_071998.2, read on the forward strand.
GAGGGCTGCTTCTTTCTGTGTCCTCACATGGTAGAAGGGGCAAGGCAGCTCCCTGGGGTCTCTTTTTAAAAAAGCCATTTTGACACACGTGGATGAAACCTCTTTTATAAGGGCACTGATCTCCTTTATGAGGGCTCCATCCTCATGACCTTATCACCTCCCAAAGGCCCCACCTCCTAATATGATCACCTTGGTGGTTAGGATTTCAACAGATGAATTTGAGGAAAGATACATTCAGACCATAACAATGATGCTAGGGCTTCATATGGCCCCATGTCTTGCTTTGTTTGACTCTTGTTCGGCTTCCATGGCATTTTGAAAAAGACTGTAATGATCAGACATTATGCTTGGTTGTGAGACAAATAGTTTGAGCACCCGTGGAGGTGCAACCAAGGATAATGATTGAGCCTGGGGCTTTTCAAACACAGGTTCTATTCTCCCAGGTGCACACGGCTAGGGTTTAGACTGTATTTTTGCATATGGTGCTACCTTCTCAGCAGTACATTTTACTTGATGAGAAACCGATCTTACATAATCTTTGAAAAGAACAAAGCTACCTTATAGAGCAAAATGCTTGTCTTTTAATTTTTAAAGTATATAATATTTACAAATGCTTTCCCAGGGCCTGTCTGTTTCCAGTCATGCCTCCAGAATCTTCAAGGGTATGAAGCTACTCTCCTCTATCACTGGGAGTCCCTTGGAAAAGTCTGAAGAGCCCTATGCTAGGGTGCTCCTTGGCCTCATTAGCCTTGCCCTTTTTCAGTAAGTGAGCCTGAGCTCCTGTGATTTTCTCTCTTCACTTCGACTTGGAGCCTTCCTGATCTTGGCTTGACCGCCTGGTTCTCATGTCTTCTGTTCCAGACTTTGCTTTCTCTTTTCTCTTTCTTTTCAAGACAGAGTCTCATTCGGTCATCCAGGCTGGAGTGCAGTGGTGCCATCTCAGCTCACCGCAACCTCCTCCTCCCAGGCTCATGTGATCCTCCCACATCAGCCTCTCCAGTAGCTGGGTTTACAGGCACCCACCGCCCTACCACCATGCCTGGATAATTTTTTTATTTTTATTTGTGTGTGTGTGTGGAGACAGGATATCTCTAAATTGTCCAGGCTGGTTTTGAATTCCTGGGCTCAAGCAATTCTCCTGCCTTGGCCTCCCAAAGTGCTGGAATTACAGGCATGAGCCACTGTGCCTAGCCTTGCTTTCTCTTTTCTGATACTCTTTTGCTTCAGGTTTTAATATATATGTATATATTTTTAACCCTGTTCAGCTGTTCTGGTTCTGTTTAAAGTCCCAGTCAAAGGAACCTGGGTGCCTTCCTCCTGACCTTGGTGTAAAATGAAGCAAAGGATAAAAATATGTAGGACTTGCAGCTCCCCAAATGCAGCTTCTCATTCCTGCTACTGGCTATTATTTATTGCTGTGCTTCTCTTCCCCTATGTTTGATACTCTCTCCATGTATTTATTTGGGCGTTTATTGCTGTGCTGCATCTTTGCATGTTTGAGATGATTTCCACGTAGTTATTTTAAATGGCTGTTTTTACAGACAACATTTCTGTTTCAAACGTTCTTTCCTGTTTGCAAACCAGCGTTTCTTACAAGTGGGTTGCTGCCACTCTGCTAATTTATTCCACTTTAACAATACGATTTCTTGTTTTCTTCAGATTTTTCAAAACCTGAGAATTGAATTTCCAGAAATGCCAAACCACTGCATTTCATCTTGACTAATTGGCCATGTGGGCTGGCTTCCCGCTGCACAATCGCCATGAGTTTTGTTGTTGATGATGTTGTCGTTTTAAAGAAAAAGAAAGCAGTTTGATTCTTTGGCAGGTACTCACCATTACTTTCTCAGTGATCTGATAAAATTCCATCCATCTACCTTCCCAAAAGGGAATCTTGAGGTAAACTTTCAACTTTTCTTTTTGAAACAGGCTTAAACAAACGCATTCAGTTTTGGGAAACAGATCTTCCTCTGGGCAAGGCAGGCTGAGCTACATTCCTGCGTTTCTCATGCTGCAGTGGGAAAAGTTCATGAATGTAAGGGAATGCTTTTCCAAAGTTATCTTTGAAGGGAAAGGAATAATTACTTCTGTGTGATTCAAACCTGGGCACCATCCAGGTTCCCAATTAGCTGTGAGAACAGTGCCTGCTATTGTGTCTCAAGTTTACCTTGAATTTTCCAAAGAAACATTCTTTCTGATCACTGTGAATATCAGAAAATAGGAGCCCTCACATTCTTCTTTCTTGTATTGAAGCAAAAGAGGCCCAGAGAACTGCCAGAGAGGTTCAGAGGAGAACAACTGCTGTAAGCATTTTACTGCCACGGGGTGAAAAGGGAACTGCAATGTAATTTTAAAATATTTTCTTAGGAAAAAAACTCAGAAACTTCTGCATTATGATGAGTGCTTGGATATAGACCCATCTTCATGCATGGAGAAATGATGGGAGTTATACATTTCTTTGCTTTTTATTTCCTTACTTATGTAACCCTGTTTTTCAGTACAACTTGTATTTCTGAAGTCACTCTAGACTAGGGGTAAAAATAAGATGAAAAGAAGTCAGCGAGTAGTATTTCTATGGCTTTGCCTCTACAAACTGCAGACATTTTGGATTCTCTATTTCTTTCTACATCGCTATGGGAGTCCGCATGGAACAATTTCACATGCGCTTCTTGGGCATGATGTGGCATTTCTCATTTTCCACTCTTCCAGGTGTAATTTATTTATTTTTTGAGATGGAGTTTCACTCTTGTTGCCAAGTTTGGAGTGCAATGGCATGATCTTGGCTCACTGCAACCTCTGCCTACTGAGTTCAAGCAATTCTCCTGCCTCAGCCTCCTGAGTAGCTGGGATTACAGGCATGAGACACCATGACTGGCTAATTTTGTGTTTTTAGTAGAGACGGGGTTTCTCCATTTGGTCAGGGTGGCCTCGAACTCCCGAACTTAGGTGATCCACCCGCCTCGGCCTCCCGAGGTTCTGGGATGACAGGCGTGAGCCACCACGCCCGGCCCAGGTGTAGTTTATATGAAACTGTAGTGTGGTCCATTTCTGCTGAGGTAAGGAGAATGGGAAGTTAGTCAGCAGGGTGAGGAGTTAGTCTCCTGGTAATCTTAATACCTGATATTGGGTCATTGGGGTCTTTCAAGGGCATGAGTGCCTGATGTCCTCACCCATCAAGACACCACTGCCAACCAGGATGCCCACCAAGCCTCAGCAAAGCTCATGCAGAGTCTGGGGGCTCTTGTTCGTGGTGCTCACTCTGCCACAATTGTTCAGAGACAGCCATTGCCCCAAGGTGGCTCTATCTTGTGCTATCAAAGCCCCACGGAGATATCTGTGTTTCCTTCCTTTTAATGAAGCCATCTCAATTGAGGACATGGGGCGTGTGTCCCTGAGGACTAGGTGGGTAAGATGAGTGACAGGCACATGTTTTATTCAGAAATCTTTCCTTGGCTTGCTATCCTGGAATGGGGCTTACATAAATTAACCTTGGTTATTTCCCTGGTGGTTCCTTCGTCCCTTGTGTGTGCAGCCTCTGTTCTCAGCCATGCCCAGGTATGCCTGATATGCTTGAGAGATGTCTGAATCTGAGGGTGGGTACAATTAGCATGACTGTGTGCATTTGACTTGTGTAGGGCACAAATGTGAACTAACAGTATGGCATTTTGCAAATTTGTCCAACACACTGGTTGGAACGAGGTCTTTGCTTCACCTACATAGGCAAGGACAGGCCTATGTTTATGGGATAAAATTTCTATAGCCTGTTTCAACACTTCTTTTGTGGAATAGCTCACAAATCTATGATTACTATCTAGATCTTTCTCCCATGCTTCTAATTCTCATCTTTCCCTCAAAATGGTCCCTCTAATTCCTGTTTCCATTAATGAACCATCCACCCAGTTACTGAGCTAGAATCATCCTTACATCCTTTCACCCCTGCACACCTGACAACTCAATTACAAAACTAAACACAAAATCTCTGATAATTCTCATATTAGTCAAGAGGAATAGAAGAGTGGGTATTATGGGATCTGTTTTTCCTTTGGAAAAAAATTTCCTAGAAAATAATATCTAATAATAAACATTTTTAATAATAGATATACCTAATAATATCTAATATAGAAAGTTTACTAATACTCCCTATCTGACAGGCAGAGATTTGCATTATACATTTTATGGAATGACACCAATAGAAATGATTTTTCTGTCATTTGCTATTATCTTCAAAAGTCAAAGCAAGGGAGGCTTTAATTTGGCCATATTTAGGACATGAAGAAAGGACATATTGTCCTAAAAATAAGTACAACCGGGGAGCACATATTTTGTGCATTTGCTACAGGTGCATGTTTTCCCCTTTACTACACAGTAAGGAAATTACGATGTATAATTGCTTTAAAAATGGTGACTATTCTCTGCATTATTTACTTAGAACATTTTATAGTATTGAAAAGAAAAGGTGACTCATTTGTAAATGCCCCTTAACAAACCAGTTAAAATAGAAGATAAATCTACTGTTTGCTGACTGTTGTCTCGGTCAGCTGAAGTTAAGTCTCCAAGTCATAACAGGCACCCTGGGATGCAGGCCAGTGAGGGAGACCTCCTAGCCAGACAGACTTCCACATTTTCTGTGACTGGATATCCGGGTGTCATGGTGGGCTCTGTCTTCCCTGTAAGTTTGGTTTAGTGTGGAATTGGGTGGTGGATAAACCCAGTGAGGAAAGACTTTGTTCATTAGAGCCTGTAAATTAACAATTTATCCAAGTGAACATTAATTTAACTAGATAATCTAACCAATGAGCTCCTAAACTTCTACTGCAAACCCTGATGGGCTCTCTAGGAAGAGTTTTACATGAGCACAAAAGGCTCTATGAGGTTTTAGATATACTAGGATGCCTAAGTGAGCTACTCTAGAAAAAGGTAAACAAAGTATCATAGGTACTCCAAAATGTTTAGCTCTTTACTTCTAGCTCTCACAATAAAATGAAGCTCTTCAGTCCCCAAACTCCATATACTCTGTTATAATTCACACTATGGCTGAATAAAGAGTTATAATTTCACAAAAGCAAGTGATCTCAAGAATTCAGTAAGGGGTTCCCTCTCTTATTGCAACAATATTAGTTTGTGGTAGTATAACAAAAGAACTAATGAAGATTGATTTAATCTACAACGAGGTGATAGCACAGGGCTTAGTTAAAGCAGCATGGAATGTGGAGCCAGAGGAGCTTCAGGGAGTGGCTTTCCTGCCTAATAGCTATGTGACCTAAACATTCTGAACCTCAGTATTCCTTATCTGCTTAATGGAACAAATAATACCTATTCAAATTGTGAAAATTAGGCCTGATATAATGCTTATAAAGTGCTTATGATAGATTCCTGTGCTTTCCCTATATAGAGATCCTACTGTTAATCTCTTTATCCCTGGAAAGGATGAGAACAGTCATGAACAGAGTTTGTTTGTGGAGAGCTTGGTCCTGGTGATAGCACTCCCTCATTCTTCTCTAAGTGCTCTCGGGCCTTTTTTTTTCAGTAGACTGTGAATTCCTTAAAGGCAGCCTGGGCCTGACTGGTCTCTGATATCTGGTAGGTTCATTGAGCATGTTTCCAAATAAGTGAATGAATGAACTCAGGTCCCTTAACTTCAAAGGTGCTTAAACATTTTTAGGAAATAATTTGAAAAAATCTAGATGCCAGACTTATTTTTTTTCTTTCCTCTCTTCTTTGACAAAGAAGCATAGAATGCATTATCTGTGAACATTTGGTGGGAGGGAGATTTTTGGTAAAGCAACTAATTAGAAATGTGCTATTAAATGCCAAACTAGAATTAACCTAAAACTTGTGTTTTGTGGGAGGATTCTTATACTTTTTGCCCCTCAAAATTTTTCCTTGAAAATATTTTAACTATTTGCCATGAGAATATTTTGGGTTTAGTCAACTCATGCTAGGTTTTTTTGCTTTCTTATTTTTTAAGAGGTGAATGATTTTGTTGATAAAATTCATGTTTCATATTGAATCTACAATATGAGATTGTTGAGTGTGATTTTTTTTTCTTTCTAGTTTAAATTGGAACCTTATGGACATTTAACCTAGAAACATATGTCAATGTGATTTATATGTAGAAAATCTCTTTTTATAGTATTAACAAAATCACTATTGTGTTCCAATCTTTGTTCTCCAGGGATAAATCTTAGTAAATCACTTCCTGCCATTCAGATATCTCAGAGCTCAAACTGCCTGAAGCTTAGCAACAGATTCATTGGAAAATAAAATCTCCTACCCACCCCACCAAAAGGTTATGATGACAGGAAAAATGTTTCCTGTTTCTCCTTAAAGGATGGGGAGGGGGCAGAAAGGAAAGGAGAGAATTTAAAAATCTGGTTTCTTGATGTCTGAGAAAATACAGTTCAGATTAATTACTAGTACCTTAAATAAGAAACAGGAAAAATGTTCTACACAGAGAGAGTTGCTTTATCTGGCCATAAACATTTGGTACTCATCCCAGGGTCCAGGCCCAAAGAGAATTTTAGACAGATCTGAAAAAAAATCAGGCCAAGGATATTTTCAAAAATGGAAACTGGAAATAGAACCCATTGTACTCATACCATTCCTCTTCAGACGTATCAGCACTCTCTGTATCTTGAGTCTATCACTTTAACAACCCTTGAAAGTTCAAGAAGGTTTAGTGAGTACGTGTGTATATACTATTCCCCCCCGCCTCCATAGAACATATTTTACCAGTTGCGTTTACAAAGAGAATTTAGGTATTTCCTGTCTTGCTTTACTCACCTATAACTTGGAGATCATAAATATGTTTTCATCTCCTGGGGAACGTTCTCTCACATTGCATTCCAAAGATGCACTGTCCAGATGTGAAAGGATTTTTTCACTTTAAAAATTTCTTCAGAGCAAGGATCTCTTAATGGAATACAGTATGTTATTCACATAATGCCCTGTTAAAGCAAACTAAATATGGCCTGAGAAGAATCCTGTATTTCTATATTTGAGTCCTTGTGGAGGACCTGCAACCTAACTTAAAAGGGAGACAAGATTGAAAACCTAATTTAGGAGTATGCCCTGTAAGAATAGCTGAGTCTTGGCCAATCCTAGCAACCATATTCAACCCCTCATACACTGCCGATTGTTCAAACTATGTTCAAATAAGGCAAATGTCAACCTGTAGCCAATTCAGCTGTTTCTGTACCTCACTGCTGGTTTCTGTATATCACTTCCCCTTTTTTTTTTTTGCCTATAAATTTGTTCTGACCATGAGGCATCCCTGGAATCTCTGTGAATCTGCTGTGATTCTGGGGGCTGCCAGATTGACGAATCATTCATTGCTCGATTAAACTCCTTTAAATTTAATTCGGTGGAAGTTTTTCTTTTAACAGCACGGTCATTAAGGACGTCTTTTGTTAGGATAGATAAGATGTACCTAGCTTTGTTTTCATTTCCTGTGCAGTCCTGGAATTCTGGTACAGAAGATGTAATAGAGAAGAGGCTGATAGTTTGGAAGCCATATGAAAAGGATGTCAGATTGAATCAGATCCACCATTTTCCAGTTCCTGAGCACTCAGGTGCTTGTTGCTGCCTGTGAGTCCTGATTCTTGGGAGGCAGTCTATGAAAGCAGGTGGTGCTACCTTCCAGGTTATCAATGCTGGTACTGCTCAGTCACCCTCAGAGCATTGAAAGTGCCAGCAACGCGTGGGTCAAGATCCGTGAGAATTTTTAATGAAACTCATAGTGGCTTTGAGCCAGGCTATGAATTAGATAAAGCTGACTTTTCTTTTTTTATGAAGAACTGACCCTTGTTTTACATCAGTTAGAAAAAAAAATTCAGTTTTGAAAAAGGAAAACACTTTAAAGGAAAAGCAGATGGTCTAGGAAGCCATGTAGTCCCATGCATTAATTCTTTAATAAAGGACGAATTAAAGCCCCAGCCAATCACGAGTACAATAGGACGCTTTCTATTCCCTTTTCTTCTTTTTCCCTTATCCTCATAATTTGCTTTCCAGAGCTTAAATAAAGGTAAGCTCAGTGATTCTTGGGTTTGAATCTTTTCCTTGAAATACCTCAGTGTGTACAGGGAAAATATATTGTTTAGATCCTGGACAGTGTAAACAAGATCCCTCAAAAGTCCTGAACTATGTATTGAGTTCAACACATTATGATAGGAAAAAAAAAAACAGGATTTAAAATCGGAAGATTTGGCCCCTAAGTATTGGCCATGCACTTACTGAGTGGTTTTATGCCAGTTATTCTCGTAACTTTTCTGAATCTGTTTTAATATTTGTAAAAAGGAATAATAATGCCTGCCTCACGGGTCGTTGTGAGATGCAATGAGATAACACTACATGGAAGTGTATGAAATTACCAATATTCAACATTTTTTTTTGGAGACAGGGTCTTGTTCTGCCACCCAGGCTGGAATGCTGTGGTGTAATCATGGCTCACTGCAACCTCGAACTCCTGTACTCGAGTGATCTTCCTGCTTCAGCCTCCTGAGTACCTGGGACTACAGGCGTGTGCCACCATGCCCAGGTGATTTTTTTTTTTTTTTTTTTTTTAATATACACTGGATCTCACTATGTTACCTAGGCTGGTCTTTAACTCCTGGGTTTAAGCAATCCTCCTGCCTCGGCCTCCCAAAGTGCTGGGATTAGAGGTGTGAGCTACCACATCCAGCCTCGACTGTTTCTGACCTTCACAAACAACTATTTCAAATGGGGCAAACACATATAAACAATGATTTGTGAGTTGTAAGGTAGAATGTAAATGTTATTTAAAATAAAGTGAAAGGTACTTTTTCTTCTCAAGTGTTCAGAAAGACGTGGGCCTTCCCTAAAAACCAGAGTAGAAATGTATAAAAAAGTGTACATAGAACTTAAGGAGAAATGACAAGGAAGATAATATTAAGTGAGGAAATGAACTTGTATTCCTTGGATAATCCTGGGCTAAAAGTTAATATAGTGATTAGGGTGATCCATTTAATGAGCTATATATATATATGTGAAATATTCACCTCATCCCATATTAATAGTTCAGATAGTGCTTCTCAAAGGACAAAACATTTCCTATTCAAATTCCTCAATCAAAATCCTTCAACTTAATATGGTTAATAAGGCCATTTGAAATTTGGATAATGTTTACACATTATGTAAAGGAAAAGTAACTCAATCTTAAGAGGTGATCAGGAATAGATGATTCATATAATGTCTATTTTAAGAAAATAAGAAAGAAAAATATAAGACCAGCACTTTTTTTTGGAGGTGATTAGAGTTCAAGGTGCAGCGAGGCTCAGGAAATGAACTGGCTGACTATGGTGGGTATCACCCTTCTTATCCAGTTGAGATATGTTACTACAGAAGGTGTGTTTCTGTTTCCAATCCCTCAGACTAACATTCTATAGCCAGAGTTAGTAGCTTAGGCTTAAATCCTTTAATACAGATTTGACAGCCAAAAATGGAAGATTTAAAATTGTGCTAATTCTCTACACTGAGAGAAACAGATCAATAAGGAAGAGCTGGCCGGGTGCTGTGGCTCATGCCTGTAATCCCAGCACTTTGGGAGGCTAAGGCAGGCAAATCACCTGAGGTCAGGAGATCAAGACCAGCCTGGCCAACATGGTGAAACCCCGTCTCTACTGAAAATATAAAATTAGCCAGGCGTGGTGGCACACGCCTATATCCCAGCTACTTGGGAGGCTGAGGCAGGAGAATTGCTTGAACCCAGGAGGTGGAAGTTGCAGTGAGCCGAGATCATACTGTTGCACTCCAGTCTGGGCAAAAAGAGCAAAATGCCATCTCAAAAAAAAGAAGAAAAAAAAAAGGAAGAGCTAATATTTTCCATAGATGTAGGAATCCTATAGTCATATGGTTTTGTGTAATAATCAGATGAGGATATTCACAGTGTAATTCTCACACATGAGGTTTTGTCTTGAGTTTGAAAATGAATTATGCAGACTCTTAAACCATTTGTGCTCATACTTTCACTGATAAAGATGCTTTTTAAGGACATGATTTTGCTTTTTCATTTTCATTGGGGGGAGAGTTTCCGTATGTTGAGAAGTCTCGTGATGTACGTGGTGTTTTTAGGACTCTGTAAGATAACTTAAAAACACTGAGAAAGTTCACTATTCACTCTAGACTATTTTAATTCATATTCCAATATTCAGAGTTGTGTTTTTTGGAGACAGGATCTTGTTCTGTCACCCAGGCTGGAATGCTGTGGTGTAATCATGGCTCACTGCAACTTCGAACCCCTGTACTCAAGTGATCCTCCTGCTTCAGCCTCCTGAGTACCTGGGACTACAGGTACAGATTTAGAAACCTAGGAAAGATTTTTCTTAGGAAAAGATCTGACAGGTGAAGCAGTGTTCTGAGTGACCAGTCTTACCTTAGGGCAAAATCCCAGTGGAAAACAATTTGACAAGCAGAAACAGAAGTGAATACGTGTTCAGGCTTGCGTGCACTGCCAGTGTGGAGCAAGGCGACCTGTCTGCACAGACTGTATCGGAGGCAGGAGGGAAGGAAGAGAAGGTGAAGACCCCACTCATCTTCCCTGGAAATCTCATGTCGATGCCTCTGTCCCAGCATAATTATTATTTGCACCTCTTTTAATGTTCAAAATTGCCTCAGTATGGATTTTTTTTTTTTTTTTTTTTTTTTGAGACAGAGTTTCGCTCTTGTTGCCCAGGCTGGAGTGCAATGGTGCGATCTCGGCTCACTGCAACCTCTGGCTCCTGGGTTCAAGCGATTCTCCTGCTTCAGCTTCCCCAGTAGCTGGGATTACAGGTGCCTGCCATCAAGCCCAGCTAAATTTTTATATTTTTGGTAGAGATGGGGTTTCATTGTATGGCCAGGCTGGTCTCGAACTCCTGACCTCAGGTGATCCACCCACCTCGGCCTCCCAAAGTGATGGGATTACAGGTGTGAACCACTGCACCTGGCCTGGATTTTTTTTTCATGTAAATTTATGGGGTACAAATGCAATTTTGTTACACGCATAGATTGTGTAGTGATGAAGTCAGGGTATTTAGGGTTAATTATCACCCAAATAATGGCGTACATTGTACCTATAAGGCAATTTCTCATCATTCACCCCCCTCCCACCTCCTCATCCTCCCAAGTCTCCATTGTGAGTGATAAATTATATGGCTACCAAAGGTTTACAGAGTCTTACCCTCAGGAATAAAAGCCTGGAGCTCAAATACACCAGAACTTCCGTTCACTGCCTCAGAAGGGTTACAAGGGCTGTAAAAACTTTTACCATTCCCCAGGTTTTTTTTTTCTTTTAGATTTGTTTTGTTTCTGTGACAGGGTCTTGTTCTTTTGCCTAGGCTGGAGTGCAGTGGTGTGATCATGACTCACTACAACCTTGACCTTCTGAGTTCAAAAGATCCTCCTGCCTCAGCCTTCTGAGTAGCTGGGATGTCAGGCATATGCCACCACACTGGGTAACTTTTAAATTTTTTGTAGAGACAAAGTCTTGCTATATTGCTCAGGCTGGTCTCGAACTTCTGGGCTCAAGCAATCCTCTTGCTTGGCCTCCTAGACTGCTGGGATTACTGCGCCCGGGCCCCATTCCCCTGTTTTTGTGTTTGCTGCCGATGTTAATCCTTCCGTTTGCCCGTGGTGATCAGTAGCCTGATCTTAGGGCCTGTGAATTTGTCTTCAGGGTCATTGAAGAAGTGCAAGGAGAGATATTGGGAGGCTTGCCAGTATTTGTAAAGAAGAGCCGTGAAGAATGATGTTGGTAGTGGAACTGGGAAGGACTGAGGGGCTGAGTTGCGGGAGGACTTACGGGCTCTCCCAACAGTGTTTGGTGAATCACCGGTTATGATTCTAGCAGTTTAGAGGTGGGAGTGGTCTAGGAAGTGAGCCTAGTTTCTCCTTTTGCATCAAGTAGACACCTACTGGTACTATGGTGGCCTGTTGAGTCTTGTTCTAATGCAATTGCAGCATTTCTCCCCAGGCATACTCAGCAGCAGATTCACTGGAGAATCAAACATGCCTTAGTAGTGAATGTTCTGGAGAAATTAGCATAACAGGATAATAAAATGGAAATCTTAGCTACAGCCTGCCCTCTATTATATATATTGTATAGGGTAGGTTTAGGTCAGAACCTCTCTCTCTCTCTCTCTCTTTTATATGTGTTCTCCACCCTAACTTTGGAATTGTAGATATAATCTCATCAGGCTGCATAATTTTTTAGTGATATGGCAAAACCCAACTTCGTTACTCCCATGTCCTTCCCATCCACATGAAGGTTATAACAGAGTCAGACTTTGGACATTAGAGGATTTTTGGAGCCATCTGTCTGTGTGCTGTGAGTTCTCTTCCAACCATGGTGGACAGCTGTGTGTGCCCACCTCTTTCCTAAAGCCCAGGGAAGTAGACTTGAATGGGACAATTTGGTGGCCGTTTGTAGTTTGGTAGATGGAGCGAACTTGTGTTTGACTCAAATGTGAGGAATCTGAAGGTGGAGTGTCTGACTGCTGCCCTGCTTGATGGTGAACCACAGGAGAGCTTCCTTCTTCAGCGTGCACTCCACAGGCTAAAGAAGCAAAAGATACAGGAGTGTTTCCTACAGGCCAGGTGTGGGCTACTCAGGAGGAAAGCCAGGGAAGGACTGTGTTAATTTCTACCCAAGAGGGCCATCTGGAGGGGCAAAGTTCTTCAACAGAAAGAGTAGAGGAGTGTCATTGGAAGCCTATTTGCTGCAGAAAAAGGCTCAAGCCGTCAGTTGGACTACAGAATCATTCTCCCAGGTCAAAGGAACTGCAAGTAAGTAAAACCTAGCAATAGGAGAAAAGTGTGTCTGAAAAACCCATGAACACATGAGAGACAGAGAAGGTCAGTTTTAAACCACCATCAATTCCAGAGATCACCATGGTCAGGTTCTAGGGCAGTACCAGTGAAGGAAGAACTTGCCTGCCTCCTTTTCTCTTCTCCCTCCCGTACTCCCGCCCTGGAGGGGTCAGGAACCACAGCTAACAGATGGGGGCAGAGGAATTGTGGATTCAAATGAGGGAAAGAAAGACTGTGTCTGCTACATCTCCTCCTCCAACTGCGGGCTTCCTCTCTGGAGGAGAGGACCAGATTTCGGGGTGTTGAAACATTCTTTAAAATTGAAAACAAGATGAAAACCTTAACCATTACATGGCTCTAGGCATTTTAAGTCTGAAACAGACTGTGCTATGTGACCTGGAATGCACTGTTCATGTTATGTAAAAGGGACCAGAAAATTAAAGGGGCTGACTAAGTTTCCATTGGGGTTATGGGAAGAACGGCAACACAGAGTACATTTAAGGGATGGTAGGAAGTAAGAATGAAGTTGCTTTCTGTTTGCACCCTATGATTTCTGTTATTTCAATGTAACATTTACACTGTTTTCTCAAGTTGCAACATTTAATTTGAAATAAATATCTTTAAATTGTCCTGTTTTCCTAATAGTACTTAAAATATATCTGGCCCTATCATAATTTATGCATAGCTCCTTTAAGTTTGTTTGCCTTTTGTTGTTGTTATCTTATTTGTTGTTAGTTATTCTCTAGGAGCTGTACCAAGAATGGAAAACACATTTTCTTTCTTTCTTTCTTTCCTTCTTTCTTTCTCTTTCTCTTTCTTTCTTTCTTTCCTTCTTTTCTTTCTTTCTTTCTTTCTTTCTTTCTTTCTTTCTTTCTTTCTTTCTTTCTTTCTTTCTTTCTTTCTTTCTTTCTTTCTTTCTTTCTTTCTTTCTTTCTTTCTTTCTTTCTTTCTTCCTTTCCTTTCCTTTCCTTTCCTTTCCTTTCCTTCCTTCCTTTCTCTCTCTCTCTCTCTTTCTTTCTTTCTTTTCTTTCCTTTCTTCCTTTCTTTCAGACGGAGTCTTGCTCTTGCTGCCCAGGCTAGAGTGCAATGACGTGATCTTGGCTCACTGCAACCCCCACCTCCTGGGTTTAAGCAAATCTCCTGCCTCAACCTCCCGAGTAACTGGGATTACAGGCGTGCGCCACCATGCCCGGCTAATTTTTGTATTTTTAGTAGAGATGGGGTTTCACCATGTTGGCCAGGCTGGTCTTGAACTCCTGACCTCAGGTGATCTGCTTGCCTCAGCCTCCCAAAGTGCTGGGATTACAGGTGTGAGCCACTGTGCCTGGCCTGGAAAACACATTTTCAAATTGGCATTATCCAAACTGGTATTTTCAAATTGGTATTATCAATCTGTCTTCTCTGTATTATTTTTCTTTGGTGTTATAACTTTGCCATTAGTTCTACCAATCTGCTGTTCATCAGCTGCTGTCTCCTTAACTAGAATAGGCCTTCCTGTAGTTATCAACAGATAAAACACATAATTGTCATATGCTTCCATACTGCACACATTATGTTTGTTACTTCTAACATCTATATGTCAATTTTCTGCTGCTTCAATGTCATTTAAAAATGCATGGTCTACTCAAACCTTGTTAAGGTGACACTTTGTGAAGGTTGTCATTAATCTGATGCTCACCAAAACTTAACTACAACTTGTGATTTCCCAGTTTAGATGTCTATCTGTAATGATATTCTTGGAGAGATTCTTTAACTCAAGTTTTCTAATGGCAAGCAAAGGAATCATTAAGAGTAACTGAACAGATAGTTAGAAACGGGAAGCATATTCTATTCAAAATTCTCTGTCTGAAAGGTTACACATATCTCTGTTTCTCCAGGATTTGTCCCGGGTGCCTTATTTTATTTGATGATGTCTTGTTTTCCTGTTGATGCTAGTAGATGTTCTTCAGTGTCTGGGATTTGAAGAGTTAGGTATTTATTGTAGTCTTCACTGTCTGAGCTTGTTTGTACCTGTCTTTCTTGGGAAGGGCTTAGATGTTATGATCTAAGTTGTATTTGCTTTAGGGGGCACCCCAAGTCCAGTAATGCTGTGGTTCTTGCAGACTCATAGAGATACTGCCTTGATGGTCTTGGACAATATCCAGGAGAATTCTCTGGATTACCAGCCAGAGACTCTTGTTCTCTTTCCTTTCTCCCAAACAAATGGAGTGTCTCTCTTTGTTCTGAGCCACCTAAATCTGGGGGTGGAGTGACACAAGCACCCCTGTGGCCACCAGCACTGTGCCGCACTGGGTCAGACCTGAAGCCAGCACAGCACAGCCCTGGGTCTTGGCCAGGACCTTCTGTAACCACTCCCTGGCTACTGCTTATGTTTACTCAAGTCCCCGGGGCTCTACAGTCAGCAGGTGGCAAAGCCAGCCCAGCCTGTCCTTCCATTCAGGGCAGCAAGTTCCCCCATACCCTGGTTGGGTTCCAGAGATGCTCTCTGGGAGTTGGGGACCAGAGTCAAAAACCTTAGAAGTCTACCTGGTGTTCTATTGTACTGCGGCTGAGCGAGTACTCAACACACAAGGTGCAGTCCTTCCCACTCTTCCCTCCCCTTTCCAAAGGCAGAGGAGAATTACCCTGCAGCCCTTGCCATCACAGGCTACAGCCAGGCTGCTGCCCATGTTACCTTAAGGCCCAAGGCCTCTTCAGTCAGCTTGTGGTGAATGCTGCCTGGCCTGGGACTCACTTTTTAAGGCAATGGGCTCCCCTCTGGCCCAGGGCAGGTCCAGAAATCCCATCTAAGAGTCAAGGCCTGGAATCAGGGACCCCCAAGAGCCTGCTTGGCACTCTATGCCCCTGTGGCCAAGCTGGTACCTAAGGTGCAAGACAAAGTCCCCTTTACTTTTCGCTTTGTTTTTCTCAAGCAGAAGTAGTTTAGTTTTGCCCTGTAGCCACCATAACTGGGAATGTGCTGAGTCTCACCTGAAGCCAGCAAGTCTCAGAGGCTCACCAAGGCCCTCGACATCGTACCTGGGTATCACTGCTGGTTATTCAGATTTCAAGGGCTCTTCAGTTAGCAAGGGATGAATGCTGCCAGGACTGGGTCCTTCTCTTCAAGGCAGCAGGTTCCCTTTTGGCCCATGGTGTGTCTAAAAATGTCATCTGGGAGCTAGGGCCTGGAATGAGGGTCTCACAACTCTGGTGCCCTATCCTGCTGAAGCTGAGCTGGTATCCAAGATGCAAGACAAAATCTTCTCTACTCCTTCCTCTCCTCTCCTCAAGCAGAAGGAAGGATTGGCTGCTTTTGGAGCCACAAGCTGTGCAACCTGGGGTTAGAAAAGGGGTGATGCCAGCACTGCCTTGGCTGCCCTGGTGTGTGCCCTACGAGCCTGCTGTCTCTGGGCCACTTCAGCCATAGGACTCATCTAAGAGTTGCAGTCCTTGTGTCCTAGACTGTCTTTCCAGGTTACTTAGAGAACCAGAGCACAGCACCCCTTGGTGACAAGCTTTGTGGGAACTCAAGTTTGGACTGTTGGCATCAATGCTTCCCCTTTGGCTAGGGCTGTTTTAAATGCTCTCTCCATGGGTGGGCAACAGCTGAGTTTGGTCCAGTTTTCCTTTCTGCTCTAACAGGACAGCACTGAGTTCAGTGTCTCACAATTGCTGTGTTCTCCCTCCCCCAGTGCCCAGAGACCCTCTCTGCACCATGTTGTGGCTACTGGGGTTGGGGGAGAGAAGCGTGACATTGAGGCTCCAAGACTATTTTTTCTTTTCTTTTCTTTTTTTTTTTGAGACAGAATCTCGCTCTGTGGCCCAGGTTGGATGGAATGCAGTGGCGCGATCTCTGCTCACTGCAATCTCCGCCTCCCAGGTTCAAGCGATTCTTGTGCCTCTGCCTCCTAGTAGCTGGGATTACAGGTGCATGCCACCATACCCAGCTAATTTTTATACTTTTAGTAGAGACAGAGTTTCACTATGTTGGCCATATTGGTCTTGAACTCCTGACTTCAAGCGATCCACCAGCCTCAGCCTCCCAGAGTGCTGGGATTACAGGCCTGAGCCACAGCGCCTGGTCTATTTTTTCTGTTTCCTCAGTGCCTCTTTCAGCAATATGAAGTTAATACCAAGTACTATGAAGCTCACCTGATTTCTGGTTCTCATGAAGGTGATTTTTATGTGTGTGTAAATTGGTGTAATAGTTGTTAAATTGGCATCCTTGTGGGGAGGGTGACCATCAAGGATCAGCGGAGCTTTCTATTCCGCCATCTAGCTCTGCCTCCCGCCAGGAAGCATATTCTAAACAGCAGATGGCAACTGATAGATGACATGTTTCTGGGGTTATTGTCTAATCCTACCTCAATGTGAATTTGTGAAGGTGTGGCTAAGGAAAATGGGTTTTTCTCAATAACCTCTGGATTCTTTTCTTTGATTGGCCCCTTCTTCTACGACTCTTCTTTGTGTTTGTTCTGGGCTAGGTTTCTATTATTCTTGAGACCCATGTGTCCATATCTCAGCCACTGGCATTTCTGGTGGAGGTTTATGGCATTACCTATCTCAGAGTCAGGGGAAGCTTATGCCATCATGTGGCTCATGCCATCACCTGTCTGGTCTTGCCACAGCAGCCACTGCCCCCACAGACCCCGGAAACCTGGTGCATGGTACTGATGAGCTAGGAGAGGCCGCTGTACCTAGGAATGTGCGGATGAGACCCACAGGAGACTCTGGCTTCCTCAGTGGTTGCCTCGAAGTGATGGAAGCAGAATTGTGGAAGATGGGAAGTGGGTTGGGGAGAAGACAGGTGCATCGTCTGAAGACAGAAGAGTTTCATGTGGCCTTTCTGGAGATTGTCCACTAAGATCAAGCCACAAACTGCTTGCTGTGGAACTATGCCCCGCTGAGAACCCACCTGTGTGTGTCATCTTTCCCACCTCCTTCACTGTTACTCTGTTGGCGCTACTTCCTTCCTTGGGAGTCTCCCTTAGAAATCCTCCTTTCTTTTCTTTAATATTTATTTGGCAAATATTTCTTGAGCACTTCCTATGTGTCATGATGATGCTGGTTGTGGTTCCTTGTGGTTCTGTGAGTTTTACTAAGAAGTATGACTGAAAAGTGTTGTTTTAAAAAATAATAATAATGATTTTAAAAAGCCAGGAAGGGATGCAGCCTGGTGATAAGAGTTTAAAAAGGCCCCTGTATCTGCCTCATGGAGAGTGGATTGATGGGCAGGAGTGGAAACAGGGGGACCACCAATGGGGCCTGAACAAGGGGAAGGTGTCCATCAGGATGGGGAAGAGGGGATGAATTGACAATATACTCTGGAGATAGAAAAGACAATATTTGGTGATAGATTTAAAGCCAAAGGCTAATCTTTTTAGCCTCTTACTTTTTGTTGATTTTTTTTTTTTTTTTTTTGAGACAGAGTTTTGCTCTTGTTGTCCAGGCTGGAGTACAATGGCACAATCTTGGCTCATGGCAATCTCTGCCTCCTGGGTTCAAAAGATTCTCCTGACTCAGGCTCCCAAGTAGTTGGGATTACAAACGTGCGACACCACACCTGGGTATTTTTTGTGTTTTTAGTATAGCCGGGGTTTCACACCATGTTGGCCAGGCTGGTCTCAAACTCCTGACCTCAGGTGATCCACCCACCTCAGCCTCCCAAAGTGCTGGGATTACAGGCATGAACCACCACGCCCAGCCCTTGCTGATTTTTTTTTTAACCCACTTAGCTGAAGTGTGCTACTAAGTGTTATAACTTAGCTTTCACTAGTTTCCTTATAGATACTAGTTCTAATGTATGCACTACCATGGTACCAATTGCTTAAGTTGTTTTTCAGAAATGTGGGGCAGCTCTTGTGCAGCTTAAACTGGCTGGAACTGACCTTCTGACTGAGCCTGCATGATTAACCTTTTGAGATCAGAGAGCCGCAAACTCCACCCTCAGATCATGCTAACGCTGCCATATTCTGAACACGCTGTGAAGAGCCATGGATCCCGACTATGCTTGTGGAGATCATGAACTGCCTCATTTTTTTCCACTGCCAATTGCCCTTCCCCACACCTTAGACAACCCAACTTCTCTAACCCTTAAACGTCCCTAAGTCTTATCTTCAGGGAGGCCGATATGAGAGCTCTTTTCCTGGCTCCTTGCTGGACTGTCCTGTGAATAAATTTTTTCTCTTTTGGCCAAACTCATCATCACAGTGATTAGTTGACTGTACATGGGCAGAACAGGCCTGGTTCAGTATCAGACCGAACAAGTGGAGGAATGAGGAAAAGGAAGGCATTAATAGGGATTCCTGAGTTTGTGACGTGAGGAAACGGGGGTGGGGAGATTTACTGAGATAAGGATGGGGTGGGGCATGGGAGGGTGATCAGGTTTTTTTGTTTTTGTTTTTGTTTTTTAAATGGAGTTTCACTCTTGTTGCCCAGGCTGTAGTGCAATGGAGTGATCTCAGCTCATTGCAACCTCTGCCTCCTGGGTTCAAGCCATTGTCCTGCCTCAGCTTCCTGAGTAGCTGGGATTACAGGCACCCGCCACCACGCCCGGCAAATTTTTGTAGTTTTAGTAGAGATGAGGTTTCACCATGTTGGCCAGGCTGGTCTCAAACTCTGGATCTCAGGCGATCCGCCCGCCTCAGCCTCCCAAAGTGCTAGGATTACAGGCACGAGCTACCGCGCCAGGCAAGGGTGACCAGGTTTTTATGGTAAATTGGAATGGTTCAAACCTTTCAAGAATTTGAAGACACATGACTAATTCACCTCTTAAAAATCCCCTTTTATCTAAATAACCCTCTACCTCAAGACAAGGTTATTTTTCTACGTCTGTGTTGTTTTCGAGTTGACTGTTGTGTATTGGTGGTCACTTAAAAAACCTCTCCCTCGGCTGGGCGTACTGGCTCACGCCTGTAATCCTAGCACTTTGGGAGGCCGAGGCGGGTGGATTGCCTGAGCTCAGGAGTTGGCGACCAGCCTGGGCAACACGGTGAAACCCCATCTCTACTAAAATACAAAAGATTAGCCAGGCGTGGCAGCATGCACCTGTAGTTCCAGCTACTCGGAAGGCTGAGGCAGGAGAAGCTCTTGAACCTGGGAGGCAGAGGTTGCAGTGAGCTGAGGTCATGCCACTGCACTCCAGCTTGGGAGACAGAGTGAGACTCCATCACCAAAAAAACAAAACAAAACAAAAGAAACCTCTCCCTTTTTAATTTTATGACTCTTTGGCAACTTTTCTTCCTTACCTAGTAAGGAGTTCTGCTTTCAGTAGTGTATCTTTGGTTCATTCCATTTAAGTAATGTATTTTGGTTAACTTTTTGCACTTGTGAACTGAACTTTATCTTTTATCATCACCAATAGTGTATTTTCTAGATCTCACACTTTTATTTTTCAGTACTTAGACACCAGTTCTACTTACATTTTTACTTTTTAAATGGCCATTTCCCTTTCTCCTGAGTGGTGCAAGGTCAGAGATAAACAGGTCTGCACACATTTATATCTTTCCATAATGTCAGACTTTTATTGATGCTATTTAATCACAAAAGCCATGAGCTACATGGAGTTCCTAAGAAGCCAACTCTCCTTAGTACTTCACATTTACTTAGTTCTCAGAGCTGCCGGCACAGGCTAAAGCCACTCCACCAGTCAGTCAATATTGCAAACCCTACACAATAGTATACTTGATTAATATGTAAACATTATAGATTAAACATTCCCCAACAAACGAAGTAACATTTAACATCAAGAGAAAAAGACGTAGGAAAAAAATGGTTAATGAACCATTCCTCGTTAACCACGGAGAGTGACTAAGACAGAAAGAAACTCGTGGTGTGAGCCAGGCTGTCTGACTGTCTTGCATGGAAGGGTCTTTGATGTTGGCAGAACCTTCAGTGGCAGATGCCAAGTACTCATCATGAGTGACAGGAAGACAGTGTCAGCTAAGATGGCCACTTCGAGCTGCTGAAGTCCTTCTCTTTTTACAGCCACAGAGTTCTCTGGTGAGGACTGGTGATAATGGAAGAGTGTGCTTGTTTACATCCTTATCTGGTTGGATGTGGTCTTTATTATACATTTATTTATTAAGCAAAACATCTAGTTTCTGTTGGCAAAATGCCCAATGAAATGTAAGATGGAGTCTTTTTCTAAGATGGAGTTACTTATGTCAAGGGTGCTCTATACACCCTTCATTCAACAGAAAGCACGCGCATATAAAGGAACACAGATCTTAACTGTAAGCAATTTGATGGAGACACTTCTGGAGGAACTAAGGGAATAATTCAGGGGGGATGTGGTTCTGGAAAACTACACAATTTTTATTTCTTTAAATATTGGTTGTCAAGGCAAGTTTCATAAATCATTGGTTAATATTTGAAGACAAATATGGAATTAGATTGAAATGCTTTCCACAGAAATATCCCAGCTGTTTCCCAACAGAACCTCAGAGCTTCACTTTCAGTCAGGACAGGGATTGGACAATAGCCATTTTAGAACAAATATTCTCCCATGCCAACATTTTTGTGGCTGGAAAAGTCAAGAGAGAAATTTAGAACAGCTTTATTGTACTAGTTCAGTAATTTTCAGTACTAGTTCAGGAGTCACACTCGAAGATAACAACAGAATAATTCTAATTCAGGATATCCTCAGCAAATAATCATTTGGAATTTACTCCTAGAAATTCCTCTGGACCTCACTAGATTTTCCTAACTCTATATGTTTCTGACTTTCTGTGACTATCATTTGTCTGAATCTTGTGTTCTTGATGAGTACCCATTTTTAGAATCAAAAAACAAATCAGAATTTTACTGAGGTTGAAATCTTACTGATGAGCCTTATATCTGAGAAGGGAGATTAGCACTTTGTCAAAAGTTCAGCATTCCTCGACCCCCAGCTCTCCTTCTTTTTTTTTTTTGAGACTGAGTCCTGCTCTGTTGCCCTGGCTGGAGTGCAGTGGTGCAATCCCGGCTCACTGCAGCTTCCACCTCCTGGGTTCAAGTGATTCTCCTGCCTCAGCCTCCTGAGTAGCTGGGATTACAGGTGCGCACCACCATGCCTGGCTAATTTTTATATTTTTAGTAGAGACGGGGTTTCACCATGTTGGCCATGTTGGTCTTGAACTCCTGACCTCGTGATCCGCCCACCTCGGCTTCCCAAAGTGCTGGGATTACAGGCGTGAGCCACTGCGCCCAGCCTCCTTCCCATTTTTAGATGGAAAAGAAGACTGCCAAAGGTTTTTCTTTGGTAGAATGTTAATGTTTTCCTTTGATGTAAACTTGATGTTTGGAACATGGAGCCAAGATCTGCAGTTTTAGGTCTGAAATTTACTCTGTGGCTCACGGCCAGTTAGTTCATATCTTGACTTTGGGATTCTGAACTTTAAATGAAGTACAGAAATTTCTTTCTTCCCTGGGGTGAAGGGCTATTGTAGAGCTTAATTAATTTGTAACTTGTAATGTGCTTTGAAGAATAAAAGGGCTTTATAAAAATACTAAACATTATAGTAACTACAACTTCTGTGTTTGTAAGCAAACTATTTTGTAAGCAAACTATTAAGACAATTGAGGCCATTTATACATCAAAAATAAAGTGAAGATTTGGCCATGTTCCAGGTGAGTTAATAAATGTAGACAGCTGAAAGATAGTTCATTATATAAAGTGAACTTTTTCCCCATGGAGGAGGAGATGCTCTTGAGCCAGTTTCTCTGTCTGCAGGATTCAGATGGACTGAATGACTGTTACATCTTCACTTTTATTTTGTAGATGCAACTTCTACAAGTGTGGCAAATGGTTTCAATTTGTTTATTTTTGAATAAATAGAAATAGGTGCTTCTACAATGTTGAGTGTTGGCAAGGATTAGGATTGCCAGATGAAATACAGGCAGCTTAGTTTAATTTGAATTTCAGATAAACAACACATAATGTTTTAGTGTACATATGTCCCCTGCAATATAGTGGATAAATAAATTGTAGTATATTCATGCACTAGAATACTGTAGAGCAATGGGAAGACACAAATTGCACCTACACTCAACAATAGGAATGGATTTCAGAAACAATATTGAAGGAGGGCCCTAGTCACAAAGAGTGCATACTGTGTGATTCCAATTATATGAAGTTTGTAAAGAGGCAAAACTAAACTATGGGTTTAGGTCAGCCTAGTGGTCACTGTGGAAGGTTGTGAGTGGGAGGGTTCGTGAAGGGGTTTTGGAGGTGCTGGTCATGTTCTGTTTCATGATCTGCGTGCTAGTTATAAGAGTGTCTTCACTGACGTGTCATACTTACGGTTTATGTACTTTTCTTTTTTTTGTTTTTTGAGATGGAGTCTCAATCTGTTGCCTAGGCTGGAGTGCAATGGTGCAATCTCGGCTCACTGCAACCTCCACCTCCTGAGTTCAAGTGATTCTCCTGCCTCAGCCTCCTGAGGAACTGGGATTACAGGTGCCCGCCACCACACCCAGCAAATTTTTGTATTTTTTTTAGTAGAGATGGGGTTTCACCATGCTGGCCAGGCTGGTCTTGAACTCTCGACTTCAGGTGATCTACCCACTTTGGCCTCCCAAAGTACTGAGATTACAGGTGTGAGCCACAATGCCCAGACTCTTTTCTTTTTTTTTAATGTACTTTTCTTTATGTATGTTATATCTGAATAGAATTCACAAGAAAAGAGAAAATAAATTTAGGTTTTGAGAGGAAAATTTGAGAAAGTAAGAATGTACTATATATATATATACACATATATATGTATATTCATATATTGTACATTTTATTATTATATGTGCCTATTTAATCTATGAAATTAAGATCTCTAACCTGAAGGCTATGTTTAGTATCATATTATTTGCTCTTAGACAAATACTTTGAATGCACAGAAACTAAGATTTTTGGCTTTAATTATTTGTTCATATTTTCATTTGTTTACATACTGAGTAGTTTTTTACTGCTTGGTGCGGACTGCATGACACAATGATTATCACATTTCATTACAAATATTAGTGAATTTTGCTTTTTTAAATTACTTGAGTAGGAGTAATAGAAGTGGATTAACCGATTAACTCAAAGTAAATAACTATTTTTTTAAAAGGAAGAAAATATAATAGGTTTTTATTTAAAAAGTAACTATTTACCAGACTAAGACTTCTATTGATGACAGTTAAAAATGTGAACTCTGCTGTGGGGGCCAAGTATTACCAAATGTTGCCATTAACCATCAAACACCAAATGTCTAGTATGTGAATAACCGGTTGTGTGGGGGTTGTCTAGCACTTTTAAGATAAACACAGAAAACAGTCTGGTGATTTTTTAAATGAACTTGACCAGTAAAAATAGAAAAGAAAGTCTACCAAATCAAATATTTGTAAAATAAACATATGTAAATATATAAGTCAACTTTGAAAGACTTAATACTATATTCATTGAAAAAATATACAAGATGAATATCGGAAAGAATTTTCAAGTGAAGATCATTTTATCTTGGCCATGGTACAATTAGTAGTGTAGTCGTAGTCCTTAGTTGTTATTTAGATTTATTAATTATAATTCATGTATAAGGTGTGTGGTTTGAAAAATAAGCACTCTAGAATTCACACATTAAAACGCTTGTTTAGGCAACAAAAGCAAAAATAAATAAGTGAGAGTACATCAAACAAAAAGCTTTGCCGCTCTACGCAGAAAGGAAACAATCAAAAGTGAAAAGGCAACTTAGGGAATGAGAGAATACATTTGCAATCCATATATCTGATAAGGGGTTAATACCCAAAATATATAAGGAATCATACAACTCAGTAGCAAAAAAGCCCAAAATAATCCAATTAAAAAATGGGCAAGGGACCTGAACAGACATTTTCCAAAGAAGACATACAGATGGCCAATAGGTATATGAAACGGTGCTCAATATTACTAATTATCAGGGAAATGCAAATCAAAACCACAATGAGATATCATCTCATACCCATTAGGATGGCTATTATCACAAAGACAAGACAGTAAGTGTTGGCAAGGATGTGGAGAAAAGGTGGGACTGTAAATTGGTATAGTAATTATAAAAAACAGTATAGAGGTTCCTCAAAAGACTAGAAATAGAGCTCTGTATGATCTAGCAATCCCACTTCTGGGTATACAGCCAATGGAAATGAAATCAGTATGTTGAAGAGATAGCTGCACTCCCATGTTCATTTCAGCATTATTTATAATTGCCAACATATGGAGATGACCTAAGTGTCTGTTGATACATAGAGAGATAATGAAAATGTGGTATATGTATGCTGGACTATTATTCAGCCATAAAAAGAAGGAAATATTGCCATTTGTGATAACATGGGTGAATCTGGAGGACATTATGCTAAGTGAAATAAGCAAGACACAGAAAGACAAATATCACATGATCTCGCTTATATGTAGAGTGTAAAAAGTTGAGCTCATGGAAACAGAGAGTAGAATAGTGGTTGCCAGGGGCTGAAGCTTGGGGAAATGGAGAGATGTTCATCAAAGGGAGATGCTGATCAAATTTTAGGGATCGAATGTAGAGCATGGTAACTATCATCAACAATACTGTATTGTTTACTTGAAATTTGCTAAGAGAGTAGATCTTAAGTGTTCTTACCACACATACCAAAAAAAGTAACTATGTGAAATTGTGTATATGTATATCCAAATATCACATTGTACACTGTAAATACATACAATATTTATTTATTTAATTATTTATTTTTATTATACTTTAAGTTCTAGGGTACATGTGCACAACGTGCAGGTTTGTTACTTATATATACATGTGCCATGTTGGTGTGCTGCACCCATTAACTCATCATTTGCATTAGGTGTATCTCCTAATGCTATCCCTCCCCCCTACCCCCCCCCCCCCACGACAGGCCCCAGTGTATGATGTTCCCCACCCTGTGTCCAAGCTTTCTCATTGTTCACTTCCCACCTATGAGTGAGAACATGTGGTGTTTGGTTTTCTGTCCTTGCGATAGTTTGCTGAGAATGATGGTTTCCAGCTTCATCCATGTCCCTACAAAGGACATGAACTCATCCTTTTTTATGGCTGCATAGTATTCTATGGTGTATATGTGCCACATTTTCTTAATCCAGTCTATCATTGATGGACAATTGGGATGGTTCCAGGTCTTTGCTATTGTGAATAGCGCCACAATAAACATACGTGTTCATGTGTCCTTATAGCAGCACGATTTATAATCCTTTGGGTATATACCCAGTAATGGGATGGCTGGGTCAAATGGTATTTCTAGTTCTAGATCCTTGAAGAATCGCCACACTGACTTCCACAATGGTTGAACTAGTTTATAGTCCCACTAACAGTGTAAAAGTGTTCCTATTTCTTCACATCCTCTTCAGTACCTGTTGTTTCCTGACTTTTTAATGATCTCCATTCTAACTGGTGTGAGATGGTATCTCATTGTGGTTTTGATTTGCATTTCTCTGATGGCCAGTGATGATGAGCATTTTTTCATGTGTCTTTTGGCTGCATAAATGTCTTCTTTTGAGAAGTGTCTGTTCATATCCTTTGCCCACTTGTTGATGGGGTTGTTTTTTTCTTGTAAATTTGTTTGGGTTCTTTGTAGATTCTGGATATTAGCCCTTTGTCAGATGGGTAGATTGTAAAAATTTTCTCCCATTCTGGTGCAGTACACCAACGTGGCACATGTACACATAGGTAACAAACCTGCACATTGTGCACACGTACCCTAAAACTTAAAGTATAATAATAATAAAATTAAAACAAAGAAATTAAATGTACAAAAAAATTTTTTTTCTCCCATTCTGTAGGTTGCCTGTTCACTCTGATGATGGTTTCTTTTGCTGTGCAGAAGCTCTTTAGTTTAATTAGATCCCATTTGTCAATTTTGGCTTTCGTTGCCATTGCTTTTGGTGTTTTAGACATGAAGTCCTTGCCCATGCCTATGTCCTGAATGGTATTGCCTAGGTTTTCTTCTAGGGGTTTTATGGTTTTAGATCTAACATTTAAGTCTTTAATCCATCTTGAATTAGTTTTTGTATAAGGTGTAAGGAAGGGATCCAGTTTCAGCTTTCTACATATGGATAGCCAGTTTTCCCAGCATCATTTATTAAACAGGGAATCCTTTCCCCATTTCTTGTTTTTGTCAGGTTTGTCGAAGACCAGATGGTTGTAGATGTGTGGTATTATTTCTGAGGGCTCTGTCCTGTTCCACTGGTCTATATCTCTGTTTTGGTACCAGTACCATGCTGTTTTGCTTACTGTAGACTTGTAGTTTAGTTTGAAGTCAGGTAGCATAATGCTTGCGGCTTTGTTCTTTTTGCTTAGGATTGTCTTGGCAATGCGGGCTCTTTTTTGGTTCCATATGAACTTTAAAGTAGTTTTTTCCAATTCTGTGAAGAAAGTCATTGGTAGCTTGATGAGGATGGCATTGGATCGATAAGTTACCTTGGGCAGTATGGCCATTTTCACGATATTGATTTTTCCTATCCATGAGCATGGAATGTTCTTCCATTTGTTTGTGTCCTCTTTTATTTCCTTGAGCAGTGGTTTGTAGTTCTCCTTGAAGAGGTTGTTCACGTCCCTTGTAATTTGGATTCCTAGGTATTTTATTCTCTTTGAAGCAATTGTGAATGGGAGTTCACTCATGCTTTGGCTCTCTGTTTGTTTGTTATTGGTGCATAGGAATGCTTGCGATTTTTGCAGATTGATTTTGTATCCTAAGACTTGCTGAAGTTGCTTATCAGCTTCAGGAGATTTTGGGCTGAGACGATGGGGAGTCTCGCTCTGTCGCCCAGGCTGGAGTGCAGTGGCGTGATCTCGGCTCACTGCAAGCTCCGCTTCCTGGGTTCATGCCATTATCCTGTCTCAGTCTCCTGAGTAGCTGGGACTACAGGCGTCCGCCACCACGCCCAGCTAATTTTTTTGTATTTTTAGTAGAGATGGGGTTTCACTGTGTTAGCCAGGATGGTCTCAATCTCCTGACCTCGTGATCCGCCCATCTCGGCCTCCCAAAGTCCTGGGATTAAAGGCGTGAGCCACCAAGCCCAGCTAGACCGTTGGGTTTTCTAATTATAAATCATGTCATCTGCAAACAGGGGCAATTTGACTTCCTCTTTTCCTAATTGAATACCCTTTATTTCTTTCTCCTGCCTGACTGCCCTGGCCAGCACTTCCAACACTATGTTGAATAGGAGTGGTGAGAGAGGGCATCCCTGTCTTGTGCCAGTTTTCAAAGGGAAAGCTTCCAGTCTTTGCCCATTCAGTATGATATTGGCTGTGGGTTTGTCATAAATAGCTCTTATTATTTTGAGATACGTCCCATCAATACGTAGTTTATTGAGAGTTGTTAGCATGAAGGGCTGTTGAATTTTGTCGAAGGCCTTTACTGCATCTATTGAGAAAATCATGTGGTTTTTGTCTTTGGTTCTGTTTATATGCTGGATTACATTTATTGATTTGCATATGTCGAACCAGCCTTGCATCCTAGGGATGAAGCCAACTTGATCATGTTGGATAAGCTTTTTGATGTGCTGCTGGATTCAGTTTGCCAGTATTTTCTTGAGGATTTTTGCATCAATGTTCATCAGGGATATTGGTCTAAAATTCTCTTTTTTTGTTGTGTCTCTGCCAGGCTTTGGTATCAGGATGATGCTGGCCTCATAAAATGAGTTAGGGAGGATTCCGTCTTTTACTATTGATTGGAATAGTTTCAGAAGGAATGATACCAGCTCCTGTTTGTACCTCTGGTAGAATTTGGCTGTGAATCTGTCTGGTCCTGGACTTTTTTGGCTTGGTAGGCTATTAATTATTGCCTCAATTCCAGAGCCTGTTATTGGTCTATTCAGGGATTCAACTTCTTCCTGGTTTAGTCTTGGAAGGGTGTATGTGTCCAGGAATTTATCCATTTCTTCTAGATTTTCTAGTTTATTTGCATAGAGATATTTATAGTATTCTCTGATAGTAGTTTGTATTTCTGTGGGATCGGTGGTGATATCCCCTTTATCATTTTTTATTGCATCTATTTGATTCTTCTCTCTTTTCTTGTTTATTATTCTTGCTAGCAGTCTCAATTTTGTTGATCTTTTCAAAAATCCAGCTCCTGGATTCATTGATTTTTTGAAGGGCTTTTTGTGTCTTTCTCTCCTTCAGTTCTGCTCTGATCTTAGTTATTTCTTGCCTTCTGCTAGCTTTTGAATTTGTTTGCTCTTGCTTCTCTAGTTCTTTTAATTGTAATGCTAGGGTGTCGATTTTAGATCTTTCCTGCTTTCTCTTGTAGGCTAAAATTCTCTTTTTTGCTATAATTTTGCTATAGATTTCCCTGTACACACTGCTTTAAATGTGTCCCAGAGATTCTGGTACATTGTGTCTTTGTTCTCATTGGTTTCAAAGAACATCTTTATTTCTGCCTTCATTTCATTATTTACCCAGTAGTCATTCAGGAGCAGGTTGTTCAGTTTCCATGTAGTTTAGCAGTTTTGAGTGAGTTTCTTAATCCTGAGTTCTAATTTGGTTGCACTGAGAGACAGTTTGTTATAATTTCTGTTCTTTTACATTTGCTGAGCAGTGCTTTACTTCCAACTGTGTGGTCAATTGTGGAATAAGTGCGATGTGGTGCTGAGAAGAATGTATATTCTGTTGATTTGGGGTGGAGAGTTCTGTAGATGTCTATTAGGTCCACTTGGTGCAGAGCTGAGTTCAATTCCTGGATATCCTTTTTAACTTTCTGTCTCGTTGACAGAATGTTGACAGTGGGGTGTTAAAGTCTCCCATTATTGTTGTGTGGGAGTCTAAGTCTGTCTGTAGGTCTCTAAGGACTTGCTTTATGAATCTGGGTTCTCCTGTATTGGGTGCATATATATTTAGGATAGTTAGCTCTTCTTATGGAATTGATCCCTTTACCATTATGTAATGGCCTTCTTTGTCTCTTTTGATCTTTGTTGGTTTAAAGTCTGTTTTATCAGAGACTAGGATTGCAACCCCTGCTTTTTTTTTGTTTTCCATTTCCTTGATAGATCTTCCTCCATCCCTTTATTTTGAGCCTATGTGTGTTTCTGCACGTGAGATGGGTCTCCTGAATATAGCACACTGATGGGTCTTGACTCTTTATCCAATTTGCCAGTCTGTGTCTTTTAATTGGAGCATTTAGCCCATTTACATTTAAGGTTAATATTGTTATGTGTAAATTTGATCCGATCATTATGATGTTAGCTGGCTATTTTGCTCATTAGTTGATGTAGTTTCTTCCTAGCTTTGATGGTCTTTACAATTTGGCATGATTTTGCAGTGGCTGGTACTCATTGTTCCTTTCCATGTTTAGTGCCTCCTTCAGGAACTCTTGTAAGGCAGGCCTGGTGGTGACAGAATCTCTGAGCATTTGCTTGTTTCTAAAGGAGTTTATTTCTCCTTCACTTATGAAGCTTAGTTTGGCTGGATATGAAATTCTGGGTTGAAAATTCTTATCTTTAAGAATGTTGAATGTTGGCCCCCACTTTCTTCTGGCTTGTAGACTTTCTGCCGAGAGATCTGCTGTTAGTCTGATGGGCTTCCCTTTATGGGTAAGCTTACTTTTCTCTCTGGCTGCCCTTAATATTTTTCCCTTCATTTCAACTTTGGTAAATCTCACAATTACATGTCTTGGAGTTGCTCTTCTTGAGGAGTATCTTTGTGGTGTTCTCTGTATTTCCTGAAATTGAATGTTGGCCTGCCTTGCTAGGTTGGGGAAGTTCTCCTGGATAATATCCTGTAGAGTGTTTTCCAACTTGTTTCCATTCTCCCCATCACTTTCAGGTACACCAATTAGACGTAGATTTGGTTTTTTCACACAGTCCCATATTTCTTGGAGGTTTTGTTCATTTCTTTCTACTCTTTTTTCTCTAAACTTCTTTTCTTGCTTCATTTCACTCATTTGATCTTCAATCACTGATATCCTTTCTTCCACTTGATCGAATCAGCTACTGAAGCTTGTGCATGCATCATGTAGTTCTCGTGCCATGGTTTTCAGCTCCATCAGGTCATTTAAGGTCTTCTCTACACTGTTTAGTCTAGTTAGCCATTCATCTAATCTTTTTTCAAGGTTTCTAGCTTCTTTGCGATGGGTTTGAACATCTTCCTTTAGCTCGGAGAAGTTTGTTATTACTGATCATCTGAGGCCTACTTCTGTCAACTTGTCAAAGTCATTCTCCGTCCAGCTTTGTTCTGTTGCTGGCGAGGAGCTGCATTCCTTTGGAGGAGAAGAGGCGCTCTGATTTTTAGAATTTTCAGTTTTTCTGCTCTGGTTTTTCCCCATCTTTGTGGGTTTATCTACCTTTGGTCTTTGATGATGGTGACATACAGATAGGGTTTTGGTGCGGATGTCCTTTCTGTTTGTTAGTTTTCCTTCTAACAGTCAGGACCCTCAGCTGCAGGTCTGTTGAAGTTTGCTGGAGGTCCATTCCAGACCCTGTTTGCCTGGGTATCACCAGTGGAGGCTGCAGAACAGCAAATATTGCAGAGCAGCAAATGTTGCTGCCTGATCCTTCCTCTGGAAACTTCATCTCAGAGGGGCACCCAGGTGTATGAGGTGTCAGTTGGCCCCTACTGGGAGGTGTCTCCCAGTTAGGCTACTCGGGGTTCAGGGACCCACTTGAGGAGGCAGTCTGTCTGTTCTCAGATCTCAAACTCTGTGCTGGGAGAACCACTATTCTCTTCAAAGCTGTCAGTCAGGGACATTTAAGTCTGCAGAAGTTTCTGTTGCCTTTTGTTCATCTATGCCCTGCCCCCAGAGGTGGAGTCTACAGAGGCAGGCAGGCCTCTAAGTCAGGCACGGGATATAATCTCCTGGTGTGCTGTTTGCTAAGACCTTTGGAAAAGCACAGTATTAGGGTGGGAGTGTCCTGATTTTCCAGGTATGTCTGTCATGGCTTCTCTTGGCTAGGAAAGGGAATTCCCCGAACCCTTGTGCTTCCTAGGTGAGGCGATGCCTTGCCCTGCTTCGGCTCACACTCTGTGGGCTGCACCCACTGTCCAACAAGCCCCAGTGAGATGAACCTGGTACCTCAAATGGAAATGAGGAAATCACCTGTCTTCTGCATCGCTCACACTGGGAGCTGTAGACTGGAGCTGTTCCTATTCGGCCATCTTGGACAAAAATCCATACATACAATTTTTATTTGTCAATTATACTTCAATACAGCTGGAAAAAAATAGACGTTCACCTTGGAAGACCATTTATGTATTTTAAAATGCAGATTTGTTCCAAGAATTTTTGGATTTCTTCTTTACATTTTTTTCTACTGAATATCCTTGATTGGTGGTCAATTTTCATATTTAGAAGCCTCTTTGGTTTTTGAGAACAACCAAGACTCATTTAGAACCAAGTTTGGTAAATGAGAGGGTAATTAAGCCCAATAATACTGTATTTAGACAAAGAGGGAAGTGATTACAGAGTAATGAGATCTTATCCTAGGTGCCTTGTAAATGAACTTTAAAGCAGTTTTAAACATAATATTCCATATATGTGCATTGAAAGCACCGATGATATAGTATCCTATCATTAGGATATAGTATCAAATGATGGCTTCCTAGTAGATGACACTTATTTGAGTGGCTGTGGTCTGCTCAGCTGTCGAGACAGCTGTACTGACTTTTAGTCACCATCTAGTCCACCTCTCATGGGTACACGGTGATCCAGTCCAACACATCATGGTTTAGTTGTAAGTCCCTTTCTAGGTCTGTGGTTTCAGGATTCAAATTTCCCTGCATTCCTTTATTTGAAGATGACACTAATAGCAACATTATTTCCAAATGAGAAATATTGTAAACAATCAAAATATGTTCCACATTGCCTCAAATCAGATGAACATAGTTTTTGGGAGAGTCAGGTAGAACTGTGTGACTAAACATATACACAGGCTTCAAAAATAGGCCAATCATTGAATCTTGGCTGAGACGCTAACTAGCTGCATTTCTTCAGGCAATTTACTTAACCTCTCTAGCCTTGTTTTCCTCATAAAATGGGGACAATAACATCTTATGCTTTATAAGGATTGTTATGTGTAAAAAAGGCAATAATGATAAGGCACTTAATAATAGTGCCCATTCTGAGGAAGGCACCCAATACAACAAGCAGTACATTGAAAAATCCAGTGAAACAACAGCTTGTTTATGTCTGAAATCCTTAAACCTTTCTCTCATTGGCAGTTTTAGCCATAGATATCATTACGCTCTGGGTCAAGTAGAGGGTATATTTTACAGACTGGGTTGGGAAAATAGAACATAAATTTGCTGGTGCCAAGTTCTAAACACATTCACACAGTGTGGTAAACCAACCTCTTACTTTCATTCACTTACATGTGGCTAGCTGGAGCTGGTACTGGGAGCCTTGCTTTTTTGGTGTTGAATTCCATGAAATGAAAGAGTCATACTGAAGTGGCACCTTCACTATCAAATGTGCCTACCGTGGGCCAGTCTGTCTGTGGTGACCTTGCCTGTGATCTTTCAACTTTGTCTCATTGTGGATCCTCTCAAGTCCACCTTTAGGATAAACCTGTATACAGGACTGTGCATGCATGTGCATGCCAATATTAAGAGATGTGAGGACAGGGAATTCAGAACTGCAGCAATGGGTGGAGCAGGAGTGGTGACTGTAGAGGAGATTTCATTTCCACCCTTGCATACAAGACACTCACTACTCTCTTAGTTCCAGCCTTCTCAGACACAAAGCAGAAGCCTGGGCATGGTGGCTCATACCTGTAATTCCAGCATTTTTGGAGGCCGAGGCAGGTGCATCAATTGAGGCCAGGAGTTCGAGATCAGCCTAGCCAACATGGTGAAATCCCATCTCTACTAAAAATACAAGTTAGCTGGGTATGGTGGTGTGCACAGCCAGCTACTTGGGAGGCTGAGGCACAAGAATCACTTGAACCCATGAGGCAGAGGTTGCAGTGAGCTGAGATTGTGCCACTGCACTCCAGCCTAGGCAACAGAGCGTGAGACTCTGTCTCAAAAAAAGAAAAGAAAAGAAAGAAAAGAAAAAAGAAAAGAAAAGAAAAGAAACTAGAAAACTGCTGCTTAACACCAGTGGTTCCTCAGTGGTTGTAGAGTGAGGACTCCTTTTCAAAGTCAGACAATTTAGTGGACTCCAAATGCTGTGGCTTGTACTTTCAATATCTGTTGCATGAGAAGACACAAAATGACACAAAGGTACAGTAAATTTAGTGATTCTTTCAGGAATGTATATCTCATTGGTAACAAGCATTGATGAAATGAGCACGGCATAGTATTTATTTTGTCTGAATAGGATATTTGGTGCACCTGTGGATTCTGGGTGCCACGCATGACCTCTGGGGCCCCTCAGGGGTCTCTCTTTTTGGAAACACAGCCATCAACTCTATCTGGGAAGCAATTACGCTGGCAAGACATTACATTGATGTGTACACTGAGTGAAATCTACTCAGCTCACTGGCTGTGTCACCTTAGGCAAACGATGTCATTGTGTATAAAATGGGACTAAAAACTTACTTCTTAGGATTGTTGTGAGGATTAAATGAGACAAGCCAAAGAAGGTCTGCATGACCTAAGGATCATTGTCCTCTGGAAAAAAAACAAGTTTATTAATCTTGTGGGAAGCTTCCAGGAGGTCAGGACATTAAGTTAATCAATTATTAGTGAGTTAGTGACTACCTCTACCGTAAGTAATCATGCATGGAAGGAGGAAAGGACAAAGACAAAGGAAATTAAGCAAAGCAAACATCTTATGATTTTTATAATATAGGCTCAGTTACAGAAGTTCTCAACTAAACAATTGGATGTGGTGTGTCCAGATACTGCCAGCATGTTATTTCAAAAGATGGTCATTAACCCCTTATTCCCAGTCCCTCTCTGCTGAGTTATGGAAATCGAACTCCACCCACTCCCACAGTGTTCCCAATGTATTTCTGAAAGCCTCTCAGGTTGCTGTCACCATGTGACACTTTGTGTGTGTATGGCTACCTCTAAAATTTTTGCTTAGAACAATAACGGGCTCATGGTAAGCACTATGTGACATTAGCTATCATCGTCAGCAACATTAACACGTGGTTGGATCAAGTTCCTCATATTCCTTGTTACAGCCTCCTTGGCATGTGCTCCATGTCTCTCCCCATGGCACTTTTGCTAATGAGCAGTGGGCCTTGCTCTAGCTGATGTTATCACCATCCCCTGAGCTGAAGGGGCAGGCACCGCAGTCCTGCTTACCACTGCATCTCAAGTGGGGCGTTTTCTGTTCCCTATACTTCATCCCCAAAAAATGAAAGCCAGGCCACAACTTTTGATAGGTCCTTATTAAGACCCAGGAGTCACTGAAGAGACAAACAACAGAGAAAGTGGTTTGTGTAGCTCTTAGTAGTGGTTCTGCTCCAACCCCAGGGACCCAGATTCTCCTTAGGGTCTTTTATGGCTGCCTACCCCTTGGGAATATCTGAGCAAGACTTTAGACAGAGCAGTATGTTTCCCTTGGTCAAGAAAGCAAGAAAGCCCCTGAGCCACAACTCCGACTCAAGTCTATGTAACAATTTACATTTCCAAGTCAAAGCTTTTCCTCCTGTTCCAAAAGAACCAATTTTTTCCAAGTCGAGCCTGCATTTTCTGTTCTAAAAGAGCCCAATTTAATCAGTGGAGTCTTCCACACACTCCAATAAGAATCTTTGTGAGTATTCTTGATTCACATTAGTGACCAAAGGGCACATTTTGGTGTTCCTAAAATAAAGTAAAATGTTTGCCTGGAAGGTGAATTCAAATCTTCCTTTGAGAAGACAGAAAATTGCTTTTATTTTTATTTTACTTATTTATTTGTCTGTTTTTGAGAAGGAGTTACACTCTGTCACCCAGGCTGGACTGCAGTAGTGCAGTCTTGGCTCACTGCAACCTCTGCATCCCAGTTCAAGCGATTCTCCTGCCTCAGCCTCCCAAGTAGCTGGGATCACAGGCCCTCTAATTTTTTGTATCTTTTAGTAGAGACGGGGTTTCACCATGTTGGCCAGGCTGGTCTCGAATTCCTGGTCTCAAGTGATCAGCCTGCCTCAGCCTCCCAAAGTGCTGGGATTACAGGCAAGAGCCACTGCACCTGGCCAGAAAACAGCTTTTAAATGTAAGATTTTCTTGGCACTATCTAACATCTTCTCTTCATGTCCGCTACAAGCTTTAGACATTCATTGCTCAAGCATAAGGACCATGTTAATACTTTATATACTTCAAAGAGACAATCATACTGCCTCCTTAATGCAGGTATATCTCAGGATTGACCTTGTCATGCTGCAGTGACAAACATCTCCAAAATGTTAGTGGCCTAAACCATAAAGGTTTGTTTGTTACTTACATCACATGTCCAGCACAGACTGTGCTTGTGGCATTCTCTCACAGGTCCAGGTGGGCCGAGCCACCATCAATTTCAGGCCACTGCCCCAAGGGGAATAAAGAACTCTAAGTCTTGCAACAATCAAATGTCCTGTCCTGGAAGTGACACATGTCATTTCTGCTCTCTACTCATTAACCAAAACTAGTCACATGGCCCCACTCAGCCGCACGGGCGCCAGGAAGTGCAATTTCCCTCAGAGCGCGGGAGAGATGACATATTTGGTGAACAGCACCAAGGACCACAACATTCTGAGTAAATATTTAGTGACTGACTTCACTTTCTCTCCTCAGAGAAATCTCATGGATCTTCTTTACTTCCAGTTGGATTCTCTTTTATTTCTCTTCTTAAGGACTTAGACATTAAAAAACAAAACAAAACAAAAAAAACCAACTAGGATCAATCACTTAGTACCAAGAATGCCTTTTATTTTTCAGTCTACTCTTCTCTTTGTCTTTATTTTCCTTGCATTGCTTCTCTCACTCCTGGGCTTCTGACCCTTTCTGTCTCTCTCTAGCTTTGACAATACTCTGAAATCTTGAGCCTGGGGACTTACATGGCTCTTGGAGAACTTGGCTCGGCTCCCTTTCTGGGTCCTGCCTTGTGTCAGACCTTTTCTCTCCCAAATATTCATGCTTCAGTATTCCAGATTCCCAAGCATTCCTCAGAGAGCCTCAGTCATCTGTCCCTCCTCTCCTGAACTTTCAGCCCCAGAACCTTTTGGCACATAAAGAGAATTGTGTGGCAAAAATTACAACCCTAGTTAGAGTTAATTCCTTCTTTTGGTGAAAAAAAAAAGATTTCATGAAGGAAGAAGTTTTGCTGCAAGATGGTTTTAGTTACTTCCTATATTTTATCTATTTAGCTTTAAGGTCCTTGCTGTCCAGTATTATAACTATTGTGATGGTTCAGGCTAAAGCTGCAGTAGTATGAGTTACTACTCAGGTATTATGAAGAAGAGCTGTACAAAAGTAGCTTCTTCCAAGTGAAAAAGTTGTGCGTTTTGAAAATGAAAAAGATGCAGTTTTTATAATTAAACCTTTAAAACATTTAGGTGTAGGCTAGGTGTAGTGGCTCATGCCTGTAATCCCGGCACTTTGAGAGGCCAAGATGGGTGAATTGCTTGAGTGCAGGACTTCGAGACTAGTCTGGGCAAGAAGACGAAACCATATCTCTACAAAATACAAAATAATTAGCTGGGTGTGGTGGTGCGTGCCTGTAGTCCCAGCTACTCGGGAGGCTGAGATGGCAGGATCACTTGTGCCCAGGAGGTTGAGGCTGCAGTGAGCTGTGATGCTGCCACTGCACTGCAGCCTGGATGACAGATTGAGACCCAGTCTCAAACCAACAACAACAAAAACTTTGGTGCATATTTAACATACTTAAACTTTCTCATAATGAGATAGTTTGCTCTGAGGTAAAACAGATATGTTTATCCCAACATGGGTACAGTCTTGTTTTTAAGTCAGTCCTTTTTTTAGAGCCATCTCTAGACATATACACAGCTATAGAAATGTCTTTGCAACAGAAAAATGCAATGGAAAATAAACCAGACCATGCACAGCATTAAAAGCAAATGATGTGATATATTGTATGGCAGGCAGTTTTACACACTTCTGTTAGGTCAGGCCGATTTTCTAGTCTAAGATCAAAATCCAAACATGCTAAGCCAATGTATGTGGATTTCTATACAAAACATATGTGAATAATATTATCTTTTGCAGAGATTATGGGTAGGCCTTTTCTTGTAAATATAATCATCTGGGATTATGGTTCAATTCCTGGCACTGTCAGTGAAGTTTAGGAGTTTTCCAAGGACTGAAAGCTTTTGATTTTTCTATGCTATAGCTCCATTTTAACAGAGAATGACAGTGTATGAAGAAAACTGAGTCTTCCCCCTCACCTCCCACCAGATGCAAGAGGCTCCTGTAACAAGATCAGCATAGAAGCTCCTTCCCAGAGAAAGCAAAATGATCAAAAAATGAGAAGTTGTGACCAAAATTTGACTAGACTAGGCCCTTTAAGTTTATTTCCATTCCACAAGGTGGCAGTAAATACATTCCTAAGGCTATCTGCTTGGGAGAAGGATGAAGGGGCAAAGTATTATTTAGTCTCTGTGCTGGGAGAACTGATGCTGCTGAAACCAGAGTAAACACATTTAAGGATCGATTGAGCATCATTCATGAGAATTTCCTTCTCCAAACCCCTTCCTTAACTCTCAGGAAGGAAATGACAATGGGACCTTGAGCTGGAGACCACAGAAAGTGCTTTTTCTCTACTACAATCTTGAGGTTTTATTAAAATTAGATAATAAGCAAGCCATCCTGTTAGCTGTCAAGGCTGAATATACAATCAACTGAAAGATAAGTTGGACAAAAAGAAATTCAGAAGCAGTGTCCTTATAGCAAGTGGCCATAGAATGGCCTAATGACAAAAATATTAGTTTACTTAGATGTTTACCTTGAAAGATAAATTCATTGATAATTTGGAGACAGCATATTAGAGTAGTTAGATTAGAACATCTTCAAATGTCAATCTTTTGGTTTCTGTATGCTATGATTTGAATGTCCCCTCCAAAATTCATGTTGGAATGTAATCTCCAATGTGGTAGTATTGAGATATGTGGCCTTTAGGTGGTGCCTCGATTTATTCATGGATTGATGGATCAATGAGTTGTCATTAAAGTGGGACTGGTAGCTTAGTAAGAAGACGAAGAGAGATGGGAGCTAGCATGCTCAGCCCCCTCACGATGTGATGCCCTGTGCAGCCTCGGGCCTCTGCAGAGAGTCCTCACTGATTCCCTGCCCCCAGGAGGCAGGGAAATTCTGGGCAGAAGAGGGTGGGGCCCTTGTGGGGGACCCACCCTCAAGCCGAAAAGCCTGAAACTGCTGCCCAAAGGGAGAGCTTACATCCTTGTTTTCCTGCTCAAATGTTGCCATTTCCAAAACCACCCAAGGCCTGCCCTGCCCCTTATCCTGTGCCTATAAAAACCCCAGAACTCAGGCGGCAGAGAGGAGAAGCAGCTGGACATTGGAGACTATGGCTGGACATTGGAGAGAAGTGGTTTGACTTTAGAGGGACAGCTTGACAGTGAAGAATTCAGCCAGAGATAGCTGAACTTCAGGGGAAGATGACCTTTCTGCCTCATCCCCCTTTCAGCTCCCCTTCCTGCTGAGAGACACTTTAATCGGCAATAAAATCCCCCATGTTTATCATCCTTCAATTCGCTTGTGTGACCTCATTTTTCCTGGATGCTGGACAAGAGCTTGGGTGCCACGAGTGTGGATGCAAAAGGCTGTCACACTGACCCTTTACCCTCTCTAGCAGAAGGCAGCCACCTCAAATGAAAAGGCAGAGGATCCATTGAGCTTTTAACA
The DNA here is from genome assembly GCF_028885655.2 of Pongo abelii. NCBI lineage: Eukaryota > Metazoa > Chordata > Mammalia > Primates > Hominidae > Pongo > Pongo abelii. The sequence continues at coordinate 76,981,396 of NC_071998.2, forward strand.
CTTAAGCTGTGCGCTGAGGGCAAAGCTAAAAGAGCACTGTAACACTCCCTCTGGGGCTTCAGGGGTCACGGGCACTCCCCCAGACACTGCTGTGGGGCCGTTACAGAGTTCACTCCTGCTGGTCCCCAAAAGCACTCGCCTTGGCTCCTGCACCTGCTCACCTGTGTGCTCCCTCCCTTGAGAGGTGAAGCACAGGAGGTCTGAGTGAGTGGAATTCGCCCCTGCTAGCCTCTCTCTCACGTGCCCTCTCCCATGAGGAGTTGAGAGCTGCAGGCTGAGTGAATGAGGCGGCATCCCCTTTGTGAGTCCTGTGAAGGGGTCAGGGAAATATCCTGCTTCACCACCAGCGGAGAGGCTCTCTCCTGATGAGGCCCGTCAACCTTGGATTTCTCAGCCTCTATAACTAAGAAATAAATTCTTTTTCTTCAAAAATTATCCAGTTTCAATTATCTTGTTATAAGCAACAGAAAATGGACTGAGACCATATACATAGCCTGGATAAGCAGAATCAGAGTCATGATTTCATAGCATTTTTGTTTTTTACTCCATTAATGCTAGAACAAGAGGAACATGCAAGATTTAGGTTAGATACAAAGAAGTTTCTAAACATGGGAATTGAAGTTCCTTTTCTGCAGGCCTAACCAAATTAGATTATTTTGTATGAATTATTTAGGGCTCTCCTAATCCAATATCTGAGTCCACATCTCTCCCTTGAAGTGATCAGGCACTTGGAAGCACATGTTGACCACGCAACACAAATGTCAACAGACATTGATTGCGCTCCCACATTTCAGTTTGGGTCCTGAAATTCAAGGATGAGAAAAACACATTGTCTGCCCTCAAGGAACGAAAGTCCCTTCTCCATCTCCTTCCAAAAGTTGGTTGGTAACCTTATTTGTGACCTCTGTTTCCATAAAACATTTGAGAGTATTGTTGGTGAAGAACTGAAGTTTTAGTTGGATCCCTGAATAGGCATTAAGCTGTGTAGCTAGTGCCTTGCTAAGATCTTTTCAGGACCATTGCTTGCCTGGTAAAATAAGAGTTTCCACTAATTTTCCTTGGCAGGGACTACAAAGTAGGGTTTATTTTCTAACCATAGGATGATCCATAGCTAATAAATAGTACCCTCTTGGGAGAACACAAGAAAATGTATTCTATTATTTAATGTAATGTGTTATTATATATTATTTAATATATTATATTATTTGAGAATTTTCTTTCTTTTTTTTTTTTTTTGAGACAGGGTCTCACTCTGTCATCAGGCTGGAGTGCAGTGGTGCCATCTCAGCTCACTGCAGCCTCCACCTCCTGGGTTCAAGTGACTCTCCTGCCTCAGACACCCAGACAGCTGGGATTACAGGAGTGCACCACCAAGCCCAGCTAATTTTTATATTTTTAGTAGAGACAGGGTTTCGCTATGTTGGCCAGGCTGGTCTCAAACTTCTGAGCTCAAGTGATCTACCCACCTCAGCCTCCCAAAGTGCTGGGATTACAGGCGTGAGCCACTGCTCCAGCCAAGAATCTTCTTTCTGATGAGCGCAGTCTGCACCTCATAATGACTGTCTCAAGGTGTAAGGCAAGCACAAACACTATTGACTCCGTTTTACAGATCAGGAAAATGAGGCAATGACAAATTCATTAATGTATTCTTAGGGAAAGAGTTGATAATGGGCAACTGCAGCCTGCAGGCATCTGACCGTATGCCATATCTTCTGCACAGAGTCTCTGTTGGACTAGACAGTATTTTTTGCACATTAGGAAAAGGTGCATCCCCTGCATGAATGCAACCCTCTGTGTGGGTAGCTACATTAGCAGCAGGAGCATGGGTTGGATTTTAATCCCCACTCACTTGCCTGGTTGGGTCCTCTTGTGCAGTCACGACTTGCAACTTGTACAACTTTGGGCCCTTCCTGTCTTTTTCTTTGTTATCACTTCACACTTCAGAATCAGCTTCTCAAAAGGTTTGGTGAGAAAAACTGAGCATTGGCGATGCCAGGCATATGGCAGATGCTTAATAAGTGTTTGCTCAATGAATGAATTAGGACAGGTGTCTCATCATATGTGCCTGGTCACCCTGCACCACTGCATCACTGTAGCCATGCAGCTCCCCACAGAGGTCAGGGGTTAGGCACCGTTCTCATCTGAGTGCCTCTTTTTCTTGAGTATTATATTTCCTTAGAAGTAATTACTCCCAACCGTTGTGTGAGGAATAACCACTTTTCATTTCTGTGAAGCTGACCACACATCTATGTATAGGTGGGGCACACTTCAAGGGAGCTGGGAAGAGGAAATCCCCAACAGCTATCCTCCTTCCACGCCAACTAGGAGTCCTGGGAGAGGGATGTGTTGGAGGCAGCCATCTTAGTGTTCTTTAGACCAGACAGAGATTTCTGCATTTGACCTTGACCTGATGATTGGGAACCCTCAGAGCAGTACAGCTGCAGAACATTTCTTCCCTTTCATCAGGCCTAGACATTGTTCAGTGAGGAGTTACAGAAAATGTTTTGTTGTTTTCAAGGGCTTGAAAAGCACCCTGTCAGCACTCTCTCAGATAGAATGGAGTGCACCAAGCCTGCGGGGTTCCTTTTCTTATAGTTATAACCAATGGAAAACTTGGAGGAGGAAGAATCTTTCTTCCTTCTGCATCTTCTGTCACACCAAGCCTGCTAGGCTGGGCATGTCAGAGCAGGTGCTTTGCTAATACCTAGAGGTTCCTGATAATGCCCAGCTTGGGCTAGACTGGCTGTAAGCCTAGGACGGGTGGGCTATTAGATAAGCCACAGTGAAGTCCTCTTTGTGAATGACAGAAATAGACCACTGGGGCATTCTCAGTTGTTTTCACAATGCAACTGTGCAAACAAGTGATCCTCCATTGAAAAGGAGACCCTTCCTTCCTCCTTCCTACACAGTCTCGTAACCAAGACAAATTACTTTGCCTTCCATGTCCTGACTCCCTCAATTTTCATCTTTCTTGGGCAGATCAAGGATTATATCTTGATCCTTTAAGTTCCCAAACAAACATGACTTCTTTGTTGTTTTAATTTTTGTATTTTGATGGAATAGTTTTTTAAATGGCTGTCTTTATTTAACGTTTTGGTTGGTTACTTATTCATCTTTCTTGGGGGAGGTAAGTGAACAGGTGGGAATGCACTAACGAAAGGATGGTCTGCCATAGGAAACTCTACACCAGCAGCCGAGCAGCAAGCATGACCTGCTGTGCCCTGGCTTCTGAATTCTGACACACAGAATTTTTACTGCATGTACGGTTTACTCACTGGTCAATAGATTCCTGCTGTTATAAAAATTTTATAGTTGTCTTGTGACAGTATGACTCTGAGGCCCCTAGAGAAGTCTAGGCATAAAAGAATGTCTTCAGATGAGGAGGTTTACTCATGGGAGCCACCCCCAGGAGAGCAGATAAAAACCAGCTAAGAGGAGTATCTGCTGGGGAATGTGTTACTTCCATCTGAACTTGGAGTTGTGGAAACCACAAAGGTGCATATTGTTATTGCAGTGTTTCCAGCTAGGTATTGTTTATTTGTCCTTGATTGATGCAACATTTCTAAGGATAATCTTGACTAGCATTCCTTCAGGAGCAATGATGGGGAAAGATGACTTACTTTCAGTTACTTACCTACTAGCTTCCCGAGCCTTCCCTTTTGGATTATACCATCTTCCGAGAAATTAGCACGTAAATTGTGGTCAGTTGAAGTAATGACCTATTAATTAGGCCAATGACTCCCTCCATAAAAGCAACACAGAATTATATATCTATTTTTCCAGAAACTTTAATTCTTTTCTTACTGAACCCGTATAAACTTTTGAGATTATGATATAGTTTGTATATTTGTCCCTGTCCAGATCTTATGTGGAGCCTGGGGAGAGTTGATTGGATCATGGGGGAGATTTCTCATGAATGGTTTAACACCATCCTCTTGGTGCTATCCTAGTGATTGTGAGTTCTCGGGAGATCTGGTTGTTTTAAAGTGTGGCACCTCCCTACTCCCTCTGGCTCCTGCTTTTGCATGTGAAGTGCAAGCTCCTGTTTTGTCTTCCACCATGAATAAAAGCTCCCTGAAGCCTTCCTAGAAGCTAAGCAGATGCCAGAGCCATGAACGTACAGCTTGCAGAACCATGAGCCAATAAAACATCTTTTCTTTATAAATTGTCTAGTCTTGGTATTTCTTTATAGTAATGAAAGAATAAACCAATACAGATTAGTGTGTGGTTTTTTTCCCTCTGAATTAAAAACAACCTTTGTAATCCTGGTTTTTAGCATCCTATAAGGCACATGGAAAGGGCTATTACTGCAGAAAGAATAAACGAAGGAGTGAATGAAATGGCCTTCATGCTTTTGGGGTCCACTGAACGCTGTACTCTTTGGAGCCTGCTGCATTGCTGTCAAGTCTCATCAAAATCACAGCTTCAAAAGCTACTGCGTTTAGCCTCACAGATTTTGGATAATCATTGAGCCACAAAAATGCTGCTGATGACATAAGTTTTCAATGGTCAATGAGCATTTCCACGGTTATCTCTTCCTTTGTTTGCCTATCCAAAGGCCTAAAATCACAACTGTATGCACCAAAGAGTTCTCTTTTTTTTTTTTGAGACGGAGTCTCTCTCTGTCGCCCAGGCTGGAGTGCAGCGGCACAATCTCGGCTCACTGCAAGCTCCGCCTCCCGGGTTCATGCCATTCTCCTACCTCAGCCTCCCGAGTAGCTGGGACACAGGCGACCGCCACCTCGCCTGGCTAATTTTTTTTTTTTTTTTTTTTTTTTTGTATTTTTAGTAGAGATGGGGTTTCACCATGTTAGCCAGGATGGTTTCGATCTTCTGACCTCGTGATCCACCCGCCTCGGCCTCCCAAAGTACTGGGATTACAGGCGTGAGCCACCGTGCCCTGTCGAGTTCTCCTCTTTATCCCATGAAACCCAAGGGAAAAATATAAAAAGAATGGTGCATGATTTAGCATTTTTTTTGTTAGATCCATTTTCTGGTTCTTTCTAGGTCAGTTTTGATTCCTCAGGCCTATGCATGTGGGCCAGTGTGAATTTGCATGGTTACCTAGAGACATAGTGCTCTAAACTTAACCAGGCATTGAAGGAACTCACCAAATTTCTAAGGTAACAGGAAAACTGTTCTGGTTCTAGACTCAACAATTTATGGTCATGCCACAAATGCTGAGTTGGGGTGTCAAGCCCTGTGGCCGCACTCCTATTAGTGGTATTCCTCCTTGAGGACCCAGCTTGAGCTGTCCTGTTCCTGGCTTGTGTATTCTTCCATCACTAATTACATAATAATAACAGCTTCCATTTGTCCTGTGCTTTGAAAAGAGATGGTGGTTATAAAGGATCTTCTTTACACATTGTGAAATGTGCAACGGACCCTTCATCACAGAGATGATGAGCTTTATTCATTCATTCATCTATTAGTCTAGATGTCCAGCACAATGCCTGGCAGGCAGGAGGCACTCAGTCAACACATGGGTGTTGAGTGAATGAGAAAAATTATCACATTATATCTAGTTTTGGAAAAGTGTGCCAAGGCTATGAGAAGTTTTTAACGCACAAAAACTTACATTGTTTAATGCCAGGCACAATTTTAAATGCCTTACCTATATTAACCCATTTAGTCTTCATAAGTATCCCTAGAGGTGGTTATAGATCACCCTCTTATAGATGGCGAAGCTGACTGTGTGGAGGTTGAGTGAGTTTTCCGAGTCAGTGAATGGCAGAGCTGAGATTTGAACACAGGCATGCTGTGTAAAGAGATTGTACCTTTAACCATGATCTCATACTGCCTTTCAAGCTATGATACTGCTAACGTTTGTAGGTTCTCAGGACTCAGGAGAAGGAGCACACACACAAAGTAATTCCTTAAAAAACAACATAGGCTGTTAGTTCCAAGTCTCTTCGAGACTTGAAGCAAATGTCTGGGATTTAGTTAGGGAGTTAGGGAGGATGAGTGGCATCTGTTGAACACACCAGAGTGCTAAAATCTTATCTTTGCTGATTTCCTAACTCATATTTCAAGTCACACATGAAATACTTCTGGATTTATTTGTCCCAAGGAACTTACACAAAAGGCATTTGATTTAATGACGTCAAGTGATCAGTATTTGTCCAGTAGTCTTATCTCGAGTGTTATGAAACTATTTTTATTGTTTCCTTTTGAGCAGCTATAGAGATGGTTTCACAGCTAATTCCCATTTCTGTGTTGCTTCCTTAGCATATGGTGAGTGTGCACGTCTAGACAGTCAACCCATAGAGCTGCGCATGAAACAAAACTTGAAGATAATGAATCATGAATCTGAATCATGGATCCAGTTCCACAGGCACCTCACTAGTGTTCTGTTTTCTATTTGTAATTTTCAATTTTGGCTACTGCTACTGTTTGTGAAAGTAACATATGCATGTTGGTACAAATGAGGCAATATAAATATATATAAAGAAAAAGTAAATAAATCATTTGACTATTTTTATGTAGATCTATTTTTGAGCTCTCTATTCTGTTCCATTGATCTTTTTGTCTCTCCTTTCACCAATACCAGACTGTCTTACTTACTGTAGTTTTATAGTCATTTAGTGTCAGTCTTTTAGCTTTGTTCTTTTACTTCAATGTTGTGTTAGCTGATCTGGGTCTTTTGTCTCTCCAAATAAACTTTAAAATCAGATTTCAATACCCACAGAATAACTTGCTGAGATTTTTTTTCTTTCTTTTCTTTTCCTTTCTTTCTTTCTTTCCCTTTCTTTCTTTCTTTCTTTCTTTCTCTCTTTCTCTCTCTCTTTCTTTCTTCTCTTTCTCTCTTTCTTTCTTTTTTTTTTTGAGACAGGTTCTTTCTATGTTTCACAGTCTGGTCTTAAACTCCTAGGCTCGAGTGATCCTCCTGCCTCAGCCTCCAAAGTGGCTGGGACTATAAGTGCCCATCACTGCACCCTACCTTACTGAAATTTTGATTGGTATTACACTGAATGTATACATCAAGTTGTGAAGAACTTGCTTCTTGATAATATTGAGTCTTCCAATTCATTCACATGGAATATTTCATTTATTTAGTTCTTTTCTTAGAGTTTTATAGTTTTCCTTGAATAGATTTTGTACATATTTTGTTAGATTTATATCTAAGTATTTCATTTTTTTTGAGTGTGAATATAAATGATATTGTGTTTCAGTTTCTACTTACTCATTGCAGGTATGTGGGAAAGTGATTGACTTTTGTGTATTAACCTTGCATCCTTCATCCTTACTATAGTTGCTTATTAGTTCCAAGAGTGTTTTTTGTTGTTGTTGTTGATTCTTTTGGGCTTTTTATGTAGACTATCATGTCATCTGTGAAAAAAGACAGTTTTATTTCTTCCTCCTCAATCTATTTAACTTTTATTTCATTTTCTTGTCTCATTGAATTAGCTAGGACTTCCAATACAATGTTGAAAAGCAGTACTGAGAGAGGATGCCTTTGCTTTGATCCTGATCTTAATGGGAAAACTTCCAGTTTCTCACCATTAAGTATGAGGTTAGCTGCAGGTTTTTGTAGACATTCCTTATCAGGTTGAGGAAGTTCCCCTCTATTTAGCCTAGATTACTGAGAGTTTTTGTCATGAATGAATATTGAATTTTTAAAATACTTTTTTTTTGCATGCTTTGAGATGATCATATGTTTGTTTGTTCTTTACCCTGCAGATGTGATGTATTACATCAATTGAGTTTTGAATGTTGAACCAGCCTTGCATACCTGAGATTAATCCCACTTGGTTGTGGTTTATAATCCCTTTTAGACATTGTTGGTTTTGATTTGCTATTTTTTGAGCATTTTGCACCTATGTTCATGAAAGATATTGGTCTGTAATTTTCTTGTAATGTCTTTGTCTGGTTTTGTTATTAGGGTAATGTTGGTCTCATAGAATGAGTTAAGAAGTATTCTTTCTACTTCTATCTTCTGTAAAAGATTATAAGAAATTGGTATAATTTCTTTTTTAAATGTTTGGAAGAATTTGCTAGTGACTGAGCCTGGTGCTTTCTATTTTGGAAGGTGGTTGATAATGTACTTAATTTCTTTAATAAATATAGGTCTATAACTCCTATAATCCCAGCACTTTGGGAGGCTGAGGAGGGTGAATTACTTGAGGTCAGGAGTTCGAGACAAGCCTGGCCAACATGATGAAACCCTATCCTTACTAAAAATAAAAAAATTAGCCAAGCATGGTCTCACATGCTTGCAATCCTAGCTACTTGGGAAGCTGAGGCACGAGAATCACTTGAACCTGGGAGCTGGAGGTTGTTGGAGCTGAGATTGTGCCGTTGCACTCCAGCCTGGGTGACAGAGCAAGACTCCATCTCAATAAATAAATAATAAATATTGGTCTATTCAGAGTCTCTATTTTTTCTTGTGAGAGTTTTAGAAAATTGTGTCTTTCAAGAAATTGGTTTATTTCACCTAGGTTATCAAATTTGGGCATAAAGTTGCTTATAATATTTCTTTATTATCCATTTAATGTCCATGAGATCTGTCCCCTCTTTCATTTCTGATGTTAGTCATTTTTGTCCTCTTTTTTTCCTGGTTAACTGGCCAAAGACATCAATTTTATTGACTTATTTTCAGAGAACCAGTTTTTTTATTTTATTGATTTTCTATATTAATTTCTTTAAAAATTTTATTGATTTTTGCTCCATTTAAAAAAATTATTTCATTTCTTCTGCTTACATTGAATTTAGTTTGCTGTTCTATTTTCAGTTTCCTAAGATGGAAACTTAGATGACTGATTTTAACTCTTTCTTCTTTTCTAATATTTGCATTCAATTCTGTGAACTTCCCTCTAAGCACCACTTCTGCTGTATCCCACAAATTTTAATGAGCTGTGTTTCCATTTTCATTCAACTTAAAGTATTTTAAAATTTCTCTTGAAATTTCTTCTTTGACCCGAGTTATTCAGAAGTGTGTTGTTTGATCTCCAAATATTTTAGGATTTTCCAGCTCTCTTTCTGTTATTGACTTCTAGTTTAATTCCATTATGGTCTGAGAGCAGGCATTGCATGATTTCCATCCTTTTACATTTGTTAACATGGGCTGGGTGTGGTGGCTCATGCCTGTAATCCCAGCACTTTGGGAGGCTGAGATGGGTGGATCACTTGAGTTCAGGAGTTCAAGACTAGCCTGGCCAACATGGTGAAAACCTGTCTGTACTAAAAATACAAAAAAATTAGCCAGGTGTGGTGGCAGACGCCTGTAATCCCAGCTTCTTGGGAGGCTGAACCTGGGAGGTGGAGTTTGCAGTGAGCTGAGATCACACCACTGTGCTCCCACCTGGGTGACAGAGCAAGACCTTGTCTCAAAAAAAAAAAAAAAAAAAAAAAAAAAATTGTTAAGGTGTGTTTTATGGCCCAGAATATGGTCTATCTTAGTGAATGTGTCATGTGGGCTTGAGAAAAATGTGTATTCAGCTGCCATTTGTTGAAGTAATCTGTAGATGCCTATTATGTTAATATCCTGTTGGTTGATGATGTTGTTGAATTCAGTTATGTCCTTGCTGATTTTCTGCTTGATGGATCTGTCCGTTTCTGAAAGAGGGGTATTGAATCCTCCAACTACAATAGTGGATTCATCTATTTCTACTTGCAGTTCTATCAGTTTTGTCTCACTTATTTTGACACTTATTTTAAGTGTATACACGTTAAGAAATTAACCCATTTATCATTTAATGCCACTCTTTATCCCCAATAACTTTCTGTTCTCTGAAGTCTGTTCTTTCTAAAATTAACGTAGCTATTCCAGATTTTAAAAATTAGGGTTAGCATATATATATTTATCCATCTGTATACTTTTAATCTACATGTATCTTTATATTTAAAGTGGGTTTCTTGTAGGCAACATACAGTAGGGTCCCGTTTTTTGATCAACTCTGACAATCACTTTCTTTAATTGATACACTTAGACCATTGATGTTCAAAGTGATTAATGATATAATTGGGTAAATGTATACCATATTAGTTACTGTTTTCTATTTGTTGCCCTTGTTCTTTGTTCCTTTTTTTTTTGTTTTCTACTCTTTTTCCTCCTTTTAACTGAGTTTTCTTCAGTTAAAACTCCTGGGGTTTTAACTGAGCATTTTATATGATTCCATTTTGTCTCCTTTCTTAGCATATCAGTTGTACTTCCTTTTCTGCTTTTTTTAGTAGTTGCCCTAGAGTTTGCAATTTATATTTACAACTAAACCAAGTGAACTTTCTTTTATTTTTTTGAGATAGAGTCTCACTCTGTCGCCCAGGCTTGAGTGCAGTGGTGTGATCTTGGCTCACTGAAACCTCTGCCTCCTGGGTTCAAGTGATTCTCCTGCCTCAACCTTCTGAGTAGCTGGGATTACAGGCACTCACTACCATGCCTGGCTAATTTTTTTCATATTTTTAGTAGAGACAGGGTTTCACCATGTTGGTCAGGCTGGTCGCAAACTCCTGACCTTGTAATCTGCCTGCCTTGGCCTCCCAAAGTGCTGGAATTACAGGTGTGAGCCAATGCATCTGGCCACCAAGTGCACTTTCAAATAACAGTATACTGCTTCAGTAGTGTGAGTACCTTATAATAATAAAATAATCCCAATTTTTCCTTCTCATCCCTGTATCATTGTTATCATTCATTTCACTTACACATAAACACAAACACAACATATAATTAAATATATTGTTGCTATTGTTATTTTGAAAAAACTCTTATCTGTTAGTTTAAGAATAAGAAAATTACAGTATTTATTTTACCTTCATTTAATCCTTATTCCTTCTTCAGTGCTCTTCCTTTCTTTATGTAGGTCCAAGTTTCAGGCTTATATGATTTTCCTACCCTTTCAAGAACTTTTTCAAAACATTTCTTGCAAGATGGGTCTACTGGCAACAAATTTCCTCAATTTTTGTTTGTGTAAGACTGAAAGTATCCTTGGCTTTTGAAGAATATTTTCACAGGGTACAGAATTCTAGGTTGGTGGCTTTTTCTCTCAACACTTTAAATATTTCACTCCACTCTATTCATGCCTTGCATGGTTCCTGAGGAGAAGTAGATGTAATTCTTAATTTTGCCTCTCTGTAAGGAAAAGTAGATGTAATTCTTAATTTTGCCTCTCTGTAGGTAAAGTTTTTTTTTTTTTTTTAACCTCTGGCTTCTCTCAGAAGTTTTTCTTTACCATTTTTTTATGAAAATGAGAGGCATATCTTTTTGAAAATGATAGGCTGTTCATTTGAAAATGATAAGCCTAGGTGTAGTGTTTTTGGGCATTTATCCTGCTTTGTGTTCTCTGAGCTTTCTAGATCTGTGGTTTGGTATCTGAGATTAATTTGGGGAAAATTCTCTATCACCATTGTTTCTAATATTTCTTCTTTTCCTCTTTCTTCTCCTTCTGATATTCTCAGTATGTGTGTGTTACAACTTATGTAGATGTTCCACAGTTCTTGAATATTCTGTTCTGTTTTTTTATTTGTAGAAGACAGGGACTTGCTCTGTTGCCCAGACTAGAGTGCAATGGAACAATCATAGCTCACTGTAATCTCAAACTCCCGTGCTCAGGTGATCCTCATGCCTCAGCCTCCCAAGTAGTTAGGACCACAGGTGTGCACCATCATGCCTGGCTAATTAAAATTTTTTTTATAGAGATAAGGTCTCACTGTATCACCCAGGCTGGTCTTGCACTCCTGGCCTCAAGTGGTCCTCCTGCCTCAGACTCCCAAATCACCGGGATTACAGGTGTGGGCCACCATGCCCTGGTGGTGTTTTTTTGTTTGTTTGTTTGTTTTTTTTCTTTTTTTAAAGTCTTTTTTTCTCTTTGCCTTTCCATTTTGGAGATTTTTATTTAGATACCTCAAACTCGGAGAATTTTTCCTTAACTATGTTCAGTCTACTAGTAAGCCCATTAAAGGTATTCTTTATTTGCATTACAATGTTTTGATCTCTACTATTTTATTTATTTATTTTTCTTAGAATTCCTATTTCTGCTTACATTGCACATCTGTTCTTGCATGCTGTGTACTTTATCCATTAGAGCCCTTATTGTATTAATCATAATTGTTTTGAATTCCCAGTCTGATCATCATCCCAACATTCCTGCCATATGAGTCTGGTTTTGATGCTTGCTATGTCTCTTCAAAATGTTTTTCGCCTTTCAGTATTTCTTGTAATTTTTTCCTTTATATCCGGACATAATGCACTGGGTAAAAGGAACTGCTATAAATAGGTCTTTAGCAATGTGAAGGTCAGGTGTGGGTAGGGGAAGTGTTCTACTGTCCTGTGATTTGGTCTCAGTCTTTTAGGGCCTCAGGATTGTGAACTTCATATATGCTTCTTAGTAATTTTGTCCCTCCTCACCCCACACCCCGCTGAAGGTGGAACAGAATGGCTAGTGGGGTCTGGAGTTGATTATTTTTCTTCCCCCAGGTCAGTTAGGTTAATATAAAACCCCAGCAGGTCTGAGCTCCTTAAATAGTTTCTGCTAAGAGCAGGCCTTGTTAAGAAGCACAGGAATGCTCTGGTGTATTTCACAATAATTCCTTTTCCTCTGCCCTCTGGAAGCACAATGAGATTTCTAAAATAATATTCACTAGGAGAACCTGGTAGAGCTCCAGGGTACAAAACTCACAAGTAGGGGCTCCCCTAGGACAGCGTCCCCTGCAGTGATTAATCTCTCACAGTCATCCATACTGAGCCTTCAGCAACTTGTCAATTGTAGTTCAGGTTTCCCCACCCTGGCACTGATTTCCAAGGAGGGCTGTGATTCTCTGTATTTGCCTGTCTGTCTCTTCAGTTAGGAGTGCAGCACTTTGTCCTGTGACCTTCTCTTATAGATCTAAGAAAAGTTGTTGATTTTTCAGGGTTTTTTTTTGTTTGCTTGTTTTGTTTTTTTGTTTTTGTTTTTTTGACAGCCTCACTCTGTTGCCCAGGCTGGAGTGCAGTGATGCTCTCTTGGCTTACTGCAACCCCCGTCTCCTGGGTTCAAGCAATTCTCGTGCCTTGGCTTCCTATGTAGCTGGGACTACAGGTGACAAGTCCAGCTAATTTTTGTGGGTTTTATTGGAGATGGGGTTTCACCATGTTGGCCAGGCTTGAACTCCTGACCTCAAGTGATCTGCCCTCCTCAGCCTCCCAAAGTGTTGAGATTACAGGCAAAAGCCACTATGCCTGGTCAGTTTTTCAGTTTGCTTAGCTTTCACTTGTTAGGATAATGCAGTGACCTCCAAGCTTCTCATTTGCTGGACCAGACACCAAAAGTCTCCTTTTTAAAAAACAAAACAAAAAACCCAATAATTGATCATGGCTATATCCCAATTTCGTAGAACATAACTTTGCACATGGAAGACGCCCAATAAACATTTATTGAGTGACTAAATGGTAAAGGGGCTGTGTGAATTTTACAGGGCTCATCTGATTTTCTAACTTGCTATTGGATGGGGACATGGGTTCTTCACATCTAGTCTCATTCTTCCTAAATCCCCTGCAATTCACTTCTACTCATGTGGCAGCCAGGAAGTGTTTCTTATACTTACAGCTTCCTTTTTATTTCCTTTTATAAAAAAGAACTTTATTAAGATATAATTCACATACCATACAACTTACCCATTGAAAGTGTGTGAATCCATGAGTTTTTAGTTATATCCACAGACATGTGTGACCATCACCAAAGTCAATTTGAGAACATTTTCATCACCTCAAAAAGAAACCCCATTGTCTTTAGCTATCACCCTATTTTTCTCCCTCTCTATCCCTCATCCTGAAAAAACCAGTAATATACTTTCTGTTGCTACAGATTTCCTGGTTATGGACATTTCCTATGAATGGAATCACATAATATGTGGTCTTTTGTGACTGTCTTCTTTCACTCTGCATGTTTTCAAGGTTCTTTCATGTTGTGGCATGTGTCAGTTTCTCATTCCTTTTTAAGGCTGAGTAATATTTCATTTTATGGATATACCACTTTTCTGACAAATGTCATCAGTTGATGGACATTTGGATTGTTTTTAATATGGGGCTATTATGAAAAATGTTGCCATAAACATTTATGCACATATTTTTGTGTAGACATATATTTTTATTTTTAGGTATATACATGGGAGGAGTGGAATTTCTGGGTCATATAGTTTGTTAACTTTTTGAGAAACTGCCAGATTGTTTTCCAGAGCATGATTTTACATTCTCATCACCACTATATAAGGGTTTTAATTTCTTTGCATATATGCCAACACTTGATATTATCTGACTTTTTAATTCTAGCCACCCTAGTAGGTGAAGCATGAATCATGGAATTATGATTTTGATTTGCATTTCCCTAATGACTCATGATGTCAAGCATCTTTTCATGTGCTTGTTGGCCATTTGCATATCTTCTTTGGAAGAATAATCTATTGCCCATATTGAAATTGAATTATTTACCTTTTCATCCTTGAGTTGTAAGAGTTCTTTATATATATAAGTCCCTTATCGGATACACATAGCTTTTTTTTTTTTTAAACTGAAGTTTTTTACATGGTATTCCCCACTTTCTTCACTCTTGTGTGATGTGCCCACATGGTACACAGGGAAATCAAGAGGAAAAACAATCCCTTTTGTAAAAGGACAAAGTATGAATGTCTTTAGCCAGCATTCAAGAGCATGTCATGTCTGTTTTCCCACCCTGATAAATCCAGTAGCAATAAACCCAGAATTACTCATTCTTAAAAACTACCTCATTGCAGAGGACTGCTTGTTGGGTAGTGGATTAATGTCCAAACCTCTTAGCTAATTAGTGTGAAACACAAATCACCTTTATGTAATATGGCTTGACAATAAAATGAGAAGTCAAAGCAGATGTTTCATCTGGATGTCTGCCCCTTAGAACCTTTGATGGGCTGCTTTGTGCTTTCTCTAATACAGTGCTGCTAACATCCATATTATGAGTAACAATTTCTATTTTGCACAATCAATCACTTCATGGAAAAATTCAACAGCACTTTATATATTTTCTGGAGGGCAAATGCAGACCAAATCTTGAACAATTGGATTTCATTTCAGAGTGGAGTTTTAGTGGATTTCTGTGATAGGAAAAGTCTGAATTAGCAAGGAGACAAGACTAGTGGTACTGACAGTGAGGGAAGCGTTAAGTTGCAAAATGAGAAAGTAATATTCGCTATCCAGAAAACCCTCCCCAAAATACTTTGAAATTTTTAGTAGACATGTTATATCTAAATTGGTATCTGAAGCTGTTATTCCAAGGACATTGCTTTGGATAGATGTCTGACATTTGTCCTTGTTACATAAGCTATCTTACATTTCAAGAACATGTTTTGTAATGGTAATCGGTGAATGATAAATTTGGTAGTAATCATCAGCTGTTCAGAAATTGAAATATGCAGTCTATGGCAATATGAATATTTGTTTTTAATTTGTTGATCTTGGTGATTTTAAAACAAACCACCCTAAGGAGGAATGCTTCACAACAGAGCCTTAATAATTATTGAAGGCCAAAAACATGATGTGAAACTAACTTGCCAAATTACGAGTTGGCTGGGCCTGTGAAGGCGGTGTTCACTCTGAGAATGGAGGTGTTCGGGGTAAAGCACTGTAAACCATAAACAGGGCTTCCTAGGACGCTTATGGAGACTTGTGTCTATCTGGCCCTTCTGTGCAGGCCACAGTACATTGCTTGGGTTTCCACTGGCATCTTCACTTTGGCTGGGAAAAGAAGAGATGTGGGAATCAGACAGACCTGGGTTGCCCTCCTAGGTCTGTCCCTCTACCATTGAATGATGCAGAATAAGTTACCTGGCATCTGTAAGACTCTGGTTTGCATCTCTACAGAGATGAGAACCCACTTCATCTCACATTGCCAGGAATAAATGAGAATAGACCTATAAGATGCTTACTCCAGGATCTAGCCCAATGCAGATGCCACATGCTCCTTTCCTGCTTTTCACCTTTTGCTTTCTGTCTCCTTTCCTCCACCAAGCTGCTCCTCCACAGTTGAGGCCAATTCAGTACTTGAGCTTGTGGAAGAGTTTGTTTCATCTATTGCTGAAAAAGAAGAGTGCCTGAAAGCCCAGCCATAGATCCATGCGAAGGTAGAATGCCCTTCTAGTTATTCCTGACCCTGGCTGTGAATACCCCCTACCTTCTGCTCACCTTGTGGGTATATTCCTTAAGAGGCAATGCAGGAAAAGACAGCCCAATACAAATATTGGCAATTTGTAGATGAATGAATCAATGTGATCAAAGGAGTTATGAAAAGATGTTCAAAAGCACTGGCAATTAGGAAAATACAATTTAAAGTAAAATTAAATACCACTGGCAAAAATTTGAAGATTGTTCTTGTGTTTATGGAAAACAACCAGGCAACCACGAATGAATTTAACCATTAAAAGAATCTATTAAAATTTTAAAAATACACGTCTTTCAACTTAGCAGTTCAATCCCATGACTATATTCCTCAGAAATTAAAGCATTAATATGGAAAGTTTTATTTACAAGGACATTTTTACTGAAGCATTATTAGTAAAGACAAAAACAAACAAAAAACCCAACAACAACAAAAAACAAGAAACCCACAAATACAAGCTGGCAGTAAAGAGCTGTAGGGGAATAACTGGTAAAATAATTGACATCACCTCACCAAGGTATGTTTTTTGATAGTTAAAAAAAAACAGGTTAAGATATAGTTTACAGGCCGGGCACGGTGGCTCACGCCTGTAATCCCAGCACTTTGGGAGGCCGAGGTGGGTGGATCATGAGGTCAGGAGATCGAGACCATACTGGCTAACACAGTGAAACCCCGTCTCTACTAAAAATACAAAAAATTAGCCAGGCGTGGTGGCAAGCGCCTGTAGTCCCAGCTACTCGGGAGGCTGAGGCGAGAGAATGGTGTGAATCCAGGAGGCAGAGCTTGCAGTGAGCCGAGATCACGCCACTGCACTCCAGTCTGGGCAACAGAGTGAGACTCTGTCTCAAAAAAAAAAAAAAAGATATCATAGTTTACAAAGTATTATTGAATGAGAACAAAAAATGATGTGGAGAAATTTGTATAAAATGATCCAACTTGTAAAATAAACATGGACTAGCAAAATTCCATGTATCTCTCTCGTTCTCTCTCTCTCTCTCTCTCGTTCCCTCTGGGGTGGGGGAGTGTGTGTGTGTTTGCATTTCTATGAGGATTGAGCATAGAGACAAATAAGAACCATAGTCTAGGCTACAGTCATGGGGTGCTGAGGAACTATAGGGATAGAGAAAATAGGGGCAAGCAAAAAATAAAATAAAAGGCTGCACTAAGAAGATCTCCATCAAATATAATATAATTCCATTTATGTAAAATTAATATACATATGCACATATGTACAAATAAATAGGAACAAATAATTAGAACTTAACCTACTGATTTGACAACTGTTATATACTGAAAAAAGAAAATATCAGAATAATGGGAGTAGTAATATTTTAATTTGTAAAGTCAAGCTATCCAACCCGCTGAACCTGAACCCATCACTCTACCTACTTAGATATGTGTGCATCCTTTTGAATTTACATATGCTTGCATACATGTATATGAGCCTAGAAACAGAAAGTACGTGGCCATGGGCAGTGGCTCATGCCTGTAATCCCAGCACTTTGGGAGGCCAAGACAGGCAGATCACCTGAGGTCAGGAGTTTGAGACCAGACCAGGAATTTGAGGTCAGGAGTTCAAGACCAACATGGTGAAACCCTGTCTCTACCAAAAATACAAAAATTAGCTGGGTGTGATGGCAGGCACCTATAATCCCAGCTACTTGGTAGGCTGAGGCACAAGAATCACTTGAACCCAGGAGGCAGAGGTTGCAGTGAGCTGAGATCACAACACTACACTCCAGCCTGGGCAACAGAGTGAGATTCTGCCTTAAATAAAAAAAGAAAGAAAGAAAGAAAGAAACAGCAAGGATGCACTGGATAGCTTCTTCTTCATACATCTTGTGATGGTATACTTTTATAATTATAATTACAATTTTATTTTATTTTATTTTTTGAGACAGAGTTTCACTTGTTGCCCAGGCTGGAGTGCAATGGCACGATCTCCACTCAACCTCTGCCTCCTGGGTTCAAGCGACTCTCCTGCCTCAACCTCCCAAGTAGCTGGGATTACAGGCACCCATCACCATGCCTGGCTAATTTTTTTAGGAAAGGCGGGGTTTCACCATGTTGGCCAGGCTGGTCTCGAACTTCTGACCTCAGGTGATCTGCTTGCCTCCGCCTCCCAAAGTGCTAGGATTATAGGTGTGAGCCATCACGCCTGGCCTTATAATTATTTTTGTAATTAAAAAAATACTTAATAAAGGACACTTTCAAAATAACCAAAAATATTTTCAAAGGAAGAAAAGAAAAAGAAGGAAGCTAGTGGTTCTTTCTCAAGGGCTGAGGGGTTGTTTCTAATTCTGCCAGAAGAGAATCTGGTCACCTGCCTTGATGGACTTTAACACAATGTTAAATAAGTTACGATTAGCTAAAAATGGAAATGGTAAGAAGGGATGTGAGTAGCCAGAGCTTGTTGCAGGCCAGACCCATCCTGGTCCGTGTGAGCGTTAGCCAGAAGAGCTAAGCTGCAACAGCTCGTTCTGATGTTGACCTCTTTCTTCAAGGGGCTTATTTTTCAAAGGCAGGGCCTGGCTGATCAAGGATCTAGACAGGGTTTGTGTTCTTCTTGTCCAGCCCACGAGATTTCAAATTGGACTGTCATTGTAGCTTCCATGAAGGGTCCCAGGAGTTCTATAAACTCGAGGTTAAACCCTGGCCAGTACACAGAGACCTGGGAACAACCTTCCCAAAACAACCCTTTAACAAATGCTTTCTGCTTTAGAGGGAGGAGGACAGAGAGGAAGGGAAGGACACACACAGCATTAAGTGGCTGTGGATATTTGATCAAACAGTTATGCAACTGGTTAGAGCATTTGACAGAAAATTAATGAAAGATTTTGTTTTCCTACCACTTGGGATTTGTCTGGCTGCCTGTGCTGGAATTCCAGATGCATTTGGATCACTGTGATGGTGTAAATCCTGCTGATCTTTAAAAAGAGATCCTTAGGATTTAGAGGTGGAAGACAGAGGAGCTCCCGTTATCCTGACTTTCCACCACTCAAAATGGAACAGGGAACTAACAGGCCTCCTGTACGTTCTGCCTTTACATCTCTCAGCATTTTTCTTCCCCCCCTAATTTACCATATCACAAGGAAGTTATAGATATTGAATCAAAGTGCATCGCTGTAATTGAATTTCATCTTGAGACTATTTCTTCCATTAGAGAGTATAGCTCTGTTAAGGGCTCTGATCTACTAAGTAGCCCTAATCCAGAAAATTCACATAGATACTGCCTAACCATGGCAAAGGCACAAGAGCATTGACTGAAAAGATCTGGTGGTAACTTCTGATAAATATTAGGCCAGTTGAAGCTCATCCCTTTGGATTTGTAGTTTTTTTAAAAAAAATCTAAGAATCCTGTATAGGTATAACAGGAGAACAGAAATGTTTCTGGACCTACCTCTTCCTAATCTTACAGAAAAAGCGATGAGTCTTTAGGAAAGTACAGAGTAATTCAGACGCAGTGAAACACTAATTATTTTTGGAGAAATTTGCATTTTTATATGTAAAAATTTGACAAATTCTTCTGAAATTACTAGACTTGCAAAGATGAAAAGCATCAAGTTACAGGACTTGAGTGACAGGCTGTTCATCCCTTCACTTTCCTTGTACATATTTTATTTCTTTAATTTCTCTTTTCATACTTTATAAATATACTTTTAGAAGGTGCCTCAAAGATCACATCTGACATGTAGTAGGCATTCACTATATAATTGTCGTATGAGGATATGCCATGACAATGAATTGCTATGTTTAGTCAGGTTAGGCTAAATTATGTTGTCATAACAAATAACTCTAAAATCTCGGTGGCTTAGCACAACAAAATATATATTTTTTGCTTACTACAGACTCTCATGTGAATTGACAGGGGGTTTCCATATCTAGTGGTTGGGGATTCCCTTTAAGTTGGGAGGCCATTATCTCCACACTTGACTTTCAGAGTGGTTCTAGCAAGAGATAAGAAAGATGAAGGAGACACACTGCCTCCCAAGGGCCTTGCAATGGAAATGGTACATCAATTCCTCTCATATTCCTGTTTGCCAGATGCAGTCATGTGCCCCAGACCCCAAAATAAAGAAGTATGGGAAATGCAGGGAGCCCTGGAATATTCAGTGAGCACTAATGGCCTCTGCTGCCCTTGGTTTTTAGGAGACAGAGAGGTGTAAATTAAAAGCCAGCGCAATGTTTTCCACTTTTATTTATCTAGGCTTCATTACAACTAGTCTTGCAAGGGACTCTGTGGGGAAAATGTTTTTCTTTTCATGGTGAAACATGTTTGGCAAATGCTGTGTATTATATTTACCTCATCCAATTTATGATGTGCAGTTATTTATTAAAGGTTTTAAAAAGTTCAACATCAAAGAAACTAGTTATAAAAGACAAGAAATCAAGCTGTGAATCTAATTTATTTATTTGATAAATATTTTTTGAACACCTACTATTAATATTTGCCAGGTATTGAGCTAGAATTTTGGGGGGAATTAGATGAATAAAGCCTTTTTCTTATCCACCAGGAGACTAATTCCACGGAAGGCATATAAAGTAATTCCCTAAGTGTACTCTCATTACAACAGGGGACACATATATTACCTATTCACCAATGGGTGTCTGTATCTTTTTGTGCCAAAGCAAGTTTTGTAACTCACTTGAACACATTTTGGGTGTTATTTTGCAATCTATTCATCCTGTAGTAGACGGGCAATTTAAAAATACAATGACACCAGTTTACTTTCTAGTAGTTGGCATTTTCCTTAACAGTATACACTGTAAAACATCTATGTTTTAAAGATCAAATACTGGCCAGGGGCGGTGGCTCATGCCTGTAATTCCAGTACTTTGGGAGGCCGCGGCAGGCAGATCACCTGAGGTCAGGAGTTTGAGACCAGCCTGGCCAACATGGTAAAACCCTGTCTCTACTAAAAATACAAAAATTAGCTGGGCGTGGTGGCGTGTGCCTATAATCCCAGCTACCTGGGAGGCTGAGGCAAGAAAATCTCTGGAACCTGGGAGGCAGAGGCTGCAGTGAGCCAAGATCACGCCATTACACTCCAGCCTGGGCGACAGAGCAAGACTCTGTCTCAAAAAAAAAAATAAATAAATAAAATAAAAATACTATAGGATGCCAATCACATAACAACACATACTAGAGTGACACAAATTTTAAAAATTAGAATAGTGGTGCATTCTTTTAATAAAAAATATTAAACAACCCCAAAGAAAATACACATTAATTCTTAGATTTTTGCCTACAACAATTAGTCCAATTTTCCTAGTATATCTTTCTGGAAGAAACTACTGTTACTAGTTTTTTCCAGAGATAGTTTGTGTATATACTATATTACACATACATATATAAAATACCTCTTTTATTATATATACAAATTTGTAGTAGTCTTTCATTTTTATCATGTATAATATGTATCTCTTTTTAAAACATAAGTATTAAACTATCCTAAGTTCTACTCTACACTGTCTAAAAAAATTTAAAATATATCTAGAATTGCATTCTGTGTGTATGCGTGTGTGTGACTATACATACACTCACTCATACACCCTGGGTGTACCACAATTTATGTAACTAGCTCCCTACTGATAGTCATTTAAGTCAAAGTGGTTTCTAGAAAAGTTTATTTTTAAAAAACTTCATGTGTTTGAATCTTTTAGAAAGCAGTCAAAGTAAGCTAATGCCTCCCTAAAAATGTGGTTCTTGTGAGACATTTTTAATACTCCAGTGGGTTTTTAAAAGGATACAAACTTACAGCTAGACAGGAGGGATTGGTTCTGGTGTTCCTCAGCTCTGTAGGGTGACTATGGTTAACAGTAAAATATGATATAGTTCCAAATAGCTAGGAGGATTCTGAATGTTCCCAACACAAAGAAATGATAAAAGTTTGAGATGATGGATATGCGAATTATTCTGATCTGATCCCTACATTACACATATCATAACACTGCTATGTACTCCATGAAAATGTACATATTTATGAACATATTATGTGTCAATTTTAAAAAGCTTTTAAATAAAAAGTAAAAATTCTGGATTAAAAAAATACATAAGGTCCAGGCACAGTGGCTCACACCTTTAATCCCAGCACTTTCTTTGGAAGGCAGCGGCGGATGGATCACCTGAGGTCAGGAGTTTGAGACCAGCCTGGCCAACATGGTGAAACCCGGTTTCTACTAAAAATACAAAAATTGGCTGCGCATGGTGGCAGGTGCCTGTAATCCCAGCTACTTGGGAGGCTGAGGCAGGAGAATCGCTAGAACCCAGGAGGCAGAGGTTACAGTGTGCCAAGATCGTGCAATTGCACTCCAGCTTGGGTGACAAGAGTGAAACTTCGTCTCAAAAAAAAAAAAAAAAAAAAGAATATAACCTAAGAGTTTGCTTCACATCTGTGTGTATAAACATGTATGAATGTGCAACTTAAAAATATGTGGCTATTTTATCTTTTTAAAGGTTAATTGATTTAGATGTTAGGCTCACTAAAAGATAGTGTTCAAGATTCATCCGTTTCTGAATTCATAGAAATACACCCTGGACATAGCATGGGCATATATTGATACATGGAAATAAGTATTGGTGATAGTTCCACAGCCTTGGTGGGATTTTTACAGAGATGTTAATTTTGTTAATTGTATCCAAAATTACTAATACTTTCTGAGTTGTTATGAAAACATGTAGCATTGGGAACACAGACATTTAGGAAAAAGGGTGAATATGTTTCGCTGTGGATATTCAGTGCAGGTAGAAAAAGGGAGCAGAAAGAGTGTTACTCATATCTCCTTTAAGACAAAGCCAGATGCCTGGAAGTACTGAAAGAGGACTTGGGCCAGAGATTTTCCACCTGCCAGGACAACCGGCAATGACTCCCATCTTCAAAGTGATTTACGAACTTTAATGGAGATTCACAAGAGCCCCAGAAGGCAGAGAGGTTATAATTACTCCATTTACAAATGGGAGAGGGAGACACAAATAGGTTAAGTGCTTTGCCGCAGGCGCCCCACAGTTGCTTCTGGGGTTCCACAGCAGAAGGGCCTGCTTCCCCAGCTCGCTCACACCCCAGCCCTGGGTGGCCTTCCTCTCCTTCCCAGGGACTCTACCACTGCCCTGCAGAGAACAGCTTTGTACCAGAAAGCCCAGGGCCAGGTCTCCACTGGGAGAGAAAGGTAGAGAATTAGGGTCAGAGGGGAGGTAATTCAGACTCCACTGCAGGCATTCTCATTAGGAGTCTAAGCGCCAAGGCTGAGTCTGTCTTTCCATATGGATATGCACCCCGTGGACATTCAAGAACCTGCTGGTAATCATACCAATTACCCAGATTATAAAGGCAATGAGTATCCTTTCCCCTTAGCTATTTAGATAATCATCAGATTTGACTTTTCCAAAGACTTGGCTGAATCCAGATTTCAAACTAAAACAAAGGTTTTTCTGTCATCACCCACCTGGTGGTTAATTTCTTCCAGGATGTCACTTTAAAATGCAAAGCAGAAAGTTGAGAATATTGCATGACTATCAGAAAAGAATATATAGACGGGCATCTGGCAATTGGGATTACGCTGAGCCAAGAAATGGATAATGGAACCTACCTCAATCTTTGTCTGAATCCTAGAACATTCAGATATAATAGTTGTTAATATTGCTGGAATTTCTGAAGGTGAAAAACTATGTAAAAGGAAGTGCAAAGAGAAATTTATTAATAAATATAATTTATTCATTTGCTAGCAGCTGGGGAGAGGGTAAGTGTTGGGAAGGATAGCAATCAGAGAGAAAGTAGATTTTTTTTTTTTTTTTAAGAAAACAGTGCTTTATTATAGCTCTAGAATTAATAAATAACCTGAAACCAACTGCCTATAATCTACAGCAGTGGGGACCACAAATGGGCAAACCGATGGAAGGACCCTGACGATGGGACTTGGACACACACATCACTTAGGGAGACAAATCTAGAAGTCTCCCTTTCAAACTGCCTTCCAACAGACACCCAGCATAGTTATTCCTGTTTCAGAGATAGCACCCAAAGACAAAGGCCAGAGCTTATCATATAAATGCCTTGTTTGCCACTGTCACATTGTATTATCCTTATAACAACAAACAATAGTTAACAAAAAATAAGTACTACCACAGAAAATAACAAAAGAATACAATGATTGGTATTTTTTCCCACCTACATTTTGGGAGTTTTAGAATTTAGATAAATTTCACTGGGCTCTCTGCTTCTTTCTCTTTCCCTGAATTCCTAACCCACTGAATAACCTTCAGTGTTTATTTAAATTTTCATTTTCTCTTGAATTGTTCTTGTTACGTCTGCAGATGTTGAAATTGCTTTACAAAAACGTACACATCTCTAGTATTAAAAGATGCTTTTTAAACCTCACAATTTAAAAAATTAATTCCTCTTATATTTGTACATAGATTACTCAGAAATTTCCTTTAGAAATAAATTCCAGTGACACTGACTTTTTTGGTTTTTTTTTTTTGCATTTTTATTTCAATGAAAAATCTCACTGCTTTTTTTCTTGCATGTGATTGCCCAGCGTTTGGTTCCTTTTCCTCTCTGGTTGGCTGCTGGTTGTGGTGCAGGCTCCTGCTTCATCATTTTGCATTCTCTCCTTGGTCTTAGGTGTTCTTTCAGCCAGGACCAGGGCCTTCCTGCTCCAGCGAAGCTCATCCATCTGTGGGTCAAGCAACTCCATCTGTCCTCAGGACGCTTTTTGAACACTGGCTCACTTCAGAGCCATAAATGCCTAGGTATGTGAGTTAATCCAGTCTCCTTGGCTGATAGAATCCATGACAGGATCACAAGCTGCAGGGCAATAAACATCATCTGGGTGCTAATAAATTTCAAGCTTTGAAAGTAGGTGTTTATGTCTAACAAGAGATACTGTTGGCAGAAGGGAACTTTCTTGGGGTGTCTGTACATTGTTTTGTAGGAAAGACACCAGTGGCATGGCAAGATAAATGATCTGAGGTTTCAGGTAGAAGGGACAGGGAGTTATTTGGTAGCAAGAGCCTTGGGCCTACCCAACTGACTTTCCCATTCCAGTCGCAGCTCTGCCCCTGGTATTTCATTCCTCTTTGAGCTCCATAGTTTGTAGCTGGCTCTATCTGTAAAGGGAGACCAACCTAAGCCTTGATTTCTTGGGGAAAGGGGTATCAATTTTTATTACATTCCTTTTTTTTTTTTTTTTTTTGAGATGGAGTCTGGCTCTGTTGCCCAGGCTGGAGTGCAGTGGCACGATCTCGGCTCACTGCAACCTCTGCCTCCAGGTTTCAAGCAATTCTCCTGCCTCAGCCTCCTGAGCAGCTGGGATTACAGGTGTGCACTACCACACCCGGCTAATTTTGGTATTTTTAATAGAGACGGGGTTTCACCATGTTGGCCAGGCTGGTCTCGAACTCCTGACCTTGTGATCCACCTGCCTCAGCCTCCCAAAGTGCTGGGATTACAGGCGTGAGCCACCACACCCAGCCTTTTTATTACATTCTTTGCCAATCTTTAGTTTTCCCCTTGCATATCCCTCTCCTTGTGTGATAAAATTTTGTAACTTTGATTTTTCTATTCAAGATTTTGGATTGGATTAGAGAATAAAATATGTAGAATTTTGTTCTTTGCATGTCTTTAAAAAGAGGGTAAATTCCTGTTTCGGTTGGTCTCTTGGTGTGGTCTGACATGTTCAATTAACTGCTCAGAAAGGACTAATAATTTCTGAATCATCTTTAGCTTATTCAAGACTCTTCCATTATAATGGAGATGCAAAAGAGAGACATAGGAGAGACTTGCAACCTAGCTGGGAAGGAAAGAACGGGAAGTATGAAAAATGAAAAAGGAAGCCCAGGGTTGCTTGGTGTGCACCCCGCCCCGTCGGTATGGGTGTGTTCTTTCCAGGCGGAGGGCACATGAGGGCATACAGCCTGGTTTCACCAATTAGATGCAAGGAGCTCCATTTTTATGCTATTTCAGTCCACTACTTTACAAGGACAAGAACATACTACCAGAAGCCAGTTTAGTGATTTCACCTTTCTTTTCATCCTTCCTACCTTGTTTGTGTCCTAGAGATGGCAGTAAGTATTGGTTAGTATTGGAGGGTGGCTGCTTTGAGATGCTTCTAGTTTCCTTTCTCCATCAGTGACCCCATCATTCTGATGCACCCACCTTTGCGTTGAAGGTCTCTGTCAGGCAGCCATGGACATGTGTTCCCTGCCCTCCAGTTTGGAAAGGCTGCTACATTAATAGGTGAATGTAAAATCAGTTCCTTGGAGTGTAAGGCATCTGATTGTTATATAATGAGTTTTGTGGCCAGAGGGTGAAAAGAGAGTATATAGGCAGTATAAGTCAGTCCTCTGTGAAATGCTTTGGGTGGCCCTGGTGGAACTACTTCTTTATTTTCAAGGGAGCTGAAGTGGTGCAGCTGCCACCAGCATGAAGTTTCTACCAGTGAGAAGTATGTGGGTAAATGACAGCTCCCAACTTTAACTTTTGCCTAGTTGCTAAATGTCCCCTCTCTTTATGCAACATATACCTGACACCCTGATGGATGCTTCTCCCTGCAGGTACCGTTGAGTAATGAGTCTGCAGCTGATTAGATCATTGGTTTCCCATATCTTTCTTATTAGTTCTGCAGCACAGTTCCTTGAGCTGACAGCTGTACAATAGCACCTTTTAAACTGTTCCTGGTTTCATGCCAGAAAACTTATCTTTTAACGATTTTGCACCCACCTCCCAACTCCCAGAGCAAGTAGAGAAAGGGAATTTGTTTTGAAAGAAATTCCAAGCTTCTTTTGTGTATTTTCTCGCTTGGCAGTCCAGTTTGTCACTGATTAAAAGCATTATGGAAAACAGTTTCAGAACGTCTACATGAAGTCCAAGTTCATCGTGTTTTAACACTGCTATAAAATACTTTTTTGAATGTTTACTATTGTCAGGTACTATGCTCGGTGCTGGGGATAGTGGGTTAGCAAAAACTGTTTTGTCTTAGGCATTCTTTATGATTGTAGCCATCTAAATTGCACACTATGACTATGAAGTAGGTACATTCATGTCTGTTCTGTTGCTTTGAAAAAGATCCCATACTAAAAGGTACAGAACAAAATCTTTTTTTTCTCTATTTTCCATAACCCAGTAGATACTGCTCTATAAAACTCATTATTGTATCAATTTCTTGAGAACCTTGTTACTCTCAGGAATCACCAACCTCAATTAACTGGGCTCTTCCTAAATAAATTAGTTTGCTTTGATTTTATGAGAACAGTGGAGTCTGGAACAGTTGTGTTTCCCTATTTTCAGAGATATTTAAAGCTATGGAGACACCAAGGTGGTATAACATACATTTTTTTTCTCCTAACACTATTTCTGATCTGATTTATTTTCCTCCTCGGTTACCTTTTGTGTGATTTTCTCACTTATTTAATTTTTCCCATATTCAGTACAATTTGATTACCTATAGTCCCCATGTTGTACATTTGATCTCTGTACTTGTTCATCTTATATCTCTGCTACTTTATATTTTCTGTTCTACATCTTCCCATTTCCTATTCTGTCCTGTCCCATCTCCAACTCCCCTCTCTGCTGAGAGCCATTTCCATTGCTAAATAAAATTCTCTGCCTTCACCATCCGTCAAGTGTCCGCACGACCTCATTCTTCTTGGATGTCGGACAAGAGCTTGAGACCCAGGCGACGAGGCAAGGGGCCAACTGAGCTGATAACACACTACTGTTCATGGACAGTGGAGCCAAGAGAGCACTGTAACACAGCCTTTGGGCCTTCGGAGTCGCAGGCATCCCCAACAGGGTGCCACCTCAGGCCGAGTAAACAGAGCTTGCTCCTGCTGGGGCCCTGAGCGGCCACAAAGGTCCTGTAGTTGCTCACCTGTACCTAGTCTACCCACGTGCGGCGCCTGGAGCAGCTGGCCGGGTCTCGCACTCGCTGGCTTATGCTTGGTCTGGCTGTGCATGAAGCCTTCTCCTGTGTCGACTCCCAGGGCGGCCGGCTGGGTCCTGCACTCGCTCGTTCACATGCTCCCTCACGCAAGGGGTTGAGCGTGGTGAGCTGAGTAAACGTTTGCCCCTGTCATGAGTCCAAAGAAGGGGCCCAGGAAAAGCCTGCATCATTTCCTCTTTTTAATTAATTAGTAACCTTTATACTGTTTTCCATAATGGCTGTAGCGCTGTACATTCCTGCCAGCAGTGTATCAAAGTTCTCTTTTTCTCACTTCACAAGCGTTTGTTATCTTTTGACTCTGATCATAGCCATCCTAATGGGCATGGAGGAGTATCTCACAGTGGCTTTGGTTTGTATTTCCCTGGTGATTAATGATGTTGAGCACCTTTTCATGTACCTTTTGGTCATGTTTATGTCTTCTTGGGAGACATAACTATTCAGATTTTTGCCCATTTTTTAATTTGTTTTTGTTTTTCTACTATTGAGTTTTATAAGTACTTTATACATTTTGTATATTAACCCCTTATCAGATATATAATTTTCAAATATGTTTTCCCTATCTTTAGGCTGCCCTTCTATTTTGTGTATTGTTTCTTCTGCTGTGCAGAAGCTTTTTAGTTTGATGGAGTCCCATTTATTTATTTTTGTTTTTGCGGCCTGAGCTTTTGGTGTGATACCCAACAAATCATTGCCAAGGTCAATGTCCAGACACTTTTCCCTAATGTTCTCTTCCGGGGGTTTTATAGTTTCTTGTCTTATATTTTGGTCTTTTATCCATTTTGAGTTTATTTTTGTGTATGTTATCAGATAATAGTCCAATTTCATTCTTTTGTATATAAAAATCCAGTTTTGCCAGCACTATTTATTGAAAAGACTATCGTTTCCCCATTGTGTCCTCCTGGTGCTCTTGTAAAAAATTGGTTTGCTTTGATTTTATGAGGACTGTGAAGCTTGGAACTATTGTGTTTCCCTGTTTGCAGAAATGTTGAGACATACAAAGCTATGGAGTCATCAGGATGTTATAACATAACATTTTTTCCCGTAGTAACACTATTTCTGACTTTATTTATTTTACTTTACATATTTCCCTACTGTTTAATTTTCTCATTTATTTTAATCTTATAGAAGTATCTATACACATTTTAATAAATTCTTTTAATAAATACAAAAATAAAAAATAAAAAAATTCTTTAAATAAATTTAATAAATTCTCTAATTCTTTTAGGAACAGGGTGGAAATATTCGTAAGTAAATTAATAAAATATGAAAAAAAATACCTGAGAAAATAAGCCAGATATGTTTATGCTAGAAATTTTCTGGAGGTTTTAAGAATTTATCTAGACAGGGAGGTAGGAGGAAGGAGAGCATTGGAAAAATAGCTAATGCATGCTGAGCTTAATATCTAGGTGATAGGTTGATAGGTGAAGCAAATCACCATGGCACGTGTTTACCTATGTAACAAACCTGCACATCCTGCACGTGTACCCTGGAACTTAAAATGAAACAAAATAAAATAATAATTGAAAAACATTTGACATTTCTGATAGGCTTCCCCAAATCAAATTTCAGCTTCAAAATTGTCTTTGCTGACCTGTAACTTTGAGGGGCTACAGAAGGCCCCTGAAGCATCCAAAAGAGGTAAACAGGGCTATTTGACTTGTTAAGTTACTTGGGAAGGATTGTCAAAATAAAAGATAATATTTAACCTTCTTCAGGTTATATTTTAGTGTATGTCATCAATAGGTTCCAAAAATATATGGGATTTCTAAAATTCTACTATGTCTGAGTATATGCTATCGATCATAATTATGGTTATTATGTTAAGTTATTGTGGACCACAGAAACAACCAAATTCCCTTGTCAATTGTGTCTTTAACTATAACTATTTTTTTTTTTGAGATGGAGTCTCACTCTGTTGCCCAGGCTGAAGTGCAGTGGCATGATCTTGACTCACTGCAACTTCCGCCTACCGGGTTCAAGCAATTCTCTTGCCTCAGCCTCCTGAGTAGCTGGGATTATAGGCACCTGTCACCAGGCCCGGGCTAATTTTTGTATTTTTAGTAGAGATGGTGTTTGCCATGTTGGCCAGGCTGGTCTCAAACTCCTGACCTCAGGTGATCCACCCGCCTCAGCCTCCCAAAGTGCTGGGATTACAGGTGTGAGCCACTGTACCCCACCAACTATAATTATTTAAAGTCATTTCCACAGTTAATTGCTTAATGCTGATGCAGTTTCTGAAAACTTCAAAGCACGCAGAAATCCTAGAATATGGTGTCTTCTAGGAGGTTCGTGGAAGGATGGAAAGGACCCTGAAACGCTCTCTTGAATACAGGTTTCTAATTATTTTAACATCATATCATGGGTAATAATTCCCCCATGAATTCCCCAGTTCCACAAGAATTGGACTGGGTAACAATTCCTAAAACTTTAATGAAAACACTGACTGGTTTATAAAACTGCTAACCCAAATAGAACAAAAAAATTCCTTGAATACCAAGGAAATATTTTGCCAGATTTTTATGCTAAGTCACCCAAAACTAAAATTATTTAGATATACAACTTGAATGAACTCCATGGTCTAAATCAAATTACCTATGCTAACCCCTCAGTTATCAGTGCTATGCACCTAATTTGGAGAAACAACTGGTATTCAAGAAGATATAGGTCTAATGTTAATTAAGCATGAACTCATGGAGAACCAGAACAGCTGCCTTGTCCTTCCTGAGTCCGTAAAGCTTTTGTTATTAAAATTTCCATGACTCATCATGGAAAAGATAAAATGATCCAAATTAAATATATTGGTGTGGTGACTTATAAATTGCTAGAATTGTTTATAACCAGTGTTTGATTTGTCAAATCCATATTCCTGGGAAAACAATCAAAGCTTCAGGTACATTTGGTTACCTGATGGGCCATTTAAAGATTTATAAAGGGATTGTCATTTTCTTTTTTTTTTTTTTTTTTGAGATGGAATCTCACTGTCTCCCAGGCTGGAGTGCAGTGGCACGATCTCAGCTCACTGCAAGATCCGCCTCCCGGGTTCACGTCATTCTCCTGCCTCAGCCTCCCGAGTAGCTGGGACTACAGGTGCCCGCCACCATGCCCAGCTAATTTTTTGTATTTTTAGTGGAGACAGGGTTTCACCGTGTTAGCCAAGATGGTCTCTATCTCCTGACCTCATGATCCACCCGCCTCGGCCTCCCAGTGTGCTGGGATTATAGGCGTGAGCCACCGCGCCCAGCCTAATTGTCATTTTCAATGCATGTTTTCTGGCTGTATAAAAGCTCTCCCATGCAAGAGGGCTGTTGTTGTAACAGTAGATTATTATGGTACAGTGTATTTTCCCCAGGTAAAGAAAGCTTTTTAAGGTTCACTGAGGCCAGTCAACCTCTTCACAATCTAGAACTCGAAGACTGGATCTTCTGAGAACATCAGAGAAAGACTGCCCTTGCCATCCACACTGCAACAAAACTTTGGAAGCTTGAACTTTGGGTTCATAATGTCACAACTGAGAAGGGTCCCTCACAATCTTAGAACTCTTAAGGAAAAGCTAATCAGGAAAGTTTTTCCCCAGAAGAAGATGGCATCCTTGATGTGAACAGCTTTCCCAAGATCATAGATCAAGACTTCTCTACTATTATGAGACTCTTATCTTTGAATATTTTTTCCTTGTTTATGCCTTTATGAATAATAGAAATGAAAAGAGGGTCTGTTGTGTGAACTTATGGGCTATATGTTTTTTGTGAAGGATTTTGCAGCCAGCCTTATACAGGGATAAACTTATACTTTGATAGATAAAAGATGAAGGCCTAAGGTAGGTGAGAAACTTTAATGGTACATATGTTGCCCCATAATCAGTCAGAAACAGAACATCAATTCACTCTTCTTAACTCACATTATGAGTTAAAGAGAACATTGCCAGGAGGCATTCAATCTTTTTTTTTTTTTTTTGAGATGGAGTCTCACTCTGTCGCCCAGGCTGGAGTGCAGTGGCTCGATCTTGGCTCACTGCAACCTCCACCTCCTGGGTTCAAGTGATTCTCTGCCTCAGCCTCCCAAGTAGCTGGGATTAGAGCCACCCGCCACCATGCCTGGCTAATTTTTGTATTTTTAGTAGAGACGGGGTATTCAATCTTTTAGAAGGCCATCATTTGTTAGGTCTTTTTTGCATGGTTTGGAATAAAAGAGGCAATGATTAGAAATGTATCCCTCGTGATAGGCTCTATAGCAGATTCTACTGTAAAGGCTATGGTTACACAATGGACTTTACATTCTCTTATGAAAGTTATGCTAAATAATAGAATTGGCTAAACAGAAAAGGTTCGGTGCAGCTGCTGGCACTTACGTCCTATGGAGAAATACATCAGGTATTATAGGCATTCACTTGTAGGGGATTAATGAAAAGACCGCTTAGTTAAGCAAGTAGTCTGTTTATCTAACTTATTCTTTGATCTATTTGACTTTAGGTGGTTTGGTTTGTGGGGACCCTGGGTAAGAATCATACTCCAAACTCTTGGTATTATCCTCCCGATAGTCATAATAGAAGTCTCCCTGGTGCGCTGTGTTCTCTTAAATGTTTTAAATTTTGCACACAGCCATCTCTGAATGCCAAATGATCTCTCTTCAACTGGAATGACAAGCGCTGAAAGAAATGTATGACCATGAGGACACCTTAATCTGTGAATGACATGCTGAGATCGGAAACCCCAAATGATGGTAACTGAGGGTGGTGCCAAGGCCCTAAGTTTTAGTCACACTCTCACCTAAGTGAGAACCTGACCAAAAAGGGGGAATTTTTTTTTTGAACAAAATTATGGAAGGCCATTGTTTTGGACTGAGCTCATGCACTAGGCCCCAGCAGACCAAACCAAACCAAAATGGAGTCACTCATGCTGAATGTGACATAATCAAAACAAGACTTGAAGGAAACACATAGATCCTAGAACAGACCAGGTTTGGTTTTCTCCTGTAAACAGGATGTTCCAGCATAAGGAGGGGCTATCCTCTCCTCAAGCCCTGGTTCCTACCTTTGCAAAACTTGCTGTTCTACTGTTTCACAGCGGGTTTCAAGACCAAATAAGTACATTTACGGTGGTGATAGTGACATCAATGACTAAAGTTTTGGTGAATCTCTCAAAATTGAGAAAATGACCAAAAGGGGGCAATTGTTAAAGCGAAATAAATATGGCCTGAGAAGGACTGCATACTTCTATATTTGAGTCCTTGTAGACGAAATACAACCTAACTTAATAGGCAGACAAGGTTGAAAACCTAACTTAGGAATCTGCACCCGTAACAATAGCTGAGTCTTGGCCAATCCCAGCAGCTGTACTTTGTACTTCAACCACTCATACATTGCTAAGTGTTCAAACTGTGTTCAAATAAGGCAAACGCCGAGCTGTCACCAATCCAGTTGTTTCTGTACCTCACTTCCAATTTCTGCACGCCACTTCCCTTTTGTCTATAAATCTTCTTCCATCACATGCCTTTGTGGGAGACTCTCTGAATCTGCTGTGATTCTGGAGGCTGCCTGATTCGTGAATTGTTCATTGTTCAATTAAACTCCTTTAAATTAAAAAAAAAAAGAATTTATCTAGACAATTTTGTTGTTCTACAGTTCTCCAAGTAAAGAACTCATATATTTTCAGAGAGTTTTATCTCTGGTTAAGGTGGACTATCAATATGTCTAGTTTATTTCTGAGAATGTTCTACATTTAATTTTGTTGGGGTTTGTGTATATAGAATAAGACAGTAATTTATCTCAATTTAAATGATAAAAGCTATACAAATCCTGGTTAAAAATTTTCACACAGCATATAAAGTGGAATTAAGTGCTAAATTATAGTCTCTTGCCCTCCACAGTCCTCTAAATTTCACTCCTCATTGTGTGTAACACTATAGACTTTTCTATGCACTTATAAGAATGCTTATATATTCTACATATATTTTATATATTCACAGTACACAGATGCTTTCATGCTATCTGAATGAATCGTACACTTCTGTGAAGTAGGCTTTTGTTAGTTGATAATATATGGACTTTTTTCATGTCAGTGTAAACAATCAATTCTCTTTTATTCTTTTCTTGTTTTCAGATGGAGTTGTGCTCTTGTTACCCAGGCTGGAGTGCAATGGCGCCATCTTGGCTCACTGCAACCTCTGCCTCCCGGATTCAAGTGATTCTCCTGCCTCAGCCTCCCAAGTAGCTGGGATTACAGGCGCATGCCACCACACCCAGCTAATTTTTTGTGTTTAGTAGAGACAGGGTTTCACCATGTTGGTCAGGCTAATCTCGAATTCCTGACCTTAGGTGATTCACCCCCCTCAGCCTCCCAAAGTGCTGGGATTACAGGTGTGAGCCATCGCGACCAGCCCCCTTTTATTCTTTATGTAGCTGTTCAGTATTCCATTATATGAATACTTCTTACCTTATTTGACTACTTTCCAACTAATGGGCACTTAGGACTCATCCACACCCCCTTTCTTTTTGTAAGTAAACATTGCTTAACAAATATGCTTGTTCATAAAAATTTTAGACACCTGTGAGAAAGACGTATTTCTAAAAATATACTTGCTAGGTATGTGCTTTAAAATTTTCCATAGATATTACCAAATAGCTTCCCATATGATATTCTCCAAAAAGGAGTATTTCTATCATATCATTCTCTAACAAAGAATGGATATAGTCTAACTTTTTTCCCATATAAGTGGAAAAATGATATTTACCATTTTCATATTCATTTCATTATTATGAGTGAGTTTGAACACCTTCATTTATTAACTATGTTGTTTTGATTTCTTTTTCTCTGCACTGTGTTTTTAGACTCTTTATGCATTTTTCTCTTATTGGATTGTCCAACTTTTTCTTCTTGTAAAGAGAAATCTTTACATTAATTTTCTGTTTTCCATGGTATGCTGTAAATTTTTAAATCATGATTGATCATGTGCTTTATACACACACACACACACACACACACACACACACACACACACACATACACACAAAGTTTCTGGTCTTATATTTGGTGATAGTGGTTATGGCCACTATGACTATATATATATATGTAAATATATATATATGTAAAATATATATGTGTATTATATATATATGTTTACACCCCCATATGAAATTTCTTTTTTATAGTTGAGTTTATCAATTTTTTTTTTTGAGACAGAGTTTCACTCTTGTTGCCCAGGCTGGAGTGCAATGGTGCGATCTTGGCTCACTGCAAACTCCGCCTCCTGTATTCAAGCAATTCTCCTGCCTCAGCCTCCTGAGTAGCTGGGATTAGAGGCATGCGCCACCATGCCCAGCTAATTTTGTATTTTTAGTAGGGACAGGATTTCACCATGTTGGTTAGGCTGGTCTCAAACTCTTGACCTCAAGTGATCCCCCTGCCTCAGACTTCCAAAGTGCTGGGATTACAGGCATGAGCCACAGCACCCCACTAAGTTTATCAGTTTCTTATGGTGTCTTTTTTCATCATGCTTATCTATCCCCTACAAAACTGTAAGCATGTTTTGTCATGCTTTTTCTGCTACTTTTTCTGGTTTAATTTTTTTTAAGGTAGGTCTTTAACCCCTTAAGGATTAA
The DNA here is from genome assembly GCF_028885655.2 of Pongo abelii. Lineage (NCBI taxonomy): Eukaryota > Metazoa > Chordata > Mammalia > Primates > Hominidae > Pongo > Pongo abelii. The sequence goes on from NC_071998.2 coordinate 77,017,027, forward strand.
TTTGACTCAAAAAGTGAGATATGAATTGAATGCTTTTTCTAACCTGTTTTTCCAATACTATCTTTTTTTTTATTTTGAAAGACCCCCATCTTTTTTTCCAGGCATTGTAATCTATCCCATAGATCTCTCTGTCTGTTCCTGGCTCTGGTACTAGAAAGGTTTAATTATTTTTAGTTTTAAAATGTATTAGACTATGTGCAGCTTGTTCGAGTGAATTTATTTGCCTATGCTTGGAGCTTCCATGAGACCCAGTGGAATCTGGTAGTGTGGGAAGTGGGGTAGGATGAATAAGCTAAAATTACTCGTTTGGGCTCTATGTACTTCTAGAACACAAGCCACTGGAGTGAACAGCCAAGTTCTACTACTATTACATATTTATTTCAAACTTTGCAAAGTGCTTTCCTATGTACTGTCTCTTTAATCCTAACAACAGTCTCATAAGGTAGAGGTTGCTATTCCTATTTTTGCAAAATGTCTTATGTTGAGGTCTGAGATTTGATGAGCATCATACAGCTCCAAAGTTGCACAGCCCAGACTCCAACCCCAGGTCCTCCCTCAAACCACGGCTGTACCATTTTCAGGGTGAATACTGGATCCTCCACTCAGCCTTGGCCATACTACGAGGAGTTTCTTCTTCAGCTTGGAGCAGGTGATTCCTCAGCTGAACCACGACTTTATTTGTGGCTTCTATTCAGTTAATCCCCAAACACCTTTTGAAAATCTCCTCTTGGCCGGGCGTGGTGGCTCACCGCTGTAATCTCAGCACTTTGAGAAGGCAAAGGCAGGTGGATCACTTGAGGTCAGGAGCTTGAGACCATCCTGGCCAACATGGTGAAACCCCATCTCTACTAAATATACAAAAATTAGCTGGGCGTGGTGGTGCACAACTGTAGTCCCAGCTACTCAGGAGGCTGAGGCACAAGAACCGCTTGAACCCAGTGAGGCAAGATCACACCACTGCACTTCAGCCTAGGCGACAGAGCGAGACTCCATCTCAAAAAGAAAAAGGAACTGCCCAACACAGAGACCCTGTTCCCAGTGGGCTTTGCCTGAAGCTCTTCCAGCAGCGAGCTGGCACAAGGGTGGAACCTACTGTTGATCTGTTGATTAAGCCTATCCAGTGCTTTCTTTCTTAAAAGGATTAGGTTTTCCACTCTGCTATTATTTTTTAAGAAGTGAGTTTTTCTGTAACACTATAAATTCTTTCAGCAGATATTCATCAACAGCCTCTGTGATAGCAAAGTATTTTTCAGCAGAAAGAAGTTAGTTTGACAGATAAGCATGCTGCATAATTAAAGGATTAGCATAGTTTCTCCTGAAATTAAATTAGGAGGGAAAGATTTTTGTGTGGACTTGTTTATGATAACATTATTTGTTGTCATTTTGCAAGGAATAACTCTCAAGCCATGACATAGTGTCAGTTTTAATATTTGAGCCTCAGAGATGAGCGGAAAATGACATTTACACAATGTGACCAGTGGCACATACCTGAATTGTTTCCAGCTACTCAAATCCAGACATTCTCCCTTTCATGAGTGAAGGTGAATGCTTCCACCCTCCCTCCCTCATTTGTTTCCCTGTGGAGGGAAAAAGCTTCCTTTTCTATTATGTTCTGGAAGCAACCTGAGTTTTGGGCAGACTGAGTGGTTGCTCGGATTGTGTGATTAAATCTCTCTGACTAAGGCCACAGTGACAGGGCAGTAGACTGGGGAAAGACTTGTTGGAAGGGTTTTGGAGGACAGAGGACCTTGGTAAAGGACCGTGCAGGAGAGCAGTTTTATCTCACTGTCAAAACCTGTTTTGCTCCTTCCAGTCCTCTTTGCTTTCTTTTATGCAGTTGTTTTCTCGTTTCTACAGAAGCAGAGATCATCTGGCTGGAGCATTCTGGGCATTTGCTTCATGGAGAGCTTTGGTATGGGGGCCATGCTTGTCTTCAGCAGAGGCTCTGGGAGAGCCAGACTTCTGTGTGTCTGTGCTGCAGGATGGCGTTCGCCTCTCAGAGAGCCTAGGTTAACTCTTTAAGCCCTGAAGCAGTCCGGAAGAGGCTAAGCCAGACTTGGCAACTACGTTGGACCCCAAAGCCCCAAAACTCTGCGCCATTATGCTGCCTCCCAAAGGCGGGATTTGCAGCTGGGTTTTGAAAGATAGTGGGATAATTTTAGGCTCAGATTAAAGGGGGGGATATTGCGGGGGGAGAAACAGAACATTAGCCAGGTGGTGGAAGCAGGAAAGAGATATCTTGAGAAGAAGAGGGAGATGTTGCAGGAAGCCCGAATGGGGCCTGGGAGGGGTGGCAGCAGGTACGATCTGTGCCTTGAGTCACTCCCCCTTGGTGCTCCTGTGATTTGTGTACCTCTGCATTGGACAGTGACTTGCGGGCTGGCAGCCTCCCACCTCATCATGGGCTTCAGTGTCTCTCTGTTCTGCTTCAGGGCTTCCTCTGGAGCCCTGAAGAGCACTGGGCATGTGTGCAGGACCGTCCCTGAAGTACAGGGGGCTTCCCATCCCTGGAGGCCACCCCAGCCAAGGGGAATGAGAGCTGGAGGACAAACACTCCAGCCTCCCTTCCTTCAGGGGGCAACCCTGAGGTGCTTTCTACACGGTTCCTCCGATGGGTGAGCCCAGGTGCCCACAGCAGTAGCCGGTGTGATAACATGTCTTCTCCATCTACCTCTCCTGGCTCCCTCCCTCCTGCCTCCTGGGCTCACTTCCCAAAGAAACCACCTGCACCCAAGTCCTTGTCTCAGGCTCTGCTTTTCAGGAAACCCAATTAACAAAGGGACTTTCAAAGGTTTCCTTGGAAATGTGGACTTGATTGAATAGAATACGATTTAAAACACCCAAAACAGAACCTTGTGGAATACATATTAGCTGTCTAGTTGACCAATTCTTGCCAGAGGGAAGACTGGCAACTCTGTCTTACAAAAACTGTTATCGTATAATCTTAGCAGGAACAGTCTCATTTGTGCATTGACCTTGAAAACGTTCAGAAGGAAGGCATGTGGACCCAGGAACATTCTGCAATTCATGGTCTCTTACATAAATTAACTTTCTTCTCTTCAGTGAGTAAAGATGTTCAATAGGTACATGAGCCCTGAAATGTCTCACACTATCCAGAGAATAAAATGTATCAATGATGCAATTAACTTGTTGGTATGAGTGAATACAAATCACTACTTAAGAATTTATTCTTCAATTCCACAATTTTCGCAATTCTTCTCTAAATCTATAATCTTTACTAAGTAAAAAAAGTGAACTATTAAAAAAAAAAGAACAAGAAGAAGAGGTTGGGCATGGTAGCTCACGTCTGTAATCCCAGTGCTTTGGGAGGCTGAGGTGGGAGGATCACTTGAGACTAGGAGTTCAAGGCTACAGTGAGCCGTGATCATGCCACTATACTCTAGCCTGGGCAACTGAGCAAGACCCTATCTCTAAAACAAAATAAAAAATAATTTAATTTGCTAGTGCATAATCAAGCAACCCTCTGCAGACAAAAGGTTACATGTCCAATGTTCAAATATGCTTACAAATTCATGAATACAAGACAAGCAGCCCCAAGAGAAAAATCAGTGAAGGATATGAAGAACAGTGCATGGGAGAGCAAGCCTCAATGATCAAGATGAGAAGATGCTCAAAAGGTAAATGCAGTCGACGAAAGCAAAGAGATGACCCTCCCTCTCTGCTACACTGGCCAAAAATAAAGAGGTCAAAATATTTGTAGCATTATGTCTAGAGCAAAACGTGATATAAAGTGAAAAGTGGTATAAATGAAGGTCAGTCGTTGATTTAAAATTTGACGCATCCATATCCTATATGTTTATGCTGCGATCAGAAAAGTATGAATTTGAGCTGGTTAACTTGGAAAGATTCCCACAATATAATGCAGAAATAATGTCTAATGTAATCCTATTTTTGTATCAAAAAATCGAGGTGGGTGTGAATTCGTGCTTATTCACTTCTGAAGCCAGAATATCTGGGTTCGGTCCTGTATCTAGCTCTTATTGGCTGTGGGACTTTGGGAACTTAATGTAACCTCTCTGTGTTGCTGATCTTTATACTTGTATATTAAATGGGGGACAACAGCAATATCTACTTAAGGATTGATATGAGGATTAACTCAGCTATTGTATGCAGAGACTTACAATGGTGCCCGGAACATAATGTGCTCAATAAGTGTGGCTGTTACGATAGTTTGTGTAATTGCAGTAATGTCTATAATTGCGTATGATTTATGAGAATGGAGAAAAATACCAACGGGTGCAGCATTGGTTGTTAGCATGAGTTACTTGGTGTCAAGTGGAGGAGGGAAGTGCTTGAATAGGGATCAAGGTGGGGGAGAAAAGGATGAGGGGTAACGGATAAAATATACATGGAGTAAAAAAGAACCTTTAACTATAGCATGCTGGCCTCTGCAATAGATAACCTGTAAGGAAAAGACAAGGATGGAAAGGGAACCAATGATATAGAGAAAAGAAGACCTTTCAAATTAAAAAGAAATGGGCAAGACCAAGTGGTAGTGTCTAAGGATTCATACGTGAGTGATAAGATGTCAAAGAAATGCACAAAAAGGTATTATAAAAGTCCCAGGCTGGGCATGGTGGCTCACGCCTGTAATCCTAGCACTTTGGGAGGCTGAGGCAGGCCGATCAACTGAGGTCGGGAGTTCGAGACCAGCCTGATCAACATGGAGAAACCCCGTCTCTACTAAAAAGACAAAATCAGCCAGTCGTGGTGGTGCATGCCTGTAATCCCAGCTACTTGGGAGGCTGAGGTGGGAGAATCGCTTGAGCCCTGGAGGCGGAGGTTGCAGTGAGCCAAGATCCTGCCATTGCACTCCAGCCTGGGCAACAAGAGCAAAACTCCATCTCAAAAAAAAAAAAAAAAAAAAGTCCCAGTAGTGATAATTTTTTGAAGGAGAGAGGGATAGTGTTTGGGGTGGGGCATAAAACATAGATATCTGGGGTGGCTGCACAATTTTCTTTCTTGGTCTGCATGGTAGTTATAATAATTCTTCAAGATTTCCATTTTTGGTGTAGTTTTTTGCACTTGTAGTATGTTTTATTATATAATAAAAGGCTAAAACATCCTAGTAAATATAATCTCTGAGCATTTATGAAAAGTTATATGTGTATAAGAACAAATACACAAGTCAAAACAGCAACTAGCTAGTGAGTATATAAAATCACCCCTAGAAGCTAAAGAGAATGTTCCAATATGAGGTTGAGGGCTATCCCTCTCCAAATCTATGGGGCCTGAAGGCGCTGGGCTAGGCAGGTTTCCTACCTAACTTTGTCCAGACAGATGAAGGCAGGAAGGATTAGTTTTGATCATGCCTGCTGGGTGTATGAGTCACATTCTACCTGGTAATTATTTTTGACATTTGACAGTTCTAGGCACAACCTTTTGCAGCTCTGAAATCTTGGCAGGCCATTTATTTTTGAAGCTTCATATTTTCCTTTTCACAGGATATACCTATTTGGGTACCTTGTTCAAATTAAGGTAGAGATTTTTGAAGAGTCACAAACCCGGAAGAAAACGTAGAGTTTCAGGAAAGATCTCATCACTTAGCAACAACAACAACAATGACAACAACAACAAAAGTGTGACCTTTAATTGAAAAATACCAGCCCCTGGCCACAGAACTAGGTTTACAATTTTTTGGAGCAGGCACCAGGTGAATCTTTGTTCCCAAATATTTCGCCTACCTGCCTGTGCCACAATGCTGAAATTCTATTCTTAGACAGATAACTCATTTGACTAGTGAGTTTAAAAATGCAAATTTCCCAAGAAGAAGTAGCCCAGTTAAGACTTTTATGAGACAGTCATACTATGGTGAAAAGAATGCATAAAGAAAGGATCCTGAATTAAAGAGAAAAGCAAAGGACAATTGTAAAGGACATAGAATTGCTGGGAAGAAAAATGCCTGGAGCTTTTCCAAATCAGGCAATAAAAAGGCACTGAGCATCTGCGAGACACGTATGAGGATTTTATCAATCAGCTTCTTTTGGTTTAAATTGACAGAAACCCCAACTCAACTAAGCTTAAGAAAAAAAAGGATAATCTATTGGCTCATATAATTTAAAAGTACTACTTTTAAATTACGTGGGGGTTCAGGCATGGCTTGATCCAGGGGTCAAGCAATACTTTCAAAACTTTGTCTTCTCTGTTTTCCTGCTTTCAGCAGGCCCTCTGCTCCTGTCTTCTCCCAAATATAGTATAAGTTTTTTTCTTTACCCTGATCACTAAAGTAAAAATTGTGAGATAAGCTGTGATTGGCCATGCACTCGTCCCCGAGTCAGTCGAGGTGGCTTCCAGATACAAGGCTCTGGTGGGCCATGTGGGAGTTATTTACTTCGTCCTGGAACCAGAGGTGGGTCAGCTTCACTGACACACTTGCACCGAGGAAATGGGAGTGGTGTTGCCAGAAAAGAGGGAAGTGGGTATTGGAGCTTCACATAGCACATGTCCCGCCCAGCAGCCTCTGCGAGTTCCAACCCAGAGTGGCTGTGAAATCAAGTTGCTGGATCACAGCCAGCATCAAAGGATTATTCTAGAAGAGAATTTAATAGAAGATACCTGAGTGTGTCACATTCAGTAAGAGTCAGTTTTGTGAAACCTTTGAGTTATACAGGTGCATATGTATCTACAAATGTAAATATGTGTGCATATTTATATACATGTATGTATAAATGTGTGGATAAATATGAATTTTTGACCATGGTTCATGAAAAAAAGGTGTAAACATGTGTAAATATGTGCAAATATGTGCATATTTATATACATACATATTTGGACTTATAGGTGTAAATATGTGGGCATAGTTATATACATGTGTGTATAAATCTGTGGATAAGTATGAATTTTTGACCATGAATCATGGTCACACAGCTCCCCAGGGATGCTCCTTCTCTGGAATCTTGGATCCCCGGCCCAGGAGCATGAATACTGTCCATTGTGTTCATAGCCTGCCCCTCCCGGCCTCTCTCCCTCTGCTCACCTGCTCACCTGACCTGAGAGGACTTCTCTCCTGCCGTCATCTGCTCCCTCCATAAGATCTGGCTCACATGGCACTTTCTCTGTGAATACCTCCCTTCCTGATTCCCTAAGCCTTGCTGGAGTAACCAAGCTCCTCTCCAAGTCCTTGGAGAGGCTGACCCTTGCGCTGCTCATTGGCCCGCACTACCTACTATGCGCGGGTTCTGATGTGCATGTATGGGAAAGGGTCAGAGCTGCACTGTTCAATACAGTCACCACTTGCCTTGGGTGGCCATCAAGCACTTGAAGTGTGGCCCGTCCAAACTGAGATGTTCTGTAAGGGTTGAACTTGCAGTGCATTTTGAAGACAAATTAAAAAATGTAAAATATCTCAATAACTTTTGTACTTGTTACATATAGATAAGGTAGTATTTTTGGATATATGGAGTTAAATAAAATATATAATCAAAATTACTTTTCCCTCTTTCTTTTTATCTTTTTTTAAATGTGGTTGCTAGAAAATTTAAAATTATACTCATGGCTCATGTTACATTTGTACAAAACAGTGCTGGGGAAGAGCAGAGAAGATGAAGGCTGGGCCCTGGAGACAAGATGTTGGGTAAATTCCTGAGCACCCTCATTTGCACAGTTGAGAGAATAAGAGCCTGCAGTGTGGGGTATTTGTGCATATTAATGGGATAATTAATAGCACATGGGGAGCCTGTCACAAACGGAGCTGCTGCTTCTATTATGAACTGTGAGGCCTCATCTCTCCTATTTGATTAGATCTCTGTCAGTTTTACTTTTGTAGAATCAAACAGGCTGTCTGGCTCGCAGCAAGAACTCAATAAATGCTTCATGAATGAATGAATGAACGAATGAAACAATATTAGAAATGAAATGAGAAAATTTCCCCAAAGACAAAATTTACCTTCTTGATGATTTTGATCAAGGACAAGCCTACTAGAGGTTGTAAATCATTTATGATTTGCCTGAAGAAAAGTTATTTGCAAACCATGGCAAACAGGGGATTCACATCAATTCTTCTAACTTCAAACCTGCCTCACTTCTTGCCGGTGGGCCTGGAGGTTGCCCGAATCTCCCGTCTGAATGAGCATTTAAGCAATTTCAATTCTTACCTCATTCTTATTTGCCTTTTTCTCTTTTGCTTAAACTTTTGTTAAATAGCCACATCTTTTTCAGTTTTACACTTGATATGTGTAACAAATACCATGTGGCAATTACACGCACTTTGCACGGTAACTTTATGTGGTTTCCCCAAGAGCTATTACAGATATTTATATAGATATTTATGTATAAATCACACACACATACTTTTTCTTCTCCAAGGGCGTTTGATGTAGCAGATTCAGAAATGAAATTTTCTAATTACAAATCCCCATTGGAGGTTGGGGTAAAGCAAAGACAGGCCCTGTAGAGGGAAAAGATGTTATAAACATTAGGGTAAGGAAAAAAACTCCCTTCACACCACAAAATGCTTGAGCCCTGTAGAAACTGGCGAGTGGTTCCTGGGAGAGAAGGGCCTCAGAGATGTCTTGCCCTCTTTACTCCCTGCCTGTTCCCTTCTGCCCTGAGATTTTGGCGATAGGCATTGACCTCACTGTGCAGGGATGAGATTCCTCTGGATATGACAGGGTGGGGTGTGGCGCTGCCACTTGCTATTTCTGAGGTGACACACTGTGACCCTTGGATAATTTCCTTAACTCCTTTCAGCCTCAGTTAATTCATCTGTAAAATGAGGATATAGCACTCGCCTCACAAGATTTTTAGGAAGATGAAATGTAATAATATATTTGAAAAGGGTATCAAGTATGAGATACCTTAAAAATGTAGGTGAAATGATCCATGTGAATCTGGGAGCTGTCAAGGAAGCTGAAGGCCTGATGGAGACAGGGTGTGAGGAGAGGGTTTCCGTGTTTACTGAACCCAACGCTCCATCTCACAAGATCAGGTTTGAGTCATGAACAATTGCAAAGTCTCTTCAATGGAAACTCTAGCTGATGGAGAATGATGCTCTTGAGACAAATAACAGACTATCAAACAAAACAAAATCCAGGAGCCACTAAGCACTCGAGATCACCAGGAGCCACTGAAGGATTCCAAGCAGGGGAATGTCATGATCAAACTGATGTCTCAGAAAGATCGATTGGATGCAATGATGTACGATGAATTGGAAGTAGATAGACAAGAGAAATAACTGCTATTGTCAGGTGTTAGTGGAAAGAGCAAACTAAGGATTTGGTTATCAGGCAGACTTAGTTTCAGGTCTTGACTCGGAGACTTGCAGCAGTGTGATCCCAGGAAGTTTATGTAGCTTCTCTCAGCCTCAGTTTTCCTATTTATGACGTGGAGGAAAATAATAGTATCTACCTCAAAGGATTGCTCAAAGAGATTCTGCAATGAATGTAAAGTTCCTAGCACAGGCTCTGGCACACATAAATGACTGGGTAAGGAATATTATTATAGGTAGGAAGGCCAGTCAGGAGGTTTATTCCAGTCAACTAGAAGGCAAGTAATAAGGCTTAGACAAGAAACCAAAAAGGCAACTATGAGAAGCATGAATAAAATCCTCTCTTCCCTTCATTGCCTAGATCAGGAGTCAGTAAACTATGGCCAGTGGGTCAAATTCAGCCTGTAGCCTCTTTAGTACAGCTCACAAGCTAAGCATCATTTTCATGTGTTTAAAGTGTTGTATAAAACAAACAAACAAACAAAAAGATGCAACAGAGATCATTCATGGCCCACAAGACCTCAAATATTTACTATCAGGCCCTTTACAGAAAACGTTTGTTGACCTCTGTTCTAGAGCAAAGGATTAAACATCTGAGCAAAGGCTGTATTCATGGAAAGCATGCCCCCCCCTTTTTTTTTTCTTTGAGACAGGGTCTCACTCTGTCGCCCAGACTGGAGAGCAGTGGCACGACCTCGGCTCACTGCAACCTCTGCCTCCCAGGCTCAAGTGATTTTCCTGCCTCAGCCTCCCAAGTAGCTGGGATTACAGGCGTGCGCCACTACTGCCCAGCTAATTTTTGTATTTTTAGTAGAGACAGGGTTTCACCATATTGGCCAGGCTGGTCTTGAACTCCTGACCTCAAATGATCCACCCACCTCGGCCTCCCAAAGTTCTGGGATTACAGGCGTGAGCCACCATGCCCGTCCCCATGGAAAGCATGCATCTATACAAAGATATTCCAACACAGAGGGTCCGGTTGGTCACTTTTTTCTCAGCTCATGGGGCTAGCAAACCTTTTTTGTATGTTGGGAGCAGCTGCTTCCCTTGGAGGCTTCACCCTCTGCATGTTTTCTTTTTTGTTTTTTGAGATGTACTCTGGCTTTGTCACCCAGGCTGGAGTTCAGTGGTGTGATCTTGGCTCACTGCAACCTCCATCTCCCAGATTCAAGAGATTCTCCTGCCTCAACCTCCCGAGTAGCTGGGACTACAGGTGTGTGTCACCACAACCAGCTAATTTTTGTATTTTTAGTAGAGATGGGGATTCACCATGTTGACCAGGCTAGTCTCGAACTCTTGACCTCAAGTGATCTGCTCACCTTGGCCTCCCAAAGTGCTGGGATTACAGGCGTGAGCATGACACCCAGCCCTCTGAGTGTTTTCTTAAATTCCATTGGCTCTCAGGGCCTGGGGTCTCAGTGCCTCTATTATTTTCTCAAATCTCTGGCTTTTACTTGCTGCAGAAGAATATTGTGGGAATCTCCAATGTCTGCAAGAGCCTTGTGGGTGTGTGTAAAAGGCATTTTTAGGATTTGTATAATATTTTGGAAAAAAAGTCTTCATGTCTTGGAAACTTACAGAAAGTTTTCCCTGTATAATGGGTAAGGCAGCAAAGAGGGAGTTCCTAGTACATCAGTCATGTCACTGTGTGACAAATCTGGGGTTTATCTGAGGCAAAACAGTTTGCTGGCCCAGAATTTTTGAAGAAACCAGATATTTAAGCTACAATTGCACAATACATGACCTAATGGAAATGTGAGAATATTTTAGTGAAAAAATAAAATAAAATAAAAAGCAGCAGCAAAGATCCAACCAAATGAGATCCATATGGGATGGGTGGATTTGACAGTAAGAAACAAACTTCAGAAATAATAGTTTCCCTCATACTACTGCATCTCACTGTACCTTTAAAAACATTTGAGAAAATATCCTTTTATTTATTCAGGTATGATGATGATGCTTGAATTTAGAGTCTCAGTTTTCTCAATGAAAACAGTTGTTCTCCTCAAACTTGTTTTGACACTCAGAGAATAAACCCCTTCCCTTCCCTTCCCTTCCCTTCCCTTCCCTTCCCTTCCCTTCCCTTCCCTTCCTCTTCCCCTTCCCTTTCCCTTCCCTTCCCTTCCCTTCCCTTCCTCTTCCCCTTCCCTTTCCCTTCCCCTTCTCCTTCCTTTCCCTTAAAATCTGTTGGAGAAAGCATTTTACAAGAAAATGAGTCTCTGGTCTCAGGTTTCATTTGATCTCTCATGGCTAGGATGGTTTATTCCTAGATGGGTAGGTCCCAAAAGCTCATTTATAGCAGGTCGTGAAGTCTCATATCCTGTGAAGAGAAAATAGTGCAGAGGAAGGGAGAAAAAACAACAACAAACAAAAGAACAATCCTGGAAAAATTGATATAGGCCACATTACTCTGAAGTCCATGCTTCAGAAGGACTCTCAAGTCTTTCCTTCTTTCCTTCTTCCCTCCTTCCCTTCCTCCATCCCTCCCTCCCTCCATCCCTCACTCCCAACCTTCCTTCCTTCCTTCCTTCCTTCCACAGATGCATTTAAATGCTTACAATCCTCCCTTCTTTCCTTCCTCCTCTTCCCCTTCTTTCCTTCCTTCCTTCATTCCTTCCTTCCTTCCTTCCACCCACAGATGCATTTTAAACGCTTACAGTGTACCAGAAAATGTGCTAGGACAATGGTCCCAGTATTTATGAAGGGTACAATCTTGTGGAAAATAAGTAACTAAACAAATGGTCAGGAATTGAGGCAATTTCTGTGAAGGAAAGACAGCATTTTGTGATCGAGAAGAACAGGAGGTATCTCTGTCCCCCACTTTAGAAAGAGGGAGTAAGGAAGTGTAGGATTTGACATGTTAGCAGAGACTAGAGGACATCTTAGGTCAGGTTCTGCAGAAGCAGACCCTGAGATGGGGATTCATAGGTAAGTCATTTATTAAGGACATGTTGCTGAGGGGGTAGGCACTAGGACAAGGGCCTAGAGCACAAAACTGAAAGAAACACTCAGTCTCAGGCCCATGCAAGAGCTGCGTTGTTGGCACGTGGGAGTGAGACGTGAGGACCTCCTTACGTTTTGATCCCCAGGTGCCACCTTCACCTCACCCAGACTGTGGTCCTTATTCAAAAAGTGAAAGCATGAGAAGTATGAAAAAGGTACAATGAGTAGACAAATGCCTCCATCTGCTCCGATTCCAGCTTCCACTCCTAGCCAGGTGACAATTATTACTACTTTCTTATTTAAACTTCCATGAAGCTTAATATGTGAAAACTAGAAAACACTGCTAAAAGAAATAAAAGAAGAATGAATAAATGGAAAGACATCCTATCATGGATTGGAAGACTCAATATTGTTAAGATAAGATGTCAATGTCACCCAAAGTGATCTATGGATTCAATGCAATCCCTGTCAAAATCCCAATGACATTTTTTGCTGAAATAGAAAAATCCATCCTAAAGTTAATATGGAATCTCAAGGGACTCTGAATAGCCAAAACAATCTTTCAAAAAGGGGTGAAGTTGAAGGCCTCATACTTCCTGATTTTGAAACTTACTGCAAAGATACAGTAATCAAAACAGTATGGTACTGGCATAAAGACATACACATCAACCAACGGAATAGAATAGAGATCTTAGAAATATAGTTATGTGGCTGGGCCTGGTGCCTCACATCTGTAATCCCAGCACTTTGGGAGGCTGAGGTAGAGGGGGATCACCTGAAATCAGGAGTTCAAGACCAGCCTGGCCAACATGGCAAAACCCCATCTTTACTAAGAATACAAAAATTAGTTGGGCGTGATGGCATGTGCCTGTAATCACAGCTACTCAGGAGGCTGAGGCAGGAGAATCACTTGAACCTGGGAGGCAGAGGTTGCAGTGAGCTGAGATCTCATGACTGCACTCCAGCCTGGGCAACAGAGTGAGACTCTGTCTCAAAAAAGAAAGAAAGAAAGAAAGAAATACAGTTATGCACAGCATATGATATTTTGGTCACTGACTGCATATATGACAGTGGTCCCATAAGATTATAATGGAGCTGAAAAACTCCTATTGCTTAGTGACATCATAGCCACCCTAAAGTTGTAGTGTAAGGCATTACTCACATGTTTATGGTGATGCTGGTATAGACAAACCTACTGTGTTGTCACTCTTATAAAAGTCTACCACATACAACTGTGTACACTACATAATACTTATAATAAAAAATGATGTTACTGGTTTATGTATTTACTATACTATGCTTTTAATTTTTATTTTAGAGTGTACTCCCACTTAATAAAAAAAGTTAACTGTGAAACAGCCTCAGGCAGGCCCTTCAGGAGGTGTTCCAGCAGAAGGGATTGTTATCACAGGAGATGACAGCTCCATGCGTGTTACTGCCCCCGAAGGCCTTCCAGTGGGACAAGATGTGGAGGTGGAAGACAGTGATATTGGTGAGCCTGACCCTGTAGAGGCCTCAGCTAATGTGTATGTGTATTAGTCCATTTTCATGCTGATGATAAAGACATACCCGAGACTGGGCAATTTACAAAAGAAAGAGGTTTAATGGACTTATAGTTTCACTTGGCTGGGGAGGCCTCACAAGCATAGCGGGAGGTGAAAGGCACCTCTCACATGGTGTCAGACAAGAGAAGAGAGCTTGTGCAGGGAGAATCTCGTTTTTAAAACCATCAGATCTCGTGAAACTCACTCACTATCACCAGAACAGCACAGGAAAGACCTGCCCCCATGATTCAATTGCCTCCCACTGGTTCCTCCCACAACACGTGGGAATTCAAAATGAGATTTGGATGGGGATACAGCCAAGCCATATCAATATGTTCATGTCTTAGTTTTTAATTAAAAAGTTTAAAAAGTAAAAAATAAATAAAAAATAGAAAAAAGCTTATAGAATAAAAACATAAAGAAAAAATATTTTTGTACAGCTGAACAATGTGTGTTTTAATCTGTTTTTTTTTCTTTTTTATGAGACTGAGTCTCACTTGGTCACCCAGGCTGGAGTGCAGTGGCACGATCTTGGCTCACTGTAACCTTCACTTCCCGGGTTCAAGCAATTGTCCTGTCTCAGCCTCCCAAGTAGCTGGGACTACAGGTGCCTGCCACCATGCCCAGCTAATTTTTGTATTTTTGGTAGAGACGGGGTTTCACCATATTGGTCAGGCTGGTCTCGAACTCCTGACCTCAGGAGATCCACCTGCCTCGGCCTCCCAAAGTGCTGGAATTACAGGCATGAGCCACCATGCCTGGACTTATTGAGTCAAAAATATAAAAATATTAAAAGTTTATAAAGTAAAAAAGTTACAGTAGGCTAAAATTACTTTGTTATTGAATAAAGAAAAATGTTAGTATCAATATAGTGTAGCCTAAGTGTACAGTATTTATAAAGTGTATGGTAGTGCACAGTAGCATCCCAGGCCTTCATATTCATGCCCCATTCACTCACTGACTCACCCATAGCAACTGCCAGTCCTGCAAGCTCCATGCATAGTAAGTCCCTTATATAGGTGCATCACTTTTTATCTTTTAAACTGTACTTTTATTGTACCTTTTCTATGTTTAGATGTGTCTAGATGCACAAAGTACTTACCATTGTACTATAGTTGCCTACAGTATTCGGTACAGCAACATGCCATATGAGTTTGTAGCCCAGGAGCAATAGGCTACACCATCTAACACAGGTGTGCAGTAGGCTATACCATATAGGTTTGTGTAAGTGCACTCTGTGATGTTTGCATGATGAAATCACCATGTTTCTCAGATGATATCGCCATCATTATGTGACGCATGACTGTAAATCCTTGCATGTATGGTCAAATGATTTTTGACAAGTGTCAAAACCATTCAATGGGGAAAACGACAGACTTTTCAACAAATGGTACCAGGAAAATTAAATGTCTGCATCTGAAAGAGTGCAGTCGGACCCTTACCTTACACAACATACCGAAATTAACTCAAAGTGGATCAAATACTTAATTATTAGAGCTAAAACTATGAAACTCTTAGGAGAAAACAGGGATAAAGCTTCACAACATAGGATTTGGCAGTGATTTCCTAGATACAACACCAAAGACACAGAAAAAAAAAAAAGAAGAAAAAATAGACGAATTAGGCTTTATCAAAATGGAAAACTTTTCTGAATCAAAGGATACTATCCCAGAATGGGAGAAAACATTTTCAAACTATATATTTGATAAGGGGTTAATATCCAGAATATATAAAGAGCTCTCAGAACTCAATGACAGAAAAAAAAAAAAATTTAAAACTCAGCAAAGAACATGAATAGGTATCTCTCCTAAGAAAATACACAGATGGCCAAGAAGCACGTGAAACGATGCTCACCATCATTGGTGATTAGGGAAATGCAAAACAAAACCACAGTGAGATACCACTTCACACCCACTAGGGTGGTTATTATTTTTTAAAAAACCCAGAAAATAACCTCAATATTGGTGAGGATGTGAAGAAGGTGGACTCATTTAATTTTTTTTTTCTTTGAGATGGAGCCTTGCTCTGTTGCGCAGGCTGGAGTGCAGTGGTGTGATCTCGGCTTACTGCAGCCTGCATATCCCAGGTTCCAGTGATTCTCCTGCCTCAACCTCCTGAGTAGCTGGGATTACAGGCACCCGCCACCACACCTGGCTAATTTTTGTACTTTTAGTAGAGACAAGGTTTTATCATGTTGGCCAGGCTGGTCTTGAACTCCTGACCTCAAGTGATCTGCCTGCCTCAGTCTCCCAAAGTGCTAGGATTACAGGTGTGAGCCATTGTGCCTGGCCTAATTTAATTTTTTGAGGAAGTGCTGTATTGTTTTCCACAGCAGCTATACAATATTTCACATTCCCTTGTGCACTGATGGTGGGAATGTAAATTTTTTCCTCAAAAAATTAAACATAGACTTAATTACCATATGATCCAGCAATCCCCACTTCTGGGCCTATGCCTAAAAGAAATGAAAGCAGGCACTGAAACAGATATTTGTATACCAACGTTCATAGCAACATTATTCACAGTAGCCAAAAGGTGGACCCTGAGGAGGGCCACCCTAGCATCCTCTGGCCCTCTAACCAGCCCACTGAGTCTCAAATGTGCCCTCTGCCTCCCCAAATGGGACCAGTGGGGAACACAGTACCCATGGCAGTACCCATGGCAAGTGCCCATCAGTACCAGTTGTTAAATAGTTTGAATATCACACCTGATATCAAGATTTTTTTTGAGGTAGTAGCAACAGATAGTTAATTGAAGGTAGGGGGTAGGGTCAAAGGACAAAATCAACGATGACTTTTGGGTTTGGCTCAAACAGCTTGGCAGATGGCAGTGCCATTTTATGTGTTGGCAACTCTGAGGAAGAACAGGCTTCCTGGGGAGCAGAAGAAGTCATGAGTTCAGTTGGGACATGTTAAGTTTCAGATGCAGAGGAGACTCCAGATGACCTGTAAAAGGCTGCTGGACTTATGAGTCTGGAGGTCAGAGGAGAGTTTTGAGCTGAAGATTAACACTGGGGAATTGTTACCACCTAGAGGGTATTTAGAGCCATAGGGACAGAGGTGGTCACGTCAGGGAGAGAGTGTAGAAAGAATAGAAGAACCAGGGTCTGGGACTGAGCAGCCCACAGGAGCTCCAGTGTTTAGAGATCAGGCACAGGAAGGTAAGTGCACCAAAGAAATCCAGATGCAGGCCCCAGGGAGGCAGGACAAAAGCCAGGAGAGAATCCCCTCCCAGAAGCCAGGAGAGAAACGTGTTTCTAGAGAAGGAATACTTAGTTGCATTGAATGCTGCTGAGAATTGGGTTTAAAGGGTATAGGCTTTGAAAGCTTTAGATTTTTTTCATGATTTAAAATATTTTGACTATTGTCAGCCTCAAAAATTTTCATTATGGAGAGGAAACCTGGAGCTCTTGCTAGCTAATGTGATCAAAAGGCATAGCCCACTTACTGTGGGCCAATGATTGGCCCAAGAGAGTGACTCAGAAGATGTGGATCAACAAATGAATAAAATTGGTTTACTAAGAAAAAATGATTCTGATACCCTTGAGAAAGCCAAATAGCTCTGACCAGTTTCCCTTGGAGCTAAATACTCATAGTTGCCATGTAAAACGTGAATATGTTAGAGAACTAAGGTAACCTATTGGCAGAATGTGCCGGTTATGTAAACAGCTCTTTCATCTCAACCTCTGCCAAACAAGTGAGACCTCATGCCAAAATGTTTTCAATATTTAAAAACGTGTTTTTTTTAAAAAAATATTTTAAGTATTATAAGGGTTGCTCTATGCAGAGCTGAAGTGTGGGGTTGCCTTTTCAAGCATCTTCTCTATAGATACAAATACATCCTCAAGCTAACAAGTTTCACTGTGGTGTTTTCTTTGCTTAAAATTTTCCATTAAAGAATGGAAAATTGACAAAGAAAAAAGCATTCAAGGAGATTTTTGTTGTAAAGGGATAAGCAAAATACAGTTTCTACTCTTAATGTCAAATGTACAGGATCTCCAAAAGTTTACATATATTTATACATACACTTACTACATTAATAATGCAAATGCTTGCTTGCTTGCTTAAATGACAAATAATTGATGCATTTCCACGTGTGTTTGGGAATATCTGGCCAAAGGACACTAGTCACGTTGTGATAGAATGGCTCAAGAGTCTATGTTGGCCTTGGGACCCTGTTGGGTTCTGCCTGATTTTAGATAGGACTTGGAGATTCATTCCCTTCCTTAATTCTATTGCCATGTGACATGTCTGGAGATGGTTATGTGTGATCTGTGGGAAGATGAAGAATGATTGCAGTTTGCAGTGTATAAGGACTCATGTAAACAGCATTAACTCAGAAACCAAAACAGAACAATAACTTGAAATTATCACACAGCGTTAGACTGTTAGTGAAAAATGACTTATGTCATAGGGAATGGTCTCAAGACATTTTAAAATTTCCAGCTTTTACATCAAATTTAATTCCAAACTAGACAGGAGATGCAAAACTTTGTGATCTAGTAGAAAACAATATACAAAAAGAAAATCAAGGATTACAATGATCTTTCTGTTGGAATGTGTTAGGGCTTGCCATGCGTCATTCAAAAGGAGCTAATAAGAAAATGATCCATTCAATTTGAGGAATGAGGACAGGCCATAAACAGGAAAAGAAATCCTGAGGTCAAAAGTGAGGATGTGTGAAGCAGGTGGGAGAGTGGCTCCAGATGGATGGGGAAGAATGGATAGGCATCCATGCTTGGCCTAGGTGTTAAGAAAAGGGTTTTTTTATTTGAAACTAACAGCAGAGCACGAAATAGGGATTCCTGGGGTAAAGGACATGGACAAGACTAGGTAGATTTGAATTGACAATTATCTTTCAAATGTGTGGTATTTGGGAGGCATCAATAAGTCAAGACATAGTTTACCAGCACTGAGTATTGTCTTTTTAAAAAGGTGCTAAACTGGCAGTTAAAAATGGCTTTTAAATGTTCCCTAGGGTTCCACTGTGGTCTTGAGTGTGGGGTTCCTATTGATGGACCTTTGGATGTTTCCAATGTTTTTAGCTGTAAAAACCATGTTGTGATGAACATTACTTTGTTCTTACACATACACTATCTCGGACCTGTGGGTTCACCTTCAGGTAAATCTCCAGAGGGTGGATGGCTGGAGTTAACAGTACCGTCGGCCTTCTGTATTCTTGCGTTTTGCGTCACAGAGTCAATTAACTGCAGATGGAAAATATGTGGAAAAGTACTGGAGCAGAGGACTTCCTTTTTCTTTTAAAACTGGAATCTTAACTTGTAAAAATAACTATTGAGTGTCAAAGTTTTAAAAGCAGAACTCATTTTGTGTAATGAATACAAAGGAAGTCTAACTGTATAGTTTTTTTGTTTTAAATGAAGAAAAATTTTGCTTAAGGGCTGCATACTTTTATTAGAGTAAATATGGATGATTCCACTCTTTTGGAGTAAAACTAGCACTTAATGGTTACCAATTGTATTTAGCTTCTGGCTGGGATTTGAAAAAATGAAAACCTACATAAAATAGGTGAAAGTTCCCAGACTATTCAGGTAAATATGCACACATGCACACACACAAACACTAGTTCACACACACAGGTACACAATACATGCACATGCACAAATAAAAAAACAGGCCGGGCGCGGTGGCTCACGCCTGTAATCCCAGCACTTTGTGAGGCCGAGGTGGGCGGATCACGAGGTCAAGAGATCAAGACCATCCTGGCCAACGTGGTGAAACCCTGTCTCTACTAAAAATACAAAAATTAGCTGGGCATGGTGGTGCGTGCCTATAGTCCCAGCTACTTGGGAGGCTGAGGCAGGAGAATCGCTTGAACCCAGGAGGTGGAGCTTGCAGTGAGCCGAGATCACGCCGCTGCACTCCAGCCTGGCAACAGAGTGAGACTCTGTCTAAAAAAAAGAAAAAGAAAAGAAAAAAAAATTGCAAGTACAAAGCAGTATAACAACAATTTGTATAGCATTTACATTGGTATTATTAGATGTCATAAGTAATCAGCAGATGATTTAAAGTATATTGGGAGATGTGCATAGGCTATATGCAAATACTGTGCCATTTTACATGCGTGACCTGAGCATCTGTGGATTTCAGTATCCAAGGGGATCCTGGAACCAATCCCCCCGGGATACCAAGGGAGGACTGTGTTCAGATAGGTGTGTAATTGGTATGACATTTATATTTTATGTACATTATTAGATTACCTTCCAGAAATGTCATACTGATGACAGTCCTGTCAGCAGTAAATGAGAGCTTAAAGGACAAGAGTTTGTTGATTCATGTGTACCTTATCTGTTATGAGTTTTTAATACAGTAAAGTTATAAAATCATTATTATATTTATCCTGCAAATGTTTCACTGTGTTGGTTTTTGGCTTTTAATATTTTTGATTTTTACAAGTTTCAACTCTTTCAAATCTGTTAATTCAAAACATTTTGTCATTTTTCTATTGTTTTTCAGTTACAAAGTCCTTCTCCTCACAAGACACTTAAACCACTGACTTATTGGTTCATTCATCAGACATTTATCGAACACCAACAAAATGCTGGGTACCGTTCTTGGAACTGTGGATGTGTCAAGTGAACAACAACAAAAATTCCTACCTTCAAGAAGCTCATATTTTAGTGGAATAACTAGAATAAATACTTTGAGGCATCTCAATTCCTTTTTATTTGCATTTTTTTCTAGTTTTAAAAGCTTTATCTATCCAGCATTTATTTTGGTAAATCATATAAGAAAATAAGCCAAACTGACTTTTCCCCCAGATTGCTAACCGACTGTTATGACATTTGTTAAATATTCCCTTCATTTCCCATTTGATTTGTGATGCTCACTTTATTACATATTTTACTGAGAAAATGACCCTACTTTAACCTTCAATATATAATAACACAAAGCAGGGTTACTATTAAATTGTGAAATGCTATTGCTGTTTCATCCAAATGCCAGAAGTTTTGAATTATAAATGTTTATTGTGTCATCCACTGCTATTTTATTGTATTCCAGGGATACTATTATTCTTAGGGAACAGCCCAATTTTATCATAGACACCGATAGTAAAATAGGATTTGCTTCCGATAACTACTTCAAGATAGTTTCTTGGAGTACTGTTCCACAAGTGAGAGACCTGCCCTTACCTTAATAGTATAGCACACCCTTTTCCCCCTAAGGATGTAGGCAGCCATATCTCTTATATATTCAGCATTATTCCTGAATCAACAGTTAAATTATTTTTATTAATTGGTAGGATTACTAAACTAGTAATGACAATACTTTTTCCAGTCAATCTTACGATCTGTCTGTGTTGATTGATATTCTGTTATGCATCCATCTATTCTACCATCCATCCTTCCCTTACGTCCAAGAAGAATTTAAAGCTGTCTTGACATATTACCGTAGTTTTCTGAATTGTAGTTTGTATGCATTTGCATCAGAATAACCCCAGGTGCTCTTCCCAAATGCAGAGTTTTGAGTCCCACTATGAACCCACTAAATTGAAATCTCTACTTAGTGGGGCCTGGGCACCCATATTTTTAACAGCAGCACCACCCCTTCTTCATAATTCTGATGCAGCCTCAAGTTAGAGAACGACTAGAGAATATTGGGATGCTGGAGTGTAGAAACTTGATCCTTCCACCAAGCAATTAATCTACAGGGAACATAGCAGTTGTGCTAATTCTGTGGCCACTTTTTCAACCCACTTGCTGTTTTTTATTACTGGGAGTCATGCAAAAAATGTTGCCCACACTCAAATGTTATTACAGAGCTTTAGAAATTCCTTCATCCCAATCCAATGATTTTTCTCTACGAAAAGAAACAATGTAGGGAAAGAAGCCATCTGAAGAGCAACACATCTATTTCTCAAGACAAGTTTTGGAGGAAATTGTCAGATCTTTTCAAAACCAATGCTTTTGCCCTAAAAGCAAAGGATGAAAACTTGTATCTTTTGTTTTGTTTGTTTTGAGATGGTGTCTTTCTCGTCACTCAGGCTGGAGTGCAGTGGCGCTATCTCGGCTCACCGCAACCTCTGCCTTGTGGGCTCAAGCGATTCTCATGCCTCAACCTCCCGAGTAGCTGAGATTACAGGCACCTGCAACCACACCTGAGTAATTGTTTGTATTTTTTAGTAGAGATGGAGTTTCAGCATGTTGGCCAAGCTGGTCTCGAACTCTGGGCCTCAAGTGATCTGGCTGCCTCACCCTCTCAAAGTGCTAGGATTACAGGCGTGAGCCACTTCACCCAGCTGTAAACATGTATCTTTTTGAGCCACCTAATTCTACTGAAAGGAACCCCAAGATATGTGCATTCTATGAGGGGCAGTAGGGATAGTCGAGTCTTTTCCTAACTCATAGGGTAAGAATCACCTGAGGGTAAATCAGAGTTACAGATTCCAGGGCTCTGCTGCAAAGACACTGAGTAGGAATCTCCAGAGAAGTGGATGGAGAATCTGGACTTCAAATGTCCTGGACGATTCTTTGGCTTAGGAAGGTTTGCTTTCAGAGGCAGATTTACTGGGTTTAAATTCTTGCTCTGTCACTTTAGCTCCATGATCCTTGGCAAATGACCTATTTAACTTCTCAAAGCCTCAGTTTCTCCATTTGTAAAACTAAGATGCTTCTTTACTCAGGGATCTTGTAAGAATTACATAAACTGATATTAAGTTCAGCTGCCAGCACAGTTCCTAACATGTAGTCAGAGCTTAATTATTATTACTTCCTATCCAACTCTCCTTTAGAACAATTGTGTTTGTTCAAATCCTACCAAGCTTTTAAGGCATTTATGCTGGCCTGTTATGCAAATAAACCAGACTGGCATGCTGGGAGGGAAGTATACAGCAAAAGGCGAGAGCAAAATCCTCCTTGTAGATGCAAACGCTGTTTCTCAAACTGTGATCTACGTATCTGAATCACCTATGGCTCACTTTAAAAATAAATAAAATCAATAGACTCCTGGCTTTCACTCCATACTCATTGAATCAGAAACTCTAGAAGTAGGGACCATGATCAGCTTTTTAAACAAGTATTCTCAGTAATCCTTACAAACCCTAAAGTAGGGCTTTTAACATTCAGAAAGACCTCATTCCAGAGAGAGCCCAGAATTGGTCTCTGACATCCAAATGTCAGTGCCATAATCAGACTCATTTCTCAGCGTCCTTCCTGTTAGTCTACTTTGTTACTCTGGCTCCATTGCCCTTGAATGTTCAAGAGAGGCAGTTGTTCCCTCCAGCTGGAGCGGAAAAGTAATTTGATCCAGCATTTCCTGCTATGCCTTCTGGTCTCCACAACCTTCTTTCATGGTCTCCCTGCACCCCTCTCAGTTGGCAGGGAGGGCCATGACATGTGCGCAACTGTTCAGTTGTGTCATCTCAGGCTGACATTGGTCCTTCTGGGACCATTGGCCAAGAAGACCACCTTTGTTGAAAAGTTGACTAAGCAACATGACCCCTAAAACAAAATGCTGAGAGTACAGCATGTCCCGACGGCTGCTTCCACTTCGTGGAAGTGACAGGTGGTGACTGGATGGAGCCCAGAGATGTCTGAGTATTCAAAGAACAAGTGCCAAATTTTTGTCCCTTCTAGCTTCTCCATTTTCCAATGACAATCTCAGTGTCTGAACACAGGGAGCACCTCAGATTCTAGTTTTGTTCTAATGCAGGGGTGCTCAGCCTATCTGGCAATGGTCTTCTGGAATCCCTGTTGGTTTGAAAACAGGCTCCTATGCCTATGCTCTGGCCAATAGCTGAGAGCAAGTCCAGGCTCAGAGATGGAGCTTTGCCTCTTCCATGGAAGTGTATATTGCTAGGTGTTTAAGGAAGCCTTGTGGGGAGTTTACTAAGAGAGATCAAAGTGGGAGAGGGGCCAAGCTTCTCAGGACTCAGGGCTGAGCCTGAAGTTAATGCTCAGGTTTATACTTCTAAGAGAGTACAAGGGGTTTAAAGGAAGAGAAGGTTCTGCCCTTGTCTGTATTCACAGGTCCCTCTCTCCCTACCCTCTTCAAATGGAGACAGTGATGCATGTCAAACAAAATTGGAATAGTATATTAGTATTCCTTTCTTCCTGGCTTTAATTAAAGGGATCTATGGTGGGTCACTATTATTAAGTCAGGTCTCTATGGCCAGAATGATTCACACAGCTGAAAACACACAAACAAACAAAACCAAAAACCAAACAGAGTTCCCCCTTGCCAAACTGATTTCAGCCAGCCCTCTATGCTGCTCCTCTTTTTTTGGAAACAGTTTCTCCAATGACAATGACTCTCCTATCCAAGAAACACATGTTCTTAAGTCAAATGCTCCAATAAGTTGATGATCCAAGCTTCCTGTGAGTGATTTTGGGTCATGAGAAATGGATTGTCCAAGCATCACCCATTGATGCAGCTGGAGATTTAGCAAGTTTGCCCTAGAAAGTTGTCAAGGAAATCTCAGATGAAGATGGTGTTGCAGGTTGAGTTTCCTAGGACGTGGATTTTTGTGATGGAGTTTGGTGTGTGGGAAGTTTATCTAGGAGTGTCCCTCGGAAGGGAAATGTCATAGAAAGGAAGAGGAATCAGTAGCAGGCAGAATACAGGCCCATGGCTGTCTTAGTTGACTTCATGGCAGCTCTGGAGCTAGGATGGCTCTTCAGAGTTGGCCCGACTTGGGCTAAGATAGAACAGTAATCAGATATGGGCTGCCCCAGGAAGGGGCATAACCTCAGACAAAGTGGCTTTCTGCAGCTGAGGCAGTCCCAGGAAGGGGCTGACAGTGAAGACTTTATGCCAGCAGCACTCCCAATGGCTGAGATTTGTTCAGTAAAGGGGGCCTGGTTGGGGCATCCTTATGCCTGACACAGATGGTGCTCCACGTGCCAATGACACATTCCCATGAGAAACACATGGGTGATTTTGCATCACTCACCACTCTCCATTGGGGATTATCCTCTTATCTCTTTTTTGTTCTTATCTTCTTTAGCTCTGTATCTTATTCTACTTCCTTTCTTCCAAGATAATTCTTTACCTCTAGCTTCTAGCTATGAGAACGCAGAACCGTTACCATCTGTGTTAGCATTCAGTAGCTTCATCCATATTGGACCCTGGCTTGAAGGTTGGCTTTTAAGCACCGATCTGAACCTTTCTGAAGGTTTGGAGCCCTCATCTGAACCTCCTCATTCTTCTTTATGGCCGCAGGAGTACAGATGGTCCCCGACTTACAATGGTTCTGCTTACAATTTTTTGACTTTACAGTGGTGTGAAAACAATATACATCCAGTAGAAACCCTACTTCAGACACCAATACTGGAAGTTTTTCACTTTCAGTGTGGTATTCAATAAATTACATGAGAGGCTGAACACTTTGTTTTAAAGTAGGCTTTGTGCTAGAAGATTTTGCCCAACTATAGGCTAATGTAAGTGTTCTGAGTGCATTTAAGGTAGGTTAGCTATGATGCTCGGTAGGTTAGGTGTATTAAAAGCATTTTCAATTCATGATATTTTCAATTTATGCTGGGTTTATCGGGATATAACCCCATCATAAGTCAAGGAACATTTATGTACTGCATCTGTGCCTTCCTCTGATAAAGTTATTTATGCTTTCGGCATATTTCAGCCTCCTTCTACAAAAAGAGAACATAAAAAACTAGCTTGGATTTTAAATAAGGCAGAAACCCAGAGGCCACATTCTGTCCTTGATGCTTAGCTTCGCACCATTCTCTGGAGAAAGCTCTTATGTCTTTTAGGTTCTGTTGGGATGCTTCTTTACACATGCTTACATGGCCTTGTTCCCAGTCTTTGCCCATTCAAAAAATGAGCTGGCTGTTCATTAAGAGTCATGCAGCTGAGCTCATACCCATGAATTTTTCAGGGTATATTACTGAGTGTCCTTTAATCCCTAAGACTTGTAGATCTTGGAGGGCTGGATCTCTGAACAGAGAGGCCCAGGCTTCCATCCCTGTAGCATCAGCAATGACAGCTGCTTCCCATTTGCTGCTTAGATTCAGCTAAAACTCATCGGAAATCAGATCTGATGATGGCCTCTGTTCTGATGACTACACTAACTTCATCCGATCAGATTTCCAGTGAGTCAGGCTGGTTGCTGAGCCCTTTGTCCTGTTGTTTCCTTTAGACTAGCTTGGGATGGTGGTGCTTCATGAATAATCCAAGCACATTAACCAGCTGCATGCATAAAGGCATTTCCACTGTGTCTTTGCCATGAAATTTTATGTGGTTCTGATGTAATTCGTAAATAACCAAGAAGAGCCAGACCCTGACTTAAAGTATCTAGAAACCTTAGAGAATCCTTTCAGGTTTCCCAAGAGAAGGCATGGTAGTAACTTATCTCTAAATGGTTATAACAGGGATATTTTCCCTGGAGAGTTTTTAATGTCACTGTTGGCTGTATTGCAGGGACAAGGAATATATGGAAATGAAGATAACTTCTCAAAGTGTTTGAAACAAACTTTTATTTCAGTTTCTGGGGTTCTTTTTGGTTTTGGCTATTGCCTTAATCACCAAGTGGTGTGGGTTGAAACCAAAGCCATAATTAAATTGAACCCAATTTGGGGAAAAAACGTTGGGCAACTCTTTGCTTAAACAGAAGCAGGTGGTGCTGGAATGCTTAGTGGAAGTGAGCTGTGAGGAGGAAATGCAGATGTTTTTTTTCATTGAAAACAGTTAAAAATACTTGTGGTCTTTTATGCCTGGCTATGATCAAGATTTTATATATATCTGTGTGTATTTCCCAGTTTCAGGAAAACTGTGATGGAAATGCAATATAGTTTTAATTAGAGAGTGGTCTTTTGTGGTAAGAGAGGATGGGATTTTGTATGTGTGTGTGGTGTTTATTTCCAGGGTTGTTTTAAGTAAAGATGTTCTCCTATTCTAGTAAAGATGTGATTTCACTTATACTCCATTCACGAACTCATCTGTAGAGTAAAGCAATATGTTTTACATAGCTAGCTTTCATAAATGGAATGAAGGATGGATAGGAGGATGTGGCCATGACCCCACTGGCTACGGGGGATGAGAGAGCCAATCTTGTTGACAAGGCAGGCATCCTATTCTTCTCTAATTGCTCAAGAGTTTTCCTTTCAGAGACTGTTCAATGAAACTTTCCCAGTAGAGAAACATGTCTTCAGGCTCAGGAATTAAGATGGGGCCACAGCCCAATTGTGATATGCCAATTTCCCTACAAATATTGTTGCCAGATAAAGTACAGGATGCCAAGTTAAATTTGAATTTCAGAATAAAAATAAATAATTGTTTTAGTGTAAGTATGTCTCGTAATATTTGGGACTAAAAATTATTCATTGTTCACCTGAGATTCAAGTTTAACCAGGCATCTGATATTTTTAGTCATGTGCTGTATAAGGATGTTTTGGTCAGTGATGGACTGCATATACAACAGTGGTCCCATAAGCTTATACTACCATAATTTTACTGTACCTTTTCTATGTTTAGTTATATTTAGATACACAAATACTTACCTTTGTGTTCCAATTGTCTATAGTATTCAGTACGTAACATTCTGTACAGGTTTATAGCCTTGGAGCAACAGGCTTTACCACATAGCCTCTGTGTAGTAGGCTATACTATTTAGGTTTGTGTAGGTATACCCTGATGTTTGCACAATGACAAAATTGCCTAATATCTCAGAACTTATCTCTGATGTTAAGTGACCCATGACTGTATTTGCTAAATCTGGCATTCCTACCTCCAAAAGGCAATATATATATATATATTTTTGAGATGGAGTCTTGCTCTGTTTCCCAGGCTGGAGCTCAATGGTATCATCTGTGCTCACTGCAAGCTCTGCCTCCTAGGTTCAAGCAATTTTCTCGCCTCAGCCTCCTGAGTAGCTGGGATTACAGGCACCCGCTATCATGCCTGGCTAATTTTTGTATTTTTAGTAGAGACGGGGTTTCACCATGTTGGCCAGGATGGTCTTAAACTCCTGACCTCAGGTGATCCACCTGCCCTGGGCTCTCAAAGTGCTGGGATTACTGGTGTGAGCCACCACGCCCAGCCCAAAAGGCAATCGTTCCTCTAATTAAAAGTGAGTCAGATGCATATTGCTGTCTCAGATATTTTGTTGCTATTGTTGTCATTGCTTTTTTTAAATAGACTTTATTTTTTAGAGCAGTTTTAGGTTAACAGTAAAATTAAGCAGAAAGTAGAGTTCCCATATATCTCCTGCTCCCACATGTATATAGCTTCCCCCATTATCAACATCTTGCTTCAAAGTGGTACCTTTGTCATAATTAATAAACCTACATTGTATATCATTAGGACCTGAAATCCATAGTTTAGGGTTCACTCTTGGTATTGTGCATTCTGTGGGTTTCGACAAATGTATGATGACATTTACCTAGCATTATAGCATATAGAGTAGTTTCACTGCCCTAAAAGTCCTCTGTGCTCTGCCTCCAATCACTGATTTTTTTCATCATCTCTGTAGTTTTGCCTTTCCCAGGGTGTTCTATAGTTGAAAGCACGCAGTACATTGCTTTTTCAAACTGGCCTCTCCCACTTAGTGACATGTATTTAAGGCTCCTCCATGTCTTTTCATAGCTTGACAGCTTATTTCTTTTTAGCACTGAAGTATATTTGGATAACAGTACTTTATCAGATATGTGTTTTGCAAAATTCTTCCAGTCTGTAGTTTATCTTCTCATTCTCTTCACAGTATCTTTTGCAGAGCAGACATTTTAAATTTTAATGAAGTCCAGCTTAACCTTAATCTTTCTGGGACTAGTCTCTCTTTTTAAGAGTGAGGTGGCTAGATTAGATGATTTCTAAGACCCAATTTGACTGTATTGTTCTAGTAGAAATATATAATTTCTACAACACTCCAGTGCCATATCATTTCTGATTAACTTGGGAATCTGATTGTGTGGGAAGCTAGGGAAACACCTTCCCCTCAATGGATATGAATATGAATATGGATGGCAGTTGTTTTATCACTTTAGAAACGGCACCATATTTTGAGCAGTTCTTTCATACTTGCTAACTCCATTTGCTCATCCAGTCAACATTTATGTGGTTGTATGGGTTTGAGACACCAGGAAGAATAAGATGAGATGACTGCCTTAGTTCAGTGGGAGCTGGATAAGGATGGGGATAGAGACAAGCACAATGAAAATGTCAGCACAATGTGGTAAGTACTGGACTACAGACAATGGCAGAGTACTCTGAAATGTGGCACATGTGATTGTTTTTAAGAAAATTGTTTTCCTTATTGATGCACATTGAATTGCTTGTGAATTCTGGTATCTGGCCACTGTGATCAGGTATAATCATTAGAATCACATTATTTACTTTTACTGGCTTGGGCATACATGTACACATGAGCTGGTACACACACATACACACACACTGTATTAATCCATTTTCACGCTGCTGATAAAGACATACTTGAGACTAGGCAATTTACAAAAGAAAGGTTTATTGGACTTACAGTTCCACGTGGCTGAGGAGGCCTCACAATCGTGGTGGAAGGTGAAAGGCACGTCTCACATGGTGGCAGACAAGAGAAGAGAGAAGCTTGTTCAGGGGAGCTCCTGTTTTTAAAACCATTAGATCTCATGAGACTTACTCACTATCATGAGAACAGCATGGGAAAGACTTGCCCCCATGATTCAATTACCTCCCCCGGGTCCCTCCCACAACACATGGGAATTCAAGATGAGATTTGGGTGGGGACACAGCCAAATGATATCACACACATATCCACTAGTACAGAGGGAGAACAGTAGAAAAGTCGTGTGTGCAGAAGAAAGGACAGAAAGAAGAGCTGCAATTAAAAACAGTCACCTTTTATCTCCATTTTTTTCTATCTTCTGATGTTACTAAGATAAGAGATTTTAAAAAGTGGTCAAAATATATGAAGTACTTGTTATTTTTAAAGTGTTACTCACACTTACTTAATCCCATCAACTGTCCTGTGCATAGATATTATCATTATTCTCATTTCACAAATGAGAAAATGTAATCAGAAAGGTTTTTTTTCTTGATTGTTTAAAGGTTATGTGTGTGTGTGTTTTATTTATTTTTTGAGATAGGGTCTTGCTATGTTGCCTAGTCTGGTCTTGAATTTCTGGGATCAAGCTATCCTCCTGCCTCAGCCTCTAAAGTAGCTGGAACTACAGGGGTGTGCCACCATGCCCAGCTTTATATATGCATTTCAAATTAAAAATCCATCCACCATTATTAAAATATGATTGGTCCAGGTCTAAGAAATACATTCAGCATTCTATGAAGGCCTCTATTTCCTAAGAAACTAATAATTATAATTTTGTGAAATATTTTCCTATATGATTTCTATGCACTTTTCTATACCCGGCTTCCAGAGAAAATGCACATCTCAAATGCAATGCTTTTATATAAGTCTAGTTCTCATATTTCCCCCAGATCCAACTGAGCAGTTAGTTTTTTCTTTTAGAAAGAATCATAATTATGTGATGCGCATTTTCCCTGGAAGCTGGATCAGTATGTTACTTGAATTAGGTTGCACAAATAAATGAGAAATTACTTTTTATTATTTTTTCAGTTCCTCCTCCTCCTTCTCTCCCTCTCCCTCTCCCTCCTCCTCCTCCTCTTCTTCTTCTTATTCCTCCTCCTCCTCCTCTTCTTGTTCTTCTTCTTCTTCCTCCTCCTCCTCCTCCTCTTCTTCTTCTTCCTTTCAGAGGTGGAACCTTTCTCTGCGGCCCAGCCTGGAGTGCAGTGGCATGATCACAGCTCACTGTAACCTCAAAATCCTAGGCTGAAGTGATCATCCTGCCTCAGCCTCCTCAGTAGCTGGGTCTATAGGCATGTGCTAACACACCTGGATAATTTTTAAAAATTTATTGTAGAGACGAGGTTCTTGCTATGTTGCCCAGGCTGATCTGGAACTTCTGGCCTGAAGTAATCCTTCTCTTTCAGCCCCTAAAAGCACTAGGATTATAGGTACAAGCTACTGTGCTTAACCAGAAATTACTTTTAAAATAACTAGTAGATATGAATGTGAGCATTCTAAACGGATCATTAGATTAATAGCCACTGAGTCTGAGCCATGTTTCCCTGTGACCTGAATAAGAATTATGATAGAAAGCCTTGTAAAGCCTTGACTAGGAGGTGAAGAAGGTAGGGAGTAATTGCAATGGAGGGGATTGCTTGTTCTTGGCAGTAATATTCATCTATGCCATTCATTTAGGATGAAGAATAATGAGGGACAAAGCAAATGTTGGCCGTCTCCTCTGTCATGTATTTGGAAAATTTATCTTGGATTTATTAACCAGATAAATTACTCTCCTGCAAAGTGTAACCATAAATCAACACAGAAAGATTGAGATTGTATCATTTCCTTTGAAATAATAAACCAGAGGTGGTGTGGCAATCCAAGAGCAATTATAACACAATTAAATGTTCAGGTTACTCCCTCCCTCTCATAATTTATGCTTGGGAAAAATATACCTAAAAGTTTATATTTTTTAAGAGAAGTCAGAATTGTTGAGTAGCCAAGAACAACAAAAAAAAGACATTGAAGATTCCCAAGTGGGAAGACTAGCAATTTAATGATTTCTTTCTTCAAAACAAAGATACATGTATAGCAAAACTATGAATTTTTTCTAAAAGTCTAATGAGAAACCATTATTGGTTTGGGCAAAATGATTTAATCTTCAACTAAAAACAGTCTTAGAGTCCCACAGTGTTTGAGTTGGATAGGAAATTAGACATCATTCTCTTCAGTCAAATAATACAGCAAATTATTCGATAAACATTTGTGTTGACTCCTACGAGGTGTATGGTGCTACTTTAGGTACTTTGGGTTAAAAAAAGAAGGAAAATGACACCAAAAGTGCAAGTAACAAGAGAAAAAAATTGATAAATTGAACTTCTTCAAAATTAAAAACTTTTGTGCATCAACCGAAATTATTGAGAAAGTGAAAAGACAACCTATACAGTGGAGGAAATATTTATAAATCCTATATTTGGTAAGAGTGTAGTATCCAGAATATATTTTAAAAAAAACCTCTTATAACTCAACCAAAAAAGACAAATAACTCAATTTAAAAAGGGGCAAAGGACTTGAATAGACATTTCTCCAAAAAAGATGTGCAAATGGCCACTAAGCACATGAAAAGATGGTCAACATGATTAGTCATTAGGGAAATGCAAATCAAAATCACAATGAGATACCACGTCAAACCCACTGAAACGGTTATAATAAAAAAAAGGAGAATAACAAGCATTGGCAAGGATGTGGAGAAACGGGAGCTCTGTGCGTTGCTGCTAGGAATGTAAAATGGTGCAGCTGCTATGGAAAACAGTCTGGCAGTTCCTCAAAAAGTTAAACATAGAATTACAGTAGGACCCAGCACTTCCACACCTTGGTGCATATCCCAAAGAATTGAAAACAGAGACTCAAATAAATAGATGCACACTGGTTCATAGCAGCACTATTCACAATAGCCAAAAGGTGGAAACCACCCAAATGTCCATCAATGGAAGAATGGATTAACAAAGTGTGGTAAATGCATGCAACTGACTATTATTCAGTCCAAAAGGGAGCGAAGTCCCGATTCAGACCATAACATGAGTTAGCCTCAAACAGATGCTGGCCAGGCACGGGGGCTCATGCCTGTAATCCCAGTGCTTTGGGAGGCCGAGGCAGGCGGATCACCTGAGGTCGGGAGTTCAAGACCAGCCCGACCAACATGGAGAAACTCCGTCTCTCCTAAAAATACAAAATTAGCCGGGTGTGTTGGTGCATGCCTGTAATCCCAGCTACTTGGGAGGCTGAGGCAGGAGAATCACTTGAACCCAGGAGGCAGAGGTTGCGGTGAGCTGAGATCACACCACTGCACTCCAGCCTGGGCAACAAGAGTGAAACTGGATCTCAAAACAAGCAAACAAAAAACAAACAAAAAAATTATGCTGAGTGAAATAAGCCACACAGAAAAGATCACATGTTGTATGATTTCATTTATATGAAATATGTGCTAAAAGCAAATCCAAAGAGACAGAAATAAGACTTGTGGTTGCCAGGGGTGGGGGAAGAGATGAAAGGGAAATGACTGCTGATGTGTATGGAAGTTTCTTTTGGGGTGATAAAAATATTTTGAAATTTGGTAAGTGTGGTGGTAGCAGAACATTGTGAATGTACTAAATGACACTGAATTTTACACTTTATAATGGTTAAGTTACATGAACTTTACCTCAATTAAAAAAAAAGAAAAAAGTACAGCCTTCTATGGTGAAAAGGAGGCTGGATTGAGATCAGACTCAGGTTTGCAATTTCGTTTTCCCACCTTCTGTTTGTATGAACCTGGATAAATTATGCAACCACACTCTGGAAAATGCATTATAGGAATCTACAATAGGTGTTGTTTTAACTTCCCTTGGGTGGGCACTTCGATAACATTCAGTGGGCGATTCAGATAATATATGTAAAATGCTTTCCTACCTGGGATCATTATTTTCATGTAAAATAGATATCATCTACTAAGCAAAACTGGAATGATTGCAAAGTAATACCAGTAGGGAAAATGATGCACAAATACCATGGAAGGAAAGAACTGCAAGGGTGAGCTAAGTGAGGTGGGGAGGTACAAGCAGCAAGTCTGGTCAGCTGAAGGTTTCCTGCCGGCCTTTTCATGTTGCTGGGAAGGCAATAACAAACTCTGTGAGTCAAGCAAAGGATCAGGCAATGCGGGGAGAAAAAGGAGAAGAGAGCTTGACTCATCCCTGGAGGGATAAACCACTGCTTTAACTGAGAGCCAGTGCACCCCTGGGAAAGAAGGAGTCGCACCACATGCTAGCTCCTCAGCCAGGGCTGGCCCAAGCCAACTGCTGCCTCAAGGCTGCTTATTCTGTTTATTTTGCAATGTGTAGACGTGCCTAGTTGCCCTGGCCCCTGAGCACAATAGTGATCACAATGCAATTCCTTAGCCTTGCCTCATCATCCTGGATGAACCCAGGCTAGGTGCTCATTGAGAGTTGGTGCTTCCAAGGGAGAGACAGAGAGGGAAGATCCTAGGCGCCCAGCAGGAGTTGTCTGTGCAGGCACATGGGGACCTTGCGCTGCTTCTGCCTTAGTTGTGTGCAACTGCCTTTGTGATTTTATCGTCAGGAGCAAGGACATGGAAAAATCCTTTATTCAGGGGAAACATTCTTTTTACAGTGGCTCAGCAAAAGTCAGTAAAGGCAAATTTACTCTACCAGTGATGGAAAAATATGTTTACCATAGGCAGGTGATATTTAGAGCAAAAATAAACATATGCTCACACACACACATACAGAAATAATCATGTTAATGTTTAGTTTAACAACTATACTGGAATAGAAAGAATGCATTTATCAGCAGTCAATATCTATGGAATAGTCATACAAAGAAAACACATTTTTAAGCTAAAATAGGATAAATTAATACATTTGAAAACTTCAAGCCTTTACTTCATGTGTGTGTGTACTTGTGCACATGGATGTGCTCGGCACAGGCATGCAGGCATGTGAGTTTGTATAAATGCCCTCTGCTAAGGAACCACAGAGCTCTGGCATAGATTTAAATCTGGTCTAGTAACAAAAATGTCCAGCTGCTCTGACAGCTGCTCTGTGATTCAGAGAATTCTTGGTTTCAAGTGGCCCCAGTGTCAAAAGTTAGGATGAGAGGACTGATTTGTCCAACTTTAAATTTGCTGAGCACCAGGAGGTGTCTGTTTCTAGCAGAAATTAAATTTGAACTTCCAGGACTTCTTCAGGATTGTGTCTTTTTGACAAGACATAGCTTCCCATTTGTGAAAAGTGCTTTTTCAAATGTACAAAATAGATGGGTAGCGTATAAATTGACCAGACTTGCACAAAGATGGACTAATATGGAAGCTGTTTCTCAAGGTGTTACTGAGGCTTCTATGATTGCAGTGTGATGATGGGTCTGTTAAACAGCAGTAGAAAACAAAAGCCTGTAGAAAGCACAGATGGTCTTTGGCTGATTGGGAGAAGTAGAGACAAGGCCAGTGTGTTGAGGCTGCAGACACATCTTAACACCTTGGGTCTCAAAGGGTAGAGGAGATGGAATAGGAGGAAGAAGACAGAGAAGAGAGCGAAAGTAGTGTGGCTACTTAGCTGGATGAGAGACACGAAGGTTCAGGAAAAACAAATGGGAAAAACGTTGTTTTTCTCTTATCTAAGACTCTCCTCCTTCCTGCCTCTCACAATGAAAATTAGGAAAAACAGAATCATGAAATAATTTTGAACAATGAAAAACATATTTAAGACAAGTGGTTTACCTGGCCTTTGAATTCCCCAAAAGAATTTTTAAAACAGTTCAATAGGAAAACTCATTTTGAAACATCTTATTTCCATTCATTACATGCCACCATAATGGTAAACAGCACTATTAGAATTTTCCAGTGAGGTACTAGACATATTTCTCTCTCAAGGGAGTACCACATGGTACTGTGGTACAGTGGTACTGTGTGGTACTGTGGTACAGTGGTACTGTGATATAGTGATACTGTGTGGCACTGTGGTACAGTTGCTGCTAGAGGCCAAAGAGCATTGGCACATTTATGGCCTACTAATGTCAATCAATCAACACTTTTCTAGATTGTGGGGAGTCCTGAATTATCCAGTTTGTCTTCATTTTTGTTTTTGAGACAATGTCTCGTTCTGTCACCCAGGCTGGAGTACAGTGGAGGTATCATAGCTCACTTGCATCAGTGAACTCCTGGGCTCTAGCGATCCTCCTGCCTTAGCCTCTTGAGTAGATGGGGCAACAGGTGTGAGCCAGCCACCATGCTGGGCCAATTAATTTTTTTTTGTTTTGTAGAGATGGGAGTCTCACTGTGTTGTTCAGGCTGGTCTCAAACTCGTGGGCTCAAGTGGTCCCCCTACCTCGGTTTCCCAAAATGATAAGAATTACAGGCATGAGCCACTGTGCCCGGCCTATTACCCAGTTATTTTTCACTGGAGTCTCTGCAGATATGAGGTTGTCAAGGGAACCACCATAAGATAAAAATATTCATTAATGAATTGGCCACTTAAAGCATCAGTCCTTCCTCCAGCAAACCTTCCCCTTTAGAGTAGTCAATTCTGCTGCCAGTTGCCAGATGCCATAAACATAACACAAAGTAAATACAGCGCAAGGGCCAGGAAAGAACAGTCCCTCTGTTGAGAACAAGGAAGATGAACCTGTCACACAGCCTAACCAGTCCTTACCCTGATGCGGGGGTGATGATGATTCTGGCAAGGGCATAGCTTCTTAAGGGCTTGAAAACCAGGGCAGCTTCCTTTACCGGCGGGGAAGCTGCTGCAGTCCCTGCTCTGAGCAGCTCTTGGTCTCTCCTGTGCTGTGTCCTTTGCTGTGTCACATCACTATCATGCATGTGACAACTATGCACATGTGAAGAGATGATCCTGTCTGTGTGAGGGAGAAGACAGCACTTAAAAAGCAAGAAGAATGGCAATCACATCGAACCCGTGGAGTATATCAATAGTAAAATATAGAAAATACAGACAGAAGGAAGTTGTGTGTTTTGCTGCCTGTCGGTATAAGCAGTGCAGTGCCCTGAGTTTCCCACAGGCCAGACTTAAGCCATCATGACGACAGAGGATTGGGTGACTGCCGTAAGTCTGTAGGGGCTGAAAAAGCAAGCCCTCTTTCTTTAGTCTATTTTCAAAAGGAGCAGGGAAGGATGAACTTTGATGCGCTTATTTGAGTAAGAGGCAAGGAAATTCTATAAGAAAAAGTTGCAGTGAAGAATTGTAAAATGCCCGAGGTGTAACATGAAACACCTCAGCTGTTAGGATGACCTCCGCATTCAACCTTGGCACTTCCTTGGGATGCCAACCTCCTTGGTCCCCATGGCATCCAAATCAGCCAGTTCATTTTGGTCAAAATTCCTCTCCAACTATCCCAAGTTCAGTGAAAATCTCAGTGGACTTTTGTTAAAGAACAGAAGAAAGCAAAGTAAATGGCCTGACTGAGTCACTAGAAGAATTTTGGCAAATTATTTGTGCTCCCCCAAGTCTTATTGAGTTTAAACCTAAGGCAGAAGTTTTTGAAAGGTTGGTATAAAGCAGAGAGAGCCTGTGATAATGAGAAGACACTGTTACTACATTCTTTTGATAATACAAAGCAATTTTTGGATAACACAAAGGAGTTGGTGTTGAGAGGTTACATTGAAAGGTAGCAGATATTGTGCCTCAGGGTCTGATCTAGCCAAGCTCTCTGGGATCCTCTGAGCATACGACGGGCAGTATTCACTATCTCACTGTTCTTTCTTCTTGCTTTGTTCAGTAGGATGGGAAAGAAGTTGGTTTGTATAGAACAGCCACAGATAAATGAGAAATTAGGTGCTTTCCTTATCGGCTCAATCCCATGGATGAAACTACCACAGAAAAGACAATGGTCCTCTTTTAACCTCCACATTGGTGGTTTCCTATGCTCTCATACTTCTGTCAGCTTATCATAAACTGGCAAACCTCAGCATGTATAGGTTAGATTTTTAAAGCTCACTAGTGTACAGTTTCATGCAAAGATATATTATGTTTCAACACATTTCCGTAAGAAGTTAATGTACACAACAGAATCATTTTACAAGCAAACTACACCTCT
Source organism: Pongo abelii (assembly GCF_028885655.2). Classification (NCBI taxonomy): domain Eukaryota; kingdom Metazoa; phylum Chordata; class Mammalia; order Primates; family Hominidae; genus Pongo; species Pongo abelii. The sequence continues at coordinate 77,054,326 of NC_071998.2, forward strand.
TTCTCTCCCCTTTGGTTCTGCAGGAGAAGTGAGGAAAGATGGTGGAAACTTTCACGGTAATAACTTTTGTCCTGCCTCATATAATGTATTTTCTTTTCTTTTTTTCTTTCTTTCTTTTTTTTTTGAGATGGAGTTTCACTCTTGTTGCCCAGGCTGGAGTGCAATGGCGCTATCTCGGCTCACCACAAACTCCATCTCCCAGGTTCAAGCGATTCTCCTGCCTCAGCCTTCCTGAGTAGCTGGAATTACAGGCATGTGCCACCATGCCCTGCTAATTTTGTATTTTTAGTAAAGACGGGGTTTCTCCATGTTGGTCAGGCTGGTCTCGAACTCCTGACCTCAGGTGATCTGACCTCCTCGGCCTTCCAAAGTGCTGAGATTACAGGTGTGAGCCACTGTGCCTGACCAATATATTTTATTGTCCAAAACATATCGAGAGACTTTAGCTTTCAATGGGAATTTAAAAAAGCAAGTTGCTTCCATTGCAATATTTCCTCACCTATTCCTATCACTTGCCAAGCAACAGCCTAGTGCAGGATGTTTCTTTGTTTTATGGCTGCAAATTTTCTGAAAATTTTACATTTCTCCAAAGGACATATGAGGACAATGGATGAGATTCGCTCAGTGAGGAAAGGAGAGGATATGGCTCGATGTTATAGCAGAGTACTCATTACTATGTCTTCCATGCATTTCTGTGTCCTTAAGCACCTAGCACAATGCCCAGTATGATTGCAGGTTCAATAAATGCCCACTGGATTAAACCAACATCAAAGATGTTCTCTTTGGCCAGCAACATGATGCTGTCTTTTGTTACAGCCAACTTGAGAGGGTGGGCTGGGATTACTGATGCCACTCCTTAAACAGATTCTAAAGTTAGATTGGAGATATGTTTTAGTCAATAACAGTGCAAAGCATGTAAATTAGAAGTCGGTTTATCCTGTAGCTGATGGAGAAAAGGGTGGAAGTTCTGGAAAAGGGTAGGGAATGAATATTTTTTATTGAACACCTGATAATGTACCAGACAATGTGATCTCCAGAAGTACAGATGAGACAGACATTGTTTCTTGTAATCCTCTAAAGCACAGAGGAATAGATGTTATTCCCATTTCCAAGATAAGGAAACTGAGGTTTAGGGAAGCTTATGACTCACACAGAATCTCAGTTAATACATGTCAGAGCCAGGATTCTAACCCAGGTCTGTCTAACTCCAAAATTGATGCTTCTTCCCCCAATGGAAAACACTCCCTTCATTCCTTTTAAATTCAGGAAGATATTAATGCTATTGACATGGCAGAGTCTTCTGAATAGTAGGACATGTCTCTGTGAGAGCCATGGTTAGATGTGCTGGGTGCAGGAAGAGAAGTCAAGGAGTCACCACTCTGGGGGATGGGAGGGATGCTGCCCTGCTCTCCCTTAGGAGCTACAGAGTCAAAGCACTGAACAGGAGCTTGGCACAGAGCAGTGCTTAGAGGCAAGGAAAGCCTACAGCACGTGGGAAAGGGGCAGGTATGGGACACAGAGAGAAGTCAGGTCCTTCTATGCTGGGATTCCTTCCTCTTTGAGAGGTTATGGCTTGCTAAGCCAACACAGACACATGTAGTGTCATGGAGCAGGAAGGGATTGGGATGGACCTAGCTACCTAGGTCTTTTCCCCTTTAGATTATATTGATTTCATGACCCTGTGGTTTGCATTTATTTTTTAAGGAACACCGAACTCAACAGGAATAAGTTCTTTTAGCCTACTTTAGCAAAAACCCATCTTTTAAAGTGTTAAAAAAAATGGAACTGTAGTAAAATAGAAAATAATTTTGCTTAGTAAAATATGAAGCCCTTTCAGGGCAGATCCAAACACTGGGGAGAAAATACGGGACAGGAAAAAATATGAAAATTAACAAATAAACAACAGTGTCTATCTCTCTCTATGAATGACAGGATTTCTGGAGTCATTTTTATTTCTCTCTGACTTCAGACTGGAATAATTAGAAGAAGAGAGATCAAAATCAGTTTCTGGCAAACAGGAAACCATTTCAAACAGAGTTGAAATGTGAAATGACTTAGGAGTCTAGACTTTATGTTCTCATCACCGGGTTGTAAACATGAGGTGGCTCAGTGGAGGAGTGACTTCCCAGACAGGGAAAGCAAGATTTTCAGAGAGAAACACCCCAGAGATGAAGAAGCTTTCATCTTCTATTTTTTTCTTCTTACGTGTTTTATTACTGTGTATACCACTGGGTGACATGACTCAGACTGTAAACATATTGGAGAGACAGGAGGTGGTTTAAAAAAAAAAATACTGCCTTTTATATCACAGGAAGTGATTTAAAAAGGTGGGCACGCCAGATTTATGTGTGTGTTATGGTGATGCTACTTTTTTGTCACCGGAGGAAATTATTTTATGAGGCTTCATTTGGTTTTATGAGGAAAATTGGCCTCAGAGGAGAAAGTGAGTGTTGTATTCTCTAGTGGAGCTGGATTAGCCATGGTATCTTGGTCTCAGTTTCATGAAACCTTTAGAATCTGTGCCCTAGATAAAAAGAGATGACAAGCTACCTCATAGGTGGCATCTCAGGGATAAAATGGGCACGGTACTGCATTGGGAGCCATGGGTGATGCGTGTGAGGCAGCTCTCCATATGGTGAGATGAGGGAGGTCATGTTAGTCTTTTTCCAAGGAGTGTGAACAAATGGCAAAACTGGCTGCTTTGAGCTTCACCATATGTGTAACTGTACTGACTTTCAGTAAAGATTCTAGTGAGAGCTGAAATCATCTATGAGCTTAAACAGAAAAGAAAAAAAAAAGACGTAAGAGAAGAGGAGAGCCAAATGTTAATCCTGTATCGGTGCCTCTGTGTGGTCTGTTTTTCTGCCTGTGAGCAACTCCCCAACCAAATCTAGGCTTGACTGGAAGGGCTGGACTTTGCCAGAAAATTCTTTAAAAAGATAAGAAAAAGTAAAAAATAAGTAAGAATGAAGAGGAATGAAAACGTGAAACTTTTGGTTCAATATCAAAACTAAAGTTAAATAACCAGTTGCACACAGTTGGTAATATTTCCTAGTTTAGAGGCCACAGCAAGGACTTCTTGGGGATTTGTTCTCTCCAGGTCTTCTGATGTTCTGTATCATCTATTTGTTTTCTCGTTCATTCATTCGTTCATTCATTGATTCATGGGTCCTAAAAGGAACACAGGATCAATTTGCAACAAACCCAGTCCCCAAATATTTCAATTTTTTTCTGTCTACAAGACTCACCTTACTTTATTTTGTTTTCAATTGACAAATAATAATGGTGTATATTTATGGGGTGCAATGTGATATTTTACACATTACAGAAAGATTCAATATGGATAATTAACCTGATATCCCTCACCTTACCAACTCTCTTTTTTTTGTGGGGAGAATGTTAAAAATCCATTTTTAAGCAATTTTGTGATATATAATACATTATTATCAGCTGTGGTCACCATGTAGTGCAATAGATGACTAAAACTTATTTTTCCAGTACTGACATTTTGCATTCTTTGATCAACATTTTCTTTTCCCTCATTCTTCCAACTCTGTCGATCTCTGGTAACTACCTTTCTCCTCTCTCTTTCTATGACATGGACTTTTTTTAGATTCCATATATAAAAGGGATCATACTATATATGTCTTTCTGTGCCTGGCTTAGCCTAATGTCCTCCAGTTCCATCTGCATTGTCAAGAATGACAGAATTTCTTTCTTTTTAAAGGCTGTATAGTATTCCATTGTGTATAGACACAACAGTTTCTTTATCCATTGATGAACACTTGGGTTGCTTCCATATCTTGACTATTGTAAATAATGCTGAAATGAACTGGGAGTGCAGATAGCTCTTCAACATACATATTTCAATTCTTTTGGCTATATATCCAGAAGTGGGGTTATTGTCTTATATGGTAATTCTACATTTAGTTTTTTGAGGAACCTCTGTATTAGTTCATTTTCATACTGCTGTAAAGAACTGCCTGAGACTGGGTAATTTATAAAGGACAGACGTTTAATTGACTCACAGTTCAGCATGTCTGGGGAGGCCTCAGGATACTTAGAATCATGGCAGAAGGCAAAGGGGAAGTAAAGAACCTTCTTCACAAGGTGGCAGGAAGGAGAAGTGCTGAGTGAAAGGGGAAGAGCCCCTTATAAAACCATCAGATCTCATGAGAACTCACACATTATCATGAGAATAGCATGGGGGAAACCACTCTCATGATGCAATTACTCCACCTGGTCTCTCCATTGACATGTGGGGATTATGGGGATTACAATTCAAGATGAGATTTGGGTGGGGAAATGAAGCCTAACCATATCATTTCACCCCTGACACCTCCTAAATCTCATGTCCCTTTCACATTTCAGAACCTATCATGCCTCCCCAACAGTCCCCCAAAGTCTTAATTTTTTCTGGCATTAACCCAAAAGTCCAAGCCCAAAGTTTCATCTGAGACAAGGCAAGTCCCTTTTGCCTATGAATCTGTAAAATCAAAAGCACGTTAGTTACTTCCTAGATACAATGGGGGTACAGGCATTGGTAAATACACCCACTCCAAATGGGATAAATTGGCCAAAACAAAGAGGCTACAGGCCCGATGCAAGTCCAAAACCCATCAGGGCAGTGAAATATTAAAGCTCCAAAATGATCTCCTTTGACTCCATGTCTCACATCCAGGGCATGCTGATGCAAGAAGTGGGCTCCCAAGGCCTTGGGAAGCTCCTCCCCTGGGCTTTGTAGGGTACAGTCCCCTCTCTTTGCTAAAGCATAGTGAGTCACCTTCGCTCCAATTCCCCGTAAGTTTCTTGTCTCCATCTGAGACCACCTCAGCCTGGAGTTCATTGTCCACTTAGTCAAAGCCATTCCACAAGTCTCTATGAAGTTGCAAACTTTTCCACATTTTTCTGTCTTCTTCTGAGTCCTCCAAACAGTTCCAACCTCTGCCTGTTATCCAGTTCCAAAGTTGCTCCCACATTTTCAGGTATCTTTATAGCAGCGGCCCACTACCTTCGTACCAATTTACTGTATTTACTATGTTAGTCTGTTTTCATACTGCTATACAGAACTGCTCGAGACTGGGTAATTTATAAAGGAAGGAGGTTTAATTGACTCACAGTTTAGCATAGCTGGGGAGGCCTCAGGACACTTACAATTATGGCAGAAGACAAAGGGGAAGCAAGGCACCCTTCTTCACAAGATGGCAGGAAGGAGAAGTGCTGAGTGAAGGGGAAAGAGCTCCATATAAAACCATGAGATCTTGTGAGAACTCACTCACTATCATGAGAACAGCTTGGGGGAAACTGTCCGCATGATTCAATTACCTCCACCTGGTCTCTGCCTTGACACATGGGGATTACAGGGATTACAATTCAAGATGAGATTTGAGTGGGGACACAGAGTCTAACCATATCAACCTTCATACTATTTTCCAAAATGGCTGTACTAATTTACATTCCCACCAGTGGTATGCAGGGTCCCCTTTTCTCCACATCCTCACCAATACTTATCATTTGTCTTTTTGATAATAGCTATTCCAAAAGGTAGGAGGTGATATCTAATTGCAATTTTAATTCACATTTCTCTGATGATTAGAGATGTTGAACATTTTTCATATATCTGTTTGCTATTTGTATTTCTTTTGAGAAATGTCTGTTCAACTCCTTTGTCCATTTTTCTAAAAAATTGGGTTATTTTCTTGCTATTGAGTTGTTTGAGTTCTTATGTATTTTGGATATTAGCCCCTTATCAGATGTATGGTTTACAAATATTTTTCCCATTCTGAGTTGTCTCTTCACTATGTTAATTGTTTTCTTCTCTTAATGTATTTTCATTTTAAGAGTATGACCATGGATAAATGTCATAGTCTTAAATATGGCATCATAGATAGAAGACCAAAGCTCTAGCATCTCCTTATTGGGGCCGAGTGAATCAATGCATCATCGTCTTTATGTAAGTCCATAGTGACCAAAGTGAAGTGAAATTTTGAGAGAATTTGGGTCCTGTGTTTTTCTCTATTATAATCTTGTAAATGTTCTATATCTTTTTCATTATTCATAGTTAATACAATCATTTAGAGAAGAGTGAGAATAAAGGATAGAGAAAACAACTCAGGCGGTGAGAAAGAATTACTAGAAAAATTCTAATGTCTAATTTTATTGATTCCTTTATATTATCTCTATGCTTTTATAAATATAGTCTCTATCGGTTGCATGCATTACCTCTATTTATTTGCAAATCTCTTCCTCTTACATTAACCCTGTATGGTAGATATAAGGGACTCACTAGATCAAGACCACATAGCCAGGACATACAGGGTGGGATTTAACCAGCTCCCAGGCTCTTTCCAATACTTGATGATGCCCTACCATCCTAGAGGGACTCTTTGTGATTACAGGTAGAGACCAGTCTCTTGGTTTTTCAATTAGCTTTTTCCAAAACTTAAAAAAAAAAAAAAAAGAAAACATTGCTTACCTGCAAATTGATTCATAACTTATTGATTGCTGTGATCTTTGAATCAGTATTTCCAAAACATATTCCATGGGGTGTTAGTATGCATTTAAAAAAGATTCTGTGGGCAAACAAATGTGATAATTGCTGTGTCAAGCAAATCCAAATTTTGTACAATGGGACATCTCAGAGATTTTGATATCCTAATATACATCTTGAAACACTGCAGATTATTGGTGGTAGAAGGTACGGTTTGCTTCCCAGATGCATTTATTCATTGTCTTAGATTGGGTTTCCTGAAAACAGAAACTGTGATGGAGAATTGCATGAAGAATATTTACTGGGGAATGTCCTTGGGAAGTTATGTCTGTGTGGAAGCGAGGAAGGCAAGATTGGGCAGAGGTAGAAGCTGAGCTGCCGCACAGCTGCAATGGGGTCCTCCACTGATGCTACCAGGAGCTCTAGAACTGGGATGGGGACTTCAGGGTGTTCTGAATTTGGGCAAGGAGGCTGGGCTTTTGTATTCCTGCATAAGCATCACTGGCTGCTGGTTGCCCCCTCTTTGAAGCTGTTCCCTATGCTGAAGGCAATTCCAAGACAGGGGTGCTGCTGTGGGTCTCAACAGCTGGGGGATGGGTGCATCAGTCCTGAAGAGGGAATCTGGGCAAAATACCCTGGCATCATCTCCTGCAAACACAGAACATTTTTTTCATGAACAATTTCATGGAACAATGCTGTATGGAGCATCCTTTGGGAAATTCTGCCTTTGGCACTCTACTCCAAATGTGATCAACACTCCAGCCCTCTAAAGGAAGAAATTATACTCTTGACTCTAACAGCAGTGATCAAAGCAATGCTAACTTGTGTTAGCAGTGGCAAATCTGTACAGGTCTGCAGCAAACTCAATTCTTGCCGCCTCAGAAGAAAGAATTTGACTGAGGGGCCTAAGGCAGAAGGAGAGACGAAGGCAAGTTTTAGAGCAGAAGTGAAAGTTTATTAAAAAGTTTTAGAGCGGAAATGAAAGGAAGTAAAGTACACTTGGAAGAGGGCCAAGCGGGAGACTTGGGAGATCAAGTGTGCAGTTTGACCTTGTGACTTAGGGTTTTATACATTGGCATACTTCTGGGGTCTTGTGTCCCTTCTCTCATGATTCTTCCCTTGAGGTAGGCCATCTGCATGAGCAATGGCCTGCCAGCACTTGGGAGGGGAGCATGTGTAGAGTGTTTACTGGAGTTGTGCACATGCTCACTTGAGGCTTTCTTCCCTTACCAGTCAAATCTTCCTAGAAGGTCATATGCCAGTTAAACTCTGCCATTTTGCTTCTTAATGTGCATACTTGACCCATGTAATGAGACCCAATAGGATCTCATTTCGCCCAACTCCTGAGATCTTATTGGGAAGCTGCTGATAATCAGTTTCAGGTGTTTCCATGCATTGGGAGACTGCCTTTCCCTGGTGCTGGCTGTGACCAATTATTATTTAAGAGAGACAGGTAACAGCTGCATGACCATCACCTGATGGTCACCTGACATTCCTGGTTTGGGGTGGGGTCTTGGGGGAACCCTCTCCTACCCTGCTCATGCCTGACTAGCTGTAACACTTGGGGCTTGGAATTTTCTCCATTGCCATTTTAACAGATTATTCTTCTGCTAATATAAGAAGAAGCTAAGTAGAGTTATGATACATGAGGCAAGAGAAGAGGCACAAGATGCCGCAATTCCTCCTATATTAGGCTTGCTCATGCCCTCTTCTTTCACATCCAGTTTGTCAATAACTTGTAATATCTTCTATGTCAATAATACAAAGACATTCCAACTCCCCCCTTGTCCTCCCTTTTGGCCCCCATACACCCTTGACACTTTTGAGGCAGATGAGATGAGGGAATTTAATTCTTTGATAATTTTCTCAATTTCTGCTATGGCTTTTGATTGATTTATATTTTCTGCACATTTTCTCTGTCATTCTTGGCCATTTCTATTTCATCTAAAAGTTATCCATATTATCTAGGCAAGGTCCCAATAGAGAACCTCAAAAGGGTCAATGGAAGAGAGTTTAATAAAATGACAATTCACAAAATTGTGGGCAGGATGAAGGGAAGTCAACCTGGGAAGGTGTTATCTGCTGGGAAGAGGAGAGTAAACTGTTTTGGGAACCTAGGAGAACAGCTGCAGGAGAGGATTTCCAGGGGAGCTGTGCCCTTGCATAGAGTGAAGGAGTCGTCCACAGCAGCTCACTGGGAGGGGACTGGGAAACAGTCCCTCCCTGCTTGTTGCTCCCCTGTCACACCTTCCCTTTGGCTGAACCCGAAGCAACTGGAAACCAGAGGGGTTGATGTGGCCCATATAGTTCAACCTGACACACAGCACGCAGGACAAGGGCAGAGGGAGGGTCAAACGGGCAAAAGAAAAATCCTGTCACCTAGGTCTTCGTAGACAGCTGATTTACATACAGCTAAGTAAGGGCTCTCATAGTCTTTTTAGTTTCCTCTATATCTGTAGTTATTTTCTGATTTTGTTTTTCTCTTTTAAAAAGTTTGTTTACCTGATGATTTACTTCTTCCTTGCACTTTCTTTTCTTTCTCTTTTTTCTCTCTTTTTCTCTTTCTTTCTAAATTAAGGAATTATTAATATATCTTCATGCTTTTAATTAGCTTATCTTTTTTATTATTTTATAATTCATAAATTTCTGCTTTTATCTTTTTCGAGCCGCCTCTGTGATACTTAAATTCATTGCTTTCTACTTATGATAAATACCTTTCTTTTTCTTTTTTCTTATCTTCTATTCTATTCTCTCAAGATTTCTCTATATTTCTGTGATGGTTAATATTAAGTGTCAAATTGATTGGACTGAAGTTTTCAAAGTATTGTTTCTGGGTGTTTCTGGGTGTTGCCAGAAGAGATTTAACATTTGAATCAGTGGAATGGGAGAGGAAGACCCACCTTCAGGAAGACCCACCCATAAAGTGGGTGGGCACCATCCAATCGGCTGCCAGTGAAGCCAGAAAAAGCAGGCAGAAGAAGGTGGAAGAAGCTGATTTGCTGAGTCTTCTGGCCTTCATCTTTCTCCCGTGTTGGATGCTTCCTGCCTTCTAACATCAGATTGCAAGTTCTTCTGCTATTGGACTCTTGGACTTACACCAGTGGTTTGCCAGGGGTTCTCAGACCCTTGGCCACAGGCTGAAGGCTGCACTCGCAGCCTCCTTACTTTTGAGGTTTTGGGACTTGGACTGAGTCACTACTGGCTTCCTTGCTCCTCAACTTGCAGACGGCCTATCATGGGACTTTACCTTGTGATCATGTGAGTCAATTTTCCTTAATAAACTCCCTTTCATATATACACCTATCCTATTAGTTCTGTCCTTCTAGAGAACCCTAACTAATACAATTTCCCTCTACTCTCTACCAGTTTGGAGGTAATACTTTATCATTTCAGTCTTTATTGGTTATCTTTACACTTATAAATTTTATTTGTATTTTTAATAAAGTTTTTATTCTGCAATAATTTGATTTACAGAAGAGTTACAAATATAGAATAGAAAGTTTTTTCTACCTCTCACCATTTTCTATAATGTTAACATCTTATTTACCATGACATCTTATACATTGATACCATGTCGCATTTGTGGAAAACAAAAACAATCACCCACAACACTGATGCATTAGCATTACTATTAATTAAACTGCAGATGATCTCTGGATTTTACAAGTTTTTCCACTAGTGACTTTTTCTGTTCCAAGATTCACTACAGGATACCACATTGTATTTAGTACCCTTAAATTTTAATATACATCTTTGTTAAGATCTATTGGGTCTAGCCTCTGTTTGAACAATACAATAAAGATCTTAATCTTGCCATCCCCCAATGGTTCGCATGTTATTTTTGTTAAGTACTTTAAATCCATCTAGGTGTAAACTATTCTAAGTGACTCATTAAATTTGCTATTAATTTTACAGCTAACATTTATTTAGATTTAAATTTTAAGCACCATATTGGTGGATCCTCGGCTCCTGTATTTGCATCTTTCCTTTGGCATAAGCTGTCCTCTCACTACACACATCCTTTTTTTTTTTTTGAGATGGAGTTTTGCTCTTGTTCCCCAGGCTGGAGTGCAGTGGGGGCCATCTTGGCTCACCACAACCTCCGCCTACTGGGTTCAAGTGATTCTCCTGCCTCAGCCTCCTGAGTAGCTGGGTTTACAGACATGCACCACCACGCCTGGCTAATTTTGTATTTTTAGTAGAGATGGGGTTTCTCCATGTTGGTCAAGCCGGTCTCGAACTCCTGACCTCAGGTGATCTGCCTGCCTCGGCCTCCCAGAATGCTGGGATTACAGGCATGAGCCATTGCATCCTGCCAGCACATCCTTTTAAGTGTTTTTCAGTGCAGGTCTGTGAATTATAAATTATGTCAGCATTTATCTGGCCGAAATGTCTTTCTGTGTTCTTGGTTAAAGAATAAAGTAGAAAATTTCAGCTGGGTGCAGTTACTCATGCCTGTAATCCTAGCACTTTTAGAGGACGAGGTGGGTGGATCACCTGGGGTCAGGAGTTCGAGACCAACATGGAGAAGTCCCATCTGTACTAAAAATACAAAATTTGCCAGGTGTGGTGGGCATCTGTAATCCCAGCTACTCCGGAGGCTGAGGCAGGAGAATCGCTTCAACCTGGGAGGCGGAGGCTGCAGTGAGCTGAGATAGCTCCACTGCACTCCAGCCTGGGCAACAAAGCAAGCCTCCATCTCAAAAAAAAAAAAAAAAAATTATCTGACTATAGAATTTTAGGGTGAACACTTCTGTCTCTCAGGATTTTCACAGTATTCTACTGTCTCATGGCTTCTATTGCGACAGTTTAATTATGTTAGTTATTCTTCATTTTCTCTTTGTAGGTAATCTCTCTTTTCTCTTTAGTTGCTTTAAATAATTTCTCTTTAACATTGGTGTTTTGCAGTTTTAATGTACTGTTCTAGGTGTTGGTTTTATTTATTCTGCTTAGGATTTATGCTTATTAAATCTGGGGATGCATGTCTTTCATCTATGTGAGAAAGCTCTTGGATATTATTTCTTTGAATATTGTCTCTATTCCTACTAGTCATGTGTTGGACCAACTCAATTATCCTCTATGTTTCTTAACTTGTTTTATATTTTATATGTCATTATTTTTCTGTATTGTATTCTGGATAATTTTTTCAAATTTGTCTTACATAATCTGCTGTTTAAACTGCACATTCACTTTTTAATTTTAATAAAAACATTTTCCATTTATAGAAGTTTCATGTGGTTCTTTTTTATATCTGCCTGTTCACTTAGACTTCATTTCATGGAATCTAATTCTTTCCTTATATTTTTAATACTTCAAACCCACTTCCTTTATAGTTTATATAACATTGCTTTTCTGTTATCTGAAGCCCTTGATGAGTTAATCATCCTGCTCCGTCTACTACTTTTCATCCTTGGCGGATTGTTTTCTCAAGCACTTTGTAAGTCTTAATGGAAGATGAGTTTCAAAGAGCTTTTGCTTTATGTTTCTTTGTTAATTTCTTGGCTTGGACTTGAGACTATGTATCCCATGTGCATAGTTAAAATAAAAAATTTAAACTAGAGCAAGATACTGGCACAGAGGATTTTTTTGCCCATTTGAACCATTACAGATATAAGCTTCCTGGTAATTTTGCTGGGCTAGTGGGGTCATTGAAGTTCGCATATCTTTCTTTCACTGGGTTGCAGCCCTTTGAGACTGTCAACTTTTGTGGTGGTCTCAGCTTCAGCTCCCTATCTTAGGCATCCAAAGACCTCATGTACTGATGTATATTTTTGCAAACCCGAATACTAGCTACTCTCAACCCAGCACCCTCCCCTTTCTTCCCCGTCCCTTGAGGCAGATGTCATATCCACTTTAGCTTACTGCTCTGACTCCCTGCGTTGTCATCCTGCTAGTTCCCTCCCCAATGAGTTAAATAATCACTGACATGTGCTTACTTTGTATTTGTATGAGAGTCATGTCTGTTGAACTTAAAAAAAATTGGTATTGTATCATTTATTACATAAGGATTTGACTCAACTCTTAAAAGAGAGCTCTCAAGATTTAGTCTTTTGTTTGACTTGACATCCAACCTCAGAACCACCAAATTATTAACATCACCTTGCCCTCATCCAAGTTTGACTTCAATTATAACATTTCAATGCCTAGAATAATTTCTACCTCCTTTAGTCTTTCCTGTAGCAGTGCCCCTTGGAACATGTTTATATCAGGATATTTTCCCTCTTCCTTTATTCATTTACTATTTTTTCCTTCATTTGTTGAACGAGATTGGAAAGTAAGCTCCTTCTCTGTCTTACATGTGGTTCAACCAACAGAGCCCATTATAGTATGTGGCACACAGTAATAAACAAGTAATAAATTTTGGTCAAATAGATAAATTAATGAATAGATGTGATCCATAATGCCAGACTTTTTCATGTGCAAATCAGTGAAATAGTGGCTGTTCTCAAGGACAGAGAGGAGAGAGACTTGCAAGCACTGAGTTCTAATTAAGGGATGCTATAATAGAGGAGCAGGTAAAGTATCATCACTGTAGATGAAAGGCTTCATGGAGAAGACGGCACTTGAGTTGAGTCTTGAAAGATGAGTAGAATTGGAGTAAAAGTATGACAGGCAAGGAAAAAGGCATAAGCAGATGCACAGACAGATGGAATCACTCCAGGGAGTGTATGGACCTAGGGCCCCAGTGGCTGCTCTCTGAAATACATACTGGCTTTCTCCAAGGCCACATGTATTTCCCACAGCCAGCTCCTGGCCAGTGACAGAGTGAGACAGGGATACTAAGACTGGCCCATTCCTGGGAGCCATGGAACTTTTTTGTTGGCTGTCATTGTTCGCCAAAGGCCTTGCTGCAACTGTCTTAGATTCTCCAGTAGTCAGACATTTCTAGCAGACTTTCCCATCCCTCTCTCCTTCACTTGGGGGTCAAACTGCCATCACAGCCTCGGTTCTTCCAGCCTTCTCCAACTCATTTTGTCTTCCACAAGTATTAGCCCTAATCAAATCTACACATTTTTAATCCTATTTTTGTGCTAACCTCCTGGCCATTCCAAATTATCACATATCACCTGTATCTTCTGCAGAGAGCAGATAGAAAAAGACACTGCATAGATTTATCTTGTCAAGGGCTTTTGATACCACTCTCAAGTTTGAGGCTTAGGCAGAGGGAGTGCTAGTGAAGATTTTAGAGGAAGTGAGATCTGGCTTGTATTTTAAGAAGATGATCATGGTAAAGGCAGGAAGGGTGGATGTATTAGTCTGTTCTCATGCTGCTAATAAAGACATACCCAAGACTGGATAATCTGTAATTTGTAAGGGAAAGAGGTTTAATTGACTCAAATTCTACATGGCTAGAGAGGCCTTGCAATCATGGCAGAAAACAAAGAAGAATCAAGGCACGTCTTACATGGCAGCAGGCAAGAGAGAGCTTGTGTGGGGGCACTCCCATTTATATAGCCATCAGATCTCATGACACTTATTCACTACCATGAGAACAGTATGGGGGAAACTGCCCCCATGATCCAATTATCTCCACCTGGCCCTGCTTTTGACACGTGGGGATTATTACAATTCAAAGTGAGATTTGGGTGGGGACACAGCCAAACCATGTCAGTGGATTTCTGGGAAGCTGTTACAGTGACCTGGATGAGGCTTGATGGGGTTGAGATGTGTAGGAACAGTGAAGAAGTTGGCCTGACTTCACAGCTCCTGCAGAAGACAGAGCATGGCGGGTGTGAAATTTTACCTTCTCTCATTTATGGAAAAGAAAGTAACCCCTATGTTGTTAGAAAGGGCCTTAAATGTGAAATGTTACAGAAAAAAAAATCACACTGGGCTCCCTCCACTTTTACATCCAGGCATGGCCTCACCTACAGAGTGTGCCTGAAAAGCAACAACAACGGTTTGTGCCTCTGTCTCTGGCCTTTTTTTTTTTTTCCAAAGAGCAACTGAAAATGGAAAAGACCATTTCCACTTCCGTGATTTTCTCTGTCTGGGGTCTCTGGGGAAACTGTCCGGAAAACAAATCCCCCAAAGGCTCCTTGTGTTTTGTGAACCCAAATAGGGTGTGATGTGGTGCAAGAGAGTCCAATGAGGGAGGCTCTCACAGGTCTCTGGAGGATAGCATAGAAGTTCTGCATTTTAGATTTGAAAATAGAAGCAAGCTCAAGGAAGCAAGCGCTGTGTATAATGACCGGACGTGGGGGTGTGTGCGAGAGGGCTGAGATGGGAATTGTAACAAGCATGTTGGCCAAGCCTGCTATAGTCCTGACTTCCAGTGCAGCTGTTCCCTTTATCCCCAGAACCAGAGCAGAAGAATGGCGCCCTGGAAAACAGAAGGGTGCAAGGGCCCTTAAAAGGCCCCTGGCAATGGTAAGTACAAGCCCTGCCATGCCCCGAACTAAACTGTCAAACTTTCAAACTTCCGGTTGAATGGGCACTCAAGGTTTCTTGCAAATGGGAGCAATCAGGTGCTTGGAGGGCGAGTTGGCACATTTGCCTCCAGGCACCCTTTCGAACTGAGGCCTTAGCAGCTTCCTATCTGAACAAACAGGAAGCCTATTAAAAATGCCCATTGTCCCCTCCTGCCTGTGCTGAAAGGACTGTTAAAAGACTAAATCCGCAGACCTCTTGCCAAGTCAAGAAACTCAGGGAGCATGCAGCTGCTGGTGCCACCTGTGTCTGTCTAAGTCCAGCTAAGAGACTTCTTCCTCAGGGCACTCCCATTCTGGATCGAAAGATCCTACAGAGGCAAGAGCAGGCAAAGGTATTGAATGAGAAAGGAGGGAATGAAATGTAGTTCAGGGTTATCATTTGCTGAAAGCGCTCAGCTCATTTCTCTTATTCCTCAGTTTCAGCAACAACCAGGAATCTGTCTCTGCATCCCCTACACCCCCCAACCTCTGAAATGTCCTGGCTGGGAATCAAATTCAATGTGAAACACCTGCCTTCCACTGCCGTGCCACAAACACAATACACCACATGCCAGTTGGCTGGGGGAGAAAAGAGGACCGCGAAAGAAAATCCGCGATGTTATTAAAAAGTGAATTCTTGCTGTTGGCTTCTCTCTCTCTCTCTCTCATACACACACACACACACACACACATGCACACACACACACACACACTCTCTCTCTCTCTCTCACTCTCCCAGGCCTCTAAAGTTTTGCACGTGTCTCTGGCTACTCCACTGTCAATCAAACACTGAAAGAGACAGGCAGCCCACTCCTTGGTACCCTCTGTGGGTAACAGGTGTATATGTAGGGGTGCGTGCATGTGTGTGTGTTATGAAAGAACTAATCCCGGGAAAGTCCCCAGCCTAAGGAGGGGGTCAACATCAGGAACATCAGATGCTTAGACCAGGCTCTCATACCCAACTTGGAAATGAATTTTGCCCTCACGGCATTCCCAGCGCAGCCGCAAGATGCTTACAGGCCTGAGCCCGCCGGTCGACCCGTCCATAGGGAATGGTAAATGAGGTGTGGCGGTTTTTGGAGGAGGTCTGGCACAGCAAGGCTTTGTACCTTTTGAGTACAGCAGCCTCAGGACCTCGTGGGTGGCATCTGTGCATGACAGCACTTCCGTTGGATGCAGGAGGACAGTCCATGCCCCAGCATTGCCCCATCACTCACAGGCCTAAAATAGAGGCCCAGTGTCCATGCCATGCCACTCTAGCTGGATGGCCCGAGAGTCCTGCTGTCTTTCAGCCTAGCTTCTCCCATTCTATCCGTGGTGGGTGGCTCCTAGCCAGCCCTCTCTGCCCTCCTGGCCTGGCCGGGCCATGAAGCAGCCGCTCCCGGCGGTCTGTGACAGACAGTGGGGCTCTGTAAGAGCAGTCTCCTGTGAGAAGCTGGATGTTATTCTATAGAGGGGACTCGTTATTAGAAGACCCAGAGGACCAGGGGTGGCACCTTGGGCTGTTTTCTTTCTCTTTGGCCTTCATTTACTTACCCTCTCGGAAGGAGCACGGGCCGCCGGCCGGTGCCCGCAATTCACTTGTCCTGGTGAAGGCAGCTTGACAGCTGCATAAATCACGCCGAGATACCACTAATAGGTTGCTGCCTGAGACTGTACTGGACCACCCAAGAGCGGCTCGGGGGGCCCTCTGAGGCCTGCACACAAATACAGTAATGCAAATGGCTTAACCCTTTGTTATTCCGCAGCACGCTGGAACCAAGGGGCTTCGTCATGTCCTCTCTCCCGTTGCTCCTGTTCCCCAGGAACAGCCTCGGTCTGTTTCTCAACTCTGCTCCCCACCCTAGCTTCTTACACCTCCTTTCTTCCCCACCCATTCTTCCAGTTTCTCCAGGCTTCAGCTGAGGCTTGTGCACCCTGCAGATAACGAGAGGAGGAAGGCTTCGCCAGGGCTGTTGGCTGAGGTGGGATGGCATTGGCTGAGGGTAAGAGAGAGGAATAGGCAGTCAGTGGCAGAGCAGGTCAGCAGGACAGTGGAGCAGGGTGCACAAGATTATGGCTCCAGGCAACGGCAAAGCCTACTTCTCGGCCTGAGGGGGACAGCGGTGCCATGCATGCTGGACACTTGGGTTTCTGCACACAGCTCAGTGACAGACACCCTGGCCTCTGTCCCTGATGCAGAAGGGAAAGGGAAGCATGCAGTGAAGGTGGAGAGGGAGCCGTGCCTCATTTTCTTGCCCAGTGGAGAATCAAACCAAGGTTCTTTCTTTCAGCCACAGTCTTCAAGTGCTAACTATGATGCTTATCCTGTGCAAAGTGTCAGGGACACCAGTGTCCTGTCTTTCCAGAGCTCACAGCCCTGCACCACCCGAAGTGATAAGCCTCTGGCCAGCTGGCCCTCCCATTTCCAAGCTGTCCTCACATTCTGCCTCTGCCCCTTTGCCTCCCTGCTGGAGATCGCCCAGGACTGCTCCCACTCAGGGCTGCTGCATTATTTGTTGAATCTATGTGGCTCCCTCACACCCTTCAAGCTTCTGCTCTAATGCTGTCTTCTCAGCCAACCTTTCCTAACCACTCTGTTTAGCACTGCAACTAACCTCCAACATGGAACTCTGTAATCCACTTCTCTGCTCTTTTATTTTATCTTATCTTGTGTTTTAAGAGACAAGGTCTTACTTTGTCACCCAGGCTGGAGTGCAGTGGCATGCTCATGGCTCATTGCAGCCTCATACTCCTGGGTTCAAGGGATCCTGACACCTCAACCTCCTGAGTAGCTGAGACTACAGGTGCATCCCACCAAGCCTGGCTACTTTTCTTATTTTTATTTTTTGTAGAGAGAGAGTCTTGCTATGTTGCCCAAGGTGGTCTCGAACTCCGGGCTTCAAGCAACCCTCCCACCTCAACCTCCCAAAGTGCTGGGATTACAGGCGTGAGCTGCCAGGCCCAACCTGCCTTATTTTTCTTTATAGCACTTAACTACTTCCAAATACACTACATCATTTCCTTATTTTGTTTATTGTGTGCCTTCTCCTACTAGTGGGGTAAGACTTTGAAGGTAAGGGCTTTGGATTACTCTGTTGGCTGATGTATCCTAGGTAACGAGAATGTGGTCTCCACATGTAGGTGCTCAATACATATTTGTTGAGTGATTAATTACTATAACAAAGGAATGTGCAATGAGCCATGGGGACCTGGGGGGACTCAAGATATATTAGCCCAGAGGGGCTGGGAAAGGAGGCATGAGTCCTGGGTTTATGAGTCCAGGGATCAGTCACCCTGTCAGAGATGCTGGAAGCAATATTGGAATTAAGGAGATCCACTTCCTCTTTGTTATCTCTTAGCATGACACCATTGGCTCATGTGCTAATCTCCAGAACCCAGATAAAGGAAATTTTGCAAATGTGATTAAACTGGGAATGTTGAGATGGGGAGATTATTTTGGCCTACTCTGGTGGGCCCAATATCATCACAAGATTTGTTTTTTGTATTTTTTTTTCCTGATACGGTGTCTTGCTCTCGTCGCCCAGGCTGGAGTGCAATGGCGCGATCTCGGCTCACCACAACCTCTGTCTTCCAGGTTCAAGTGATTCTCCTGCCTCAGCCTCCCAAGTAGCTGAGATTACAGGTGCCCACCACCACCTCTGGCTAATTTTTGAATTTTTAGTAAAGACAGGGTTTCACCATGTTAGCCAGGCTGGTCTTGAACTCCTGAACTCTGGTGATCCACCAGCCTCGGCCTCCCAAAGTGCTGGGATTACAGGTGTGAGCCACCATGCCTGGCCACAATATTTCTTATAAGAGGGAGACAGGAAGATCAGAGAAAGGAGGAGATGTGACCATAGGAGCAGAGACTGGAGCCAGGTTGGTCCACAAGTCAAAGAACGTGGGAAGCTTCTGGAAGCTGGAGAAGACAAGGAAATGGATTTTCCCCTAGAGGCTCTAGAAGAAACACAGGCCCACGGACACCTTGATTTTAGCCCAGTGAAACTGATTTTGGACTTCCGACCTCCATAACTGTAAGATAATAAATCTGTGTTATTTTAAGCCACTGGGTTTGTGGTCATGTGTTACAGTAGCATAGGAAACTAATAGAACATCCTGTTTATATGCTAAGCATCATTTTCCCCCTCCTCTAGGCTTGTTTTGGGCTTTGGCTCTGCTGACTTTCTTCCTACAGGTGGGCAACACTTATGCATCTTCCTTTTTACCTTTGCACATGACCTTCTCAAGGTGAAAGTAGTCTGAGAGCTCTTTGTGTGATTCCTGGGGACTTTTTAAAAAGGAGTTCCTGTCATCTCCTCCGCGTTGGAATCATTTGAGTTTGCACAACCGCATTTATTCCTGTGTACTTATTTCTAAGTGTTCCTCAAGCTTCTGGAAGTGCTTTCAGCAATTCCCAAAGGGCTGTGCTTTGGTCTCTGTTTCAGGTGGGCCTTTTAGTCTCTGGATTATCTCTACTGGGATGGATACTCTGCTCTATTTCATCCCCTCAAACTGATGCCTGAGAACAGCCCAGGCCCAGGTCCTGGCTGTGCCAGTTCTGTGTCACCACCAAAGGCGGTCGGGTGGGGCAGGAGATAGAATCTGGTTGGTCATCTAAGCAGAGCTATCTGGGGGCTCCCCTCCTC
Organism: Pongo abelii; assembly: GCF_028885655.2. Classification (NCBI taxonomy): domain Eukaryota; kingdom Metazoa; phylum Chordata; class Mammalia; order Primates; family Hominidae; genus Pongo; species Pongo abelii. Next base: position 77,073,855 of record NC_071998.2, read on the forward strand.
CAGCATCCTCTCCCCTCTGTCTCTGTCCTGCTGTTCATCCAATACGCATTTGCTGAATACTTATGAAGCACAAGGCTCCATCCCCAACACCATGAAATATGAAAAGCTAGGTGCAGAAACACCCCCAAATCATGTGCAGGTGGGATTCCTGTGGAACTTCTGAATGTAGTGTCGAGAAAATGTCACTAGAGTTCAGGTGACGAATTAGCTTTGTTCCTTTGGAATGCATTGGTTGTAAATCCCTTCTCTCTCTCTCTCTCTCCTTTTTTTTTTTTTTTTTTTGAGACAGTTTCACTCCGTGGCCCAGGCTGGAGTGCAGTGGTGCAATTAATCTCGGCTCACTGCAATCTCCGCTTCCCGGCACAAGTGATTCTCCCACCTCAGCCTCCCAAGTAGCTGGGATTACAGGTGCACGTCACCACACCTGGCTAATTTTTATATTTTTTGTAGAGACAAGGTTTTGCCATGATGCCCAGGGTTGGTCTCTAACTCCCGGTCTCAAGTGATCCACCCACCTAGGCCTCCCAATGTGCTGCGATTACAGTGTGAGCCACTGAGCCCAACCAACCTCTCCTCTTTTTAATCTGTCTTCCATCTTTATCTTCCACAGGGCCGGCCTCACTGTATACAGAGTAAGTGAGTGGCACTCAGGGAAGAACAGGAAACACAGCACTAGACTAGAAATGGACGATGCTACTTCAGGGCTGAATACTGGGGGCAGGGTGTTTGGAGCTACACTTTTCATCTGTGCCATCACATATCTATTACTTGAAATGTGACTAGTGCAACTGAGCCTGGTTTTCAAATTCTATTTATTTATTTAAACTTAAATTTTAAAATGATAACTGCTTCAATTATTGGGAAGCTTTTAAGTGTCTTTAGAACAACTTGAGTACATACATTTACTTTTTCAATTGTACATTTGATGAAATAAATGCAGATGAAGTATTTCTGATGAAAATTTAGCATCTAAATTGAGAAGTGCTAGAGTTTGAAATATTTTATATTCTTTTTCTTAATGAGAAAAGGGAAAGCATATAAAATATTTCAATATTTTATATTAATTAATGATAAAATGATATTACTTTTGATTTATTGGGGTAAAATAAAATATGCTATTAACATTAATTTCATCTGCTTCTTTTTTCTTTTTTAAATGTGGCTACTAAAAAATTGAAAATACAATGTATGGGTCACACTGTATTTCTATTGACCAATGCTGCCTGCATAATCATTATTATCCTTTTTGGATAACAACATCTTAGCAAGATTGGAGATATCTGATTGCCCCCATGATAATGTGTCCCAATCTTAAAAATAGAATTATGAATATAATTTTGAAAGATGTATTTGAATCCTTGCTGATTTTCCATATGGATTCCACTTTGAAGAGTAGACTAAGGAAAAGATATACATTTTAGCTTTATATCCTCCTAACATGTGAAACAAATAATAGTAAAAACTTAATAATCAAGAACAAACTCACCAAAGTAGGCAAACAAAACACTTACAAAAGCACTAAGACAAATGCTATGCTCCTAATTGTCTTTAAGTTAAATGCATCCTTCATAAGCTTTCAGTTAATATACACAGAAGATGGCCGTGTCTCCTACCACTCTGAGGGATGAGGATGTTTGAAATATTTCTTTACCCCTCAAAACTCATCTGGGACTTTAACTACCCCTTCTGCTCCCCTGTTTTCTCAGAAGAGATGTCCATCCTTGTTTATGATTTGTATTTGTGTTTGTGCTTAGGACTTCTCTCTTCTACCCCCAAACAACAACAACAATAGCTCGCCTGTTATTGTAGCTGTCATTTTCATCACCATCACATTAATGACATGTTGCCCCTGTTTACACACACACACACACACACACACACACACTCCTTCGGTGGTGCTATGCAATTTTCATCTTTATCAAGGCATTCTCACAAAAGCTACCTGCTATCACTGTGTTGGCTTTAGCCTGATGCCCTGCACATGGTGGATACACATATTGAAAGAGTAAATGAATGAGTCGAATAGAAACATTCTTGTTATTTGAAATGATCAGCCACCAACAGAGTTAACATTTGTTAGGTGTATACTGTGCTCTGTATGTGCATACAGTGTGCCAATTTTTGTGCCTCACTAATATTTACATTCCTTGGCTATTGTTAAAAAGTAAACAAATAACAGATGCCGGCAAGGTTGTGGAGAAAAAGGGACAGTTTTACACTGTTGGTGGGAGTGTAAAATTAGTTCAACCATTGTGAAAGACCGTGTGGCGATTCCCCAAAGACCTAAAGACAGGAATACCATTTGACTCAGCAATCCCATTACTGGGTATATACCCAAAGGAATATAAATCATTCTATTATAAAGACATATGCATGCATATGTTCACTGCAGCACTATTCACGATAGCAAGGACATGAAATCAACCTGAATGTCCATCAGTGACAGACTGGATAAAGAAAATGTGATACATATACACCACGAATTACTATGCAGCCATAAAAAGAACAGGATTATGTCCTTTGCAGGGACACGGATGGAGCAGGAGGCCATTATCCTTAGCAAACTAACACAGGAACAGAAAACCAAATACCACATGTTCTCACTTATAAGTGGGAGCTAAATGATGAGAACACGTGGACACATAGAGGGGAACAACAGACACTGGGGCCCACTGGAGGGCAGAGGGTAGGAGGAGGGAGAGGAGCAGAAAAAATAGCTAATGGATACTAGGCTTAGTACCTGGGTGATGAAATAATCTGTACAACAACAATCCCCCATGACACACGCTTACCTATGTTAAAAAACTGCATGTCCTGCACATGTACCTGTGAATTTAAGGTTACAGTTTTAAAAAATTACATTCTTAACCATAATAACAATACAAAGGTAACCACAATCATCACTAACATTTATTGAGCACTTACTCTGTGCTCAGACTCTTCATTTCATCTTTCAAAAAATCCTAGGAGGTTGGTACTGTTTCTACCCTTTCCACTTCAAGATGGGAAAGTTGATGCTTATAGAAGTTAAACAACTTGGCTGGGCACGGTGGCTCACACCTGTAATCCCAGCATGTTGGGAGGCCAAGGTGGGCAAATCACAAGGTTGGGAGATCGAGACCATCCTGGCAAACACGGTGAAACCCTGTCTCTACTAAAAATACAAAAAATTAGCCAGGTATGGTGGCAGGCGCCTGTAGTCCCAGCTATTCGGGAGGCTGAGGCGGGCAAATCAAGAGGTCGGGAGATCGAGACCATCCTGGCGAACACGGTGAAACCCTGTCTCTACTAAAAATACAAAAAATTAGCCAGGTATGGTGGCAAGTGCCTGTAGTCCCAGCTATTCGGGAGACTGAGGCAGGAGAATGGCGTGAACCTGGGAGGTGGAGCTTGCAGTGAGCGGGGATGGTGCCACTGCACTCCAGCCTGGGGGACAGAGCGAGACTCCTTCTCAAAAAAAAAAAAGTTAAACAACTTGCCCAAAATCAGCCAGTGAGTGAATGGAAGAAGACACAAGACTTGAGCCCATGAAACACTTGAACTATGTTTCTTTTCTCTCATATGGTGCACAAAGTCTAAACTCAGGCCTGACCCTCTCAGTGTGACCTTAGTTCACAGAACGACCCTGACAAATCAGAGCCTCAAGCCCACAATGGGAGCAGCATGTAGGGGGCAGCTTGCAGGTGGATTTAAACCACAGTGACAGTGTAGAAACTAAGCTGATGTCCTGGACTAGTGAGGGCTGTGGGGCTCAGCAAAGTAAAATCAAAACCACTCCCGGATATCTCCATGGGCTGGGGATGGAAGACACATGTGAAAACCTCCTTTTGTTGTAAATGAGCTCATATCCCTGAATTATGAAGCATGAAAGTAAAAACACTGCCATAAAGGAGAATCATTGGATTTAAAAAAAAAAGCAAATAACCAAAGGAAAAGAAAAGAAAAGGCTTTTATTTTTATAACACAAAATACTCACTTCTAAATATCTGGATTAAAAAAAGAAACCTTAATGATAATGACAAAATCTATATGCAAAATGTTTCAACCCAAGAAAGTAAAACAACAAAAAATCACCACCAACAACAAATAGCCCAAAGTAAATCCAAAGAAAATAATAAAGATAAAAGCAAAAATGAACGAAACAGGCAAACTTCTTAGAATTGAAATTTGATCCTTTAAAAAAACTATCTCTGATAAGGTTGATTAGAGAGAACAAATAAACAACACAGAAAAGGGGAAATAATTCAGATATAGTATTTTCAAAAATATAAGAATAGTAGAGCTATCTCTAAGCTCACGATTTTGGAAACTTAGTTATTAAAGGAAAGAGGTATGACTAACCCGCTGCTGTCTCCTCCACATCCCCTTCACCGACTTGTTTTTTCTGGACTTTTCATCTCAGCTCAGAATGCCCTTATTTTTTTATTTTCTTAGCTTTACTTCCATGAAACTGTTGGAGGGAACATGTGAGCAGAGTTGCCAAACGCAGTAAATAAAAATACAGAATGCTCAGTTAAATTCGAATTTCAGATAGGAAGCAAGTAATTTTTAAATAATATGTGAGTTCCAAATATTGCAGCATGGGACATGGGTATAGTAAAAAGTGATTTGTTGTTTATCTGAAATTCAAATATAACTGGCTGTCCTGTACTTTATCTGGTAAGCATACTTTTTTTTTCCTTTTTTTGAGACGGAGTCTCACTCTGTCACCCAGGCTGGAGTGCAGTGGTACGATCTTGACTCACTGCAACCTCCGCCCCCCAGGTTCAAGTGATTCTCCTCCCTCAGCCTCCCAAGTAGCTGGGATTACAGGCGCTTGCCACTGCCCCCAGCTAATTTTTTGTATTTTTAGTAGAGACAGGGTTTCACCATGTTGGCCAGGCTGGTCTTGAACTCCTGACCTCATGATCCACCCGCCTCAGCCTCCCAAAGTGCTGGGATTACAGGCGTGAGCCACCGCGCCCGGCCGTAAACATACATTTTTAAGGTCTATTGAGTTGGATACTTGGAAGGGTTGCCAGATTTAGCATTAAAGTCCTGTAACATTAAAGTACAGGACACCCCAATTAGCAACATTTTGACCATACTTATACTAAAAAAAAAATTATTGCTTATCTGAAATTCAAATGTAACTGTATATCTTGAATTTTATATGGCAACTCTAATTTCTGAGGAAGTGATCTGCTGCTGTGTATGATTGTAGACCACCGGTGGAAGTTTCAGGGGCAGAAATGAACTTTTCTGTATCTTTAGGTTCTGGTCATGCATCTTAGAGAAGACCAGAAGCCTGAGGGGCCTGGAGTGGAATGACTTCTGCCTAGGTTTCTGGTAAGGGGGCCTGGGTCCCTCCTTCATTTATTATAGAGGGCATGAGACTTCCATAGCTCTTAGACATCTTTGTTGATGAGTTAATATTAAAATCCAAATCAGATCTATTCTGTTTCTTTTGGAAGAAAGCAACTCTGCTCCAGATACTCGGACCTGCTCATCACTATTTTGCAATCCTGTCTTGATTTATTCAGTGGAGCCCAAACCGTTTCAGCACCAAAGGAGATCTATGTACAGCTTGGGGTTTCCGACCAAACAGGAACTGAAATGAGAGGGAAGAAATGGCTTATCTCTTTGACATCTGGTATCATTTTTCAATTATTAATCATTTTGGATTGTTAACAGCAAGAAAGAAATAAGGAGAGAGAGAGAGAGAGAAAGAGAGAGAGAGAGAAAAAGGAAGAGAAAGAGAGAGAGAGAGAGAGAGAGACAGACCCAGGCTCTACACTGGCTTCAGCTGTTTAATGTCTGGCTTAACTCTCATTTAAAAACTTTGTTTACCTTCCTCTCCCCACCCCACCCTCTCACAAAATACTTTTAAAAGAACGTTAACAGGAGGAGGATCAAGGATCTTGTTTTCTTTTCATTCTTTTTGATTTATGTGCCTTTGTCCTGAAAGCTCCTGTAATCTCCCATATCTTCAGAGCCCGTTCCCTGCTGACAGGGTGAAGCAGCAAAAACTCCCCTGGCTTTGAGATAAGCCATACCAAGCTGGATCATTAGCTACACAAACTTTCTCCCTTGAATCCTCTCTTAAAATGTTTGGAACTCTAGAACTTCTTCCTTGAAAAGGAGTAAAAGCAAACATTACAGCTTATATCTTTTAGAAGCATGTAACTAGAGCTTTTTATTAACTCAAGTAGGAGTAAGACCTGGCACTGTATTGGTCTGGTAACTTCTTTCTTGCAGCAGACATTTATTGAGCTGCTACTATATGCCACTGACTAGGGCTGTAGGAGAGGCAAAGATAAATATGGGATCATACCTACAGGGAGCTTGCTTGTGAAATAGTTGGGGACAAATGAAACTTTGGCAGCCTGCCTTTGAAGACCCCATCAGGTAACCCTGTTAGACACTCTTACAGAAGCCTGTATCTTCCTATCATTGCACATTTAAAATTGTATTTCTCCATTGACTTATGCGATGCTAAGTTTAAAGTCTTGCTCACTCGCTAGTTTCTAAGCTCTGTGAGCTCTAGGAGGGGAGGGGCTGTGTCTATTCTGATTATTGTTATATTCTCAGCCTCGAGTTGACACATTCTAGGGAGTCATTAAATATTGGCTGAATACATACATTATTTGAATGAGCAAACTATAACGCAAGACAGAATTTTATCCATCGGTTACAAGTGAAGAGTGATGTGAGCAGAGAAGGGAGCAATTCACTTGGGAATGGCTTTGCCAGTGTTGTGAGCAAGATACAGATGAGGCGATCACCTGCCAGAGGATAACACCAGAAATAGACCCTGAGTGTCTGGACCTCAGAGGCCACAAGGCTCTTGTCCCAGCACTATCTGAGCATCCTTGATTTCAAGTAGGCTCTAAGCAGTCTAGTGGTCGGTGATTTCTAGTCTTTGTTCTTCTCCGATCCATAGTTTTATGCTGATTTAAATGAAAAGTGATTCCTTTTTTTCTGACCTTTTCTTCAACTCCTGTTTGTTCTGCCATTCTTGGTAAAACCTCTCTGGAGACCTACTACCTACTGGAGCATTTCATGTGTTTTCTTCAGACACTTATCTCTTATGACTTGTGAAATAGATCTCAAAGGTTTTAAAAATATATGTCTGACATTCATGGGAAATCCATCCATAACTAAATCCAAGAGCTTACTTCCTGGCCTAACCACTTGGGGTTGCTCGCCTTCCTGAGACATGCTCCTCATCCAAACCCACCACTGTCATCCTCCAGGACCCTTTACAGGTCCAAGAACAAGGAACAGCTCAGAGGGCCAGCTCTTCAGGGCCAACTGAATGACATTTTTCATTATTAGGAGAACGGGGTGGTAGTTTCAGATATCCGGGACCCTCAAAATAGGAAGAGTGCCTAGAGATCATTTGGTTCAATCCCTTTGGGAAAAGGTGGCCCAGAAAAAAGAAATGACCTGCCCAGTCACATTGTGTATCACTGACAAGGTGGGGATGGGGGTACTCTGGGAAATAATTGGATGAGTTATTTCAGCTTAAGGTTCCACTCTTGGAGTAAATGGAGAAATTTATAACTGAGCGATAACACCGCCCTGACCTTCTCTACTCAGTGTGAGAATTAATTACCTGAGGCCAGTCCTATGGAACATTGTGAAGGCACGATTCAAAGACGCCAGCCAACCATCTGGCACTTGAAAGAGGCTAAGTATATGCAACTCCCCTCTTATCCTCTCTCTTTCATTCCCCAGTGTGTTGAACTGAATGGCAATTTCTGTGTTGTCTCTCCCCTGTTTATTATTAACATCTCCAGGAAAGCCAGTTCCATGGACTCTCCCCGTCACGGCATCGGCGATCAGGAAGAACACTCCTAAAAGAGTGGGGGCCTGTACTGGCAGCCTAGGGCTTATCTTCAGGGTGGAAAAGCTTCCAGGTAGAGCAGATGTGAAGTCTGCTCCTTTTCTTGCCTTTACTGAGTGTGAAGCTGACGGGAGTGACTTGTTTTCAGTAAAACATGCCATCGTCTTCTTAGACATCTCCAAAAGCTTGGTAGACTCAACTCACTGGACAGAAATGCAGGGTGCTTGGAGAGCTTTAGTCCCAGTGGGAGAACACATTGCTGCCATTCACTGGCTCTGACTATGGAATATCTAACTCAGCCCAGAGCTGAGGGTATGGCTTCATGGGAAGCAGCTTCCCCATCTTCACTGACCTGAGCTTTTGAGAATTAACATCAAAACCCGAATCATTAGCATTGGGATTGGAAGGGCACTTTGTCATTTTCTAGGAGAGAGTGGAATCTTCCTCCTGAAAGATTTTCCCTAATGACTACCTGCAGTCCCAAGGGTCAGTAGCTGTGTCAGGCCCTGCATGGTGTAGCTTGGAAGAGAACCTTGGCTGAGCTATGGAGACTTGAGAAGGTTCCCAAGGATTTCCTTCTCAGTGCAGTTAGGTGACCCTCTGACTTACTGTCCAAAATGGGACAATTTCGAGAATAAAAAGGGGTGCCTAAACCGGGTCCCAGAGGTTTGAGGATCCAGGACCCTGCCCACCTTCTGTTTCTAGGTCTGAGCCTTAGAAACAAGACACAAGACCCTAGCCCCAGAAAGATCTCAAAATCAAGGGAACTTTTCCATCAGGTAATAACGTTTTACTTGTTTGCTTATGGGACATAAGCCCATCACAGGGCTTACCCAGCTGCCTTTGAGAAATGTTTGGGGCCACATTGGCTAAAATTAAGTACTTTGTGGTGAACTAGATTTGACCGGAACTAAAGGATCAATTTCCAAGCTCACTCCTGTGGCTGTCGGCAGGAGGCTTCAGTTCCTCACCACATAAACCTTTCCACAGCGTGAGGTGGGGACTCAGTGAAACCAGGTTCTGAATGTCAACAGAGAAAAAGACATTTTTGTTAATTGATTGATATGTGGTGGCATTTAAAAATAATTAGCATTTACTTTTATTTGTTTGTTTTTTGGTTTTTGGTTTTTTTTGAGACAGAGTTTCGCTCTTGTTGCCCAGGCTGGAGTGCAGTGGTGCGATCTCGGCTCACTGCAATCTCTGCCTCCCCCCGGGTTCAAGTGATTCTCCTGCCTCAGCCTCCCAAGTAGCTAGGATTACAGGCACCCGCCACCATGCCCGGCTAATTTTTTTGTATTTTTAGTGCAGATGGGGTTTCACCATGTTGGCCAGGCTGGTCTCAAATCCTGACCTCGGGCGATCCACCCGCCTTGGCCTCCCAAAGTGCTGGGATTACAGGCATGAGCCATGGTGCCCAGCCTTGCTTTTCAAATTAATACACACTTATGGCAGAAAATTTGGAAAAGAGAATCACAATAAAGAAAATTAAGTCACCAGTAACCCCAACACCCACTGCTAACATGTGGATGTCATATTTTTCATCATTAGTCATTGGGCAGCTGTCAAATTGTTGATGTGATTCTGGCACTAGAGCTTGTAAGAATGCATTCTAAAAGCCAAAGGAAAATTCCACTACAGGTGGACCAGAAGAACATTAAAAATTTGTATTAAAGGCCAGGCGCCGTGGCTCACGCCTGTAATCCCAGCACTTTGGGAGGCCAAGGTGAGTGGATCACTTCAGGTCAGGAGTTGGAGACTAATCTGGTGAACATGGTGAAACCCTATCTCTACTAAAGATACAAAAATTAGCTGAGTGTGGTGGTACATGCCTGTAATCCCAGCTACTCAGGAGGCTGAGGCAGGAGAATTGCTTGAACCAGGAGGTAGAGGTTGCAGTGAGCCGAAATCATGCCACTGCACTCCAGCCTGGGAGACAGAGTGAGACTCTGTCTCAAAAAAAATTGTATTAAAATTAATATTTTAAATTGATAAATCATGATTCTATACATTTATGGGATACAATGCAATGTTTTAATATATGTAGACAATGTGGAATGATTAAATCAAGCTAATTTAACATATTCACCATCTTGTTTACCTATCGTTTTTATGGTGAGACATTTGAAATTTATTCTCATAGTTATTTAGAAATATACAGTACTTTATTATTGACTATAGTCATCCTGCTGTGTAATAGATCTTGAAATTTATTCCCTCTGTCTATCTGAAACTTCAGAAGAACATTTTTGACAAGGTGGATGCTAGGATTTTGGTGATTGTTATCATGCAAGAAAGGTTTGGTAGAGCTTTGGTTATATTTTTTCCTGATGAACCAGGAGTTTCCGTGTCTAGTGATTGTGAGTGCACTGAAAACAAGAACTTTATTTTAACTTCATACCTTTCATAATTCCTGGCACATGAATATTTGTTGAACTGAATTGAGATATATTTTCTATCATTCAAAACACTTTCACATGCTCCAGGTTGGAAATACCGCCTTGTTGCAAAGGGCCACTACTAGTCTAATGAACCTATGTATTAGTTATCTATTGCTGTGTAACAAATTACTGTTAAATTTACCAGCTTAAAATGACAAACATTTTAATATCTGCCAGGGCTCCAGTCTCTGCAGATTTGACTGGAACTAGAGGATCAACTTCCAAGCTCACTCCTATGGCTGTTGGCAGGACGCTTCAGTTCCTCACCACATAGACCTTTTCACAGCATGGCTTCCTCTAAAGTGAGTGGAGAGACAGAGAGGGAGAGAGAGAAAGAGAGAGAGAGAGAGAGAAGAGAGAGAAAGCAGCCACATGCCACAGTGTTTTTACAACTTAATCTCGGAAGGGACATGCCATTACTGCTGCTTTAATCTATTCTGTAGAAGCAAATCACCAAGTCCAGTCTACACTTAAAGGGAGGGAATTGAGTCCCATCTCTTGCTGGTAGATGTATCAAAGAATTTGTGGACATATTTTTCTTTAATTTTAAAATGTACTATCATTAATTTTTTTCTTTATATCTATTTTCAGTAGTGCGATGAGAGTGATATATATATATATATATATATTTTTTTTTTTTTTTTTTTGAGATGGAGTCTTGCTCTGTCCCTTAGGCTGGAGTGCAATGGCACGATTATGGCTCACTGCAACCTCTGCCTCCTGGGTTCAAGTGATTCTCCTGCCTCAGCCTCCTGAGTAGCTGGGATTACAAGCACCTGCCATCATGACCAGCTAATTTTTTTGTATTTTTGTAGAGATGGTGTTTCGCCATGTTGGCCGGGCTGGTCTTGAACTCCTGACCTCAGGTGATCTGCCCTCCTTGGTCTCCCAAAGTGTTGGGATTACAGGTGTGAGCCACTGCGCCTGGCTGAGAGTGGATATATTTTTAAACCATTGCAATCTATACAGCTATATAGATGCCATATATAGAATCTCTAATTTATACTCCTTTAATAGTTCATTATGTAAGTAATATAAAGATACATTCTCTACACACAAAAAGCCAAAACATTACCTATGACCAGACTCTCCTTTGATCCCTCCCCTGACACAGTTCTTGTCAGCTGAGAAGCTCTTAACTGACCAGTACTGTTACTACTATACGTCTTTCCAGATGTTTCACTGTGCATTTTATACTTAGAAAATATTCCATGTTTTGTCTACATGAGTATTTATACACGTAGTGTCATACTGCGTGTGCATTCTTTATCTTTTTTCACTCAACAATATACTTCAAATTTGCCCTTTTTATTTAAACTAATACAAAGTATTGCAGAGTACAGATAGACCAAAATCTATTTAGTGATTCTTCTATTGCTGGGCACATAGGTTGTTTCTAGTTCTTGATATGACAAATACTGAGCCTTGTGTAGAAGTTTCCCAGGCTGGTGGTTCTCTCTAGGGCACGTAACAAAAGGCAGAGTTCCTGGGTCACATTTTCCTACTAAATGTAATGAAGATGCTTTTTTATTGAGATGGAGTCTCACTCTGTCACCCATACTAGAGTGCAGTGGCACAATCTCAGCTCACTGCAACATCCGTCCCCTGGCTTCAAGCGATTCTTCTGGCTCAGCCTCTTGAGTAGCTGGAATTACAGGTGCCTGCCACTGCGCCTGGCTAATTTTTGTATTTTTAATAGAGATGGGTTTTCACCATCTTAGTCAGGCTGGTCTCAAACTCCTGACCTTGTGATCCACCTGCCTCAGCCTCCCAAAGTGCTGGAATTACAGGCGTGAGCCACTGTGCCCGACCATGAAGATCCTTAAAAAGGAAACAAAGAACTAATGTAGCTTCATTCAGCTTTTTATTTTCCATAACATATTACTATTTCCTTCCATCTTTCCTCATGTTCTCCTGGTCAGCTCTTCAATAGCACAGGTACAAGACCTGCATGACATAGGAATGGATGAACAGTTGATACAGATCATCCATGGGGGATAGAAGGTGAATGTCGGTGAACAGCCTCGGTCATCCCCTTCCCTGAGGTGCTTGCCTCCTTCCGCTCATGCCTTTGTGTGATCTCACCCCTTAAGTATGGGCAGGGCTTCTGACTTGCTTCTGACCAATGGAACATGGCAAAGGCAATGGGAGGCCACTCTGTGATGACGTTGGGTTAAAAAAGACCCTGTCTCACTAGCAGATGTGTTCTGCTCTCTCTTCATTTGCTGGCTTCGAAGAAGCAAACTGCCGTGGACTCAGTTGAAAGGAGTCAAATGCCTCCAACAATCACATAAGCAGAGAAGTGGACACTTCCCTAGTGGAGCCTCTGATGAGAACCCAGCCCTGGCTGATGCATTAATTGCAGCCTGTGAGACCTTTAGCAGAAGCCCTCCTGACCCACAGAAACTGTGAGATGATAAGCCACTAAGTTTGTGGTAATTTGTTATAGGGCATAGATAACTAGTACACACAGTGCTACTGAGATTTTCTCTCTCTCCCTCTTTTTTTTTTTCTGTGAATAAACACCTTTCTATTTTTGAGCTTTCCTTTCCAAGTCACACATTTTATTTCAAATAATTGATAGTTGTAATAATCAGCTTGCTGCTTGAAAATACCCGCAAGCCTCAGGGGTATATTGTCTTAGTCTGTTTTCTGCTGCTATAACTAAATAACTAAAAGTAGGTAACTTATAAAGGAAAGAAGGTAATTTCTTACAGTTCTAGAGACTGTAGGCTGGGAAGTCCAAAGCTGAGCGGTCACATTTGGTGAGGGCTTCTTGCTGGTGAGGACCCTCTGTAGAGTACTGAGGTGGTTCAGGGTATCACACAGGCAGAGGGGCTCACTGAGAGCCAAACTGGCTTTTATAACAGACCCACTCTTGTGATAACTTGCCTACTCCTATGATAACTCATTAATTCATTAATCCATGAATGGATGAATCCATACATAAAGGCAGGATGGATTAATGTGCTTTCATGTCCCAGTTACCTCTGAAAGGCCCCACCTCTTGATACTGTTATATTGGGTATTAAGTTTCAACATGAATTTGGGAGGGGACAAATATTCAAACCATAGCACACACCATAAAAACTTCTTGCTCATGCAACTATAGGTCAGCCAGGATTGGTTAATCTAGGCCGGCTATTGCACTTGGCTACAAGCTCCATGCTGAATGGGCATCTGCTCCATGAGTGTCTCATCCTCCTTGGACCAGGGGACAAGTGAGGCATGTTCTTCTCACAACGTGCAACATGCCAAGCCCAACTGTGAAGCACATTTCAATTCGTGCTTGGATGAGGAGTGTTGACATACCATTGCTCAAAGCAAGTCACATGGCCAAGCTCAAAGTCAAGGGACAGGAAAGTATACTCCCTAGACTCCAAGGCCATGGCATGGAGCAGGTGGACTGGGGGAAGTACTGGGAGCAGTAAGTCAATCTCCCAGTGAAAAAACATAGGATTTGGAGTCCAGACGTGTGACTTCTAATCTTTCCTTCCAACATAACCTTTAGCAAATCAACTTCTCTCTTCAGGTCCTAGTTTTCTCATCGATAATAGGGGAGGTTGTACTAAATTTGCTACAGCCTTGAAAATAATCGTTAAATATCTTCTATGAGCAATGAACTACTTCGTGTGGTAGAAAAAAATGAGTGTGAATTTACTGAGACAAAGGATTTGTGGAAATAAACAAAAATTACATAACTGAGAACAATCTGAAGCCATTTATTCAGAGCTTGCTATAGCAAGGGTCAGCCACCAACACTAGTAGTTGGTAGAGTCTTAAAGGCAGGCAGGAGAGTCGGAAAGTTTTGTCGTGAACAAGATGGGAAGGTGTCAGGGATGCTCTGATAGGAGGTTGTTGGCATGAGGAAGTTGGAGGCAGGCTAACTAGAAGCAGGGCAATCTTATGTGATTGGTTCAGGGACATACTTGGTTTTCTCTGGTTGGTTAAATTTAAAAGCGGAGTCAACAGTTAAAGAAGCTGGCAGTCTCTGACCAACTCCCGACCACTCTGGGCAAATTGCTGCAGAGGTTGTGAGTTCTAGTGTCTGCTTTGCAGATTCAGTCTCTCAGCTTTAAGACAATGTGTTACTTTTCTATGGCTGCTGTAACAAATTACCAGAAACTTGAGGGCTGAAAACACAATTGTTCTTTCCCAGTTCTGGAAGTCAGAAGTCCAAAGTCAGTTTCACTGGGTTGAAATCAAGGTATCTGCAGGGCCTTGTTTTCTCTGGAGGCTCAGAGGAGGATCTGTTCCTTGCCTCTTTCAGCCGCCATTCCTAGGCTTTTGGAGGCATTACTCCCGTCTCTGCTCCTGTGGCCACACTGCTTCCTTCTCTTCTGTCTCCATCTCCCTCTTTCTCTTACAAGAATACTTGTGATGGCATTTAGGGCCTGTTTTAGTCTCCTTGGGCTTCTATGACAAAATTTCATAGCCTGGGTAGCTTTAACAGCAGACATTCATTTCTCATGGTTCTGGAGGATGGAAAGTCCAGGCTCAGAGCACCAGCATGGCCAGGCTCCTGCAGAGGGCCCACCTCCTGGTTTGCAGGTGGCTGCCTTGTTTCTGTGTCCTCACATGGCACAGAGAGAGTGCTGGTCTCTTCCTCTTTCTATAAGGACACCAATCCCATCATGGGGGCCTCACCCACGTGATGTCAGCTGGATCTAATTACCTCCCAAAGGCCCCACCTCCAAATACCACTCCACTGAGGGTTTCAACTTTAACAAATGAGCTTTGGTGGGACACAAACACTGATTCTATAGCAGGGCCCATCAGATAATCCAGGATAATCTCCTCATCTCAAGATCTTTAATTTATTCACACCCACAGAAACTTTACCATGTAAGGTCATGTTTGTGGGTTCCAGGGATTAGGACATGGACATATCTTTGGGAGCCATGATCAGCCTACCGTAGTGTCCTTAAGCCCTAGTCCAGTGGTTCTCAAATGCAGTTCCTGGACTAGCAGCATCAACATCACCTGGCAGCTTGTTAGAAATGCAAACTCTCTGAAGCCCCAAACCTACTCAATTAGAAATTCTAGGGATGGGGCCCAGCAATGTGTTTTAGCAAGCCCTTCAGATGGCTTTGATGTACATTGCAGTGTAATAACCTTTGTTCCAATCTAGTGTTCTTTTCTCAGCATTTTGGTGCCCAGTCTAAAGGGTTCTTTTATAAATATATATATTTTTTATCTTTATTCAGAGATTCCCAGATTTTTCTCAATTTGGCCTCCACTTCTGTGCCATCTCTGATGGATGGCTAAATGCTTGGAATGTTTTGTTTAGAAGAAACAGTACGTGATTGATTAACAAGGTCTGTCATGGCAGAGGAGGGACAGTGGTTCTACCAGTCCCACCTTAGCCTCTAGCTCTCTGGGGGTAATTTGTGATGGAAAAAATAAACAAAAACCCGTACATTTCACATTTTCTTTATGGGAGAAACACTTAACATTGTCCTCTGTTTGTACTATTTTATATTGTGTTTGCATTCTTTGTATCTTCAGGAGAGGTCTGATTTTGTATTAGCCACAAATATCTACACAAGTGAAACAAAGCAAAACAAAACAACAAAAAGAACTCACTTTTTTTTTTTAAGCCAAAGCTGCAAATGGCTCTGTGTCGATGGAAAGCTGTTTTTATTTGGCAACAAGACCTGGAAGGCTGGGCTTGAATTCATTCCCCTCCCAGGAGGCTACCCCAGAGCCCTACTCCACACCCACAGAGGACTCTGTGGTTACTTTTCATAAGCTGCCATAATTTTCAAAGCCCAAAGGGCTCATAATCAGATTTGGGAAAGCTGCTCTATTTGTAAGCATCTGAGTCTGCCTTTCAGGAGGCTTTTCCCTGAAGGGAGCGATGACTGACAGCAAAGACATCCTTTTTTTCCCCCCAATTGGGGATAATCCTTTGTTTAGCAGGTCTTTATTGTTGCAGAGGAAGTTTACTTAGCTTCTGATCCCACTGGACTGATTCAGCAACTACCCCAACAGCCCCACCTCACTCAACATCCCCCCTCCCAACCCCCCCCCACCCACACACACAGAAGAGCAGACTTCTGAGAAGGGGTGGGATGCGAGAGAAAGCACATGGACACAAATTCACATTTTGAGGCAGGTCTTTTTTCTCCTCAGCCTTTTGGATTTTGTCCTTCCACCTGCAAACCCAGCCTTACACAAGTGGAAACTGTTTTCAGCCGGGTTACAGCAAAATGAATCTTTTGCAAGGATAATACAGACAGGAGAGGGTTCCAGCTTCACTCTGTGTTCTTACCACCACATCTCTGCCTCAAGAAAAGCCCAAATGGCAAACATACAGCTTCTAAATCGTACTGTTTTTTAAAAATATTAATCGAGTGAGTCTTCTGGATCCCTTTCATTTTTACAGCCTTGCTTAGGCTTCTTTAAAAACTTTGCCACTTTGGTCAGGCTAAGACCCACTGAATCCTATTGCTTAGCTATTGTTTAAGTTCTTAATCATTTCTTCAATTTCCAACGTCAGTTTTCTTGACTCCTGTTAAGTAGCATGCTTTCACAAAAGACAAAAATTCTGACCCACTGTTAATATTTAAAAAAATAGTATTAATTGTAACTAACATTTATCGAGCACTTACTTTATGTCCCACACTCTTCTAAGAGTTTTCCACAAAGTAACTCATTTAATCTTGACAACAACCCTATCTAGTCGATAGTATTATAGGTTGCAATTTAAATATGTGAAAACCAAGATTCAGAGAGGTTAGGTAACTTACCCAGGGTCACATGGAACATTTCCTCTTTCCAATTATGTTTAGCATTTTACTCTAAATTTATCATAGTCTTTTGTTTGGCAAAAGGGGTCTTACTTCTAGAAGGAGACTGTTTAGGGATAGTAGATCAATCTCTGGTCATGAACAAAAGCTTTCTCATTGTGATGTTTATTGCTAACTGGGCTGTGGGTCTTGAATCCTGGGCGTTGACCTAATTAAATATCAAGCTCCAAACAGCTGAGTTGACTGGCCAGCCAAAGGTCACATATCTGCAAAAAGGGAAAATAAACTATCTTCACCCCAACTAGAATGAGTTTAATCAACCAAATCCTATTTTTTTTTCATGGTTCAAGAATTCAAACAATATTTTTCTCTGATTAGTACAGTTCCTCCAAACTCTTTCTTCTGCCATCATTCCAGGCAGAGGCCCCTTTTACCTGTGCAGTTCTGCTCTGTTGACTTCTAAGCTGCTACTGATGCTGTTTTCTTCACATCGGCCCTGGTACATGCTTCTTCAATAGAGGCAAATGTCTTAATAATTGATGATTTTTGTTTGTTTGTTTTTAACACTTTTATCTAGGTTTTAAACATGTTAGAGACTCAACTCACAGATAAAACACAGAATTGACTTTTATTTCAAATGTATTTTTAGACTTGATGATTGTTTGATTTTACTTTTGAAAGAAAAAAAATTTCCCCATATTCAAGTCATCCAAGTAACTTTGTACAAGCTGTGATTAAGGATTATTGCTGGATGTTAAAGTATGTTCTCTTCCTTCTTTTCTGCCTTGTATTCCAAGTGTCTCACAGTGAGGAGTATGACTCACCTACCCTTGGGGAAAGTATTTTTTTGCTTTCCGGGTCCCTAACTCACCTTGCAGATGTTGGTAAGATTCCAGGCAGCACTGAACCTCTGGGATCACATTCTCTGTGTATTGTAATCCTAGATGAGTAAACGCTTTTGCATTATGTCATTGTTCGACATATTTCTGACTACAGGAAGGAAACCAGGGAGAACTAATAATAATTTCCTGTACAGAGGATGGTGCTGGATTTGGGATACAGTCAACAGGTGTGGGAACATCTGTAGCTATCCAGCAGTGCTTTCCTGAATAGTTCTTTATAAACATAATTAGTTCCTCTTCCAGCTGATTTGACTGTATTGACAGAATAGAGCTAAATCACAGGAATAAACTACTGAAGGCAATTAATTGCTTTTGGTAAATTCTGTAATCAGGAATCTTTTGTCTTGAAGAAATATTATAGAATTAGCAACTTCCGGAGCACCCAGATAAATATTATTTTGGGGTTTGTTTCTTAAGTTTTATGGAAAAATTAGGTATAATTTTGAAAAATTTTGCTTAAGTTTAAGGAGACGAAGCTTATTCTTTTTATTCTTTATGTGTACTGAGAAGAACACAATAATTTCCAAAATAGATTGTTGTTAAATTTATAAGATGCCATAGGTTTGGACTGAGCTCCTTCACTGGGCCCCTACTGACCAAACCAAACTGGAGTCATTTATGCTAAAGTTCTGTGCCACCAAGCCAAAACTAAGTTGTTTATCTGATCTTCTGAGAGATCGGGAGAGAGTGGTAATGGTCAAATCCCCTAACAGGCTAGTTTTAGCTGGCTTGATAAGGAAGAACTGTCTGCTTTAACCCTTACAAGGAAAGTAACTTTGAAATGGCCAATTTGCTTTTTGTTCCTTGTTTCTGTATTCTTCAGCCATTTTCTGTTTATAAACACTCACTGCCTACATTGCAGAGCGGAGTTTTCTGAACCTCTTCTTGGTTCTGAGGGCTGCTCAATTTGAGAATCATTCTTTGCTCAAATAAACAAACCTCTTAAATGTATTTTGTCTAATTTTTTCTTTATTGCTGTCCATGAAAAGTAGAACCTAATTTATAGTCAATATCTGCAGGGACCTAAACTTCAAGGTGGGAACAACCAGCAAATCAGTGACTTGTGTTTAACTTTTTTTGGTTGGGGTAGGAGGAAAGCTAATTGCTAAGTTGTTTTAACTAAAATATGCTTCCATGAGGAATAGCAATAAAAATCACTTGAATTCTGGCAGTCAGCCTTCTTTCATACCTGTTGTCCAGAATGAGCAAATGAACCCTTTGTTTCAAAGGCTTTTTTGGTTGCATTTTTGGACCTAGAGAGGAATTATAAACATTTAAATTTGAATGCATATCCAGAGTTAGACAAGTATGTGTGTTCTGGTGTGAGCAGAGCTCTTGTCAGTCATAACGTGGCTGTGCGTTCATTCTAGCAGTTGCTGTTTTTCTTCTCTCCCAATATACACATGCTTGCTTTTCTATTAGAACTTGAGTCATCTCCAGAAAGTTACCAAAATAAACTCACTATCAGTGAGCTCATAGGAAAATATTGCCCAGGTGTTCTAGCAAGTAGGGGTCATGATCTTTAGCCTTCTCTCCCACTTACCCTCCCTACAATTCTTAAGAAAGACTTCTCTAAATGAACCTATTGCCTTTAAGTGTCCTCAGGAATTTGAACAGATTGAAACTGCCTGAAGCCATGGGGTTTACTGAAAGGCTTTAAAAAATAGTCATTTCAAAGAGCAGAGGAGGGAGCCCTCCTTCAAAATGGCCCAACAGTTCCTTGGTTCACAATAGGCAATAGATATATATTTTAGGCTTGGCAGTCTAGAGGCAGATGCTACCAATAGTGTGCATGTGTGTGTGTGGTACAACTCTAGCAGTTAAAAACATTTTATATATCAATATATGAAAGCATGCACCTCTGTAGAGACATTGCATTTATTTATCAATTATATACGTGTCCTACTGCACCAGTATATAATGTATATTAAAACACCCAGAGAAGTAGAACATTTAGAAGAATAAGTGAAGAATAAAAATAACTAGAAGTTCTATTATTTTCTTACCAGAAGTCCTTGTGCACTCGTGGGAATTATGCTCACCCTACTTTGGGATCCACTGCTCTGGAGAACTCAGTGAAACATGGGCCCTCAAATACTCTTCAGTCGAGCCCCCGCTGTGTGTGGAGCTGAAGGAGCATGGGACTGGGAGTTAGTCCACAGGAGCTGGATCTGGCTTCCTATGTAGCTCAGAACTGCCACTTTATTTCTTTTGAGTTTTGTTTTGTGGAATAAAAATGAAAGGGGTTGAATTTACTTAATTTACTTTGAGGTTCTTTGCAACTCTAATAATCTATGATTTTAGAGAGCTAAATTTTGGGGCCCTTGGGCAAAATGACCGAACTCTAGGGGAGGCCAGAAAAGGTGGTGCAGTGGAATTGTTGGAAATGGGTGGGTGTCCAAGAATCAGACAGAGGAAGGAGAGGATTCCTAAGTGGGGTGGAGGCAGCTCCAGGAAAGAGCTGACTCAGGAATGAAGGTGGCAGGCATGGGAAACCATGAAGCAGAAAAATTGCAGGCTGGTGGAAAATGCCTTTGGGTAGGTAAGAAAGGAAGGGTAGAATGGTTAATTTTATGTGTGTCAACTTGGCTGGGCCATGGTGTCCAGAAAAACATTATTTGGATAAACATTTTGGATGTTTCTGTGAAGGTGTTTTTTTGGGGTGAGATTAACATTTAAATCAGTGGCCTTGGAGTAAAACAAATTACCCACAGTAGCATGAGTAGTCCTCGTCCAATCACTTGAAGGCCTTAATAGAGCAGAGATTGAATTCCAAAAAGCAAGAAGGGATTCCATCGGCATACTGCCTTTAGACTTGAAATTCAACTCTTCCTTGGGTCTACAGCCTGTGGGCCAATCCCATCAAACTTTGAAGTCTCCAAACCTCTATAACTGTGTAAGTCAATTCCTTAATATATGTCTCTCTATCTCCCTATATACATCTTATTGATTCGATTACTCTAGGGAACCCTAGCTAATACGAGGGGCTGGATTTTGGAGCCCTCAAAGTAATGCAGAACAGTTCAGCTTGATGCTGTAGATGACAGCAAGTGACTTTAGTGATAGGATAATTGTAATTGTTTAGGAGAAATCCTGTGGTGGTATTGTTAGCACTTGGGGATGTATTTGAGTCACACAGCACCAAATTACGTTACTGGTGGTGAATCCATATGGGTCTGCAGCAACCTCAATTCTTGCCTCCTGAGAAAAAAAGAATTTAATCAAGGGGCAGAGTGAGAGACTGAGGAAAATTCTGGAGCAGAAATGAAAGCTTATCAGAAAACGTTAGAGCAGGAATAAAAGGAAGGAAAGTACACTTGGAAGAGGGCAAAGCAGGTGACTTGAGAAATCAAGTGCACTGTTTGACCTTTGACTTGGGTTGTTATATACTGGCATGCTTGTGGGGTGGGTTGCATCCCTTCTCCCCTCATTCTTCCCTTGGGGTGGGCCATCTGCATGCACAGTGACTAGCTAGCCCTTGAGAAGGGAGCATGTGCAGTGTGTCTACTGGAGTTGTGCGCATGCTTGCTTGAGGCGTTCCTCCCTTACTACTCAAATGTCCCTGGAAGGTCATATACCAGCTAAACTCTGCCATTTTGCCTCTTAATGTGCATGCTTGAGCCCACTCACCCAACTCCTGAGATCTTATCGGGAAGCGGCTGATGACCAGTTTCAGGTGTTTGTATTTACTGGAGATGGCCTTTCCCTGGTGCCAGCTGTGGCCAATTATTTTTTAGAGCAGCAGTTTAACAACTGCCTGACCATCATCTGATTGTCACCTGACATTTCTGATGGGGAACGGGGTCGGGCCTGGAGGGAGCCCTCTCCTGCCTTGCTCATGTCTAACTAGTGACCTACTGTAACAGTATGTAAGATGAATTGAAACGAAAACAAAAAAAGTCCAGAAATAACATAGAAGCCTGAAAGATTGGTGCATGTATTCATTTATTCATTCTGTCAATCGAGCATTAAGTCTTGAATATATCACTGTGGCATACTTAACGTATGTCAGGGTAATAGATGAGAACAAGAGTCAGGTCCTTTGCCTTCATAGGGCTCTTAGAATTGTGTGAGGGAGACACATATTAAACAAACACATATTAATATTTACTTAAAAAGTATAATAAACACTATTAAAATGAAGAGACTGCTCATAAGAACAAAAATAAATTAGTGACAATTCTCAAGAAGGAAGAGAAAGGGTGTATTTAAGAGAGATAGCAAAGGAATAATAACAGGGTTTGGAAATATTTTGGAAATCAACATGTAGGGATTTGAAGAGTCAAAGATAGCCCCAAGGTATCTAGGCTGGGAGGAAACTGTTCTGTCCAGTTCCCTACATTCTGGACTTTGATGATTGTCTCTGCTGGTGTCATTTGCCATGTTCTTCTAGACCTGTGTTTCCTGTAAACTGTTAGCTTTATCTGGAGCCTTGATTAGATTTAGGTTCAATGTTTGTGGCTAGAATGTATCACAGATGGGGGCTCTCTCCTCCCTATTGCCTCACAGTAGGAAGTGACTACTATTTGATAGCCATTTTTTGAGGTTAATGTTGACCAGTGGCTTAAGGTATTGCCAGCCTGGTCCATCCATTCTACAGTTCCTTATCAGTCTTTTACCTGATGGTTCTATTAACCACTGATGATCATTAAGGGCTGGAAAAGGATGACTTTCTACTTCCGTGATTCCGTCTGTATTTATTGGCTAGAATTCCCTCTTTGCTGTCCCAAAGCAGAACAACTAGACATTTATGAGGGCATATGGGAGGGATTTGCCCTTAGGCCCTTGTGGGAGCTGGTGAGATGGTCTTTGTGCCTGGTGTTGAAACAGTTGGAAGGGACAGAGCATCAAAGTGGGGACAGCAAGGACAAGCTGGAACCCACCAGCAGGAGCAAGACCGTGGGGATGGACAAAAGCTCTTGTCAGTCTCTCAGTTCTTTCCATCTCAATGATGTGGGTGGTCTCTAGCAAAGAAGGTACCTGGCCCAGGGGTTGGAGAAGGTGAAGGAGAATCTGGGGAAATGGAGCAGCTGCAGGCCCAGCTGCTGCCTGTGTCAATAGGAAG
Organism: Pongo abelii; assembly: GCF_028885655.2. NCBI lineage: Eukaryota > Metazoa > Chordata > Mammalia > Primates > Hominidae > Pongo > Pongo abelii. The sequence goes on from NC_071998.2 coordinate 77,096,840, forward strand.
TTCCACAGAGAGAAGCGGGAGCTGCAGTAGCACCTACGAGACCTCCACCAACCTTCTGAGTGTAATATTAGCACGCTGCTTCACTTCCGCCATCCAAATCTCTCACAAAATGTCTTTGGTGGCCCTTCTTCTTCAATTCTGCTTAGTCTTTATCTTAATCACATAAGCAGGATGCCCCATTTCTTTCTTGCTGTTATATCAATTGGGAATTACAGCTGTATCACCAGCTCTAACAAGGATTCTTTGCACCAAGTTAACAATGCTTAAATATTGTTCCTTTCTTCTGTCATTACAACAACAAAGTTTCATAATTAGGTCTTTTCTGTAGAGTCACCATTTTGTTATGAAGGGGGCAGACTTGAAGTAGTAAATTATAGTTTTAGTGAAAACACATTTTTCCACCAGGGTGAGGATATGTGGTTACAACACTCCCTCAAATGAATAAAAACCCAAACAAACCAAAAATGCCTGTGCCAAAGTACCAGAAAATGGATCTTTCTGTGAGCTCACTAGTGATGGTGGTAAAATGAGCAGATACAGTTTATTGCTGATGCTGAATCATATACAAGAAACACACCATCTCCTAAAGACTATGCTGGATTTCAAGCATTCTTTCAGGTATTATAGTTGAATGTAGCAACAACAATTAAGGTAATCTAATTAGAAGCTTAGAATACTCCTTAATTCGCATCTCAGTGGTGCCTTTTGCAGAAGAAATTCCACTGCTCTCAAAGGAGGTTTCAAATCCTTAGAAAGGTGATTTCTATTCATTGGTTTAATTTTGATTCTTAATCTCCTCTCAGAATAATTTCCACACTTCTGAAAGATGACTTCTATTCTTCCCTAACTAGCTCTGTGATCATACTCATAGGCTCCAGAGCCCCACCTGTCACATCTTGAAATGATAGGGTTGGACATGGATGGTTCTTAATGCTTCTAATGGCTTTAACGATATGTGTGACTATGACAGATTAAATGACCACTTTCCCATAACCATCGGGTTTCTCTCTCCATGCTGCCAGAAGACAAATTTATGGCCCCATGTGACCTATAATTAGTACTAAGCTTATTTCTGGCTCAACTTAATACATACTTTTGTTTTCTCTTTATTATTTCTTGTGTCTAGAGCTTTTTCATCCTCTTTCATTGTTCTTTATGTTACTTCTGCAAACTATCTTAAAGTTTGGAAGATAGCAGGGTATAAATACATACACATTTATTCCTATTTTATAATACAGAATTAACAATACAAGATTATAATTATGAAATCACTTCCCAACGACTGGATGTAGAAAATGGAAAATGTGTGTCTTTCTTTTTTTTCTGAGATGGAGTCTCGTTCTGTTGCCCAGGCTGGAGTGCAGTGGCGTGATCTCAGCTCACTGCAATCTCCGCCTCCCGGTTTCAAGTGATTCTCCTGCCTCAGCCTCTCAAGTAGCTGGGACTATAGGAGCATGCCACCATGCCCGGCTAGTTTTTTGTACTTTTAGTAGAGTCAGGGTTTCACCCTGTTAGCCAGGATGGTCTTGATCTCTTGACCTCGTGATCCACCCACCTCGGCCTCCCGAAGTGCTCAGATTACAGGCATGAGCCACCATGTCCAGCCTAGAAAATGGGTTTCTATTATTTGAGGACATCAGTTGGTTGAGTTGTGTGCAGTGTGGTGGTGGAGACAGTGGAGACAGTTGAGCAGCATGTGTGCAAGCACAGACACATCAAAGAGAGAGGTATGTGGGGGGGCGGTTCTGATCTGACCTCTCCTGTGTATAGGCCCCAACTCTAGCCTGATTTCCTGATTTTGTACAAAGATGACAAGCTCATTCCCAACTTCAGATCTTTGCTATTTGCTCTTCTATTTCTACCTACCAGCTCCTTTGCCCTTCCTTTCTCATGCAGCAACACTTTCCATCCCTTACACATCCATTTGTTCTCTAGTTTTCATGGGTCATTTCAAACCTTACCCCCATGCCAGTGCATGCTGGGTAAGTCTGAATTGTAGACTTGAGTGCTTCTGTTTGTATCATCCTACGCTTTTTTTTTAAAGTATAGTATTTAGCATCTTAAGTCTTGCAAAAGCTAAGTTTGCTACGGCTTTACTTCTGGATATGCTATAATTTCTATCACAAAGAGTTGGTGCTCAATAAATATTTCTTACTTGATCAATAGTCATAATGAAAACAATGTAAACAAAGGTATGAGCGCCAAGGGTGTAAAAATATTTTGAGAGTTGGGGGGGAAGCAGAGCAATAGATGATTTAGTGGTCATTGCCAACCCCAAGTGTTTTCACTGAAAATATGAACTCAGCCATTTAAAAGTGGCTAATAGGTTTGTTTTTGTTCTCACCTGGGTTTCTGTGACTGGCAGATACAGCATGAAATGTGAGTTCTCTGCAAACCATAGCTAATATTGGAAATGTGTATTGTAGCTTGAAGTTAGGTATCCTATCTGAGCTCACGTATCTTTTCTCACTTGCTTCCAGCACAAGAAGATGAGATTCCACACAGCATGATAATTACCTGTTTACCTGCCAAGGCCACCCTCTCGGTGGCTCAGTTCTCTAAGGAGAACCTGGGCTCATCACATTCACCACTGTTTCCCTGGGCAAGGCCTCCAGAGTCAGATAATACATTATCCCTGAAATGAAATTTGAATCAAACACTTCCAGAACAAAAAAGGTTTTTAATTGTCCATGAACTGTTTGACATTTTTGTTGCCAGGTAAGTAGGTACGGAAAGTAGTTTTTAAAATAGACATCAGGATCTGTGACCTTTTGCCAGCACGGTCTGATGTCTGAGCTCATGTTTAGTTTAAAGGGCTACCCCTCCAATAAAGTTAAGCTTATTAACACATTATTCTCTTTATTTGGCTTTTTAAACCGTGATTCTCCTTTGAGACCCAAATTATTCAAACATAGTAAAATGTAAGACGTGGCAGTGGTCCGGTAGACATAGATTTTGCAGCAATTCAAATCACAGAATTCCAAATACAAAAAACTCACATTTAGGATTCGAATATTGCTGTAGTTTTGTTTTCAAGGTAAATATAGCGTGTGTGTTTGTGTGTGTGTGTATGTGTGTGTGCATACACCATGAGGTCCTGAATCAAATTTGTTCAGTCAATTGTGTTATCAAAAAGAAAAGTTACAGGCTAGGCATTCCTAGAGCAAATATGTTTTACTAATATCATATATTTACAATTTATACTCAAACTGCTTCCCAAAGATATTTGAAGCAATTTATATTAATAACTGTATATAAAAAAATTCTGTTGTAGCAATGACTCTGTACCAATCAGAAAAATTATAAGCTATACATTCCTAAAGCAAATATGTTTTACTAATATTATCATCTATTTATAATTTATACTTAAACTGCTTCCCAAAGATATTCAAGCAACTTATATTAATAACTACATATAAAAAATTCTGCTGTAGCAATGACTTTGTACCAGTCACTGTTCTATTTTTTACACACATTTGTATATCTTTATATCTATGTGTTCTGTTTACGTGTATTAACTCATTTCACTGTCCCCATTTTACAGATGAGGAGACTGAGGCACAGAAAGGTTAATTAGCTTCCCCAAGTTTACACGGCTGATGAGGGACAGAGCTGGGATCCAAACCTAGGTAGTCTGACTTCAGAGCCCAGACCCATGCCCTCTTCCAGCATACTGAACATTATTAGAGTAAAACTGGACAATTCAATATCATACAGAAGTGAGGAAGGAAACAGACCTATGGCATCGGCTAACATAGTTATTGTGATTAGATATTCAATGCGAGTCTCAAAGTCCTGGCAATTAAGGCATAAATGGAAACATACCAGTGAGAGAAAGCCCCTCAGTTCAAAAATTCCTGGTGCTGAATTTATTTATTTATTTATTTAGACACAGAGTCTCACTCTGTAACCCAGGCTGGAGTGCAGTAGTGCAATCTTGGCTCACTGCAACCTCTGTCTTCCAGGTTCAAGTGATTCTCCTGCCTCAGCCTCCCGAGTCAGTGGGATTACAGGCATGCACCACCATGCCCAGCTAATTTTTGTATTTTTAGTAAAGACAAGGTTTTGCCATGTTGGTCAGGCTGGTCTCGAGCTACTGACCTCCGAGTGATCCTCCCACCTTGTCCTCCCAAAGTGCTGGGATTACAGGCATGAGCCACCACGCCTAGGCTGATACTGAATTTAAAAAGTAACATCATCATGCAAAGTTTTGGGGGGCTATAAGGCCTCGACTGGTTTACTCAGGATAGTTTAGTCAGCATGTATGTGGGGTGATGGCTGGGTGTAGACTGACCTCCAAGTCTTCCTCGCAGCGGCTGGTACTGCTGCGGAGGAAATGAGAGGGAGGGATGGGTAATGCCTTCTGGGCCAGCATGTTTGGGGCAAGCAGGGTGTACCTTATGGGGATGCACTTTCTGTCAGGAGCAGAGCTGGACCTCCAAATGAAAGGCATCTGTTGCTCTCAGGCACATTCTTGGCATTTCATTTGAGAGAAATGCCTGATGGCCAAAATACCAGCAAAGTGCTTGTAAATAACAAATTCCTTAGAGTTACTGAACACATCTCATCCTCTTTTTCAAAAAAGCTTACAATCACTCTTTTGCAGCTTACATAGATGTATTGTTTGCACACCAGGGTTTTTCCTGTCAAATATAATACATTCCTTTGTATCCTCTTGCAATGATTTTGAAACACACAGTTATCTACCAGAGACTTAGTCCTCAATTCTGGCACCTGAGCATGCATTGTCATGCCTTGTGAGGTTCTCATTGAGTGTGCTGTGGGAACGAGCAGGCAAGGCCCCCATTGAAAGCATGGCTGATGACATAGGGTCAGAATCATTCATTCCTTCCACAAATATTTAATGAGTTAGTCCATGGCACATGTTAGGATCTACACTGGGGATTCAATAGTGAATCAGGCATAATCCCTGAAGGAATAGTAGGTCCTTTGGGAAAGTCTGATAGGACATATGCAACTATCATACAGAGTGATAGGTGGTAAAATAAAATTAATGACAGGGTGTTGTGGGCTCTTATTTCAGCAGGGGGCAGAAGTGAGCAGAGAAAGATCCTTGAGGAGATGACATCCTAGCTGAGCAGTTGTTCTGAAGATGAGAGTAAGCAATGCTATAGGAAAAGGCTGCTAGGAAGAAGGGGGAGGCATCAGAAAGCCTGGGACAATGGGACAGCAAGTGCTCTGGAAACTCTAAGCAGTTTGGAATGGCTGTAGCACATGTAAGAGGTGAGCTGAGGGGCATGCACTGTCTGGGTCATGTGGTGCCGTGGAGCTTGCTAAGAAGTTTGGACTTTCTTTTTTTGGGCAATGTGGAGCCAATGAAGAATTTTAGGTAAGGAGGTAGCATTGTCATCATCACTATCTTTTTCATTGCTCCTTTGTATGACTTATGTGTTAGACAGTGTTCTAGGTGTAACATACACAGTATTGCAGTTGATTCTCCCAACAATTCTCTGAGAAAGATACTATTATTATTTCCATTTTGCCATGCAAAGATGGGCTTTGGAGAGTAGAGTCTATTAGCTTGCTGAGGCTGCTAGAATAAAGTACCACAGACTGGGTGGCTTAAGCAACAAAAAAATTATTATTATTATTATTTATTATTATTTTTTGAGACAGAGTCTTGCTCTGTCACTCAGGCTGGAGTGTAGTGGCATGACCTCTGCTTGCTGCAACCTCCACCTCCCGGGTTCAAGTGATTCTCCTACTTCAGCCTCCCAAGTCGCTGGGATTACAGGCATCCGCCACCATGCCTGGCTAATTTTTTGTATTTTTAGTAGAGACAGGGTTTCACCATGTTGGCCAGGCTGGTTTTGAACTCATGACTTCAAGTGATCTGCCCGCCTTGGCCTCTCAACGTGTTAGGATTACAGGCGTGAGCCGCTGCACCTGTCCCAAAAAATTAGTTTCTAACAATTCTGGAGGCCAGAAGTCCAAGATCAAGGTGACGGCAGAGCTGGTTTCTCCTGGTGTCTGCCCTTGGATTGTAGATGGCTGTCTTTTTCTTATGTCTTCACGTGGTCTCCCTCCATACCTGTTTGTGCCCTGACCTCCTCTTCTCATAAAGACACCAGTCAGATTGGATTAAGGTCTACACTAATGACTTCATTTTAACTTAACTACCTCTTTAAAGACCCCATCTCCAAATGCAGTCGCAACTCAGCATATAACAAGAAGTAACTTGTCCAAAGTCACAGAGCTGGTAAGTGGTGGTGTGTGGAATTGAACCCAGGCATTCTGACCTGGAGCCCGAGTTCTTAACCATTATGTTGTAAATCTCAAATTTGTGTTTCAGAATAAGGAACACATGCTGGAATGGGTAAAGTCAAAGTGAAAAGGAACAGTGAGGAGGCTTTTGTAACAGGTCTAACTGAGAGAGAATTGCACTGAACTCTAACAGTAGCAAGGGGAGTGCCCACAAATTGATACCTTTAGGAGAGATTAAGGAGGTATGAGAACATGGTGATTGGGTGAGAGAGGGGAATGAAGGAATGGAGGAGTTGAGAACATCTCCTAGGTTTCTGGCTTGGACACTTGGTGGATGGGAGTGCTATTTACTAGGAAGATAGGGAACTGATGCTGTTACCAAAGTCCTCTGCATCAAAGGTCTTTGAAGATCTTCATGACAAACCCTGCTCTCTCTGCACTACATGTTGGGGCTGATTGTAAGAATCATGGTTGGCTGATTGAAGATAGACAACAAGTATTTGCAGCTGCTCAGCACTCTAAAAAATGCATCTCTCTCCTCTTTCCAGAAAGCTTAAGCCTTTCTTGAAATGTGTATTTTCTTCTGTTTTCCTTTAAATGTTACTTTCTGGATTTTCATACTTGGATTCATGGACTGATTTCTCTGTCTCCTGCTCTATGCATCAGCTCAGTAAGAATTCAAGAACTCTCCAGTTGTATGTGTCTATGTGAGCATGTGTGTATGCATGTGTATGTGAGTGCTGTGTGTAGTCATAGGCTCCACCAGCTCTGTGGTCACATGAAACTATAATTGCATTGAATGTGGAAAGATTAAGTGCTTAGTTATGAATGAAGTTTAATAATGGCCCAGGCGTGGTGGCTCATGCCTGTAATCCCTTTGTAAAGCACTTTGGGAGGCCGAGGCAGGAGGATCGCTTGGGCCCGGGAGTTCAAGACCAGCCTGGGCAACATGGTGAAACCCCGTCTCTACAAAAAATAAAAAACAAAATTAGTTGCATATGATGGTGTGTGCCTGTAGTCCCAGCTACTCAGGAGGCTGAGGCAGGAGGCTCGCCTGAGTTTGGGAGGCTGAGGCTGCAGTGAGCCACTACACTCCAGCCTGGGTGACAGAGAGAGATCTTACCTCAAAATAAATAAATACATAAATAAAATAAGAAGAAAAAAGAAAAAATGGCAATGCCTTTTTTTGCTTTGGGCCTTTCTTCAAAGAAAGTTATAATAGGTGTAACATGGGCATCCGTTACAGTACTGGCTCCTTGGGCCATTTATTCCAATGGAAAAAGAAAACCTTTTTGGAAAGAGTGCCATAGCATTTCTGGCCACTACCAACTCCAGCAGGAAAAAGGAGATAGAATTTCTCTCAGAGTTTTGCTAATAGCAGCAATGGCAAGACCTGGAGTTGGTATGACATATTAGAGTTTACACAGTGCTTTCATACACATTATTTTGTTTAACCCCCAGAATAACCTCCACTTTTCACCTGGCCAGCTCCTTCATATTTTTACATGCTTTGGTTTCGTTTTCAGCTTCTTGATTCTTTTTATAGGATTGAATTACAATTTACACTTGTTTGTCTTTCTCCCCAACTAAGAATGGGGGTTCCCTGAGGGGAGGGGCATGTCTTCTTACTCACTCTTTTATTCCCAGCAACTCTGCTGAGGACGTTTGAGGAGAGATGGAGGCAGTGCAAACTAAATCTTTGTCTATTTTTTGTTTTAATTTTAGAGGGTAGAGAACAAGCTTGAATTTATTCATTCTACAAGTAGTATCAGCTACTTTATACAACACACCATGGTAGGAGTTCTGGAGATGCTCAGAACTGAATAAAGTTGTTGTTATCCTTAGATGTACAATCTAGGCGGGTCAAGATGGGGTTACAATTTGGGTGAAAATACCAGTTTTCCCAGGACAGACTTGTTTTATGCGTATTGTCCTTCCTTATTTTTATTTTCTGATCTTTAATATTTAATATTGTAGTTCATAAATAAAAAATAGAGATATAAATTCATATTCATAGTTATGGGGGGATTAAAAACAGAAATGATTAAAAACAGAAATTATTAAAAGAATAACTTATGAGTAATAAGATGGGGCATAGGGAAAGATGGGATAAATATTAACTTTCAATATTTTTCTGAATATGTTTACTTTTTTTTTTTTTTTGGAGACAGGGTCTCACTCTGCTGTCCAGGCTGGAGTGCAGTGGCATGATCTCAGCTCACTGCAACCTCTGCCTCTCGGGTTCAAGCAGTTCTCATGCCTCAGCCTCCCAAGTAGCTGGGACTACATGTGCACACCACCACACTTGGCTAATTTTTGTATTCTTGTAGAGATGAGGTTTTACTATGTTGGCCAGGCTGGTCTTGAACCCCTGGCCTCAAGTGATCCACCAGCCTCAGCCTCCCAAAATGCTGGGATTATAGGCATGAGCCACAATTTTATACTTGGAAAATGTGAAGAAAAATTTAAGCGAACAAAGGGGAAGAAATCAGATATGCTAGACCCAACTGAAAAATACAGTAATTTCTTCTGACAATCTGCTTATTTCTGTTATCACCAATTACATATTTTAATGAAAACTGAGGTTAACCACATAATATCTAATCATGGCTATGTTTAGGTTCATATAAGGACAGAATGGCACAATTATACAATTAACCACTGTGAAGGAAAAATAAGGCATTATTTTCTTCACTTTACATGTGAACAAACCAACAGCCAGAAAGGTCAGATGTCTCTGATAATTATTTATTAATTTATCTGTTCATTACACAACACTTACCAGGTGCCTATTATGTGTCAGGCACTGAAAGGGCACTGGAGCTGGAAAGAGGAATGAAATCCAGTCTATGCTTTCTGAAAGCCCAAAGTTCAATAGAAGAAATGAAGACATACAGAGATAATGGTGACATGGCTGGAGGAGTCCCTACTGGATGGACAACTAATTATACCAGGCAGGGTCAGGGTAAGAGGTTCAAGAATGGCTTCCTGGAGAAGAAGAGGCCTGGGGTAGGTAGAACTCTTAGTCCCAGGGTCAGCGAGAAAGGCGCTGTTAGAGCTAGTGGTGAACTCCTTAACCAGTCTAGATCAGGACTCAGCAACTTGTGGTCCCTAAGCCAAATGCGACCTACCCCTGTTTTTGTAAATTTAAATTTTTCTTTAAATTTATTGAGAGGAAATTTATATAACATAAAATTAACCATTTTAGAGTGAAAAACGCAGTGGCAATTAGTACATTCACAACATCACACAATCACCACCTCTATTGAGTTTCAAAACATTTTCATTGCCCCGAAAGGAAACCCCTAAGCTGTTAAGTGGTTACTCTCCATTCCCCTCTTTCCCCAGCCCCTCTTAGCCACCAATCTACTTTTTATCTTTATGGATTTTACCTATTCTGTGTATTTCATACCAATAGAAGCACACACCATGTGATCTTTCGTGGATGGCCCATTTCAAGTAGCATAATGTGTTTGAGGTTATTCACATTGTAGTATGAGTGAATGCTTCACTGCTTTTTCATAACTGAATAATATTTCATTATAGGTATATGCCACAATTTGTTTATCCATTCTTTTGTTGATGGGCATTTGAGTTTATTTCCACCCGTTTTCTATTGTAAATAGTATTGCTATGAACACTATTTGCTGTTTATTTGAGACCCCATTATCACTTATTTTGGGTATATATCTAGTGGTGGAAATGCTGAGTTGTATTTTCAGCTTTTAGAGGAACTGTCTAACTGTTTCCCACCACAGCTGCATCATTTTACATTCCTACAAACAACTGGTGTGATTATAGCTCAAGGCAGCCTCCAACTGGGCTCAAATGATTCTCCTGCCTCAGTCTCCTGAGTAGCTGAGACTACAGGTGCATGCCACCATATGGGCCCAACTTAAATATATATATTATATATATATGTATGTATATATTTAGAGGCAGGGTCTTGCTATATTGCTCAGGTTGGCCTCAAACTCCAGGTGTCAAGTGATCTTCCTTCCTCAGCCTCCTGAGTAGCTAGGACTAGGCATGCAGCATCACACCTGGCTTCCTCCTTTTCCCCCTTTTTACAAATTATAACCATCCTAGTGGGTGTGAAGTGGTGTCTCACTGTGATTTTGATTTGCATTTCCCTAATGACTAATGAGATTGAGCATCTTTTCATGTGCTTGTTGGTCATTTGTACATTTTCTTTGAAGAAATATCTATTCAAATCTTTGCCCTATTTTATTTGGGTTGTCTTTTTGTTGTTTAGTTGAAAGAGTTCTTTATATATTCTGGATACTAGGCCCTTGCTGGCCTCATAGAATGAGTTAGGAAGTGTTCACCCCTTTTCTATTTTTTTAGATGAGTTTGAGAAAGATTGGTATTAATTTTTCTTTTAATGTCCACCCCACATTTCTATGAATAGAGTTTTATTGAGACATAGCTGCATTCACTGATTTCCATATTATCCACGGCTGCTTTTCACTGCTGTCAATGGCAGGGTTGAATTGTTGCAACAGAGATTGTGTGTTCTGTGAAGCCGAAAACAATTCCTATCTGTCCCTTTACAAAAAAAAAGTTTGCTAAATCTGGTTTTCTGCTCATATGACTCTCTTATATGGAAAACTGAGAAATATCCCTTTTTGGAGTAAAATAGTCACAATAATTCAAAAATTGCATGAGGCCATTTAGTCATGCAAGTGCTGTTTTACAGGTACATTTCTGTATTTTGGAAAATGGACTGAAAAGGGGCCCTCACTTATCACCCTAAGAAATAATGCCAATTAGGATGTTGACAGTGGAGAAAGATGAATGTGAATTGGATACAGGATATAAAAGTAAGGGAGAGAACATGTCTGACCTGTGCAATGAAGGAGACGAGGACGCCTCCTCACTTAACTAGGAAAGACAGAGAAGAGCCACATGGTAGGGAAATCATACGATAGGTCATCTATGTCGTAGTATAAATGAGTACTTCATTCCTTTTTTGCAAGTGAATAATATTTCTATGTATATACGTGCCACAGTTTGTTTATCCACTCTTGTGTTGGGAATATATCTAGTGGTGGATTTGCTGGGTTGTAAGTTTAACTTTTTGAGGAACCACCAAATTGTTTTCCACAGAAGTGGCACCATTTTACACCCCTACCAGCAATGTACAAAGCTTCCAATTTTTCTCCGTCTTTGCCAACACTCTTATTCCCCTATTTTGAAATTATAACCATCCTTGTGGGTATGAATTTTTGTGGTATCTTCAAGTTTTGATAGGCTGAGTTTGGGGTCATTTAATTTAATTTATTAATTAATTTATTTATTTTTGAGATGGAGTTTTTGCTCTGTTGCCCAGGCTGGAGTACAATGGTGCCATCTCAGCTCACTGCAACCCCCGCCTCCTGGGTTCAAGCAATTCTCCTGTCTCAGTCTCCCAAGTAGCTGGAATTACAGGCGCTCGCCACCATGCCCGGCTAATTTTTGTATTTCTAGTAGAGATGAGGTTTCACCATGCTGGCTAGGCTGGTCTCAGGTGATCCACCCACCTTGGACTCCCAAAGTGCTAGGATTACAGACGTGAACCTCCATACCACGCCCAGCCTGGGGTAACTTTTAAACATCTAAACAGAAGTGGCATGGCGAGGCAACAGATCACCCCTAAAAAATAGTCATCGCCTCTCAATAATAAATGTATCAAGGCAGACTCTCAGACGTTCTGACTTCCAGAGGCACTTACTACCTAACTGGGCCCTTCTAAAAGATTGGATGAGGCCGGCATCTCTCTACACCCTGATCTGGAGCCTTAACCCTGTCTTAGAGGCCTCTCCTGTCAGCCCCTGAAGTTTTCGCGTGGTTTCCCTTAGGAGGCACATCAAGTCCTCTCACAAATTACATCTCCAGTGTTTTAAAGTCCGAGGTGCCTAAGCAGATTATGTTTTCCCTAATTCTCACTAAACGCACAATTACAACTACCCAACTTCCATTGTTCACACTAAACTGGAAGCTTTCTAATATATTTTACAAAAAAAGTGTTTACCTATGTAAAAAAAAAAAAAAAATATATATATATATATATATAATCTGGGGCAAGGAGTGAATCAAGATGAAGAAGTCAAGCATGGAGAGATGGTAGTAGAAAGACTAGTTGTGAGTGTGGATTCCATTCAAATATACATCCAAGAAGAAATGAATGGGGGAATTATGATTTATGTAAATGTCTCAAACTCTGACGAAATAGAAATAATATAAAGCAACAAAAATTGGGAGGGAGATTGGAGGTGGGAGGAAGTAAAAGAGGGTCTCAATTTTTTTTTTTTTTTTTTTTTTTTGAGACAGAGTCTCACTTTTTCACTCAGGCTAGAGTGCAGTGGCACGATCTCCACTCAACCGCAACCTCACCTTCCGGGTTCAAGCAATTCTCCTGCCTCAGCCTCCTGAGTAGCTGGAATTACAGGCACCCACCACCATGCCCAGCTAATTTTTGTATTTTTAGTAGAGACAGGGTTTCACCATGTTGGCCAGGCGGGTCTCGAATTCCTGACCTCAAGTGATCCACCTACCTGAGCCTCCCAAAGTTCTGGGATTACAGGTGTGAGCCACCATGCCCAGCCTGGGTCTCATCTTTTTTAGTGGGGAATAAATCCAAACTATTTAAAAATAAAATATGTATTTTTTAAAACTGGCAGACACAGATGATGACTCCAGGCTGATAATGACTTAATTTCTTTCTGGATCTCAGATGGCAAAGAAACATTTATCTGAAATTCTGCAATTTCCTCACTTTTACTTCAGTTTCTTTTATCTTTGTAAATGCACATAAAATAAGATCAAGTATTTTTAAAGGATAACTATTACATAATTTTATTTTAATGAAATCATTTTTGTATCTATCTTTATTCGTTTATAGATATCTCTATCAAATCTAACATATTAATTCTTCTTCTGTTGGTTTGGAGAGATTCTGTAAAAACAATATTCGTAGACTCTTACCATTGCTTATTTCTGGCTGTCACAGTTTGAAGTGAGTTGTTTCTTTCTTGGAACTTTGTGGATTGCTGACTTTTTATGCTTTTGTAGACATACAGGTATTACTTAAGAAGATAAACTTAGCCAATATTTTCCCATAAATTCACTTTATAAAGGTTAGTTATTTTAAAGGTTATATATAAAATTCCTGAATGCATTTAGAATTTTACTTAATATCATGTTATGAAGACCATTTTATTACTTCCCACTATTCATTTGAAAGGAAGATTGTTTTAAGATTCTTATATTTTTACAAACACTGCTGAGCTCAAAAAACATTTAAACTTGCAGGCCACATTTGCCTAATTAGAAGTGTGAGCCTTTTTCTTAAGTTTCATAGTCTCTCTTTAATAACTGTATTGGATTTATATTTCTAATACAGAATCCTACTCCAAAGGGAGGAACATCACACCACTGGTTTTATTGGTCTTGGAGAACAGTAAGGCCATTGAAAATATTTAGAGGAACAGAAAAATCAGCACGTTATATGTGATACCTGGATCTGTTGTAAAAGAAGAAAAACAAATTGGAAATTAAATATAAACTATTGAGATAATAAGAGCTCTGGTTGAATTCCTAATAACTAGGAAATTTGTTTGGGCCTGACATGTGAGATTTAACATGTTTCTTTATGACTGAGTTTACATTTGAATGGAAAGGAACCATTTTCAGAAGTCACTTGAAGTTTTAATTGATGCATTTTCAGCTTCCCTGGCAGAAGTTTAATCTCTCTCTTTCATCCTTGTATAATTTCCTTTCTTTCCTGCTCCCTCCCTCCCTTTCTCTGTCTTTCTCATCTTTCCCCCTTCCACCCCACCCTCCCTCTCTCCTTTTTTTTTTTTTTTCTTGCATTCTTTTTCTAAATGTAGTTTAAGGCCTATTTACTTAGGCCTCGTTTCCAGACCTTGACAGATGCGCGCTGTGCCCTAACACCGTTCGTCCAAGTCAAGCCTCAATGTGCTCTAACCCCAGTGTTTATGCTGCCTATTAAAGGCATCACTTTTTGGAAATATATAGGGAGTTAAATGATCTCTGACAGCTGTGAACTGCAGAAAAAAAGGACTCTATTGTTCAAAGAGCTGCCTTTAATATTGAGAAGCCCTTGCTAAACACTGCAGTCTGCAGTATGGCAAATGTTAATTGGCTGTAAACTTAACAAGAGCTGGTTTTCCTCCGTTCCCTCAACCTCCCCCAGCTCATTTTCTCCCCACTGCCTCTTCCAAAGTTCTAGTTTCTAGTATTCTACTTCCATTTGCCTTGTAAACTCACCTCTTTTAGATACCCTCTAAGACTTTTGGAAGTGCTATTTTCTCATAGTACTTTTTTCTTTTTGAAAGTAAACAGTGTACAACCAGACTCATTAGAGGCAAAAGTTCAGAAGTTTTGAATGTCCGGTCTATGGAAGTCTTTGGTGTTCCTGATGGCCTCCTGGACACTTCTGCTTTTGTAAGCCATGTGAGGTTAGTTTCCTCTCAGAGCTTCTCCAATGATTTTATTTATTTATTTATTTATTTATTTATTTATTTATTTATTATTATTATACTTTAGGTATATCTCCCAATGCTATCCCTCCCCCCTCCCCCCACCCCACAACAGTCCCCAGAGTGTGATGTTCCCCTTCCTGTGTCCATGTGTTCTCATTGTTCACTTCCCACCTATAAGTGAGAATATGTAGTGTTTGGTTTTTTGTTCTTGCGATAGTTTACTGAGAATGATGATTTCCAATTTCATCCATGTCCCGACAAAGGACATGAACTCATCCTTTTTTATGGCTGCATAGTATTCCATGGTGTATATGTGCCACATTTTCTTAATACAGCCTATCATTGATGGGCATTTGGGTTGGTTCCAAGTCTTTGCTATTGTGAATAATGCCGCAATAAACATACATGCGCATGTGTCTTTATAGCAGCATGATTTACAGTCCTTTGGGTATATACCCAGTAATGGGATGGCTGGGTCAAATGGTATTTCTAGTTCTAGATCCCTGAGGAATCGCCACACTGACTTCCACAATGGTTGAACTAGTTTACAGTCCCACCAACAGTGTAAAAGTGTTCCTATTTCTCCACATCCTCTCCAGCACCTGTTGTTTCCTGACTTTTTAATGATTGCCATTCTAACTGGTGTGAGATGGTATCTCATTGTGGTTTTGATTTGCATTTCTCTGATGGCCAGTGATGGTGAGCATTTGTGTTTTTTTGGCTGCATAAATGTCTTCTTTTGAGAAGTGTCAGTTCATGTCCTTCGCCCACTTTTTGATGGGGTTGTTTGTTTTTCTCTTGTAAATTTGTTTGAGTTCATTGTAGATTCTGGATATTAGCCCTTTGTCAGATGAGTAGGTTGCGAAAATTTTCTCCCATTTTGTAGGTTGCCTGTTCACTCTGATGGTAGTTTCCTTTGCTGTGCAGAAGCTCTTAAGTTTAATTAGATCCCATTTGTCAATTTTGGCTTTTGTTGCCATTGCTTTTGGTGTTTTAGACATGAAGTCCTTGCCCATGCCTATGTCCTGAATGGTAATGCCTAGGTTTTCTTCTAGGGTTTTTATGGTTTTAGGTCTAACATTTAAGTCTTTAATCCATCTTGAATTGATTTTTGTATAAGGTGTAAGGAAGGGATCCAGTTTCAGCTTTCTACATATGGCTAGCCAGTTTTCCCAGCACCATTTATTAAATAGGGAATCCTTTCCCCATTGCTTGTTTTTCTCAGGTTTGTCAAAGATCAGATAGTTGTAGATATGCAGCATTATTTCTGAGGGCTCTGTTCTGTTCCATTGATCTATATCTCTGTTTTGGTACCAGTACCATGCTGTTTTGGTTACTGTAGCCTTGTAGTATAGTTTGAAGTCAGGTAGTGTGATGCCTCCAGCTTTGTTCTTTTGGCTTAGGATTGACTTGGTGATGCGGGCTCTTTTTTGGTTCCATATGAACTTTAAAGTAGTTTTTTCCAATTCTGTGAAGAAAGTCATTGGTAGCTTGATGGGGATGGCATTGAATCTGTAAATTACCTTGGGCAGTATGGCCATTTTCATGATATTGATTCTTCCTACCCATGAGCATGGAATGTTCTTCCATTTGTTTGTATCCTCTTTTATTTCCTTGAGCAGTGGTTTGTAGTTCTCCTTGAAGAGGTCCTTCATGTCCCTTGTAAGTTGGATTCCTAGATATTTTATTCTCTTTGAAACAATTGTGAATGGGAGTTCACTCATGATTTGGATCTCTGTTTGTCTGTTGTTGGTGTATAAGAATGCTTGTGATTTTTGTACATTGATTTTGTATCCTGTGACTTTGCTGAAGTTGCTTATCAGCTTAAGGAGATTTTGGGCTGAGATGATGGGGTTTTCTAGATATACCATCATGTCATCTGCAAACAGGGACAATTTGACTCCCTCTTTTCCTAATTGAATACCCATTATTTCCTTCTCCTGACTAATTGCCCTGGCCAGAACTTCCAACACTATGTTGAATAGGAGTGGTGAGAGAGGGCATCCCTGTCTTGTGCCAGTTTTCAAAGGCAATGCTTCCAGTTTTTGCCCATTCAGTATGATATTGGCTGTGGGTTTGTCATAGATAGCTCTTATTATTTTGAGATATGTCCCAACAATACCTAATTTATTGAGAGTTTTTAGCATGAAGGGTTGTTGAATTTTGTCAAAGGCCTTTTCTGCATCTATTGAGATAATCATGTGGTTTTTGTCTTTGGTTCTGTTTATATGCTGGATTACATTTATTGATTTGCGTATATTGAACCAGCCTTGCATCCCAGGGATGAAGCCCACTTGATCATCGTGGATAAGCTTTTTGATGTGCTGCTGGATTCTGTTTGCCAGTATTTTATTGAGGATTTTTGCATCAATGTTCATCAAGGATATTGGTCTAAAATTCTCTTTTTTTGTTGTGTCTCTGCCAGGCTTTGGTATCAGGATGATGCTGGCCTCATAAAATGAGTTAGGGAGGATTCCCTCTTTTTCTATTGATTGGAATAGTTTCAGAAGGAATGGTACCAGTTCCTCCTTGTACCTCTGGTAGAATTCGGCTGTGAACCCATCTGGTCCTGGACTCTTTGGTTGGTAAGTTATTGATTATTGCCACAATTTCAGCTCCTGTTATTGGTCTATTCAGAGATTCAACTTCTTCCTGGTTTAGTCTTGGGAGGGTGTATGTGTCGAGGAATTTATCCATTTCTTCTAGATTTTCTAGTTTATTTGCATAGAGGTGTTTGTAATATTCTCCGATGGTAGTTTGTATTTCTGTGGGATCGGTGGTGATATCCCCTTTATCATTTTTTATTGCATCTATTTGATTCTTCTCTCTCTTTTTCTTTATTAGTCTTGCTAGCAGTCTATCAATTTTGTTGATCTTTTCAAAAAACCAGCTCCTGGATTCATTAATTTTTTGAAGGGTTTTTTGTGTCTCTATTTCCTTCAGTTCTGCTCTGATTTTAGTTATTTCTTGCCTTCTGCTAGCTTTTGAATGTGTTTGCTCTTGCTTCTCTAGTTCTTTTAATTGTGATGTTAGGGTGTCAATTTTGGATCTTTCCTGCTTTCTCTTATGGGCATTTAGTGCTATAAATTTCCCTCTACACACTGCTTTGAATGCATCCCAGAGATTCTGGTATGTTGTGTCTTTGTTCTCGTTGGTTTCAAAGAACATCTTTATTTCTGCCTTCATTTCGTTATGTACCCAATAGTCGTTCAGGAGCAGGTTGTTCAGTTTCCATGTAGTTGAGCGGTTTTGAGTGAGATTCTTAATCCTGAGTTCTAGCTTGATTGCACTGTGACCTGAGAGATAGTTTGTTATAATTTCTGTTCTTTTACATTTGCTGAGAAGAGCTTTACTTCCAAGTATGTGGTCAATTTTGGAATAGGTGTGGTGTGGTGCTGAAAAAAATGTATATTCTGTTGATTTGGGGTGGAGAGTTCTGTAGATGTCTATTAGGTTTGCTTGGTGCAGAGCTGAGTTCAATTCCTGGGTATCCTTGTTGACTTTCTGTCTCGTTGATCTGTCTAATGTTGACAGTGGGGTGTTAAAGTCTCCCATTATTGTTGTGTGGGAGTCTAAGTCTCTGTGTAGGTCACTCAGGACTTGCTTTATGAATCTGGGTGCTCCTGTATTGGGTGCATATATATTTAGAATATTTAGCTCTTCTTGTTGAATTGATCCCTTTACCATTACGTAACGGCCTTCTTTGTCTCTTTTGATCTTTGTTGGTTTAAAGTCTATTTTATCAGAGACTAGGATTGCAACCCCTGCCTTTTATTGCTTTCCATTTGCTTGGTAGATCTTCCTCCATCCTTTTATTTTGAGCCTATGTGTGTCTCTGCATGTGAGATGGGTTTCCTGAATACAGCACACTGATGGGTCTTGAGTCTTTATCCAATTTGCCAGTCTGTGTCTTTTAATTGGAGCATTTAGTCCATTTACATTTAAAGTTAATATTGTTATGTGTGAATTTGATCCCGTCATGATGATGTTAGCTGGTTATTTTGCTTGTTAGTTGATGCAGTCTCTTCCTAGTCTCGATGGTCTTTACATTTTCGCATGATTTTGCAGCAGCTGGTACCGGTTGTGCCTTTCCATGTTCAATGCTTCCTTCAGGAGCTCTTTTAGGGCAGGCCTGGTGGTGACAAAATCTCTCAGCATTTGCTTGTCTGTAAAGTATTTTATTTCTCCTTCACTTATGAAGCTTAGTTTGGCTGGATATGAAATTCTGGGTTGAAAATTCTTTTCTTTAAGAATGTTGAATATTGGCCCCCACTCTCTTCTGGCTTGTAGAGTTTCTGCTGAGAGATCCGCTGTTAGTCTGATGGGCTTCCCTTTGAGGGTAACTCGACCTTTCTCTCTGGCTGCCCTTAACATTTTTTCCTTCATTTCAACTTTGGTGAATCTGACAATTATGTGTCTTGGAGTTGCTCTTCTCGAGGAGTATGTTTGTGGTGTTCTCTGTATTTCCTGAATCTGAATGTTGGTCTGCCTTGCTAGATTGGGGAAGTTCTCCTGGATAATATCCTGCAGAGTGTTTTCCAACTTGGTTCCATTCTCCCTGTCATTTTCAGGTACACCAATCAGACGTAGATTTGGTCTTTTCACATAGTCCCATATTTCTTGGAGGCTTTGTTCGTTTCTTTTTATTCTTTTTTCTCTAAACTTCCCTTCTCGCTTCATTTCATTCATTTCATCTTCCATGGCTGATACCCTTTCTTCCATTTGATCGCATCGGCTTCTGAGGCTTCTGCATTCTTCACGTAGTTCTCGAGCCTTGGTTTTCAGCTCCATCAGCTCCTTTAAGCACTTCTCTGTATTGGTTATTCTAGTTATACATTCTTCTAAATTTTTTTCAAAGTTTTCAACTTCTTTGCCTTTGGTTTGAATATCCTCCCGTAGCTCGGAGTAATTTGATCATCTGAAGCCTTCTTCTCTCAACTCGTCAAAGTCATTCTCCGTCCAGCTTTGTTCCTTTGCTGGTGAGGAACTGCGTTCCTTTGGAGGAGGAGAGGCGCTCTGCTTTTTAGAGTTTCCAGTTTTTCTGCTCTGTTTTTTCCCCATCTTTGTGGTTTTATCTACTTTTGGTCTTTGATGATGGTGATGTACAGATGGGTTTTTAGTGTGGATGTCCTTTCTGTTTGTTAGTTTTCCTTCTAACAGACAGGACCCTCAGCTGCAGGTCAGTCTGCCCCTGCTGGGGGGTGCCTCCCAGTTAGGCTGCTCGGGGGTCAGGGGTCAGGGACCCACTTGAGGAGGCAGTCTGCTCGTTCTCAGATCTCAAGCTGCGTGCTGGGAGAACCACTGCTCTCTTCAAAGCTGTCAGAGAGGGACATTTAAGTCTGCAGAGGTTACTGCTGTCTTTTTGTTTGTCTGTGCCCTGCCCCCAGAGGTGGAGCCTACAGAGGCAGGCAGGCCTCCTTGAGCTATGGTTGGCTCCACCCAGTTCGAGCTTCCAGGCTGCTTTGTTTACCTAAGCGAGCCTGGGCAATGGCGGTCGCCCCTCCCCCAGCCTTGCTGCTTCCTTGCTGTTTGATCTCAGACTGCTGTGCTAGCAATCAGCGAGACTCCGTGGGCGTAGGACCCTCTGAGCCAGGTGCGGGATATAATCTCCTGGTGCGCCATTTTTTAAGCCCATCGGAAAAGCGCAGTATTCGGGTGGGAGTGACCCGATTTTCCAGGTGCCGTCTGTCACCCCTTTCTTTGACCAGGAAAGGGAACTCCCTGACCCCTTGCGCTTCCCGAGTGAGGCAATGCCTCGCCCTTCTTCGGCTCGGGCACGGTGCGCGCACCCACTGACCTGCGCCCACTGTCTGGCACTCCCTAGTGAGATGAACCCGGTACCTCAGATGGAAATGCAGAAATCACCCGTCTTCTCCGTCGCTCACACTGGGAGCTGTAGACCGGAGCTCTTCCTATTTGTCTATCTTGGCTCCTCCCCCTCTCCAGTGATTTTCAAGAGCACACTTTATTTTATCATTTATTTATTTGAGACGGAGTCTCCCTCTGTCATCCAGGCTGCAGTGCACTGGCACGATCTCGGCTCACTGCAACCTCCGCCTCCCAGGTTCAAGCAATTCTCCTGCCTCAGCCTCCCAAGTAGCTGGGACTACAGGTGCCCACCACCATGCCCAGCTTATTTTGTATTTTTTAGTAGGACGGGGTTTCACCATGTTGGCTAGGATGGCCTCCATCTCTTGAGGTCGTGATCTGCCTGCCTTAGCCTCCCAAAGTGCTGGGATTATAGGTGTGAGAAGAGCAAACTTTATTTATCCCTGGGCATTTTATGGCTAATAAGCAAGGGTAATAAGAACAATGTAGGATTGTTTTAGTCTTTCAGAATGGAGGGGAATCCCATAACCTCTGGTGGCCTCTTCCTATGGCTAATATTCTTCCTAATCTCTTCCATAAGCCCAATCCAACGTGTCTATTAGGCCCAACTCAAGTTCCACTTTTGTTTTACGACTAACATTTGTAGTGCCTATCATCATTCAATACTCACATATTGTGTTAGTTTATATATATGTATTTGCCAGAATTTAGATTTCATATAACTTGACTATTTTAAAAAATAAGATTCACTGAAGATGTTACTAATATGGCTGAATATTTGCAGCTCATACATAAGCTTACAAATCTGAGAGTGTGTGTTGATTTTGACTGCCTCATTTTTTGCCTTCACCTTTTGAGTCTACATCATACAATGTAATGCCTAGATAAACACTTTGAATGGCCTGTTGACTTGGGCACTTCCAGGTGCACATTTTCAGTTCATTAGTTTGGTTTCCTTCTGAGGTTGTAAGCTTCTTATGAATTGAACATCACTTTATCATCCCTTTACCTCCATAACCAATTCAGAGCTGAGCACTTTGCAGGTACACAGTGAATATTTTGAGTGATAAAAATTGACATTTTTAAAGCTGGAAGAGGTCTTAGAAATCAACAACCACTCTTTCACTTTGTATTTAATTAGTTTTTTTTACTTTGTTCTTTAATTACTTTTTGGTCGTATGCGAGTAACAATTTTGTTTATTTTTACTTACATAAAATGTCATTAAAAATTAATACATGTTTGATTACCTAAAAAAATGTTCTGCTCATTGTCTAAGTCTCAACTGACAAACTTTGCCCTTGGTGAAATCTTTCCTGACTTTTCCTGATATTTTTAGTCTGCCATGAGACCATATAGTATCACTCATTATGGGTTATATGATTTTATATGTTAACTGTTGGATTCTCTTCTAGACTGTAAGCTCCTCAAGGAAAGATACCATGTTATTTCATTTTGTAAGCTAAACATTCAGGCCTTCAACAAAATGCAAAGTTGGTCAAACAGTTATCAAAGAACCCTTTCCCTGTGTTCAGCATAATCTTGTTTTTTATCTATTGTGCTATGCATCTTTTAATGTTGATTTGTAGGAATTCTTTAAATATTAAGGATTTAATCTTGCGTTGACTTTGCAAATATTTTCTTCTAGGCTGTGAACTCTCTTTTAATTTTCGTTTATGTGTTTTAGACTTTTGTGTAGTCATTGTGTCCATCTCTTCTCACAAAAAGACCTTTATGATGTGTAAGTGTAATGTCATGCTTAGTGAGACCTGTGGGAGGGGCTCTGGCACTAACTGTGTCTGAGTGAACTTTAATCCATGTGTTCCAGAAGCATTTGAGCACCGGCTACGTGCCCAGCACCAGGACAAATGCTGAGTAGACACAGTGTCTCCCCTCAGAAAGCGTAGAGTATATTGTGAGAGATAGATACTTAAAACTGTTTATAGTCTAGAAGGTTCTATGCTGTTAAGAATAAGGAAAGCTGGGCGTGGTGGCTCATGCCTGTAATCCCAGCACTTCTGGAGGCCAAGGTGGATGGATTACCTGAGGTTGGGAGTTTGAGACCAGCTTGACCAACATGGAGAAACCCTGTCTCTACTAAGAATACAAAATTAGCCAGATGTGGTGGCACATGTCTGTAATCTCAGCTACTTGGGAGGCTGAGGCAGGAAAATAACTTGAACCTGGGAGGTGGAGGTTGCAGTGAGCCAAGATCTTGTCATTGCACTCCAGCCTGGGCAACAAGAGTGAAACTCCATCTCAAAAAAGAAAAAAAAAAAGAAGAATAAGGATAGAGTGCTGCTGAGGGAAGATTTCGCAAGGCATATTACAAAGCCCTCACTTGGTTGGGTGAGGATGTAGTTAATTGGAAGAATTCCCATATGAACGACATTCTAAGCTGGGTCCAGAAGGACAAAATGGATCTGGAAGGAAAGATGTTGCTGGCCTCTCAGAATGTCTCTATTTAGTGGGTCTCAATTTATCATTCCAGTTTATCAGACTGAGAGGCACCTGACAGGTATTGGGACATTCCCAAGCCGTGGGATCCCACTCCTGTGTTTCAGGCAACTCCAGGTTAAGCTGTGCTGAGGTCTGCATTTCATTCCCAATCCTGTCATTTATGGCCTGATTTCCTCGTTGTTTAACCTCTTTAGCCCCAGTTTCCAAATCTGAAAAACTGGATAAGATACAAATAGTTGTCTCACATAATAGGAAAGATTAAACTACGTAATAAATGAAAAGCTGCTTGCACACTCTGGTTTCATGCTCAATAAAATCTTGATTCTCCATACCCCCTTAAACTTTGCCTGGAATACAGCACATTTTATTCTGGTCACTTAAAGAACTCCTTCATACATAAAAAATATGGCTGGGGGTGGTGGCTCACACCTATAATTTCAGCACTTTGGGAGGCTGAGGCAGGTGAATCACAAGGTCAGGAGTTCGAGGCCAGATTGACCAACATGGTGACCAACCCCATGTCTACTAAAAATACAAAAAATTAGCTGGGTGTGGTGGTGGACACCTGTAATACCAGCTACTTGGGAGGCTGAGGCAGGAGAAGCACTTGAACCCAGGAGGCAGAAGTTGCAGTGAGCCAAGATCACACCACTGCATTCCACTCCAGCCTAGGTGACAGAGCAAGACTGTCTCAAAAAATAAATAAATAAATGTATCTATATATGATAGTGAGTTTGTTTAAAAATGATCTCTAAACTGTCATTGATGGGTTATGTTGAAAGTATTTGTGGATTAAAAAAATTTAGAGTGCTATCTCCCACAAATATGAAATATGGCATTAACTATCCAAAAAATACAAAAAATTAAATATTTCTTCTCTAGGTGAAACCAACTCCTTCCCTCCTCCTTATTTATTACATTCTGCTTCTAAGCAGTACTTTTATTTGAAAAATGCATGCAAGTTACGGCAGAGCCTTTTATAAATCTTGTGCATGCACGCTTGTGCACATGTGTACACTCGGCAATTGAACTAGAATGATTTACTGGGAAATTGATGTGTGTTTTGTTCTGTCACTTGCCTTCCCCAGTTGAAAAAAAAATGGCAGGTTCTCTCTCCATCTCACCCAATCTCTCTATCTCTCTTTCCCCAGCTTTAGAGATTTTACAGAACCCACAATCAATGCTGCTGTTTGAGAGCCTCCTCTTTTTGTATTTTATGAAATGTAAAGCCCATTGAAGACATTTCCTGAGGTGTCCTTGAGGGAATGGGAAGGGGGACCAGTGCATTGGAGAGCTGAACAGTGACAGCAGCAGCAAGGTGCAGTTTCTAAATCAGAGATGTGGTCAGAGGCCAGCAGTTTCTCAAGTGATGGGACTTGTGCCTATAAAGTGAAATGTCTCAGCAAGACCTCAGGAGGCAAAAGGCTTTCTGGTGCTGTTGGGAAGGGCAGGACTTTAGCATGAGGATTTCTCTTTGTAAATGGTCTCTGTTACCCCTTGAAAAAGAAAAGCCTGTTCAGCCACAGGGAGACCCTGGGGCTTGTGACAGTGAGAAGAATAGGGTCTGGTAGCAGATTCTGTTTTCCAAAGGTGGACTCCACAATATCTTCCATCCTACATGCCCTTCTTTGATGTGGCCCTGCCACACTCTATAGAGGGGTGAGGTCTAGTTTCTCTTCCCTTGCATCTGGGCTGGCCTAGAGATTGGCTTGTAACCTGAAGTCATGCAGCTTCTGCTTTTGTATTAGTCCATTTTCATACTGCTATAAAGAACTGCCCGAGACTCGGTAATTTATAAAGAAAATAGATTTAATTGACTTACAGTTCTGCATGTCTAGGGAGGCCTCAGGAAACTTACTATTATGCAAAGAGGAAGCAAGGCACCTTCTTCACAAGGCAGCAGGAAGAAGTGCCCGGTGAAGGGGGAAGAGCCCCTTATAAATCCATCAGATCTCATGAGAACTCACTCACTATCAAGAGAACAGTATGGGGGAAAATGCTTCCATGATTCAATTACCTCCACCTGGTCTTTCCCTTGACACGTGGGGATTATGGGGAATATGGGGATTACAATTCAAGATGAGATTTGGGTGGGGACACAGAGCCTAACTATATCAGTTTTGGTCTTTGGCAAGTAAGTTCTCTGGGCACTCCTTCCAGGGGTGCTCCATTCCAGGACCCAGCTGGCTGTTATGCTGTAAGAAACCCAAGCTCCGTGGACAGGCCGTGTGTAAACACTCCAGTCAACAGTATTGGCCAGGCTCAGCTTTGCAGCCATCCTGAACAGCTTCCAGATGATTCCAGCCTCTCGCTCTTCTTCTCCCATCTGAGTCCCCAAACATTGTGGAACAGAGACAAGAATGCACAGGGTGCCCCAGCTGAATTCCTAACCACAGCATTCATGATTGTACTGAAATGGTTGTTGTCTTATGCCACTAATTTTTTTCAAATGAGCTTTATCAAGGTATTTTAAGACATGTCCATCACCCAAAAATTTCACTGTGCTTTTTGTCATTAGTTTCCTCTCCTAATCCCAATCCCAGACAACTTCAGATCTGCTTTCTGACTCTGCAGTTCCTTCATTTCTAGAAATTCCATACAAATGGACTTACATGAGTCTCTCTCTTTTTTTTTTTTTGATACAAAGTCTCACTCTGTTGTCCAGGCTGGAGTGCAGTAGTGCGATCTTGGCTCACTGCAACCTCCGCCTCCTGGGTTCAAGAGATTCTCGTGCCTCAGCCTCCTGAGTAGCTAGAATTACAGGCGCCCGCCACCAGGCCTGGCTAATTTTTGTATTTTTAGTAGAGATGAGGTTTCACTATGTTGGCCAGGCTGATCTCAAACTCCTGACCTCAGGTGATCCACCTGCCTCAGCCTCCCAAAGCGCTGGGATTATAGGCGTGAGCCACTGTGCCAGGCCTATATGAGTCTTTTATTTGAAGTTGCAGCGAGCTATGATTGCACCACTGATCCCCAGCCTGGGTGAAACAATGAGACCCTGTCTCCCAAAATAATAATTATGATAATAATAATAATAATATAAGTCTTTTCTGTTTTATGCCACTGCGCTTTTGGGATATTTTGTTATGTAGCAATGAATGGCTAGAAGAACTCCCCTTTCCATTGTCTAGACGTTGCATGAGTTTTATGAACAATTGTGCCCCTAAGGAGGGAAGGGTGCTCGATAATGGCTAAGACTGAATTCTCTCTTTGGGCTAATTTAAATGGATTTAAAAGAAGTGGACATGTGCTGTTTCCTGTTATCTGAGTTGGCAGACTAAGATTCATTTATGGTCTATACCATGATGAAGTCAAGGGATAGGCCTATTTTTAGAGTAGTGTTTAAGGGTTCTATGCATTTTCATGAAACACAAAGAGCTACTGAACACGACCAGCTGACCAGCTCTGCTCCCCATCAGCTGCCTGTAACTGGGAAATGCAGCAGAGCTTATCCATCCATCCTTCTGGTGCCACGACATAGACCTGCTGCCTCATTCCTCTATTCCAGGGCTGTAGAAGGCGACGAAGGTCACATTATCAAGTGGGAAACTATTGTGCCTCTGTCCCTTCAGGGAATTTTAGACTTTTAGAAGCCCTTACAGGTTTGGGAGCTTTATATTTTTATTCTTTGCCAACCCAAATATCAAAGAAGCCTGAGAGGAAGAATTGACTAGGCAAATGAACTGCCATGGAGCTGTTTCTTATTTATAGGAAAGTAGTTATAAAAATCAAGAAAAGAGCCTGGTGCCCTTGCTTATGCCTGGAATCCCAGCACTTTGGGAAGCTGAGGCAGGAGGATTGCTTGAGCCCAGGAGTTGGAGACCAACCTGGGCAACATAGGGAGACCCCATCTCTACAGAAAATTGAAAAATATAGCCAGGTGTGGTGGTGCATGCCTGTGGTTCCAGCTACTCAGGAGGCTGAGGTGGGAGAATCCCTTAAGCCCAGAAGGTCGAGGCTGTGAGGTGTATGGCACCCCTATACTCCAGCCTGGGAGACAGAGTGAGACCCTATCTCAAAAAAAAAAAAAAAAAAAAAAAAAAGGCAAGGAGACAAAATCTGTGGGGAAAGGAGTGGGTGAAAATTGAAGTAAACTCAGAAAAGTGTCCAAAATATTATACCTAGAGGTAAACATAGGAAGGATCAAAAGAAAACATTTAGTCTCTTCTCACCCCTAATTTGCATGAAATCCAGTAAACACAAGTAAATGCACAACTAAACGGGGTTCAATACCTCTGGGGAGGGCGCTCACAAGTCCTCCTGGGGTAACTCAGAGCTATTTAAAAATAATAAAGGAAAAGAATACTGTTGACAGGCGCTATGTGCTTTGCTTGATGTAACCCTTGTTTCTCAAATTGGTTTGTCTCTAGGTAATATTTTTATTGATCCTCTCAGATGCTTTAGTGTCACCTCATTGAAATTAATTTTTTTGTTGTTGTTCCAGGTCTCTGTGGAAGATGCTCTTTGTGGAGTGAATCGTTAACTGGGGAAGAGGCCACCTAGATTCAGTTATAGAACATCGTGGATTAGATTGTCATACATCAAGGAGCCGAGGACCATTCCCTGGGTAGTGAAGGTGATTGTGATTTATTGTAATTGTAAGTGGGCTCCAAGCTGGATAGAGGATTATCTGCTCATTACTCTCTCTTTGGAAAATTCAATCCAAAAGGGGGTCTTTGGAGGTCACAGATCTTTGGAGGGTCTTTGTGTCTTCTTTCTTAAGTCTGTCTTTACTCACGTGTTTATAGAGGACACAGATGAAGGCTGCTTGCCCCCTTTACACGGGACTCACAGTGCTCCCACTCAGTGTGGCTCTCATCGGAGATCCCAGGAAACTCCCCCAAACCCACTGAAGTGAACTGTGGCTCAAACTTGGGAAGGAATGGCACATCCTGCATGTGTGTGTGACTCCTGGGTGATGTTCTCAGGGACAGAGGCACCTTCTCCAGGAGTGGCCAGAGTCCTGTCTGACTTGGACCTGGTCATAACCCTGTCCACTGCATCCTGGCCCTGTATTCTGCTGCTTTTCCATGCGCCTCACCATTTGGCCCACATCTGGCCGGCCCCAGAGCTCTTAACACTACTGGAGTTGCCAGTCTCTGCCTCAAATTGCACAACATTTAGTTTTTTTTTAAATACAGAGTAGATTTTCTGCCTCTTTTTTTTTTTTTTTTTTTTTGAGACAGGATCTCACTCTGTTGCCCAGGCTGAAGTACAGTGCCACCATCTCTGCTCACTGCAACCTCTGCCTCCTGGGTTCAAGCGATTCTCCCATCTCAACCTCCCAAGTAGCTGGGATTACAGGCACATGCCACCACACCTGGCTAATTTTTGTATTTTTAATAGAGACAGAGTTTCACCATGTTGGCCAGACTGGTCTCGAACTCCTGGCCTCAAGTGAGCCACCCACCTCAGACCCCCAAAGTGCTGGGATTACAGGTGTGAGCCGCTGCTCCCGGCAGATTTTCTCTTTTAAGACCCAGTATTGTTTTACTGTCTTTTAGTCTAGATATTTATCTTTCTACTTATTATTGTATGGACTTACGCTGTTCTGGGAAGTTTTCTGAGCCACTCCTCCAAATAAGAATGCTCTCTGCTTGTGTGTGATGTTAAAAATAAAATCCCTTTATTACTGATCTGGAAATTTAAACTCGATGACCTGGTTTTGGACTGAAACAGGTGTCACTTATAAACTAAGGGTTGCTTGGAAATTTTCTCATTATTCAAAAGCTTTTATTCCCCGCCCCCCACCCCGTCCCCCCCTGCCGCCCTCTGGTCATTTCCAATCTATTATTCAAGGATCTTTTGGTTGAAAAAGGTGGGGTTTAGAAAGATCTGACTCAACACTGTCACTTTATGGGGTCACTGTTTTTTTTTCTCTTTCTACACATAAGACACACTTACTTAGGTTGCAATGTTAATTTGCAAGCAAGAAAAGACAAGACAAGAGGAAAGCCATAGCTTCTCTGACAATGAGGGTGCTTTGAATTCATGTGCACACTGGCAGTTGCCTGGCCAGGAGTGGGGACACATGGAGGGATACTTGGCATATGGAGTAATATTAGTTCACCTTGATTTAGGTGGCTTTAGGTGGCTCCTCCTTTTATCCCTTGGAAGAATCCATGTTCTTTGCCTTTGGTGGAAATATTGTTTTGTATCTTAGCCAAACCCCATCAAGGCTTCTTTAAAAATAATGAGTCACAGTCATTTTCTTAAAAAGGGACAAGGAAAAGGATAATCAGTAAACGTGATATGGAGGAGAAAATTGGCATGCACATGTCAAGTGATTTAAGCCCCTTAGCAAGTGAGGGCTTTCTCCATCACGCCAGACCTTGCATGATATATTTAATTGGGAGTTGGGTGGGAGTTTGGCGGAATTCCAAGCCAGAGCAACCCCGGGGAGACAGGTGTGTGTGAGAAGAAGGGGTGTGGGGTGGAATGAATACCTGAGCATTCAGAATCACAAAGGTTTCCAGGCAAAAAAGCATCCCTGCCCTCAAGTAGACCCAATTAGGAAAAGTGACAAAACCCACATCACTGCTTCTCAGCTCATTAATTCCTGCCACTTGAGAATGCAGATTTTCTTTCCCCCATCATATCTCAAGTCCCAGGCAACGTGTTTATAGCTTGTGATGCTGCTGCATGAAGGCCTTGTGGCCATGGCAGGCCATGCTGTACAGGGCTGGGGCTGTATCTGTTCCATAATAAAAAGGCAGTAGACTCATGCAGAATGCTAGAAAGAGCCTCACAATGACAAAGTGACTCCTGGTAATCCTAACTTTTTTGACTTAGTGGCAAAGCCTGACTTAAACCCCAAACTTTCTCATTTCAAGGTCAAATGATTCCCTTCTCCTGCTCTAGGGCTTAATAAGGTGTGTATTAATCTGCCAGGGCTGACCTAACAACATACCATGGGCTGTGAGGCTTACATAACAGAAATTTATTTTCTCATTGTTCTGGAGGCTGGAAGTCCAAGATCAAGGTGTCAACAGGTGTGGTTTCTTCCGAGGCCTCTCTCCCTGGCTTGCACTGCCTCTCACTGGAGGCAGTGAGAGGCTGGAAGTCCAAGAGCAGGGTGTGTGCAGGTGTGGTTATTCTGGAGGCTGGAAGTCCAAGATCAAGGTGTCAGCAGGTGTGGTTTCTCCTGAGGCATCTCTCCCTGGCTTGCACTACCTCTACACTGTCCTCACATGGCCTTTCATCTCTGTTCTAGCATCTCTGGTAAGGACATCAGTCATATTGGATTAGGGTCCACTCTAACAGCCCCATTTTAACTTGATCACATCTTTAAGGGCCCTTTCTCCAAATACAGTCACATTCTGAGAGATTCAGGTTAGGACTTCAATGTACAAATTTTGGGAGAACACAGTTTAGCTCATAACAGGGTGTGACAAGGACATCAAGAACATGGGAGGGAGATCACAGCCTGTCCTGTGGCTTCCATGCAGTCACTGACTCAACATATAAACCAACATTCTGTATTTCCAGCCTTATTTCATTGTCTTTTTTGTCTGGGTGATGACCTTGTTTCTCAGTAATTGACCATTCAAAGGGTAGCCAGTTCCACAAGGAGGATGATGTTGGCTCTCAATGTTGGCTATTGCACTTGAGAAATACTTGGAGGAGATCTAGCATGGGAATCTATAAGGCACGGTAGTCTGTAAAATTCTCTGGGAGGCCCCAGAGAGAAATCCTAATTTCCAGTCCTAATTTCTCTGTTTTTTTTTTTTTTTTGGTACATTCCTTTTTTCCTTTCCTTCAAGGAATACACTTTACATAAATTTGCTCTGATCATGCATGTGGAGCAAGAGTCATGTAACATTTTAAAAAATAGTTGTCTTTTTTCGACATTGTAACCATGATAATTTCTGTTACAGCCTAATATTTATATCTCCCCCAACCCCACCAATTCATACGTTGAAGTCCCAACCCCCAGTGTGATGGTATCTGGAGGTGAACCCTTTGGGAGGTAATTAGGGTTAGATGAGCTCACGAGGGTAGGGACCTCTTGATGGGATTAGTGGCTTTATAAGCAGAGGCAGAGAGAGATTTTTCTCTTTCTTCTGTGAGCACAGTGGAAAGGCCATATAAGATCACAGTGAGAAGATGGTTATCTGCAAGCCAGGGAGAGAGCTCTCTCTCCTGATACCAACCCTGCTGGCAGCTTGATCTTGGACTTCCAGCCTCTAGAACTGTGAGAAAATAAATTTTATTTGTGTAAGCCACCCAGCCAGTGGTATTTTGTTATGGCAGTCTAATACCATTTCTTAAGAAAAGAGTAATGCTTCTAGAAGAAAGGTAGGAGTGGCCATAATTTTAGAGAAAGTCATAGATCTTGGGTTTATCTATCAGATGCCTTCGAGTTCACATCTAGATGCCTCTAGATTTCTGTAGAGAACACTGATCTTTTTTACTTTGTGAGATTTAGGAGTGGAGAGCTTTCTACCAGGATACACTAAGTCACTTGGTGGAATGTGACAGAGGCATGAGAATCAGGTTGCCCTGGCATAAACTGATGTGAGAATAGGTCACCAGGCACCTGCTATGGCTGGAAATGCCTGTGTACAGTGTGCAGTGCATTCACCCAGCACGTTCCTCATTCGCCCACCAGGACTCTCCTCCTGTCAAACGTGCAGAAGGAAAGGAATGAGGGTCTGGCATTTTAATGTATTCGGGGTAAAACACTGCATCCTCTGAAGTGATCCATATATTCTGGAAGTTAAAAATGTTTTATCTAAGTAAGCAGATCATTGCCTCAGTTCTCTTACAGTTTTTGAAATGTGTATGTGTTTGTGTGCATGTGTTTGATTTGTACTTAAAGTGTCAGGTCCCTGACATCACAGTTGTGGGTGGTTAGATCTGATGTCAGGAGGGGATATTAGGGACAGATAGAGAACTACAGGGAAGGCAACTTGATCCATGTCTGCTCTTGTGTGTCTCACACAGCTTTGAACCCACGGAACGGCCTCCTGCCCTTGGCTGCTGGGAAGCTTACAGCTCAGCCATCTCTGTGTTCTGGTTTCCTTCTTCCCGCTCCCTGAAAGCAGCGACTATAAGAATAACTTACACTGGAAGTGTGGCTGTGGACCTAAGTGTGGATAAGCATAATATACGAAGTGAATGCCGCTGGCACCTAGCAGGCTGTTACTCTCCACTCTTGTTATCGGAGGCAGCAGGCAGGGGAGGAGATTCGGCTGATCTGTGTCCAGGTCCTGCTCTGAGGCTCCCTGGCTCAATACAACCTATTCACCCTACTGACTTTGGCCTCCTCATCTGCAAAACGGGAGGAATTTCTGCCATACCTGGCTCACAGGGTTGCTGTGAGGATTAAATGAGAATATATTTGTAATTTGGGAACGTATTTGTAGTATGTATTTATATCACATACATATGTAATATGTGTGCATATATGTATGTGCATGCATATAAATATGCACATGTATGAATTATTCTTATCATTTCCTAGTCATCATTTTATGTGAAATGCGGCAATAATGGGGAACTTAGGGGAGGCAAATTCAATGTTATGATTAACATTCTGAAAGGACCCTATGTGGGGGAGGAGGGGGGTGCAGTAATATATGACTTCATTTGTGGTGAAAGGGCGTGCAGTTTTAAGTATGTGTGGCCTACCAATTGTCTTTAATTTGTTTTCTAAAACCACAGTTCATGACATCCAGCTTTTACAAGACGAAATGTTTCCCTGATGAAAAAATATTAGCAGTAGGTTAGAAATATCGAAAGAAACACGTTTGTGCCCTGCGATGTGTCTTTAAGACTCCTCGGAAAGATAGCAGTTAGTATTCCAGAACTTTTCTTAACTTAAATTTATTTCTCCTCCTCCCTCCCCACCATTTTTTCCTAGTTAGAATTTAGCATTTGCCAGCTGAGCTTCTTCAGCCTGTTTGTCGGCTCCAGCTTGGGTCAAACCTGGAGCGGCTGGGGATCAGGAACCACAAGGTGGCGCTCTTGCCCGTGGGGGGTGGGATCTGGCCCACCTTAAGATGGCCTCCACCTCGCCTTGGCTGTAGTTCAGAATCCCCCCAGACTCACGCAAAGAGGGCACAGCTATTTGTGAACAAGGTCAGTGCCTGCGGCGAGATGACTGAAAGAAGGGGCGGAGCTCTGGATTCCTCTCTCTGGGCCAGTCTCTGGACTGATGCGGCGTTGATGCTGCACGTCCTGTGGAGTGGGTACACTGGGAGTCTAACCTGGAGACAGCCACCCACGCTCGACCCCTGTCCCAGAAAAGAAAAAGGCTCACGAAGCTTTCAGGAAGCTCTACTCTGCTTTCTTCCCAATGATCTCCACAGCAATGGGCATTTCTTTTCTTTTTCTCCCTTGAAATTTAACTTAATGTTACATTTTTATTTAATTATTTCTCCCCATGACAAAAAAAAGATATAAAATAGCTTAACTGAGACACTAAAAGAGAATAAACTGAATAAAAGGAATTCATGTCAAATGGAAATTAAAATGAAGATCAAGTTAGATGCAGTGTGCAAACCTATAGAGCCTGTATATTTATGCTTGAAGTTCTCAGGGAAGCAAAAGCTCTTGCCTTGGGTCCCCTGCTGTAATGCAATTTGTGCAGGCCCTGAAGGTATTAACAGAGCTGTCTGGGCCGTAAAGGCTGTCAGCCCCATCCTCCAGGCCCTCTCTCTCTTCCTTGACGGCTGGTCAGATGTTAGAGGTTGCAGCAGAGGACTCTGAGACCCTAGGGAATGGCAGGGCCACAAAAAGAAAGTGCCTGGGTCCCTGAATTGCTGTGTGGATGAGAGCTTCCCACTGACCAGGAACCCCTCTTGGAACTTTATAAGGTCTGTTGTGTTAGAAATTGTTGGTTGAAGCAATAGCCTTTCTGATTAATATGCTTTCCATTGTACTCTGGGCAGCCTTGAGAACCATCAGGAGCTTGAGCGACAGTCAGAATCATGTTGGCTGTGAGCCTCTATCCTGGTTGATTGTGTGCCTGTCCTGTGTGTCCTAGCTGGTGCCATGTGCCTCCTTAGGCCTGCTATAGGTTTGTGATTCTATCACTGAAGTTTGCTTTTGTCTCTGATTATCACTTTCTTCCTACTGCTACTTATTTTCTACCCATACAGAAGTGGAGGATGACTTTTTTTCTCAATTGACCAAAGCTTTAGCTCTAGCATTAGATATTCAGCTTACCAAGGCATTACACCTTTTGCCTATAGCTTTTCTTCTTTCCCAGTCCATTCCCCAGGATACCGTTTCCCAAATTGTTCTGTGGAACACTAGCTTAGTACATGATATCGATAAATATGTGGGGATAAAGAAGGGTTTTATGGCCAAATTATTGAGGAAAAAAATGGATTAGATGAAGTTAAAGATTTCTTGATGAGTATGGTGGCACATGCCTGTAGTCCAGGCTACCTGAAAGGCTGAGGCAGGAGGATTGCTTGAGCCCAGGAGTTAGAGTCTAGCCTAGGTAACATAGTGAAACTCTCTGTAAAATAAGTAAATCAAACAAGACAATTAAAAAAAAGATTTCTTTAATGCAGGACTTCTCGGAGCTTTTAACATTCTAGTGAAGGGAACAGCAAAGTGTGGCTCATAGGCCAAATCTGACCTGCCATCTGCTTTTGCAAGTAAAGTTTTATTGGAACACAGCCATGCTCATTTGTTGACATACTCTCCATGGCTGCATTCTTGCTACAGTGGCAGAGGTGAGTAGCTACCTCAGTGACCACATAGCCCACCTGTACTTTTTGGCCTTTTAGAGTAAAGGTTTCCCAACTTCTGCTCCCATGTCTCCAAAAGGAGGAATACATGTGGGTTCACACATAGGGGTTCACACTTATTTGGCTTCAAATCCCTTCCTTCCTTGGACAACCTATTAACCTCTTGAGAGTTTCAGTTACTCTTGGAAGATGTCATCAGAAGATCAGAAGGCCTTCGTATGACCCTTCGTATTACCATATATTCATATTATCTTTTATCTGTACCTCCACTGCCAAACTCAAACACATTTCTAGTTGCCCATGAACCCTCATCTCAACTTTTTCTCACAGCAAGTTCCCTGCCCTATTTCTTTTCCAACTCCTCAGTCCCAGGAGTTACTTCTCTTAATCCCGGTGTTCTGACTGCAGGATTGAAATTCTGCGTCCTACTTCTCTCTAAGAGCACTGGATGGCAAGGTTCTGCAGGTGGGCAGGTCTGCCCATCCCCTGTAATCACCATGGTGGAGGGCGATGAACCTGACAGAGTGCACAGGCTGCCAGCCGCCCTGGAGCCTGCCTGCTCCTAACTGGCATGCAGGCCATGTATGGTAATGCAGGAGGCCAGCCTCCGGCCTCGGGAAGGCTCATTCCTACCTCCGGGCAACTGTAGGTGTGCAAATAGCTCAAGGAAGGATCATTTTAAATGCCCTGAAAGCCTGATTTGTAAATAATCTAAGACCAAAGACAGAGCAAGTTAAATATTTATTTGAAGATTATGTCTCTAAAGGAGGGATTGTTGAAAATTAGTGAGTGCCTTCCCTTCTTGCCTTCCCTCCCATGCTGGAGGGCATATTATTTTTACGGCTGTGTTTGACAGCCAGAACAAGCCTCTGTAGATTTAGTGGTTGTTTGTAGTGGCATTTATGTGTTTGAATGAGCTGGGCAAACAAGAAGGAGGGAGGTGCGGGTGGTTAATTAACTCTGAGAATCTCTTCGACCACACTTCCATACTCGGGAAATGCTGGTAAAAGAACCATTCACAGGTTTTTTAAGAAGAATAGCCACACAAAAATCCTTCCCTTCACAGGGCTGGTTTGGAAAGCACAGCAAATCAGCAGCACTCCTGCCATTGTAGACTCAGAATCTCCAGAGCGAAAGGCTTGCTTCTGAGCAGAAAATATATGTGGCCATGACTTTCTGGTTCAGAAAACCAGCAGTCCAGTCAGTTCCTGGGATACTGGCATTTCATTCATTCACCCAATAGTTTCTTCTGACTTGATAGTTGTAGGGCCTGGGTATGTTCATATATATATGTATGTATGTAAGTATATATATATACACACACACACATATATATCCGGGTCAGCCTGCTTTCTGAGGTATACACAGAAACAGATTTGAAAAATTGCTATTTTTTTCTCTTTTAGTGAATAAATATATAGTGAAAATCAAGCCTGATGGAAAAAAAAAAAGCTCCAAAAGTCTTGGTCAATCGACCTTGCATTTTATCCATCTATAGCACTTTCCTCTCCTGGGATATTTTATCATAAGATAAATTGGGCTCAGACTGTGGGCACCTGGATTCTCATCCCATTTCTCCCAGACAGAATCTGTGAATTCTTGGGGGAAGCCCCTCACCTCTTTTGGCCTCACTGTTGAGATGAAGGTATTGGATCACTTCACTCTCTGGGCCTCCTTGTTGAGATGAAGAAGTTGCATTAAATCAATGTTCCCTCAACTTGCATGATCTTAGGAATCATCTGGAGGATCCAATTCAGTAGATCTGGGGTAAGGCCTGGGAATCTAAGATTCTATTAAAAGCCCCAGGTGATGGTCATGGGAACATCTGGGAAACACTGGATTGGATGATCTTTGTGGTCCCCTCTGGATATGACCTTTTAATATCATCATTTTTCCAGGAACTTCCCAACCCACTTCAATGGATATCTCTGAAAAAGTTTTAATAAGAGTCCTGAGAATCACCGGACTTTTCAAACCACAACACAAAAAGAGAAGCATCAGAGAAAGGTCACACATAAACGTTTCAAAACCACTGATGCACTGTAGCTCACGGGTGTTCTCCTTGAATGGGGTAGCAGGGACATAAATGGGGCAGATTCCGTTAGTGACAAAAAGCACAATAGCAAAATGAGGACAAAGTCACTCTACTGTGCCGTGGCCCCAGGAATGTGGAGAGTACATGGGAGGACGGGACTGTGTGTGGATGTGGGGTCAGAAGCCACCTGTCCAGCTTTGACACTGTGGATGCCGCTGGGCACTGATTTCAGGAGATACACAGAGGAAGGGGGAGCTGTGAGCACCTCTTCTTTCCCTGACTTACCATGGGCCTCTGGGGTAGGGAGGTTAAGAACTTACAGGCACTCACTCTCCCCTCTGTCCCAGGCTCTCATCCCAGGCCCTGGGATGCTGCTGCCAGCTCTCTGGGTCATCCTCTAGTACTTGCTCTCCTTCCATCTCTTCTTCAAGGCACCTTTCGTCCCTCTGCAAGAAACTTTTCATGCCTACAAGCCCCACTCCTTGTGCATGAGAGAAAAATGAGAGAAGCTGTTTTTTGTTGTGCACAGAGGTTTTGCAATACCTCCTTCTCCTCTTGCTCTGTGGGTCTAGCCCTAACTCCTGCTGAGTCCTGCTAGGTGGCTTAAGCTTTTGGGCTCTGGTGAGCCTTCCACCACTCATTGTCTCTCTAGCCTTAGGGGAGGCATCAGCTTTGTGCTCTTCTGAGCTTTAGGTTGCCTCAGCATCTCCTGTTTGGCTTCTCAGCTCTTATGTCATCTTTGTGTTAGTTTGTGGCATTAAGTTCCTTTGGTGTAAGAGACCTGTATGCATTTCAGTTTTTCTGACTTGACCCCAAACATCCTAATTTTCAAGGTAGGCCCCTGGGCTTAATTGCTGCTCTGAGTGATGTATATAGCAGTAGCATCTGACAAGTGACTGACTGAGATGCCATACTTAAACAAAAACCTCGCACTTAGGATGTCCCAAATTGAATACATTGACCTTTCCAATTGTTTTCCGATCTCAGTGTTTACAGAATAACATTTCTGGCCTGTTGCAGTTGCCAGTGTTCAGATTCTCAATGTTCTCTACACCTCTTCCCTCTACCTCACCCCGCACATTCAATACAGTGCCAGTCCTCTTGATGACAGTGCCCTGATAAGTACGAATCCACACCCTCATAAGCATCCCCATAACCAGCTTCAGGCTGTTATTTTTCCTTTTGCTGCAAAGGCCTCTGCTGGTCCCTGGCTTTTGGTGTCTTCCCACCTCTGATCCACACATGTGCTTCTGGAGGGATATTAGTCAAGCACAACTCTGTTCTGTCCACCGCTGACAAGATAAAGGTCCAACTCTCCCGGCAAACAAGCCCTTGGAGGATCTAACCCATCTATACAGCCTTGCTCCTGGCAGGCGGTACCTCTCACCATTTCTCAGGCATACCTTGCATTTCCTGCATTCACACTGTTCCCTCCTCTCAGAATGCCCTTTCTTCTTATTTCTACCTAGCTTCAAGTCTTGGTTTAATGCCAGCTCCAACCTAAAGCCTCTCCTAATCCTCCTATCTGGAACTAATCTCTCCTTCCTCAACGCGCTCCTGTGTTTCATTGTTCAGCCCCTTTGGCTCTTACCACATTCTGCCTTGTAGGGTCGCTATGTTGCTAAGTCACCCCCAAATGGTAAGTCCTTTGGACGTGGTGCTTGTTCATATGTACAGCTCCTATCAAATAGTTGCTGCTCAGTGGAGACTGGGTAGAAGACATGTTATGGTCACTCAGTTAATGCATATCACATTTGTGAATTACAGCAATGCTTTCATACATACCTCTCTATATTTAAATCTATCTATTATTTTGTCAATGACATTGCTATTCTTCTTGGGAAATAGTACTGGCTTCTCTTTTTAACCCAGTCTCTTAAACACAATCACTGGATATTAATAATTTATTAGACAAAATTTCCCATACAGATGATTTGAGTGTCAGTCACATGCACATGTTAGGTGATTTCCATACATTATTTTATATAATCCTCTCAAGGAGGGACTCTCTTTATTTTATAGATGAGAAAAACTAAGGCTTATACAGATTAAAGACTTTTACCAGCACTGTTAGCTGGTGAGTGGCGGGGCCAGGATCTGAAGGGGGATCTACATGATTTAAAACCTTACGTCATAGAAGGATACGTTCTTTACCTTCACCTTGGGGAAGAATGATTTACCTCATGAGAAAAGACTAAATTTACAGATGAAAACTTCCACTTCCTGTTTCTTACTGGGCTTGGAACTTCTCCGCTGGTCTTTGATGACCCTGGGCGCTAGTGAGGTTGCCTACCTTACTCCATTTCTCCTCTGGTTTTCTCCATAGTAACACAGATACTTCTTAATGAAGTCCTGCACCCCAGATTCCCAATCTAGTTCTTTCACCAGCTCACTATCATTAACCCCACCCCCAGCCCCAGGGAGTCATGCCATCCTAATTCTCAATAGCTCACCAGTTGAAAAGTAGCTTATCCTTAGAAAAGACCCAGAGGATGCCACACTGGCTGGTGGGAGATGGATCTTGCCATCACGGTCACAGATGCGAGATGAGCAGCAGAATTCCTGGCTTGGCCTCCGTGTCGGGTCTGAGCAGGCTGGAGCTATTGGCAATTCTTTCCCGGGTCTGTCTTGCCTGCCAAGTTGGTTGACCTCTGGGGCATGGTGAAAGGTGTAGCTTTTTGGTTAGCTATTTTTCAGGGCTTTTCGGTTCCCTTGCTTTCTTTCCCCTTTAGTTTTTCTTTTCAGAGAGACTCTTAGCTTCCTCATTCAATGCAATAGCCCAGATGCATTGAGGCATGGGGGCCCAGAGGCACTGGACTCATTAACATGAGTCCTGTAAGTGAGTATAAAAGTGTTAATACAGTAGCAACGTGAGCCGGCTCCCTTTAAAAAAAAAAAAACAAAACAAAAAAACCCCTTAGTTTTATATAATCCTCATTGTCTTTCTTGGCTTGTTTCTTCTCCACTCAGAGTTTCTGTCTTTCCTTTTACGCTTTCTTTACTCTTCTCTCCATCTCCCTTTGTCTTTCATCTCTCTTTAAAGGCAAAACACGACACAGCTTCTCAGTGTATGCCTGTCAGACTTGTTGGCCCTCAGGCTGAAAAAGTTCTCTGAGTTCTCAGGAATCCCCCCAAGGCTGGCTGGCTGGCTTTGAGGACTATCACACCAAAAAGTACGGCTGCCTTCCAGGTACAGACCAGGTTGGACTGGATTGGGAGTCTAATTACCAGCAGAAAATTTAAAAAAGGTAATAATTGCCCTTAAGCACTTAACAAAAGCAAATCTCACCTTGAAGGTTTGTAAATTTGTAGTGAGGACTGATTTAAGGGAGCTTGTGCTGCACTCTTTGTGTTTGATTTGCAAACCAGAATGCACACGCCTCCATATGCATAATTGGATCCTCACGGTCTCTGCCTCCATGTGGCCATGCAGTAGTTTATTTATCCAGTGCTCATTCAAAGAAAAGCTGAATGGAACAAGAAAACTCCCACTTTGCGATAGGATTAGATACCATGGAGTATTCCTCCCCCGTACTCTTTCAAAGATTTTTTTTTTTAAGTTTCTAAATCTGCTTGGGAAGAAAAAGTAAATTGCCAGAAGTGAGATTAGTGGGGAATATTGTTCTTAGGACAATAGTGTCTTTATGGCTTGACTGGTATGAGCTCCCCGCTTCAAAAAAATACAAGAGCTGGAGGTGTGGGGGTTCTTAATTGCCTACATCTGATCAACTGGCAGCAAAAAAAAAAAAAAAGGAGAAGAAAGAAAGAAATCTCATTCAGCTCTGATTTGGCCTGGATCAAGTCCACTTGCTAATCAGAGTTTAATGAGGATGCCACTGGCCCTGTTGTATTTGCTGATGCTCCCACTAAGGTCCCTGGCCTTCTGTTTGTGCAGGGAGCCCTTGCATCCCGCCGCCCCACGAAGCAGGATGCGGGCTGAGATGGAAAAGTCCCGGCCCGGAGAAGTTAATTAAGTTTAGGCCCTTGGCATTCCAAGTCACCGGAACCGATGGTGGGAAGCCTCACCCACCGGCACAAAAGAGACCCACATGGAGCTCTGAATGACTGTCCCTGGCGGTGGTAGCTGGGCTTCTGCGCGCCCCACTGCCAGCTCTTAACCCCGGGAACTGTGTCCCCTCCCCTCCACTGCACAAACTGAATAGGCCTGCAGGACCGCGGAGGGCCCTGGCTCTGGCGTAGGAGGTTTTGGGAAGCTCATGGTCCAGCATCGGATGTTACAAGAGCGCGGATGCCAGGCCCTGGCAGGGATTGACAGATCTGTGAAGGCTCGGACGAAGGCCTGATTTGTTTTGTGACGGTCCCTTTGGTTTTTAACACAAATTATCATAAGCAAAAAAATTGAACTTTAGGTGAGCAAGCCACTCTTTCTTTCTTTCTTTTTTTTTTTTTCAATTGTGTATTCCATAATCTCTGAGTAGAGGAAACTGAGCATCTGTGTCTCCAGGGGGATGCTGCAGAGAGCTGTAGGTCTTGGGTTCAAGGAGCCCTAGGGTAAGGGACTCCCACTCCTTGCTGCCTGTTTGTGTTCCTGGCAAGCAAAACCAGGAGGACAGTGGAAAGAACGGGAGGTTGAGAGGCTAACTGACTTGGGTTTGAGTTCCAGGCCCACCTGAATTCTTTGAGGCTCAGTGTCCCTTATGACAAATAGAAAAATCATAGTCATTGGCCAGATAACAATGTCTCGGTCAAGACAGGGCCAGTATATGACAGTGGTCCCGTAAGATTAGATGGAGCTGAAAAAATCCTATCACTTAGAGACATGGTAACTGTGGTAATGTCATAGCACAAGGCATTGCTTACGTGTTTATGGTGATCCTGGCGGAAACAAACCTACTGCAATGCTGGCTATGTAACAGTCGGGTACATGCATACATATGTGCAGTGCATACTACTTGATAATGATAATAAACGACTGTTATTCATTTATGTATTTACAATGCTATACTTTTTATTATTATTTTGGAGTGTACATCTGCTGAAAAAAGAAGTTAACTGTAAAAGAGCCTCAGGCAGATCCTTCAGAAGGTATAATAGCAGAAGGGATTGTTATTCTAGGACAGGATGGCTCCACGTGTGCTTCTGTCCCTGAAGACCTTCCAGTGGGACAAGATGTGGAGGTGGAAGACAGTGATATTGATGATCCTGACCCTGTGTAGGCCTAGGTGTGTTTTTAGTCTTAGGTTTTAGCAAAAAAGTTTACAAAGTAAAAAGTAAAAGCTTAAAAAATAGAAAAAGCTTATAGAAAAAGGATATAAAGAAAAATATTTTTGTAAAGCTGTAAAATGTGTTTGGGTTTCAAGCTAAATGTTATTATAAAAGAGTCAAAAAGCTTAAAAAAGAAAACTTTAGGCCAGGTGCAGTGGCTCACGCTTGTAATCCCAGCACTTTGGGAGGCCGAGGCAGGTGGATCATGAGGTCAGGGGTTCAAGGCTAGCCTGGCCAAGATGGTGAAACCAAGTCTCTACTAAAAATACAAAAATTAGCTGGGCGTGGTGGTGGGCACCTGTAATCCCAGCTACTTGGGAGGCTGAGGTAGAGAACTGCTTGAACCTGGGAGGTGGAGGTTGTAGTGAGCCGAGATTGCGCCGCTGCACTCCAGCCTGGGCGACAGAGCAACACTTCATCTCAAAAAAAAAAAAAAAAAAAAAAAAAAAAAAACAGAAAAAGAAAAAGAAAGCTTTAAAAAGTAAAAAAGTTACAATAAACTAGGGTTAATTTATTATTGAAGAAAGAAATTTTAAACATAAATTTAGGGTAACCTAAGTGTCCAGTGTTTATAACATCTGCAATAGTGCACAGTCATGCCCTAGGCCTTCACAGTCACCTACCACTCACTCATGAACTCACCCAGAGCAACTTCCAGTCCTGCAAGGTCCATTCATGGCAAATGCCCTATAACGGTGTATTGTTAAAAAAGTAACTTTTTTAAATAATTTTTTTTTCATTTTTACAAGACAGAGTCTTGATATGTTGCCCAGGTTGGTCTCAAACTCTTGAGTGATCTGCTGGCCTTGACCTCCCAAAGGGCTGGGATTACAGGCATGAGCCCCTGCACTCAGCCGTAAAATGAAATATTTTATACTGTATTTGTACTGTACCTATTCTATGTTTAGATATGTTTAGGTACACAAATAGCTGCCTTTGTGTTTCAGTTGCCTGCAGTATTCAGCGTAGTACCATGCTGCCCAAGTTTGGAACCTAGGAGTATAGGCCATACCATATAGCCTAAGTGTGTAGGAGGCTATACCTTCTAGATATGTATAAGTAAGCTCTACAATGTTTGTGCAATGAAGAAATCACCTACAGTTGTGTTTCTCAGAACGTGTCCCTGCCGTTAGGTGACACATGACTGTACTTACCATAGTGTAAGGATTGAGATATGTGTGGACATTGTCAGGAGTGTCATTCTCAAGGTCACATGATAAGTGGGCCTGTTCCTTCCAGGCTGATGGTTCTCAAAATCTAGCCATCATCAGAATTCCCTAAAGAGCTAGTGAGCATGTGTGCTCCTGGGCTCCACCTACAGAGACTAATTCAGCAGGCCTGAGAATGTGCATTCCTAACAAGATCCAGGTGATGCTGATGCAGGTGAATTGTGGACCAGGTTTGAAGAGATAACCTTAGATGATAGGGCAGTCAGGCAGGGTTCTGCAAGTACTAAGTAGTTTTATGACGTCTGAAGCCACCTCCATTTACAGTATTATGGGTAGAATTTATTCTACTGGTCTATAATTAATTTTTCTTTCAGTGTCTCTCTTATTAACATTTATTGAACATTTTCAGTGTCCCAAGCATTATATTATACTAAGCCTATTACCAGTATTATCTCATTTAATCCTCTCTTTTTCTCATTAAAACTTGCAACTAGCTTCATGGCTTTCTCATGCCGTTCATAATAACTTGAGCTCAAACTGTTACCTTTTCAATGAGGACCTACGCTTTTCAAAATCAAACCCTCTCTTCATTCCTCAGCACATCTTAGCCTCCTTTTCTGCTCTTTTTTCCCTTTGAAAAGTATTAATCACTATTGAATATACTATATATTTTATTTATTTCATTTGTTATCTGAATACCCTCAAGATTTCCTCCTTCCTTCCTTCCTTCCTCCCTTCTTTCCTTCCTTCCTCCCTTCCTCCCTCCCTCCCTCCCTGTCTTCCTTTCTTCTGTGTTGTTTACTGGGATTTCTCTAGTCTCTACAACAGTCACTGACCCATTCTAGGTGTGCTGTTAAAATGTATTAAACAAATGAAAGAACCAGCTCAGGAAGTAGATACTTCACTTTGTGGATGAAAAACAGGTTTAGGAAAGATAGGTAATTTGGTCAAGATTGCATACCAATAGGTGGACAAGAAACAACAAAAACTCAGGTATGTGTGTCTCCAAAGCCTGTGCTCTCAACCCGGGGCCACCTGCCCTCACTGCCATCATGCTCTGGGCTAATTTGGGCAGGTTCCACTGGGAGCCCAAAAACCTAACATCCAGCATCTCACAGGGCTCTGAAGGCCTCATTCTCTCCTGAGAGAGCAAACTGAGAGTGTAGGGTGCAGTTTGACCCGAGGTGGGGAAGATGGTCTTCTGAGAACATCACACCTCAGCCAGCCCATTGTTTTGGAACATCTGGGTGCAGCAACAGAGAATTTTACCAACACACCACTCCCTCTTTGCTGAAGAGCTGACTGAACATGTTTTTCTGCTTCACAATTTGAATTCGCCCTCCAAGAAAATCCTTTCTCCAGCCCATAGACAAGCTCATATATCTTATTTTATAATTCCACTGCTGAAATGTCAGCTGTAAACTGTGGAAGCCCGTTTGGTTTTAGTGCACGAGTGGCTCAATACATATTTGAGCAAATTAATGAACAAAACTTTTTAAATTAAACTATTTTTTTGAGATAATTGTAGATTTG
Source organism: Pongo abelii (assembly GCF_028885655.2). Lineage (NCBI taxonomy): Eukaryota > Metazoa > Chordata > Mammalia > Primates > Hominidae > Pongo > Pongo abelii. The sequence continues at coordinate 77,141,506 of NC_071998.2, forward strand.
TGTGCAGTTGTAAGAAATAATGCAGAGATATTCCTCAAACCCTTTACCCAGTTTCTCCCAATGATGATACCTTGCATAGCTGTAGTTCAATATCACAATCAGGATATTGACATTGATGCAGTGAAAATGCAGAACATTTCCATCTCCACAAGCATCTCTCATGTCGCTCTTTTATAGACACACCTAGTTCCCTTCTATCTTCCCTGTCCATAACCTCCTGGCAATCACTCATCTGTTCTCCATTTCTATAATTTTGTCATTTCAAGGATGTTTTATAAATGGAACCATACAGTATGCAGCCTGGTAGGGTTGACTTTTCTCACTTAACATAATTCTCTAAAAATTCATCCAAGATGTTGTATGGGCCAGCAGTTCATTTCTTCACTGCTGGGTAGTATTACTTCACGATGTAGTTATACTAATTGTTTAACCATTTACCTATTGAAGGACATTTAGATTGCTTCTAATGTTTGGCTATTAAGAATAAAACAGCTATGAATATTCATGGATAGGTTTTTGTGTGAACGTGAGTTTTCATTATTCTGGGATAAATGTGCAGGATTATAATTGCTGGGCCATATGAAAGTTGATGTTTAATTTTTTTCTAAAACCATCAAACTGTTTTCCAGAGTGGCTGCAGCATTTTGCACTCCCACCAGCAATGTATGAGTGACCTAGTTTCTCTGTATCTTCCTTGGCATTTGGTGTTGTCATAAATTTTTATTTATATCATTCACATTAGGTGTGTAGCAATATCTCACTGTGGTTTGAATTTGCATTTCCCTAGGGGCGAATGATGCGGAACAACTTTTCATGTGCTTATTTGCCATCCGTATTTCCTCCTTGGTGAAATATCTGTTTATATTTTTTGCCCACTTTCTAATTATACTGCTTGCTTTATTGTTATTGAGTTTTCAGAATTTTGTATACATTCTAGATACTAGTCTCTTGTGAGAGATGTGATTTGTAAATATATTCTCTCAGTCTGTATCTTGTTTTTCTTTTTTTTTTTCCATTTTCTTACTAGGGATTTTCACAGAGTAAAAGTTTTTAATTTTGGTGAAGTTCAGCTTATCAATTTTTTTCTTTTATGCATTGTGCTTTGACATCTAGTGTATGAACTCTTTACTTAGTCCTCGATACTGAAGATTTCCTCCTACATTATTTCCCAAAAGTTTTACATTTTACACTTAAGTCCATAATACATCTTGTGTTAAGTTTTGTATAAGGTATAAACTTAAATCAAGTTTTATTTTTTTCATTGGTGAATGTCCAATTACTTTAGCACCATTTATTGACAAGACTGTTCTTCCTCCATTAAATTGGTGGCACTTTTGTCAAAAAGTTGAGTATATTTATATGTCTGTTTCTGGGTTCTTCATTCTATTCTGTTGATCTGTGTGTCTATCTTTCCACTAATACTACAGTCTTGATTAATGTACGTTTTGATTAATATAAGTTTTGAAATCGAGTGGACTGATTCTTCTTACTTCATTCTTCTTTTTCAAAATTGTTTAACTCTTCTAGTTTCTTTTGCATTTCCATATAAATTTTAGAATTATCTCATCTGTATCTATAAAAAAATCTTGGCAGTGTTTTGGTAGGAACTGCCTTAAACCTTTATTTAATTTGGGAGAATTGACATCTTTACTATGTGGAGGGTTCTAGTCCATGTCCGTGTGAGATATACTATGCCTTTGATTTCTTTCATCAGTATTTTGATGTTTTAAGCATGTGAGTTGTATACATGTTTTGTTAGATTTACACCTGCTTTGTTTTTTGAGCTACTGTAAATGATAGTGCTTTAAAATTTGTTACCCTGTGTTTATTCATAATATATAGACATGCAATTAATTCCTATATATTGATCTTATATCCTGCAGCCTTGTAGAAGTCACTTATTAGTTTTAGGAATTTTTTTTGGTAACTATCTTGAGATCTTCTCTGTAGGAAAATCTGTCTGCATGTAGAGGCAATTTTATTTCTTCCTTTCCAATCTATATGCCTTTATTTACGTTTCTTGCCTTCTTGTCTTGGCCAGAACGTCCAGTACTATATTGGATTAATGACGCATGCAGATATCCTTGTCTGATTTCATTCTTGGAGGAGAAGCATTCAGTCTTTCACCATCAGGTATAATTTTGGCTGTAAGTTTTTTTTGTAGATCCTCTTTATCAAGTTCTAGAAGTTCTTCTCTATTCCTGTTTTTCTGGGAATTTTTATCATGAATGGTATTGGATTTCGTCAAGTGATTTTTCTGTATCAATTGATAAGATCATGTGACTTTTTTCTTCTTTAACTTATTAATATGGTAGATCTTATTGATTGATTTTCAAATATCAATTGGTTTTGCGTATCTGAGAATAAAGCCCACTTTGTCATGGTGTATAATTATTTTTTTGTATTGCTGAATTTTATCTGCTAATATTTTGTCAAGAAGTTTTGCATCTAAATTCATAAGGGATATTGGTCTGCGTTTTTTTTTCCTTCTCCTTGTTTGTACTGCCTTATCGTCTTTATCTGGTTTTAGCACCAGGGTAATAGAAGCTTCATAAAATGAATTGGTAAGTATAACCTCCTCTTTTATTTTCTGGAAGAGATTATGTAGAATTAATGCTAGTTCTTCTTTAAACATTCTCCAATGAAACCACCTGGACCTGGAGATCTCTTTTTTGGGAATTTTTAAATTACAAATTCAATTTCATTAGTAGTTGTAGGGCTATTCAAATTTTCCAATGATCGAGTTCATGTTGGGTGAGTTGTGAGAAATTGGTTCATGTCCTCTAAGTGTCAATTTTATGTGTGTAGAGTTGTTTGTAGTACAGAATGGGGGATCCCTGACTTATGATGGTTTTAATGCAGGACAAGTGAGCCTCAAAGTGGGACTTAGCCCATGAGGGTTCTTGGCTTTGCCCAGGAAATAATTCAAAGGCAAGCCAGAAGTAGAAGAAAACAGCTTTATTGAAGTGGCAGTGTTACTGCACTGATGGTGTTACAGCTCCATGACTGCTCCTGCAGAGCAGGGCTACCCAGTAGGCAGAAAGTAGCAGCTCAGGACAGTCTTGCAGTCATATCTATACCCACTTTTAATTGCATGAAGATTGAGGGGTAGTTTATTAAGAAATTTCTAGGGAAGGGCTAGTAATTTTGGGGTCATTGGACCATTGCCATGGAAAGGGGTGGTAACTCCTGGGTGTTGCCATGGCAATGATAAATTGCCGTGACACACTGGTGGGCATGTCTGATTGGAAAGCTGCTTCTGCCCCAGCCCTGTTTTAGCTAGTCCTCAATCTGGTCTGGTGTCTGAACCCTGCCTCTGGAGTCAAGTTCCGCCTCCTACCTCAGTTCCATAAGAGTTTTGGATGGTGGGTGCTGTAGTTTTTTCTCTCTCCAGGTTTGTCTCTCTTTCTTTCTCTAACAGTGACTTATATCATCATTAGATTTCTCTAGTCAATTTTCCCGGCAATGTAACAGCACTTCCATATGTGAGGCACTGAGAAAATACTGAAAAGACAGGCGAAGGCATAACTTGGCCCTCAGGGGAATCATAAACTAACCCAGACAGATGCTTGCTTGCCCAAAATGATCCTGTTCAGATAAAATAAGATGCAATTTGAAATCTAGCTCCTAATTCAAGTTAAAAAACAACCTCCATGGTTTTATTTATAGCTTATGTCTTGATTCCAGCACCTTTCCTGTCCAAGTAAGAACCAGTCCTCCCTCATGTGTGAAGGGATAACAACTGAGTCTGACTCACTGCCTAGCTCTATATGATGTAAACACAGTAAAAGCATATTAAGCCAACTTTGATTCAATAATATAAGCAAATTTTCTTTTATTGTGGTAAAATATACATAACATAAAATTTACCATTTTAACCATTTTTAAGTGTACAGTTTTGTGACATTACTATACTCTTATTGTTGTGCAACCATCACCACTATCCATCTCCAGCAGTCTGTTATTATCCTTGCTGAAACTCTATACCCATTAAACATTAACTCCCCATATCTGTCTCCCCCACCCTCCTGGTTTAAACTTTATTTTGATGGTAAGGGTTAAAGAACATGTAGCCCTTGGAAGGCATATGAAGCACATGCTCCAACTCTTTTTTTCTTTTTTTCAATAGTCCTTTATATCAGACCCAACACTGTGTGTATTAGTTAGGTTTCCATACCTATTTTACAGATAGGAAACTAAGGCCCAGTAAGCTAATGTCACCCCCTTTAACTGAACACAATTCTTGCTTGGCCTCTCCTTCTTGCCTAGGTGAATTATCTGCCCACCAAGAGTCAGATGACATTTTATGGCCTCTGTTGCTGGCTCATGCACTGCCCTGGGGTTTCTGAAATTCCAGCAGTGTGCAGGTGACTTGTAGATGATTGTATTTGTATTAGTCCATTTTCACACTGTTATAAAGATACTACCTAAAACTGGGTAATTTATAAACAAAAGAGGGTTAATTAGCTCACAGTTCTGCATGGCTGAGGAGGCCTCAGGAAACTTACAATCATGGTGGAAGGAGAAGGGGAAGCAGGTCCCTTCTTCACAAGACAGCAGGAGAGAGAGAGAGAGCTCAGGGGAAACCGCCACTTTTAAACCATCAGATCTCATGAGAACTCCCTCACTATCATGAGAATAGCATGGAGGAAGCCAACCCCATGATCAATCACTTCTCACTAGTTCCCTCCCTGGAGGTCTGTCCCTCCCAATTTGAGATGAGATTTGGGTGGGGACACAGAGCCAAACAATATCAGTACTGATGGTACTGCTGTCATTGATTCTGTTTTCCAGTTACATCAACAAGGAACCTGGGGCTCCACCTGCAGGTGTTTAACTATGAGAGAATGAGATCTCTGGTTTTAAAGGGGTTCTTAGCCTAGATTCCAGGCTTGACTCTACCTCTTAACCACTGTTCAACTTTGAGCAGATTACATGGTCTCTCTAAATCTCAGCTTCCTCATTGTAAAGGAGCTTCAGTTTCTCCATGGTACAACAGGGATAGTAACATATTTGATGTTCCCACTTAGATATCTGATAGGCATCTCAAACTCAACAGAATGAAATTGGATTTTGTTTTTTTTCCTCCTGAATTGGTTTCTTCTGCAGTCTTCTTTAGATTAATTAATGGATCTGACAGATGACATGACAGAAACCCAGAAGGAGTCCTCCATTCATTTTTTTTTTCTTGATCATCAGAAAGTCCTATTTATTATGCCTGAGTTACAATTTTGTTATGTACATCAATTTCTCTTCAATTTCACAGCCATTACCCTGGTTCAGCTCCAAAAAGGACTATGAAAATAGCCTCTCAACTGGTCTACCTGGTGCTTCTCTATCTTTAACAATACGAATGAGGATAAAAATAAGAATGTTTTTACAGTGTTTGGTCTGCCAGCCACTGTTCTAAGTGTATTACGTATATTAATTTATTTAATCCATGTACCAGTCATAGGCAAATCCCCTACTTAAAATTAATCCATGGCTTCCCATTGTTTTAAGAATAAAATTCAAGCTCTCTATCTTGCTCTGCAAGATTCTGAATGATCTCACTTCTCCCTCCAATCTCTCCTCCCCAGTCTTCACCTTCACTCTTCAGAGGCTGACTACACTGCCTTCCTTTTTATTTCTCAAATATGTTCTCAAGTCTTTGCAGTTCTTGTTTTTTTCTATTTTGTCTCCTAACTCTTTGCATGGCTAGGTTATTCCCATGCTTGAAGTCTTAGCTCATAAAATACCTCCTTGGAGAGGCCTTCCCAATCTTGTTTATTCTGTTCCTGGGCCAAGAATTCTTGGTCACATCATCCAGGTTATGATGTGATGTGAACAATGCCTATCCCAGTTTGCACTGGTCTTGTTTATTTGTGTATTTTTTTTATTACCCCATTAGGCTGAAAGCTCTATGAGGGCAGAGACTTCATCTGTTTTGTTCCCTGTTCTTTTCAGCACCAAGGAGAATGCCTGGGTCCCAAGGGACTCAGTGGCTATGGCTACAATGAATCAGTGAAAGAATAAATCACACATGACAGAGGGCCTTTGACCTCATAAGGGTATTATGATTAAAGGAGGAGGATTAAAATGCATAGGATAGCCTATTGGTTGTACTTTATGAATCAGTCACCAGCTCAGATGTTTGAAAACAATAATTATTTTCTTTTCTGTTATTTATCATTTCCTATAGCAGTTTTAAGTCAAAAATTTCTTTTCCTTAGACAAGCAGACATGATAACCATAGTCTTCCTCTTTTAGACCCCTCCCAGATGTGTGCCAACTCAGGAATACCTTGTAATGCCAAAATTACATGAGGCAGGGCGATCAAGTTATTGCCAAGAACCAAGAGCCATGTCTAGACAGCTCTGGGTGTAGCTCTTTTTTTTCTTTCCTTTTTCTTTTTTTGAGACAGGGTCTCACTCTCTCGCCCAGGCTGGAGTGCAGTGGCACAATCGTGGCTCACTGCAGCCTCAACCTCTGGGGCTGAAGTGATCCTCCCACCTCAGCCTCCTGAATAGCTGGGACTACAATTGTGTGCCATCACGCCTGGCTAATTTTTAAATTTTTTGTAGAGACGAAGTCTCATTATGTTGCCCAGGCTGGTCTCGAACTCCTGAGCTCAAGCAATCCTCTTGTCTTGGCCTCTCAAAGTGCTGAGATTTGAGTGTAGCTCCTTAAAGAATTCAGGACCCACTCAGGTAGGGGACCTTCGGAGACTCTTGGCATCTGCTCTGTCTGGATGGACATGCAGCCGCTCCTCTGGGATCCTGCCCCTTCCTCTGTGGCATTGCCAGCAAAGGCCCACTGGTTTTACTCTTCCCACCCCTCCGCTAGGCTAGGGAACACTTAGGAGATGGGGGAGCAAAGGAGGAGTCCTGCTGCTCTTGAATCCCCTAGGGTCTTGTGTCTTAGATTCCTGGGAGATGATGGTCGGGGATATTTTCAGGCTGCCTCCATTTATCCTCCCTTGAGTCAGCGATTACAGAAAGGAAAGAAAAAACACAAGAGGAAAACCATATAATGATACATCATAAAAAATATCTAGCCAACACTCACAGAGCACCAGTTACAGTGACCACTTAATAGATATTAATTCCACTTTTGTCACATTCCTCCCTCCCTTAAAGGTCTCACAAATGATCTGTGGAGTGAAACCCCATTGGGTCATTAAGGCTGACCATGGTGAAACAACCACTTCTCTTACCAACTTATCTGTTTCCACAGGACTCACACTGTGGTGTAGCATGTAAAGTTCTTTCTCCCATTAGAAATTGTCCAAACAGGCATCCAGGTGACTTATCCAAACTCCACTTTTGCATGGAGTTTGGATAAGTCCTCCTTTTTCTCTACTTCCCAGAATGGTGCTATTGGGTTTGAGATATTCATATGCACAAAGTGGGGGTGACCTGCTTCAGAAATCCCCAGGCCTGGGTTTATCCACATTACCAAGCTTCATTTCCCATCCTGTGTTCTCTGGTTTCCAGATGCCTTTGTTCAGGGCTGTGTATGAAGCAGATCCTCTCCAAGGACTGTTGAGAAAAGCCAAGGCCAAGGGCAATGTCCCTGTGGAGTGCCTGGAGAAAGAATTAAGGGACAATCTCCATTCTCTGTAACTCTCTTCACCGTGGTCCTACTTTACTATATATTTAGTATCTCACTGTAGGTTTTTTTTTTAAAATAGACTTTGTTTTAGAGCAGTTTTATGTTCACAGTGAAATAGAGCAGAAGGTATAAAGATTTCCCATATACCCCCTGCCTCCACAGATGCACAGTTGATGCCATTATCAACATTCCCACCAGCATGGTCCATTTGTTACATTTGATGAACCTACATCAGTACATAATCATCACCCACAGTCCTTAGTTTACGTTAGGGTTTACTGTTGGTGTTGTAGACTTGGACAAATTCTATAGACTTGGACAAATGTGTAGTTGCGTGTATCCAGCACTGTAGTATCATACAGAGTGCTGTCACTGCCCTAAACATCTTCTGTGCTCCACCTATTCATCCCTTCTTCTCCCCACTGATCTTTTTAGCCTTACCTTTTCCAGAATGTCATAGAGTTGGAATCATGTGATATGTAGCCTTTGCACATTGGCTTCTTTTACTTAATAATATGTGCTAAAGGGTCTTCCATGTCTTTTGTGGCTTGATAGCTCATTTCTTTTTAGAGCTGAATAATATTCCATCATCTAGATATACCACAGTTTATGTACTCACCTACTGAAGGTCATCTGGCTACCTCCAAATTTTGGCAATTGTGAATAAAGCTGCTGTAAACATCTATGTGCAGGATTTTGTGTGTGAACATAGTTTTGAATTCTTTTGGGTAAGTACCAAGGAGTGCATTGCTGGATCAAATGGCAGACTCACTCAGTTTTATTTTTAACTTCCCATTATGGAGAATTTTGAACATATGCAAGAGTAGTCAGAATAATCAAATGAACACCTCTAAACCCATCAGTGAGAACCAACAATCATCAATCCATGGCCAGTCCTATCCCGTCCACACACTCATTCATCCCCCCACCCAAATTATTTTGATGCAAATCCCGGACATTATAACATTCATTTTGTAAATATCCCAGTACACATGTCTAAATGATAAGGACCTTTTACTATGCCATTACCACAAAACCATGATCTTATCTAAAGTAAATTAATAAAATATCCACCTTTAATATCATCAATTAAGCAGTGCTCAAATTCCAGTTATCTCATGCTTATCATACATACTTTTATAGGTTTATGTTTGAATCTATTCCAGTAAGATCCACACATTGTCATTGTTAGATGTGTCTTATAAGTATTTATAGGTTTCCTCTTTTGTCTTTTTTTTCTGTAATTTTTAGAAACTGAATTGTCTCTTTGAGTTTCCTGCAGACTGCACTTGGAGTTTCCCACAGCCTGCACTTTGATGATTGTTTCTGTGTCACACAGGATTTTTTTTTTTTTTTTTTTAGATGGAGACTCTCTCTGTTGCCCAGGCTGGAGTGCAGTGGTGCGATCTCGGCTGACTGCAACCTCCACCTTCCGGGTTCAAGTGATTCTCCAGCCTCAGCCTCCTGAGTAGCTGAGATTACAGGCACCCACCACCATGCCCAGCTAATTTTTATATTTTTAGTAGAGGTGGTGTTTTGCCATGTTGGCCATGCTGGTCTTGAACTCCTGACCTCAGATGATCTGCCCACCTCTGCCTCCCAAAGTGCTGGAATTACAGGTGTGAGCCACTGCGCCCGGCCATTTTTATATGTTCTTCCAGTTTCTGCATTTCCTTGAATCATAGTCTTGATAAAATTCAAGTTCTATTATTCTGGCAATAGTATGTCAGAGATGGTGTCCTGTTCTCAAACCTGGGTCTTGTAGAATAGCTCTGTCCAATAAACTTCATGTGATGATAGAAACAGTCTATATTTGTGTTGTAGAATTATGGTAGCCACTAGCTCTATGTTGCTATTAAGCACTTGAAAAGTGGCTAGTGCAACCAAGGAATTATATTTTAAATTGTATTTAATGAAATCTAAAGAGCTACATGTGTCTGGTGGCTACCATATTGAACAGCACAGCTCTAGAGTTTCTGAAGTCATTGTTAGTGAGCAAAGTGTGGCCTGTGGGGCTGTAGTTAGGGACTTGTGATGAAACGTCTTTAAAAAACAAGCAAGCCAGCAACCTCTCCCTCCACATGATGCAGTCAACACAGTTGCATCATTTACTACCTGTAAGGGCCAAAGCTGAGCTCCAGCACCCATCTTTTCCTTTTGGACTGAGAGGAGAACTCAGTCCTGTGTGCATCTCTTATACGCTGGGACCTGGGCACTGCCTGCTGCCTCCTCTTCGTCTGTGGATGTCCTCAATGGTCCTAGCCCCCAGGCATCCTCAAGAAAACATACAAGGATCATACCTAATTCTCATAGCTATCTTCTGTAGAAGACCCTTTTGAGTATATGTGGTTTTAGTCTTTCAAATGAGTATCAATTGCCTTGAGAGGGATCTTTACTATGGAGTAAGTAAAGAAAGGCAGGATATTATCCAATCAAAGGTGCCACCCAAGAAAAAACAGTGGTACAATGGGATTTGGCTGCTCCTGTGCTGACACCAGCCTTCCTTTCAGGTGACTTTGATCCTGTGAAACACACTGAGGTAGTCATTAGTGCTACACTGGTACCCAATTCTTCTTTCCTTCAAGACACACAAAAAGCTGTTTCCTGTCCCCCTCTGCGGTTGAGCAGAGCCATCTGACCTGATCTGGCCAATGAGATGTGATAAGTGTTTCAAGCTAGAACAGTTCATCTTCTTTTTTTCTTCAGAAATGAAACTTCCTCAGCTTGAGTTCTTGAGTGAAGATAGTAAAAAGAAGAATGTGTTCCAAGTGAAGGACACGTAACATGAGAAATAAACCTTCGCTGTTTTCAGCTACTGTCATTTTAGGAGTGCCTGTTACCTCGGCTGAACATAACCTGTTCTAGTGAGTGCACCTCTTTTAAGCCTAGCAAGAGGATGACTCAATGTAGTATGAAGAAACGGCATACACAGATTACAGTCCATTTAGAAAAAAAAAAACAACAAAGGAGGAACTTATTAAAGTTGGTAACTAGGTTTCCTGAAGATTGGGTCTCTGCAATTGGATCTGCTCTTCTCTCCATAGGACTTCACTGGACCTCCAGAATCTTCTTCATGGATATTCATTGCGTAAGATAAAGATGCAGTGCATTAGCACTGAGATTCTAATTCTGCATTAGAACTGAGAGTCAATGTAAAGTGGTGTTAAAATGAGTATTATATGTACACAAATTTACTTTTTGATTGTTGGTTAATGTTTGCTCCCTAAACTAGACTCTAAAATCTATCATAGCAAAGACTGAATCAGTTTATCACTGTGTCCCTAAATAACTATGGATGAATGAGTGTATATATGTAGATATATATCACTGAGCATTCCTTGAGTGTTTCAGTGGGTGTGGAGCAGCTGTCTCTGTCAAAAGGCACAGGATGTGGTGGGGTGTGGGGTGAGAAGGTTTGTGGTGTGGTCCACGATCCACAACCAGCAGATTTCCTGACTCAGAGCTCAGAAGAGAGAAACCTGCACACTTGAAATGTAACAGGAGAAATGCTTATAAGTACACTACTGTGAAGTCAAATGCAATAGCATATTTCAGTGACATGAAAAATAATAAATATGCATTATACAGATGCTCCTTGATTTACGATGGAACTATGTCCTGATAAGCCCATCACAGGTTGAAGATATCATTAAGTAGAAAATACATGTAATACACCTAACCTACCAAGCATCATAGCTTAGCTCAGCCTCCCTTAAACTGCTCAGAACACTTACCTTAGCCTACAGTTGGGCAAATTATCTGGCAACATGGCACACTGTAGGGTGTGGGTTGCTTACCCTTGTGATCACAGGGCTGGCTGGGAGCTGCAGCTCGCTGTCACTGCCCAGCATCCCAAGAGTATTGTACTGTTTATCAACATCCTGGGGAAAGATCAAAACTCAAAATTTGAAGTTTGATTTCTACTGAATGCATTTTGCTTTCGTACCATTGTAAAGTAGACAAATCATAAGTCAAGCCATCATAAGTTGAGAACCATCTAAAAAACAATGCAGCTGCCTGTCTTGTTTCAGCTTTGGTCTATGTAAAATACATGTACATTTCTCTTCATTTATAAAGATGCCAATGCTAATTTAGCCAGTTGTCCCAATGCACAGCATGAGAGGTAGTTACTTTTTTTTTTTTTTGAGATGGAGTCTTGCTCTGTTGCCCAGGCTGGAGTGCAGTGGTGCAATCACGGCTCACTGCAAACTCTGCCTACCAGGTTCAAGCGATTCTTGTGCCTTAGCCTCCCGAGTAGCTGGGACTATAGGCATGCACCACTATGCCTGGCTAATTTTTGTATTTTTAGCCGAGACAAAGTTTCTCTATGTTGGCCAGGCTGTGGTGATTACTTTTAAAACATTGTAAATGGCTTCTAAAGCAATTATTGATAGTTATTCATCATGCAGTACTCATACACATTTATATATAAATATAAATAATTGCTTTTCAGTCCAACATTGCTATGAGTTTTTATTCCATTTCAAATTCTGGTTTTGTGACTCGTTTGTAGCATCAGCTATCTTAGTGTCATAGGTGGGCTGGCTGGCCCTTTAACATTATCTGCGGCTTTTTTCAAGCCATACTGGGTGCAAAATTGACAGGTAAGTAATTGAGAAATATCTGTGATACTGCAAATAATTTTAATTTTAAATTTCTCAGATGGTGGAATTTGGATAAGTGTTTGTGTAATTCTTACTGTATCTTTAGAGATAGAAAAGATAGATGTGGATTGATTTCTTCCTTCATGGGAAAACAGTTAAGAAGACAAGGCTAACAGAGGTAGAATGCTTTTCTATCATTTTGTATAATTCAATATCATACACCATATTATGTGATAAAGAACTGTAGATGCTATAGAAATATACAGAAAAAAGAGATGATTCAGCTGAATTAATCAGAGAAGGCTCACACGGACCTCGCAGCTTGAGTTGGATATGGTACCCCGAAGATAAAGGGGAGGGAAACCAGACAGGCGAGACTGTGAGCATGAAATGTGGGAAGGAGTACACACAGCACATGTCCCATTAAGATTAGAGGCTGTGTGGCTGCGAGTCCTCAGAAATACGGTAGGGTGGGGAAGATGGGGGCAAATACCAAGAGCCTAGAAAACGACTGTTGTATAGTTTTGAAAAGACTCCATACACTTCCATAGTTTGCTATGTGAGTGACATATGTTTTGCTGTGATAAGAACTTGCCCTGCCCCTTGGGAATGTGATGGTTCCACTTTATCAGACTCCATATGTGAGTTACTGATCTCAACCACTGACTCCATCATACATATAAACCTAAGAATTTGACAGAAGCTTTGGGAGCTTAGGTTGTGGCAGAGTGCACTCCATCAGCCGCCTCTTCAAAATCTGAGAGCTCAGGCTACGGCAGGGCCATACCCTGTTGGCTTTGGAGCTGATCTCTGGAGCCTTGCCAGCCTACACTAGCACCTCTCTAGCACTAAGCGTTCTTGCATGTCATTATAGATCTTCACTGTGTTGTTCACTGTGTTGATTGAGCCTTCTCTTCAAAGAACCTCTTGTATAAAGCTACACCTCAAACTTTAATTAGACTTACATTCCACTGAGGCTTGCATCTATCGTCATTGAGCAACCAGACTTTAATAATTGGACTCTAACAAAATTGAAACTAAGTGGTTACTGTACCCCATTAATAGTACACAATAATGTACACTGCACACTATATATACAGTACAGTACGCAACGTATACCGTGTACAAAATAATGGTACACAATAAAGTCTATTGAGTATATTTTCAATGAGATTTGTCCTTGTTACTCTCCTCTTAAGCTTTATGAATGAAAGTAAAACTTTGTCTTTGTATGGCAAACCATGTGATTTGTGAAATCGTTCTCTGATCATCCCTTTATTTTAACTGTGCAAAAAAAATCACCCCAAGTGGGTTGTTAGAGGCAATGGAGAGCTTTGAGAGAAAGTGTATCCATTGAGAAGCTTTGAGATACAAGTAATAGAAACTTTGACTCAACTGGCTTTAAGAAAAAGAAAACGTATCATTACTTCACACAGAAGTCTGAATGTGGGGCTGGGGCTGGCTCTTTTCCCTCCATCATTCTCTGCTGGTTGGCTTGTTCTGAGGCTGGCTGTCCTCCCTGTCACAAGATGGCTGCTATGATTCCAGAAATCACATCCAAACACAACAAAGTCCAGATGACAAAGATAAGGCACTCCACCCTGGGTGGCTTTTAAAACAAAAATAATAAAAAGCTTTAATCAAAGAAGCAAACCTTTCACCAACTCCCCCAGTAGACTTTTCTTCCTATTCATTGCCCAGAGTTACACCACATGTGTATGCCTAAAGCAGTTACTGGAAGGGGAATGGGATCCTATGGGAGTACAGCTGGAACCACCTCCCTTGAAACCCAAGGTCAGACAGAAGAAAGTGGGTCCCTGAATACATTTGTATTCTCTTAGGAGAAAGGAAGGGGAATTGACTATTAGCAAGGTAGCTCAGGTTTTATATGGCTCGCTGCTCATGTACTTTAGGGTCCTCTTTAAGAAAAGGCATACAAACTTATAAATACAAAATTAGGAATGAAAAAAGAATATTTTCATAGACTGAGAAAGGAAACCATAACAAATTACGAAATAAAAAAATGGTTAAATGTCATAAAAAATCTAAAAATGTAAAATGACTTTTTAAGTAATTGCCTGGGGTATTCCTTTGACTTTTTTCTTGCTTTTTATTTGAGGCAGGGGCTATATAGTCTTTAAAAGTCTCTTCACATGACAGTGATTTTGCATATCATCTTCTATATCATGATAGAAATATAATTCAGTTTTTCCTTGACATGGTAAATCAAATAATTTTAAAAATTGATGGTTTAAGAAAGTTCCTTTCAGCCTGGTGCCTTTCTGGGGGTAATGTGAGATAAAGATTTAGGGTTGTTGCTAAAGTTGCACAAACCTCCATCCAGCTTCTTTCATACATGAGTTGTAAGAGCTCTCAGATTTCAAGCTGTCTTATGTGTTGACTAATCTCAAATACACTTTTCATTCATTACACTCATCAAACATTTTATTGTCAATGTCCTCACTGTAATGTGTATTATGAGGTTTGGGCTAAACTTGTTGACATTGGTATTTTGTGCCAAATCAGCAAGAAATTAAAATTGTTTCCATTGAGTCCACACGATTCAAATTATTAATCAAATTATCAAATAATCCAAGAGCCTATTTATCACTTTTATTCAAAATCTGTCTTTTCTTCCTAATGTATTACTGTTTTGTATTTATTTATTTGTTATTATGTAGAGTTGATTTAAATGTAGGAATACATGTGAGTTTTCAGGGGTTTTTTAGGAGATACAGTTTAATTTTATTTATTTTTAATTTTTATTTATTTTTGACCCATAATTGTCCATATGTATAGGGTGTATAGTGATGTTTCAATACATACACTGCATAGTGATCAGAGCAGGGTAATTAGCATATCCATCATCTCAAACATTTATAATTTCTTTGCATTACTGCTTTTTATTCCCCAAAATGTTCTGAGTATAATCAAAACAGTTTCTAAACCTCACTATTTGCTTTCAACCAATGCGGGCACCTTTAAGTAAACCACACAAACATGTTCCACTGAACCTGAACTGAATGTATCACTAACTCCACTTCCCCTTATCAGCATATCATAAAAGACCTGCAGACACCCCACCGCCACTCAACACGAGGGAAATGGGTGAAAAACGACAGGGGTCACAACCACGGTGGTTAAAATATCTTACACAAACATGTAACCTTGTCAGTGAAATGCTCGCCTCTTTCTGGGCCTTGGAAAGGAGCCCAGGCAAGTGAGAGTGCTTGGAACGCCAACCTCGGGAGCTTCATCCTGATCCCACTCTGGCAAGGGTGTCTGGAATCAGGGATGGCAGGAACCAAGCCATGTCTGCGATCCAGGACGACCTGGACAGGGGAGAGGCAGCAGGCCTGGAATGGATGTGGGAGGTAGGAGACCCAGGAGGCAGGCGTCTCAACACCTGGGGAGTAAGTGGATGTGGCAGATGAGAGAGTGACTCAATCAACGACAAGTCTCAGTGTTCCAGGCTGGATCGGCAGGAAGATGGGGCATTACCGATGGGAGCAAAGAGGTTGGAAGGGTGGGATTTTTATATCCCATTACAAGACAGAGCACGGCTTAACTAAGTGCGTCAGGAGGGGGTTAGACCTGAAGCTGGCTGAGCCCTCGAAGGATTTCGGAAGGTGATTTGGTGCTAGGAGAAGTGCCTTATTCAGGGCTATTCCTTAGTGCATGGGAAAGCTGGAAAGAAACCCAGTTTTTCTGACACTCTGTTCTTTTCTTTACCCCAGGCTGCCTCCCAAATACAACCTTTACCCCACACTAAGCATTCCAAGCTTGAGGAAGTTCTTAATTCTTGCTTAAGGAGAGCCTTCCTGGGCAGTTGCTCCAGCAAGTCTTGGTGGGTGGTTCCTGTTATTGATGATTTTATCAGTTGTAGGAAATCTGTGCTGGGTGCTAAGAACATCCCTAAAACAGGGGAGGCATGGGGGGGAAACCTATTGTATTAAGTCCTTTTCTCTCACTTCAGTTCTCCCCCACCCTAAGGCCTCCCACAGACATCTGGGATCCAGTGCCAAAATATGCATTCTAGACCCTTCAAGCAAAACTAGGTCTTCAGCCAGCAAGAACACTGAATCAAAGCTTTCTGTACCCCACCCCCTCTAAAAACCCTTTATCAGACTTTCACCACACAAAAATGGAAGCATTTCAGTCTCTGAAGCAGTTAAGTGTGACTGTGGCTGCTGCCTCTTGAAGGGGATATTCATTCATTCAACAAATGCATTTTAAATTCTGCAATGTGATCAACACCATGCTAGACATGAGAGATACAGCAGTGAGCATGTGTAGTCATGGTCCCTGCCATCTGGGAGACTCTTCTCAAATAAATCACAAACAAATGTAAAATTGCAACAGTGACCTGAAGGAGAGGGACGTACGTGGCTGATGTGTATTCTGCCGTCCTTCCCTTTCCTTCCCTCTGTACACACAATGCTGTTCTGCCCCTCAAGAGGTGAAGTCTTTCCCCTCCCTTGAATCAGGACTGGCCTTGGGAATTGCTTTGAACAGTGTACTGGAGGGACACTGAGACTTCTGAGCCAAAGCCTTAAGAGAACGGGCAGATCTACTTCTACCCTCTTAGAAGCCATTGGCTATATGAAAAGCCCAACTATCCAGAGACCACTGTGGTGTGAAGAAACCAAGCTGGTCTGAGGGAGAGGATCTATGGAGGCAGCAACGCCCAGCCGTGTCTCCACTCTTCAGCCACTCCAGCTGAGACACGAGGCACGTGATTGGGGAAGCCATCTTGGACATTCCTGCCCCAGTAAACACACGGGGAGCAGGAAGACCACTCAGCTGAAGCCAGTCCAGACTGAAAAATTGTGAGAAAGAATCAATTGTTGTTTAAAGCTACAGAGTTTTGGGGAGGGGTGTTATACAGCTGTAGAGCTGCTGCCATGGGCTCCCAGAGCGCCCACTCCCCTGTGTCCTGGACCCTTCAAGCCCTGTCTCCAGTACCCCTAGGACTGCTCCCCCTATCTGTGTGTTAGTACTAAGTGGTTAAATTCCTGGTCCAGAAGGAAGCCTCCATGATCTTGTCCCAGCATCCATTCTAATGGGACCTAGGTTCTGGTTGGTTGATAGCTGCACCGTACCAGTCAAGGTTTTGAGTAGCAACCTTGGCTACAGTGTGCTCTCGGGTCTTATAGTGATGGTGTTTTACCTCTTCAAAGAGTCCAGGAAAGGCGTCTGTGAGGAAGTGGCACTGAGCTGAGATCTGAAGTGTGTAAAGCTGTGAATTTGATGGTGAGGGAGAGGAAGGCATGACTTCAGAGGGAGCATGTAGGAGGGCTCTGTGGTAGGACAGAAGACGGTGGAAAGAGGAACTGTCTGGACCTTATAATGCAGGGCACGGTGGATTAGATTAGACAGCACCCTTCCCTAGGCTGGCCAAAGACCTAGGAGAGTCTGACCAAGACTGATGCATGCTGGAAGGTGACTGGCCAGCCCAATCAGGTCCTGTCTTTCAAAGAGTTCAAATCAAGATGCACCAAGAGAGCCAGTTGGTCAAGAGCAGAAGTGCAGCTGAGCCACCATAATGAAGGCTGGGGCTGGGGCACAGGACACCTATCCTCAGTTGAGGACTGACCTCCATTGTTGCTGCGGAGCACAGGTCGCAACCCGCAGGGTGGTTGGTTGGGGTGGCCAATGTTCCCCTTTTTTGGTCCATCCACATAGGGTTGCCAGGACAATATTTTATTGTTAAATTAGTTGCCAGCATTGAAATATCAAAGGTTTTCAAATATGAAGATCTCAAACATGTGGGAAATTTTGGAATATTTCTGCCACATCCCTGTTTGCAGCAATAGCTTGAGGTGAGTAGGAACTACTCACTTTAGATGGAGCATGTGTAGTGCACAACAGTGTATTACATGTCCACTGCTCCCTGGGGTGACCCCAACACTTGAGATGAGTGTGAGTCATCATGTGTCATCCCACACAGGCCCTGCTGCACACATTCACACTGCCTACCCAGCCCCTGCAGGCATTGGATGGTGTAATCTCTTTTGTTGGGACACTGAGGCTGCTGTTGTAAACCAAAGACCTTAATGTCCTCCTGGTTGTCTGTGAGGCGGGGTTGCTAGATTTAGCAAACACAAAATACTGAAACAGAACAACCACCACCCAAGAACAAAATAAAATGGAATGTCCAGGTAAATTTATATTTCAGACAAACAATGAATGATTTTTCAGTATAAGTATGTCTTCAATACTGACATTTTCTCTAGCCTCTTTGTGAAGCAAAGCGGCATTGGTGCTGAGATGGTGTCCTGACCTTGTATTTCTGGTACACAGAACCAGGTACATTCCCTACCCATGGCTGCCCATTCTATGCCTCCATTGACTGAGGTCACCTCGAGAGAGGCTCTGCTTCTTGCACCTGATGCTCCACAATAGCCCAGGTGTTGGATGAGTAGCCTGTCAGAGTAGATTGGCTCAGAGGAATGATGAGAGCCAAAGTTGGAAGGCCATCTGGGGACAGACTGCGGAGGGCCCTGATGCCAGAATCAAGATGGAAGGCGACACCATGGCAGTGGCATTTCAAGAAGATGCAGCTGACATTGCTTTAAGAAACAGGAAGACAGCATTCCTGGGGGTGAGGAGCTCCCAAGAAAGTTGTGGGGATACTGAGGTTGGCAGTAATGAGGGTCTCCATTGGAAGGTGGAAGCTGGAATGGAGAGGAGTTGACATAGGCAACCAGTGTTGTAGGAAAAATCAAGAGGTTTGGTGACAGCTTGAATGGGTTGGTGACACTTCTATGGTTATTGAATGGGGGCAGCAGCACTGCCCTGAGCTATATTTCCCAGGAAGCTGGGAGGGGAGCTGCCCTGAAGAGAAAAGGAACAATGCCTTTTTAGATGTGTTGACCTGGAGGTGCAGTCAAATAGAAAAATCCAGTAAGAGGTTGAAAATTCTGGTAAGTTACAAAAGGAGTTACGATTTACTGTGTGCTTGCTATGTATTTCCTGTTCTAAGAACTTTATATATATTAATTTGTGAAATCATTACTAAAACTTTCTGAGAGATATACTATTTTTATTCCCACTGTATAGATTAGGAAACTGAGTAACAGTATGGTAACTGGCCTGAAATCACACAGCTACAGCTGGTAATGTTCCACCCTAGCTGTCTCGTAATGACTGTGCCTCACTTCCTCACAATTTAAACCGAAGGATTCACTCCTCCACTTTCCTTTTAGCTGATCAAATCAATCTACAGCTAAGAAGAAAAAGTTTTGTCAGCATCATGTTAGTTAAAATTTTATAATAAAACATGGACAATAAAGTCCAACATCCAAAATCAAATTATATTTATATATAAAAAAGAATCAAAATGGGTATGTGGCCATGTGGGACATTTATTTTGTGGGTTCTAACTAGGATGCTTTAATTTTACATTGCCATCTCTGTATTTGGTAAGGCCATAGGTGGAGATCAGTAGTAAAATGAACCAACAATAATAATACTATGCCTTTGAATAACTTTTTAAATATGATTAAAATTATTAGCCATAATATATTAATTAATGAATTCTAGCCTTGATTTAATGCTATATATCTAATTATAATTAAATTCTACTTTAATATATCATATTCAATTATAAAATGCGAATCCATGGTAATTTTCCTATGTAGTTGGCTGAAAGTAAGCAGCTTGCAAGTAATACAGTTTATCTTTAAGAAATCTTTATTTTTTTCTGTGTAAAATGCTAATGCATTTTCATAAATCAATTTACTTGTCATACATTCTTGCTGGGCTGAAAATTGTTATTTTGTATTTTTGGAGAGAATTGTTGGATCTAAGTTCTTGGATTAATAGCTGCCATTGCTCCCTTGTTTTGGAAACATTTCGAAAGAGACCGTTGCATTCCTGAAGTCGGAATGTGGTTAATTCAGCTTTCATACACACAAGTTCTATTGGAAGAGAGAAACTTGAGGGAGGGGAAATTGCATCCCAGGAGATGTAAAGGGCTTATCACCAGTAGAGGAGATTTAGGGCACAGGTGCACAAGACAACTGTTGCCTCTTCCCGCTGAGCCAGCAACAGTGCTTCCAACTTCATAAGCAGCAGGGAGAAATCTGGGGAAGAAAAACATCTTCACTCTTGTGCATGTTTTGGCCTGTTGCTGACTCTGCTACAGGTCATCTGGGGTGTGAGAGCAGCCTGGCTCTTTTTAACACCCTGTTTTTTTCCTGGTAATAGAGCAATAAAGAAACTTGGAAAAAGTGATAGCCTGGAGAGTGAAATTCAGGAACACCCATTGAGCCATGGGGAGTTCCCAGATATCCCCAATAATTCACTGCTGACACTCCTGGTCTGACTCTGAGGAAACTCATTTGTGTGATTATTGATGGCAGGGCTGGGGTACTTTGGGGTGGACTGAAGACAAAGTCTGTCAGTGCTCTGTGAGATGCCAGTGGGCTCAGGGTGCTGGGTTATTGAACCATTGAAGGGTAATTGACATGTGCATTTCACAGGCAAATTGGCAAAGTTTTTGTGAACTTGTGCAAATCAGATAAATAGGCTTGAAGTAGATGAATTATGATCAATTCCTATAACTGAGCCTAGCCTGAGAGCTGCGAGAATAAGAATCTCATGGAGAAATCCCAACAGGTTGCTAAATAGGGTTGTATATATGTGTCTATGTGTATGTGTGTTTAAGAACCCTGCTCCCAAATTGCTATGTGACTTCCAGTACTTGCATCCAAATTCCTCTTTCTGTTCTAATGGCATTCCTTCTCAGCTCTCCCCCTGCAGCACACCATCCCTTTCTTCTCATTTCTAAACTTCAATAGTGAATTCAACTGAATTCTTTTTCTCTTCTTGGACGCATGATTTTTTTAACCTAGGAAAGAAGGGAGAAAACTCCTTGGAGATTTATTTGAACACTTGATTAAAACAAATCTTATAATTGAAAATATTAATGATTCATATTTTTTAGGGGATACAAAATTGACTTATTTCACACAAGTTCTATTGGCCACTTGGAATAAAGTCAAAACACCTTTTGGATAGGTCATCTAAATGTATTTTTTCTTGTACATAGGTTTAAGCAAAACCAGACTGCTATGTCCCTGTTTCCTTGACATTGCTATGTGATGTTACTTGTCTGAAGGCCAGACACAAAATGAGGTGTGTGTGTGCGGACATATGGAACTAGTTTTCATCTCAATGACAAACACATGAGTGGATACTATGCTTCCTCCCTGGTTATGCAGCTTCAAGCACACAGACAATGAGGCTACCTCAAAACTGTGCTATTTGGGGTAGAGTGGAAATTCTCTCACAGACTCCTTCAACTTCTTTTCTGGTGGTAGCTTAAGAAATAAGGTGAGAACAGGAAATAAGTCTCTTCAGAAATAAAAAGTCTAAGTCAAACTTTTAATTTGGGAAATCTTCTGCAAACTTGATTACTTGACTTAAACTTACTGGTTCAATTCTAGGGGGTTCGGCTGACTGTATATTGTACTCTTAACAGCCATGATTACTATTTTATTTGCTTTTATTTTTTTCTCTCTGGAGTAAGGGGAGGGTAGGAGGCAGCATAAAACTATTTCCAAGTTATTTAAATGAAAACTATTAAGCAATGGATGATTTATTGTATTCACATTCTACATTTTTAAAAAAAATCTAGGCCATTTATGTTTATTGTGTTTAGGATACTCTGAGAAAATAGTGGGAGTAAAACATTTCACTTTTCCTTGTCTAACAGTTTTACATGCAAATTTGGCTAAATGATAGAGGATGCATGTAACGGAAACAAATGAAAAAGTGGTAGTGAAAAGAAAAAAATTGTATATATTCTTAGTAAAAGCTGTTAAACTAGCTTTATAAATATAAACTGTAATCACTAACAGATAAGTAGCAAATATATTTTAAATTTAATAGCACATGCAGAACCATAATAATTACTGTCCAGTTATACTAAGATGTATATATTATGTTATATTCCTTAATGGGGTGGTGTGAAGGACTTTTTGCAGCCCTTCCTAGTAAATGTGGCATGGTTGGGTAAATGATCATTTTAAGGATCCATTGTAAGTGGTAGATGCCTCAGCAGCCTTTTGGTGTTTAGTTGTTTTGGGGGCAGTGAATACTTTCACTTTGTGTTTTATACAAAGGCAGGAAGGAAGAGCTGCTGGGGAGGATAGGTGGGCACATCCCCTTGTCCTCTGGGGCTTTTGAAAACTGCCTTGTCTTCCTGGCAGATTATGATAGGCAGAGCCTGTTACCTCCTTTATGGAACACCCACTTTCGCCTTTATCCCCAATCCATGCCAGCTCCTATGACTGAAGAGAATGTGTCTTATCAGGTGTTTTGGGACAGGAAAAATGTTTGAGAAAACGATTAGTATTTCTGAGAGAATTTTTATTTCCAAAAATAGGGTGTATTCTATCACCAAATATCATTCTGCCAGTCAAGCAAGATAATGTTATGCATCTATAATCAGTGATGATTTCCAAAAAATTTATATTTTATACTCAACATACTATGCAAGATCTTGCAGAATTCATTTTGCACACTGCATGACTGCTTAAAGGCTCACCCAGAGGGCTATGTCAAGCAAGAAACCTTTAAAGTTCTTCTTTTGAACCATGGTAGGAAGAAGAGGATGTAAACATGATTTCTTTTTTTAAGTCACTGAAATATTTTATTTCAGTTTATTTTAATTTAAATGATTCATCTAAAAGATTGTTTAAGGTGGTATCAAACCCCAGTGATCATGAGAGAATTTACAACTTCTGCCAGCCAAAAGATCTGAAATGTTGCCAAGATGCCCTGGATTTAACCAACTTGAATGATGATCTATCAGCTTTGGAGATTTGGATTCTGAAATTAGAGGCAGCTGTGAGCAGAAAGAAAAATCCATCCCGACCTCCACCCCTCCTTCTTCGTTCTGACATTCCCACAGAAATGAATATGCTTTTAGTTGAGCCGACGCAGACACAGAGGACTCAAGGCTGGAGGATTTATTTGAAAAGGAAACCCAAGAAAAACCCTGACACATCTTGAAAAAGCCTCTATAAATATAAACCTAACTGCAGTCTGAAGGCCTGCCCATGAGATGCAGGTCGAAGGGAGATGGTCCGGACCTGAAGAGCCTAAATCCACCGATAATTTTTTGTGAATTTGGGTCTGGCTCTCTGACACATATGGCATTCAGGATTCCGTAAAGGAGACAGTCCATCTGTGGGGCACAAGCAGCTCATTCTTGGAAGTGGTGGTTCTTGGACAAAACGTAGTATCTGCAGAGTGTAGTACACAATAGGGTGTGGGAAGGTACTTTTAAATACTTCCATTTTGGCTTTTCCACTGTCCATTTCTGCCCCATTTATAACACTTATAAAGATGGATAACTTAGATTCTGAAGAAAGATTATTTTTTCTTCACTTTTCTACTTCAAATGGGAGATAAAGTAGTTTAGGGGAGGCATGTTAAAGAAGGCTATCAAGACCTGTCCCCCACACTCTCTGTGTCCTAGAAACCAGCAGAGGGCTGCGTGGAAAAAGTCTTCTGTCTTCTATGTAGCTGGAATAAAAGGAAAGGGAAGGAAAACCCCCCAACTGCCAATTCCATTGCAGTCATGAAACTTGAGAAGTCTCTGTTGTCTGTTCTCAGAAAACGGTGTGGGTTCTTTTTGGAGTGGTTATGTTCAGGAGACCCAGAGCTGAGATGGAGAGGACTTCAGGAAGTTTATGCAGTGTATCCTTCACTTGCGCAGGAGGATAATGTATAAAAACAAACTGGACTACATGTAGGCATGCATGAAAATGAGTATTCCTGAACATACTGAAGTTGGACTAGTATAATTAGTGATTGCTAAGTGCCCTTGGGCCAAGAGGGAGTGATAAGTGAATGGAGACCCTTAGGGCTGACCATCCTGGGGAGAAAGTGCTCTTTAGCATGAGATGAAGCAAGAGCTGGGCCATAGCCTGAGTGACTGGGGCCTCTTATTCTCTCTCTCTCTCTGCCCGTCTCAGGGACCTCATGGCAAAAGTCTGCACCTCCAGAAAGAAGATAGGAGAGCCGGACTTTGTGACATGGTGACAGGCTATGACACAGGAAGGGGGACTCCTGGGACCCGTAGAGGATGAGCCTGTTGGTTGGTGATTAAGCAGGTTTACCTATTAAGCAAGGTCATCCCTAAGGAAGTTCCCATAAGGTACTTCTGTGAGTGCTCAGGCTTTTTGGAAAACAAACTCCAACAGATAGTGAGCACCTTAGTCGCTCAGTTGAGTGATCGGTTGTGAAAAGGGATTTAATGTTTTTGGAAGTAATGGGCCAGTGTTCCATGCATCTGCTTTCTCACCCCAAACCTCTCTTCTCACTGCTAGTGGTTCTTAGGCTAAAGAGGCTTGATTTCATCATCTTTCATCTTGCCTCTGTTGCTCCCCGTTGCTAAGAGAATACAGTTATATTTCTCAGGTCTTCTCTTGCCCCACAGTTGATGATTCTATAGTAGGTGATATGGAGAAGGAAAGCAAAATAATCAAACAATTGTCCATGCCAAGCCCTTTGCCTATGTTTTTGTATTTGTTCCTTTTGGAAACTATGACACATGAATATTATTACTCCTATTTTACAGATGAGAAAACCAAGGCACAGAAAAGCCAAATCACTTGGCTAAGCACAGCTCACTAATGAGGGGAAGACCCATGTATTGAACCTAGAATCTTCTTCCTCCAGAATACCTGCTGGGTTTTTTTTTTTTATGCCATCTCCCTGCATTTCACTCCTGGGCACTTTTTCAAATTTACTCCAGAGAGATGAGTATACATTTAGGTAGCATGCAGGAGCAGGATAGGTATGCAGATGTGCAGGTGGTGTACAGGAGCAAGATAGGTGCGTGGATATGCAGGTGGCATGCAGAAGCGGGATAGGTGTGGGGATGTGCAGGTGGCATACAGGAGCAGGAGACAAGGCTGGAAGCATAGTGAATACTCATCTCCTGGCCTTTTCTGACTCTACCTCATGCCCCCTCCTCCCAGCCTCCAACAATCTCCTGCCTCTGAAAGAAGACACAACAAGGGATTTTTCTCTTGAGATCAAACCAGTGATCCATCTAGCTCTGTTTCCTGCCTCTTCAGTTTGGCTGAGTCATGACACTTGAGCAGGAGGCAGAAGGCTCAGCAGCCCCTAAGGCGAGCAAACAATATTGCATATTGTAAATGGGATGAAAACATACCGGCTGACCCCCAGACCCATGTGTGCCCCAAAGCAGGAGATTTAATGAAGCAAATGGCCAGGTGAGGTCACAGACCAAATTCCAGGCGTGCTTTGCCCACACTAGCTTCAAGGGTCTCCTTGCATCTCCCTGTCATATTTATAGACACATCTGAATCTCATTTTTAAAATTCCAGCCTCTGAGCTTTGATATATTCCTTTCTAATACTTTTCTGCTGTGACCTGATGAGCAAGAGGGGACATTTGCATCTGCCTTGCAATTAAGGTAAACAAGAGAGGAAAATTTTAAACAATCTTTAAAGTTACCTTAATAACACTTATAACACTGGCATCTTAGGGTACAGGAAGGAAAGTGGCTTTTATTTTAAAATATTTTCTTATGTCAGATGAAGCTGGTTTATATCCACAACCCTTCCTTTCATGTTATCTCTTAACTTATTTTCCCACCACTTAAGCATGCTGGCTGCTGCCAAAAGTGAGATCTTCTGCCCTACCAGGGCTGATGGTTCACCAGCAAGCAAGGCCAGTCACAAGAGCCATGTCAGTGGCTGGGCAGATAGATTCTGGGTCAGATACGGAAGGAGCAGGAACTCAAAGGACCTGATGTCTTACAAAGCACTCAGCTCTGGCTCTGAGAGTGATAATCTGGGAACATACTGGAAATGTGGGAAGCCAGAGCAGAGGGGAGCTTGCATGTGTATGGAAGCTATAATCAGGCGCCAGCCCCCAAAGCTGCTTGGATTAAAGATCCATGGTGCAGGTCCCTGAGGTGACCAGGCCAGAGGTCGCCCCCTTGCCTCTGCAGTGGATCCCCTGTGCTGTACACCCAGCCATCCAGGGCCAGGCCAGGGTCTCCCGCAGGGTGCGTGCAAGGTCTCCTGCAGGGCCCAGAGAACTTGATACTGTTGGTACAATTGCAGGATTGAGTTTTTTTTTCTTTAACTTTTCCCCTGCTTCTTTTTTGCCCAACGTGTGAATTTTTGTTTATTCCTTTCACATGCTTTTTGCACTAATTTTTGTCTTTTTCTTTTTCTGTGAGGCTGAATTAAGTCTGGCCTACAGGAGGTGCGCAGAGTCAGTTGAAAGAGGAGCAACAGAGCAACATTCCCTTTTCCTCGTGCCTTTTTTTTTTTTAATAGCGTTTGAACACAAAAGGTGGATCTCAGGATCTTGCCTGGAACTTTTCTCAGATTACCAGGGTTGCAATACAGTGGCTGTACTCTGAGTCATTTTTCAAGCCCTTCCCTGAGAGCCAATACCAGCCGTGCAGTCTCTTCTGATGGCGTATGGAGTCCAGAATCAGCCCCTGGGGTTTGAGAAGAAGGGCAGATTCGCCTTGGGAGGGGTGGTCAAGGGTTCAGGTTGATTACATTGGCATTTCTCTTTGGAAAGTTGCAAAGCATTGACATTAAAATATCCTCCCTGTTAATTAAGAGTTTTCATATAACAGGGGTAAAGAACTTTAATGAGCATCATGGCACCCTGGTCTCTGAATTAATGGCTAAGCGAGGGGGTCTCGGGCTCCAGGCTTATCTGCCATTAGGCATCTCTGAGCTGGCAGGAGGAGCAAACTGACAAGAATCACTGTGGAAATGATTGAGTTTCTCAACCAGCCTGTGTTATTTTAATTAGACCAGGATATTGAGAACATGGTGCATTGATAAACTGGAGAAATAATGAAGGTTGTTTCTTCTCCTCTCATCTCTTTCCACCCCCTTCAAATGAAGCAATTATTTCTCTGACCTCTGGAACTGCATTTCAAAGAGGTCTGAAGACAGGCTTAGGCCTGCTGCTCCAGTGAATTCTGTGGTGCCCAATTACTGACCTCAGGAGTCAGCATTCTGAAGATTAGAGTCACGGGGAGTTTACTTCACAGACTCACTTCTAATAATATACCTTCCATGCAGACACCATTAACCTGCCTTTTCCAGTTAGCCAATAAGGTACATCGAACGGCAAAATTGTTATCAGCTCTCCAGGGGTCAGGCCCCTGGCTCTAATTAGAAACAGGGGTATCTGCAAGGGAAAGTCATAAAAGCACCTAGTCAGTAAAAGCTGACAGTGAATGAAGGCGAGGTGAGAAGTCATTCAGGCCTGGAACCTATGGACATAATACATCTTTGGTGCTGAAAGAATCACAGCTCATTTAGGCTATCCAGCATTTTAAAGCTTAGCTCTTCTTTTCCTTGCCAGTTTTATTCCTATAAACTGGGGAGGACAGAGTGAATCCTTCTCCTTGCCCCCAAACCTGGAGACCTTAGTCATTTAGTTGAACTAAACACACATTTACTGAGAGCTACCATGTGTCAAACACCATGTGGGTGGATAGCTGGCCCTTCTCCATGAGGTTCCCTGAGAGAATTGAACCCTAATGCCCAAGGCATCTATAGTATATCTTAATGTTTTTCCTACCCATCTAGAATGATGCTGGCTACCTGGTATCTGTGGTAGTGAAGCAAGAGAATAGGGTCTGGAGGCAGGGAACCTAAGGCCGATTTGAGCTGACTTCTTAGAACTAAATCAAAAGGAAAACCCCAACTTTCCACACCTAAGTAACAAAAGGACCAGAGGCTACTCCCTTTGCAAAGCAACCCCCCCCGCCCCGCCCCGACACACACCTGTTTTCTCTGTGGCAGATAGAAAATGGAAAGTATCTCTAATTGGTTTTTTTCTGCACCAGACATTGGCATAGGAATGTAACTTTGTAACTTCACTTCAGCCTCTGACTGGTTGCTTTCCACAACCAACCAGACTGATTGCCGGCCAAGTCTTCATTTGCATAGACGTTAACTTTGTTACTTCATTTTAACCTCTGATTGGTTGATTTCCACAAGCAACCAGATGCTTGCATAGGGTGTAACCTTTGTAACTTCACTTCAGCCTCTGATTGTGAGCCATGACTTCATTTACATAGGGTGCACATCAGGTAACCAATGGGAAACCTCTAGAGGGTATTTAAACCCCAGAGAATTCTGTAAGTGGGCCCTTGAACCCCTGTGCTCAGGCCCGCTCCCACTCTGTGGAGTATACTTTCATTTTCAATAAATCTCTGCTTTTGTGGCTTCATTCTTTCCCTGCTTTGTTTGTGTATTTTGTCCAATTTTTTGTTCAAAAACACTGAGAACCTGGACACCTTCAACTGGTAACAACAGGATTGAGAAAATAGTCACCCATTTTCTATAGGGCTTAATTTCCTTGGGTGGCCCCCATTGACAAAGGCTGGATCATAAACACAATTTCTCCTCTCCCACTTGTCCTATTCCAGCCAAAAAGGAAAGTAATAGCATGAAGTTTTGTGATAAAGTCTGGAGGAGGGGCATGTGCTCCCTCAGCATGGATGAAGCAGCTAGCTTGGTCAGAGAGGCTAAGACAGTTAAGGGAAGTCTTCCTAAGGGAGAAACATTTACGCTCCTGTCTGGTGGAAGAATTAGAGCTAGTCAGAGGAGGGGAAAATAAATTTCCAGGTGGAGGGAACAGTGTGATAACATGAGTGAAGGCCTTGAAGGAGTCAGAGGGTGGCTATTCCTGAGTGGACATTTTGATGATCAGTGATTCTTCAGCATTGGGCACACAGTCTTTTTAGCGTGACACACAGAAGATGTTCTGTAAATGTTGAAGGTTAGGGGGAGAATGGTGATGATGGAGAAAGGGTTGGGAAGGAACAAGTCTGGATGTGTTAATAGGAACTTTACCAGCCACCTTAAGTAATTAGGGCTTTATGCCAAAGGTGCCAGGAGCTGCTAAAGGACAGTGAAACTGATTATGTAGCTTCTTAGTCAAGTATCTGAAGTATGGGGAGGGAGCCAGGTGTGGGGGCTCATGCCTGTAATCCCAACACTTTTGGAGGCTGAGGTGGGAGTATCACTTGAGGCCAGGAGTTTGAGACCAGCCTGGGCAACATAGTGAGACACCGTCTCTACAAAAAAATTAAAAAATTAACCAGGTGTGGTAGCATGTGCCTATAGTCCCAGCTACTAGGGAGGCTGAGGTGGGAGGATTGCTTGAGCCCAGGAATTTGAGGCTGCAGTGAGCTATGATCATACCATTGTACTCCAGCCTGGGTGACCGAGCAAGACCCTGTCTCAAAACAACAACAACAACAACAACAGAAACAACAACACAAAACAAAAATAAGTACTGGAGAGTATATAAGTCCAATTCTGCACCGGAGAGTAAGTCTTGCAATTAGCTGATGACAAACAGGCATCTGGTTGACAGGCTGGTAACCCATGCAGAGCCCACCTCTGTTGGCCGTCCTGAAGTTCTCTTCTCTCACTGGGCTCTCTGTCTCCTTCCCTCTTCTCCTTCTCTCCATCCCTTTTCCTACCCCTCTGCCCTTCTTGAGGACCCTGGCCATACTTGGAGAAGCAGCCTCAGATCCTGAGGTCCAGTGGTTTGGGAGAAAGCCCCAGTTTCTTTGCATTCTGTGATAAAGCATCCCTAAGATAGCTCTCTAATCCTATAGCATAACTTTGATATGTTATTATGCTTGGGAACTTTATTCAACTTTGTATGATTCTACACTTGTCCTTTTTGACATTTATCGTCTTTCCAAATGTTCCAAGTAGTTAACGGCAGCAGTTGTTTTAGGGCAATGAGGTCAGTAAGAACTTCTCTCAAAGTCATTAATAATATAATTAGGTTAGTTTTATTTTAAATATTCGTTTTATAATGAAAGCATTGTAGTTACAAGTTATTATTATTTTTTTCATGTGGGGCTTTGCTTTCTCTCCAATGCTCTGGAATCTGGGCTTTTACAACATTCATACCTCATTTCTTCTATCAGTTAGATTCCAACACACTCTAAGACTTAGAGAATGGTTTCCAAACTGGGGCCCCTGGTGGGCCCCAGTTTGACGCATGTGGAAGGGTGTGGAGGGGACAATGGGGGAAGGCAAGTTCCAGGCTCTCACATCCCTGCTTCATCCCCAGCGTTGACCTCAGGGTTAGATTCCACTGAAATCAAGAACTCTACCATTGACCAAATGTTGAAAAGAGAGTAGCTCAAGGTTGACAGCATAGAAGTAAGTGAAGAGCCATTAACTGTCAGTACCACGAAGAGTGTGTTGTCTTCAACCATAGACCTAGAGGAAAAGCACCTAAGAGTCTGGGAGCCTTGGAGTCACTCACTGCTGCTACATTTTAAGGACCTGCAATAATCCCCCACCATTCTTTTGGGAATCCTCAAGACAAACCACTGTGAGATTTAAGAGATGAATTGAATGGAGGAAACCAGCCAGCATTTATTGGCATCTCCTAAGTATCGGGCCCTGTGCTGAAAGCTTTATGTATGTTATTCCATTTACTTTCCTTAGAAACTGTAGGAGGAAGGTTTGGGAAAGAAGAGAAACGTTGCTGATTCTAAGTCCATGTAGCTCCTGATGGAGCACTCACAAGCCAGAAAGAATGTGACCTTACATTCCATAACTTGCAGTTACTATTGATTGGAAAGGTCAAGTTAGAAGCAAGGTCTCCAGATGCTCCAACTTGCCATTGGCAGGATTATTAATCATAGAGGTTATAAAACACGGCTGTGGAAATTTTAGAATTGAGGTTTTCAAACTTTAGTCTGTAAATATCACCTGGGAACTTAATAAAAATAAAAATTTTCAGTCTCCACATGTGGAGATACTGATCTGACAGGTCTGGAGAAGGGTCTGAGAAACAACATTTCGTTATGTGGTTGAGAAGTGCTGGTAGACTATGTGGATAGGAAGGCAAAATAACCTTCTATTAAACCTGGAAGCTGGCTTTGCTCATGCTTATTTGCATCAGAAAAGATATGACTGCTAATTGATTTGGAAATCAAAGTTGTTGGATTGATTTGCGTTTGGTTATTGCCCTGCAAAGCATTGGTAAGCCAGTGTGACTAGAATTCTTCAAGATGGTGCAATATCTTCAGCATCTATATTAGCATAATAGAAATGTTCTTACCTCCCTTTTTCTATTTTTGTTATAAGCTACAATGTCTGATGGCAAGTAATTAAACATTCCCTTATAGCTGATTATTTTGTGAAGTGTATCTGTCCATACAACTAATTCAGCCTTGCAAATACATTCCATTTCCAAAGTCAGTAAGCCTGAAGACTGTCTGGGGAGATCCTTTCTTCACCATGGGCAGGAGCCCTTGCACCCCTGTGCCTTTGTTTGTTTCTTTGGCATAGGATGCCCTCTTCACCTTGTCAAATCTTATTGATCCTCAAAGGCTTATTGAAAATGTCATGTTCTTCTAAATCATTTCCTGATTTGCCTCTTCTACTTCCTTTTTATTGTATAGTCAAATAGGGATTTTCATTATCTTTGAGTATGCAAAATTTGTGATTATAATTCTTTAATGGTGCATATTTTTTCTTTTTACATTCAATTTGTATTGTTTTATTAAATTACTAAAAATGCTTATTGTAATACAGTCATTTGTTTCTTAATGGTGTGAATATGTTCTAAGAAATGTGTCAGGCTGGGTGCAGTGGCTCACACCTGTAATCCCAGCACTTTGGGAGGCCGAAGCAGGTGGATCTTGAAGTCGAGAGATTGAGACCATTCTGGCCAACATGGTGAAAACCCATCTCTACTAAAAATACAAAAATTAGCTGGGCATGATGGTGTATGCCTGTAATCCCAGCTACTTAGGAGGCTGAGGTAGGAGAATCAGTTGAACCTGGGAGGTGGAGGTTGCAGTGAGCTGAGATTGCGCCACTGCACTCCAGCCTGGAGACAGAATGAGACTCCGTCTCAAAAAAAAAAAAAAAAAAAAAGAAATGTGTCATTAGGCAATTTTGTGATTGTGTCAGCATTATAAGTTTACTTACACAAACCTAGATGGTATAGCCTAATACACACCTAGGCTACAAACCCATACAAGCTGTTACTGTATGGAATACTGTGGGCAATTGTAACACAATGTTAAGTATTCCTGTATCTAAACAGAAAAGGTAGTGTGCTGCACATTATGACAGCTATAATGTCACTAGACAATAGGAATTTTTAGCTCCATTATAATATTATGGGACCATCATCAATATGCAGTCTGTTGTTGGCTGAAACATTATTATGTGGCATGAATGTAATTAAGTGCTACAGAAGCATATAGAAAAAAAGCTAAGCCTCTGTCATCTGTATCAGTTCACTCCCCACTACAGACCTTTTAAAAATGTGTTTGCCAGTAAAATAGAAAGAATAAATTTAAAGTTTGATAACAAGGCAGGATAACTATACATAAAAAATGTATTGTACTCAGGTGACGGACACCCCAAATGCCCTGACATGATCACTACCTATTATATATACATGCAAAAATTTTCTCACGTAGCCCATAAATTTGTACTAATAATTAAAATAAAATAAAATGCATTTGCAATCTGCATCTGTCACATAAGCACCCCTTCCTCCCAAACACACACAGACTTACTGTACTTTTTAGAGAAGATTTCATCTGTGGCAAAGTAGGCTTCCCGTCAGCTGCTGCAGCACATATGTGGAGTTGCAAAGAATGTTCAGTCTGTCCCTAATTTGGATTTAAACAATATGATGCATTCCATAGAGAAATTCACAAGTGGATTTCCTAGTTTATCCGTGTTGTCCTGATCTCTTTGAGGACGCTGGTGTTACTTCTTGGTTCTTCAGGCTCCCCTTACATGTAGTCTCACAGTCAGAAATGAAAGTGGCCCCTGGATTGGCCCCTTACTCTCATGTTGCTCTTTTCTCTCCTCCTTGGTCTTTCTCTTTTTTATCTCTTTTATTTATCTCACCCAGCGGTTGGCAAACCTTTCCTGCAAAGGGCCAGAGAGTAAAGATGTTGGGCTTTGGGCCATGTGGTCTCTGCTGGACCACTCGACTCTGCTGTTGCAGTGCCAGACAGCCATAGGCTATGTACAGACAAATGCGGGCATTTGTGTTCCGGGGAACCTTACTTATGGACACTAAAATGTGAATGTTATATAATTATTACATCACAAAATATTGTTCTTTTTATTTTTTCCAACTATTTAGAAATGTAAAAAAACCTCTGTTAACTTGTTTGCTATACAGAAACAGGCAGCTGGTCACTTTGACCCAAGGACCAGAGTTGCCATCCCTTGCCCTCCCCGAAACTCTCATTCTCTATTGTATCCAGTTTTTGATGAAAATGATAATAATTTTCTATTACCCCTACAAAGGATGGGGTAGGGGCGTGGATCTTCAGATTCTGAAGCTCTAGGAGGGATGGCGAAAGAGGTCCTCAAATTGTTTTGGGCTTTAGGAAAATATCTAGATGGCAAAAACAAAAACAGTATTATATCTTCATATCTTTTATCTTACAGTGCTAAAAGAGTGTACCCTTGCTAGTCTGGACTTAAAACATCATTGTTTATTGTACATATTTTATTCTACTTCATTAGATTAGCTTTCTGAAAATAAGGACTTTGAAAACTCTGTTGTCTCTGCATCTGAATGCCTGGTACAAATTCAGTGGTCAAACCTCTTGAACAGTTCTTGATATCTCTATTAACCCTATACTTCTTAGCCAATACCCTTTATCCTTCTATTTCTATTCCTTTCTGCTATTCCACACATAAATTAGTAAATAGAAAATAAGGCCGGGTGTGGTGGCTGACACCTGTAATCCCAGCACTTTGAGAGGCCAAGGTGGGCAGATCGCTTGAGGCCAGGAGTTTGAGACCAGCCTGACTAAGATGGTGAAACCCTGTCATTACAAAAATTACCTGGGCATGGGGAGCATGCCTGTAATCTCAGCTACACGGAAGGCTGAGGCACTAGAATTGCTTGAGCCTGGGTGCTGGAGGTTGCAGTGAGCCAAGATAGCACCACCTGACTCCATCCAGCCTGGGCCACAGAGTGAGACTCTGACTCAAAAAAACAAAACACAACTGTCAAGATGTATCTTTAAAATTCTTTTATAAACAGAGACTCATGAAAATAAAACAAAAATGGAGTAGAATCAAAGGAAGACATTTACCTCTCCAGTTTCTTTTCTTAAATCGCAAGGTGTGGTTCACAGGGGATGGAGGGTACAAATCTTTTCAGCTGCTGTCCTGTAATAAACCTAAATGTGGTGAATCTGGGCTGGCTTTCTAAAAAGTTCAACATTCTCAGCCACTTATATGAAGATGGCAATAAGATTCTGTCTGCATACTGGTTGAGTGTATCTTACCTCTGTGACCAAATCTAGAGTTGCTTCTGACCACCATCTCCACCCCATTCTTGCCTTCTTTGCCTTTCTTGCAAGCAGATGTGGAATTCTTAGTAAAGACTGAGTCTTTCTTTATATTAGTAGCGTCTGAGTTTTGGTGACCATGCAGAAATGGACATTGGTCAAAATAGCAGAAGGGAGGAGATTGGTAAGAGGGGAACTTCCAGAATGCTGAAATATACCTTTGACTCTGAAATCTGAGCTCACACATCAGGGTCTTCAGTTTACAAATGTTTCCCTGGTCAAAAAAAATAAAGTGTCTAATAAGCTTACAAGTATACTCAGTAGCCATATTAAAGTTCTCATAAATCATTTATAGGATTCAAAGTAAACATGCCTGGCTCTTTGTATTTTAGTTCCTTGGCAGAAATCTCCATTCCAGCTGGCCTCAGGTCAGCATGGGTGCTTTTTCCCCAAACACTCAAGTTCCTTCTTCTAACGTGATCTTCTTTCATTTTTTAGATGAATACCTAACTCTCTGTCCTGTTTACAGCTGCACATGTGGCCTACATGAACAGTTTGCCATGACTTGACAGAATGAGACCCTACTGCTCATAAGCCAGAGAATAAACACATGCTGCCTTTATCTAGAAAAAGCCTCTCATGGATATATTTTCAAGGAATCATGGATCCACTTGCAAATATTGACTTTGATTCTGCTAATGCAGTGTAAGAGCAAGAGTTAGCAAACTATAGTAATGTCTGCTTTTGTGTGGCTCACAAGCTAAGAATGGTTTTCACATTTTAAACTTACGTTGAAAAATCAAAGAATAATATTTAGCGGCATGTAAAAATTTTGTAAAATTCAAACTTCAGTGTCCATAAATTAAGTTTTATTGGATCCCAGTCATGCCCATATGTTTACATATTGTTTATAGCTATGTTCGCACTGCAGTGGCAGAGTAGAGTCCCCCTGGTAGAGACTTCTGAAAGAGTTTGCTGAACCCTGGTTAAAGGCATGGGCTTTGGGTAGAATTTTCTGGTTTGAATTCTGGCTCTGCCACTTATAGTGTGAAACCTGTAAATTTTCCTTGTCTATAAAATATTTTCTTGTATGCAAAATAGGTTCAGAATATGATTCACTTCATTGTTTTCTTGTGAAAATGAGTTGGTATCAAGTTGGGGCTTCTCCAGGTTCTGCGTTCCCTCCAGATGCCACTGTTCCAGTTGTGGGAATTCTGCTCCTTCCTGATCAAGGACAAGATTTGCAAATAGACTTTGCAAGGATTTAACTGGTATTTGCATTCAGTGAACAACAGTATCAGTCTTTTGGGTTTTGGCTTTCCATCATCTCAACTCTAACAAGATAAGAAACATTTTCAGCACTCACAGAAAAGCCATGTGTGGTGGTGTTTTCCATGCCAGGGACTGGAAACTCCAAGGTTTCTGCATGTATTCTGTAGCTTTAATTCATCCTGTGCATTCAGAAGTAGCTCTTAGTGCTTACATGGGCTGGTTCCCACCCCTCTCAGATCACAGATAGGAATCCCACTTCTTTTGTGCCTCATCTCAGTATGATAACCACATTTCTTTCATTGCACTCTTTGTCACTATGTTATCAGCTGTGGTTGTTTGCATGTATACAACACAAATACAGTCTGGTAAAGAATGAAGCAATTGTTGGAAAGATATTGGGTGGCTAACAAAATTGGAAGAAGAAATAATGAGTTGCCCACTCAACTTCAAGGAAGCCTTGAGGGTTTGAGAGCACAGAACTCATAGACTATCTCAAGATGCTGCTTTTGGGTGACTCACCCACATTACTGCTGTCCCTATGACTTTAGGGACAATAGCCAAGGGTATGAGAGAACAAATCTGGTAAGCTACTCATGTGGTCAGGAGGAGGGTCGTGTCATTGAACTCCCTTTAGCATCACATGAGGTGGGATGCCCAGTGGTCCAAAATAAGATACGTTAACTTCACTCTATCTTTTTATATTTTTGGTTCTGGTGGGTGCAGGAGAGGAAGGGGGATGCTATTTAAATTTTCTTTAAACCTTAGTTTCTTAAGATACAAAAGCCAGATAATACTCATTTAACTCTATTAATGTAAAGATTAAATAAAATAATATATGGAAAGTGGTTTACACCATGCTTGGCACACAGTGAGCATATAATGACTGGTAACTATTATTCAATTATTGTTCTCTATGTCAATTTCCAAATATAACCTTTTTTTAAAAATCAAAAGCTGTGTTCTCAGCTCCCAGGACCCATAATCTAGAACCCATTTCCTGTTTCTAGTCATAAGAGACAGCAGAAATTGCACTTAGGGATAAAGGGTTTGATCACGTAAATGGCTCATTACTCTTTCAACAAATGATTTAAGTCCCTGCCAAGGCCGTTTGTATACCAGGTCAGTAGTTGTTTGCTATTTACGTGTTTCCCATTTATGTGTTGCATATTTATGTGTTAGACTGAAATCTCTCTTAAAACAAGACTGAGGGCCAGGCGCGGTGGCTCACGCCTGTAATCCCAGCACTTTGGGAGGCTGAGGCGGGTGGATCACGAGGTCAGGAGATCAAGACCATCCTGGCTAACACGGTGAAACCCCGTCTCTACTAAAAATACAAAAAATTAGCCGGGCGTGGTGGCGGGCGCCTGTAGTCCCAGCTACACAGGAGGCTAAGGCAGGAGAATGGCGTGAACCCGGGAGGCGGAGCTTGTAGTGAGCCGAGATTGAGCTCCTGCACTCCAGCCTGGGGGACAGAGCGAGACTCCGTCTCAAAAAACAAACAAACAAAAAAAAACCCAAAAAAACAAGACTGGGTCTTTTTTTCATTTTTAAGCTAATTCAATTAATTTTTAAGTAGACTGAGTACTACAGGCAGAGTTCTGCTGAGGAGGAATGGGGAGGCATACAAAGGGAATTCTTCATTAGTAGAAGCAAAGCCATTGTCCCTTCATTACAAATCAATTCCAATGCAGGAGTCGGGGGTTACCCTAAAGGTTACCCTAAAGGTTCTCGGGATTACCAGGCTACAGAGACTGATTAAAGATCACAGAGATGATACCAATGTCCTGTGGGTCCATCTGAATGTGATAGTATTGAGAAGATGTTATTGTACTATGTTTGCTGCCCTAGAGCAGTTTAATTGTGTTTTACTAATGTAGCCTGAGTGTATTTACCAGCCAAATTGTGGATGAAAAAAAGTGATATCCAACTAGTTGTCTTTGTTTACATTTTATAGCAGAGTTTTCATGTTTAAGAGTCTTTATCTCAGTCCCATTGTGTGAGTAACTTTATATAATAAGAATTCAGTGGTGAACGTATATGCAGGCAGAAATGCATCTCTAGTTTTCTCCCCATGTTCATTCTCATGAATATTTGCTCTAAAGATCCATGAAATATGAGAATATTTTCAGTTTATCTTTGTACTCTAGAAATCAGTCTTAAATTAGCTGGGCGTGGTGGTGCATGCCTGTAAGCTACTTGGGAGGCTGAGGCAGGAGAATCTCTTGAACCCGGGAGGTGGAGGTTCCAGTGAGCTGAGAGCACACCATTGCACTCTAGCCTGGGCAACACAGTAAGACTTTGTCTCAAAAATAAATAAATAAATAAAAATAAAAATCAATCTTGCTCTGCACAAGTCTAGTATCTCTAGTATCTCTCAATAATATTAATTGAATTAGAGTTAGAGCTAGTTTATTCCTTCCTTCATGTTTTTTAATCTTTGGGGAATTACTGAAGACCTTTTGTGACCAGTTAATATATCATTTTAAAAATGATTAAAAATTTGTTTTTACCAAAGAAATTATTACAGCTATTTATTGTAGTGTTTTTGTGGGAGTTAAAAATAATAGTAAGAGTAGCATAAGAGTGAGTATAAAATAATAACATCGGTTCTCAAGCACCTTATACTAGATG
Organism: Pongo abelii; assembly: GCF_028885655.2. Classification (NCBI taxonomy): domain Eukaryota; kingdom Metazoa; phylum Chordata; class Mammalia; order Primates; family Hominidae; genus Pongo; species Pongo abelii. Next base: position 77,179,954 of record NC_071998.2, read on the forward strand.
CTTTGGTTATCTATTACTGTGTAACAAATGACACCAAAACTTAGTGGTTTAAAACAGCCATTTTGCTTTGCGCATGATCTTGTGGGTCAGGACTTTGGGAAGGGCTTGGCTTGGTGGTTTGTCTCTGCTCCACGTGACGTCCGCAGGGGCAACTGGCACCGGAGGCTCCACTCCCTAGGTGGCTTCTGCAATCACAGTATCTGACTCTTCCCTGCTTTTTGGTTTCGCTCCCTTCACATGGCATTTCCTCCTCCAGCCTCCCTCCATGTGGCTTGAGCTTCTCACATCATGGCTGTCTCAGAGCAGTTTTACTTCTTTTGCCGCAGCTAGTTTCTAAGAGGCAGAAGCGAAAACTGCCAGGCCACTTATGGGCTATGCTCAGAAGTGGCACAGCATCACTTCCTCCCTTTTTTTGTTTGTTTGTTTGTTTGTTTTCTGAGACAGAGTCTAGCTCTGTCACCCAGGCTGGCGTGCAGTGGCACAGTCATGGCTCACTACAGCCACGAACTCCTAGGCTCAAGCAATCCTCCCACTTCGGCCACCCAATTCACTGGGACTACAGGCATGTGCCAACATGCCTAGCTGATTTTTTTTTTTTTTTTTAGACACAGGGTCTCATTATGTTACCCAGGCTGGTCTTGAATTTCTGGAGTCAAGCAATCCTCCTACCTTGGCCTCCCAAAGTGCTGGAATTACAGGCATAGGCCATTGTGCCTGGCCTCTTCCTCCACATTCTTTTGGTCAAAGCAGACCCATGGTATGCACAGGTTGAAGGGAGTAGAGAAATAGAGTGCACCTCTTGATGGAGGAGTGTCAAAGTCACTTCAAAAAAGAGCATGTGCAATGGGGGTCATCTTTGTTACAGGCATCTTTGGAAAATACAGTCTGTCACATTAGGACATGTTTAAGATACTTCTTTAAGAATTCCACTCACTTAAGCCTTTCAATAACTCCCTTAAGTAGTCACTACTATCACTACCATTTTGCAGATGACAAAACTGAGTCCCATGGAACTAAATAACTGGTCCAAGGGTACACAGCTTGTAAAAGATAATTTTACTTAAATAATGAGGAATCTGGTTCCCAGGCCAAAGTTCTTCACCCTGTGTTTTCTTACCTATGGTATTAGACACGTCTATATAAGCTATGTAAGCTGGGCAAGTTGCTTAATTCTCTGGATATTGGCATCCTCAAAAGCATGAGGAAAGGTACTCTCCTTCAAGTGTTTTTGTAAGGATTAAAAGAGAACATGTAAGGATGATGCTTAGTACAGCCTGGACAGAAGAGACACACGATAAGTGTGTCTTACTGAAGCGTATGAGCTCAGAGGCTGTGAACATGTTGATTTTCTTCCTGTTCACCTAAATAAACCTCATCCTGCCTCTACATTCTGGTGGCAGAGGTGCAGCTTGCCCTGTTATTCTCTTCATTGCAATTTGGCTCTGGGTTCAAACTCTGGCTATCTTCCCCCAGGCCATGTTTTCCCTTTACTTACCCTTCATTTTAGCTTAAATTAAGTAAATTCAGAGGCTTTACATTTTAGAGTGTGCATAGAGAATACTGCAGTAAATATCTTTGTAGGTGTGTCATCGGCTTATTTTGTATATCTGTATACAAAAATGACTTGCTAGATGAAAAGGAACGCATAGTTGTAAATTTGATAAATTCTGCCAAATGTTTGCCCATAGGCTTTTCTCAATTTATAATCCCCCAACAATGTATGTGAGGCCTGTTTTCCATCACTTTGCCAACAGTGTGATTTGAAGCTCTTTGATCTTTGCCAAATCAGTCAGTGAAATATGGTATCTTGTAATATAATCAGCATTTCTCTTATCATGGGAGATGTTATTTGTCTTCTCATGTGTATGAGAACCACTTGTATTTCCTTTTCTGTAAACCGTATCTCCATATTGTTGCCCATAATTTTCTAATAGAATATATAACATATATGTAAGAAATTTGCTTCCAACAGCACTTTTGTATTAAGAACATTAGCATTTTGCCTGCATATGTGCATCTTTACTGGCTTTTGCATGTGAGCTTGCTGTTTTTTGTTATGCAGAATTTAAAATTTTTTTATATAGCCATGTTTTGTGTTTTTTTCCTTGTTTCCTGCCATACCTAAAAAGATTTTTTTCCATTCTAAGATTAGGAAAATCGTCTTCCATGTTTTATTTCACACTTTTATGAATCATGCAGTTTCTCTTCATCTGAGTGAGACAAACTTATAAAATTAGGTTAACTTACATAAAAATCTGGAGGCTTGGTTGGGAGATCTGCAGCCCTCCCCTATACTTCCACATGGAAACAATTGGCTGGAGGTGAAGGGCAGGCCTGCCCCTTTGGACAGGACCAGTTCTCTTTGCCTTGCCAGGGTCCCTACCTTGCCCTTTGTACTCACTGGCATTCCAAGCAAGTTCTTCTAGTCAATTAAGCTTGCTACTTCTGAATTAGAGCCTTATGTGGGGTTAGGAAGTGGAAGGGCTGAGCTGATGAAAGAGAGTTGGGATCTCTTGGCAGAGCAGTCTGTTTTTTGTAAGTTTTCACATTTCTCTTCATTTTGAACATTATAATGTGGCTTCCAAAAATCGGGTACACACCTATGTCTTGGAAGTAGACAAAGCCATCAAACAAATATTGTACATCTTACACAGTTTGACTATGAAATTGGTGTGATGATAGTGGTGTGCAATTTAATTGGTAAATTATTTAAAACGTTGTTAAAAACAAGTATGGATTTAATTTGGAGTATAAATAAATATTTGGATGACTTTTTTTCTAAGATTAAAAAACCGTGGCTACATTCTCTCGCCTCAGGCATGTGGTCATTCAACTCTGATGTCAGGATCACTTGGGTATATGTTTGATACCACTGGATAATGACTTCTACAAGATGCCTAGAAATAAATAAATTTCATTGACAAGTCAAGTCTTGTACTTTATATGATCATCTTATTTCAAATAGCTGATATTGGACTGGTGCCCTGTTAATTTGAGTTTTCAGGTAAAAATTAGGTTACTTCGTTCATGAAACCAGAGGGGTATTTTTAATTAACATAGTGTGTATAAAGACTGTGTGTTAGTCAAACGGAAACATTTCTATGTATGAGAAAAGAAGTAAAAATGCAAAGCCAAGAGGGAGAACTTATGTTGTTTCTCTATGAGTCTTTTCAGAATTTTATTCAGATAATAGAGAATAGATTTATTTCAAACAAGAAACATTTATTAACTCTTTAATGTGCACAAGGAATTACTAGTGTAGCAGAATAGAGCAGTCTGAGTACTTACAATCTGGTTGGGAAAGAAGGATAACTCCATAAATGAATAACAGTGTTAGCCAAAAAGCACTCTAGACTCTCTACATGTGTCCCTCCAGGTGCATAACACTTAAAATGATGAATGAAACGTATTTTAAAATAAAACATTTAAAAAGCATAGTTGAGCTGACAGCAAAGAAAATACCGAAGGTAAGAAATGATGAGAGAATACCTATTTTTTTTTTTTTTGGCTTGGGTACATCTGTCAGTGTATGGTGTTCTACAGACTTGGTTTTAATGGACTATAGTATGGAAGTCACAGGCCAAACCTAGAATCCAGACAGGTGAGAAATCTGACTGGGGAATCCTGAAGAAAAATGACACCCTAAAGGTTAACGCTCACAAAGGGCAAACTAGAAAGCCCAACCCCACAAAGGGGACTTGACTGTCTTAGACTTTGCCCTGAATGCTGTAAAAGAGGACAAGGAAATAGTAAAGGCCTCATATGAGAATTCCTAACCATAAGCCAGAATGGGCTTGTATTTGGAGGCCATAATTCACACCATATGAGTAGTCTTAACAAAATTTCAGGATGGAAATTTAGTAAAAAGTGGTCCTACATTGATAAGCACCTGCAGGCAACTGATGGAAGCAAACAGATCCTTTTTTGAGGATGCATGTTAAACACAGGTTTCAGAGAATTCTGAAAGAAACATGAGCTCACAATTTAAAAAAAGCATTTTAAAAATCATTAAACATACAAGAAAATTGGACACTATGAGAGAGAGACAACAGAAAGCTAGCAAATGGTAGAATCAGATTTGTAAAAACTGCAGGCTCAACAGACACAGACTATAAAACAAATATATTTCATACATTTAAATAAATCAGTGAAGATACTGAAATCATGGTAAAGGAACAAGAAACTATGAATATTGATGAGGCAGTTTTTTTTTTTTTTTTGAGACAGGATCTCACTCTGTTGCCCAGGCTGTGTGCGATGGCACGATCATAGCTCACTGCAGCCGCGAACTCACAGGCTCAAGCGGTCCTCCTGCCTCAGCCTCCCAAGTAGCTGGGATTACAGGCATACACCACCAAACCTGGCTAATTTTTGTATCTTTTGTAGAGATGGGGTTTCATCATATTGCCCAGTCTGGTCTGAAACTCCTGGGCTCAAGTGATTCACCCACCTCGGCCTCCTGAAGTGCTGGGATTACTGGTGTGAGCCACTGTGCCTGGCCAAGGCAGATTTTTATAATAAAACCAAATAAAACTTCTATAAATAAAACTACATAGTATTACATTTTAAAACTGTCAGGTAAACAGCAAATTAAAAACAGCCAACAAGAAAATTAGTGAACTAGAAGATAGATCTGAAGACATTACTCAGGAAATAGCACAAAAATAAAAAGATAAAACGTACAAAAGAGAAGTTTAGACATAGAGAATATAGTATGAAGGTCTAATAAGTGTTTAAGTGAAAACCCAGAAGGATAAAAGAGAAAATTGGAGAGAGATAATATTCAAAGGGATAGTAGCTGAGAAGTTTCCTTAATTGCTGAATAGCTACAATCCTTATATTTAGGTAGCTCAAGGAACTTCAAGCTGGATTAAAATGAAATTTCATCTGAAAACATCCTAGTGAAACTGAAAATAACCAAAGACAAAGAGCTGATCTTGAAAGCAATCAGAAAAAGAAAAAGCAGCCCGAGAGGAAAGAAAGGTTATCTGTAGAGGTGTGTTCACTTATGTAACTTCTCAATAGCAACAGTGGAAGCCAGAAGAAAAAGTAATAATATTCCTCAATATACTGAAGAAAAAATAATTGACAACAAACAATTAAATATAGAATTAAATATCTATTACAAGTACCTGTTGAGAATGAAGCCAAAATAAAGATATTTTTAGAAAAAACAAACAAGGCGGGACACGGTGGCTCATGCCTGTAATCCCAGCACTTTGGGAGGCCAAGGTGAGCGGATCATGAGGTCAAGAGTTTGCGACCAGCCTGGCCAACAGGATGAAACCCTGTCTCTACTAAAAATACAAAAATTTGCTGGGCGTGGTGGCGCGTGCCTGTAATCTCAGGTACTCGGGAGGGTGAGGCAGGAGAATCACTTGAACCTGGGAGGCGGGGGTTGCAGTGAGCCAAGATTGTGCCATTGCACTCCAGCCTGGGCAACAAGAGCGAAACTCTATCCCAAAAAAGAAGAAAAAAAGAAAGAAAGAAAAGAAAAAACAAGCAACAGAACTGGCAAAAACCTGAGAGGGTTTACTATGACTAGCTCCCCATTAATGCCTAAGGACTATATTTCAGGAAGGAAAAAATGAGCCGAGAAGGAGTACCCAAGATACAAAAAGGAACAATGAATAAATAATACAGTGTGCTTTTGGGTAAATATAGATAAACACAGACTACATAAACAAATTAAAAATCTATCCTATGGGTATATAAGATCAATATAGCAATGAAATCCTCAAATACGTAGCACATAAATCAGAAGGCATGTGAACAATGTTTAAGTGCTCTAAGTTTCATATATTTTCAAAGGAAGGTAAAAATATTGATTAGCCTCTACTTTTTAAAGTTAATAAATATGCATGTTGATCATTTCTAATATACTGCCAACAGAATTAACATATAAAGTATGATTTTCAAGTGAGAAGAGGAAAAAAGTGAAATGAGGAGGGGAAAAGCAACACTATCAAGTCAAAAGGAGGCAAAACAAGGGGGAAAAGTTAAAAAGTTAAAGAAAATACAAAACTAAGTGGTAAAAATTAATCCAAATGCAATATTAAGAAAATGAATATTAGTTGAGTAAAATTTATAGTTAAAAGTCAAAAAGTGTCAGACTGGTTTGAAAACATCAACAAATAAACATCCGTGCCACAAATTCAGATATGGATTTGTGGAGTTATAAGTTCAAATAAAAGGTTATAGAAGGTTGAAAGTAAATAGATGGAAAAAATTATACCGGATGATACAAACTCAAGAAAACTGTTATAGCCAGATTAATACTAGACAAAAATCTATTTTAAGGCAAAAGACATTCTGGAAATCATTACAAGATGTCTAATTTAAAAACTTCAACATTTGACTAAATTACAGAAAGGGACAAATCACCCATCATAGTGGGAGATTTTCAGACTATTTCCTTAGCCATTTATAGACAAGGCAGATAAAGAATCAGTAAATGTATAGATTAAGCAGCTTTAATGGACATATATGGAATACTTCCCCCAACCAGTGGAGTACATTCAGAGGGTTTATGAAAACTGACCTGGGTGTGAGGCATAAGGTAATTCCCAACAAAAATTATGAATGAGTCATATGGACCACATTATAGAAACAGAATGGAGTTAAGCTAAAAATCTATAACAAAAAATAACTTTAAGACACACTGTGGGCCTAGATATTTAAAAATATACCTCAAACCTCCCTGAATCAAAGAAGAAAGCAATACAAAAATTAGAAAATTGTGTAAAACTAACATTTAATAAAACTGCTGTTTATGGAAATCTGTGGACAGTTGCTGTTCAATTCTAGCTGGTGATGTGGGGGCTAAAAAATAGCAGAACTTGTTTTTTTTTTTCCCAAAGAAACTCAGGAATCTGAGATTTTTATTGAAAAATTTTCTGGTGTTTATGACATTATGTGTGTCTCCTCACCTCCCCCCAAAACATTGGCGTGCCTGTATCCATTTGGTTTGACATTTCTAATATGAGAAATAAGAAATCATTGAAGTTTCAATGAACTGAAGAATGACATGATCAAATTAGTTTGATTGGAAATACTCAGGTGCTAGTAATATTGTATATATTGTTATTATTTCATATCTTATATATCTTAGCCCAGGCTGGAGTGCAGTGGCACGATCTCAGCTCAACGCAACCTCCACCTCTTGGGTTCAAGTGATTCTCATGCCTCAGCCACCCGAGTAGCTGGGACTACAGGCACATGTCACCATGACTGTTCTATACATATATTTTTAAATAGAAATAAATCTGGCTCAGTCTTTCACTGCCAAAGTATATACAGCATTTATCAGTTGATTTTGAAGTTTCCCAACATTAATCAGCTTCCTTTAGGTTGCACACAATCCCTGGTCTTTGTAAGCCCAGGAAAATGTAAAAGGTCCCCAGTCCTAAGCCTGGTGACAGCTGCGGCCATTGCTTCTTTGCATGGATCTGTGTGGCACAGTGTAAGCACCTAATAAATATTAGTTGTTGTTATTCTTGTGCCCAAGCAGTAAAATAGATTTAGTAATACCAGCATCATAGTGCTGTTCTGAGGATCATCCAATACTTCGGGCAGAGACAGTGAACAGAGGCTACCACCCTTTTTCAGTCTGTTGAGTAAATGAAACTAGAAGTCAAGGGAATGGCCTGCTTAGTGGAAGGCCTGACCTTGGAAGGCTGTTGCAGTATAAGTATCCCATATCTACAGTAGAGGAAAGGGAGACAGAAAGGAGCTGAGTAAAGAGAGATAGGGTAAGCTTCTTGATCCTTCCTGTCACTGAGGTTTCAGGTTATAGTGTCACTTCAGAGAGGACGTCCCTGATCACCCAGTTTCTTCCATGGCATGGCCTTTTCTAATGATGTGGAAAGGAAGTGTTACAACCTGACATCTTCTTGTTTATTTGTTTCCTATCGTTCACTCTGCTAGAATAAAAGATAAATGTCTGTCTTGTTCACTATGGAGTCTCTAGAACCTAGAGTACACACTGCAAACAGTAGGCAGTCCATAAATATTAGTTGGCTGGGCAAGTATATACTTTATAAATTTGCCTGACTTTACTCTTATTTTTGAGCATTAGGAAGAGGCCACTGAGGTCTGGATTCTGGCAAGATAGGAAATATTAGTAAAGATGACTCAGCGATTGCATTTACATCCTCAGTCTTTTCTCCAAATTCATTCAGGCCTTCAGGACCTGGACTACAGTCCAAACTTCCTTTGGAAAAAAGACTAAGAGGAATTCTTCCTGAAGTTCCTTGTCTGACTGTGGCCACTGTTTCCCTGGAGAACTGCACTCATTTCAGAAAGAAGAGAGACTTCTAGATAAAGTGAGGTGATGCTGGCTTCAAACCAAATTATAAAAAAAAGCTGGAGATATGCAAGTTGCTAAACCAGCTCTTCCCTCAGGCTCAAATCAGAGGACAATTGGTAACAACCACCTTTCTCTCATTTGGTTTTGGAGCTCAAACAAAACTGTCACCCTCGCCAAAACCTCTGAAATACAGAAATGTGGTATTAAAACAGCTATGACTGGAAAAGAGGTTCAGTGGCCTCATTTCATGATGAAATTACCTATTACTCTTATTATGAATAGCGAATTCTACTGTTTATATAAGTTTTGATTTCATGTACACCTGACATTTCAAAGTGCTCTTTCCTTTATATTTCACTTTATACTTGTGACATTCTTAGATATGTTATATCCCATTTAGAGGGTATAAAAACTGTGACTCAAAATGATTACCAGCTTTTCCCAGGATCACTTATTTACTTATCAGAAGACCAGGATTCTAGTCTTGGCTTTGCTGCTGTGTAATGTCCTGTGCTTCTTTCTGTCTGTGCTACCCATCTCAAAGCTAACTCTTTCTTAAGAAACTGAAAGCATCTTCAAATTAGATCAAATAAGATACAGATTTAGAAAATGAGAAGAAATACTCTAGGATTCCTTGTCGAAGAAAGTCTACATGTTATGATTATCCAGGTTTGTGCTGATTATTTTTGACAACATTACATGCAGTAATTTAAAAATTATATTTTATACAAGACATTATAGATAATAGTTTTAAGGAGATAATGATGATACTCTGCAATTATACTGTGCTTTTTATCTTTCCAAAGAACATTAAAATCTATTATTTCATTTTATCCTTACAAATGATACCTTAAATTCTCATAATATTGTATTTTTTTAGCAGGTTATAGAATCAGGTATCTCTAAATAATGTTTGCAAACTATAACGGAAGGCCCATGCAATTGCTTAGGGTGAAAAGGAAGTTGAGTTGCCCTTAAAAATACCTGGCAGTAAATTAAAAGTGGAGAAAGAAAAATCCTCCCCATTTAAAAACTTATCTATCTAATTCCCTTGGGATTTCAGGCTCTGTTCACGATAGTGACTGTTTTGGCATCAACTAAAACTGCAAATTGTATTCATTATAGTCAAGAGTGAAATGGCAGTGAGCTTTGGCTTTCACTGGTTGCTGGGATTAAGAACATGCTAGTAATTAGGTATAACTCATTTGCCTCAGCAATTATCCACAATTATTCATAATCTCATGGGTAATGGAAGACAAAATGCAGTTGGCTCATGCTGCCTTTTGGGTACTGACCTCTTGGGTGAGAGGTCATCCCAGGCATGAGAAGGGGTGGGCTTTCAGCAGAGTCAGTGGGTCTGCAGACAACATGTGAAAATAATTTACTAGAGACACCATAGAAACATTGTGCACACAGGGAAATATTTTCGATTTTTTTTAGAAGTGGAAGAACAGAAATAATTTTTGACTTGTTTTTTGTTTGAAAAGAATGCCCTGGAAAACAATATGGTGGACTTTCCTTGGAGTGTGCAACACACCTAGGTCTTGTGTAGAAACCATGTATCTCTTCTAGGTAGAAAACTATATGGGAGAAGGGAGTGGATTGTGGAGCACAATACCTGGGCCAAGAAATCCTTGGGATGGAAGCTTGTAGAGTCTTAGCCCACAGCCCTTTCAGGAGCAAACATACATGTAAGCATCATGTTACTTTATTCTTTGCAGAACCCCAAAGGTAGCTTACAAAGGAAACTCTCGTTCCTTCTATATTCATTAACTGGGATTCTTCCGTAAGGAAGAGCTGTCCCTTCCTCCCCCATTTATTTGTTGATTCAATTATTCATTAAAATCAATATACAATCCTAGACAATTATTTTATTCTATGGGCTATGATCCAGTACTACAATTAATACTTTCTTTGCTCCAATTATGGCAGCTTGACCGTGGGGATCTCCTCCAAGTTGTGTCTTTGTCTTTTGGCATGTCCCATCCTTTCTTGAGCATTTTCTTATTTCCTGGCAGCACAAGATCTTTCAAGCTCATCTTTTAATTTTCCTGTCCCAGCCTTGGAATCAACCCCTTTTCCAAGGAACCTTGTTTCTTTCGTTGGAAAATGGTATATAGGAACCAAGATCCAGACACTAGGGCTGCTCAGATTGCTATGGGATTGTCATTGCTCCGAGGCTGTCTCAGAGCTAGGAAACATGTACACACAAATACACTTATATTTCTATATTTACATATCTGCATATATATGAATTCATATTGAGTTCAGGAGTTCATACTGATACCTCCCAATCCAGCATGCATGTTCATTCTAGCCTGTCCTTTTGTTTATCTGTAACTTCTTTCTCCAATGATGAGAAGTCTGGCTCTTGTTATCTACAATATATTTACTTACCAAAGAATGAAATAAATTGTTGTAGGTTTATGCTATATATGTAACACACAGGAAACCTTTGTAACAAAAGCTACGCTACTACTATACTCTCTATATTCACACTACTCTCTATATTGCAATATATATATTCACACTACTCTCTATATTGCAATATATATATTCACACTACTCTCTATATTGCAAGATTTCTCAGCTCTGTTTTCTACACATATTTCACATACAACCAGCCTACAATTTTTCATCTTTCCCACTGATTCTCCCACTTGGCAGCCTCATGCCTTTCTGCACATTGAAGGCTGTGGTATAGTCTGTGGTACTGGCCATGGCACAACTGTCTGGTATACCAAGTTGCTGGTAGGAGTGTTACTAACTGAAGACTGGAAGAAGCAACGTCTCTTGCTACAGTTTTATCAGTGAATGCCCTACATGCTGCCCTGAACAAGGAAATATTAGTCACCTTGTGTCTGAAAAGGATCAGGTATGGCTGGGGGAGGCTATCATATGGTCATCTCTCAGATTTAACCACATGTTTATGGGAGAACTCTGTTTTCTTTCCATGAGTTTCCTAAGGTACCAGACAAACCCACAGCATAACCTGGAAGTCTAGAGTGGAAGTCTACCAGACCTCTCTTGGTGAATTACTACAAATGTTGGCTAAATGTACTTCTTTAAAAACATCGCAGACAGCAGGCATGTTTGGGTGCTCCCAAGGTAAGCCAGTCTTTGGTGAACTAGCTATAAGATGACTTACTCTCTATATAAAAGGTCTATGATACCTTTTTCTCCAAATCCTCATCTCATTTGAAACTCGGAGAAGCCAGAGTCAGCAGAGGGAGGGAAGGAGGAGAAGAGAAAGAGCCAGATTAAAAAAATATATGTCACAGAGAGGCTCATCACACCCCGTCCACTCCTGCAGGTTTCCAAGCTGGTTCTTGCCCAAGCTAGGGCAGGGGAGAAATTTTAAGTTAGATAACAGCTTGGCACTTTACTGTGGATCTTCCCGGTATTTCATCTAGGGCAGAGAAGAATGGTTTGGCAAAATTTGGCTGAAAGTGTTTTGCAAATGAGAATGAGTTATATGTAGGAGGACATTTCTCCACTGTGTGTGTGTGTGTGTGTGTGTGTGTGTGTGTGTGTGTGTGTGTGTATTTTCTTCTGAAATTGGGATGAATCTTAACACCACTGAGTACATTTATGGAGGTAATTTTCTTCCTTTCCCTCCCTCCTTCCATTTCTCTTTTTTTCTTCTTGTTTTTTCTGATTAGCTGTTATTAAAACCATATTGTATCTTACAATCAGAGCTTAGAAATTACTGCAAGTTCTATTTTTTAAAAATTTGTATACGTTTATGGGGTACAAAGCACAGTTTTGTAACAGCATAGTGGCCAAGTCAGGGCTTTTAGGGTATCTATCACCTGAATGATGTACATTATACCTGCTTAGTAATTTCTCATTATCTACCCCGCTCCCACCCTTCACCCTACCAATCCTATCATTCCACTCTCTCTGTCCATGTCCACCCATTTTTATCACCCACTTATGAGTAGGTTCTATTGTTACTACACTTGTTCTTAGCCAAAAGGCCAAGAAACGATTAAAGTTCTATTGTTTAATGCAATATTGCTAGTGTGAGTTTTTCAGTGGAAGAATGCTTCCTAAGCATAAAACTGTTCTTTAATTTGTATTATGTTATCAAGCTCACAATCTCATAACAAGAAATGGACAGCTAACTTTCCCCACTGTTAGCTATCTTTGGACTTACTTCAAGACAGATTTAATTTTTTAGGCAGAACACTTTGTCTGTAGTGAGTATATTTTCCTTTCTCAGGATGGTTTCAGAAAGGGAAAAGAAAAAGAAGTTTATTTCTGTAGGAAAAATTGGAACCAAACTGACAATCTATCTATTAACTTTGGCTTTTTTGGTTTTTCTTTTTAATTGTACAGTAAATGGCAGAACCAGATTAAGTTTCTCAGAATCTAAAAACAACAACAATAACAACAATAACCACAACACAACAAAATGTCCTCATTTTTGACGAGCTATATAGAAGTTTCTACTTTATGTGATTTAAAAGGGGAGAGCTGGAGAATCCTGAAAAGATGGAGTTTCTAATGGAAAGGCTGACAGACCCTTAACGACGAGCCTGTTGCCAGGCGCCACCATAATAAATGGTGGCCAGCTTCCAGGAGGGCTCACAGCTGCATGTCTGAACTTTATCCAGCTAGAGTTTGCAGGCCCTGGCCAGCTTGTAATTCATTCCTGGCTGACACATTCCAGTTCGTAATTAGTGTAGTGCTAATATGATCCTCATTTTTTAATTCTTTCCTGTAAAACTGGACTGTTTCAAAAGACAAAGATGTACTTCACTTGGCAATCAGGAAATCTACACGGTTGGATTCTCCAGGCACTCACGTGTGGCTGGAATCTACAGAAAAGGGAAGTAGGTTCAGCTTTCTTCTGTTTCCCTGTGAAGCAGCCTATGGATCCCCAGATTTTATTTCAGCATATGTTGTCAGTCTCTCCCCTCATAAAATCTTGTTTTCTTTTGGCCTGCTAATGCATAGAAAATGGATCACAACTCCCCCTTGATCTCACTCCTCATGGACAAGTGTGTATAGATGCAGCCTGTCAAATGGAATGAGCAGTATGTGCGCAGATCATACGTTTCCATAATGGATCTGCAAATTGCATGTTTCACATTTGTTATAATTTCCTGAAGTTGCTCTGATGGATTTGTAGTGTGGGCACTTGGCTGAGGTGAAACTACATTTCCCAGAATTCTCTACCTGCATGGTTCTAGGTTGGCTTGCAGCACAAGAAGTGAGAGGTAGAAGTGACATTCGGGGGTGCAGGAGCACCTTGTTGGTAGCTTCTCCAATTCCTGGGCCAAGTGTAGATTTTGCTCTGTGATGAGAAAGCTGCCAGAATCACATCCTTTAATGGGATGTTTAGAGAAACCAATATGGATTTCAGTCCGTCCTCGTGGATTCAAGCTCATTGCCATGGGCTCCACTTTTGTCCCACTCTCCCCCACTTCAATTCCGTCTTTCTTTCCCAGCTGCCTGCCCCGCTGACTTTAGGGCCAACACAGACACAACAGCCTTACAGCCTTACACAGACTGTTTAATCATCACCTATCATTGTGTAAGGTCAAATTCTCATAACAAATCCCTTATTTTATATCACTGTAGTGATTCTTCTCCTCTAATCTCACTCTGCCTGATACAGTTACATAGCTCTTCACAATCTGGCCCTACAACAGTGCCCAAGAAGTATGCAATCAATTTTTGTTACTGAGGCAGAACGGGTATCTTTATTCTCCTTTTATAGCTGAGAAAACTGTGGACAAAGGGATTCAGTGACTTGACCCAGCCAGTAAACACCAGAGATAGGATTTGAATCAGACCTTCTGAGACCATACACAGTATATCTGAGTGGGTACCATATGTAAACTGAAATCAAAAGAAGTAACATGTGAAGAGGTACTCAACATTCCCAGTAATCAGAATCACACAAATATGAGGTGCCATTTTTTTTTACCCATCTGGCTGCAAAAGTTTGTAATGGTAGATATGAGAAAGAATCTTCTCATGAGAAGAGGAGATACTTATGAACTGCTGGCATTAACTGGGGTACTCACTTGGGACAATTTGATATTTGCTAAAATTTAAAGAATTCATATCCATGACCCAGCAAGTTCATTATGCACGATTTACTTCAGCATACAGTTTTATGTGTGCTCAAGGAGGCATTTTTAAAGATGCTCAGTAGAATAAAATGATGCACATTAGCCTGATGAAAAGATGATGATGCATTCATACTCCAGAACAAGGTAGTCCTGTCTACACTCAGGTGGAAACAACTTCATGAATATTGTAACATAAACGAGAAGTAAATTACAGAATTATATATTTAAGGAGTACAATTCCTGTGAAAACACACAAATTAAACAGGGCTTTATGTTTTCCGTGAGCAAATATATGTAAGTAAAAGTATGTTTTAAAAAGTTGGCAAGCTAATGATGATTAGAAGAGAGAGGGAGGAAGCTGTGATAGGGAGTGATAAAGCTGGGTTTAATTTATTATGTTTTTTTCTTTTATAAAGAAAATGTATTTATTACCTATGCAATTAATTTTTTGGCTCCAAAAATAAAGGTAACATGTATGAAAGATGAGTTATAGTCCTCACTGAGTACTAAAAGAGGAATGGTATGTTTGAATTAATTTCGTTAACACTTTCATTTTATAGAGAAGGAAATTGGTACCCAGAGGCAGGAAATGATTGGCTGAAGGCAGAATCCAGTAAAAATTTGAAATCAGGAGTATCTCAGAAAAATTGGTGACAGAGTTTCTGAAATAATCTCTGAAAATACTTTGATGAAATCAGAATGTATTTCAGAGCACCATTGTGGGGACCCCCTGAATAAACATGATCCAGTTTCAGGGGCTGTGATTTAGCCAGTTGGCAATGTTGCCCAGGGACCCTGTTAAGATCACAAAACACCTTACTATCATCTTTGATTCTTATAGTCGATTGCTAATTCTATATGTTTTTCTAACATCTTCAACCTTTGTTGCCTCAGTAAATTCATTTTCTCTGTAGCAAGTTCAAAAATACTTTGACCTTTGTCCTTCCTCAAGGTGGGCCATTTTTGCAATATTTACCTAAAGGACAGAAAACTCAGAGGCGATTCCCTACAAAGCCGTTCTTTAAACCAACAGAAATATGTTGGTGGTAAATTTTTGGTGGTAAATTCTGAGTTTATTTTTCTGATGACCCAGGATAGAGGGAACTGGGTTCTGCTTCTATGAATACACAGTACGATCATGTGCTGCATAACAACGTTTTGGTTGATGACAAACCACATACACCATAGTGGTCCCATAAGATAAAGGAGCTGAAAAATTCATCTTGCCTAGTGACGTCATAGCTGTCAAAACGTAGACAATGCATGACTCACATGTTTGTAGTGATGCTGGTGTAAAGAAACCTACTGCACTGCCAGTCATATAAAAGTATAGCATATACCGTTATGAATAGTGTATAATATTTAATAATGACAATAAGCAACTCTATTACTGTTTTTTTACTGTACTTTTTAGCATTTTAGAGTGTACCCCTTCTACGTAGATACACACACACACACATACACACACATATGTATATGAATGTAAAGTTAACTGTAAAACAGTCTTAGGCTGATTCTTCAGAAGGTATCCAGAAGAAGGCACGGTTACCATGGGAGATGATGCCTCCTTGAAAATCTTTCAAAGGACAGGATGAGGAAGTGAAAGAGAGTGATATTGATGATCCTGATGCTGTGTAGCCTAGGCTATTGTGTGTGCATATGTCTTAGTTTGTAACAAAAAATTTAATAAGAAAAAATATTTTTAAATAGAAAAACACATAGAATAAGGACATAAGGAGAGAAAATATTTCTGTGTAGCTATACAATGTGTAAGAATTTTAAGCTAAGTTGTTACTGTAAGAGTCAAAAAGTTAAAAAAATTAAAAAGTTTATAAAGTAAAAACGCTATAGTAAGCTAAGGTTAATTTATTATTGAATAAAGAAAAATATATATATTTTTATAAATCTAGTGTCACTTAAGTGTCCAGTGTTGATAAAGCCTACAGTAGTGTACAGTCATGCCCTAGGACTTCACATTCACTCACCATTTACTCACTGACTCACCCAGGGCAACTTCCAGTCCTGCAAGCTCCATGTATAGTAAGTGCCCCATGCAGGTGTACCATGTTTTATCTTTTATATCATATTTTAATTGTACCTTCTCTATGTTTATATTTGTTTAGAGACACAAATATGATGTGTTACAGTTGCATATGGTATTCAGTATGGTAACAGGCTGTTCCGACTTACAGCCTAGGTGCAATAGACTACACCATACAGCCTGGGCGTGTAGTAGGCAATACAATTTAGGTTTGCATAAGTACACTCTAAGATGTGTGCACAACAACAAAAATGCCTAATGCATCTCTCAGAAAGTACTCCTATTGCTTAGCGAGACATAACTGTAGCTGCACTTGGCCTTCTCAAGGTTGGGAAAAAACCAACCATAAAGCAGCCTGACAGATAGAAGTCTCTTTGGCGGATAGCCTAACTGCAGTCTGTTTGTAGAGTTCTGCTTGATGAATAGAATTGACGAGTGCCCTGACTTGTACTCATCATTTAAGTCCTATATGTGTCATCCCCAGCTCTAAAGATCTCTGAATCGCTGACCCTCACTCTCTACCTTAGGTGCTCTCCCTCCAGATCACCTGGGCTCACCTAATTTGTGTTGGAAGAATCTACTCTGTGTTTTTCTCTTTCACAGTATTGTGAGCAGAGGGAGAGCTGCTGGGTGCTTGTGGGGATGAAGCTCAGAGGCAGGGGACCTCCCTGTGACTTCCTTTCCTCTGGGCCTCAGGCTCTATCATTGCCTTTACCAGAATATCTTTTTCATCATAGTTACAGCAACCACCACACAGTATGTACCTGAACAAAATTACTGAAAAGATGCAACTTATGGAGATGTTACTCAGCCAGAACAATGTCTTTCCTTGTTGCCGCCTTACCTTTCTTAGCTCTGTGTCTGCCGGCATCTTTTGCCTCTTGGACAGCAAGCTCTTTCCAGGGCCACCGTTTCCTCCTCTGCTATTCTTTTCTCACGGAGAGTGGAAGCTCTCATGTTTGCTTCCAGAAGCAATTCTGTTCCTCTCCTTTGGGGCTGAGCTCTTCTCCTCAATCCTGGTTCCATGATGCAGAAGAGGCACTCGAGCAATCACAACTGCCTACAGCTCTCACAAAATGTTTTATTCCATTAAATGTGTTCATAAGTTTCACCTTTCTCCAAGCAAAAAATAAACACTTTTTTTGCTGTACTCTGATACCTGGAGGTGTAGTATTATATTACATCCCTTTTTCATCCTCTGCAATGTAAAGGGTGGGGGAGATCATGGCCTCATCTCTATGCCGAGTCTCAAATGAATCAGAATCCAAGGCTGTCCAGCATCCAGTCTCCTCCAAGGCTTACTCTCTTTAGGTTAACATTTCTGAGCTCTGGATCAACAAGTATCAACACACTCCACATATGTTACTCATATTCTTCAACGTACTGAAAAGAAAAAATACCCGAGCCTACTGTGTTACAGGAACTGAAGCAAACATTGGCAACAAGTATGGAAAGGCTGACCTGCTGGTTTAATATTTTCCCATTTCAACCTCTTAAGTGCATCGTGTGAATCACATAACATCAAAATATTGTGCTACCCAAGCTCTATAAGGTCTTTTTTGTTACTTATACAGTGAATTTTGCCTTCAGTTTTATGTTTTGTGTGATCTCAGTTTTATGTTTTGTGTGATCGTGTGTTTGTGTGATTTTTTTGAAATGTTAAGGGTTCTGTTGCTTAATTCTTGGACCAATTTATTGGAAAAGGGAACTCCTCTCCTCTTATCTATCCACCTTAGTCTTCCAAGATTTTATTTCTAATGTTTACAAAAGAGAAAAGTCCCTCTGATGATGTGAAGGTATGATCTTTTGTAGGGAGATGATAAACAAACAGTAATTAGTTGATGTTTTATCGGAAGTAGCTTATTCTACTACTAATAAAATCAATGAAAAATGTACTGTGAGCTAGGTATTTTGAAAGTAAAAACCATGAATAAAAGATGGTTCTATTCCCAATGAGGGGACACTTACATGTATTTGATGAAAATTAATAATCACCAAATTCTCTGGCCATGCCATTGGCTTCTGTACTGCTGGTGGCATTAGGGGGGTCGCTGGTATACCCTCTTGTCATCTACAGAGTCTACCCGCTGAGGCAATGCTTCTCACAAACCCCAGCCCAAACCTCCCTGAAAGAGCAGGCAGGACAAACCAACTCTGGGCTGTACTAGTTCATGCCAGGACTCAAGATTGCCTCCTCCATTCTTAAGATGATTGTATGAGACTCACCAATCCAGCTAAACCCACAGTTCCTTATCTTTTAATCAGTGGTTAATAGAGTGTGGTCTCTAGACCAGCATCATCAACATTACATGGGAACTTACTAAAGAGTAAATTCTCAGGTCTGACCTCAGACTTCCTGAATTGGAAATCCTGGAGCGGGGGAGGGGGGCTCAGTGATCTGTGTTTTAATAAGCCTTCCAGGTGATCCTGATGTCCTCTCAAGTTTGAAAACTTCTGTCTTCAGACCTTTCCTGGGTAGAAGCCCTCCTGCTTTGAGTTCATCAAACACGGGGCTCCCCCCTCAGCCCCATCACCTTGCCTGGGAGGGGACCCATCTCTGGAAGTACATTTGCATTACACCTCTGGGCATGGGCTGAAGACCTACTAGCTCTTCCCCCCAACCCCGAAACCCTCGTCCTATATTACTTTAGAGCTTTGATTGTACCTTTATTGTCAGATCGATTTATTTACTTTTCTTTTTTGGTGGCCATTGATCCTTCAGTGGGCTAACTCACCCAGGCTGGAAGCAAACATAATTTGGGAGAGTCCAATTTTATCAAATTTATCACAGAATCTGTTTTTAAGCTAAAATGAAACTATGGCTATAATTCACCAAAGTTAGTGTTCTGTCCTGAGGTTACTGCAAACCAAGTTGCCTGCCAGATTTCTTCAAAAATCTTGGGTTGTTGGAAATAGAATTTCATGCTTCCCACCTTAGGAGTTGGTGGAAGCCAGGTAGGGGCCTCAGATTAATGTCAGAATGTCCACTTTCATCTATGATTATGACAGTGTTGTTGCTGCCCTTGCTGGAAAAATCTCATTGTTAGCTACATCTCTCCAGAGCCAGATGGAAAACCGCTTTGGTGTGTGAGAAAGTTCTCAAAGGAGAAGGCAGAGACCCTTCTGACGACTTGAATGAGCTCTGCTGTTTTCCCTATCACTTCCTATCCCTTTCCTTTCACTTCTAAATCTGTTGTCCCTTTTCCTCTTTTGCTGGTTGATCCCTTTTGGCTCACCCTTTAGAGATGGGCTTCGGAGTTCCTCATTTCTGTCCTGTCTTCATTCTCCACTCGGGGAATGTACCTTCGTTCCCACATCTATACCTCCGGACCTGAAGGTTCCACTCCCTGCTGGGCTGTTACCACTGGGCCATCTCATCAGAGAAGAGATGAGGGCTTCCACCAGCCCCTAAGGTGAGAATGCATGAAATTCTATTTCCAACAACCCAAGATTTTTGAAGAAATCTGGCAGGTGACTTGGTTTGCAATAATCTCAGGACGGAACACTAACTCTGGGGAATTATAGCCATGGTTTACATTTTAGCTCAAAAACAGATTCTGTGATACATTTGATAAAATTGGACACTCCCAAATTATGTTTGCTTCTTTGACTTCACTAAGTGGAGCCTTTGTTTTCAAGTCTCAGCTCTTCCTCTTCTCATTGTCCATTTTATACACATTGGCATGACTTCAACTACTCTTCCCCTCTTGCTGTGTGTCTGCCAGTCAGTCAATTATACATAGTTTATCCCCAGTGCACATCATATCTCTGTCCTCTTGCCACTGCTTGGCCTCAAGCTGTGGGTAATTCTTGTTTATATTATTACAATAACCTTTCAGCTGTTCTCTGTCTCTCTAATCTCTTACTAAATTAGCGTGCTCTACATACCACCACAAATGATCATCTTTCTAAAACGCAGATCAGATATTTCTTTCTCCTTGTTGAAACATGCCATGGCTTCCTATGGCCCTATAAGGGAATGAAGTCCCAGATCCTTAGTAGGTGCTCAAAGTTGCCACGATGAGGCTGCTCAACCTACAACCTACCTTCATGCCATTGTGGCACGTAACCTCCATGAAGTAGCCTGTTTCCTGAGCTGTTGCACATTTGTATCTGCCTATTTCTTTTTTATGTTATTCCCTGCACATTACCCCAGGCCAGTCTTCTGCTTGTCAAAACTGTGCTCATTAATTAAAGTTTACCTTAAAATATTATTCACAATATTTTATTCACAAGGACACAATATGTGTCCCTTTCTCTGTTAGAGTAAATTATTCCATCTGTTGAACTTCCCACTGAATTTGGATACACTGTGATTGCATTCATTTAATCTTACTTTTCTATGAGTTTGTCTTTTTTACTAGATTGTTTATCTTTGGGTAGCTTAGGTGTCACTTTGTCCCCTAACTGCTCTGGATGTTTCTGCATCCACTCTTAGGTTGGTGGAAGTCTGAGGCCCTCTCTAGATTTCTGCTGAATATGGGGAATGTAAGCGTGTGTGTGTGTGTGTGTGTGTGTAACACGGGGGGCCACATTCTCCTGACGTTCTCTGCTTACCTGACTCTTTGTTCACTTGTTGAGTTTGATGGCATCATTTTGTTCCCAATAAGAAACATCTTTGCTTCTGTAATGAGGAATGTACTTATTTCTCACACTGAGGTCTCATGAGTTTGATAGACTTTCTAGAAAAAGAAAATTGTTGGGTGAAGCAGTCATGGGGTGACCACATCACTGAGTTCTCAGCCTTCTACCAGCAGGAGCTCTGCTGCTTCCTTCCCCGTCTCTCCCTCCCAGCTTCACTTTCCTCCCCTCGCAGGTGGTCTGGGACCTGCAGTTGGTGTCCTTTCAACGTTCAGAACAACTTCCCTTCTCGTTAGGGTGCAGGAGGAGCCTGTGACACTCACAAGGCTTACCTTTTCCAAGACTCTGATAAAAGAATTTTACTTAACACAGTTGCTTCTTAAAGGAAATCCTTGTGTCAGCTGTGAAGATCCTCACATTGTCTCTTTTTCAGAGCAGCACATGTGTATTCTCATATTTTTGGTATAATGTTGCCAAAGACATTCAGAAAACAAATAATTGGCTGCCTGCCACTGAATGCTTTTCTCTTTAGAGAGGGAACCCCAGGATAGGTAGAAGTTGATGGCGCCCGATATGGACTCTCCAGAGGGTCTTTGGGAAATGATACACATCTAACTGCAGAGGCAAGTGTCCAGTGCCGTGGAATGAAGGGCCTAAAGGTGGTGTGGTGGCGACAGTGTGTCTGAGGTCCCCGGCACCACTGGGCATGTCCTATGACTGTTGCTGCTGTGGCTGGATCATGGCTGCTCTCTGCCTTCCTGGGTTCCTTCCAAGTCTTGCTCTCTAGCTGTCTCACACATTTCCCAAGCTTCCCTCTATTTGTCTCATAAGTTGTTTCTTTCGGTGCCACTTTTTGTTGTTTGCTACCAAAAGCCCAGACTGGTACAAAAGCTTTGCGTATGGTTTATGCTGAAAAATATCTTTAGAGGAATTTAGTGAATGCTTAAAATTACCAAAATTATAAATTATAATTTTTTTTTTATCATTTGGGTAGTATGATTATCCCATGTTTTTCCTGTCCCCACGTTTAATCCAACTATTTCCATGTTTTAGTCTCTGTGAATTTAAGGCTAAAGTAATTTTTGTTTGAGACAGAGTTTTGCACTTTTGCCTGGGCTGGAGTGTAATGGCGCAATCTTGGCTCACTGCAACCTCTGCCTCCTGGGTTCAAGCAATTCTCCTGCCTCAGCCTCCCGAGTAGCTGGGATTACAGGCTCCCACCACCAAGTCTGGCTAATTTTTTGTATTTTTTTAGTAGAGAGGGGGTTTCACTATGTTGGCCAGGCTGGTCTCAAACTCCTGACTTCGTGATCCACCCACCTCAGCCTCCCAAAGTGCTGGGATTACAGGCGTGAGCCACTGCACCTGGCTTTTTTTTTTTTTTTTTGATACAGAGTTTTGCTCTTGTTGCCCAGGGTGGAGTGTTATGGCACGATCTCGGCTCACTGCAACCTCCACCTCCCAGATTCATGAGATTCTCCTGCCTCAGCCTCCCAAGTAGCTGGGATTTCAGGCACCTGCCACCACACTTGGCTAATTTTTGTATTTTTGGTAGAGATGGGGTTTCACCATGTTGGCCAGGCTGGTCTCAAACTCCTGACCTCAGGTAATCCACCTGCCTCGGCCTCCAAAATTGCTAGGATTACAGGCGTGAGTAAATTTTTTTATTAGACTATAAAAGCTTATTTTTTATTGAACTCTCAGAGAGCTTAAAATGTCTAGATGTTATTGGTTCTGAGTATACACCAATTCCTGCTTTTGTAGTTAACTCTAAGTGACGTGCTTGGGGAATGGATTTAACCTGTTTTCTTGGATGAAAAGTAAGTGCTTCTAGACAAAGCATTGTAAAGAAAGTCCCAAAGTCATTTGCAGATGTTAGTCATCTCCTAATTCCTTTTTAAGTTCCTCATTTTGGTAGGCCTGGACCACATGCCATCCACAGCTGTTGAAGGGAGTGTCTGTGGGCAAAAAATAGCTCAAAACCTTTGAATTTAGAATTTTATTTAAGTGGTGCTTATAGTAAGAGTTTTGAAACAGTGCTCTGCAGAGTCACGCTGGGGGTCTTACAGGAGATGTGCATGGAGAAGTGACAAGGCCAACATCTCTTCATGCAGGACAGCATCTCTCTCTCTCTTTTTTTTTTCTATTTAAGTATTACATTTTCACACAAACCAATGGGCCCCTGTTGAACCTAGCAAAAACTGGACCACTATCCCTTCCACGTACACCTAGGAAAAAAATGTACGCATGCACATAGAGAAATTTTTGCATGCAACTTAGGATGTTCATGGACCTTCTGAAGATCTTTGTAGACTTTCATTCCATAGGTTCCCAGATTAAGGAATTTTTACAAAGCTTTCTTAGTTGAAAGCTGCTTTGACTCAAGAAGGAAGAAGATGAAGGAAAGCCTCTGTTCTATCTGTATTCCTATGATTTCAGGTTCTCTCAGTATCTTCATATCTGGTTGGTTTTCAAGAACTGTCTTTTCATGGCCCTCTGAAAATAGATTTCATTTGCACAATAAAGGTGTGTGTGGTGAAGCTTTGCTCTTGGACAAACCCAGGCTACCTATTGGCTTTGTGTTCAGAAGATCATTTACTAAGTCAGGTTTGTTTCTCTGCAGAGTATGTCTTTGCATGCTTTTGTGCTGAAGATGACTCCAAGTTTCATAGGAACAGGCTGATATAAGGAGCTCATGGTCTGGAAGCCATCCTCAGGACCCCAGGGACCCAATGGGGCCTATATCAATAATAGAGAAAAGGCAAGGGAATGCTGAGAGCCAAGTATGGGGCAAGAAGAAAAGAAGCATAGGGAAATGAAGAAGGAAGGAAGGAGAACTTGGTGAGGGTCAGAAACTAGCTGATGCATTTTTCCTTCCCTAGAAACTGCTCAACTATTGCTCCTTTTGCCTGGATCTTTCATTCCCCTATTTATGGAACTGACTCCCTCACATTCTTTGGGTCTTAGATGAAATATCACCTCCTTTAACTTACCCCTAATATAAGTAGGTTTCCTCTGTTTGTTCTTTCTCATAGCATTTCAAATACCCCATTTATAGCATGTATCACAATTTAACATTGTGTGTATATATATATATATGTTTGTGTGTGTGTGTAAATTTGTATATGTGTGTGCATAATTTTATACAGCACACATATACACACATATATACATACCATTACATATATATCAGTGTATACTCTTTCTTAATTATTGGCTATCTCTGTCGTTTAGTGTAAGCCACAGTAAGGGCAGGGACTTATGTCTCTTTTGTTCATGATGTAGAGTACAGTTGTTTACCCAAAATAATTATTGAGTAAGTGAATGAATAAACGGATCATTGGAAGTTTTTTGGGGGGTCTTGTTTTGTCACCCGGCTAGAGTGCACTGGCGTGATCATAGCTCGTTGCAGCCTCGAACTCCTGGGCTTAAGCGATCCTCTCACATCAGCCTCCTGAGTAGTTGGGACTATAGGAGTGCACTACCATGCCTGACTATTTTATTTTTTTTTAAAGATGAAACCTTGCTATGTTTCCCAGGCTGGTCTCAAACTCCTGGCCTCAAGAGGTCCTCTCACTTATGGCCTCCCTGAGCACTGGGATTACAGGTATGAGCCACCACACCTGGCTTTCACTGGAAGTTTTGATGCCAGGAAGATGCCTGAAGTATGGTTCTCCCTGAACTATGGAAAGAGCCATGCTACCCAGTGGCTTAAAGATGGATGACTTAGACTCGGGGAATTCATTGGATAAAATAAGAGAATGTGGACTTTTCCCAAAAGGACACAATTGGGAAAAATCTAAACTCAGAAATTGCTTTGTTCTGGATTTCAGTGTGAAAACCCCAAAGGGAGGACCACCGCAAACTAGATCTAGCTGGGCCCTGTTGACAATCTGAGCTTCTATTGCTAGCTTGGAAGGTGTTGTGCCCCTGAGAAGGAATGCAAGGGAGGGGGCTGAGAGCAACGCCACTTTCTGGAGTCCAGAATGTTAAAGCAGCAGATCCTAACACATCTCATGAGGACAGTGGAAATAGCAGGAAAGGTGACCAGCCTCGCCTTCTTTTGGTTTCACAAAGAGCGATCTCCAAGCTTATGTATAGCCCATGGCATTGATACCCAATGAGAAACACTGTTGAGGGTGAGTAAGGACTGCTCAGAAAGTGGGCAGTTTCTATCTTCTCTGACATTTGCTGATAAGTCTCAAATCTTTAGCCCTGTGGCTACCAACAGATACTTTAAAAAGCAAGCATTCAAGGAAGACATTCTGTGCTGCAAACTGGAACTGGAAATCTTTTCCTTCCTAGACTTAACCCAAGGTAAAAGGAAGATATCTGCTGGAAAAGCAGATATTTCCTCTGGAAAGATGTCCTAAATGGAAATGGAAGAACTGAATCCATTATATTTAGAAGTTTTCTCATTTTGTAGTATCTATCTCTAAATGTATTAGCTTTCTTATAAACAATGATAAAGATAATGTATAAAAGACATAAGCATTACATTTTCTTAGTTTGGGTTCTCATGAGTTGAATTTTCTTGATCAATTAAAGGAAAAATAATTCTCTCAACTTGCCTGGTTTGCCTGAATTATTCTAGAGAGTGGTTTAAGTTTCCACTTCACTTCGTGTTCTGTAGATGTGGTACTGGCAAATCTTGTATACATTCTCTGCAATAAAAACTCTAGGAATGTTTGGTGATTGAACTTAAGGAGTCAGAAACTTGGTTTTGAGTCTAGGCCTGTCACTTACTACGTGGATGACCTTGGAGAAGTGACTCAGTAACTGGCCATTTTTGACTAAGAATGAAAGTGTTGGTTTAGATGGTCTCCAAGCTCCAATTATAAGATCAAGTGATATTCTTTGTGAACCCAGGAATTTATGTTGACGTCCTTTTTCTCCTGTAAATTAAAGAAGAGGAGGCTGACCAGTGAACATAAGTGATGTTCCTTCTCCAATTTATCCCACAAATTAGCACGGATCTTACCTCTCACTTGTCCCTACCCTTCCCAGGGAGGGCCAAGATATGTCCCTCAGTGGGTTTCACCCATCCTGATACAACATAAGGAAAGGAGTGGGGGCTTATGTATTCTTGTTGAACAAACCAAACTTATAGGACATGTCAAAATCCTGGACTTCACTTCAGCCTACAGTCAAAGAATGTGCTAAGGAGATGAAATAGACCACTCCACCTAAGAGAGAAGCCATCCAATCCCTCGCAAACTGAAGTGAAGTCACTTATAGCATTGCTTCACAGTTTAACAATGTGGGGGTTAAAGCCAAATTTTTATGAAGAACAGATGGGCCCACAGGCCACAGAAAGGGAAAAAACTGCTCCAAAATAGGCTTGCTAAGTATTATTATCTCTAAATATAAGCAGGGAGAAAATTCATTCTGTTTAAAACATGCTGAAAATGTCTTATGATATTTTTTAGTATTTTTAATTAATATATTTTTTAAAGATGGAATCTTGCTATGTTGTCCAGGCTGGGCTCAAACTTCTGGGCTCATGTTACCCTCCTGCCTCAGCCTCCCAAGTAGCTGGAACTACAGGTGTACACTACCACACTTGGCTGTCTTAGGGTCTTTTTAGTTCATTATCATTCCTCTAGCACATAGATAAATGAGCAGCAAACCATGTAGTACTGCCCATTCATTACACTTAGCATTATTTTCATTAGCAAATTCAACTCTCTTTTATAAAGTATTTTATCCAAAGACATCGTCTCTGAGAGATATATTGAGAATCTAAGTACAGCCTAGGAAATATGGACCAAGGTCAGCTTTTCTAATCTATTGGATGGGTCAGTAACAATTGGTTTGGAAACCAGGAACTTCCCCTTGCTTTTCCCAAGTATTTTTTTGTCCTGTCTGTTACAGATTCCTGAAATTTCTTTCCCAATGACTTTCTTTCATTTTATAACTAAAATGAGATGTAAGAGACAAATGCTTCTACAGATGTAGCACCTTGGCTAAAGTTCTTACTAAAGTGTAAATGACTGATAGAAAAATTTTCCTCAAAGAGTGAATTTCAGTGGGGTAGCTGGGATAGGTCATGTAAAGAAGGTACAGACTTGCCTTCAAGGAGCATATCTACCATGAAAATAATTTCTTATGTCAGTTTACTCTGCATTTTTTGCAACACAACATATGCTGTATTTCAGGTCTGTCAACCTCTAAATGTCCAGTTGCACATAAAGCTCACTCCCATACAATCCAGATGATCTCATCCAGAGAAGCACCACATTGCACTCAGTTAGCTGCGTCATTAGGAGATCATGCAAAAGTCAGAGGTGGCCAGAGTCAAGAGCCAGGTTTCATTATAATTCTCGAGTGGTCATGGATAGCTGGAGCCTTTGAAATGGACATGGATTATTTATGGATAGAAAGCCTTTAGAGGATAAGGTCTCCGGAATGAAAATCCAAGGGGAGAAATAAATGGGGAATGCATCCCAGGGAGATGAATAATATTTCCTAAAGTGTGTTTGTTTCCAGGCAGATTCCTTTATTTTTACTGCTTATAGAAGTAGTCTTTGTGAGAAATTTCAGACCTGAAGAAAGGGCTGGTGGAATGAAGTCTGCTTTGTGAAGTGCTCATCTTTGGTGTCTGCATGCATGGGGAGGGGGCTGGGTGGCTTCTCTAGGGGGGCTGTATTTTTTTTTTTTTTTTGAGATGGAGTTTCACTCTGTCGCCCAGGCTGAAGTGCAGTGGAACAATCTTGGCTCACTGCAACCCCCACCTCCCAGGTTCAAGCAATTCTCCTACCTCAGCCTCCGAAGTAGCTGGGACTACAGACGCATGCCACCACACCCGGCTAATTTTTGTGTTTTTAGTAGAGACGGCGTTTCACTATGTTGGCTAGGCTGGTCTTGAACTCCTCACCTCAAGTGATCCACCAGCCTCAGGCTCCCAAAGTGCTGGGATTACACGTGTGAGCCACCGCGCCTGGCCTGGCGGGCTGTGTTCATATATTTGCCTTCTTTTTCCTTCTCCAACCTCTTCCAGAAGCTTTTCCTTCAGCAAGTATTTCCTTAAACGCCGATTATATACCTGCAACAATACTAAGCAAAGGAGGTACAGCAATAAGCAAATGATCCACAGTCCTGCTGGAGACACAGGCATGAAGCAAATGACCACCAACAACTCGCTGATTTTACTTGGAATAAAAATGTTAGGAAGGAGAAGGACACAGCAGTGAACATTTCAGCCACTTGATCTGAAAATGGAAGCTTCCCTAATTGTGTCCTGAGTTCCAGACTTGGTTTGTCTTTATTGACTGTGAACAGGATTTGGTCACACTGAGCTTAGACAAGGAGGACCCCATCTTTGCTGCCCTTCTGACCTGGGTTTTTCTCTACCACTGTAGTCCTCAGTGCCCCCATCATTCTGTTAGTCCTGTGTAGACTGTGAACTCCTTTAGGAAGGAGGAACCATGGTCTTACCTTTGAGTATTAATGTTCCATACAATGACTGTTGCATAGTAACTGCCAAATGAATGTTAGTTTGATTGAACTAGACCTTCCTGTTTCCTCTGTAATTCCAAGTACAGACATCCTCTGGGAAGAAGGGCTGTGGGTCCCATCTGGGTATTATTCATCAGTTACAGCCTGTGGAGTGCTTTTTTCACTGTGGTGTCTGGCTGAGAGGCCTGGACAAGATGCTGAAAGGTGAACAGGGCTGTTTGCATGAGGCAAAATCTTCTACTCCAAGCCCTCCAGGCCCTCTGTAGGATGAGACAGGCTTTGTGAAGATTCCTCTCTCATGCTCTCAACAGATGGGGGAGATTTGCATGCCAACTTTTCCCCTAAAGGGTTTCAGAATCAGACTGATGGCTACATCTCAGCCAGCCTTCCAGATCTTCTCTGAGGTGCCTCCAACACATCCAGATGGAAATTGTCAGTATTTCATGGAAAGCACACCATAATAAAAATTAGCTCTACATTCCCCCCAACAAAAAATAGTTTTTCCTTGCATCCTTTGAGTTGCTACCATCCACTGAGAAACATTATTATTAGGTTGGTGCAAAAGTAATTGAGGTTTTTACAATTAAAAGTAATCACAAAAACCACAATTACTTTTGCACCAACTGAATGTTATCCTAATATCCAACTTTCTTTCCACTGCTACTTGCTTTCCCTTCAAGCTCATAGCTACTAAGTCTACCGCCTAAATCTGTTTTACAGCTCTCCCTCCTCCCAGTCTCTAAGTCCTAATTACTTAGAACAGGCAACTGGTCACCCTCTTTCCAGCCCCTGCTATCTGCAGAGACATCTTTTCAATGTATAGAAATTTGTAATGACTATCTTTAATGGGATGCTGTCACCCACAGTGTAAAATACAGTCCTTAGGTGGGCATAAAAAGCCCTGATGATCTGATCCCAGGCCACATGATTGTCCTTGTCCTCCATTCTCTGTCCCTTCTCAGATGTTCTCTGCCCGTTACACTTGTGACACTGTGTACCATCTCTTCGAATACCCCTCCAGCCTCTCACTGCTCCTTTCTCCATATCAGCCTTGTCAATGTCTACTCATCATTCAAGATCCAGCTGAAGTACCTTTGCTTCTGAGAAGTCCTCCTCCCAGCCTTCCCACCCATTCAACTTACCCAGTTAATCGCACCCTCTTCCAGGACACTATGGTTTCTGCATGACTCTACTGAAGATCGTCATACAGTGCTGGAATTTCCAAAGGCTATCCTTTAGTTCTTGCTTGTGTCTTGTTCAGACTTAGGTTCCCAGACCCTCACACTCTACCCTTTATTAACCATGTGACCTTGGACACATTACATAACCCCTCAACTTCATTTTTAGTTTATTAAAAAGGACCAATTTATTTCAGCTTTTTTAAGGACAAATAAGACTGTTATAAGGATTAAATGAGATGAAGCATATAGCACCAGGCCTGGCACATAGTAACTTTCTAATACGTGGCATTATCTGTTGTTATTATTATCAACTAGCATAATATCAATGCAGATATCAATTGTTTTCTGCAGCTGTTCTGGGACTGCGGGTGCCATCAGAGGGAAAGCTTTCTCCTGTGCTTTGGGCTTCAAGTAACAGATTTAGAGGAGTGGGTGTAGCTATTATCATTGGCTGCTGACGGGAGATTCTTACTAAGGAACCAATGGTTGTCCTTGAGAGAAGATGGATGTGAGCTTTGACTGCGCTAGCCTGGAGCTGTTGGGATTGCAGGTGTGGTGCATGGAAAATGAATAGGCTTTTATTTTAGTTGTGCCACCATTAGAATTTCAAACCAAGATGGATATGACCTGGACAGAATCATTTAAAAATCTTATATGAATATATTTTATGGATTTGAGTTAGCCTATTGCATGGCCTCTATGAATCTATGACAAAAGAAGTTCAAGGTATTGTTCCAGCCTTCGATATTCAAACCCCTACTTCTTGCAATGGGGAGAGAAAGCTACTTACATTTTGGCATCAGTGTATAACCCCAGGCATAGTTGATCCAGTCTGGTGTGATACAGACTTGGTCTCTTGGAGTTCAGTGAAAGTGAGGTCAGTATGTACAGAGGCCTGGGGAAAACAAACTGATTTAAGGTACTAAACTGGAAAATACTGTTCCATTTCCTTCTGAATGGAGTCCACAGTGGTGCTGGAAAATCATCTGGAGAAACACAGCCCCAAGAGTAATAGCATGCTGTAATGCATTTGATTAAAAAGAGGAAGGAAAAAAACATGCTATGTGCTGTCCTCATGCTAGGATCGGGGAGCAGGCAGCCCGTGAGTTGTGGCCCATGGAGATTTCACCTGGATTACTTTAAAAGCACTTTTGCAGAGCCAGGCAAATGAAAATCATGTGTTTATTCATCAAGGAGACCTTCTCTTGGGAATATTTTATTTGCGGTTCTATGAAGAGGCAAAACCTCCACATTTTTCATCTTTCGTGCAAGAACTTCTAAGTGCTGAAAAAGCAGTGACAGGAAGAATGAGTTTGGTTGTCCCAGAAATCCTGATAAAGTTTGAAAACTTGTCCAGACTCTTTGAACTTTTTGTCTGGACTGTATTAGATTCTGTGTCTCTGAGAGCAAGTTCATTTATAGCATGTACATGTCTCAAGCTACAGTGTTTCAGTGTTTTTATCAACGGCTTGGCAAAGATGACACTGAGACACTCAGTCTTTAATGTAGGTATGTCTGAATATCGCCAAATGTCCTTAGGCTTCGGTGGGTATTTGAGAGACATGTTCAGGTCATTTAATTCATCAAAGGGACATTTTCTGCCAATCAAAAGTGCCTTTGAGGGATTTTGGTGGTCAGTCTCCAGTCTTCTCAGTCAAGTGGTGTCAGCCTAGTATAAAGGGTTGTGCCATAATATCATGGGACTCATGGAATAAGACTTTTTACTTCATTGTTTGGAGACTTCAGAATGTTTAAATGTAGACCCAATAAACAACACTACTTTGTGCTTTGGTTTGAACCATGGGAAACTGGGTCGAACAGCAGATAGTCAACTTTAGCTCCTCGTGATTCTCTGGAGAGTCAGGGTGACAAGTCATGAAGTTTCAGGGTACTAAGTACATTTTTAAGTGTGCTGAGTCTGGAGGAAGCTGGAAATGGTCTTTAATTTCTTTGCCTCACTTAATTTTGTGTACCACTGGACACACATAGGGTGTGGTGAGTGGAAAACAAGTAAGCTTTTATTTTAGTTGTGCCATGGGAAACTGGGTTCAACCATGCCTGCTCCATGTTTGTTCCATGGGCAAATGGAGTTACTTTTGAGGAAATATGTGCATTAGTTATCTATTGCTACATAACAAATTACTCCAGAATTTAGCAGATTAAAACAACAGTTATTATCTCACAGTTGTGCAGATCAGAATTTAGGAGTGGCTTAACTGGGTGGTTCTGGTTCAAAATCTCTCATGAGGTTTCAGACAAGGTGTCAGCTGGGGCTGCAGCCCTATGAAGGTTCAATTGGGGCTGGAGCGTCTCCTTCCAAGATGGCTCTGTCCCATGGATGCTGCAAGAGGCCTCAGCTCTTCGTCACTGGGTGTCTCCATAGGGCTTCTTGAGTATCTTCATGACATGGCAGCTGGCTTCCTCAAGAGCAAACCAAGTGCATAGGTTTGCATGCACACTCACGTGACAGAGTAAGAGAGAGAGAACAAACAAGAAGTCACAATAAATTGACCTAATTTTGGAAGTCACACAGTTTTGAAGTGGGCCTCTAAGTACAATCTACTTTTAAGGGTAGAGAAATTAATGTCCACCTTATGAAGGGAGGAATATCAAAGAATTTGAAGACATATTTTAAAAGCAGCACACCATGAGCCTCAGAAGTCATTGACATGAATGTGAATCTCCAGTCTGTCTCTTATTAATTGTGTTGCTGGGGACAAGTTGATGAATCTTTGAACTTCAGTTTAGTCATTTATGAACTGAAACTCAAAATACCTATGTTGCAGTGTTATTGATAGCATTAGAAATTCTGCTTATAATATATCTCAAACAGTTCCTAGCCTAAAGTTGATGCTAAATAAAGAGTAGATATAGGGATGATAATGACCGTCATGGGGATGATGATAAATAACCTTGGGTAAGTGACACAGTCTCTTTGCACCTCATTTGATTTATAATATGTACACCATGGAACTGTATCAAGAATAAATACTGTAATTTATGGAAAAGAAGTTTCTGGCAGACAGTGTATTAATTTCCCCACCCTTTTGAAGAAACACCAATAAAATGATATTTTGGCTGTTTTTGTTGCTAAAAAACATCATGTTTAAAAAACCATTAACGTCATAAATATTAAAATTTCTAGAGCACAACCACTGGAAAAAATAGAGGACTCACACTGTAAAATCCACTAATCTAGACAAAAGTGCTCATCTCTCCATTAGAGCAACAATTTTCTTGTGTGATTTATTGCACTGATTGGTGGTTCTGTGTCAGCCAGTCCTTTCTTGGAATTATACCTTGAGATGACATTTATCATGTCCCCTAAAATACACACTTACACACACAGATACACATCAATCTGTCATTTAGTACACTGCCATCATCCAAAAATAATTATTCTCTGGATGATGACTTGACTGGATATGAAAATGGATGGAAAATATCATATAGTGAGGCATTTGGTGGCAGATGCTTTTTCACTCTTTCAAAATGATGCTTTGCCGGGAAGCCAGCGGGACTTTTGGTATGACAGTAGGGTGAAAGAGTTGCCTGGTGTTGCATAGCTTCCCGATGGAGCGATCAAATCTCAGAACCCAAGCTCAGAACGGTAGCAGAGTGGCCCAATCACCACAATTTTTTTTTTTTTAAGCTGGGTCCCTTGTCTCCCAAAAACCATTTAATTGAGCAGTTCCTGGCAAAGTTACTCCAGCAAAGCGCTGTTTACGTGTGGTAATTTCAAGGTTCCAGGAATTTAAGATAATGTTGGCAAAGCTACCATTAATTTGAGGAGCAAGGGAAAGCAGTGTTGTAACAGTGATGCAAATGTGGGAAGAACTAGGAACAAAGGCCATTATGTTCAGGCCTCCCTTCCTTTCCACCTCCTTAGTTAAAGGCAGGGTGGGTGGAGAAGGTTCCAGTTTTCCCTGGAATGAATTGTCAAGACTTTCCCCTCCAGGCCTGAAACACATTCCCCTCTGAGCCACTCAGCACGTTGTCAAACTGGTCTTTACTTGAAAGACACATGGCATCAACATGAAGGTTGTCACATAAGATCCCCTCTCCCCTTTTTCTGAGGGTTTTGAAAGATGTCACATCCTGCCTCTGGGGCCAGCAGAGCAGAGTCTGCAGCCAGTCCTACAGGGGAAGCCGCCAGGGGGCCAGAGACCCCCACCCCTCTCCTCACACCGCTCCCCACCCAGAGGGTCCCTGGCTGATTTCTGCAGAGCAAATGAAGGAGAAAACTACAGACAAGGCAGGTGAGGGGAGACAAAGCAGGCAATGGGAGAAGTCAGTTTTATGGAGCTTACAAACCTGAGCTCAAATATTAAAAATGCTTTCATCAGTCTTCTTAATCCAAAGAAATTCTTTTTGGCTTAGATGGGAGGAAAAATCAGTCCCTTAAGGGGAAAGCAAGAGGAGAAGGAGGTAATAAGGATGTGAGTCAGACACAGGGAATTGCTGGCAAATGCATTCATTTTGGGAGGTGGAGGAGGACTGTTTTCAAGCTGCTCTAACGTTACAGGCCACTGATAACACCCGCCTGCTTTTTATTGATTTCTCCCTTTAGTTATTAAAAGGTTTGATTCCATTAAGTGGGGGAAAGGTGAGGAAAAAAGAACCATTTTTTTTTCATGCTTATTTTTTTCTCCTCTGGGGAATAAGCGGCACTTGGGCTCCAAAGCTGTGTTTTTCTTTGGGTTTTGCCTTTTAATAGGGGTTGAAGAAAGTGGTTATAGACATTTGAGGGGAAATAAAGCCTGTGGTTTATTAACAGGGCTGGTTTTAATCAGCAGTGATTTGACTAGGGTAACATTAGAGCTGCAACAATGATAGCTGATACTATGATTTTCTATGCTTTTAACCCCAGACTGAAGTCTTGTGGGTTCATGGACAGAAATTCATTTGTTCCCCTGGCCAGGCTGTGGGGAGGAGTGTTCTGTGACAGCCTCAGGTAAGGGGAGGAGAGGGCTGGGGGCTGGGGTAGATGCCTCAGGGGTTCTTCTCTGCTGGAATTCCAGCTGCTGGGAAGCAAGCTTCACAGATGGAGGGCTTCGAAGGACCAAAATGGAAGGTGGGTTTGGGACCCCATTTGGTCACTCTATGTCTAGATCCAGATGGATAAATATTCATGAGCTTATCTTTCCAGACTTGAGGCGAAATCTCAGGTCATGACACCTTACACTCTTATTAGGAAAGTCAAGAAAGAGTAGGCCACTTCCCAGGTGGAAGGCTGCTCTCAAGTGAAACCTAGTCTTTTCCTACCCAGGATGAAATCTTTGGGAACTTTCGCACCCAGCCCATTATTTACTATGGCCACTGCCAAATCACTGCTAACATCCCAACAAATTTGGGATAAAGATCAAACTCCTATATTAGTCACCAATTATGATTTGCCATATCTGCAGCCAGCAGTAGCAACAGGATTTCCGGGAATGTTCTCTTTAAAAGTAAGACACTTTATTTTTCAGTGTTTTTTCTAAAAAAAGGAGAAACAGAAGACCAACATTTACCCATGTCAACTACAAGACCTGCCTGCTTTGAAGATGAATGAGGTCATTTACAAAAGCTTATGGAGAGGCCCATGAGTGTGGGGCTGATGGGGGGAGTGTGAGTGGATGGACTCAGCCCCCAACAGTCCTCTTGATTTTCTGTAACATTCTGTGTTCGTGTGTTTACATATATACAAGCTACTCTTCCCAGCAGTAGAAGAGTACTTGCTCTCTTGCTCTTGTTCGTCTGCTCTCTTGTTCTTGTTTCTTGCTCTCTTGTTCTTGTTCTCCCAACTGAGAAGCACTGACCAATCCCCAGTCTCTCCCTTGGTGCCCCGTGTGAAAGGGGCAGGTAACCAGGAGATGGTGCCTGAGATGAGAACAGAACCAATATGTGGTATAGGGAGGAATCTGAGAGGTCCCCTAGCTTGAAGTCAGAGTTAACTCACCCCACCCACCTCACATCTCTTGCTTCCTCCTCCCCCTCCTCCCTGACCACATCCCCTCCTATCACTCTGCAGTGGCATCTCTTGAAGGAAGTGCTCAGTTCACAGCAACAACTCCCTCTCGGCACCTGCCCCTGACTGTACGAGGTAACCTGCAGGAGCCAGGTCTTACCATCCTGGCTGAGGAGTGGATGCCCAGCTCTGGAGCAATAGATTGTCTGTCTCAGGAATATGAGATCCTGGGACTCACAGAGGGCAGGATTTGTTAGCGCGGAGTCCCATTAATGACAGTATTCTAGAGCAGTAGTTGCCAAGCATTTTTTTTTCCATTATGCTTGGGTGAAAAAAAAAATGGGACACATGTCCCTAATATGTTTATATTTATAGGTTATCTACATGTATTACTATTAGTAGCTAATATCTCAAGACCTACTATATACTTAAGGTTTTTAAAATGGAAGGTAAATATGGCCCAGTAGTAATGAGCACACTTAGCACCCAGATCTTAGTTTCTTTTTTCTTTTTATTTATTTATTTATTTATTATTATTATTATTATACTTTAGGTTTTATGGTACATGTGTGCAATCCGCAGGTAAGTTACATATGTATACATGCGCCATGCTGGTGCGCTGCACCCACTAACTCGTCATCTAGCATTAGGTATATCTCCCAATGCTATCCCTCCCCCCTCCCCCCACCCCACAACAGTCCCCAGAGTGTGATGCTCCCCTGCCTGTGTCCATGTGTTCTCATTGTTCAATTCCCACCTATGAGTGAGAATATGCGGTGTTTGGTTTTTTGTTCTTGCGATAGTTTACTGAGAATGATGATTTCCAATTTCATCCATGTCCCTACAAAGGACATGAACTCATCATTTTTTATGGCTGCATAGTATTCCATGGTGTATATGTGCCACATTTTCTTAATCCAGTCTATCATTGTTGGACATTTGGGTTGGTTCCAAGTCTTTGCTATTGTGAATAATGCCGCAATAAACATACGTGTGCATGTGTCTTTATAGCAGCATGATTTATAGTCCTTTGGGTATCTACCCAGTAATGGGATGGCTGGGTCGAATGGAATTTCTAGTTCTAGATCCCTGAGGAATCACCACACTGACTTCCACAAGGGTTGAACTAGTTTACAGTCCCACCAACAGTGTAAAAGTGTTCCTATTTCTCCACATCCTCTTCAGCACCTGTTGTTTCCTGACTTTTTAATGATTGCCATTCTAACTGGTGTGAGATGGTATCTCATTGTGGTTTTGATTTGCATTTCTCTGATGGCCAGTGATGGTGAGCATTTTTTCATGTGTTTTTTTGGCTGCATAAATGTCTTCTTTTGAGAAGTGTCTGTTCATGTCCTTCACCCACTTTGTGATGGGGTTGTTTGTTTTTTTTCTTGTAAATTTGTTGGAGTTCATTGTAGATTCTGGATATTAGCCCTTTGTCAGATGAGTAGGTTGCGAAAATTTTCTCCCATTTTGTAGGTTGCCTGTTCACTCTGATGGTAGTTTCCTTTGCTGTGCAGAAGCTCTTGAGTTTAATTAGATCCCATTTGTCAATTTTGGCTTTTGTTGCCATTGCTTTTGGTGTTTTAGACATGAAGTCCTTGCCCATGCCTATGTCCTGAATGGTAATGCCTAGGTTTTCTTCTAGGGTTTTTATGGTTTTAGGTCTAACATTTAAGCCTTTAATCCATCTTGAATTGATTTTTGTATAAGATGTAAGGAAGGGATCCAGTTTCAGCTTTCTACATATGGCTAGCCAGTTTTCCCAGCACCATTTATTAAATAGGGAATCCTTTCTCCATTTCTTGTTTTGTCAGGTTTGTCAAAGATCAGATAGTTGTAGATATGTGGCATTATTTCTGACGGCTCTGTTCTGTTCCATTGATCTATATCTCTGTTTTGGTACCAGTACCATGCTGTTTTGGTTACTGTAGCCTTGTAGTATAGTTTGAAGTCAGGTAGTGTGATGCCTCCAGCTTTGTTCTTTTGGCTTAGGATTGACTTGGCGATGCGGGCTCTTTTTTGGTTCCATATGAACTTTAAAGTAGTTTTTTCCAATTCTGTGAAGAAAGTCATTGGTAGCTTGATGGGGATGGCATTGAATCTGTAAATTACCTTGGGAAGGATGGCCATTTTCACGATATTGATTCTTCCTACCCATGAGCATGGAATGTTCTTCCATTTGTTTGTATCCTCTTTTATTTCCTTGAGCAGTGGTTTGTAGTTCTCCTTGAAGAGGTCCTTCACATCCCTTGTAAGTTGGATTCCTAGGTATTTTATTCTCTTTGAAGCAATTGTGAATGGGAGTTCACTCATGATTTGGCTCTCTGTTTGTCTGTTATTGATGTATAAGAATGCTTGTGATTTTTGTACATTGATTTTGTATCCTGAGACTTTGCTGAAGTTGCTTATCAGCTTAAGGAGATTTTGGGCTGAGACAATGGGGTTTTCTAGATATACAATCATGTCATCTGCAGACAGGGACAATTTGACTTCCTCTTTTCCTAATTGAATACCCATTATTTCCTTCTCCTGCCTAATTGCCCTGGCCAGAACTTCCAACACTATGTTGAATAGAAGTGGTGAGAGAGGGCATCCCTGTCTTGTGCCAGTTTTCAAAGGCAATGCTTCCAGTTTTTGCCCATTCAGTATGATATTGGCTGTGGGTTTGTCATAGATAGCTCTTATTATTTTGAGATACGTCTCATCAATACCTAATTTATTGAGAGTTTTTAGCATGAAGCGTTGTTGAATTTTGTCAAAGGCCTTTTCTGCATCTATTGAGATAATCATGTGGTTTTTGTCTTTGGTTCTGTTTATATGCTGGATTACATTTATTGATTTGCGTATATTGAACCAGCCTTGCATCCCAGGGATGAAGCCCACTTGATCATGGTGGATAAGCTTTTTGATGTGCTGCTGGATTCGGTTTGCCAGTATTTTATTGAGGATTTTTGCATCAATGTTCATCAAGGATATTGGTCTAAAATTCTCTTTTTTTGTTGTGTCTCTGCCAGGCTTTGGTATCAGGATGATGCTGGCCTCATAAAATGAGTTAGGGAGGATTCCCTCTTTTTCTATTGATTGGAATAGTTTCAGAAGGAATGGTACCAGTTCCTCCTTGTACCTCTGGTAGAATTCAGCTGTGAACCCATATGGTCCTGGACTTTTTTTGGTTGGTAAGCTATTGATTATT
The DNA here is from genome assembly GCF_028885655.2 of Pongo abelii. NCBI lineage: Eukaryota > Metazoa > Chordata > Mammalia > Primates > Hominidae > Pongo > Pongo abelii. Next base: position 77,218,755 of record NC_071998.2, read on the forward strand.
GCCACAATTTCAGCTCCTGTTATTGGTCTATTCAGAGATTCAACTTCTTCCTGGTTTAGTCTTGGGAGGGTGTATGTGTTGAGGAATTTATCCATTTCTTCTAGATTTTATAGTTTATTTGCGTAGAGGTGTTTGTAATATTCTCTGATGGTAGTTTGTATTTCTGTGGGATCGGTGGTGATATCCCCTTTATCATTTTTTATTGCATCTGTTTGATTCTTCTCTCTTTTTTTCTTTATTAATCTTGCTAGTGGTCTATCAATTTTGTTGATCCTTTCAAAAAACCAGCTCCTGGATTCATTGATTTTTTGAAGGGTTTTTTGTGTCTCTATTTCCTTCAGTTCTGCTCTGATTTTAGTTATTTCTTGCCTTCTGCTAGCTTTTGAATGTGTTTGCTCTTGCTTTTCTAGTTCTTTTAATTGTGATGTTAGGGTGTCAATTTTGGATCTTTCCTGCTTTCTCTTGTGGGCATTTAGTGCTATAAATTTCCCTCTACACACTGCTTTGAATGTGTCCCAGAGATTCTGGTATGTTGTGTCTTGGTTCTCGTTGGTTTCAAAGAACATCTTTATTTCTGCCTTCATTTCGTTATGTACCCAGTAGTCATTCAGGAGCAGGTTGTTCAGTTTCCACGTAGTTGAGTGGTTTTGAGTGAGGTTCTTAATCCTGAGTTCTAGCTTGATTGCACTGTGATCTGAGAGATAGTTTGTTATAATTTCTGTTCTTTTACATTTATTGAGGAGAGCTTTACTTCCAAGTATATGGTCAATTTTGGAATAGGTGTGGTGTGGTGCTGAAAAAAACGTATATTCTGTTGATTTGGGGTGGAGAGTTCTGTAGATGTCTATTAGGTCTGCTTGGTGCAGAGCTGAGTTCAATTCCTCGGTATCCTTGTTAACTTTCTGTCTCGTTGATCTGTCTAATGTTGACAGTGGGGTATTAAAGTCTCCCATTATTAATGTGTGGGAGTCTAAGTCTCTTTGTAGGTCACTCAGGACTTGCTTTATGAATCTGGGTGCTCCTGTATTGGGTGCATATATATTTAGAATAGTTAGCTCTTCTTGTTGAATTGATCCCTTTACCATTATGTAATGGCCTTCTTTGTCTCTTTTGATATTTGTTGGTTTAAAGTCTGTTTTATCAGAGACTAGGATTGCAACCCCTGCCTTTTTTTGTTTTCCGTTTGCTTGGTAGATCTTCCTCCATCCTTTTATTTTGAGCCTATGTGTGTCTCTGCACGTGAGGTGGGTTTCCTGAATACAGCACACTGATGGGTCTTGAGTCTTTATCCAATTTGCCAGTCTGTGTCTTTTAATTGGAGCATTTAGTCCATTTACATTTAAAGTTAATATTGTTATGTGTGAATTTGATCCTGTCATTATGATGTTAGCTGGTTATTTTGCTCATTAGTTGATGCAGTCTCTTCCTAGTCTCGATGGTCTGTACATTTTGGTATGATTTTGCAGTGGCTGGTACCTGTTGTGCCTTTCCATGTTTAGCGCTTCCTTCAGGAGCGCTTTTAGGGCAGGCCTGGTGGTGACAAAATCTCTCAGCATTTGCTTGTCTGTAAAGTATTTTATTTCTCCTTCACTTATGAAGCTTAGTTTGGCTGGATATGAAATTCTGGGTTGAAAATTCTTTTCTTTAAGAATGTTGAATATTGGCCCCCACTCTCTTCTGGCTTGTAGGGTTTCTGCTGAGAGATCCGCTGTTAGTCTGATGGGCTTCCCTTTGATGGTAACCCAACCTTTCTCTCTGGCTGCCCTTAACATTTTTTCCTTCATTTCAACTTTGGTGAATCTGACAATTATGTGTCTTGGAGTTGCCCTTCTCGAGGAGTATCTTTGTGGCATTCTCTGTATTTCCTGAATGTGAATGTTGGCCTGCCTTGCTAGATTGGGGAAGTTCTCCTGGATAATATCCTGCAGAGTGTTTTCCAACTTGTTTCCATTCTCCCCGTCACTTTCAGGTACACCAATCAGACGTAGATTTGGTCTTTTCACATAGTCCCACATTTCTTGGAGGCTTTGCTCGTTTCTTTTTATTCTTTTTTCTCTAAACTTCCCTTCTCGCTTCATTTCATTCATTTCATCTTCCAGGGCTGATACCCTTTCTTCCATTTGATCGCATCGGCTCCTGAGGCTTCTGCATTCTTCACGTAGTTCTCGAGCCTTGGTTTTCAGCTCCATCAGCTCCTTTAAGCACTTCTCTGTATTGGTTATTCTAGTTATACATTCTTCTAAATTTTTTTCAAAGTTTTCAACTTCTTTGCCTTTGGTTTGAATATCCTCCCGTAGCTCGGAGTAATTTGATCGTCTGAAGCCTTCTTCTCTCAGCTCGTCAAAGTCATTCTCCGTCCAGCTTTGTTCCGTTGCTTGTGAGGAACTGCGTTCCTTTGGAGGAGGAGAGGTACTCTGCTTTTTAGAGTTTCCAGTTTTTCTGCTCTTTTTTTTCCCCATCTTTGTGGTTTTATCTACTTTTGGTCTTTGATGATGGTGATATACAGATGGGTTTTTGGTGTGGATGTCCTTTCTGTTAGTTTTCCTTCTAACAGACGGGACCCTCAGCTGCAGGTCTGTTGGAGTACCTGGCCGGCCATGTGAGGTGTCAGTCTGCCCCTGCTGGGGGGCGCCTCCCAGTTAGGCTGCTCGGGGGTCAGGGGTCAGGGACCCACTTGAGGAGGCAGTCTGCCTGTTCTCAGATCTCCAGATGCGTGCTGGGAGAACCACTGCTCTCCTCAAAGCTGTCAGACAGGGACATTTAAATCTGCAGAGGTTACTGCTGTCTTTTTGTTTGTCTGTGCCCTGCCCCCAGAGGTGGAGCCTACAGAGGCAGGCAGGCCTCCTTGAGCTGTGGTGGGCTCCACCCAGTTCGAGCTTCCAGGCTGCTTTGTTTACCTAAGCGAGCCTGGGCAATGGCGGGCGCCCCTCCCCCAGCCTCGCTGCCGACTTGCTGTTTGATCTCAGACTGCTGTGCTAGCAATCAGGGAGACTCTGTGGGCGTAGGACCCTCTGAGCCAGGTGCGGGCTATACTCTCCTGGGGCACCGTTTCCTAAGCCCGTCGGAAAAGCACAGTATTCGGGTGGGAGTGGCCCGATTTTCCAGGTGCCGTCTGTCACCCCTGGAAAGGGAACTCCCTGACCCCTTGCGCTTCCCGAGTGAGGCAATGCCTCGCCCCTGCTTCGGCTGGCACACGGTGCACTCACCCACTGACCTGTGCCCACTGTCTGGCACTCCCTAGTGAGATGAACACGGTACCTCAGATGGAAATGCAGAAATCACCCGTCTTCTGCGTCGCTCTTGCTGGGAGCTGTAGACCGGAGCTCTTCCTATTCGGCCATCTTGGCTCGATCCTTGATCTTAGTTTCTAATACTATTCTCCAATGAAAAGAATCACAACTCATTGGATAAATGTGTGATCCTAGGATTGGGAAATGAAAGGAGCATCTTATAGTCTCCCAAATAAGGAATTGCCCAAGCAAACAATAACAATAACAATATCATAATATTAATAATAATGGGGAATGTCAAAGGGACACAGGAGCCAACTGAAAGAGCTACCAATGGAACAATTTGGTTGGAACAATTTGGTTGGAACAAGTTGGAACAATTTGGGCAAGAAAATAAATAAAATAGTATAGTGTCATAACCCAAAGTATAACATAAATATCCATGAATTCACACAGACATAAGTAAGTGATTGAATAAATAAATGGGGGAGGAGAGCAAGTTTTATGTGCAGAAGGTTTCCAAATAATTTATGGAGATACTCTGCCATTGAAGAGGTGAAACACCACTTCCCACTGATAAGGGTGGGCCACACATTGTGACTTCCTTCAAAAGGGTAAGGTATGGAAAGGTGATGGGGAGAAAGAGCGGGTTTACTGGATTTACAGTGGAGAAACCTGACAAGCAGTACCCCAGTCAGTGACCGAGGGCAACATCTACAGTGATAAGACACGTTGATAAGATACACCCTTGATAGAATGGCACTCTGGTCTTTCTCCCAAAACCCCCAAACCCAAACTAATCATGAGAAAAACATCAGACCAATCCCAATTGAAGAACATTAGACAAAATACCTGACCTGTACCTCCCAAAATTGTCAAGGTCATCAAAAACAAGGAAAGTTTGAGAAACAACCAAGAGGAATTGAGGAATAACAAGAAGACATGATTAAATGTAATGTGGTGTACTGGTTGTGAGCCTGGAACACAAAAAGGACACTAGGAAAAAAAAAACTAAGAAAATTTGAATAAAGTATGGACTTTAGTTAATAATCTAAATAATTAGCTTTAGATAGTGTATCAGGATTGGTTCATTAACTGTGACAAATAGACCATACCAATGTAAGAAGTTAACAATAGGGGGAAGTGAATATGGGATATATGAGAACTTCCTATACTATCTTCATAGTTTTTCATGTAAATCTAAAACTATCCTAAAAACGAAGTTTATTATTTTAAAAAAAAGTAAATATGGCATAAGAGTTGGGTTCAAACAGTGTGTCTTAGCCTTGGTACCAGTGACATTTTAGGCTGGATAATTGTCTGTTGTGGGAGCTCACCCTGTGCCTTGCAGGATGGCCAGCAGCATCCCTGGCCTGGACATGCTAGAGACCAGTAGCACCTTCCCAGTTGTGACAACCAAAAGAGTCTCCAAATGTTGTCAAATGTCCCCTGGGGCACAAAAATCACCCTCAATTGAAAACCACTTGATTTAAACAAATACTGGATTAGGTAGAAGGGCTGGTATGAGATTAAAAGTGTGAGAACATTCTCACATATAAAAAGTGGCCACCCTAATTTTGTCGACTACATGTGTGTGTGTGCTTGTGCATGTGTGTGCACTTATTTCTTTATCTATTATCTCTCACCTTCCCTGTTCATTTATTTCATTATTAGTTGAATTAGAGGAAATGACCAGCTGAGAAATTATGATTCTTTATGTTGTATGGAGCTGGTGCAGAGTATGAAATAACAGCTTCATAAAAGTAAGGAAGAACAAAAAGCAGAAGACGTCGGGAATGTGAAAAGCAGAGAAAACAAAAAGTGGAACCAGGAATCTCTCAGGGTCTAATAGTGGATGGTGATACCTCGTGCTTGTGAGAGGAGCTCTTGTATCACCTCGCATTAAACTCAAACAAATACTTAGAGAGCACTTGGCTAAACAAGGCACATGCTATGCACTGTATAACCCTCTTTCATGTGGCCCTTGCATCTCCATTCCCAGCCTCATCCTTCCCTCGGCATCCTCATGATGCTATCGGCAGTCTAGGACAGACAGGCCTAGGCTCCACAATTGGGTCTGACTCCTCAGAGAAAAGCCAAATGCTCAGGCCATTCCCTGACAGTAAAAACCTCTAAGGTTCCTTTTCTCTGGCCTCTGCTGTACACACACACACACACACGTGTATACACACACACACACACTATAAAATTGCTTGGCCGGGCGTGGTGGCTCACGCCTGTAATCCCAGCACTTTGGAAGGCCAAGACGGGTGGATCATGAGGTCAAGAGATCAAGACCATCCTGGCTAACACGGTGAAAACCCATCTCTACTAAAAATACAAAAATAAAATTAGCCGGGCATGGGGTCGGGCACCTGTAGTCCCAGCTACTCGGGAGGTTGAGGCAGGAGAATGGCGTGAACCCAGGAGGCAGAGCTTACAGTGAGCCGAGACCACGCCAGTGCACTCCAGCCTGGGTGACAGAGTGAGACTCCATCTCAAAAAAAAATTGCTTTATATTTATATTACTACATATATGTTCAAATTACACACGTTTGCATCTATATTTAATTTGATAAACTACAAGAGTTCCCCCGTCCTACTAAATCCTATCTTTCCTTAAAGATCCCAATCAAATGTCATTTTTAGGAACCATTCCTCGATTTTCCCAATCAGAAGTAGTTTCTTTTTCCTGCACACTTTCATAACTTTCCCAGTGGTCTGACAAAGGTACTGATAGCCTGCATATCTTTTTCCTAATAGACTGCACACTGCCTTTGTGACTGGAGTGCCATTGTCATCATCATCATCATTTTAATCTTTGTATTCTCAGCCAACCCAGTGCTCAAAAACTTGTTATATAAATAAAAACCTATGTATAAATTATTTTTAATAAATTAGTGTATTACTCTTTATCCTGTTGACATTCTTCAAGTTCAATAGGAACTTTTTGGAGTAGCACAATACTGAACTTAAAAGAACAGAGTGGGCATTTAAGGTACGAGGCCAGGGTAGTCATATCAATTAGGGGCAGACATTATTTCTGACTCCAAATCCCATCCCACCAGTGGAGTCCTAATCTGCTTATGCCTGAAACCTGCTTTGACCTTGATCCTTAATACATGGGGATCAAGGTTGAAGAATTGGTTTCTTACAGAAAATACTTTTGGAACTTTTTTGTGTAATAAACCACCCCCAAATGTAGTGATTTTAAATGACAATGAAATACTATTTTTCAAGATGCTGTAGGTTGGTGGTACAGTTCCTCTGCTGGTTTTTCCTGGGGCTCACTTATGTGGCTGCACTCATCTTGGGAGCCAGCTGGGCCAGAGGGCTCAAGATGGCCTCCCACACAAGATTGGCAGGTGGTGCTGGCTCTTGGCCTGGCTGCCTGGATTCTCCTCCACATAGCCTCTCATCCTCCAGGAGGCTGGACAAGCTTCCTTACATAGCAGTCTCAAGGTTGCTTTCCAAGATGGCAAGAACAGAAGCTACAAGGCCTCTTTAGGCCAAGGCTCAAGAATTTATACAACATTAATTTCACTACATGCTATTTGTCAAAAGCCAGTCACAGGGCAGCCCAGAATGAAAAGATGGGGATGCTCTGCTCAATGGGAGGAGCAGTAAAGACTTTATGGGCCTGTGTCATCTACTTCGTGTAGCAATGAAGCATCTCCTTGATGCGGATCCTGGGGTTATTCCTTGGAACTTGGCAGAATTCCTATACTTATTCTGCTCTCAAAGGGACAGAGGTAGAAGTATAAATGTCTGACTGATATCCTTGAAGACGTCTCTTTTTGCCTGGAGATGGGAGAATTTGACCTGTCTCATCTACAAAGAAGAGTCCTATCTTGGCTGACCACAAATTTCAGGAAAACTAACCACTTACCTCTAAAAATGGCAAGATACTGCTCAAATTTTGGAATAATTTCTTGCAAGTGGTAATAACTTCATAAAGATTGATATTTTATGCCTGGGACTATGAAGTAACTAAAATAGCATTATCATTTTAATAGTCTGTTCTCATGCTGCTAATAAAGACATACCCAAGACTGGGTAATTTATAAAGGAAAGAGATTTAATGGATTCACAGTTCCAGATGGCTGGGGAGGCCTCACAGTCATGGCGGAAGGCAAAGGAGGAGCAAAGGCACATCTTACATGGTGGCGGACAAGAGTGTGTGTGCAGGGGAACTGTCCTTTATAAAACCACCAGATCTCATGAGACTTATTCACTACCACGAGAACAGTGTAGGGGAAACAGCCTCTATGATTCAACCATCTCCACCTGGTCACGCCCTTGACATGTGGGGATTATTACAATTCAAGGTGAGATTTGGGTGGGGACACAGCCAAACCATATCGATTATAAAACTGCATTTCTGAAACACTGAGCCTGAGAGGAATTCAGACGTGAGAAAGGGAAGCTTTTATCATTCATAGAAAGTTGAGCAGTTTCCCCCAAATATAGTCTTTTCTCTGCCCCAACAGTTTGTAGTAACAATGAGTATGGTGCAGTGAATTCCCTGGTCATCCCCTTCCACTCAGACATGAGGGAGCGTTTTCCACAGCATCCCTTAGCACAGTCAGGGAAAGGGACGTGGTGGTGAGTTCACCCAGCCCCTCATTTGAGGCTCATAGCCGTGCTCCCAGGGAGGAATTAGCATCACACAACCAAGGAAATGGAGTTCTGAGAGGTTAGGAAATTGTCCAAGGTCTCACAGCTTGTAATTATTGGAGCTGGAATTTATGCTCCATTTCATGTCTTTCTGAAGCTAAACTCACCACCACCACTTCATTTCCCAGGAGGATGTGCACAAAGGCTCTGCCAGATTGATCATGACTTGGATGAAAGAATATAAGAAAACAAGGACTTAAGAGAAAAGAAGCACAGAGAGTTAAGAGAGTTAAGTATTGGGGGGAATTCTTGAGATGGCTTAGAAGCACAATGTTACTTAATCCCTACCTGTATAAGAAAGGTCCAACAAAGAAAAATTAACAAAGTAAAGGTGAGAGAGAGAGAGGACTGCAGGCCAAAACTGTGTGTTCTGGCCTCCAACAATGTCTCCTTGACCAAAAGGCATTTCACATTGGCCAAGGAGGAGTTCAAAACATTCTCTGGTGTGCTGTCCAGGCCAGCCTTGGCTTTCCAGCCAAGTATGTGATATGGGTAGGGGAGTTTAGGGTGACCCTGGAAAAAGCTATTGGCTTATGGAATAATTCTGTTTGCTCTGGCATTGCATAGGAAATTAATTGTCTTTTCAAGTAAGATCCTGTGCTTTGCAGGGTACATATCACATATACATATATATCTGTGAAAAATCTATTGAGAAAAATCTATTAGTTTTGTCTTGTTTTCACTATTTCAAAAGAGAAAAACTGAGATGAGAAGGAGTGAGGGATGCCCTCCCCACAGAACCCTGGGAGGGAGCAGGGCCTTGGAGTAGGTGTCTAGGGGCTGTCTAGGGACTGATCTCCAATGTCGAAGCCCAGCCTGGCACTGAGCTTCATACCTTGAGAAGTGTGGTATTTATATACATTTTGGACCTGTCATGTGTGTGTTAGTGATTGACCCATGATAAAGGAAGAGCTCACTCAACAGTGGGCTTAGTCAAAGAAGGTGTGATAGAATTCATGTCTCGAGGCCCGTGTGGTGGCTCACGCCTGTAATCCCAGCACTTTGGGAGGCCAAGGCGGGTGGATCACCCAAGGTCAGGAGTTCGAGACCAGCCTGGCCAACATGGTGAAACCCCATCTCCACTAAAAATACAAAAATTAACTGGGTGTGGAGGCAGGTGCCTGTAATCCCAGCACTCGGGAGGCTGAGGCAGGAGAATTGCTTGAACCTGGGAGGCAGCGGTTGCCCCAGCCTGGGCAACAAGAGAGAAACTCTGTCTCAGAAAAAAAAAAAAAAAAAGAATCCATGTCTCTCAACATACACTAAGGGCCAGGATAACCAGGGATTCTTCCAGAATGTGATGGAGGAGAGAAGGGAGTCTACAAATACTGATGCCAGATATTCTGCTAGTCAGATAGATAAAGACTGGGAACCAGATTTGTCTGATCTGGAAGAATGAAAGTAGCACATCTCTCATACTCAAGTGTTGTGGGGCTAGTTCATACTTAATATATACATTTATGGAAATACACTTTCTTGCAGTATTTTCTGGTTATTGCATGTTCTTCAATCTTACTTCTCCTGCTAAGTTCTTGGGGAGGGAGAGATCATTTTTTATACTTGCATCTTCCTTAGTTCTAGGTTCACAATAGCCGCCATAACAGGCATGTGTTGCTTTTGATGCTTGCAGCGTATCTGAAGCTTATTAAAGCTTATTAAAAGATTCTTAATTTTCTAACTATTTTAACAAGAGGAACCAATCCAATGGCACAGCTGAGGGAGACCCTGCTTGTCCCAGAAGCTGGCATGTGGATCTCAACCCTGATACGTATTTAGGGTGGCAAGTGTCTTGATGCTCATTCTGGGGAGAAGCCAGCTGACTCACCCAGCTGTCCTGTCTCTGTGAGTCTCGCAATCACAGGGAGAGATTTTGTCCAGTGTTTGCCTTTAGAAAACACACTGCCTTGTCAGCAATCTCTTCCTAGTGCCTTCCTCCATGGCAGCTACGTCTGATGATCCCATTCTGCTGAAACCAGTACCCATTCCCTTCTAGATTAAGATTTGGGGGCGAACTTCCTTTGCCATGTAAGGGCAATATGCGCTCAATTACATTTGCAGTTAGACTGACATGTTCAGTGTCTCTCTATAGGGCTGGTGGGGCTGGCTGCTGCTGTTTTCGTTTATATAAAGGGGATGATGAATGCTCAGGTGGGTGCAGGCAGATCACGACCCCTCAGGTTTTCAGAGGCCACATTTTCACAGCCACCACTGAGAAGTTGCAGCTGTCAAACTGTGCCACTCAGGGTGATAACCTGCATTCTCCTTATTCTCCACTGTGAGTGAGCATGTATGTGTGTATGAGCCCACAGTCCTTTCCCCACCTGCTTAGAAAGTACTTAATAGGTGGAGATGTAGAATTCTGAAGACAAAGGTTTGTAACAAGTTCATAGAGGCTGAATGTTTCTTTAACAGAGCTGATACTATCAGATAGGAAAGCCTGGGCTTTTTCATTTGTGAAATGAGAAAGTAGAATAGTTTAGTTATCAGGTTGTGTTCTTGAAAAAAAATATTGTTACGTTTCTAAGTACATAATATACATTTATTATAGAAAATTTAGGCGAACCAAAAAATATAAAAGAAAAAATCACCTATAACTCTATAACTTTAATGTTTGTATGTAACATTAAAATAAATACTGGATCTATAACCTAGGCAGAGTATACAATGTGATGTGATTTTTAATAAACTATAAAACATTATATTGAATTAAATATAATATGTGATATGTAACTACTATAAAATATTATGTTGCATTATATATTTTTCCCACAAAATTGGAATATATATATATAAAAATATATTGCAACTTAATGGTATATATTTTCAGATTCTTGAATGTGAATGAGTAAATGTTTGATGAAAGAATAAATAAATGAACTCATACATTAAATGAACAAGTGCATAGACACGTTAATTTTTCTTCTGGCAGGGGAGGACTTACAAGTTTTCTAAAAATTTTAAATGAAAGGAAATCTGAGAGATTTAGACTAACTTCCTTATAATGGGATAATATTCCCTTCATCCTGACCCTGTCCCTGTAACACACACATACACACACACACACACACTCGTCACCACGTATTGTTTCCCTAATCATATAAATCATTCATGTGGAAAGCCCTCATGTATTCCAGATATTTCAACATTGTTTATGTTGGGCTGAATTTAGGTGTTATCTTTCTTTCCTCCCTTTTTCTTTTTGGCATCCAAATACTTCTCTTTAGAGATAAGCTATGATTCAACAAATAGAGCTTCAGATAAAAACCTGCCCAGTTATTCTAAGGTCAACTGCCTCTGACTCAAGCAGTTGCTAAATTGTTTTGAGACTTGAGCTGTACTCCTCAGCCTTCCAAACATTGCAGAAAGAGGAAAAATGGAAAAACAAACATAAGTCAGAAAAGATGGGAGAAGAGTAAATCAAATCTCATTTCCCTCTGCTCCAGTTTTGTTTAGAGGTGAAGAAGAGGGTTCTGATGTCAGAGAGATCTGACTTGAATCCTGACATTGCCACACTTAGCCATGTGACCTTGAACATTTATTTATTTTGGCCTCTTAAAGTTCTAGTTTTCTCATTAATAAGATGGGGATAATAGCAGTCCTATTTTATAAGATTAGTGTGAGGATTAAACAAGATAACATGTACAGTACTTAGAACAAGGACTTTTAAAGACTAGGTGCTAAATACTAAGCAATTATAATTTTAATATTATGATTTTTAGGTCTTTCTTAATGTTGATATTATCAGGCAAGCTTTGACCTTGAAACTAAAGAATTGTAGAGGGAGCCACAAAATTCACTGTAAATTTCATTCTCAAAACTATTTAAATGTTTTTCTTGTATCTTTTTTTTTTTTCAAAGTAAACCTCAAAACTATAATTTTTATTTCAAAACAAACTAAAGACACATTAAAAATAAAGGTAACACATAGAAGCTAACATATATCAAAACTAGAAGACACACACATCTGAAGTGATATAGCTCGGGAAATAATTAGGAGTGAGAGAAAAATACATCATTTCATAAACAAACTCTAAAACACAAGAAACACTTGAGTGAATAAACAACAGCTAATGCCTTAAGAAAAACAGAAGGTTATAAAGTAGACCGAAAGTAAAATAAAATAAAGAAAAAAATTTTGTTAAAACACATTTAAAAGAAAGTGATAAAAATTAGATTGGAGAAATACTAACATGGATCACATCTCTAAGGGACTGGTGGGAAGCAGTCAATGTCCTGCTCATAAAAGGAAACTAATACTGTTAAAAAAAAAAAAAGTACTCACTCAGACCTGCCTAGGATAACTATAAAGGCATGCCACAATCCATAGTGCTATATTGTCTCTTGATTTCAGTACCCTATCCAGATTATAAGTTAAGGCCTCTGACCTTGGTTGGAGAATTACCCCATGCAGTTAATATTGCTTCTTGAGAGTGGCTGTAAATGAAAATCCAGTTCTGTTAAAGATTCAGTTGCAAAAAAGAATGTGAAAGCTGATGAGGTATGATGCTGTCATGGGATTGGGGTTTAGCACCGTGAAACTGATCATCCATGAGTCATTTTTTGGCTCCAATATGGGTGCACCTCCAGGGAACAATAATGGGATTTACAAGTATCCTGGCAGCCATCTGATTGCTGTGTGTTCTGCTCAAACTGCACAAACTGTGAGAGGAGGACGAATGAACCCAAGAGGGAATTGCATTTCATGGATTAATTCTTTCTGGCATTTTCAAGGTATCAGGGCTTGAGAGAACACTGTGTTGATCAGCATTTGGTGTTAAACAGGGTGGGGATGAGAAGACAGGAGGACTTACGGTATTTCCTTTCCTACTTCTAGGAAGATGTCTAGCTGGCCCAGAGGGCTCACCAGCAGTTGGTGAGAGAGGCTCGGGGACAAGAGTAGTGGGGAAAAAGAGAAATCTCTGAAGAGTTGACAGGGATACAAAACAGACAGTAGAGCCAACGAGGAAAGAGACTGAGGCCAGCACCCTGAGCATGTCCATCTCGAGGGCACATTTTATGGCTCCCGTGAAATGTGGTCTGCAGCATCTCACTAAGCCATCTGCAGCAAATGAGGCTACAGTTTCCCTACAGACTGTGTTGAATCTGAACTGAATGTGGCAGTGCATTTTCTTTGCTCAGTTGTCCTCCTTGTATGTGTACATTGTCCCCTTGGCCATCTTGGTCTTCTCTCTTCAGCCTGCCAGAAATGACGTTCTTGGTCACAGAGGCTCCAGTGTACTTTTATCAGTGTGACTCTTCCCACAGTGGGCATGACAGAGTCCCCTGGGTTCTGTCCTTTTCTAACACTCTCATGGGAATTATGAATGGGATGAGTTCATTGCTTGAATAGGAGGGCTGTTTCTTCATGGGCATGCATGTATCTATTAGCACTCTAGTGATATGTTAATTGATAGGAAATGACATATGCATTGAAGAAGGATGGCTGACCAGTCAGACAGACATCCTCTAAGTCTGGTGTGAGAGCCACTGAATTTTACCAGGGCTTTCCCATGTGCCTTCCCCGGTGAGCCACTTAACTTCTCTGGATCTCAGTTTCTGGAGGCAGTTGGTTAAGCTTGTTCTCAATTGTACCTTCAAGCTCAAATTTTCTTTGTTTTTTTTTAATGCTTAATTATATTATTGTTCTTTTTTTTTTTTTTAAGAAGAGTTTTACCCATTTATTTATTTTTTATTATTATTATACTTTAAGTTTTAGGGTACATGTGCACAATGTGCAGGTTAGTTACATATGTATACATGTGCCATGCTGGTGTGCTGCACCCATTAACTTGTCATTTAGCATTAGGTATATCTCCTAATGCTATCCCTCCCCCCTCCCCCCACCCCACAACAGTCCCCAGAGTGTGATGTTCCCCTTCCTGTGTCCATGTGTTCTCATTGTTCAATTCCCATCTATGAGTGAGAACATGCAGTGTTTGGTTTTTTGTCCTTGCGATAGTTTGCTGAGAATGATGATTTCCAATTTCATCCATGTCCCTACAAAGGACACGAATTCATCATTTTTTATGGCTGCATAGTATTCCATGGTGTATACGTGCCACATTTTCTTAATCCAGTCTATCATTTTTGGACATTTGGGTTTGTTCCAAGTCTTTGCTATTGTGAATAATGCCGCAATAAACATACGTGTGCATGTGTCTTTATAGCAGAATGATTTACAGTCCTTTGGGTATATACCCAGTAATGGGATGGCTGGGTCAAATGGTATTTCTAGTTCTAGATCCCTGAGGAATCGCCACACTGACTTCCACAAGGGTTGAACTAGTTTACAGTCCCACCAACAGTGTAAAAGTGTTCCTATTTCTCCACATCCTCTCCAGCACCTGTTGTTTCCTGACTTTTTAATGATGGCCATTCTAACTGGTGTGAGATGGTATCTCATTGTGGTTTTGATTTGCATTTCTCTGATGGCCAGTGATGATGAGCATCTAAATGCTCCAATTAAAAGACACAGACTGGCAAATTGGATAAAGACTCAAGACTCATCAGTGTGCTGTATTCAGGAAACCCATCTCACGTGCAGAGACACGTGTAGGCTCAAAATAAAAGAATGGAGGAAGATCTACCAAGCAAACGGAAAACAAAAAAAGGCAGGGGTTGCAATCCTAGTCTCTGATAAAACAGACTTTAAGCCAACAAAGATTAAAAGAGACAAAGAAGGCCATTACATAATGGTAAAGGGATCAATTCAACAAGAAGAGCTAAATATCCTAAATATATATGCACCCAATACAGGAGCACCCAGATTCCTAAAGCAAGTCCTGACTGACCTATAAAGAGACTTAGACTCCCACACAATAATAATGGGAGACTTTAACACCCGACTGTCAACATTAGACAAATCAATGAGACAGAAAGTTAACAAGGATACCCAGGAATTGAACTCAGCTCTGCACCAAGCGGACCTAATAGACATCTACAGAACTCTCCACCCCAAATCAACAGAATATACATTTTTTTCAGCACCACACCACACCTATTCCAAAATTGACCACATAGTTGGAAGTAAAGCTCTCCTCAGCAAATGTAAAAGAACAGAAATTATAACAAACTGTCTCTCAGACCATAGTGTAATCAAACTAGAACTCAGGATTAAGAAACTCACTCAAAACCACTCAACTACATGGAAACTGAACAACCTGCTCCTGAACGACTATTGGGTACATAACGAAATGAAGGCAGAAATAAAGATGTTCTTTGAAATCAACGAGAACAAAGACACAACATACCAGAATCTCTGGGATGCATTCAAAGCAGTGTGTAGAGGGAAATTTATAGCACTAAATGCCCATAAGAGAAAGCAGGAAAGATCCAAAATTGACACCCTAACATCACAATTAAAAGAACTAGAGAAGCAAGAGCAAACACATTCAAAAGCTAGCAGAAGGCAAGAAATAACTAAAATCAGAGCAGAACTGAAGGAAATAGAGACACAAAAAACCCTTCAAAAAATTAATGAATCCAGGAGCTGGTTTTTTGAAAAGATCAACAAAATTGATAGACCACTAGCAAGACTAATAAAGAAAAAAAGAAGGATCAAATAGACGCAATAAAAAATGATAAAGGGGATATCACCACCGATCCCACAGAAATACAAACTACCATCAGAGAATACTACAAACACCTCTATGCAAATAAACTAGAAAATGTAGAAGAAATGGATAAACTCCTCGACACATACACTCTCCCAAGACTAAGCTCAAATTTTCATTGCTGGTTGTTTGATATTGTCTGTGCGTGTTTTTGTATATGTATGTGGAAAGACAGATAAATATAAATATATGTACTAGTCAGAGCTCTCCAGAAGGATAGAACAAGTAGGATATATGTATATATAAAAGAGAGTTTATTAGGGAGAATTGGCTCACATAATTACAAGCTGAAGTCCCATAATAGGCTGCCTGCAAGCTGGGGAAAGAGAAAAGCCAGTAGTGGCTCAGTCCAAGCCCGAAAGCCTCAAAATCTGGGAAGCCAACAATGCAGCCTTCAGTCTGTGGCTGAAGGCCCAAAGGTCCCTGGGCAGCCGTCAGTGCAAGTTCCAGAGTCCCAAGGCCAAAGAACCTGGAGTCTGATGTCCAACAGGAGGAGGAGTAGAAGCAAGTGTCTGGCATAGGAAGAAGAAAGAGAGCCAGAAGACTCAGCAAGCACATTTATCCATCTTCTTCCACCCGCCCCGTTCTAGCTGCACTGGCAGCTGATTGGATAGTGCCCATCCACATTACACACCCTCTCCCTCTCCCAGTCCACTGACTCAAATGTCAATCTCCTCTGGCAACACCCTCACAAACACACCCAGAAACAACACTTCACCAGCCCTCCAGGCGTCCCTCAACCCAGTCAAGCTGACACCTAAAATTAACCATCCCAAAGTATATGTAGTTTCTTTAGCTGTAAACAAAATTTCTACTTCTTGGTTGTTTTGAGGCTTAAAGAGATATGGATGTAAAATCTTTCAAGCACAATGTTTGGTGCATAAGAGCCACTCAATAAATACATGATGAATGAGTTAATATTGCTATGCACATAGGGACATGTGCTCAAGCCACCCCTGACTTACAAACCCTCAGTTGAGCTCAGTCCCTGCACATGAACACGATGACTGTAGGGGTCCAGCCTCTTCCTTTGGCCTTTCCTATTGCTGCTGCCTGCAGTCCTGGCCACCATGCAGCCTTTCCATCTGGTTTCATGGAACCACTGGAATGTCAAGAACTACTGGAGGGTGGGGTGGCTTACCCCCATTTCCTCAACTTGAGAGGGTGAGATCCCCTCTTCCTGCTGGGGCAACATTGGGAATGGATAATTTCCTGGCAATCTGACTTGCTCCTTGAAGTAAATTTTCCCAGGGAACAATGTTTTACATGGTAGTTGATATCTTGGAGCAGCCTGCAAAAGAATCTTACATGAGTCAGGGAGGAAACACATGACACACTCAAACTGGATAATTTAAGAGAGTTTATTAAAGGGATTGTTTACAGAGATGTTGGCAGCATGTAGAGAAATCACAAGGGATGATGCAGTCACATGGAGAATGTCAATGGGAAACCTCAGGTGCCACGCTGGGCCTCAGGAGGCAATGAAAGGAGTAGTTATCAAAACTTGGGGGAGAGAGCTTTATGGGTACGGCCACCAGCCAGACCATCTTCAGTGAAGAGACACAGCCAGCTTGTGCTAAGTGAGCAGGGAGCCAGGGAGTCAACATCCAAATCTCCATCTCCCCCCACCCATTGGGTGAACCCAACCAGAAGCCAAAGAACAAAGGGGCCAGTGAGTGCAGACCATTCAGATCAGCCTTTTGGGTGGAGCAGGATGAAAGAGGGCAGACTGGGGATCTGCAATCATAAAATGGTTTTCTAAAAGGTCTTAGAATCTGTAAACCAAAAATAAAATTCTAAGTCCCCCAACTGACTTAATGGATCCCTCCTGTCAGCCAAGGGGACCCATTGAAACCTGAAAAACCAGTTGAGACCCTGATGGGAAGCGGGTGTCAGACATAGCTCATTATGGTCTCCTCCCTTTGGAGTTCAGGCACAACCGACCAGCATTAACATTAAAACAAATATCCTAAGACCGACAGAACAGACTCTTTGTAGCAGTAAGATACCAAATTCCAACCTGACTCTAGGATAGCATCACAGGATAGATAGCAGGGCCTTGAAATAAATCAAAGTGTTTTAGCTCCAAATATATTTCTTTGATGTGTTTTTGTCAAAGAAATATGCAAAGCTGTCTCTTGTGGGGGAAATTTACATTCTATAGAGAATCCCCTTCCCTTTCCAGGTATTTTTTGATCCTGAAGAGATTGGCTGAGAGCCCAGCACCTGTTAAAAGTCTAAATAGGAAACATTTGTCATTGCCTCTAAGGACAGCCACCTATGAGACTTCATCTACAAAATAAGAATTTTGGTCTCCACAACCCCTTATCTTAACCCAGACACTCCTTTCTATTGATTCCAAGTCTTTAGATATAACTTAACTCTTTCAACCAATTGCCAACCAGAAAAATATTTGAATCCACCTATAAAACCCCGTGTAAGCCCACCTCCCCCAACACTTTAAATTATCCCACCTTTCCAGAGCAAACCAATGTATATCTCACATGTATTGATTGATGCCTTAGGTCTCACTAAAATGTATAAAACCAAGCTGTAGCCCAGCCACCTTGGGCACATGTTCATAGGCCCTCTGGAGGATGTGCCTTGGGTCACAATTCATAACCTTGGCAAAATAAACTTCTAAATTAATTGAGACATCTTTTGGTTTACAAACCCAACCACCCTGTGTGATATTGTTTCTGAAGGAAAATGCATTCCGAGTTCCACTGCGTGCATTTGTAATGCACGTAGTCTCTCTCCCACTCATGTGCATACATGTTCTGTGTGCATGCATACATATATATTTAAGGATACTTATGCATATAGGTTAGTGTAATTACAATAAGCGTTTAATTTTGAGAGTGAAGGGGGAACTACTATTAATTATTCTGGTCAACAGGTAAACTGGCACCTTTCTGGGCAAACTGGGACATATGACACTCTAGCTGAAATGCAGCAAGATGGATTTCATAAGTGACAAACGAATCTTAATCTTGTTACTTGGTAATCATCTATATTTAAGATACATGTCATATATGCATGATGAGCAGAGAATAGGTGTATTTGCAAGGTGCAATTTGAGAATATGCCAGTCAAAAGAAGAAAGGTCTCCTATCTCAAATAATCACCATGCTTGCCCTGCCCCACACCTCAAATGTCACTGTTAGCACGTTTTTCCTTTGCATTGAGGTATTTTCTCCCATGTAAATATAGATGTCCCTAAGAAAGGTTTTGTATTAGGCTGCTTTTGCTATTGATACTGTACTGCTCACAGATTTTTCAAGTTCTGGCCATCCTGAAGATGGCTTCCTGTGGGAAGAGGACACATAGGAAGACCCTTCTGATGAGGAGAAATGGCTGAAAGGCCTTGGTTGCTGGCTAGGAAACAATCTTCCAGTCTGAGTATCTAGACTCTAAGCTACCTCCTTTGCCTTCTGGACCCTAGTGCAGACCCAGCCCCACATCTATCTCTATCTGATTTATCATCACAAACCTTCTTTTAGAACCAAGCAAAGCTGCATTTTATTGGTTGTCAGCTGTACCCCATGGGTGATACTCAAGGTAATTTCAAACAGAATTCAAATATGAAATTAAAGTACGTGGAATCCCAGACTAAAAGAGTTATTCCTGTAACAGACTTTGCTAATTGCCTGGTGAGCCTCAACTTATTTAGGTAAACACCTCCTTATCAGAGGAAGTGACTCTATGTCCAGCTCAGGAGTAAATCTAGGTTGGTTTAAAGCATCATGATAATTTCATTCTCTTGTATTGGCTTACAAAAGACTATGAGGCAAGTTCTAGCCAATGAGACATGAGAGGAAGTGCCCTGGGAGTTTCTGAAAGGGGTTTTTAATTTCATAAGACTGCTTCTTCTTCAGTCAAATGGAGATGACGGTTTTGCTCAACCAAAATTATCTCCTGCCTCAGCCTCTGGGAAAACTTTCATGACACAATTTTGTACTTTTTATGATGAGTGATGGTATGCTGCTGGGCCCCTCTTCCCAGAACTTTTAGTTTTCCTTTATCCCTCTTCAGTCATTAAACTTTTTCTCATCACAAGCTTCACAGATTTATGTTACAAACACAAGCAAGTCTTTGCTATCCTAAGACAAAACCTGTGACCCTGCCATGTCACCAAGCCACTCTGCTTGATCCTTCCCAGTGCCACCCACCTCCTTGTTGGAGCTGGCTGTGTTCTGCATGTTTTCTCAATTCCCACAGCTCCTTGTATGTGGGCATCTGTGTTTATGCCCCATGGAAATTTCTCTCATAAAAATCGACGAACCACCTCTTACCGACATCAATCGCTTTTACTCAAGCCCATCATTATTATCCTCGAAGTTACTGCACTGTCCCTTCTGATTTCCCTACAACTTGCCCACATCTTTGTGAACAATCCCTTTGTTAAATTCTCCTAGGCTATCCAATTTTTTTTTTTTTTTTTTTTTTTGAAACGGAGTCTCACTCTGCCGCCCAGGCTGGAGTGCAATGGCACAATCTCTGCTCACTGCAACCTCCGCCTCCTGGGTTCAAGCAATTCTTCTACCTCAGCCTCCCAAATAGCTGGGACTACAGGAGTGCGCCACCATGCCCAGCTAATTTTTGTATTTTTAGTAGAGACAGGGTTTCACCATATTGGCCAGGCTGGTCTCAAACTCCTGACCTTGTGATCTGCCCGCCTTGGCCTCCCAAAGTGCTGGGATTACAGGTGTGAGCCACCACGCCTGGCTTAGGCTATCCAGTTTGAGTGTGCTGTGTGTTTCCTCCCTGACTCATGCAATAGGCTTTGGGCACTGGTCCAAGAAACACACTGTCCCATGGGAAAACTCATTCTTCTTACACTTTCTTTCCTCCCTTCACTTCCATGTCATCATTCTCATTTGGGTGTTTTCCTCTGGCTCCTCCCCCCAGTCACTCACTGGCTCAGGTTCTTCCATGTACACCTCAACCTTGGCATTTCCCAGGTCTCTGCCCTCTGCCATTTCTCTCCAGCCTGTCTTTGGGGTTCTCATCTACCTGTGGTTTCCACCTTAGGTTCCACAGTCAGATCTGTCAGATGCTCTCTTCTTCACTTCTGCCATGGGTTCAGAGAAACCTCAAACATAAGAGGTCCTCGGTTAGACCTGATCTCTGTGTTCTGTCCTGTTCTCCATCTCAGACAGTGACCCTGCCATTCATCCAGTCATCCATGCTGAAGCCATCAGAGTCACCCAAGAGCCTCTTTCCACAGCTCCCCTGTGGGATCCTCCTAGTTCCTGTCCCTTCCGCTCCTAGAGTCTCTGCTCCTATCCATCCCTCTCAGTGTCTCCCCTCTCACTCCCTCAGTGGGAGCCCTTCTCTTTCATACAGCCTGCTTTTCAGACTCCTAAGTGGCTCCTGCTCTTGTCCATTCTCCAAATGGCCACCACTGTATCTTTCAAAAATAAATTGGATGGTGTTTCCTACTTTAAAATGTCAGATGCCTTCTTATTGCTGATGGAAGTCTCACCACCTCAACGTGGCACACACAGTTGACTTGGGCTACTTTTTCAGATTTGTTACCACCACCCTCTTTTATTCATCAGAAATCCTAGCCATAAAGAAGTCCTAGTTGTCCCTTGAACATATGGTGCATTATTTCATGGGGGAACCTTTAAATGGGCAAATCATTTCGGGAATGTTCTTCCCAAGCATCTCATCCTGCTTAATTTTCAAGGTCAGATTTAAAGTGCTCTGGACTCCATAGGTGATGGGATAAAATATAGATGTTAAGAACTAGGGATTATTAGTTAAAATTCTGCCGAACTTGATTCCCATTTGGGTAATGGCTTTGCCGCCATGTCCTCGATGGCTGGTCCAGTCCTGGTCTGGAGGAAGGGCTCAGTAACTTCTAGCTAAGTAAATGTAGTGTTATTTCCCTAGGCATCACTGATCTCCCTAGCTGCCTGCATCTGAGCCTCCTGCACCATCACAGATCCCCTCAGTGGGCACTACGCTTATTTGTGATGTTTCCCCCACTGAGCTATGACCTCTGAAGATCAGGGACCACAGTCACTCATCCTACAAACTGATATTAACTCTACTCAGTGCTAGGCGCTGTCCTAGGGGATTAGGTTTTAGCAAGGCACAAAACTGACCAAGGTCTCTGCCCTTAGATAGCTTACATTTTAGCACTGGCAGACTCAGTGAATAAATTGTGTGATATTAGAAGACAGTGCTAGTAAAAACAAAGTACAGCAGAGCTAGGAGTCATGGCTCATGCCCATAATCCCAGCTACTCGGGAGGCAGAGGCAGGAGGATACCTTGGTCCCAGGAGTTGGAGGCTGCGGTAAGCTGTGATCACACCACTGCACTCCAACCTGGGGGACAGAATGAGACTCTGTCTTCTTAAAAAAACAAACAAAAAACAAAGTACAGCAGGAGAGGAAATGGGGGGTTGCAAAGGTTGGACGGTCAGGATACATTTCAGAGGGAAGATTTTCACAGAGTAAAATTTGAAGGCAGCTGGGGATCATTCATTAAAATTCTGCTGAAATGTAGTCTCTATTTGGATGATATCAACCAAGGATCTGCCAAGGAGCTCTCTGAACGGAGAACATTCCAGATAGAGGGGACAGTTGAAGAAAGGCCCCATAAGGGACATGGATGAAGCTGGAAACCATAATTCTCAGCAAACTATCACAAGGACAAAAAACCAAACATCTCATTTTCTCACTCATAGGTGGGAATTGAAACGTGAGAACACATGGACACAGGAAGGGGAACATCGCACACTGGGGCCTGTTGTGGGGTGGGGGGAGGGAGAGGGATAGCATTTGGAGATATACCTATTGTTAAATGACGAGTTACTGGATGCAGCACACCAACATGGCACATGTATACATATGTAACTATCCTGCACATTGTGCACATGTACCCTAAAACTTAAAGTATAAGAAAAAAAAGAAAAAAAAAAGGCCCCAAGGCAGACCTGTGTCTGGAACTTCTGGGAACACGGAGGAAGCTGAGCCTCTGGTGTAGAGCAAGTGAGTAAGGGGCAGGAGGTAATGAGGAGAGTCAGATAGGTGAAGAGCATGGGGCCTTGGGCAGGGTCCCATCTGTAAAACGCAGATGACCTCAAGGATGCTGTTTGAAGGTTAGATGAGGTGATATATGAAAAGTACTCAGCGAAGTCTACCACAGGGCTGTCCAATGGAAATATCATGTGAGCCACACGAGCAATCCTAAATTCCTAATAGCCACAATTTTAAAATGCCAAGAAATGGTGTAATTAACTTAAATAATATTTTCCTTAACTTTCTGTATATTGTCTTGCTATATACAAACATAATAGTATATATATATTTAACAACAAAATATTATCATTCTAATGTGTCATCAATGTAAAAAATTATTAATAAGATATTTTACATTTTTTAAAATAAAATCTTCAGAATCTGGTGTGTGTTTTATTCTTATATCTCAATTCAACCAGTCACATTTTAAGCACTGCACAGCCAAGTGTGGGTAACAACTGCCGTATTAGACAGTGCAGGTCTGGCACATTGTAAATGCTTAAGAAACATTAAATATCATGAAACACGACAGGAATTGGGAAATATGCTTGGTCCTGGTATTGAAGGAGGAAGAAATGGAAACTTTGGAGGCTTGTATCAAATAAAGGTCTGATGGCCTCTGCTGCTGGTTTCCCTCCCTGTCCCTTGGTATGGGATCCCAGAATTTCTCAACTTGAAGTGACCTAGAAATGCAGTCTAACAGGAAAGATCAGGTGCCAGCCTGTAGGTGACTTGGAGAGGCAAGAATGTGAGTCCTCTGTCTCCCAGAGTTCCTCTGCCACTTCTGTGAGTCCTCTGTCTCCCGGGGTTCCTCGGCCACCTCTGTTCCAGCTCCTATTGTGACTCGTATCTCACTACACCATGAATCACTTCATCCAAGTCTCTGCTTGGCCTAAGGTCACACCCAGAATTTCTACCCGGGGAGTTTCTCCACTGAAGGTGTCTGATTTCAAGATCTGGGTTGTGTTTTCAAACAACACTTCAGCACCTTTCAAAGTGACGTCATGGCAAGAGTGATGGTATTAACTCCAGCCCTGGTACCAGGGGATGGATGGCGAGAGCTCAGACTCCCGGCAAGCTGGCTGCTCAGAGAGGGACACCAGGGAAAGCTCCACCTATTAGCTGTGTTTTTCCAACTAAAAATTTAATTAAGCCACTGCTGTGTCAATATTCTTAGCATGCCACCCACCTCTTCCCTTGGATTAAAACATTGTTTGGTTGCCAAGCACGGATTCAGAGGGGAATTGAAGCTCGCTAGAGGGAAAACAGTATCGAGATGCAACCTATAGTCCCTCCATGGAAGGGCCATTTGGTGTGGGCTTCTGGTTGCTTTGTGGTTTCTGCAGGCTGGGCACACAGCTGCACTCCAGACCTGGAACAGGGCCTCAAACCTTTCAAAGGGCTCCTATGGAATTACTTGACTTCCTTTTTCTCTTCTGCCAGCTTCTGTCTTTCTCTCAGGAAAGAGTGTCCAGTGGGCAAGCTGGGTTTGCCACCCTGGTTCCTTAAAACCATAATTGTTAGTCTTTCTGTTCGAACAGCTCTTTACTATAACAGTGCTGCTTTTGCCGTTGTGTTTTGAGCACCTGTCTTATGACTTGAACCTTGCATCTGTCATTTCTTATCTTCTAGGAGCCTGTGAGGGAGGTGGCAATACTATCTTTATTTTAAATGGTTGAGCAAATAGAAGGATTGAGAGGTTAAGTAACTTGCTCAAGGTTACTAAGTCTCAGACTTGGGATTTGACTTGACTATGCTACTTTCAAAAAAAAATAGTAATAACAATAAAAAGTAGTAAGTGGCAATACACAATGAGCATCCAATGAAAGGAAGCATCATTATAACACAAATTGGATAAATGTATAATTTATGTTGGCACCTTACTCTTCCTGCTACTGGGCCAGAAGTGCTGTCATTACACAGACTTGCTTTGCATTTTAATAGATAATAACGGATTCCCAAGGAAGCAGTGTCTTCTTCTGGTGCCACTGATTCTCAAGTGATGGACGGTCAAGTTCTGAGGGAATGAGGCAGGCTAGGAGCTTGGATTTGCAGAGAAAGGGTGAAAAGAAAGAGTGGCACAGGTTTCCAGATAGGAAGAGTGCAAAGATCGATTTACTCCCTTTAATTTTGTATGTGGCTGACTGTGGCAGAGATGATTCCTGCTTCCTGGATATTCCCTATGCCCCTCTCCATTTTCCAGCCTCCCTTGCAATTAGATCAGGTCATGTGACTTGTCCTAGTGAATTAAAGCGGGAGCACTGTATATATCTTTCTGGCTAAGAGGGCATTTGTTTCCTCCATCCCTTCCTTTTCCTACCTTAGCAATCTCAAAAAGCACGTGTTCCAAAAGCCTACAGGATGGAGGACAGCAGTCTGAATCCCTTTAGACTTTGATGCAACCAAGAAATAAGGCTTTATTGTGCTACGCTACTGAAATTCTAGGGCTCATCTGTCCCTGCAGCAGAGCCTGGCCCATTCTGAATGGTGCGCCCATGACCCTTGATTGTCAAGTCCCTTCACCGTCAGCATTTTTTTTGTACGAGCCAGTTTCTACTTCTCAGAAGGCAGCAAAATGGTGCTTTGGCCAAGGATTGGCCTATTCTTCACCCTGAAATGGCGTGGCCTAGGATTGGCCTATTCTTCACCCTGAAATGTGACCATCCTGAGATTATTTTCCCAGTGGTAATAAGGTGTTGGCACCATTTCCTCTGCCTCTTTTGGCATAGGGCAGAGGCAACCATCACTGTAGGAGGACAGACACTTGCAAATGAGGACTTCTCAGTCAATTCTCTTGGTTTCTATGTCTTTGTCCTCTCTTGGTTTCTTTTCTACTTCATGGGAGAATCCTCGAGTTCCTGCTGACTTCTCCTTCCCTTCTCCATATCTGAACTTTAGGGCACCCCCAGAGTTATATCCTGGAACTCCTTCTCTTGGCACCCCAGGTGATTCCCCTGGTCCATGGCTTTAAACACCATCCCTATGCAGGTGATTCCCATCTTCATATCTCTGTTCCTGACCTGGAGCCAAGAGGACCCATTTATTCAGTGGCTTCCCTGACACCTCTGCTCTCATAGACATTAAAAACTTAGCATGCCCATAAGGAGCCACTGATTTACCCACACCTCCTCCTTCTTTCTCAGAAGACTCCTCCTTTGCCATGTCTCTGTTAATGACACCACTCACAACTCAGTTAAGCAGATCTGAATCTAGGCCTCATCTGTGATTCACCTCCTTACCTTACTTTCCACATCTAATCCATCACGAAGTCCTCTCAGCTCTAGCTCCAAAACATATATCCTGAATTTTCCATGTCTTCCCACCTTTGCAGCTACTGACTCATCCAGACATTACTAAATCTCACCTGGACTAGGCCTCTTGTGTGGTGTGCCTGCTTTCATCCACTATTTTCTTTCCTTGTTCTTTACATAGCAGCATGGGGTATTATTCAATAACATAAGTCAGGTCACTGGATATCTAGTGGCTTTTCATGACACTTTGAACAATAATCTGCCATAAAATATAGTTATATACCTTGACCTAGTGTCGGTTGCCTCTCTTTCCTCATCTCTTGCCCGTTTCCTTTTGGTCACTGGACTCGAGCCCATTGGCTTTCTTTCGGCTTCTCTAACACTATAAGCTTTGTCCTGCCTCAGGGCCTTTGCACCTGCTATTCCCTGTGCCCTCAGGACTTTACATGGCTGGATCCTTCTTGACGTTTATGTCTTGAGTCAAAAGTCACCTTCTCAAAGAGATCTCAAAGAGGCCACACTCAAAGTAAATCAGGCTGTGGATCCCTGCTCTCTCTGATTGCCCTCCTTCCATGGCCATGGCTTCGCAGTGCTCATCATCTTCTGAAGTAGCAGTATTATTTATCTGCGTAATTATCATTATGTGGAGTAAGACTGTAAGTGTCAGGAAAGCAAGAACTTTGTCTTTTCACTGTTGTATCCCTACCTAGCATGTAGTTGATCAATACAATACTTGTTGGAAGATGAATGAATGAAAGGAAGTACCTACTTGACGTCAATTCCCCATAGTGGTCTATACGTTTAACAGCTAGAAAAGAGGGCTTCACCTAGGAAGTTCTGCCTTTACTTAGACCTGAACAAAAGCAACCTCTATCCTGGACCTGTTGCTTTATAGGGCCTTACTCTGACCCTTCTCTGGCCTTGCTGCTCCCCATAGGATCAAGGGGCAAAGAGGATGTGTCCTCCCAGAGTCAGTCTAGAAGGAGGTATGACCCTTAAAGAAATCCTTTCTAGAGTGCCCCCTTTCTAGACTCCAGAATTCCCTGTGCAAGGACCTCAAGCCCACTTCCACGGCCTACATAGGATCTTTCCCCATGTCTGTCCTCTGAAGGGCAGTCCAATGTGTGCAACCCTAGATGCCGGTTTCAACATGGAACTCCAAGAATTCTGCAAATTCCATGTTGGAAGTTGGCCTTGTAGGTCATGATGAAGGCAGGAGGATAGAAGATTACGTATCAGGCAGTTTGTGAGCTTAGTTTTTATATTCTAAGTATTTATGTGTGACCTCCATTGGGACTGTTTTCTAAGCCTGCAAATGTGGCGGGCAGGCCTGCTTCAGCGTGCGGGGTATAGATTCCTCTTGCATTTATGTGAGATCGGGTGGAGGTTGGTGAACTCCCCTCAGTCATCAAAGCAGAGGGGCCTCCCTAGGAAAGAGCCCCCAACTTCATAGGATGCAATAAGCCACGTTCCTTTCCCACTTTTGTATTTGCAACATCCCCTGCTTGTTCTCCCTATGATAATTGAGAAGTTATGGTAAAGAATTTGTGAACAAGCTACATGTCCCATAACAGGGGATTAAATAAATAAATTAAGTGAATCTGTCCAGTGCAATGCTCTGTATATATTACAATGTTTTAGAAAAATAATTGGCAGCACTGGAATAATAACAATGATGGCAGTGCCCACTTCTTGGGTGCTTGGCCCTGGCCAGGCAGTGTGCACAACCCTTCACATGCATGATCTCATTTAGGTCTCACGACCAAATGGTGCTTTATTAGTTTGAGTTATCAGTGAGGGAACCAAGCTTTAAAGAATTTAATTATCCAAGGGTGTGGGGACTAGAGAGTTGTTCTCTGAGTCTTTGGAACTGGACCATAGCTCCTCCTTGGAAGTGGAGTCTTCTAGAATTGCTGGAGCCCTTCCCCTAGGAGAAGTGAGCCCTGAACCCTTTGACTCTCATTTTGCTTTCCCCTTGCCTTGGCCTCTGAATATTCAACCTCTTTAAGCCTCAGTTTTTTCACCAGTGAAATGGGAATAGCAATTGTAGTGATGCCTGTAATTATGAAGATTATGTGGAATAAGCATGTAAGCTGGGAAGTGCTCATAAACCATACCCAGTAAGGGTTGGTCCTGGCTCTTTCTGTAAGTCCCAATTTTTCTTCTTTGATGCCGGTTGTCAGCTATTCAGCTCCTCCCAGGCATGCAGGGACCAGGAGGTGGGAGAAGTGGTTGTCCTCATCATTCCATCCCTGGGGGTGGGGGCATGGTTGAGACCATCTGGAGCTTCCACACCACCTGAATGACCTCTTCCTCCTTGCAGCTCTCCGGCTTGGTGGGCTAAATGATTTGATTTCCTTTCTTGTTTTGAGTTGCCCATCAAGGCCCCTTCAGTATGACCAGACTCCAGGAACAGAGT
Source organism: Pongo abelii (assembly GCF_028885655.2). Classification (NCBI taxonomy): domain Eukaryota; kingdom Metazoa; phylum Chordata; class Mammalia; order Primates; family Hominidae; genus Pongo; species Pongo abelii. Next base: position 77,246,980 of record NC_071998.2, read on the forward strand.
TAGTGAGGGGAGAGAAAAGAGAATGAAAAGTGAAGAAAAATGAAGTAAAACGTGTATAAATTAGTATTCATTGAGAAAGATCTGGAAAAATCTTACCCAAGAGATTAATTATTAATTAATTAATAATATTGGGATTCTGGAAATATGGCTACTTTCATTTTTTTCCTTTAAACTTATATGCATTTTCTACTTCGTTCTACAGTGGACACTAACTAATTTTGGTCATTAAAAAAACATGCATTTTTTTTTTTTTTTAGGTAAAGAACCTGTGTGCTTGCCGTCAGGGGAATGAGGGAAGGTAGAGACAGGGAGGTGGCCTCCTCTTGGGTAGTTTGTCTTTGGCACAAAAGACCCTACGGTGTGGAATGGGGAAGATGGAAGAGGAAATTGAGCATGAAGTCCGGGCGCGATGGCTCCCGCCTGTAATCCCAGCACTTTGGGAGACCGAGGAGGGCGGATCACGAGGTCAGGAGATCGAGACCATCCTGGCTAACACAGTGAAACCCCATCTCTACTAAAGATACAAAAAATTAGCCTGGCGTGGTGGCGGGCGCTTGTAGTCCCAGCTATTCAGGAGGCTGAGGCAGGAGAATGGCGTGAACCCGGGAGGTGGAGCTTGCAGTGAGCAGAGATTGCGCCACTGCACTCCAGCCTGGGCGACAGAGCGAGACTCCGTCTCAAAAATAAATTCAAAAAAAAAAAAAAAAAAAGACAGAAATGCAGCATGAAGAGGTGCTTGTTGGGAAGTGGGAGATGGAGTGGAAAGCAGCTGAGTCCTTATGGATCAGGTACAGCAGGTCTTCCAGCAGGTAGGCTGGCAGGGTCCCAACACATACCAATAAATACAGCAGAATGTCAACTAAAGCACTGCCTTCAGTGAATGAACCAAAGTAAACGTGTTTTCTCCTGTAAAACAGTTTTCCCTCATGTTAAGTGAATCACTGCTGGGGACGGCATGGCACAGCTTGCTATTGATTTCCCCAACATAGCTTCCCATACCTGCAAGAGAGAGTGACTCAGGCTCTCGAGGAACATACACATAACTCAAATGTAATTCAATGTGACCATAAACTTTCTATGACTTTCACCTCTTGGAAGCTCTTCTTAACAGAATGCCACTGAGCTAGGTTCTCTCCCACTGACCTGAGAAGCATCTGCTTTAGGTGATCTAAGGACAAGATAGGCCATCCTGCTTTATTTTCACAAAATCCAGAACAAGAAATACCTGCTTTGTTGGTAAAAAAAAAAAAAACAAAAAACGATGGTGTGCTTGATTGGACAGGGAATTTCCCTGGCTCTTCTCCTAATCTTTTCCCAGTTACATTCCCATGCAAAAGACACACTTGAATTTAACCCCTAAGTTGACAGATACCCACTACTGGTCCTTCCATTCTCTACAGTTTTCTTTGCTATGGTCTGATGGTTCTTTCCACACAAATATGAGGACTATTATTTACTGAGAATTTTGTCTGCAGAAATATGAGGATATAAGATGGGTGTCACTCTAGCTGACATCTATAACCTCAATCCTGAATTCATCCAACATTCCTCTCATTGCAGGGTTGAGAAAATGCCTTTTGGTAAAATCATAGAGTGGTAAAGCAACAAGGAACCTTTGGGAACTGCTCAATGCCTGCTCATGGACACAGGCTTCTTAGTGACAGAGCCAGGGCTAAAACAACGAAAGCTATTTCTTCTGCTGGCTATGTATCAACTACTTAATTGAACGTGGTGGCAGTTCAAAATCTTCAGTCCCAGCCCCTTTTCTCACTCTGTGCTTTAACACCAGGTGGACACATTCATTTCCAGATGTTAAATACTGTTGTATGCCTATGACTTCCAAAGTTAGATTTTTAAGCTCCAGACTCATGTATCTAACTGCCTACACATTCTTTCTCGTTGGGTGTCTTGCACATATATCTAAATTAACATGTCTGAAACAAAGCTCTTGGTCATACACCCAACATTTTACTCCTCACAACCTCCCTCATCTCAGTAAATGTCACCATCATCCACCTGGTTGTTAAAGCTGGAAGTTGGAAGTCACCCTGGAGTGCTTTCTTTAGTCCACATCTACTTCCAGTCCTGTTGGTTCCACAGCAGGGTAGGTCTCCAACCAATCCATGCCTCTCCATCCCCATGAGTGTGTTCTCCCAGGTCACTGTTATCTCATATGTAGACTATTCCAACAGTTCCTGAATTTTTTATTTCTTCTTCTTTACCTACTGCTATGATTTGAATACTTGTCCCCTCCAAAACTCATGCTGAAACTTTCCCAGTGTAACAATATTATGAAGTGGAGCCTTTAAGAAGTGATTGGGTCATGAGGGCCCTCATAGATGGATTAATCTATTCATGGATTAATAAATTAGTGGGTTATGGAGGGAGTGAGTTAGTTGTCATGAGAGTGGATCTGTTATAAAAGCCAATTTGGCCATCTCTTGTGAGCTCCCTCACCATGTGATGCCTTGCACCACCACAGGACTCTGCAGGGAGTCCCTACCAGCAAGAAGGTCCTCTTCAGATGCAGCTACTAAGTCTTGGACTTCCCAGCCTCCACAATTGTAAGACATAATTTTTTTCTTTATAAACACCCAGTCTCAAGTATTGAGTTATAGTAACAGAAAATGAACAAAGATCCCTACCCTCCAACCCATTTTCCACACAGCATTCAGCATAATCTAATGATGTAAGCCAGGTTCTATCATGATTGCTAGTTACAATCCTTCTAATTGCACATGGAGTAAAATCCACAATCCACAGTGGTGTGGAAAGCTCTGACAATCCAGTCCCTGCTCATCTCTAACTGCACTTTATCTCACTCTCACCTTTGGTCACTCAGGTTCAGCCATGCTGGCCTTCTTTTAATTTCTCAAATGTGCACAATGATTCCCTGCCTCTGGGTCTCTGGCTGTGCTGTTCTTCTGCTTGGAAACACTCTGCCCTCTTCCCCTCCTCATACTCCAGACCTCAGCTGAAGTATGACATCCTCAGAGGGGCTTTTTCTGATAACTTGCCAGTCTCTAAGCCAGTCCTTTGTTAGTTTCCTTTGTAGCACTTATCGCAATTTGTAATTCTTTTATTAATATGTCCTTTTATTCAAATTCATTTATTGTGACTACTCCAAGAGCAAAGCCAAGTTTGCCTTGCTTACTGTAATATCTATAGCACCTGTCGCAGTGCCTGACACATAAGAAGTGCTCATAATATATTTGTTAGAGAAAAATCTAAAATCACAGTGCCTCCCTAACATTGGCTTATTATTTTAGAATGAGTTTGCATACCTTCCCAGTGAGAAAGTTTTTCTTCTCCAATTAGATCTTTATAAACAATTTCTTCTTCTTTTTGCTTAGAATTTTGCTTCCTTTTAGTATAAATACAGGAATTTGAGAGCTTGTTTGGCAGTAACTATGCTGTTGGCTTATGTACTTTCCTTTAGAAAGCATGCAGATGCTAAGTAAACTGCACAGGCCCAGAGATGTATATCCATGTGTCTTTAAAAAATAGACATCTGTTCTTTCTGATCTTCTATGTTCGCTGCTGCAGAGAATTCCAACTCAAGCAGATGAGTTAGAATCATTATTCTGAACCTCGTGGTTTTTAATGAATGGCTCCAACTCTTTGTTCTAATAGACATAATCTGTATAAATTCATTGGAATGGAACAATGCTGCAAGAGAAAGAAGGTTTTGAAGAATCCACTGGCAAGAGTCCATTTGCTGGTCAGTGATAAGTAACAGGTCACATGGTTTGTCCATAGCCTGGAGGATGATGTCACAGAAGCTGAAGGATTTGCAGAAGAGTCTGACCCTGTATTAACCTCATCATTTGCTTGGATAAACTTCAGCCTGGCGTTGCTTTCTTTACTTTGTATATTTCAAATTAGTTCTTCTAGGGGTGATGTAACCCAGAGAAACACAACTACAGGAGTTGTTCAGATGTACATTATTTCCAAAACACAAACAAATCCCCAAGTTTCCAAAAGTAGGGTTTTCCAGTGCTTCTAAATATAAAAGCACAGCCTCAACATTCCTTGGAGAATTTTCTGGAAGTATAAGGAATTGTTAAACTGTAAGGAAGGGAAGAATTAGAGGGTACAATGTCTATAAAGGAGATGACTGAGTATGTAACTACGAAAGAATTCTTCTAAGGCGAGAGACATCGTCTGTCATAAATTTACCATCTAAGACTTTCTTGAACTTTTTCAAATTTGCAAAATTTACATCATATTGGTTTCACTGATACCAGATAATAAAGCCTCATAAACCTGTGTCTGTGAACCCTCTGTTACATGGTGTATCTACAGCTATGCCCAATCAAGCACTTATTAAATGCTTTTAATTGACACACCTTTAAAAGTTGGGGTAAAAATACCTTTTAGAAAGCTCAAGTAAGTGTTTTCTTAGCTTAGAAAATAGCCTGAAACTGGCCCTGTCTGCTACCTTGTACAAGAAACTCAACCCAATTTTCCATACATTAATGCAAAATACAGTTTAAAACACAGTTGCCACTGGCAGAAGAAAGCAAAGCAATTGCCTGCATAACCCAATTTCACTTTAGCCTTTGCTGAAGTTGGCCCCAGTTCAGTGTGTCTACACTCATGCCACACGCCTGCAGCCTGGGCTCCTACACCTCCCTAAGTTCCCAGGCAGCCCTGGGCTGGAGGCACAGAGAACACCCAGTTTCCCATTAAGCCTCCCCTGCCCTACCCGAAGGCCAGGCAGAGTCTTCCCCTGCTTGTCACCTGATTGGGAACCTTTGGAGGGAGCTCATCTTTGCATCTCCCCATCACGGGGAGCAGTGGTTTCGGTACCCACAGGACTTAGCCTTTAGTTTGCAACTGTCCTTCAGAGGAGGAGGATACAGAGGCTGGTTTTGAGATTATTTGGAGCTGGTGATCAGTGAGGTCTCTTTAAGCTGATTGAGCCAACTGTGCTGACTTAGTCAGTTAACGTAGATAAATACCACTCTGAGTTTTCCTTTTTCATTTAAGAAAAATAGTGTCGGAGTACAGGATGGACTCCCCAGTGAGAGAGCTGACACCACGTAAACGATTCATTAGCAGATGCTTTAGCTGAACCTCAGCTGTTTTCACCAGTGACGTCGATGTGACGGAGATATTTGTTCAGGTGATGGGACTTGAGTGGGCCCTGGGCCAGACCTCCATCCCCAGGGACCACTCTTCTAGCACTGAAAGGCAATAGTCTTCACACTGGCTGAATCCTGTATTTTCTCAATCCTCCAAATCCGACCAACTTCTCTAAATTGTACTGCAAGATTTTGGCAGCCAGAGCTCCCACTCCTTGCCGCCATCCCACCGCCACCCCTGGAGGTGCTGAAGGCTGAGTACAAGCCATCTGGGTGGAAACCTGTATTTGAAGGTCTGCACCACGGGTAAGTCTCCCTGCCTTTCTCTGCTGTGGTTGATCCCCCTGCTGAGGTGGGTTTGTTCATGAGTGTGCAGAGGTCTTGAATTAGAGCAGCTCATCTCCAGGTGGCCAATGCCACATGCATTTGCAATGGATTTTGCCAACTAACTCACTGGATTATCTATCCCTGGTTAGGTATCTCAGAGGTCCAGAGATTTTTGAGGTTTCAAACTTCCCATTTTTTAAGGTTTCCAGTATTTTAAAAAATGAAGAAACACCTACAAATGGGTCTTTAAAAACACCTTATGATATGTTTTAAATGTTCAGTCTACTTGGTTTATTTCTGGAATTGTATGCTAGCCCTAGCTAGAAATGACAACACAGACAAAATCGGAGCTCTCCTGATGTGAAGATTGGACCAAACAGCTTCTCTAGCCTCAGCAGCTCCCTGCCAGCTCCTGAGCCTGCCTGTCCTCTGTGGACTCTGGCCTGTGGTCAAACCTGTTAGGGAATGGCTGGGTGTGGTGGCTCACACCTGTAATCCCAGCACTTTGGGAGGCCAAGGCAGTAAGATCACGAGGTCAGGAGATCGAGACCATCCTGGCTAACACGGTGAAACCCTGTCTTTACTAAAAATACAAAAAATTAGCTGGGCATGGTGGCATGTGCCTGTAGCCCCAGCTACTCAGGAGGCTGAGGCAGGAGAATGGCTTGAACCCAGGAGGTGGAGGTTGCAGTGAGTCAAGATCGTGCCACTGCACTCCAGCCTGGGCAACACAGCAAGATTCCATCTCAAAAAACAACAAAAACCCCTCAAAACCTGTGTCACCCAACTGAGAGGTACATGGAGAAGATCAAAGAGGCCTCTTAGCCAGTAGTCGGGGTTTGACTGGTAGGGGTAAATGACTTTCCTGGTAAGTTTTAAACCCAGTGGTGACAGCATCTTCCTCTTTATTTTGTTTTTGGAACTCCTGTCTGCTAGGGTAGCAGGGATGTCAGTGGCAATTCCATACCAAGTATTTGGTTTTTAATCCATAGCCTTTACCCACCACCCCATGTCTCTCAAGACTCCAGGGGAAGGGAAACATCTTTTCTTTGGGGATGACTCTTCATTAGAGCAAAGAATCCACCTCTTTGGTGGTTCTGAAATGTCATGATAGAGAGTGGTTCCAGGAGGGAATGAACAAATGTGTGTGGCAGAGGTGATGGAGCTCAACACACACTCCATCAACTGCCCCCCATACCCAGCCACTCTGTGGTTAAGCAGATCATGTGACTAGCTCTGACCAATGGGCAGCAAGTGGAAATGGCATACGTCATTTCAGGGCTAAGGCATAGAAGAGTTGGTGTGTGACCCTTAATAGCTGTCTATTCTCTTCCTGTGGGGTCTGGAGATGCTTGACATGATAGGGCCTGATTTCTATAAAGCAAAACTCCTCTCCCTGCCATACCTCTGAAGATACAGCAGAGTGAGAAACAAACTTGTGCATGTCAAGCCATCTAGATTTCAGAGACCATTTGTTACCACTGCATAGCCTAACCTATCCTGATTGATACAACATGTATTTCAAGTATATCTTATTTAAACAATTACATTTGAAAGTATTTTAAACATTCTGATGTACGCATTGTATTGCATACATGTAAAATATAAGATTAGAAAGTTTTGATAGATAAAATTCTTTGGTGCAGAAAACAAGACACAGATTCGCATTTCTTTTTGTTTTTATGGTCTTTTAGATTTTGCATGTATTAAACACAAGATGCTAAGATTGTTACCCAGTGTGGGCAGTGGATTTAGAAGTGTGTAAATCAAATGTTCTTGGCAGTGAGTGAATGAAGCCTGAGACAGTCTATGGTCTCAGGAAACTCAGAAGAGTGGGGGAAAGGCCTGGAATAGGAATCAGGGGATGTATGGGCCACAGGATATTCAGGATCACTCTCTCTCTCTCTTTTTTTTTTTTTTTTTTTTTTTTTTTTTTGCGATGGAGTCTCGCTCTGCCACCAGGCTGGAGTGCAGTGGCTCAGTCTCAGCTCACTGCAACCTCCGACTCCCAGGTTCAAACAATTCTCCTGCCTCAGCCTCCTGAGTAGCTGTGATTACAGGTACACGCCACCATGCCCAGCTAATTTTTGTATTTTTAGTAGAGACGGGGTTTCACCATGTTGGCCAGGATGGTCTCCATCTCCTGACCTCATGACAGGATCACACTCTTAAAGGAGGCTTAATTCTTTCTCCAGGATCCTTCCTTATTCAATCCCACACTAGTCTATCCCCTTCTGAACTGCTATAGCAGCGGTTGTCTTTGCTTCACGTTAATTATAGTCTGTCTTATATCTGTCCATTTATTCTAGAAATATTTGCTGAGCCCCTAGGATGGAATTCCATGCTGGATTCTGGGAACACAGAGACCAGAGCCAGCCCTGAAAGACCTCACAATCTAAGAAAAAGGTCACTTATAGTCTACTCAGAGTTTCCAAGTTGTTAGTTTTGCCCTTTATCACTTCCTCCTTAGAGGGAAGGAATTTTGTCTTTGGGTTCCCATTTATCATCCTCATGCAAGGTTACTGCTGGCAATGCGGAGGCTGCTTCAGAGATGGCTGATGCCGTGTGTGTTAGGCACACTGATCAGCCAGTGTGTCTGTCTTCATCTTTATTAAAATCTATTCCCAAAGTAAAATGGTTCTCCTGGTTTTAGATCCATTCTCCATACTCAATCACTACAGCCTGCTTTGGGTTGCTTCATGTTATACGCTTCTGGCAAAGTCGTCATCATTTTCCATCTGTACCACTTGGAGACAGCCAGGTTTTGCACTGGAGAGTGAGCAGCCGTAGAAGCGTTGCTCATGGTGGTGAAAGTAAAGGCTGTGAGACGGCAAAGCACCTGGCAGAAATCTGACTTGCTCATGAACATACTCTCTTAAAGTGCTATTAACATGAAGCAGGCATTTCGTGGGAAGGCCATTGCAAGCATCTCCCTTTTGCCCATCACTGACACTCAACTTGAAGCATACTCCTTCCATATGCAAGTCAAAGCAAGACTTTTCCAAGTGTCAGCACCACAAGCTTAAGCTAGTTCTTGGCAGTGATCTGGGTTTCCTTTTGCCCCTGGCAGAGTATTAGCAACCAAAGCACAGCTAAGGTGCAGAGCTGCACCAATGGACTGGGTGTGAGAGATCACCTTGGTCTCAGCCTGCCCAATCCCCTGAAACACACCTGCCCCTGGTTTCCAGGGCCTCAGGGTATGCAGTCAGAAATGACACAATTATAGCCTCTTTTTTTTTTTTTTTTGGCTTCTTTTTTTTTTTTTTTTTGCCTCGTCTTTTTTTTTTTTTTTTTTTTGCTGCTTCTTTTTTTTTTGTAGGGCAAAGGGCCAGCTTGTTCCCTCTGCAACTAGATGAACTGAACTGGCAGCAGGCAGACAACCAGCGTTTCTCAGGAAGCTGTACCAACAAGATGCAAAAGGGAGAGGCGGAGCAGAGGAGGGCAGTTCATGAGCTGATTGTGCTAAGCCCTGTCAAATAATCCTTTAGAAACCCGATGGTAATCAATGCCACCCAAGGGCACCACATGTGCCAATAAAAACCTCTTGCATTTTGGCCAAATGTGGCTTGAGATTAGCATTGGGTGAGAATATCTGTTGTTTGCAGGCACTCCAGACTGCTGAATTCCAAAGTGACTCTTTTGATATTGATAAATAATGTGGCACACGATTCCTCCCCCATCCCAATAGAAATTGTGCAAATCCTTAATTATGAGGGCACTTTCTCAAGGGCACATTAGAATATCATGCTAAATTGAGTTGTTATCTTCGCCTTTGCCAGGGCTTTCATAAAACCTCACAGCAAGCTGCCCTTAGAAGTTTTCTCTTTTGTTTGCAAATCATCGGTTCAATTTGGACTAAGCTTTCCAGGAATTAAAAAGAAAGAAAAAGTGCAGAAAAAATTACATAGAGTGAGCCTTCTAAAGTAGGTTTTGTTTTTTTCTTTTTTTCTTTTGGTGAACGGGTCACAAGATTGCAATTCTAAACAATCTCACAATTAATTCTTGAGCTATGCAGTCCAATTAGAACAAACGCTTCCTTTCTGATTTAATTAGAGATGAGGACACGCCTGTGAGCTTATTTGTATAAAATACGTGCTCATTAAACAAGGTTTGGATCAGGTTCAGCTTGTTAGAAATGCCATGAAAAGGGGGCTGTCTCTCACTGTCTCTGGCTTCTTTAACCCCTTTAATGCCGAGAATGAGCTTCACAGGTGTGGCGAATATAAAGAGTCTCTTTGCTGAAACCTGGTGAACTTGAAAGAGGTGGTTTGAGACCAGCCTGACCAACATGGCGAAACCTCATCTCTACTAAAAATACAAAATTAGCTGGGCGTGGTGGTGGGTGCCTGTAATCCCAGCTACTTGGGAGGCTCAGACAGAGAATCACTTGAACCCGGGAGTCAGAGGTTGCAGTGAGCCGAGATCGCGCCATTGCACTCCAGCCTGGGCGACAGAGTGAGATGTCATCTCAGAAAAAAAAAAAGAGGTGGTGTGTTTGTTGATCGGCCCATCTACTCATCTTCTGACATTTAGCGTCTTCTTTTCCCTTCCCCAGGCCACTGTAGGCAGAAAATCAAGTTGGGAGTCTGAGGAAAGCTACTCTAATCATAGAAAAATTCTTGTATTTGTGTTTCTCAAATCTCACTACTCAGAGTGGGAGCCGTGGACCAGTAGCAGTAGCAGCAGTGCCTGGGAGCTTGCTAGAAACACAGAATGTCACTCCCCACCCCAGACTAATGAGAATCTGCATTTTGACAAGATCCCTGGCTGATGCCTGTACAGATTTACAGTTTGAAGAGCACTGGTCTAAAGGCAACAAATCATGAAGATTTTATTTCAAAAATCCAAGGGCCCTTGGGACCCCAGAGAATGCCACTTCACTTGAATAAAACCAAATCTGGGTGCCCTCTCTACCATGGGGGAATTGCCGCTTTGACCCTCCTGAACTCTCTGCTTAAGACTCAGGTGTGTCCCTCTTGTCTCATCCTCCAGTGAGTCCCCATGACTGGAAGGGCCCGTGGGCAAGGACACAGGTCACGGGTCAACCTCTGCCCTCATGTTTGCCTCTCGTCTCTTGCTCATGGCCTTCAGCACAAAACTGAGCATTTGCTGTGCATCAGGCCCTGGGGTGGCTCTCTGGCTACAGAGAGAAAGGAGGATTCCTGCCCTGGAGGGGCTCCCACTCTATGGGCTGATGCTGGAGGGAGAGAGATGACAGTAGCTGGTGAGTGGGAGAAGTCTTGAGACTCTCAGGCCCCAGGTGCCATCACTGACAGGCTGCTCATGACAGCCAACATCAGAAAGGCCAAACATCCTGGGAGTAGGAATCTCTGTCTTCCTGGGGAAGGCTCCATCCATGCAGTATCTGTCACGTGCAAAGAGACAGCCTCCAAGACAAAGCGTGTGCACGTGGTATTGAACGTTAAAGAGAACGTAAGCTGCCGAGTGTGCTGTGTGCCATCTTGATGTATTATTCTCCTCCACAAGAGTCTGTCTTTTTTTTTTTTTTTTTCATTTATTTTCTCAGAAAGCAAAACTCGCATCCAGGAAAACAACAGCATCAGGAGAGTGACTCAGTGTTCTCTCATGTTGCTCAGTCCTCGCACTTTCTTCAAGCAGCCTGGTGGGGAGAAAATATTGACAAGTTTCTGTCTCACTGCTTGGTGCCTACAATAGCACTGGGCAGGCCATAGCAGATTTAAAATTTCTGTCCTTCCATCCCAGACTCAAACTAATGTCACTGTTAACTAGGGGACATTAAAGGAGCCCAGACCAGCAGGTAAATTGTCATCAGTGATCCTTGAGGCTGGTCCTGGTCTGACCTGGTGCCCTGCATACCATGATTGCCCTGGTGATGGGCTCAGCCCTGCCACCTTCACCACTCCGTCTTAATGATGGACAGTACCGCAGGCAGCTCCAAACAGCCTCAGCTGCTGCATCCCCAACCCTCAACTCCAGCCTGCATGGAGAACTGCCCTGGCTTCCCCATTCCTGCTCCATTAGACCTTTCACTGGTAAAACAGGAGACTGGAGAAAGACCTGGGGAGGGGAATGGGGAAAAAAGCCTCACTCCAAGTCAGTATGACTTCCTTAAGATGATGATGATCGCATTGTAAACCAGCTCATCAACATCTAACAGGGATGGGATGGTGAAAGGAGATTTGAGGGAGGAAGACTCAGCTGAGATGAGAATAAATCTGGAAACATCAAGAATAGGGAGCTGGGATCAGGTAATTACGTGGTCTGCTAGGAACCTTAAACATAATTTTGAAAAGTTCAGTTGGAGTTCTAGTCTAAACCTTTTAAAATAAGTTTACTATTTTTGAAAATCACTCAAGCAAAAAGTGTTCCTTGTTTTAAAATAAAATAAAAATTTAAGTGATTAAACATTACTCAACTATCACTCAACACTTTTGTATATTATATCCTACAATTTATGTATATAAAGACAAATAGAAATAGAGAATTATAGGTCTAGATACAGCATGAGATGGAATCATACTGCACATATTAGCTTGTATGTGCTATTTAGTTAATCCTATAATCATGAAAATCTTCTGTAATATGATTGTAAATGACTGCATAGTTTTACATTGGTATATACACTATAGTTTTTGCAGCTGACTTGCTGTTATTGGATATTTAGGCTGTTATTGGATATTAGGTTTCTGTTTCTCTACCTACATCTATCTATCTATCTATCTATCTATCTATCTATCATCTCTTATCTATTATCTATCTATCTATCTATCTATCTATCTATCTATCTATCTATCTATCTTTTTACTAGCCTAAAGAGTATTAAACTCTTTTCTTACAGTTAAATCTTTGTATACATCCTCAACTATTTCCTCAGAATAAACACATAAATATATAATTGCCTGGTTAGAAAGAATTTGCATTTTAGGAATTTTGAAGTATATTGCCAAGTCATCTTCCAGAAAGCTTGGACCAATTTGTACTCTTGCGAGAAATATCTTTCTCACTCTAACCAGTGGTTGTTGGGAGAAAAATTCCCACTGTGTTTTAAGGCAAACAATTGGATTTAACTTTTATCAAAGTTCCACCAAGAATCCTTCTTGAATTCTCTTTCAATCATGCATAACATAAAATCTGAGTCTCCAAGAGCCTGGGATCCAGAAGAAGGCATCTCAAAGACTGGCTCTCATTGCCTCCTATGTGCTTGAGGGAGTGAATTAGAAAGTGAGAACCCTGGGCACCGCAGCCAGAGAGGCTACTGCACTGGTGCCTGGATGAGGGACACCGTGCCAACTGACTGCTACTACCATCTCATTGCGGAGCCTGTGTGTGCTGCCACAGAGAGCGTCACAGCTACTGGGAAGCAAGAAAAAGTCCGCCATATGTAAAGGAATAAAATAAACAGGGAGGAGGATCGACCTGAGCAATCAGGGCTGTGGCTCCCCAGAATGGAAGAGACAAAAGGGTACTTTAGTTAAAAACAAACAAACAAACAAACAAAAAAACACCTCTCAAAGAGATGCATTCACAGAACCCCTAAAAGGAATTTTAAAACTAAAATACATGTTTGCAAGTAAAAATGTTTAATAGGAGAATTGTAAAGACAATAACCATGGCCAATGATTAAATATCTTGTAACAAAAAATGCAAATGAAGAAAAGTAAGAAAGGGAGGAAGGAAGGAGGGAAGGAAGGAAGGAAGGAAAAAAGAAAGCAATGAGGAAAACTGTAAGAGAGTTGGAGACTCAAGAAAATATTTTATGCAATAGTGAGGAATTTCAACAGAAAAAAAGAATAAAGAAGTAATAAAAAATTCATAAAAGAAAACATGAACTAAAGAAAACTTCCATTTTAAAATTGAAAGATCTTGGCAAGTGCCATGCATGATTAACAATAACATTAATGATGATGATGATGATAATAATAATAATAATAATAATAATAATAATAATAATATAGACCAGACCAGAGCTGGCCAATAGAACTTCCTGCAGTGGTGAAAATGTTCTGTGCAGTTCAGTATGGTAGCCACCAGCCACACGGGCTATTGATCACTTGAAATGACTGGTATGACGAAGAAACTGACTTTTAAATTTTATTTAGTTTTAATTTATTAACATTTACATTTAAATAGTCATATGTGGCTAGTCACTATCACATTGGACATCAGATCTAGACATTTCCTGGTGAAATTTCTTAAATATAAGCATTAAAGTAAAAGCTTATAAACTTATGGGCTTTCGTATTCAAGGGGGGATACATTCCAAGACCCCCAGTGGATGCCTGATACAGTGGATAGTATATTATGTTTTTTCTTATACATACACACGATAAAGTTTATTTTATAAATTAGTCATAGTAAGGCATCAACAAAAATAACAAACAATAAAATAGAACAATTATAACAACATGCCAGCATCACTACTCTTGCGCTTCGAGGCCCTTATTTAGTTAAGATACAGGTTACTTGAGCACAAGCACTATGATACCACAGCAGTTGATCTGATAACTGAGAGGGCTACTAAGCCACTAAAGGGTGGGTAACCATCCAGCGAGGATACACTGAATAATTCACATCCCAGCGGGACAGAGGAGGACTGCGTGAGATTTCATCACCATACTCAGAACAGTGCACAAAACTTACAAATTGTTAAGTATAATGGTGTAACAAAACTTACAAATTGTTAATTTCTGGAATTTCCTACTTAATATTTTTAGACCTCAGTTGACCGCAGTTGATGGCAGGTAACTGAAACCTCAGAAAGTGAAACCAAGGATAAACGAGGACTACTGTATAGAAAATCAGATTTGTATTGGACTTCTTATCTGAAACACTGAAGGTTAAAATAAATAGAAGAATTTACAAACTGTTAATAGAAAACACTGATTGGAGGCGGGTCATGGTGGCTCACACCTGTAATCGCAGCAGTTTGGGAGGCTGAGGCAGGCAGGTCACTTGAGCTCAGGAGTTCCAGGCCAGCCTGGGCAACATAGTGAAACCCCATCTCCACAAAAAAATATAAACATTAGCTGAGCATGGTGGCACTTGCCTGTGGTCCTGGCTACTCTGGAGGCGGAAGTGGAAGGGTTGCTTGAGCCTGGAAGGTCGAGGCTGCACTGAGCTGTGATCATGCCACTGCACTCCAACCTGGGCAAGAGAGTGAGACCCTGTCTCAAAAAAAGAAAAGAAGGAAAAATCTAGATAAAGAACAATACAGTAGAGCAAAAGGGGTTATAAGTAAAGGATTAATAAAAATAAAACTTGAAATTAATGTAATATAAAAGATAAAACAGAAAAATAAAATTAAAATTTAGTTTTTTAAAAGATAAAATAGATAAAATACTAGAATGGTAGGTAAAACAGAAAACAAAAATACAATATTAAGAATGAAAAATGAGGCATAACTATGGATACTAAATAAGAAAAAATGTTTATACTTTATGCAACTCTACAATAATACATTTGAAAAATATTAAAGTTGATGATTTTCTATCAAAAGATGAAGCAACAAAATTGGCTCAATGGTGTTAGAAAAAGAAACATAAAAATATTCTCAGTTCTGAGGATTTTCACAGCTAACATCCATCTTATATTCAAAGAATAGCTAATTCTTAGGTTTTAAAAAATTTTCTTGTCTATAGAAAGTTATAATTTCTTCAATTTATTTCGAATCTATTACAGTCTTAATATCAAAATTTGAGAAGGGTAGCACTGAAACAAAGACTATAGAACAATAAACCTACGAATAAAGTGACAGATTTTAAATAAGAAATTGGCAAATATAATCGAGCAAGACAGTAGAAGAATGACAATTACAGCATGGTCCAGTAGGGTGTATTAGTCTGTTTTCATGCTGCTGATAAAAATATATTCAAGACTGGGTAATTTATAAAGGAAAAGGGGTTTAATGGACTCACAGTTCCACATGGCTGGGGAGGCCTCACAGTCATGGTGGAAGGTGAAAGGCACGTCTTACATGGTGGCAGACAAAAGGAAAATGAAAGACAAAGAAAAGGGGTTTCCCCTTACATATAAAATATATATAGCCATCAGATCTAGAGAGACTTATTCACCTCACGAGAACAGTATGGGGAAATCACACCCAAGAATCAATGACCTCTCACTGGGTCCCTCCCACAACATGTGGGAATTATGGGAGCTACAATTCAAGATGAGATTTGAGTAGGGACATAGTCAAACCCTATCATAGGGTTTATAATTGAAAGAACAGTTCATCATTAGAAAATCCAGAAACATAATTCTTAATTTAATTAAAGGAGAAAAACAAAATAATTGTATCAGTAGATTCTAAAGAAGCACTTGATAACATTTTGAAGACGTTCTTCATCAAAACTCTGCCTCAGCTCAGAGAGAGGTAAACAGTAAAACAGAGACATCCTAAAGACTATGAGAAACACATTAAAATGTTTAACTGTTTTTATTAAATCAAAGATAAGAGTGGGTGCCCTATTATTTCACGTAGTTCGAAGGTTCTAGCAAGATACATTATAATTAAAGTTCCTCAAAATGATCTTCATTTTCAGATAATTAATGTATTCCTAGGAAATGTGAAAGATTATTTAAAAACCATTTAGAAGTGAGATTTTGATAAGGTATATGTAGTTGTGTTTGTATACATAAACTCAAGAGTTCTTTCCCCTGATATAGACAAAACTGGTTAGAAAAAGGAATAGAAAAAATATCCCATTTATAATAGACACAAAAACTATGAAATCATCAGGAATGAATTTAATAACAATGAAAACTGTAAAACTTTACTGAAAGACTTAAAACAAGGTAGAAACAAATGGAGAAATACATCACATTCCTGGAGGAGAGACTTAATATCTTAAGTCTCCTTTGTGCATGGATACACGAAAGACATTTCCCATCAGAATCCCTCCTCTTTTTCTGTGGGGCTTTAGGAATTGGACTTCTTGATTTGAAGTATTTATGAAAGTACAAATGTGTAAGAATTTCCAATAAAAACTTGAAAAGGAGGAATAAGAAGGGGGGGCAGGGAGGATTTTGCCCAGCCAGATTTGAAAACATACTATAAACCCGCTGGATTCAACATAGTGAAGCAATGAAATTAGGGTGGGTGAAAGCTAAACAAGCCCCCAGGCTCGTTGGAGGAGGTAGGTTGGAGGAAAGCAAATGACAGGAGAAAGACATTACAAAGGGCTTTTCATATTGGGGTGTATGAATATCTGTAGGGATCTGACAACTCCGTCTGCAAACCTAAAATGTGTTTTGTTTTAAATTATAATGGCAGAAAGAAAAAAAACCAACAATCTTACTCTGGGTCATCTGATCAACACCGATAGCTAAGGGCTGCCACAAAATTTCTCTGCCATTTTTGCATTTACAATTAAGATTCATTTGCAAGTTGCATTGGTGGTAAGTAGCACTGATTTAATAGCCCTGTGCTAGTAAGAACAGAGGTGGATTTAAAACATAGATGAAGTGTTTAACTTGAGTGCTAAATGCCAACACACACCAAACTGCTAAACCCTGGCCACCTTGATGGAGCAGAGAGTGACAGTGCAGCTGGATTTGAATGGGCCAGAGGAGACGCTGGCTTTAGCTGGATTTGAATGGGCCAGAGGAGACGCTGGCTTTATATTTATTACTGAGTCTACTGCAACAATCGCATAAAGAGGTTGTACTTTGAAAGGAGAAGTCAATCGAGTCTATGTAGCTCAAAGGCCTAACTGTCAAAGTGGGAGGACATTTTATGGCTCAGTGTGATAAGTACTGTAACTTAGTGATGGATTGTTTTTGGTAGTGTGCATTATGGTATATGTGGGGGTGTGGAATGGTGGCCCCCAAAAAGATCGGTCTAGGTCCAAATCCCTGGACCCTAAGGATACTACTTTATTTGGAAAAAGGGTCTTTGTAGATGTAATCAATTAAAGATGTTGAGATGAGATCTTCCTGGATTTCCTGGGTGGGTCCTGAGTCCCAAGACAACTGTCCTGATAAGAGATAGGCAGAGAGAGATTTGAGACATGCAGAGGAGTAGGTGATGTGAAGACAGAGGTAAAGATTAGAGTGATGCAGCCACAAGCCAAGGTATGCCTGGAGACAGAACCTGGAGGATGTTAGAAGTGGACTTTCCATCCCTGTAGGGAACATGGCCCTGCCAATGCCTTGATTTCAGAGTTCTGGCCTTCCAAACTGAGGTAGAATACATTTCTGTTGTTTCAAGCCAGCCAGTTTGAGGAAATTTGTTACAGCAGTCACACCAAAATAATATAGGAAGGTAACTTATATTTTTCTGGAATGGTTCAGGCAGGCTCTACTAGAATTGTGGCTCTTGTAAGCTGCACCTAAAGGGGAAGTAGAAAAGGGAAGGAAGTCTACTCTGGGCAGGGAAGATAGCATGAGCAAAGGCATAGAGGCCTGAGGGGTTGGATTCAGTGTGGCTGGGTGTATTTAACAGGTGAGGTTGGGGATAAGCTGGAGGGTGAAATATCATGTTTTCTGCTGACTCTTTAGCTGAAGAAACTAATTCACAAACAACTGAAGGATATTTCTAAGAGGACTGAGAAAATTCATGACAGAGATAGAAATCTGGTAAAATCTATCTTCAGTGTCATATTCACAAGGCAGGAAATTGCATCCCTGTAAAGCCTGAAGAAAAAGAGAACTGAGAACGGACTCCTCGTATTCAAAATGCAGCAGCTTGTTGGGTCTTGAGGGCTCCCCTCACAGCCAGTTTGCTCACATTCCTAGGCGGACGGCTTGCTCTGGTATCCAGGTAATCCCTGCCAGAATGGGGAGCCCCCAAGCTAGGTAGAAAACAAAATATTTTCATCATTTGACATGATAAAGCGTGTGGCTCTTGAGTAGAAGAACTGTCACAACCATGGGAGTGTTCTGTCCCATCTACCCACTCCATCCCCTGTGGGAAACACATCTCCCCCAACCAGCACATCGAAGGTGGCCTGGACAGTGACAGAAGCCACCTTCTTTGATTTCTGTATGTGGACATGACTTGCCACCGGCGTGGATTCCGCCTCCTGCTCAGCAGTGCTTGTGGCAGCTGAGAGTACCTTCTCCTTGATACCCTTAGAAATATCCAAGAGGGGTATTGCATACTGAGGCCAAAAATGGATGTGCGCACATGCCAGGATCACTTGCAGATGTAGGGTTGAAAACATTTGTTTCACAGGACTGACACTATAAATAGGATTCTCGATGTGGATCAGCAGGAAAGCAGCGGTTTCCATGGGTGGCCTTGTCTCTATGGCAGAGATATTTCCCAGAAGCTCGCACCAGTGGGGCTGGCTCTGGATCCAATGAAGCTGCCGCGTCATCACTGTGACATGGCTCACAACTGCTGGGGTGCCAAGCCCTTTCCCTCACTGCTCAAAGACACATCTAGAATCATCTCCAGAAACTTCTGTGACAGGCTGGGAGCCCTCATCCGTTGGCGGCGCACCATGAGTGTGACTGCGCAAATGTGTATAGTGTGTGAGTATGTGTGTGTATATGTGTGTGAGTGTGTGTGTATGTGGGTGTGTATATGTGTATGAGTGAGTGTGCGTCTGTGTATATGCGTGTCTGTGTGAGAGTGTATGACTGTAAATTAGTGTGTTTGTGTGTGTGAGTGCCTGAGTGTAGGTCTGTGTGTGTGTGACTGAGTGTGCAGGTACATCTGTGTATGCGAGTGTGTATATGTGTGTGAATGTGTCTGTGTGAGAGAATGTGTGTCTGTTTATATGGGTGTCTGTGTGAGAGAGTGTATGACTATAAATGAGTGTACTTGTGTGTGTGAGTGCCTGAGCGTATGTCTGTGTGTGTGTGACTGAGTGTGCAGGTACCTCTGTGTATGTGTGTGAGCATGTATGTTTGTGTGTGTGTCTGTGTGAGACAGTGTGTGACTGTGCAGAATGTGTTTGGTACATGAGTGTGTGTATGGGGGGGAGTATGTGAGTGTGAATACCTAAGTGTGTGGATGTGTCTGGGTCTGTGTGGGGAGAACATGGGTGTGAGAGTGTGTGACTGTGTGACTGCATACGTATGTGTGTTAGCGTGTGCATGAGTGTGTGTGAGTGTGTATGGATGTGTGCATGCTGCCCAGGCTGGAGTGCAGTGGCACGACCTGGGCTCACTGCAACCTCCATCTCCCAGGATTAAGCTATCCTTGTGCCTCAGTGGCTAAGACTACAGGGGTGCACCACCGCGTCCAGCTAATTGTGTTGTATTTTTAGTAGAGACTTGGTTTCACCACGTTGGCCAGACTGGTCTCGAACTCCTGACCTCAAGTGATCTGCCCACCTCTGCCTCCCGAAGTGCTGCAGTTACAGGCATGAGCCACCCCGCCCGGCCCGGAGTGGGAGTTCTGTCCACCTCAGGGTGGGAGGCTGTGGCGCAGCTGCGTCTCGCTTTCCCCCAAACTGAGGAAGAGGTTTCCTGCCTGCTCTTGGGCAGAACTGAAAACCTGAGGCTAGGAGAGTAAGGACACAAAGAAGTTGGAGAGAGAGTGGGGATTCACCTGGAGGGTGACAAGGCACACAATGGAAGCCTGTGGTGGGAGGGGACAGCAGCAGCAGCTGCAGGAGGAGGGGCAGGACTCACCTTGCCCATGCAGGCCTGCAGGAGGAAGCAGGGGAATGGGAAGGAGAGGGTCACAGCCGAAGGGATTCTTCAGTTCCAGCAGCCCATGAACTGGCAAGAGGAAACAAAAGGAGAACAACAATGCTTCTGTGGGACGAAAGGCTGGTGAAGCAGAGCAGTTGAAGGCTTGGTCTGGAAGCTGGTTATGATAAAACTTTCACATGGTTGGTAAGAAACCCTGGGCCTCACTTGCTGTGTTCCCCAAACGTTTCTTTCCCTTCCCAACTTGGAAATAAATGAAGGCACTGTGTGGGGTTGTCTGACATTCATTATCTCATAGTCAAGCCTCACAAATCTTAGGACCGTTTTACAAAAGGGAAGATTGAGGCTCACAGAGATGAAGTAACTTGCCGAGGGCATAGGATAGGGTCATAAGCCCAGGTCTCGGGGACGTGCCTGGGCAATGGCAGAAAGTCCCCCTTGCACTTTTCTTGGATCGTAATGTAGATATTCTTAATGGCAAAGGGCATCTCCCTCCTCTTGTGACACAAACACCAAATGCTTAATTTGTCTGGAAACTGTCGTAGACACTAAAATCCACTGTCCCATTTGTTCCTCATGATCCTGCAAGTTAGCTATCATTACCCCATTATCTGAAGCAAACTGAAGGGACTTCTCCAAGGACACACAGCTATGTCATGCTGGAGCCAGGATTCAAACCCAAACCCATTTTGCCCATGCTCTGATCTACTGCACTACCTTGCCTTCCTCGTGGGAGAAAGGGCTCCTCCCACTGACTCCCTGCCCCCCTTTTGGCTCTGCCCACGAAAGGAGGTGCATTGCACCCATGCAACTATGCTCATTGCTCATTACTCACGGCCTCTCAGGCCTCCCAGTGATTAAGCCCTTAGAACTTCCCTTCGGCCGCGGGTGACATCATTGCATAATTAAGGTGACTGTGATGCCCAACTGCGTGCACCAAACAAAGGTTCCTTGTTTTAATTTATCATCCCAGCTCTCCTTGTGCAAGACTGAGCTCCAACTGGTAATTAAGGGAGACGGTTTAACCTGGCTGAATGAGAGCAGGGCTTGGGGCAAAGTGGCAGAAGGGTGACCCAATGTCAACTCTTAATTTGATATGGTAATGAGGATACCAATAAAAGATAATAAGGAGTAGGCTTACCCCAGAAAGAGGAGAGCTCAACACTAATCTGAAGCTTTCCTTTTATGTAATTTTCTTGCCAAGTAGCTAAAAAGATTTTTTTGTCTCCTTTTATTTCTCAGCTGACCCTTTGATGGAGCTACTACTGAGCAGTCACATGCCCTGAAGTTGGTCACTTTCTACCCAGAGCATCGTGTTAATGCACATAGATTCTGCAACACAGGCTACAAAGATTCAAAGACAGCTTTGCCATTTGCTAGCTTTGTGACCTCAAGCAAGTTACTGAAATTCCTGTCCCTCCGTTACTGCATCCATAAAAGGGCAGTTGCAATATAGTACCTGCCTCATCAGGGTGTTGTGGGGTTCAAAGTGAATTAATATATGTTCGGTCTCGAGGTCAGTGCCTGTTGCATAAGCACTTTGTGTCTGTTATTATTGCCTTCAAAACTCTCTTCACTATCTGTGTATGACTTTCTAGCGTCTTGCATAGATTAAGTGTTTAATAAATATCTCTTCATGACATTTTCTGTCTTCCTCTCTTCCCTCTCTTTGTCCTTCTCTCTCCACAAATGGAGACCTCATTTCTACCTTCATATATAAAGGGAAATATGGAGCAGACCCATTAGTTTGCAAGTACAATGAGTTAGGAAGGGACTCACCCCTCGTAGGGTGCAGAGGCCAGGTGAACAGAAACTTGGAGTATGGGAGCCAGATAGAGAGGTTGGTTGGGGCATGGGCTTGTATTTAAAAAGCAGCTAACAGATGAAGTTTTCACTGTCTCTAGGAACTGACCAAGCCTGGGAGGAACAGTCCCTCCAGGGCCAGCAAGACCTCAGAGGTCAAAACATCAAAATGCAGAAAATGAAAGACATGGTTTACATACTGTCTTGCTTTCTCCCCTTCTGAGAACTGTCAGTTGCCTTAATATAACTTACATTCAGGAGACTCTCAAGGGATGCTAAATTGTACAGCAAAGTTTGTTTTCTTTATTGAGCTGAGCTCCCTTGAATCCCCATAGCTACCTGGCCAGGATGGGGACTCAGACCTCACCAGGGTCTGCCAGCTGGGGCCAGAGCGGTGCCCTTGGGTGTCTCCTCGGAGGGGCATCCTTCACCTGCATCTACCTGTCTAAGTAACACCTCTCCTTTGGGGTGAACTGTAACCTGCCTCATCACTACCTTTCCCAGCTTCCCAACACTTTCCCAGTTACTTCCTTGTTTCCTTTCCTGAATTTCCAGACTATTTTTTCTATTCTTCTTCTTATTTTTATTCCAATAGTTTTTGGAGTACAGGTGATTTTTGTTACATGGATGAGTCCTTTAGTAGAGAATTCTGATATTTTAGTGCACCAGTCACCCGAGCAGTGTACATGGCAGGCATATGCCATCTTTTATCCCTCACCCCCCTCCCAACCTCCCACCTGTGAGTCCCCAAAGTCCATTATATCACTCTATGTTTTTGCATCCCCATAGCTTAGATTCCACTTATATTTGAGAACATACGGTCTTCTATTTCTGAGTGACTTCACGTAGAATAATGGTCTCCAGCTCCATCCAAGTTTCACAAAATACGTTATTTCGTTCCTTTTTTATGGCTGAGTAGTATTCCATAATAACCACTCTGTCAATGGGCACTTAGGTTGGTTCCATATCCTTGTAATGGCAAACTGTGCTCCTATAAATATATGTGTGCATGTCTTTTTCATATAATGACTTCCTTTCCTCTGGGTAGATACCTAGTAGTGAGATTTCTGGATCAAATGACAGTTCTACTTTTAGTTCTTTAAGGAATCTCCACACTGTTTTCCATAATGGTTATACTAGCTTACATTCCCACCAGCAGTGTAGAAGTGTTCCCTGATCACTGCATCCATGCCAACATCTACTGTTTTTTGATTTTTTGATTATGGCCATCCTTGCAGGAGTAAGGTGGTATTACATTGTGGTTTTGATTTGCATTTCCCTGATGATTAGTGATGTTGAGCATTATTTTCATATGTTTGTTGGCTGTTTGTATATGTTCTTTTTAGAAATGTTTATTCATGTTCTTTGACTATTTTTGATGGATTATTTCCTTTTTTCCTTGCAGATTTGTTTGAGTTCCTTGTAGATTCTGGATACCAGTCCTTTGTCGGATGCATAGTTTGCAAATATTTTCTCCCACTCTGTGGATTTTCTGTTTACTTTGCTGATTATTTCTTTTGTGGTGCAGAAGCTTTTTAGTGTAATTAGGTCCAATTTATTATTATTATTATTATTATTTGCATTTGTTTTTGGGGTCTTATTCATGAATTCTTTGCCTAAGCCAATGTGCAGAAGAGTTTTCCCAATGTTGTCTTCTAGAATTTTTATGGTTTCAGGTCTTAGATTTAAGTCTTTGATCCATCTTGAGTTTATTTTTGTATAAGATTGGTATTGGGGGGGACTTAGTTCCAAAAGATAGAGGAAGAGGAATTCCTCCCTAAATTGTTCTATGAAGCCAGTATCACCCTAACAACAAAACCAGGAAAGGATATAACAACAACAACAATAAACTATAGACCAGTATGCTTGATGAAAACAGATTCAAAAATCCTCAACAAAATACTATCTAACTGAAGCCAACAGCACATCAAGAAGATAATATATCATGATTAAGTGGGTTTTGTCCTAGGGATGCAGGGAGGGTTTAACATATGGAAGTTAATAAAAGTGTTACGTCACATAAAGAAAATTAAAAATAAAAGCCATATGATCATCTCAATAGAAATGCAGAAAATGCATTTGATGAAATCCAACATCCCTTTATGATAAAAACCCTCAACAAAACAGACATAGAAGGGACTTACCTCAAAGTAATAAAAGTCATGTATGACAAACTCACAGCCAACATCATACTGAATGGGAAAAAGTTGAAAACATTCCCCTTGAGAACTGGAACAAGACAAGGATGCCCACTTTCACCAATCTTATTCAAAATAGTACTGAAAGTCCTAGCCAGGGCAATTAGGCAAGCAAAATAGATAAAGGACATCCAAATTGGAAAAGAGGAAAACTGTTGCTGTTCACTCATGATGTGATCATATACCTAGGAAACCGTAAACACTCGTCCTAAAAGCTCCTAGATGTGATGAATGAATTCAGTAAAGTCTCAGGTTACAAAATCAATGTATACAAATCAGTAGCACTGCTATACCTCAACAATGACCAATCTGAGAATTAAACCAAAAACTGAATCCCTTTTACAACAGCTGCAAAAAAATAAAATACTTAGGAATATACTTACCCAAGGAGGTGAAAGATCTCTACAAGGAAAACTACAAAACACTGCTGAAATAAATCAGTGATGACACAAACAAATGGATACACATCCCATGCTCATGGATGGGAAGAATCAATAATATGAAAACGACCATACTGGCCAAAGCAATCTACAGATTCAATGCAATTCCCATCAAAATTCCATCATGATTTTTCACAGAACTAGAAAAAACAGTCCTAAAATTAATAGTGAACCAAAAAAGAACCTACCTAGCCAAAACAATAATAAACAAAAAGAACAAATCTGGAGACATCATATTACCTGACTTCAAATCACACCCACAAGACTACAGTTATGAAAACAATATGATACTGCTGTAATAATAGGCACTTAGACCAATGGAACAAGATAGAGAACCCAGAAACACAGGTAAATACTTAGAGCCAACTGATTTTCAACACAGCATACAAAAACAGAAATTGGGGAAAGGACACTCTATTCCGTAAATGGTGCTGGGAAAACTGGTAAGCCACATGTAGTAGAATGGAACTAGGTCCCCATCTATTCTTCTTTTACGGGAATTTTCACTTTCTGTCATTTGATATATGTTGTGTATCTGCCTTTATCACCTTTAAAAAACATGCGAGTACCCTGAGGACGGGGACTCAGCAGCTGCACCTCACTCATTCTAGTGTTACTCTTTCCTTCTCTATATTCCTAGCATTCAGCATGATGCTTGGTGCATGAGCATTTGATGAGCATTTATTGAGTAACAGAAACTTAATATTTTATGTTAGGTCCCCCAGAAGCTGACACTCAAGCAAGGATTCAGAGCAAGTTGTTTGTTTAAACAGTGATCCTAGGAAGCACTGGTAGAAGGGTGGAGAAGGAGAAATGGAAGTTGTGGGGGCACTGTTTAGTGCGTGCTAATGACCTGTTTACCACTGATGGCAACTTGGGCTCTATTGTGCAGGTACTCTGTAGGACACAGCTCAAGTTGTCTCATCTGGGTTATTTGTCCATATGCCATTGGAGGTGGGCTGCCCCTGGGCCAGTGAACTCCATGACACATGAGCAGAACAATGGCCAGAGCAGACCCTCCACAGGGTCCCAGATGGCTATGGCAAGAAATCAAGCCATTGACCTTGAGTGCCAGTGTGTTATGGATGGGTACCTTGCCATCTGCTATACTTAAGTTGTAAAATCAAGGTTAAATAGCCACAGGTTCTAAAATCGAGGTACCTGCAACTATCAGCCAAGAGGCAGAGAAAAAACAAGAACAGATTTAAAGTCATTTATCCATTTTATTGTTATTGTCTTGAGTTTCTCGTGGGAAGGGGTCAGCTGACATTGAGAGTAGGTGGTTGACATCCTCGTGGACCCCTGCATTTTCCCACCCTATGCCTGACTCCACAGCTGGGAACATCTGGGCTGCATCCCAAGGTAAGCTGTCCAGAAAGGTGTGGGATGACCAAGATGTGCCTTGGTTGAGGTGGACTGGGGGACGTTCCAGCTGCCGTGACTTCAACTACCCCTGGATAGCCCTCCCCTTACTCCAAGCAGCAATATTTCTCCAAGGATGTTGCTTTCGTCTTTTTGCCTTCACTCAAAGAAAGGGCATGTTTCCCCTTTGCAGAACATGTTGATGACCATTTCCTCTTGGAAACATCTGTGCCTCTAGGCTCCAAGCTATTTCTGCCTTTCTTATTTTGCCCCAAGTTCTCGCACTGCACAGAGGTAGGGGCCTCTTGGAGCCTTGGACCACATCTTTCTGGTGAAGTGTAAAATGGGATAACTTCGAGTAAACTTAAAGCCAAAAGTAATCAAGGTAATCTGGGCCCTTGACCTAGTTCAGGAGACCTACATTAAGAAGGCAGAGCAGGATGCAGTGGGAATGGGGTGGAAAGTGGAGACTGTTGATGCCAAATGCTCCAGAGTCTGGCTTGAGTGAAGATGTCGTCACTTAGCTCAATGCACAAAAGCATCCCAGCAAAGTTCCATACTTTAGACATTCTTGAATTTGGCAATTTTTATTTTATATTTTTGGACACTCTTCTGGAATAATCTGTCAATTAACATATACCAGATTCGCTTTGTTTTTTTTCCTTTAGCAAAACCCTACAAAAATGTTTCCCAAACCCTTCAGTTCCCCAGAGTTTTCTAGTAATCACAAGCAGACCTCCCCATGTGTCGGCCAACTGCAGTGTTCCCTAACATTCCACCGGCACCGCAAGTTTGAGTACTCCTCTGGGACAAAGCCTTCCATCATGCTCTGGCCGGGATCCTGCACTGACAGAGCCAGGTACATCTGTAGAGTTGACAAGGGTATTTTTTAGAAACACAGCAAATTGATTCTGGATTATGTTTTAAGTACAGTAATGAGGTTAAAAGAAAGAAGAGCAGACAAAACAGGTACCACAGATTAGAAAAGAGAATGATGTCACAAGAATACTGGCTTATAAGCTCAGAAACCTGGGTCTTATCCCAAAATGCTAATAAATATCAATGCGACCTTCAAAAAATTCGTCAACATTGCTGGCTTCACTTTCCTCCTCAATTATCAAATGGGGCACTGGACCATATTCCAACTCTAAAATTGTTAAGAATACATAGATTTTCAAAATACATAATATAGATGTCTTCATACACTTTGGAGAAAAAAACAGTGCCTTATGTGATAAATATATGCTTAGTAGAGTGGAAATCAAGTAGCACATGGGAAGAAACTGCACAGGGAAGCTATCTCACTGTTCGGTGATCCCATCTCTCAAATTGAATAATTGTATAGTTTTATAAATGGTTTATATTAGCAATACCCTGAAATAGAAAATACTGTTTTTTTTGAATCACCACTTAAAGATTTTTCTTCTCATTCTTTCAGGGGTCAGAATAACAACTTCAATTTATTATGAACCTCTTGTTTGTCAGGCGTCACATTACAGTAATCACTAATTCACACACCAATCCAATGGAGTAGTGTCATTCTTATGCCCCTTCTTCTCATGAAGAAATTAAGCTTTGGAGAGGTTAAAGACCTTTCCCAAGTCACACAGCTGGTAAGTGTCAGGGCTGGGATCTGGAACCAGACATCTGACCATAGTGACGACTTCTGTCCTTTCATCACCAGCACCATCCTGGTGATACTGAGAGAAATACTCTGAAATTCACTTGACTTCTCTCCAATGTACTTAATGCTATGAAAAGGACTTTAAGAAAGGGTAAAGATTGAGAAGCTACCTTTGTCTTCAGAAGAATTCTAGGGGTACAGGCTGTGTGAATTATGGGTAAGGTCAGTGTAATATTCCCAACAAGATAGGATGCTCTAGCTTGTTGGAGTGCTTGTTCCCTCTCCTCATTATCTACTCCTGGTAGAGATAACACAGATAGCTCCTCTGAACAACAAAAGGGTCATCTTCTCAAGGTCTTTTACCTTAAGACTTAAGCTTCACCACATCACATTGATTTAACTCCTCTCTTTTGCATTTGGCTTGCCAAGATTCCAAGAACAAGTTTTACCGTGTCACCAGATTGGTACTTATGGAACTCAAGTTTTCATGGTTTCGTCTGAAGCTGGAAACAGAATTAAGCAATTCCAAAATGACCATCGGACACCAGATTCTATTCCCAGCCCCTCCTGGAGCCAGGGGAGAATGATGCAATTTGCCAAGTCTCAAATCCATCCCACATGGCCAGCCTGAAAATGCATCCTGACTCAGGCTTTTTCTTGCTTTAATTTGTTTATTTGTGATGGGGACTTGCTGCTTCTAGGAGGTTCCCATTTAAAAAAAAATCTCAGAAGACATCAAAAAGTTCTGACAAAACAACATCTTGATGATTTAAGTGTAAATATGTCAGAGACATATGGTTTCTATTATTCATGAAATAACACATGGGTTTAAAAATCAAGGGGAAAAGTGTTTGGTAAAACACATTGAGGACTTGGCTAAATGTTTTTTAAAGGCCAGTTCTGAAGCCTCAAGGGGGAAACACACTGAGGGGAACAAATCCAGGCTCCCAGCCCCTCCCTTGTTTGTCTCTTTTCTTGATCAGAGATGGCACATGTGTTGTCACCAGAGCACTGATGCATCTGCCACCACAATGACATTTATCCAGCAAACTGTGTTTTGATGGACAAGTCTAGGTCCTGATTGAATCCCTGTTGTTTGCTAACAATGGTAGTTTGAGGCAAGTTAATGGATCTGAAAAATGGAAAAATATAGCTCACAGAATTATTCTGAGCATTTGTGTTAATATATGTCAATTGCCTGGCACATAGTAGATACTTAACAGGAGGCAGCTTTTAATAATAATCATTGTTCACTTGAAAAGTGGTAATAGGAAGGGTGGGTAAGGGAACCTAGGACCAAAATTGTTTCTGGAGTATGAAGAATCCGTAGGATCACAGGAGATCCTCTAACACCCTCTCCACCCAAAGATGCAACCAGTGGGGGAAGAGGGATACTGTACTGGCTGTTGCTAAACGCAAACAAAAAACAAGAAAGAGCACAAATCTGGGAGGTCATAATAAACTCAGTCTCCGTTGATCAACTCACCAAGGTACTTGTTGTTCAAGGTACACTTTTAAATGGTTTTCCTAATTTAAGGATATTTATTCAAATCTGATAATATTTGGATTAAGTTTTTTAAGTCAATGAATTTTGACAGCTTTATTGAGTTATGATTGACTTTCCAAAAAATGACACATCTTTAAAGTGTGTAATTTGATAAGGTTTGACATACATATATACCTGTGAGACCATCACCACAGTTAACATACTAAATGTATGCATCACCCCAAAAGTTTTCTCATGCCTCTTTGTAATTCCCTTCACCCCACATCTCCGTACAACCACCAAAGTGCCTTCTGTCGCTATAGATTGGTTTGCATTTTCTAGAATTTTATATAAATGAAACGATATAATATTTACCTTTTTGTCTGATTTCTTTCACTCAACATTATACTTGAGATGTATCCTCTTTTATACGTAACATTGCTCATTTCTTTTCATTGCAAAGTAGTATTCCATTATATAGATATAGCACAACTTATCATTGTTGATGGCCATTGAGATTGTTTCCGGTTTTGTTTCTTTAGTATGAAAAACAAATCTTCTGTGAACATTTGAGTATAAATTCATATCTTTTCTTTTCTCATGGTAAGTACCTAGGAATGCAGTAGCTAGAAATTTTTTTAGGTGTATGTTTAACTTTTTAAGAAACTGCCAAACTGTTTTCTAAAGTGGTTGTAGCATTTTACATTCCCAGCTGCAGCACATTTGAGATCCAGTTGTTACTCGCCCTTGCCCACATTTGATGTGGCAGTCTTTTTAAGTTTAGACATTTCAATAGATGTATAGTGTCATCTCATTGTGGTTTTAATTTTCATTTCCGTAGTGACTAGTGGTGCTGGCAATCTTTTTATGTGCTTACTTATCATTTCTATGTCTTCTTTGGTGAAGTATAGGCTTAAATCTTTTGCTTATTTTGAGTTCTTTGTTTTCTTATTATTGTTTGCAGTGTTTTTATACTTTATGGATATAATTCCTTTATCAGATATATAATTTGCAAATATTTCCTCCTGGTCTGTGGCTTGTCTTTTTATTCTCTTAATAATATCTTTCAAGGAGCAGAAGTTGTAAATTTTGATGAAGTTCATTATATATTTTTTTATTTTATGTTTTGTGCTTTTAGTGTTGTAGCTAAGTAATCTTTGCCTAACTAGAAGTTGCAAAGATTTCTCCTACATTTCTTTCTAGAAGTTTTATGTCTTACCCTTAGGTGTATGTTCTATTTTGAGCTAACTTTTGTATATGGCGTAAAACTTGGTTCAAGGTTTATTTGTTTTGTTTCATTTTTGCATGTGGTTATCCAGTTGACTTAGCATAGTTTATTTAAAAGATTATCCTTTCTCCACTGAATTGCCTTTGTACCTATGTCAAAAATCAGTTAATCATATGTATATGTAGGTCTATTTCTGGACTCTTTTATTTCATGTTATATTTGTCTATGTTGACACCAATACCACATTTTCTTGATTACTATAGCTTTATAGTAAGCTTTATATTAAGCGCACTGCCTCATTTCATGTAGCTTTATAACTAGGACCTTCCCACATTGTGTTTCCTTTGCTCAACCTGAAGAATTGTCACATAAAGCATATAGCTTTCTATGAAGTGAGGCAGTGTGATTACTCCAACTTTATTCTTTTTCAAAATAATTTGGGTTGTTTGAGGTCCTTTGCATTTCCTTATTAATTTTAGACTCAGCTTGCCAATTTTCACAAAAGAACAGCCTGCTAGGTTATTGATTAAGATTACATTGACTCTCTAGATTAATTTGGGGAGAACAGACATTTTAAAAGTAGTGTGTCTTCTGACCCATGAACAAGGTGTACCTCTCCACTTATTTGAGTCTTCTTTAATTTCTCTCAGCAATTTATTTCAACTTATAGGTCTTTCACATCTTTTGTCAAATTTATCCCTAAGTATTTAATATTGTGATGTTATTATAAATTGCATTTATTTAAATTATAATTTCTGATTTCTCATTGTTGGTATTTAGCAGCACAATTGACTTTTATATATTGACTTTATTCTGTAATCTTGGTAAACTCATTTATTAATTTTAGTAGATTCCATAATGTTTTCTATATAAATGTTCACGTTTCCATGCATGAAGACGGTTTTACTTTTTCCTTTCTAATCTGGATGTCATTTAAAAGTTTTCTCGCTTTGTTGTACTGACTAAAATCTCCAATATGATGTTGAATAGAAGTAGCGAGAGTGAACGTCTTTGCCTTGTTCGTAGTTGTAGGGAGAAATAATTCAATTTTTCTCCACTAAGAATGATGTTAGCTATAGATTTTTTTGTAGATGTCCTTTGTCAGGCTAAGGCTATTCTTTTATATTCCTAGTTTTTGTGAATTTTTATCAGAATTTGGTGGTGAGTTTTGTCAAAACCATTGAGATGATTGTATGGTTTTTCTTTTGTAGTCTGTTAGTAGAGTGTTTTACGTTGATAGACTTTCTCATGTTAAACCGTTTTAGCATTCTTGCCATGATACAATATCCCTGTTGGGTTCAGTTTGCTAAAGTTTGCTAATAATATTTGCATCTGTATTTATGCGGGACATTAATCTATATACTTTTTTCTTATAACGTTTTTGTTTGGTTTTGGTATTAGTGTACTGCTTCCCTCATGGACTGAGTTGTAAAGTATTCCCTCCTCTTCAATTTTCTAGAAGAATTTGTGTTGAATTCATATTATTTATTTCTTGAATGCTTGGTAGAATTTGCTAGTGAAGCCATCTGGGCCTGGAATTTTATTTGTTTTAAGGTTTTAAGTTACAAATTTCTTAATACATATACAAATTCCTTAATACATATATTATAGGGCCTTCAGGTTATCTATTTATCTTAAATGAACTTTGGTAATTTGTGAGATTCAAGAAATGTTTCCATTTTATGTAAGTTCTAGAATTTATCCTCCTAAAGTTATTGATAATATTTCATTACTATCATTTTAATATATGTGTAATTTGTAATGATGTTGCCTCCCTCATTCATAATATTGGTAATTAGTATCTTTTCTCATTTTTGTCCTGATTGGGGTGGCTAGAGGTTTGTGGCTAGAGGTTTGTCAGTTTTAATAATCTTCTTAAAGAACCACAGAACCAACTCTTGATTTTATTGATTTTCTCAAGGTGAAAGGTCATGTCATTGATTTGAGACTTTCTTCTTTTCTAATAAAGGCATTTTGGTGCTATACATGTCCCTCTATGTACTGCTTTAGCTTCATTCTACAAATTTTTCCATATGTTATATTTTCATTTGATTTAGTTTAATATATTTTCTAAATATTTTTATTTCCCTTTTAATTTTGATAGTAGGACTAAGGAAGAGAGATTGGAAGACAGTGTTTCTTTTAATTAAGCCTCTACCACTATAAACATCCTCTGAAGTTCTCTAATGTCTTTTACCAAAAAGTTGATTGAATCTTTTCAGTCCCTCTGTTTTTTGGCATCACTGATCTTAATATTTCTGGTCAGATATAAATGTTATTTCAATATGAGGTACAGTTAATATGGTATATTGAATTAAATTAGATGGAATAAAAAGATGTGGAGAAGTTTACCAGGGAAAAATAACACTGAGGCCCAGGAATCCTTCATGGGGAAACAAAAAATATCTGCAATCAAAAGAACAAAGAAAAATAGACTGTTATTGAATAACATATACCAAAGAGTCTGCCAATGAACCTCAAATTGCTAGGAACTTCCCACACGTGTTTTCTTTGCCCAACCTGAAGAATTTCTGAGTTGATGATGTGCTCTTCATATAGGCCTTCTGTGACCTGCTTCATTTGCTCTTGTCATGTTGTGTTTGCCCTTGTATATTCAGTTTCAATTAAGAAAGGGAGAGAGGAGGCTGTATACTGCCAGCTTAGCCCTGTAAATATTTGCAGTGTTTATGACAGATGTTTTCCTGTTATGAAGGAATCTGACCTTCATTAAAAATCTGGAACTTTGAAAATGTAGTGGCAAAACATCACAAACAATAGCAGGGTTTGCTGGTGATTTTCATAAATTTTGAGATGCAGAGTCTTACTTGAAGAAACCAGTAATTATCACGACTATTAACTATTTGTTAGGAAAGTGGTCAGAGAGTAGAAAAGAACCACAGTTTCTCTTTTGTGGCTCTAATCATCATCCTACTCCAGCATTCTGCAAGACGGGCCATTTAATACTATCATTTCATAAACCAACGTTATGGCTTTCCTTATATCTAGTAAAGTAGTCTTCTTCCTGGTGTTTGGAATACAAATTATAAAGCACACGCAAATAACCCTAAATATCAAGCTTATGTGTTTCTCATAATTTTTACCATTAAAGTGATATAAATGTGTGACATATGAAAAACTGCATAAAAATACCATGAAAAAAACATAATACAAGTTTTAGGGTTTTCTGACTGACCACACCTTTTCCCTCAATGAATGGGTTAAGACAGTCTGAGTTTCCCTAGGTCCACTAACTTCTTTTAGGTTGAGGCTTATGGGCTTGGATTTACCCACTTGGCTGACATATTGCCTTCTTTAGGATTATTGGGATTTGGATTCACCATGACTTCTGTTTGCAAGGGAAAAAAAAGTATATATGACATTGTTGTTCCTCAGGATTGCCAGAACTGGAATGTGCAAATTGTAGAAACCGTATGCACATGGACACAACGTATGTTATTTGCATTGTAGACCCAGGAAAAGAAAACTAGAGTGCTGTGACCAAGGACCATCCAGAAAATTAACTCTGAGCAAGAAAAGTAAGTCACAGAAAGGCACATACAATATGAAACCATTTCTGTGTTTTAAAACTCTCAGAACAATACCATAATTAGTTTATGGAAACATACATATGTGGTTAAAACAAAAACAGAAACAAAAAAATGTACTCAGTTCTCAAGATTATGTCTTCTTCTGGGAAACTAGAGAAAGGAATAGAATTGGGTGGGCTAAAAAAGGTAATCCAACTTTATCTAAAGTTTCACTTCTTTAAAAAATTTGATGAAATATCAATATAAATTATAGTTATTTATTTTATATATTATTTATTTGTTTATACTTATATAGGTTGTGGGAACATAGATTATTTTCCATTCTCTATTTTGTCTGTCTTTTAAATATTTTATAATTAAAATTCTAAAAGGAAATTTATATTCCCTGACATGGAAAATTCTCCCTTGTTAATAGAAAAAGTGATTATAGAAAAATACATATTTTCTGTTACAATTTATGAAAAAGATGAATATAGAATTATATATTCATATATATTATAATTACATATATACAATTAAATTATATATGTTTATAATTACTTATATACAGTTATACATTATGCATACAGTTATATATAATAGATAATATATATTCAATTTACATATAAAATGTATAATTCTAAATATATAATTACATATATAAGTGACTACATAATTATGTATTACATAATATATAATATGTAATATATTATATAATTAAATATATTATAAATATATAAAAATATGTAATTAAATGTATACAATGAATACATATAATTATAAATACATACAAGAAGTTGACTATACACCAAGTTGTTTTTTGTAGTTATGGGCTGGCAAGAAAGTGGAATTGTGTGAGGGGTATGCGTAAAGGGGTAGCTTCACTTTTTTTGCTTCGTATACTTACTTAAGTTTATTAAATGCACATGATTCATCTCTTGCTTTACAAATAAAAAAATGAAAAGACGAACCTGTGTTCTTTCTATGAAAACAAAGAATAACAACACTAGCAATGTCTACATATTTCATAGTCTTCAGAGCTGTGTCTCTCTGCAGAATTGCACGAATTTCACTCAAACTCAGTTTTCTCTAGATCACAAAGACCTGTATTTCTCACTCCAAGACCCCAAATAAAGGCCATGGTAACCTTATCTTATTGGCTATTCCTCGGGGGAGGAGATAATTGATAATACTGAGAACCCAACCAGGATAAGCCAGCCAGAGCACAGGGGAAGAGTGGAAAAGACACTGGTTTAGGGTCAGTTAGTGTCCCCAAAGCCACCTGAAGGCACTGGGTCCCCACGACTGAACACAATGTTCTAACAGAATTTCAGAAGTTTGCAAAAGCCTCAGAGGTTATAGGACTATATCCTTGCTACACGGGATGCCCTTTGACTTCACTTCCTTCCCTAATTCTGAATCCTTTAGGTTGATTGTCTCAGCCATCTGCCTGGTAAGACCCCAACCCTCTCTTCCCTGTGCTCCTGGCCACCAGGGCAGAGGCGGCCAGAGGACATCAGCTTCAAAGCTGTGGGCCAGGTGGCCTCCCTGCAGGTGGATGGGGCCTCAGCACTGCCCCGTCTGCCCCTGTGTGACTCCTGTCATGGTGCTGTCTCCTGTCCTGGGTGATGATTTTAAACTTTCCCCTCAGCAGGTGCCCTCAACTACTTCACAGAGAAAAGACAAGACACTGGCCAATCACTCCTCTGTGTCCCAACAGCAAATTAAAAACCCATCTGCATTTGGGCCCACAGTGTCCTCTGTCTCTCTTTCTGCTGTGGCCTATCCCTCCACTTGTGCCTCCCAACCCCATCCCTATCCACCAATCTAAGAACATTTCTCTACCAGGTGTCTCTTCTCTTACCTGTATCTTTAATATCTTTCTCTCTACCCCCATCAGCATTTAAACACACTCAAATCTCTGACAAAAAGATCTACCTTCAGTCTCACTCACCTCCATCTGAACTTTCTCTGAATGTCTACCTGCGTGTTCCTCCATCTTGCTGCTGGCCCTACTCAGAAACCATGGGCTCTCTACCAAGCACCTCTTTTGCCCCCAGCTCTTCTCACCCCACCCTCTTCTTTCCCCTTAGTCTCTTCCAAGGAAGACTGTACCCTTGATCATTCTTTGTCATCTTTGAAGGTGCAGGGTGGGTCTCTGACTTTATTATTGTGGTTGATGGTGGCGTCTAGTTGCCATTCATCGGCCAACATTGAGAGCTGTGTGTGCTACCTCAGAAGCAAGCTGACCTGAAAAAAAAAGACTTAATTTTCTACTGGACACTAATAGTCTCACATTATAAAGGTAAAGCCTGAATTCTGCCTTTGAGCATGACTTTGACCATCCTTATTGTGAAATAATAATCCTGGCCTTATTCTAAGGCACACTGAGTTGCTCCTGAGCACATGCCAACTGATCCTCAAATATCAACCTTGACAGAAGGCTTCTCTGAGGTGACGAATAGCTCATCTAGCTCCCTGCATTATATCCCTCTTCTTAATCTGTACTGTAGTGTAATTAATTGTTTGCGAGTCTAGCTCCTCCATCAGCTAGTGAATAGTATCATTTCTTCACGGCCATTGTCTAGGCCTTGGGATGGTGGAGGACTTACTGAAAATTGCCCAGCAATTAGAGCTTGTCATTGGACAAATCTGAATTCAAATTCCACCCCATTTACTGTCTAGTTGTATAATTCTGGGCAAAGCACTAGCTTCCCTGAATCTCAGTTTTCTCATCTGTAAATTGAGAGAGCAATAAATCCCATTTTAAAGGCTGTCATATGGTGTTTAATCCATGTAAATGTCTGAAAAATAATAGCCATCATTAACTATTGTGTCTGTTATGACCAGTAGGCACACAACAGGATTAGGGCCAATGTGTAATGTTGTGATGCTGCCTTTAATTTCCCTTTGGGGGAAATAGGTGTTTCTTCAGAGGTTTCAGTTGAGGTACTGTATAATTGTCCCATAGTCTGAGATCCTGTCATACATCAACTTAATCTGTGTTATCTGATCATATATTGAATGAAACTTTAGCATAACCAACCTCTATGTCTTCCTCCTGCAAACGTCTCTTTGGAAGAAAGAATTTGTCATACCCAGCAATTCCATGACTATGTAACAGAAGACCTCAGTTCAGCTCCAGTGGGAGGCCAGGGGAGGGCTTTGGGGAAGTTGTGGGTTTAAAGCATCCTAAAATGAACAGAAATATCATCTGGAGAACAAATTTTCTCTCCTCCCACTGTTCTCTTGCCTTTCTTTTTCTTTTATTTGGTTTTTGATGTGTAAGAGAGAATAAAAAGAATAAAGGAGAAAGGTAGAAAAAGAAATGTAGAGTTTCTTTGAAGGTCCTCAGAAGCAAATCCCCTAATTTCTGGGTTGGAGTGGGATCGCTTTACCCTCATCAGTGGGCAGGCACATGGTGCTCTCTAGACAAGGATCTCCTCACACGGCCAGGGTGAGCATGTGGTCCAGGGTCAGGGGCTATCAAAAGAAAATGACCCTGTGTCACAGTGGCCTGTGGCCCTACAGCCGGGAGAAATTTGAGGAAAGTGGCTCTCACACTATTGAATTGTGCAGATTAAGAAGATTTTTTTAATGAAAAAAAAATGTAAGCACAATAGATGTCTGGAAAATTTGAGGGTTTTATGAAAGTTTAAAGCAATTACTATCTACTCTTGCTACTATTTTACAAAAGAAAAAACATTTTAACACCAAATATGAAGTAAGGATTTATATTGGAATATAGGAAATATAGGAAAGTCCTTTCCAGAAAACAAAAATTTTAATTTCAAACTTACAGATCTTTCTTCACCTATCTTTCGTCTAGCTATCTAGTTATTGCCTATCTACCTAAATGCTTATCTGTATGATCTTACAGCAGTTTTTTCCTCTTTTCTTTGTGGACCTTTCATTATGAATTAGCACCAGTCCTCAAAGCAGGATCCTAGAACCATGCTTTGGAGGTTACCTATTATAACAGCTTTAATCTACAGATGAATATTCTGTAACACAGAGATTAAGTGACAAGTCTCTTACGGTTTTACAGCTAATAGCAGCTCAGACCTACAGCCCATTCTCAAATTCTTATTCTTAAACCAAATGTTACTTCCTTCCTATGTCATTACAATCACCATCAAAAGACACAATCAGCATTCTGGTATCTGTTGCAATAGGGCATGAGGAATCCACAATCTCCCACTGAGAAATTCAGGAGAGCTGTTTCGTAACTCTCTTCTGTTACAGCTTTGATATAGTTTGGTTTTGTGTCTCCATCCAAACCTCATCTTGAATTGTAATCCCTGGGTGTTGAGGGAGGAACCTGGTGGGAGGTGATTCGATCATGGGTGTGGTTTCTCCCATGCTGTTCTCATGATAGTGAGTTCTCATGAGATCTGATGGTTTTATAAGGGGCTCTTTCCCCTTCACTTCTTTCTCACAATCTCTTGCCTGCTGCTAGATAAAACGTTCCTGCTTTCCCTTCTGCCGTGATTGTAAGTTTCCTGAGGCCTCCCCAGCCATGAGGAACTGTGAATCAATTAAATCTCTTTTCTTTATAAATTATCCAGTCTTGGGCAGTTCTTTATAGCAATGTGAGAATGAACTAACACAAACTTCAATCCTGTCTTGATTAATTTCATTGGTCTTCCTACCCAGAAGTCCCCTCTCAATGCTCTGTTGGTTAATGTTGCCACCACATTGCCAGTGCCCCGTCCTGGGACATGGGAATCCTGGGTTGCTTACTGCTCCTGTTTTCTCATCCTTCTGAGACACCAAGTCTTTTCAGTCCTAACTCTGAAAGGTCTCTTACATCTTGTTGCTCCTCTCTGGCCACACAGGTCTCATGGCGTCGTTGATCATTTCCTTTTCAGGACTGTTGTGGCAGTTTACTTATGGGTTCCTAGCCCCAGATTCTTTCTTTCTACTTACTCTTTAAAAGAAAACATCAACAATGATATAAACAAAAAAGTAATAATACCAGCAGCAAACTTTAATGATTTCTTACTTCTTCCAATAGCAAAATCTCTCCCTGCGTGCCACATCTGAGTGTCACCCAATTACTGGCCATTCCAGGTCATGTGCTTCTAGAAGTGCCTTTGATCATGTCACTCCCTTTGCCTGGAAAGCCTTTCCACTCCATCTCTGTTTTAAAAGCTGCCACTACCCCTTAAGATTCACCTCAAATACCACTTCCAATGCCACTTCATTTCCTTCTTCTCCAGCTGAGTTAGTTTCCGCTACATATCTGTAACACTTAAATCTACCTCCCCTGTGTCTCTATAACTCTTAATTTTTAGCATACCTTGAGTGGATATAATGGGATATCAGGGTGGGTCGTGTATTCCACCCCATACAAAATATTGGGAGCTTCTTAACAGTGATTTCTGAGGCCTTCTCCATTGCTGCCCTCTTCCCAACATCTAGTTCTGTGCCCAGATCCAAGTGAGACTTGGCTAAAATGTGTTGAATGAATGGAAGGTCTAACAGCAAAGCCTCACATTTTATCTCTTCCATCTACCCCTTCCACCCTTTTTAAGAAAGTGCAAAAACAGACTTGGGGTGATCTATAAGTTGGATTCAGTGCCTGGAAATGTAAGAATTGAGTAGGAACAGATTTGAAATGAGAAATTTGGTTGAGCATGTAACAAATTGTTCCCAGGCTAGAGCTTTTCTTCTGGTAGACAGAATACAAAACCCTCCATTTTACTTGAAACACAAATGAAGAAACTTTTTGTCCAATGAGGCCAAAATACTCACCCAGATTTATTACAGTTTGAAACACTCTGAGATAATCCACCTTAATCTTATAGCAGTCTGTGTTTGATAAAATGAAAATTAATAGCAACTGACCAACAAGATCTTGACATCAAAAGACATTTTTTTTCCAACAGATGTTAAAGAATACCAAAGAGTAAGACATTCTGATGCCGTATAACAGAGGTGATCACTTACACTGGTAGAGTGATTTTGCATGGTTTCAGGAGGCAAGGCAAGAGAGTGTGCCATAATATATGTAACCTACCCAGCTCATGCCTGCAACATAGTTGGCCTTCAATAAATATTATACTGATTTCTCTATAGAATTTAAGTTTAATTAAACAGCAACATGAGGCTTTTGATGGGAGAAGTATAGCTTGATATTAGAAGGATTAAAAGGCCCTTGTGGCATAGACTGCTACATACACACCAAAACCCATTTTTATATTTCTTGTGGGCACGCAACAAGACTATATTTGTTGGCCTCCCTTGCAGTTAGGTGTAGCCACCTTCTGGACCAAATTCTGGCCAAGTACTATGTAGGCAGAGAGGATGTGCTGCTTTCTAGGACTGACTCTAAAATCCTTTCTCGTAAGGTGGGATTCTCTGTTGTACTTCTCTTTCCCATTTATCGGCCAGGTATTAATGATCCAGCAGAGGAATTTGAGCTGTAGGGGACAGCAAAACCACAGGATGTGAAAAGCCTGGGTCCCTGAGTCTCTCCATGGAAGGCTGTCTGCTGAACTACTGGGAGAGTTAGAAACAAACTTCTATTTTGTTAAGCCAGAGTCTGGGGGATATTGGTTACAGCAGTCAGCTTACCTTGACTAATGCAGTCCTGCTTTGTAGCTTTTAAATCACTGCTATGACACTCTGCATTTATCAGGCCCTTACAGAGTATTTCTAATTTTGGTATTTGTTTTCCAAAAAGGCAAGAAGAAGCTGGAGAGGGATGATAGAAAAAGTAAACAGGTTGGAAGAAAAGGTTAAAAACTTGCAACTACAAAGATTTAAGTTACGGGAAAAAAAAGGGATTGAGGGCAACTTTATTATAGGAATCTCTTCCCATAAGAGAAATTCTGGCATATACGGACTCGCATCTGGGCATATTTTCTGAGTTTATGCCGGTGGTTTTCAATGCCAGACACACATTAGAATCACCTGGAAGCTTAAAACTATAGGATGCCCAGATCCTACCCCCAGACCAATTACATTGCAATCACAGATGGTTCTAAAAGTGCATGCACATTTGAGAATCATTGATTTATACGGGTTATGAACCATGTCTTTTTGTGACTTGAGTGTTCAGAGTCATAATATCCAACAGACATTTGCTTGGAGAATCAGACACACTAGAAAACTCCTGGGCAGCAGTAGATATTTGAAAGGGGATGCGTTTGGGAGCCACATGAACCTGGTTTGAAACACTGCACTGTTGCTAACTAGCTGACAGCCATGAGGAAGTTCCTTTATTGCTTTTGACTCTCTGTTTCATCACCTATACAATGGGGATTCTATAACCTGCAGTGTGTACAGCTGGAAACAGAATAGATACTCAGTGTTTATATACAAAGAATGCCAGATTTACAAGGGTTGCGTTAAGATATCCTGAAGAAATTCTGGACTCTAAGCAATAGTAAATTGTAATAAACTAAACTGTGTTCATTATTATTATTAGGTTGATGCAAAAGTAATTGCAGTTTCTGCCACTAAAAGTAATACAATTTTAGGATGTATAAATTATGATTGACATTATCTTTACTGAGTATGCTATCTTTATTGCTTTAGTTTAATAGATATAAAAATATTTATAAGGGTTACTGGTGACATTGCTCTGCAAACTGTGTTTTCTCAAAAGCTCCTGACTTCTTCAACTCTGAATTCTCCCCTCACATACATTACCTTCGGGGTAAGAAGCAAATACTGCACTTTCTTTTCATACGGGAGTAGTTTTACAGATGAAGACTGAGTCAGCTCTTTTTAAGTAGGTCTTTGAAAAATATGATAGCAGACGCTTCTGAGGATCCCAAACAGGGACGAGGTGCTGACCTGTGCTCATGCAGCTGACCAGCCAGCAGGGACTGGCCTCATTGGCGATGCTCTGTTCTGTGCTTTGTTTTATGTCTTTACACAATGGCAGCCACCGGTGTAAGTCAGTCTGTGATCTGTGCCAAAGGAGACGTGCAGAATATAGGGGCGACAGGATGTCAGAGAACAAAGTGATCATTTTGGTTTTAATGATTGGTGGGGGGGGTTTCCCAAAGAAAGGCTCCCAAGAAGCTAGCCTAAGGTTCAGATAGATGCAGGTGGGTTCAGGAGTTTGGAGAGATTCCTGGCTGGAAAAAGGAGTCTGAGGGAATGGCTCACGCATGTCTGGAGGAGAGCGATTGGATGGATGTGTCAGCAGTGGCGGGAGGGTTGATGTGGGGCGCAGTGGGAGAGAGGGTAGGTAAGGCAGCCGGCACCAGCTGGGGGAGGTCCTGACTTCCAGACTTCTCCCTTGCTACATTCCATACTGTCACAGCCCATGCTAGCCATTTTCCTGCTTTATTTTTCCTGGGTATCCTCATTTCACACTCCCATTCTGCCATCTCACTTTCACCATCGGCAATCAATCTAAAGTGTTTAAGATGTATTTTTTTATTTGTATGTGGTTTCTTAAAATAACTTTTTAAAAAATAATTTTTACACTTTTTAGAGACGGGGTCTCACTATGTTGCCCAGGCTCGTCTCAAACTCCTGGGCTGAAGGGACATGCACAGCTCAGCCTCCCAAATTGCTAGGATTACAGGCGTGAGTCACTGCACTCGGCCTGTATGTGTTTTGACAAAACGTGACTTCTTATTTTGTGGCAGGCGTTTTAGTTTGTAAACATGGCATTGGGTTATATGTCTTCTGCAGATTCATAGTTTTTTGCTCAGTGCTATCACCTCTGAGATTCATCCATGTTGCCACAGGCACGTCAAACACATTGCTTCCCAGTGCTGACTCATA
The DNA here is from genome assembly GCF_028885655.2 of Pongo abelii. Classification (NCBI taxonomy): domain Eukaryota; kingdom Metazoa; phylum Chordata; class Mammalia; order Primates; family Hominidae; genus Pongo; species Pongo abelii. The sequence continues at coordinate 77,289,399 of NC_071998.2, forward strand.
CTCCGTGCTGTGCATCTACCATGTTTCACCCACCCACTCTCCAGTGATGGATGCATGGCTCCGCTCTGCTTCCCCATCACAGCCTTCTTGTACCAGCCCTTACAGACCTGTGTGACAACATCTTTGGGATATATGTCCAGGAAATTGATGGCTGGCTCATGGCTACGCAGCTACCACCCCTGCCCAAAAGCTTTTTGTATAGTCTAGGATAGACCCTTGCTACTCAGAGTGTGGTCTCTGGTCCAGTAGCAGCAGCTGCACCCAGGAGCATGTCAGAAACAGAACCCACACTTCGATAGGATCCCTAAGTTGAGGTAGATACAGGTTTATTAAAAGTCTCTGTCTGCGTTTTTCAATATGGTAGCCACTAACCTATTAAATTTACATTAATTAAATTAATTAAAAATGCATTTTTCAGTCTTCCTAGCCACATACGGTTAGTGGCTGCTGTCCCGGACGATGCATATAGAGAACACTTTCTGCACTGTAGCAAGTTCTATTGGATGGTACTGGTTGTTACGAGTCTCCTGCCAGTTTTTTACATTGCAAACATTTTCTCCAGCTTTTCTTCCCTCTAAGCTGTGTCGAGACACCTGAGAAATGGGGTGTTAGGGGAGAAATTAATGACAGTGAGGTTTGGTCTTGATGTGGTAGGCACATGGGGTGGGACGGAAACACCACTAGGTGTGAGGGGCCCAGTGAGGACTGGTTTCCATATACAGTTAAAAGGCAATAAATAATTGAACTAAGGCAGCAATGCTGAAAAATAATATGTTGGCCTAGATAATACCTAAACAATACCTACATGTTGACCTCAACAATACCAAATTGCATGTTGGCCTAGACAATATCTAAACAATACCTGTATATGTTGACCTAAACAATACCAAAGCATTTTTATATACTTTATATCAATTTAATATCACTACAAAAGTACAGGCAGGGTAGACATTGTTTTCCTTATTTTTCACAGACCAACCAAAGATGCTGAGATGTCAAACAATTTTTTTAGGAATAGAGAAGAAGAGAAAAGTGAACTGTTCTACTTGCCTACTCAAACTTAAAGTAGGAAGATTTGAGGGGGACTAGAGGAAAAGCACTCCAGTGAAATCCTGGATGGATGCTTGAATGAAGCTGCAGCATCTTTACTTACAGATATGGCCGATGGAAGAGAAACAGTAGGGTGAACGGGGAACAACAGATTTTGAGCACTTGCTGTGAGCTTGGCCCTGTGCTAGGTACTTTCTTTCCACACAGCTCGTGGGGTCATGGTCTGTTCCCATCCCATGTATGAGACCTCTGAGGTTGTGACTGGTTCTAAATGTTCTGCCTTTTTCACTGAACAATTAAGTCTAGATGTTTTGAAGATCATCTGATGGTCCCAGGTCATCACTATAATTTTTTTCTGTGTCTATATCTACGTCTGAACATGCCCCACTCAGAAAGGAGTTCACTTGGAATGAGATAAAATACAGGAATCTAAGCCTTTGAAAGGGTCATCATCGGGCAAGGCCGTTACTTAGCACTTCTCTCAAAGCTGCCTGGGTGGAAGGCAGACTCCCCTTTCGGTTGCAGAAACAAGTGGCTTTGAAGGCAGCTGCGTGTGAATTACACAACTGGATAATTAGAACCATAGGGAAAACTTTGATTCTTTATTTGTGAAGTTCCTATAGGGCATGATATTATGCAAAACTTGCCTTAAAGATTGAATGCAAATCCACAGGGAGGATCCCTCTCTTTCTGCAAAAAAGAAAATGTGCAGAAATCAAGAACCATGTGAGGGTGAAATGGAAAACTTTTCAATGAAGAAGGAATCATTGCTGGGTGAGAGCACTTTGGGTAAGAATTTGCCAGAGAGAAGGAGAATGATTCGGGGGGCTAATGAGGGACACTAAAATGTAATTCTTGAAAAACAATCATTACTTAGGCAAGCCTTTAGTTTTGAACCCACTTCAGTCACTAGTTCACGGGCAGCAGGATGAGCCACATGCCTCAACAGAGTTCACGTTTCCTGAGAGTGGAGGGGAAAGCTGATCAATAGAACTTGTTGTTATTGCAATTCCTGCTTCCCATCCCTGTCACCATACACTTGTGCTGTGTAATTTTTATAACACAGTCTCATGAAAGGGATGAAAACACATTCATACTAAAGTATAAATGACTAATAAAATGTCTATCTCTTGGCATAGCTCATATTAGGAACAGAGATTAAAGCCTGAGCTGAATCCAATTCAGTACTGGACTAGAGAATTTACTATGCACCAGATTTAGCTAGGGTTTATGGAGGAATGCTAAGATATACAAATTGAGGTTCCCATTTCCTAGGATTCCACGGGGTGGTAATGGGTGACGGTAGTAGTAAGTATAAATTACTCCATCCAGATAGAACATGTAAAGTTGGAACGAAGTGCAGTGAGCGATCTAAGGGGCAAATTAATTCTAACTGGGAGGATGGCTACTTTGCAAGTTTAGCCAGGACAAAGTGCCCAGCTAGTTAGGTAAGGGATTGAAACAACTCCTAGGGGGATCCTGTGCCTGACTGTGGGGTCTGGGGTGAAACAGATAAACAGGTAAACAAGTCTGTCTGACTTTCTGGATCCCTTCTCATTGCCCGCAGAGTGTGAATACATTTTCTTAGAGATTTCTTTCCCTTCACTTAAGAGAATCGTTGAAGGATAGAGTCACAGTGAGTTGAGGGGTATGGGATGGGAAGAGGCTGAACTGTGGTGGCAAGTATGCCCTGGTTATGCTCAGATAGTAACAATTCTCTTGCTTCTGCCCAAGCGGAACAGGGGGTCGATGTACACCAGAGTCCAATTTTTAGGTGGCTGAGGAGCAAAGGACAGCCTCCAGCTTAGGCTGCACACCAGAATCACCAGGTGAGCTTCTTGATCTGCCAGTGGCCAAGCCCTGTCCCAGGTCAATGAAATCGAAAAGCTCTCCAGGTGACCCTAATATTCAGCAGTGCACAGTGGTCCTCAAAGTGTGGCCCTCCATCAACAGCATTGGCATCACCTGAAACTTGTTAGCAGTGTCAATGATCAGCCCCCCTCCAGACCTACTGACTCAGAAGACCCAGGCACGGGGGCCATGCACATGGGGGCCACCCTTACACAGGGGCTCTCATCAAGGGATGGAGACCATCAATCTGTGTTTTAACAAACCCTCCCAACCTCCAGAGGTTTCCTGCCTGCCAAAGTTGGTGAACCTCTGGTATGATGTAAAGACTTCACAGTGGGGATGCAGAAGACCTGAGTTCAAATCCCTGGCTCTGACTCCTTGGCAAGTCGATTAATATCTGTAAGCTCCCAGTAAAAAGGGCCTTCATTTATTAATCAAGCTTTCCTTGAGTGCCTGTCAGGTCATTGGTCTATGAAGATAAGTTTAACATAATTCCTGCCTTCAAGGATCACATACCTGCTTCTTGGAACCCATCTATATGGTTTTCAACTGTGGTGTTTAAAAAGTACACCTTTCCACTTGTGCCATGATGCAGAATTTTAGCTCTGATTGCTAATCGAAACAAGATTGGGCTGAAATGATCCAAGATACAATCGAGGGTCCCAGGGTCATCTTCTCTAGCCCTGTCTCAGGGTGACTCAGAGGTGAATCATAATTTGTGATGACTCACATTTACATGGCTCTGCAGAGAAAAGTAGAGCAGGTGAGCTTTATAGTTCCTGATTTACAGTCATTCCATGACTGAGGCAGACATGGAATGACCTGTCTTTTCACTACTCTAGAGCCATCTAGAGTCTCTACAGTTGTCTAGAATTATTTGTCCTTGGCTTTTCAAGGTTGAATTACACCTTTCTATCAAGGAGGAGCTAAGGGCTGCCCTGTAGGATGTGATCCTGGTCTTCATTTTTCTTCAGTTGTTATGTCTAGGAGCATGTCATGGGTTGAATTGTGTCTACTCCAGAAATATATGTTGAAGTCCTAACCCCTAGTTCCAGTGAGTGTGACCTCATTTAAAAATAGGGTCTTTGCAGATACAACTGGGTTCAGATGAGGTCATTGGGATGAGTCTTAACCTACAGTGACTGATGTCCTTAGAAGAAGAGAAAACTTGGACACAGAGACACACAGAGAGGGAAGGCCATATAGAGACACATGGGGTGAAGGCGGCCATGTGACAACAGAGGCGGAGAGTGAAGTTATGCTGCCAGGAGCCAAAGAAAGTCCAGGGCTGGAAGAGGCAAGGAAGGATACTCTCCTAGAGGCTTTGGAAGGAGCATGGTTTTGCTGGCACCTTGGTTTCAGACTTCTGGCCTCTAGAACTGTGATAAAAGGAATTTGTCTTGTTTTAAGCCACACAGTTTGTGTTATCTTGTTAAGGGAGCCCTAGGAAACCACCACAGGGTGCCTGTTAGCTATTGTTCAAAAGTCTTATGGTGGAACTCGGTTGGGAATACAACACACGGCTGGACAACATATTGAGGCCTTCCATAAACATCACTGACCTCTAGCAACTACTTTAGCTAATGCTGTTCTTTGAGTATTGGAAAACACTCTCATGACATAATCGTCAGAAGCACCTGTGCCCCACAAAATTTTCTTTATCCATGGCCTACATGAGAGATTCATCCCTTTGAGTTGAAGAAAGTTTATGCCTTAACTTCCTTTTCAAATAGAAAAGATGCCTGAAGGGGAAAGCTCATTTAAGAGTGAATATCTCATTCTTTGATTACTATTGGAAGAAAGTAGAGAAAGTGCCTCTGAAAAAAAAGGGGGTTCCCAGGAGCTTGAGGGGGGACCTGGAAGTCAAACTCTACCAGTTCAGGATTTGCTCCTCTTGTCCTGGGCTAATTTTGAAAATTTTAGTACAAATTTCAGCTATGTTTTGATAATCTAATTATTATAGAAATCCAAGAAATTGATAATGGATACTTGGCAAAATAGAGAAGGAAAGCAGCAGCTGTAGGTTATCATGATACTCTTAACTTTACCTTACTAGTATATTTCTTTCCCTTATGTATGTGTGAAAAATAATTGTTTTCTTCCCCATTCAAAAAGAGATCCAGAAGAAATACTTAATTGTTGGTGAGATTGTGTTTAGAGTTTAGAAATAGAACCCCGAAGTTCTTGAAGGTGGGGGAGCACAGACATTTCCTATGGAGTTGGCTTAGAATTGTATGTGTTAAGGTTCTTTCAAGGATCAAGAAAAATTTGCATAAAGATAAAAGCAACCAAGTTGGCAGAGATGAGAAGAAGCTTGCCTCTCAAAGGGATTCTGAGGCAGTTGAACCTAAAGAATTGCTCTTTCATCTCTTCCTGAAGGGAGTTCCTGACAGCAGACTCTTGACTTAAATCAAGTGTTTCCAAATATTTCCTGAGTCCTGCTTTTATTTATATTTTTAATCAGCAACTATAACTAGATATCACCCAAATTCAACTCTAGAAATAAATTCCGTGCAGTTGAGTTCAGATCTATTGACTTGCTCCATCAGAGAGACAGAGAGAGAGAGAAAAGTCAGGAGTTTTATATACATATATTTGGAATTGAGATCCTTTATGCAAAATAGCTCGTGATTAGGCCATTAGTCTCTACAGAGTTACTTTATTAATGCACATCAGTCAGTTTTCAGGAAGGTACGTTTCAGTTCAAAAGAAAAATTAAGAAATAGTACAGTATTAAGGCGGAGAAAAATAAAATCTAAGAAAAAAATTCAGCATGAAATTAAAGGAGAACCTGACTATGATCCCATTTCCCCATCTGAGCCCAGAAGATAAAAACTGTAATAATTTCATTCATCTACACCCACTTTAAATATTGGAGCAGATCAGCAGTTTCACTGATGTACAGCCAGACTTTGAAGTCTATCTGAGCTCTCTGGAATTCAACCAGCCACTTTCCAGACCATGTAATGTATTGCAGATCTTTCCACATTATGCATTCCAGATGGCCACAGTAATTCTTTGTGCATTTTCTCCTTTCTTATTTGGGTTACTGGGGTAATTTGGGAATAAAGAGTGTATGCTACAAAGTGAAAATTGACATACAGTTACTGCGTTGTGCTGCTCAGATGACAATGACGGATATTAAAGAAACTGAAAGAGTTAAATACATATATAGAGAGAGAGAGTGCAAGGGGGTGGGGAGACAGAATGAGGAGGGAGATTTCCCAAGGAGTTCTTTTTGCTGCTTGCTAAAGGAGGGAGCTGTGGCTGTGCTGGAAGCACTACGATGGCTTCATAACTGTTTTGTGGGAGTGCAGAGGAATTACCAGCTCTCCTCCCCCGCCTCAGCTCCCTAAGCCAACAGGCCATCACCTTGACCTTGAAGCCAGGTGATCATACAACAAAACCAGGGTACTTCTGAGTGTGAACGGGGTACTATTAAGAATTACACCTGGGCAATGGGCCTAAACCCCATTCACAAATCAGGGCATGTGTTTACCCCACCTCACAGAGTGGCTCTCCAGGAGGATGCTGAGCTGTTTAAATGCTAGTTGTATTTAATTCAGCACTTGCTCAGGGTGAAGAGGCTGCCAAGTGGCTGTTGACCCCCGTGTTTGTGGCGACTGGACTCTCCAGGTCCCCACACAAAGTCAGCACGTGCAGTTAATAGGCAAAAAGCGTTTGGTCACCAGACAGGCTGTTTCACCTCCGCGGCACTCACCCTCACTTGGGCCAGCTTGCCCTGTGCTGATTTATGTGGCATCCTAGGGCCCTGACCGAGTGTGCCTTTGGGTTGCTTCATTGTTTCTATTCAGACTGTGAGAGAGATCTGTGAATGAAGTGAAATAATGGTATGCAATCCTTTCTAGCCGAGGAGACAGTCCTTCTTAAAAAATCATTTTTAAGATTGCCTTTAAATATCTCTACTGCAAATGCAATGCGTGCTTTCATTGCCATTGTTTTTCTACATAAAGTCCCCCTTTGTCGTCCTGCTGTAGCAGGCATTCTCAAACTTTGCTATACATCAGAATCACCTGTAAACCTGCGAAAGTGGATGCCAGAGCCCCATCCCTGGAGAATCTGATTACATAGGTCTCACAAACATCTGGAAGAAGGGTCCAGCTGGAAGAATCTGCAGGAGGTAAAAATCCTATAGAAATCAAGCCCTCTGCAATTGTATTTCTCGTAAAATTCTTCTTCATGTCCATGAAAACACAGTCCTGGAAACCCAGCCAGCCTTCCAGATTCAATGTAGGGAATGACTCCTCTTCCAAAATCATCTGAAAGCGATGACTCTCATCTGGTGAAGAAAGATGGATTTTATTTTCTGAGACACCAAACAAACTATTGCAAGCATCTCGCTGTTTTTCCAAGCTGTTCTCATTTGCTGGCCCTGGTGGTGAGGGCTATGCACACAAGGGCAGTTTTCTTTGCGATGAGGCAGGAAGCTGAGGAGCGTGTTCTCCCAGGGGAGCTGCAGCTTGTGTTTCACGGATGTAAAGGGCTCCCAGATTTGGAGGCAACAACTGGAATTTCAGACTTGGAGCCAAACGCCCAAATATTTTAGGGCTGCGCAACAGGAAAAAAACATGCGTTATCTGTGTCTGTGTTTTTGTGCTCAAAGACATGGACAGATAAATCTCACAGAAAAACTTTATTTTTCTCAAACACTCAGGAAAATTGGCCCTTCGTTTATTTGCACAAAGACCGCTGTGTGATTCAGATGCACACCCAGTTCAGGAATACTCATTGCCATGTAAAATGTAGGCTGTTATGAATATTCTTTTTTCCCTGACTGTAACAATATTACATGTTTATTTTTAAACACTTGAAAAAAAAAACAGAAAAGAGTAACAAGAAAAGCAAACCACCTAAAACCATGCCTGTCAGAGATAACAAATGTGAATATTTTAGAGTATTGCCTGCTGAGTTTTGTATTTTCATAGTACATGTGTCATCGTATGGAAATTGTAATTAGTATGCTGTTTGATCAAGTTTTCACTTAGTGTGTTTTGAGACTTGCTCCATATTGTTAAATATTATTTACAGGATTTTAGCTTTTTATTTTCTGGCTGCACTAGAAAGACAGATTGAAAAAAAACTCTGTCTACTATCTAACCTGTAGTTTGTTTCCTTTTTAAAATATTTATATATTGCGGCTGCAATTAGTTGCCTTTAAATAAAAACTTCTGTTTAACATAACTGATGTATTGAAGGCCTTGTTGCATATTGCTGACTTGAAACCTGGGCATTTTAACTCCATCCATGCATGGCCATTGTTGAGGCCGGCCTCTGTGAGGTCAAGCACTTAGAGTAGGAAGTTTGTATTCTGTACATGGACTCCACAAAACCCCACGAAATTCCCCTGCAAAAGTTGAGAACTCGTTAATTTCTGCCAGCTTCTCAGAACATGGTTACTTTTGGAGATTTGCTATAATGGCAGGAGTTGTGAATTCCAGCATTCGAAGAATGGGGTTGGGATATTTCTTGGTCTCTTCATAGCTGTTGCCATCACTACCCGTGTTCCTTTTGGGGAGCAGCAGAGACAGCAGGTGCCTTGTTGGAATCAGAACCTGGATAGAAAAACTTTTTTTCCACTGGTCAGGACCTACTACTTATGCACACTCTCCTGGCTGGCACTACGGCGACATGAGCTGCTCCTTCAGCCACTCACCTGCTATTGAGCCCTTCGCACCTCCTGTTTTCCCACCAGGCTCTTTTCTCTGCCCTGACCACTCTCTTTTATCAGCTCCATCCCCTCCTATCCTCTGAACTTCTACTTGTTCTTCATGTCGCAGCTTAAGCAAGGTCAAAGCCAACTAAATGAAGGCAACTCAGGCCTTGATCTGTGAAGACCTCCCCATCCTCAGCAATACTGTGGATATTCAGATACTTTAAGGTTTTCCAAACTTAATGGGTAAAGTTGAAAGCAATATTTTATTAAAAGTTGCAAGCACTGTTATTTGGCAGGAGGTGGAGACTTAAATACTTCTCTTTTTTTCTTTTTGAGACAGAGTCTTACTCTGTCGCCCAGGCTGGAGTTCAGTGGTGTGATCTTGGCTCACTGCAACCTCCGCCTCCCGGGTTCAAGCAATTCTCCTGCCTCAGCCTCCTGAGTAGCTGGGACTACAGGTGCACGGCACCACGCCTGGCTAATTTTTGTATTTTTAGCAGAGACAGGGTTTCACCATGTTGGTCAGGCTGGTCTTGAACTCCTGACCTCAGATGATCCACCCACCTCGGCCTCCCAAAGTGCTGACATTATAGGCGTGAGCCACTGCACCCAGCCAACTTAAATACTTCTTAACAGCAGACTGTCCTTGTGTCCAGGGGAAACCATCCCCAGGGGACACTTGGTAGATGTGTATAGAACTGGGTCTTCATAGTCTATGAAAATGGAGTTATCGGGTGCTAAAATTGCTTTGCATGTGAAAAGGAGAAAGGTATTTCTATGAAGGAGGCAGGAAAGCATTTCTGTATACGTCTTTTATTATAGGCTTTTTTGGAAAGGTAACAGGATTGCCAAGATGTCTATGTCCCACTTTGACTTTGGAGCTGGGTCAGGCCTCCATCTTAGTGGAGAGAGACCAGAAACTGAAGAGCTGCTTTCATGGGAGATTTTTGTGGGGCTCTGGGCACAAACAAAATTCTTTGGAGCCCAAAGGGACAATACTCAGCATCTCTGTGATACCCCAAAGATCGGCAGCTTTTATTTTCCATGCTATATTCTGCCTGTCTGGTTTTTGCAGGTAGACAGGGAAATAATTGGCCTTTTGGTATTTATTGATATCAAGCAACATTATCAAATTTTCCTATTAGTTCCAGTGATGTTTTGGCTAATTCTCTTGGATATTTAGGTAAATAATCAAAGCACCTGGAATAAATAATTTTCCTTCTTTCTTGTGGTTGTGCTTTTTACTCTTATTTTATGCCTTTTCACAATGAGAGAACCCACATTACTGCCAAATTGGGTGGAGTAATTAAAATGCTGTTGAGCTTCTGAGCAGCTGTGGAAATGATGGATTTGAGAGCAGAGAGGTAGGAGGCTGGAGACAGAGCAAGCAGCTAAGAAACCATTGTAGCATTTCAGGAGAAAAGTAATGATGTCCTAAGATAATGGATACAAATTTGAAAACAAAAAATTATTTATAGACACATCCATCCAACCATCCATCCATCCATCTCCATGCATACATATGCCTATATTTTAGAGGCCATATTGAGTGTTTTTGGTGATGTGTAAGTCAACAAAAATAACTCTCAGGTCCCCAGCCTGAAGCTTGGTGGTCTAATTAATTACTAGCAAAGAAACATTTTAATAGACAATGAAATCATTCATGTATCTGTAAAGGAGTGTTGGGAAGTATTTTAATTAAAATGTCCAATATGCAAACACATTTAATACTGTGGATTTAAGAGAAATTCGCTGTTATTTTGATGTTTTGTATTCCTTTGCGGTCTGAAATGTACTCTAGCCACACCCCACACTCTGTTAGTTAGCATATGTATAATGCTCTTCCAGCCTCCAGAGCCACTTTATAGGAGTGTGATCTCATATGGGTCCCACAACAACCCTGCAATATATGTAATGATAGAAAATAGCATTGGCAGACACCTTCCAAGTGCAAAACACTTTCCCTTGATGGGGCCTTTGAAGCTCACATGTGCATACCTTGCTGGTTGCTGGTGATTTACGGTTCAGCACAAATGCACCTCTTGAAGTTCTCTGTACATAATGTACATGATGCTCCGTGCTTCTATGCTTTTGCAGCTCTGATTCCCTGCATTGAAAATGCTTTTCCCTGCCCTGTCCAGTTGCTGGGTCCTTGTGCCATTCAGGAAGGACCTTGGCCCTTTTCCCCAGGGGAGTGATGGTGGGGAGTGATTAGGGAAGGCAAGCACAGGCAGCAATAATCCTTGGGAGGGAAGGCCTGGCTGGTGACCACTGCAGGGCAAGTGTGGTCGGGACACAGTCTGCTAAAAGTGGCACAAGCTTGGTCCTGCCACTGTCTCTGCTGTCCATGGAGAGACCAATGGCAGCCCGGCAATGCCAGTCCTACATCTGAACTCTGAGACATCCTCCTTCCACAGCTCTGCTCATTGGTCAGCTCAGTCCCATCACCAAGGAAAACAATACTGGACACTGATCTCATGTCCCTGCCCCACTAGAGTGTCATCAATGTGTATGTGTGTGTGTGCGCCTGTGTACGCATTTGTGAAACCCACTTCTCAGAGGAGAAAGGAAGTTTGTTTGTTTTATAAAGGAAAATAAAGCAATGGAACAGAATTGCTCAGAGGTCCAGCTGTAATTAGTTACAACTCTTGTTCCCATGTCATTTCCACCAGGAAGCCTCACTCTGGCCCCTACCCTGGGCTCGGTGCACCCACCCACCTGAGTGCTTATGTTGCCCCTGCACGTATCCATATTTTGGCACATGTAGTAAACAGCACTCTCCTGGTGACAAATGACAGAATACCAATTCAAATTAGTTTAAGGAAAAATAAAAGGAGATGGGGCATTTATTGAACCAAATACTCAAATGCAGAAAGGGTTGAGGTGGAGCTGGCCCTGGGGTGGCCTTGTCCTGGGACTCGGTGCTGTCAGGAGTCAATGTCTCTGCCTCATCGTTAAGTGGAGTTGGCCTCACTCTTTCCCACCATAGCTGGCCTCCATGGCCCAGAGGGTGAGCAGAGAGGGGAGTTTACCCCGCCAGCTTCAGTTTGCACAATCCTGAAGAAGGCTGTGGTTTTTCCAGGTGGGATAATAGGTTTATTCTCACACAGGTTGTTGGGGTTAGAGGGATGATGCAGATTGATCCCTAAGGCCAAGGACTTGGTCTGTCTTTAGAAGTGCAGTGGGAAGCATAGACATGGTGAATGGAGAAGTCTCATGGCCTGGGAAAGTCTTCCCATTCATGCCTTTTGGGAGTTAACGATCCCTCTGTACCGTCACTATTCTGACTTCTCTGTCCCCTCACTCATCCACAGCCCCTCAAGGATAAGGATGTGTCTGTTTTCCCTTGCGTACCTTTGCTTTAGCACAGCTCATGGAATTCAGTAGGTGCTCACTGAGTATTTGATAAGTGACTATGAATGAATGGTTGAGCCCATGTGTAACAGTAGGATCCAAATTAAATCAGGTGCCTGCACAGGCAAGCCTCACCCAGGCATGGCTGCAGCACACTTGTTCTCAGATATGTTTTTACATGAAGAAGAATTTAGAACCCAAACGCTTTGCCCCTCTAGGTGACTTTTTTTCACTCTTTAGGCTTGGGCCACATGGCAGTGGGCCTGGAACTCCTGTCACAGATGTGAGTTGTATAGTAAGTTACCTTCAAAATACTTGCAGACCCTGAAGGTTCCAACCCTACCCTGAAGGTTACACCTACTGTTGGATCTTCAAAGTCTCTTCCATGGATCTTGCCTCTCCTCACACTGACTCCCCTCCACCTCAGAATAGAGGCACTGAGTTTGCCCAGAAATGTCCACCTCTCCCAGCTAATATCAAAGATCTCCCATTATGGTTGGTTTAACTGAGAGAATTATTTTCCTTCATAGCCTTCCTAAATTCTTCATGGCAACATCACAGTCAGAAAATGCTTAAGCACTTTGTTGTCCAACCACCCTGTTTGCAAATAAAAAGTTAGGTTGACATGACTTTCTCCTGGAACGTTGTTTACATTGCACTTTGCCCATGAGGAATGTTTTGAATCCCAGCAAATTAAGCACTTTTCAAACGTGGTGTTTAAAATAATAAAGAACTCTCCCCAGAACATTTAAGCAGGACTGGAGAATTTCCTGGCCAACACCTGTGATTTGCCAGCTGTTGCCATGGAATTTGGCCATGGAGCTCAGTGTACTTTTCCTAACATTCGCTTGGCAGATGTCATTACATTAAGTAATACATTTAAACTCCTAAAGAGAACCATTTCTTTCCCTTATGACTTGCTGGACAGGGAATGAAGTCATTTTCACATCCAGCAGAAAGAGACTTTCGCATTCATCAAAAATGTAATCAGGCCCCTTAAAATATGAGGCTGACTCTGTCCTCAGGCTGCTAAGGCTCCCCAGTTCATAGCAGACACTATTTTGGAGTTCCGTGGAGGAGATGCCCTTAAAAAAAAAAAAAGAACCCTCACCTGAAAGTTTAGTAGGGTGGTGTAGCTTTGCTGGGGAGCTGTTGCTCTCAGAAGTAAATAAGACTGTTTCAGGAGATGTTTTGCTGACGCTTGGAAGGCTGTGAGGAAATGTGTCATGGTGGTAATGGAATTCTCACTGGCCTGTGCCTGTTATTTCTCAAAGTCCTGGGATATTTTACACTGGGTCTCCATGACAAAGCATCTTTTTAAACATTGGTTGGGGGAAAACCCACATGCTAAAATTGCTCCTGTGCTCTTTTCTAAACATGCTTTTAAAATTTTTTTTTTTGAGATGGAGTCTCGCTCTGTCACCTAGGCTGGAGTGCAGTGGCATGATCTCGGCTCACTGCAACCTCCACCTCCTGGGTTCAAGCAATTCTTCTGCCTCAGCCTCTGAGTAGCTGGGATTACAGGCGTGCACCACTGCGCCCAGCTAATTTTTGTATTTTCAGTAGAGATGGGGTTTCACCATGTTGGCCAGGATGGTCTTGATCTGTTGACCTCATGATCCGCCTGCTTCGGCCCCCCAAAGTGCTGAGATTACAGGCATGAGCTACCGCACCCAGCCAAATGTATTTTTTAAAACAATTATTGTCTTCTAAAAGGTGACACATTGATTCATTTGCAATTTTAGATTTAATGAACTTAAGAATTTATAATGGTAAATTCTACTAACTGCTAAATTCTGCCCAATTTAGTTTCTATATTAAATGCATTTTCAAGGAAAATTACAAATATTTCTTCCTTTTTAACTTAGCAGATGTACTGTAAAGTTAATCTGGCAGAATATTTATGAAACCAGTTAAGATTTTGGAAAAGAAAATAATAAGGAAGCACTGGAGTTATCAGATGTCAGAAAATAGTGTGAAACTATAGTACTTTGAAAAGCATGGTATGAAATAGATGACTTACTTGAAGTGTTCAGAAGCCATCTCTGAAAGCTATAGGCATTTAATGTATAACAAAGATGACATTTCAGGTTATTTAAAAAAGGATAGTTTATTAACTTTGTGGTATTGGGACAAAGCAAAGCTACTTAACATGATAAACAAACATAAATTCTAGGTAGATCAAAGATCTGACTATGAAAAAGAAAGCGGAAAAAATAAGGAAAGACAGATAAAAGTTTCCATAACATTTGGATGTAGGTTTTATATGTGTGCACATGTATGCATATGCGTGTGTGTGTATGTATGTGTGGGTACATGTGTGCATATGCATGTGTGGGTAAGTATGTGTGGGTGTATGTGAACACATGCATGAGTGTGTGTGGGTGCATGTGTGGATATGCATGTGTGTGTGGGTGCATGTGTGCACATGTGTGTATGTGTGTGTGGGTGCATGTATGGATATGCATGTGTGTGGGGGTGGATGTGTGGATATGCATGCATGTGAGGGTGGATATGTGGATATGAATGTGTGTGTAGGTGGATGTGTGGATATGTGATGCATGTGTGGGTGTATGTGTGGATATGCATGTGTGTGAGGGTGGATGTGTGCATGTGTGTGTGTGTGTGGGTGCACGTGTGCACATATGTGCATATGTATTTTGTGGGGGGTGGGTGCAGGTGTGCCATATGTGTGCATATGCATTTGTGTATGTATGTGTGGGTGTGTTTGTGCATATGCATGTGTGTGTATGTATGTGTGGGTGCATGTGTGCATATGCATGTGTGTGTATGTGTGGTGTATGTGTACAATATGCATGCGTGTGGGTGGGTGCATGTGTGCACATGTGTGTATGTGTGGGGGTGCATATGTGCACAGGTGTGCATATGTATTTGTTGGGTGTGGGCGCATGTGTGCACAAGTGTACATATACATGTATGTGTATGTGTGTGGGTGCATGTGTGCTTATGCATCTGTGCGTGTATATGTGAGTGCATGTGCACATACGTGTGTGTGGGTACATGTGTGCATATGCATGTGTGTGTATGTGTGGGTGCATGTGCACATATGCATGTGTGTGTATGTGTAGGTGCTTGTGTGCAAATGCATGTCTGTGTACCTATGTGTGGGTGCATGTGTGCATATGCATGTGTGTATATTTGTTGGTGCATGTGCACATATGCATGTGTGTGTGGGTACATGTGTGCATATGCATGTGAGTGTATGTAAGTGTGGGTGCATGTGTGTACATATGTCTTCCCCATCTTAGCCTCCATACTACTCTGAGAATGATATAAGAACCAAGCGGAAGTTTGTCTCTCCCTACTTGAAACCCTACGGTGCACTCACACCAACTGCCTTAATATAATTGCACATTGAGCACCGCACCATCTCTGCAGCCCCAACTCTTATCAGTTTCCCACACATCCTCTATGCTTCACTTATACCAAAATCTCAGTTTTTGAACAAGCAACCAGCTCCTTTGCCTCTGTGCTTTGTACCTGCAATCCCTTTGTCTGAAATGCTCTTCCCTTCCTCCTTCAGTTGAATGCCTTCTATTCATCTTTTTTGCCTCAATCAAAACATCCTCTCCCCTGGGAATCCTCTGGTTATCCCAGGCAAGACTAGATTCGCCTCCATGATGTTACAGCATCAGAAGTACCTCAGCAGTGCACTTACTCAACTAGATTAGAATTGCTGGCTTTTGAAAGTTTTTTTTTGATATACGGTAAAATTTTCTCATAGGAAACAATTTTTCTCATAGGATAGAAGGGTATAGAGTACTCAGTAGAAGTTTACCTCTTCCCCATCCCAACTTCCCTTCAGTCGCACTTCCCAGAGTTAACCTTTATGAAGGTTTCTTACATCTCTTTACTGAGATTATCTATAGGTATAGACAGAAATCTACCTTATCTCACCATCCTTTCCTCACACAGACAGAATCTTAGGGTATTTACTGTCCAACACTTTGTTCTTTTTATAATTATTATTTTTTACTTATTTTTATTCCTGAGCTGTCACAGAGATATTGGCATGAAAGGCAGCCCTCTCAGAGGTGATCAGCGCACATCCTACATCACTATACAGTGCAGTCCTGCTGTCTCCCTCACTAAATTGGAAACTCTCTAAAGACAAAGACTATATCATTCTGTTGTTTCTATATAGTTGCTGCTACTACAATTCTTGGTATGTAGAACTTCCTGAATGACCTGCAAATAACAGAAAAATCTATAAATATGACACTTTATATTCCCTTGGCTACTAACATTCATGGTCATATAAAATCCTCAGTTCTCTAGTATTAACACAGCTCTGAATATATCCTAGAAGGGTTAATACTTTTCCAAGCCATAAGGGAAACAAGGTTGAATATTAAACATAGTCCTCCTCTTAGTGATGTACTTGGATCTCTATTAGGTGGAAAAGGCTTTGGGATCAGTTACTCTAATCATTTATATCTGTGGCTTGATTTTACAGATAAGAACATTAAAGCTCAGAGTGGTAAACTGTCCTGTCTAGGTCATGTTAGTGATGGAGCTGAGAATTCATTCTGGGAGTTTGGACCCTGAGACACACATCCTGTCTCAGCCCCATGAAGATGTCACATGGAAGGGCAGACAGAGCAGTAGATGTGTGAGCAAAACTTTGGGAAATGCTGGAAATTCCTTGGAGAACATAATGCTTCGTGACTTCATACTTAGGCTAGGCCAGGAATCCTGCTTTCTTACTTAGGGTACTTTGAGCTGCAGTAGAAGAAAGCCTTACCTAAATTGGTTTAAGCAAGAGGGGAGTCCATTGACTCTTTTCCCTGGAAATCCAACTGTGGGCTGCACTTTTGGGTTTGTTTCATCCAGAGACCCTGGCTCATTTCTCTGAGATCCCCTTGGCTACATCCTGGTCGGCACGTTAGCATCATCCCTGGGCTGGCCTCCCTTTCAAAAGCAAAATGGCCATGGTTGGTTCAGGCTTCACATCTACACCCTGCTAATTCAAGGACAAAGAGAAGGCTTCTGCCCAGCCTTCCCAGCGACAGTCTGAAAGTCACCTTAATTGTATCAGCTTAGGTGACATGTCCACCCCTCAACCAATAATTGTGTCCAGGAGACTAGAGCACCGCTTCAGTCAACCATGCCCTTCTCCTGAAGCTTCCACCAAAACAGAGATGACATGGGCTGGGTAGAGGAAGGGCAGATGCAGGATGAGACCCCGGTACTGTTAGGAAGGGGAGGGGAGGGTGAAAGTGAAATGAATGCAGGTAGGCAACCAACAAAGGCCATCCACAATCCTCCCCTGTTATCTTTTCCTGCAAATGCAAGACCCAAGCTAGAGGCCTTCTTCACCCTGTGAATTTCCAAGGCTCTCCAAAAGAACACTCACGTGTGGTCTAATTGGCCCAACTGAGATACCTCGGGGTTTTTTCCATTTCCTTTTGTTTCTTCTGCCTATTCCATTTCTACTGGATACTGCTGTTTTGGCCACGCACTGCTAAAACTTCGATGAGGGATTGCCGGGCCATGGTCTTCCCCTGGCACCACAGCCTTCTCTCATCAGAGCTCCCTGCGGATGTTCTACCCCAAAGAGAAGGAGAACATGCATTTGTTTTACAATTTGTCAGAGAGGCCTCAGAGAATAGTTTCTTGTGCCCCAGTATCTCAAGGAGTTTTGGGGGAAACAATTCCTTCAAACTTTTTATTTAGAAAAATATTTAAAAGACAAATAGGAGATCACACATTTCACTAGACTGAACTGACCCTCCTCTCCTCTCCAGTGCTCCAATCTTCATCACCAAGACTGACTGGGCTGCCTGGATCCATCTTTCTTAGAATAGGGGCTCGTAACAGGGACATCCATGAACTTGACTGAGAAAAAATGTATATATCTCTACTTTTGACCTCTAGCTGAAATTCAGCATTTCCTTCAATTATATGTGAGCAGCAACAACTGTAAGAGCACTACCTGTGACTTTGTCACCAACAGAAATCTCAGATCTTTTCATATCCTATACAACTGCTACAAATATCTGAAAACATTGGTTTTTGCTCTTCAGCACTTCAGAATTATAGTAGTAATTAACTCAGCACCAGATCTCGTTATTTAAAGAGTCGATAAAGAAGCACACATACTAAAATATATATTGAGTGTTTTAATAATATTTTGACAGATGCATTTTGATATAATTGATTGCCTAGGTTATCCTATGTATTTCGCTAAATTCATATAAAAACACTATTTTGAGAAGTTACCCATAAGCTTCACCAGACTGCTAAAGGCATGCCTGAGCTAGAGAGGATATGTCCCCAAACTTGGCATGACTTATTCCCTTAGCAGAGACATCACAGAACTGGCTTTTTACTTTCTGTGTTAATTTATTTCCATCAAGCATGTCTTCAGTGTTATAAATTTAGAATCTGATTATATTCTCTCCTTGCCCCTATATTTCACATGTCTGCTGCCCCATGGGAAAAAAGCAGACAAGCTCCGTCACCATTCAAGGTTTACACTGTCCAGGGCCTCAGTTGCATCGCAGGGGCAGATGGGAGCATGGATACTTCTTACATGGGCCTTCATGGTGCTCTTCACACTCTGTGGTCCCAGATGAGCTTCTTTCTCCTTTTCAACTAAAGATTAGGCAAAAATAATCAAATGCCCTAGTTTCCTTACAGCTGCAAATTGTTTGGAAAAATGCAATATACATTTTTCAGTATATTGCAGTACAATTTTCTTCTTCAAACCAAGAGTGGGGGAAAAAAGTCATCTAAATGCGAATCTAAAACGTTGATCTAATTACTGAACCCCCCAATATTTCAAAGGCTTCCAACATTTTACTTCTTTTTCCCTCTTGCTTGCTGTCTGTTACAGATTCTCAGGCCTGTTTCTGAAACCTCCCTCGTCTCACTCTGTCTCTCAGCCTTTCCACCGTCTGTTAGAGAGAATTTCAGAGTTCAAATGAGAAAAAAATCACCACATCGACACGTCCAAATGCTTATCGCTGTCTTTGGCAGCATTTTTGTATAACAATTCAAGCTACGTTCTCCGTTTCGACCTCGAATCATTTATAAAGGCAGGTCTCTCCCTGACGACGCAGGGAGAGAATAGGCTGCCAGCGTGGGTGGTCTGGGGCTCAGGAGCCCAAACTCGGAGGGAACAGATGACATCATGGATTCACATGGCAGGTTTATGAAGCTGCAGTTCAGCTCTCTGGAGCAGTAGGCACAAGTTGCTGCATTATCTCTGCTAGAGCATTCAACGCTGGACAGACACGGGACAGGGAGAGTAGGAAATGATATTTTTTAACTTGACATTCAGGAAGATTTGAAGATTTACAAGCATCAGCAGGATACTTCTGAAGCTCTATACACTGGGGGAAGGGAGGCTGCGCTCATTGCACCCGAATGATTTCGCAAACCGGCACACCCACCCGTCCCTTTGCCTGTCTGAATTGCTAATTCTGTTTTTTCTCTTCTCCCTCCCAAAAAGACTGTTATTGGCCTTTTCTCAGACTTCTGTTAGGCATTCTGGGCTGGCACAGAGGATCACTGAACACCACTTTCTTCATGGGCCTGCAGGAATTTCAATCTGGGGTGACGTTTATGCAAACACAAATTAAATCAGACATCCATGGAGTTTTCACCAGATTTCAAGGTTATCGGAAAACACCTGCCCTTCATAAGAGAAAGTTCCTGAATCCTAGCCCAGGGACCCACTGAGCTTTCTGCTCATGGTAAGGAATCTGAGGTTACAGGCATGAGGCAGCGCTGCATGGGTCTTCGCGATGCATGTTGGCTGTGAAATGTAGGCATCAGTTCTGTGTATCTGATCTATTACAAGCAATTACTCTCCCTTTCCTAGTTGTGTGGTACAGTGTAATAACTAATATGTTAGATATTTTCTTCAGTAATAGCTATGGCTCTCCCCAGTAGCTAAATAATTACAGTTTTTAGCTATAATCTTCTCAGAATATCCTAGCTTTTTTTTTTTTCTCTGAGGCGGAGTCTAGCTTTGTCGCCCAAGCTGGAGTGCAGTGGTGTGATCTTGGCTCACTGCAACCTCTGCTTCCCAGGTTCATGCAATTCTCCTGCCTCAGCCTCCCGAGTAGCTGGGATTACAGACACCCACCACCATGCCCAGCTGATTTTTGCATTTTTAGTAGAGATGGGGTTTCACCATGTTGGTCAGGCTGATCTTGAAGTCATCTGCCCTCAAGTGATTTGCCTGCCTTGGCCTCCCAAAGTGATTACAGGCGCAAATCACTGCACCCGGCCTATCCTAGCATTTAAATGCTTCATGGATCCAGCCTACATAAGCTGGATCTTAGATTTGTCTCTTGGTAGTTTTGTGACCCTTGGACGAGTTATTTTAACCTTTTGTTGTCTCAGTTTCTTTGCCTGAAAAGTACGACCATAAGAATTAGTATCTGATTCATAGTATTGTTTGGAGAACAGATAAGTTAATACGTATAAAATGCTTAGAATAGTGGTTAGCATATAGTAAGTGCTGAATGAATGTTAGCTATTTTTTATCACTGTTATTATTATCTTTATCATTTTCCTTTTTTTTTTCTTTTGAGACAGAATCTCACGGTCTTTCCCAGGCTGGAATGCAGTGGTATGATCACAGCTCACTGCAGCCTCAAACTCCTGGCCTCAAGCAATCCTTCTGCCTCTGCCTCCCATACTGCTGGCATTACAGGCATGAGCCACCACACCTGGCCATCATTTACCTTTTTGATTGACGTTTTCTGACATCTTGCCCAAGGCATTTTTGTGGACATCACCTTTCCTTCCATCAATGAGCCCTGTCGTGTTAAAGAACACAAAATATCTAAGTGTAAATATCTGAAACTCACACGGCTTTCATCCGCAACTGCCCCAAAATTCAAAATAAGAAAGAGTCTTAGGAATGTCTGAAGATTTATGACTGTTTTTTAAAAGAGTGGGAAAATTGTCACCAGCAAAGGATAGCCTTGAGTTTCTTTTTCTGACCCTGCCATAGCCTTGGGAGCGGCTGCAAGGGCATTTGGTTGTCATAAAGAGGCCATGCAAGGATGCTACAGACAGCTGAGCTGCAAATGCACCTGAGCCGCTGATCTTCGTGGAGTCCTGTAATAAACACTCAGTTGTCCAGTGAAAGGAGTCTGACTCCCACAGGGAAGTTGCCGAGAAAAATTGATCAGCCGATGGATTGTGCTTTTTGTAAACTGTGGCACTTAGACATTTCCCTTTAGCAGTGTTTGAGATGACTTTGCTAGGGCGGCGGCTGGAATGGGAATCAGATGGTCAGAATGGAGCAGGGTAAAGAGCCTGCAGAGCCCATATAGACAACAGACCTAGCTTCCAGTTCCAGCCACTTGCAGGCTGTTGCTGGCACCTTCTCTCAGTCTCAGTTTCCTCAACTGGAAACGAATGGAGAAGAATAGTATCTGCCTCCTGAGTCGATTTGAAAGGTTAAATGAGATAATGTACATGTAGAAGGATGTCAGTGTTTAACCAAGGTTACCATGGAAACAACAATGTCCCTGTAGCGGGGAGTTGCTTCTTTGTCTGCTGCTTTGGAATGAGTGGGTCGCTGCCTCTCTCCTCTCTTTTTTCGGCGGCTAATGACTTGGAATTTGGTTTTAACAGATTATAAGACCTAGTGAAAATAGGGAATACAACCTTGGGATTGAGGATGAAGACAGTGTGTAAGGGGGGTCCCTAGGGATGGAGGGTGGGGTGAAATAGTGTGGAGAAGAACAATTCTGGGGTCAGGATGCCCAGGGTGGAATTCTGGGGGCCAGCCCATGGCAGTGGGGCAGTGCCAGCTGAGGTCATGGAGAGGAGGATAAGAGGGAGGGCTGTGATTTCATCTTACACTGTTACCTACTCTACACCATCAGAATAAACTGACTTTCCAATGGAAAGAGACACCCAGAAGGCCTGCAGAACTAGTTCTGTTCCATC
This sequence comes from Pongo abelii, assembly GCF_028885655.2. Lineage (NCBI taxonomy): Eukaryota > Metazoa > Chordata > Mammalia > Primates > Hominidae > Pongo > Pongo abelii. Next base: position 77,311,267 of record NC_071998.2, read on the forward strand.
CTTGGGTGCCTGGTCCATGGTTAGCTTGAAGGGACCCTTGGATGCTAAATGAAGTGGTAGGATGAGCTTCCACCCTGGGCAAGGCCAAAGGTTAGGCTGAGTCAGGGAAGGACTGAACATGACTGCTGAGTGGGGACAGTGGTCTGTGAGCACCACTGCTATAGGCTGAATGTTGTTCTTCCCCCAAAATTCATATGTTGAAATCCTAACCCCCAAGCGATGGCATTAGAAGGTGGGGCCTTTGAGACATGATCAGTCATGAGGATGCAGCTCTCATGAATGGGATTAGTGCCCTTATAAAAGAGACCCAGAGAGCTGCCTTCCTCCTTTTCTATGTGAGGACACAGTAAGAAGGCTCCATCTGTGAACCAGGAAGTGAGCCCTCACCTGACATTGAATTTGCCGGCAACTTGACCTAGGACTTCCCAGCTTCCGGAACTGTGAGGGATAAATGACTGTTGTTTATAAGCCACCCAGTCTATGGCAATTTGTTATAGCAACTTGAACGGACTGAGGCAGCCACCTCACATGTGGATGCCCTTCACATGTGCTTGACACTGAAGGAGGCTGTTACTACCATTTTCCCTGGTTGTTGAGAAAAACTTTCAATACAGCAGTTACAAACACAGCTTGGTGTTTTTGTTTTTGTTTTTATTTAAATATTTTTCAACTGGCTACTAGAAAGTAGCTGTTTGAGGTAAAGCATCACCTAGATTCTCTTAGAAATTTCTTCACAATGCCATCATGCTCAGGGGTTTTCATCTTGAATATAGGAAGATGTTTGTTATTGCTTGCTTGAATATCTGTAGATGCCACTCAGATTTAACATTGCATTACTTTGTCCTTTTTCAAAATTCTAAATGAAACATCCAGTATCTTTATTTTTCCCCAGATTCCCGCTGGGAACAGGAGCCATTCATAAACTTCCTCTGGAAGGTAGTCCTCCTGCATCACCTCCTTCAGGACTCACAGTGAGTGTCCCAAGAGGACGGCAAGATGTGATGGTCAGATCACATGCCTTCCGTCTTGTCTTTCCAATCACCTTTCTTGGCATTCTATAAATCATCCCTCCTGCAAAGCCAACACCTAGTTTCTAGATTAGGTGAGAAAATGATTATGCAAATTAGTGTCTTATCTATGGCTGCATAAAAAATTACCCCGAACTTAGCAGCTCAAGACAACAAACATGTATTATGTTGCAGTTTTGTTTTGTTTTGAGATGGAGTCTTGCTCTGTCACCCAGGCTGGAGTGCAGTGGCACTTTAAACTCATGCTCTCAGCTCACCACAACCTCTGCCTCCCAGGTTTAAGCAATTCTCTGCCTGAGCCTCCTGAGTAGCTAGGATTACGGGTGCATGCCACCATGCCTGGCTAATTTTTGTATTTTTAGTAGAGACAGGCTTTCACCATCTTGGCCAGGCTGGTCTTGAACTCCTGACCTCTTGATCCACCCACTTCGGCCTCCCAAAGTGCTGGGATTACAGGCGCGAGCCACCGTGCCCAGCCTAAGTTGCAATTTCTAAAAGTCAGGAATCTGGAGGCAGCTGAGCTTGATGATTCTGGTTCAGGTGTCTCCCGTGGGTGGAGATTGCTCAGCGAGGAGTCCCACTGCTTTGAATGGGATGTTGGCAGGTCTCAGCTCCTCATTGACTGTTGACATCAGCTCCTCACCACACGGGCCTTTCCATAGGCTGCCCGAATGTCCTCAAATGTGGCATCTTCCTCCACAGGGAGTGTTCCCAGAGAGAGGACAACGTGGAAATCACAGACTGTTTGAACCAAATCTCTGAAGGTAACCTGCCATCACTTTTCTGCATTCTATTGATCATGCAGACCAACCCTATGTGCTGTGGAAGGGGCTGCCCAGGGCATGAATACCAGGAGACAGGGGTCATTGGAGGCTAGGGACCACTGGTATAAAGTCTTTCACATTTTTAATATTGGTTCTCCTCAACACACACACACAGACACACACACACACACCCTTCTTGCTTGCTTGCCACTAAAACTTAATTTCTCAGGCTTTAAAAGGGTCATCATATTCAGATATATTGGCCACTTTTTTTTCCTTACTGGAAACTTTAAACTCATGCTCTGTAATTGTATGTTTATTTAGCAAACAATGATGGTGTGGCAGACACAAAATTAAAAACCAGGGTGGCTACAAAGGCCCAAGCACGACAGCCTATTTGGGTGTTGACAGGCATGTGTTTCGCATCCCATAAGCATATGATTATCCATAGCTTCCATGGGAAATTGCACAATGGCCATTGCTCCTAACAACCTCTCCCTTCCCTGGAGCCCCCTGTCTGGTGGAGGACATTACTGAGGGCTATGGTAAAGGGAGCCAGGCAGGAACAAAAGGGGGCAACACTGTTTACTGGGTAAACCAGGGGGCTTCCGACAGTGGGGAACAGCTTGAGCAATTCCCTTGTATGTCTCCCCACAGAACAATGCCTGAAAAGTGCAATGGTTTTTCTCAAAGTGCCTCTTCATTTCAGAGAGAATTTTAGACTAAATAATCTTTTTTACAGTTTAGGGTCAAATTCACTTTACAACTCTCTTTCCATTTGTGCTTCCCCTCAACCATGTCTCATAAAAGCAGGCTCAGCCAGGCACAGTGGCTCACACCTGTAATCCCAGCACTTTGGGAGGCTGAGGCAGGCGGATCACAAGGTCAGGAGTTCTAGACCAGCCTGGTCAACATGACGAAACCCTGTCTCTACTAAAAATGCAAAAAAATTAGCCAGGCATGGTGGCGCATGCCTGTAATTCCAGCTACTTGGGAGGCTGAGGCAGGAGAATCACTTGAACCCAGGAGGCGGAGGTTGCCATGAGCCGAGATCATGTCACTGCACTCCACCCTGGGCAACAAGAGCGAAACTCCATCTCAGAAAAAAAAAAAAAAAAAGCATGCTCAGCGCTATACCCCAGGAAATGATTTAGTCCCACATACTTGCTTTACTTCACACTCAACATCCTGAACTCATTTTCTTTAAAACTTTCCTTCCTGCCACTTATCCCCATGCTTATGCCCTGGTTTGGTGACAGATTCTCCAAGTCAATCTGGGTTTGCATCTGGCAAAGAAAGCACAGTGAGGACACCCATCACTCCAGAGTGAGTTTTAACCCATAACAAAGGAAATTCAGCTAAGTTACCTAGATTGTCTTTTTCACTCATCTTTTTCTTGATATTTCTCTCCCCTCTCCTTATTCTGCTCTTGTAGCAGAATCATAGAGACAGAAAGTGGAATGAAGGTTGCCACAGGCTGGGGGAGAGAGGGAAATGGGGAGTTACTGCTTAAATGGTGCGCTAGTCCATTAGCACTGCTCTAACAGAATACTACATACTGGGTTGCTTAAAAACAGCAGACATCTATTTCTCACAGTTCTGGAATCTTGGAAGTCCAGATCAAAGTGCCAGCAGGTTTGATGTTGGATGAGGGCCCGATTTCTGGTCCTTCCTTCCCGTTGTGTCCTCACAAAGTGGAAGGGATAAGGCAGCTCTCCTCTTTTATGAAGACACTGATCCCATTCACGAGGGCTCAGCCCTTATGACCCAATCCCTTCCCAAAGGTTTCACTACCTAACACCATCACATTGGTGATTAGGTTTCAACAGAGGAAGTTTCGTGGGACACAAACATTCAGATCATAACAAATGGGTATGAAGTTTCCACTTGAGGAGATGAAAATATTCGGGAGATGGATGGTGGTGATGGTTACACAATAGTGTGAATGTACTTAATGTCACTGTACCATACACTTAAAAATAGTGAAAATGGTAAGTTTTATAAACATGTATATTTTACCACAAAAAACAAAAACCCAAACCAGAAAACTCACTTATTTCCATTGTAAAAGGAGGTGTCAGAGCTTAACAGTGGGATTTGAAGTTACTGGTCACTGTTCAAGTTCTGTAGCATTAACCCGATAGCTGTTTCCACACTCTTCTGGTGACTCCATTAAACAATTAAACAGGAATGGAAATAATTAAAATGCCAAATTCCCAGTCTACTTCTTAAGCCATCCAGAAATTAGCCCTTAGTGTAGGAGACAGGAGGAAGGCCCAGCTCTATTCCAAGGTAAGTCAGCATGGCCCAAAGTCTAAATCAGGGCTTTTATGTAACTCTCATTGCAACCAGAAGTAGTCAGGAGCTCACAGAAGCCACCAATGCCTGAGGCCTTCATCCATCAGGAGTCTTATTTAATTGGTCGGGGTGAAGGGGGGCGGGCTGGGAGGGGGTGGCGGGGAGACCCCAAACATCAGTATTTTCAAAGACTCTCTTGGGGGTTCTAATTCGCCATCAGAGTTGAGAGCTGCAGTTTAGAGAGGACACATCCTAAAGTGTAACACCACTGATCATCTCTTCTTCTGGATTTCAGGAAAAGAGTAAGTTCTGTGTTCCGCAGCAGATAAAGCAAATGACTAGTCCAAGTTTTTATATTGTAGATGTCGTAACTAGGATAGGCTAGATCTTAAATATGAGACGAATACACAGTACACATTTTGCCTATGTTGGGAGCTCAGGGGGATGCTTGGAAGAAATGGAAACAGCCGAGAGAGCGCCAAGCTGGGGCTGGGGAAGTAGCATCACTCCTGTACAAGGCCCGAGGGCAGCCGGCACACTAAAGCAATGTGAGGACAGCTTGCTGCCATCCCAAGAGGACTTCATCACAAAGGGATTCCAGGACAAAAGTCACTACCCAAGTCAGCAGGGAGAAAATAATCATGATGCAGGCAGTCCTATTTGTGTTCATTTCACCTCATCAATAGAAAGGTGCCCTTTATTTTTTATTTTTATTCTTTTGAGACAAGGTCTCACTCTGTCACCCAGGCTGGAGTGAAGTGGAGAAATCATGGCTCACTGCAGCTTTGACCTCCCAGGTTCAAGTGATCCTCCATACTCAGCTTCCCAAAGTGTTGGTATTACAGATGTGAGCCACTGCGCCTGGACCTCTCTATTTTATATACCACTAAGAAAGAAAAAACACAGGCGCCCTACTCAAATATAACACAGCATTTCAAACCATTTAGGTTGATTTACTACTTATTGAAAGAGCTCTTTTAGGCTTATTTAAATAGAGATTATCATCTTTATATCATTCTTATGCTTATACGAGAAAGAAAATAGAAATGTTAGAGACTTTCTTAAACCTTCTTTACATACAGAGTGTGATTGGCTGAATCATTTTCTTTACACAAAGCTGTCGATGTCCAGGATTGTCCTCTAGGCTGCCAGGAGGAGAGGGCTGGGGCCACAGCACTTCAGAAAGACAGCTGTACTGTGGTCACTGGGGCTTCCTTTGAAGTCTGAAACCCACTCAGCAAGATCCGAGCTGATGCTTCCCTCACCTCCCTTGCAGGTGACAATGGAAGGTGTATGGCCTACAGCCGGGACTCCTCTTCCTTCCTGAAACAGTCCTCAAATATCTGGTTGACTAAAACATCAAACTTATGGTCTCAACTCTAGACATACTATCAAGCTTTCAGGAACAACAGGCATGACAGGAGATGACAGCCACATCACACCTGTCTCCGGCCTGTGGTGATTGTGAGAGTCACTGGCTGTAGCATGCCTCCCAATTTCAGAAATGTGAAAATATGAAAGGATGTGTGCATTTTAAATGGATGAAATAGGGTGTTTATATTGATCATGAATTGAATGCCTGCCATGTGTCAGGCATTGTGTTAAAATGACAGAGGTGGTGTAATTCACACTCTCTAACAATCTCCAAGGTGCACATTATCTTATCATTTTATAGAAGGGCAAACTGAAGCTCAGAGAGGCTAAGATCTCATCCAAACCACACTGCTTAAAAGAGGCTGATCAGAATTTGCACTGAGGGCTGTGTTTCTTGAAAGCCTATGTCTTTCCGGCTGACCATGATGCCTAATGCTTGTCAGTGGAAGGGGATATGGGAAGTAGAGCCCAACCTTCAGGAAGTGGGAACTGGCAAGGAGCCAGGTCCACACCTAAGCAAGGGGGGTGTTCAGGACAGGACTTTGGCCCCAGTAGGGTACTGGTAGGGAGTAGGGGACAAGCAAAATGATCTGAAGAAAGCAGGGGCCAGGAAAGAGGGTGCAGTCCAGCCTCATAACATCCAACCCCAGCTCAACTATCAAGCCCTGGCCAGGAGACATTCAAGAGCTGGGCCTGGCTGAAGGGTCCTTTGGGGAGTTAAGAGCTGGCTCAGAAGGACAGAGAAGATGAGTATGTATCTCTATAAAAGCTAATCAAACTTAGAATAAATAAAATTGATTTTGAAGATAGCTGAAAGGCTTTAGATTGCCAGGGAAGAAGCTGGAATATAAGTAACTGCATATGTATAATATTTGAATGTATATATTCTATTAAGAATGTAGATGCTGAGTTCAGATCCCAGATCTGTCTCTTATCATTCCTAACCATATGACCTTGGTCAAGTTATTCAATTGTCCAGACCCTCAGTTTTCAAATCTGTAAAATAGGTACTATAATAGTCTCTGCCTCATAGAGCTTTTATGAACTAATGGATGTCAAGTGTTTTAAACAGTGCCTGTTGGGCAGTGAGGGTTTATAACCACCTACCTGAGTGGTTACTGATGTGGCGTGGAATGATAGATCTCCATTTCATATGGTTGAAAGTTACCTCGAGGAGCAAGAAACTTCAGGCTTGTCCTTCGCTCTGTCTCCCCATTGCCAGTGAAGTTCCCCAGAGGCCCAAGGAGACCCTGCTGATCATGTGGAGGTGCAGGCAAGGGACTGTCTCTCACTTGGCAGCTTGGGGGAATTGATACATCCACATGGCAAACCACTGTGAATGCTGTCGCCTCCCACTTGTGTGGGTTCTACTGGAGGATAAGAAAGCTTCTCATTGGCACCTGAAAACTATCTGGAGGATTCCTGATGTGGTGGGAATGCTCAGATGGAAAAGGATTTGCCTCAACTGTACTCTTTGTTCTTAAAGCTCCTGGGAAAGGAACAGACTTGGTGGATTCAAGGTAAGAAATGAGATGACAACAGCAGAGCCTGGGTCCATGAGGCCCTTTGCTTCTGTGTCTATTCACTGGAGATTAGATATAATCTGGTTATCAGCAGACAGAAATAAAAGACTAGTTAGAGTCCGTTAATAATGGAAACACTTAATATTTACAACCCCTTACTCTGCAATGGTACCTGTTATAAACACTTGGCCTCTATTAGTTCATAAAAGCTCTATGAGGTAGATATTATTATAGTACTCATTTTACAGATTTGAAAACGGGGGGTGTGGAAGATTGAATAATTTGCCCAAGGTCATATGGCTAGAAATGATAAGAGACAGACCTGGGATCTGAACTCAGCATCTACATTCTTAATAGAACATATATATTCAAATGTTAATGGCAACAGCAGCCCATCTGGAATGGCCGCTGTGAAGATGCTGGCTGCTGCCAGGAAGGCACCACCAGGGCTGCATGCTCCATGGAGCCAGTGGGAGCTGGACACAGGTGGGAGCCCCACCCTCTCTGGCAGCTACAGCAGCCCAGCTGTGGCTGCAGACCTGGGCATCCGTGAGCTCTTGGGGACCAAGAAGCCCCCTTTCCCTGCAGGCTCAGAAGTGCCTGCTCCTACTGCCTGGCCTCTCTCCACTCCCAGTGTCTGTTCCAGGGCTGAGCAAAGTTGTGGCCAAGCCTGGGCGCTGTCACAACCCAACCAGGTGTGCACACACTCAGGGCAGCGCTGATATGCCAGACCCCTGTCACCTGGACCCCATCTGAACTTTGGGCACTGATGAGCACAGGATGGAGGCCAAGGGTGGGGATGGGGTCATGCAGGTGCCCTTTGCCACAAACAGCCTGAGTGCTGTGGGTGGTATGTAGATGGCAGCAGGAGGCAGACAAGCTCCTGGGTAGGAAGGGGCAGGTCTACCTGATGAAGCCCCACCTTCAAGCCAGAAATGGCCTGAAGCATGGAGCCCAGGTTGTCACTTCCAGGTGGACTTCAAGGTCCAGAGTCAGAATTTATGGTGCTTTTTCTGAGCCCACCCATGGCAGCCCATGGATCAATTGGCACACACTTCCTCTGCTCTGAAGCACATAAAATCCCAGACTCAGCCAGAATCTCACAGACTACAGAACAACCTGCCTGCAGAAAGGAGATACCCTCTCCAGGTCTCCTCTGAGCTGTTCTGTTACTCAATGAAGCTCCTCTTCACCTTGCTCACCCTCCAGTTGTCCATGTACCTCATTCTTCCTGGACACGGGACAAAAACTTGGGTCCTGCTGAATAGCGGGACTGAAAGAGCTGTAACACAAACAGGCATTAAACACACCTCCCCACTCACCATGTTGTGGATGAGAAGGAAAGAAGAGTGGTAGCCCTTTGGGGAGCCCAGACCTAGGGGCTCCCTGAACCAGGGCTGTGACACCCTCTTTGGGGCACTGTGGTTTCTGGCATTTCCAAGCTTCCAGGTGCCACCTGCAGTCCCCTTGTCCAGATGCATATGCCTACAGCAGAAGTCTCTTGAGGTGCACCTGATCCAGCTGCAGGTTTGCACAGAGCCATCACCTGTGCCAGCACCTGAAGCTGCCCACCCCATTGAAGCAGCCAGTGTGACTGTCAGTGTGCATGGCTGTGCGCAGTGGCCGAACCCCATGCTTGCTCACACATGCACCCCTCACCACTCTGTGCCTGGCTCACCCTTGGCAGGTGTAGGATCCAGGCCAGTAGCACAAGCCATGTGCAACCTGCCAGGCCAAGTAGGCAGAATGAGCCCAAAAGGCCCGAGCAAAATTCTAGCAAAGGTGCCACTGGTCACAGAGGCTTCTGGCTGGAAAAGAGACACCCCAAGGACTATGACAATATTATACATATGCAGTTATGCTTACATTCCAGCTTCTTTCTTCCCTGGCAACTTACATTTGTATAACATTTTCAGCTATCTTTAAATTTTTTTTTATTTTTAGTTTGATGAGTTTTTATAGAGATACATACCCATGTAACCACCACCATTACCAAGATATACAACAGTTTCATCACTCCAGAAAGTTCCCTTATACTACTTTACAGTCAGTCCTGAGTCCGCTCTGACCCCAGGCAACCACTGGTCTGCTTTCTGTCACTACAGATGCGTTTAGTAGTTTCTAGAATCTACATAAATGTAATCATACTGAATATATTCATTTGTATCTGGTTTCTTTTGCTCAGCATAATGTTTGTGAAACTTATCCATGTTGTTGTGTGTAAGTGGTTTGTTCCTTTTTATTGCTGAGTAGTAGTCCAGTGTGTGGATATACCATTGTTTGTTTACACTATCAGGTATTGATAAATATTTAGGATATTTTCAATTTCTGGTTATTCTGAATAAAGCTGCAGGAAACTTTTGGTACAAGTTTTTGTGGGAACATATGTCCTTATTTTTCTAGAGCAGATACGTAGAAGTAGAATTGCTGGATCATTTGGCAATGATCACACATTTTATTTACAAGAAACTGCCACACTGTTTTCCAAAGTGGTTGTTCACCTTAGGGTCCCACCAGCAGTGTGTGAAAGTCTCCATATCCTTGCCAACACTTAGTAAATTTTAGCCATTCTTACTGGTGTGTAGTGATAATTCGGTGGTTTTAATTTGCTTTTTCCTAATAACTAAGGATGCTGAGCACATTTTCATGTATTTATTGACCATTTATACATTTTCTTTTGTGACATGTCTGTTCTTTTGTGACGTGTTCATTTGCCCGTCCCCTCTTTTAACAAAAATGGGGAGTCGTCTTATATTTGAGTGATAGGAGATGTTTATATATTCTAGACTCAAGTTCTTTCTCAGATATATGCATTGTGAATATTTTTCTCCCTCCCACATTGTGTGTGGCCTTTTTATCCTTTAATGGTGACTTTTAAGAAACAGAGATTTCAAATTTTGATAAAGTTCAATTTATCATATTTCTCCATTTATGTCTGTGTGTTCCTTCCTTACTCCAAAGTCGCAAAGATATTTCCCCATGTTTATCTCCGGAAACTTTATAGCTGTAGTTTGACACTTAGGTCCATATCCATTGTGAGTTAATTTTGATTTGACAGAAGGTACAGTGGAAGTTCATTATTTTGCACATGGGTGTCCAATTGTCCCATGGCTATTTTTTAAAAACACAAAACAGAATCTTCTCAGCACCAAATGACCTGGCACTTTGTGTGGGCCTGTCTTTGAGCCCTCTTCTTGGTTTCCATTGATCTATTTGTCTGTCTGGATTACTATGGTGCTATCATAAATCACAACATTTTATTGTTTACAAATGCCTTTTTCAGGTAACAGTGGCATCCCAGCCCTTTCGTTTTCTCATAAAATCATGATGACAAATGATTCATGCCAGGTCACACAACTGAAAAAATGGCATAGTCAGAAACTTATACTGAGGGCTCTCACCCCAAGCAGATCTGCCTCTCGGGGCCTGAGGGGAATTCTACAGCAAAACCCGCAGCCCTAAACTCCTGCAGTTGAAAGCCTGGGATTCTGTTTAACAATACTGAAAATCTTCAATCAGCACCAAAGTGGAAATCACGCACTAATTGGAGTTCAATGATGCAGATAATATGGATTGGAGTACGCTGGCTGACAGAGAACTCCCCAGCAGCTGAGGCACTTTCTCTGCATTTCAGCACTAGCAACAGAACCCAGAACAAAAAGGTAAGAGACAGAAGCTGTTGGGAAAATTGTGTTCCCCGTTATCTGTGCATTTCATTTCTACCTGCAATCCAGACCCCTGAAGAATGAGCTGTGGACAGACTTCATCATCACGAACACTCAGAATCCTCTGTGAGTGAGAAGGACTGTGGACCAGCAGCCACTGCTGAGCAGTGTCAAGGGTACATCCTTAGCTTTGGAGAGAGAGTCATCACATTCCTCACCATTGGTGTAAGTTAAATTTGGCTAAATGCTTTAAAATGTTCAAGTTACTTAATAAGTAACCATGACAAATGAGGCAAACCTGATTTTGTCCTTCAATGTTCAGTCATCCCTTTAAAAGGAATGACTAAAACATAATAATACTCTTAAGGTGATCTCATTCTCTAAAAACATTCCTTTATATCATGTTTCTACATAAGCATCTCATCCATGTAGCTGTTAACTTCAAAATTAACTCAGTCATTTAATTTAGTTCTGTTTTCAAGTAACTAAGTCCTTTGTAACTCCGTGGAAGGAAAATAAATACGAATCAACTTCGTTATTTTTTTCCAGGAGAATTTGATATTTTCACTGTTTATGATTCACAGCAGTACTGAAATCCAAGAGTAAACTGTATAACTAATTATGTCATTTAAAGAATGATTCCAAATGATTCAATTCATGGAAAGGTGTTATGAGAAAATGAAAGAAAAGTAAAACAGGAGAAATTTCAAATTCAAAGTAAAACTTACAGGGTTTTTATTTTGGTTTTAAAACATGTCAGGTTTTCACTGCTTCATTGGCCGTTCCATGAGTTTAAGGGAGTAACATCTTGATGATGAGGATGCCCCAGGGGATACCAATGGAGAAAGTTTGTGCAAACACTGTGAGACCAGCAGACCTGAAAGGAAATAAATAGCTCACCCTAACCTCCCACTTTACAGATGATGAAATTGAGGTCCAGACTTGGGAAGTGAGGACAACATGGGTGGTCCAGTATTGAATAGGCAGAAGGAAAAGTCGGGTGGGGAGGGTGAGACATTTAGAAAAGAGAAGGAGGAAAAGTTATCAGATTTGGTGAGCAGAAAAAAAGGAGTTAAGTTAGCAAATTTAGAAATGAGAGTACCTCCATGTATCCTTGTGGAGAGACAAAAAAAAAAAGCAAGAATAAACTGTAGAAAGCTTTGTATTTTTGCACTAAAAAAGTGAGGTGAGCCAAGAACACAGTGGGCTTTTAACCAAGTAGGGTTAAGTTTCTAGCAATAGCCATACTAGGCATGCTGCACTTATCATCAGGTTTTGTAACAATGAGTTACATTATAATGAGGGAGAAAAAGCACATTAAAGCAAAGTTAAAGGTCATTGGAATGGGGCAACATTTGGCTTACTAAGCTACTGCACCTTAGGAGATAATCTGGGAAGGAGTTTGGGAGAGCTTTGTGCCAGGCACAGAATGAGATCACAAAAAGAAAAATATGATTTATGTATGAAAGGGTGGACTTAAGACTATGTTCCAAGAATGCTGTGGGTATCATGGGTCCATAGGTATCTTCTTGTTCTGACATAGTCATTGTAGTGGACGTTACTAGTGCTCAAAAATGCCCACTTCTCTGGCCTTTCCTGGCCACCCACGACCCCTGTCCACTTGCAAATAGGTGGGGCCATGTGATCTGTTCTGGCCTATGGATTGTGAATGCAAGAGTCATGGTGAGTCTATCAACAGTGAATGCAACTCTCCAGCTATCTCTTCCCCTTCTGAGGGGATCACAGTGCCAGGAGACATGGAATTAAAGAGGCGTGGATTGCTGTGTCTCCACATCAAGGTAAGCTGTCCTTGAGCATCACCAGACCTACAGTGGACATTGCAAGAGTGAAGACTAAACAAACACTATATATTTAGTCACTGAGATTTGGGGTTTGTCTCTTACTGCAGCAAGCATGTACCCTAGGCTGACTAATACAATCATCTCCTGTGGATGCATATCCACACTGTCTTGCTCATTCTATGTGGTAACATCATTGCCTGAAAGAAAACTTGGTCTGGGAAATTGCAATTCATTCTCCTGCTGATCCATGCAAGTTGACTTGGGATTGTAGCAGGAAGGGTTGGACACAGCAAGAGTGTGGTTGTGAGTGTACAGTCATCCTACATTTTCTTTGTGAGGTCAGAGGAAAAGTTATGCTTTGCTGAAAACTGGAAAGTTCATGATGACTTGGGTGAAAGAAAAGACATTTTGAGAACATTTAGAAACCTTTGAAATTTACCAAAATGGCAAGGGAAATAGCAGGAGTCCAATGTTTATGCAGTATATGCACTGAAGGGAAGCCGACCTGGAGACTGGGGGAGGAGAAACCAGGAGGACCTACATGAAAGCAAGAGTGATGGGCTCCTCAGACCTCCTTCCAACATATCCAGTAGAGGGTGGGAGGAGAAACTTTGCAGTGAAAAAGCCTGAAGAACATTACCTCAGTGGGGGGACCAAGGCCAACACCAATGCTGAAAAGTCATGTTTATCGAGACTATGAGAATGAGGTCTTCCTCCCAATAACTCATAATCCCAGTTTTATCATGTGAAAATCCCCCAGAAAATTCAAGTAATAGGGCATGCTATGAAATACCTGGCCAGTACTCCTCCAAACAGTCAAGGTCATTGAAACAAGGAAAGCCTGAGAGACTGTCACAGCCAAGGGGTACCTAGGGAGACACAACAACTGGAGGCGATGTGGTTTCCTGGATGGAGTCCTGGAACAGAAAAGAAACATTAGGGAAAAACTGGGGAAATCAGAATAAAGTCTGGCTTTTACTTAATAATGTATTGATACCGGCTCATTAATTGTAACGAGGTAATCATACTAATGAAAAATGTTAATCAGAGGGGAAACTGGCTGTGGGGAGAGTGAGAACTCCCCATACTGTCTTCTCAGTTTTTCTGTAAATCTAAAACTGTTCTCAAAAGAAGGAAGCCTGTTAAAAAGAAACAAATAAATAAAGGGCAAAAAATAAAAAGGCAGTTTTACCTGAGATGGTATCTGATGAGTATGCCCCAATAATGACCTATCCTCAGTTTCTTTACCCTAGGCCCATTTTTCCTTTATGAAACCGATGCCGGAACTAAAGACATTTTGTGCTATGTTGTACTATTAGATGATTGCACTTAAAAAAAAAACCGAGATTATCTTTTCTGAAAAAGTTAACAAACTCATTTTACTTAATGAAAGTCAAGTGGCTATTTTTCTAAAAAGAGAAGGGGAAGGGAAAACAATTTTTGACTTAAAGAGGTAGGTATTTGCATCTTCATTTTTTTTCACAAAGGAAACTGAGGCTTACAGAAGTTAAACAAAGTATCTGAAAGTTCTAGGTGTCATAAACGGCAGAGCCAGGGGTCTTAGCCTAGGTGTCCCTGCCTTGAAGCTCCTCCCTTTTCCATTCTCTGTGATGCACACTAAATGCCCTCACACAGACAACAGGTGGTTACATGTCATGTTTCCAGGCAAGGAGGGTGGTGGGTCTGGCCTGGGAAGTAACTCTGGGAGAGCCTGTTGTCCATGAGGAAGTGGGGTAGGCAATGAATAAATACATGACTTTCAGGGCTCAAAAGACAGAGCCATTTTCTCCATCCTTTGGCTGCCTGAGTAACCTGTGACCTGCCTTCACTCTTCTTGGTGTATTTTTCAGTCTCTAGGGTGGTTTTCCAAGTTTTATTTATTAAAATTTGTTCAAGTGAACTCACATGTCCAACAAGCAAAACTAGAGGATCCCTAGTTGAAATGAGGCTGGGTGTACAACCCCTGTATCAGTCAGGGTCTTCCAGAGAAGCAGAGCCAATAGGATATAGACAGATGTATAGAAGAGGAGATTTGTGATGAGAATTAGATCATGTGATTGCAGAGGTTGCGAAGTCCCATGACATGCCATCTGCAAGCTGGAGAACCAGGAAAGTTGGTGGTGTGATTCAGCCCAAGTTCAAAGGCCTGAGAACTGGCAGAGGAGGGCCCTCGTGTAAGTCCAGAGTCTGAAAGCCTGAGAACCAGGAGCATCAATGTCCAAGGATGGGAGAGAATGGATGTCCTAGCCCAAGAAGAGAGAGAGTGAGAGTTCACTCTTCCTCTGCCTTTTGGTTCTATCTGAGCCCTCAATGGATTGGATGGTGCCTTCCCACACTGGTAAGGACAGACCTTCCTTGCTCCACTTATTTAAATTCTAATTCCATCTAAAAACATCCTCAATGACACACCCACAGTAATGATTTCCAGCTATCTGGGCATCCTTCAGCACAGTCAGATTGACACATAAAATTAACTATCACAACCCCAAACTCTTGACTCCTCCTCTAGCCCTAACCCCACCATCCCTAGGTCTCCGAATACAATATTCTGTTAAGAACTACTGGTCTGTTACATTCATGAAAATGTGGGAGCCATGTGGGGATGCTAAAAAGAAGGGTGTGGAAGCTCACACTGAAATCCTTCAAGGTCCTGTACAAGGAGTCACCCTCACGACAGCCACAGGTGCAAAGGATTTCATAAATCTTTCAGGAAGGCAACATGTGGGTGACCAACAACCCAGGCTTTTTTCAGGATCGGAGTAGACTGAGTCTTTTATTGAGTACTGTCGAAATAAAATGATTTAAGCAACTCAAGCAGAGGTTGGGTCTAAATAGAGTCTCTATTTAGAGACTAAATAGGTTCTAAAGACTCTATTGCACAGGGGCATATCAGGGAGAACCTGAAACTTATCTGTTTGAGCAGAACCAAGGTTTTCAAAGGGTGGGGGTGGATTGAGTACACGTCCTTGCAGTTTTTGCATCAGGTGGCAATTTTCGTCTCTAAGAAAACTTACGGTTGGTGATAGTTTCTTCCTGTTTTTGTGTCTCTTGCTTGGGATGTTTGGTACAATCCCAATAACCTGTGAGAACCGTTTTGGCAAATGTTGAAGTTTATTGGTTAATCAAAGTTTATGGTAAAAAGGAGGTAGAAGAAAAATAGAAGAGAAAGAGGGCAAGGGTAGAAGGCAAGGGGGAAGCAGGAACGCTGTATCTGTTTGAGTGCTTTTACAGCACTAAGTAGTTGACTTGCATTGGTGGAATGGAAAATATGCATCTGTAAACACCAGATGGAAGATGCCCACAGTTTGCAAAGGAGCAATTCTCCCTGGGGTGCAGAAGACACACCTCCTACTCCTGTCTCACCCCAGAGCTGTCTCAATGAGTGAAATCATGGGATGCAAGGTGATTCTGCTCTCTTCATGTTCTTTTCTGTTTTTCCCTCCTTCATCCTGTCCTTTCCCTCTCCTTTTCTGCTCCCTACACCTTTTCTTTCCTGCTTCTCCTTCTCCACTCCCTGTCCTGTTCTCCCTTCCTCTCTCTTCTTCTGCCCTTCCTTCCCCAACCCCTCCACCCTTTCTCTTGGGCCTGTGGTTAAATTTGAGTTGTCAAATGAGCAATACAACTGCAGGTGATTCCTTTAAATCAGATCTCCCTAGCCATCTTGATGTCAACTTCTGCATTTTTCATTTTTATAGAAAAACAAAATGAAGTGTACTCACATCTCTTTGGTCTTCCCTTCCTTCCTCTGGCTACCTCATTCCTCTCTTTGTTGCAGTGCCTGTTGCCTGTTCCTTCTCTCCATCTATCAGAGTTGTAACTGTCATCCTGCTGGGAATGTGCGTTTGGAAATAATAATCCTATGCTTGGTCCAGTGGCTTCTCCTCATGTGACACTTGTAAAGCCCACCTTCTTTGGAGCAGGCCACAGCATCCCTGTGTGAGTGCTACTCTCTACACCCCCTGGAAGAAAGCTTAAGGGAATGTAAGACTTAGAGGGTTCAGCGTGAGACCTCATCTTTTTATTTCATCCTACTCCAGACTCCAGAATACCTGTCAAACTGAGGCTGGGAGATTACTCATATTTGGAAAGTGCTGCATTTGCTTCTGTTTTCATTGATGTTAGGATACCTGTCTTACATATTGTACAGAAAAGGGGGTAACTGCAAAAGAGAAGCTTCCACTAGTGGTGCAATTAATTAAATGGTAGTAAATAATAATTTGAGAAGTTGAATATGTGGTTGATTTTACAACTTTTAAAATAATGTGAGTGGTGGCAAAAAGAAAAAAAAAATCTTCAACATCCCAAACCGCAAATCACATTTTGGTTGAGGTTGTTGTTCCCTACAAAATAAAAAAGGTGTGGAAAAGACCATTTGAACTACTTTTTTCCCCACAAAGGTTGAAATTCTCCCTCTTTAAATGATTCCTGGACAATTCACATGCCTGTCTAAGTTGGAATTAACATTTCTACATGAAGACTTACTTTGATAATATTAACGTTAATTTATATTAAAAAACACTGTATAGTTATCAGAGCAGTTTCATAGATATGATCTCATGCTATCCCATTGCTGGCTGATATTCTCTTTAATGTACATTTCCAGAATGTAAAAGGCTTGTCCAAAGTACCTCATGCACAACGTTCTGGGCTATACCTTGATGTCCTAGCTCAGGGCTCAGCAAATGGCAGCCATGGATTGAATCCAACACACCATGTACTTTTTGTCCGGTACAACATGTAAGAATGGGTTTTACTTTTTTGAATAATTGGAGAAAAAAACTTTACAATACAGAAAAAATGTTTAAAATCCAAATTTCTGTGTCTGTAAGTGAAGTTTCCTTGGAAAACCATGTTTGCACATCATCCATGGCCGCTTTATTCCTGCAAGGGCAGTGTTGAGCAGTTGCAACAGAGATGATATGGCCTGAAAAGCCAGAAATGTTTACTCCATGGTCCTTGACAGAGTTAGCCAACCCCTGTCCCAGATCAAGGGCTTATTCCATTGCTCAAGAGCTGTCTCACTAGAGGCCTAGCAGACACATGGAGAAAGGCAAAGCCACATTAGTCTTGTTTGTGAGCCCCATAGAAGAGGCTTTGAAATTGGCCTGCAATGAAAGGCTAGCACTTTCCTGCTCAAGAGCACCCCTGTCTTTCTGAGTGGTAAACTGCAGAGTGGGATTGAGTATCCAGGCTGGCAGGCGGCTCCCTCCTCCAGTGGGGCATGCAGCAGTCCTAACAAGACCTTTGCTAGATGAAAGGGCAGAAAGGCAGTATTCTGTCTCCCCTCCTCCCTTTCTCCTTCCATGAAAAAGGAGTTCATTAATTAATGAGCCATCCTTAGACATAGGAAGGACAAAATGTCCCAACTTAGAGGGTAAGGAGACAAATGTGGATGGAAGCAACGAAGCACTCTGCTCTGTGTTTGTTTTTAATGCAGGTTATTTGATATGCTATTCTGCTATCCCTATACCCCTTTCGACCTGTGGAAGGTCTTGTCTGCTGTGGTTGAGCATGGAAGGGTCAATTGGATGAAGAAATCAAGCATACAGAAGGCTTATTCTTCTCTCAGCAGACCATCAGTTTCATTTTGACTCCCTATTTTTTTACTGCCACCCACAAAACATATGATCTTCCCTTTTCTTAGTACCTATTATATGTCACTCTATTTAGATTTAAATAGATGATCTTATGTAACTGTCTCCACGATCCCATGGGGTTTACCCAGAAGGGAACTGAAACCTGGAGTGTCTAATATTTTTTCTCAGGCACCAAGCTGGTACCTGATCTCTATGATGCCAATATCTGGGCTTTTCCCGCCAAACCTCAAGAGCTCTACAAAATCAAGTGCATCTTCAATCAAGGGCGTGTTTTTGCTCCATGACCCCATGGGGTTTACTCAGAAGGGAACCGGGTCCTCATGACATCTTCACTATAGAGGAGCATTCTCTTAGTTGCATTTCCTCAGAGCATCAACTCCTGGGACCTTATGAGAAATTCTTTAAAAAGGAAAAAATTTGAAAACTCTGTTTGGAGAACAATAAAGTAAAAAAGGATAATCAAGTTTCTTCGGCCAAGGACTTTTCAGAGCCTTTTACAAGCAGCATTTGCAGCCATCTTCCAAGTGAATTCTAGCAACCAGAAGGGAATCTGAATAACTGAAACACAAAGCTCTTCCCAAACTTGTGTTCTTAAAAATACTGGTTCTGAAACATGTGAAGTGTTCTGCAAAACAAACGAATGAATAAATAAAAAACTGAACAAGATGTCATGCTGAGAGGCTTATTTACCTTGCCCAATATCTAGACCAGGGGAAACAGAACTAGAAAAATAAAATCATCCAATAATTAAATAAGGAAATAATGCATGCCTCCTAAAAGTATAGCACAGCACAGAACAAATTCTTCATTTACTTTGTTTTCATGAAAAAAAAACGATGCTTCCAAATATGCAAAATTGCATATTAACAGGCTATCCCTAGGAGAGGAAGCCACACATTAAGAAGTATCTAATGGCAAAAATGCAGTCATTGTATGAGCAGGGTAGGGGGGCCCCAGGCAGAGGGCCTGTCCAACCATTTACAATGCTTGGGGCTTACAGAGTGGGCCAAGAGTATGGCTTTCTCAAAAGGATGCCTTTTATTCAGTTAGTTAGGGAATGTCTACAAGTAATCATATCCACCTGAAGCCTCCTGGATTCCAGTCATTGCTCCACACTTAGCTTGAGCAAGTTAGCTAAAATATCTATGACTCAGTTTTCTCAGCTGTAAAATGGGAACCTCTAACCCATAGCCAAGGATTCAATGAATTATATGTTTAGTGTGCTTAGAACAGTGCTTGATGTGAAGAAAATGCTATGTAAGTGTTACTATTAGCATTAATTTTCTATTGTTTTTATTTGTTGATGTTATTGTTATTCAGGGGCTTATTGAACCACCTACCCTCACAAGAACCAAGAGGTCATCATGCAGCTTCTCTCTTCATATTTTTTGTCTCTTTTTCTTTCTGCTCATTTGACCTTCTCTCCATGTGGGCCTGTTTCATTTTATTGTGTACATGACCCATCACTGTTGTGTTAAAATGGAAGCCCAGGCCGCAGCACACATCCTCTGCTAGGCCAACACCCCTCAGACAGCAAATCAGAGGCCTACCACCCTGCACCTTCAGGATCCTTGTAAGAGATGGCATCTTCTGGTCCATAAGGTGACACTTTCCACGTCGCCAGGCAGCCCCAAGTCTCCAAAAAGAAACATACTTAGTGGGGTGAAAATAACGGCTATGTCTGGTGCTGTGTCCCTAGGCTAAGTTCACCCCAGGCACACTGGACACCAGGTCAAGACAGCAGACATTAGCTAGACCCTGAGTCAACAATGGAGAGGAAATTCCCATTCCACCCAACTGTCTGGGCTTCCCTTGACTCAGGACCTGGGGAAGACTCAGCACACGTAGCAGAATTTTACAACAGACCTATGGGTATGCCTGGGGTGGTTGCAACTGGTAATATGTACAAAAATAACTAGCACATGGAAGAATTTGCTTATTTCCATCCGTTTGCTCACTTGTTGAACAAATATTTATTGAGTGACTTCTCAGTGTCATGCTAGGGAATATGCATTTTAAACATTTCATGAGTAGAACAAATAAACATTTTTAAAGAGATAAAAGATATTTTTATAATCTCATTAGTGATACTCTCAACCTAATCCTTTATGTGAGTAGTTCATTCGTTTTGGAGATTCCTGAGGATAACAACAATACATATTGTTTATCTTATTCATATACTTCAAAATTATTATTATTGAATCAACATGCTACAATCCTCATACAAACCAATCACTAGAAATTGTCAATGACATTTATTATAGAATATTTAATTCATGTAGTAATAAAATAACATATAAAACATATTGATATGTATTTAATAATAATATTGAATATGCAATACATATGAAAACCCACACATTCCCCATTAAGCCTAAGAAATTGAATAAGGCCGATTCCTCTGAAGCTCTCTGTATGCCCTCCCAGGTTGGATTGCCATCCTTCTCCCAAGAATAGACCATTTTCTTGAATTGCTGTGGGTCATCCTCTTGTGTTTCTTCATAGGTTTTATTTTATGTGACTATATCTCTAAACAAGATATCACTTAGTTTTGTCTGTTCTGGAATTTCACATCAATGGAATCATATTGTATGTGTCTTTCCTAGACAGATGGATGTTTTATATCTATAGATATTTTATAGACATATAGAGATATAACGCATATATCTAAATACATTATATATAATATATACATATATGTATAAAAGATGTCTATATACAGATAAATCTATATTATATATATATTCAGATATATATTTATATAAACAGATATATATGTGAACATTGTCCACATTATATTTCTTTGTTTTGAGACAGAGTCTCGCTCTGTCCCAGGCTGGAGCGCAGTGGCACGATCTCGGCTCACTGCAACCTCTGCCTCCCAAGTTCAAGCAATTCTCCTGCCTCAGCCTCCCGAGTAGCTGGGATTACAGGCATGTGCCACCACGCCTGGCTAATTTTTTGTATTTTTAGTACAGATGGGGTTTCACCATCTTGGCCAGGCTGGTCTTGAACTCCTGACCTTGTGATCTGCCCGCCTCAGCCTCCCAAAATGCTAGGATTACAGGCGTGAGCCACCACACCCGGCCAACATGATACATTTAAAATTTATTCAGATAAATACAAATAGCTGGAATTCAGTTATTTTACTGCATAATATTCCATGTATGACTACACCATGATTGATTGATTGATTCATTCCCCTCAGACTCTTTTTAGAATTTTGCTATTAAAAATAATAAATCTATGAGCATCTTAGCCATGTCTCTTGGGCGGGTGTGTGGATGGTTCTCCTGCACCTGGAAATGGAGTGCTGAGTCATGAGGAAGATGCATCTTCACATTGACCAGAGAACGTGGGATTTTCTTTCTTTCTTTTTTTTTTTTTTTGAGACACTCTCACTCTGTCACCCAGGCTGTAGTGCAGCGGCACAATCTTGGCTCACTGCAACCTCTGCGTCTTGGGTTCAAGTGATTCTCCTATCTCAGCCTCCCCAGTAGCTGGGATTACAGGCATGCACCACCATGCCTGGCTAATTTTGTATATTTAGTAGAGACAGGGTTTCACCATGTTGGCCAGGCTGGTCTTGAACCCTGACCTCAAGTGATCTGCCCGCCTTGGCCTCCCAAAGTGCTGGGATTACAGGTGTGAGCCACCATGCCCAGCCAACACGTGATTTGCCATAGTGGTCGTACCACCCTACTCTGTCACATCTCAAGGTGATGACTTTGTCCATTTTGGTGAGTAAAAAATGGTATATTGTGATCTCATTTGGCATTTCTCTGATTGAATATCCTTTTATATGTTTATTGACTATTTGGATTTACTCTTTTGTGAATTGCCTACCCCTGTCTTTGCTTATTTTTCTATTTTGTTTTCTATTTTCTGTGTTTGTTTTGCATATATACATATAAATAGTTTTGTTTGTTTTGTGTATATACACAGATACACATGCATACATACATACATATATGTATTAATATGTCACATGTATATAATACAATTATCTCTCAGTTTACAGATTTTCATGTTTTTATTTTTTATTGTGTTCTTTGATAAACAGAAATTTATATTTAATGTAATCTAGTTTTTCTACCTTTTCCTTTATGGCTTGGCCTCCTTTGTCTTCAGAAATCCTTTACCACAGTGAAATTAAAACAACCACCACCACAAACACAGAAGTTATCCTATACTGTCTTCGAAAAGTTTTAAATTTCTTCTTTTCACATTTAATCCTTAAATCCATCTGACACTGGTTTTATGCATTGTGTGTGGGAGGGATCTAATTTCATTTTATTTCTCATAAGGATAACCAGTTAATTCTGCACTATGTGGTCCTTCATTCATCCTTTCTTCCTAGATCTTCAATGCTACCAGCCACATAGGAAATTTCCATTTATGCATGGGTCTATTCCCAGGCTCTCTCTTCTGATTTCTTTGGCATATTAGCCTCTATCTGCACCGGTGCCATATTGATTTATTTATTATACCTTTTCACTAAGCCTGGACACTGGTGGGGCAATCACCTCCTCACCCTTCATTCTCTTCTGAGTGTCTTGGCTATTCTTGCCTTTTGCTTTCCTATATACATATTAGAATTAACTTGTTAAGTCTCCAGAAGAATTTGTTCTGAATTGATAGATTAATTTGAGAAATGGTATATTAATTTGAGAAGTGATATATTTATGAAATTGAGTCTTCTCCTCCAGGTGTATGGTATATCTTATTTATTTATTTTCAGTGGATATTTGGGTTATTTTTAGTTTTTGCTGTTAAAAAATATTGAATTTATCTTTGGGAGGCCGAGGCAGGCGGATCACGAGGTCAGGAGATCGAGACCATCCTGGCTAACACAGTGAAACCCCGTCCTACTAAAAATGCAAAAAAAAATTATCCGGGCGTGGTGGCAGATGCCTGTAGTCCCAGCTACTTGGGAGGCGGAGCTTGCAGTGAGCAGAGATCACACCACTGCACTCCAGCCTGGGCGACAGAGCGAGACTCCGTCTCAAAAAAAAAAAAAAAAAAAAAAAAAATATATATATATATATATAGAATTTATTTAGGTTTCCTTAGATGTCTTTCAGCATAGTTTTACAACCTTTTTAAGTCTTGCACATCTTTTGTTAAATTCTTTCCTATATGTATCTTATAATTTTCTGCTGCTGTTATATGTGGTAACTTTTAAAAAAAGTATGAAACATAACTATTGTTTGAGATCTTCATTGTAAACTATATTCTTACTGTGTTTTGTTGCCCTTCAGAGACAGTAAGATGGATGGGATAATTTTTCCCTTACCAAATAACTCTGGACTTCTAGACTGCTCTACTCTTCAAATTCTTGGATTTGCTTTTTATACTTTCTTGTCTTTTTCATTGCTGTTATGTTGTGAGGGAAGGACTCCTTTCCAATCCTGAGCTTGATGTGCTCCTGACTAACCATATGAAGCTTATTAAAATCATAGGAAAATTGCCAAAAATACATAAACTGCCCACAACCCTATTATTTAAGTTCCTTCAAGATTCTCAAATAGTGGAGCTTGCAAAGAAAATCATGTCTGCATAAGTAAGCTATTATTTCACTAATTAATAGTTATTTGTATCTAGTTTAAATAATTACATTACTATAGAAAAAAGAATGACAATGAAGTAGAAAGAAGAGGTATATTCTTAGAAGTGATAACCCGGGATGCATTGTCCCATGGTTGTATCTCAATCAAGTTTTAGGTAAAATTCTTACAAGAAAACGAATAATCTCACAAGCATTGCCTCAGAAACCCAAGTCAACAGAATAATGGCCACTCTTATGTGTGTAATGGCAGTAAGGTTGCATAAGTGGACATGGCAACAGAATTTTGGGGCCATTTGGCCAATTTTTTTTAATTTTTTTTTTTTTTTTTTTTTGAGATGGAGTTTCACTCTTTTTGCCCAGGCTGGAGAGCAATGGCACAATCTAGGCTCACTGCCACCTTGGCCTCCCAGGTTCAAGCGATTCTCCTGCCTCAGCCTCCCAAGTAGCTGGGACTATAGGTGCCTGCCACCACACCTGGCTAATTTTTGTATTTTTAGTAGAGATGGAGTTTCACCATGTTGGCCAGGCTGGTCTTGAACTCCTGACCTCAAGCAATCTGCCCTCCTTGGCCGCCCAAACTGCTGGAATTACAGGTGTGAGCCACTGTGCCTGACCGCCATTTGACTGATTTCTATAGGTATATAAAATTCTAAGTTTCTAACTAAGCTATGCCAAAATTCCGGCATAAATGAGCAAAATTTGAGTTTAATTGAGGTGTATTATTGACTGTCAGTTGCTACCTAAGGAAAGAGCCATCCATTGTCAGGATAATGAACATACGGTGTCTAATAGAGTGCGAGGGGTGGTTGCAGAGGCTGAGGAGTTGGGTACATTGGCCCTGAAGAATGGCTAATGTCTCTGAATTACGAGACTGTTTAGGTAGGACAGTGCATTTGTGTGCTTTTTCACTTTCAGAATGACTCAGTGGCGTTGCAGTAGGATTACTGTAATTCTTCTCTCCTTTTGGAAATTTAAGTTTTTTACTCCGTTGAAGATAGGCATGACCATGTGATTTACTTCAGCCAATAAAATGTGAGCAGAAGTGGCATTATCACCTCCAGGGAAAAACATTTAATGCCTTGCCTCTGTTTAGCTGCCTTTGAGTGCATGAAGGAACAACACTAGCCAATCGCACAGAAAACTAAACAGTTGCTAGGACTGTCAACGAGACCAGACCTGCAGAGGACCTGGTGAGCCAGAAGCAGACTTTTGTTGCTAAAGGTTTGAAGTTACTTGTCCTGCAGCAAAGCCTAGGATTTCCTGCCTGACACAAATACCAACCATCACAGTACATTTTGTGTGAATTATGAATTTAAGAACTAGCAGCAAGGACTGTGGATTTCAGTTTCAGAGATCCAGAATCTCACTTTCCTCATGTGAACCCTGCCAAAGTTGAGTGATGTGGAACTTGATATCCATGGGGGGGAAAAAAGAAAGAAAACCAAAAAACTGATTCTCTCAGTTTTGAGATAAGAATGAGAAAGAGAGTAGGCCGGGCATGGTGGCTCATGCCTGTAATCCCAGCACTTTGGGAGGCCGAGGTGGATGGATCACGAGGTCACGAGATCGAGACCAGCCTGACCAACATAGTGAAACCCCCATCTCTACTAAAAATAGAAAAATTAGCTGGGCGTGGTTACACGCACCTGTAATCCCAGCTACTTGGGAGGCTGAGGCAGGAGAATTGCTTGAACCTGGGAAGCAGAGGTTGCAGTGAGCCGAGAACGCGCCACTGCACTCCAGCCTGGTGACAGAGCAAGACTCCATCTCAAAAAAAAAAAAAAAAAGAGAAAGAGAGTAAAGTTATGTCACCAAAAGGACTCCATTCCCCCCAAACCATAATTTGATTATCTTTCAAGGATTAAGAAAAAGTACATGGACATGTATACACCTGTGTAATGCATTTAACTATGTGTGGTGTAAGCAGAGCGGCAAGCTTGGTATCTTCTATCCTAACTGCTTTAATATCCTTAGGTCTAGAAAACAGTTGCTTCTTGAAACTGGACTCTGTTCTTAGCCCACCCTTGTATCTGATAGCCATCAGCGGTACAGAATTTATCAACAAAAATGCAAAACGTAATATTAATTTAGTGTCTTTCCTTTGAAGCCAGGAAGTCCTTTGCCTCCTTTTCATGTTTCTAGCCTTGTGAGAGCTGTCACTTCATTTGGGGTCATTAAAGATAAAGGAGATTTGTTCTCTTGGCATTTCTCAGCCCTGATACTACCCACTTCAAATGGCCCTGTCCTTGTCTCTTTAGAATCCATAGTCTATACACTAATAGCTGCCTTCTCCCAGCTCTAATTCAGGTGGCCTTGTCTGCTCCCCTAATGCTCCCCCAACCAACACCAAAATGAACAAACAAAACCTTCCGAACTCATAAGATCACAAGCTAATCCCTCTCTGATTTGGCAAGGGGGCGGAATTCTACTTTCTATTCATGCTCACCCAGTCTTTTTTCTTCATCCATACCACTCCCCATTCCATTCCTTCACCTCCTGTTCCTGCAGAGAAATCTCTATCCCCTCTCTATGGAACATTCCTGCTGTCTAGATATGTTACAGGCACTCACAGACATGCTGACTGTAAGAGCTGACATTCAAGTGATCCTGCTCTACAGAGTGACAAGAAAGCACAGTGCTCGTTCGTGAGATCCCTACTGCCCTACTTACAGTGCAGGGGAGTCCCTTTAGTCCCCAGAGGCCACTTCAGTACTCTAAGACCACAAGGAAGGAAGGCAACAGGGGCCAAGGAGGATTTGCTCACTCAATGAGCTTTTATGAGTAACAGAAGCGAGAAAGTAACTTGTATTCATATACAGTTTTGACATTTCCTTTAGAGGAGGTAAGTCTCAAAAGGTAGGGTCCCATGATGATATAAAATTATTTATTTCTTAATTTCATGTCTTAAGTGCCTAATAGTTTTCTAGAAATTTTAATTGGATACTCAATACACCCGGAATATTTTCTCCCAGTGCCACATCTAGTATTAACTGTAATGAAATAATAACAACATTATCTAAGATTTATGTACTAAGAACTATATTAAGCCCTTTAAATTTTCATAGAAATCCCACAAGCGAGGTGCTATTCTTACCCCTTTACCAACCAGAACTCAGCCTTTGGAGAGACTGTGGTGGCCCAAAGTTAACATTTGTGAAAGGCAGAGTGGGGACTGAGTCCTAGGCCCGTCCCATCTCAGACCCCAGACTGTTTACCCCCATGCTCAACAGCATTTGATGTGATGGCCCAGTCTGACTCAGGGCTCCACAGTGTACTGAGTGTGTTTGCATCTGTTCTGATTCTCCAACTTACCATGCCTTTTGGGAGAATGTAATATAAATAAGATTTGGATTAGCTTACATTTTTTCTAGGTGCCAAAACATAAGAGTAGAATTTAAGACCTCCGGATTTACTCGTGCACTATCCATTGATCCATGACCCTTTCCTCTGCTCTGTGATGGCCAAGAGGTGGACATGGTCCAGATCACTGAGGAAAGAGGAAGCCTGAAACAGGGAGGTTTGTGGCTGTGACTATAGCCGGCCCCTCTGCAAACCTTGGTTTGCTCACTGGTAATTGGAGGAGTTTGTGGTGCTCGCAGGCTATCTGAGGGGTCTCTTCCAGCTGTGACATTTGGTGGCCCTAAACTCTCAGTGCCTGCCTGGCTTTTACACGGTCTCATACCTGAGCACCAAGCAACTCCTGCTTCCCACAGGCACCTTTCCTCTGTTCAGAGAATGTGAGCAACATTGAGAGCATGTAAGGGGCAATCTGGTGAACAGACTGGAGTCCATACCTTCAAGTGGCTGAAAGCTGTTTTGCTTGCTGGAGATTTTGAGCCCGGCAGTCAGCCTGGAATCTCCAGTCCTCCTTTTCACCCTAGCTTGCAGCCCACAGGAGCCAGTAAATTAAGACCTTTGCCTTTGACATTTGGGTTGGGAAAAAAGTGAAAACCGATCTAATAATAATTAGTTATGGTTTAATATGCGAGATTGAAGCGTTCTCATTTTTCATTCTGGAGCCTGGTGAGAAGGAGCCAAGAGCAGAGATTGATGGGGAAGCATAAACCCCCGCAATGTTCCCATGCCAAGAGAAGTAAATGATCCTCAGGCGCCTTCTTATATCATGTTAAGAACCCATGACAGCCCCAAAAGAAATGGAGAGACCCAGAGAAGGTGGGGGATAAAAGAGGGGTTTTTTTCATTGTTCTCTTAAGCCAGGCACCTTGGCACACACATCCGTGCCTATTCATTGTGTAAAGACTGTGGTCTTCAGGCTCCAAGAAAGAGGGCTTGGATTCAGATAACCAACTCTGGGGAAATAGCAGCTTGTTTTTGTAACACTGGAGATGTATTTACTTTTCACTTAATGAAGGGGAGTGATGTCTTGGATAAGTCATGACCCAACACAAACTACAAACATTAGGCCCAAACATTACACGGGAAACCCTTCCCAGAAACGTCCAATTTGTTACTAAGTAGAATCAGTATTGGTGGTTTTAGTGCCATGGAGAGATTTCATTAACTTTCTGAAGGGAAAACGCTGTGGAATGGTGAGTCAAACCTAAAGACATTCTGCGTGCGAGTGTGCGCACGCGCTCCTGTGCCTACGTGTGCGTGTGGCATAGCTGCAATTTGACATCATGTGGTAAGATTAGCCTGTTTCTCGCTGGCGGGAAATTCAATGTGGCCCAGAAAGTTACAGAGGGAGGAAACTGTGAATTGGTTGAGAAGGAAAGTATTAAATAATTCTTGATGTATCACTGTGTCCTGGAAAAGAATGAAGATTAGGAGAAAAAAGGCTGGAACAGGAGAGGAAAAACAGATGGTGCCTTGCAAAGAACACTCCTGCAGTTTTTCACATGTCCCAGTGGGACTTGAAATGTGAACACAGAGTTGAGGCTGAGCAGGGAGCCAAACACACTGCTGCGGACAGGCCAGTGTGGCCTCATGACCTGGGCATGTTGTCCCAAGGCCTGGAGGCTGATACCCAGGGGAGCCCTGGGGAGGGCCGGCAGATGCTGCCCTGTCGGGAGTGAGCAACTGAGGTCAGCAGGACCATCAGCCAAGTGCCTGGTTTTATCCGTCATGAATGAGATGGCAAGGATCCAGCCATGGGAATTTTAGCAGAATAGTTATGTGTAAGGAAATAGGCATAAAATAAGAGAGGGCAAATGGGGCTTACCACAGAATACCACAACCAGAACACAAAAATCTTAATGACTTTTAAAGATTTTTGCAAAGTTTCAGGCCTTCCCTCTACTCAGCAAACATTCCTATACCTACCCTTATTTGCCTCTTCAGGCTTTCTAGATCCTTCCCTATCTCCTATTTGCCTGTAGAGCTGAATGAAACCAGAGACCAAGCCAAGGGTGGGGAGCCCACTGGCCCTAACAGGCTCTTTTGCAAGGCCCACACTCTCCATGAGCTTCTGTAGATTTGAAGGCTGTCTTGAGCCATTTGCCTGAAAGCCGGAGTTTCTAGCTCCAACAAATACGAGTCTCACAAAGTAAGAACAAGGCCTTAGTGTCTGAGATGTGGGACTTCATACAATGCTGTGATTTTAATATAAGAAATGAGAGATTAAATTATAATGACATTTCAAAAAAGAATAACATTTTCATAAATACCAAAGTCTACCAGCAAACTCAGTGGTAGATAAAAGATTTCTAGCTAGTGAAGAAAGAGCATTTAACGTGCAATGTTGGAAATTCTATGTGAGCAGGTAGAGAAAAGAACAGCAATTTTATATTTTTAAGGAATGTGATGTTATGGGAAGGCACAGGTGGTAAGGCCTCCTGCAGTGGTCCTCAAACTTGAACAGAATCATAAAGAAGGCTTGTTAAAACATAGATGGCTGGGCCCCACCCCCACAGTTCCTGACTCAGTGGGTCCAGGGAATTCTAACAAATTCCCAGGTGATGCTGATGCTGCTGTTCTGGGGCCTGCACTTTGAGAACCACTGGCTTAGTTAAGATAAAGATACACGCATAGATTACATTTCTATTTACCCACATCTGCAACTGTATTCTGGCAGGAAGTGTAATGGACTGTAACAAAGCCAACAATTATTGGACCCCTTTCCTGTCCCCGGTCAGTGGTTTCAGGGAGCAGCTGAGCTGAGCAGAGATCATCATTGCTGGCAGTGGGAACACAGGTGTTCTGGACCCCTGAGGTGTCCTGCTGGCTGAAATGAATTTAGGATTGAGGAAAGGGGCATGAAATATTAGAATGTTAGCACTGGAAGGGAGCTAGGAGAAAGTCTGATGATTATGGAATAGACATTGAGTGAGAGAGCCTTGAATTTCAATTCCAGCTGTGACACTTACTAGCTTTGAAAACTTAGCAAGTTACTTAACCCCTATGAACCTCAATTTCCTCCTCTGTAAAACTGGGAACCCTAAAAGGATTGTGTTTCAGTCACAATTCTTAGTTGCAATCAACTGAAGTCCAGTTTGGCTGATTTAAGCAGAAAGGGAACTTATTGCAAGGATATTGAGTTCTACAGGGAAAACGAACTGTTTCACCAACAAATCAATGGTATTTAAAAAAAAAAAAAAAAAAAAAAAGAGGAGCTGTTGTTGAATAAAAGAGACATCAGAGACATAACAACCAGAGACTTCACTTGAATCGTGATTCAAGCAACCACCATGAAAAGACAATTGGAAGAACTGGAATAAGGCTGGGTTTGGGATGACATTAAGGAATTACTGTGAATTTTTTTAGGTGTAAAACTGTCCTGAGGGTTACTGTTCTTGTAGAGGCTCTAATGGAGACTAGCACACTAAGGTATTTACTGGTAAAATAACACAATGTCTGAGATTCACATCAAAAAACTCTAGGGAAAGAAGTCATAGGAGGAGGGAAGTGGAGGAGTGTAGAAAAAACAGGATTGGCAAAACGTTGATTATTGTTGCACCTCAGTTATGAATACATGGTGATTTACTTTGCTTTTCTGTGTGGGTTCATGTGCCTGTGTGCTTTTGAAACTCTTCATAATAAAACACTCCCACAAAACAGGGAACAGCCTGTCTATGAGGGCTGGTGAATAAGGCTCAGATATCTCTTAGGAAAAGATTGAGATGCTGTTGCCATTGTCACCAATCCCCAGACGTTGGAGCTTGCACTGTTGGCAAGGGTGGTTGTGAGAGTTATTAACTAGCATTTTCAAATTCTATAGTAAGGTGTCTCTAACAGCAACACTCACAAGGTAGGAAAATTTTCAAGCTCAGAAGAGGGACTCAGGAGATGGGTGGCCAAAAAAAACAAAAACAAGAACAAAACTAATGTCCACTAGAG
The DNA here is from genome assembly GCF_028885655.2 of Pongo abelii. Taxonomy (NCBI): domain Eukaryota; kingdom Metazoa; phylum Chordata; class Mammalia; order Primates; family Hominidae; genus Pongo; species Pongo abelii. The sequence continues at coordinate 77,342,183 of NC_071998.2, forward strand.
GACATACTAGGTGCTCAACCCATGTTGGTACCCTCTCCCCATCTTGTCCCTGAGAAGTATATAGCCCAAACCTCCATCTTACGTTAGACTTTCTTTTTTTGGCATCTTAGATAGATAGATCTCTCATCCCAATAATTTTCTAATCTCCTTTTAAAGGATCAAATTCTTCCAAAAGCTGGGAATTTTACCTCACTGCTTCCCGATAAGAATCATTCCATTTTGGGCATTCCCAACAACTGGAACAACTTTTTTCTGAGTGTAAAAGCCGCCATTTCCAGCCATTGTTGTAAATGTAGCACCCGTAGAACATGTCAAATCCGTCTTCTACAAGGGGATTCTACAGATACTTAAAGATTTTCATAATCTTGTATTTTCCAACTCTCTATCCAGGCCCCAGCACCTCATCTATGCCTCCTTTTCATCAGATTAAATATATGTGAAACAGGTAAAAATCTTAGTTTATAACTTTAGATATAGGAGAAATATGACTTCTTTCTCTAAAATTCAAATTCCAGTGGACCCTTGAACAACACAGGTTTGAACTGTGCAGGTCCACTTATACATAGATTTTCTCCCACCTCTGCCACCCTTGTGACAGCAAGACCAACCCCTCCTCTTCCTCCTCCTCCTCAGCCTGCTTAATGTGATGATGATGAGGATGAAGACCTTGATGATGTTCTACTTCCGCTTAATGAATAGTAAGTATATTTTCTCTTCCTTATGATTTTCTTAATAACATGTTCTTTTCTCTAGCTTACTTTCTTATTGGAACACCGTATATAATACATATAATGTATAAAATATGTGTTAACTGACTATGTTGTTGGTGAGGCTTCTGATTAATAGTAGGCTATTAGTAGTTAAGTTTTTGCAGGGTCAAAAGTTATACTAGGACTTTTGACTGTGAAGGGATTGGTACCCCTAAGCTCTTTATTGTTCAAGGGTCAACTAATTCCTATTTGAGCCCTCTTTCCACCAGCATTGTGGAAATGAAACCTTATTGTAATCAAGCTATGGTTCCCCCATAAATTCCTCTGAGGTTGTGCTAAGTCCTAGTGCCCACAGAATGTTAAGGTATTTAGGAGCATGTGGCCTCTGCTCCTTCCAGTCATCTGTCTTGGCAGATGCCCACTAGACGTTCCTGCCTTCACTCATCTGCCCTGTGGCCACTTTTTGATGGCCTGCCCAGTCAACATATGCTTTAAACCCCTTCTGAACTCTTTGTCTCCATAAAGACGTCTCTACTTTAAAAGACACACTCCCCCTGGAGAATGAGCCTTACTAAGTAGCAAGTAGGATCCCTTACCCATTATTGGTGGCCCAGTCATCTATATGTGAAAAGCTACTTAAGCCTCTAGCTCCTAGAAGCAGTCTCAAAATAATACAGAGGTTTCCAAAGACACTCTTGAGGTTTGCTAGTTTCCTACTTGGTCCCCTCTCCCCATCCCTTCCCCACTGTGTCACCTGGCTTGTATCCCAGCTGGACCCATCCAAGGGGATAGAAAGCCCCCATGAGCTGGGTCATCCAGTCTCACCATCAACAGCTCCTGTTAGGAGAGCAGATCATCTTGGCAGGAGCTGTATTACAGCAAGATTAGAGCAACATCTGAATATGTTATTTTGTATCTCTCCATATTCCCACCTCCATTCCCACAGGATTCCTCCCCTATCCCAGACCAGTATCCTATCTGTGATATTTTGTGCTGCACCACTGCATCTTGGCTCTGTTCCAGACTCTTCTGTCCTTTGACTGTGCAGGCTGAAGCTTGATTCCTGGTAGCTAGAAACGCTGTGTCCACTGCCTCCTTCTCTACAGCCTCGGCAGCTTTTGCATCAGAGTTGTATGTTCTCATGCCTCTGTGATCCAAGTAGCTAGGGGAAAGTAAGCAGTCCCCTAAGTGTTGGGATGGGGTCCAAGTTCCTGAAATAGGGGCAAAATGTATATCAGATCCTTGCTTCTACTATAGCAAAGTAGTGGGTCTTATCTTGCTATGTTCCCTAGCACCTAGTGAAAAATATATGCTTGAAAAGTAAATAATGGTAATGAAAATTTTCGTCCAAAAGAAAACCTAGACATGAAAGCTGAAAGCTCCTTTATGTTTTTACATGTGCTTTTATTTTATTTTTCTTTTTATTTTTTTGAATGACCAGGTTTAAATGCAGCTCATAAGCAATGGGCTTCTAATAGTTTTGACAATCAGTCGTGGGCTGAAATCAGGATAACTTAATGAGAATTATAAATCAGCTCTAAAAGAAATGTGACATGTCCAGCTTTTTCCATTCATGTTAAATTTCAGTGTATCTACATAACTACAGATTCTGCCAAGCTTATCTGCATGGGGACAAGGACTGTGTCTATCTGTTCATTGATCTCCCCCAGTGCCTAGCACAGGCCTTGGCACAGCCAAGGATTGTGATAAATAGTTGTTCAATAAATGAAAGCTTATTTCTAGATAGTGTAGGTTGAACATTTAAACTTATTTTGAAAAGGAAATGTTTCCTAGGAATCTCATTTGCCTCCTTAATATGGTATGGATATTGCAAACTAATGTTATCTGTACAAATCCACATTCTCTTCCTCACAAATCCAACATCCAAAAAGCTTTGGAGCCCTAAAGATTCCTTCTCACTTGTTTCAAAGCAAAACCTGATGTGACCTGAAGGCTATGTGTAATGTTTACTTATTCTACTTGGTTTGAGTATTCAATATTTTGCCATCCAAATAATGGATTTGATTATGGGGTAGACCCAACCCCTGCTAAGGGCCCTGGGCAATTTTATCCTACCTACACTAGTTATTAACTTTCTAAAAACTAAAACAATTATAAATTGCCAAAGAAACTTAGCCCCAGGATTTTAAATCAGGGCACATAGATCTGGAGTCATAAAAGCAAAGGGCCCCAAACATGGAGGAACTCACTCAGAAAAAGAAAGTGCCTCTTCAGAGGCATTTCATCTGCAATTTTAAAAATAAAATAAATGTATACTCAAAACTGTTGGGGATTGAGATCCGGGAGCTATTATATCTTCATTGCTTTATCTTAGTGAATATATTTATAAAAGCTTGCATATATTTATTCCTAACTTTAGTACCTATAACCCTATTCTTCAGAGCTTGTCTGATTTGAGACTCAGAACAGAGGAAGATGCTCAACTTTTGGATCACTGTATGTGTCCAGATATGCAGAATAACTTCAAGATATAAGATTTAAGAATACATTTATTAACCGGAATTTAATCTATCCAGGTTGCCATAGCAGCAATTGATGTATCTCAACTATCCCAATCTAAAAAATGTGATTACAGGGCCAGCTCAGTGGCTAATGCCTGTAATCCCAGTACTTTGGGAGGCTGAGGTGGGAGGATCACCTGTGGTCAGGAGTTCGAGACCAGCCTGGCCAACATGGTGAAACCCTGTCTCCACTAAAAATACAAAAATTAGCCAGTTGTGATGGTGGGTACCTGCAATCCCAGCTACTAGGGAGGCTAAGGCAGGAGAATTGCTTGAACTCAGGAGGTGGAGGTTGCAGTAAGCCAAGATCGTCCCACTGCACTCAGGCCTGGGTGACAAGAGCAAAACTCTGTCTCAAAAAAATTAATTAATTAATTAATTAAAAATGTGATTACAAAACTTTAGATGAATTCTGCTTTTATAATTTTCTCTTCCTCTATGAAAATTCTGTTTCGGTAGCTCTTTTGAAGCCTTGTAATGTTTTGCAGTGTGTTTTAACAAAGGATGGTATTCTTCATTATTTCCAACATTTGAATTTTAAATTCCATGACATTTTAGCAGGAGAGATTTTTGGACGGTTGTTCTGCAAATGCTCTCAAATAACACCATGCAAGTAGCTGTTGGATGCGGAATGGACTAAACGCAAAAGGCGTATAAGCCACATTATTTTGGCTGAGTAGGAGGGTAGGTAGGTTATGAAAAGTATCCAAAGGCTGAATTGCACAGCGAAGAGGAGACTGCACAACCATCATGGAATGAGAACCTCATCCCCACTTCACAGATGAGGGAACTAGAACTGGGGCCAGTGAGGTGAAGTCATGTGCCTCAGGTTGCATGGCTGGGTCACATCCTTGGCCAGTAGAGGACCTAGGCCCTGTAGAGAAGAATGAACAATTTGCAAAAATCCTGTAGCCCTGAAGTCTAGCTCAAGAGACCCTGATAAGAAGGTAGTGCTGATTAGGGTGTGGAAAAGTGAGGCCCAAGCAGTAGTGAGTGGTGGGAAGGAACTGTAAATTGATACAGCACCATGGAAGAAAATTGATCACTATGTGACAATGAAGATGCTCTTTGATCCCCAAACTTTTGAGAATTTATACTTATCAAATAACCAGGAATGTTGCTCCAAGGTATGCAAGTAAGATCATTTATTATAGGATTGTTTAAAATACCGAAAATTTTAGAGCAACTCAAATGTTCCATAATCATAAGATAATACAGTTACGTAACAAATAAAAATCACGTAGAAAAATGTGTAATGGCATGAGAATCTTTTTACTGTATGTTATTAAATGAGGATAAAAAGTTAAGAGAATATTAGGGACAGCATGATCAATCCTAATTTTTAAAATTATATGGCACCTGTACTTTTCCCTTGCTACCAAAAAGTCATCACAGGATTATTCAAAACTCATGGTTTCAAGTAACAGAAACTCACTAAAGATTGCTCTATCTCTCTGCTATTGTCATTGTTATATTTAACCATTCCGAAGAGATCCTAAGGCCTCTCGATGCTAGTCTACCATGCAGAACACGAGCAGGAGGTAGAATGTTCCCATTCCATTCTATCAGTGACAAATTGAAGACGTTTTGTGCTGGGGGGGGTCTCTTTCGTTTCTCATAACCTCCACCCAATCCATTGACCATTACTGAGCACTGGTTCTGGGCCTAGCACCATGTGCATCAAAAATGGAGGAAGGGAACCAAACCTGCAGGTTACGATCACATTAGAAACACCTGGTCTGTAGCCACATGAGTATGGTGGGGTTTGTGGAAGACGTGGAGGAAGCATGAGACCCAGTTCCTGGAGTGGAGACATAAATACATAAAATGCGTGAATAATCATGTGAGGGGGTCTGTGACCAAACACTGTGATGGTGGGCTATGGGCTGTGGTGCTACAGACACAGAGGGCAGGGCTGTGAGAGCAGAGAGAGTGATGGGGAGAGGCTTCCTAGGGGAAGAGAGACAGCTAGGCTGCAAAAGGTGAGTGATTTGTAGAACGAGACTTCAGGGGAGGATAGAACGCATTTCAAGCAAATGAACAAGGATGATTCAGTGCAGAACATTCTGACACAGCTGTTGATCTCAGCTCTCCCAGAACAACCATTTTTAAAATTGAAACATAATATTTTACTTGTACTAACAATTACTGTTTGCAACAGGAATCCATAATACTTACCCAACTCCTGACTCTTGTAACTTGCATCAAGAACAATGAGATCAATATCTTTAATATAACAGAAGCTTCTACAAATAAGTATTAAAAATATAAAAGGATTGGTAGAATGAACAATTCACAAAAATAATCAGCAGGACTGGGTAACAAAAATAAGCAAGGCTGGGTGAGATACTGAAGGTGATGTTCTGTGCTCTATACTGAACTGGTAAATCCTGAAATTTGACCAAGTGGGGGATCACGACCTTCTACCTTTTATTATTATCTCCTAAGAATACAAATACTAAAAGCAACATAGTAAGTGGCCAAAAAAATAGAGTTGAGAGTTTGCAACAAACTGGTAACTGTATTTGTGAATACTAAAAATCACACTAATAAAGTTTGTATTTTCTCAATCTCTGAAAAACAAAGATAAAACACTGGTATAAGGAGAAAATTCTTTATGACTGAACATAATAAGCTTGTTTAGATGTTTCTCGGCTGGGTGCAGTGGCTCATGCCTGTAATCCCAGCACTTTGGGAGGCCGAGGCGGGCGGACCATGAGGTCAGGAGATCAAAACCACCCTCACCATCCTGGCTAACATGGTGCGACCCCGTCTCTACTAAAAAAAAATACAAAAAATTAGCCAGGCGTGGTGGCAGGCACCTGTAGTCCCAGCTACTTGGGAGGCTGAGGCAGGAGAATGGCGTGAACCCGGGAGGCGGAGCTTGCAGTGAGCCGAGATCACACCACTGCACTCCAGCCTGGGCGAGAGAGCCAGACTCCGTCTCAAAACAAAAAAAAAAAAAAAGAAAAACCAGGCATTGTGAACATTAGGAATTACTTCCAGGCAATTTTTCAGCTCTGATCATTGCAGACAACTTTGACTTTTGTCATTTTTCAGATAAGACATTAATTATGCATTTCTGGTTCAATTCAACTGAGTGGATGGTCAAACAAAAACAAAAGCAAACAAAATGATTTTGCTCTAGGAAGCATATCTGCTTGTTCCTAATGAGGCTTATTCCCGGTGAGGCTGCCATTGCATGTTGGTACCAGAAGCAGAGTGAAGCTCTGATCTGGCCCCAGGTGGCTCTCAGGCTAGTTCTGTAGACTTCTAGACAGGTGCACCACCAGCATCCCATTCCCCTTCTGCCAGCTCACCCAGTCGAGGCCCAGACAGTGACTGAAATATCACCATGGGCTCTCATGAGCAATGACAATGGAGGAGAGCGTCCAGCCAATGCCCAACAGGTAAGTATTGTGAGTAAGACATCAACCTCCAGTGAAAATTTGGGCTGCTGGTTATGGCAGCATAACTAAGCCCATTCCCAACTATGTGAGACAGGGAAAAAGAAATTGGAAGACTCTTATACGTGCTACTCCTGCTAAGTTGTCACTGGGTAATACTCTGATTACTTGGTCTCTTAGTCCTACCCAGTGCCTGGACACTTAATCATGCCTCTCGTGGTGGCCTTTGGTTGAGACAGTCCTCGTTCCTCCACTCAGTCTCTACTAACTCCAGCTTGCTGTCCTCCAGTCCCTCCCACCTCTCTACCCTCCTCTCCTTCCCCTTCATCTCATTCCATTATCTCTCCCCCACCTTAAGCCTGGGGGAATCTTAGAAGCTCTACTCAAAGTCATGTGTTCCCCAAATGTGTTCTCTCTGCGGGAGCCCTCTGTATCTCCCTAAGGGATCAGAATTTTGGAAGCCAATACCAGGAAAACATTTTTCTCTGCTTTTTATTTTTTTAATGTCAACTTTTTTAAAATTATACTTTAAGTTCTGGGATACATGTGCAGAACATGCATGTTTGTTACATAGGTATACACATGCCATGGTGGTTTGCTGCACCCATCAACCTGTCATCTACATTAGGTATTTCTCCTAATGCTAACCCTCCCTTAGCCCCTCACCTCCAACAGGCCCTGGTGTGAGATGTTCCCCTCCCTGTGTCCATGTGTTCTCATTGTTCAACTCCCACTTATGAGCGAGAATATGCAGCATTTGGTTTTCTGTTCCCGTGTTAGTTTGCTGAGAATGATGGTTTCCAGCTTCATCCATGTCCCTCCAAAGGACATGAACTCATCCTTTTTTACGACTGTGTAGTATTCCATGTATATGTGTGCCACCTTTTCTTAATCCAGTCTATCATTGATGGCCATTTGGGTTGGTTCCAAGTCTTTACTATTATGAATAGTGCTGCAATAAAAATACGTGTGCATGTGTCTTTATAGTAGAATGATTTGAAATCCTTTGGGTATATACACAGCAATGGGATTGCTGGGTCAAATGTTATTTCTGGGTCTAGGTCTTTGAGGAATCGCCACACTGTCTTCCACAATGGTTGAACTAATTTATGCACCCACAAAAGTGTAAAAGCATTCCTATTTCTCCACATCCTTTCCAGCATCTGTTGTTTACTGACTTTTAACGATCACCATTCTAACTGGTGTGAGATGCTATCTCATTGTGATTTTGATTTGCATTTTTCTAATGACCAGCGATGATGAGATTTTTTTCATGTTTGTTGGCCACATAAATGTCTTCTTTTGAGAAGTGTCTGTTCATATCCTTCACCCGCTTTTTGATGGGTTTGTTTGTTTTTTTCTTGTAAATTTGTTTAAGTTCCTTGTAGATTCTGGATATTAGCCCTTTGTCAGATGGATAGATTGCAAAAATTTTCTCCCATTCTGTAGGTTGCCTGTTCACTCTGATGATAGTTTCTTTTGCTGTGCAGAAGCTCTTTAGCTTAATTCAATCCCATTTGTCAATTTTGGCTTTTGTTGCCATTGCTTTTGGTGTTTTAGTCATGAAGTCTTTGCCCATGCCTAGGTTTTGCCATGGTATTGCCTAGGTTTTCTTCTAGGACTTTTATGATTCAAGGTCTTACATTTAGGTCTTTGATCCATCTTGAGTTAATTTTTGTATGAGTTATAAGGAAGGGGTCCAGTTTCAGTTTTCTGCATATGGCTAGCCAGTTTTCCCAACACCATTTATTAAATAGGAAATCCTTTCCCCATTGCTTGTTTTTTGTCAGGTTTGTCAAGGATCAGATGGTTGTAGATGTGTGGTGTTATTTCTGAGGCCTCTGTTCTGTTACATTGATCTATATATCTGTTTTGGTACCAGTACCATGCTGTTTTGGTTACTGTAGCCTTGTAGTATAGTTTGAAGTCAGGTAGTGTCATGCCTCCAGCTTTGTTCTTTTGCTTAGGATTGTCTTGGCTATACAGGCTCTTTTTTGGTTCCATATGAAATTTAAAGTAGTTTTTTCTAATTCTGTGAAGAAAGTCAATGGTAGCTTTATGGGAATAGCATTGAATCTATAAATTACTTTGGGCAGTATGGTCATTTTCACAATATTGATTCTTTCTATCCACGTGCATGGAATGGTTTTCCATTTGTTTGTGTCCTTTCTTATTTCCTTGAGCAGTGGTTTGTAGTTCTCCTTGAAGAGTTCCTTCACATCCCTTGTAAGTTGGATTCCTAGGTATTTTATTCTCTTTGTAGCAATTGTGAATGGGAGTCCACTCATGATTTGGGTCTCTGTTTGTCTACTATTGGTATATAAGAATGCATATGATTTTTGTACATTGATTTTGTATCCTGAGACTTTGCTGAAGTTGTTTGTCAGCTTAAGGAGTTTTGGGGCTGAGATGATGGGGTTTTCTAAATATACAATCATGTCACCTGCAAACAGAGAAAATTTGACTTCCTCTCTTCCTATCTGAATACGCTTTATTTCTTTCTCTTGCCTGATTGCCCTGGCCAGAACTTCCAATACTCTGTTGAATAGGAGTGGTGAGAGAGGGCATCTTTGTCTTGTGCCTGTTTTCAAAGGGAATGCTTCCAGCTTTGGCCATTCAGGATGATATTGGCTGTGGATTTTTCATAAATAGCTCTTATTATTTTGAGATACGTTCCATTAATACCTAGTTTATTGAGTATTTTTAGCATGAAGGGGTGTTGAATTTTATCAAAGGCCTTTTCTGCATCTATTGAGATATTCATGTGTTTTTTGTCATTGGTTCTGTTTATGTGATGGGTTACATTTATTGATTTGCATATGTTGAACCAACTTTGCATCCCAGGGATGAAGCTGACTTGATCTTGGTGGATAAGCTTTTTGATTTGCTGCTGGATTTGGTTTGCCAGTATTTTATTGAGGATTTTCGCATCAAAGTTCATCATGGATATTGGCCTGAAATTTTCTTTTTCTGTTGTGTCTCTGCCAGGTTTTGGTATCAGAATGATGCTGGCCTCATAAAATGAGTTAGGGAGGAGTCCCTCTTTTTCTATTATTTGGAATAGTTTCAGAAGGAATGATTCCAGATCCTCTTCGTACCTCTGGTAGAATTTGGCTATGAATCCAACTGGTCCTGGGCTTTTTTTGGTTGGTAGACTATTAATTACTGCCTGAATTTCAGAACTTGTTATTGGTCTGTTCAGGGATTGGACTTCTTCCTGGTTTAGTCTTGGGAGGGTGTATGTATCCAGGAATTTTCCATTTCTTCTGGATTTTCTAGTTTATTTGCATAGAAGTGTTTATAGTATTCTCTGATGGTAGTTTGTATTTCTGTGGGATCAGTGGTGAAATCCCCTTTATCATTTTTTATTGTGTCTATTTGATTCTTCTCTCTTTTCTTCTTTATTAGTCTTGCTAGGAGTCTATCCATTTTGTTAATCTTTTCAAAAAACCAGCTCCTGGATTCATTGATTTTTTAAAGGGTTTTTCGTGTCTCTTATCTGTTTCAATTCTGCTCTGATCTTAGTTATTTCTTGTCTTCTGCTAACTTTTGAATTTGCTTGCTCTTGCTTTTCTAGTTCTTTTAATTGTGATGTTAGGGTGTCAATTTTAGATCTTTCCTGCTTTCTCTTGTGGGCATTTAGTGCTATAAATTTCCCTCTACACACTGCTTTAGCTATGTCCCAGAGATTCTGGTATGTTGTGTCTTTGTTCTCATTGGTTTCAAGTAACTTATTTGTTTCTGCCTTAATTTTGTTATTTACCCAGTAGTCATTCAGGAGCAGGTTGTTCAGTTTTCATGTAGTTGTGCGGTTTTGAGTGAGTTTCTTAATCCTGAGTTCTAATTTGATTGCACTGTGGTCTGAGAGAGTGTTTGTTATGATTTCCATTCTTTTGCACTTGCTGAGGAGTGTTTTACTTCCAATTATGTGGTCAATTTTGGAATAAGTGCTATGTGGTGCTGAGAAGAATGTATATTCTGTTGATATGGGGTGGAGAGTTCTGTAGATGTCAATTAGGTCCACCTGGTCCAGAGCTGAGTTTAAGTCCTGAATATCCTTGTTAATTTTCTGTGTCATTGATCTGTCTAATATTGACAATGGGGTGTTAAAGTCTCCGACTATTATTGCGTGGGAGTCTAAGTCTCTTTGTAGTTCTCTAAGAACTTACTTTATGAATCAGGGTGCTCCTGTGTTGAGTGCATATATATTTAGGATCATTAACTCTTCTTATTGCATTGATCCCTTTACCATTATGTAATGCCCTTCTTGGTCTTTTTTGATCTTTGTTGGTTTGAAGTCTGCTTTACCAGAGACTAGAATTGCAATCCTTGCTTTTTTCTTCTTTTCTTTCTTTCTTTTTTTTTTTTTTTTTTTGGTTTCCATTTGCTTGGTAAATTTTCCTCCATTTGTTTATTTTGGACCTATGTGTGCCTTTGCATGTGAGATGGTTCTCCTGAATACAGCACACTGATGGGTCTTGACTCTATCCAGTTTGCCAGTCTGTGTCTTTTAATTGGGGCATTCAGCCTGTTTACATTTAAGGTTAATATTGTTATGTGTGAATTTGATCCTGTCATTATGATGCTAGCTGGTTATTTTGTATTTCAACTTTTATTTTAGATTCAAGGAGCACATTCGCAGGATTATTACAGGAATACAGTGTGTGGTGCAGAGGTTTATGGTACAATTGATCCCATCACCCAGGTAGTGTGCACAGAACACAATAGGTGGTCTTTAACCCTGGCCTCCTTCCCTACCTCCCTCCCTTATTGTCCCTAGGGTCTACTGTTGCCATTTTTATGTCCATATGCACCCAGTGTTTAGCTCCCACTTATAAGTGAGAACATGCGGTGTTTGTTTTTCTGTTCTGCATTAATTTGCTGAAGATAATGACCTCCAGCTGCATCCATGTTTCTGTAAAGGACATAACTTCATTCTTTTTATGACTGCATAGTATTCCATGGTATACATCAACCATGTCATCTAATTTTTATATGCTTTAGCTCTGTCACATGTCTCTCCAAAAGTAATGACCACAGAGCCACAAGTGAGGTATTCAAAGAGGACAAGAAACACATTGCTTAATATTTCAAAATTATTACACTACCATTGATTTTTAAAATGTCTTGTTTGCAATAGCACCTATGTCTCACTATTTAAAACAACCTTAACTGGGGCATCCCTTTGTTCTTTGACATTGATTTTTGTTAATAAGTCTATCTAATGCTGACCTTCTGGGCCAAATCTGATGGAAAAAGGGAGTGATCATGATGGGACATAAATCTACTGGTCAGAAAATGGACTAAAAATGGGAAAAGTTATATTTCTTGCATGCCCTGTAAAATTCTTTCTGGTGGCAATTTCATTTAAAAGAGAACACTTATTTAAAACACAACTTAGTTGCAAACCTCTGCTGTCGAGGAATTGGTAAATATGGAAATACAGAGGTGAAAATATCACAATATGAGAAAAAATATACACACCAAATGAACAACAGCTCAGAAAAACCTAAGTTTCATGTGAGCAATATCATACTTATTAATAGATGTATCATTATACATCAAGTACAGGCAATGGCACAAAATATGTGCTCAGTAAATCATTGTTGAATGAATAAATAATAGGAAGCGAACAGTAAGAGAGCAAATTACAATAAATTTTATCTTTTCCTTCCCTTCTAATCATTTATTAAACATGACAATTGCCATACATTTCAGGTTTATTTATGCACACGTCTTTGGTCTAAATACAAACCTGATTTGTTCAGATGTCTAAGGTCAACTCAACATAAACTTAGCTTTGCAAAGGGCTACTCTCTGTCCATTTACTGTTAGCTTTGCCACCACATAAGGCCATTGGATGATTAGAGTACTGAGTTCATTTTGTGTCTTTGATTTCTGGTTAGTTCACTGATAACAATTCTGGTAAGTTCCCTTTATGACCAAGGAGGTGCTCTGTTTGGATAAATCATATATATGTAAAGGTTTTATAAAATAAATCAATTTTTGAATCTTCCTGTGACCAAATTTAAGAACTTTTCAGGGGTAAAAGAAACATAACTCGGCTGGGCGCGATGGCTCACGCCTGTAATCCCAGCACTTTGGGAGGCCGAGGAGGGCGGATCACAAGGTCAGGAGATAGAGACCATCCTGGCTAACACAGTGAAACCCTGTCTCTACTAAAAATACAAAAAATTAGCTGGGCGTGTTGGTGGGCGCCTGTAGTCCCAACTACTCGGGAGGCTGAGGCAGGAGAATGGCATGAACCCGGGAGGCGGAGCTTGCAGTGAGCAGAGACTGCACCACTGCACTCCAGCCTGGGCGACAGAGTGAGACTTCTTCTAAAAAACAACAACAACAACAACAACAAAAACAGAAACATAACTCACTTGTACCTATGAGATCATAAAACCAAGTTGCTTTAGAAAACTTTGTTTTAATTTGCTTTCTAAAGCAGTCAGCTAGGCTAAAAAACTCATTTTGTCTTTTCTGCAATACTTTACAAGAACTGTGTGATCATCATTTTACTTTATCCATCATTTTTTGTGCCACCCCTTTGAACTCAGTTTTGTTTAAAGTCAAATATTCAATGTTTTTTAGAAAATGTTATCATGAATTACCAGCAGGAAGGATTCAATGCAACTATGGTTCTTTTCTTCAAGTAGTGACAGAAATTTCACTAACTTAGCAACACTGAAAATTTGGCCTTACACTTGTAACATTTGCCACGTGATACTTTAAATAATCTTCCAAATGTCAGCTGTAATATTATCTCTCCCCGCTAAGACAATGGATGGGCCTAAAATTGGCTAGGAAAAGACAGCTGGGTCTATCTAGGGTTCTTGAAGGAAGATGCCAGAAAATCTTGATTAATACCATCACTCCCTCTGGAGTTAATTTTTAGTTCTCCCATCAGGTGTGTTGATGGAAAGAGGTCTTACAGTTCTAGTAATTGCCCCGGATTCCTTCGCTGTCCTTCATCAGGACCTCTAATGAAGTCTGAGCTGTAGCCTGGGGTTGATGCCAGACTGGAATGCAGGGAGGCTGAAAGCTGACACCAGTTCAGCGGAGCAAAGGGCTCTGTGCTGGGGTTGTCTCCATGACAACCTGGGTATTTTCCTGGTGATGCATTTACACAGCAGGGTTAAAGTTCTGTGAAAGCAACAGCTGTTGTAAAAACAGTGTATTAAATATGTTTAGGGCTGTAAAATGTGCATTCTCTGTGGCATTTTATTGGGGGAAATTCTAAACATGCAAAATGTATTTAAAACAATGATGGGATATTTCTCCTGACAAATTTATTTTTGTTTTTGAAAGGAAGAGTAAGGAAATATTTAATGGTCCTTCTTTCCTAGCATTTTTTTAAAAAATTATCTTTTCATATCAAAATATCCAGCCTACAGCCCTGACCCTACTGTGTTTGCAATAAGTTACTTGACAGGTAACAGTTTGGGGAAATGAAAGCAATATGTTTGCTTCTGTAACCAGAATCATTTGTCATGCTTCTTATTTGATGTTGTTCTTTTCTATTCACCATCTTTTAGTCTTTTGTGCTAACTGATTATTCTGACAGATATTTGAAAAAAGAAACAAAACATTTTTCACACAGTTCAAAAAATATGTTGATGTTTTAATAGAACAATTTTTGTTTGTTTGCTTTTTACAAACAAACTCATGCCAGGCATTTTGGTACACTGCACTGATTTGCAAGAGGTAACCTGACCTTAACTCAGAATTCTGTAAATCCATGCATCACCGTGGCATTCTGAATAGAGTGACCAACTATCCCAGTTTGACCTGGACAGAAGATTTTCCTGAGACATAGAAATTTTGCTACTAAAATTGAGAAAGTTCCAGGCAAACCAGGACTTCTTGGTCACTCTAGCATTCAACAAACATTGGCCAGCATCTGTCAATATGCCAGGTTCTATACTAAGGCAGTGAGATCTAAAGTCAACTGATCATTGCTCTGTTCCCATAGCTTTTGGTAATTTTGTAGAAAAACTGCAGCAAATCGATTATGGCTCCCTACCTGAGTGTGTACATATCTCTAATAGGAGATAATAGAAGGTGGGTGCTAGTTCATGTTAGTTCCTGAAATGTTGAGAAACCAAAGCACTCTCAGATGAGTGTATGTTTCTGCCCCAGGCTGCCATCTTGGTTGGAATGAAGGTCCATTTTCCAGTGGCCTTCTGATTTTCTCTGCCTCCACACCAGTAGAGGCCAGCATTGGCTTGGGAAGCCCATTCATGTCGTACTTTTCCTTGTAGCGGGAGGTGGAGAGTGCAAGATTTCATCTCTCCTGGTCAAATCAAGACAGACCCAGTAAAATCAATCTTGTGGCATTTTACCCTTGCTTTCTTCTGTCCTGGGTATTGAGCAGAGGAAATTAAAAAGAAAAATCTATGAACTCTCCAGCACAGAGAATACCTGCTGGGAATATTTTTCTAAATAATATGAAGAAAGATGTATTTGCTGCATGGCTATACTATCTAATGTAAGTATCTCTGGGAAGTTCAAGAGCAGCTGACACATTTTCTCTTTCCTTGAAAGCGAGGTTCATAACATTGGTCTACTTCTATTGTTTATGACTAGAGGAAAGGAAGCACCCATGCCCACCTTTTAGAAACAAATCTCCAAAGTAAAAAATAAGGTAGCCAAAGAGAGGCACACCTTGCATTGTAACCAAGCAGGGTGTCCCAATAGTGGGAGTGGAATCCCCCAGCCAACCATACAGAGCAGAAACCCCATGCCTGAGTATCCATTCATTCATTCACCAGAAATGTATTGAGTGCTTACTGCATGTCAGGCTCTGATCTAGGTTCTGAGAAAAGAACAGTGGGGAAAAACAAACAAACAAACAAACAAGCAAACAAGGCAGAGATTCTTGCCCTCAGTGAAGCTTACATTCTACTGAAGGAAAGCAAATTAAAACTCTAGAGTTTGCATGCATGTGAACACAACACGGAGATTACTATTGTCATGGCCCTTACAGAAGAGATTAAAACTCACCTGTTTTTGTAGCTAAATGAACTTATGTTGACAAGTTGACAGACAGACTGAGCAACTATAGTGCATTGTTAAATGCTGGAATGGAGATTTTACAGGTAAATTGGATCTGATCTGATCTTCTGATTTAATCTTGAAGCTGGTTGAGATGAACTGCTTTTTGAAAGCTAGTTCTGTAGCTAGTCTATGGCCAGAATGACCAGATACCACCTGAGGGCCACAGAGAGCTAGGTGATTTTGATGAACTGTAGTTCTTATGGACATATAGTCCCAATGGAGAGCGTTCTTGAAACTTGATCCTCATGGTTGTGCTAAGAATAAACTTCTCATGGTAGATATGTTTTTCTTTATTTTAAGGCTTCTGTGTCTTTCACTTGGATATCAGAAGTTGACCTATAATATTCAATTTACCACTCAAATAATTTTTTCAAATATTTTGATAGATTTCCAAAAGATTGATCAGAAACTGGAGTCCATGAACAGTGTTAACTTACATGAATAAACTAACGATCTTGAGGATAAATGACTACATTTAATACTAGTTCTTTCAAACAGAAGCTACTATAATGCTTTGTTCATAACATTTGTGTCTCTTGGGCTATGCATCTGAACAAAGATAAGGTATAATTTTAATGAGCACTACAACCCACATTTAATATTGTCAAGGATTTTTAAACAATCTCTTCTGCCCACAGCATGGATAGAGGTGGTAAGATCTTTCTTACTTTAAAACAAAGCTCCACTGTAAAGAAAATTCCATTTTGAGTTATTTTATAGCCAAGAAAGAAAGGTTAAACGTGTTCTTTATGAAATAAAAGAAAGCTGTTTTGAGAAAAGAACAGTTTCATCTACTATATTCCTAGCAAGGCTACAGCATAAAATTTGATTCTGTTTAAAAATAAAATCATCTTGGAGGAAAGCCGTGGAATTGAGCCTAATAGGCACCTGCCAAAAGATCTTATCTGGAGCCATCTCCTCCCAAGTGGGACATGTTTTTAAGCATCTGAAAAGCCTACATTATTTCTACCTACAGCTAAGAGGTCTAGGGTAAGTAGAGAAGGCCTTGGTCTGTGGATCCTTTTAGAGGTATGGTTTGGGTTTACAATCTACTTTTAGAAGATAGAAATAAGTATTTTTAAAAATGGTTTCTGGATTTTGGAGGGTAAGGATGGAATATGAAGTCCTGGGTTGGAAAACCTATGTCCTAAAACTAGCTGGTTGGACCAGTTTCAATCTGGTGGCTTCTAGAATTGAACCCATTGGGACTACCCAAACAGACTGCCTGCACTACAGAATTGAGATGGCTGTGGACCACAAATCAGAAGATGGAGCTTTTCTAACTGGCTTTCTCATTAGATCTTGGGCCATGTTTCTTTAGGGAAATGATTTAATTCATCTAGGAAACTATTTTCTATGCTGTGAGCTGTGTTCCCTTTCCATCCTTTGCTTCTGCAGGACTGGGTGCTTCCACTCCAGAGCCATGCCCCATCTCTGGCACTCTCCCACTGCCTGCACTCCCAGCACAGAAAGCAGTCTAAGAGAGAGGCTTCTCTAAGATTAGCAAATCCTTCAAAATCCTAACACATCAGCAGAAGGGGGTGCCATCTGATACCACCTTTCTGATGATGGATACAGTAACTTTCTTAGTGGGGAATCCCAATGATCCCTTAAAAGAGCCTGGGAAAGAAATGTTTAAAAGAAGATATACTATTTTCCTGAAACCTAATTTTTTCTAAATTCTAAACCTTTTTTAAATAGATCAATTTTACCTATGGAGCCGCTTGCTGATTTGAAACATGTACAATTGGCCCATTAATGTCTAATTTGCACAAGAATTTTTGGATGTAAGTTTTCATAAGTTTCCAGAAGGCTACCTTGTAGTATAGCCAGTTTCCCAGAACCTAAAACAAATTAGATTAATCATGCTAGAAACTAAATAAAAGTGCCTTGTTGGGGCCTGTTTGGGCAAGCCCTAATATTCTCTCCTGTTGGCCAAGAAGAACAGAGCATCTTGGAGGGCTTAGCTACCACCCACTCTGCAAGAGAACAGCGATCGGACTCTGAGCTTCAGGGCATATTACTCTTCCTGGGTTCAAACAGATGCCAGAATCTTGTTCTGTTGCAGGGATAAATAGTCACAGCTTTTGGTAATTTTTATAGGTACTTTTTAATCTATGGAGAAGTGTGATTTTCACACACTTGACCTCAGGGCAACCAACATTTTCTTTTCCGTCATGATCATTTGGCAGAGCTGTTTTAACTCCTCTTCCTGACTTGCTACGTGTCTTTCCCCCCACCTTTCTGTTCTCATGCTGTGTGATCCACCAGCATCTCTGTATGGTTAGGGGTATTTATAAGCCATGGAGCATGCAGTAACACTTGATTTGTTACTGGTGTTGATTTCTTTCATAGAGCTGCATAAACTTCTTCCTGCATGTCACAGGGCTGCTGGAGCTAGATGATTTTGATGAACTGTAGTTCTTATGGACATTTAGTCCCAATGGAGAGCATTCTTCAAACTTGATCCTCGTGGTTGTGCTAAGAACAAACTTCTCATGGTAGATATGTTTTTCTTTATTTTAAGTCTTCTGCGTCTTTCACTTGGATATCAGAAGTTGATCTATAATGTTCAATTTACCACTCAAATAATTTTTTCAAATATTTTGATAGATTTCCAAAAGATTGATCAGAAACTGGAGCCCATGAACAGTGTTAATTTACATGAATAAACTAATGATCTTGAGGATAAATGACTGCATTTAATACCAGATCTTAGCCCTAGCCTTGTGCCACTAATCGGCCTGGCTCCGCAGAGAGCATGGAACTGAGCCTGCTGTTGCACGGAGATCGAGTTTACTCCCAGGCACCGTCACTTGATCCCTCCCATGCTCTCACCAGCATTCAGGAACTGAAAATATTTACTTTGTGTTGATCTGACAAAACCCAGTAAATGGCAAACTTTACAGGGCCCAGAATGCATGCCAAAGGAGCAGAGAGAGGGGGGTCCGAATAACCCCTGTTCTGCTTGCATGTGGGGGTTTTCTGAGCTGCAGTGCAATCCCAGAGCCAGTCAAGTCTCAGGTTTCTTTGGCCTCTGAAGCCAATATTTACTGACCAGGGCTTTGGAACTGAATAAAAGTATGTCAGACCACCCATTTTCGTTGCTAAATCTCTTTCTTGGAAATGTAGCTGGAAAAGGTTTTCTGATCATTTCTCTATCTCTAGTAAAGATTGCTCCCTCAATGACTTATTTAACACATTTTTACTGAGCTACCATCATTTTCTAGGCTCTAGTCTGGGTGCTGGGTATTTAAAAGAGAGCAAGAGGTATTAGCTTCAAGACAATGAATCAATAAGATAATTTCAGATTGAGATAACTGGTAGAAAAAAACAACCAGGGGATATGATAGAGAGTAACTAGAGCCTTGTGACCAAGGGTGATTATAGCAGGCTTTTCCGAGATGCTGCTATTTGACTCGAGGCCTAAAGAACAATAGGCAGCCATTCACAAATTGATAGGTCAGTTTTAAGGCAGAAGGAACAGTAAATATAAAGACCTTGTTGGGGCGGGGGCGGGGAAAGAGCTTCCCATGATCAAGGAGTGGAAAAGAAACTAGAGGTCCAGGGACCAAGTGAATGAAAAAAAATGGTGTAGAAGATACCTTGATCACTACCTCCCTACTGTTTTTTCGGGCTACTGATTCGTACTACCATTGCATTAATGGTTTACTCTTGTCATGACACTATACTTGTTTAAACTGCAGGAACATGCAACTACTGCTTGACATAAGCTCATGAAAACCTTGAAGTTAAGCAGAAGTAAAATGAAGTGCCACTAACATGCTCCAAGGACATGTTGAAATGGTGCAGCCCAGGAGGCTTGGACACCCCAAGGCATGTGGCCACAGGCAACCCACTCTAAGTTCCAGGAATTGTGCTCTATAGTTCTTGAATCCCAGTCTTACAGAACTCCAAGTCATCAATGGCTGCAATTCTCCAAGTGAGCCCAGGGTCAGTGTAAATGGAGTTGACAGTGGGCATCAAGCAAGATGACGGGTGCAGGATTGGAGTTTTCTAGACCTAACTGGGAGTTCTGATTCTGCCCTTTCTCCTTGTGTTCTGGGGAAAGTATCTTACTTTGTTGAGCCTCTGCTTGCTTATCTGTTCAATGGAGATGGTAACACCTAGTTTGTAGTATAGATACTATGAGGATAGTATTTGAAAAAAAATCCCATTATATTCTTATATGATTCTTTGAGTGTAATATCTTCATGTATAACCGGCTGTCACATGTAAGAAAATAGCCCTAGAGAAGCTAGTTAATTCCTCCTGTATTTCTTGAGTCAGCCAGTAGAAGATGGTGTTTTTCTTCGTTCAAGAGAGCAGTGGCTCTTCCTGTGTCTTAGACATTTTAAGATATCAGCCAGACTATGATGCTTCTTTCTCCCTTTAAAGTAGAATTATTTATTAAAAATTAAAGAACGATAATGATGTGTCAACATAGGCTCATGAATTGTATCAAATGCAGCACTCTGGTGGGGGATGTGGATAAAGGGGGAGGCTGAGAATTTGTAGGGTGGGGGGATATTGAAACTCTCTGTACCTTTCACTCAATGTTGCTGTGGACCTAAAATTGCTTTTTGAAATTTTATTTTAAAATTACAGAATGAATTATTTAATGGCTAAATAAGTAGCAGTATAGAATATAGGAATGTTTTTATAATAAAAATTTGTGGAGATACATTGAGGACCAATATCTCCTTGTGTGTCTTTTTACCAATGCACATAGGTATCATTACTGTAATTTACCATAATTCTTGTCTCCTTACAAGACATGCTTCTTCTCCTTTCTTTTTTTTTGAGACTAAGTCTTGCTCTGTCATCCAGGTTGGAGTGCAGTGGCGCAATCTAGGCTCACTACAACCTCCACCTCATGGGTTCAAGCGATTCTCCTGCCTCAACCTCTCGAGTAGCTGGGATTACAGGCATGCGCGCCACCATGCCCAGCTAATTTTTGTATTTTTGGTAGAAATGAGGTTTTGCCATGTTGGCCAGGCTGGTCTCGACTCCTGACCTCAGGTGATTCGCCCAACTTGGACTCCCAAAGTGCTGGGATTACAGGCATGAGCCACGGTGCCCTGCCTCCTCTCTCAGTGTTTGAAGGTTGTCTTAGTTGCTCTTGATTTTATTTTTACTCTAATATGTGGATTCTGTGTCCCATGCTACAAAATAAATGTTGCTTGAATTTTTATTAGAATTTTATTAAATTAATAGATTAATTTGAGGATAATTTGCATCTTTAGAATGTTATTTTTTTCCCAAGAACTTGATTTTTTTTTCCCCATTAATCTAGGTCTTCTTTTATGTGCTTAGTAGAATTTTTAAATTTATCAGTATTTCTCAATAAGCTTATTTCTGAGTATTTATGTTTATGTTACCTAGCCTGAGGCCTCAATTATATCTTCTAGCTGGGTGATTACTATGTATATAAATTAATGCTATTAACTTTTTCTGTAAGTTTGTAGTTGCTCACCTTACTGAATACACGTATATTAGTACAGCCAGCCCTTCATATCCATGGGCTCTGCATGCGTGGATTCAACCAAGCATAAATTAAAAATATTTGAAAAAATAATTGTGTCTGTACTGAACTTGTACAGACTTTTTTTCTTGTCATTATTCCCTAAACAATACAGTATAACAAGTATTTACATAGCATTTACATTGAACTGGGTATTATAAGTAATATACAGATAATTTAAAATATATTGGAGCATGTGCATAAATTATATGCAAATACTACATACACCATTTTATATCAGAGACTTGAGCATCCTCGGATTTTGGTAGCAATGAGGAGTCCTAGAACAAATCTCCCTCAATATCGAGGGATGACTCTGTATAGATCAGATATAAACTGATATATATGCACATATATATTGTGTGTATATTGTGTATGTGTATATATAATCTATTAATATATGCGCATATATTGCACATATGTTAATTACAGTTGTTTGTAACTATAATTTACAATAATTCTTGTCTCCTTATAGAACATGCTTCCTGTCCTTTCTCAGTTTTTAAAGGTTGTCTTAGTTGTTCTTGATTTTCTTTTTACTCTAATATGTGGATTCTGTGTTCCATGCTACAAAAAAAATGTTGCTTGAATTTTTATTAGAATTTTCTTAAATTAATAGATTAATTTGAGGATGATTTACATCTTTAGGATGTTATTTTCTTCTCCAAGGACTTGATTTTTTCTCCATTAATTTAGGTCTTCTTTTATGTGCTTAGTAGAATTTTAAATACACATATGTGCATATATGTGTCTTTGTGCATATGTTGTGTGTGTGTGTGTATATAATCTCAGAATCCAGAATGTGTAAATAGCTGATACAAATTAACAAGGAGAAATGTGAAAAATCTGATAGACAATTCAGCAAAGAAAACAGAGAATTCACAAAATAGAAGAACCAAATGACCAATAAGTGTATGAAAAATCATTTTACCTTACTGGTAATCAGAAAAATAATATAGTTTTCATATGACAATGTGAAAAAAAATATCATTTGGTAACAATAAAATTGATGTACAATATCAGATGCTGGCAAGCATCAGGTAAAGGAGAAGCCTCACACTCCTAAAGGGACTATAAATGTGTCCAATCATTTTGGAACACAGTTCCTCAGTATCTGGAATATCTGTTGTCTACCCAGTATCCTACATCCATCTAGCAATTCTACTTCTAGGTATAATCCTTAAGGAAACCCTTGCATCTGTGCACAAGGAGACATATACATAAATGTTGAGTGAGGCATGCTGTGTGATAGTAAAATTTGTTAAAAATTCAAATTCTCATTAATCTGATGGAATACTGCATGGCCAACAAAATGAATGAATTAGATCCATAAAAATTAACATAGATAATTCTCAAAACATACTGCTGAATAAAAAAGCAAATAACAGAATTTTATATACAGAATGATGCAATGTATACACATTTTAAAAACGCAAAGCAATGCTGCTGTCAGGCAGCACATATACATGTAGCAACAAGGACTGAAAGAATTAACACCAAAGTCACAACAGTGATTGTCTCCATCAGGGAGGGAGGAAAGAAGGAAGGGGAATTAGAGTATAAAACCAAAAGAATAAAAAAGGACTTAAGCTCTAATACATTATCCTTATTTCTTTCATGGAAATTAACCTGAAGCCCAAATGACAGTATATTAGCATTTATCATTGCTTATGAATTTTAGTCATACATTTGATTGTTCATTGTATGCTAAACCTCTCTGATTTTTTTTAACTTCTTTTTTAGATGGAGTCTCACTCTGTCACCCAGGCTGGAGTGCAATGGTGCAGTCATGGCTCACTGCAACCTCTGCCTCCTGGGCTCAGGTGATCCTCCCACCGCAGCCTCCCGAGTAGCTGGGACTACAGGTATGTGCCAGCGCACCAGGCTAATTTTTGTATTTTTTATAGAGCCACTGTCTCACCATGTTGCCCAAGCTAAAACTTTTTCTTTTAAAATGTTTTCTTTGCTTGAGCTAAACTTAGCAGGCTTCCTTCTATGAGGCCTCCCTGGCACCTTTTCACATAGGTCACCTGTCTGACTGTAGACCTCTGAGTTTCACTGTTCCTGCTCTGTGGCATTGCTCTATTTACCTCCTCCTCAGCTCCAATCACTGTCACAAGTGTGCTGTCACTTTCCCTTTAGTCACCTGTGTTTAGTCACCTGTCCCACCACCACTGGCACATAGTAGGGACTTGTTTGTTGAATTAATGAATGTTGCATTGTAAAGCAAGGAGCAATTTGCTGCCTTGCTTCTTCTCTCAGCTCTTCTAACAGCTACCTGTATCAGTTCCCAGCAACCTTTCAGTGTCAAAACGGAAACGTTTCTCTGTTTTCAGAGAGAAATAAAGATAAGGTTATACACTCCACTTTACATTTCACGTTAGTGCACTTTTCCTGCTCAGGAAAAAGATCTTCTGCAAACCACACTAGGACACCACTCCAACTCACTTGCTTTCCTTGGCCTCTTTTTCCCCAGCCAGGGTCTCCCTCACACTAGAAAAGCCTACCCTGTCTAGCTGGCCCCAGGAAATTCTCTAAGTCACTCAAGGACTTTGTTTCTTAAAGGCCCCAAGTAACCACCCTGCTTTCTCTGAACATTTAAAAACATATTAAAATAAAATAGAAAACTTGTTTTAAATAAGCTTAGTACTGTGATTCTGTCACATAAAAATAGGAACCACATATTTACTAAAAATGGATTTATTTTATCTGTTTGTCTTCATATTATTTTTTATCATTACTTATTAAGCTTAAATAGACACTTCCCAGTTATTCCACTTGTATTTGCATTTAAAACTCCTATTTAAAGTGAAACACTTGCATTAAACATTGGACCATTTTTAAAGGATAATTTTTTAAAATATGAGCATTATCATTATAATAATGATGCCATCATTATATTCACCCCTATTTATCTGAGTCTTCTAAGATTAGTCTCAAAAACATATGTTAACCAGAGCTGTATCTTTGCAAATGACAACATTAAGGTGCTTTGCATAAGGTGTGTGATTTTTCTAGCACAACCCTTTGTTTTCGATACCAAGTTGTGCAACTGCAAGTAGAAAAAAAAAAGCACATGGCTCTTTAAAACTTTCAGGTATGTGTACAAATGTCTAGTTTCCATTATTGGGACTTTTCTGGGCATGTTTCTAAAAGATTTTGTCTAGAATCCTCCTCCAGCAAGATAGAGAACAGAGCAGAGTCCACTGACAACCTGCCCCTAAACCACTGAGAATAAGGAAGAGGTTGGAGCAGAAGGGCCATTTGTCTTTGTTATTAGGAAATAAATCAACCTTTGTTTTCTTGGCCAAATGCAAGGAATGTCATTATTACCAAATAAATTGTGTCGTTACAAATCAATCGAGCCACCTTTCATTTAAATGTGAATCAGTTTAATTGTCTGGGCTTCAAACTTGATTCTACCCTAAGGAAACAAATGACTAGATATATAGATCATTCAAACTCTACATTTGATACAAAATTTTCTACAAAAGCAGAAGTTTTTATTTTTTAAATTAGTCAACACACTAACTTGTCATTCTATATTCTTTTCTCCTAATGAAGGGGTTATCACGAAGCTTTTTCTTGCGAGTATAAGATCAATTTGGCAAAAAGTTAAAGGCTGCCATTCTCAGACTAGGGCAAAACTACATGCTTTGAGATACCATGAGTGAGGTATTTATGTCTGAATACCACCCACTCATCTTAAGGTGTATCCTTTAATGATACATAGGAAATAGTGGCATAAACTTTCCTGTATATTTGGAGGAATTTTCCCAAAGACTTAGGGTAGATTGATACTTACTTTTAACCAAGTTTCAATCTACCTGTTGCTGAACAGGAGCCTCAGAGTTAAAACAACCCTAGGTTTTATGTTCTGCTACGGGAATTTTGCATATGGCTATAATTTCATTAGTGTACAGTTCTAAGCAGCATAAACACAATTTGAGTTAATGATGCTGCTCAACCAAAAGATTACCCTATTCTCTTCTCTGGTTTCGCTCTAGTTTCTCACACTGTCCTTTCCCTTTGGCCTCTCTCCCACCTCTGACCTCCTCCCCAGTTTTCACCCTTGCTTTAACAATTGATTTATGATGGGCCCATGGAAGGGTCAAGCCCACTTTTATGGTTTGCTTAAAATATTTCTTTTAGAGTGAGCATCAGAAGTGGTCTTCAATCCCTGCTAAACAGTCTCACCAAGACCTCAAAAGACCTTCCTTTACTGCCCATCACTGTGTCTTATTTATATCTTTTGTACTGGTGAAGAGAAACTCATTAAGTAAGGCAATTTTGAAACTTTTGCTAAAATGAATAACTTATAAAAGATGTCAAATTTAGCTTTTTTCCCCTCCAATGAGAATGTTTGTGAACATGTATATAATTCAGGAGTAGGGAGGTATGAGGAAGAGAGAAGAAAAAGCCGCTAAGAATAATGATAAGCCTTGGATTATTTCTTTTAAGGGATCTATTTTTCTTTGAGTTTGACAGTTTGATCTTTGCTAACACTGAAGCCTGCAGGTCTATTGGGTATAGTCTTCCATTCATTGCCTCAACAGTAAATTTCACCCTTTTGTTTAATTGAGTTCCTGTTGTTGTTTCAATATGCTACATAATTGCCATATTTAGAAATGTTTTTAAAAACTCTGGTTAATGGAACCGAGGAAAATATTATTTTCTACATATTAAAGACTCAGAAGACAGAAAACAATTTGAAAACATAGGGCTATTTATAAACACATAAACAATCTGAAAGACTAAATAGTGCCTAAGAATAGGACAGTTTCCTCCAAGATTCCTGGCCTAAAAGTTAATATAACTTTCATGTTCTAATGTGGATCTTAACATTGAACGGTAGATGGTTGTGAAATCTTTGCCACCTTTAGTGAGCCTACATTAAACAGCACCAGATGACACTTATGTAGATGGCTTCCTAGAGCTTATTGATCTCCTCCCTCCTTGGTCATTAAAAAATGTGATTTATTAGTCTGACATTTTTAATAGGGCAAAGCTCAGAGGTTTATTGCAACGGCTTTCTAGTGTCCACGTTGCCCTAGGCTGCTACCAACGTGCAAAAGCTGTCAAGATATCTATCTACACTGCTGTCTAATAAGCTGACTTTTTTTTTTTTTTTTTTAGCTAAATGGCAACCTCTACATATTTAAAGTGTTTTACACCTATTACATAGCAATGAATTAATTTTTCCCATTTCTCCCTTCTCTTTCATGTAGCAAGAGGTGTTTCCCCCTAATTAAATGCCGTCGTTTTCTTAATGTGAGGCTTGGCAGGACTCCAGAAGCAAGCAAGCTTGAACTGAAGAGGTCTGCTGCCAAGAGTCTGTGCGACCTCAGACAAAGAGCAGGTCTCTGAGCCACTGCCTTCCTCAGCCAAGAAGGAGACCCCCGCTGGCAACCAGCAGGCTCTCAGGCGTGACATCGCAAATCCAGCCCTCTAAGTATCCCTGAGCCAATATATGGAAATACTGTAGTCCAAAGCAAGGTCTGGGGCCTAGATTCTAATTTCCTAGTCTTTGTAGTCATGGATCTTCATGAATGGGAAGAAATATGTGTGCTGAACATCAAATTTAGATTCATATCTCAGAGTTTTGGCCAGTGCCCAGCAGAAATTTGGGGGACAGGAGGTGAGTAGAATATGAATAGCAGGGGATATTCAAATAAGCCAGTCGTGTGGGGCTGGATTCCTGCCCTATATTTGGACCTTCTGCCCACTAAAGTCATCAGCTCCTTTTCCTCCAGTTTCTTCCAGTAATGCAAGTCTAATTTGCATGTATTTGGTAGTAAGAGCTCTATAAGAGAAGAAGGAGGAGCAGAAAGAGGAAGAGAAGTACAGTTTTTTGAAAGAAAGAGCTGTGGTTCTTTTGATTTTAGTCTCTTTAATTAGCCACATCATGTTTGTGGCATGAACCCAGAATAGGAGTTTCACAACTTCCAGGGGATGTTTAAATAGGCATGAGGAATCAGAATTCTTCTCATCACATTTGCATGCCCATGTACGCTGCCCGAGAGACACCACAGGATAAGGAGAATCTGGCACAGGCCTATAATTAGAAGCTCTTCTGTGGACAATAAACTGATAACAATTGCATTTGAGATTTGCTAGGATATGTGTGTTCTATGATACCAAGACTACAGCTGAATTGTTTTGACTAATGTTTTTGAAGCAAAAAATATGGTCCCAGCACTCATTTTATGATGAACTATAAAATGCCTTGCCTGTTTCTTTCCCTTGTTACTTCTTTCTACCAAGTAAACATAGTAGACATGTCAGTGGTTGCTCTGGGGAAGCAGATGCCCTGACCAGGATGCTTCCCTTGTGTTGCTAAAAGACCCTCTTCCAAGAGGTTCCTGGGGGTTGGGGATGATCATAGTAGGTCCCCATGTCACTGGAGCAGTCCTAGTTAATAATATGCTATTGTCCCAGCATACAGATTAATAGCTCCCCTTTCACTCTCAAAGGTGTCTTGGTTTGGACCGGGTATATTGTACCCCCATCAGTGCAGGCACTTCATAAATGTGGAATGGGACTGGCATTTCAACCTCAGGGTTCATATTGTAGTCCTCAGTGGTGAAGTGTTAACTGCACGGAGGCCTGGTCCTGGGTCACATGTTTCAGAGTCACACAGACCTGAGTCTACGTTGTTTAGACATATGAACTTGGATGAGTTACTGAATCTCTCTGAGCCTCAAGTTTCTCACCTATAAAACAGAATAACCATTTATAAAAAATTATAAAAAAGAATAAGCATTATAAAAAAGAATAACCATTTTTAACAAAGGATTAAATATAAAGCACCCAATATCAGTGTCCATTAAGTCGGGAACTAAGTTAATATTTGCTTTCACTGATGCCTGCCTCCTAACTTTAGTAGTAAAACCTTTTCAATTCTAAATTATGCCTTTTCAGCTACATATTAATTCTGATGGAAATAATAAATCTAAGTCTATCTCTGAAGATCAGAGATAAGACTTCTGTTTCCAGCTTCGCCACTGACTTGAAGCACACAAGTCATCTGCAAGCTGTGCAAATTGTTTAATAAGCCTGTATGACAAGGATGATGATATAACGAGCAAAGAATATTGAAAGACTATTCCTTTTTTTCTTTTTTTTATACTTTAAGTTTTAGGGTACATGTGCACAATGTGCAGGTTAGTTACATATGTATACATGTGCCATGTTGGTGTGCTGCACCCATTAACTTGTCATTTAACATTAGGTACATCTCCTAATGCTATCCCTCCCCCCTCCCCCTTCCCCCCACCCCAGAGAACAAGTATTGATCACTTTTTAAAAAATTCCACCAATGGTACCAGAAAGTGTACTGGATGCTACATGAGTTAGAAAAAGCAGCAATGGTCCATGACCTAAGGGACTGGACATTTAGTTGGAAAAGTTATAAATGGACCCAAATGCCACAGGGTTTCTCAATTTTTGCACCATGGACATTTTTGGCTCCGTGGTAAAGATTGTCCTGTGCATTGCAGCACATTTAGCAGCATCTTTGGCCTTTTCCTGCTAGATGCCATTAGCATCCCCAATCCCAGTTGTGACAATCAAAACTGTCTCCATTAGTGCGACTGCACAATTTTCAGGATGCAGTGCAAAATGAAAATGCAGGCCCCTTGTTGACAAAGCAGGGAAAAGTAACATTAAAACTACTAAAATGGGCAGCTTTTCCTTTCTTCCACCTTCTCTCTCCCTCAACTTGCCTAGGTATTAATATTTTTTATTTGCTATTTAATGTCACTCCAAGTAAAGAAAAATAAAAACTTTAACTTATTAGCATGAATTGTACTGTTTATCTTTATATTGCAGAATGCCAGTTTTAACTGCAAATATAACAGCATTTAGCTCATATAAAGAAATGATATAGCTGAGTGCAGTGGCTCACGCCTATAATCCCAGCACTTTGGGAGGCCAAGGCGGGTGGATCACCTGAAGTCAGGAGTTCAAGGCCAGCCTGTCTCCAGTAAAAATACAAAAAATTAGCCAGATATGGTGGCGTGTGCCTGTAATCCCAGCTACTCAGGAGGCTGAAGCAGGAGAATCGCTTGAACCTGGGAGGCAGAGGCTGTAGTGAGCCTAGATTGCGCCACTGCACTCCAGCCTGGATGACAGAGTGACACTCCATCTTAAAAAAAAAAAAAAAATTACCCAACTCCTATGTCATAGTTCATGCACGCACATGCATGTCACTCTTACTAGAATAGTGAAAATGTTGCACAAAATATGCATACATTCGGCTGGGCACGGTGGCTCATGTCTATAATCCCAGCACTTTGGGAGGCCAAGGTGAGCGGATCACCTGAGGTCAGGAGTTCGAGACCAGCCTGGCCAAGATGGTGAAACCCCATCTATACTAAACATACAAAAAATTATCCAGGCATGGTGGTGCATGCCTGTAATCCCAGCTACTCAGAAGGCTGAGACAGGAGAATCGCTTGAACCTTGGAGGCAGAGGTTGCAGTGAGCCGAGATCGTGCCACTGCACTCCAGCCTGGGCAACAAGAGTGAAACTTCGTCTCAAAAAATAAAATAAAAAATATGCACACATTCCACAAACCCTCTCTACCTTCAACTTACTGCTGAGTAAGGAAGATCTGGAAGGAAAAGGAACTACGCATTGCCCTATCTTTCCTTTTCTCTCTGCGTCATCATTTGCAGGACAAGTGGTTGGCTAATACAGGAAAATGGCCTGAATAAGAAAGAATATGACAGGATTCCTCCATTGCTTGTGTTTTTCTGCACTCAAAGAAGGCTCTGGTTCAAGCAGAAAGTACAGCCTAGTGGAGCTACATTGGTATAGATGAAACAGTCTTAATTTGTACAACTTTTGAGTCTTACTGAACTCCCACTCACGGTAGACCACCGGAATTCTGTGCTCATGGGGCATCATGAATGCTACTATATGTGAATGGGGTGGCAAGAAAAGGCATCCCCACATATTCTACATCTTTCTTATGCACATTCTCCATGGTCCCATCAGACTTTACTTAGAAAATACAAGTTCAAAGATAAAATTATTAAGAATGATAAGGGGCAGCAACAGAGCATTAAAACGAAACATGGGGCCCTTTGGAGTATGCAGCCCCGTGACAATGCATCAGTTGCCAAACATTGCCAAACATTTTCTGGGGGTTGAGACCCACCTAGGTGTGGTACACAGTAGGCTGCACTCAGTGCAATCCTGAAAAAATTGACAGAAACATAATGGATTTAAAATGTGCTATTTCAGACACGGGAGCAAGGAAAGCTTGACCAAAGAGATAGAATGTGAGTGGGACCATAGAATATAAAAGTTTGGAAATTCCCTGAGCTTGTTTGTTTTTGCTATTTTATTTCTTCTCTTTGGTGAAAAACAGTTTTGAAAGTGTTTAATTTTTTAGTGCATCATATTTATAAAATATTATTAAGCTTTGTCCCCACAAAGGAAATTTTTGTCTGTGTATACACCACTAATTGAGAAAGAAATTATTTAAAAATGGGGCAGATTGTACTTATAATTATATACCATGTATTTTACCTTATAGATGAGAAATTCTGAGCGATTTTATACTTTTGCAGGAGACACATTGCACTATAAAAATCCAAGTTTTTATATGTCATCAATCCTAAAATGCAGTAGATGAAGTTGCACAACCCCTTCTCTTTTTACAGAAGCCTAATTGAAGCAATAGTAATTAACATTAGCGCAAGAACCCAGGCTATGTTGAAGACGTGGCATCAATATTGAGTGTAATTTTGAAATTAAAATACGAATATGAAAAGATAATCAGATAACTTAAGTTTAAGGATTCTTTCCACCTCTTTGGGGATTCGCTCCTTAAACATAAACAATGGTAGATGAACAGGAAGCTAAATGAGGACTCAAAATACTCAGGTTTAAATCCCAGCTGCTTCCCTTTATCTTTCTGCACCCCAGTTTCCTATCTGTCCCAATGGTGATAAGCCTCATCCTGTTCCCTCACAGGGTTGTGTTGTCAGCGTTACATAAAATAGTATGCAAAGGAGTTTTGTTAACCATGAAAAGTGTATGATTATTTGGCAATCTGTTGTTATTAATTACATCAGAAGGGTCTGAACCACCTACATGTATAATCAATTTTTTTCAGACTATCCCTAAAAAAGCACAGGATACAAAATGCTAGTTGCTATATAACAAATAATCCTCAAATCTCAGTGGCTTAACAGAAATATATTTATTTATTACCTGCCTTAGTCTGATGTAGGCCAGATGGCTCTCCTTGGTGACTCTCTTCCATGCTGTGACTCAGGAACCCAGGTTCCTTCCATCATGTGGTGACTCTATTCTAATATGTATCCTCCACAAATGCTATAGCATGGGAAAAGAAGAGGTATGGAGGTTCATGCAGGAGACTTCTAAAGCCAGTCCTGGAATATGTCTGCTCAAATTCCATGCCTAAAATATAGTCAAGTGACTTCAAAGTAACTGCAAGGGAGAATGGGAAATGTAGTCATTATGTACAGAAGAAGAAACAGCATTTGATAAGAATCTATCTAGTCACTGCCACATTTCAGAAATAATATGATGGCCCAATACAGAAAATTATTATTTTATTTTCTTGTATGCTAGATCTGGCCAGGGAAAACCTGACAGGTCATTGTCACTTTAAGTGATGTCTGCTTAGACTTGAGATTGAGTCCAGACTGTATTGCTAGATGGATGAAGTAGCATGCATATTTGAGCTAACCTTCAAGAAAACACTTACTTGCATGATATTTTGATTATATTAATGAAATCAACAATACAGACAGTGCATTTCTAATATATATTTGGCACAAAGCTAGGCACTGGGTTGAGACCAGTACACACACACATACATGCACACACATGTATTTATCAGGCCCAAAACCCTTACCCCAACCTCCAGCTCCAGGAACTATAAAGAGTTGGGGAGTCCAAATTAGCCCGCATAGAACAACAGTGAGCAAAACTAGGAAATCCACAATTAAGCACTACACTGTAAGCTTCTGACTATAAAGCAAAGGCTGTGGACTTTCATCTCATCAACTGAATTGGTCCCATTTTGTTTGGACCACACTGTGTTTTGTTTTAAAAGTCTGAACCAACATCTTAAAATCAGAAGATTTCATTATAACATTCTCTTGGAGAAGTAGAAAATCTGGCGACCTCCCCTCCCCACCCTGTAACAACCAATGGAGCTGAGTAGTCATCATCACCTTGACACGGGACACATCCCTCCAGGTATCATGGCCCCACCACTCTCTACCGAGGCTCCACAGTGAGAAATATTGGATTGTCATTTGTCACGTTCTTTTCCTCTAATTTAAAAAATGTTTTTCTATACTCATGTCTCTATAAAAATTAGAAAATGAAAAATAGGACAAGAAAATCCTGGGTTTCATGAAATATGGGAGATTGCTAAATCTTAATGAGGTTGAGGGACACTCTTAAACGTTTACCATGCAGAAAGAGTGCATCTTCATCCAAAACATAGAACCCGGGATTGCGTTACATTACCACCCTGGCCTGGTTGACACTTAAAAAAGATAGCTTTATTGAATTATAATTTACAAATCATTAAATTTGCCTGTAATTAATGTACAATTCAATGATTTTAGTTAATGTATTGAATTGTACAATCATTACCACAATGTAATTTTTTAGAACATTTCCATCACTGCCCAAATTCCCTTGTGCCCACGTGACAGTTATTCCCTGCTCCCACCCTCAACTCTAGGCTAATACTGATCTGTTTTTCTTCTCTGTTTGATAGACATTTGAGTGTTTAAACCATGCTCTGAGAGCTATAAGGTATTCAGGGGAGAAGGACATTATTCCATTCTGACATAGCAAAGACCATACATAAAATAGTCTTTTGATAGTTTGTATATACAGATGCTGACAAAAAAGATAGGTATTTGAGAGTTACTATCATTTTTTTGCTTAACAACTACTTGCAGAATCACTTTCTTTAGAATAGTTTCATTGCAGCCTGAAGATTGCCTAGATAACTTTTCTTTGTATTTGTGTATAAGTTGAAAATTTAAGACAAAATACAAATCACATCATACTACTATTAATATGTTTATGATTTCATTGTTCCTTATAAATCAAACAATAGCAATAAATAATATGTAAATAAATGTCCCCAAATCCTTTTCTTCTTTTCACCTGTAAGGGAATCAGAGGTCCATGAAGGCCTAAAGCATGTTATCATCTCCATGGAATAATCAATGATTACTGTAACTCTTAAGTCTTCTCCTTTCAGACCTCAAAACATTTATAATCATGTATCCCTCATTAAACAATTTATCAAGAGTTTTTTCTTGTGACAGTTCTTCTGTTGTTTCTTGTACTATTCAGTTCTTATCTTGATATCATTTAGTTTGACATATGTTTGTCATGTAACCTTGACCATCTATTTCCTTAATATTTTAAGATCAGTTAGAGTTCTTATACATCTTTGTATTCTTTGCGCAAAGCCTTAATCCCCTACATTTCCTATAGTAGGTGTTCAATAAAACAAGTACTATTTCTTTTTGAAGAATAGTTGTCATTTATGAATTACATATAAGAATTATAAAAGTAATTCTTCAGCTTTAAATGCAATAAAAATAAAATGAGTTGGTTGAATCAATATAGACAAGATTTAGCAAGGTTTCGTTTGTTTATCATTGCAACCAAGACTGCTGAAACAGCTTAAGGTGAGGTTGGTCTGCTTATTTTTGTATCTTAACAATCAAATTAGATCAACTATTTAATCTGTTGCTCACAGCTCTGCCATTTAGTCAATTAAACAAGGAAGTCTGGGCGCATCCTAGAAGCAGTATTACTGTTTGCCACTTTTCTGTTGCTTCTGTGTTTTTTTGTTTTTCTCTGTGGCTTTCTTTGTGCCTGTCTACTTTTCCCATCATTGTCTGAGTCTGTCTCTCCTCCCTGACTCCTTTGTCCATCTGCTTCCCTGCTGTGGCCTATGTTTGGTGGTTGTTCTCTGACTGGCTCCTACAGTGTCAGCATCCCCCAAGTTCAGGGACATTTCAGAGTACCAGCACTGGCTTGTCTCACACAGAAAGGTCAGGAAGTCATTTGTAGGTAAACACGGGTCATAGAAGGCATGCGGGGAACCTTTAATGTCCTATGCAGATAAGATATTTGTGCTAATAATTTTTTCAAAAAAAGGTGAAGAAGGAACAAAAGGAAAAATAGTAAATTCTCCAAAGAGAAACTGAAATATTTTAGAACATTGCAGAAATGCCACATCATAAAATCTTAATCCTTGATTTGATCCAAAATGGAATTTAATATTCAACAAATGCCACTTATTAGGAGAGAGTCTATACACTGGAATGAGCTGTGACTCTGTATTAAAAAATATGCAATTCATCTTCTTTTCTAGATTAGCATGATGTCTCTCTCTCAGAATACAAGGATAACACTTTTTAAAAATCTGTAAGATCATTCTTTTGGGCCCAGGTTATAACGATCAGAGAAATTGCAACTTAAGAGGATTTCACTTTTAAATACTTTTTGCGTGTTTCCATCCACATCTGATATTCTCCACAAAGCCACTTTGAGATCTTGAAAAAAAGTTTTTGAAATAAGCAAGTGTCCCTTCCTGGAGGAAAATAATCCTAAGATGTCACATCCTCACCCCACAACAAGACTGTCCCCCAGAAACCTCCAGCCTTCCCGCTGCTTCATATTCATTAATTAGTCTGAGTTTTCCTCCGTGTTTCGTTTACAAAGCCACTTAAACCCACGCACCCATTTAACATATTTATGACCCCAGCTTTCTCTCTGTTCTCTGAGACTGTACCGTAATTGTTCTCTGGAACCAGGGACTGCAGAGAGCCTTCCCTGCTGAAAAGAGACAACATAAAGAAGGAAATGAATGTGTGCGGGTTGAATACCTTCAACAAAACGACTGGGTGCAGTTTGGCCCCTATGCCCCCCCCACCCGGGGTCACTTTAATTGAGTGGAGCCTCAACCTCTATTGAGTGTATGGGAGACTATTAACTCTTAACAACGCTCCGTCTCAGGTTATTTATTTATTGCTTAAATGATCTGTTATTGCTACTTGAATTTAATACACCCTCTGGGAACCAAGATGGCAGCATCATGTTACAGAAAAACTACAAGTTATTTTAAAACTGTAATTGACGTTTTATGAGAGCCATAAAATCTTTCTGAACAAATAACTTACCATTAGTCAGAACCTTCTGCGGGAGATCTGTAAAATTAAGGATATGGTAGAACAGTACTGTACTTGTGTGTGTCTGTCTGCGTGTGTGCTGGAGAGGGTGGGACCGTAGGCAAGCAGGGAAGCAGCAGACACATTCTAGTGGATTATTTCCCATTGCTTCCAAGCATCTTGATTTAAATCATCACATGTTTGAGCCAGAGGGATCTGGGAAATAAGGCCAAAGATTCCCAGGAAGGATGACCTGCATCTGACAAACACATTTCAGGTGACCACCCTAGGTCCTTCACCTTTGGCTAGGCATGGAAACGACTTCCTAGCCAGACACCCGGTGTACTGCAACCAAGCTCCCCAACTTAGCAGAGTCAGCAGAGACATCAGTTAGAATAACACCTCCTTGGGCTATCAGGCCGAATCATATGTGGGTTCTTAAGACGTTTATGGCAGCTATGAGAACGTATCATGGACAGGTTTGAAGTGTCGTAGTTCCTGGTCCAGCAGAATTTAACATTTTGACATTGATTTGAGATTATAAGACAGACTTGAGTCATAAAATCCATAATTCCAAAAATAGTACTGCCAGTTTTCTATTTAATGGGATGCTGTCGTGGATGCCACCCAGATCCCTCACCAGGATTGAGGTTCTCATTCCTCCAGTTGTCTTGACTTTTGGCTGCTGAGCTCACAGTTGCATCCCCAGGAATTGCCTTTGGTAGAAGTGAGGTTGCCTCACTCAAGTTATGTCCCCTGCTCCAGAGTAGTCCAGATCCATAGAGGAGGTACAAAAGCCCAGCTTTCTCACCTCAGTTCTGGACAACTCTAAACTGCCATCCCAGTTACAGGGTGACACATAGATTACCCAAGGCCTTGGCTGCAACTGCATTGTCGTTCAACTCCTCCCTCTGCCCCATTTGGCTTTCCTCGCTTCCTTATAGATGTTGTTCCTGAGAGCACTCCCCAACTCTGCACACTCTCAGAATACATTTCCAGAGGAACTCAACCTAAGACACATGTCCATTTTGCCTTCATTGACCCTTCTGCCAACCTGGACCCCTAAGGATCACACTCTTACCCACCAGCCAAGGGAGCCCCAGGCTGCTTCATAAATCACACAAGAATTTATTTAGCTGATTCCTAATCTTTTTTGCTCTGACTTCTTCCTTGCAGTTTCCAAATGCTCAGCTCTGAAATCCCCACCAAATCCCACTTATGGATCCTGAATTTTGGCCACATTTTTATTTTCTTTGTACCTTACCTTTCCCCAATTGGCTTTGACTCTGAGTCCTCATTCTATATCTTGGAGGTAATTTTTGTAGCCAGTGGTAAGAAGCTCCTCACAATAGGCCCAGATGAAAGAGGAACCCAACCTCTGGTGCTAGTACCTGTCTAGTTAATGCTGCCCTCTCCCCCATCGAGCCCTCTACCCCACCCACCTGCCAATGTTTTGAGGTAAGCACATCAGACAAAGGGAGATTAGGAACACTCAGAAAATTAGACACTAGATGCAATTCATGATGGGAGAGCATGGTATTCAGATTTTGTTGAGTCTTAATCTTCTAAAAGTACTAGCAATGTGCTAGGCACTACACAGAACACAGCATACACGCTGTGTATACAAAACTGAATGAAAGTGCATGGGCACAGAAATAAATAGCACAACATCGGGCTTCTACTGATTATGTAGAATATGCCTGATTATATAGACTAATACATACAAGAGGAAACTTAAAAGATCATCAAAGACACTAACTTCTTCCCCTTCCCCATCATGTGCACACATAACGTGCCAAACTTCATTTTCTAGACTATGGGCTTCTGATTACTTGTCTTTAGGGCAGGGGAATTGTCACATCTCTGGAGGTCCTTTTTATTTCCAAAGAGTTCAAGTTATTTGAAAGTTATTTTCAAGGAAGTTTAAAAATATGTCCGGGATTTGTTTTAATCAGGCATGAAAGACATGTAGACACAGAAATGACTATTATGAAGTCAATATTCACAGACTGCTAGGAACAGGAGGTATGACACGCCATGCAGGGTACGTGGGGAAGCACCAGGGTCGTCAGAAGGCAGAGGGAGCCAGGAGAAAACATGGGCAAGATTCTTTACTGTGGTTTCCATGAGGTAGAATAAGCAGGTTTAGGATTGGCTAGGTTGAGTAATCGCAGTGGGCTCTGGGACTTAGCCACTGTTTCTAACTGTCTGACACCTGGCCGTGTGGTGATTGAGACAGGTGGATAATGGCCCTGAGTGGGAAAGCCAAATACAGAAAGTGATTGGTGGCTATCCACAGAATGAGTCTATCCACAGGATATGATCCTACAGGGGAATTGTTGGCTCTAGATGTATTCGTCCATTCTCTTCCTGCTGTAAAGAAATACCTGAGACTGGGTAAATTATAAGAAAAGAGAATTAATTGGCTCACAGTTCCACAGGCTATACAGGAAGTATGGCAGCATCTGCTTCTGGAAAGGCCTCAGGGAGCTTTTACTCATGGCAAAAGGTAAAGCCAGAGCAGGCATCTTCATATGGCTGCAGCAGGAGGAAGCGGGGGTGGAGGTGCCACACACTTTTATACAACAAGATCTCGTGAGGACTCTGTCCTGAAAACAGCACCAAAGGGATGCTGCTAAACCATACGTGAGAACTTCACCCCTATGATCCAATCACCTCCTACCAGGCCCCACCTTCAACAATGAGATTACAACTGAACATGAGATTTGGGTCGGGACACAGATCCAAACCAGGGAGATACGCATTTGTCATGCGGCAGAATCAGAGAAATTTCCCCCCATTGAGGCTCCTCATTGCTTTGTTCTTAATTATTAAAATTTTGTAGTATTCTTTACTTAGTAAGTTAAGGTTGTTAACTGATCATTCTCTTATCTGTATGTCTATAACTTATTAGAATAGGAAGTAATGAAAGTCAATTTTCCTTCCATTGCCCTATTCCTTTTTTACCTATACCCAGAGGGATTGGAGAGTGTGGGCTCTAGATTGGTTGGTGTGCAGATGAAAGGGGCACTCCCAGGCAAGCTGTTTGCTATCTCTAGGAATTAGCTGCCCTGGGAGCAGTAGTTTCTCTTGAGTTAGCAAGGCTCAGATGTCAAAACATCAAACACAGAAACTAGAAAATGTAGTTATTACAAGGGATGAGCTGCAGCTGCCTGTCTGCGTTTTCTACCCAAAGTCTTACCTCTACGCTATGGAGTTTTAACCTGGGATTTCCTGCAGAAGGCTCTCAGCTCCTTGCTTTCGGTCATTCTCCTCTGACGCTGCTTCCCCGTCTGAGTCAGGACTGAGCCTCCTCTCTCACTTGTCTCACTTGAGAGACACCAGTTTATCCTTTTCTTCTCCCATGTCCTGTATGTTACCCAGCACATGGTTGGGAACGTTCTAGTTATCTGCAAATGCATTTTGAGCACTTACAGGTCTATCCACGGGATATGTTCCTACAGGGCAATTGTTGGCTCCAGGGAAATATGCCTTTGTCATGCTGCAGATACTGAGAAATTTCCCTCCATTGAGGCTCCTCATTGCTTTGTTCTTATTTATTATAATGTTTTAGTATTCTATACCTAGTCATTAATGTTGATAACCAATCATTCTTCTATGAAGTATTAAAAGTATAAAGTACTTCTATAAAGTATTACCATAAGAAGTAATGAAAGTCAATTTTCCTTCCACTGCCCTCATTCCTTTTGTACCTATACCAAGAGGGAGTTGTAATAATGTTCAGTTAATTATACTCTTATAAAATACTCTTATAAAATAATAAAATACTCTTTATAAAATTATCATCTGGAAAAGCAACCCTAAGCCATTAAAATAATACATGAATTAATCTGGGTGGCGTGCACCGGTAATTCTAGCTATTCGGGAAGCTGAGGTGAGAGAATCACTTGAGCCCAGGAATTTGAGACTAGCCTGGGCATAAGACCGAATTACCAAAAAAAAAAAAGCATGAATTAATGAAAAACATAAGAATGTTGTAAGTATTTTTATTAAATAAAAAATTATAGAGTAACTACAGGCAAAAAATTCTTATAGAAAAGTTGATAGCTTGTTTTTAGTAACAGAAGGAAAAGTGGAAAAGTCCAAATGGAGTATTTCCAAATAAAGTTTATGAACAATAGCAAGAATTCACAGCATTAGTATTTTATACTTTGCTTTAGAAATCTCAAAGCGCTTCAGGAAAAACAAATAGAAGGGGAAACTGATGAAAATAGCACAGATTTTCCTTGAGGCAGAAACTATTTAATTTTTGGAAAGAAATTTGCTGTGCAAGAAGAAAACATATGTCGTTAATCGTCTAGACTACCCATTTGTCCAACTAGCCTCAAAGACAGTCCATCTCTGATCTTTCATGGTCTCAGGGAATTTCCAGCATGAAGAAAGTTCAAAATCTATACTTAATGGCTACTTGGCAGGAGGACTGATAAATGTGTGAAAATTTTTATTTTCTGAAGCTCAGCATCCCAATGCTTATTTGGACAGCTCTTTACTTTCTCATTTTCATCTTATATCTTAAAATTCCTGGCCGGGCACGGTGGCCCACACCTGTAGTCTCAGCACTTTGGGAGGCCGAGGTGGGCGGATCAGCTGAGGCTAAAGTCAGGAGTTCAAGACAGCCTGGCCAACATGGTGAAACCCTGTCTCTACTAAAAATACGAAAATTAGTTGGATGTGGTGGCACACACCTGTAGTCCCAGCTACTTGGAAGGCTGAGGCAGGAGAATCACTTGAACCCAGGAGGTGGAGATTACTGTGAGCCAAGATCATGCCACTGCACTCCAGCCTGGGTGACAGAGCAAGACACCGTCTCAAACAAAACAAAACAAAACACACAAAATTTCATTTTTCTACTGCAGAGGAACAAGAGAAAACCTCAGCTTACTTTTCACATTTTACCTAGCACTTGAGTGTGTGTGACCTAAAAGCTCAAACATCTTTTTGTAGCTAGTGTTTTACAATTAAACAAAGCAGTGTGCATATAACGTCTGTGCCCCAAGGAACCACTTGAATACAGAAACTTCTCCAGTATCTCCTAGTCTGTGTGTCTCATGGGAAGAGGGCATTGAGGAGGTAAGTGGAGTGTGTTTCACCTCGCTAAGACCTTTAAAGTCTATTCTCATGGGCACCCAAAACTCACAGCTCAGCATCATCTTTGACTTCTCCTTGTCTTTGAGATGATTTATTAACCCATTTGTCTCAAATTTCCACATACTCCCCAGGTCTTATCAACCTTATCTTCTTACCATTGCAACAAATGTGCTCCTGTCTTCAAAGCTCCCCTCTTTGACTCTCTGAGTCGCTTCTGCATTTACTGGCTTCTCCCCAGCACAGATGCCTCCAAACGCTGACACTCCTGCTACATTCATCTTTCAAAATCATTCTCTTCGTGTTGTTCACATCCTTCTTCCCCACACTGTTTTAAAGCTTTCAAAAATTTCTCACTACCTGAAAATGGACACCTCTGGCTACACTGCCTGGCTACTTTCTCAGTGCCAGGCCGCCTTAGTTCATCCTTGCAATGACTCCCCTTGACAGAAGTGAAAAACGAAGTGGTTCAACTTCACAGAGGTAGCAAGTGGAAGCCCCAGCCCTTGGTCTCTCATCTTTCTGGTGTTAGAGACCATGTTCTTAATGAGTATACTCTGCCTCCTTCAGAGGCATTCTAATATTCGGAATTCCTCATTCTGAGATTTAAGGAGCTGAAAAAATCAAAGCTCATGTTATGTCTCACCACTTGAGCTCTTTGCTTCATCCCAGAGTAAATTATTTATCTCTCTAGTGAGCAACTTACATGCCTTTGTTTCTATCTGGTCAGAATATTTGCTCCTTAAAGGCAAGTAACTATGTTATACTTCCTTCTATCTCCCACAACGTAATTACTCCCAGCTCAAAAAATACTTGGTTATTTTGGAGAAACTTCTTCCATCTTCAAGGGGTTCAGCATATTTGGTCCTGGGTTCTCAAACTGCTTTCTCAGCTGCACTTCTGGGCTCTGACCCCTTTGGAATGTTAGAGATGGTTTCTTCTGCTGAGAAGTGTCAGAAAACAGACATGATGAAGCTGCACACTAGGCAGGATCCTAAAAGTATGTAGATTTATGCCATGGCTTGAAACATTTATTCACTTGCCTTAAAAGAAGATGAAAGATGTTTCTATAAAAAAAAAATCAGTGCATAGAATGCCAATATGGGGGCCACATGAATGCAGAATTGTGGACAAATAACACAACTTCCCATGAGACTTGGAATTCCTTAGGTAGACACCCTCTGGTCCTGGTTGTATATTTCGAAGATGAAGTAAAAGAAACATTACTATTGTCATCCTCGCTGAATTCTTCCATGCTGTAACCCAAACAGTGATATGTTTGGGTTAACTGGATTGATGATGGCGATGAAAACAGACACATGGGTGATGGGTGCACTAAAATCTCAGAAATCACCACTGAAGAATTTATCCATATAATAAAAACCATCTGTACGCCAACAACTATTGAAATTAAAAAAGAAAATAAACAGAAGCAGATGCCTTATGGGAGCCAGAGCATATGATCAAGACATATAGCAAGTGCAGTAGGCATGTCCTTGGAAAGACACCTGGTGCTCCTTTCTGGACACTCAATGATGGGGCCGATTCAGTAGCTGCCGCTTCTCAACCAGCAGATAACTTCACTCCCAGGCAATGATTTCAACCTTGGCTGTGCTGTGGAATTGCCTGGAGATGTTATGAGACAGATGCCCAGATCCCACTCCTGGAGACTGGATTTTTACGAACTTCTCAGACAATTCTAGTGCTCAGCCACAGGCTGAGAATTATTGGTTTTCTGAACCCTTGCAACAAGATATGGCCTGTGAAGCAGCATCTGGAGGCACCTGAAGCTCATTAGAAATGCAGAGTCTCAGGTCCCACCCCAGAGCTGTCAGATCAAAATCAACATTTCAGCAAGACTCCCATAAGACATGTATGCACATTAAAGTTTGAAGAAGCACAAATCTAGGCTCTTCTCTTCCTACGTAGCTTCTGACCTCCTGAATCTTCGGCTTCTAGTAACTCAATGGCTTTTCATCTGTCTGTGTGATACTCTGCTTCTTTTCCTGCTCTAAGTTGTTGACTCCGTCTGCAAGTTTTGGAGGCATGTTGACTGCCCACCCCTGTTCCTAGCAAAATCTGACTGATCCAGTGAGACAGAACCACCTATCCCAGTTGGGCAGAGCTGCCCCAGGCCTACTGGCCAGTCTGAAGACCAGCTGCATGGGAGGAGTCCTTTCATGTCTGATCCACTGTGGCCAGATCTGGAGACACCCAATCCCTTAGGTGAGGCCATGGGCCCAGAAGACATCCACCGAGGCCTCTCCTCTCTGATTCCTTTCCTTCCAGAGCTATCATTCTTGGAAATTACTATCATGTCTCACTCTGGAATAGTTAAACCTTGCAATGTGTTGTCCACAGTTGAGAAATGCTTATGCAGGTGGAAGAGAATTCTGGTGTTGATGAGTCGGGCCTCTGAGGATAAAAGGCCACTGGAAATGATTCATTATTTAACTTCACCCCAGGCCTGAGGGTGAAGTTAAAGCAGCCTGATAAATTCCATTCTGATGAAGAAAATGAGATGCGGATAGAAGCTGCTGGTTAGCTATAAAAAGAGACTTTTTCCAAAGTGTATCCTCCTTCCTTCCTTCCTTCCTCTCTCTTCCTTTCTTTTTCTTTCTTTCTCTCTTTTCTTTCTTTCTTTTCTTTCTTTCTCTCCCTCTCTTTCTCTCTCTCTCCCTCTTCCTTTCTTTTCTTTCTTTCTTCCTTTCTTCTTTTTCTTTCTTCTTTCTTTCTTTCCTTTCTTTCTTTCTTTCTTTCTTTCTTTCTTTCTTTCTTTCTTTCTTTCTTTCTTTCTTTCTTTCATCTTTCTTTCTTTCTCTCTCTCTGTCTTTCTCTCTTTCCTTTCTTTCTTTCTTTCTTTCCTAATGGAGTTTCACTCTGTTTACCAGGCTGGAGTGCAACGGCGCAGTCTCGGCTCACTGCAACCTCCGCCTCCTGGGTTCAAGCAATTATCCTGCCTCAGCCTCTCAAGTAGCTGGGATTACAGGTGCCCGCCACCACGCCTGGCTAATTTTTGTATTTTTAGTAGAGATGGGATTTTGCCGTGTTGGCCAGGCTGGTCTTGAACTCCCAAAATCTTTTTTAATTTAAATCCAAGACATATGAATGATATTGACTAACCACTGTTTCATCTTTAGAAACAAATGCCACATGGAGAAAGCAGGGAGACATTAAGAGTCTGCAAAGACAGCCATGAGAGGGCTTCCTGCACCCTCCCCTCCCTGCTGCCCCACATTTCCAGTCCCTGATAATAGGCCTGCTTCCAACAGTTCCTGCCTCCCCAGCAAGGTGTTGGAGACTTCCTGAAGAGATTCCTATTTTTCTCTTGCATTTGCATTTAAACGATGACTCTAAGGAGAGCTGTGATCTAAGAAAAAGAGGGAAAGACTACGAAAGGCATTTCAGGGAGGGCTGTACCTTGTTTTGCTTTTTTGTGAGCGGAAGGAAAGGATACTTTTCCCTTAATCACCTTAAGGCATTTTCCTCCCAGGGTTGTCTTCACAGTTGGCATTTTTTTCAAACTGTCGAGAGCAGCTAAACCAAGCAAAGGATGACTCTGGCTTAGGTTTCTTGAGTTTTACCTGAGATGGCTTACTGTGAGTAAATTGAAGAATCTTTGCCTTCATAAATATGCCAGAGGTTTGTTTGCCATGGGGAGATTTGTAATCACTTCACCATCACCTTTAAATTGATCTGCAGGTGTGCCCAGGTTAAGAAAAAATAATGTTGAAATGCAGATGATAAATTAAATTATGGAAGAACTATACTGTAAAATTTATAGCTAAATAGTAAGAGCTGCTAAGCTATTAGATTAAAAATAAATGACCACTTTGATGAGAAATCTGTGGAACAGAAGGAAATTAATCAATTGTAAATAAACACAAAATGAAGAGAAAGCCCCTCTGCAATATTTTCTGTACGTTACTATGTGTAAATGTAATTCTTTTGACAAACAATTAGAATAGGAAGATGACATTGGTGCAAATTGAGGCAAAATGAATCTCTCTGTACACACTGTGCTATGATCTGAGTGTCTGTGTCCCCCAAAATTCATATGTTGAAGCCCTAATCTTCA
This sequence comes from Pongo abelii, assembly GCF_028885655.2. Classification (NCBI taxonomy): domain Eukaryota; kingdom Metazoa; phylum Chordata; class Mammalia; order Primates; family Hominidae; genus Pongo; species Pongo abelii. Next base: position 77,386,789 of record NC_071998.2, read on the forward strand.
AGGTAATGGTATGAGGAGGTGGGGTCTTCAGGGGGTGATTAGGTCATGGGGGCAGAGCCGTTATGAATGGGATTAGTGCCCTTCAAAAGAGACCTGAGGGAGCTCCCTCACTCCTTGCAGCAGAGAAGCAAAAAGACAGGTCCAGGAAGAGGGAAATGGGGCCTCACCAGACACCACATTTGCTGGCACCTTGATCTTAAACTTCTCAGTCCCCAGAACTGTCAGAAATAAATTTCCCTTGCTTATAAGCCACCCCGTTTCTGGCGTTTTGTTGTAGAAGCCTGAGAGAACTGACACACTGTGAAGTCTATAAAATTTTGAACAACGCTAGCTCCACATGCCTCTCCCATACTGGACATTTCAGTCATTTGGGAATGTGGCAGACTCTATTTTCCAAGAATCGTCAAAGAATACATCCCATCCTACATGCTCTACTTAACAGTGTGGTTTTGACAATCCTCCTATATATAATCCTCCCATCGAGAGATGAGGTCCCTGCTCCTGAGGAGGCAGAATTGACACCATGTTACTTCCGAGATTGGTTCTCCCTGGGTCTTGTGGGACACCTGGTATTGGAGAGCAGCCACAGGCTATAAGAAGAAGCCCAAGCATCCTTTGGAAAGGCCTGTGTAGGGCAGATCAGATCCTCAGCCCATGGCCCTAGCAGAGCTCCGAGCCAACGGCCAGAACCAACTTTCCAGCCATATGCTAAGCCAGTTTGAAAGCACGTTATCCAGCCCAAAACCAGGCTACTCCAGCTGACTGGGGGTGGAGCAGAGAGGAGACTAACCTCAATTGCAGACTAATGAGCAAAAGAAATGGCTTTTTGTTGAGTTAAGTCACTAAGTCATGGGGTGGTTGTCACAAGGTGAGAGATAATTAATACAAGGCCCTCCGCATACACCCTGCAGGGTTTTGCAAACATCCCAGGGATCTCAAGCAGAGCGCAATGCTAGGTGGAAAGAGCTTTGGTATTTGGACTTCTGATTAAAACTAAGGTCCCATTGGCCAAACCAATAAGAGATCCTGAAATCCAGCATTCCTTGTTTCTCTTTGGGTAGGAAATGAGCTGGAGGCCTTGTCTACCCCCAAGGACCACCCATAGCCAGACTTCCACTGCCTACTCCACCCTCTCCATAGAACCTGTAGACCAAGGAGCCCCATACTTTTCCAATTTGGGGGACCTCACTGCCCCATCTTCTTGGCTGTGCTGCTCCATCCTCTCCTTTAGCACAGCCCTCAACTCCCTCAGGGCTCCTGAAAACAAAAGAAACCTCCCCTGGGGCCAGGCAGTCAAAGGACCTTCTTGGAACAGAAAGGGAATGATGCTGAAATGGGAAAACACACATACTAATAGCTCAATTTACGTGTCACATTTCTATTTTGTTTGGGAGGTCACCAAGGGAACAGAGTGACTACAAGAAAGACAGAATAATAGTATTGGTAATTAGAGGGAAAAAAAGTATTATGGGCCAGGTGATTTTTAAAATACCCTTCAGAGATTATTTTTCAAAACTTATGTAAGCACACATACAGTACCCCTATTATTGGGCATAATACAGAAACAAACTTTAGGAGAGTAAAAATAGTCTAAGTAACAACTGGTCCAGTTGACTTACAAAAAGGAAAGATCCTAACCAGGGATCAGGAAGTTGGAATTCTCATCTGAGCTTGCTGTCTCATCCCGAGCAGGTAACAGTCTATTCCACAGCTTCGTTTTTCTCATCAGTGAGATAAAAGATGGAACATGATCATCTTGAAGCTCTCTTGAGCCCCACAATCCTACAACTGCTGTACAAGTCATCTTAATACAAGCTGATTCAATTACCAACCAATCAGTACTATGAGAAAATCAGTTAAATGTTTGATGCAAGTATCAGAAGTTTCTGCCACTCTGTGGCACGTTGCCGAAAGTTAAATTGCATTCGCATAACTTTATATTCCTCGAAGGTAGCCATGAGTAAACAAAGAGATGGGAGAAATGAGTGATGGATGTATAGAGGTTTTCTGTGAATACTCCTTGAGTGATAATTAAACTAGCCCATGGCATGGCATGTTTATTCTAATTATTATTGTGTAGATACAGTCCATGGGCAAATGCTCATTTACATGCTTCAGGCATGTCTGCACACACATGAGTAACAACAGTCACTGTAGTCTCACGATGAGGCAGATAGTTCATAAATGATTTTGTGATCATTTTTTATATATAGCCCATGTATAGATTATGAAGAAAACTCTAATTGCTTATATAATGTTTATTATAAAGGCAAAAAGTATTCTTAACTTTTTTCACTTTTTATTTTTTTGTCCAGGAATACCTGTGTGACACACAAGTAATTGGGCAGAATGGAAGGAGGACGCCCAGGGAAGAGTATAAACCTCGAGAATTCTGTGCTGCAGGGGATGATTTAGCCAGAAAATAACTATGGAGCACAGGTTTGCTCTGCTATTTTGCTTGGCAGGAAATAGCAATCAAATTTAAGGTGGCTTTGAGAGAGGAATATTTTCTCTTACCACACACAAAAAAAGCCATCTGACAATGGTTTCTCAATGTTTTTGGATAAAAAGTTGTGTTTAAATGAGAATTCTGGTGGAGGAGCTTAATACTTTACAACAAAAATTAATTTTGAAGGGACTGAATTTGCTAGGCATCCACTGAATACTTATAAATACTTCTGAAAATTTTCGTAAAAAGTAAAAATAGGCCAGGTGCGTTGGTTCACGCCTGTAATCCCAGCACTTTGGGAGGCCGAGGCGGGTGGATCACGAGGTCAGGAGATCGAGACCATCCTGGCTAACACGGTGAAACTCCGTCTCTACTAAAAAAATACAAAAAAAATTAGCCGGGTGTGGTGGCGGGTGCCTGTAGTCCCAGCTACTCAGGAGGTTGAGGCAAGAGAATGGCATGAACCCAGGAGGTGGAGCTTGCAGTGAGCCGAGATCGCGCCCAGCCTGGGAGACAGAGTGAGACTCTGTCTCAAAATAAATAAAGAAATAAAAACAGCCCACTGAAATGATGTTTCTAAATAATATTTCCAATAGCATTGTTTATAATAGTCAAACATTGAAAACAATGAAAATGTTCATCAGAAGAGGATGCACTAAATTATGGTTCATCCACACACTGGAATACTATGTACCCATTAAAAAGAATAATAAAGCAGTCTATATATACTGTCAAAGTGAAAAAAGCATGGTGTAGAACCATGTGATTAACATGTACCACAATTTTTTAATGTTAACTACTTGCCAGATGCTGGAAGGATATATAGTGACTGCTAGTAGCAACTGCCTCTGAGAGGCAGGAAGGAAGGAGTAGGTACTGTAAAGAGGAGTGGGTGAGCCTCTCCCCACTTTTTTTTTACTGTTTTGTAACTTTTGGATGTATATACCATGTGCAAAACAAACAAGCTAAAAAGAAAGCACACTAAATAAAGATGACATCAGTGCCATTTTACATATAAGAATCATTGTGATGGTAATGTACAGTTAAGTTTCATAGACTACAAAACCTCTATGCCTAGTCTACTTTCTACTTTTCCTACCTTCATTATTCCCATTCCCCAGCTTTGTTTTAATTACGAACAATGGGATAAACTTCAAACATGTAAATAACAAATAAAAAATATCCCTCCAAAGCACAAGACATATAAAGACAAATAAGAAAACATTATCTTATAATTAACGAAAAGCTATGCAGAAGTCAATCTGAATACACTAGATTTTAGGAAAAGACTTTTTAGTGAGAAAAGAATTACAGTCTTGTCTTCATTAACACAGGTTCCGCCACCTCCCTACAATTTATATTGCATGATAATGTGGAGACAGGGTTTGGGATGGGCATGGGAGCAGCTAACTAAAGTCATGCCCATAGAAGGGAAAATCTCAGGAATGACAGAAAAGAAACTGCAATATGAAGATGATTTCTTTAAAACTAATGACCTTATATAAAGATGCTGGGGACATGCTTGCCCCAGAAGAGATCAATATATTTATTTTAAATAAAGAGGCAGAGTATTTTATGACCTTGGAATGAAAAGTTAGGCAAGAACTAGCCACAGTTGTGAGACCTTTATTATATCTATCCACTGTGCCTTTTGTCTTATTTGCTTTTTTTGCTTTTGAGACAGAGTCTCGCTCTGTCACCCAGGCTGGAGAGCAGTGGCACTATCTTGGCTCACTGCAACCTCTGCCCCCTCCAAGTTCAGGTGATTATCCTGCCTCAGCCTCCCGAGTAGCTGGGATTACAGGTGCCTGCCACTACGCCTGGCTAATTTTTGTATTTTTAGTAGAGACGGGGTTTCGTCATGTTGGCCACTCTGGTCTCAAACTCCTGACCTCAGGTGATCCACCCACCTCAGCCTCCCAAAGTGCTGGGATTACAGGCATGAGCTACTGAGCCCGGCCAGTTGCTTAATATTTTTGAATATGTAAATACAGAGGTGTTTTAGGCAATATTGAAGCCAGGTGAATTAAGGTGAGCTAACGAGCAGCAAGCTTTCAGTAAAGATGTTGTTTTTAATAATGATAATGAAGAAGATGATGATAACAATGGTGATGGTGATGATGATGGTGATGGTGATAATGGTGATGATTATTACTCTTATTTGTGGTTTAATATGTGCCAGGCATTGTACAAAGTATTTTACTTACATTATTTTATTACTTACATTATTTTATTCAAATCTCACAACAATCCTACAAAACAGGAATCGTTTCATTTTCTAGACTAGAAACAAAGACTCAAAGAGGTCAAAAAATTTGAAGAAAGTCTCAGCTTTCTTTCTCTGGTACAAAACTAGAGATTAAGTTAGTGCTGATGGAAATCATGCAACATATCTGAACTCAAACAGATGGCATACATGGTACCCTTTCCCTTTTAACTAAAAATATTTTCACCAGCCCTGAGAATGCCTCTTTGAAGCTGTAAATGTGGATACACCAGATGATTCCTTGTCAGCAGTTTTGGTAGTCAGAAAACAAAAACGTGTGTTTTCTTCATTTTGTTTATCATCAGGAGGTCTAGCTAAAAACCAATGCCATATGGCTCTCTAAAGTAGTGGTTTCATTGGGCTGGTATTTTAGCTAACAATGGGAACTACTTATAACCTACAAACTATCTCATCCTTACTGTAAGACACAAAACATCTGGATATGCCTACATTACACATGTGGACATCTCCAGGTCACTATATTTTGGCCTGTAGACCGAGAACCATTTTTCTATTGTCAAGACAGGAGGAACATTTTTGCCACTGATAGATCAATGTGGTGATGCCACACGGTTCCACTTACTCTTTGGCCCTCTTATGACCTAACTCATAGGTTCCTGGGTAGGTCTCCTAGTAAGTTTGCGCAGGATTAAGAGCAGATAGCAACACCAAGAATTACTTTGTTAACTTCATCATTGCCTGGAAAGAGGTAGATTTAAGGCATCAATTGATTAGTAACTAGATAAGGCAAACTGCTTTTTTCACCATCGGAGAGTAATGAGACAATAAGCTAGAGGCAGCGGGTTTGTGTCATAAATAGATTTGAGCTGATATTTTCATTGCAGACCCCAGAACACATTGAAACATTTTGCAACAGAACCCACTGCCATCAATTCTCCTTCTGCAATAGACTTTCTGAACATCATGACCTAATTAGATGTGCTTCACTAAAGAAGGCTAGAGTTGTCTCATTTTTCCATTATTGCATAACAAGTCACCACAAACTCAGTGGCTTAAAATGGCACTCATTACTCTCTGAATGGCATCATCACATTGATCCATCAGTGGCAAAAATATTCCTCCTATCTTGACAATAGAAAAGTGGTTCTCGGTCCAAGATATACTGATTTGGAGATGTTCACATGTGTGACGTAGGCATATCCAGATATTTTGCGTCTTGTGGCAAAGATGAGATAGTTTGTGGGTTATGCATAGTTCCCACTGTTAGCTCACAGTTCTGAGGTCAAAAATACAGGCACGTTGTGTTTTCTGCTCAGGGTCTCACAAGGCTAAAGTCAAGGTGAGAACCAGGCTGTGTTCTCACCTGGAGTGGGGTGTCCTCTTCTAAGGTTACATCCAGTGAGTTGCAGTTGTAGGACTGAGTTCCCAGTTTCATTGCTGTCTGTCAGCCAGGAGCCACTCTCACATCTATTCAGTGGCTTTAAAGTGTTGAATTAATCATTCCTAAAGGCCACTCATCATCCTTGCTGTATGGCCCTTTCTGTCTTCTAAGTCAGCATTAGAGACTCTCTTATGTCAATCTCTGTCACCCTTCAAATCTATTTCTCCAGTCCCTTTCAAGGGATCATCACCTGATTGGGTCAGGCAGACCAAGGATAGTTTTCCTTTCCTAACACAAACTGAACCATAGAGCATAACCTAATCATGGGAGTGACTATTTCATCACAGTCAAAGTCCCAGAGATTATAAAGAGTATGTACACCAGGGGCCTGGAATCTTGGGGAGGTATCTTATCATTCTGAATTGTTATGTTTGACTGAGATGCATTTGTTCTGTTGAGACCTGCAGGGGTGAGATGAAATCCCTGTGGGTGAAGAACATTCCTAAGGATGAGGTCATCCACCCAGATAAGGGCCGGATTCTTTAGACAGGAAACAGGAATTAGGAGAGTGGGATTGAAAGGATGGAAGAGACAATGTCGCTCCTTTCCTTGGTCTTTACTTTGAGAAACTTGAATGTCTAAGAGTTCACTCCAGTAGTGTAGGTTAGAGATGACCACTGCCATTGGGCACAACCTGGTGCTGGGCAGGAAGAGATCCCTGGGATGGGCCACAGGCTCAAAATGAGCAATCTCCATTTTATAAGCCAGAAATTGAAAAGATAGTACCTATTTTTATTTCTTTTTTGCTCCGCTCTTGCCTCAAGAAACCTTTTTGTTTGGTTGGTTTTTGTGCATTCCCATTGTTCAGCCAATTATAAGGGGCACACATGGATCAGAGTGCTAAACGAAGAACAACTACTCCTCCAAGCTAATATGCTGGTAGCAGAAATTTCCAGCAAAAATCACTCAGGGGAATGTGGATCCTATACAGAGAACCAAGATTGGAGCTGTGTAGCCCAGCATCTTTTCCTGCCCATGCTCTCTTTCCCTATATGTGACAGAGGATGTCTGGGTTTCATTTATTAAAGTAAGTAGGGCAGGCACAGTGGCTCATGCCTGTAATCCCAGCACTTTGCAAGGCCTAGGTGGGCAGATCACAAGGTCAGGAGTTCGAGACCAGCCTGGCCAGTATGGTGAAACCCTGTCTCTACTAAAAATAAAAAAGTTAGCTGGTGTGGTTGTGAGTGCCTGTAGTCCTAGCTACTCAGGAGGCTGGGGCAGGAGAATTGCTTGAACCCGGGAGGCAGAGGTTGCAGTGAGCTGAGATCGCGCCACTGCACTCCAGCCTGGGCAACAAGAGAGACTCCGTCTCAAAAAAAAAGAAAGTAGAATTTCCTAATACAGTCCTATTGATTAATATGCATTCATGGAAAAGGCAAGGTCATTTGTGGACTGTGCTAAGAAGCTTTAATGCGCCACATTTCCTTCTCTACCCCTGCTCCCCACTTCCATATGTTACCATTATAGTTAATTCCAAGTCACCAGATTTGGCATCTATTCGGTGGATTTAAAGTGTTGAATTAATCATGCCTTGTTATTTTCTGTTTGTGTCTTGGTGCCTTGCTAAACCTAGAGACTGCTCCTCCCCAGGCTAGCAGATTCCTAGAGACAGTTAACAACCCACCTGCCAGCACACCTTCCCTATGCAAACCAACCAATCCAGAGCCCAGACAACATGCCCACCCCCACCTCCTCTAAGTGACTCTCACACTCCAAGCATCTTTTCCCCTTCCTTAATCACTCCAGGGCCAGGTACCTGAGGCCTAGAGAAAGTCCCTACACTCCAGGGCCTGCTGAAATTACTCAAAGTAGCCAATTCTGATCCTGTTTACCCTGTCTTGCCCATTCCTTACTGTGGAAACCATCCTTCCTCATGCTTCTTTTTGCTTCCTCTGCCTCCTGACAGACCCCAGTGCTCCCCTATGTGGTCCTGTGTGGCCTGGCGTGCCCAGCTCCTTTTGGGAACTCTGAGTAACACACTGTCTTTTCAGTGGCAGTAATCATCTGATCTGTTGCCCTCACCAGCTTCCAGATGCGCTGCAGGTTTCCTGGCCCAGATAATGCAGTGACGTCCTTCTGGTGATATCATTGCAATTTCCCCCATAAAAGACATTCTTTGTGAGAAGATAATTGCAGTGGTGTATATGAACAGTGTGAATTCCAGACACTTCTCTGTTGGCCACTTTGTTGACCCAAAGAGTAGGGCAACAAAAGTTGGCAATTTGGTGCCTGTGATTGTATACACTGAATTCATCTCAAAGCAAACAGGGACATTTTCTAACATCAAACCTTCCTCTAGTAAATGATACACAGTGGGTTCTGGAATCTGCCTTTGAACAGAGTTGAGGGTACTAATGTTAGAGGCGTGGGAACCAGAGCAACTCCATCTTGAATAGGAGCTGGGTAAAGTGAGGCCGAGACCTGCTGGGCTGCATTCCCAGATGGTTAAGGCATCCTAAGTCACAGGATGAGATAAGAGGTCTGCACAAGATACAGGTCATAAAGACTTTGCTGATAAAACAGGTTGCAGTAAAGAAGCCAGCCAAAATCCACCAAAACCAAGATGGCTACGAGACTGACCGCTGGTCATCCTCACTGCTACACTCCCACCAGCACCTTGACAGTTTACAAACGCCATGGCAATGTCAGGAAGTTACCCTATATGGTCTAAAAATGGGAGGCATGAATAATCCACTCTTTGTTTGGCATATCATCAAGAAATAACCATAAAAATGGGCAACCAGCAGCCCTCAGGGCTGCTCTGTCTATGGAGTAACATTCTTTTATTTCTATACTTTCTTAACAAACTTGCTTTCACTTTATTCTATGGACTTGCCCTAAATTCTTTCTTGCGTGGCATATAAGAACCTTCTCTTGGGTTCTGGATCTGGACCCCTTTCCTGTAACACTAACACCAAGAAGGGACCCAGGTGCCCTCCTGGATCAAGTTATTCTCCTATTTAAGTTTTCCATTGGCTTTCTGTCAACCTCAGTAACTGATTTAACTTTTGTAACTTTCCAAGAACACTTTTCATTATAATGAATAATCTAGTGAAGGCCCTGTTATGGTTTGAATGTGTCTCTTCCAAAATTCAGGTTCTGCCAATGTGATCATATTAAGAAGTGGGGCCTGTAAGAGGTGATTAGACCGTGAGGGCTCCTCCCTCGTGAATGGGATTGAGTCCCCTTATAGAGGGGCCTGATAAAGGGAATTATTTGTCCCAGTTTTGGTCTTTTGAATTCTGCCATGTGAAGATGCAGCATTTCTCCCCTCTGGAGGACTCGGCATTCAAGGTGCCATCTTAGAAGCAAGGAGGACCCCTCACCAGATGCTGGTGTCTTGAATTTGTATTTCTCAGCCTCCAGAACTGAGAGGAATAAATTTCTGATCTTTACAAATTACCTAATCTGCAGTGTTCTGTTATAGCAACACAAATGGATTAAGACAGTTCCTTAAGAACTTTTTCGATTATTTGTTAAATTTTTTAACGAATGAGGAAAAAATTATCTTAAGTAAAATGTTTCATTTTATATAGGTATATTTTCATAGATTATAAAATTAACTTCTAAAACAAAAAGTCAATATTTGTGGTATATAAAGACAAGTTTCAACTTTTTCCCAGTTAATGTGACTTGTGCCCTCAGGTGAGTGTAAATTAATTTTGTAAGAAAAAGCATTATTTGTTGATGAGTATGTTACCAATGATGTATTATATTTTGTTTGGTTTGGGTAAAAATGTATATTAAATTGCAGACTGATATTGAACTCTTTGTCTTAGCTTTGCAATTGAAACAAATGTCCTTTTATGACCTGATATCTGGAATTCTGGAACTTTACACTTAAAAATTATTTTGTTTATTTTTTAAAAAATAATTGTATTATTTAAAAATAATTATATAATATTTAAAAAAAATTATATAATATATAATAAAAAATTATATATATATATAATTTATATATATATAAATAATTGCATTGTTTCTAAGAGATGAAAATAAAAGATTTCAGACCTTTGACTACAATCATTTTACAAATGAAGCATTGTGAGTGTAAGTGGTCCTTATTATTATTAAATGTAATGTAAAAGTGGATATAAACACGAATGTCTTCTCTTTCCACCTTGTGTTTTGAAGTCCCTGGTGTGCTACAGAAGGATTTGTATTAGAGCCATGTTTTCTGATCTGGTGATGATGGTCTGGAGATAATTTTTCAGAATTATTTTCACTTTTAGGCTCCTCATTAATGTGTTCTGTTTTGACTCCTTTGTTCCTTATGATTCTTCCCCAAAGCAACAATTCATATATTAAGCTTCTGTATGGCCAAAACCCAAAACAATTAATAATTTTAAGCCAAGTAGTAATTTTAAGCCTGTTCATTGGCCTCCACTAATTGCCATGCACACTGGCTGCTTTTTTCAAGGCAATAAAAGACATATATCATTTATTAATTATCTTAATAGAACTTTAAATAGATCCTATAGCATCTTTGATAGCTGGATCTCCAGGAACACCTTCTTGAACCCTTGGAGGGGTCTATGACTCACCTGTTGGTAAATGCTGATGAGTGTGATAAAGTCCTAGCTACTTAACAATGCATTTGTGACCTTGTGTCTGGCCCTTGCCTATCTCTCCAACTGCATCCACATACACTCCTCAAATAAACTGCTAGAGTCCCCAGCACACACCTTGATGTGTGATCCTCCTCAGCCCTTGTGAATGGGCCTTCCCTGCTTTTCAAGCCCAAATGAGCATCCGCCCTTCTGTGTCTGCCTCTCTTGCTAGACTGAGAGCTCCTAGTCACCAGAGACTGTATCTTGTTTATTTTGTAACTACAGTGGTAAGCCCAGCCAGCACCTGGCGGAAAGTAGGCACTCATTAAATGTTAGTTGAGTAAATTAAGGAATGAATGGATGGATGAACAAATGAATGAGTTAAAAGCAAAAAAAGAAAAAGCACAAAAACCCACCTTTAATGGTGAAGTGGGATGCCTGCCTAGTGCATCCATGCTGCTTTTTTGGAAGTGGCTAAAGAGATGAGTTTAAATGGTCATGTTTAAGCCAGGTGACCCTGTCCATGCCATCTTGGCTGGCTGATTAGACCAAAGTGACATGTGGCCACATGGAACCAGGCGTCAGAGCTCTATATCATGAATTGAATGAAGAGACCCGGAAGCTGTATCAGGATGTTAATGGTACTGGAGTCATGAGGTCCAATAGAATTGGGGGCCACAGCCATTGCCATGGCAACCCACTGCACCAGGCAAGCCAAGGTTGTGGAGAATAGAAACCAAGAAATGCTGGGGGAGTCCTGCTGCAGAGAGGCCCAAGGAGGAGGCTCGATCTGTGAAACTGACTCCACATCTCAAAGCCTAACATCTCCATGAAGCATTAGGAAATGCCAGGAATTCTGAACAGAAGGAAATCAACTTTAAATGCTTTTGATCAGCATATTCTTATAACTGACAAGCGCCGTTGAGGTGCAGCCAACACCTCAGGAGAGAACAGGATAGATGACCATCACTGGCCTTATGTTTCTGAATAAATGCCTTAAAGTACCTTTCCAGTTCACACAAAATCCCACTTCATCCAAATTTTGTTCTGACCAGTTTGGAATTGTAACCAGTTCATCTCTCCCATTTGTCCCCAAGTAAACTGGACATTTTGTGCTGTCAAATATCTTGGTTCAATAATGAATTCAGGTTAAAGGTGAATTTATTATTTTCCTCCTTATAAGAATAAGCATCTCAGAAAACATCCAGGAACAACCATGCCTGCTGTTTCCTGGTGAGCCTCCCTTGAATGGTACACGTTCCTGCCGGTGTTGATCCACCCCCTCACAGGTAGCTCTGGGCCTCACCTTCCCTTCTGTGGATATTAAAGAACAGCATTTTTTTTTCCTGTAGTGATATTTTCATTGAACTCTCAGGTAAGAGCTCCTGCAACACCAGCTCTGTGAGTGTTCAGGGGGACTGGCAATGTTATAAAATGGCCTTGTGCCATTATACTGGAAAAGCATCTTTACTCCTAGCTGTAATGGCATGCCCTGAGCTCACTTCCAGGTGGCAGATGAGAGACACACTTCTATGCTGCCTTCTGACAGGCATTGAAGCATAGGCTCTCCGGAGACCTGTGTCATCCTTTTGCAGAACTTCCCCTCTATTCTCCTAAAGTGGATCCCAGGGTGTTGTGAGATCTTTGCACTCTGAGGGTAGTGGGGAGTGTGCACAGATGGACAGTCAGTCATCATCATAGGCAGTGCATTGCGTATCCACGCTGGCTAGCCATCTCTGCTTCTTTGAAACTTGGAAGTGTTCTGATCTGAGTGTGGGATGTGATGAAGCTGACACTGAAAGGCTGCGGTTTTTATTCCAATGTGTCAAATGTTCTTTCAGAGCTGTGATTAGAACAAACATTAACTACTTCATTCATGAAAAAAAGTTTTTTAAATCCATACTTTTGATTCAATAATGCCATTTCTAGAAATCTGTCCTAAGGAAATACCAGTAATATGAAAAATCCAAGCAATTTTATGAATGAAGATGTTTAGCATGGCAATATCAAAAGGATAAAAAAATAGAAAGGTATGGAAAATTATAATATATTAATGCAGTGATATGCAGCCCAAAGAGAAAAACAAGCACATGTAAGTATTATGTACATGCAGAAGTAAATAGAAAGCAACATCTGGAAGAAGAGCAAAATATTTCATGTATTCTATCATTACAATCAAGGTGCATCTACATAGGTAGATTTAATCCATAAAGATTGTATTAAACTATCAGGGAATCTGTCAGATACCGTGAATATCTGCCCCGATATTTATGTAGGTTCTTTTCTATTTTCCTTAAGCACTGGCCAGCTTGAGAAATAAAGGGACAGAGTGCAAAAGAGAGAAATTTTAAAGCTGGGCGTCTGGGGGAGACATCACATGTTAGTAGGTTCCATGATGCCCCACAAGCCGCAAAAACCAGCAAGTTTTTATTAGGGAGTTTCAAAAGGGGAGGGAGTGTGCGAGTAGGTGTGGGTCACAGACATCAAGTACTTTACAAGGTAATAGAATATCACAAGGCAAGTGGAGGCAGAGCAAGATCACAGGACCACAGGACCAAGGTGAAATTCAAATTGCTAATGAAGTTTCGGGCACCATTGTCACTGATAACATCTTATCAGGAGACAGGGTTTTGAGATCAACTGGTCTGACCAAAATTTATTAGGCAGGAATTTCCTCTTCCTAATAAGCCTGGGAGCACTACGGGAGACTGGAGTCTATTTCACCTCTGCAGTCTTGACCATAAGACATGACCATGCCCAGGGGGGCCAGTTCAGAGACCCACCCCCAGGTGCGCATTCTCTTTCTCAGGGATGTTCCATGCAGAGAAAAAGAATTCAGTGATATTTCTCCCATTTGCTTTTGAAAGAAGGGAAATATGGCTCTGTTCTGCCTGACTCACTGGCGGTCAGAGTTTAAGGTTATCTCTCTTATTCCCTGAACAATTGCTGTTATCCTGTTCTTTTTTCAAGGTGCCCACATTTCATATTACTCAAACACACATGCTGTACAATTTGTGCAGTTAATGCAATTATTACAGGGTCCTGAGGCGATATACATCCTCCTCAGCTGACAGGATTAAGAGATTAAAGTAAAGACAGGCATAGGAAATCACAAGGATATTGATTGGGGAAGTGATGTGTCCATGAAATCTTTACAATTTACGTTTAGAGATTGCAGTAAAGACAGTCATAAGAAATTACTAAAGTATTAATTTGGGGAACTAATAAATGTCCATGAAATCTTCACAATCTACTTTCTTCTGCCATGGCTTTAGCCGGTCCCTCCGTTTGGGGTCCCTCACTTCCCACAACATTAAACCTCAATTTTAAAAAATTTATTGAGAAAAAACTCAATAAAAATTAAGAGTCACAAAAAATTTAAAGTGTTGCTTCTAGGCTGGGCATGGTGGCTCACGCCTGTAATCTCAGGACTTTGGGAGGCCAAGGCGAGTGGATCACCTGAGGTCAGGAGTTCGAGACCATCCTAGCCAAAATGGCAAAACTCTGTCTGTACTAAAAATACAAAAATTAGCTGGGCGTGGTGGCACACACCTGTAGTCCCAACTACTCAGGAGGCTGAGGCAGGAGAATCACTTGAACCCAAGAGGCAGAGGTTGCAGTGAGCCGAGATGGTGGCACTACACTCCAGCCTGGGCAACAGAGCAAGACTCCATCTCAAAATAAATAAATAAATAAATAATAAATAGATAAATAAATTGTCACTGTAAGATGGATTGTAAGGTGAAATGAATTATTAAGTGTTTCATGCTTGATGTTGTGAAGTTGTGTGATGATACTTAAAATGCAAAGCTTTTAGGAATAAAGCGCCAAATCTGCCCTTAGGGGGACATTGTGCCTCCATCAGCAAGAACATCCATCTTAAAAATATGCAGTCCTGAGCCAGGTGCAGAAGATCACGCATTGTATTATTCCATTTACATGAAATACTAAAAATAGGTAAATCCAAAGAGACAGAATACAGAGTGGTGGTTGTCAGGGGCTTGAGGGAGGGGGAAAGGGGAACTGCTTAATGAGTATAGGGTTTTATTCTGGAGAGAGAGAAATGTGTGGGAACCAGACAGATGTGGTGGTTGCACACTATTTTGAATGTACTAAATTACTGAATTGTCCACTTTAGAATGATTAATTTTATGCTATGTGAAATTCATATCCATACATATTTTAAAGAAGCTTTTTAAAATGATGCATGCTTGGGCTGCAGTCTAGAGGAGCTGTATGTTATTGAAGTTTTCCAGTCAGATGGTCAGTCAAAAACAAGTCATAGAGAACTGCCCAACTCTGACTACCCAATTTGCAATGTTAGCAGACAAACTGTATAAAATCAACAATGTCATGACAGTACTGTAGCTTGTATTTGAGAAATTTAAACCATTGAATGGGCGGGGTGGCTCACACCTGTAATCCGAGCACTTTGGGAGGCCAAGGCGGATGGATGACCTGAGGTGAGGAGTTTGAGGCCAGCCTGACCAATATGGCAAAACCCTGTCTCTACTGAAAATACAGAATTAGCCAGGTGTGGTGGCAGGCGCCTGTAGTCCCAGCTACTCAGGAGGCTGAGGCAAGAGAATCGCTTGAACCCAGGAGGTGGAGGTTGCAGTGAGTTGAGATCATGCCATTGCACTCTAGCCTGGGTGACACAGCGAGACTCCATCTCAAACAAAAAGAAAAAAAAGAAAGAAAGAAAAACGAAATTTAAAACATCAAACCCTGACTGGTGGTGGGCACAA
This sequence comes from Pongo abelii, assembly GCF_028885655.2. Taxonomy (NCBI): domain Eukaryota; kingdom Metazoa; phylum Chordata; class Mammalia; order Primates; family Hominidae; genus Pongo; species Pongo abelii. The sequence continues at coordinate 77,402,204 of NC_071998.2, forward strand.
GAACAGCACCTCCAATGATATCCCATTGGGAGCCACATTACCTCACTGAAGAGCTGGGAACGGTTAGGGTATCCCAGAGATGGTGCAGGGCTATGTCTGATCCTCTCACAAGGTGGGTGGGGAGCATGGCCAGCTTCTTCTGCTCTCTTCAAGCCCCTCCATACAAGCATCTGTAGATGTCTGTTGACTGGTGCTAAACTTTAAAATATGGACCAACACCATTGGTTAAGAAGAAACGGTTCTAATCACTATACAGAGACCAGATACAATATTTTATCAAAATTATAAAGAACAGATTTACCCCATTTGTTGTCTTTGAAATTTCCTTTAACTGGATCCCATTTTTACCATCAGAAAAGGTTTCACTGAGTAGCAGATCTTTTAGGAGATGGGGAGCCTTCAACACTTCTGAAACTGCTCAAAGATAACCAGTCTTACATAGCGGTTGATGAAATCACAGAACTACGAAAAGGCTCCAAAATGTGTTAAAATGCAGAAGCTGCTGGCCATGCAAAACAGGTACAAAGGACAATCTCAAATGAGATGAAGGGGAAAACACGCAGGAGTTCCCTTCTGTAGACTCATTTGTCCTCTGCAGAGGTAGGTGAATTACCAAGAGAAAGCTTTGCAGTTTGCAATGGTATTTGAAAGATAAATGCAATCTTTTGCTTGGTTGTATTAAGTTAGAGAACATTCCTGGTGTTGGGATTCTTTTCTAGGACATTATGGCTGGTAATTTCAGGTTTGTCAGTTCTAGGAAACGTTCCTTTTGGGGGAAATGTCTCTGTCGAAATTTAAGCAATCAGTATCTGCACATTAGGGTGAGGTTTTCCCCTTTTTGTTCTCAGAAATATGGAAAATGAGGGAGGATTACATGGGTCTGGTAACACCCCACTTTTCCTTTCAGCGGTTTAATCACACGGGAGGTCTCGCATTTCATCAGGGTGTGAAATGCCTTATATTTCTCCTGGTTTCTTTTTTCCTCTTGCACAATGAATGCAAGTGCAGGAACGTGAATGCGGCCCTTCCCCACCACACACAGGCTCTCTCCCACCCCCTGCCAGCTATCCCTGCTCTGACCTCCCCAGGCCTCCCTAAGGGGACGATGCCCCTTCCTCCGCAAGTGGCAGTCCTGCAGCCTGGGCCCTCTTCCCTCTTCCCCCGGCCTCTGCAGGGGCGCGCGGGCTGGGAAAGGGACGAAATGGAAAAACCGTCCCCTCCAGCACCCTCACCTCCACTGCCACCCTCACCTCCACCGCCGCCGAGCCCGGGGTCAAAGCTGCCCCATCTCACAGGGGCCTTCCCAGCGAGCGGCACCAAGACCCCCATTTCTATGCACCCTGGAAAGGGTGATTAATTTAAAGTGAGTGGAGTCTGTTTCTTTAAGACAAGCTCATAAATCGTGAAAGATCACCACTTCTTTTCAAAAGCCTCTCCACGGTCTGAGTCTCCCTTCTGGGTCAGTAAAGTCATTGAAGCTTTAACGGCATGCCATGGCAGATTACACGATACAGCTGTCCCGGCACCGTGAAAATTAAGTTATGCCCCGTGTCAGCAAGGGGGTTTTCCCCTTTCTTTTCTCTCCCCTCCCCCACCCCTCTTCTTTTTTTCTCTATTCCTTCCCACCCCTACTCCTTTCCATCCGCGCTCATTCTCTCCCCCTTCAACCTCGTCCCCGCCCCTCCCCTCTCCTCCCTCCTCCCAGCCTCTCCTTCCTCCTCCTAGCCTCTCCAGCGATCTCCCCTCGGCCCTTTCACCTTCCTGCCGGGAAGTGCACATCCCAGAACAGGCAGAAGTTGGCCCACAGGCTGCTGTGCTTTGAGCCTGGGCTATTGAGACAGTAAGTGGAGATGATTGCCTTTCAGAGAGGAGCTGGCAAAATGGTGTCTTTTGTTCTCCACCCACCCCCCAACACACAAACACACATCTTTTGCCTCCTTCTCTTCTGCTTATTCCCTTCTCCTCCTCCTTCCCTCCTCGTGTCCTAGCCCTGAGTCGAACCCCTCCCGACCTGATGCCAGCAGCGCCCTGTCTGAGTGCTTCCACCTGCTGCTGCTCACTCCCTGTTGTTGGGCCAGCCCAGTCAGCTTGGAGGTGACTCTCTCCTCAGGTCAGCAGCAGCGGTCAAGCCTTAATTTCCTTCTAAAGTTAATCACTAGTGTAGCTGTGGCTGCTGCTCTTTTCTCTTCGCGGGAGGGGAAGGTGAAGAGAGCTCCCAGCAAAATAAGAGAGCATCTGCTCTGCAGCCCTGAGCTCCGCTCCCATGCTGATGATGACTTATACACACATGGCCTTCTAAGAACCTACAGGGCCCTACACACACACACACACACACACACACACACACAGAAAGAGAGAATATAAAGCCTTTAACATCATTCACTTATAGCCCTATGTGCTGAACAAATTGAAAAAGCAATCTAAATAAAGAAACGCACATTTGTCTATTTGCATAGTCTGCATCACCCCAAGAGATGGGAAACATGCTTACAATGTGAAAAATTAAACCCTTGTAGCGCTTCTCCAGCAGGGTGAAGGGGAGGAATGCACTATTGGTTTTGAAGAGTCTGGCTGGCATTTCCTGTGGGTTAAGGGACGCCTTGTTTTGGGATCCCCGCTCTGCCCACACACTGCCCCACTCCCTGGTTTCTCTTCTCACCACCCAGGGCCTACCTGAGCCAACTCTTTCCTGCAAAAGATCCAGGAATTAAATAAAACCACCTGGTAAACTAGAGAGCAGTTGTTGACATGAAGGATATAATCACTGTACCATGAAAAACATTAAGGTTTTGAGAGACTGGCTCAGCTGGGATGGAAACTTTTAAAGTAATCACATTTTATAATATTTTTAAAGATTAGGTGCTTTGGAAGAAACATCTAAGAGTAGGGCAAAATTTTGATTTTATTGGTCTAAGACCCAAAAGTAGGCCAGGTGCGGTGGCTCACACCTGTAATCCCAACAGTTTGGGAGGCTGAGGCAGGAGGATCGCTTGAAACCACGCTGGGCAACATGGCAAGACCCTGTCTCTATAAAATATTTAAAAATTAGCATACCTTTCATGAAGGTGATAGGAAAAGGTGACCCCTTAATTTGAGGGGTTCAATGGGTACCCATATGAGTTGAGGAATTCCCTAAAGCTTAGCCCCATGGGTGGAGAAATGATGTGTGTGAATGGAGTCGCCTGAAGTCCCAGGGGCCTCCAGGCTATAGGCAGACTCCTCTGCAGTCCAGCAGCCTTACTCCAGGGGCAATTCTCCACCTCATAAACCCTAACCTTCCTTCTCCTTCCCTAATGAGCTAGCTTCTGACTTCCTGATGCAGCTCCTAAACTGGGTCTGAAGACTTCCAAAGAGGACATTTGAGAGTGACATGAGCAACTCAGGAGCACAGAGAGAGGGGCAGACATCCTCAGGGTGGCAGCAATGATGGTGCTCTCCTTTGAAAATATTCTTATGGAATTGTATGGATGCTGGCTTATCACATGGCAATATCTCTAATATGATGTGAACTTTAGAAAAATCTTGCAGCCAACATGTTTTAATATGGTCTCCTCCCCAAAAAACACCCTAAGGGAAGGACATGGGTCCAGGCAGTTTATGTTGGGGGTATGATCCCAGGAAGCAGGGGTAAAAGTGTGGGGAAATGAGATAAGAAAGGAACAAAGGCCCCTTAAAGGGTGAATTATCAAGCTTACCACTGAGAGCAAGGGGATCAATTCTACCTAGACTTTCAGAGAAGTGTCCCAAATGCTTCCTAGAATTACCTGCTTGAAGACAGGAGCATTTATCCACAGCCTCCATTTTTCCCATTGGCTAAGAGTTGTCCCATAAGTCTTAATTTCCCTACTCTTCTCAGCCAGGCATGCACGAAGTAAGTCACCAAGGGATTGGAGGAGCTCAGAGCGAAAGTGAAGATTGCAGTGTACACTGGAAAGGAGCATTAGGTATTGCACACCTACTTGGAATTGTGTCTCAATGCTCATGGATCTCAAAAAAGGGGTCCTCTCTATATTTTATAGATGAAGCTCAGTGACAGGGAGTACTTTACCCACGGTTCCTGCCTAGTGAGTCATGAAAGTGAAGTTTTTGCTCAGGAAAGCTTCCCACTGTAGCCAGATTGCATAAACTGATTCTGTAGCTCTTCACCTCTATTTCTATCTGATTTCTAGTTTACTCTTGAGGACTAAAGAAAACAAATATTCCCCCATGCAATGATTCTAAAAGGGTTCCCTGTTAGAAACAGAGTGTGAGACATAGTTTAAGGGCATGTAATATTTTTTGGAGATAAAGGGAACGCCAGCAAGGATTGGGAGGTGACATAGGGAAGGGAAGGCACTGAAGGAGGGGGCATTATTGAGCCAGCTAACACTGAGGGCAACTGATTTGCAATCTTCCCAGAAAGCTCTGAAAGTGATGTAACACACATCCTTCATCCTTCAGAAAGATTCCCACCACGGGGCAGAGGAACTGTAGTACTTATGCCCCACACTCTTGAGTTATTGATTTCAATAGTGGCTGGGTGGGGTGGGCCATGGATCACCAGGCTGTGTTGAGGTAACGTAGGTTCCAGCAGCTCCCCAACAGAGACTCAAGTGCTACCACTGGTCACCAGAATTGAGTGCTTCCATGGGAAAGGGGACACAAGGGGCCTGGGCAGAGTGGTGCCTGAGTTGGCAGCAATCCCCTATGCATCTTGACCTTCCAGTGACTTGGAGGATTGGAGCTCATCCTGACCAAATTACTCAAGGCTCCTCCCATAATGAGAACCTAAGATGTCAAGGCTTAATGTTGTGTTTGTAGATACCCCTCTTTGTCTGCTCACTTTTTTGCCTAATCCTTCTCTTCCCTCTATGTTGTTGTTCATTTGTTACCCCGCAAATATCAAGGTTCTATATTTCTAAGGTATAGTATTGTTCACATACTACCTGGTACAAACTCTAACCTCCTGTTAATCCTAAATTGTGTCTTTTGTGGAAGACCTAGTGTTTTCCATAACCTCTTTATGTTCAAGATAAATATAGAACTGAATGTGAATATAAAGCCTTAGACAGTTTTTTTAAAAATCTAGAGGTGTTTAATTTACATCTTGTGGATTTCTTATTTGTAAAAAGAATTTTGCTCAGTGATTTCTGCACTTGATTTGCTAACTCTGAGAAGCATGGCTGATTTGAGCCATGGCTTTCTGTTTCATCAGGTGTCATATCCACCACTGCTATGTTGCTAGCCTCTAGCATCATCCCAGAATTTATACAGAATGTTGAACCCAATTTTCCCCAATACCTTTTCTGTTCCAGATGCTGCCTGAACTATTCCTATAGAAAAAATATAATTTGCCAGAGTTTCTGTTGACATTGTATGGAGGGGTGGGAAATGGGAGACAGTGTTAACTACTTTCAGATCACCGCAGAGACAACAGAAATGTAAATTATCAGTAAGACTAGTAGTAGCCCCAACTCAGTTGAAAGAAGATAAATCCCATTTCCAGAGAAAATAGTTGGAAACCCTTAAGAATTTAGATCTTAAAGACACATATGTGGGCCAGTCTTCACTTTCTAGGTTTTGTTTACCATCTATTAATGCATCATGTTTTTGCTTTTGTTTTTGTTTTGCTCTCCTGTGTCTATTTATAGTGTTTGTCACAAATCATAGCAGACAAGGAGAAATTAACTTGGACTGCAAGGGTCTGGGAGTATGTATTGGGAGTGATATAAGGAGGAGGTGGAGGGAGATAACATGTAAAATGACTTTTACTGAAGGAGATCCTGTTCCTTAAAAGCGTATCCACTCTTTCACCTTTCAAGCCAAGAATTATAAAAACATTCTTCTGTTACATAAGTAACCTGATACTTATCCTCACTTTCAATTTTTTTTTTACATTCTTCATCCCCTTACAAATAGACCTCCAGTGAAACACACCATATAAATACATGGTCACCCCGCATTTATGCCTCTGCCAATTCTTTCCTCACATGGAAACTTTAGGAAGTTCCACTCTAAATAGTTTTCAAATCCAAGCTGCCACTTTGATTTCATCAAATCAAGCCCTTGTTGAGATCAAACCTTTGAAATGAGAAAAGATTTTTAATCCATTTACACCAGCCGGGGTCTAACTCTTGCAGTCCTGAGAGCTGCAGGATTAGGATTTCTCAAACCCTTTCCATACTTCTACCTCCCACATACCCGGCATATTTTACAGCTATTTTAATCAAATTGTATCAGCACTTGCATTTGAACAAAATCAGGATAAGAATGTTCTTTATAAGCCAGCCTTGTTGTAACTGTTGGTGTACTTTAGTGACAAAATGTTGTCTTTCTCTACAAGGTTCAGCAAATAAAAATGAAAATAAAACTTATTGAAAATAAACTTGAAGTTAAGTCTTCTAGTAAGGGATAACAAAAATAAGAAAATGGCTGAGGTTATAATCGAGGGGTATTTTTGTAATAAGCTCAAAATTTCTGTGCAGGATGGATGAATGAAAATGACAAATTCCTTCAACCATATATACTGACATTCTGAATTTAAAAAATCATTGTCTAAAATTATTCTGTTTAAAAGTTTTTATTTTTCAAAATAAAAGCTATTTTTCTGATAGAATCTGTCTTCAATTTTATTTTCTTATAAATAGCATTTCAAAGAATTATTAAATTTCTTGTAGCTATGACTTACTCTGCAAAGTTACCTCCGTTTTCTTCTACTGGCACTTGCCAGAAAACAGAGATTGTATTTTACCTTCTCAGTTCAAATTATAGCATAAGGTAATTTGTGAAGCTGTGTGCTACACAAACAAAGCCGGAGAATCTACTCCTAGGAATAAAACCACAGGCACAAGGAGGCGGGGTGTAGTTGTGGGCGGATGGCATCAGATCCATTCAGAATCTATGTGACAAGCACATGTGTCTCTCCAGAGCCTGCTTTGTGATTTCCAACATGTGATCAAGGCACTACCTGTGAGAAGGAACCCTGCAAGTGGTGAAGTAGTTATTTGTGGCATTTACAGCTGGAGGTCCTCCAATATCATCTCAAGCTGAAACAAATTGATGATAGATTTTTAAAAAGTTTTGTTAAGTCTCAAACTCTTGATCTCAAGTGATCCACCTGCTTCAGTCTCTCAAGGTGCTGGGATTATGGGTGTGAGCCATCACTTCCAGCCCCTTTTTCATTTATAAGAACTCTTTTGACTGGAGTTCAAGACCAGCCTGGTCTTGATGATGAAACCGCCTCTCTACTAAGAACACAAAAATTAGCCGGGTGTGGTGGCAGGCACCTGTATTCAGGCACCTGTATTCCCAGTTACTCAGGAGGCTGATGCAGGATAATCGCTTGAACCTGGGAGGCCGAGGTTGCAGTGAGCTGAGATCCAGCCACTGCACTCCAGCCTGGGTGACAGAGTGAGACTCTGTCTTAAAAAATAAATAAATAAACAACAACAACAACAACAAACCTCTTGTGATTACATTGGGCCCACCTGGGTAATCCAAGACACTCTTCCCATCTCAAGATCCTTAACTTAATCCCATTTGCAATGTGATTGTCATGTGTGTCATTGTGTCACTAGTTCTGGGAACTTAGAATGTAGATATCTTTTTAAATTTTCTTCTTGGATGGGGGTGGGGAATTACTCTATCACAGGTGAAAAAAACACTGCTATATCAGGCAGGGTTTAGTATGCTAAGTTTAATCTTTACCCCGTTACCTGAATTTAATCAATCTTATTACCTAACTTCTTTTCAACTGAAGAGAAGTAGGAATGTCCCAACTTTCAAGACTGCTTAATGAATACCTAAGTAGCTTCAAAATAATGCCACAGCTTTCAAGGGTTTATTATAAATATCTGTGATTGCAAATAAGGGAACTAAAGGAGTCATCCTCTGCAGTTACTTCCAATCTCAGTGTATGATGATAGCATGAACAATCTAGCTTTATCAGGCAACTGTGTTCATAGACATAATCAGAAGAAGGAAAATTACAGTGCCAGGAAACCTTTTGGTTATTACAGATGTTTGGCTATGACTCATCCAATCCTATTTCAGATGCAAAAAATCAGCTTTCGAAAGTTCAGTGGATGGCCATACTATCTGAATCATAGAATAAGAACCTCTGTAAATCCATTTCTCCATAAAAGCAACAAAAACACTGGCAAAATGGTCAAAATCAACATTTTCATGACTCTGGAAATTAACTAAAGCCTGCAATAATCTAAAGTGTTTATTTAAGAAATAAATAAACCTTTCCTACCAGCTAAGAGTTATCTTTGGCAAAGTTCAGTCCATAGGTGGGTGAGCTCAGGGCCTGGTCCTGGGACTCTGGGGGTACTGCTGTGGTGCCATGGAGCTCTCACCAGCCTCCTGGGCTTGCCTCGTCTGGGTGAGCTGGCTTGTGTGTCTTCAGTGACGTCAGAATTTTAGGTACATTTTAAACTTGCCTACTCACTTTCCTCTCTCCACAGCTCCATGGTAGTCTTGAAAACCAGCAGCCTCCAACTATGGTAGCTGTCACTAGAGGGAGGAAGCCAGCTTTGGAGTCCTATCCCAAGAGCATTGCCATTATTTGACCTGTCTTGCAGCTCCTTGGAAAAGCACCATTTGCAAGGCTGTGCCTTCATTTGACCTAACCTGGAGCTCACCCACAGGGAAAGCCCTAACCCCAGGGCATTTGCTGAAAACAATCAGAGGAAATTGTTAACATTATAGCTGCCTGAGACTGTTCTACCACTTAGGGAAAATGAGACCCTTACCAAAACCTGAAAGGAGAGCCTGAAGAATGAGATGTTTGTAGGGGGCTTTGAAAAACCCTGACATATTCCTGGGGATTTACAAAACTGCATACATGTATAGAGCTATGTGCATGATGAGGAAAGACCTAACAGGACCCCAAACTCTCATCTCTGGCTGAACTTGAGGCCCTGCACAAGCAGGAAGTGAAGGCTAAGGCAGAGTTGTAAAATGTTAGAGCATTGAGCATGTATTCCCAGGCAAACTCAGGCCCCTTTGACAAAAGATGAAAGACTTATTGATTTAGGGTCTGTAAACAAATCTCTGACCAATTATTCACTGATTACTAAGCTAACTGAGATGAGTTTTCAGTTACTGCACACTGCAAAGACTATAGATTTTATAGGATTAGTCCAGGAAAAGCACTAAATGAGCAATCAGCAGCAGCAACAACAAAGCAAACAAAACAAATTGGGGGTTGGGATAAGGGTAATTTGACTTCCAGAGTTGCCACACTATATTATCTAAAATGTTCAGTTTCAACAAGAACTTACAATACATGCAAAGAAACAAGAAAGTATGTTTCATACACAGGGGAAAAAATTGGCCAATTGAATGTTTATCAGAAAGGATCCAGATATTTGCCTTACAAAACAAAGACTTCAAATCAGCTATTATAAATATGTTCAAAGGACTAAAGGAAGCCATGACTAAAGAGGAAAAGGAACATATAGAAACAGTGCTTCACAAAATAGAGAATACCAATAAAGAAATAGAAATTATTTTTTAAAAAACCAGATAAAATAACAGAAATGGAAAATGTGCAAAAGGGACTCAACAGAAAATATAAACTGAAAGAATAAAGATTAGAGAACTTGAAGACAGGTTAATTGAGATGATCTGGTCTAATGAATAGAGAGAAAAAAATGAATAAAAATGAACAGAGTCTCAGAAATTCCTAACACACTATCCGACATACCAACATCTGCATAATGGGAATTCCAGTGAGAGAGGGGGCGGGGGGCAAATAGAATATCTAAAGAAATAATGGCCAAAAACTTTAAAAATTTGATTAAAAAGATTAATTTCAAATAAGCTCAAAAGCACCAAGTAGGGGCCAGGTGCAGTGGCTCAAGCCTGTAATCCCAGCACTTTGGGAGGCTGAGGTGAACAGATCACAAGGTCAGGAGATAGAGACCATCCTGGCTAACACGGTGAAATCCCATCTCTACTAAAAATAAAAAAAAAAATTAGCTGGGCGTGGTGGTGGGTGCCTGTAGTCCCAGCTACTGGGGAGGCTGAGGCAGGAGAATGGTGTGAACCCGGGAGGCGGAGTGTGCCGTGAGCTGAAATCGTGCCACTGTACTCCAGCCTGGGCGACAGAGCAAGACTCTGTCAAAAAAAAAAAAAAAAAAAAGCTTCAAGTAGGATAAACACAAACAAATTTACACCTAAACACATCATAATCAAACTGCCAAAAGTCAAAAACAGGGAATCTTGAAAGCAACTCCTCTTATGAGGCCAGTATTAACCTGATATCAAAAGCAGACAAAGATATCTCAAGAAAACTAAAGGCCAATATCCCTTATGAATATGAGTCAAAATCTTCAAAAAAACTGCTAGCAAGCTGAATCCAACAATATATATAAACAATTATGCATCATGGCCAAGAAGGATTTATTAAGGAACACAAGGTTTGTTTGACATCTGAAAATCAATTATATTGATAGAATAAAAATACAAAAACCATATGTGCCTAGATGCAGAAAAAGCATTTGACTAAATCCAGCAGCCTTTTATAATATGAAGAAAAATACACTCAACAAACTTGAAATAGAAGGAAACTTTCTCAACCCGAGGGAGGCTACCTATGAAAAATTCAGAGCTGGTATCACAGTTAACATTTATAGTCTGAGTGTTTTTCCCTCTGAGATCAGGAGCAAGAAAAACATGTCTGTTCTTGCCATTTCAAATCAGCATTGTATTGGAGGTTCTAGCCAAGGCAGTTAAGCAAGAAAAAGAAACGAAAGTCATCCAGATTGGAAGAAGTAAAACTACTCTATTGACAGATATTATAATCTTGAATATAGAGAATCCTAAAGAATCAACAAAAAGAGGAAGTGGCCCTCTGTGGCCCTCCACAGGTTTTTGCATCTGCAAATTCAACCAACTATGGGTGGAAACCTGTGGATATGGAGGGCTGACTGTACACATTTTCCATCTGAGTTGGGTTGAATCCATGAATGCAGAACCTGCAGATGTGAAGGGCAAATTGTACTATGTCATTTCATATAAGAGACTTGAGTCTCTATGGATTTTAGAAGTAATGAACAAGTTCACTGATGTTGCAAGATGCAAGATTAATGCAAAGAATCAATCATATTTCTCTTCACTAGCAACGAACAACTCAAAAATGAAAATAAAATTTAAAAAACAATTCCATTTAGAATAGCATCCAAAAAATACTTAGTAATAGATTTAATGAAATAACTCATACATCAAAACCTACAAGTTTTTTTGAAGGAAATTAAATTAGATCTAAAGGAATGAAAAGACATCTTATGCTTTGGATCAGAAGGCTTAATGTTGTTAAGATGGGAATACTGCCCAAATTGTTCTACCTATTCAATGCAATCTCAATCAAAATACCAACTGACATTTTGTAGAAATTGACAAGCTGATTTTAAAATTCTTATGAAAATGCAAGGGATCCAGAAGAGTCAAAATAATCCTGAAAAGGAAGAAAGTTCAGAAACTCACATGTCCCAATGTGAGAACTTACTACAAAGCTTACTTACAGTAATCAAGACATAACAATAAACATCTAGATTAATGCAGTAGAAATGAGAGTTCAGAAATAAACTCTTACATTTATGGTTAAATGATTTTCTACGAGAGTTCCAAGGGAATTCAATGGTGAAAATAGTAATATTTTCAACAAATGGTACTGAGACAATTGGAAATCCTAGAGAAAAGACTGAAGTTGGTTGCCTACTTCATAACGTACACAAAAATTAAATGAAAATGGGCCAAATACCATATACCCAAATGTAATTGTGAAAACTATAAAACTCTTGGAAGAAAACTCCAAAGTAAATCTTCATAAACTTGGGTTAGGGAGTGGTTTCTTAGATAGGACACCACAAGCACAAACAACAAAACAAAAAATAAGTAAACTGGATTTAATTAAAATTAAAAACTATTGTGCTATAAGTGAGAGCATCAAGAATTGAAAAGATAACCCACAGAATGAGAGAAAATATTTGCAAATCTGGGTACAAGGGTTGGCATCCAGAGTGTATAAAGAACCTAAACTAAGAAATAAAGACTAGTAATACAAATTTAAATAGGCCACAGGATTTGAATAGACTTTTCTCCAAAGAAGGTATATAAACTGTCAATACACACAAGAAAAGATGTACCATATTATTAGTTACAGGTAAATTAAATCAGAACCACATGAGATACTACTTCATAGTCACCAGGATGGTTGAAATAAAAAAAGACAGATCATGCCAAGTGACAATAAGCATGTAGAGGTAGTGCAACCATCCCAGATCTTTGGTAGGAATTTTAAGGGTACAGCTGCTTTGGAAAACAATTTGGCAGTTTCTAAAAAAAAATTAGGGATAGAGTTACTAATTTAACCCAGCATTTCCACTTTACTTCTTACCCAAGAGATGAAAATATGTGTTTACACAAAAACTCATAGACATATGTTCATAGCAACTTTATTCATAATAACCAAAAAGTGGAAACAATACAAGTGCCCATCAATTGATGAATGGATAGACAAAATGGGATGTGTGTGTACAATGGGAGAGTATTTGGCAATAAAAAGGAATGAAGGACTGATATACACTATGACATAGATGAACCTTGAAGTCATTACGCTAAGTGAAAGAAGCCAGCTACAAAAGACCAAATATGGTATGATTCCATTCATATAAAATGTCCAGGATAGGCAAATCCACAGAGATGAAAAGTATAGTGATTCCTTAGGGCTGGAGGGAGAGAAAATGTTGGAGTAAATGGGGAGTGACTGCTAATGGGAACTGGGCTTCCTTCTGGGTTGATGAAAATGTTCTAAAATGAGATGGTGGAAATGATTGCACATGTCTGTAAATATACTAAAAAGTCACTGAATTCTACACTTTCAATGAGTGAATTCATAGTATGAGTTATGTCTCAATAACTCTGATTACACATGTGTATTTCACATATATGTGAAATAATATGTTTATTGGAAAAAATATCTGTTAGGAGAAATACCAGCCAAAAGGAGGTTTCTCCAGCTTGAGTCTTAAGCTCAACCACCAATCTAAATTAGACCTTAGTTAAATCTCTTTCCTTCTCTCAGCCTCAGTTTTCTCATCTGCAAAATGGGCCAATGGTAATACCCATTCTTTGGGCCTCACAGAGTTGCTGTGAGGATCGAACTAGGTAATTAGAATGAAATCAGTGTTCAGAGATGGATAGGGCAGGAAACCAGGAGTTACATTTAAGTGTAGCTTAGTCTGTAGAGTGTCAAGGTTAAGAACATAGACTCTAGGGCCAGGCAGCCTATGTTCAAATTCGTCTATAGCACTGACTAGCTGTGTGACCTAGAACAAGTGACTTCACCTTTCTCTGTGTAGTTTCTTCTGTAAAAGGGCATCATGGTATTGCTGCCTTCATAGAGCATTATGAGAATAAAATAATTTAATTAAACATATAAGGAAGCTTTTTAAAAAAAGTTTAGTGTACTAAGAGATTGAAGTAAATTCTGAGAATGCACTGCCCAAACTCTGAATACTACAAAAAAAAAAGAAAGGGAGAATGGAAAGAGGAAGGAAGGTGATGGAGAGAGGATGGAAGGAGGGAAGACACAAAGAAATAAAAAGAGAAAGAAGGAGGGGAAGAAAAGGAAAGGAAAAGTAAAGAAAAATGCATTTTCCAGCTAGAAGGCAGAAATGATACAAAGAAAAAAAGTATTTTCCAGCTAGAATGCAGAAATAATACAAAGAAAAAAATGTATTTTCCAGCTAGAATGCAGAAATTATACATTTTCGAGGGACTGAGAAAGTTACTGCCTCAAATTGCCATCACTGGAGATTATGAAACAAATTACACTGGGCCATTTAAGATGGTGATTAATAAATACCCTTTATTTATCAGCTGTAGACATTTTGAGTAAAGACAAAAGGAGGAATGTATTTTTTTAATATCTGGAATTATTCCATTTGACCACATTGCTATAAATGATGGTGAGGAGTATAAGAAAGAACTAGTCAAACACAGTTTTTTTTTTTTTCTATTTAAAAAAAAATCCTCTGTTTGACTAGCTATAGAAAATGTCTGAAATATCTCATGTGATTTTGCACATAAGATTTTTGACAAAATCTTGAGAGACAATTCATTCTTTAAAAACTACTTCTTGAGCATGGAGGTGAGCTCCTGAGAGGTGAGACCATTGTAGCTTGAGGGGCCCTAAGACAACGTCCAGAACGATGGCTCTTGACTCTAACCAGCAGAATAAACTAACAGAAGCCAGTTTAGTGTTTCTCCCTGTTGTTTGGAATTCAAACATAACGAAATGAATAAAAGCTTTTTTTTTAATTGTCTTCGGGGAAATTTACATTTTCATATTGAACAGTTCCATCGAGAATCCCATGCGGTTCCTCACATTTCAGGTCTGAGCCTCAGTGTTTAGCCCATGGGACTTCAGCAAAATGGCCTGTGCTGTGGAGGAACCCACAGTCTCAGCCTGTGCTTTGGAAGAGCTGAAGATCCACTAGGAGAGGCAGGAGGCTGAATGATATAAATGTCAACCAAAGGATTACAGACAAAGCCACAGAGGATCAGATAGGGAGAAAACTAGAAGAGAGAACTAAGAAGAGATCCCAGGAGATGGCAGTTCAGCTGGTCTTTATGGAACAGGCACTGGGGAGAGGTGTTCCTGATACCCGGGCTTGGATGTGGACTCTGGGAAGTCAAAGGCAGGGCCCGTGCACTGGAGGTAATTCTGCTTGCCTGGAATGCAGGGACAACAAGAGAAAGTGATGAGAGAGAAGACTGAAAGATAGCATGGTATTTAATCATCCCCAAAACTCAAACTGCAATCTATGAAATTTAAAATTAGTTTTTTCAGCTCATAGGAGCATACTTTTAAAAGTTTTAATCAGAAAAATATTATAATTGGAGCTATGCTTTAGAAAAAGTAATCTAGTGGCTCCCTTTAAAGAACATTCACTTGGGAAATTTATTCTCTTTTTTGCTTCTGAGAAACTCTTAAGTTTACTCTTTATAGGAATAGAATCATCTAATCGTTTTCTTTTTCCATTTGTCTCCCAGGATGCTCAGTGCAAATCTGCCATTTGTTTTTACCTGGCTAAATATTATGGCCTTTAGAATCCGCAATCAATTTCTGCTAGTTTCTGATCTTCCACTCTGATATTTATTTTTCCGTGATTCTGACTTTTATACTTTATATTTTATCTTTTATTGAATATATTTATCAATATTACCATAAATCCTCAGGCTAAAATGAGGTAGAGTTATAAATAAGCAACAACATGATATGTATATCTGAATATAGTTTGTGGCAAAGATTGGGTGAGCATGAGTCTGAGTCCAAGACACTAGTGAGGCAGTACCAGCTCCAATTCCAAGCTGGAATCATAGCAACATGAATGAATGGGGGAGTGTGTCTCAGACAACAAAAAGGTCAGCATCCATGAGATTCATACACTTTGTTTATTACTATTTATATGTATTTACCCATTTATTTATGTAAAAAAATAGAGACAAGGTCTCACTGTTGCCCAGGCTGGTCTTGAACTCCTGGGCTCAAGAGATTTTCCTGCCTTAGCCTCCCAAAATGTTGGGATTACAGGAGTGAGCCACTGCACCCAGCTGAGATTCATACACTTTAGATGTCTGATGTGGAGCAGACCGGGGAGTCAAAGGTGATTGATGCCATGGATTAAGCATGAGGTGACTAGGTTTCCTCAAGAGTGATGGCAGGCTTAATACAAATAAAAAACATAGGAAGAAGAAAAGTTTTGCATGTTAAGGCAATGAGGAAGATTCCAGGAATGATGACCCATAGTTGAACACATCCAGCATGTGGATAGAAATGGAGAAGAGCCATTGCAAGAGAGGCTGAGCTGGAGAAAAAACTTGGAAATCATCTGTAAGGAGTTGGGAATTGAAAAAGAGAGAGAGAGAGTGCAAGCAGGTGAGATTTCCAGAAAGCAGAATATACAGAGTGAAAAGAAAATGGCCAAAAATAGGGTCTTGACCAATGCTTGCATTACAGGGTGGGAAGATTGAAAGGAATTAGAATAGATTCCTAAGAGAAGGAGAAAAATGTGGTGCCAGGAAAGCCTGGTGGAGAAAGTAATTAAGAAGGTCCTGTGATCATCAATAGGTAAAACTATTGGATTAATTTATTAGAAAAATCATTGATAACCTTCAAGAAAACTATTTCAATGGACTGGTGGGGCCAAAGCCAATTTCAAGGAGTTAAGAAATGGTTGGATGTTGGGAAAGTAAAGGGCATGAGTATAGACCAGTAGTTCTCAAACACCACCTGCAAGCCTGGGGGCTTTGAGAAATCCAGCCTCTTGGGCCCCACCTCTGGAGACTGGTTCAGTGGGTCTGGAAGCAGCTGTCCTGGTGAAGAGGACAGGACCACATGAAGCGTCTTGCCTATGCTTGTCTGTGGCTTATGGTGAGCTTGTTGTTTGGAAGGTTGATTGACTGTGTGGTTTGAGGGGAGGGTACTCTCATTCCTAAGGGTGGGATAAATTGATTTGGGAAATAGACTGCAAGAGAAAAGTCTCAAATTGGTGTGCAAGGGTGAAAAATAAGGAACAGCGGGGAAAGGAAAACTGGAAGGAAACAAAGCAGAGGAGGAACAAACAAGGAGTGAACAAATATTAATACAACTGAGGACCTGGAGCATGGCAGGTACTTGAGAGTAATGTAGAGTGTTGGGAGAAAGAGAGAGAGAGAAATACTAAAATCTAGACAGAAGGGTTTGGAGTTGGTACTTCAGAGCCATGATTCTCCAAATGTGGTCCTCAGGCCTCTGCTCCAGAACTATTGAACTGGGGACCCTGGGGCTGGGCCTCAGCAATCTGTATTTTAGTAAGTTCTCCCATTTGGATGCAAGTTTGAGAACCACTGCTTCAGAGAAAAACACCCCCCCAAAAAAACAACAAAAAAAACAAAACGAAAAAAACAGGCCATATATTTTCTTATTAAATGTACAAGCAGCATAGTGAAAATGATGTTTGGAAAAGATTTTCCAATCAGATACCAGGGTTTGCAAAAAGATAAAAATGGATGAAGTTGAAATAACCTAGATTTGAGAGGCTGGAACAGGGTAACAACTAAAGAAATGGATGGAAGAGGCAAATGTGGCATCAGCACAGGGCTTTGGTAACAGGGCACATGGAAGGAGAGGGAAGAGGGTCTAAGCATTCCTCATTTGCCTGCCCAGAGCAGCCTGTGGTGTTAGTATCAGTCATGCTGATCAACTAAGGAAGTTGGGAAAGGTGGTGTGCTATGGGAAAAGAAAGCTCAGAGGTTTCTGTTTTGTTTCAAAGTCCAGGTGATGAAGTTGAGAAGGTGTGTCCTGTAGGTCACTGGACATAAAGAGGGACACAGAGAGCAGACCTGGGGCTGACCCTGGAAGGTGGCAGCTGACACAGCTTGAGAGATAAGATACATATATAGGTAACCTTGAGTGACAAATGTACTGCACCCTCACTACGTGTGAGCCACAGTAAAACGACCAGCATCTCAGTTGTGGCTGGAGCACGTTGTGTATATGGGTGGGGGCAGTAGGGTGGAAGAGCAGTAAAAGGCAAATGTTCTTTAGTCATCTAGTTTAAAATGCATATGTGATCTTGCTTTTATTAGAATGAAATACTATCCGTAGTAGATCACCTTATAATTTCAAGTAATGATTTACTTTTCGTTTGTTTTTAATAAACTTTATTTTTGGGAATAGTTTCACATTTACAGAAAAATTGAGAAAATAGTAGAAAGTTCCCAGATATGCCCTCACTCAGTGTTCGCTACTATTAACATGTTCTTTTCTTTCTTTCTTTCTTTTTTTTTTTTTTTTGAGACAAGGTCGCTCTGTTACCCAGGCTGGAGTGTGATCACAGTTCACTGTAGCCTGGACCTCCTGGGCCCAAGAGATTCTCCTACCACAGTCTCCTGAGTAGCTGAGTAGCTGGGACTACAGGCGCATCACCGTGTCCGATTAACTTTTTTTTTCTTTGGTAGAGATGGGGGTCTCATTATGTTGCCCAGGCTGGTCTCGAACTCCTAGTCTTAGGCAATTCTCCTGCTTTGCCCTCCCAAAGTGTTGCGATTACAGGTGTGAGCCACTGCACCAGGCCCATATTATATTTGTATGTTACACTTGTTATAATCAATGAACTAATATGGATATACTCTTATTAACTAAAATCCATAGTTTTTTTAGACGTCTTGAGTTTCGTTGTTGTTGCTGTTGTTGTTATTGTTGTTGCTGTTGTTGTTTTGAGATGGAGTCTCACTCTGTCTCCCAGGCTGGAGTACAGTGGCGTGATCTCAGCTCACTGCAACCTCCGCCTCCCGGGTTCAAGCGATTCTCCTACCTCAGCCTTCCGAATAGCTGGGACTACAGGCGCCCACCACCACGCATGGCTAATTTTTTGTATTTTCTGTAGAGATGGAGTTTCACTGTGTTAGCCAGGATGGTCTCAATCTCCTGAACTCATGATCCGCCCGCCTTGCCCTCCCAAAGTGCTGGGATTACAGGTGTGAGCCACCATGCCTGGTTTTTACCTGTTTCTGATTTTTATTTTTCCTGTTGCAGGATTTCATCCAGGCTATATTTACTTGTCATGTCTCTGTGGGCTCCTCTTGGCTGATAACTTCTCAGGCTTTCCTTGTTTTTGATGACTTCCCTTGGTTTTGAGTTGTTTTGGTCAAGTATTTTGATGTTTTAAAAATATTATAACAACTAACACTTCCTCAGCATTTTATATGTAGTGTCTCTTAACATTCACAGCACAGATACTTTCTGACTGGATAGTATTACCATGATTATGATTTACATAGGTGGGGAGACCAAGTCTCTCTTTTATTTCTCGTGACACATTTAACAATAGAATGCAGGAGAGTTAGGGTAAGAGGTTGAGGACAGAGGCATACATTTTTTCAAAATCCACAGTTAATTTTTTTTTTTTTTTTTTTTTTTTTTTGAGACGGAGTCTCGCTCTGTCACCAGGCTGGAGTGCAATGGCACGATCTCAACTCACTGCAATCTCTGCCTCCTGGGTTCAAGTGGTTCTCCTTCCTCAGCCTCTCGAGTAGCTGGGACTACAGGCATGCGCCACCATGCTCAGCTAATTATTATTATTATTATTTTATTATTATTGTATTTTAGTAGAGATAAGTTTTCACCATGTTGGCCAGGATAGTCTTGATCTCCTGACCTTGTGATCTGCTGACCTCAGTCTCCCAAAGTGCTGGGATTACAGGTATGAGGCACTGCGCCCAGCTGATAAATTTCTTTATTTCCCTGGCACCACCTCCCCCAGTGGCTTCCAGCTACCCCACCCCCCGCCCCCACCACCCTACCCAGGAGGGCAGTTTAATTTTTTCTGAGATGGATTTGCCCCTGGAAAGCTGTTAGATGGTGCGCTTGCTTATCTCATTCCTTTAGAAGGCTGCTACTCCCCTCTCCAAGAGGTCATTGGAAACATGGGTTGTAACAGTGTGACACTTCATGGAGACCTGGGAAAAAGGGCCAGGTGGCAGCTCCTCAGTGACCGCAGAAAGCAGCTGTCTGAGGATGAAACTTCATCTTGCCTCGACCCCCTCTTATCCAGCCTCTTAGGAGCAGTCACAGTTAAGCCAAACGTCTGACCATTTTTTAATCACCAAGCAGATAATAATTCAAAGGACCAGGCCAAATCAACCTCTCTGAAAAGATCTTATGAAATAATTTCTCTTCGCAAATCCATAAAAATCGCCTGGGACTCCTTATCAATAGGGAGGCTTAAAGGGGGAGCAGAAGTCATTGGATTATGATGTGCTCATTTTAATGAAATTCCTCTCCTGCTGAGATGTTCCCTGCAGATTTTCCATATTTCAGCCTGGGAAAGGTTTGATGCTTTCCTGCCGGTGCCAAGAGTTAATTGAAAACATTTCAGGATAAATTTGGCTTGGGGGCCAACGCTTCCAGCCCATCATTATTCTTAGCAATAATAGAAGAGTAATACAATTATTAATAGGCATGTTGTATCCTCTTAGGGTGCCCATGGGTTTAGGAACCGTGTCTTTGACGTTCTTTCTAAAACGCCACACAAAACCCTGAAATGCGAGACTAGGAACTTAGAAGAAAAACAAGCTTTTGCTACTAAATTATATAGTTTGTCTCTTCCTGTTTGGAGTGGATGAATGGTAGTAGATGATTGCTGCTTTTCCTAAAAAGTTCTATTTTCAAATCTAGCATTGGGTTTTGAGAAAGATGCACTTATGGATAGTAAAAGAAAATGTATGTAAACATTGGCAAAACAATTTACACAACTAAAATCATGTTAAGTTTTAACGTGGTACTCACAGGGGGAATTATTTTGGCTCATGTATCAAAATTGAATTAGCCTTAAATTTTAAATACAGCCTATTTTACCCTCTACATGCTATTTGACTGTCTCCTGAACTTTATTGAATAACATAGCAAACTAATATTTAGTCATTGTTAGGAAGGGGAAATTCTAATTCTGATTTTCTTTGCCTTTTAATGTGATTTGGAATGTTAACTCTTTTACTAGCACCTTTCCATGTAGTTTGAACACCTATGATTAAATGTTCTCTTGAAACTTAATCTCTCTGGAGTCCTTATAGAAATATTAGGATAACGGAGCAAATCAGAAACACATCTCTGTTCTGGGTGTTGCCTCTTAAAGAGAGGAGTTAACACCATCCGACCTTCAGATATGTTCTTCCTCTAGCCAGGGGCACAGGCAAAATATGTATGAAGGAATGAATAAGTCATACAGAACAGTAGCACCATTTACTTTTTTAGAGCAGTACTTTAAATCTCTAATCTGACATTTAAGTTAATAATTGTGTCATCTTTTTGTTCTCTAAAAATATGTCAGAGTTTTATACATATATGTGCACATTTTAGGTGTATGTTTTAATCTCACTGCACACCCATTTTCTACACAGGGAAAACTGAGTGCAACAGTGTAAGGGAGTGAGTGGCAAGAGCATCTAGCGTTCTCATCTGCCCTTGGTTTCTCGTTTGCTTTCCCTTCTAGGCTGGAGGCTCAGCGAAGGCAGGGACGTGTTCGATCACCGCTTTTTTTCTCCAGTGCTTAAAAGGGTGCTGAACATTTACTGAATAAATGAAAAAAAAAACCAACAACTGCTGACTCTTCCTGACTCTTGCCTTTACTTGGGGAAACAAACCCAATTAGAAGTAATTTTCTACTTCATTAAACTATAATTGTGTGGTTTTTGTGGAGTTCTCTAATAAGATCATTTTAACTAAGATGCATAATGAGTACTTTGGGGATATTCTCTCAGATGTTAGCTAGAAAGATTACTTCTTCTGTAGTGGGATTTCAAGACTCTCCATAGAACTATGCTGCTATGGTTTCAATGTGTCCCTAAAGTTTATGTGTTGGAAACTTAATCCCCAGTGCAAGCGTTGAGAGGTGGGACCTCAAGAGGTGATTAGGTCATGGGGGTTCTGCTCTCATGGACAAATTAATGCCATTATTGAGGGAGTGAGCTACTTATACAAGAGTGGGATTCTGATAAAAGAATGTTTGGTCTCCTTCTCTTTCTCTCTCTCTCTCATGCTTTTTTGCCCTTCTGCCTTCCACAATGAGATGATGAAACACAAAGGCCCTCACCTGATGTGGCCTTTTGATCTTGGACTTCCCAGAACTGTAAGGGATAAAATTCTTTGTTTAAATAAATTATCTAGTCTGTGGTATCCTTTTATAGCAGCAAAAAACAAACACCAAAAGACATACACCAAAAGATGCCGCCACTTCATCAAACAGACTTTGCATGAAATCTCATTCCTTCAGCTCTTGTCAGCGTCCCTCAAAGTGTGATCAGTAGACTTTCCTAGGGTGCTTGACAAAAACAGATTCTCAAGGCTTGGCCCTCAGAGATTCTGATTCAGTAGGAAGGAGAGTGGAGCCTAGAAATCTGCATTTTGAACAAGCTCCCCAGATAACTTTTATGTACACTAAAGTGTGGGAAATATTGGATTAAAGTTTTGACCCCTATTGTAATGAATGTGGCCTTAAAAGAAGCTGTTGCTGGCTGGGTGTGGTGGTGGCTCACACCTGTAATCCAAACACTTTGGGAGGCCGAGGCGGGTGGATCACCTGAGATTGGGAGTTTGAGACCAGCCTGACCAACATGGAGAAACCCCGTCTTTAATAAAAATACAAAATTAGCCAGGCATGGTGGCACATGCCTGTAATCCCAGCTACCCGGGAGGCTGAGGCAGGAAAATCTCTTGAACCCAGGAGGCGGAGGTTGCAGTGAGCCGAGATTGCACCATTGCACTCCAGCCTGGGCGACAAGAGTGAAACTCTGTCTGAAAAAGAAGGAAGGAAGGAAGGGAGGGAGGGAGGGAGGGAAGGAGTTGTCATATATAATATGATATTATTATATGATAAGATACTTGCTTTAGGGGGAATGAGCTTTCTTTAAAGCAAAGCCTAAAAACAGAGTCCACCAACAGTAGAATTCTCAATAAAGGAAGTTAAAAATGTAACCACAATGCTGTCACCCCTCAAAATCCAACTTCTTTTCAAATCCCCTGTATTAGTTGGCTGGGGCGGCTGTTAACGAAGTACCACAAACTGAGTGCTTAAACAACAGAAATTGAGTCAGTTCTGGAGGTTAGAACTCCACGTTCAAGGTGTAGACAAAGTTGGTTCCTTCTGAGGGCTGGGAGGAGGCATCTGTTTCATGCCTCTCCACCAGCTTCTGAAGGTTTGCTGGCCATCTTTGACATTCCTCGGCTTGGCATCACCCTAATCTCTGCCTTCATCGTCACGTGTGTTCTTCCTGTGTGCATGTGTTTGTGTACAAAGTTCCCCCTTTTGAAAGCAAGGTCACCAGTCATATTGGTCCACTCCAGCATGATTTTATTTTAACATAAGTAAGTTACATCTGCAATGACCCTGTTTCTAAATAAGTTCATATTTGGAGGTACTAGAGGTTAGGACTTCAATCTGTGAATTGGGGGAGGAGCATAATTCAACTATAACATCTTGCATCCTCAACAATAGGTACTAGGGACGCTTGAGTTTGCTGAGGGTCATGTTAGGCCAAAGGCAACAAGTCCCCCACTGCAGGTTGGTTGCATAGACATGTCCCAGCAATGGCAGCCACATCAAGTGTAGCATGGACTGTCCTCTACAGTCACAGCCTGAGCTGCTGGATGACAGGCATTGTGGGGAAGTGGAGACAATGGAAGAAAAACAGAGGATGAAGCAGAGGAACTAAAAGAGGAAGTTGGAGAAATTGCTGCTGCCAATGACATCCCAAAATTTCTATATCCAGGAGCTTAGGGGCACCATCAATATGGTTGACAGGGGAGACTGGGAAACTTTTCTTGTTTCTTTTTTTTATTTTAAAAATACGTTTAGTTTTTTTGGAGACAGGGTCTTGCTCTGTCATCCAGACTAGAGTGCAATGGTGTGATCAGAGCTCACTGTAGCCTTTAACTCCTAGGCTCAAGCAATCCTCCTGCCTCAGTCTCCTGAGTAACTTGGGCTACAGACACTCAGCACCAAGCCCAGCTAAAATTTTTATTTTTATTTTTTGTAGAGCCAGAGGTCTCACTGTGTTACCCAGGCTGTTCTAGAACTCCTGGCCTCAAGCAATTCTCCTGCTCTAGCCTTCCAAAGTGCTGAGGTTACAGGTGTGAGCCACCACACCTGGCCCTTTTCTTATTTCTAAGTGTTGACCTAGCAAGCCTGCCATCATTCTCATGTAGCTCATATCAATATTTATTTGGATGGTTGTGGGGGGATTGATACAACTGTGGGGGTGACTGAAGCATGCCTCTCCCCTCACCACACCTTGACTCTGCTATTTGTGGCTGACCAGTGGTGATGATGATGACAATGATAATTATGACATTGTCTCTATAGCATGCAGCATAGTTCCTGGCACACATGAGACACTTAGTGAATATTGGTTGAATGAATAGCTTGAAAGGGCTAAAGCCTCACTTAAGACCAAGCATGTTTGCTTCCTGGGAGAAACATTCCAAACAAATTAAAGTCAGATGGCATGTCTGGAATGCATTTACTTGGCAAAAAAGAATCTATTCCAGAAGATTTGGCTTGGCTCTGGGATGTTTTGTATAACCTTAAGTTAGAAATGAATATTTAAAATGAGACTCAGTAAATAAGGCTAAATATAGGACTAACACATACAGACTCTTGAAACTTTATCACTAATGAAAGCTGCCTTTGTCACCCCTTTCCAGTGGAAAATGTTTGTATCAGAAGCTGAAGGAGATGTTCTCAGGACCCAATACCTTTTAGATGACTCTAATCCTAGTCTAGAGTCACATAATTTATGGGTCCACTAATCATAATAGCACCTCACATTCGATTAGGCCTTTCTGGTGCACAGGATGAACTTCATAGTATGCACTCACGAGGTGCACATTTTACCCTCTGCTGAAGGAAAGGTGAAGATCATCATCTCAATTTCACATTGATAGTAAACACTACTGTTCACTGACCATCTGCCCCATGTTTCTGCACATGAAGATATAAGTAAGAGCGGTTTGAACTTTCATTCTTGGAATTCTATGGAGTCTCGTGCTTTCCCCAAGCATCTGGTGAATTCTCAGAGTATCATTTTTTTTCTAGTCCCCTCTGAATCTAATTTTCTGCTTTTCTTTTTCTTCTTTTGGAAACAGGGCCTCTTTCTGTCACCCAGGCTGGAGTGCAGTGGTGCAATTACAGCTCACTGTGGCCTCAACCTCCCAGGATCAAGCCATCCTCCCACCTCAGCCTCCCAAGTAGCTGGGACTACAGGCACACACCGCCACATCCAGCTAATTATTTATTTATTTATTTATTTATTTTTGTAGAGACAGGGCCTCTCTGTGTTGTGCAGGTTGATACTGAACTCCTGGACTCAAGCAATTCTCCCATCTTTGCCTCCCAAAGTGCTGGGATTATAAGCATGAGCAACCAGGCCCAACCATTCTGCTTTTCTTGTACTCTTATTTTCCCTCTGCATTGTGGATCTCTCCACACCACTCCAGCACCAGCCCACAGTGAGACAAAACTCTTTCTTTGTCTAGGGAACTGCATTCTTCAGTCACTTACAAAAATCAGGAACATTCAGTAAGGGGTAGTGATGCGTGGTATATTTTTATTAGAGTTCATAGATAATAGCAAAGGATACACATGTAAATTTTATGCAGCAGATAATTTAAAGAGAAGATTAGATAGTCCCCATTCTCTGTAAGTCACCTTAGGCTTCTGTGTCTGGCCATGTTTCCATGTCCTATATTACTCTCCTCTCTCATGCCCTTCTCTTCTCTCTTCTGATTTCTCCACCACAAATTATTGTTTACTTACAAAAAGCACTTGAATTATCTTATTGTGTTCTCCATTCAACCTTTCTATTCTGGAGCCTCCCTCCATGCTGCTATCCAATGACTTATCAAGATTCTTCCTACACAGTCTATTTTTTCCCTAAACATTTGGTTCCACCTGGTAAAATAAGTTTTCTTCCTTTCCTTTTATTTCACATTCTCCTAACAATTATTTAAGATAGATATGTTTAAATACTTCCGTTTTTGCTGTTCTTCACAAAGAAAGCAGTAACATGTATTGTTAATTCCAAGTAAAGATGGATTACAAAAAATATGAATAGCAAAACAGGACAAACAGTTTATAGGATACAACATGGAAATGGTGAGGACGGTAAAAGAAGAAGGCTTAGGAAAAGTTATTGTTTTCTTTAGGAGGAAGACATGAAACTTTCCAGCCCTTAGACATTGAGAGAAAATAATAGTTAAATATATGGGCTAAGTTTTAATGTAAACACTAGACAAAGTAGAAGTATAATTTATAACTTCAAATAATTAGGGAAAGGGAGAAGGTGCAACAAAACAGCCACAAACATCCTCAACATAATAAAAGCCATATATTACAGATCCACAGCTATTATCATGCTGAAGGGGGAAAAACTGAAAGCCTTTCCTCCAAGATCTGGAATACAACAAGGATGCCCACTTTCACCATTGCTATTCAACATAGTACTGGAAGTCCCAGCTAGAGAAATCAGATAAGAGAAAGAAATAAAGGACATCCAAATTAGAAATGAGCGAGTCAAATTACCTTTGTTTGCAGATGGTATGATCTTATTATATATTCAGAAAAACCTGAAGACTCCACCATAAAACTGTTAGAGCTGATAAACAAATTTGATAAAGTTGCAGGATACAAAATCAACATACAAAACTCAGTAGCATTTCTATATGTCAACAGTGAACAATCTGAAAAAGAAATTTAAAAACTAATCTCAATAGCACAAATAAAATTAAATGCCTAGGAATTAACCACAGAAGTGAAAGATCTCTATAAAGAAAACTATAAAACACTGATGAAAGAAATTGAAGAGGACACAAAAAAGTGGAAATTATTCCTTGTTCACGGATTGGAAGAATCAATATTAAAATGTCCATACTACCCAAAGCAATCTACAGATTCAATGAAATCCCTTTGAAAATACCAACGACATTCTTCACAGGAAAAGAAAAAAAATCCTAAAATTTATACGGAGCCACAAAAGACCCAGAATAGCCAAAACTATCCTAAGCAGAAAGAACAAAACTGGAGGAATCACATTACCTGATTTCAAATTATGCTATAGAGCTATAATAACCAAAATTGCATGGCACTGGTATAAAAACAGACACATAGACCAATGGAACAGAATAAAGAACCCAGAAACAAATCCACACACCTATGGTGAACTCATTTTCAACAAAGGTGCCAAGAACATACATTGGGGAAAAGACAGTCTCTTCAATAAATTGTTCTGGGAAAACTGGATATCCATATGCAGAAGAATGAAATGAGGTTGGACACAGTGGCTCACGCCTGTAATACTAGCACATTGGGAGGCTGATGCTGGTAGATCATTTGAGGTCAGGAGTTTGAGATCAGCCTGGCCAACATGGTGAAACTCTGTCTCTACAAAAAATACAAAAATTAGCAGGGCATGGTAGTAGGCACCTGTAACCCCAGCTACTTGGGAGGCTGAGGCTCGAGAACCACTTGAACCCGGGAGGTAGAAGTTGCAGTGAGCTGAGATCACATCACTTGCACTGTAGCCTCAGTGACAGAGTGAGACTCTGACTCCAAAAAAAAAAAAAAAAAAAATTAATTAAAAAAAGAAAACTAGACCCCTATCTCTTACCATATACAAAAATCAAATAAATCGATTTAAGACTTAAATCTAAGATCTGAAACTATGAAACTATTGCAAGAAATCATTGGGGAAACTCTCCAGGACATTGTTCTGGGTAAAAATGTCTTAAGTACTATCCCACAAGCATGAGCAACCGAAGCAAACATGAACAACTGGAATCATATCAAGTTAAAAAAGCTTCTGGCCGGGTGCGGTGGCTCATACCTGTAATCCCAGAACTTTGGGAGGCCAAGGCAGGCGGATCACCTGAGGTCAGGAGTTTGAGACCAGGCTTGCCAACATGGTGAAACCCCATCTCTACTAAAAATACAAAAATTAGCCAGGCGTGGTGGCGCATGCCATAATCCCTCTGCTAATGGGGGAGAATTGCTTGAGCCGGGAGGCAGAGGTTGCAGTGAGCCGTGATTGCACCACTGCACTCCAGCCTGGGCAAGAGAAAGAGAGATTCCATCTCAAAAAATAAAAAATAAATAAAAAATATAAAAATCTTCTGCACAGCAAAGGAAACAATCAACAAAGTGAAGAGACAACACACAGACTGGGAGAAAATATTCACAAACTACTCATCTGACAAGGGATTAATAACCAGAAGATATAAGGAGCTCAAACAACTCTATAGGAAAAAATCTAATAATCAAAAAATGGGCAAAAGATTTAAATAGACCTTTCACAAAAGAAGATATACAAATGGCAAACAGGCATATGAAAAGATACTCAACATGATTGATCATCAAAGAAATGCAAATCAAAACCGTAATGAGATATCATCCCACCCCAGTTAAACTGGCTTATATGCAAAAGACAGGCCATAACAAATGCTGGTGAGGATGTGGAGAAAATGGAACCCTCATACACTGTTGGCAGGTATGTAAATTAGTACAACCACTATGGAGAACAGTTCAGAGGTTCCTCAGAAAACTAAAAATAGAGCTACCATTTGATCTAGAAATCCTACTCATTGATAAATACCCAAAATAAAGGAAATCAGTATATTGAAGAGGTATCTGCACTCCCACATTTGTTGCAGCACTATTCACAATAGATAAGATTTGGAAGCAACGTAAGTGTTCATCAGCAGATGAATGGGTAAAGAGAATGTGGTGTGTATACACAATGGAGTATTATTCAGCCATAAAAAAGAATGATATCTGGTAATTTACAATAACATGGATGGAACTGGAGGTCATTATGCTAAGTGAAATAATCCAGGCACAGAAAGGCAAATACTATATGTTCTCATTTATTTGTGGGATCTAAAAATCAAAATAATTGAACTCTTGAAGATATAGAGTAGAAGGATCGTTATCAGAAACAGGGAAGGGTAGTGGGAGGGGACCAGGGGAAAGGGGTTGGTTAATACATATAAAAAAAGTTAGAAAAAAATGAATAAGATCTAGCATTTGATAGCACAACAGGATGACTATAGCCAATAATAATTTCATTGTACATTTAAAAATAACTAAAAGAGTATAATTGGATTATTTGTAACACAAGGGATAAATTTTCCATGATGTGATTATTATGTATTGCATGCCTACAGCGAGACTGTCTCAAAAAAAAAAATCTCATGTGCCCTATAAATATATACACCTACTATGTACCCACAAAAATTAAATTTGAAAATGAATAAAATAGCAACAAGCATACGTAGTCAGTCCAACAAAGGCTATCAACAGGAGATTTTTGAAGAAAAAAAAAAACAAAAAAACCCATGAAAGCATAGCAAATTTAAAACATAGAGTAAAATGGTAAGAATGTATCAAAACAAACCAGTAACCAGTAAATATAGTTTTTGAATTGCTATGAAGAGATAAAAAGCTCCACTGGATTTAAAAAAATGGTGCCAATCAAACAAAATTCGTACTAACCAACTATGTGCTCATTACAAGACCTAAATTGCAAGAAGATAAATGGATTGACGAGTGACTATGGTTTGGCCCTGTGTCCCCACCCAAATCTCATCTTGTATCTCCCGTAATTCCCACATGTTGTGGGAGGGACCCGGCAGGCGATGATTGAATCATGGGGATGGGTCTTTCCCGTGTAGTTCTCATCATAGTGAGTAAGTCTCACGAGATCTGATGGTTTTAAAAATGGGAGTTTCCCTGCACAAGCTCTCTTCTCTTGTCTGCTGCTATGTGAGACATGCCTTTCACCTTCTGCCATGATTGTGAGGCTTCCCCAGCCACATGGAACTGTAAGTCCATTACATCTTTCTTTTTTAAATTGCCCAGTCTTGGGTATGTCTTTATCAGCAGCGTGAAAATGGACTAATACAAAGAGGAAGATATTTAAAAAACTACCACTCCCTAAAGTGGTATTAGAGGGCTTGTGAGTATGACGACACAACTTATAAAGTAGAATGTACTTTTTAATTTTAATTTAAATATATAGAAAAGCTCAAAAGGTTACATGTAAATGTACTTAGATTATCTATAGGTGTTATCATTATGGGTGGTTTTTAGTGTCTTATTTTTCATTAACTGCGTCTTTAAAATTTTTAATGTGTGAGTATTACTCTCTACAAAGAAAAAGCAAAGTGAAGTTTCTTCAAAAATCAGTAAACAAAATAAAAGCAGGTGCAATTTTTTTCTTTTTTGAAAAGAAGTCTTGCTCTGTCACCCAGGCTGGAGTGCAGTGGCACGATCTTGGCTCACTGCAACCTCTGCCTCCTGGGTTCAAGCGATTCTCCTGCCTTAACCTCCCTAGTAGCTGGGATTACAGACACACACACCATGCCTGGCTAATTTTTGTATTTTTAGTAGAGACAGGGTTTCATCATGTTGGCCAGGCTGGTCTCAAACTCAGGTGATCTGCTCACCTTGGCCTCCCAAAGTGCTGGGATTACTGGCGTGAGCCACCACGCCCAGCCCTGATGCGACATTCTCACACAAAATAAAATTAAAGGCAAACATTATTAAAAGGGCAAAATTAAGGTTCATATTGTTAAAAAATATATTCTTCCATAAAGATAAAAGTCATGTACCTAAATGCATTTAACATTATACCTTCAAAACATATACATAAAATCTGACAGAAATAAGAGGAAAAATTGATGGATCCATAGTGTGACAGGAAATATTAACGTATCTCCTAAAGAAAATAACAGAAAAAGAAATACAGAGAATTAAGATAAGTAAATTGATACACTATTGTAAAGAAGAACTCAGACAAAATCAGATATTACACACTTCTTTTTAATGCACCTAATATAAATTTAACATTTTATCATATTAACAGCCATACATTAAATAGCATGAAGTTGCATACAGCAGAAATTATTAGGCTGTGTTCATTAATCAAAAATGCTGTAAAATGAGAAAATAATACCTACAAAATTATAACATGTATAATTCTGAGGCTAAAGAGACAATCAAAATAGGAAGTATGTACTCTTTGCAAACAAATTATAATAAGGAAATAGCACATCAAAACCTGTAACCCAAAAGTTGCACAAAGGAAAACTAGCATTTAGAAATGAACTTGTAAGAGCACATGAAAAAATGAAATAAATAAGCTAAACATTTAGCTGAGGAACCCAGGAAAAGAACAGAAACATGCAATCAAGAATGGTACAGCAGAAATTATCAAGATAAGAAACAACCAATCATAGAATACGTTTGATAGATGAAACTAAAAACTTGCTATTTGAAAGGATCAATAGGCTGGACACGGTGGCTCATGCCTGCAATCCCAGTACTTTGGGAGGCCAAAGCAGGCAGATCATTTGCGGTCAGTAGTTTGAGACCAGCCTGGCCAATATGGTGAAACCGCGTCTCTATTAAAATTACAAAAAAATTAGCTGGGCATGGTGGTGAGCACCTGTAGTCCCAGCTACTCAGGAGTCTGGGGCAAGAGAATCGCTTGAACCCAGGAGGCGGAGGTTGCAGTGAGCCAAGATTGTGCCACTACACTCCAGCCCAGGCCTCGCAGCAAGACTGCATCTCAAAAAAATAGAAAAGCAAAGACCAATAATATAAGCAAAACTTCCAAAGAAAGAAGGCACATAGAAGCTTAAAAAACAAGGAAGATATAAACACAGGATCAGAAAAATTTAAAAACTGAAAGAGAATGTCTTCCACAATGTAATATTAATGTATTGGAAACCTAGATAAAGTGATTTTACTTTATGAAAATATAGATCACCAACAATAGCTCAAGAATAGGGCTAGGTGCAGTGGCTCACACCTGTAATCCTAGCATTTTGGGAGGCTGAGGTGGGAGGATAGCTTGAACCTAGTAGTTTGAGACTAGCCTGGCCAACATAGTGAGACTTCATCTCAACTAAAAGTAAAAAAAATTGGCCAGGCATGGCAGCACGTGCCTGTGGTTCTAGCTACTCAGGATAGTGAGGCAGGAGGATCACTTGACCTTGGGAGATGGAAGCTGCAGTAAGCGGTGATTGAGTCATGGCATTCCAGCCTGCAGGGCACAGCAAGACCATGCCTCAAAAAGAAAAAAAAAAGAAACAAAAACAATAGAATTTCACAATAACCAGTAAACAAAAAAGAAGCTGAAAAGAAAATTCCTTAACTTGATAAAGCATAAACTAGAAACCTATACCCAGCATCATAATAAAAAACATTATAAGTGTAGCCGTCTCTGAAGTCAGCATGCAAGAATACCCACTATCAAAGCCTCCTATTTAAATGGAAATCCTAGCTACAACAATAAGACATGAAAAGTAATTATGTGACATAAATATTATAACTATTAAAAAGTTAAAAATATATCAGCCATTTTTAAAGTGTAGTGTATAGATTTCTGGAGGATTCCTAAGCTTCTTTCGGGGAGGCCATGGGGTCAAATAATCCCAAAGCTCAGTTTTCCTTTTGCACTGTTGACATTTGTTTACACTGATGGAGTAAAAGCAATGGTGGGTAAAACTCACTGTGAATTAGCAGAAAGGCAACTGCACCACACTGTACCAATATTCTTCCCTGCTATGTATTTGCCAAAAAAAAATTGACAGTTTCACCTAAGAATAACCTCAATAAAGTAGTACCAATTTTATCTGATCTCAACCCTTGAGTATACATCTTTTTAACATTCTGATGATTAAATGGGAAGTATGTATAAAATGTTTTTCTCAAGAAAAAAGCTCGTGGTTGAGTTACAAATAGAATTAGTCACTTTTTTTTTTCATGGAACACCATTTTTACATGAAGAGACTGCAAAAAAATAACTGTAAGGGAAATTAAGTTTTTCAGACTTGGATATTTGACAAATATATATCAAAAACAAAAACAATTTAAAGAAAATAACAGAATTTGTTGTCAATAGTAAAAATGTGATATTCATGTAAAAATTAGAACTTCAGAAAAAACTTTTATCCTATACTGTGAGATTGACATTTTTCAACAGAGAATTATATGATGGAATCTGGGGATATTAACAAATGTGATTTATTTACTATTATGAGATTAAATGTGTCAACACTTGGAAAATCTTCATAATTCCGTGACAAATGTCTTTCAAAAGATTGAGGCATGATGTTACAAAATGATGCATGAATGAACAATTCATTAAAAGTGCAAGATAGAATAATAGAATTTAATGTAACAGATTATGAAATGTTTATTGATATGGTTTCAGAGTCTACCTTACAATTAAACTTTCAAAGTTTGCCATTTCCTAAATAGAAAACATTATTATATTTATGTCTAGGAAATCAAAGAGAGTCTACTGCCAATAGTTAGAGCTCATAAGAGTTTAGCCAAGTATTTAGACACAACATCAATGTATAAAAACCAATAGTTTCCTATGTACTCAATTGTTTTTTTTTTTTGAGATGGAGTTTTGCTCTTGTTGCCCAGGCTGGAGTGCAATGGGACGATTTCGTCTCACTGCACCCTCTGCCTCCCAGGTTCAAGCGATTCTCCTGCCTCGGCCTCCCAGGGAGCTGAGATTACAGGCGCCCACCACCGCACCCAGCTAATTTTTTTTGTATTTTTAGTAGACCCAAAGTGTTGGGATTACAGGCGTGAGCCACCGCACCCGGCCTGTACTCATTGTGATAATAAAATAGTGTAATAATAATAATAATAATCTAGCAGAAACTACAAAATACCTAGCAATAAATCTAAGAAGAAATAAACAAGACCTGAATTTTAAAAAGATACAAAATGTTCAGCAAAACCTGTTTATAGATCACTATAATATTTATCTAACTGGAAAGATGGAAAGATTCACTATTACCAAGCTGCCGATTGTCTCCATATTGATCTGTAAATCCCATCCAATTTCAATCAAAATCTCAATAAAAGCTTTTTAAAATAAACTTCACAAGCTGATTCTAAAACTCTCCTGGAAGGCAAACAATGCAGGATTATGTGAAACGTTTTGATGTAGAAGCAGGTCCTACTAGAAACCAAATCAATGCAAGTCTTTGGTGAATAAAACAGCAGATCGGTATTTCAGGTCTTTTCTGGCTTTTTGGCTCTAAAGTTCTATAAATTCTGGAAACCAAAACAATAAACTGCTTTCCTACTACTCTTTCTTCCTATCATGCCAACAAAAGATGTGGGAACAGAACCCAGGGAAAATGATTCATTGTTGTAGAAGATCATTTACAGAATGGCTGTCATAATTCTTAACATCCCCAAATGCTCACCTGTATGCAAAGCTGATGCCTGTCTTCCTGCAGAGAGGTTGAGTCTATTTCTCCACCCCTTGAAGCTGGGCTTGGTCATGTGAATTTCATATAGATGCTCGCACATGTGTTGCGAGTGGAAGCTTAAAAAGTTTTTGCAGGATAAAAATGCTAGAAGAAAATCTAGGCATTACCATTCAGGACATAGGCATGGGCAAGGACTTCACGTCTAAAACACCAAAAGCAATGGCAACAAAAGCCAAAATTGACAAATGGGATCTAATTAAACTAAGGAGCTTCTGCACAGCAAAAGAAACTACCATCAGAGTGAACAGGCAACCTACAAAATGAGAGAAAATTTTCGCAACCTACTCATCTGACAAAGGGCTAATATCCAGAATCTACAATGAACTCAAACAAATTTACAAGAAAAAAACAAACAACCCCATCAAAAAGTGGGCAAAGGATATGAACAGACACTTCTCAAAAGAAGACATGCAGCCAAAAGACACATGAAAAAATGCTCGTCATCACTGGCCATCAGAGAAATGCAAATCAAAACCACAATGAGATACCATCTCACATCAGTTAGAATGGCAATCATTAAAAAGTCAGGAAACAACAGGTGATGGAGAGGATGTGGAGAAATAGGAACACTTTTACACTGTTGGTGGGACTGTAAAGTAACTCAACCATTGTGGAAGTCAGTGTGGCGATTCCTCAGGGATCTAGAACTAGAAATACCATTTGACCCAGCCATCTCATTACTGGGTATATACCCAAAGGACTATAAATCATGCTGCTATAAAGACACATGCACGCGTATGTTTATTGCGGCATTATTCACAATAGCAAAGACTTGGAACCAACCCAAATGTCCAACAATGATAGACTGGATTAAGAAAATGTGGCACATATACACCATGGAATACTATACAGCCATAAAAAATGATGAGTTCATGTCCTTTGTAGGGACATGGATGAAACTGGAAATCATCATTCTCAGTAAACTATCGCAAGGACAAAAAACCAAACACCGCATGTTCTCACTCATAGATGGGAATTGAACAATGAGAACACATGGACACAGGAAGGGGAACATCACATACCAGGGCCTGTTGTGGGGTGGGGGTAGGGATAGCATTACGAGATATACCTAATGCTAAATGGCGAGTTAATGAGTGCGGCACACCAGCATGGCACATGTATACATATGTAACTAACCTGCACATTGTACACATGTACCCTAAAACTTAAAGTATAATAATAAAAAAAGAAAGCTTTTGCAGGCTGGTCATGGTGGCTCCCCACTGTAATCCCAGCACTTCGGGAGGCTGAGGCGGGCAGATCACAAGGTCAGGAGTTCGAGACCAGCCTGGCCAATATGATGAAACCCCATCTCTACTAAAAACACAAAAATTAGCCAGGCGTGGTGGCGTGCGCCTGTAGTCCCAACTACTTGGGAGGCTGAGGAAGAAGAATCACTTGAACCCAGGAAGTGGAGGTTGCAATAATCTGAGATCATGCCACTGTACTCCAGCCTGGCGACAGGGCAAGACTCCATCTCAAAAAAAAAAAAAAAAAAAAGTTCTTGCAAACGGGGGCTTCCCCTCTCTTGCTGTTTTTGGACTCTAACTGTCACGATAAGAAATTTGGGTTACCTTGCTAGATGTAAGACATGTAGTCCAGTTGTCACTGTCAACCCAGCCAATTGCCAGACATGTGAATGAGGCCACCAGGAACCAACCCTCCCTACCCTGACCTAGCAGCTAACTACAGCCAAATTAGCCAAGAAAAGGTCAAGATTATTACTTTGCTGAGCCCAGCCCAAATTATTGATCCAACAAAGGAGATCCAAAATTGGGATCAAATAAATGACTAAAAACTTTAAGCTACTAAGTTTTGGGGTGGTCTGTTATGCAGCAGAGGCCAAATAATAAAATCATGAATTTCCTGGCAGTAACCTAAATATTGGCAGTTTTTTTTTCCTTTTGTTTTGTCTTAAAATACTATTGGTTTCAATAGGCTGGATTTTATGAAATAGAGAAAAATCAGGATACAGTGAGCAAGGACCCCCTTTGGCAATTTACATGAAACATGAGTCTATTTGTTTCTAGAACTTACTCATAATTATTTTTAAAATAATATGCAATGTGAAATGTTATGATTAATTTAGTTACTATAAATAACTTGTCCTTCTAGAATATAACAGTATGTTTTCATTTTAGTACATGTCAAGAATCAGGGCATAATTTAGCCCCTGAAAGTGCCATAACAATTTTTGGCTTAGCCCTTCTATCAGAACTTCCCTAGAATAAGACAGCTGTACTTTCATACACTTTTTAAATATACTGAAATATTATAGGACTGAAGTCTTCCACTCATAAAACACATTTTTAGAAACCCAGAAGATTAATATGAGAGCTAATATTTTCCCACAAATATCTGTAAGGCATAAACATATTTTGAGAAAGAGAAGATAATCAAAATGTTTAATGAACAGATGTAGAGAAGAAAAAAAAAGAAAGGTGCAATCATTCTTTAGTAGAGGAAGAATGGTCTTGTTACAGAAGACAAGAGAGAGGGGTTCCAAAAAGCAGGTTTCTAGTGTTGACCCACACTCATAGATAGCAGGAAAGTTTACTCTTTGGTTCACTCTTGTATCCCTAGAGCCCAGCATGGTGCTTAGCCCATAGTAAGTGGTGCTCAATAAATATTGATTGAATTAATGAGTAAACAATTTATCAAGTCTTCTCACTCTAAAACTTTTGTGTTATGATTTATTTTCATACATCATATATTTTTCATATAGAACAGTTTTAGAGTTTGTATTATTTTGTGAATACAAACTTCTTCTTCATGAATCTGAAGTCTACTAAGCAAATAAGGGGAAAAGAGGGCCCATTCCTTTGAAGTATAGGTAATGGTTGTCAGGGGCAGGTTAGCACCCACCGGGACTGAATCCACACTCTGTTGTTTCTTCTTCCTGGTTCTGAATAATATTTTTAAAACATTTTCATTGTGAAAGCAGGATAATATATATTCATTGATGAAATTTAGAGAACATTTAAATCTGTAAGGAAGAAAATAATAATGACTCACAATTACATCATTGACTGCTAACATTAAGACACATTTCCTCTCATGGACAGATGATTAGAAAAAGTCATTGGAGCCAGATGTGGTGGCTTATGCCTGTGATCCCAACAATTTGGGAGGCCAAGGCCAGAGGGTTGTTTGAGCCCAGGAGTTCAAGACCAGCCTGGGAAATATAGTGAGACTCCATCTCTACAAAAAATTTAAACAATTTAGTTGGGCATGGTGGCGCACATCTATATTTTTATCTACTCAGGAGGCTGAGGTGAGAGGATTGTTTGAGCATGGGAGGCTGAGGCTGCAGTGAGTCATGATTACACCACTGCACTCCAGGTTGGGTGACAGAGTGAGACCTTGTTTCAAAAAAAAAAAAAAAAAGAAAGAAAAGAAAAAGTTATTTGAATTTTGCCCAATATTTCAAATGTTCTTGGGTTCTTTGGGCTTTTTACATTTTGAGAACCAGTAAGATATTAAAGTTATGATCACAACCTCTTGATGCAAACAGACCTAGATTTTATATTCACCAACTTTCTCACTGAATGACTATGGTCAAGTCATTTAAGCATCTGTTCCCTCATTTTTACAGTGGTTGTGATAACAAAAATAACAATAAAAATAATAATTATTATTCATAAAGATGTAGTAATGATGAAATAATGTGATACATGTTATGTGCTCGGCATTGTCATGGTAAATAATAATCACTTAATAATGTGAACAATCATTGATTATTACTATTATTTGAATATAATGGTGTAACTTGGTCATTTTAATTTTCCTGGAATTAGTTGTGATTACAATTATGATTACTATTATTGTTAAAATGAATAATATTTTGGTCACTTACATTTTCTTAGAAATTCAGTGAATTCATCTTGCTTTCTAAGCTTTGCTTATAGTATTGGTCCCTTAAGCATTTTAATATTAGGTGTATGTGCCCAGAAATGTTATTATTATTCCTTGTTCCTGCTTTCCTCAGACACTTCTGACTTTCTTTCATCCCTGCTAGGAGTACTCTCTGGGCACCCCTTCCTCTGCCCACTGCACATCTTTCTCCCTCAGTTTTCACAATGACCACTATGCAAGGCTGACTTCTGCCTGAACTTCAGGCCTGTAGCTGGTTTCCTGCAGTTCACCACCAATGGGGCATCCTGTATGTCCTCACACATCACTTGCTCTCCTACCTTTCTTCCTCTAGGATCAAAGGTGACGTCATCCACTGGTTACCTGAGCCAGAAACCCAGCAGTCATTTTGGCTTCTTCCCTCCCTGAATGCCCCATATTTGACCAATTGTGGTGTCTTGAACCTGACTTCTTCCTCCCCTTCACTGACACTCGTTGAGTTCCATCCCTGGCCTTTGTTCACTAGACCCTGCAGTAGCCTCCAAACTGTTCTCTCATCTCTGGTCTTTTCCCTTTACAACTAACATATGCTCTGTGCAAAAAGTGAACCTTCGAGCTTTCAGCTGGGAACACCCAAGGATTCCCAATCTTGCTCATTGTGTAGGGTAAAGTCTATGCCTAGCATGTCCTTCAAGGCTTCCATGACTTGGCATGAACAATTCTTTCAGGCCCCTGCTACTTTCTACTTTGGTGAGAACAGGTGGTCTCATGCACAGCACCATGCTGATTCATCCCTCTATGCCTTTGGTCACGCTCTTCTCCCTGTTAAATCAAGTTTAGCCTAATGCTGCCTCCTTACATATTTGAAGTTCAGCCTAAAGGTTTCCCTGTACCATAACAAGTGGAGATGTGAACAGACCGTAGCCTACTCTTGTGCCAATCACCAAGTTTTGGCCAATCCAGTATAGCCAACTGTTTGAACCGTGTGTAAATAAGGCAAACACTGAGCTGTAACCAATCCAGCTGTTTTTGTCCCTCACTTCCGTTTTCTGTATGTCACTGTCCTTTTTCTGTCTATAAATCTTCTTCCAGCACGTGGCTGCGCTGGAGTACCCCAATCTACTGTGGCTCAGGAGGCTGACCAATTTGCAAAGTGTTCTTCGCTTAATTAAACTCTTACATTTAATGCAACTGAAGTTTTCTCTTTTATTACCTCTAATCCAATGGCCTTCCCCACCCTTCTCTTGGCTACCTTCCATGCCTGTCTTTAGATTTACCTTCAATGTCACCTTCTCCAAGAAGCTTTCCTTAAACCCAGCATTGTGCTGTGATCCTCTTCTATGCTTGCCATGTCATAGAATAAGTTTCTATGTGTGCCTGTCTCCTCATTCTGAGTGTCAGCTTATCAATGGACGTGACTGTATCATATTCACATGGATACACCCACACATAGCACACTCTCAGGAAATGCCTCTGGAACTCTTTTTATACCCCCCACCACCTGTTCAGGATTATGGACATAGGTTTTAGTCATTGCAAAACTCACTTCAATGTTTGTTACAGAAGGATGCTCCACATCAGTGAAACTAACTGGCAGGTAAGAAGTGACATGGATTAAAACCCAAAGGCTGGCATTTTTCTAAAAGAAATGTCTATGACAAAGACCTCAAATCTCACTGAAATTGTTCCTCATTTTGATGCTTAGTAACATCTAATCAGGGATAAAATATACAATCAGATTTAGTTGTGGTATTAACCCTACTCTGGTATCCAAGAACTCGTAAATATCCTATAGCACTTCTAAAATTTAAATAAAAGATAAACTTGTAAGGACACATATTGATAACCAGAGAACATAAAGTTGTCTATAACAGCATTTTATTTTTTATTACAGATTGAAGATGTCCTTGACAACATTGTGTAGATGCTATCTGTTTGCTTAAGGAGAACATGCTATAGATAACTATAGTATATACCAGCACCATTGAGAGTAGCTGTCTTTGATCAACTTTATAAAATTGAACTCTTAGAACAACAAAATCAGTAAAGTATTGTTTTGGTGAATGCCGTATCAAAAACACAGACATTTGATTTTATTATAGAACCCATGCTCCTGAAATAAGTGGAGAAAACACTTTCTGCATCTCAGCAGCCCTTCTGGATTCCCTTGCATGCATATTACACAGGGTTTGAAGGTAGCCTTCCAAAATATTAGCTGAAAGCTTCCTCGGAAAGCAAATCTTTCCCACATCCTTCCCTGCAGTTCCTCTTTAAGAGGTGTCAGCATGGCTGAAAGAATGAAGTGGCTGCACATTGTTTGGCCATGCTATTATGTGCTTAACATTTCCATAACAAAAGTGCCACTCGACTTCTCCCCGATTAATGCAGCTCGAGGGCTCTTGTCGTCCTTTAATAAAACATTGTTGAAATCATTTATTTAGAGCCCCTGGTTACTAGTGGGAGAATGACCATCTTTGTGCCAAAATATAGTGTATACAGTCCACTATTTTGTAGTAGATCATTCTGTTATTTAAGAAATTGATTAAGTTGATGCTTAGAAGGAAGGTATTTATGCTAATAGCACATGACTTATGTCATTCAGATAGTCAAGAGTGAACCTTTTCCACTGTCTTCCAGAGGCAATCTCTCAAATAGATTACAGTAAAGTCCAACTTTACTTCGCTCACAAAGCAGCGAGACCACTGGAAACTCAACCCTCCTTAACTACATTGGCCACAAGGCATTTGCAACCTGATGCCCTCCCACAACCTTGCTTTGAGTAGTTGGGAGAAACAGGGCCAATTGGCAAGAGTTCTGATGTCCCTTGGTGTAAGAGGTCAAAACACAAATAACGCTGGCTTTTCTTTTTATGGGTTGAAAAGAGATACATGAGGTTATTTTGTTAGAGAGCCTCCACAATGAACTCAACAAGCTAACAATGCAAAGCCAAAGTTTAAAAGTAGAAAAAATTTTAATACAATGTTTGAGGTCTCTGAAAGTCCTCTTGGTATTTTGGGGATCTATTTTTATTTGATGCTCTGTAACATTGCTGGGATGGGGGTGAGGGTGTGAATACAGATGGTGGCAAGGAAGACAGAAAGCTTATTCCCATGAGAGTTCTCCTGACTCTTCAAGGCAGAGAGATGGCAAGATTCTGTCTTCACTCACAGGGACCCCATCTGAAGAATGGTGGTGCACCCTAGATGTGTTAGAGCCTGGTGGTCCCTTAAATTTGTGGCAGTCTGGGCCAGGAGCTATGTCCATCCTTCTAGACATTTGTAGGGTTGCTGTCCAAGTACAGAGAATTCCTGCTACTTAGTAGAAGAACTTATTTCCCTACAGACATGTTTCTACTTTACATACATGTATTGCTCATGTACATCGCTATATATTGTTTAAAATAAACAGAGACCTTATGTTATGTCCATTGTGATTATATACAAAAGCATTGCTATGTGCTCGGGTGAGCAGTGAAGCCTGAACCTCCTTCTATTTACTGTATGGTCACTGTCAGTTCAATGAACTGCCTCCTTGTTCTCGACCATTGTCCCACACTCCCTTAAACATTTGTCACTGAAGTGCCTCCAAAGACAAATAAACTGTCACTGAGAATTCAAACCTGCTAACTGTGGAAATGGGAAAGGCCATGAGGACTCATGATTTTACATGAAATCTAGAAGGAGTTCTTCTCACCCTGGCAGAGTGCTGTTAGAAGGGTGATGCTTTTTGAGAATCCCCAGGAAAAGCCAGAGATACCTTTTCTTTCATTAATGGGACTTCCAGCCATTCTCCATGGGACATTTGAGATGGCCAAATGTCCAAAATTCCAAAAGGCTCCCCAGAGAGTGTGAGATATTACAGATGTCAACATCTGTAAAAATCCTTTCTGCTTAGAAGCAGATGGCAATATGCAATCTCATAACCACTAGCCGAAGGGTTCTAACATCTCAACAACCTCCGCTAGGTCTGTAGGGGTACCAGAGGACTCCTGGGCTCCAGTGTATAATTGTTTAAATTAAAATGGACCACCAATCAATGTTCACTTTCTTTAAGGAAGAAAGCATAAAGCCTCGTGTCCTCTCTCCCCAAGAGCGAGTTGTGTTGATTTATTCCAGGCAGATGCTTTTGACAGGACCCTGTAAAATCAAGTTGTGAGTTTATTGTAGCAGTTAATTATCAGGCCTTTTCTAGTGCTAATGCCTTTTACTTCTTACTGGGGAAAACTGGGCCTTTTACTGGGACAAAGACTTAACTTTTAGTCAAGAATGTGTTAAAATAACATGAGATGGAGATGATTTAAATATATTTAAGGACAAACACAGGAGCACTGCTAACTTGTCGTTTTGTAAAGAAAGCTGATTTCATTTACAAGTCTCTGGGAATACTCTTTGTTCACTTCCCAAAGAAACAACGCTCTCAGCTTTGTTTTAACAATATGTTTACTCAACCATTCAGGTGACTGGAGATTCCAACCACACACCACTCTCCTGGGCTTAAGTCTGACACTACAGCTATCTTAGACTTTCTAAAACAATACATATAGAAATCGTGGTTTTAGGTGCACCAAGAAGTGTCTTGAAGACCTCCATAAAAGCTGGGAAAAGAGCGAGTTAGAGGCACAAGAAACCTTGAAAGTAGGGGGGGTGGGAGTGGGTAGGAGGAAGTCAGAATGGGGGCATAGCTTCGTTAATTACTTTAGGCAGCAGAGAAATCTGGTTATGTTTTATCAGCACATGTTAATATCAAATAAAGAGACACCAGATCTTGCTAATCTGTCGACCCCTCAGACAAAGTTTATTTGTGGTGACTTTTAAACTCCCGACTTGCCTTCCAATCACCGCGTTTAAAATGAAAAGCTTTAAATAAACACCAGGAATAGAAGATAAATAAACTTTTTTTCCCCCTTGCAAGTGCCTAGCTTGGCGAGGTTCAGGCTCAAATCCCCAGAGGACAGAGCGCTCTCTTTTGTGTTAATGTTTAAAAGATTTTCCAATGCCGGAGTTTATTCCTACTGCAAACATTTCTATTTACAAGGTCAAGTGTATCAGCACTCGACACAGCTTAAGAGTGTAATTATTTATCTAAGGGCGTTTGAGTGTAGATCAGTAGCTCTGGCAGGAACCCAGCCTTCAGCCACTGCTAAACAACTCCTCACAACAATATTACAAGTTCTGGTGATTGTTCCTTTCCCTTGTGTGTTTACTTTTGCTGGTCTGAATGTTTTGCAACAAAATTTTGTACTTTTTCACCAAAAGTGTGAAAATGACTTTGAAGTGTTGAGCTTGCAAGCTTCCTAAAACCTATTGGTAACAGATGTTATTGGCATGTTTGATTGAGAATGGCTAGTAGCCAGAGAGGATACTCTTGGGGGTAAGGGGTGACGGGAAGGGGGATACAAAGAGGGGAGGTCTCAGGGGAAAAGGGGGAGGCGGGGCAACATGATGTCTGAGTTATCCTCAAATTATGTACAGGAGACACTATTTTGTGAATTCTCTCCACAAATGCAAACACCAATAGAGGCCAGTCAATTATATATTTTTGGCTGCCTCATTTACAGATGTCTAATTGTTCATTAAATTAAAGGCAGAAATAATACCCTGCATTTCTTGTCTTGTACTGTATTTTCATTTCAGTTGATGGTTGATAGATTCTCAGTGCCCCCTCAACCCCCCTCCTCACCCATTATTGGGTTAACCACAATGTAACTCTGGAAAGTAACTACACCATATTCATTGTTTAAAACTCTTTACTGAT
Source organism: Pongo abelii (assembly GCF_028885655.2). Classification (NCBI taxonomy): domain Eukaryota; kingdom Metazoa; phylum Chordata; class Mammalia; order Primates; family Hominidae; genus Pongo; species Pongo abelii. The sequence continues at coordinate 77,445,696 of NC_071998.2, forward strand.
GTACATGTTTTAATAAAACAAATAACCAAAAAAATACACAAATCCACAGTTATTTAAAAACTTAGGATTTTTAAAAAACATGTCTATAAAAATACAACGTTTAAGGCAGTTTGGAAATGCATTTGTACATTTCTACAACGTCCATAAATTCTCTTGAAAATAAGAATGTTAACTTCAATTCTATAAAATACACTGTACATTTTAAGACTTCTAAATAAAGCACACTTCACAATGGACTGTGGGTTTTGATTCCTGGTGACAAATGGATTCTATACATTTCAGGGGGGAAAGGTGTAATATGGATGTGAGTTTAAAACTTTTAATTTCTTTTTAAAAATAAATTAACTTCTGAAGCATACAATTTATAAAAATTCTATATACAAAGTACAGCAACTGGTAACAAACCCCAGTTTTAATACATTTTATATACGATGTACCAGGGTTTAGCAACCCTGATAGGAGCAGAGGCAATATACATTCTCCGCATATTTAAACATAAAATTTCTTGATGTAAAGAACAAAAATGACAAAAAAACAAACATCATAAAGAGACTTTCATACATGGCAGTGCAGAGCTTTTTTAAATAAAAAGTTGCATTGTTCAACACCATGGCAACCCCTTAGATCAGCATTTTTGGACCCTTAATCCTAAGAAATGTGCTGAGATCAGAGTGGTAGCAATGAAATTAAGGTCAAGGGCTCAAACTTATCCAAAACCAATTTAGGGGTTCCCTCTAAGGCAATCGCCACCCACCCTCACCCCCACGTCACTGAGAATTCTGGGCGCTGATACAAACAGTGAAAGAATGAATCGGTAAGTGGGACTTTTCTGTTTACATAGGATTGTAATATCCTCACTGGCCACAATCTATAAAAGTCGATACTGGCACTTTTTTCCCCCCTCAAAGGAAATATGCTAACAGACAGCCCCTTTGCAAATATAATTCCTCCTTCCCATCCCTTCAGATTGCTATGGCCCCACTGGTCAGCACCTTCCCTTTCGAGTCCAGCACTACTGTTCTGTCCCCCACATTCCCGCTTCCTCCCGGACGTCCTGAACACTGCAGCTAGGTTTCTGGACGGCAGACGAGTTGGGAGTTTCCGGAGCTTGGAATTGGGGCGAGGGAGGAGGTCCAAGAAGTCAAGCTCCGGAGAGGAGCTTCAGGGGAAGTGCCCAGAGTCGTGGCCGGGGAACCGGCTACACCAAGTTGACTTAGAAAAAGTTTTGAGAAGTATCCCCAACCATCCCCTCTATCTGTCCCAAGCCACAGGTGCCCGGCGCGGGGGCGAGGCGAGCACGGGAGTGGGACGCGGGCTCTCCCGCAGCCAACGGCGGGGGTCGCGAGGGCTAAAAGAGCGGCCCAAGCAGCAGCAGCAGCAAGATGGAGGCGAGTGGGGTCCAGGCGACCCGGGGCACCGAGCGGCCGCCGCTGCCGCTGCTCCTGCGCCCGGGCCCATAGGGCAGGTCCCCGCGGCCGCCCGCTGCAGCAGCGCCGCTGCCCGGGCGCGGTGGGTGCGGGACGCCGTCGTCGTCGTCCAGCGGCTGCTCACCACCCGCGCCCCCGGGGCGCTGCTCGTCATCGTAGTCCTCATCGTAGTAGTCGTCCAGGCCCCCATCCGAGCCGCTGCTGCCGGGGCCGTTGCCCAGCTCGGCGCCGAAGCACAGGCGGGCCATGTTCTCCTTGACAGACTCGCAGATGGGCCGCTCGAGGCCGTCGCACACGCAGTCGTTGAGCAGCGCCGCCTTGGGCATAGCCAGCATGTCCTCAATGACGGTGCGGCATTCGTCTGTGCAGCGCAGCCCGTTGAAGACCTTGCCGCAGTAAGTCAGGTAGCGGCTCAGCGCCAGGTTGCAGCGGCTGTCGCGGTCGCAGCGCCGCCGGGCCTCGGTGCAGCCCATGACCCCACCCGCGCCGGGGCCGCCCGCGCCGCCGCCGCTCGTCCGGGGCAGGCACGGCTCAATGGCGCGCTTGGTGGACTTGCAGTTCTCGTCCTGCGCGCAGTCACAGTCCTCCAGGGCGGGCCCGCGGCGCGTGTGGTTGAGCTGAATGAGGGCCGAGATGCAGTGGCTCGGGCAGCGCCAGCGCGACGAAAAGGACGCGGCCGAGACCGGGAAAGCGGCTTCGGCGGCGGCCCCGGGCGCGTCGCCCCCGCCGTGCTGCGCCAGCACCGGCGCGCACGCCTCGGCGTACTGGTTGTAGGCGTAGCTGCACTCCGGCTCCCCCTGGCACTGCAGCAGCGCCTGCCAGCAGATGAGGCGGCGGCCGTGCGCCAGCCCCGAGCTCCGCGGCGCCGAGCCCAGCAGCTGCAGCAGCGCCATCAGGCACAGCCAGGCGCCCGGCACGGTCACCCCGCGGGCCTCGCCGCCGCCGCCCAGCAGCGCGGCCACCATCGCGGGCAGCGGCGGCCGCCGGGAGAGGAGGGGAAAGGAGACGAGGCGCGGGGAGCGGCGGACGCGGAGCCGGTGGAAAAGTTTGTCCAAGTCCTGCCCACTTCTTGCATGAGTGTCTTCATAAATCCATGCGCGCCGCTGGCTGATGCCCCGCTGGTGGCAGAAGGTCCCCTTTCGCTCCGGCTGCGGTGGCTTCCTGGAAATGAACAGCTGCCGAGATCTGGTCCCGCTATCCCACACGAGAGCCCTCCGCTCGGCCCCCGGTGGTGGCGGGAGAGGCTCACTGTCGCCCCGGGGGGGTGCGGGCCGTGGGGCCGTGGCGGGGCTGCAGGACCTCGCGGCGCGGCGAGTGCATTTTGCTCCACGCCTGCAGATCTGTTGTGCGGCCGGCTGTCCCCGCGCCGGCTGCTCGCGCTGCGGCCGCGGCGGCTCCTTCCTCCTGGGCTCAGTGCCGCACCGCCGCCACCGCCGCCGCGATCTCTCGCATCGCGCCGCTTCCTGGCCCGGCGTCCGCGCGCTGCCCGCCTTCCCGCGGCCCGGCCGCCCCGCGTCCCCTCCCCCTCCGCCGGCGGCAACCCCGGACTCCGCCGAGCTCCGGGGAGCTCTTTCCGGGAGGCGCGGGGAGAACAAGAAAGTCGGTGCTGCCAGAGAGCGGCTCCCTGGCTTCACTCGGCGGCGGCTTCTCGGGTGACCAAGAGCCCGGGGACCGGATCCGCTGAGCCCGGCTGCAGACTCGTTAGCAGCGAGGCTTTAAATACAAAAGTGGGCCGGGAGCCCCCGCGTGGTGCCGCGATGCCCCCTCATTATGCATGCATGGAAAAGCAAACAAACAAAAACATTAGCAACGCTCCTCCGGCTCGCCGAGCCCCGGCCCCGCGCGCTCCGAGCCTGCCCGCTTTCTCCTTTCTCCACTCTCTTTCGCCCTTTGCTCGGCCCCCTTTCCCGGCTTTTCGAGATGCTATTGGTCCTGCCTGTTGTTGTTGAAAGTTTTTTTTTTTTTTTTTTTTTTTTACGAGCCGCTGGAGTGGGGTTGCGGAGTGGGGGAGGGCGGGAGGGTGGTGGGCAGCTCACATTCAGGCATTCAGGGCTTGAAAGGAACGGCTTAGGGAGCCTGACGGAGGCCCGGAGCTCCTCCTACTCTTAAGGAGGCTCGGTTATGCAGCCCCAGCTCGCGCACAGAACCAGCGGGCAGGGCTTAGGGGCAGCTGTTTGCATCCGGCTCTGCCACGGGCCTTTTTTGTTTGGTTCTTTTTTCTTTTTCTTTCTTTTTTTTTTTTTTTTTTAGTTTTATTAATTCTCGCTGGCCCCCATCTGTGCTTTCGACTGGATTCAGAACTCAGTTTATCTTCCAGGCTCCCGGTCTTTGCGTCTCGATCACCACAGAGGGGAAGGGGAGAATCCAGAGATAAAATGTGAGACTGAAACTTTTTTAAAGAAGCATACAAGAAAGAAGCACACACTTTATTAGGGAGATGTTGATGAGATGCTTACAACCCGCCCGCCACTCCCCAGCCCCAGCTAGGCCATCTGGCAGGTAACGCCCGTACGCCAGGCATCGTTTTCAAATTGCAAGACCGAAATCCAATCAACCGAAATAATTTCTTAGGAAGATAAGCTTGCAACACGTGCAGTAATGAAAAAAATTTAAATAGCATTAAAAATATTCAGGAATGTCGAGCAAGTACCACCTGGCCGCAGTCACAAGACAGAAGAAGGGGATAAATGGGCACGCACCAAAGGTTTATATTAAAGTGTTAAGTTTCAGCCCCTCACTACATTTAAGGGAGGCTGCTCTGCAGAGGAAACCTCTGCTTCTCGGCGCGGGAGTTTCCGAGCTACCTTAACTGGGGCGCAACGCAGCTTTCGGCCACCAGAGGCAGCGGGGGTCTTCGGCCTGTCAAAAACTGGCGCTTTTTTCCTCCCCTTTCCGTGGAGAGACTATCAACTCCATTTGTCACAAAAATTAAGGCTAAGTCTCCTCTCCAGAAACAGAGGGAGCCAGGGCTCCGAAGCGCTCAGCGTCGGGCTGTCCGCCTCTCCCTAGAGGCCAAGTGAATTTGAAATGGCAAAAGTCACAGCCGGAGGCCCAGCACTAGGAGATTCCTCCGGCTGCGGGAAATCTTCCTGTGCCTGCTGAGGCTGCTGCGTTCCTCAGAGGCGCTTGGTCTGCCGTGGGAAGCTGCACCTCTGCAGTCCCCAAAACCAAAATCAAACCTTAAAAGAGCCAGATTGAGGTAAGGCGGACCGTCTTGCTCTGATTTGAGTATTAGTAGACAAACAGCAATATAAATCGATACTAAAAAAAATCCAGAAAGGCTGCAACTTCATGGCACATCAAAACAACCATATCCCTGGCTCGCTGTCTCTTTTTTTTTCTATTATTTGGAGTTGTCCTCTCAGTCCGGCCTGGAAGACTTGGACAACTCAGACACCTTCTCTGTGTCTGGGATCCCTCACAGATAAGGTTCGAAGCCAATTAGACAATTGAAAAAGCCCCTCTTGTCTTTAAAGCTTTGTTATTTTAGGCCCATAAGGAACAAAGTCAGCACTCAGTTTCATCTTTACTTGAATTTTTGTTGAATTCCTTTAGAATAGTGGGACCCAAATCTTAGCACGTATCCGAAAACTCAGATCCCTAGTTTTTGGAGTTTCTGATTCAGTTGGACTGGTGGGCCCCAGGAATATGCATTTCTAACAAGTTCTTAGGAATGCTGCTCTCAAACTTTGAGAACCACTGCTCTGGAAGTTAACATGTTTCTTTTCTGTGTTGTTGTGTTTTTGGTAACACTTGCCCCACCTTGGCCTTGATACAGCTCTCAGTGGGGTTTAAGGGAGACCCAAGAGCTCTGCATGCTTTGGGGACCTCTGCATGCCAGTCACATAGCATCAGCATTGCAAGCCTGAGGGGTTCTCAGCCCACTTTTTTACTGTGTCATTTCCATTCACCACAATGGGCTATACTGTCTTCTATCTTAAAAAAAAAATAGTAAAACCTTCTAGACTCCACGTCCCTACTCAGTCGCTATCCCATTTTCATGAAAACTTGAAAATCTTGCTTTTACTCACTTTCCCCACTCTATTCACTCTATATAATCGAGTTCCATTCGATTATGTAGAGTCGCTAGTGACCAAAACCTTGCTCTACCCGATGGTCACTTCTCAGTCCTCAGTTTATTTGACGTTTCAGCAGCATTGGCCATGACTGATCACCTCCTTCTTTTCAAAGTGCTTTCTAAAATTTTGGCTTCCAAAACTCCACACTCCCCTGTTCTCTCATTTTACTGCCTGGTGGCTCCTTCTGTCTCTCAACTCCTTAGGTAACCACATCTAGTGCCTTGATTTTAAATTGCATCTCCTAATTTGATGTTTTCAATCTCAGTCTTTCTCTGCTCTCCATATGTATATATTCACTTGATTCCAAGGACATCTCAAACTTAAGCTTCCCCAAGAGCACTTCTAATTTTCCATCCCCAAAACCTGTTTGTTTACTGAGCTTACTGTGGTAGATACCCTCCAAAATTGGTCTCCATCAGTTTTCTCCCTACCTTTACATCCTTAGTACTCAGATCAAAAGGCAGAGTATAATCCCCTTCCCCTTGAGTCTTGGGTAGGCCTTACTGACTTTGACCAATAGGACATAGTGAAAGTGACTGACATTCTGGGGCCTCCAAGGCTAGATCACAAGAAGCCTTGCAGCTTCTACTCGGGCCTTGTATTAGTCCGTTTTCACACTGCTGATAAAGACGTACCCAAGACTGGGCAATTTACAAAAGAAAGAGGTTTACTGGACTTACAGTTCCATATGGCTGGGGAGGCCTCACAATTGTGGTGGAAGGCAAGGAGGAGCAAATCACATCTTACATGGACGGCAGCAGGCAACGAGAGGGCTTGTGCAGAGAAACTCCTGTTTTTAAAACCATCATATCTCGTGAGACCCATTCACTGTCATGAAAACAGCATGGGAAAGATCCACCCCCATGATTCAATCATCTCCTACTGGGTCCCTCCCACAATATGTGGGAATTATGGGAGCTACAAGATGAGATTTGGGTGGGAACACAGAGCCAAACCTTATCAGGCCTCTTAGAATACTTGCTCTGGAGAAGTCAGTCACCACGTAAGACATCTGGACCACCTTCAGACTCACATGCTGTGAGGAAGCCCATGCTTACTATGTGTAGAGGATACATGGAGAAGGAAAGAGATGCCTGGCCAGCTCCCTGCTGTTTCAGCTATGTGAGTGAAGAAGGCACCAGACTTGTGAGTGGAGACACTAACTTGGATGTCCAGCCCAGTTGAACCTTCAGATGACTCCAGCTCTAGCTGCCATCCTATTGAAGACACATGAGAGAGACCCCAAGCCAGGGTCAAGATCAGCGTGAAGCAAGTGAGGCATTTTGGTGCAAAATGTAAGGAGGTATTGACCTTCATAATTGGGCTCCAAGACTCCAAGAGTGAGTGCCTCCTTAAATTTTGTACTTTAGACACTACACTCACCTTTCTCTAGTTCTGGTCTTGCCTCAAGCAAGAACAGCAGAGCTTAGCTCAGTCAACCCAAAGGATCCTGAGAAATAACAAAAAAATGTTCTTTTAAGCCACTTAGTTTTGAGATGGTTTGTTATGCAACAATAGAGCATTAGAACTTTTCTTCCTTTCCAGTTGCTTAGGTGAACGATGCTAGTATCCGCCTGAATTCTTTCCTTTTCTTCACATTCCACATTCAGTTAATGGCTCATCATAGGTGTCAATAAAATATTTGATAAGTTGAATGAATGAAGAATCAGCACTTATTTCTTGTCTTCTAAATCAGCCAACTCAGAACTAGTCCAAATCATTTCTACTACAAAGAACAGTAATAGAGACCCTGAAAGATTAAAGAATACAGAATAGTTCTGAAGTTTTAAAATATAAAATTATATTTCCAAAAGGGTTGACTGGTTTGGTGAAAGAACAAAAACCTCAATCAACAAATACCAATTACTTTTTGGTGCTTTAGCAACATAACCTAGATAAAGTAGAAGGAGACAGACTTCTGCCCTCAGAGGACTCAACAATATGTCGCTTGGCCATTTGGAGTTCTCAGAGGCTCTAACCACTTAGCAGAAGTCTTAAGTCACAGACACCCTGTATTAGTGTGTTCTCACACTACTATAAAGACTGGGTAATTTATTTAAAAAATAGGTTTAATCGGCTCATGGTTCAGAAGGCTTTATAGGCTTCTGCCTCTGGGGAGGCCTCAGGAAGCTTACAATCATGGCTGAAGGCAAGGGGAAGCAAGCAGTTCTTCACATGGCTGGCAGGAGAGAGAGAGCAAAGGAGAGGCGTGCTACACATTTTCAAACAGCCAGATCTTTTGAGAACTCACTCTCACAAGAACAGTATGGGGGAAATCCCTCCATCCCTCCCCCATGATCCAATCACCTCCCACCAGGTCCTTCCCGCAACATTGGAGATTATAATTCAACATGAGATTTAGGTGGGGACACAGAGCCAAACCATATCACATCCACTCTCTTGTTTTCTTTATTTACTTGCATTCTTAAAATCAGAAAATATTAATACTTCAGTTTGTGGCAGATACTGCATGGAAACCAAGCACCATCTACTCTAGAATTCTACATTAGACTTTGTATCCTGAATGTTTACCTCATTCTTCACAAAAGTCTTCCCTTTGTCTGTTGACTTCTTAAGAAGAATTAATTCTTGGGAACAAGATAGAAGGATGGGAACCTCATGTAGAAGGAAATCCCTTTCACGCACAGTAAAGCAGGGTCATTCTCCCAGCTAATGATCTGGAGCCTCCTCCTGAACCCCAGCTTTGCTTATATCTTTGGCAAGGACCATCTTCGCATCCTTGAGTCCTATTAATTCCATATAAGAAAAATGTTGTTCACATTCACCCTTCCTGTCTTCTCATGTCCTGGTTTCTTCAAGGTTTTCTTCATTGCTGAATACCAGATCTTTCCCAACTCTCCTCCAAACCAGGGATTGTAAACCAAAGAAGCATCTCTAAAGGACTTGGGAGCTTTTTCAAAATACATATGCCTGTGCCAACTTCATTACACTTGAATTCTTCCCCAGGGGCCAAGGAATGTGTACTATGGAAAAAAACAAACACACACACAAAGGCATATTTCTGCCAGTGGTTCCTAGACCTTGAGATTTCAAAGATCCATTTATTTTCAAAAAAATCTGGAATATCTTTTAAAAAAAGATATTTTATTTTATCAAGCATTAACAAACAAACAAACAAACCTACTACTACCATCTATTAACACCAGTGTCTTATTAAATAAAGAGGATTTGAAACCCCAAAGGCAGAGAAGGAATAACCAGAGAATACAGGCAAGTTGAACAAATTTAGATATTTAAAGGACTTACTATATTGCCCTATTATTTTTTTTTTTCATTTTAACTGAATTTACGACACAGGGGAAACTTCTTCAGAAACTTTTGCATCTTCAGACAGCATTTTGGAATGACTACTCTAAAGCAGTCCTCCATGCTGATGTTAAATGAGTCGGATGAAATCACTACTCCACTTAAAAATTTACAGTGACTCCTCAGGAAAAAGTCCAAGGTCACTACCAGTGTTACAGCAGTTTGAGGTCTGGTGCAGTGGCTCATTCCTGTAATCCCAGAACTTTGAGAGGCCTAGGCAAGAAGATCACTAGAGCCACGAGTTTGAGACCAGCCTAGGCAACATCTCGAGACCCCATCTCTACCAAAGAACACCTACAAAAATTAGCCAGACATGGTGTTGCGTGCCTATAATTCTAGCTACTCAGGAGGCTGGGGAGGGAGGATCACTTGAGCCCAGGAGGTTAAGGCTACAGTGAGCTATGATCGCCACTGCACTCCAGCCTGGATGACAGAGCAAGACCCTGTCTCGAAAAAAACAACAACAACAACAAAAAAACAACACAGTTTGAAAGACCCATTCCAAATACTTAGCCCCATCTATTCTTGCCTGTGCCCCTAAACAAAAACTTATATGTGCACACACACATGCACTCACGTACACATACATATGATGCATGTACTCACATACATATATGGATGTACACATGTGCACACTCATGCAGGCACACACAGGCACTAACATATACACATGCATGCACTCACGCATACTCATTCATGCACACACATACACACAAACTGGAATTTCTCTTCTGAGTATCCACCATGGCATCTCCATCCTGCCCTTCTCCAGGGACTTTGGTATGTTGGCATCTTTAGCAGAGAAATGCTTCTGTCCCCCAGCTTTAAGGGATTATGAGAGAAAGTCTCCCTTTTGACGCTCCGTTCCTAGATAATACATGTAAAGTCTCACCGCCCCCTTTCTATGTGCACATGCTCTTTGTAACTGTAGTCAACACTGAGAAATCAACGTTTGTTGCTTAAGCCACCCAGTCTATGATATTCTGTTATAGCAGCCCAAACTAAGATAGTGGATGAAAAAGACAAATTTTTCTAGTAAACAAAGAGCTCTTATAAATTTACAGGAAAAGGGCCAGGCATGGTGACTCATGCCTGTAATCCAACCATTTTGGGAGGCTGAGGCAGACTGATCACTTGAGGTCAGGAGTTCGAGACCAGCTTGGCCAACATGGCGAAACCCCATCTTTACTAAAAAAAGAAAAAATACGAAAATTAGCCAGGCTTGGTGGCAGGCGCCTGTAATCCCAGCTACTCAGGAGGCTGAGGCAGGAGGATTGCTTGAATCCAGGAGGCAGAGGTTGCAGTGAGCTGAGATTTTACCACACTGGGTGATAGAGCATGACTCAGTCTCAAAAAAAAGAAAAAAAACTTACAGGAAAAGGACAGACCAAGGGAAAATGGGTGAAAGATAGAAACAGACAATTCACAGAAGCATGAATCCAAATTGTCAGCAAACAAGTGAAAAAATGTTTAAATTAACTAGTAGTTAGACGAAAAGAAATTAGAAAACAATGAGATATTACTTTAACACTCCATAGACCAACTAAAATGTGAAAGCACTTTGACAGCCAGTTCTTATAAAGATACCTTCAAAAGTTGCTTGTGTAAATGTGAAATGTTGGATTCTTTTTTGGCAATACCTTTAAAATGTAAAATACAAATACTATTTGGCCCAACCCATTCCTGAGAATCTTTCCAATAATAATAAATACTGATAAGGAAGGACACTATCTGCACTCTAGCCATTCCAATAGAAATAATTACTTTTTTCCTCCAAAAGTTCTAGCAAAAGTTTTGGAACCTCAATTGATCTGGGCCATGTGCCCATGTACCTTAGTGAAAGAGATGAGAGAGAGAGAGAAAGAGAGAGAGAGAGAAAAAGAGAGAGAGAGAGAGCACTTCCTGAAGGAAAACCAACTCTGTCATGATGAGAAAAATCAGCCGCTACACCAGGGCTCCACAAATGTGATCCAGTGCTTTGTAGTGGTCCATGATGAGATGGACCACTCAGCTCAGAGCAGGCATTTGAATACTTTTATAGCTATCTCATAGAGTAATATGATGTCAGTTGAAGCTAATAATAAAATTTGAGTCTTCTATTTTGTAGGTATTCTTTTTTCTAGTAACTTCAAAAATTTTGTTTTACAAAGTATCTGTGATAGACAAAAAAATTCTGCAGTTTCAGAACAGACAATTTGAGAAGCACTGTGAAACATATACATTAAAATACAAAAAAGAAATGGATGCTGGTTATTTTCTTTGGTTTTAGAGGTAAATGAGTTGTCTGGTACAGGAACATAAGGATTTGGCGCTGTGTAAAGATTAATAAAAATGGTAGTAACAAACTTCTAATTCTTCAGAGAACATGGATAACAACTCCAAGATGCAAAATGACAACACGATCCCGCTTTCACTGATGAGTGTATCAACAAAGACAGAGCAGCTGTTTAACACCATCAGCCTGCTGTTCTCTATGGAGCAGAAAACACACCCCCTCATCATTGCTTTGGGCCTGGGGAGATCAAGATCCTGGCTCAGTTTCAATATCTAATAACATGAGGAAATACCCACAAAATTAGTAGGAGCTCCAATTATCAGGAAACTCGACTTTCATACTTTTTGAAAAGAGATATTAATGAAATAGAGACTTAAACCCATTGGCAAGATACAACAATACAACATAGAATATTTGAGGCACAACATGCTTCAACCTCAGTGGATTGCAGTTAGCCAGTTAGCAGTACAATCATATTTCTACCAAGAGCATTTTTTCCCCCAAGAGAGTACCTTGGGCACATTTGGGCATTACCTACTAAATTCTCTAATAATTGGGGCCAATTCTACAATATGCATAGTTAGTATGTTTCAAAGCTGTGCTAGGCCTTATTTCCAAATCTAGCTTCTCACTACTGAAGTCAAGACTGAAATTAAGAAGAAACTTTTGGCTGGGTGCTGTGGCTCATGCATGTAATCCCAGCACTTTGGGTGGCCGAGGCAGGCGGATCACAAGGTCAGGAGATCAAGACCATCCTGGCCAACATGGTGAAACCCCATCTCTACTAAAAGTACAAAAATTAGTTGGGTGTAGTCGTGCATGCCTGTAATCCCAACTACTCAGGAGGCTGAGGCAAGAGAAGCACTTGAACCAGGGAGTCTGAAGTTGCAGTGAGCTAAGATCAAACCACTGCACTCCATCCAGCCTGGTAATAGAGCAAGACTCTGTCTCAAAAAAAAAAAAAAAAAAGAAAAGAAACTTTTAAATAATTTAAGTCTTTCATAAATCTAGATAAACTGTTTTCTAAATAAAAATAACATAGTTTATAAGAGAACTTATCAAATGCCTCAAAAGTCTGCTTTTATCTTGTGAGGATTTATATAAAGACAATAGACATCCCAAAAAAGCCTATCCACAGGAAAAAAAAAAATCTAGCAACAAGCTTGTACAAAATTTGTAAGTTTCAGGTTAATGCTTCTCTAGACAATTTGAGAAAAATACTACAATTGCTTACATATTTACTGCTGAAAATCTGTAATTGTCATAAATATCTTGGGAAAAATCTATAATCTTATTGATAAAGATTACAAGCCATCTAATTCATTTTAATGAAATATATATTCTAGACTTCATCAAACACCTCATTGATGAGTTCACACTTTTCCTAAATTTTAAGTTTATATGCCCACTTACCTGCTCATTTCTCACTGAATTTTATTCAGTTGAATCCAACAGATGTTTATTGAGTTCCCACTGTATGTTCTAGGAAGGCGAATAATTTTTTTTTTCAAGTCTTCCATCTCTGTTCCTCTTTTCTTTCTTTATTACTAGACTTTTTTTAAAAAGCACTTTTAGTTTTAAGGCAATTTTAGAAAAATTGATTGGAAAGTACAGAGGGTTCCCACACAATTCCTACTCCCCCCAACTGTTTCCTCTATTATTTACATTCTGTATTATATTACTGTGGTACACTCGTTACAACTGATGAACCAATACTGGTATTTTATTGTTAACTAAAGTCTCCAATTTACATTAGTTCCTTCTTAGTGTTGTTCATTCTATGCATTTTGACAAATGTATAATGTCATGTAGTCACCATTAGAATATCATACAGAGTTTCATCTCCCTAAATTCCCTGGAAGCATTCTGTGTTAACCTAGAAGGGATCTTAAATCAAATTTTTTCATTTACAGCTTCACTTCTTAAAGCTTCTGGATTTAGTATTTCTTTTTTGTCCATTATTTAAAAAATGAAGTGAGATTTTGCATGCCATTTGAATTCAAAAGTTGGTCTCTCTGTGGTACACATCTCCTCAAATGATTATTTATGTTGAAATAGTACTTCTTATCATTCAGTTATCCATCCGGAAATATTTCTCGAGTACCTGCCCTGGGCCAAGCATTCTGGTCTGTTTTCTCTTGATTAATGAAGTTTGTGATAGGTGACCTTATGTAACATATCTTTGTTTCATGCATACACATACATTTAATTATCAAAATCCTTTACACATATATAGTACAAAATGCAAAAGAATTTTTTTTTTATTGTATAATTTTAGCAAGCTTCCACTTACCTTTGCACCGAGACTGCCACTTCCTTTAGCCACTGTTATCAATTTCTGGCATGCATTTCCAGAGATATTACATGTATACACACATATAAGAATCTTTTTAAAAACAACAATCTTTGCCTTGTTTTTTTACTTAACAGTATATTTTGGGCACTGTTCCATGTCACTTTGTAAAAAGCTGATGTATTCCTTGCTTATCCTTTTTGATGAGTATGTAGCGTTCTGCTTTTGAGTGTTCCATAAATTATTTAAGCGGTACCTTAGTCCCTTATTATTGAATATTTAAATTCAAATTCTTTGTTATTCCAATGTGGCAGTGAATATTCTTGCACATTTGTCATCTCATAAATATTTTAATGCAGCCATAGGTTACATTTGTAGAAGTGGAATTACTGAGTCAAAGAGGAGGTTCATTTTAAACTGTGCTAGATCAATTGTTCTATCTATGTATCTCTGATAGGTCCATTATTCCCTGTAGAAGTTGTGCCAGTGTATGAGAGTGTTTCCTAATATCATCACCAACATTACATGATATTATTAAGCTTTTGGATCTTTGCCAATCTGATAAGTGAAAATTTATGCCATTGTAGCTTTAAGTTTAATTTCTCTTATTATATGTAAGTCATACATTATTATTTAAGTCCTCAGGAAATTAATAAGGTAAAGACTGAATACATTTAACTACAAGGAGGTTAAGTGATCCAACATCATCCAACTCATAAGTGAGGGCACCCAGAAAGTGCTCTCCCAAGCCCCTGTCCTCCGTCATCCCCCACCTCCCTGTACTATATAGCACAGTGCCAACAGGCTTGGTTAAAGGTTTGCATTTTCCTCCACTTGATCAGTAATTGTCAAAAAATTACTACTTTTTATGAAGATGAATAAGTTTTCTTATTAAAATGGCAAAATCAGTTAATTCTGAAGAATACTCCCAGATTTCATTTAAAATTGTAGGAACTCCCTTCCCTCTCACTAGAGACATACTAGAAAAAAAAAATCAACATTTTTTACTGGGATAATCACTGAATGACTGACATAAGATATCTGGACTTCTGTTTGAGATGAAATTATCCTATTATTGATGGGACATATTTGAGAAACAAAGCTTTGCTCTTTCCTCCCTAACTTCCTTCTCTGAAACACCTGTTTCCATTCTGTATCTGACCAAATTCAGAGCATTGAGTTTCCATACACCATGGAACCCTGAGAATCTTGTGGTTTCTGAGCAGCCAGTGAAGACTTTGCTTTCATTTGCATTTGTTGTGTTTGTCAGGTAGAGGCTTGTCTCTGGACCTGAGCTGTCTACTGTCTCACTGTCACAGCCAGTTTGCTGCTCTAAGAGGGTTAATTGCCCCTTCTTGTACCCTCAAATCCACTCTTGACCCTTGGTTTGGAAGGAAGGAGACAGAGCCATATGGAAGCCAAGAAGGTTTCCCGTGGTCCCAGGGCAGAGTAGTCTGTGGTAGTTTAACAATTATTAAACACATTAACAAAGTGACCAAATGAAGCAACTTTCTGGAACAGACGTTATGTCAATCTTGAATTACGCATTTTTGCTGTTGTTATTCTTTATTCATCGAACAAATATTGCACACCGGCCGGGCGTGGTGGCTTACGCCTGTAATCCCAGCACTTTGGGAGGCGGAGGCAGGCGAATCATGAGGTCAGGAGATCGAGACCATCCTGGCTAACACAGTGAAACCCCATCTCTACTAAAAATACAAAAAAAAAAAAAAAAAAAAAGCCGGGCTCCGTGGCAGGGGCTTGTAGTCCCAGCTACTCTGGAGGCTGAGGCAGGAGAGTGGCGTGAACGCGGGAGGCGGAGCTTGCAGTGAGCCGAGATCGCGTCACTGCACTCCCACCTGGGCAACAGAGCGAGACACTGTCTCAGAAAAAAAAAAAAAAAGCACACTAGTTTGTGTCAGAAGCTGGTCTCTGTTCTAGAGGTCTAGCAATAACTAACAGGAGGAACTGCCTGCTCGTATTTCATTTTATCCAATGGCTCTCATAATTTTCTTTCCCCATTTTCATGGTAAATCTGAGAACTGAGTGACCTATCATTACAAAAGCGGAGTCCGTTTCTGGAATTTCTGGAAAACGGCAGATGCCCTCAGGCTTAGCCTTATCGCTGTTCTACAAACAAAAGAAGTGAAGTGAATTCCTTCCTAGGACCTTCTAGGTCCTGGAGGAAAAGTCTATGCGATTCGAATCTTGAGAAACATCTGGGGGAAGCATAAACAAGGTGGAAGAAAAGCCTCCTTTTAAAAGCTGATCAGCCACTTCTCTGCCAAGGGCTTGTCAAAATTGCTCAAGAGGGAGGAAAAAAGAGAGAGAAACAAGTGCACATATACATTTTTAAAGTAGCTAGCAACCAAGACAACACCAATTATTTAACCACAGTAAAGAAACCAGCAGCCAAACCACACTGATTATTTAACCGCGTATCCAAGTGCTGAACACAGCCATAGTCAGCCACATTAATTTAATGTAAATATCCCCAGTAACCAGCCACACGGAGTCAAGAACTGCAGCAAGGGCAGCTCCTCACCTTTCCGTGTCTTGTCTCCAGATGTCTGGAGCTGAGAAATTGGCTATCATCCAACCAATATTTTCCTATTTTTTCCCCCTTGGCTTTTTTGTTTCTCCAAAAATTAGTTCATTCCTTCTCTGCTGATCTACAGTCTCACGTGTATACGCATACTCAGGGAGACATTGCACTTAGTGAATTATGTTCTTTCCCTCTTCATTTCCACCTGTCCTTTTCAAATCAGTCTTTCTCCTTTTTTAACTTCAGTGCTTTCTTTACAGTACATTTGATTCCTACTTCTGTAATTTTCACTAATCATTATAAGTAAAGTTTACTCTCAAGAAGAATTTATCAGGAAAACATGATCTTGCTTTGCTATTTGTCATTACATAATCCATACCATTGGAATTTACTATAAAATATTTCTTTTCAGTGAGAAATGCTCAGACTCATAGATCTCATAAGCCCAGATGTTCATGTTTGAAAAACACAGCTCGACTTTTAATGGCCACAGGTTTGGCGTCTGACTCAAGGTCAGCCAACCCATTGTCTAGCAACCAATCTGATTCCTCTCTTTGGGATTTGAACCGAGACATGGAGATTGGCTTGAAATGTGGCATAGATTGGGAGCTGGCTGATAGGGCAGGCCATGTGCAAACAGAGCAAGCTTAACTGGAGACAGGAGCAGAGAGAAACAGCTGAGGAAGACCCAGTGGTCCACAGCAGTTAAACATGAAGCAACCGGTAACCATATGCTTCCCTGAAGGAAGGAGAGAGACACCCCACTGCCTGTCTGTGGTCTAGTTCTATTTCTCAGGAACCAGTCTCTATTTCAGTTGCTACAACCGTGAGATTGACGCTGGATATGCCTCATATTACATTTGTGTCAGCAGATAATAGGGCAAGATTAGGCTCTGGGGTCACCTAGCTGGTCCCTTTCAATTCTGCTCTCTCCTCAATGCCCACCTTTTCTCTGGCCATGGCATCAGTTTTAAAACGATGATTGTGAATAAAATGTCTATCTCATGTATAGGGAAGCTTCTTAGGCATAATGTAACAAGCTTAATGAGAACTTGAGCTTTGTGGAGTGAGTCATGGAGCTACTACATAGAGAAAAAGGTTCAGGGTGCCATTGATGCCTAACCAGCTTGTACACTACCTCATCAATGGCAAACCACAATGTTGGTGGGCTGAACCTCTTCTCTTTCCCATTGCTTTTGAGTGCTAGGTGCCATATTCTGACTTCTCTGGTCAAATCTAACCAGATTTTGGGGGTGGGAAATTGGAAGTGCTCTTGGGGCAGGATAAGTTCGAGATGTTTTTTGAACAACCAAATGAGTATATATATATATGGATATAAGAGAAAGACTAAGATTGAAAATATCAAAAAGCACTTTGGAAAGAAGGGGGTGATTGGTCATGTCCAATGCTGTGGAAAGGTCACATAAGCTGAAGACTGAGAAGTGACCATTGCATTGGGTAGAGCAAGATTTTGATCATTAGTGACCTTGACAAGTAAAATGATGAGATAAAATCTGATTATAGTGAATTGGGAAGAGAACATGAGGAGACAGTGGAAAAAGTAAGTAAAAGCAACTTTTTCCAGGATTTTTAATAGAAATGAGAGAGTTACTCACTGGGGACTTCCCCAGGGGAGGTGGTTGGTTATCAGCACAGATGCTAGGAACAGCCAGGGTTTGAATCTCAGCCTTATAGGAATTAGTTAAACTCACTGAGACTCAAATTTCTTAACCTGTAAAAGGAAGTTCAGAGTGTAAAATTATTAACTGAAGAATTGAGTATCTAGCATGATACACATATTGGCTAAATTAAATCAAACCACAGATGAGATGCTTTATTTGTCTAATATCTGTGAGCACACACCTAAGTGGCTCTTGAAAAGAAACTCATGCAGTTCTGTGTATATGACTCTTTACTGCCCATCTGCCGTGTCCTGGTGCTGTGCTGCTCTAGATGAATGTGAGACAGTCCCTGTCCTTCATAGACTCACCAGCTAACCTGAAGCAAGAAGATCCCTCTACCACCACAATGGCCTATCTCGAGCCTGAATAGAACTTCCTTGGGTTATTTCATAAATGCAGATTCCAGGACACCTACTGGACCTGCAGAAGACTCTGGTAGTGGAGCCTGCCGAACCCCACATGGTACCATCTACAGTGATTTCTTCTGCACACTGGAGTCCGAGAACTCTTGCTAAGGAAACTTGGATGGTTGTGGAAGTTTCTGGGCAGATGAGTGACAACAGAGCAGCATTTGAAGATTAGCCTGTTAGGACTGATTGGAAGGAAGAGAGGCAGCAGTACTAATTAAGAAGAGATTGCCATGAACCAGGGTGAAAAGGGTGGTTATGCATAAGGAGGGAGCAGTGAATATAAAAAGAAGGGCAGGCAAGAAAGATTGTTTTCAAGGCAAGAAATGACAGTGTTTAGTAACTGACTGGAAATAATAAATAAAGGAAGTGTTAGCAGCGGAATGTTTCTGTATCACGTGACACCAAAGTAAGTTAGCGGAGGCAAATCCGAACGGGTCTGCAGCAACCTCAATTCTTGCCTCCTTGGAAGAAATGATTAGACTGAGGGACGCAGGGCAGAGTGAGAGACTGAGGCAAGTTTTAGAGCAGGAGTTAAACTTTATTAAGAAGCTGCAGAGCAGGAACGAAAGGAAGTAAAGTACATTTGGAAGAGGGCCAAGTGGGCAACTTGAGAGATCAAGTGTACTGTTTAAACTTTGACTCGGGGTTTTAAACGTTGGCATGCTTCTGAAGGGTTGTACCCCTTCTCCCCCGATTCTCCCCTGATTCTTCCCTTGGGGTGGGCTGTGCACATGTGCAGTGTGTCTACTGCTGGCACTTGGGAGGGGCCACATGCCTAGTGTGTCTACTGGAGTTGTACGTATTCTCACTTGAGGCGTTCTTCCGTTACCATTCGAATGTTCCTAGAAGGTCATATGCCAGATAAACTCCACCATTTTGCCTCTTCTTAATGCATATGCTTGAGCTCACTCCCACAGCTCCTGAGATCTTATCAGGAAGCTGCTGATCACCAGTTTAAGGGTTTTTTTTTTTTTTTCTGTTGGGAGACTGCGTTTCCCTAATTCTGGCTGCGACCAATTATTACTTTAGAGAAACTGTAACAACTGCCTGACCATCTCCTGACGGTGACCTGACACTCCTAGTTGGGGGAGCCCTCTGCTGCCCCGCTCATGCCTGACTAGCTACCCGCTGTAATAGAAGGAAGGGAGGATGACTCCAAGGTTTCATTCAAGGAGGCTGCTCCCCTTAGTTTCAGATTTGTTTTTCTGCCTCCTCAACATCTCCACTCAGAAGTCCAATTGTCACTGTCAATGGAGCACATCAAAAGCACAAGCTGGAATTTCCATTTTCTTCAAACCTACTTCTCCCCCAGCCTCTTCCTCATCTCAGCAAGTTATAACTCAGAACAAGGCTCTGAAGCGATTCTTGAACACCCATTTCTTCCATAGTCCCATAACCAAATCCTGCAGCTATATTTTCAAAATCAATCAACAAACTTTCTATTTTTCATTGCCTCCAACTTCACCATTGTAGCCCAACCAACATTATCCTTGGCCTAACCTATGACAACAGCTTCCTAACTTGTCCCTGCCTCTATCCTTGTTCTTCATAAACTATTCAGATCATGTCACTTCTCTGCTCAGATCCCTTTAATAGTTCCCCCAATTCATTCCAAGTCAAAGCCAAAGTTCTTACAGTGGCCCACAGGGTCCTACACGATCCCATCCCCCAGCACCTCTCTGACCTCATCTGTTCTCACTGACCCACAAGCAATCTGCTGGAGACCTTCAGGTGGCTGTGTTGTCACTTATATTTGGCAAGCCAGCTCCCAAATCTGGTCCTTTGTTCCTGCCATTCACTCTGCTGTTGGTGGACCTAAACTTCCTCCGTCCTTCCCTCTCCATCAAGGTTTTGGAGGTGGTATTCCTTGCCTTAAATACAACCCTTCCAGAAATCCACATGATGGACTATTATTATTATTCCAATAGTGTCACTGTGTCATCTTCACAGAGGCCTTTCATAACCTCCCTACATGGAATAACATTAATCAAGTAACTAGTTGTGACTCTCTACCTGCCTTGTTCTGCTTAGTTTTTTAATTAGCCCTTATCACTTGGTATATTACATACTTACTTTACTATTATCTGTCACCCACAAACAGAATGTAAAATGCTAAGAGAAGGGCATTTATATAGTTTGTTTAGTGCTAGAGCCCCTGAGCCTTGAGCAGAGACCAGCACATAAACCTTCATAAACATTTGTTGAATAAATGGCAAGACTGAATTAAGAGACAGCGTAGCCACTAGGAAAGAACATGGGCTCTTGAGCCAGGTGGGCTGGGTTTGTAACTTGGCTCTACTTACTGCTTAGTAAGTAATCTTGCACAAGTTACTTTGCACCTCCATGCCTCAGTTGTCTTATCTGTAGAATGCAGGTATTAATAAGAGCCATCTGTGGCCATTTTAAACATAGCTACACTTTCTTTAACACTGCTTCCGTGGAGAGTAAGGTCTATGTTCCTCCCACCCCTAACTCTGAGCAGTCTTGCGACTGCTTTGATCAGTAGAATACAACAAAAGTAGTGCTTCCAAGACTAGGTACACAAGGTGATCTAGCTTCTGCCTTGCTCACAGGAACCCTTGCCCTTGGAGTTCAGAGCTGCCATGTAAGAAGTACAAGTACTTTGAGGCTGCCATGTTGGGGGTATCCTCAAACTACATGGAGAGGCAATAAGTAGGTGCTCCAATCTGCAGTTCCAACTGAGTTCTGCCTTCAAATCTTCCCAGGCCAAATGTCAGATGTGTAGAAAGAATCACCAAGATGATTCCATCCCCCTGCAATTGGTCAGTTGGTCAGTTCACCTGTAGCTGTTCAGGTCTTTCGAGCTTAGACTTCAGATGTTGTAGAGTAGAAACAAATCACTCCCATCTGATTTCCTATGTCCAGTGTACTGATCCAGACAATCTGTGAGCATAGTAATATGGCTGTTATTTTATACCACTAAGTGGAATAATATTGTATTGTATCTATGAGTACAGTATTACGGTATTAGAGTATTAAATATTAAAGTATATTAATATAAGTATTAGAGTTAGGTCTCACTCACTTGTGTGTTTCTCTGAGCACGTAGCAACAGTGTGAGGCCTAAAGAAGACACTCCACAAACGTTTGCTTCACTGGTTTCATAAATGCACTCATATTCATTATCATCTATAAACTTCTTGGAAAACATTGCTTTTCAATAATTTTCTCCATTCTTGTCTTGAAATTTGTCATATTTGCTGAGAAGTTGATTGGTAATCTTATAAGATTTAGATTGAAGTTTATGGATGACATGGCTAGTATTGCTAAGAATGTACAGCGCAGCATAAACACGGAAGTCTTGCATAATCTTTTCCTGGACTTGTGCTTTTTTGAACTGGGTTCAAATCTAAACTGAGCAAGGCCACACAGGGCGTTAAAGCAAAAAATGTACAGTTGGAATGCACTGAACCCCCTCGATTGGGGGAGATAGGCCTCGGAGGAGGTAATTTTTAAGAACCTGCCTTTTATTTCCAGTCACATGGCAAGCCAATCTAAGAAAATATACCGCACAAATGTGATTTTCTAGTGACACAATTGTCTAGAGAGAAAAACAACTTCAAACATATCATGGTGTTTTGGAAATTATTTGCTGAATATGTCAACATACCCCTTGAAAGAAAAGCAGTTGCCTAGCTTTTGGACTCTTCTCATGTGCAGATTTCTCAAATTTTGAAATAACAAAATCCTTAAAATAATTACTTGGATATGACTCACATTTTTTAGATGGCCTGTTGGATACTTTGCTACAAATAATTTCATGTGTCTAATTTAATGGTACAGCTATATAGGGCAAGAAGGAAAAAATAGGAGGGCAGGGAAGCTAAAGAAGAAAGGGAACAGCAAGCAATGTTTAGACGTAATTGTTTGAGAGTGCTGCCTTAGGAAATAGTAATCTCCTTTGAAGTTTGTAGTCTCTGAATTCTTTTTTTTTTTTTTTGAGTCAGAGTCTTGCTCTGTCATCCAGACTGGAGTGCAGTGGCACAATTTCAATTCACTGCAACCTCTGCCTCCTGGGCTCAAGCAATTCTCCTGCCTCAACCTCCTGAGTAGCTGGGATTACAGGTGTGTGCCACCACACCTGGCTAATTTTTGTATTTTTAGTAGAGATGGAGTTTCGCCATGTTGGCCAGCCTGGTCTCGAACTCCTGACCTCAGGTGACCCACCCGCCTCAGCCTCCCAAAGTACTGAGATTACAGGCTTGAGTCGCAGCGCTCAGCCTAGTCTCTGAATTTTTACTACAGCAAATATTAATGCTTCAATGTCATGTATAACCAGTAAAGCAGAGTCTTCATATTCAAAGTGAAACGTATTTAGGACTGTTTTTTCTCAGTAACAGTGAAATCAGGGGGGTAACGGTGTTTCTAATGATTTCCTATGTATTGACCCAGGGTAGAAAGTTCCTTTCTAGGGGCTGTTGACTTTATGAATCAGGATTATCATCTGAGAGTATGGGAAGCCTGGTTGGGAGGGTCAGTTGCCAGATAAACAACCTGGGGAACTCTGTGTCTCAAGCAAGAGAAGGACATATTTATTAAACACACATGGTGCTATGGTTTAAATCTGTCTCCTCGTGCAAATTTCATGTCCAATTTTAATCCCTAATGTTGGAGGTAGGGTCTGGTGGGAGGTGATTGTATCATGGGGGCGTTGTTCTCATGAATGGTTTAGCACCACCCATCCTTGGTACTGTATAGTGGGTGAGTTCTTACGAGAGATCTGGTTGTTTAAAAGTGTGAGGCACCTTCCCGCTCCCCCTTCCTCCTGCTCTGGCCATTTGAAGTACTCTCTCCCACTTTGCCTTCCACCATGTTTGTAAGTTTTCTGGAGGCCTGCCTAGAAGCCGAGCAGATGCCGACACCATGTTCCTGTATAGTCTGTGGAACCATGAGCCAATTACACCTCTTTTCTTTATAAATTACCTGGTCTCAGGTATTTCTTTACAGCAGGGTAAGAACAGACTAATACACGTGGGCAACTGATTTTGCCATTTACATTGCAATTTTATTTAGTGATTAGCCCAATATTCCACCTTGCAAAACTATCTCCTTCATGGATTTTATTTATTTATTTATTTATTTGTTTATTTATTTTGAGACAGAGTCTTGCTCTGTCATCCAGGCTGGAGTGCAGTGGCGTGATCTCGGCTCACTGCAACCAACCTTCACCTCCTGGGTTCAAGCAATTCTCCTGCCTCAGCCTCCCCCGTAGCTGGGATTACTGGTGCACACCACCACGCCCAGCTAATCTTTGTATTTTTAGTAGAGACAAGGTTTCACTATGTTGGCCAAGCTGGTCGCGAACTCCTGACCTCGTGATCTGCCCGTCTCAGCCTCCCAAAGTGCTGGGATTACAGGAGTGAACCACCGCACCCAGCCAAGGATTATCATTATTATTGATGATTAATTTTTTTTTTTTTTTGAGACGGAGTCTCGCTCTGTCACCCAGGCTGGAGTGCAGTGGCATGATCTTGGCTCACTGCAAGCTCCGCCTCCTGGGTTCACGCCATTCTCCTGCCTCAGCCTCCCGAGTAGCTGGGACTACAGGTGCCCGCCACCACGCCCAGCTAATTTTTTGTATTTTCAGTGGAGACGGGGTTTCACCACGTTAACCAGGATGGTCTTGATCTCCTGACCTCATGATCCGCCCGCCTTAGCCTCCCAAAGTGCTGGGATTACAGGCATAAGCCACCACACCTGGCCATTGATGATTAATTTTTATTGAGCATTCTTACTTTCAGGAGATGTCTTGGGCTGAACACATACTCTACGCTAGAGTGTACTAGGTTTATATGTGCATCATGCCCTTAATCCTAACATCATTCTGCCTATTTGCAGATGCATGGCTTGAGATGCCCAGAGCCATAGTGCTAGCAAGCAACTGGGATATGGAGCTAGATCTCTCTGACTCCAACATCTTGCCTCACTTGCCTCATTTTACATGATGTGCTATCAAGTGCTTACTTTGAGCAGCTGCTGGGAAACTGGTCTGCTGGGGCCTTAAACAATCATTTGGTCTTTAGTCTCTGGTTTAATGTTGGCCAATTATTTTAGCCAACAAACCAAGCAGGTTGGAAGAATGGGCTGGCTTTGACATCAGCATGTCGAGACTGGCAACCCCGCCTCAGCTCTGATATCATCACGGTGAAGTCAGCCTGGCGTGGCCCCCACTCACAATTCCTGTCAGAATTGTGGTCTAGCCACAAGCCAGACACAGTAGGCTCCAAGAACTGGTAAAAAGCCTGGGCGAAATAGATTGGTGGGAAACGTGCATTCCGTGGGCAGCCAGTTTCCCAAGGCTGCCAACCTTTGCTTTCCTAAAGAGAAGGAAGATTAAGTAGTTAGCTGCCTTGGATTCAGGATGCCGATTTCAACACTACACATGTGCAGAGCGATCCCTTTTGATTGTTTAGGCAACACTGGAGAGAAATGTGTCTAAAATTATTTGGTGTCATTTCAAATGTTCCTATTCTCCATTTTGTGTATGAGCTTCTTGGTGAGTTCTTTGAGTCATTCTGATATTTGTGTGCATAGCTAAATGTATATGGGACATCAGCTGTTTTGAGCACATACATTATAATGTGCCAGGAACAACGGTGCCTCTCTCTTTCCTGAATGTATTTAGCCACTTAGTGTTAATGTTAACTAAGCTGACACTCCACCATTGTGCCATCGTTGAGCCATTGGTTCCAGATCCAGTCCCCGTCCTTCCCCTTCTCTCCACTCTTCTGCATCACCGGGAGCTTTACCCTGCTGGCTGACTTTCTCAGGCTTCCTTGTAAGCTGTTTTTCAGCAGGGTTTGGCTGAGGGGAGGCACTGGTGAGGGACAAAGGAGAAAGAAAGAAGGGAGAATCCAGGATGTTTTTCCTGTCCCTCTTTGCCTCAAGCAGCATCCCCCAACTCCACACCTCCATTACCCACTTGGCTGCCATAGTTCTCACTGGTTCCTGTGACCTGACCCTTGGGCTCAGGTAACTATGATCTTTCTCTCTGTCCTTCTAGCCTTGGAGACGTGGCAGCTCCCTGCTCGTGCAGATCTCTGGGTTACACCGCTGTGCCTGGTTCAGCTTCTTAGCGTCTATTATCTATGTAAGGAATTTAATTCTCTCTCTTTGATGTACCCACAGTGGTTTCTGCCTTCCTAGGTGGATCCTGATAAATATAATTACGCTAGTTTTTGTCACATTTAGGAATGTTTCAGATGCCTATGAATTGCCTTTGAGAGATTTTGGTAAGATACAGTTTAGGGGTCTTTCTTTCAATTCAACAAACATTCAGTGGGTACCTACTATGCACAACACAAGTTTGTAGGTGAGTAGTTATTGATTGTTACACAGCCAGCATCTAAAAAGATGAGACGATCTGAAGAACGTTCTTTTCAGGTCACTGGAATGTAATCAGCACAATTGATTTATTGCCTGCACTTAATAAGAGATATTAGGAGACAGAAACATTTATTAATGTTCTCGTTTGAGCAGTGTTAATGTCAAGGCTTGTTATATGGGGGTGCCATCAAATCGCCTGCTGGTACATAGTCTCACAGAGCACCAAAAATTCTATCCAAATAAATTATTGTTATTATTATTTCAACTGATTCATTTGGCAGGAAAAGTTGGGATCATATTCAGAAGAGCGGGTGAGCCACATTTCCTCCTGCCCTTGATATAAGCAGTCTGGTGTTGAGCTAAGTGAGTAATTAAGACCTTTTTTTTTTTTTTTTTTTTGAGACAGAGTCTGGCTCTGTCACCCAGGCTGGAGCGCAGTGGCGCCATCTCAGCTCACTGCAAGCTCCGCCTCCCAGGTTCACACCATTCTCCTGCCTCAGCCTCCCGAGTAGCTGGGACTACAGGCACCTGCCACCACACCCGGCTAATTGTTTTGTATTTTTAGTAGAGATGGGGTTTCACTGTGTTAGCCAGGATGGTCTCAACCTCCTGACCTCATGATCTGCCTGCCTCAGCCTCCCAAAGTGCTGGGATTACGGGCGTGAGCCACCGTGCCCGGCCGATTAAGACCTTTTCTATAGCATCAGGCATTGACCTATGAGACCTGCGAGGTCCACACACTGATAACCAATTCCCTAGGAATGATGAGGAAGACACAGAAGACGGGAGCTATGAGAGCAGCATTTTGTGATTTTTCATGATGTAACCGATACTTCCTGTGAGCAAATAAGCTACTGGCTAGGTTCATCACAAATGGCCTGTGGTGACTGAAGAGTTGTGCATATTTTTACTTACTAAAGGACATGTATACAAATTCTTATTGATGTTATAAATCATGGTATTTTGAGGGATGCCAAGAAATTGACCATTTTCACTAACTGAAATCATCTAATGCCTCTTAGAGGTGAACGTCAGAGCTTGGAATAACAAGCATCTTTTACCGCTCTTCCTTGATACTCCTAGACTCTTGCTTTCCTGTCAAACTGCCTCCTATGTTAGCCTCAGAGGGAAAGAGGTTGTTAAATTCCAGTTGTGGGCTCAGTGGAGGTGTAATAGCCCTAACTTAGTATCAGAGTATCCTCTGATAACATGAAAAGAAGAAAGGGGTGGAGGAGAAAGGGAAGAGGAGGGGAGGAGGGAAGGTTGACAAAGAGTTAAGGAGGAGTGACGGATAAGGCCATGGCCATTCCAGATGCTGTTGTCTGAGCTACTACCTGCTTGTCCTGTTGCCTTAGGGATGGGGACCCTTCTTGCACTGCATTAGTCCAGTAGGGATGGCTTGTGGGGCTTTCTATTTGTTTTCATTTTTTTACTCTGATAGGAGGCAAGCTTCATTTCCTTAGCTTACCTCTCTTATTCTTTTATACTTAAAGTATACTTTTATTCTTAAATTTTTAAGTATAAAAACCGATCTCACCTCCATTTTCTTCTTGAAACCCAGTCAATCTTGTAAGCTAATTGTTTGCTGGTTCACCATTCTCCCAGCTAGATATGAGACACAATCATTTGAAGTTCCTTTTTACGTTTGCCAGATGAAAAATCCAATTCATCCCTTAACTTTCCACCGAAGGAGGTGAAATACACCATCTGTTTGGTTTGTTAAAAAGTGGTGCCTTTGGATATCACATTAATTGGATTTAAAGCATGGGCAAAATTGAATATCTAGCAGGCCTGGAAGTTATATTTAAAGCTATTTTCCCCTCTCGGTGGAAACAAAATACCGAACATTCATGATAGACTGAGATTTAAAATGGTAGTTCCATAAGAAGGTGGTTCTCCCCTCTCTCTCCCCATGTTCCTCTGTAAAGAAGTTCCTGAATTTAGAATAGAAAATAATAGTAAACAGTATTTTGAAAGCAATGCAGCCTAGTTGGTGTTGAAAAGTTTAAAGATTTAAATGTTCTGTTTGTGAAGGAATTTGCTAATTATCCTGCAGATGTTCCTTCTTTTTATCCCTTATGTGTCATAGTTTCCTTAACATTCTCTTCCTCCCTTTCTTTCTCTTGCTTTAGCTCTCCATCTTGTTCTCTTTTTTAAATCAGTGAAGATAAGTTCAAAGAATGTGTAAAACTTCTTTTCTTTCCCTGGAAACAAGGCTATGCCTCAGTGCCAAAGTCTTGAGGCCCTGTCTTGATGAGAAGACCTCTTACTTTAATTGTAACCTTTTCCAGAAAGTTCTCTCCCAACTCAGTGACTTGTGTATCCTGGATTTAATTTTATTAAGTGAGTTGCAACATTAAATTATTTGGCCTTATTTCATGACTCCACCTAACCTTCTAACCCCCCACTGAAATAATCAAATAGTGAGTAACAAATATCTGTATTTTTTTCAGAGGACTTAAAATGGCGAATTCCTTAAGAGTCCTTGGATGATCAGAAAGCTCTCCTAACAACTCCAAACCATGGCTGGGAATCAGTGTTCTTATCCTTTTAAAAAAAAGACCCATTAGTAGCACTCATTTTTAAGATTTGCTGTTCAGCATAATATTAAAGTCACCTGATCACTTTGCATTCATCTTAGTCAGTATTTTGAATTCCTAAGTTAATATCACCTTTAGAAATAAAGTCAAATGTCTTTGTTTTAGTTACATTATTAATCTTTCATAATGCAATTGAAAATGAACTCTAGTGCCTGAATTTATTATTAATTTATTTTTAAAGTAGAGATAATCTTCATTTCTCTTACATGGGGCATTAAACACACACACAACCAACCTACTAATGTAGATTCAATTCTTTTCCCTGGTGTGAACATGGTAGATCCCACAATGCATAGGCAACTGTGCTAGAAACGGGGCCTCAAGCTGCTTATTCCAAGCTTCTTCTCTGATGAGCCTTGCCTACAACTCCTCTCCCCATCCCCAGGACTCAGATCCTCCTTAGCAAATGATCTTTCTCTCTCCCCGCTTGCTCTCTCTCTCACCCTTCCCTTCCCACACCAATTTAAACAATAAAGGCAGAAGTATGAAACCAAGAAATTACAGTGAGGAAAAGTATAGGTAATATGAGGGATGTTCTGCTTCCCCTGTTTTGTGGGATTCATTGAGCAAATGATTTGTCATACAACCTAACTCCTGGTAAGACTAGCTTACCAGCTAGTCTTACAAAGTATAGTTGACCAAATTGACAGTTTTGCTTAAGGTGGGTCCTGAAAATATAGAGCTTCTATAGCCATTCCTGATTCTTCATGAAACTTGGCTTTCCTGAGCCATCTTTGCCATGAAAAGCATTTGGTAGCCCTTCCCTTTGTTTCATCTCCCTCCTCCTCTCACATACGCACACATTGCTGCTACTGCTCCCCTTCCTCCTCCTCACACACACACACTTCTCCCTTAAGAAAGAGTCTGAGAATCACAGAGCTAGAGATAGGACTTGCCTGAGTTCCAGAATATTCCTAATGATGAGGTAGATCACTTCAATCCCCAGAAACATGGATGTGGCATTGAAGAGTCGTTGCAAATATGCTGCTAGTCTTCAGGGCCTCTTGCATTTGGTATTTAAAGTAGAGCTTCACTGTTCTCTGAGTTATAGTAGATTTTCAAATTTTTAACATATCTCACTTCCAATATACATAAACCATTAGATTAAGAATATTTTGAGCATAAATTATTTGAGATTATCCATGTGACTACCCACGTTGCATTTGATTATATGACCAATAGCCAGCTATGAAATCTTCATCAATAAAATAATTTCAGGTGTCACTATAACTTCCTTACCCCAGAAAAAGACTACAATGACGCTCAGATAAGAATTTGGTGTATTTGGCAACCTCAAAGTGTCGGAGGAGTATTTGTGAAGTTAAAAGGTGTTCTAACCAAAGCTATATGGTTATTCCTTGCAGATGGTAAAGAGAGAATGAGAGCATTGTTGGGGTTTAACGGATTGCATTAACAGAGCTCTGTGTAATATGGTGAAGTGAAACTCCACTGGGAGAGAGGCAGTTTTGCAAATTATGGTGCAGTCAGGTAATTACTCCTCTCCCTCCAAGTTTAGTTGATACTCTCTGAGATTTAAAGTTTGTCTCTGTGAGATATGTAAGTATGTGTGTTCAGCAGTCTCTCCATCATGTAAAGGAAGCTAGATGGCTTGTTCATTGACTTAAAAGGCTAATTACCAGCAATCACAATTCCTTCTAGTCTGCTGTTCCTCTCAGAGAGAAAGTGTTTTAAACTGGAGGAAATATAGTGCTGGGCAGAGAAAAGGACAGATTATGAGTTGAGCTTGTGATAAGGGCCAAAAAGCCTGCAGAGTTTCACACCATGGAGATTAGAAGAAGAAATGGTGGAGGGAGGTACAGGTCAGGTGGTCAAGGTCAAGGTGAATAACTTGAGTGTGACCTGGAGGAGATCCCTTAGGAAGGCACTTTTCCCTTCAACTATAGGTGCTTTCCACCAGAACGGTGAGAGAAGACAGTTTTAAAGAATAATTGTAAGTTTTTTAAAAGTTTTTTACTCTTAGGATGTAGTTGCCTTGAAGTTACTCCACACATTCAGGAAAATCTGATCATCCCTTTAGTCTTCAGTGACACGCAAGTGAAGAAGAGGAAACAGGACATTGAGGGAAGCTTGGCCAGGTACCAAATCAATGCCTAATCCCACCCATGCCTTATGGTTCCAGCTGGGAAAGGACAACACCCTTCCAAGGGGATTATGCTTGGTAATGACCATCAACAGCGAGTCAAGGTCCACCTTCAAGGAAGGGGCCATAGGGAGGAGCACTTGAGCTGAGATAGGACTTCCAAGAAGACATCCATAAATACTCAAGTGAGAAGAGACTTTTAGGTTGACAACCCAAGGAAAAAATGGAAAGTGAGGCTAAAAGAAAAGGATTTGTTAAGAAATACTTTAGGATGGCTATCCCTCCAACCTGTTTATCTCCAAGTTGTGAACTCTCCTCTACCCAAATTTATATCTCATGGCTTCACCCTCATGCTTCAGTTTAGAAGTTAAACTTCTCCAAGGAGTGTCACAACTATATATGATACCCTGGATATCTTATAGGATTTTGGACTTGGGTTTCAATTATTTTAAATCCATCCAAATGCCTTTTCTCTGCTGACAGCTCCACACTGCCCACTCATATAAAAAAGACTCACCAGGAGAATAAATTATTTCTTCCCTTGTCAATGGTAATTTGTGTTCACTAAATTACCTCCAGATCTACTTTCCTGAGTCAAAAATAACTTCATAGTTTTTTCCCCCCTCCATGTTTAGCTTGGAAAGACATATAGATTTTGAAGTTAACCTCTCTCTGTTAGATGCTCAAGAATAATTAAGCTCGTTTTCTTCTTAAATCAACCAGATGTTTCATTTTAAGATGGAACAATATGTGGTTTATTTGACCCAAGTTCTCATGAAAAGGCCATTGCTTTCATTTTGATAGTCCTGCTTTGCGAGAGGTAAAAATGAAAAACATCTTTAAGAGAATTCCATCTTTTTTTTTTTCCCTGGGAACAATGCTCAGTCTCAATAGGAAACCACGTTTTTTAAGAACATGAAAGTTATTACTGATGATGTCCCGCAATCTGATCAAACACTTAAGCGACAGCCGTCACGTTATGATTTTACTGCACTGTTCTTCATAACTTTCAAAAGAGACTTAAATGTCTACTGTGTCAAGATTTGTTTCTGGCAGGGCATTTATTTACACTATTTCTTTGTCACTTTAGTGTTTTCTTCTAATTAAGCTAGGCTAATATGCTTAGGGCACCTTTCATTTTTGTCTTAAAAAATACCAGTAAATGGTTAAGGGTAGTTTTTACAACATGGTGAGTGTTATTTCACAATGTTTCATTAGCCACAAATCCTCAAGTCACTTTTAAGAATTCCAGATGCCCTACTGTAGGTATTTTTGCAGCTGTTTTGTGGGAAATCATGAAAGTGCAACTCTTTTTGACAAAAAAGAGCATGTCTCATTTCTACAGGGATTGGTCTCTTTTTACTGTACTTTATAGTAACAAAAAGGGCAATGTAAAGACAGCTGTGTACTGTATATAGTTTCTCCATGTGCCTGAAGTTCAGATAGTGAAAATATCTTCTAATTTGTAAACTACTATGATTTTACTTTGAAGGAAGTCTTTCTTTTAAGTTGGTTATGAAATATTTGAAGTTAAAATTTTCTTTCTATTATTTGCAGCACACAATTGGGCCTGACATTTTTTTTTATCTGGATCCAATAATTTTGCTTTTCAAATGCATTTTATTGTTCTTTGTAACTAAATTCCTAAGTCGACTCCATGCATTCTTTTACTTAGGAGACAACATAGTGAATATAACTGTCGATAACTATTAACTCCTCCTCTAAACTATTAACCATCTCCAATCCTCTTAGTATTACTTATTTCCTTTAAATTTTTTTTTCAATTTTGAAAGTTGTATATTTCAGGATATTATGAATAGCTATTTACTGATATCTTATACCTCAAGAATATTTTGCTGCATAGACAGCCACGGTTTATACATTTTATAAAGAAAGAAAGAAAGAAGAAAAGGTTTTCCTTGTGTTATTTCCAGTACCACACGATCTGTAGTTTTCATCATTGTCCCTGAATTGTAATGTGCCCAGTGCTTATTTCTTTTGAACAAAATCACTTAAAAAATGTTGAAACTGGAGATTTAGGTCTCAACGGCCCTAAAAGAATTCACATTGCTAAGATTTTGGCTACAGCGTCAAGACTAGACCTGTGATAAACAGGACCTGTGATAAAAGGAAAATAGACGAGGATCTGGAGATGGGAGGTCAGCCTTTGACTCTAGCTCTTTCTAGCTGTGGGTGACATCATTTAGAGCCAATTATGTAGACTCTTACATTTTATAGATGAGGAAACCAATGCTCAGACATACAAAATTTCGTCTAGAATTTCATAGACCACCCAATGTAAAAAGGTCAGTTTTCTTATTTTGCCATTTTGTCCTTAACTTCTATTGCTTAAACCTGGGCTTATAGACCTCAGAGTGGGTTCAAAGGAAAGTTGTTCATTCCACAATAGGCAAAGTGACTTAGTAAAACTGTGGGGATGCTGAGCTGAAAAGACACAGTGTCTGTCCTCAGAAGGCTGGACATCTAGTGAGAAATCAACACACAGCCCCAGGATTACAGTACACAAAGGCAGATGCCCTGTTGAGGCAGGAATAGAGTTGGGTAGGGCAGAAACAAGTGAGGAGGGCAGTGGTTTATGATGCTTGAAGTAGAGTGGAGATGGCCTCCCTGGGCAGACAGAATGACATCCAGACCATGAGGGCCTGGAGTTGTGTCTCTGTTACCGAATGCAGGAGTAGAGGGCCATGGGAGAGGCTGCACAGCAAGTCACAGTGGGATTCTGTAGTCTTTGTCTGCTCTGCCAAGGAGCTTAGATTATTCTACTGTGGACATCAGGGAGTCCTTAAAGCATTTAGAACAGGGAAATGACATGCCTGACTTTGCATATTCTAAAGATGATTCAGCCATGCCATGCTTTTCTCTTATTGCTATGACAAGACTTGCAGGTTTGAGGGGAAGGCAAAAAATTTCATCTCACCCTAATCAGGGGAAAGTCAGAAAATAACTATGAAAAGCGAAAGAAGAAACAGCCTCCTGCCTTAATCTTTATCTGAATCACCTCCAAAATATTCAGTTTACAAGAATTTTCAGGCCTGTCATTGTTTTACTCAAAACTCTTTATTACAATTTAAAGTACTACATGTAAGACAATTCTTTCCTTAAATTCAACAAAATATTTAGTTCCACTGAAGTGGTTGACTTGTGAAATTGTTTCTACTTTTCTTTAAAGGATGTTGTAATTTATTGGATCTTTTACTGGACTTAAGGGACCAATTTATTTACATATACTCATATGATCCTTGGGATCAGATGGTCCTTAGCCTAAAACCCTGCTCTTCTAAGTAGAGTAGGAAATTATCAGGACAATGGCACTTTTGTCTTAGGTGTCCTGGGAGAATAAAATACGGTAATACATTTGTAGTGATTTGCACCATGTGACACATAGTAGGCGAACCAAAAATGTGAGCTGCTGCCACTTGTGGCAGGCCTACAGGAGAGTGAGTTCTGTTTGATGAGGGCATGGCTGAGCTGGATGGCACAGATTCTGCGAGTCCACTTTACCATCACAGCCTTCTAGGAAACACAACTTGTTCATCAGCCAGCACTGCGGATCCAGGTAAATTAAGCGAGGACTTTGCAACACTTGTCAAGCAAAAAGAAAGCTGTCCGAAGTCAAAATGAGGTTCTTAAGGGAAAGAAAAGAAGGGAACAGCCAAACAGCTTATTATGTAATTAAAGCTGGAGTCAAACATCATTAAATGGGGCAAAATTCTGGTTGAAAATGTTTAAAAAGTATTAATTTTTAAAGATATAGAGTTTTACTTATTTCAGGTAGATATAATAACTTAAGCTATGTTAATAAGGGCCTTCCTAGCAGGAAAAATGAAAATGCCTGGCTTAATAAAACAAAATAACAAATTTAGTGTTAGAATTTAGAATGTTAATAATTCATATGGAGAGATTGGAAATAGCTTGTTTTCTTAACGGGTTTTAAAAAACCTCTGAAGTATTATTTATATTGTTAATTTATTCAGCTAACTTTTCCTCCCTGGACTGTGGGACCATAAGCTTCAGTGCAGCTGCTGCTCAAATGTTCCTTAATTCCCAAGGGAAGTCTGCACTAATGACACTATACGATATTTAAGGGTGAAAGACTTGGACCACATCATTGGTGAACTATTCATGGACATAGAAGATAAAATAGATTCTTAATCAGTTGAGACTTGGAAAACATGTTCCAAAAATCTCTTTCTTTTCCTCTTGAAATATGTAGTGTTACAAAGCACATGTGCTTACATAGCCTAGATACCTAGGCTAAGAATGTTTTCTAAACTAAAAAAAAAAAAAAAAAAAAGATTATAGACAGGAAAAATATTTAATGAAAAGAGTATCCAGAAATAAAAGGAGAATAACATTTCAATATCCAAAGGCTTACTGTGGTCAGCTTGGAGACACAGGATGTGACATTTGAGTAATTAATGGAAAGTCTTTGTAGGAGCAGTGATGAACATGCTTTCCAGAAAAGCAAAGGGAAGGGCCACATTCCCTGTCCCAATCTGGCTGGCTCCATCCTGAGCATTCAGACCACTTTGCTGAGGCCTTTAACTGCATCCCAGTGACACGACTCACACAACGGTCACAGTCACCAACGCAACTCTGGCGCCAGCAAGCTTTAGTTTGTTAGGAAAAAAATACTACTTTCCATGTATGTTTAAATAGTACAGACACATAATATTAAAAAAACAGAAGCCCTGAGTATGTAATTTGATGCTAAGCCTTTGCAAAATAGGCAGAGATCCAAATATTTTTCTCTGCTAAAAGAGTTGAAAATATGTTTCCAGGGGTGACTTGGCTAGAGAGGTTACCACTTGGGATTGGTGAGCTGAAAAGTGATTTGCGGACGATCCGTATTTCTGAGACAACCACGAGAGCACCTAGGGTTGACTGAGATCCAAATGGAAGGTAGTCTCTATAGTTCAACTTTCCAGGCTAGCCAAGTGGGAATGTGTGTGTGGTAGCGGGTGGAGGGGAGGTGGGGGAACAGATCTTATTTTTGAAGCTTTAGACTCAGATTATGGAATCAAGTGAAATGGTGCAAGACCCACTCAAGGTTAGTTAGTTATAAATTCAGACTCTAGAATTCTTTGTGGGGAGTTACTCTCTAGGTTACTAGAGATAATACATTGCTTGAAGGCTATTATCTTGATGGTAGTCTGGTGATAGGGAGATGCCTATAGCTTGCCAGCTAGGAAAATGGCTATCTCTGGACACCCATGAGGTCCTGGGTCCTTTAAGTCAGGTCAACTATATCCTACTGGGCTCCAAAGGCAAATCTTTCAACTCAGCAGATGTTTTATGTAATCTTCCAGGTCCTTCCCCGCTGCTCCCAACATGCATGTACTTGCTTTCATTTCCTGGCTTCAGATATCTGGGTTCCTATGGTAGCTGCTATATCTGACTTGGTGCTCCTTCAGGTTTGGCAGTGACCCTCCTGGTGGACTAGAGCTGAACACTTCCACCCATTGTAGACTCCAGCCTGTGAAACAATTCCCATAGTCAAGCCTGCTACCACCTCTCTCCCAAATAAGTTCTGGACTCCTTCGTGTCAGAAATAAATGGCTTCCCTTAAGCCTTATGCAAAAAGAGACAAACATAACTAATACCTGGTCCTTACTTTCAAGGAACTTACAGTCAATTGCGTCAGATAAGGTACAAGAAAATTGAGCTAATGTTATGGTAAGTCTTATGCTACAAGTGTCAAATGGATAGCAGGTGCTCTGTGGTTAGGAGGAGGGAGGGGACACTTCTCTTTGGATAGACCAGATATAAAGTGTCTACAAGAAGGATTTTTAGGGATCTACAAATACTTTTTTAAAATTAGTTATCTATTGCTATTGTAACAAATTATTGCAAACTTAGTAGCTTAGCACAATACAAATTTATTACCTTCCAGTTCTGTAGGTCAGAGTCTGACATGGTCTCACCTGACTAGAATCAAGGCATTGGCAAGACTTAATTCCTTCTGGAGGCTTTGGGGAACAATCTGCTTCCAGCCTTATTTGGATTGTTGGCAGAATTCAGTTCCATGTGGTTGTAGGACTGGGGTTCCCGTTTCCTTTTTGGCTGTCAGCTGGGATCAGCTTTAGCTCTCAAAGACCTCTCTCCACACCTTGCAATGGTCCAATCCCTACAGTTCAGGATCAGAATCTTCTCATGCTGCACATCTATTCTGATTCATCTGTCTACCTACCTTCCATTTCCACTCTCAAGCACCCTGTGATTACCCAGGGCTCACCCTGTTTATCCAGGATAATCTCCCTAATGAAGGTCGATTATCAACCTTAATTACATAACATAATCACAAGCATAAAACATGGGGTGAAAGTCATGGGGGCCAAAATCCTGCCTAGCACCATGTTTTTGTGATATCATAAGCTGGTGGGAGAATGGAATTCAGAGGAGTGAAGGGCAGAACCTAAATCACATTTTCATTAAGCACCTAGCAGGTGCTAAGTATGACTCAAGTTTGGAAGGACAAGTTAAGTCAGGACTCATTGCTTCATCAACACCTCAGCCTCAAGGGGAAGACAGGTTTATTTTTAAATAAATTGCAATATAATCAGCTACATGCAACATCAATAACTAACATTCAGAAATTTGTGGTTTTATTTTGATAGAGTACTTTTTTCTCTTGAATTTCACAAGTTGGCACATATTTATGACCATGAAAAGAAGTTCTGATCAAGGCATTGGCCAAAAACTGCAAAAAATGAGGTGGAATCTAAGGGAGACCCATTCTCAATTGCCCCATCATTCCCGCCGCAGCACTGACCCTGACCTGCCATGTTGCATTACTTTCAACTTTTTCACCCAACGTGGAATATTCTCTCCTTTCAATTGTAGCACGAAATAATATTTAAGGCAGAAAACCAGATTATAATGGCAACATTCCAGTTGATATTTTGAAGCTCATTAGATCCATTCTTAGTCCCCAGGCAGCATTCTCCGCTCTCCAACATTCACTCATTTTCTCCTCTGTTTCCACTTTTACCCAGTTGTATACTCAATAAGAGAATGAGGAATAGAAGACATTTAATTTACTTTGAAAAATTAGTCTCCCCATCCCAACCCTAATGGAGTATTACAGACAGTGAAGCCACTCAATAAAGGTTTAGCAAGTTGAAAAACAAAAATGCAAAGAAAAGAAACAAAACAAAGTCCTTGATTTTAGGGATCTTAAGTGAGTAGACAGGAAGTTGCATTTGCTACCTGTATCTTTTTATCTTTTTCAGGCAGAGGAGCTGAGCAGCTAATTGGAGGGGACAGTATGAGCCTCCAAAGATTAGGGAAGAAAAGTGCAGTTGAAGAAAACTTCCTTTGGTTCAATGCAAAAATAACGGAACGAATGGCATGCTGAAATATCATATGACTTACGAAAGTGATGAATGGTAAGACCATTGTACACCTTCCAGAAAACCAGGCATTTAAAGCAGACATTGAGAACACTTGGTTCTATGTTCATCCCTTGCTGATCTCTTTGCCCCATGTAACGCTGTTTGTACTCTGGTTTTGGTTACTCTGGAATGGCCAGTGATTCCCAAACTCAACAAGAGGAGAAATCATGACAAGAAGCAAAGGCCGTCTACAGCCCTCACGTTAGATAAGCAACCAGGTAGTAAGTCACCAGAAGTTTGCTGTCATTCATGGGAAGGTTCCCAAAGAGTCAATGGAACATGAGTTCCTTAGGCTAAAAGCCAGTGGCTCACTGGTCTCACTTTAAAGCTTCAACCTCAGGTTCTCCCATCCACATCTCAACAGGCCTTCCTGAAAATATGTTAGGCTACATGGCAAAGGGCAATAAGGTTGCTAATCAGCTGACTTTAAAATAGGGAGATCATCCAGGAGGGCCCAGTGTAATCAGAAGCAACCTGAAATGTGGAGGAAGTGGCAGAAGAACCAAAGTCCGAGGGGACATGGTGATGGAAGCAAGGTAGGATGGACATCGTGTGAGGACTCTGCCTGCCACTGCTGGCCTTGAAGATGGAGAAAGGGGAAGGAATGCAGGAAGTGCCGAGAAGCTGGAAAAGGCAAGGAGATGGATTATCTCCCAGAATCTCCAGAAAGGAATGCAACTCTGCCCATCCCTTGATTTTAGCCCAGTGAGAACCATGTCAGAATTCCAGCCAATGGAACTGTCAAGAAACAAATTAGTGTTGTTTTAAGCCATCAAGGTTGTGGCAATTTGGGCTAGCAGTCATAGGAAACAAAGAGCAGCATCACTGAATCACCCCCAATGTGTGTTAACTGTGGTGAAGGACACCGGGATGCCTATGGGTAAGAAGCCCTTATCTTGAATCATTCTTTGTGCAGGACTGAGTGACAGACTGTCCAAGAAGTCACAAGGAAAAGGTCACTATAACTCTCAACTCGTCAAGCTTCAAATTGTGTGGGTAGAAACAAATTTCCAAGTTCTAGTCTGTTGTAGAGATT
This sequence comes from Pongo abelii, assembly GCF_028885655.2. Taxonomy (NCBI): domain Eukaryota; kingdom Metazoa; phylum Chordata; class Mammalia; order Primates; family Hominidae; genus Pongo; species Pongo abelii. The sequence continues at coordinate 77,484,233 of NC_071998.2, forward strand.
AAAAGCTAATATCATATGGGCCAAATTCAGCAGACTCTTTTACTTGCATGGATTTCTTTAATTGAATTGGTAGCCAAGATTTAAAAATTTATCCTAAACATCAGGATTTTTGACTTTTCTTGGAAAAAAATAGGAAATCTTGCCATATTTGCATTTTCAGGATAGAAGAGTAGTGAATGTCCCTCTAGACAAAGAATGCTCTCTCTGGTTGTCACTATCCCCACTACTGTACCGTCTCGCATCCCCCCCAACTGTCCTATGTGGTCCTCTGGGCACCTGAGTTTGCAATTCCTGGTACACTGCTTATATGCAGTTTCAATACTGGCTTAATTAGGGTAAGGTACTAAAGGCAGTCTAGTTAGTTGCAATGTTTCATCCTGCGTGATTGCAAAGAGTGCCTTCATCAATTTCAGAAAAAAAACCTCAGAGATGAGATTGGCCCATTGCCCCATTCCTTCCAAATTCTTAACCTATGCAGCACCAAGAAATACTGGCTTGGGTGCCTGATAGGGAATTTCCAGGCCTGCTTAATGACTCCAATTCTGATCAGCTAAATCTTTACTCCCTTGCGAATATATCCAAATCTGACTTCAGCAGATAAGGAGAGAATTTTTAGAAGGATAGAAATCAAGCTGGAATACTTTCAATGTGGTACATAATGTGCTCAAACAAAAAGTCAGATGATCTGATAGCGTCTTCATATGTGCAGGACTTAGAGAAATCCTTGTGCCCTTTCATTAGATTAACAGCATGTACATTCTGACATCAGCTGCAACATGAGCTGGTATTGCAAAATGTGCTTTGGAATCCTGACGCATTAATTGTTATGTTTGGCTTTATTACCAACATATCTTTTTACTCATATCTGAATGCTGATGGTTATGGGCCAACATTTTTGGAAAAACGATACCTTGCAAGCTCACACTTGAAACGGCTCTGAACAGTGAGGAAAGGTCATAGATATGGGAATAAGAGAGGAAAGTCGGCTCACAAAAGGGTCAATGTCCTGAGAGGCTAGGCAGGAATGCACCTTTTCCGTGACAGCCTGTGCGTCTTCAGAACACAATGCAGTGAATAATCAGCCATAGATGGGCAAGGGGGAGGCCTGGTTGGGCTTTTGACACAGCCCTCTGTAGGCGTGATGGATGTGGAGAAACTCAACTCTTCCCAGGGGGGTCAGGTGGCACCATCAAAACAAAGAGTGCAAACAGTTCAGTCCTGGAAAAGAACTCCCCCCACCCTTACCCCCCTTTCTTTTTGCTATTTGTGCCAAAAAGTTACAGTATCCAGCCATTCCTGATTAAGTTGGAAATCTATGCAAAGAAAAGAAAAATGAAGCCAATGTGAAAATGCACATATTTAAATTGTGCAAAATTTCTACATAAATAAATAAATAGGCATTGATTTCCAAGACTGGGTGAAAAAAAAAATCCACTTTCTGGACTAGAGGGCAAGACATCATCCAAATTGGCAAAAAAAAAAAGTTCTCCCAAATCTTTCCTTTGGAGGCTGTTGATAAAAACAAACCAGAGGAGGATGGTTCTTCCTCTGACCCTGGGGCCAACCTGAGAAGATGGAGAAAAGAAACAGAGTGTGTGTGTGCCTGTTGTCCCAACCAGAAAACCTTTGAAAAATAATCTTTTTCTGCCCTTTCATTGTTTTCTTGTCTTTTTACATCTCTGAGCAGTGATTCTGTTGGATTTGGATTTATTTGAGCTTGTGGTAAAATACACCACTACTCCTACCTCTCCTTCCCCACTAAATCTAGGCTCCTAGGAATTTTAGAAATATCTATAAATTTGCTTAATTGCCAGCCAGTTTCTCCATTTCTAGGCAACTGGCTTCCCTCAGCTGTAATGTCAGAATCTGACCTATGGCATCGGGGTCTCGTTTATCTGATGACTACCAAATGTTAAGGGCGCTGTCAGCCCGCTTTGCATGCCTCTACAACTGGGCATTAGATACCTGGCCTTGGAGCAGGTATCTGAATAGCTTTTCAGTCCTTACCCAAATGGGTGGAAGAGAGCCAGTTGAGAAGGGAGCTTTTGGGAAGATGTGACAGTAAACAGCACCTGCTGTGTACCAAGCAATGGGCTGAGCTTTACTTTGCACTATGCCCACAGGCATTCAAAGGGCCAATTTTGTCAGTCTTACTTTTACCAATAAAATTCATGGAGAAATTTAATAGCTTGACAATCTTAAGCCAGTACATGGTAAAGCTGGCATTGCAAACCAAGGCTGCCTGCCTCTGAAGCTTTACTTATCCACAGAGCCCCATTTTTACTCCCAACAGAAACTTCTAGAAAGATACTTTGATGTTTGCTCTTTTAAACTTCTTATCTCTCATCTAATCCCTCATCACAGAGAGTTCCCACAGACAGAATTAGATATGGCAGCAAGAGCTTTGCAGAAGTAATTATTAACACACCTCAGCTCAAAATTGATTTCCACTCTTGGACCCAGACTCTATCTCAGAGGCAGGCTGTCAGGATAGAAAATGAGGGTTCCATATAATTTAGGCCATTTAGATCACTCTGCTGGCCCCCAGCCACCCACAGCCACCAATGTGTTCATGTGGCTTTAAACAAATGACTGGTTTTAAATAGGTAAGAATTTGGATTGTGACAGCTTTATGGGAAAATGTCAGAAGCAGAGTTGTTTCTGAGGGACTAGTTCAGTGGGCAGCCGGACAATGAATCCTATCTGAAAACACAGCATCAGGCAATTAGAGGAACACGGGGATTCCTGGGTGGCCATCTACTCTCTACCTTCCTTCTCGCAGCAATCCCTTGGCTCAATTTTGGACTTTCCCTCTCATGGTGTAAGTTTTGATTCCAGACACCCATTTTGTGTGCTTACACAAAAGGACAGGGCAAAGGCATGCAAAGATCGTGGGCTGTGGAATAAGAATACCTGCTTTTCAATAGCTGTACCATATTAACAAACTGTGTGACCTTGGGCTAGTTACCTAACTTCTCTGGGCCCTTCTTTGTAAAATCAATTGTTCTAAGTCTGGAAACAGTGTAAATAACATACCACCTGGCTTATAGTAGACAGCTAAGTAAAACTTTTCCTTTTCTCTTCACTCTTCTACTAATTTGCTTCTTCAGGAATGCGCTAATTCCAAGGGGTTCCCTTCTTTCTTTGTAAGCCTTATATATTTTAAGAACTGCTTAATTTAGTGATGGTATTGAAGATTGAAATCTTGCATTTTATTCATGAGCTGTGTACTGCTGACGGTATTGTTTAACTTCTCTGAGCCTCTATGTTCTTATCTATAAGTTCTTGATAATAATTGTGATGCAGTTCATTTCCAACAAAACAGCCATTTAATACCTTCTTCTCTGCACAGAGGGCCTAGATTTTGGGTCCATGTAGCCAGCAGAGGTCTCTCAACATGAGGGAAGACCCAAACCCAGTGGACAAATTCTGGTTGATCTAATGTAACGATACTAGCTCCATTCTTCTTTTACCAGTGAGTGCTCTAGGGGGAGTATAAATGATAGCCACTTTTAGCCAAAGAAATAAAAATGGAGGTTTTAAGATGGAGCCCCAAGAGAAATAAGCCTTTTGTCCACTACTTTCCACTTGGTTGTTGATGGCGGATGTAATGCCTGGAGAACTGGCAGCCATCTTGACCCTATGAGGTGACAGCACAAGGATGAATACAAATATGCTAATGATGATGGAAGGGATGGTGGGAAAAAGCCAATATTGTGATATAATATAATATTGTAAAATTAATTATCTTGAAGATGTTGTAATTCAGACATAAAGAAATAGTAAAAACCAATAGTTCTCATTACTAAAGATTGAATGATTTTACTTATGGCTGTCCAAGCGATTCCATTCTCTCCTGTTAGCTGTGAGCCTATTTAACTTATCCTTTTGGCCTGAGCTGAATTTCAAATCTGTCAGTGTCACTGATTGGATAAACAACTTGCAGGCAAATGAGGTTGTAACTGAGTCATTTGTTGATTATTTGTGGATTATAAGTTGTCTAGAGAGTAGAAAAAAGACTGAAAATGCTAGCCATGAGCAAAAGTAGTTCATTCGCAAATTCAATCAACATTTATTAAGGTCCTCAATCAGGTGGTGGGAAAACAAGGTCAAATAAGTTAGTGCCCTGTCATTACAGGGCTTAGCAATAATTCAGTGGAGAAAGATATGTGACAACTCAGTAAAGAAAGATAAGTGAACAAGTCCAATCATCCCTCAGTATCCATTGGGGATTGGTGTCAGGACCTCCTATGGATACTAAAATCTGTGGACTCTCAAGCCCTTTATATTAAATGGCATAGTATTTGCACATAACTTATGCACATCCTCCCTTATACTCTAAGTCATCTAATACAATGTAAATGCTATGTAAATAGTTATTATACTGTATTGTTTAAGGGACAATAACAAAAAAAAGTCTGTACCTGCTTAACACAGATGAAATTTTTTTCCAAATATTTTTTATTCGTGGTTTATTGAGTCTACGTATGTGGAACCCATGAATGGGAGTCGGGGAAGGGGGCAACTGTATACGCAAAAAGCTATCGTAATTGCCAAAATTGTGATAACAATGATGAAACACTACTGGGATTACTACTGTTAATGACTACCAGTGATCAAGCACCTCCCCTGCCCCAGGTACTGTCCCAAGTACTTTGTAAATACTGTCTTTTATGATATTTATAACAATTCTTCGTGGTCAGTCCAATTGTCATGCCTGTGTTAGAGGTGAGCCTCTGAGACCCAAATGCACACAGCTAGTTAATGGAGTAGCTAGAATTCACATCTAGGTCTTTCTAATTGCAAAGCTCATAATCCTGACAACCAAGCCATGGTAGAGATTCCAACAGGGTAAAGTGGAGCTTGAAAAGGAGGAAGGAGTTAATTTTGCTGGGGGTACTAGAGCAGGGAGTGGAAGTTAGGAGTGGGGGAAGTAGGAGGAAGAGTAAGGAAGGTCTTTAAAAGGAGGGGACCCCCTATGGAAGCTCAACTTCCTGGAGAAAAACTTCTCAGAAGAAAATGTATGATGTGCAGTTCTTTAGCATATTATCTAATATGAAAGAGTGGGGGGGATAGAGGCAGAATGGTATCTGAACTGGCCCAGTGGCCCTCCTCCCGGCCCCTGCCAAGAAAACTGCAAGTTCCAGTGCAATTGGGACATCAGGGACCTGGGAAAATTATTAGAGCTGTTTATTTTGCCAAAGTACATACTTGAAATCTCATGCATAAAAAGTTTTCTATGAATACAAAATATTGTGATTGTCTACATTAGACCAAGGAAACATTATATTCAAAGAGAAGGAGAGAAGTTTGAACATATTTATTTAGCATATGAAAGTGGGTGCTCATGCCAAAAATAATTCAGTATGGTAGAAACCTACTTAGGCAGTGTCTAAACTAACACAGCAGAACATGTGATGTGAAGATTTGGTGGCTGTAATTCATGCCAACCAGATCCCCTACAACCAGATTTGGTCTGTAAGACCCTCCTCATCCAGCCTCTGCCTTGTTCTGTGGCCTTAGGCTCAGTGGTCTAACTTTTAGCACTCCACTTGCACTATCGGGTTTTGCCATACAGTTCTGACAACTAAGTATTTTAACCAAGCTAAGGCCTGGACAACACTGAAATATAAGAGGTAAAATAAGATTTTGCTGACTTTTGAATTATTCAAATATTAAATCCTAATATTATCAATCTGTAATTACTTGAATAATATTACTTGGTGAAGATTCTGTTTCTAGTAGATAAGGCCTTGAATTGAATACTTCTTTGAACTTTTTGAAAGTGTATACCTATTTTTTAAGTGAATACTTGTTTTTTAAAAACAGTGTTTGCCTGCCTTGTTTGAAGACACAAAAAATGTACACAAAATGATTTAGAACTGTTGAACTTTTCAGAAACTAACTTAAAATCATCTACCTCATAACTAAAGGTATGTTTTTTTAAATTACAAATCAATTTCAGCAAGTTTTAAAGCTGATAATATCTCATCCTGTTTTGGGTATACCATGAACAGTAATTAGTACTGTGTTTAATTAAAACGATCAGTAATTCTTATCATTTTAAAGAGGGCAAACTGAAGTGATCTTTTTTCAGTGGCAAGAAAACCCCCAACTCTCAGCATAGTCACATTAACCTTTTCGTTCCACAAATTAGCCAAGCTGATTTCATTCCTCAAGTCTCTGCACTTACTGTTTCTTCTTTTTGCTACATTCTTCCCAGAAATACTTGCTTGTTTGGGTCCTTTTTGTCTTTTGTATTTCGTTCAGGTCAAATGTCAAATGTTCCTATTTCAGAAAATATGTCCCCCCCTACCCCTCACCAACTCACCCAGTTATGCAGACCAAAAGCCTGGAAGGTTATTTACCAATTTTCCCAGTCCCCCCATATGCCATGTATTAGTCTGTCCTGTTGATTCTATGTCTCAGTTCCATCTGGAATCTGACCATGTCCTGTCATTTCTATTGCTAAAACTCTAGTCTAAGCCATCATGCTCTTTCATCTGTATTAGCACAACAACCCTTTCTCACTGCAACTTAGCTGGCCATACCTAATACAGAAACTGGTACCTTGAAAGGGGACGTTGCTAGGATACAAACTTAATATGTTTATTTCTTTTGAGGAACTGCCAGACTGTTCCAAAGTGCCTGAACCATTCTGCATTCCAACCAGCAATATATGAGGACTCTAGTTTCTCCACATCTTCACCAACACTTGTTATTTTCCTTTTTGGTTAATAGCTATCCTAGTGGGTGTGAAGGGGTACCTCATTGTGGTTTTGATTTGTATTTCCTTAATGACTAATGATGTTGAGCATCTTTTCAAGTGCTTGTTGGCTGCTTGTAGAGCTTATTTGAAGAAGTGTTTCTTCAAGTCATTTGCCATTTTAAATATTGGGTGTTTTTTTTTTTTGCTGTTGAATTGTAAGAGTTCTGTATATATTTTGTATACTAGACCCTTATCACATCATAATTTGCAAATATTTTCTCCCATTCTGTAGGCTGTCTTTCCACTTTCTTGATAATGTCTTTTGATGCACAAAAGTTTTTATTTTTTATTAAGTCCATTTATTCATCTTCTTTTTTGCTTGTGCTTTTGGTGTCACATCTAAGAATCATTGTTAAATCCAAGATTCCTATGTTTTATTCTAAGAATTGGAAAATGGAGACTCAAAGAAATACATGTACACACATGATCATAGCAGCACTATTAACAATACTCAAAGGGTAAAAACAGCCCAATTGTCCATCAATGAATGGATGAATAAAATGTGGTTATGCATACAATGGAATATTATTCAGTCATAAAAATAATGTTTTACTGATGTGTGCTACAACATGAAGAACCTTGAAAACATTCTGCTAAGTAAAGGAAGCCAGACACAAAAGTATGGCATAATTCCATTTACATGAAATGTCCAGAATGAGTAAATCCATAGAGATAGAATTCAGATTGATGGTTACCAAGGGCTGGGAGAAAGGAGAATAGGACAATTGCTTAATGGGTATAGGGTTTCCTTTTGGGGTGATGAAATGTTTTAGAATTAGATAGAAGTGGTGGTTGCACAATATTCTGAATGTACTAAATGCCACTGAATTGTTCACTGTAAGATGGTTAATTTTACATTACGTGAGTTTCACTTGAAAAAAACAAACTGCAAAGAACAAAGTAGAATCGCTTCATTTCCTCTCTGAAAGGTAATACATTTAATATATTTTTATTTCTGCTCTTTCTACATTTCTTTTCAATTTTTTATATATTAGAATTTTAGATACACAGTATTATTTTTATAGTATATGTCTTCTATTTTAAGATTTATTGTTGATATTTGCATTATGCTTAATATTCACATTAACAATAATTATTTAGACTTATTTGTAGTTTTCTGATTTCATTGTTCATCTTTGATGAAAATACTATGCCTTCCTCATTCTTGAATATGTTATAGTATTTCTTTGAACAATTTCTTATGTTTCTTTTGTTTTGTTTCTTTGAGACAGAGTCTCACTCTGTTACCCAGGCTGGAGTGCAATGGCACGATCTTGGCTCACTGAAACTTCTGCCTTCCCAGTTCAACCAATTCTCCTGCCTCAGTCTCCCAAGTAGTTGGTATGATAGGCATGCACCACCATAACCGGCTAATTTTTATTTTTAGTAGAGATGGGGTTTTGCTATGTTGGCCAGGCTGGTCTCGAACTCCTGGCCTCAAGTGATCCGCTCAGGTTGGCCTCCCAAAGTGCTAAGATTAGATTACAGGTGTGAGTCATCACACTTGGCCCTTTGAGCAATGTTTGAAAGAAGAGTATATATGTGAAACTCTATTTGAAGACTTTAATTTCTGAGGATGACTTTCATTTGCTTTTACTTGACTGTTTCATTAGATGTAAAACTCTTAGGACACCCAGAAAGGTGGAGTGGATGTACTTTTCCCTATTCTTCATGTCAGAAAACCAAAATCAAACAAACACAAACCTAAAATATCAAGAGACAGAGTACTTTAATGAAGTATTTTATAAAATAAAAATTATGCTAAAATCTATGATAGACAAAATATAAAAATTTGAAATAGAGTTTGACAAGGCAAGATTAGGGTGGGGTGAGTCATACAAGTGCAACATCAGATCTCCCCAATTTAAAATTTTAGTATTTCGTCCAGCATGAATTATAATTCATTACATTTCATTTAATTCTTATTTTTTAAAATTGCAGTAAATGTTGTTTCCCCTGGTTACTGAATTTTTGGGTGTTCATTAAAATTTTGCACCTCAGGACCTCATTCACCTTACTTTAGTCCCGTTTAGAGCACATTTTTTATCCTCAAAACTCCCTAGGTTTTGCTCTCATGTAGTGGCTGTCAAATTTGGCTTCACACTAGAATTTAAATGTTATTCAATAAATTTAATATCCACATTCTTTCCTCAGACAAGTTAAGCCAGACTCACCATTAGTGAAGCAAGATTTTAAAAATCTTTCTAGGAGATTCTAATTTGCAGTTGGGGTTGTAAACTACAACCTTATTTTTTTATTCCTATAGAGTTCAGTGATAAGGAATATTCATCATCTAGTCAGAATGCATCAGTTCAGCTCTTGGCTTTGTGTCCTTGAGTAAGTTATTTAGCATTTCAGATACTTAAATTCCCATCTCATGGCATTGTCCTGAAGATTCAAGGAAAAAGCACATGCAAACCCTAAGCACTGTGCCTGGATCTTAGCAACCATAAATGCTGGCCATTAAGATATTGCTGGTGCTGGCTGGGTGCAGTGGCTCAAGCCTGTAATCCCAGCACTTTGGGAGGCTGAGGTGGGCAGATCATTTGAGGTCAAGAGTTCGAGATCAGCCTGACCAACTTGGTGAAACCCTGTCCCTACTAAAAATACAAAATAACTAGCTGGGCGTGGTGGCACATGCCTTTAGTCCCAGCTACTCAGAAGGCTGAAGCAGGAGAATTTCTTGAACCCAGGAGACAGAGGTTGCAGTGAGGTGAGAACGTGCCACTGCACTCAGCCTGGGAGACAGAACAAGACTTCATTCAAAAAAAAAAAGAAAGAAAGATATTCTGGTGCTGAAGATGGAAACAGGAAAAAGCAGTAGCTACAATTTAGTATTGCAGAGGAGAATCTTTTGCCAGTATGAAATCTTTTGCTATATCCTCTCAAAAATATGTTTCCAAAGGATTTGTCTCCATGTCTGTCTTTGTTTATTTATTTTGCCTCATATTCAGTGAGCCTATTTGCTTTAACAACACAAATGCTTTAGTTCAAATTTGTCCAACCTGCAGCCCACAGGACAGCTTCGAATGCAGCCCAACATAAATGATTTTTTGGCACTTTTTTTTTTTAGTTGGTCAGCTATCATTAGTATTAGTGTATTTTATGTATGGCCAAAGACAATTCTTCTTCCAGTATGGTCCAGGGAAGCCAAAAGATTGGACACCCCTGCTTTAGTTCAATACATTTTTTTCTATTATATCTTTGATTACTTTCTCACTCTTTTGTTTTCTCCTTTTGGTAATATCTATAGCTCTCTTTCTCACTAAATCTATAATCTTTTTTCTTCAATTTCTTGGAGAAGTTTTTAATTTTGTGTTTTTGATGTAAAAACACATATGCACAGTTTTACAAGTCAAAAGCTAAAAGCTTTTGAAAAAAATGGCAGTATCTCATATATTACTTGTATTTATTCTCTTCAGAAGTCACTTTAAAGTATTATCTTTTCTTCTGGCATTACCTTTTTAAATAGCATGTTTTAAAATAGAAATTTTCGTGGTTTTTATTTATTTTTTGAATATGTAACACATTAACTTTGTTCAAAAGTTAAATAAATACCAATTTCTAGATTCTTCATATTGACCTTAGTAATAATTTCCTGAATATGACACCAAAAGCACAGGCAACAAAAACAAAAATAAATAAATGGGACTACATCAACCTAAAAAGCTGCTGCACAGCAAAGGAAACAATTAACAGAATGAAGAGGCAACCTGTGGAATGGGAGAAAATATTTGCAAATCATACATCTGATTAAAAGTTAATATCTAAAATATATGAGTCAGTTCTACAACTCAATAGCAGAAAAACAATCTGACTTTTAAAATGGGCAGAAGACCTGAATAGACACTTTGTAAAAAAACATAAATAATCGTAAACAAATATATAAAAAAGTACTCAATATTATTAATTATAAGGGAAATGCAAATTAAAACCACAATGAAGTAATACCTCACACCTTTTGGATGGCTATTATCAAAAAAATAGGGAAAAGGAAACTCTTGTACACCTTTTTCTGGAACTATAAATTGGCATAGCCACAGTGGAAAACAGTATAGCAGTTCCTCAAAAACTTAAAAAAAGAACTACCAGATGATCCAGCAATCCCTCTTCTTGGTACATACCCTGCAAAACTGAAACCAAGTTCTCCAAGAGCTGTCTGCACACTCACATTCATTATGGTATTATTTACAATAGCAAAGACACAGAAACAACTTAAATGTCCATGAACAGATAAATGGACAAAGAAAATGTGATACATACATACAATGGAATATTATTCAGCCTTAAAAAGGGGGTTGGATTAATGCTTAAAAAAGAAGGAAATCCTGTCACTTGCCACATGGATGAAGCTGAGAGACATTATGTCAAACAAAATAAGCCAGACACAGAAGAACAAATATTCTATGATCCCACTAATATCAGTAATTTAAAATGGCAAACTTGTAGCAGAGATCAGGCATATAAGGTTCTTTTACACAAGTTTCCTTTTTAGGTGGAAGTTTCTCTCCCATTCCACTCCCACCTGCCCATTACCACTGTTACTACCAACAATATTTAATTACTTTTATTGTATTTTGAGTACCTTCCACAGTTTTTTTTCATGCAAGTAAAAGCAAATATAACATGTATTTCTCTTTTTCTGAAAGTTAACTTGGGCATCACCGTTTCTCTTTGCTGCAATATGTTCTCAGCCTCTCCCTGCCATTGCTAGGGTTTCAAATTACACAATTATATTCTTATCTCAAGTTGCATTTCCCTCTCGTCGGACTGCTTATTCAATAGTTTTCTAAATCCTATCAAGAATATTAATTCCAGACTTTCTTAAGTTTATTTCCAGACATATTTCACATAATAATTCTGTTTCTTGAGAGGATATTGTTTCTGATTCCTTAAAACTTTTAGAAGACATTTTTAATTTCTGTGCCTGGCACTTTGTGTCCATTTGCTCATTCCTGCAGAAAGAAAATTTTGTATTTTACCTTTTTGGAAAACTAAGAAATATTTTTAAGGCATTGAGTGGTGTAGGTAAAGAGAGAAGGGAAAAGATTAGATTTTCTGTAATTTTATTTCACTAACACAAAATTTCAGAAAATGAAAAGAAATAAGGAAGGAGTCAGAGCTAGAGGCAGTGTCACCTGGGTTCCAAAGAGTTCTTTTTTCCTGTTTGTCACTGGTTTCTCAGCTGGTTCTGAGACTCCCACCTCCCCTTGGCATAACTGCCTCTTCAAATTCCCTGGTTATTGCCTGATCCTACTTTCAGACATCAGGATAAGTGGGATTGAGTGTGTTCATGGGGTCTTTACTCCAAGCGACCTTCAGTGCCTGCTAGGATCAAACTTTTCCTACAAATGCTGTGTTATGGACTGACCTTAGCTCTGACACTTAGAAGTTGGTGAGATTCTGCTGAGAAAATGGCACCTTCTCATGTAGTGAATTGTGATTGGCAGACTTTTTCCTCAATCTGCCCTGTTTCCCAGACATCTCACAGAAATTCCTCAAGATTTTTAGTATACATATGACATTCTTAAATAGTCCCTTGCACAGGTATTTCTTCTTTGTTTTTGTTTTGGTGTGTCAGTTCAAAGGGGATCTGAAAGTGAAGGATAGATGTGTGCTTTCCACACTTGTCATTTAGAACCCATAGTGACTTTCTTAGTTTTCGTCTATCTAGATGTGTATTATTTAGTCACAAGTATATAAACTGAACATTTAAGCCTCTGTGTTGACATCATGGAAGGCAGCTTTGATCTCCCACAGAAAGTCCCTGAAAGCGCCTGATAGCCACACTGCTGGTGAAGTATGAAGATGGGCTTAATGCTACATATAACTTTTGACTCCATTAGGCATATTCATAGATGGGGAAGTTTAATTTCTTTCTCACATGCTCCTTAAGAACTTTTGTTATTATCCATTAATTTTTCCCCTCCTCCCTCTGTATAAATAATTTCACATTTCTTCTCTGAGGCTTCTCTAAGCCTCATCATCACTTCCCAGTTTATCACATCTCTCTTAATTCGCAAATATTTTTATTCATTCATTTATTCATTCCCTGAGTGTTTACTGAGTACAGGGAATAGCATTAGAGAGTGAAAAATGAGCCAATTTTCCATATCCTCAGGGATCCCACAGGTTTAATCTAAGATGTTAGGAAGATGTTGCAGCTGGAGAATCTTATGGAAATAAGTGGAGGGGAAGACAAGGAGGATGATAGTGTGCACGTCTCTAGCATCTGTACTTTATCTGTGCAATCTTGTTTTACACTGATGACACGGTGATGATAGCGATAGTTATTTTTAAATGTTTGTTATTTAACACAGGTTTTGTGCTAAATTTAATATCCATTAACTTACATCATTTCATGATTCCCTTATGAAATATTCATTGTCATATTCCAATTTTACAGGTGACGGAAATGAAGTAGAAGGATGTTACATACCTTGTTCAAAGTGACATAACCGAGTCTGCTTGGACTGTGGTTCAAGCCATGCAGCCTAACTCTAGAACCCATGCTTTGCTACCTGACTCTCCAGACGTAGGAGGCAAATACCATAATCAGCTCCTTGTTTAGAGGTGTAGGAATTGAGGCCCAGAAAAAATAAGTAACTTGTCCAAAATACGTAATGAAATTGGTACTTGAACTTTTGTCTGTCTTTCAACTACACTACCACCTCTAAATGCTCAAATTCAGATCATTTTAGATTTAAGGACTAGAAATAGCCTTGGAGATCATGTTATTAAATAATTCCTCATTTTACAGATAATCTGTAATCACTAAAATCGTTTACCTAAAGCAATCAGGAGCAGGAACACAGCAAAGCAACTTAACATACAAAGGAAAATTATAGATTGAAATATTAATTCCATTTTTTTTTTGAGATGGAGTTTCGCTTTTGTAACCCAGGCTAGAGTGCAGTGACACGATCTCAGCTCACTGCAACCTCCGCCTCCCAGGTTTGAGTGATACTCCTGCCTCAGCCTCCTGAGTAGCTGGGATTACAGCTGCCCGCCACCATGCCCAGCTAATTTTTGTATTTTTGGTAGAGACGGACTTTGACCATGTTGGCCAGGCTGGCCTCGAACTCCTGACCTCAGGTGATCCACCTGCCTCAGCCTCCTAAAGGGCTGCGATTATAGGCATGAGTCATCACACCCGGCTGAAATATTACTTCTATTTAATATTTAAGAAAACAAGATGAGGAATCCAATTCTTGATGGCAACACAGCTCTTGCTAGTAACTTAAATGCCTCATTGTTTCTCTGCTACAAGAGGAAAACTTGGGAAAGGATTCTGTAGGCACTGAGACCATCATAAGGAATTGCAGGACCCAGAGATTTTCATGAAAGTGAAAATGCTCATAGGAAATCAAAGCAAATTGTCTTAAGAGTGGCATCCAGTGGACCTTCCTCTGAAAAGTGACCCACAATTCTGCATGACTCTTTCCAGGACACTGAATTGGAGCCAGCTGATGTAAGGAGCTTACCTTGGTTGTCACCTTCTGGTCTCTGTTTGAGGACCAGCTGCATATGATTAAGGGTAAGAGATACAGAGTTTGTGTTAAGCCCAGGATGTAATTTGTTGAATGAATAGCAATTGACTTGAAAATTGGATGGATGGGGATTGCGTTTCTTTACTCTCTCTTTTCTTTCTCCATCTCAATATGGCTAGATTAAATCATCTTTAGTCTAGTCAAATCAGTGCTTGCTGTTGTTAAGAAGGATATTCTTGAGGTATAGTACTTCAGGGATGCTAATTCGGATTTGAGCAGGATGAAATTTCTACCCAGGCATGTGCATCGTATAATTGAGATGGCAAAAACTGGTTCCAAATGAGGGTGTGTTTGTGTTCCTAGGCATTTTCCTATAGGGGCTAAAAAGATGCAAAATCTTCTTTTCTAAAGCTCTTGGTGGTTCTCAAGCTTGTCTGCACAATGGAATCACCTGGAGAATTTGGAAAACCAAAAATACTGATGCCACTGATCCTACCCAACAGATTCTATTTTAATTGGTATGGAGTATGGCCTGTGCATTGATATTTTTTAAAGTTTCTGAGGCGATCCTAATGTGCAGCAAAGCACCGTCAAGCCCCCTCTCTCTGAGGAGGCACCAGCTGCAAGCATGTTTTACACCAATATGTTTGCTGAATATAAACATCCCAGTGCAAACTCTTGCACCCAAGAACTCTGGGCTGCTTGTGGACAGTCTTTGGCAAAGTCTGAATTTATAAACTGATAATACATATAATTCCATAGGCTCCATATGGTTTGTGTTATCCTGAGGGGAACTATACACATTTGCCTTGCCCCAGGATGGAAAGATAAATAACAGATGTGGATAATTTTTATCATACTTGTACTGAACAATAATAAAAAAATTAGAAATGAAGGGAGCAGAGAGAGAAGTAAAACTCATGAAAACAAAGCTCAAATCAATTATTCTATGTTATATCTTTGCATTTTTAAGAATCCAAATACACAGTAGTATTCCACAGAAAAAATCCTGTCATACAGTTCTCCATTTCTAAGGGAGACTATCTCTAGAGTGATGAGACATAATACTAAAATTGTATGTTAATAAAGTTAATCAATTTGTTATTAGTGATAAAAAGTAAAATCTATGTATAGCTTACTGTGTACCAGACACTGTTCTAAGCACTATACAAGTATTAACTTATTTAACCCTCATTATAATCCTGAGACAAATACTATTATTATCCTTATTTTACAGGTGAAGAAACTGAGACCCCAAGAATTTAAGTAATTTGTTCAAGGCAACACACTGCTATGTGGTAGAACTACAAATTAAGCCCAAATAATCCAGCTTCAGATACTATGCAAAGGTATCCTAGGTGTGGGGGTGATAACCTGGTGACAATCCCTTCTCAGAAGGAAGACAGGTCCCATCTACAGAGGTGAAGCAAAGAGTGTGGAACTAAAAAACTCAATGGAAGAATGGCTATTAAGATTTAGGATGGCTGGGAAATAATAAAGTAATAATAAGAATACTAGGTATTGACGTGTGCTACATGCCAGGCCTTGGGTGACATTTGGATTGATTCTCATTTTCTTTACTTCTCGGCAATGGGGTCTTTCACCTTTCAAGCTCTGCCTGAGAAGTCAACATGGTGGCATTTGGCTAGGTTCTTTTAGGCAACGGAAAAAATAAAACCCATTTATCTAGCTTATATATTTTTAAGTTTTTACTATGGAATACAGCATGCATAAATAGTGAATGCACATGAATATGTGTAATGTGTGTATATACTCTTTAAATAATAATTATTGAACACCCATAAATTCATTACTAATATGTTGGATCGGGGGTTGGCAGATTTATGGGCCTCAGGCCACATCCAGCCCACGGCCTGTTTTTGTAAATAAAACTTTATTGGGACTCAGCCATGGCCATTTATTTATATATTATCTGTCTTGCTTTCTTGTTACAACAGCAAAATTGAGTAGTTGCAACAGAGACATATGGCCCACAAAGCCAAAAATAGATACTGTCTGGCCCTTTATAGAAAGCATTTGCAGACTTCTGCCCTAGATATCTCTTCTTGATCCCATTCCCTCTTCCATCGCCAGGGGCAGCCACTCCCCTATACTCTGTACCAATCTTTCCTTTTAAGAAAATTAATTGTTTAGTTTCACATATTTGACTCTAATATAAATAAAATTATGGGCAATTTGTTCTTTATGTTTTTGAGATTCATCAATTTGATGTATATGGCTGAAGTTCATTGGCTTTTATTGCTGTTTGAGAGTCTATTACATGAGACTGTCTCTGTTCATTCAGTCTATTGTTTGATGGTTATTTTTGCTGTTTCTAGTTTTCTGCTATTTTGAATAAATCTATAGAAACATTCTTAGTATGACCTCTGGTGAACATGTACACGATATTCACTGGTATACTTCCTGGAATTGCTGAGTGAAAGAGGATGTGCATATTTACATACCAAATGTGAATGCCCTATCTGAACTATTTTACAAGTGGTTGAACCAAGTTATCTTTTCACCTGCATTGTATGAGAGTTTCTCTAACTCTATAACCTCACTAACACTTACTGCCTAACTTTCTAAATGTTTGCCAATCTGGGATGTGAGAAATGGTATCTCATTAGATTTTAGTGTTTGTTTCCCTTAGGAATATAATCTGCCACTTTCTGTTTATAAGCCACTCATATTTCTTTTTCTGTGAAATAGCTGTTTATGTCTTTTCCCGTTTCTCTGTTTTTGCCTAATATTAATTTATGTAAACTTGTTTTACATTCTGGATATAAGATTATTGTCAATAATTTTTGCGATGTATGTCCTTTTCCAGCTTTGGCTTCTCTTATCATTTTCTTGTGGTCACGTTTTGATTGACAGACTTTTAAAAATATATGTAATCTATAAACTAAAGAGCTTCTGCACAACCAAAGAAACTATCATCAGAGTGAACAGGCAACCTACAGAATGGGAGAAAATTTTTGCAATCTATCCACCTGACAAAGGGCTAATATCCAGAATCTACAAATAACTTAAACAAATTTACAAGAAAAGGATTCCCTATTTAATAAATGGTGCTGGGAAAACTGGCTAGCCATATGTAGAAAGCTGAAACTGGATCCCTTCCTTACACCTTATACAAAAATTAATTCAAGATGGATTAAAGACTTAAACGTTAGACCTAAAACCATAAAAACCCTAGAAGAAAACCTAGGCAGTACCATTCAGGACATAGGCATGGGCAAGGACTTCATGTCTAAAACACCAAAAGCAATGGCAACAAAAGCCAAAATCGACAAATGGGATCTAATTAAACTAAAGAGCTTCTGCACAGCAAAGGAAACTACCATCAGAGTGAACAGGCAACCTACAAAATGGGAGAAAATTTTTGCAACCTACTCATCTGACAAAGGGCTAATATCCAGAATCTACAATGAACTCAAACAAATTTACAAGAAAAAAACAAACAACCCGATCAAAAAGTGGGCAAAGGATATGAACAGACACTTCTCAAAAGAAGACATTTATGCAGCCAAAAGACACATGAAAAAATGCTCATCATCACTGGCCATCAGAGAAATGCAAATCAAAACCACAATGAGATACCATCTCACACCAGTTAGAATGGCAATCATTAAAAAGTCAGGAAACAACAGGTGCTGGAGAGGATGTGGAGAAATACGAACACTTTTACACTGTTGGTGGGACTGGAAAGTAATTCAACCATTGTGGAAGTCAGTGTGGCGATTCCTCAGGGATCTAGAACTAGAAATACCATTTGACCCAGCCATCCCATTACTGGGTATATACCCAAAGGATTATAAATCATGCTGCTATAAAGACACATGCACACGTATGTTTATTGAGGCACTATTCACAATAGCAAAGACTTGGAACCAACCCAAATGTCCAACAATGATAGACTGGACTAAGAAAATGTGGCACATATACACCATGGAATACTATGCAGCCATAAAAAATGATGAGTTCATGTCCTTTGTAGGGACATGGATGAAATTGGAAATCATCGTTCTCAGTAAACTATCACAAGGACAAAAAACCAAACACCGCATGTTCTCACTCATAGATGGGAATTGAACAATGAGAACACATGGACACAGGAAGGGGAACATCACACTCTGGGGACTGTTGTGGGGTGGGGGGAGGGGAGAGGGATAGCAGTAGGAGCTATACCTAATGCTAAATGTCGAGTTAATGAGTGCAGCACACCAGCATGGCACATGTATACATATGTAACTAACCTGCACATTGTGCACATGTACCCTAAAGCTTAAAGTATAATAATAATTAAAAAAAAGAAAAGAAAAAAAACAAGCAACCCCATTAAAAATTGGGTGAGGGATATGAACAGACACTTCTCAAAAGAAGAGATTTATGCAGCCAACAGACATGTGAAGAAAAAGCTCATCATCACTGGTCATTAGAGAAATTCAAATCAAAACCACAATGAGATACCATCTCACACCAGTTAGAATGGCGATCATTAAAAAGTCAGGAAACAACAGATGCTGGAGAGGATGTGGAGAAATAGGAACACTTTTACATTGTTGGTGGGAGTGTAAATTAGTTCAACCATTGTGGAAGACAGTGTGGTGATTCCTCAGGGATCTAGAACTAGAAATACCATTTGACCCAACAATCCCATTACTGGGTAGATACCCAAAGGATTATAAATCATTCTACTATAAAGACACATGCACACGTATGTTTATTGTGGCACTGTTCACAGTAGCAAAGACTTAGAACCAATCCAAATGTCCATCAATGATAGACTGGATAAAGAAAATGTGGCACATATACAGCATGGAATATTATGCAGCCATAAAAAAGGATGAGTTCATGTCCTTTGCAGGGACATGAATGAAGCTGGAAAACGTCATTCTCAGCAAACTAACATAAGAACAGAAAACCAAACACCACATATTCTCACTCATAAGTGGGAGTTGAACACAGAGATCGGAACATCACACACTAGGATCTGTCGAGGGGTGGTGGGTTAGGGGAGGGATAGCATTAGAAGAAATACCTAATGTAAATCACGGGTTTATGGGTGCAGCAAACCACCATGGCACGTGTATGCCTATGTAACAAACCTGCACGTTCTGCATATGTACCCCAGAACTTAAAGTACAAAACATATATATGTAATCTATCAAATTCTTTCTATATGTCTATAAAGTTTGCATTTTAAGTAATCATTTTCTATCCCAAACTTATGATGATATTCTCCTTATATTGTCTTCTAAAATTATCAAAGTTTTGCCTTTCAAAATTAGGTTGTAATATACCTGGAATTGAGTTTTGTGCATATTCTGAAGGACAGTCTGACTTAACTTTTCTCCATAAAAATTGAACCAATTGTTTTAACATGATTTGTTGAAAAGCCTATTCTCTCTTTCATTGAACTATAATGCTAGCTCTGTCATAAATCAAATTTTCATTTGATTTATGATATGAAATCAAATTTTCATTTGATTCATGATATGAAAATTATATGCATTTGATTGATATGCATTTTTTCTCTAATGATACTCAACTGTCTTAATTATATAATTTTGTAGTAATTCTTGGTATCTGATCAGGCAAATACTCACTCCCCACCCTGTTTCTTTTGTTTTTAAATCCAGGGGTGTTTTGGATATTCTTGTTCATTTGTGCTTCCACCTACATTTTTCAGTTAACTTGTCATGTGTGAAAAAATAAAAGGCAAAATTTTTTATCCTTAAATCAATTTGGGCAAGTTTGCAGTTTTTTCTTGTATTATAACTTCCAATCTATGAATATGATCTATTTTTTCACCAATTTATGGCTTCTTCCAATAACATTTTATAATTGTCTTTTTAGAGGCCTTATGTATCTTTTGTTTAGATTCATATCTAGGTATTTAATATTTTTGATGCTGTTATAAATGGTATTTTTAAAAATATATCCATTTTTAACTATTTCACATAGAAAACTTAAATGGATTTTTAAAATGTAGATTTGTGTTCAGTAAACCTGTTAAAATCTCTTAGAATGTCTAAGAGTTTATTTATTCAATTTGATTTTCTTTTTTTTTTCTGGAGATGGAGTTTCACTCTTGTTGCCCAGGCTGGAGTGCAGTGGCATGATCTCAGCTCACTGCAACCTCTGGCTCCTGGGTTCAAGCAATTCTCCTGTCTCAGCCTCCGGAGTAGCTGGGATTACAGGCTCCCACCACCATGCCCAGCTAATTTTTGGTATTTTTAGTAGAGACAGGGTTTCACCATGTTGGCCAGGCTGGTCTCAAACTCCTGACCTCAGGAGATCCGACTGCCTTGGCTTCCCAAAATGCTGGCATTACAGGCGTGAGCCACCGCGCCCTGGCCTATTCTACTGGATTTTCTATGCAATTGTATTATAACTCATCGTAAAGATAATTTTATTTCTTTTCCACAATCTTTACAGGTTTAATTTTTTTCTATGCCTTGCTGCACTCTTTATGATTTCCAGTATTTGCACTACTCTGGCCTTTGGTCTTTGCTCTTGCATCAGCCTTTCATAATTGGGTATGTTTGTTTTAAGTTTTCTGTAGAGAGTCTTTATGAGGTTAAGAAATTTGCTTTCATTTCTAGTTTATTAAGAGATTTTATTATAAATCAATGTTAAATTTTATCAAAATTTCTCCATTGCATTTCTATTGAGATGATCACATGATTATTAAAATTTAGTATAAAGATTTATTATTTTGATATTTTAAAATCAGGTTTATTGAGGCATAATTTATGTATAATAAAATTTACCCTATTAGAGTATCCAGTCCAGTAAGTTTTGGTAAATGTACGCAAATAACACAATAAACAGGTTTAGAACTTTTCCATCACCACAAAAAGTTTATCAGGCCCCTTTGCAGTTAATACTCACCTTCTCTCCAGGCCCAGTAAACCATGGATCTGCTTTTTGTTACTGTAGTTTTTCCTTTACTTTGATTTTTTTGAGTGTTAAGCCAGCCTTACATATCTGAGTTAACTTGGTCATGATATCTTCTACAAACATTAATGAATTTAGTATGATTGGCTGATGCCTTTGCTTTCCTATATTGTCCTTGCCTGGTTGGTACAAGGATTATATAATACTTATAAAGTGAGTTGAAGACAGTTTCCGCTTTTCACCAGCTGGAATAATTTATGTATTATTGAAATTAATTGTTCCTTAAATACTTGGCAGAATTCACTATAAAGGCACTTAATTCTAGACCTTTTGGAGGAAGATAAAATACTGATTTTTTTAATCATTATTTTATTTTTGTAATACAGCTTATTTTTCCAGAAAATTCTACTTTTCATTTACATCTTCAAGTCAGATTAAAGTTGTATTAATAACCTCTTACTATTTAAATCTCAGCAGAATGTGAAGTTCTGTTCCCCCTTTGTATCCATTTTTTTCCCTAGATATTTTTCTGTTATCTGTTTTAAATTTAATTCCATTGTCATCAGAGATAATACTTTGTATGACTTGCATTATTTTATGTATATTGAGACTTGTTATAAGGCACAGAGTATGGTCTATCTTGGTAATCATTCCTGGCACACTTAAAAATAATGTGTTTTCTGCTATTGTTGAGTGGAATGTTCTGTAACTGTGAATTAGGTCAAGTTAGTTGACAGTGTTCAAGTCTTTTATATTATTACTGATTTTCTTTCTACTCACTCTATCAATTAGTGAAAGGTGTCAATATTTCCAGTTATAATCATGGATTTGTGTATTTTTACTTTCAGTTAGAAATTTCTAGCTGAAACTATTTCTACTTTCAGTTAGTGTTAGCTTGCTATATCTTTTTTCCATCCTTCTTCTTTTAACCCAATGTATCTTTATATTGACATTACATATATGATTTATATTATATTATGTTACTATATCTTGTATGTAGCATATATTTGGATCTTTTTTAATCCAATCTGATGATCTTTGCTTTTTAATTAATGTATTTAGATCATTTACATTTACTGTGATTATTAATATGTATTAAGTTCAAATCTACCACTTTGGTATTGAATATCTAATTGTCCCATTTGTTCTTTGTTTCAAAAAACTCTTTTTTTGCCTTTTTTTGTATTGAGTATTTTAAAATTCTATTTCATCTTCTTTGTTTGCTTATTAGCTATAACTTTATTTTGCTAATTTAGTGGTTGCTTTAGGGTTTATAGTAAACATCTTCAACTTATCACATTCTATGTTCTAGTCATATTATATTATTTAACACATAGTATAAAAACTTTATTGTAGTATACTTTCATTTTCCTCCAGTAATTGTGCGATTCTTGTCATCCATTTTTCTTCTACATGTTATAAACTCCACATGATTTTGTAATATTTTTGTTTAAACAATATTTTATTTAGACTTAATAATAAATAATAAAAATATATACTAACCTCATAGTTATAATTTCTAGTGTTGTTCATTTCTTTGTGTAGATCCATATTTCCACCTGGTATTGTTTTCCTTCTGCCTGAAGGTGCTGGTGATGAATTTTTTCAGCTTTGGTGTACTTAAAAAACTTTTTTTATTTTTGAAAATATTTTTTGTTAGGTAAGAAATTCTATGTTGTCTTTTTTTTCTTTCAGTATTTTAAGAATGTTACTCCATTATCTTCTTGCTGGCATTATTTCCAGAAGAATAAAAATCTTTAAGATTTTCTCTTTTTACAGACTTTGGTAATTTTACTACATTATACTTTGGTGTGGTTTTCTTCATATTCCTTTGGCTTGAAGTTCATTGAGATTCTTCAATCTGTGAATTTATAGCTTTTTATCTACTTGAAAAATGTTTAGCCATTATTTCTTTAAAAAGTCATTGTCTCATCTTTCCCCTCTTTGGAAACTTCAATTACAGGTATATTAGGTCATTTGATGTTGTTCCACACATCAATGATGCTCTATTGTTTTTGTTATTTTCTCTTATTTTGAGTCATTTTTTCTTCTGCGTTTTACTTTAGATAGTGTATCTTGTGATGTCTTTAACTCACCAGTCTTTCTTTTTGCAATGTTTAATATTTTGATTGTTTGATTTTTTTCCTTCTCACTATGGTTCATATTTTCCTGCTTCTTTAAATGCCTGATAATTTTTTATTGGATGCTAGACATTGTGGATTTTACCTTGTTGAGCTCTGGATACTTTTTGCTTTCTTTTGAATATCTTGAGCTTTTTTTCTGGGATACGATTGTGTTATTTGGAGACAGTTTGATCCTTTTAGGTCTGGATTTTAAGATTTGTTTAAAAGGACCAGAACAGTGTTCGGTCTAGTGCTAATTATTGAAACTACTGAGCTAAATCCCTTCTAAATACTCTACCTAATGCTAGGTGAATTACATTATTTTTTTAGTTTGATGGGGAGTACAGGCACCATTACTGGCATGCCTTACGTGAGTTCCAGACAGTGCTCCTTCCAAGTCTTTAGGGAAGTTCTTTCCCCAACTTTGGGCAGTTTCTTCACAAACATGCTCTGATTACTGCTCTGTTGAATAAATAAAGGAAAATCTCTACAGATCTCTTGAGTTCTCTCTGTGTGCAGCTGCCCTCTCTAGCATGCTTCCCAGTAAACTCCAGCCACTTTCATCTATTCAGATTTTTAGCTTTGACTCCTCAACTTGTGACTCTACTATGATCTCCAACCCCAGGCCATGGTCTGAAATCTCTTGTAAGGCAGAACTGTGGAACAACCCTGCCTTACCTGATTTATTTTCTTTTCTTTCATAGATCACTGTGTTTCATTGCTGATGTCCAGTGTATTGAAAACCATTATTTCACATATTTTTTTCTGTTTTGTTTGCTTCAGGTTGATCCTGAGATCTTGTTCCTGATCTTCCATTTTTGCAAAGACTGAAGGTTCAATCTATTTTTTAGACGATTATTTTTGTTCTGTCATACCTGAGGTTTGTCAATTTTATTTTCTTTTTCCAATAACTTACATTTGGTATTCTCAAGTCTCTTTATGGTATACTTGTTTATTCGTAAATGTGTTATTTGTACATTCATTTTCTTTGTTAGTAATTTTTACTCAAATTCATTATTTCCTTCTTTCTACTTGTCGCAGTAGCTTCACATACAACATAAAACATAAACTGGAGAGACTCCCACCCAGTATATAAATGTAACAAAAATTTCATGTACCCCATACATTTGCACAAATAAAACACCCCCAAAACCCTCCCCAAATCCAAAGGCTCAATTTAATTCTATGATTTCAAAATATTGCCACCCACATCACAAAGACTTTCCTGATCACCCTACCTTCTGATAGTCTAGTTATCCATCTTCCAAATTCCTGGAGCAACGGTTCAGAGAGAACACATTAACCCCTGAACAGAATGTTTACTCAGCAGACAGTGGTATCTCAGTTCAGGTAACTAAAATAACTCTTGTCTCACATACAGCATAAGGATGTTCTTCTACAGGCCTGAGGGAATTTCTTGCAGAGCAATAAAATACACTGGGATATTGCTAACCAAACATTATCACCACTGCAGAAACCAAGAAACATGGAAACTTCACATATTGACTGATTTAAGTCCCAAAAGGCTTACTAAGAATGAAGTACTCACTTGACAAGGGACTGTGAGGTGGCAAGGTGTTCATAGGTGTTTATGTTGGGATTGAGTCGTGTTTCATCACAGGAGAAGAATCTAGGGCTTGACAAAGCTTAGAATCAAGATTGGGAGCTGGTGCATTTATACAGAAAACATAATGAACCCTACACCTTACTGTGTCCTATGCCAGTAAAGGCACACAGATGACCATCGTTCTAGAAATTTGAAAGATAAAGAACTAGACTATGAGAAGGCAGGGTGATCATGAAAGTCTTCACAATGTGAGTGGAAATATCTTGAAATTATAAAACTAGTTGGAATCTTTGGGTTGTTTTGTTTTGTTTGTTAATTTGTTAATTTGTTAGGGGTACATGAAAAGTTTTGTTACATGTATATAAGGCATAGTGATCAAGTCAGGGTGTTTAGGATGTCTACCACCCAAGTACAATACATTTTTGTTAAGTATAGTCACCCTATTCTGCTATTAAACATTGAATTTATTTCTTCTATCTTATTCTATGTTTGTACCTTTTAATCCACTTCTCTTCATCTTATTCCAGCCCCCACTCACTCTTTCCAGTCCCTGTTGTCTATCTTTCCACTCTCTACCTCCAGGTTGAATGGAAACTTTGTTAACTGAATATTTGAGTTTCCTTAGAAATACTTAAGAAAATAGTCCATATCACACCGTTGTGAGCATTTATGATTTTTTTTTTCTCAGATGAAAAACCCAGATGATCTGGGTTCTTTCCCATCAATCTCTAATAGGTAACATTCCTAGGCCCTCTGGCACTAGCACTGCTCCCTAATACAAAGATTGAGTCGCTCATGTTTGTATTCTCAGAACCTAACCTACTGCCTTGCAGAAAGACTGCAAATATCATCCTTTTTCTACACAGATTAAAGATTTTGGGCTTGATTTCTTGGTCAGAGAGAGCTATTGAAGGTTTGTGAGCAGGCAAAGGCCACATAACTCTGTGTCATTGGCTCAAGTTGACCAAGTCATACATCATGTGACCTGCACCCAACTATAGGGAGCTGCTGTGTTTGTTTCATTCCTTCTTCATGCCAAAAGTCCTAGGCAGAGCCCAACGTGCTGCCGTGGGCTGTGGGAGGGACTGTGATGAATATGGCTAACTTCAAGGAACTCAGGAGTTAGCGGAGGAGCTTTACAAGTCAAAACATCCAATAATGACTTGTTTTCATTGAATTTACCTGAATGCTCTGTTAAGTTATGGAGACCTGTCTCCTGTGATTCATTAGATAGAAGCACTATGGATAATAAGACTCTCAAAATACTGTTCTCATTGATATCGAATCTGTCTTGATGAACTGCAACAACTGAGAAAGATCCCTTTGCCCAGCCTTTACCAATCTCCCTGCCCTTGAATTAGCAGGACTTGAATCACAGCAGAACTGGAAATAAAGTCAATACTATACATATAAAAGAAAGTGTTGGTCAATTGCTTTCTCTATGATATTCTAGTAATTTAATTGTACTTTCAGGTTAGAAAAGTAAAATAAAACAATTCTAAGGAAATCATAATTATGTTGTCTAAGTTGTGTACTGTGTGTCCAAGTATTTATTACACTCTGTATATGATGATAGATAACATTTTTAGAATGCTTTCTCTGTACCAAGGATTGTGCAATATGTTTAGTATATACTGTTATCCTTCAGTATCCATGGGGGATTGGTTCCAGGACCACTTCCTCACTCCCCCACCCTCCACACACCTCCAAGATACCAAAATCTGCTGAAGCTCCAGTCCCTGATATAAAATGAATAAATTTGGGTATAACCTATGCATATCCTCCTGTATGTTTTAAATAATTTCTAGATTACTTATAGTACCCAATACAATGTAAATGCAATATAATTAATTGTTATACTATATTGGTATTTTATTTATATTATTTCCTCTTGTTGTACTGTTATTTTTTTCCAAATATTTTCCATCCCCAGATAATTTAATTCTTGGATGCAGAACCCACAGATATGTTGGGCTGACCTTATCATCCCACTAAAGACTTGTAACAATCCCAAGAGGTAGGCCTAGTCATGATCTTTATTTTACAGAGAAGAAAATTAAAGCTTAAAGTAACTACAGGATCAGGCAGTGTGAACAAGGTAGAGCCAGGATTCAAACGAGGGAAGTCATGCTCTACCACCACAGGCTGCACTGGGCTGGTTGTGCAGCTGCCACATATGAACCTCAGATATAGCTACTGTCTGCCAGAAATCCCACCAGTGTTTCCAGACATATTATTTGAAGGTAAGGTAGAGCACCTCTGTAGTAGCGTTGCTGAAAGAAAAAATACTAAAATTAATAGAAAGACAACAATTTTTCTTATCACATATAGCTATAAGCACTGTGGAAAATTATGTCTATTCTATCAGTAAGTAGATATAAACCTGACCAATAATGGCATATATGCCTATATCTCCATAAATTAAGTGTTGTTTAACGTCTCCTAAATTTATCACAATGCTTCAACAATTTAAAAGAGATACCATTTTAAAGATAGCATTTAAAAAACCCAACAATTTCTCACTCCCTATATATGTACATTTACATATATACACACACATAGGAATACATATATACATGTGCACACATACCACATACATATATATTTATACGTGTGTGTGTGTGTGTGTGTGGTATTTTTCAATTCACACCTGGAAAGTGAAAGTAGTGCTCCCATTAACTATTCCATGTCTGTGCACAGTATGTTCCTGGTAGAAGAGAGTTTCAGTTTAGAAGGGGACTCCTCCATGAACCTTCCTTCCCCAACTCCCAGAACAAACTGAATCCCCTCTCTGTACGGATTGCTTTTATCTCTAAAATAGATCTATGTCCTTTCATGCTGTCTTGTATGAGAGTACACTGTACATGCATCCCTCTCCCTTTCTCAAGTTAAATAAGGTCCAGGAAACTTTGTCTGGAATTCCCAAGGCTGCTTGAGGATGGGAGCTGCTCAGTAGACATGTCAATACGTGTCTGAATATTTCCTTCTAAGTGAACTCTCTTCTGATAAATGAGAATGAATTTTGGCCCGGTATTGATTTCCCTTTTAGATGACACATTTCTTTTGTTAACACGTTTCCATCTTTGGAGAATGAGGGATAAGTGTGAAAATGGGTACATTTACTTTCTTTATTTACTGAAAATTTTAATTTATTTTCAGGCAAGTAGGTTCCGTATATGACTTTTCCTGGGGTGAGAGGCTAAAGGAGTGGGAGGGATGGCATTTTCGGTTGACAGAAATAGAGGTCAATCAGTCTGGTGCCCACATGCTTTGTGAATGCTGGCAGCCAGCCTGAGTTCAGGTCTCAAGCAGATTAGGCCAAAGAAAGCACAAATGCAAACCCAGGCAAATTACCCCAAATTGCAGCTATTCCAGCATTCTTATACGCTGGATTTCTGAATATAAACTGACCCCCAAGATATTAAGGAAGAGAGGGAGGAGAGGAAACCCTCTGGCCAGCTCCAAATCCATCTGCTTGAATTACAGAGATGCAGGCCTCCGTCTGAGGCTTTCCCCTTCATACCAAGCAGGAGGGCATTTGGAGCTGTGCGCGTGTTCGCATGCATGTGAACTCATAGACAAGGGCATATGTGTACACTGCACACTCAGCATGTCAAAGGCAGCACTTGTTCTGCAGGCCTCATAAGAATAACCACATAACACAATGGTTTCTTTCTAAATAAACAGAAGAGGAGAGTTGGCTGATAAGGCACTTGTAGGATATACCAGGCCAAATTCAATCAGCGACTCCTGAATGTAGACAAGTGGCCTTCTATGCTAGTGAGCTTGGGAGAAGATATCATCTCTCCTGTCCACAGGCCCCATAATTGCATCTCATTCCTGACTCCTGCGAAATAATGACCCTCTCCCCCAATGGTTTGCAGAACACATGGGGAGGAAACAGTAGATCTGAGCTAACTGGCCCAGAAATTCTAACCAGATGATGGAAAAATGTTTTGTCAAAGTAAGAGTTCTTTGAATTTTTAAGAGCTTTGCATAATCTAATAAACAGCCTTTTCAAGAAAGTGTCCAAAATGAGGCCAGCAAGACTATCCACCATTATTTCAATATCATCTTGCCAATTCTTTCATTTTGACGGATACAGACAGGAATCCCAAATAAAACATTCCTTCTTAGTCCTCCCCTGCTTCTTTTTTGGCAAGAGTATAAAAGACTTTTCCCCCTTAAGCAAAGCAGTAAATGACACAATGAAAGAAAAAAAAAATGCTTCGCAGAACTGCATTGTATTTTCAACTTTATTAAATAAGCAAAAAAAAGAAAGAACTGGAAAAAAAGTAATTTTGCAAAGTCTATTAAACTCCCGTTTGTTTGTGGAGGTGTTGGCTAGTTGTCTAGATCCTTGAGCAACTGACCTTTTTAGTTTGTTTTTATGTTCTTTGTTTTCGGCTTTTGTCCACAACAGGCAGTCACTTCAGACCAGGAAGTCTCTAAAAGCACCGAGACTCTTCGGAGGTTAATGCTTTCGGCCAAGATCATGGATGGGGAGGACACAGGGCTTTACCATCAGCACTTCTCTTGGTACCTCACTATCAACAGGATGATGGCCCATAGCAGCAAAGGCACCAGTTTTCATGCACTGTCCAGTTTACCTATTTTGGCAAATCCTTCCTCCTGGCCTCCTGACTATGACACCACCCAGATGTCCATATTTTCTGCCAGGAAAAGCCTGCTGGGGACAAAGCTTCTTACTTCATGTTTATCTTCTCTCCATTTCAGAAAATGTCCCGTCTTACATTGCAACTTGTTGAAAGCAGGAAAGTGATTTTATAGTAAGACTAATTTACATTAAAGTGAAAATGACATATTATTTTGAGGGGTACCACTTCAAGTAATTTGTTCATATTTTAATAATATATTGAGAGTCTCAGTGGCTCAGGCCTGTTTTCCTGGCACATAATGAGGCAAAGCTAGGTGTTTGAGACCAGCCTGGACAATATAGGAAGGCCTCATCTATGTAAAAACAACAACAACAAAAAAGAATATGATAGAGACATTCACTTCATTGAGCATTACATTTTTTGAGCATTATATATTCTGTGTCCTGTGTCTCCATACAAATTTTAGATTCAAAATATATTATTACTGTAATGTTAACCCCAAAAGAAAAATATTTATTGGTAATAATCTAAGGACTATGATATGTAAAGAAGACCTCTCCAAATGCTCAAATCATACCATATTGGGAATTGATTACTCAAATAGCTCTCTCTATATACCTATATCTAAACCAGGACCAAAGACTAAACAGGCTCTGAAAAGATCTTTGTTTTTGTTTTTGTTTTAGAAACAGGGTCTCTCTTTGTTGCCCAGACTAGTCTCGAACTCCTGGGCTCAAACGATCCTCCCCACTCAGGCTCCCAAAGTTCTGGGATTACAGGTGTGAGCCACTGTGCCTGGACTGAAGGTATCTTTGTAGGGTGCTTCTTTTGCATGGGAGATGGAACATAAAGATCCAATACAGATGGGATTGTTCTATAGAGTAAAATGAACAAGTGCATAATTAATTCCCATGTAAGCCATTCTCTGGTTAAAAGTTTGCCAAAAGTTTCTACCATGTCATCCTCTATCTCTGAAGTGAATACAGAAGCAGTACGATGAGACAGTTATTAGCAGAGGAAGGGACCTACATGGGACTCTTGTAGCTCATGTGGATATGGAACTGCAGAAGAGAGAGGCTGAGGCTGACGTAAAATAAGACCCTGAAACCCAAAGGCAATCAATGAGATAGCATTGGTTAGAGTTCAAAACCTCAGAGATCCATATGGCTTTCTTGGTGGAAAACTCATTTATCTTGACCTAAGGCAGAAAGTGAGAAGGAGGCAGTAGCCACCAAGACAGAAGAAAACTTAAACATCTGAAGAGGGAAATTCAATGGGCTCCAGGTGCCTTCCGTGTAAACATTTCAGAAAAACTCCCAAAAGTTTGATAGAGCTCATGCA
Source organism: Pongo abelii (assembly GCF_028885655.2). NCBI lineage: Eukaryota > Metazoa > Chordata > Mammalia > Primates > Hominidae > Pongo > Pongo abelii. Next base: position 77,515,048 of record NC_071998.2, read on the forward strand.
TATCAATGAAACTGTAAAACCCAGTCAAGTCGCCATCCTGGTTGGACTCTAATAGGGAAGAAAGAGAGGATTAGAGCCAGAGAGAAGGAAGACTGCTTCCAAAAATAAATTTCAAGAATGCCTTAGGGTAAAAGGATGGACATCTTCACTGGGGACCAAAGATGGGGAGCAAATAGCACAGAGAAGAAAGGTTTATAAGGTTTAGGAGCAGAAAAATTTGACTTGGAATTCCCAATCCTGTTCCTGTTTCAAAGGGCCACTTCTGATGCTGTCTGTTGCTGTTGTGCAAACTCACTTTTCCTGCAAAGCCATTGAGGCATCTTCATATGCCATGATGTCTGTACTCTTTAACTTCCGAGATAATTATTCTCAAAGGAAGAAGTCACTGATGGAAATCCCTGCAGCTCTACTGGATAGCAAATAAATTGCATTTATTCCTTCTGGAAGAATTGTTTTAAAGCAGAATTACGTAAAGGGACTCTATAAAGAACAAATATAGGTTAAAACTTGAATTTTTCTCAATATTCTAGAAAGATGATGGGCTGTCAGTATCCTGCAAATGTCCCGTCTCTTCCTAGGACCTATGAAATCTCTCTCTCTCTCTGCAAGCCATCTGGTGTTTGCATTATACTTTCATGTGTTTTTTCACTCACAACATCAGGTCTTCACCCGCACTCTTTCATGCCAGAAATTTCATCCCAGCGATGTTTGGCCCACTCCTTCCTCTCTTTCCTTCACATATTTCTTGAAGTATCAAGATGTTCCTGAATATGAAAAGCCTTTTTCCTCCTGTGCTTTTTCTTATACAGAACCTCTAAGTATGAAATAAACCATCATACATAAATAGTGTACATATCTTATTTGTTTGTTCATTCATGGGTATTAGTTGCTGTTCGTGTGAATGGTTTAGATGTTCTCTGTAGAATTATTGTCTTCTATTATGTTAACAACGCTCACTTTCAATTGTAACATATTGCAAGGTAGAAAATATATTCTTTAACCAGGATTTTAAAAAAATAGTCATATAGGAATGTTCCCTGAGAGACAGAGAGAAAATATTGGTGCTCATACATTTATGTATATATACAAAAATGTACGCATATTTATATACACACATAGAAATGTACATGAATGAACATATATATACATGTGTATGTGAATATACACATGTATGTGTCTATCATAATATCATCCTTTGTTTTATATTTTTGTGTATATTTCAAACATATTCAAGATTTTTGTACTGTGGTACCTAAATATAATTTATTTATGTTCAAAACAGTGTCTACACCGTCATGAATAAGCTGTGGCTGAAAACCATTTGATAATGAAGCAATGGAGCTGACAATGATATTCACTTATTGCCTGTTTTTCTGTTTTTTTTTTGATGCTTTTAAAAACTGCTGTCTAGGGTCGGAACGGCAACTTGCTCCGGAGGGCACGGGCTCCGTAGGCACCAACTGCGAGGACCTCTTCCCCTGCGGGTGCTTCCATGAAACAATTCGCGTTCGAGAGTGACCTGCACTCGCTGCTTCAGCTGGATGCACCCATCCCCAGTGCACTCCCTGCGCCCTGGCAGCGCAAAGCCAAGGAAGCCGCAGGCCCGGCCCCCTCACCCATGCGGGCCGCCAGCCGATCCCACAGCGCCGGCAGGACTCCGGGCCGAACTCCTGGCAAATCCAGTTCCAAGGTACAGACCACTCCTAGCAAACCTGGCGGTGACCGCTATATCCCCCATCGCAGTGCTGACCAGATGGAGGTGGCCAGCTTCCTCCTGAGCAAGGAGAACCAGCCTGAAAACAGCCAGACGCCCACCAAGAAGGAACATCAGAAAGCCTGGACTTTGAACCTGAACGGTTTTGATGTAGAAGAAGCCAAGATCCTTCGGCTCAGTGGAAAACCACAAAATGCGCCAGAGGGTTACCAGAACAGACTGAAAGTACTGTACAGCCAAAAGGCCACTCCTGGCTCCAGCCAGAAGGCCTGCCATTACATTCCTTCCCTGCCAGACCATATCCTGGATGCCCCTGAAATCTGAAATGACTACTACCTGTACCTTGTGGATAGGAGCTCTGGGAATTTACTGGCCGTGGCACTGGACAACAGTGTGTACCCATGGAGCGCAAGCTCTGGTGACATCCTGCAGCTTTTGCAAATGGAGCAGCCTGGGGAATATGTATCCTCTGTGGCCTGGATCAAAGAGGGCAACTACTTGGCTGTGGGCATCAGCAGTGCTGAGGTGCAGCTATGGGATGTGCAGCAGCAGAAACAGCTTCGAAATATGACCAGTCACTCTGCCCGAGTGGGCTCCCTAAGCTGGAACAGCTACATCCTGTCCAGTGGTTCACATTCTGGCCACATCCACCACCATGATGTTCAGGTAGCAGAACACCATGTGGCCACACTGAGTGGCCACAGCCAGGAAGTGTGTGGGCTGCACTGAGCCCCAAATGGATGACATTTGGCCAGTGGTGGCAATGATAACTTGGTCAATGTGTGGCCTAGTGCTCTTGGAGAGGGTGGCTGGGTTCCTCTGCAGACATTCACCCAGCATCAAGGGGCTGTCAAGGCCGTAGCATGGTGTCCCTGGCAGTCCAATGTCCTGGCAACAGGAGGGGGCACCAGTGATCAACACACTCGCATCTGGAACGTGTGCTCTGGGGCCTGTCTGAGTGCCGTAGATGCCCTTTCCCAGGTGTGCTCCATCCTCTGGTCTCCCCACTACAAGGAGCTCATCTCAGGCCATGGCTTTGCACAGAACCAGCTGGTCTTTTGGAAGTACCCAACAATGGCCAAGGTGGCTGAACTCAAAGGTCACACATCCAGGGTCCTGAGTCTGACCATGAGCCCAGATGGGGCCACAGTAGCATCCGCAGCAGCAGATGAGACCCTGAGGCTATGGCACTGTTTTGAGTTGGACCCTGCGTGGCGGCGGGAGCGGGAGAAGGCCAGCGCAGTCAAAAGCAGCCTCATCCACCAAGGCATCCGCTGAAGACCAACCCATCACCTCAGTTGTTTTTTATTTTTCTAATAAAGTCATGTCTCCCTTCAAAAAAAAAAACAAAAAAAAACTGCTGTCTAATTATAGAATTGTATTCAATCCTGTTTTAACAAATAAGAGACAATTTACAGTAACTCACTTGCAGCAATGTGCTTTGAATCATTTCAGAGAAGATGGAGGACAGAAGAGATTGGTTGACACCAGAGTGTGATTAAAAAAATAGGAGTCAGTGGTATTTATGAGATGAATAAATAAAGCATGCGCCCACTCCCATTAACCCACTGCATGGTCAAGTTCTTAGGGGGGCAATGAGGCAACCTCTCCAATATTCCCATTATAGAGCTCCACTAATATTCTGCTTGGTGATGACAAGGTTGCATTTAGATTGGTTGATAGTTGGTATTGAGCCCAAAACCAGGGTTGAAGTTGTTCCAGGGAGAGGCTGGATTGAGGCACAATGTACGGCTAACGTTAACCTCCTCCTGACTTGACCACCCCAGCAGAAGGGCCTTGACACAAACCCAGTGTATCTCCTGAGTGGGCAAATACAAGGAGCGATCCAGGCTGTAGTTGCATGGCCTGAGCAGCAATGCAAGGAGGACCTTCCTTTTGCCTTTGAGCCTCCTCTTCCAGAGAAACTTCTACCAGTGACCTGGCAGTGAGACTTGTGTTTCACGTAGTGGTGAATGTTTTAGACCTCCAGACTCTTGTTCTACCGAGGACCCTCCCTCCAGGCTCCTGGCCTTGCTGCAGACTTCCTGAGTTTTAGTCCCCAGAATGGAGCATTCTAGCCAATGGTTAAAAGTCCTGGTATTTTCTCCACAAAGTGATGATAAGAAAGGGGGTTGACCCCTCAGTCATATCAAAAATGTTTGGAGGTCACTGGGTAGACATGAAAGACAACCTGTTGAAAATGTAGATGGAGGTCTGGAGTCATCACACAAGCAGAGGAAAAAGACTGAAAAGAAATAGTGTCAGAATGTTAATGATATGGTGATGTTAGAGGTGATTTTAGTTTTTTTCTTTGTACTCTTCAGTGTGAATTCTCTAAAATGAGCATTTTTTAAACAAGAAAAAAATGTTAAAATAGGCACCGAAAACCTGAATACAATAAAATACTTTTAAATAAGTTCACACTCATATCTAGAAACTCTAAGCAAATCTAGGTTGCCAATGGTCACAAAAGATAATTCTGTTTAGGTTAAAAATGTGAGCTATGACTATCTCACTTTCAGATATTCACAGAATAGAATAGCAGGACTAAATTGTGTGCATGGCTGAGGAAACATAGCTTTTTGTTTTCTCTGTGTCAGGTGGTTTCTCTCTCTTTAACCAAGATTACATTTCCAGAGTATCTACTTCTCCATTTCTCCTGCCTTTTATTTTTCCATGGTTGCAATCTCCTGTAATTATGAGAAAAAAGTTTTTTCCTGGAGCAGCATCTCTGAGATTAGCCACTTTGGAGCCAACCTGACGATTCCCAGTTGGTGCTAATAATCTTCACGGTAGAAACAAGTTTTCAGGACATTCAGCTCTGCTCTGAGACTTAAAACGGCTGGAAAATGCATGACTTGAGTTTTTAGATCTGACAGCATTTGAATCCACTGTCAAATAGTACTTAATACCTGTTAATCTTTTTGCAGTTTATTTTCTTGTGTTTGGATATTTGCTACAGTAATTAAAAGCAGTTATGAATTCCTGAAATACAATTCCAAATACCTAGTTCTAATGAGTCAATCCAGTACTTGGATAAACAAATACCAAAGTTCAGGAGAGGGTTAAAAAGTTGGGAGTTGTCTTTATTTTTGAACCACACTATCTTTAAATTGCACACTATTGTCCTTAAACTGTATGAATTCAACCTGGAAGGATAAACCATTCCTCAAATTAAGGCCTTTTGCACTTTGGTGATACATCTTTATTTATGAAAACCTGACATCTCCATTTCATTAAATTTTTAGAACTAATCCTTGATTCTTGCTAGATATTTAACAAATGAAGTTTTTGTTAATATATTAGTCTGTTCTCACACTGCTAATAAAGACATACCAGAGACTGGGTAATTTAAAAAGGAAAGAGGTTTAGTTGACTCAAGTTCTGCATGGCTGGGGAAGCCTCAGGAAACTTAACAATTATGGCAGAAAGGGAAGCACGTCCTTCTTCGCATGGCAGCAGCAAGGAGAAGTGCTGAGCAAAATGGGGAAAAGCCCCTTATAAAACCATCAGATCTCACAAGAACTCACTTACTATCATGAGAAGAGCATGAGGGTAATCCCTTTATGATTAAATTACCTTCCACCGAGTCCCTCCCACCACATTTGGGGATTATGGGAACTACAATTCAAAATGAGATTTTGGTGGGGACACAGCCATCCATATCAGTTAATGACCATTTCGTTCATAAATTCATTCGTTCATTCACAGCCCTCTGGATTACATATACCAGGGAACAAAACAGGTTAAAAAAATCTCTGTTCTTGAGGAGCTAAAATTCTAGTAGGTGGAGAATAAACATAATAAATAAGTAAAATACATGGTACTTTAAGCCCTTTGGAAAACATACAACATGGTAGGGAGATATGGAGAGAGCGGACTGCAATTTTAGTTGGGGATGGTTCTGTGTCAGTCTCACTGAGAAGGTGACTTTCAAAGGCCCGCAAAAGAAAAGTAGGTTAGCCAAGCAAAGGGAGTGGCCTGGGCTGGCAGAATGAATGGTGCAGGAGTCCTGAAGAGGGAGAGAACAAGTGGGAGGGGAGGGGTGGGGGAACAGCAGTGCAGCTGTGAGAGGGATGGGGGCCCAGTGAGAGTGAGGTCAGAAAGGTCATGGGGTGGAGGGGTACAGATTACATGTGATCTCCTGGACCATTATGAAGATCTTGACTTAGTCTGGCTGAAGAGGGAGCCATTGCAGGATTTTAAATGAAGAACTGTTGGCCTCTGACTTTTGAAGGTCACTCTAGCTGCCACATTGAGACTAGATTGAGGCCAGGCAAGGGTGGAAGCAGGGAGACCAGGTAGGAAGAGGATTTACTTAGACCAAAGCCGTAGCAGGGAAAGTGGTGAGAAGTGGTCAGACCCTGGATCTATTCTGAAGGTGGCACTAACAGAGTTTGCAGAGGGATTCAAGATGGGGTGTGAAAGAAAGGGAGGGGACAAAAATGAGACAGTACAAGGGTAAAGGGAAAAGTGGAGTTTCTATCAACTGAGTTTGTATGCCTTTGTTTCTGGGACTCAGGGGTAAACTTCCGAAAGACAAGGACATGTCCTGTGTTCTGTAAACATCACAGAATCAAGAAACAAGAAAAATGATGTCTAAACATAAAGTTTAATAGTCCCCCTTATTTATCTGCAACCTACAGGGAGTTTGAGCCTTTCCCATTCCATAGGGATGTCTCAAGCTCCACTCTGGGGCCTGCCTTCTAGGTTGGCACCTAAGGGCAGATGTTTCTGGGCCCTCATTGTTACCCCCAGAGTCTTAGTGATGACCTGTGGATGGCATGGGGATGGGTTACTTCTTATCTGTCTGGATATGTTTTACCCTTTGGACTCCATGGGAATCCAGGTACTTTCCCAAACATGTACAAGTCCAGGAGAGGGATGGAGGATGAGGGATGAGATCAGGTTGCACTCCAGGTCTCACTATCTTATTTTCTTGCACAACAAACAATGCAGGCTTAATCCAGAGGGCATGGGACAAAAATACTTGAAATTTTTGACAGAGGCCAGCTCAAAAACATAAATGAATCACCCTGGCCAGATGAAAACAATGGGGAGTAAGTGGTGCTGACTGTGGCAAAACAAAGAGTTGCAGGTGATGGCTGCCACAAGAAAATGTAAGCCCAATAAACAAAACGCGTGTGAGTGGATTGCAGCCCAGGAACGACTTCTTGGCCAATGGCTTGGGCCATGGGAACAGTACCATGAAGACTCTCCCTTGTTCCTTGGAAGGCTCCTCTCTCTAACTCTCCCTCCCTTCCCCTTTCCCATGGCCGTTTCTTTAACCCATTCATTGCCTACACTACAATACCCAATTCACCCTACACTACTTCCTGACTTTTGCTCACCCCCTACAAAAATAATCTAGTTCTGGATCTTTTAGTCCCCCTGTGTCTTGCTAACTCTACTGCAGTAAATGCATCAGGTGTTTGTCTATAGATGTGAAGTAATTCACATGTTTTACATTTCGGTATTTACCTACACAAATTTACCAATGTACACTCCTAGCAGCATGCTGCAAGGGAGTCTTCAGGATGCCAACACCTGATTCACAATTGTTTTCATTTTTTCCAGTCAAGTGGGCAGCAGAAATAGTATCTTGTCTTTCTTTTTGTCTGTGTTTTCTTGATTGTTGGTGAGGTTGAATATCTTTTCAAGTGTTTGTTGATTATCTGAATTTTCTTCTGTGGATTAACTACTCATATCCTTTGACCATTGTTCTATTGTGTGGTTTGTCTGTTGTCTTTCCTTTAACAGTTATATATTTTGCAAATACTTTTTCCCAGACTGTTTTGTGTTTTGTGTGTGTGCGTGCATGTGTGTGTGTGTGTGTGCGTGTGTGTGTGTTTTAATGCTGTTTATAGTGTCTTTCATTCCTCAAAAAAATTTCCTTAAGGTCATTATATCTGATTTTCTTTTCCATTATGGGTTCTGGGTATTCTATCTTCTTTTGGAAGACTGTCCCCATATCAAGCTTGTAAAGAGAGTCTCCTTTATTTTCTTCTACATTTACAAATTTGGTCTTTACATTTGGCCTTTTCATTCATCTGAAAATTCTTTTTTAAATCATATGAAAATTAGTATTTTCTTCAAATGGTCAGCCAACATTATTTTCTGAAAAGAAATCCATTGTTTCCCACAACTTTACAATGTGGCCTTCATCCTGTATTCAATTCTAGTCACTTAATTCAACAGCAAACATTTATTGAGCTCTGCTACCTGGAGAACTCTTCAAGGTAGAGTTAAGGCTCAAAGTAGAGTCAAAACCAGATGGGCTCCTGGACTCCGTCAATGTTAGCCTTGATTCAATAATATCTGCTGGACTTTACCGTTTTCAAATGTAATGGATCATTAGCTTTCTAAGAATATTTCATACCTATTAATGGTAGTTCCAACTATGCCAATGATCTAAGATCGTAACATATTTTATCATGAAACAGGAACAAATAAAGAGGTAATCTGTAAAAAGCTCCCCAGCTTTCCCATGTCCTCATTATAACTCCATTCCAGGTTCTCCCCTTATCCTTGAAAGAGCACCTCTCTATCTGTGAGCATCATGAGCAGGAATGCAAGTCCAGAGCCACCTTTGCTCCCTGCAAATGAAATATATTAATTTCCCATGTCTCTTACTGTTTACTGACCCATTCAGGAGGAATTCGAGGAAGGGAAGCAAGAGAGTGTTGCAGCATGACTGCCTGTGGCTGCAAGCAAGGGCACCTTCCTGCTTCTCTTGCTTTTCCCCTTTCACCTTTTCCCTGCTGGCCTCCAAGTGAAAAATACTCATCTTCCCTTAGACCCATGAAACAGGAAGAAATATCTCATTGACTTGAGAAAAATGTCTAATGAAAATATGATATTCCTTAATGCCTAGGAAGATAGCAAATCTATTTAGGGAAATACATCTTAAAGTTTTGACTTGAACTTGAAGTTCATCAGGACGTGGCCTCTCTGTAATGCAAGTATAAGGTGAACCATAGCAGATTTTTAATGTCAACAGTGGTTTTTCTTTAGGGGCACTCCGTGTAAACTATTAACACCTCCAACGGTCCAAAGTAAAAGTCCTAAATAGAAAGCAAATCTTTATTTTAAGTATAGATGTTTTTCCTCTCCATTATCCCTTCATGAAACCTGCTTTTTACCTAAGGCAAGGTCAAAAGCAGGACCTTGACCTGCTAGAATGGAAGCTTCAGGGTGCGCCTGAAGACTAGGAAGGAGACATACTATTTGAAGTGATCTCCATGATAGTTATGATTTCAAGGGCTCTATTTTTGGCTCTTGTAAGGCCTGGTTTTGACTACTCTGCACATTACCTCGCCTCTCACCTCTTTTACTTTCTTTCCCTTCGCACCACCATCACCCCTGTTCATCAGTGGAAGCCAACTAAACAGAGAATGAATGGCTGATGAAAATTACAAAGGAAGCCAATATTGAAAGAATGGACTTTCCAGGGGGTGAAGTGTAGGAGAAAGGTCCAGGGATAAGGAGAGACAACGATGACAGCCGGAATGGCAATGGCAAGAGCCAGGCGTGACAGACCGAGGTCCTTCACCCCAAGGTGAACCCCACAACTTGTTCCATTCTTCCTCTGCCATGTGAAAATATCCTCTAAGATGTGTTACTCTTATATATTTGCTGCTAACCCCATCCACTTGTTTCTCATTGGAAGAAAATATTTCTAATTCATTGGAGAAGTTTAAATTCTAGTAAAATTTTTAACGTTTATGATTCAGAGTTAAGTATAATCCCCTAATTTACATTTATTTTCTTTTAAAAGGATGAGTTTGGTCTTTCAAAATGTGAAAGGCCTCCACAACAGTTATCTTCAAATGGTTTTATCTTCTTGCTTGCTTCGTTGTCCCTGGCCCTTTTGGAAAGTTGACTTAATTTTATACACCTAGATACTTTTACTTCACCCATTTGCTCCTAAGGCACTCCCAAACATAAAGTAAATGGATGAATTTGCTGATTTTTCTTCCATGAATAAGCCATATCCTCTAGAGCAAACGGGCATAAGCTTTGTAGGCTTCTTTTCCTCATTAGCATAGGGTTTTAGACTTTGTGGAGACAAAAAAAAAAATCAAATTCCCTTAGAACAAATGACCCAGATTAGAGGGCAGTGTATTGGCTAGGAGGGAAATGGACAGAAAGAAAATATGTAGCTTGTCTCTACAACTGTAGTTTTTAAGCCCAAATAGTTTCTTGGAAGGCTCCTTTGGGTGAGAGGGTTTACTGATTTTTTTAAATTTCTTGTTTCTTTCTAAGTCCTACTTCTGGGGCTGCTGCTGGATCATCAACTCCCCAGCACAAAAGAAGGCACCAAAGTCCCCAGGGCTGTCCAGAGAACAAAGGGGAGCCTGCTGCATGCTAATAAATTGCTCATGTTAGCACCTGTAAATCTGTTTTGCATTTCATTTCAACCTTTACTCACTGCCGATAACAGCCCCTGAAAATGAATCTTGACAGCATGTTGTGATTTTACAGTATCCAGCAGCAAACCCCAGCTAATTGTGAGCATATGATTTTTCAAGCACTAAATTTTATACTTAGTCCATGGCTCTGACAAACTTACTTATTTGGCAGTTGCTAATCATTAAGGCATTAATTGCTTTTCTCCCAGCATTTAAGCAAGATGAAGTTTGTTTTCTAAAAAGCAACTTCTGCTAAGCTCGACAGTCATCTTTGATTCTTTGTAGGCTGTTCCTGCGGATGTGTTTTTTGCTGAACTGTTCCAAGAAAAAACAAAAAACTGTTGAGATAGCAAACAAAGGCCCCTGTGCTGAAGTCTTGCAGAAGGGCAATTCCAGTGGTGTCTAGTTTCAGGCTAGAATACTAAGATCATAATTTCAGGCCATCGATGGCTCTCCCAGATGTCTTTGGTCAAGTTAATCACAGTTTGCCTGAAGGTTGAGTTTTCAGGTAATCCATCATGGCATAATTGTAAATCAAGAGTTCTTTCTAGCTAAAAGTTGGGAGGTTTTCGAGCAGCCTGAGACTATGAACCATGAACACAAGGCCCCCACCCTCTGTCTTTTGAGTTTTGGAACTGAAGTCAATTTCACAAATACTGAACAAGGCTCAAGACGTTACATGTCAAATGGACACATGAAGTGATTGTCATTTGCGTCAGTAGGAACACATATGATGTTGTGGGACTCAGGCACACCTGGTCTTCTAGTGGACCCTCCAGTAATGGAAGATTTTCATCCTAGATGGGTAGGCATTGACATCATACCTAGTGTGTCCTCTGCCAGGCACCATAGAGGTGTGGAGTATGCCTGCCGATGCCCTTGTTGCTGGAGGAGAAATCACATTTTTCTGTTCCTCTTAGCTTTTTCTCCCTGGTTCCACAAAATCCCTTTAGTCTATGTTGCTTTTCTTCAGCCTGATTTTAATATTTTCCCTTATTTACACTGAATTCCAATTTAAGTTAGAAAACCTAGTATTGAAGATCGAATCTACTTCAGAGGATCTCTAATCCTTGATGTCCAAAATGTTATCTGCATGAAATATATACAAAATTTTATGCACATACTCACACACTATTGTATGTTCATTATCTATATATCATTTCACTTACTCCTCCACTTATCCAGTAAATTAGGTATTCTTACTGCCCCCCAACTATTATTTTTTTTTTTTTACAGATGAGGAAATTCAAAGATGAAATAAAACATTGTCCAGGACCTTCCGAATTTTGCGGGTGCACAGCCAGGATTTGAACCTTGTACTGGCGGTCTTGGAGAACACACACACCATCAAAACTTCCGTGCATGGGCTACATGGCAATCACTATGCACTTTTATTTTTTCCATCAGCTATTCTGACCTCCTTCCATGGCATATCAGCTGGGAGTGTTCCTGAGGGCTTACACGGCACTTGTTCATGCCCTGGTGTAGCTCCCAGAGCTCTGGCTCATCTTAACACCACTTAGAGATGTTGCTTTGTTTCTCTCCTAACCTGAGCTTCACAACAGCATCTCTTGCAGCCAAGACAAAATGGAATGGTCAGAGAGGAAAATAAGAAACTGGCTTTCCTTTCATACCATGCCGTCCCAGGGGTGGTTTTAGATATGTGTGAAAGAGACTCAAAGTCTGTATTCTTTGAGTTAACAAAACCATGTTACTACCTGTTCAGAAGGAAATAGCAGTGGTATTTGCAACACAAAGGAAAAAAAATTAAGGCAGTTGTCTCGATGAGTTTCCCAGATCATGAAAAGTAAATGTATTTTTCCTTGCATTCTATCCAAGAATATCTGCAACAGTGGAACTCCAGCTAAAATTCAAAGTCAATTCTCAATCCCACTCTGTTACTTTCTTCTTCTACTAAATAGGGAAGTTTATTACTAATGACCCTGGAGAAACAGTCAGGCAGGACCACATATCTTCTGCCTCCGGTCTTGCCAGGTATTGCCAATTCATCACTGCACGTTGTTTCCCTGAGCCCTGACCCAGCCTCACAAGACAGTCACTACAATCAATCAGACTAGATGTGCAAGAGGAAGCAGAGTCTTCATTGCATACCTAGAATAATGCAAACAGCAATATCACAATCAGATAGTTATCTTTTTCTAAGTGAATATTCCGTCACTGCTGTCTCTGGCACAGTTGCTCTCTCTAAACCTCCTTTTAAAATTCCTTTCTTGTGTTGTTAGGATCAGGTGACTACAAAAGGTCATGCTTATGAGGATGCATGGATGGTATGGAGAGTTGACTAACTCCCACTGGGAGTAAAGGAGCTCCCATTCTCAATCCCCTGTCCTTTCTTCCTAAGCACCTCCTGTTTGAGGAAGTTAATATCTCATTTAGAGAGAATTTGTTTTCATAAAGAAGCAGGAACTTTCTTGGAACTGTAAAGGTATTTCCTTGAAATAATTATTTCTGATTCAGGGCCCCTTTGCTGCTCATACATTCAGAAATCAGGAGCACTTTAACAGGATATTTTCTTGATTAGATGATTTGCATGCAGGTCAATAGAGGGTAGAAGGGTATCTCTTCACCTTTGTACAAAGTTAAAGACAATCTAGTTGGAGATATTAATAGTTTAGTGTTCTGACCAGTCACAGATAAGGAAGAAAATGTATTTGCTGTTGTGAAATTGTGTGTGTGTGTGTGTGTGTGTGTGTGTGTGTAAGCTGCCAGCACAGTTGCTTAGAGAGGGGACTGGATGTACTGAGAAGAGTAATCTGCTCTCTACATCCCCTTGCCTTTATTCTTTCCCCTGGGTATTCTCAGAAGAACAAATTTATAGCCCATAGGTTAATAGGGAGCTATGTGTCTCATTGTAAGTTTCCAATGGCAGCAGAGTAACATGCTTGCTATAAATTGGCAACTGCCTACAATTCAGAGGTTCTGTTCTCAAGATTCACAACTGGAATGGAAAATAAGGAAGTAACTAAATGGAAGAGGCCTCATATTGTTGCTTTATAGGGTGTTTCATTCAGCTGTTCTTCTTGGCTCTTCACAAAACAATAGTTACCTTTTCTTAATAAAAATACTCAAAGAACTAGGAATAAAAGGGAACTTCCTCAACCTGATAAAGGCCATCTATGAAAAACCCACAGCCAACATTATACTTAATGCTTTCCCCTTAAGATCAAGAAAAATACAAGGATGTCTACTCTTGACACTTCTATTCAACACTTTACTGAGAGTTATATCCAGAATTATTAGGCAATAAGAAGAAATAAAAGACTTCTTTCAGTAAAACTATTTCTATTCTGAAATGACATATTCTTATATACAGAAAATCCTAAGGCATCCACTAAAAAACCATTAAAACTAGTAAATAAATTCATCAAGTTTACAAGATACAAGATCAGTGTATTAGTCCATTCTCATATTGCTATAAAGAAACACCTGAGACTGGGGCCGGGTGCGGTGGCTCATGCCTATAATCCCAGCACTTTGGGATGCCAAGGCAGGTGATCACTTGATGTCAGGAGTTTGAGACCAGCCTGGCCAACATGGTAAAAACCCATCTCTACTAAAAATACAAAAAATTAGCTGGGCATTGTGGTGGGCGCCTGTAATCTCAGCCACTTGGGAGGCTGGGGTGGGAGAATTGCTTGAGCCCAGGAGGCAGAGGTTGCAGTGAGCCGAGATAGTGCCACTATACTCCAGCCAGGGCAACAGAGTGAGACCCTGTCTCAAAAACAACAACAACAACAAAACAAAACAAAACCTGAGACTGGGTAATTTTTAAATAAAAGCGGTTTCATTGGCTTATGGTTCTGCAGGCTGTACAGAAAGCATAGTGGCTTCTGGGGAGTCCTCAGGAAGCTTCCAATCATGGCAGAAGGCAAAGGGGAAGCAAGGCATACCACATGGTGGGAGCAGTAGCAAGAGAAAGAGAAGGGGAAGTTGCTACATATTTTTTAACAGCCAGATCATATGAGAACTCACTCACTATCCTAAGAGCAGTACCAAGGGAGGATGGTGCTAAACCATTTATGAGAAATCCACTGCCATGATCCAATCACCTCCTACTAGGCCCACCTCCAACATCGGGATTACGATTCAACATGTGATTTAGTGGGAATACAGATCCAAACCATATCAATCAATCTACAAAAATCAATTGTATTTTCATACACTAACAACAAACAACCTAAAAATAAAATTAAGAAAGCAATTCCATTTTCAAAAGCATTTAAAAAAAAAAAAAACAACAGCTAAGAACAAATTTAACCGAGGATGTGAAATACTTATGCAGTGAAAATTACAAAATATAATTAAAAGAAACGAGAGAATATTAAATACATGTAAAACAATCCCCTGTTCGTGGATTAGAAGACTTACTACTGTTAAGATGGCAAAGTTCCCCAGTTGATCTACAGGTTCAATAAAATTCCAGCTTTCTTTTTTTTCAGAAATTGATAAGCTCTTCCTAAAATTTATATGAAGATTACCTGGAGTTAGCCTAACTCGAGGTTAAGGACACAGTTCTCTATGAGATTGCCCTAATCCAGACACCAGCTGCAAGTTCAGGGGTCCCCAAGTCCATCCTCACTTCTCCCAAGCTGGATAAAAATTCAAGAGTTTCCACAACTGCCTTTGAGTTTGAGAAACTTTGATAACTTACTGGAATGACTCACAGAACATAGGAAAATGCTATACTTATGACAACAGCTTCATTTCCGCAAATAAAGAAGTATTTTAATTATATATAAATTAGAACCAGCTAAAGGAGGAGACACACAAAAAAAGTCTGAGAGGATTCCAAATGTGTAGCTTCCATCTTCCTTAGGCTGTGCCACCCTTTAGGCATTGAAATGTGCTCCTACTCACTCAGAATGAATTGCCAACCAGAGAAGTTCACCGTTGTTTATTTAAGCTTCAGTGTCCACAGTTCTTACTGAGGCTTCTTTACATAGGTATAATTGATGAAAACATTGGCCACATGGTTGAACTCAATCTCTAATCTCCATCTCCTCCCCCAAGTCAGGTATGCTGTAATATGGCTCAAAGCCCTAGCCTTCTAATCACAGGTTGATCTTTCCAGCATGGACAGTCCCCATCCTGAGTTATTTTCTTATCATAAACTATCTACAGACTCATTTTGAGTGACCTTGTCAGCACAAACTAACAGGTATGGTCCAAAGGCCCACAATGAACAACAAAGAAACTACTATTTTTGAGAAATTCCAAGGGCTCAGAGGTTATCGCCCAGCAATTGAGGACAAAGGCCAGCCACAATCTTTATTATACAGAAATGGAAAGGACTCATAATATCCAAAATAGTGTTGAAAAAAAGAACGAAAAGGAATCACAATTTTCAATTCCAAAACTTACTGTAAAGCTACAATAATCAAAAGAGTGTGATACTGGTATAAAGCTAAACATAGACCAATGGAATAAAATTGAGAATCCAGAAAATATCCTCACATTTATGGTCAACTGGTTTTCTACAAAATCAGGGATGTCAAGACAATTAAATGAGAAAGCACAGTCTTTTTAACAAATAATGCTGGGAAAACTGCCTATCCACATGCAAAAGAATAAAGTTGGACCCCTACCTCACAACATATAAGAATTCACTCAAATGGATGAAAGAACTAAATGCGACAACAAAGATTATAAAACACTTAGCAAAAAACATAGGGGCAAATCTTTGTGACTTTACATGATACCAGAAATCTTAGATATGGCATCAAAAGCAGAGAAAATTGGTAAATTGACCTCAATCAAAATGTAAAACCACTGTGATTCAAATAATAGCATCAAGAAAGTGAAAAGACAAACCACAGAATGGGGAAAATATATGCATATTCTCTGATAAAGAACTTGAATGCATAATATATAAAGAACACTTATAATCCAACAACAAAAGAACAAATAATCTAATTTTAAAATAAGCAAGGGATTTCAATTGATATTTCTTCAAAGAGTATGTACAAATGACTAACAAGCACATGAAAGGATGCTCAACACCATTAGTCTCTATGGAATTGTAAATCAAAACCACAAGCAGACACTACTTCACAACTATGAAGAAGGCTAAAATTTTAAAAAATGTATTCATGAAGATATGAAGAAATTAAAGGTCTCATACATTGCTGTTTGAATTGTAAAATAGTGCAGCCACTCTGAAAATAGTTTGGAAGTTTCTCAAAATGCTAAATATGTACAGAGTTATCATATGATCCAGCATTTCCACTCCCTGCTGTACACTCAAGAGAACTGAAAACACATATTCATACAAAAACTTGTAAATGAGTGTTCATGACAGCATTGTTCATAATTGTCAAAAAGCAGAAACAACCCAAAAGTCCTTCAACTGATAAGCGGACAAACAAAATGTGGTCTATCCACACACAATAGAATATTATTCAGCCGTAAAAAGGAATGAAATACTGATACATGGTACAACATGGTTGAACTTTTAAAATCATTATGCTAAATGAAAGAAGCCAGACACAATAAGCCACATTATATGATTACATTTATGTGAAAAGTCCAAAAATATGCAAGTCCGTAGAGATGAAAAGCAGATTAGTGTTGCCAGGGGTTGGAGGAGGAGGCGGCATTGTGGAGTGTCTCTGAAAGGGTACAGAATTTCTTTGTAGGGTGATAAAAATGTCCTACAATGAGACACAGGTGTTGGCTGTACAACTTTGTGGATATATTAAACAACAATGAATTACGTATTTTAAAATAGTGTATATTAATTACATCTCAATAAAGCTGATATTAAATAAGAATTGCTTCCTGAGGCAACCATATGTCTTGATTTAGAACATCAACACTGTTTTCATTTCCTTCTTTTTAAAAGAAAATTAACATCATAATGAGAACATTTGTGACTTCTTTATGCACACTGTACATCTCTAGTTTCTGATATCTAGTAGCTCCTATTTTTAGGGTTGATTTCATTTAGAAATAGGAAGCTCTGCTCATGGAAAAACCTGGTTTATTTTAAACCACTTAGCACTCAATAGTATTTTTATAAGAAAAAGATTTCTCCAATTATCCTTTTTGACCTGTTATCATATGCCAGGTACTACTGTGTTAAGCTCCCAAAAAGTTTTTATAAGAGCTGCAACTTCCCTAAAGGAGTTTATAATGTAATAAAAGAAAAATGTATTGCACAGGTAATTACAATATAATGTAAGGTGTGCAATGATGATGGTTTACACAGGACTCTAAAGTAAAAAAAGCAAGATCTTCCCGCTAGTTTTTAGATAAGGTGAAGCCCTAACTAAATCTTATATGAGGAACAAGAGTTACACAGATAAATGAATCTATTCACATAATCTATATATGGAAATGAATTTATTTTGTAGTTCATGAAATAATTGAAAGGTTTTTATCAAGAAAGTGACATGTTGAGATTTCCTTCTAGAAATCTGGCACTCTGGCTTCTCTGTGAAAAATACATTGAAACGGTTAAGAGTAAAGGCAAGAAGAGGAGGGAGGAGTCTATTTCAATGGTCCAGGTGAGACATCATGAAGGCCTGAAGTGGGCAAGGGGAGTAGATGTAGAGGAGGCTTTAAGAAACAATTTGGAAGTATTATCAGGAAGTGAGAAGGATCATAGCTCTATCAAAATTTCCATATTCATAGCAGTTGAGCTCAGCAATCCCATTACTAAGTAAATATTTAAAGGAAAATAAATCATTCTACCAAAAAGACACATGCACCTGTATATTTATTGCAGCAGTATTCACAATAGCAAAGACATGGAACCAACCCAAGTGCCCATCAATGCTGGATTGGAAAAAGAAAATGTGGTACAAATATATCATGGAATACTATACAGCCATAAAAAAACACAAAATCATGTCCTTCATAACAACATGGAAACAGCTGGAGGCCATTGTCCTAAGCAAACTAACACAGAAACAGAAAACCCAGTATGGCATGTTCTCACTTATAAGTGGGAGCTAAACACCGGGCACACATGAACATAAAGATGGAAAGAGTAGACACTGAGGACTACTAGAGAGGGAGAGAGGAAGGGAAGCCAGGGTTGAGAAATACCTAAGGGGTACTGTGCTCACCACTGAGGGACAGGTTCAGTCATGCTCTAAATCCCAGCATCACACAATATACTTTTGTAACAAACTTACACATGTACACCCAGAACTTAAAATAAAAATTGAAAAGAAAAAAAGTAAATGAACGAATGAAATTAATTTATTAAGCACTAAAAAAAAGTTATGGTTCAAGTTGAGAGGCCTCCTGCATAGGTATCCCCAAAAGGGAAAGGCAATACAGGAGGAGGTGCTGGGTTAGGGCAGAAAAGGAGGGCTTCAGTTGTGGGATGAAGACATGAT
The DNA here is from genome assembly GCF_028885655.2 of Pongo abelii. Classification (NCBI taxonomy): domain Eukaryota; kingdom Metazoa; phylum Chordata; class Mammalia; order Primates; family Hominidae; genus Pongo; species Pongo abelii. Next base: position 77,533,539 of record NC_071998.2, read on the forward strand.
CAATTATTGTGTCCATTTCAAATAGAAATGAACAAGTACATCACAAACAAGTGTAACAATAAAAGGGCAAAATTCTGTATCATTTCATGTATTGACCCTAGGATTACTCTTGTCTCCCTACTGCTTGGTATTTGTGTTCTATGTCTGCTGATTTCTGGCTGATAAGCATGAGTCTTTGTGGAACGCAAACAAATTTACAAGATAAAAACAAACAACCCCATCAACAAGTGGGCAAAGGATATGAACAGACACTTCTCAAAAGAAGACATTTATGCAGCCAACAGACACATGAAAAAATGCTCATCATCACTGGCCATCAGAGAAACGCAAATCAAAACCACAATGAGATACCATCTCACACCAGTTAGAATGGCGATCATTAAAAAGTCAGGAAACAACAGGTGCTGGAGAGGATGTGGAGAAATAGGAACACTTTTACACTGTTGGTGGGACTGTAAACTGGTTCAACCATTGTGGAAGACAGTGCGGCGATTCCTCAGGGATCTAGAACTAGAAATACCATTTGACCCAGCCATCCCATTACTGGGTATATACCCAAAGGATTATAAATCACGCTGCTATAAAGACACATGCACACATATGTTTATTGCAGCACTATTCACGATAGCAAAGACCTGGAACCAACCCAAATGTCCAAAAATGATAGACTGGATTAAGAAAATGTGGCACATATACACCACGGAATACTATGCAGCCATAAAAAATGATGAGTTCATGTCCTTTGTAGGGACATGGATGAAGCTGGAAACCATCATTCTCAGCAAACTATCGCAAGGACAAAAAACCAAACACCACATGCTCTCACTCATAGGTGGGAATTGAACAATGAGAACACATGGACACAGGAAGGGGAACATCACACACTGGGGCCTGTTGTGGGGTGGGGGGAGGGGGGAGGGATACCATTAGGAGATATACCTAATGTAAATGACGAGTTAATGGGTGCGGCACACCAACATGGCACATGTATACACATGTAACAAACCTGCACGTTGTGCACATGTACCCTAGAACTTAAAGTATAATAATAATAATAATAACAAAAAGAATGAGTCTTTGTGATAAAGCAGAATACAACAACACAGTTTTACTACTCAGAAGCTGTCTGCACATGCTTTTCTATTTTTCTGATCAAATCTCCTTTCTCTGAACAGTCTGCTTATGTCTAATTCTATCATATTCTCTGTGCTTGCCTCTCCTTTGTTCTCTTTCCTTCTTTAAGGGCCAACTTCCTCTTTCTGCTTCTCCTCCCCCTTTTGTAGTGGACCCATCTGAGGCCTGTGTGTTTGCCTGAGTTCTTTCGACTCAACCTGCCTCTTAGTGCTGACTTTAATGCAAGTCAGCAATATAATTCCCTTCCCACCCTGCTATAGGGAACCAGAATATTTTACAATACAATGCATCCAGGTTAATTAAAATTAAATCATCATATATAAATGACGACTAAAATAATAAACAGATCTAGTTAGCAGCACTGAGCTTATCTGATGACTGCCATAAACTCTAATTGAAATAACTTTTTATACTTACCTGGCAGGGGAGATACTATGATCATAAAGAAACTTGTAGAGTTATACTCTGAGTTCTTTAAGAAGTGGAGCAGCACAATCTAAATGTTAACAGCTCGTTCCAGAGCTATATGGCTTATTCTGGATGGCAAATGGCCTTGGTTCATCACCACTGAAAGGCAACGTTCTCTGACTAGAAATAGACACTTATTCTAACACTCAGTACAGTTCCTCTAAATATTTACAAGAGAAAAACCATACCCAGTTGAATTTTGCTTCCTATCCCAGAAGGAAGTTTGGGAAATTAAATATAATTAAGCAAACTGATACTTTAGGATGATTATTTGATTCAAGTGAGCTGGGCGAGGCCCTGTGATTGACGGTGTGAAGTGTAATATAGTGAAAAGGAACTGGAATGGGAGTCAGAAAGCCAGGTCTGGAGGAAAAACTGTGTCTCCAGCCAGCCGCAATTACCACAGGCCATTCAAACTCATGGATCTGCTCCCTTAAAAATTCCTGCAGCCGGGCGCGGAAGCTCACGCCTGTAATCCCAGCACTTTGGGAGTCCGAGGCGGGTGGATCACGAGGTCAGGAGATCGAGACCATCCTGGCTAACATGGTGAAACCCCGTCTCTACTAAAAATACAAAAAATTAGCCGGGCGTGGTGTGGGGCGCCTGTAGTCTCAGCTATTTGGGAGGCTGAGGCAGGAGAATGGCGTGAACCCGGGAGGCGGAGCTTGCAGTGAGCTGAGATTGCGCCACTGCACTCCAGCCTGGGCGACAGAGCGAGACTCTGTCTCGAAAAAAAAAAATTCCTGCAAAAGGCAGAGATTATACCTGATAGTTCTACCATCATTTACTTCTGTAATCCATGTATCTGATTCCAGAATCGTGGGTTCAATGCTTTCTCTGTGTCACTATGGTATAGTTGGGAGACAGTACTTCTACTTAGCCTGCCCCTGGGCGTTAGGACATGATCAGATGTCAGCAGACTTTTCTATGAGATGATGCTCTATGTGTCTATCGTGATAAGCAGTTACGATGTTTCCATCACAGCAAATAGAAATGTGACCTATGTTTGACCATAATCATAGCTAAATCTCTCTTAGCTAATTAACATCAATGTTATCTCTTATGCTATGATTATTAACATACTGTAATATGTCTAAAAGTTAAATGATTTTGCTTCTCTGGGATGTCTTGTATGGAGGGTGGTGGGGAAGCCTAGATGTTGAAGATAGGTGTGATATCCTTGGATTTATAGTGATAGCTCCTCTTATCCTGTGTTTCCCATGATTATTATGATATACCAGCCTAGGAATTTCTGCACATTTTAAAGCTCAACTATCTTTTTAAAAATTATGAGGCCAAGCACGGCGGCTCACATTTGTAATCCCTGTACTTTGGGAGGCAGAGACAGGTGGATCCCTTTAGCCCAAGAGTTTGAGACCAGCCTAGGCAACATGGTGAAACCCCGTCTCTACAAAAAAAAATACAAAAAATTATCCGAGTGTGGTGGCAGGTGCCTATAATCCCAGCTACTTGGGAGACTGAAGTGGAAGGATGTCTTCAGCCCAGGAGGTTAAGGCTGCAGTGAACCAAGATGGCATCAGTGCACTCCAGCCTGGGTGACAGAGTGAGACCCTGTCTCAAAAAAGAGAAATGTTTCAGACATGCAAAAGAATACAAAGACTGACATAATGACTACTCTTGTAGTAACCATCCACCTTAAGAATGAAACATTACCAACACAGGTGAGATGCCCATGTTCCCTCCCAGCTGTGTTCCTCTCTCTCTCTGAAGGGCTCATTATCTGGTAGGGCTTTTTTTTTTTTTTTTTTTTTAATTAAATCTTACCTAAAATTCCTTTATGCTGAAGGTGTGAAAGCTAAATGTCAGCATAAATAAGGACAATAAAGATGTTTGAGAGAGAAAAGAATGTTTCATCTGTGATTGTGGATGAGGACTGGCATCTTTAAATACCTGTGTCGTTTATTTCTGGCGGGTCTCACCTAATGATACATCAGAAATATCCTGCAAGGATGGGCCACCATGTTTTCAGTCTTTACCCTATTACTAGCTATTCAGATTGTTTCCAGCTCCTTAATAAAGTAAACAATGTTCTAATAATCCTGTGTGTGTGTGTGGATAGATGGACAGATAGATGGATGGATAGGAAGACGGATGATAGACAGATATAGATAGATGATAGATAGATAGATAGATAGATACATAGATAGATAGATACATAGATACATAGATAGATCGATCCATCCATCCATCCTAATGTACTGAGGCATTTTATTTCTAATGGAAGGATTCCACCAAAGTATAGGTGCTAGGTCAAATATTGTATGTATTTTTAATTTTAATAGAGATTGTCATAGTTTCCCATAAGCTATGAATTTGAAATTGAAGCTTTCAACACCTGAAGCATGATTATGGAATCTTTGAGTTTCTTGAAACATTTTGAAAACCATTGGACCTAGGATTTTTAGCTATTTTGTTTACCATGTCTGCCTATGTGGCCTTTGAGAAATGTGAAACTCTGTAAAATACCTTGATTATCCTATGATACAAAATAGAGAAAGAAAAATACCAGCTGGATGCTAGAAAATGGAGCTGAGGCCTGACTTCCTGTCTTCCTAGACTAAGTTTCTTGTTAGAAAAATGGAAATAGGTCCCAGTCAGGGAGGAAATAGAGCATTTATTTGATGCTGCATTTCAGTACAAGCATTAAAATATGCCAAGTAATGGATGAAAGCCCTTTCTGATTATTTAATGAAGACATGGAATTCTGTGGAGTTCTGCTTCTTATGTGAATAAGAGACCCTCTAGCAATGCAATATTTCAGCTTCCATTTGTGCAAAATTAGATGAAACAAATTACTTTAAAAATAAACAACAATAAAAACCCAAGCTCAGAATCATGCATTCTTCTCAAAAGTAACTTCCTAAAGTCAGTGTGAGCAAGACTAAATGAAACGAAATAATTGTGAAATAAAGTCTAGAATGTATTCTTTGTGGAAAATTAATTCTAGCTCATAGGAAAGACTCAGTCTTAATTAACAAAACAAATTTGGACAAAATCAGAATGTGCAGCAATTTATATCTGCTGCTTTGGATTTTTGGGTCCCCTTTGAACTCTGGCCTTATATATTCTGATGGATTTTCTTCATAAGCCCTTAAATTCTCACGGGGTAGAGTAATGGCCTTTTCAATAGGCACATGAATTTCCCCTTTTGCAGTCACCACATATGTAGGCAGTACATCTCTAGCAAATCTCCAGACCATCCCAGAGAAAGTAAATCCAGAAAAGAAGAAAGGAAGAGGGGGTGGGGAGGGCAAGAATCGTCCCCTGAGCAAACCTTCAATGCTCAATAGTTAAGACTTAATGATGCGGTGGCATTGGAGGCAAAAAAAAAAAAAGAAAAGAAAAAAACACCTCTAACTTGAACTGCTAAGAGTTTTTTAAAAGAAAGAAGGAAAAGAAAGAGAGAGAAGGAAGGAAGGAAGGAAGGAAAGAAAAGAAAGAAGAAGAAAGAAAAAGAAAGAAAGAAAAGAAAGAAAGAAAGAAAGAAAGAAAGAAAGAAAGAAAGAAAGAAAGAAAAAGAAAGAAAGAAAGAAAAAACAGCTAACATGCAAGCAGGCAAACAAACAAAACAAGGTAAAGGGAAATGTTAGGATGCTTTCAATCAAGCCCTTTTAGATCAATTAACACCATTGTTTATTTAATCTCCAAATTCCATCACATGTGGCAGGCAGGAGTGCTGTTCTTCTTTTCAACTGAAACAGTGCAAAACATAGTCTGGATTCAAGGAAATCTTGCCAAAATCCCTGGCAATGTATCACTTTTTTAAACCCTGTTTTGCTTTTGTGCTCATGGTAACGTTCGCAGCTGTCGAGTGTGGCTTCAGGCTGTCTGACTCCCTTGAGAGAATTTATGTGTTTTTCTACTTCCTTTCCTTATTAGGAGGCAGGAATCTGCGACACCTATTAGAACAAGTATGCATAAAGGGTAATGACCATGCGATTTATTAGTGGTCTGTTCTTCCTCAAATGAGCTCTCAGCCCCTGTTCGGCAAGGGCCATGCCCAGGTTTGAATTGGCCTCTGCTTTCTCGGCAGCAGGTGGGCAGAGTGGCTTTAGTCAAGGGGACAAGGAAAGATGTCGGCCTCTGGGAAAAGCCGGTTCTGTCTTCCACACCAAGGCACGGAAAAGAAACTGGAGTGTCAAGGTTTGGATTTAACGAATATGAAGTATTAGCTGACAAAGGTGAATGGGATCGAAATAGAAACATGAGCTAGATTTTCATAACAGCTCTGTGGCAGGAAGAAGGCTCCCAGAACCCTTTTGTTTTGATCTTTTTAAAATGGTACCGTGTAGGGGTGATTTTGTTCCTAGAGGTCTGAGATAGGGGAATGAGCCTTTCCTAGGAAAGCATGGGAATTCCTCTTTCCTCTGTTTCCAAGGAGTAAAAAGTCCGCCATTTGGGGAAAGGGATGACTTCGAGAAGCTAAAAGTGTGCTCGTCTGCAGCGGACCCCTCACAAAAACGTTCAAACAAGGAGTCAGGAAAGAAGCTGCAGGTTTTAATAGAATCCACATATCAGCCCGAAAACACTGGGCCAACTACATCTCTGCCCAGCCTCTTGCTAAGGTTTGGAGTCCAGACGGAAATTTCAGGAGAACAAAATGCTTGGGGCCAAATTCATTTTCTGTGAAAATCACCAGTATGTTCAAGAAAACGTAATCCATATGTTTTTGATTCATTCGTCAAGATGTTTCAGTGAGCCATTGGGTGTCCACAAAGCTTGTCGGTTCGTTCTTCTTCAAGGCAGAAAACCGTGTTTGGCCACAGAAGGTGGATTCTAACCCCAGAAAGGGCAAGTTCAAGTTGAAACTCAATCTCAAGGTGTGAGTGGGCTCTACCTTGAAAAAGTCTAATAGGCTCTACTGAGAAATACCAGGAAGAAGAATGAATACATTTTCCTCATGCAGTTTTTAGGCTGGGGATAGTAATTGGGGGAAGACAAGGGGTCAATGTTCTTTTGAGCTTTTAAGTATGATCAATATTGTGAGATGAAGAAAATTATCTCGGTTAATCTTAGTCTGTTGAGAAAGTTAAAACTTCTCCATAATCAGTTTTGTTTTGTTTTTTCTCATGAACTCTCAAAGATTCTTCTCCTCTCACAGCATCTATGATCCCTTACCAGGTAGAGTCATTTTTACATCCCCCTAGTACAGTATCTGACACATTCTAGTAGGCACCCAATGAATGTTGACCAGAACTGAAACAACAAATGTGTTTTTTTCCTGTACTGATCAATACATAAAGTTTTGCTTCCAGCTTGGGTGCAGTTATAATCCAACAGCTTGTAATCCAACAGCTTGTAGTGTTAAAGTCAGAGAATAAGCACTCTGTGTTAAGAAAGTAAAAATGATACATAGACCTAATGGTGCAGATAAGTTGACAGGAAGATAAAGCTAAAAGGTTGGAAAACACATTAATTAGTTCCCGTCTTCTATCTGGGGTCCTCTGGCTTTTTTCCTGTGGAGCATGCACTGGAATAAAGAGGGAAGGAACCTACTTCAGGCTTTGTCCAGAGTCATAGCAGAAGGAGAACATTTCATTACGGTGCTTCATGCAACTCACCCAGGTCCCCTGACACATTCACCCTGAACTGCATAAATCTCTCAGTAAGCAGCAAATGAGACCCACATTTAGATTTCTGACTAAACTTCTGGCTTCTTTTCACTTTTTGCGCAGTCATCTCAAGTGAGCTAGCCAAAGCTGCTAATTAAAGAGAGAATGATTTATTTCATAAGTTTTCTTTTCCCTCAGGAAACATAACTCAACTCCAGGCACAGCTAGTTTACCTCGCCCTAGTCAATAAATTACACCCACCTCATTAATAGTTAATTAGGAAAACTGGAAACCCCTTGACAAAACCTCAAGAAGGAAAGGGTCAGCCAGCTCCAAGCCAGAAATGTACAATGAGCCTGATCCGATGCTCCTTTAGTGCTCACAGGCCCAGGTGCCCAGTCCTGAGTGGGAGCCTCGGCTTCTCCCCATGTGTTTAGGAAGCTCATTCTGCCCTGCGCTGCCCTCCTACAGTGAATCTTACATGCATGTCGTCTTTGTGAGGTAGGGGACAAAAACCCTGTCTTTAACCTTCTTTTGTAACTGTTAAGAATTTTTTTTTTAATTATGGCAACAAAAATCTAGAGATCAATTTTCCTTCAATGTGGTATATGTTTCTCCAACAATAAACACATCGCTAAGGTTTAACTTTCAGGAACAAGATACTTTTTTTTCTTTTCATAAAAAAGACAGCTCGCAAAGCTCATATACTGCTGACTCAGTCTTTCCATATATAAATATTAACTGGAGGAGAGCCAGACCATGCCAGCTCCCCTAGTTCTCTATATATGGCCAATCAGTGCATTGGTGCAATGCAAGAGGCAGATTTATGTACAATGATAAATAGAAAACTAAGGTCCACTTATAGTGCCTTGGCATTTCTAAGTATTTCACCAACATGCCACCTAACAGTTATATAAATTTGACTGATATTTCTTAAACTTTAATGTTCACACATATCTCTTGAAGGTCTTGTTCAAAAGCAGATTCTGATAGGTCTGAGATGGGACCAAAGAATCTATATTTCAAACAGGCTTCCAGATGACACCAGTGCTGCCAGTCCTTGGACCACACTCTGAGTAGCAAGGAACTGGGAAACATCATCCACCTTCCTGAGTTGGCTGGTGGGTCTGAGTACTCGTGTGAACAGGTATAAAAACCAGGTCTCGGTATGCATTATGTTTCTCCTCCTATACAAATCATTTTCTAGAACAGGGTTGGCAAACATTTTCTCTAAAGTGTCAGTTAGCAATTATTTTAGGCTGTGCAGGCCATCCAGTCACTGTTGCAACTATTCAACTCTGCCATTGTAGTGCAAAAGTGACCTTTGAAAATATGTAAATAAATGGATAGGGATGTGGTTCCAATAAAACTTTATTTATTTATAAAAGTAAGCAATGGACCAGATTTAACCCATGGGCCTTAGTTTGCCAGCTCCTGTTCTAGAACAATGGTTTCCAAAAGGTTGTGTACTCAGAGCAGTACCCCCCATAGATGCATATTTATTTATAAATTCTATATATATCCTACTGCACTAACACAAAAGCGAAACACAAAAGAGAGAAAATTGACATAGAAAATCATATTTCTTTGTTCATTCAGTTGGAGCATCTTGCTATCCCCTGGGTATGCACACTCACCTTAGTGATAGAATTAGAAACTAGTGATGGAGAGAATTTTAAAATACATTTTTCTTGACAAAAGTGATCACATTTCTAAGAGTAGACCTTGGTGTTTTGATGATTTTTTTGCATTCCAAGACATAGAACAGCTACAATATGTAAAGAGCTGATAGCAAAGACAAGAAAAACAAGCCTTGAATATAACTGTTTTATGCAATCAGTATGGTGACACAGTCACTCTGCACCCTTTGGGGCTTATTTGAGCAGTCCTATGTGCCAGGTGCTAAGCTAGCACTCACAGTGTTTTATTTCATTTAATACTCACACAGCCCTCTGAGGTAAGTGATTATTGTTGCTGTTTTATAGCAGAGAGAATGGAGACTCAGTACATTCCTTATTTAGTTAGTTGGTTAGATGGGGTGTAAACATCATATCGGCCTATTTAAAAAAGCCTTTGTCCTTAATGACTGCTATTTATTGCCTCATCAAATCATGATCATTTTCAAAATTTTACCATTTATTTATTCTGTAATGACATCACACTGATGGAAAAATCCCTCTGGTTATAGTGAATGGGTTTGACATACTTCACCCAAACTGCTTCATCCTACCAAGAAGTTGCCAATGAAGGTAACTAGGCCTCTGTGCTGACAGAGACTGTCATTTAATTTCAACAATATTGTTGGTTTCTAAGAGATTGCTTACTAGCCATAATGTACTAAGAATTCTCATTCATCTGAATAGTTATGTGCTCAAAACCTTCTTATTACTAAAACTCAGTCAGAGATGACCAGGTAAGCCAACTGCCTATGACTATTTCTATGTAAGAAGGACCTGATTTGTAAGGCAAATAGCTTTACTTGCTTTGCAAGGTTTTCTACAGATCCAAATCAGCCATAGAGAGCCTGTCCATATACCTCATTCAGAAGTGAAAGGTTCGAGTACAAACACTGACATTTATGTGACAAGGAAGGCCTTAGAATTATAAACCATGGTTCCGCAGTTTAGGAGAGAAGACTATTAGCATATTTTAAAAACTTTTATTTCAAAATAAATGATGCATCAATGTAAGTGCGTGGCAATTATAACCAGTGCATTGATATTCAGACTGAGGATTCTCTCAATAAAACTTGGCCAGTTAATCATGAACTATAAATCAAGAGTAAGAGAATATGTTCAGTGAAGAATATTGGGAATAGGAGTGCAGATAAATCTAAAAACAATGAGACCAGAAACTAGGGTGATGAGATCCATATTTTGAATAAAAAATCAGACATATTGTGACAGATATTTCTGTTTTCAAACATTCTCTTTGTCAGGTTGTCCTGGAAAACTTAGGGCAATGATTTCTGTCACTTCAGACATTAATCCTACTTAAACTGTGGTACATTTCACCATTATTGTTTTTTTTTTCTCCTGTGCTGTTTTACTTTCCCACCATTTTACCAGTGTCTTTTGGAGTCGTTTTCAAACTAAATAACCAACCTGCCACCCTTCATTTTATTTAATACGCCTTTTAAATACAAAATTCATACTGTATATGGCCTCCTCATTTATATAATTATCCTACCTCAATTATACAATTCACAGATTTCTTTTTCAAAATATTTTAGTAGAGTTTATGACCTCAAAAATGCTGTCAAAGATATAAAAGCAGGATATAAGAGCAGGAAATATTCTTATAGAAAACTGTTATATTAAGAATAAGATGCTTTTAATTAGTAAACACATAATAGTAGATGTTTTTGTATTTTTTTGCATAAATTAAACGTTTAACTACACTACCTTCATAAAATATTTGAGAGTTAAAAAGTAGCCAATTTTCTGATAAGTTGCATGAAAGTAATTACTTAACAGCAATACAAAAACAGTCACCAGCCACGATTAAATGCTATGCCTTGCTTAATAAATGAAAACATAAGTACATATATAGAGACAAAACTTCTACCCTTAAGATCGTTATACTACATGGCCAATTTTGGTACAAAATTCAGGCTTTTTTTTGTATTATACTTTTGTTTTCAATGAAATTGTCAGTATTCTTTTGGCCACTTATAAATTCTTTCAATAAGTGAGTGTCTCTAATGTTTATTATTATGATTAAGAAGACAATTACTTCTCTAACTTTAAAAAATTTTTTTATTAATGATCTAACAAAAAGAGATGGATTCAGAAAGAAAACTTCAGTAGAGATCAATGTCTAAATGTCACCTGTGCTATAAGTAGAAAAATACTTTTTGATTGTCCAGCATCCCAAATGTCCTTTTTCTTTTTAGGAGAAATCTCTTATTGTATGTGCTACTGTGGTAATTCTATGCTCTGTATCTCGGTTTGAATTATCTCAGAAGCAAACTGAGAGACAATAAGTTACTTGCAAGGAGTTTACTTTGAAAATGACTCCAAAAGACACTGGTAAAATGGCAGGAAAGTAAAACAGCAAAGGAGAAAAAAACAATAAATGCTGCATTATCAAGTGAGTCATCACTGTAGGCAACAGGAGCTTAATCCTTATGAGAAACTCTGGGAAACAGCCTATAACACAACTCTCAGGGTTTTCACACCAGAAGGATGAGGGAGCTGGGGAACTTAAACATTAACACTGTGATGGTTAATGTTACATGTCAACTTGACTAGGCTATGGTGCCTATATGTTTGGTTAAACACCAGTCTAGATATTGCTGTGCAGGTATATTTTTAGCTATGACTAATTTTAAATCACTAGATTTTGAATACAGCAGATTACCCTCCATAATGTCACTGGGCTTTATCCAATGACTTGAAGGACTTAAGAGAAATTGACTGCCTGCAGACTGCTTCCAGGCTCAAGCTGAAATGTCAGCTCTATCCTGGATCTCCAGCCTGCCCCACAGATTTCAGATTTGCGAAATACTGTGAGCGAATTTACTAAAATATCTCTTCTCTCTGTCTGTCTCTATCTTCACACACACACACACACACACACACACACACACACAGCCTTTTGGTTGGCTTCTCTGGATAGCCCTGACTAATACAAATACCTTTGGTTGAGGGCTCCCTCAGGCTAAGGGGTGCAGGTGCTGACAATAGAAAGTGTGGAGGCTTGCAGTGAAATGAGAGGAGGGAATAGTGGCAGGTCACCAATAGTGGCTGTTATACTTTGCCTACCACTGCTGAAGACCAAAAGGGATGAGCCAAAACAATCAGCGGCTAGGTACAGTGGCTTCCAGGGAGTCAGTGGTGGAGTCTATTTATACAGGAGTCTTTTGTCAATAGCAGTGTCTTGGTCTGACTGGGCCTCTTACAAAGTGATTGGGTCCTTGGACCCCCAGAGCAGCCTCATTCTCACACATCCTTTGATTTCTATTTGCTAGTTTCCTATCAGTTCTATGAGCTATCAGTTGCCTTTCGATGAATGCCAGTCTTCAAAACTAATGACCAGAAACTATGGTTCTTCATTGCAGTAGGGAACTTTGCTATTTATGCTTTTCTAAAACATTTTGATCATTCATTACTGCTCCTAGCTCATATTTAATGCATTCATTTTCGATTTTTACAGTCTGAATGTTTTAGCCTAGATTATCTTATTTAGGCATAAATCGTTATGTTTAGTAATCTTTTTGAGATATAGAACAGAAACAGATACTAACGTACATTTTATCAGGAAGTGGCAACACTTTAAACCATGGCAGTGGTAGCCATTAATATAGAAGTGTGTTCCTTTGTTCATTCAATTACAATTTGTTAAAGCATTACTATAGTAATGAGTATTTGGAATATGACAGTGAATTACACCAAGTCCTTGTCCTTACAAAGTTTAGTTTATAGTGGAAAAAGATTAAAACAATGATGAAAACAATAACAACAACAACAAAAACCACAGCATTCTATTGTCAGGGAAGAGAGAATAATTTTAAAGGGTTGAATGAAACATTCATTAAACAAATGAGGTATTTCAGCAGAGATGAATAGCATTTTTTAAAGTGTCAATTGAGACACTAGAAATTAAAAAACAAATCAGAGATTTTGTAAAAAATTTTTTTTCTGAGGCCCATGCACAGACTGTACATTGCCAAGAGGGCAAACATCAGTGAATTTGAAAATAGTTTGAGAGAAATTACTCAAACTGAAACAAACCCAGGAAAAAAAACTTTATAAAGATGAAAGACAAAGAAACGAGGAGGAAAGGAAGAGGAAAAAGAAAAAGGATACAAAGTGCAAGTATACTTCAGGATCAAACTGCTGAAAATCAAAGATAAAAAGGAAATATTAAAGGTAGCCAGAGAAACGCAAAAGGAAGAAGGAAAAGAATTACCTACTATAGACTTCATATTGTAAATTATGCAAGCTGAAAGACAATGGGTAGATGTCTAAAATAAAGAAAAAAACTTACAACCCAGAATGCTATACCCAGCAATAATATCTTTCAACTATGAAGGTGAAATAAAGACTTTTTCAGCAAACAAAAGCTAAGATAAATCAGTTCTGGCAACCTGAATTATAAGAAATGTTAAGCAATGTTTTTCAGGCAGAAGGAATATGATACCTCATAGAAATATGAATCTAAACAAAGGAAGGAAGAGTGCCGAAAATGATTGAAAATGAGGGCAAATAATAAAGAAATATTTTCTTACTTTTAATCCCTTTATACAATAATTTATTGTCTAAGGCAAAAATAATAACCATGTATTATGATATTTAGAACACATGTAGGAATTAAGAATAAAATGTGTGGTAAAAAATTGAACGAGGCTAGGAGGTTAAACCTGGAAGTACTCAGTTAGGAGGCTCTCAGACTATACTTGAGATTCTATAATACTTTTGAAGGTAAGAAGTAATACATTAAAGATATAAATTGTAAAACTTAGAGCAACCACTAAAAAGATAAATATTCCATTAATCCAAAAGAAGGCAAAAAAGACTTTGAGAGGAAAAAAAGAATATATAGGACATAAAAACGAATATAATGATAGATCTAAATCTAATCCTGTCAATGATGACACTAAATGAAAATGATCTAAAACCATTTAAAAGTCAGAAAATAGCAGAGGTGACAAAAGAAAAATAGCTAAATTGGAATTTATCAAAATCGAAAACTCCTATGCTTCAACTAACACCATCAAGAATGTGAGAAAACAAGACACAGAATGGGAGAAAATATTTGCAAATTATATTTTTGATAAAGATCCTGTATCTAGAATATATAAAGAGCTTTTAGAACTTAACAATTTAAAAAGAGAGATAACTCAATTTTTAAAAGGGAGAAAGGGCTTGAATAGAAATTTTTCCAAAGATAATATACAAATGACCAAGAAGCACATGAAAATGTGTTCAATATCAGTCATTGGGGAAATGAAATAAAAACCATAATGAGATACTACTTCACACTCACTAGGATGGCTATAATAAAAAAAGATAGTGCTGACAAGCATATGGAAAAATTGGAACCCTCATATACTGCTGGTGAGAATGAAAAATGACACAGCCACTCTGAAAAACAGTTTGGAAATTTCCCAAAATATTAAATTTCCCAAGAAACTGAAAATATGTGTCCACAAAAAAGCTTACACACAAATGTTCTTGGTAGGATTATTCATGATATCCCAAATTGGGGACAAGCCAAATATCCATCAGCTGATGAAAGGATAAATAATGTATAATATATTCTTACAATGGAATACTATTAAGCAACAAAAAGGAATGAAATACCAATACTTACTACAACATATGTGAATCTTGAAAACATTACACTAAGTGAAAGAAGCCAGTCACAAAAGGCAACATATTGTATGATGCCATTTATACAAAACCTCCAGAATGAACAAGTATACAAAATTGATTCTTGACTGCATAGAGCTGGTGTGGGAGGGAGAATGGAGAGTGACTGCTAATGGGGACAGTTCTGGGGGGAAATGATAAGAATGTTCTAAAATTGGACCATGGTGTTGGTTGCACAACTCTGAGCTATAATAAAAACCATTGACTTGTAAACTTTAAAAGGGTCAATGTTATGGTCTGTGAATTATATCCTTATAAAGGTGTATCATTTTGTGATATATTTTTATTTCTTATTTTTAAAAACTTCATCTTTTATTTTAGATTCAGGGGTATATGTGTAGGTTTGTTACAGAGATATATTGCGTGATGCTGAGGTCTGGGGTATGGTTGATCCCATCACCCAGGTGGTGAGCATAAAACCCAATAGGTAGTTTTTCAACCCTTGCTCCCTCCCTCCCTCTGCTTTCTGGTAGTCCCCAGTGTCTATTGTTCCCAACTATATGACCATGTGTACCTAATATTTAGCTCCCACTTATAAGTGAGAACATGCGATATTTTGTTTTCTGTTTCTGCGTTAATTTGCTTAGGATAATGACTTCCAGATGATCCATGTTGCTGCAAAAGACATGATTTTGTTCTTTTTTTATTTCTGCATAGTATTCCATGTTGTATATGTACCACAGTTTCTTTATCCAATCCACTATTGATAGGCACCTGGGTTGACTCCACATCTTTGCTATTGTGACTAGTGCTGCAATGAACATACAATGTGTGTGTCTTTTTGGTAGAGCAATTTATTTTCTTTTGGATATATACCTGGTAATGGGATAGCTGGGTCAAATGATAGTTCTATTTTTGGTTCTTTGAGAAACCTCCAAACTGCTTTCCACAGTGGCTGAATTAATTTGCATTCCCACCAACGTGTATATGCATTTCCTTTTCTCTGCAGCCTCACTAACATCTATTATTATTTAACTTTTTTATAAAAGCCATTTTGACTGGTCTGAGTTGGTATCTCATTGTGGTTTTGATTCACGTTTCTCTGATGATCAGTGATGTTGAGCATTTTTTCATATGTTTGTTGGCTACTTTTTTGTCTTCTTTTAAGAAGTGTCTGCTCATGTCCTTTGCGCACTTTTTAATGAATTTATTTGTCTTTTCTTGTTGAATTGTTTAAGTTTCTTACAGATTCTGGATATTAGACCTATGCTGGGTGCATAAATTGTGAATATTGTCTCCTATTCTATAGGTTTTCTGCTTACTCTGTTGACAGTTTCTTTTACTGTGCAGAAGCTCTCTGTTTTAATTAGGTTCTGTTTGTCAGTGTTTTCTTCTGTCACAATTGCTTTGGAGGACTTAGTCAAAAAGTCTTTGCCAAAGCTGATGTCCAGAAGGGTATTTTCTAGGTTTTCTTCTACAACTTTTATAGTTTTAGGTCTTACATTTAAGTCTTTTTTAAAAAAAAATCTTCTGTTTTAGGTTCAGGGGTACATGTGAAGGCTTGATACATAGGTAAACTCAGTCACAGGGGTTTGTTGTATAAATTATTTCATCAAACAGGTATTAAGCCCAGTACCCAACAGTTATCTTTTCTGCTCCTGTCCCTCCTCCCACCTTCCATCCTCAAGTAGACCCCAGTGTCTGTTGTTTTGTCCTTCGTGTTCGTGAGACCCAGCAATCCCATTACTTCGTATATACCAAAAGAAATATAAAGCATTCTACCATAAAGACACATACACATGAATGTTCATTGCAGCACTATTCATGATAGCAAAGATATGGAATCAGCCTAAGTGCCCATCAATGACAGATTGGATAAAGAAAATGTGGTACATATACATCAAGGGATACCATGCAGCCACAAAAATTAGCAAGATCATGTCTTTTGCAGAGCATGGATGGAGCTGGAAGCCATTATCCTTAGCAAACTATTGCAGGAACTGAAAAGCAAATGCTGCATTTAAGTCTTTAATCCATCTTGAATAAATTTTTGTGTATGGTGATAGGTAGAGGTACAATTTCATTCTTCTACATATGGATAGCCAGTTATCCCATCACCATTTATTAACTAGGGAGTCCTTTCCCCATTGCATAAAGCTGTATTTTAAAAAAGGCAGACTGTCAGATTGGTTGTAAAAGCAAGACACAACCACATGCTGTCTACAGGAAAGCACTCTAAATATAAACAAGTCAAGTGGTGGGTGATGAGACTGCAGAGGTAAACAAGATTATGTACAACCTTGTATGCTCCACTGAAGAGCTTGCATTTTATGTCCAGGGAAATAGGGATTTTACAGAAAGGTTTTAAATAAAATAGTAAGTTATAAGCCAGGTCAGTACTAGGGTGGGACAAACCAGGAGCCTAGCAAAATGTAAGGCACCATTCACTCTCTGGCCATGTATATGCAGGGGCAGCCCCCAGTTTTGAGCACCCCCTTAAATGTTGTCTCCCAGTGCCTCACTTGCCTCACCCTGGCCTGACCCTGGCAACAAGCTCCCGACTTTAGAAACGGCTCTCTCCAAACTCTACCATATGAGAGTAGATTCAAGGAGTGAAAATCAGAGGTAGGAAGATCGCTAGAAGGTTTATTCATTTATTGAACATATTTAAGTACTGGCTACGTGATAAAGATAAAGCCACACTTTCATGGAGCCTGCATTCTGACAAGGGCAGGGGAAGACGGATAATGAACACCAATATACAAATTAGATAATTTCAAATGTGTGATAAGTGCTAAAAACCCAGCAAACTAGTATATTCTGAGAAATATATTTATTACTTTAATCTTAGACTAATGTATCTCTATTTCTGTGTGACTAATATTTTTCTAAAGTTTTTTTAAATAAACTTATTTTTATTCATACAAATGCCTACAATCTTAAACTTTGCCTTTTATGGTTGATAAATTTGAAATTCAAATAACTCATCTGTTGATAAGAGATAAAAATAACTCTTACCTTGAAATGAAGGATATTTTTAGTTCTACTTCACATCTGGTCTTTCTTGTTATGGAAATGTATAAATGTTTTAACCTGACTCCCGAGGCGGCTCCACCAACAGAAGAACTGAGCAAACGGTTAAACGATGTCATCAGTTACTTTGGATAGAAAATCAACCAAGTCGATTCCAATAACTGTTTGATTTTTTTTTTCATTCAACTGTTGGAAACAAAGTAAAGCTTTTAAAAAATTCATCCTAAGATAAACCATATGTTATTATCGTGAATACTATTGAAATTTACTTAAAACGCTCCACACTGAAGATAAAAATATTTGTTTTTGTGATGATACCATGAATATAGATTTTGGTTGGAGTGCAAATTAATATCCCATTGCTGCTGTAACAAATCACCACAAACTGGCTGGGTGTGGTGGTGCATGCCTGTAATCCCAGCACTTTGGGAGGTCAAGGCTGGTGGATCACTTGAGGCCAGGAGTACAGGACCAGCCAGGGCAACATGGCAAAACCCCATCTCTACAAAAAACACAAAAAATTAGCTGGGCATGGTGCTGTGCTTGTGTAGTCACAGCTACTCGGGAGGCTGAGGTGGGAGGATTGCTTGAATCCTGAAGGTGGAGAGTACAATGAGCCGAGATCATGCCACTGCACTCCAGCCTGGGCGACAGAGCAAGACCCTGTCTCTAAAAAATAAGAAGAAAAGGGAAAATTTGTTTAAAATAAAGAAAAAAAAACCCAAAATTACCACAAACATAGTGGGCTTAAAATAACACACTTCTTTTTTTTTTTTTTTTTTTTTTAACCTTACAGTTCTATAGGTCAGAAGTCTCACTGGCCTAACCTTGAGGTGACATCATTGCTATATTTCTTCTGGACGCAATGGGAGAGAATCTGCTTCTTTGCCTTTTCCAGTTTCTAGAGGCCATCTTTCCCCTTGGCTCATGGTCCCTTCCTTCATTTTCAAAGCCAGTGGTGTAGCATCATAGCATCTTCATGTCTCCTTGGGATAAGATGGGGCTCTCCTGGATGATTCAAGATAATCTCTTAATCTCAACAGCTACAAATTTAATAACATCAGTCCAATCTCATTCACCAGCTAAGATAAGGTAACATATTCATAGGTTTCAAAGATTAGGGTGTGACATCTTGTGAGGGAAGGTCATTTTCCTGCCTACCACAAAGTGTTGTAGTAAAAGTACTGTTTTCAGTAAGTTAAGAAGCCTATGAAGCAGAAATATACAGGGAAAAGTTGGATGTACATATAATTCATTATTTCACAGTCTTCTTGAAATAATCACTGAGATGTTGAGGTAGACACAGATGCTTCTTCAGCTGCATGGTGTCTTCTGGGATTCACATAGTCTTTGGTATCACTATGCTCTCTGTGATGGTGGATATTGATATTTTGTGTAAGTTGCACATTTATCATCAACTTTTTTGAGACATGGAAATGTAGTACTTAATTTGTCATGAAACACTCCTTTTCAGTTTTCTAAGCTTATTGCTGTTGAAATGATGTATTGAAAAATAAAAATGTCTTGCTAAACAGTGCAGTACACACATAGCTGGAGATTGATATCACACTATAAATGATAAAAAATCCTCTAGCAAGAACTTCTGTCTTTCTCTACACATTCTGTGATAGACTTGCTAAACTTGTATTTCTCGAATATACTCATGTACACACAATGTATAACTTCCCGCATTTTGCTTACTCTGCAGATTAATGGCCTGGTAGCTTTGTGTGTCTTGCAGGCTGTGAAGCAGGCCATGGCACAATTGACTAAGGCACCAAGTACTAGGCAGAGACTTCACCCACCACCACCCAATAACCAGGAAGAGTTAGTTGCCTATACACACTTTGTTTTAATCAGTGAACCCCCTGCATCTATATTTGAAATGTAGGTGTTAGGTTGCTTCTGGAAAAGATCAGAAAAAGACTGTGTCTTAGGACACTCCAGCAAAATACCATAAACTAGGCTTATAAACAACAGAAATTTATTTCTTACAGTTCTGGAGGCTGGTAAGTCCAAGATCAAGGTGCTGGCAGATTCAGTGTCAGGTGAGCCCACTTTCTGGCTCATAGATGCAGCCTCCCTGCTATGCTATGTCCTTACATGATGGAAGAAATTAATGAATTACTTTGGGCCCCTTTTATATGGACATGGATCACATTCCTGAGAGCTCTCTCCTCATGACCTAATCACTTCCCAAAGGCCCCACCTTCTAATACTGTCACCTTGAGGGTTAGGATTTCAACATATGAATTTTGAGAGATGTCAACATTCAGGCCATAGCAGAGGATAATCCCTAGAGGTCTTTCAGATTTAATTAGATGTTAAAGTGCTTTTCACTGCACATGATCCTCACAGGTTACTAGACAGGCGATGCTGTGGCAAAGCTGAAAGAACAAAATGCAGGACAACTAAATATATCTCAGATAAGTTATTGCCTCTACTACTGACAATATTCTGTTAAAAAAAATTCTGGGCCAAATAACACATTAAACAGGATGTCAGAACAAGAAGCATAAGAGGGGACTGGCCCTGAGCCAAGTGAGATTTATGATTATCTTCACTAGGTGGGCACAATTTGCCTAGGGGGACAGAGGTGGGCAGAGTCCTGAATGCAGAGAAGGTGCCTGTGCCACAGTGACCTTAGGGAGAAGGGTGCAAGCCGAGGTACAGTAAATGCAAACATTCTCAACAAGAAGACCAGAGAGAAAAGGAGGTGGGAGGGGCAGGAAATACAGGTAGAGATGCAACACAGCCAGATGGTACAGGGTTTAGGAGAATTCCAAAAGAGATTGGTTCCGTGTATAGTGAGATCATGTGCTATTTGATCTGGTTTATTTCAATTAGTAGAATGTCTTCCAGGCTTACTCACATTGTAGCAAATGACAGGATTTTCTTCTTTTTTCATGTGGCTAAATAACATTCTATTGTATTTTCTTTATCTATTCATTCTTGGATTAACACTTAGATTGTTTCCACATCTCTGTTACTGTGAATAATGTTGCAATGAACATGAGAGTGCAGATATCTCAAGATACTGATTTCATTTCCTTTGGAAATATACATAATAGTGGAATTGCTGGATTATATGTCAGTTCTATTTTTAATTTTCTGAGTAACCTCCATATTGTTGTCCATAATGACTGCACCAATTTATATCCTTGCCAACAGTGTACAAAGGTTGCCTTTTCTCCACACTCTCGCCAACAGTTGTTTTCTCTCATTTTCTTGATAATAGCCAGGTGTGAGGTAATAGCTCATTGTGGTTTTGATTTGCATTTTCCTGATGATTAGTGATGTTGATCATTTCTTAATGTACCTGTTGGACATTTATATGACTTCTTTGGAAAAATATCTATTCAGGTCCTTTGCCCATTTGCTAATCAGATTATTTGTTTTTGCCTTTTTCCTTTTTTTTTTTTTGAGTTGGGCAAGTTTTTTTATTTTTTATTGAGTGGGGCAAGTTCCTTATATATTTTGGATATTAACCTCTTATTAGATATTATTATGGTTTGCAATATTTTCTCCCATACTATAAGTTGCTTTTTCATTTTGTTAATAATTTCCTTTGCTGTACAGAAGGTTTTTATTTTAATGTAGGCCTGCTTGTTTATTTTTGCTTTTGTTGCTTGTGCTTTTGGTGTCACATGGAAAGAAATCAGTGCCAACATCAATGTCAAGGAGCATTTTCTCTATGTGTTTTTCTAAAATGTTATGGTCTCAGATTTCATATTTAAGCTTTTAATCCATTTTACATTGTGTATGGTGTAAGACAAGGTCCAATTCATCTTTTGGTAATAGATAACCCAGTTTTCCCAGCCACATTTATTGAAGAGATTGTCCTTTTCCTGTTGTGTATTCTTGGCACCTGTGTTAGTCTATTCTCACACTGCTATAAAGAAATACCAGAGACTGGGCAATTTATAAAGAAAAGAGGTTTAATTGACACAATTTTGCATGGCTGAAGAGGCCTCAAGGAATTTACAAGCATGGCAGAAAGTGAAGCAGAAGCAGGCAACTTCTTCACAAGGTGGCAGGAGAGAGTGAGTGCCAGTAGGGGAAATGCCGGATGCTTATAAAACCATCAGATCTCATGAGAGCTCACTCATTATTGTGAGAACAACATGGAGAAGACCGCCCCCATGGTTCAATCACCTCCACCTAGTTCCTTCCACAACACCTGGGGATTATGGGGATTACAATTCAAGATGAGATTTGGGTGGGGCACAAAACCCAAACATATCAGCACCCTTGTCAAAGATTATTTGACAATATATGCATGAGTTTATTTCTGAGCTCTCTATTCTCTTTTATTGGCTTATGTGTCTCTTTTTATGCTAACACAATACTGTTTTGATTTCTACAGCTTTGTAATATAGTTTGAAAGCAGGGAATGTGATGCCTACAGCTTTGTTCTGTTTGTTCAAGATTGCTTTGGCTATTTGAGATCTTTTGTGGTTTTATACAAAATTTAGAATTGTTTTTCCTATGTCTGTAAAAATGACAGAATTTTGATAGAAATTGCATTCAATCTGTAGACCACTTTGGGGAGTAAGGACATTTTAACAATATTAATTATTCCAACCCATGAGCAGGAAATGTCTTTCCATTTATTTGTGTTGTTTTCAGTTTCTTTGATCTTACTTCTATATGGAATCTAAAAAAGTCAAACTCATGGAAGCAGAGAGTAGAATAGTGGTTATCAGGGGCTAGGGTGGAGGGGGAGAAATGAGGAGATATTGGTTAAAGTGTACTAACTTTGGGTTATAAAATAAATAAGTTCTGGGGATCTAATGTATAGCATGGTGACTACAGGTAGTTGATAATTCTGTGTTGTTTATTTGGGATTTGAAAAGAAAGCAAATTTTAAGTGTCCTCACCACACACACAAATGATAACTATGAATGGTAATGGATGTGGTATTTAATTTGACTGTGATCATCAGAACACAATGTACATGTATTTTAAATTACCAAGTTTTTCATCTTGAATATATATAGACATTGTATCTCTCTCTATATATATAGTAGTTATTCTAACATTTTTAATTTTTAAATATTTAATTGATAATTTTGTTGATTAAATATTTAAAAATTTAAAATGTTAGAATGTCTATTAATATTATGCATCACAAAACAAGTTTCAACAAGAAATGCTTTCTCAAAGAATTTCATAAAATTCAATAGCAATTCCTTATTTTAAAAGCTCTTAGAAAATAACACATTTTAAAGTAGTAAAATATTTTAATAAATAAAAATTACGACATTTAACTAGGGGATATTAAAAATATTTGAAACAATGAAAATGTATAATCTTTTCCTGAATTTATAAAACTGAATATTAAAACATGTTATTTCTCCGAATTGACAGACTTTTCACTCAACTTAAAAAGCCAGACAACTTCTTAGAACTTAATAAAGTGATTCTAAAGTTCATTAAGACTTGTTTCAACTAATTACATTTTTTGCAAAAGAGTATCGTATAAAGAAATAATGGAGATGAGTGCAACAGAAAATTCTACAACCACACAGATTTATTATTTAATAACAGTGTTATGTGATATTACACCTTAAAAAAAAAGAGACTCTATTTTATCCTAAGTGTATGGAAAGCCACTGGAAGAGTTTAAACAGGAGACTAATATAGTGATTTACATTTCAGAATGATCATTTGGTTATTTTACAGTGAACAGTCACCAGGTGGTGGCAAGAGTGAATGCAGAAAAAACAGGGCAGTCATTCCAGTATTGGGGGCAAAGACCAGTGTGGGAGCAATGCAGAGAGGGAGAAATGTTCAGATTGGGGATAGATTTTACAGGTAGGCTTTAGAGAATTTGCTTATGGATTGGATGTGGGTAGGGAAGATTTGAGGAGGCAAGAAGGACTCCAAGTTATTTGCCGTGAGATTCTGGAGTGGATGATGGTGCCATTTACTGAGATAGGAAAGCCAGAGGTTGCAGCAGGGTTTGCATACTTGTTTGTTGTTTTGCTTTGGGGTAGGAAAAAAACCAAAAACCCAAATCTGTTTGTTTTGTATTTGTTTTATTGTTTTTTTGTTTGTTTTTAAAACAGAGTCTTGCTCTGTCGCCCAGGCTGGAGTGCAGTGCTGTGATCCCCGCTCACTGCAAGCTCCACCTCCCAGGTTCACGCCATTCTCCTGCCTCAGCCTCCCGAGTAGCTGGGACTACAGGTGCCCGCCACCACACCTGGCTAATTTTTTGTATTTTTAGTACAGATGGGGTTTCACCGTGTTAGCCAGGATGGTCTTGATCTCCTGACCTCATGATCCACCCGCCTCAGCCTCCCAACCAAAAATCCAAATCTGAACAAACAACAATAGTGCACTTAGACAATTGCGTGTGGCTGATAGCATTGATAGAACTTGTGGATGGGCATGATGCTGGGGAAAAGGTGACATGGAGTAAAAAAATCAAGAAAACGTCATGTCTGCCTCAGGCATGTGGTACAGCCACAACACGGGAATCTGTGGCTCAAACTTGTGAATTTTCAAGCATGCCTTGATATAATCCACTTGATATAATCAAGTGGAAAAGCTCTAGATAGTTTTGAAGTTAAAAGCTCTGAAGCTCAAGGGAGATAGCTTGATGGACTGGAGAAATTTAGGGAGATCTCAGCATAAATGGGGGAGAGAGGGGATAGCCTGGGAGTTTATAGTCTAAAATGGGAGGAAGGGATGAAACATTGTGGGAAAAGGAGGATTCCTGATGGGGCCTGAGCACTCAAGCCCTTGTGAAGTGATATAAGGCCACTTCCAGCCTTGGAAAGGGGGTGATATGGTTTGGCTGTGTCCCCTCTCAAATCTTATCTTGAATTGTAGCTCCTATAATCTCCACGTGTCATGGGAGGGACCCAGTGGAAGGTAATTGAATCATGAGGATGAGTTTTTCCCATGCTGTTCTTATGGTAGTGAATAAGTCTCAAGAGATCAGATGGTTTTATAAAAGCCAGTTCCCCTGCACATGCTGCCTTGCCTGCTGCCATGGAAGACATGCTCTTCCTTTGCCTTCTGCCATAATTGTGAGGCCTGCCTAGCCATGTGGAACTGGGATTCCATTAAACCTCTTTTCTTTATAAATTACCCATTCTCAGGTATTTCTTCATAGCCGTATGAAAATGAACCTAATACAGGGGAGAGAGAAGAAGGGGTGGCGAAGAAGAGAAAGATGATTGGGAAAATTGTGTTACTTCAACAATTTGCGAAGGGCTAGCTTTTAAGCAGAGATGACAGATGACATTAATTTATGAGTGCTTCTTAAACTGCTCTTTGCATTCCCCTTGGGCCTACTGGTTTGGAATCTTCTGGAGCAGGGCAGGGAATTGGCAGTTGATTTCTCTGATGGACACTAAAGCTCGTGAATGATGATGCTGAGTTTCAGATGCCCATGAAGGTCTCAGGTCCTCACGTGAATGGCTTGTGCTATTCATACTTACACACAGTGGAGCTCTGTGCTGTTGGTTCATGCTTCTAGATCATGCCACAAAAGCCTGTCTTAGTCCAGTGAGTCCTGAACCCATTTGATCATGAGGCTCATCTGGAACTCTTGTTAAAACACAGATTTCCAAGCCAAGTTCCTAGAAATTCTGATTCAGTCATGCCAAGGTCTGTGTATTTAACAAGTTGTCCCCAGGTGATTCTCGTGATCCGGCAAGGTTGGGAAACATTGCTTTAGTCAAAGTTTTTTTTTGTCTCATATGTGAAAATCTAGGAGCAGATCAGAAGCAAAGGGCAAACAAAACCCCAGCTGAAGAAGCAAAGTAATTCCCAAAGTCTTCCAGATGTTTCCCTGTTTGTGAAGCAAATTCTGGTTTCATTAGCAGCCTCACTTTCATTTATGCTTCTGGTTGAGTTAACCATTCAGATAATAGAGTTCTATGCGAGACAATGTGGAGAATTATCACTTAGATTATCGAGCAAGAAACAAAAAAGCAGGATGCAAGAGAGGTAGGAGAAGAAAGGAAAGTAGGGAATTCTAAAATCATTTTATTAAAGAGTAACTAGGATAGATTTTATTTTGTTTTGAGACAGGGTCTCACTCTGTCACCCAGGCTGGAGTGCAGTGGTGTGATCATGCCTCACTGTAGCCTCTACCTCCCAGGTTCAAGTGATCCTCCCACTTCAGAATCCTAAGTAGCTGGGATCACAAGCGCACACCACCACACCTGGCTAATTTTTCTTTATTTTTTTGTAGAGATGGGGTTTTGCCATGTTGCCCAGGCTGGACTCGAACTTCTGGCCTCAAGCTATCCCCCTGCCTTGGCCTCAAAAAGTGTTGGGATCACAGGCATGAGCCCCCACGCTCAGCCTAGAAGAGATTTTGACATGATATAATATCATAGTATCTCTATAGAGTTCCTTCCTCGTGTCAATTTCCCAAATAATTTCTCAGTTTTCTTATAGAATTATGGATCTAATAACTCATTAATTAATTTACAATTCATTGCCTAACACAATTAAACAAAGGGATCTACTAAGCCTTCTCAAATCTATACTGTTTTGCTCCAACTTTCCTCCTTCCCCATGAAATATGCATTTGGGAGTTGATTAAAATACCCATCTCCCACCACTCTACTCAGTTCCTGCTTCAGATATCAAATGTTCAACTACTGAGATTGAACAGCACAGGAGGCAGAATTGACTTGCTTCTGAATCCACTTGGCTCTTAAGTTTCAGAGAGCAGGCAGCAAATCTTTGACTGCAAGGAATTTATTCAAAAATTTCTTCTCATTTTTACTACAGAGTTAGAAAGCTCAGCTGCTGAGTTCAAATGGTGAAAATTTGGAGAGCAAGAGTTGAGAGAGCAAGAGATTACCACAATGTTATCATTAGTGCAGAACACAGCACCATATCAGCAAGCATTCTACATACAGTAATGTTGGAGACCTGGGTCAGATTTGTCAGTTACTAAATATTTGAGAAAACAATAAAAGATCGTCATCTCTAAAACATTCTTTATTTTCTAGCTGCAGCTTAAAAATCAGGCATTGGGTTGTTTTAAACATGAATGAACATGGAAAGAAAACATAGATATTTAGCATATTATGGCTTCTGACACTGTCCCTAGGGCACTTGCAGTAACCACAACACAGGGACCTTGTAACCTTGAGCTTCAACCATGTTTGAAGACTGCATAAAGGGGTCCTCTGCTCAACTTAATCTTAGACTTGGGATTTTCATGATGCTTCCCTTTCACCTTCTCCTTTAAAATCTTTCTATCAATACCTTGTCTCATTTTCACATATAATATTCTTTACACATGCCCAGCTATTTCTTTATTTTCTTTTTCAAAAAGAGTAAATGCAAATAATAATCTTCTGTTTTAAAACCATCTCGGTTTTTGAGCGTATCTATCTGGAATCATAGAAATAGCCTGTCAGTTTGGTCTCCAAGCCTCCTGCAGAGTGAGACAGGGTCTCACCCTGTCACCCAGGCTGGAGTCTAGTGGTGTGATCACGCTTCCCTGCAGCCTCTACTCCCAGGCTCAAGTGATCCTCCCACCTCAGAATCCTAAGTAGCTGGGACTATAGGTGCATGCCAGCATGCCTGGCTAGTTTTTCCTTATTTTTTGTAGAGACGGGGTTTTCTGTGGACCTCTCTGGGCATTCTGGTTGCAGTACATTTAGTAAAATGCAGCACAGAACGATGTGTGAAATGCACCTGCTGATGTTGGATGCTACACATGCACTGCTAAGAGTGTATAGCTGTTCCTTTGCAGTGCAGAGATTGGGAACCTGAGGCACACAGAACACAGGAATCATAAACGTTGCTCAGAGAAGAATTCTGCGGCATGGGCACTTCAGAAGGAGCTAACTTAGGGGTGGGTGGGAGGACACAGAATCTAGGTAACCAGGATATGAAGAGGAATTGGTCAGAAACAACAGATATTTGAGAACAGATGTGGATAATGGGAGTGAGGGGCGATAGTAGTGACAGATGGCCATGGAAGGGCCACGGGCAACAAAACTTGCCTACTTCATAATTTTCTCTTGGTCTCAAGTCAATGT
The DNA here is from genome assembly GCF_028885655.2 of Pongo abelii. Taxonomy (NCBI): domain Eukaryota; kingdom Metazoa; phylum Chordata; class Mammalia; order Primates; family Hominidae; genus Pongo; species Pongo abelii. The sequence continues at coordinate 77,561,085 of NC_071998.2, forward strand.
TATAATTAATAAGAATTTCAAGACTCAGCTCAAAGTTTAGAGACTCAAGAGAGAGATGGTTTGGGCTGGGTGTGATGGCTCATGCCTGTAATCCCAGCACTTTGGGAGGCCGAAGTGGGTGGATCACAAGGTCAGGAGATCGAGACCATCCTGGCTAACACGGTGAAACCCCGTCTCTACTAAAAATACAAAAAATTAACCGGGCGTGGTGGCAGGCGCCTGTAGTCCCAGCTACTCGGGAGGCGGAGGCAGGAGAATAGCATGAACTCAGGAGGTGGAGCTTGCAGTGAGCCGAGATTGCAGCATTTGCACTCCAGCCTGGGCGACAGAGCGAGACTCCGTCTCAAAAAATAAATAAATAAATAAATAAATAAAATTTTTTAAAAAGAGAGAGATGATTTGGAGGCAAGCATGAGTTTTGGAAATGAATTTTGAGTTCTGCATTGCTGGCTATGTAACATGGGTACAGTTATCCAGCTTTCTTCAGCTCCCATTCCATCATGCAGAAAATAGGGATAGAAATTCCTTAGACAGGGGATCACTGCAACAATTAAATATGGTGATATCTATAAAACTTTTAACAAAGTGCCTGGCCCATGGAAAGCACTAAATAATTAACCAACCCTATTATTGTTACTATTGTTATTATGTCTAGGCAATAAGTGAAGTTGTGACTTTAAGAGAATCCCATTTCTAACTGGTCAAGTACAGTCTGCTCTGCAATGTGCTGTTTGTGTAATGTGAAGAAGCTCACAAATAAATGGTAAATAGGAAAATGCCATCAGTGTCATAGGAAAATCATGTTAGCTCATGCACAAATTTTCCTGGAAAAGAGGAGACAGAAAAGTAAAAGTAGGATTATAATCTTCGTAGGAAAGGAAAAAAATCTCTTAACTTGGCTGCTGCTATCATAGAAGGAGCCCTTTAAGCTATGTTTTTAAAAAATGAGAAACAAGTTTTTACAGTCAGGCTTTCGTCCTCCCACCCCATGTCAAGATTTGGGCTCCCAACTCTGTCCTGCTCTGGTCTCAGGGCAAGTTGGCAACTTAAGAGTAACCACTTCCGTCCAGACTGGACTCAGCTTTTGCAGCTCTGAGCCAATCCAAGCATTGCGGCCGTCTTCACTCTGGCAGTTTTATTCACTTTTAGTGTCTGTCACCAGGAATGTTCATGATATCTTCCCCAGGTTCCAATCATTGCTTTCGTTGGTGCTCTAAATGAAGAAATGCATGGACATTGAACACTTTGCCTCTTCCCCTTCCTCATCTTTTTTTTCATAAACTTCGTTATATTTGGTGCAAAATTTTACAAAATGTGAAGTTTTGGGGGGAATGAATATGTTGCTTTATTTCAAAAACACCTTAAGTGCCATAGGACCTAATGGGAGATCCACTGAGGAATTACTTATCAAACTCTCCTGCAAAATAATTCAAGCCTGAAACTACAGATTCCAGGTGAAGATCTCCCCTCCATATTACTCAGTTAATGTCAATGATTGTGGAGGAAAGTCATGAGGAGTGGAAAGAGATTTCAGAGAAACAACAGCAAGAAATGAGAGGAAAATATGGAAAGTGCTTCCGAGATTATCTTTCTAAAATATAGCCATAAATCATGAAAACATTTTATTCTATTTTGCAATAGCACACCCACAAACATTCTTTCCAGTTGACTTTTTGATTTGAGGGCTTGTGGGTCATTCACAAAGTACAGCGTGTGTGTGTGTGTTTCCATTATAACCTTGGTTCAACTAAAAATGAAGTGGGATTAGAGTCAACAATCTCCTTGAGTAGTCTGAGAGGCTGGAGCCGGAGCATTGTGATTTAGTGGTTAGAGCTTCTATTAAAGGAACCCTGACAAGGTCATTGTCCTCAAGAATATAGAAGTTTCAGTGAAGACAAAATTTAGGGCTTTCTGTGGGCTTTGATATTTCTATTTTGTTATGTTTTTGTTTTTAATCCAAAGGATATTCAGGATTTACAGTTACTATCATCAGGAACCTCCAACAGATTACCTTTTAAAGCATTAGCAAAGGAGTTACTGGGCGGGCAAGCTCCTATCCCAGGGTGTCAACCTTGCTACTCCCTCTGCCTGGAACTTGCTGTACTTGAGTATCACATGGTGTATTGGCAAGGCACTCCCTGATCACCTTTCCCCAGGCACTCCCTGTCCTCTTTCTTGATTTACTTTTCTGTAGAACGCTCTTACCAGTTAATGCATTCCATGTTAATTTTTTTTGTTTATGGCTAGCAATTGATCCAGAAAAAAATGTTTATAAATTTTGAGGTTATCCAAATTTAAAAGCACCAATTTCCTATTTGTTTTTTTGCTAGGTGAGAAAACACTTTTTACCAGGAGAAAGAGAGAGACACAGAGAAAAAAATGGAGAGACAGAAAAATGTAGAGACACAAAGAAGTAAAGAAACATAATTGGAGAAAATACATTTTTGTAAGCCTTGTTCAGATCCTTCTAAATTACATACCAGAGGCCACCCTAGGCCCAAGATTAAATCATGAATATTCTTAGAAGGTAGGCTGAAAACATATCCTTAAAAGCCACTTTTTGCTTCACAGGTATTGAAAAGTTAACACTTTTTCCCACTCTTGAAGGCACTTTAAATTATAATTAAACCAAAGAGTTTAACATGGATGCCGCATGGTGGTCACTGCACTGGAAAATATACAGCCTATGTGATTTTAGAGCAGGTTTGTAGAACAGAAATAGTACACAATTTTCACAGATCAGTCACAGACAATTTAGGTTAAAAAAAAAACTCAAAAGAGTTGCACTTGAAAACATACTCATAGAAAGGAATGAACTTCGGATACACGCAACACGCATGAATTTCAAATGCATTATTCTAGGTGAAAAAGTCACACTCAAAAGGTTACCTACTGTGTGGTCCTATTAATATGATATCTGGACTAGGAAAAACCATCAGGACAGAAAACAGATTAGTAATTATCAAGGCCTGGGGGCTAAGGAGGGGATGGGTACAAGGGAGCATGAGGGACCCTGTGAACTTGTCCAAACTCATAGAACTATACACTAACAAGAGTGAATCTTACTATATGTATATCTGCATAAACCTGACTTTAAACAAACTAAATAGCAAACAACAACGATGACAATAAAATGTATGCCCAACAGAAGAACCCAGTAAGAGTGGCTGTCTCTTAGATGGTGAACTGGAAAACTTGGCACAAGGGTGCCATTTTGGGACTTCTTGGATTTTATGCCATCCATATATTCTTCTCACTCAAAAATGCAAAAGTAACAAAAATTGTATGTGTGTATACACCATACTCTACTGATTCTAAATGAAAGCTTTTTCACATTTTAGTATCTCTAAACTCAGAGTGCATCTGAGTACCATGTCACAGGTTTTTAATTTCTTAGCGGTACACACAACACTGATGTGTTTTAGATTTTTTTAAAAAATAGCCTATTTTCCAGGATTGCCTGCTAGTTCTCTGATAGACAGTGAGTAGTCAAAACTAACAAGGTAGCTAAAAAGAGCGCCCGAAGCAATTCAACTCACAGTGTCCCTTAGGCAGATACTATTGTAAACTATCAAACAAACAAAAAAAAAGAAGAAGAAAGACAGAAAAAAGAAAAAGAAAAAAGAAATTAAAGAGGTGCTATTCTCTTTATTTTAGAAAGAAAATATCTGAATAGCTCACAAAATGAGGGAGTCACGTGGCTTCTGCAGCAGCCCAAGTGGTGGAAATCAGACTGTTTTTGTCCTCGGGAAAACAACACTGAGCCACATCTGTGATGAGCCAGAAATCAGTTTTATGTAAAAGAATATGTAAGCGAACAGAAAGGGGAAGAAGTCTGGAAAATCCATGGCACAAACCCACAGCAAATTCATCCTGAAGTCTGCACATGTCACTTACCAATGGGAAAAGACTGGAATCAAGACAGATCTTCAAGAGACCTGAAACCATCATGCACTGAAATCAGAATCAAGGACCTCCCTGGGTTTTACACACAGTTCCAGCTACAGAAAAGTTTCAGGATAAGTTAGCATCCACTGGTACTTTGCAGACCAGAATAAGAATTACTCACCAAACACCATACATGACATGGAATCAGAAAGCTTCCAAATTCATATGGGTGTTTGTATTACTTTGCAACTAATTTATCACCAAGCCTTTTATCATATATTACTAGACATTTTAATATATGTAGGGTTCCATTCTTTCCTATCCTATTATTTGCTAAAACATTTCTAGCTTCGCCTATCCCATTTATATCCTTGTCTAACCCTCTGCCATTTTCACATAGATTTGGGGGCTTTTGAGATATGGAGTTTGGAGGAAATGGTGAAAGACATGGGGGAGAAAGGCAAGCGGTGCTTAAGGCAGGGCTGGAGGGGAAGCCTCAAAGATGTTGGACACTTCTGGGAATCTTACCGGAGAGAAAACAGAATGTTACTGTAGTGAGTTTTGTACATCCTTTGTAATAAAAATAAAGAATGTGGGTAATTGAAAGATTATTGTGGGTTTAATCAGATGCACTTTCTGACTGTGCCATTGCTCTAAGGCTGCACCTCATGGATCATGGTTTCAAGTGAGGCTATATCAGGGGCTATTTTCTAGACCATGGGTTAACTGTTACCCTAGACCTAAGTTAAGAGTGCATTTTCCCCATGGCAGGCAGATTTTTGGAAAAATGGTATAAAAACAAAAGAGTCACTTAAATCCAACCACTGATGATTGCCAGAATAATCCTGAAGAGCTGAAGATATGTTGTAAAGACAAATAATAGCTGTTGAGATGAATGGTAGAATGCAGGAGAGGTGAACTTTTGTAGTGCTGTGTGAGTTTTGTATGACAACAGTGTTTGAAACCCATTTTGAGAACAGGTAAGCTCAAAATTAGTTTTCATCCAACATCTTCTGACACCCAGGTTCTAAAATATTAAGGTACTTTGAGATCAAGAGAAAGTACGTGCAGGAAATGCCCAGACTAGTTGGAAGTTATTGCCCTTTTCTATCAGATGATGTGCTGTGGCTGTGGGACTTAAAATTAAGCAGACTTTGGAATTGCTGGTACAAGTACTCACTGCCAGAAACTTAAGAAATTAGTGGTAGATATTTTGCTAACGCCTGGAGAATAAGAATGAGGTTAGAACATGCCTTGGAATTGCTAGAAGGATGGCAAGACTTGGAAGTAAACAGATGTTGCCATTTATGGAGAGTTTGTTGGGCCTCACCCTAATGTTGCTTGTTGATTGTGGGCCTACATTTGTAAAAGACCAATCAGAGAGAATGACACACCATGGGTTACCAGGAGATGAATTAACTGTTATATGGATGAATTTAATGGGGTACCTCTAATCACAGCTATTCTGCCACTGCATAGTGAACATGACTAGCCCTTACCATAGTCGATCTGCTTTTGGATACTGTGAAGTTGGCAGTATTTGTCTGTCTTAACCAGCATGTAGGGATATCTGTGCCACCACCCCATCTGTCCCATCTGTCCCTAGTAAGCAGGAAGTCTGTGAGTAAGGGAGTAGAGAATCCAAAACAGTGCATTCTGACTTGGGAAGATCAAAGAAGTTCTTGCTAAGATGTGAGATGTGAATTTTGAGCTGAAACTTGAAGAATAAGTTTCTGTGAGGTCACAAATATGGAGAGAAGCATCCCCAGTATAGGACACAGCATTCTCTAAAATATGAATGTGTAATTATGTTTGTTAAATTTGGAGTACATTAAGGCATTGTGTGTGTGTGTGTGTGTGTGTGTGTGTGTGTAATGCAGTTTTCTCTAAGAACATGAAAATAGTGGCCCATAGAGAGGGTAGGTGGGGAGGCAATGAAGGACTTGAAATACCATCCAAAGGCTGTAATATTTTTCCCTACTTTCTCAGGCATTTCTCTCCGGGCAGCAGAGTAGCCTGGTAAAATGCTGACATTGTATGAGCTAGAACGACCCCTGACCACTTGTTCAAAAGTGATTTAACTGCCTAACCCAATGCTGAGCAGTGAAAACTTGTCTGTGTCTAGGATTGTAATGGCCAAGACTCAGATGCCCTAGGTAAAAAGTATGTTGAGTAAGCTAATGTAAATTTTTTATGTGGGCCAAATTCTAACTGTGGCCACATTCGAAACTCCCCTATATCTCTCCCCTGAGTTAACTGAAATTAACAGTGACTCACCAACCATCAAAGGGATTCACAAGCTTTAAGAAGATGAGCCATTAATGAAGGCGTCTCTATATCAGCTTCAAACTGATGTTTTAAATCTTAGTTGACTCCTAGGCATTCAAGTATGAGGCAAAGGGGATCATCATTTTTATTAAAAGAGAAATCCCCAAATCAGAACTGGTTTAATTCCAACCTAATTTTGGCTACTTAAGGAGGGTAAGAATTAAAGAAGTAACAACCGGTTTTTAGTGGATCTGAGAATGAAAAAGTTAACAGTTTGATTTCATTGGGGCCTATTCCAAATTAGTTTATTCGAATCTTGTATTCCAGTAAAGGCAATAAGTTCCTATGAAACTAGTTCTTAGTATTAAGCTCATCCATTTTGGTGCCTCTGCCAACTTTATGGAGTTGTCTCATGAAGTCTGGGTGAGATGTTGTCTATTGAAGTGCTTTAGTGTATTGCATGATACAAAATTGTAGCTCAATAAAAATTGATCTTATCAAAATTTGAAAATCAAACAATGCTTTTAAGAGAGCAATCGTTTCATCTGAGCCTCACCACAAACCTGTAAGTAGAATCATTCCCATTTTACTGATGAAGAAACAGTCTCAGGTTTGAGGTAATTCCCAGTAATCACAGCATGACAACACAGATAAGAAGACCGAGCTGCTAAAATGCACTGGCTGTGATTTGCTTGCTTGTTTTGACATATAAGCCCCTAAAATATATTTCCTAAAAGACATGTTTATGTCTGTCTACCCCCATTAACCTAAGTGCTCCAAAAGGCAGTTTTCATATCTGTCTTGTTCATGTCTCCATTCCCAAAGCCTAGGACAGTGTTTGGAAGACAGAAGGTTCTCAATATTCGTTAAGTGAGTGAATCACAAAATATCCTTTTATCTTGATTTGTTCTCTCCTTGGATTTCTTAGTCTTTTCTGCTATTCAGAAGCTTAGCATTAATCAAATGGATGCCTATTTCTAGATACCCATTAGCAGGTTTTATCTCAAAAGAAAAGCAACGTGTGACTGAAGGTTTGGATGGTTCTGTTTTCCACACAGCAGAAATGAACAAATGGGCGTGTACACTGTAAAGCCACCATGAGAACTGAGCTGGCATGGGGAGTTCACTCTTGTGGTAATATTGTTGTGATAATAAGCTCACACTTATGGCTGCAGCCAGGCTTTGAGAGAGGATCTGAAAGTGTTCCTTCAATTCCACTTGTCTGAAGATTGCTCGGATGCTTCCCCACCAGCCCCTTTCATCTTTCCCTTCCCTGATTCATCTCGAAGGAGGAACCAAGCAAAGGATGAGAGCTTCGTGTGGTTGATTATGAGAAAGTTCAAGGCAGCTGTTCATTCAGAAGCTGTAGAAAGAGATTCCCTCTTTCTACACGCTTACATTTAAGGAAACATAAGCCTGGAGTAATTCATTTTCCAGTAGAAATTGTCCTGAGTCATTTCATTTTAAATGAAATCCCCAGTCACAGTTAGGGATGAATTTAGCAAAAAACAACATGAGGATTTTTTTCAATCTCAGCTTTATTTTCTGAAACTGTCTTTCAAAAGGCCAGAAAACAACTTTAATTTTTGAAAGAAAATTAAACAACAAAGGGGTAAAACTTAAAAGACAAAATTTGTAAGACAAAACTTAAAAGATAACCATAAATGTGGCTTGTGAGCAAAGTAGGGCAGGTGGCACAGCCATCAGGGTGGAATTTTGTTGTGTACCCTGTAGCAGCAGAAAAGCCCTACATTTGAGCACAGGAAGCCCAATAACTTTGAGTATTTTGAGCAAGGTACTTAATCCTTCCAAATCTCAATTTCCTCATATGTAAAATGGAAAAATAACACTTGTTCTGTCTACCTTTTCTAGTTATTGTAAGTGGGTAAAAATTGTGTCAACGCAAACACGAAAACTCCAAATCAATGCATTTGTTTACTCAGTGTATTAGTCTGTTCTCACGCTGCTAATAAAGACATACCCAAGAATGGGTAATTTATAAAGGAAAGAGGTTTAAGGGACGCACAGTTCCATATGGCTGGGGAGGCCTCACAATCATGGCAGAAGGCAAATGAGGAGCAAAGTCACATCTTACATGGCAGCAGGCAAGAAAGAGTGTGCAGGGGAACTCCCATTTATATAACCACCAGATCCCATGAGACTTATTCACTATGACAAAAACAATATGGGGGAAACTGCCTCCATGATTCAATTATGTCCACCTGGCCCCACCCTTGAAACATGGGGATTATTGCAATTTGAGGTAAGATTTGGTTGGGACCACAGCCAAACCATATAACTCAGCCATTCATTCAACAAATATTTATTGGGTGTGTACCCTGTGCAGGCATTAGGTCCCGGAGTTATGCAATTTTAACTATAGGAAAAGATTCTGGATTAAAATGGAATTTGAGGCCAGGCACCGTGGCTCACGCCTGTAATCCTAGCACTTTGGGAGGCCGAGGTGGGTGGATCACCAGGTCAGGATTTCAAGACCAGCCTGGCCAGCATGGTGAAACCTTTTCCCTACTAAAAATACAAAAATTAGCCAGGCTTGGTAGCATGCACCTGTAGTTCCAGCTACTTGGGAGGCTGAGGCAAGAGAATTGCTTGAACCCAGGAGGCAGAGATTGCAGTGAGCTGACATCATACCACTACACTCCAGCCTGGCGACAGAGCCAGACTCTGTCTAAAAAAAAAAAAAAGGAATTTGACTTGTTGGGTGGTTGATAACACCAGCTTATTTGGCTTTCTTTTTAGGAGTCAGATGTTATAAACAGAATTGAATATTTTGGGAAATTCTCAACCTCTCATCTTACATTTGGCCACAGAATGCATGCAGGAAATAAAACAACCAAAATGAATTGAGAGTCCAGCCTAGATGGGTACATCAAGGGAAATCTTGGCTGTCAGGAGGGTGACAGCTCCTGTGCCAGCCACACTGCTGTTGTGTGTGTAGCAGAAGGAAAGCCTACCCTCCCTGCACTGCATCCCACACAGCCCACACCAACTCTGCCTCTCCATGCACTGCCCACCCAGACCTGCAATTAGCACATTCATCAGTGTGCCTGGTGTTTCCTGGTGATGGAGGGCCCTGAGGTGCTACATTTAGGAGTTAGGCTCTGCCACCTATAGCTCTCCTTGAGCCCATCTATTTTCTCCCATTCAGATGTACACCTTTTGATGCATGCAATGAATTTTCTGATTTCTGTGTAGTCATTAGAGAGAGAGACCTCACATTAGGAAAATGACCATCGCAATAAGCATGCCTATTGGCTACCTTAACTAGAAACAGAAACATGGGCCTGAGGCCAGAACAATTGCACAGGGTCCTGCCCTCAAGAGGGTTGTCCTTAGAATTTAGTATTGTGTGGTTGTCCTCCTGCTATTCTTAATCATCTCATCTTTGGCTTTGTGTTTTGTAAATAAAATTTGATGAGACAGGGAAGCAAGCACTGAGGCTGAGGGCTTAGAGATTTGGTTTACACAGGGTCCTCTTCGGGACATGTTCTTGGCCTTCCTACTCTCTGGAGTTCTGGGTCCTGCTCGGCCTCCTCCTCCTCCCTGCCTGCACCTAGCAACTGCCCCTGGTCGGGGCCTAGGCACAGGCATGGGGATTGTCAGGTGTCTCAAGGCAGCAGCATCATGATGCATTGGCGGGATGACTTGGTGGAGGTAAGCCTCTCGCCTGCCTTGACTGCATGTTACAGGGGTGACAATACCTAGGGGGTCATCCATCTGCCTGGGTCAGAGGAAGTTGATCCAGGGAAGTGAGGGGGATCATGGTAGCCAGTGCACACACTCATGCTTTGAAGGCCTCTGTGGGCTTGTGAGGGTCTGCACTGGCCCTGCAGGCAGCGACACTAAATAGGTACTATAAAACACCACCGCGGATCGAGAGGGAGTGGAGTAGGGGGAGAAATGCTTGATATTTTAATTCCTAACACTGCTCCCTGCTTTCTGCACAGGCGCCCCCACAATTTTACTTTATACTGGGCCCCAAAAATGATACAGCCAAGCCTGAGTGAGAAGCTCATTTCTGGGATTCTAAAGATCTGACTCATTTTTTTTTATTTGACAAACAACAATTGTATATATTTAGAGGGTACAATGTGGTGGTTGAAATATGTATACAATACAGAATGATGAACTCAAGCTAGTGGGAACGTTCAAAATCTATCGTCTCAGAAATTTTGATTACATTATTGTTAATTATCTGACTTCGTTTTTTAAAAAATGCTCACAGATTAAAAGCAAAAACAAACAAAACACAATGCCGATAAAGATGACCTGTCTCCCCAGTGAAGGGGTAAGGGAAAAAGAACACAAGTTACTTTTACCACATGACCTTTCCAGACAGGAGCAGGGCTGGAGCTTTGGGGACACCACAGAAAGTCTGTTTTGTTGTTGTTGGGGGTGCAGGGTGGTGAGCAGAGAACATCTTTGTTTTAGAGATGAGGGAACGTAGGCGCAGAAAAGTTAGCTGGTTCACCCCAGACACTGAGCAAGTGCCAAACTTGAGTCAGTGGGCACTAAATCTTTATAAGGGGAGAAAAATGCTCTGGAACCCTGGTCCTGACAAAAATCATTTTTATTAGAATGTCACTTAAGTATGTAAAAACCTAAACCTAAGTGTGACCTCTGTAGTTGCAAAGCTTATGCAACTGCAAACTCAAAACATATTCGCACATCAAATACAAATGAAACTACAAAGTTAATTAAATTCAAATTAACAAAAATACTGTAATAGAGGGCATTTTGCTCAAATTAAATCAAGTTGATTTAATTAATTTGGATTTATTTAATGTTTAATTTGATTTTATAAATATACTTTCATGATTTGTTCTATATTAAATATTTCTAAATTTTGACTTATGCATCCATGGGGAACTCATGAACACATGGGCATAAAATAATGTTAGCAATTTCAAGGTAGTTTTAAATATTTTGTTTTATTTTATTATATTATTATGACTCTATTTCCCATTTAGGATCATTGGACCTCATGCTTAACAAAAATTGCCACTTTTGATGGAGAGTTGCTTGGTCACTTTATAAAATTGTGCTGCTCAATTGAAAATGAATTTTATGATGACAATACTAACAAATCTGCTCTAATTGAATATCTAAGCCAATTATTTCTGCACTTAGGACTGGAGCACTTCCATATTGAAAATTTACTACTACACTTTCTGCTAATGAAATGTTGATAACTGTTACAATAGTTGAATGTAAAGGGCAGTGATTACTTACCAACCAGTGTGGAGGTACTGCAGTATTTAAATACAGGTTAGGGCTCCACCATACCAGTCCAATATCAGTCTTGCCTATTACAGAAATTTATCCTGCCCTTGGCCATGGCCTTTCCAGTCATTGCTCATTGATGAATGTAAGTAAATATGTCTGTGTATGCGTGAGTAGCATGGCATGAGTGTGGATGCTGTGTATATGCAGATAGATGTATGTACGTGGGTGTATAAATTTGTATGTGTATATGTAAATGTTAGGAAATTTGGCAAATTGGAGGTAAAATTTTAAGGCTCACCGATAATCTTTGCTAAAGTTTTTGTTCTGCACATAGTAGGCACTCAAAAAAAAATGGTAGTTGGCCAAGTGCAGTGGCTCACACCTGTAATCTCAGCAATTTGGGAGGCCAAGGCGGGTGGATCACTTGAGCTCAGGAGTTTGAGACCAGCCTGGGCAACATAGCAAAACCCTGTCTCTACTAAAAATACAGAAATTAGCCAGGTGTGGTGACACACACCTTTGGTCCTAGCTACTGGGGAGGCTGAGGTAGGAAGATTGCTTGAGCCTAGAAGGCAGAGGCTACAGTGAGCTGAGATGGCGCCACTGCACTCCAGCCTGGGTGACAGAGACCCTGTCTCTAAATAAATAAATAAATAAATAAATAAATAAATAAATAAATAAAATAAAGTACTATTAATCTTATGTCACCAGATACTCTTTTTCTTAAATATTACTTTTTCTTGGTCCAGGATTTCCCGTCAAATCCAAGCCAGTAAAGCATGTTATCCTATGTTTTGACTATTTCAGGCTGGTAAAAATGACTTATACTTTGCCTTTTTTTTTTCATTTGACCAATATTTACCTAATACTTACTGTGACTTAGTGAAAAGTGCAGAGCATTTTATAACATTACGTTACTCTATAGTTGTTTTAGATTGTGTTTCCCAGGGACCAGAATTTTGCTTGGGAGGTGATTCCAAGGAGTGCTAGCAAGGTTGGAGAGGTGAGAGCGCGGAGGGATAGAAGCCAGTACAGGGTGCGTTCATGAACAGTTCCTGCTGTGGGCAGCCAGGCCTCCGTTCCGTTGGGAACCTCTGAGAGAGGATGTAGAGCCTCAGAGCTGCCCCCCAGCTCCCCACAGGGGCCGGAAGGCTGCAGCACTTACTTACCCACTTCTCGTTTTGTTGGTGAGAAATCCTGCTCCCATGGGCCATGACTTCCTAGCACTCCGGTCTGCCTCACTCATGTGTTGAATATGACTAGGTGGCCAGGAAGTCCCTGCAAAGACAGGTAGGGAGCCTGGGGTAAGAAGACATAAGTGTTCACAGGGAGAAGGCATGCCAAGGGGGGTTGAGTGGGGTGCCAGCAGCCCTACAATACTCATTGCAAATCTGTTGTTATATATATTTTGATGCGTGAGGAAGTGGGGGGTCCTGGAGAAGCTAAGTAACTCTCCCAGGGTCACAGGGATAATGAGTGCAGGAGCTGGGATTCGAACATGGCCATCTGCTCACAGAGTCTGTGCTCTTTACCACTGCAGTGATAATCAAAATGAATTTTATTCCTCCGTGTGTTTTTCTCCAAAATATTCACTTCAAAACATAAACAGGGCTGGGCACGGTGGCTGATGCCTGTAATCCCTGCACTTTGGGAGCCCGAGGCAGGTGGATCACCTGAGGTCAGCTCTTTGAGACCAGCCTGGCCAACATTGTGAAACCCGGTTTCTACTAAAAATACGAAAAAATAGCCAGGTGTGGTGGCAGCACCTATAATCCCAGCTACTCAGGAGGCTGAGGCAGGAGAATCACTTGAACCCAGGAGGCAGAGGTTGCAGTGAGCCAAGATCATGCCATTGCACTCAAGTCTGGGCAACAAGAGTGAAACTCCATCTTAAAAAAAAAAAAGGGAAAAGAAAAAGAAAAACATAAATGGATCTTAAGTCTGTGCACTTCATAATTTGCCGAAGGAGAAGTCATTTGATAAACATCAGACCCTTAATAATATGTATTTTGCTTTTCCTTTGTCTCTGAACAAATATTTCTGAGTGTGTTTCTGCTTTTTCTTGGATGGCTCTCCGAAATAAAGTCTGACACCTTTCTATTAAGACTGAATGCAAGTTGTTCAAAGAGAAACAAACAATTATGACTGCTGAGTTTGAAAGAGCATAGAAACTATGCTACCATCAGAGTTGGCACTGTGTGTCCCAAGGATCAGGAAATGGAACTGGGCATCTCACAAGATGAGTATTATAGTTTATTTATAACATTTGCATAAAAGTAAAAGGGAGAAAGACATAGAGCTAACAATAGCCTCAGAGTCCAGGTAACAAGGACCTTGTTGTGAAGTGAACTGGTGCTCCTGGCTCTTGTTAGTAACTCCCCCTCCATGAACAAGATCCAAGACAGACACTTTTCAGGGAATGCCATCTGGAGTGAACTGCAGGACATGGAGGTTTCCTGGATCTATGACTCATCAATCAAAATCCTGGAAGTAAGTCACGTCCATTTCAACTATTTCAACCTGACCTCCCCATGCACCGAGTAGGAGTAGGCCTTGTGCCAGCATTTCAAATCTATTCATTGTGTTCATGGCTATGTCTGTCAGGTGATGTAAGCAATATCACAACAGCATAAGATGTGATCCCAACTGCAGAGAATATTTCCATGTTGTAGGAAATTGTATGGAGATATCCATTTTTGTAAAGGATATTGTGTCTATAGAGTATAGTCTTCCTCCCCTGGCCTGCCTGTTTCCAGGTCTCTTCCTACCTGTAAACTCTTTTGCATCAGGGAGGTTTGTGGTATGGTAGGAACCTGAAGCTTTTTAAGCTTGGTAATTCAACTCTTCTTGCCTTTGTGAAAGCCTGGATGGATTGAAATTTCCTGGACATCCTTGATACAAAGGACTATAAGGAGTTTTATCTCTCAGGGCAAAAAGATGGAAGCACCGGCTTACCCTAGACCAGGAAGTGGGTAAAGTTCCAAAGTTGTTGGCAAAACAGGGACCTATAGGCCTGTCTCTGGAAGCACCCTAGTGAGTTTGCAGAGCCTCTGAGGTAATGTGGTGGCACTGGGCTCCTAGGGAGGCTGGAGCCCAAGCACTGAAGATTCAGCCTCATGCTTGGCCCAAAAGCAGAGATCTGCCACATCTGTGTCTGGAAATCACAGACCCTTTTCTGCCTCTGAATGCCAAACACAAGCCTCTCAGATTTTTGAAAAATATATAGAGAAGGAGAAGTCACAGGAGTGACTCAAAATAATTTTCTAGCCTGCCCAGTGAAGGAGGATGAGGTCAGTTTGAAGCAATTTTAAAGGTATTTCTTGACTGCTTGAGTCTATAGTTTCACATTCAAGACAAAATAATATGCAGTGCATACTTCAGTGTGCCACAGGGCTAAGTACAGCGTGTGGAACTCTCATACGATCCTCACAGAACTCTGTGAACTAGGTGGTTTTGTTTGTGCCACCTCCAAATGAGGACAATGAGGCCTAGAGAGTTCTGGTCTTTGCTCAAGCTAGTGCCTCATCAAGGTGAGATGTGACACAGGCCAGTGGATTCCAAAGCCTGTTCGTTTAACACAACCCTGTGAGTCTAACTTGTGAAACAATTAGGACACCAGCCATCAGGGTATATAGGTAAGAACCCAGTTCCTTTCAGCAGTGAATGTTGGAGTATTTCAGAGAAAGCAAGACCCATGTCGACTCAAAGCAGGAACATAAGCATCAGGAGGGCTGATGACTTGATTGATTTTGTTCAACAATCTTTCCCACGTGCCTAGAATAGGGCATGGCCCATAGTAGGAGCTTCATAAATATTTGATAAATCAGTGAATGAATGATTGACAGGAGTCTAGAATTCTGTCTTATATGACGAGACAAGAGGGCTTTAAATAATCCAAAGGAAAGAAGAAAGCCATTGCATGGCCATTATTAATATTAAAGAGTCAAAAAAAAAAACACTGGTACTGGAGAGGTTGTGGAGGAAAAGGAATGCTTTTACACTGCTGGTGGGATGGTAAATTAGTTCAACCACTAAGGAAGACAGTATGGGAATTCCTCAAAGACCTAGAGACAGAAATACCATTCAACTCAGCAATCTTATTACTGGGTACATACCCACCAAAATATAAATCATTCTGTCAGAAAGGCACATGCACATGTACATTCATTGCAGCACTATTCACAATAGCAAAGACATGGAATCAACCTAAGTGTCCATCAGTGACAGACTGGATAAAGAAAATGTGGTACATATGCACCATGGAATACTATGCAGCCATAAAAAGGAATGAGATCATGTCCTTTGCAGGAACATGGATGGAGCTGGAAGACATGATCCTTAGCAAACTAACACAGGAACAGAAAATCAAATATTGCATGTTCTCACTTGTAAGTGGAAGCTAAATGATGAGAACACATAGACACATGGGGGGAAACAACACACACTGGGGCCTGTCGGAGGGCAGGGTGGGTGGAAGGAGAGAGAGCATCAGGAAGAATAGCTAGCAGATGCTGGGCTTAATACCTGGGTGATGAGATGATTTGTGCAGCAAACCACCACCACACACATTTGCCTGTATAACAAACCTGCACATGCACTTAAAAGGTGGAAGTAAAAAAGTAATAAAATAAAATATCAATAATTTAAAAAAAGAAAGAAAGAAAGCCATTCCAAATGGGGGTAAACACCTCTTTTCCAAATCACCTTGCAAAATATTTAGGGATTTGTGTGAAGGAACGCTACTTGACAGCATCCCAAAATGGGCTCATTATTCTTGCTAGTCTGCTCTTCCAAGCCCTGATCACTGCAGTCAAGGAGAAGGAATTCTTTCTGATTCTAGAATGCAGATAGACTCCGTTAGAACAAGTAGTATTTTGGTAAAATAAAGAAGAGATAAGCTGAGGTAAATACCTAGACTAATGACAAGAGAGCCTTATGTTTAGCATAGACTTCTAGTTTGGTGTTTTTAAGCATATAAGTACTCATTATGTCTTCATTAAAGCATTTCAAGGGATCCCCAGGTGAATTATAATGATTAAAAATAATGCAAAGCAAAAAGCTTTTGGATCTATGTTGGTGAACAAAAAGACTCCTCTTAAAAGGAGAGAGTGGCTTAGTTCCAAAAGTCTCATGGAACAGTCTAAGAAGAAGGGAAATCTATAATAGGCAATTTTTAAGGTAGAAGATTGATATGGTTTGGCTATGTCCCCACCCAAATCTCATCTTGAATTGTAGCTCCCATAATCCCCAGGTGTCATGGGAGGGGCCTGGTAGGAGGTAATTGAATTATGAGGGCAAGTTTTTCCCATGTTGTTCCCATGACAGTAAATAAGTCTCATGAGGTCTGATGGTTTTATAAAGGGCAGTTCCCCTCCACATGCTTTCTTGCCTGCCACCATGTAAGACATGCCTTTGCTCCTCCTTTGCCTTCCACCATGATTGTGAGGCCTCCTCAGCCATGTGGAACTGTGAATCCATTAAACTTCGTTTTCTTTTTCAATTACCCAGTCTTGGGTATTTCTTCATAGCAGCATGAAGTTGGACTAATACGAAGATATATGTTAATGCCAATTTAAGAAGACTCACCTTTAAATAAAACTGTCAGGCAACAATGTCACATGGCTTTATTTCTGTTTGACTGCAGGAGCACGTGAGAAATAGACTCCTTAAGGGATTTTCCCTAAGACAGGAGATCCAAGCCTCCTAATGTCCATTCTCAAATCTATTCAGAGATTACTTGGTGACCAAATAAAAAGATTGAAGGAAAATTACCATTTAACTTATAGGACAGTCTACAACTGAAATTAATAGTGAGATTAAAAAAAGAAAAACCAACCAAAATATTGATCATCTTTTATATGAACTCAAATACCTTCTGGCTTCTTTAAATGAAAAGTCTGACATTTTTCCTGGCAGTATTGCTGAAAAGATAAGACAAATGGAAATTCCTGAGATGATCTAGGATACTTATCAGGAGGAACAGCTTCAGGGGAAATGTCTGCTTTCTCTCTCTTGCAAATTACGAAACCATCGACAGAAAGGGGTATTTGATAATAAGAAGGCAGCATGTATCATAATATTCTAGGGCATATCTGTTCTGTGTAAAAAGAAATTGATCTGTGTAATAGTCAAGAGTCATTACATCACCATTCCCTGCCTACCCACTCCCTAGTTAGCCCCTGTGTGGCCACAGAGTGGCTGTAAAATGGCCCACTGTGCTATTTATATCCATTGCTGCCAGTGTTACTTTGATCTAAACCTTGAGATTCACAAACAGCAGAAGAGGGAATGTTGGTAATGACAATCACTGTCTCAGGAAATAGTTTACAGTGACAGTGGGTTCTATTTCAATTTCTGGACTCCAAGGTAGGGTTCACCACTGTCCCACTGGGGCCACCTATGGGATTAACATTGGCAGTGCCCCAAATACACTATGTATACTTTCTGGTTCTTACCCAGCATCAAATTCAATCCCAAAAAGCAAACACTCATTTCACTTACTCACTTCCTTAAGACTCAGTGCTAACTTGGAGCATATTTTCCTGCTGCAAGATTTCAAGTTTTTATTGGTCCTGGAGGGGCCAGAAAAGCTACAGAAAGGCCTTTGCTTGCAGTACCAGCTTCAAAAACTTTCAGCTAAAAGCAGGAAAGTCAAAAGCATCAAATACAGTCTTATAAAGGCTATTTTGATTTAGAGAAAGCTTTTGAATTTGCATTCAGATGTGAATCCTGATGGCAAGATTAACACTGTTTATGCGGAGAAAAACCTTCATGGAGATGAGATGAGTGCCTGTTTTTGGTGAGAATGGCAGGATGTGCTACACGTAGATTGGGTTAACTATGTTGGCCCCTCTCTGCTACTCTTCTGCTTAAAACGTTTCACAGATTCTCTGTGGCACTAACGCATATTTATCAGAATTCTGTTGGTAGCAAGGCACAAAAACCTAACTTAAAAAGCTTTAGCTTAAAAGTATGTTTATTGGTTCATGTGGCTGAAAATTCCAGCACATGGGACTGGTTTCAGATGGATCCAGGAGTTCAAATAATACTGCCAAGATTTCCTCTGTCTCAGGGTGAGGTCTGGGCAATCTTTGTGCCTCGGGTGCAAGATTTGAGGCAGCAGGTCACGCAAGTACTGACTCTGCTCTAGCAGGGCCCTGAGAGACAGAGCCCATGTACACAGGCCTACCTTCTTAAATTTGCACTGTAGACATCTTGCCTGCCTTACCCTGGACCCTCTTTTTCTCTTAGCTTTTGTTTTCATGTTGCTTTCTTTCTTGGGTGAGTTCTTCTTGCTCGGTGCACAAAAGCTCACCAAAGCACCAGACATGGTTCTACCACATCACCAGACTTTTCCTTATCACCTCTGCCTCCCTAAAATTCTTTTTCCATTTATTTCAGGAAAGAATGACCCCAATACTTGGGCTCATTGGCTCTTATTACCCCTGCTTGAGTGTGGAAGAGTCACTTAATAGAATGTGCTCCCCAAACTGTTTCCTTTTCCTCCCGAGCACACAGCTAAGCATATTTCCCAGGTTCCTTGCATCTAGGTCTGGTCATATGCACAGTGCCAGGTAGGGAAATGCAAGTAAAAAGAAAGACCATCTCCTCCAGACCTGGACCCACTCCACATTCACTTCTTCACTCATTGTCTGGGCATAGAACATTCAGCAGGTGACAGCGCCATTAGATGAAATGAGCCTAGATCCCTGAGTCACCACTTGGAGGAAGCCATACTGAAGAACCACCTGATCAGGAGTGTGCACAATGTTTTGTTTGTTTGTTTTTGTGAGGGGGAAACAAGCCACTGAGATTTAGAGACTGTTACAACAGCTAGTGTTACTCATTCTATGTAATCCATTGAGCATTTGCGCCTCTTGTTGAACCCATTAGTAGTATCAAAAATGATGGGATGTTCTGAGCAGCCAGCCATGGGTCATGTGCTCATCTTTGGAGCCCTGAGTTAGGTAGAGCCCTATCCCCAACCATAAAAAAGTTAGAGCAGGAGTAATTCCCCCAGAGAAAACCAGGATGCCATTACCAGAATAAGGGGGAGAAGATGCGGCACAGACAACAAACGCGACGTGCACAACAGCCCACACATCCCTCTCGGGCTGGCCTCTAATGCAGTGCTTGAGGAACACCCAGCATTTTGAGGTCCTTTTCAAGCCATGTCCCTGCTCTCATTCTTGCTCTTCCTCTCCATCTTCCGTCTTGCTCACCTTCTCAGCCCCCACTCTCCTACTCTCCATTCACTTTCTGGAAATTCTGCTGATTTTTAAAACGCGGCTTGGATATCCCTTCCTTCCTGACGTTTCTTCACATTCAAGCTAAGTTTTATGTTCTTCTCTTTCTCTCATGGGGCCCTGTGATTTCTCTTTCTTTGTCTTTACTTCATTATTTAGAAATTATTAACTGTGAAACTCTCAAAGCCGGGATGGGCCTAGTCATCATTTTGTCCCCAACACCTAGCACAGTGCTTCCATCTGGTTGAAATGTTCAGATGAATAAAGAAAGGAATATAGTCCAATCATCAAACCGTGGGCTAAATTCATCTTTGCAGTGGCTATCCACAGAATAGCTAAATCCACATTTCCACTCCTATCATTAAGGAAGTAAGAAATTTTATAATCAAAAACAATCAGTTGCATGCATGTTTCTGAAACCATATGTCTATTTTGCAACTCTTATTGTGTTAGTAAATCTAAGGGCTAACTTTTGAGTAAGATAAGGTCTTATTAATTTATTTTTTTAATCTAAAATAGATTTATTGCATTTCATGCAGTTTGAAGACCATGGAAAGGGGACTAGCACAGTTTTTAATGCATTTAAAAAATAAAGGGGAGGAGGGCAGCAAACACATAAAGTCCTAGTGTCCTGGGTCCCTGGGAGAAAAGAGTGTGGCAATGAACCCACCCACTCTCCATGGGGAATAAATCTGTCTCTTAAATGCAAGGAATGTTTCCATGGCCTCTGGATGCAAATACACAGAGCTCCGGGGTAAGAGCAAGGGATGGGGAGAGGACCACTAGTGAAAAAGCAGCTACACATATTGACCTAATTCAATCTGAGGGTAGAACAACATGGTAAATCTTGGGGGCAGCAGCTGTTCCCAGGGTCAAGAAATATCGTACACCCATGGGAGATTTGCTCCTATAAAGAAGTGGCGGTAAGAAACAAAAAAAAAAAAAAAAAAAAAAAAAAAAGGAGAAATATTTCTTCAGCCACACTCTTCAAGAAAGCCACAAATATGTGATTTAATATTTTAATTTCATAGCATTGGACACACAGCTCAGCATACTGATATATTGATTCCTTGGAGAAAAAAAGGAAACAAAAAATATTGCATCTTTCTGTTGGAGAATCTCGGCCCCCAGGCATGGGGCCTAGTGCACCATCGTCCTAGCCTGCAGGAGCTGCTGAGGTCGGCTGGGTCCTCTGGGGAGGAAGGCTGTGCTCATGACCTGGGGCTGTATGGCAAAAATTGTGTTGAGTGTCCTCGGCCTTGCCAGCTCAGGCCCTCAGCCGCCAGTCACCTGGGGGGCCTGCCCATCAGAGGGCTGGTTGACTGGATAAACATGGGCTGGGCAGGTCCTGGCCCGCAGGTATGGATACTTGCTGGATCTGGTAGAGCTACTGTCCATCTGTGAACTGGCTGAACTACTGCTGTCTTTGCTGGACCTCTGTCTGTGTAATCGGTTGAGCACTGGTGGCAAGTGTCTGGATCTGTCCCTGCAGAACTTGGGTGCCTGATACAGACTGGGCTAAGCGGATACACTGCAGCTGGCCAGCCTTCAGCTGCACCGGGATCTGCTGGATCTCTCCTGTGTTAGTGAGGATCTGCTACATCACCTGCACCGTCCATCTAGTACCACTCTGGGCCTACTGGGCTTGACCCTGTGGCTGGACCTGCACTATCGGCATCTGCTGACCTTCTCCAACCTGCGTCGTCACGGGCGTGGTCTGGCCCTGCTGAAGCTGTGCGATGATGATCTGCCCAGGCTGGATGGTGGTCATGGAGCTGGCCGTGGTCTGGCCTTGCTGCTGCCCCTGGACTTGGAGGGCGGTGGGCTGCTGAGCCAGTGTGAAACAGTACTGGACTGGCTCAGCAGGAGTTACAGACTGCAGCACCTCCTCCTGACACTTTGGAGGTTTCAGCTCATCTCTTAGAACAATATCGATGAGAAAATCAAATTGATCACATTTTGTAATTGCCATGGCGATATCATTTCTCTGTAGAGTCTGGCACTTGTTATCCTCTGTGTGAATCCAGGCTCGAAGAGTCAACTCTGTGATAAAAATCTGGGCTGCCCTGGCAAAAAGCACAGGGGCCTCTGCACTGATCATCTTCACATCTTCATCCAGTTTCATAATCTTAATACGAGCCAGTGGGAGTTCCTGCACTCGGAAATTTTTCACTGCTAAATTCCAGATTTCTTCCATGACCCGAGGCCAGAAGGACTTTAGGCTTTGCTGGGCATCACTGCTGCTAGTACCACCAAATCCTCCTTCTGTGGACATTTCGACAAACGCCTCTTCAGGGAGTCCAGGAAGAGCAGGAGCCGCCCTGGCGCTCCTGCGGAGTCGGGCACTGCAGAGGCTTAGGCACCGCAGAGGGCAAGGGGAAGCGTGAGTCCTGGAGAACGGAGCACGCGCGAAGCTGGCGCACAAACACGATGGCGGCCACGCCGTTTGCACCGTCTCCCATTTTCCCCTCCCCCTACCCTGGCGCCCCGACTCCTATAATTAATTTCATATAAGAGGTATTCTGAGAGCGTAGTTATATCAAAAACTTACCTGCATTATTTGCGTGTGTGTGTGTGAAAAATGAAGATAAAGAACATATTTAAAAGTAAAATCTGGCTTGAGGGGAGGAGCCAAGATGGCCGAATAGGAACAGCTCCAGTCTACAGCTCCCAGCGCGAGCAACGCAGAAGACGAGTGAATTCTGCATTTCCATCTGAGGTACCGTGTTCATCTCACTAGGGAATGCCAGACAGTGGGCACAGGTGAGTGGGTGAGTGCACTGTGCGCCAGCCGAAGCAGGGGCGAGGCATTGCCTCACTCGGGAAGCGCAAGGGGTAAGGGAGTTCCCTTTCCAGGGGTGACAGACGGCACCTGGAAAATCGGGCCACTCCCACCCGAATACTGTGCTTTTCCGACGGGCTTAGGAAACGGTGCCCCAGGAGAGTATAGCCCGCACCTGGCTCAGAGGGTCCTATGCCCACGGAGTCTCGCTGTTTGCCAGCACAGCAGTCTGAGATCAAACAGCAAGTCGGCAGCGAGGCTGGGGGAGGGGCGCCCGCCATTGCCCAGGCTCGCTTAGGTAAACAAGGCAGCCTGGAAGCTTGAACTGGGTGGAGCCCACCACAGCTCAAGGAGGCCTGCCTGCCTCTGTAGGCTCCACCTCTGGGGGCAGGGCACAGACAAACAGAAAGACAGCAGTAATCTCTGCAGACTTAAATGTCCCTGTCTGACAGCTTTGAGGAGAGCAGTGGTTCTCCCAGCACGCAGCTGGAGATCTGAGAACAGGCAGACTGCCTCCTCAAGTGGGTCCCTGACCCCCGACCCCCGAGCAGCCTAACTGGGAGGCATCTCCCAGCAGGGGCAGACTGACACCTCACACGGCCGGCCAGGTACTCCAACAGACCTGCAGCTGAGGGTCCTGTCTGTTAGAAGGAAAACAAACAGAAAGGACATCCACACCAAAAACCCATCTGTACATCACCATCATCAAAGACCAAAAGTAGATAAAACCACAAAGATGGGGAAAAAACAGAGCAGAAAAACTGGAAACTCTAAAAAGCAGAGTACGTCTCCTCCTCCAAAGGAACGCAGTTCCTCACCAGCAACGGAACAAAGCTGGACGGAGAATGACTTTGACGAGCTGAGAGAAGAAGGCTTCAGACGATCAAATTACTCCGAGCTACAGGAGGATATTCAAACCAAAGGCAAAGAAGTTGAAAACTTTGAAAAAAATTTAGAAGAATGTATAACTAGAATAACCAATACAGAGAAGTGCTTAAAGGAGCTGATGGAGCTGAAAACCAAGGCTCGAGAACTACGTGAAGAATGCAGAAGCCTCAGGAGCCAATGCGATCAAATGGAAGAAAGGGTATCAGCCCTGGAAGATGAAATGAATGAAATGAAGCGAGAAGGGAAGTTTAGAGAAAAAAGAATAAAAAGAAATGAGCAAAGCCTCCAAGAAATGTGGGACTATGTGAAAAGACCAAATCTACGTCTGATTGGTGTACCTGAAAGTGATGGGGAGAATGGAAACAAGTTAGAAAACACTCTGCAGGATATTATCCAGGAGAACTTCCCCAATCTAGCAAAGCAGGCCAACATTCAGATTCAGGAAACACAGAGAACACCACAAAGATACTCCTAGAGAAGAGCAACTCCGAGACACATAATTGTCAGATTCACCAAAGTTGAAATGAAGGAAAAAATGTTAAGGGCAGCCAGAGAGAAAGGTCGGGTTACCATCAAAGGGAAGCCCATCAGACTAACAGCGGATCTCTCGGCAGAAACCCTACAAGCCAGAAGAGAGTGGGGGCCAATATTCAACATTCTTAAAGAAAAGAATTTTCAACCCAGAATTTCATATCCTGCCAAACTAAGCTTCATAAGTGAAGGAGAAATAAAATACTTTACAGACAAGCAAATGCTGAGAGATTTTGTCACCACCAGGCCTGCCCTAAAAGAGCTCCTGAAGGAAGCATTGAACATGGAAAGGCACAACCGGTACCAGCCACTGCAAAATCATACCGAAATGTAAAGACCATCGAGACTAGGAAGAGACTGCATCAACTAACGAGCAAAATAACCAGCTAACATCATAATGACAGGATCAAATTCACACATAACAATATTAACTTTAAATGTAAATGGACTAAATGCTCCAATTAAAAGACACAGACTGGCAAATTGGATAAAGACTCAAGACCCATCAGTGTGCTGTATTCAGGAAACCCATCCCACGTGCAGAGACACACATAGGCTCAAAATAAAAGGATGGAGGAAGATCTTCCAAGCAAATGGAAAACAAAAAAAGGCAGGGGTTGCAATCCTAGTCTCTGATAAAACAGACTTTAAACCAACAAAGATCAAAAGAGACAAAGAAGGCTATTACATAATGGTAAAGGGATTAATTCAACAAGAAGAGCTAACTATCCTAAATATATATGCACCCAATACAGGAGCACCCAGATTCATAAAGCAAGTCCTGAGTGACCTACAAAGAGACTTAGACTCCCACACATTAATAATGGGAGACTTTAACACCCCACTGTCAACATTAGACAGATCAACAAGACAGAAAGTCAACAAGGATACCCAGGAATTGAACTCAGCTCTGCACCAAGCAGACCTAATAGACATCTACAGAACTCTCCACCCCAAATCAACAGAATATACATTTTTTTCAGCACCACACCACACGTATTCCAAAATTGACCACATACTTGGAAGTAAAGCTCTCCTCAGTAAATGTAAAAGAACAGAAACTATAACAAACTATCTCTCAGATCACAGTGCAATCAAGCTAGAACTCAGGATTAAGAATCTCACTCAAAACCGCTCAACTACGTGGAAACTGAACAACCTGCTCCTGAATGACTACTGGGTACATAACGAAATGAAGGCAGAAATAAAGATGTTCTTTGAAACCAACGAGAACCAAGACACAATATACCAGAATCTCTGGGATGCATTCAAAGCAGTGTGTAGAGGGAAATTTATAGCACTAAATGCCCACAAGAGAAAGCAGGAAAGATGCAAAACTGACACCCTAACATCACAATTAAAAGAACTAGAAAAGCAAGAGCAAACACATTCAAAAGCTAGCAGAAGGCAAGAAATAACTAAAATCAGAGCAGAACTGAAGGAAATAGAGACACAAAAAACCCTTCAAAAAATTAATGAATCCAGGAGCTGGTTTTTTGAAAGGATCAACAAAATTGATAGACCGCTAGCAAGATTAATAAAGAAAAAAAGAGAGAAGAATCAAATAGATGCAATAAAAAATGATAAAGGGGATATCACCACCGATCCCACAGAAATACAAACTACCATCAGAGAATATTACAAACACCTCTACGCAAATAAACTAGAAAATCTAGAAGAAATGGATAAATTCCTCAACACATACACCCTCCCAAGACTAAACCAGGAAGAAGTTGAATCTCTGAATAGACCAATAACAGGAGCTGAAATTGTGGCAATAATCAATAACTTACCAACCAAAAAAAGCCCAGGACCAGATGGGTTCACAGCCGAACTCTACCAGAGGTACAAGGAGGAGCTGGTACCATTCCTTCTGAAACTATTCCAATCAATAGAAAAAGAGGGAATCCTCCCTAACTCATTTTATGAGGCCAGCATCATCCTGATACCAAAGCCTGGCAGAGACACAACAAAAAAAGAGAATTTTAGACCAATATCCTTGATGAACATTGATGCAAAAATCCTCAATAAAATACTGGCAAACAGAATCCAGCAGCACATCAAAAAGCTTATCCACCATGATCAAGTGGGCTTCATCCCTGGGATGCAAGGCTGGTTCAATATACACAAATCAATAAATGTAATCCAGCATATAAACAGAACCAAAGACAAAAACCACATGATTATCTCAATAGATGCAGAAAAGGCCTTTCAAAAAATTCAACAACCCTTCATGCTAAAAACTCTCAAGAAATTAGGTATTGATGGGATGTATCTCAAAACAATAAGAGCTATCTATGACAAACCCACAGCCAATATCATACTGAATGGGCAAAAACTGGAAGCATTCCCTTTGAAAACTGGCACAAGACAGGGATGCCCTCTCTCACCACTTCTACTCAACATAGTGTTGGAAGTTCTGGCCAGGGCAATTAGGCAGGAGAAGGAAATCAAGGGTATTCAGTTAGGAAAAGAGGAAGTCAAATTGTCCCTGTTTGCAGATGACATGATAGTATATCTAGAAAACCCCATTGTCTCAGCCCAAAATCTCCTTAAGCTGATAAGCAACTTCAGCAAAGTCTCAGGATACAAAATCAATGTACAAAAATCACAAGCATTCTTATACATCAATAACAGACAAACAGAGATCCAAATCATGAGTGAACTCCCATTCACAATTGCTTCAAAGAGAATAAAATACCTAGGAATCCAACTTACAAGGGATGTGAAGGACCTCTTCAAGAAGAACTACAGACCACTGCTCAAGGAAATAAAAGAGGATACAAACAAATGGAAGAACATTCCATGCTCATGGGTAGGAAGAATCAATATCAGGAAAATGTCCATCCTTCCCAAGGTAATTTACAGATTCAATGCCATCCCCATCAAGCTACCAATGACTTTCTTCACAGAATTGGAAAAAACTACTTTAAAGTTCATATGGAACCAAAAAAGAGCCTGCATCGCCAAGTCAATCCTAAGCCAAAAGAACAAAGCTGGAGGAATCACACTACCTGACTTCAAACTATACTACAAGGCTACAGTAACCAAAACAGCATGGTACTGGTACCAAAACAGAGATACAGATCAATGGAACAGAACAGAGCCGTCAGAAATAATGCCACATATCTACAACTATCTGATCTTTGACAAACCTGACAAAAACAAGAAATGGGGAAAGGATTCCCTATTTAATAAATGGTGCTGGGAAAACTGGCATATGTATGTATGTAGAAAGCTGAAACTGGATCCCTTCCTTACACCTTATACAAAAATCAATTCAAGATGGATTAAAGACTTAAATGTTAGACCTAAAACCATAAAAACCCTAGAAGAAAACCTAGGCATTACCATTCAGCACATAGGCATGGGCAAGGACTTCATGTCTAAAACACCAAAAGCAATGGCAACAAAAGCCAAAATTGACAAATGGGATCTAATTAAACTCAAGAGCTTCTGCACAGCAAAGGAAACTACCATCAGAGTGAACAGGCAACCTACAAAATGGGAGAAAATTTTCGCAACCTACTCATCTGACAAAGGGCTAATATCCAGAATCTACAGTGAACTCCAACAAATTTACAAGAAAAAAACAACCCCATCAAAAAGTGGGTGAAGGACATGAACAGACACTTCTCAAAAGAAGACATTTATGCAGCCAAAAAACACATGAAAAAATGCTCACCATCACTGGCCATCAGAGAAATGCAAATCAAAACCACAATGAGATACCATCTCACACCAGTTAGAATGGCAATCATTAAAAAGTCAGGAAACAACAGGTGCTGGAGAGGATGTGGAGAAATAGGAACACTTTTACACTGTTGGTGGGACTGTAAACTAGTTCAACCCTTGTGGAAGTCAGTGTGGCGATTCCTCAGGGATCTAGAACTAGAAATTCCATTTGACCCAGCCATCCCATTACTGGGTATATACCCAAAGGACTATAAATCATGCTGCTATAAAAACACATGCACACGTATGTTTATTGCGGCATTATTCACAATAGCAAAGACTTGGAACCAACCCAAATGTCCAACAATGATAGACTGGATTAAGAAAATGTGGCACATATACACCATGGAATACTATGCAGCCATAAAAAATGATGAGTTCATGTCCTTTGTAAGGACATGGATGAAATTGGAAATCATCATTCTCAGTAAACTATCGCAAGAACAAAAAACCAAACACCACATATTCTCACTCATAGGTGGGAATTGAACAATGAGAACACATGGACACAGGAAGGGGAACATCACACTTCGGGGACTGTTGTGGGGTCGGGGGAGGGCGGAGGGATAGCATTGGGAGATATACCTAATGCTAGATGACGAGTTAGTGGGTGCAGCGCACCAGCATGGCACATGTATACATATGTAACTTACCTGCACATTGCGCACATGTACCATAAAACCTAAAGTATAATAATAATAATAATAAAAGAAAAAAAAAAAGTAAAATCTGCTTTGTGGGAATAGAATTTACTTTTCACTTTTATTTTTCCTTCCCTTTTCCATTGTTTGGGATCCGCAGAGGACGAGCGCTCAACGTACAGCAGAGAGGAGGATAAAGCTGTAAGCAGTGTCTCGGATTTGATTGTGATCTCTCTGTCTCTTAAATAAAGATAATGTCCTCATTGTCTGATTGAGACAGAAACTCCCCACCTCCCTATTAAAAATTTTTTTTTTAAACCCTGACCCAGAGGTTTCTGAAGCCTCCATTGATAACACACAATGGCCTGTTCTTCCAGGATGTTTCATGGCCCTGAAGGAAGCCTCTGTTCGCCCACATGATGAAAGGGTGAGAGATGAGCAAGGAGAAGCCAAGGTTCACCCGCCTCGCCCTGGCTAGGCAGAGGACTGTGGGCAAGTGCAGGAATCCATAAAGGACGAGCTGGGCCGAGGGAAGCCACGTTTGTATCTCAAGGACAAGAAATAGGCAAACCTTCACAGGAAATATTTCCCGGCACCTTTCAGCTTAGAGGACAGAGGAAAGAGGAGGCAAGAAGGAAAAGGGAAATAAAGTCACAGAAGGGGGAGGAAAGGGAGGGAACCTAAGCAAGCACCATCATGAGCCAGAGCCAGTGCTCAAGGTGGCTTTGCCCCTTTTCTCGTCGTGGGCTTTCCAATGCCAGTCCTCTCTGCCCTGGCCTTTGGCTGAGGCCATTTTTCAGTGGTCTAGAGGTGAAGTATCCCAAGCGGATGTGTCGTGCTGAGCTGTATTTGCACTCTCTGTCAGCTTGGCCTAGTGCCCACCCATTGTGAAGGCCCTCACTCTAATCCCTGAGCCTGTGAATGTGTCACCTTACATGGCACAGCAGACTTTACCAATGTGAGTAAATTTACAGTCTTTCAGATTAGACTGGGCTCATCTGGATTATCTAGATGAGATACAACGTCACTGGCTTTGAAACTGGAGGGAGAGGCCACAAGCCAATGGGGGAATGTGGGCTGCCTCTAGGGGCTGGAAAAGGTCATGGATTCTCCCCGCATTGGACTTCAGAAAGGGAAGTAGCCCTGCTGAAACCTCGATTTTAGCCCAGTGAGACCCATGTCAGACTTCTGACCAACAGAACTATAAATAATAAATTTGCATTATTTTAAGCCACTAAATTTAGGGTCATTTGTGGCAGCTATGGAAAGCTAATATATTCATTAACAGATCTTGAGAAGAGCTAGAGGCCAGAGGCCAAAAAACACTTCATAGTCTACTTGGCAGCTAATAGCAGGAAACAAGCATTAAATTGTGTGTCCTGTGCTTCTCTGCACTAGTCCCACTCTGCTCAGTTATAAAGAGCTGTAATGAGAGGAGGGAGATGAAAAAGAACTGAAAGTATTTACCGACGTGGAGAGGAAGGAGATGACAAAGGTCAGCATAAATCGGGCTGTCTCCCATCTTCTAGGGCAAGTAAAAGGCTGGTGAGCCATAGAGTTGTGAAAATTATATTTTAAAATCAAAGTTGGGAAAGACTTCAAAGTTGGATTACTTTTTTCAATAATATATTAAGTAAATACATTAAGGTGATAAAATAAAATGGTGCATGTGAGACCTCTTTGAAAACTATAAAATATAAGATGTAGTGGTCTAGATAGTTGTCTCCAAAAGAGTAAGTCCAGTTCCTAATTCCTAGAACATCTAAATGGACCTCATTTGGAAAAAGGGGCTTTGCCAATGTGATCACATTAAAGATCATGAGAAGAGGTATTCTGAATTACCCCTAAATGCAATCACATATATTTTCCCAAGACAGACACAGATAGGAGAAGAGGAGGAAGTAATGTGGCCACAGAGGCAGAGACTGGAGTGATGAAGCCAAAAGCCAAGGAATGTTGGCAGCTGTCATATGCTGAAGGAGTCACAATCTTTCCTCATAATCTGGAGGAAGTGGCACCCTGCCAGCACCTTGATTTCAGACTTCTGGCCTCCAGAACTGTGGGAGAATACCTTTCTGTTATTTTAAGGCACACAATTTGTGGAAATTAGGTATGGCAGCCCTAGAAAACTCATATACGTAAGGTTAGGAGCTAAGCTAGAAAATAAAAGTACTACTAGAAATGGCAATATATTCATTTATGAGTGTTATTAAGTGGTCCACTGACAATCCCATGTTGTAGTAGGATGATGTGATTATCATGTGAGCCCCTAATCGGAGTTCAAGTTCATGATCAGGTGGTGAGATCCTTGAGGATCCTGTCATCCTATAGTGCTGGGTGCCAAATAGGTGCCCAATAGATATTTTCTGATTTGCATATTGTAACAAGGAGTAATTCCTCCAAAAAGGAGCTCATCAAGAATGTGGAAAAGTAGAACTGCTCCCATCAGGAATTGTGGCCCTGTGGAACCCCAGCTCACTCTTTCTCTTGGGAGCTACTGAATTCTCAGGAAAAGCCTATACCAAGTCCAGCAACTTCAGGGCTATCTGTGACACTCTGTGGACCCCTCATGAAGGTTTTCCCCTTAACTCTTATGCAAGAGAAGTTGACCATGCCCCAAAGCCACATCGACCAGATGAATCCCCATGATATGAGGGGATGGGATCCAATTTTCCAAGGTGAGGGTCGTGAAGCTACCTCTACCCAAGAGAGAGCCCGTTACGTCACATTCCCATTGGCCTCCATTCAAACCTGAGTCCTGCTGCACCGTGAATTTGAGAAAATTTTTGATCCTCAGATTGCTGCCTCATTTGTTTCTAGAAATGTCTAGAAAGTTTCTAGAAAATAGTCGTTTTGTGTGGAAGCCTCCCAAGGTCCTTTACTGGCTAGCTTTGGCTCCTGCCACAATACCTCTCTCTCAGTCAGCATGACAACCATCTGCCCTTGAGGCTGAGAGGCCAAAACAAATATGATTAGAGTTGCTATCTTCAGAGTGCTGACAGCACCCTTGGTGTTGGACAACTGGCATGTTGGTTCCAGAATTGTTCCCCAGCCAAGTGCAGCCAGCCCAAGTCACAATGCCAAAGTTGGTTCCCAAGGGACTTTGCAGAAACTGCAAAGTGAGAGAGAATACTATATACATTTGGATGAGAAATATGCTTCCATCAGCACTGGTTCCTCCACCCGATTCAGCAATACAGGAAGCTATTAAAAAGAATGCATGTTTTAGTTACAAGTTTGGCAATTGTTCATTTATCACTGTACAGTCTCCTTACACCCAAATATGCCCAGGAGTCAAAAGCCCCAAATCTCTTTTCTCTCTCGTGGATGAAATTAATCATTTATCCAAATGAGATTTTCTGTGCTACGTTGGCATGACCGCCCCTGTCTGGGATCCTGATGTCCCACTCAAGAGAATGGCTCTGTTGTTCTCCTTCTCACACTGAAGCCCAGAGCAGCTAATTCGCCTCCTCACAGTGGCAGCCTCCACACTGTGAATTTGTAGGTCAGGACGCCTGTTAATTCTTTTGATCCTATGGCTTCCTTCCTTGCTACAACACTTCATGCATCTAGTCTGGTTGTGTTAGGATGGCTATGACCAGTTTTTGTCATGGTAATCCGGTTATATTCCATTCTATTTTAAAAGTAGAAGTATGATGTTTTGTTGAGGCAGTAACAATTGCTGTTATGTCAACTGCACGTTGCAGAACAAATTCAGTTTTCAGTGATTCTGTTTTTTGAGATGAAATTGGAAAGGACTTTGGAAATTGTCTGGCCCAAATTCTCCATTTTGAGATTCTTCCAAAGTCAAAAGCTTGTCTGTAATGGAGCAAGATTTGCAGTCAATTCTCAAAGTCCCCATTCTAAGCTCTTACCATGACCTCAAGCTTCCCAGAACATGATTGTCTGAAGATCCTTGACTATCTTGCATTTCCTTGTCAGTAATCCCATGTCTCATGCTCCTCCTGGAAAGGGATTTTGATATCCATTTATTTTGATAGGAGAGTCCTGACCATCATCTGGCATGAACTGCAGAGAAGCTTGTGTCCATCTGTGAGGTGGGAGGCATATTATTTCTCAACCTAATTGCAGCTAAGCCACCAAGACTCTAGATGTTAGGGTGCAATAACAGTCATCCTGAATGTTGGCTCTTGTTTGACAGCATCATTCACTCTTACTGCTGGGACTCACACATGGCAGTGATGGGGCCCCTGAATGAGTTAAGGTGGAGGCATTGATGGCCCCTCCTGTACTGTATTAGATGGCATCTGTGTACCCAGCTCATGAAGTTTGGCAGAACATGGAGAAAGACATGAGTAAGGAAGGCATGCTCTTCCCTTGGATGAAAGCACTATTCAAGCATCTCTCAGATAAGAGTTCCTGGCATGATACATTATCCTATTTTACCTTCTGAACAGGGTTGTGTTGAGGATAAAATAGCAAGATGACATGTAAAAGCACGTAGAAGGTTTTCATGAGTAAAAATTAATATGACTGCTAAGTGCTTGACTTTATATTACTAGTCCCTTTTAAAATGTATTTTTTAAACATGGACAAAATTGCCACATAATATGTAATATAAATTATCTGGGAAAAATTTGCTAACCCTCTTATTTTGGCCAAATGACTCCCCCAGATGGATGTGGAACTAAGACCCGGATCCAATACTGGCTGTGCCAAATGAAGAAATGGAAATAGATTTGAAAGGTGGGAACTTTGAATGGAAAACTTTTTTTTCCTTGCTTTCCGACCTAGAATCTGTTCAAAAGTGTTAGACAGCTCTCAGAATCCACAGTGGGAGAATAAAATTTCAAATGGAAAATTTTAAGTGCCAAGAGCCTCTCATCACTAGGATAACATTTTGTTTTTTCTTTCTTGAATTCTCTGACTTCCTCTCCTTTGCTGAACTATTTTGTAACCATTTTATTAGTATTTATATGTTACATAAAATATTTTGGTTTGGGTTTTCTATAGGTTTTTGAGGGCATGTGAAATAAGGTCAAATCTTGTATTTTTGTAAAATTTTATCAATACATTCCTAAAGAAGAGGTTCAAAGGGTGGTGATAGAGAGAGGAGAGCAGTTAGTGCTAACCCTTAACGTTATTCTCCTCTTTTGGCACTTTGGTTCTTAGTAAGGAACAAGTCTTTCTTTGTCTTTTTTTTTTTTTTTTTTTTTGAGACAGGGTTTCCCTCTGTCACCCAGGCGGGAGTGCAGTGGCACTATTGTGGCTCACTGCAGCCTCAAACTTCTGGGCTCCAGCGATCCTCTTGCCTCAGCCTCCTTGAGTAAGTCTTCCTTGAACATTTACTTTCAACCAGGTTTGATTATAAGTGATTTTGTTTCCTTTTGGTTTTGCTTTTGCTTTTTTCTGAATTCAGCATTTTCTTGTAAGTTGTCACAGTTACACTAATTCTTAAGGAAATAGTTTCACTCCACATTTGCGTTGTTGGAGTTGTAGCTACCTTCTTTGTGTAAGTGGTTCACTGATGTGTTTTTTGGGATAATCAATACAGATGAATATTATATATTCATCAGATTTCAGATTAGCAGTCCTCGAATTTTTTGGTAAATATGAGCGAAAGAGGAAATCTTTAAAGTTAGTGCAGTTGACTCACAAGATTGATGCACTGAGAACAAACTCCATGTCATCTCCATCCCTGGATCTCAGGGAGGTGGCCTTCTTCCTCTCTTGCTCTCTGGTATGTGACAGTTTGTAAGGTTGCACGAGAAGTTTATCTAGATAGTGGCCTCCAGGTAGACTCCCAGTGGTCACAGAATGGAAAGACTCACAAATTAATGTCCAACCAAATTTGGACACAAATTAATGCCCAACCAATTTGGACAAAACCAAATGAATATCCTTGAGTCACACAGTTTATTAACTCAATTTAAACCATTAGTCAGAAGCAAAGGAAAAGAGATGGGTAAGAAGCCAACCCAGTTACACGAAAGGATGGAAGGACTACACTCAGAATCCTCAGCCGTGCAGTATTGATCAGCCCCGTCTCTCTCTTCCTCTTTGCTACCTGAGCCTTCCCACGGACAGGCATATGTTAAGGACATAAGAGTGAGGCTTCAGCAAGCCCAATGCAAGCCCAGTGAATGAAATAGGCTACAGCCAACAATACATACTCTATTGCACAGATGCAAGCTGTAGCTTGCCTGTGAGCCTGATAAATAGCTTTTGATTTTATCTGCCTTTTTTGGGGAGAGGACAAGTTAGGCCAGAATAGATGTCACTAATGGGTAACTGATGTAAGGCCTCATGAATATGGAGTGCCTTACATATTTAGGGAATATTTAGGGTGTCATGAATATTCAGAGCCTCATATAGCTCATGGATATTTGGTTTCTATTGCCCTATGTATTAGTCTGGGCTCTTCAGAGAGACAGAACCAATAGGATAATGAGATGGGTGGATGGGTGAATAGATTAGGCAGATACATGATAGATAGATAGATAGATAGATAGATAGATAGATAGATAGATAGGAAGAGATTTATTAGGGGAATTGGCTCACATGATTGTAGAGGCTAAGAAGTTCAACTCCAAAAGCCTCAGAAGCAGGAAGCCAATGTATAATTTTCAGTCTGATGGGGGAGGCCTGAGAAGCTGAGATGGGGCTGAGGGAGGATGCTGGAGTAAGTCCTGGAGCCCAAAGGCCTGGAGTTCTGATGTTTAAGGACAAGAGAAGGGTGTCTCCACTCCAGGAGAACAAGAAATAATTCACCTTTTCTCTGTCTTTTTGTTCTATCCATGCTCCCAGCCGATTAGATGGCGCCTGCCCACAATGAGAGTAGGTCTTCCCTACTTGGTCCATGGACTCACAATCACATCTGAATACACTTCACAGACACACCCAGAGGAAATGCTTTACTACCCCTCTAGGTATCCCTTAATCCAGCCAAGCTGACACCTAAAGTTAACAGCACACCCTACTTCCCTTTGTTTCTTTGTGTAGTGCACATAGACTCTTGTTGTCCATGCATAACATGTCTCCCAGGTTACTAACGTATCTGTATCTAACACATGTCATGAATCTGTATATTCCTCATAAGCTACTTGCCTATACATCTTATGATTTGCATCTATCCCATTTGTTTTCTATAGCAGAACTGAGTATTTTCAAATAATACAACAAACACAATACAGCAACATGCACAACTGGTTGAGTGGTGTATTAGGAAAAAAATAGAATTAGTAGTCATTCATCAAAAAGTGTTCTTTATTGCTGGGAAACATTTCTTTGGACTAACACCCTCTTAATGGCCACACCAAAAACAGAACCCCAGAAATCTAAAATAATAATAATAATAATTTTCTCATTTGAGTTTATAGCACTGTGCTTTGCTCAGTTGTTTAAGTCCAAAACCCAGCACTATGTTGATTTCTCACTACCTCATATTCCATCCATCAATAAACCCTGCTGATTCCGCCTCTATTTCTGTTTAACATTATCACCCACACTAGTTTAGACCACAGTGGTCTCTTGCCTTGACAGGGCAGTAACCTACCAACCAGCATCCCTGTGGCCACTCCTGTCTCTCTGCAGCTCACTTTCCACATGGCAAGCTGAGTGGTTTTTAAAATATGCAAATTCTTGTGAGTGTCCTCCAACTGCTTCTAGATGAGTGACAACCAAAGTATGGTCAGTGGAGATGGAAACAACCAAAATGTCTGTAAATTAACAAATGAATAAACAAAATGTGGTATATCCATATCATGGAAGGTTATAGGTTATTTTTCCATAAAAAGGAAGAAAGTTCTGACACATGCTACAACATGGATGAATCTTGACATTATGCTAAATGAAAAAAGACAGTCACAAAAGCCCACATATTGCATAATTCCATTTATACAAAACGCCCAGCACAGGCAAATCAATAGAGACAGAAAGTACATGAGTGACTGCATAGAGCTGGGGAGGGGTGGGTGGCAGCAGGGCAGGGAACTAGCTACAGAGTCAAGGGTTTCTCTTTACAGGGTGAAAATATTCTAAAATTAACTGTGGTGACAGTTGCACATATCCATCAATATACTAAAAATAAATTCTACACTTCAAAATGGGTAAATTGTATGGTATGTACATTATTTCTCAATAAAGTTTTGTTTGTTTGTTTGTTTCTAAAGTAGTTTGTGAGCAAGCACCATCTGAATCACATGGCAGCTTGGAGAAATGCAAATTCTTAGGGCCCACTTTAGACCCACTAAAGAATCTCTAGGGATGGGCTCAGCAATCTGTGTTGTTGTTGTTTTTTTAATTTAATTTTTATTTTAAGTTCAGGGGTATATGTGCAGGTTTGCTATATAGGTAAACTTTTGTGATGGGGGTGTGTTTTAAAGAGTATTTTGTCACTCAGGTATTAAGCCTAGTATACACTAGTTATTTTTCCTTATCCTCTCCCTTCTCCCACCCTCCACCTTCCAATAGGCCCCTGTGTCTGTTGTGTTAATGTGTTCTCGTCATTTAGTTCCCACTTATAAGGGAGAAAATGTTTTGGTTTTCTGTTCCTGCATTAGTTTGCTAAGGATAATGGCCTCTAGCTTCATTTATGTTCTTGCAAAAAACATGACTCCATTCTTTTTCATGGCTGCATAGTATTCCATGGTGTATATGTACCACATTTTCTTTATTCAGTCTACCATTGATGGGCATTTAGATTGATTCCATGTCTTTTCTGTTGTGAATAATGCTGCAGTGAACATGCATGTACATGTGTCTTCTTTATGATAGAGCAATTTATATTCCTTTGGGTATACATCCAGTAATGGGATTGCTGGGTCAAATGGTATTTCTGTTTTTAGGTTTTTGAGGGATTGTCACACCGTCTTCTACAATGCTTGAACTAATTTACACTCTCACCAAGAGTGTATAAGCATTTTTTTTTCTCCACAACCTAGCTAGCATCTGTTATTTTTTGCCATTTCAATAATAGCCATTGACTGCTAAGAGATGGTATCTCATTGTGGTTTTGATTTGCATTTCTCTAATCATCAGTAATGTTGAGTTTTTTCATATGCTTGTTGGCTGTGTGTATGTCTTCTTTTGAAAAGTATCTATTCATGTCCTTGTAATGAGGTTGTTTTTCTTGTGAATTTAAGTTCCTTATAGAGACTGGATATCAAACCTTTATCAGCTGCATAGCTTGCGTTTTCTCTCATTCTGTAGGTTGTCTGTTTACTCTGTTGACAGTTTCCTTTGCTGTGCAGAAGCTCTTTAATCAGATCCTATTTGTCAGTGTTTGGTTTTATTGTGATTGCTTTTGTCATCTTTGTCATGAAATCTCTGCCTGTTTCCATGTCCAGAGGGGTATTGCCTAGGTTGTCTTCCAGGATTTTTATAGTTCTCGGTTTTACATTTAAGTCTTTAATCTATCTTAACTTAATTTTTGTACATGATGTAAGAAAGGGGTCCAATTTCAATCTTATGCATATAGCTAGCCAGTTATCCCAGTACCATTTATGGAATAGGAAGTCCTTTCCCCACTGCTTGTTTTTGTCAGCTTTGTTATAGATCAGATAGTTGTAAGCCTTATTTCTGCATTCTCTATCCTGTTCCATTGGTCTGTGTTTTAACACTAAAGTTTGAGAAACACCAAAATAAATTAAAATCTAAATTCCACACCAGGGCCTACAAGGCCCTATAAGATCTTGTCATCTCTCTAACACCAACTCTGATCATAGCAGCACTGACCTTCTTTCTATGTCATGCAGAGGCCAAGTGGGTTCCTCTCTTAGGGCCTTTGCATAATCAATTCCCCTTACCTAGAATCCCTTTCCCTTTCCCTCTTTGCATGTCTGGCTCCTGTTCGTCAATCGGTTTTCAACTTAAATGTTATTTCCTCAAAGAAGCCCTCCTAGACCATCCTAGCTAAAAGAGTCTCCCATTCACCTGGTCACATCACCCAGTTGTATTCTCTTCATCACACTTACAACTGTCAGATACTTTCTGTATTACTTACTTGCAGACTCTCTGTCTGCCTTCCTAGAATACAGGCAGGTCCTCCTATCTAGCAGGCACTCAATAAACATTTGTTGAATTACTGAGGAAGCACAGACCTTGAGCCCATGTACCCAGGAATACATACCCTACCACTCACGACGGCCTATGCCTAGTTTCTGAGTTCTCTGTACTTGCAAAGGAATTGTGTTGGAAACTGTCTCACCAAAATTATTCACGTTTCCTGGTAACACAAACAACCACCCCGAGGACTGATACTACAGAATAAGCTAAGGGCAGCTGAGGGAGATGAGCAAAATGGATGAAGAACCAATGTTTCTTTTTTGCTGTACCAAAAATTCTCCAAGAATGGCCCCAATGCCTAATACAGATTAGATGCCAAAAAGATGTTTGCATAACTCTTGAATTAAATGCTTCAGATATGGAAAGAAATTCACTCTCGCTTTGTAAGAAACCAGACCCCTGAGAGATGATCCCTCAGCTCCTTCAACCCTATTGAGAATCACCTACACATTCTATTCCCTGCCCTCCCCTGTCCTTTCTGTTAAATGAGATATTTGTGTTTTAAATGAAAACCATTGTTTACCCATCACTAGCAGAAAAGAATCAACGTGCATGCATTCCTCATGTAATAAGAATTAAATCCCTTAATCCTGTAATTTGCTCTTACTTGTTTAGAATTTTGGAGTCCAAGAACACATCTGCCATCGAGGAAGTTAATTCCGGGGCTGGCTGGCTCTGCGGCTATATGTATGTGGCCATTGTTCCCGCCTGAGGAATGGTCAGGAGGGGCTCAGGGCTCTGTTCTCATAATGAACCTTATGTTTCTAAACACAGGTGCATTTGGATGTAGACATCTGTGTCATTAAATGGGGGAAGAAATAGCACAATAGCAGCTCAGAAATGGGCCTCTTGGAAATGCAAGGTGGTGTTATTGCAGTAGCTCTTATCAACACCATCATGATTTCTTTGATGATGGATCATGGTACTGAGATGGTGGTGACGAATAAAATTATCTCACCAGCATGTTTTCAACATGCAGCTTTTCACTGCGGGGTGGGTGGGGCGGTCTTGCCAGAGTTCACCCCATTGTCTTCTTATTGAAAAGAGTTGTCAGAGGGCCCCTATTCTATCCTACAATCATGCCAATCTGCTTTTTACTCCAACTTTGCATTTCATCTCTGTTATTTGATGTATAAGAATGAAAGAGCTCCTGGGAAATGTTTGTACCCTAATGGCCCAGATAAGATGTCCTGGGAAATTATCAAAAATGTGCAGGGCAAAGAAAGGAAGGCTATCAGATGACCCACAGACACTCTCCTGCCACCCTTCATTGAACAGAGCATAAACTTGTGCTGTGTCACGGTTACAGGATTCCTGTAATTCAGACACCTACAGGTATTTAGGACACCACAGGTCTTACAGCAATTGATATTTTTGGCTGTTTCACAGGCACATATGCTCTGGGAATTTAGATTTTTGGAGTTAGTCATATGGTACATGACACTCTGTACTTGTCCCGTATTAATAATTTTTAAAAACATAACAAAAGTGTACTTCAACATCAAGTAAACAAAGTTAATTTTCTTTTTTATTTTTTAAACTACTTTACAGAGGAATGACTGACATACAAGGAGCTTTACATATTTAATCTGTACAACTTGATGAGTTTGGAGATAAGTTACACTTGTGAAAACCATCACCGCAAGCTATGCCATAAACCCATTCATTACCTACAAAAGTTTCCTCCTGCCTTCTTTATTTATTATTATTATTATTTGTAGTCTTTTGTCGTAAGAGCACTTAACATAAGATCTGCCCTCAGCAAATAGTTTAAATGTACAATACAGCATTTCTAACAATAGGCGCTATGCTATCCAGTAGATGTCTAGGACTTATTCTTCTTGTATAACTGAAGCTTTGTAACCTTTGGCTAATTCCTTCCTATTAACCCCTCCCTGCAGCGCCTGGCAACTACGGTTCTCCCTCTGCTTCTATGGGTTTGACTCTTAAGATTCATCATGTAAGTGAGGTCATGAGATATTTGTCTTCTGTGTCTGGCTTATTTCACTTACCATAATGTCCTCCAGGTTCATTCAAGTTGTCACAAATGGCAGAATTGCCTTCTTTTTTTAAGGCTGAATAATGTTCCATTGTATGTATATACCACCTTTTCTTAATTCATTCATTCGTCAGTGAATATTTAGATTGCTATTTTGAATGATTCAAAGTTAATTTCAAACTTTGCAAAAAAATTAATATGCAAAGTTATATTTTAATGGGGATCTTAGATTCATAGCTTCATTTGACTAAAACATTCTCCTAGCTTTCTTCTTTTTTTTTTTTTTTTTTTTTTTGAGACAGAGTCTCGCTCTGTCACCCAGGCTGGAGTACAGTGGTGCGATCTCTGCTCACTGCATCCTCTGCCTCCTGGGTTCAAGCCAATTCTCCTGTCTCAGCCTCCTGAGTAGTCAGGATTACAGGCATGCGCCACCCCACCTGGCTAATTTTTGTATTTTTGGTAGAGACGGGGTGTCACCATGTTGGCCAGGGTGGTCTCAAACCGCCCTCCTTGGCCTCCCAAAGTGCTGGGATTAGAGGCGTGAGCCACCACGCCCGGCTGTTTTTTTCTAATTCTAAAACTCCTGGTGAACATAATGTCTCAATAAGTTGTAGATGCTATGGTGGTGTTTTATTAACATTCTCAAACTTTGAGTTGGAGCTGCAACTAACGTTCATGTAATCTGACCAAACAGAGATACAGAGAAGTCAAGTGATGTTCCAGAAACACACAATGAGGCTGTGGTAATACCTGGACCAGAATCCATCTCCCCACTTGAAGTTCATTTCTCCAGCCTGCATCTGTCTCTCTACCTTCAACCTCAGCTATGTAGGTGACTCCTGATAACAAGCTGGCAGTCTTCACCACAAGGTGCACCTGCATCTGGCCCAGGATGCAGACAGGCAGAAGGAGGAGATGGACAGGAGCCAAGACACCTGAAGCCCAGCCACTGCCCTTGCCATCAGGGGAGCTCACTAATCAGCACCCACATGGGGAGCTGCTGTGACACCAGGTGCCCTACGTTGACCTTAGGGGTGTAATGGCTATTGCCTCACTGCCACCTTTGAAATCTCACACACATTTCCCTATGGCCAATCCTGACCCACAATTAAACAGTGAAGGGAAGTCTGGAAAGCCAGCTCCACCTTAGATAAGTAAAAACTCACCATGCTACGTTACATCTGTTGTTGTATTCACAGATGCCTTTGGTTTTTCTTTATGACAAATATAAAAGAATATGTATATAGAGGCCTTTCCTGGATTTCCTTGATGGAATTATTGATTTTCTGTCACTTTGAGTATGCCATTGCCTTGGATCATTGTCTCATTATACTGTGTTTATTGGAATAAATTAATGCTACCTGTCTATTTGTGTATCACCTATATATAAAATGTAGAGTCTATTGATCATACTTGCAGCCAAAACAGATCCTTGAGCATAACATATGTCAGGTAAATTAGGATTAGAGAAAATTCAGGATCTACATGGCACTAATATCTTTGTAACAAATAGCAAAGACATGGATGGAACTGGAGGCCATTATCTTCAGCAAACTAACACAGGAACAGAAAACCAAATACCACATGTTCTCACTTATAAGTAGGAGCTAAATGATATACATGGACACACGGTGGGGCACAACACACACTGGGGCCTGCTGGAGGTTGGGTGGGAGGAGGGACAGCATCAGGAAGAATAGCTAATGGATGCTGGGCTTAAAACCTAGGTGATGGGATGATCTGTGCAGCAAACAACCATGGCACACATCTACCTTTGTAACAAACCTACACATCCTGCACATGTACCCTTGAACTTAAAAAAAGGAAAAAAAATTTATGCTATGTATTTATGTATGTAGGTAGTATACACGTATGTGTCATTAATATCTGTCTATCATCTAAAGTCTATCTATCCATCTAACATCTTCTATCATTTATCTATTTGCCTACCACTTACTATCTAAAATCAGAGAGTGCTACATACACTTAAGAAAGACAGTTTTGATGAGCACACAGCCATATATCTAAAGACTGATAGCTGAGAGACTGAGAAATTGGTGGTGTAACCTCTGAGTAATTTTTTTAACTACTAAACACCTGTTACTCATCCAAAAGCCAAAAGAATCGACGGTTATGTAAGCTGTTTCTTCACTTTGGCCTCTAGAGATTACATCTTGGTACAGATAGGAAACACAGAAACACTAAACAAACAAAAGAAACAAAAATATCTAACTACACATGAGTATTGGGAATTTGTTAAGCTCTCATGCTCAGCTTCTGACTCTCAAAGCACTTCCTAGATTCTTCAGACTTGTAGCTTGTTTTTATTTTTTTTCTCAGAGCCAAGCCCAACAATTCTACTTTCCTTTCCTCTTTCTAAGGTAAAAAAACAAAATTGAGACTATAGGCAAAAACAAAAATAAAAAATAAAAATCAACAAATAAACAGTGCTTCATACAACAAACAAGGATACTTGGCATAGAGATTAATATAATGCACTAAGACTATGAATCAGTCTTCCAGTCATTACCACCAACCCAGAGGGAAAAGGTGAGACAAATGGTTTTCATAACTCGTGATAGAACATAGAGAGGGTATTTGTGGGTGGAAAGAGCCCTGGGCTTGGATCCAGAAGAACTGAATTGAATCCATTTATTCATTTGTGACCTCTTAAGCATTATTTAACTTATTAGAGTTTATGTTTCCTCTTCTGCAAAATGGCTAAATCTTATCTGCTTCCCTGAGATGTTCCAGGGTTGAATGAGTTCATTTATCTGTCTACCTCCTGCTTTCTCTTACCTAATACTTCCTCACCTGCCTTTGACTCCATTTGCCTCATAATTTCCCAAGAAAAATCATCAAATGATTGATATATGCAAATGTGACTACAAGTGAGATCACATTATTTTTAAATGTGAAAGGATTAGGATTTAGTAGGCAAGTAGATATTTTAAAAGAACTTATTTGTTAGACTGACAACCGCTGTTTATTTCACTTTATCAAAACAACTGAACCAACCCAGTGACCAAGAAAAATATTCATGTCAGAAAAAATTGTGTAAGATTTTGAAATTGGCAAAAAAGATAACTGGGCGTTGTGCCCAGAGTACCCTCATGGGATATCTATGTCTTTTATTTTGAACTATTTTACAACTTTGTAAGCTGTAGATTATTGATGGCAATGCAAATTAGTCATGTCCAAAGACAAACACAGTCTCATTATTGATAGAAGTTATGTTCTACAAAGTTGCCATGAACACTGAATTAAAGAATGCCGAGTTTAATAAAGCTCTAAAATACTTTTGCGGGGATGTTGGCTCTTTTTTTTTTTTTTTGAGACAAGGTCTCGCTCTGTCACCCAGGCTGGGGAGCAGTGGCACCATTTCGGCTCACTGCAACCTCCACCTCCCTGATTCAAGCAATTCTCATGCCTCAGCATCCCAAGTAGCTGGGATTACAGGCATGAACCACCACGCCCAGGCTTAACCTTTTATACTTTGTAATATAGTCTCCTTTTCTTTTACAGTAGCAGCTTTCTTGTTATCTTATGTCATAGGA
Organism: Pongo abelii; assembly: GCF_028885655.2. Classification (NCBI taxonomy): domain Eukaryota; kingdom Metazoa; phylum Chordata; class Mammalia; order Primates; family Hominidae; genus Pongo; species Pongo abelii. The sequence goes on from NC_071998.2 coordinate 77,604,893, forward strand.
CAAATACCTAGCAGGTCAATCAGAAAATACAGATATCATGAAGATACACTACAAAAATGATACATACTTTGTGTAATTTATTTTAATTCAAAATATACACATTTACATTTGTTTACCAACATTTGATGCAGGGCCAGGATTATTCTTTGGTTTTGGAGATAGCTGATTGAAGTTTTGTATTGTCTTTCATACATGAACCACAACAAAAATAAGTATTTTGTAGTTCCCAGCTTCAATTTCTTCTTAAAGGAAGCAAGATCTTAAATCAAAACCAAGAAAACCATGAGAGAGCAGAATCTCTCTGGAATTTGAAGATTATTTTCCCAAAAACTTTACAGTTCTCCTAGAACTGTTCAAAGCATTAAGCTTAATTTTTACAGAGAAAATTATTTTTCTAAATTTAATTTTCATTGATTTATATTTAATTTAATTAGACGATTATAATAATAAGGACAACTGACAGAGACAGGTTTGGGAACAAATTTAGCTGATTCTGCTTAAGCATTCAACTCATATGGTAAGAAAATAATTCACAGGATTCTTAAGTAAAATCCAGTACAGCAAATATTTAACAGACTGTGGGCAGCTATTAGTATGCTTAGAAAAGGAACTAAAAGCAGGTAATTCATGGTGAGTTAGATTGCCCTGAAGTGGTTGTTTGTTTGTTTGTTTGAGATGGAGTCTCACTCTGTCACCCAGGCTGGAGTGCAGTGGGGCGATCTCAGCTCACAGCAACCTCTGCCTCCCAGGTTCAAGCGATTCTCTTGCCTCAGCCTCCCGAATAGCTGGGAGCATGCCACCATACCCGGCTAATTTTTGTATTTTTAGTAGAGATGAGGTTTCACTATGTTGCCCATGCTGTTCTCGAACTCCTGACCTCGTGATCCTCCCGCCTTGGGCTCCCAAAATGCTAGGATTACAGGCATGAGCCACCGCGCCTGGCCCAAAGTGTATTTAACTACCTAGGAGTTTAACTACTATGGAGTGACCAAGGAGCCCTGGGAGACTAAGAGGAGCTACACTAAGAGCTAATCTAATCCCAACTGGGGATGTGGTTTGGAAAATCGCTCAGCCCCTTGCTGGCTCAGTTTTATCACCCATGAAAAGTGAAGTTTGAATTAGAATAAAATCATGTGCGTCAATTTCATCTCCTAAGTCAATCGTTTCTTTATTTTTTTTTCCATTGCTTGTCTTATTTTGCTTTGCAGATTGCCTAAAATTGTAAAATGCTTCGTATTGTTTACATATAGCATCAATGACAGTGTTGAACTTAAGCTGATGCTTTATAACTCATTTCCTGGCCTCTGGGTTGGCAGTAGAAGTGGAAACCATTGTCCAAGGCCTTTGATAAGAGTTTTAAACAGTTGCATTAGACAATGGGCTGGCAATATGTGGTAATTGGGACACCAAGGGAAAGCCTACAGCTCTCAGCTTCGCCCTTGGCCCCCATCAGTAATCTGGGGAGAAAACCCTAAACCAAGGAGTCCAAGTCTGATGCCTTTTCTCTTTTGCTCTGTGCAGGAGTGTGTCAGTGCTGACCCTGCAGCTACAGAAGACCAAATCAAACCTGTTGTACTAAGGGTAAAGCTCAAATGGACCCTGTGACTACTCCTCCTCCTTCCCCAATAAACCTTTGTTCCTGACCAGAAAAATTCGTTCTGCACTCATAGGAGGGAATATCTTGTTATACACAGAAGAATATCTTGTTATACCCCAAATTATGTGCAATGACTGTACCAAAGTCTACTATGGATAGCAGATAGTTGGATATCCATAGGACATCCATAGTAGACTTTGAATGGTACAGTCATTGCATATAATTTGAGGTGAATCACCTGAGTGGCCGTAATTATCATGGATAAGTGATATATGGTATAAGAAGATATTTGTTTGTCTCATATGCATATCTTTTTTCCTTCGAGGTTTTTAGGAATATGAGTGTAAAATTAGTGCTCTGAAATCAGCAATGAGTCATTATCTCTTTGCCTTCAACCATTTTTGTGTTGCTAGAAAGGAATACCTGAGGCTGAGTCATTTATAAAGAAAAGAGAGACCAGGCGTGGTGGCTCATGGCTGTAATCTTAGGATTTTGGGAGGCCAAGGCAGGTGGATCACAAGGTCAGGAGTTCAAGACCAGCCTGGCCAACATGGTGAAACCCCATCTCTACTAAAAATACAAAAATTAGCTGAGCGTGGTGGTATGCACCTGTAGTCCCAGCTACTTGGGAGGATGAGGCAGGAGAATTACTTGAACCTGGGAGGTGGAGGTTGCAGTGAACCAAGATGGTGCCACTGCAATCCAGCCTGGGTGACAGAAAGAGACTCTGTCTCAAAAAAAAAAAAAAAAAAAAAAAAGAGGTTTATTTGTTTCACAGTTCTGCAGGCTGTATAAGAAGCATGGCACCAGCATCTGCTCCTAGTGAGGGCCTCAGGCTGCTTCCACTTTTGGCTGAAGGTGAAGGGGAGCCATGTGCAGAGATCTCATGGTGAGGGGGAGGACATTAATCTATTCATAAGGGATCCACTCCCGAGACTCAAACATGGGCCATGAGGTGGAACCTCCAACATTGGGAATCCAGTTTCAACATAAGATCTGAAGGGGACAAATATCCAAAATACAGCACTCTTCATTCTTCCCAGCACATCCCCCTGCTCCCTTCCCTTAATCAGCACTACTTGAACCGAAGTGGATTATGAGCCTTTAACATTGTATTTAAAAAACATATTTATCTTCTCTGTTCGAAATTTTAAGATCAACTGAGCATGACATTTCAGGTATCTTTCTCTTACAAAAACAAAACAAAACATGAGAAAATGAAATTAAGTTTCTTTTATATTCCCATGTGGTTGTGATTTTCTTTTAAAGCAGGTCAATTGCCTTTAATAGAAAACTTTCCAATTCCTGTTAAAAAAAAAAAAAAAAAAAAGGAGGGGAGGAAATGTTCCAAATCTCAGTCTAAAGTAGCACTCAGAAACAGATAATAGTGCAAACTACATGAATAAGATTAAGTTGTTTTTTTTTTTTTAAGACAGAGTCTTGCTCTGTCACCCAGGCTGGAGTGCAGTGGCACCATCTCCTCTCACAGCAAGCTCCACCTCCCGGGTTCAAGCCATTCTCCTGCCTCAGCCTCCTGAGTAGCTGGGACTACCGGTGCCCGCCATCACGCCTGGCTAATTTTTTGTATTTTTAGTAGAGACAGGGTTTCACCGTATTAGCCAGGATGGTCTCGATCTCCAGACCTCCTGATCCGCCTGCCTCAGCATCCCAAAGTGCTGGGATTACAGGCGTGAGTCATCACGCCTGGTGAATAAGGTTAAGTTTTCTAGTAGCCACAAAAAGAAACAGGTAAAATTAATTTAGTAATATATTTTATTTAACTCAATATACCCAAAATATCATCATTCCAGCAGGTAATCATTATTAAAAATATTAATGAGATATTTTATTTTTTTCTCCTTCTTCTTTTGCATTAAGTCTTTGAAATACAGCATGGGTTTTACACTTCTAGCACATCTCATTTGGGGTTAGCTACATTTCAAGTACTTATTAATAGTAGCCACATGTGGCTAGTAGCTACTATATTGGGTATTGCCGACCTAGGGATTCTTTTTCACATTCTGATACCTAACTTTTATTTTATTTCTATTTTGTCACTTTGTTTTAAAGGACAGGAACCATTTGGAGCTCAAGTCTTATGTCAGGTGGAAATTTTTCCCAGTTTCTATGTATTCTGTAGCAGTTTCTATGAGGTATAGAGTTTCGTCTAATGGCCACTATTTCTCATTCTGCCAGGGACACCTTCCCCAAGAACTTCAGTTTGTATTGAGAGTGAACAATGAGTCAAAGCAAAATTACTTAGCCTTATTAATTCCAGTTTTAACCTCCCAAAAACCAAATTTTTCAAATAAGAATTACATACATTATTTAATAGTAAAAATTTTTCATGCTGTCTTATTCAATATCCCTAAATGTGCACAGAGCATGCAATAATTTTCTAGCACCTTGCAAATTGATACAAGCCTAGCTATTTGGTGGAACTTTCAAGGTGAAGAATATGACATGTTACATTAATTCCTTATGTGTGGATGCTGGAGATGACAACTACTGATAGCTTTCCTCACCCACCCTGTGGGAGGGGGGCCTTCCTCCTCAGATTTCCCAGATTATTAATGGAATTTCTTCTTTTGTAAACTCCACACTGACCCCACAAATCTAGTACCTGCACATCTCTATCTCATTATCTTTATTATCACATGATAGCATCATATCTCCATTATAGGATTTGGGCAAGTTAAAAAAAATAACAAAACCCACTATGATTCATTATGTTGCCCCTTCCACCAGCCTATGAGCTCCTCAGGACAGAAACATTCCTTATTCTTCACTATGTCTGAGTGAGCCCAAGTAGCAATGCCCGGTGCACGGTTGATGCTCAGCCTTTCAATTGAAAGCAGGAAATTTTGCCCTCTTCATTCACCTTTGACTCTAACATGTCATATGCCTTCATCAAGATCCAGGTCAGGACACATTTTCTCAATACTACCTGTGCTGGTCAATCTCACAACAGCTGATACCTTCCGTTGAATTGCCTTGATTCAACAAACAGCCATGGGTGCCTACTTTAACCAGGCACTGTGCTGGAGAAGGTGGTAAAAACACAGATGTGTTCTTAAATTCAAGAGGTCGGAGGAAACGTAGACAAAAATCAGTGCATTGAGTATTGTGCTTTTGAAATACCTTCCTGTGTATTTTTCCTTCTGAGCAGCCTGTTTTGTTTAATCTGTGGTTTCTTTCTGTCCAGTCCCTTCCACTGTGAAGCCTCTGGAAGCTTAGAGTCTCAGGGAGGTGATCACAGGTACTGCTTGGAACAAGCATTTCTAAGGGTAGGGAGGAAAGAGAAGCCCCATTCATGGCCAAGGAAGTATAAAGTTGAGAGGGTGAGAGAGAAAGAGGGAGAGAGAGATGAAAGAAAAGAGGGAGGAAGGGATGGAGAGAGGAAGAGAGGGAGGGGGAGGGGAGAAAGAGAGCTATCACAGTGGGCCTTGCCTTTCTCTGTCACAAGCAGATCCTAGGAGCTGCTTTTAAGTCTTTTCTATGCTAATTGGAAGTCAGAATTTAAACTAGACTGGACTAAGTTTTAAAATATAAATGACTAAATATTTACTGGATCTCTCTAAGCTATCCAGTTTCTGGATACCCACACAGACGGTGACTCAACGAACAAAATGAAAGCATTCACTGGAAATATTAAAACTGGTCCATATTTGTACAACATGAAGTTGGCCCTCCTAGTCAAACCCACTGCATATGGTGAGGGAAAAGTTCCCTGATACTTCCTATATGGCTAGAGTGACTTTTTAAAAACTACATTTCTTTCAGAAATCACCACTTCTTTTTAAAGACCTTATCGGGGTTCAACTGCGAGTATCCTAGATGCAAGACCATAATTGATCAATTGTTCTAGAAGGTTTCATACACACAATCTGTTCAACAAATATTTATTGAGTGGGTTAATTTGTCAGTTGCTTGTAAAGAAGAGAAAAAATCTGTTTTTTAAAGGTCAATTGTCTTGGTAAGTTCTCATTAACCATTGTTGCTAATTGTACAGAAGTTCAAATACAGAAATGCTGGTAATTTGTCTTCATACTTCACCATGAAAGAATTTCTCAAACTCTCTATTTTTGTTTTTTAAAAAAGTCAAGAAATACAAGATACAGATTTTAGAACCAGACAAATCTGGGCTCAAATTCCAGTTCTGTTATGGAGTAGCTGTTACCTTCATCAAACAATCTAACTACTCACAGTCTTGGTAGTCTCAGCTATAGAAAAAAAGAAGGAGGGAGGAAGAAAAAGAGGGAGGGAGAGAGAGAGAAGGAGTGAGGGAGAGAGAGGAAGAAGAAATAAAACATCCTCTTTTGAGGGTTGTTGTTGGGGAAGAAGGATTACAGACAACTTAAGGAAATATCTAATATGGTTCTTAGCACAAAATGGTTAGTAAAAAAAAAGCTGATAATTATGATTATGATCATCAGTGCTATTGGTTGATTTCTCATCCTTGAAATAACCACATTTTTTTCTGAAAAGATACAATTGCTTTTTGTCTCTGGTCATTCCTCATATTACCTTCTTTATTGCACTCATTGCAGTTAGGGTCTGAATGACACTGGAGATTTGTAAACTGGTCTCTGCCTCCAGGGGTTGGATGTCTTCCCAGCTCTTCATCATGTCATTCACTTGCTTCTGAGGAATGGCTCAATGGCTCCTCATTGTCCTCAGCAAGAACCTTACTTTCCCAGAGATGGCTTTGGGAGGGGAGGGGCGGGGAGTGGGTGATGAGCATGTGAGTCATAATCTTGCAAGGTATTTTGAAGATACACCACACAGAGACATTCATAAATAGCATCAATGAAAATTATTAACTACATTAGTCAGTATCCTGCTCATCAGGTGAGCTGTGGGCCACTGTAACTGGAAACACCAAGAAATCATCATAGAAATGTCAAAAATTGTTGAGGATCCTGAAACAAGGAAGTAACCAACTCCAGAGCCAATGTGTAGGGCAGGAACATGAGGGATACTCTGAAGAGGAGGGAGGTTGGGACAAAGTAAGAAGCAGAATCCAGACAAGCCCACAGCAAAGATGGAACTCTCAGCCTCCTGGCCTCTCACTAATTCCTTAATGTGAAGAAACTGTCATTTTGATAACTCCTTGCACAGAATTTGTCTGTCTATATGTTTAGGCTCTAGTTAAACTCTAGTAAAATGTTGATAGTTATCATTGCAAAATGTGGATCAGCTTGTACTGAGCAAAGCCCTGCAACTCAGGACTTTATGAAGAAGACTGAGAACTGCTTCAGGTGTTGTCAGAGAAGGGAACCCAGACAGTGTGGCCATTACCTGACGATTCATGTCAATGTTTCAGTACCCAGAAGACACATGATTTACTCTGGGTCCCTCCAGAAGCTGACACTAAGCTAAAGATAGAAGTATGAGTACTTTATTTGGGAGGTGAGAGTAGTATACACTGGTAGGGGAGTAGGGATTGGCATAGGGAAAAGAAGCATAGACTGGAGGATTAAGCAGCTTCTGCTGGGTGAACTCTGGGAGCCATGTGGAACCTCTCCCAAGGGATAAAGGACCTGGGGGTATTTATACACCAACTCCAGAGGTCATTGGCTGAGGGCTGCTCCCGTGGGGTATTAATTCCTTAGTGCTATTGATGTAAGGCCACCATACTTCCACTTCTTCTTTTAAACGAAATGAAAATTGAGTACAGTTACAGGTAAAGAAAGGAGAAAAGGGGTGATGGGAAGGGAGTGATTGAAACAAAGATGCCATAGGGCCCTAAAGCTACTCCTTCCTCACATCAAAGTCCTGGACGCACTCCTTTCTCCCCTGCCACACACACTCTACTGCATTTTCAGTGCCTGGTGCACATTAGAAATGCAGAGCTCATCAGAGTGTAATTTTTTCAACACAATGAACCTGCTTATATAGTGGAAAAAATCTTCTAAAAGATTTTGACAGGGAACCTTTAAAAACTTATTTTTAACTGTGTGAGTCAAAATCTAAATTACAGAGCTTAAGAAAGTAAAGAATATATACCGACCAAGTATTTAAGTTTGTTTGTGCATGCTTATAAACACACCTCTCCTTTCTTATTATGTGAGATTGAGCAGAGATCAAGCACCTGAAGTTCTAATTCTGTCCCAGAAAAGCATTCCCTTCCCAGGCTGTCACATCACATGCTCAGACACCCAAGTGACTCCATCTCCCCAGATGCATGAGAGCCAGTTCTCTCAGCTCATCCTCTCCCTAGCTCCCATCTCTGGAAGCTGTTAGACATTTTGGAAGCTGTGCCTTTGGCTTCTGTCCAAGCAACCGTTATTTCCCACTTGTGGCCCTGAAGAGTTCATGGGAGCCTCCCAAAATACGTTGCTCTCTTCCCAGGAGTAGTTTTTGTCCTAGGAGACCTGAGATACATAAAAATTTAAAATCAGTTTCCACTTTGAGAAGGGAAAATGAGTGATGTACTAATATTAGAGCCATTGTCTTGCTGCTTGCTGGAGCAAAAGAAAACCTCTCTGGCTACACTCAACTGTGTATCCTGGGGCTTAGGCTTCCAATTAATTTTAACATAAGGAAAAATTCTTAACTCATATCATAAGGGATCCTTTATTTTCTGGTTCACACTACCTGTCTCTTGTGTGGAAAAATCCAGTATAGCCATGAAGAGACAAGGACTCAAACAGGCCATTGTAACTGATGGAAAGCTTGGACTGTGCCCAATGCAGATGGGTCATCACCCTCTTGGGGAGGTGCTAAGCCCACATACTGGGGCTTGGGGGAAAATGGCAAGATTGCTCCCCAAAATGTCACTTAGTCTTAAAAGGAGTGACTTTAATTCCTGCCTTTCATGGTGGAGTTGTTGAATCCTCTGAAGCGTGCGTGCATGCGCACACACACACACACACACACAGAGAGAAAGAGAGAGAGTTTTCCTTTAAGCCTGGAATTCCTCAGGTTTGATTTCAAACTAGAAGAGAAATTTTTGTTGCAGAGACAGCTTATAGATAAATCCTCAGGCTGTTTGGGAATTTCAGCACTTTGAAAAATGAGAATGTGTGGAGGGATTGTTTTTCTTTGCCATGTCTCAGTCCTTTTTTTCCCTCCCTCATCCGTAATTCCAAAAAGAATACCCTTTTATAGGGTCAAACTTTTCATGCACTTAGTTTTCATGTCAGATTGTTAAGAAAAAATATAAATTTCTTCATTTTGTATATGCACCATAATTTTTAAAAATACAGAATCTCATACACTTTTGAAACACATTGCTAGAAAAAAAAAGCATTATCATATGACTCAGGTCATAAAGGTTAAGGTTGGGAAAAAAGATTTTCCTTGTGAACATAAAGTTCATTACTGACTGATGATCCCCACATAAGTGGTTTAAAAGTTTCCCACTGTTGCTGAAATAGTAAGTCATGCAAAGATGAGCATAAAACTGGATATTTGTTTTTCATCCTGAAATATGTTCTCCTTGCCACTTTTGACCTTAAATGGAGTTTCTGCTGTCTCTGATTCACTCTGTTTCTTTTGTGCTGTCTGTAGTAATGTGCTGGGTAGCTCAGATATGTTTTCAAATATCTTTGGCCACAAGTAGTTATACTATTTAATGTTCACAGATTCCATATCCTTTTTTCCAGTACTCCTATGTCTTAAATACAAATTTTTTAAAGTATGTTTTTATTAAAAGAACTAGAAAATGATTTTAAAATGTATGTAAAGGGGATTGCTTACTTAATAGTTCATTTGGTTACCTGAATACAAGGCCATGTGGAAAATCTTCCACTTACCACCTCAATCTCTTCTACCCTGGAGCCCATTCTCATTAATTCTGGACAGTTCTGTGAAGAAAGGGGATAGTGCAAAAGGAGAGACAGAGAACAAAAGATGCTTGAGTTTCAAGATTGGCTGGCCTGACAAAAGTGTCTAACCCAATCCCTGCATCCAAAATGTGCATGTGCCTACAACATACCTGGCTTTGCTTAAACACCACCACTGACACGTAAGGGTAGGGGACTCTCTTTCCTTATACTACATGCAAATTATGGAAGAGTTGTTTTTCTTAGAATTAGGCTAGTTAACATTCATAGGAGATTTTTTAACCCCATTCGACATACAAGTTTACCTGTTGATTAGATTATTTTCTGTCTGTACCTGAGGCCTCTAAGCTACATATAGACAGAGAGGCTTATGTTTTGTTCCCTGCTTTATTGCAGACACTTTATTGCAGACACATATTGCAAGCACTGTGTTAGTGCTTGATATAGTAAGCAAATACCTGTGAAAAATGTCTATGAATGTGCCTCTGCTCATTTCATAGAAGTTCAGGTGTTTGGAGATGGCTACCTAAGTAGCAAAGTTAAAGAATGGTGCCTGATGACGATGTTCCTTGGTCATGAGCTATTGGATGCTGGTGGCTGTGACCTACTGATGGGGTTAGCTGAACATTGCATGGCCACATTTTGCCACACCCTGGTCAACAGGTCAGTCGATCTCTTAGATTCTTAGAATTTGGGTTCCTAAATTCTCTGGTGGAGTTCAGAATCTGCATTTCAAAAGAAATTTTCTGGGAAATTATAATTTACAGTTAGTTTTGCACTGACCTAACAAATGTGATTCATGAACCAGGCAGCACTCAGAACCAGAAGAGGTTCAGAGAGCCCAGCAGTGTGAGTGGTGAGTTTTTATAGGCCAGATTCAGTTGTAAAGTAGAGCGATCACCTGATTTGGCTACAACCAGGTGTCTGCCGTATTTGAGCATGGTGCAATGAGTTGGCTGCCTGTATTAGGCTGGAACCTGACTGCTTGTGATTGGCTGAAACTCAGCAGTTTGCTATATTCCTAAGTCAGGTTTTGGTTTGTTTTCATATTCAATTAGGTTGCAGTTTCTTATGTAGGAACTCAAAGTGCAGAGACAGCTGCAGTCTAATGGCCTCCTGCTTATTTAATTTAATATCTCAGTATTATACTGATGATATAAACAGAATGCTGTGGGGACACAAAGGGGGAAACAACAAACTTGCTTGAGGGTAACATCCAGCAGCTCTAACTCTGAAGCAATGGCAATGTAGTTAGGGAGAAGTCACTCCAGTCACTGACTTGCCTGTGGATCCCATTTCTTGATAATCCCTAGAAAGATGTCTTGGAGGGCTTTGTAGAAACATTTAGATCTGTACTACTGGAGAAGAAATGAAAGAGTTTTGAAAGCAGAGAGAGTAACTAAAGAAAAGTGTGAACATCTTATGTTCATGGATATATAAGACTAGGATGAGGAAGAGTGGGTGCTAATTCTAAGTCAGTTGCCTAACATGCATCATAAATTGCAGAATATGAGCACTTTAAAAAACAATCTATTTTTTAAAAAATTGTGGATGTCCCAGGATAATGACTTGGTGCTTTTCCATTTAGGGAATCATGTCTCAGTCATTTCTGTGCCAGTAGTTTTTGACAAATAATAAAATATCAAAAAATGTTTGATGAAGGACTATTTTACCCACCTGAGGGAAATGATGATCTTTTTATTTGTAATTAATTAGGCTACATAAAATCTAGGAGATGCTGGTAGTTATCTTGAGACCAGGAAGAACATTTTAAGGGGAAGCTACAATCCAAAGGAAGACAGATCTAACTCAAAGATAAAACAATTCCTGGGGATATTACTGAGCTGCTGAGTTGAGATGATTCTAAAGTCAGAATATAGCCAACACATTCCATTTATTGCATTTTTCTTTCAGCTTTATTATTAGATATTTCAAACCTGAAGAAAAGAATAGAAAAATAATGTAAGGCATATTGGTATACTTACAACCCAGCATTTTAAAACTGTTAGAATTTCTTCTGCATTTTTCTTAAAGAAATCAATCATTAAAGGTGCTGTTGAAATTCTTTCTATAGCACCACTTGATCCAATGTCCCTACCTTCTGGTCCTCTTTAGAATTACCTGCTTTCCAGATGTAGGATGTGCAATTCCCATTATGTTAGTGATAGTAACGCTCAGCTGCTGGAACAAAGACACACAACGTTTCAGCAGTTTCTAGAATACATCTTTGTTTCTTTGTTACTTAGCCCCAGTATGAGCAATGCAGGAAGGAGAGGCAGTGCTCTCCCACAAGATCTTCCAGGGAACATCGTTCTTTCCTCTTGTAACTTCGTCATCCCCAGACTGTCATCACCTGCATGATTGAAGCTGAGTCCCTGCCACTTCCCGGTTCCAGATGGTGGGAAGGGGTGGAGAGTTTGAAAGGGGAACATCCATGTCTTAAGACACAAATGCTTAAGTAACACACACCCCTTCCTTTTGCATTCCGTGGGAGAGAACTTAGTCACCCCACCACAGAACAGTCACGGGAGGGGAGAAATATGGACTATAGTAAGGCTACTGCATGCCTTACTGGAACTCTATTACAATGGAGGTAGAGAAGAGTGGGTTTTGTAGACAACCAGGAGTCTGTGCTGTTGTACTATAGCCCATGCCTTGATACTACCACTACCTGCATACACATACCTCAATGCTAGAAAGGAAAATGGCCAACTAGGATAGGCCACCCAAACCCAGACATGCCAAAGGAGTCACAGTGAATGCAGGCATGCTTCTTTCTCAGCCCAGTGGGGAAACTTCTGAAATCTCATTACTAAATATGATGTTTGCTGTAGTTGTTTCATGTATGCCCTTATCATGTGAAGCCTTCTTTTTAGTTTTGTTTTGCTAAGGGTTTTTAACTTTTTAGTCATGAATAAGGGAAGACTTCCATTTTATGGTTTTTGGGGATCTATTGAGATGATTATATAATTTTTTCACCTTAATCTGTTAATGGTGTGTATTGCATTGACAGAGTTTCTAGTGTTGATCCAGCCTTATATTACTGGGATAAACCCTACTTTGCCATTGTATATTTTTACTGCTGAATCCAGTTTTCTGCATTTTATTTAGGATTTTTGCATTCATGATTATAAGTAAGATTGGTCTGTAATTGTCTTTTCTTGTACTGTTCTGTCTAGTTTCCATATCAAAGTTCTGTTAGCTTCATAAAATTATATGGGTAGCTAAACCTTTAAAATATGGACTCTGCAAATGTTTGTACCAGAAGCGGAATGTTTGTTCCTTGAAGTTTCCAAAAACTTGCCAGTAAAACAGTCTGGTCCTTTTTCTTTTGGAGGGTAGTATTTTGATTCCTGATTCAACTTGTTGAGTTGAATCAAGTAGTTTATTTTAAATGTCCTTAAAAATAAAATATTTGTATATAAGGCTATAATTTTACCTATAGGCATGATTTTCCTGCATTCCACAAGCCTTGATATATATGACCTGTGTCATTCATAATTCTCACTGTGATTTTTCTTTTTAACTCATATAGTAGGCTAAATAATGCTTCCTCTACAAATATATATATATTATATATATACACACACATACATGCACACACATCTCTTTCTGTACATATCCTAATTGCTGGAATTTATGACATGGCAAAAAGGCAAATTCTCCCCTAGAGCCTCCAGAGGGAGCATTGCCCTGACATCTTGATTTCAGGCTGGTGATATTGATTTCAGACTCCTGGTCTCCAGAACTGTAAGAGAATGTATTTCTGTTATGTTCAGCTACCAAGTTTGTGGTAATTTGTAATAGCAGCAATAGGAAACCAATACACCTATGAATTATTTGAAAGCACATTTCTAAGTTGCCGAATCTATATTTGGCCTATTCTTATTCCATTTTTTGCTGATTTCTACTTTAATTGCTTTTATTTGGAAACCATTATTTGCAACACTTTGATTATTTGAAACTTGTAGACAATGTCTCTTTGATCTATACGTAGCATATTTTTATAGTTTATATGTACTTTAAAATAAAATCTATTCTTCATTTGGAGTTGTAGGATTGTTTCTGTATTTATTAGAACAAAGTTTTTACTTTCCTGTTCATATTTTCTATATTCTTTCCAATTTAGTGTCTTCTCAACCAATTATTTCTGATGCATACTAAAATATCCCAACTGATTTGTGAATTCGTCAATTTTTCCTTTTAATTACATCGGTTCTTGCTTTTTGTATTTTAAGTCTATGTTGTTAGATGCATACAATAACATAACTTTTATCTGTCCTCTCTATGAGCCCCTGAGTCCCTAGTTCTATGTCAGTGATGTTTTCTGCTCCTGTTCCATGTCATGTCACCATGTCACCAAGTCAGTGGGTGAATTGACAGAAGTCCTATTCAAGATGCTGTGCCTTTAGCTTTTCCCTTCTAGTCTCATAGATTTGTAGCCTCAAGACCCACCCAGGCCCTAGCATCAAACAGTGAACTGGCCTCTAATTCCTTTTTTTTTCTTTGTGTGTAGTAATGCGACCCAGGCCAAACTCTTGGTCAATGCTGCCTTCTTCTATACCTCTGACCCTTTGTATTATTTTTCCATTTGTGGCCTTTAGATGTATTTATGTGGCTTTGAGCCCCAACTATACCTTTTTTTTTCCAGTATACTTTCAGGTATTTGGAGGAGTGTCCAGAGCCATCCTTCCTGGAAGTATTCCTGTATTATTTAAACGAGTTTGAGTAGCGTGTTCTGTTATTTATCACTCAATAACATGATATTATTCCCTCCATTTTACAGATTTAAAAACTGAGGCAGAAAAGCTAAATGACTATCACAAAGCCACATAGCTCACAAGCAAAGAATCCAGAAAATTCATTTAAGTCACCTTGCTGCAAAGTCTAGGTTCTCCTTCTTTCACCATACTGCTTCCAAAAGAACATTTCTGGAGTCCTTTAACCACACTTGGACCAGCACAGCTGCATCCCATCCTCCACTTGCCGCTGCCTCTTGTGCTGTCGACACCCATGATCCTAGCTTGTTGCATTGATGGCAACCCCACAGCCAAGTTAAGCTGATACTGCCAGCTCTGGGGTTTTCTGATAATTTTTACTTTTCTGACTTTGTCTGGATCACATGCTTCCATGCCTGCCATGGAGAGTACGCAGCCACACTGTGTTCACAGGCCACTCTCTACCAACCAATCATCCATAAAACAGACTCCAATAAGCATAGCAGGTCTCTTGAAAATGGGCTTCTCTGCAATGTCTGAATCTCTTCTTGCAAAAGCTTTTGAAGGACTCTCAAATATGACTACATATACCCTTCATCATCAGAGAAAATTAATACTCTCGCCTGCCTGGTTCCCCATCATTACTTTTCTCTCAGCCTCAACATTCAGCCAATTACAGCCATTTCAAAGGAATACATTTCCATTTTCTGATCCTTTTGTTTAATGTAACTGTCCCGAAATTTGGGCCAGGCAACATTCTTTCTTTTCCTTTCCTTTTTCTTCCCGTTGACTTAGACAAGAAACTGCTGTGTATTATTTTCCCTCCTCTCTTGGTAAGATGATATTGACCACATTGGCCAAATGAGCAGAACTGGAAGTGCTCCATACCCCTAAGAAACCTTCCAGTTATCATAGCATGCAGTCAGCAGATATGAATACAAATAAAGTTAAAATTAAATCAGCTCCAGGAATGTGCTTTCCAGTGTGTATAAATAGTTCTTTCAACAATGAACTCTTCTCTGACTTAAAAAATAGCATAGTAAATATATTTTATAAAATTAGATTGATAGTGAACCTTAAGTATAGAATTAAGGGCATGTGTGATAATACCAGAATACCCAGGTAAGATTAGACCCATTTTGTTAATGAAATGATTGTATCATAGCAAGTTAAGAATGAAATTGGTTTCCCAAAGAGCCTTCCATGGAACACTTGTCTCATGAGACGGATGTTCTCTGAACTAACGTATATGGGATAGAAACAGACACCGCTAGTGCACAATTCCAGATTCTCTCAGCCTCAGCTGTCTCTTCAAGCCAGCAACTATGGTGTGACTGCTTCTGTGCAGGCTTCGCCCAGCTTCCTGCAGGTGCTGATGTTGTGCTTACACAGTGGGGATACCTGGGTCTGGAGGGTAAAGTCCTGCAGAGTGAACTTTAATTAATTGTGGAAAGAATCAGTAGATAACTGCCACCCCGTCCTTTCTCTAGTAGAGAGCCCCACACCCATTTCATCCAGCTCTTGGAGACGTCTCCCCAGAGGTGCCTAGATCTAGGACACACTTAGCACTGGCTCTCCCTCTGTTGCCCCAATCCCTGGCCTTCTCTCAGGCTCCCTGGACCACAGTAGCCAATGGAAAGCTTGCACTTAAGCCTTGTTTCAAGCCCTCCTTTCTGGGAAACCCAGGCAAAACATATAGTTCCAAAACATTCTCACATGGGAAATACCATGCACCACATCCCATTTCTGAAAAGCCATGTTGCCTGTTAGCTTCTTAGAGGTTCTGAGGAATCCTGCACCTAAACAAAGAAAATAAACAACGCAAAAACCTTTGCTTACTATTCAACTTTGTTTACTAAAATTACCAAATTATCAAACTTATTTTACCATGAAACACAGTTGAAAAACAGCTCTTCAAATCTGGGTGTGTAAGAAACACACCTTGGCAAATGGAAATCTAGAGCTTGCTATATCCACATTGAGGATTTAGGGCTGTTTCTGAGAGTTTATTTACACACGTGCTTGTGGTGGGTTGAATGATGATTCTCAGAAAGGTATTTCCATATCCTAATGCCTAGAACCTGTGAAGGTGACCTTACCTGGAAAAAGGATCTTTGCTGATGTTTTTAAGTTAAGGATCTTAAGAAGAGAAAATCATCTTGGGATAACTGCGGTAAGCCCTAGTTCCAAGGACAAGTGTCATTATCGGAGAAAGAGGAGGCGATGACACAGGGTACAGAGAGAAAGGCCATGTGACCACATGGGCCTTGGATTGGATTGATGCAGCCACAAGCCAAGGAGTGGCTGGAACCTCCAACAGCGGCAAGGGGCAAGGAAATTTTCTTCCCTAGAGCCCTTGGAAGGTGTACATCCTGGCTGATATTCTGATTTTGGACTTCTGGCATTTCCAATTGCGAGAAAATAAATTTCTGTTGTTTTAAGTCACTCAGTTTATGATACTTTGTTACGGTAGCCACAGGAAACCAACACAGGTGCCTTGTGCCCAGTGGAAGAGACATTTAGAAGGGAACTGCCTTGTCACTCAGACGACTGAATTTGGAATTGTTCGAGCCCCAGAGTGCTCTCTTTAGGGGCTTGTTTTTGTGCAGACAGATTCTGAAGACAAGGTCTATTTCAGGGCAGGGCAGAATTGAGGAGAGGAGGCAGCTAAGAGGGACCCAGCACCTGGGAGACTCAGCTCTGCCTTGCCCAGCACCTGAGCACAGTGCACATCAGTCCATGGCCCTGGATCTGGGGTTTCCTCATTTGTGAAAGGTACTGTGTCATTACTAGCTTCCCCTCCAGCTCCAAAGTTCTGGGATCAGCTACAAGAATCCTTAAACAACAAGTTCTTCCCATATGTTTTGTTTTATTTTGTTTTATTTATTTTATTTTATTTTATTTTATTTTATTATTTTATTTTATTTTGAGACAGAGTCTCACTCTGTCACCCAGGCTGGAGTGCAATGGTGAAATCTCAGCTCATTGCAACTGCTACCTCACAGTTCAAGCAATTCTGCCTCAGCCTGCAGAGTAGCTGGGATAACAGGCATGCACCACCATGCCTGGCTTTTTTTTTTTTTTTTTTTTTTTTGTATTTTTAGTAGAGATCGGGTCTCACCATGTTGGCCAGGCTGGTCTCCAACTCCTGACCTGAAGTGATCCACCTGCCTCAGCCTCCCAAAGTGCTGGTATTACAGGTGTGAGCCACTGCGCCTGGCATGGGTATGGGAGGGAGGGGAAAAAAACGAGTGTCCTCTTGAATTATCAGGGACGTGGTTAATACATGAAAGTTGATTCAAACTAAGGCCCATCCAATATGAATGCCCAGACAAGGCCAGCTCCTCTTCTTTTCCACTTTGATTGAGTTAAATTTTGAATGACTATGGGGGCTACAGGTGCTTTTAAAAATTGGGGTAACAGTGGCTGAATTGTCCTCAGTATAACTAGACCCTGCCATTAATTCCCTTCTAACACTTTACTTCTATTAGCTATTTATGAAGAAACACATGAGCAGCAGCCTCTATTGCAAACCCTTTTATAAATATAGATTTTCTGAACTTTCTGCAAAGATGTGACTTCTGTTATCTCACTTTTCTTGATGAGGTGTTTGAGATGCCAGGAGCCCATGGGGAGATGGGACAGATAAAACTCTAATGCAAAGACTCACTTACCATTAGTCTTCTTTTGGAAATACAGATGTCCTATTTTAGTGTTGCTTTTAAAACCTGTGACTGGCCAGGCACAATGAATCATTCCTGTAATCAATCCCAGCACTTTGGGAGGCAGAAGTGGGAGGATCACTTGAGCCCAGGAGTTGAAGACCAGCCTGGACAACATGGAAAAACCCCATCTCTACAAAAAATACAAAAATTAGCCTGGTGTGGTGGCACGTGCCTGTAGTCTGAGGTACTTGGGAGGCTGAGGTGGGAGGATCCACTTGAACCTGGGAGGTCGAGGTTCCAGGGATCATACCACTGCATTCCAGCCTGGGCAATAGAGGAAGACTCTGTCTCAAATAAATAAACAAATATGCATAAAAATAAAACCTTTGACCTATGACTATTTTAGAAAAGTCAAATTAATTTTTTATAAGTTGAACTGTATTTACTCGAGCTGTTTACAATTTACAGGTAGCAAAGAGTAAACCAGCGGGTAGTTATTTGTGGATGAGAATCAGTCTCCTTGGGGGCCCCTGCTCCTGTCTTAGAGCGGGGTGCACCTGCATACCCACCTAGCCTTTCTCTCTATTGCGAAGCTGCGTGGTGTTGACCCTTCCTGATCTGCCAACCTGCTGGCAGCCCTGTACAGGGTTCTGCAGGATGGCCTCCAGGCTATAGTAAGTAGCAGAGATTCTTGATAAAGGGCCAGATGGAAAACACAGTGACAGCTTTGGATTCCTTCCAGGGCCTAGAAAGGCAGCACTACAGAGACAATCACTTCTCCATAGGGACTTTAGAAAAGAAAAAAAAGTTACTAACATCTCTAAAATCTTTCCACAGAGTCAGAAGTAAACAGATTTAGCAAGGAGCGTATATTTCATGCGGACATCTTCACAGGGCATTCGTAGGATGTCAGAATCATGGCCTTGGTGGAATGAAGGAAACGCAGGACAGGAAACAAGGAGGCCTGAAGTGCAGCCCTGGCCGGCCCCTCCACGCTCTGGGCAGCACCGCAAGCAGGCCCCTCGCCACACGGAGCCCTCACTCTTCCTATGTAGAAGGAGGGGAGGAGACCAGATTCTCGGGGTTACTGTGAGGACACATGCGATGGAAGAAAATATAGTTTGTCAAGATGGCATCTGTCATACATATGCAAAATGTCATTAGGGGCCGGGTGTAGTGGCTCATGCCTATAATCCCAGCACTTTGGGAGGCTGAGGCGGGTGGATCACTTGAGGTCAGCAGTTTGAGACCAGCCTGGCCAACGTGGTGAAACCCCATCTCTACTAAAAATACAAAAATTAGCCGGGCATGGTGGCATGCACCTATAATCCCAGCTACTAGGGAGGCTGACGCAGGAGAATCACTTGAACCTGGGGGTGAAGGTTGCAGTGAGCCGAGATCACACCACTTCACTCCAGCCTGGGCAAAAGAGCAAGACTCTGTCTTAAAAAAAAAAAAAAAAAAAAAAAAAAATTGTCATTAGGGAAGATCCCAGAGAGCACTTTACTGAGAGAGGCATGAGTTGTTCTTGGATGATTCTCTATGAAGAAGCAGGAGGGCGCCCTACATGTCCAAATTTCCTTTTTTGAGAAAACAGGGTAATATTGAGATTCTTTACCTTATGAGGTAGCCAAACACTTACATGTACTGTGGCCAACCTGAGTATGCAGTGACTACAGATTGTTCTCAGAATAATTTGTGATTAAGGGACCTGTGATGATCTCATAGGGTTACATCCAAGAGTTAGAGAGCTCCACTTGGGTGACAGAACAAAAGAAAGGTAAAACCTAAAGACTCTCACTCATCAGAAGGTTACGAATCTACAGCTGCCACCACTCTCCTCCCTCCCCTTTGTTCTTGGAAAAATATGTCATCAAGTGGAGCAAGAAAGCTGAACAATTTTTCCCATAGAAATTATGCATAATTATGGGTCTGTGTTCCTGGTCGAGAACTTGGCATTAAATGGACTATTGATACGCTGCAAACAGAAAGACAGCACGACCGCACGTCACTACATTTCTTTAAACTAAGTATATTATGTTCTGGATGGTAAACAGTTCCAGCCAGAAGGAATCTGAAAGGTGACCCAGGCCAACATCTCACTTCAGAAAAACAAACTGAGGTCCAAAGTATCTCCTCTGGTCACATGGCTAGGTCACCCAGGGGCTCCTGATTCGATATTTTTTCATACCCTGCTCTTCCTTTGTGAAAAAAAGATCAGTATGAAGACCGTGCTATCCCCTCGACTATTCAAAAGGGTGAATAGGTGAGGAAAACGCAACTCAGGGGGTTTTAAAAACTTGCTTGAAGTTGCATGGCTCTGAACCATCTGAAATTAATTGGTATTTATTATGGCCACTAGAGTAACCACTGACTAATGTAGTCTGAAGCTAGGCACTTAATCTCGAGCCTTGATACTCAGCAGAGTGTGGGCTGTGGATCAGCCACGTCAGTGTCCCCCAGGATCTTGGTAGAAATCCAGACTCTCAGGCCCTATCCCAGACCTCATGCATCAGAATCTGCATTTCAACATTCCTTCTAGAAGCATTGTTTTTTTTTAATTATTATCTATAAAAGAGGCCAGGAAATGGGATGTTCTAGACCTTCCCTTAATATTCTCTGAATTATTCCCTCCTTGCCTCTCTAGCCCTCCATAACCTCCCAATTCTAAAGAAATATTTGAAGGAGAAAAGAGACTACAAAGGCAGCCTGAAAATCATGGTGAAGGGAAAGTGGACAGGGGCATGCATCTTCTTATTAGGGATGCTGGTTTCTGAGTGTCAGAAATTGTTTGTTCATTGATGGGCCTTGTCTACTGGAGTGGACAGAGCCCTCGACCAAGCATCAAGGGGGCCTGGGTGATTATCTCTGGCTGCATGTTGGGAAATCTTAAGTGACTGGCCCAGTCTCCTCCTCTCTACAATGAAATAATTGGTTTTCTAGGTAACTTTCATTGACACTATTAAAATCGGTTGTTAAAAATTATCTAGATGATTGTAGCCAGGCATGGTTGTGCGTGACTATTGTCCCTACTACTTAGGAGGCTGGGTTAGGAGGATCACTTGAGGCCAGAAGGTTGAGGCTGCAGTGAGCTATGATAGTGCCACTGCACTCCTGCCTGGGCAACAGAGCGAGACCACATCTCAAAAAATAAATAGATAAATAAATAATTTTTAAAAATTATCTGATTGTTTATCTTACTTGCCTGGGATTTATTGGTTTGTGTTTGCTAGTAGATTCTTCATTTGCAGCCCGGGATTCCCACAGGAATGGAAACCTGAGCCCTCTTTTTGCTCAGTGTATTTCTATCATCTTGTGTTGAATAATTGATGGATTGTTTTCATTTTAGTCTGAACTTATTTTAAAAAAAAACACCTTTTCTCCCAGCTTGCTTATCAACTTCTACCCCTTCTACACAACTAGGGGTGCACATGCCTGAGAGCTCCATCAACTGACCCCACTTCACCTGCAAAGCCCTTGTCCATGTCTGTGGAGAGTAGCCCAAAGGCAATCAAAATAGTGAGACCAAGTAAATTTCCTCTGTAAGAAGCTCTCCTTGCTTTCCTCTGGATTTTGCCCCATTTCTCTGAGGCTCCAGCTGGTTTTCATGGCTATATACCCCACTTCTGGGTCCTTAGCCTCAGCCTTTGTACACAGAACAACAAGGAGTTCGTCATCTGCATCGGGCTAAATCATGGTCTTCCGTTCTCATAAACACGAAAGTTGTAGGAGCCTAAAGTTGACTTTGAAAGTGACATACAGCTACACAGAGCTTTTGTTTGCCAAACACTTGCAAATCATTTTCCCCCGCAAAAGCCCTTAAAATGTCAGCATTCTGAATATCTCTGCCCACCGGCCACTCTCTTTCTTGGGCCTTGGCAGTGATTTACTGTCCAGGATCCACCAGCCCCAGACCCAGAGAAGGGTGTGGATGTTTATAGCTCTCGAGGCACTTTTTCTGGAAATATCTGGGGGAAGTAAGGGCCCTTTCACTTTCCTCTATGGCACTGAAACATTTTTGTGAAGGTATTTTTATTTTCAATAAGTGAACTCAACAAGTGGATACTGAGTCAAGACTAGTGAGATGTGTCAAAATGAAGCAGAGTTGAATGAAGAAGAAAAGGCCTTTAGTGTGATAACATTCTGGTTTTTCTTTTTTGTCTCTGTCATTCACTTTTCTATTTTTGAGGAGTAGAGTATATGGAAAACAGGCATTCAGCCTCTTTAAGAATCAGTTCTGTGTGTAAATCATAGTTACATGGACTAAAAACAGATCCACGGATGTGGGCTATGGTGGAGGCTTCATTTCCCTGCACAGTTACCACGTGAAGGAGATAATTAGTCATCCTGTTCCCCCCTTTAATCAAGACTTCAGGAAAATAAAACTTTGCTGTAAGACTATCATGAATCATCAAGAGAGAAGTAGAATTTATGTTCATTCATAAATGGGCCACAGAGGCATCTGGTGAGGTTCAGAGGAAGTCAAGACAGAATGAGGGGCAAGAGGCACGCCCGATATTTCCCCAAACACATTTCTCTTTATTTAACCAACACAATATTCTCAAAAGCAAATGAAGAAAATAATAGCACACCATTTTTTATCCAGAAAGGAAAGACTAACCCAGATCTGAAATACATCATTGTAGTGTTCTAATTAAAGCATACTTCAAGCTCATATTTGGTGGAGGAATTGACTCCCTCCCCAAACCTACATTCCCTAGGCATGGAACAGGATGTAAGGAGAATCCCCAAGTCGCCCCAGATCATTTCTCACTCTGCTTTTCCAGCTCTGACTGCATCTGACTCTACAGATGAGAAAACTGAAGATGATCTTCAAGAACGAAAAATTTTGGAAAGTTTTGTGTAACAATGTTGAACCAAAAAATGAATATTTTGGACATAGCTAGATTTTATTTTGCTTTTATATTGAAGAGGTTGAAAGAAAATACAAAAAGCAGACTTTTTTTTTAATCAAGAAAATTTTGCAGATAAGGATAATGAAGAACTTTAAGGACTTCTAAAAATAGATGGACATTCACATAAAAATCTAGCTTTTAGTTGCATTTTATTCTTTTAAAACTTTGTTTATGCTATCTTCTTCCTTGCAGTTTCCATAGACAAGGCAAACATTTGTAGAAAGCTCATGTCCCAAACAGCTATAAGATATCAAGTAGGCAGTTTCATTTCCAGAAATCCAAATAAACTCATTTATTTTAAGACCAGTGAAATGACAATAACATAAAATAACTGGCTTGCTCTTCATGCTCCATGAGCAAACATAGATATATGTGCACTCACGTGCGCACACACACACGCAGATGCACACACAGACATGAATATAATTTCATTTAGCCAAGACAAACCATTCTGAAATAAAATATAAGGGTTTACTCAGTGACTTGGAAGACTGTTAGTTTTACTTGAAATCGGGAGAAAAGGAAAAAATACAACCAGGTCTTAAATGCCAAGGCCAGCACAAAGAAGAGCTGCTGTGATCAAGCATTTTTATCTTCATGCATGAGTTCAGAAGGTCACCCATATTTCCCTCTGTCTGTCTCCCATAATGCGACAAAGTGAACATTCTTCATAGAGAAACTCCCATAGCATTCATCAATTTCACATTGTTTTCATTTTGTTTTATTGAAGTAGGATTTGCATATATTTTTTAAAGTACAGAAATATTAAGTATACAGCTAAGTGAATTTTACCTGTGAATACACACTTATATAGCCACTACCTTGATGAAGATTTAGAACATTTCTGTCATCTCAGAATTTCCCCCAAATGCCTATGCCAGTCAATGAGCATTCGGGGTCTTAGAGGTCACTACTAGAACATTTTAAGTTTCATCTGTATTCCACCAGCACAAAGATTGATTTCTAAAAACTTGTAAGCCATTTGCTTTTCCTGTCTCCAAAATGGGTAACTATCGCAGTACCACCACCAATTAATGTATTGAGAATCAACTATATTTAATTGGTAACTGGCTTTGCCCTGTAGACACTGCTTCCCTTCCAGCCTCCTCAAGGGGATGGCTATTTACCTTCCTATTTGTTTTTTTAATTTTCCCCCTTGCATGCCACTGAGGCTGGAGGTGAGGTAGGTGTCCTTGATCCAGGCCATTTATCCTCCTATCATCACACCCTTCCTTTCCCACCCCACCTCAGCTTCTCTGAAGTTCGGGCCACGAGACTGCGCCACAAGTTGCTTCTCCTTGGGACAGTCATCCACAGACCGCCTAGTCACTCTTCCTTATTTCTTGAAGAGTTGAGTTTATTCTTTATTTCACTGCCGTTCTCCCCACTACTACTCCTGTTATGATTCTTCAAGATTTCAATATCCACAGAAAAAAATTTTCCAATAGTTTAGTTTCTTAATTCTCCCTCTTCTTTCTTACCTCCCATGAGCTTGCTTCCACTCTCACCTACCCAATCCAAATAATCAACCCTCCTCTAGACCTTCTCACTACCATTAATTGTGTCTCTTCC
Source organism: Pongo abelii (assembly GCF_028885655.2). Lineage (NCBI taxonomy): Eukaryota > Metazoa > Chordata > Mammalia > Primates > Hominidae > Pongo > Pongo abelii. The sequence continues at coordinate 77,629,151 of NC_071998.2, forward strand.
ATGATCCTGATTTCAAGCCAAGATTTCCACTTTTTTTTTTTTTAGATGGAGTTTTGCCCTTGTCACCCAGGCTGGAGTGCAATGGCACAATCTCAGCTCACTGCAACCTCCGCCTCCCGGGTTCAAGCTATTCTCCTGCCTCAGCCTCCCAAGTAGCTGAAATTACAGGCGCCCACCACCATGCCACCTAATTTTTTGTATTTTTAGTAGAGACGGGGTTTCACCATGTTGGTCAGGCTGGTCTTGAACTCCTGACATCAGGTGATCCACTGCCTCGGCCTCCCAAAGTGCTGGGATTACAGGCACGAGCCAGTGCACCCGGCCAAGCTTTCTGCTTTCTGACCATTATCTCCTGTCTTTTCTGATCACACCTCAGTAACCAAACTCCAACTCTTTGATCTCCTAGGACCTCTAACTACTGCTCCCTCCATCTTTTCATAGCTTCTCATCCCTTATGTCCTCTTGTCCCTTGACAGCATCTCCCCCTCCCACTACTTGCCCCATTTCTCTACTATTTGTAGAAAAACTTACCCAAATAATTTTCTAAATTTATTATTTCTACATTATCTCTTCTGATCCTCTCTTGACCACATTCCAAGAGCTTTTACCTCTATCACTCCACTAAACCTCCTGTCAATCCAATCCAATGTTTATTTTTATTTATTTATTTTTATTTTATTTATTTATTTATTTATTTATTTTTGAGATGGAGTCTCACAGTGTCACCAGGGCTGGAGTGAAGTGGCTCAATCTGGGCTCACTGCAACCTCCGCCTCCCAGGTTCAACCGATTCTCCTACCTCAGCCTTCCTGTTTATTTCTTACTTCTTTCTTGGTTTAGCTGCAGAATTTATGCCAGTTGATCATTTCTCCTTGAAGTACATTTTTTTGCTCCTGGCTTCTAAAGCACCATTTACTCCTAATTTTCTTCTCATATGATTACCTTCTTATAATTTTTATTTGATTCTTCTTTTTTTTATTTTAGAGACAGAATCTTTCTGTCTCTCCCAGGCTGGAGTGCAGTGGTGTGATTATAGCTCACTGCAGCCTCAACCTCCTGGGGTCAAACAATTTTCCCATATCAGCCTCCTGAGTAGCTGGAACTACAAGTATTCACCACCATGCCCAGCTTGGATTTTTCTTCCTCCCTCAACTTCCAAATGTTGTTGTGTTCCAGAGGCCAGTCCTTTAGTCTCCACCCTCTTCTGTCTATACAGACTCTCCATATAATCTCTAGTAAATGTCGTTTGCTTGCTAATGGCTCAGAAATGTCTATCGGCAGCCTGGGTCATTCTCCCGAATTTGAGATTTATTTATCTACCTGCCTTCTTAGATAGAAAATAAATACCTTAAACTTAGCATGTCCAAAGATGAACTCTTATTACCCAACCCAAATTTGCTTTACCCCCATCTTTCCCATTTCAGTAAATAACTCCATCTTTCCTGTTGTTCAATCCCAAATCCTTGAAGCCTTGTTTCCTTGATGCCTTTTCTTCCCAGATCCTGCTTCCAATATAGTGTCAGTTACTCATGGCTCTGTCTTTGGAATATATTCAGAATCTAGTCACTTCTCAATCCCCTTCTTTTTCTGCTTTCATCATTCCTTGCCAACATTACTGCAGCAGTCTTCTAAGGTCTCCCTTATTCTATCCCTCTGCTTTTCTTCTGTGTGTGTGTGTGTGTGCGCGTGTGCACGCACACACACGCACGCACTTTATTTTTCTTTTGTTTTAACACAGAAACCAAAGTACTTTTAAGCTCTAAATTGGACCTATAATGTCTCTGCCCAAAATCTGCCAGGGGCTTCCATCGCTCTCAGAATAAAATTCAAAGTTTTCACTGTAGCTTATAAAACCCTCCCTGATTTGTCCCCTGCCTCTATCTCATATCCTGCAACTCTTCCCCCGCATTCACTCTGCTCCAGCCACTCAGGCTATCATCTCAGGACATCATTATTTATTTGCTTCTTCCAGATATTGTCCATCTGGCTTCATTCAGGGCTTTGCTGAAATGTCAGCATCACACCACCAAAAAGTGATAACCATGTGAGGTGATGGACACATTAATTAGCTTAATTTAGCCATTCCACATTGGGTATACACATATATCCAGTCATCATGTTGTACACCATAAATATATACAGTTTTAGTCCATTTTAAATAAATAAATGTCACTATCAAAGACTGTCCTCTTTAATTTATTTAAAGTATACACATACTTCCTTCTTTTTCTGTCTACTTGTCCTGCTTTCTTTTTCCTTCACATTCACCACCACCTGACATGGGATATTTATTGGTTTGTCATCTGTTGCCTCCACGAGAAAGTGAGCTCCATGATAACAATGGCTCAATGGCTTTGTTTGTTTCACTGCTGTTTTCCAATAGCTTTGAAATATAGGAGATGACCAAGAAACATGTGTTTCCTGAATAAATTAACTAATGAGAGCATTTTATAATAGTAGAACCCCTGCATCAGACTGACTTAGTCATCATCCATCTTTTGACCATCTTCTTTGGGCCACAATACCAATTGCAAAATAAAAACATTGAGAAACTGAAGACAAATGTGCTCATGAAAGATGGTGTTGATAACTATTTTAAAATATTTTTACAAACACATTGAGATGGTGGTTTGGGTCATATATTAGTACAAAAGGAGAAAATCAAGCGGCGCCTATCTGTCAAAGAAAGATGCAAATGCCAAGGAAAGTCGAGGCTTAATATGTACACATTGGCTAAATGAATCAAAGATGTAAGCACTAGAAATTTTTCAAGAAAATTTGTGCATGACACTTTCGTGGCCCGCGGAGGACTCTGAGTCACTGTATATCTATTATGTTTCACTGATGATAGATGTAATCTGTCTCCTTGGCTCTCAAAAGTAAGAAAACACCTCTACACAGGAAAAACATAATAAATTTTATTTGCAAATTAATATCTCTGACCATTGTTCTGACCCTCTCTTGAAAAATGTTTCAGATGTGGAAAGAGTTCTTTTGAAAGATTTATTTTACTTGCTTTAGCAGAGCATGAGAGCAGTGATGCACTGACACAGAGGGTGGGGAAGGGATGGCTGTGTTTTATTTGCACTACATTTAATTTGTGTTTGACACATGTGCAGCATGGGCTGGTGGGAAGAACCTGGAGCATGAATGGAGAGATGAACTATGAAAACCTAGACATCAAGACATCCAGGCCTCCAATGAGGATAAAATCCCTACCTCTCACCTTGGTCTCCATGTGCCTCTCTGCTCACTATAATCTAACCACAGTGGCTTTTCTCTAATAATTATTAGTTGTTTGGGAAATAGTTAATAACTAAATATTTCCCTGATACCTAATAATGTTAAACTTCTTTTCATACGTTCACTAGCCCTTTACATTTCCTTGTTTGTTTTTTGTGTCGGGTTCGGAACTTTCTCCTTCCTCTGCCCACAATTCATTCCCCCGATCTTCCCTCAACTGTCCCTTCTCCTCTCTGCTACCTCAACACAAATATCACCTCCTCAAACTGCAGCTGACCATCCCATGCAATGACACTCCCATCCTGCTCACGCTCTCTTTCTGACATTACCCCATTTTATTTTCTTCTTAGACTTTACCATTGTCTGCAATTATCTTGTTTCCTTATTTGTGGACGTGCTGATTAAATGCTCCACCCCTTTTGTAATTGAACAAAATTTCCATGAAGGCAGAGACTGTGTCTGTTTTGCTAAGATCTGTGTCACCAGTACTGGAGCTGTGCCTAATACAAGTATTTTTTGAGGGGGGAAAAATGATTTCTCATTTCTGAACCTGAGCTCCTTGTCTCTAGAATGAAAGGGTTGGATAAGATCAGTGTTCTCTAAGTGGGGACCCAGATCAGCAGCACTAGCCCTGCCTGGGAACTTGTCAGAAATGCAGGTTCTCAGGCCCTTCCCAGACCTGCTGCTTTGGAGACTCTGGTATGGGACCCAGTGATCTGTGGTTTAGCAGCCCTGCAGATGTCCGGATATGCCCTGGAGTGTGAGAGCATCACATGCTCTCTGAGGCCTCTTCTCTTCTTTATGCTTAACTTTTTGGCTTTGTTAGTTACAAAGGTTATTTCATATATGGAAATGAGAACAGAGAATAACTCAGTGACTAGCCTGTCCCCAATGGCTGGATTGAGCAAATCTTAGCATTATGTCGTATTTATTTCAAAATACTTAAAAATGCATTTCAAATATAGTTGAAGCTTACTGTATATGACTTTTTCCCAGTCCCATTCTCCTCCTATTTTCTACAGAGAGAAGTCACAATAATAAATTCAGTGCTCACCATTTTCAAAGTACTTATATAAATTTACATTTTTGCTAACAGGGCATTAGAATTGCAATCTCTCCATATACTTCCAATATTTGGGATTTGTCAGAGATTTTAAATCTTGTGAATTGATGAATGTAAAATATTATTGGAATGTTAATTTGCATTTTCCAAATAACAAATGATGCTTAACTTCTTGTGTTTACTAACCACTTAGGTTTCCTATTAAGTGATCAAACACTATTTCTCCATCAGCTATGTGGTTACAAATATCTTTTTCAAGAGTGTAACTTTTCCCTCTTTGTTTCTGATACTTTTTATTATACAGAATTATAATGTATTTATTATTTCCTTTATGGTAAGTACTTTTAAAATTACCTAAGAAAACCTTCCCTACCCCCAAGATGATAATGATATTCTCTGAAATTTTATAATAAATGTTATACTTTTCACACTGAGTCTTCAACTCTCTATCTTTGTATATGGTGTGAGGCAGGGATTCAAATTTTTTTTATCTTTCTATAATAGAAGATTGGGATCTTGTTTTTCCTTTCATTCAACATGAAAAAAATTACCTATATATAGAACCTCTGCCCTAATGGAAATTACAGTCTTTTGCAGAAAAGAAATCGTAAACAAATAAGCAAATATATAAGTAGTAATAGTGAATATTTACATAGGGCTTACCTGTTTGAGACACTAAGCCCTTTATTTAACTTATTTACTTGCCAGGATTTCTCCATGAGGTAGGAGCAATTGACAGACTCATTCTGCACATGAAAAAATTAAGGCAGAAAACAGTTCAGGAACTTTCTCAAAATTGTACAGCCTGTATGGGAGCCTGTATGGGAGCCAGGATTTCAATCCACACGGTTCACATCCTGAATCTGTGCTTTCAAACCTAACATTACACTGCACTGCTTCTCATCTTTGTTATAGTAAGAGCTGTGATAAAAAGACATGTGGATTCAGATGAGGAAGTCTCTTAGCTGAGGATCAGGGAGTACGTCTCTCAGAAGGTGATAGTTAGGCTAATACCTCAAGGATGAGAAGAAAGCAGCTTTTCCATCCACAAGGAAGTGTCTCGCTCTGCTTCTCTAGGTCTTAAACAGGTCAGAGAACACAAAAGAAAGGAAGCAATATATCCACTGTTTAGAGTGAGCTGAGTAATGACTGAGACATAGTTCTCAGTGGCCACAAAATTTAAAGCCCCCTCCTCCCTTCCTTGCAAGAAGAGCAAAATCCAACTGTGTGCCTTGGTATATGCAGTAGCTGACACTCGTATGCCACCTACACAGTGGACTACACCCTGAACAGGACAGTTTCTCCTCTCCCATTTAAGAAAGTCTATCATTAGGAAATGGCATGTTGTGCTCTTTGGGATGGTTTCTTCTCATATTACTTTCTTTCATCTGTATTCTTGGCAAGACAAAGACACCTTTGTAAAACCATCATGGGAGCTCCACACAGAAGGATAGAAAACTAATGATAGCTGATGAGCAAAACAAAACAAAACAAAAACAAACAAAAAATCTTGCAAAAACTCATAATGTTTTTAAAAAGTTTAAGAATTTGTTTTGGGCTACATTCAAAGCTGTTCTGGGCTGCATGCAGCCTGTGGGCTATGGGTTGGACTAGGTTGCCATATACCATATACAAGATGCCATATATCATCATCATATATGATGAACCTATAGCTAACATCATGCTGAATGGGAAAAAGCCTTTTTGTCTAAGAATTAGAAGACAAGAATGCCCACTTTCACCACTCCTATTCAACACAGTACTGTAAGTCCTAGCTAGAGCAATCATGCAAGAAAAATAAAAGGCATCTAAATTAGAAAAAAGGAAGTTAAATTGTCCCTTTTTGCATATGACATGATCTAATATTTAAAAAATTTTAAAGACACTACCAGAAAACTCTTACATCTCACAAAGAAGTTCAGTAAAGTTTCAAGACACAAAATTAACATACAAAAATCAGTAGCACTTCTCTACACCAATAATGAATTGGCTTAAAAAGAAATCAAGAAAGCAACCTCATTTACAATGACTACAAAAAAGTACCTAGGAATAAATGTAACCAAGGAGGTAAAAGATCTCCACAAGAAAAACTACAAAACATTGATGAAAGACATTGAAGAAGACACAAAGAAATATAAAGACATCCCATGTTCATTGAATGGAAGAATTAATATGGTTAAAATGACCACACTGCCCAAAGTAATGGACAGATTCAATGCAATCCCTATCAAAATACCAAAAAACCAATGTTTTTCACAGAAATACAAAAAAACAAAAAAAAATTGTGTGGAACCAAAAAAAAGAGCCTGAATAGCCAAAGCAATCCTCAGCAAAAAGAACAAAGATGGAGACATTGCACTACCTGACTTCAAAATATACTACAAGGCTATAGTAACCAAAACAGCATGGTATTGATATGAAAACAGACACATAGACCAATGGAACAAAATGGAGAATGCAGAAATAAACCCATGTACTCACAGCTAACTAATTTTTGACAGACAGCAATAACATACATTGGGGAAAGGACACTTTCTTCAATAAATGTTATTGGGAAAACTAGATATTCATATGCAGAAGAATTAAAGTAGACCCCTATCTCCTATCATATACAAAAATACACTCAAAATGGATTAAAGACTTAAACACAAGACCTGAAACTATAAAACTACCAGAAGAAAACATACAAGAAACATTCCAGGACATAGTTGTAGGCAAAAATCCTATGGCAAAGACCCTAAAAGCATAGGCAATAAAAAACAAAAATAGACAAATGGAACCATATTATACTAAAAGGCTTCTGCACAGCAAGTGAAACAATCAGTAGAGTACCTGTTGCATGAAAAAAAAAAGATTTGCAAAATATTCATCCAACAAGTGAGTAGTTTCCAGAATATACAAAGAACTCAAACAACTCAACAGCAAAAAACAAATGGTATAATTAAAAAATGAGCAAATGATCTAATAGATATTTCTCAAAAGAAGACATGCAAATAGCCAACAGATAAGTAACAAAATGCTCAACATCACTAATCATTAGAGAAAAATCAAAACCACAATATCATCTTACCCAGTTAGAATGGCTATTATAACAGATACTTGCAAGGATGCAGAGAAAAGAGAACTGAAATACACTGTTGGAGTATGAAAGTGTCAATGTAAATTAGTACAACATTTATGAAAACAGTATGGCGTTTTCTCAACAGAAACTGGACCCCTTCCTTATACCTTATACAAAAACTAACTCAAGATGGATTAAAGACTTAAATGTAAAACCCAAAACCATAAAAACCCTAGAAGAAAACATAGGCAATACCATTCAGGACATAGGCATGGACAAAGACTTCATGATTTAAACACCAAAAGCAATTGCAACAAAAGCCAAAAGTGACAAATGGGATCTAATCAAACTGAAGAGCTTCTGCACAGCAAAAGAAACTATCACCAGAGTGAACGGGCAACCTACAGAATGGGAGAAAATTTTTGCAATCTACCCATCTAACAAAGGGCTAATATCCAGAATCTACAAAGAACTTAAATGATTTTATAAGAAAAAAACAACCCCATCAAAAAGTAGGCAAAGTATATGAATAGACACTTCTTAAAAGAAGACATTTATGCAGGAAACAAACATATGAAAAAAAGCTCATCATCACTGGTCATTAGAGAAATGCAAATCAAAACCACAATGAGATACCATCTCAGGCCAGCTAGAATAGTGATTATTAAAAAGGCAGGAAACAACAGATGCTGGAGAGGCTGCAGAGAAATAGGAATGCTTTTACACTGTTGGTGGGAGTGTAAATGAGTTCAACCATTGTGGAAGACAGTGTGGCAATTCCTCAAGGATCTAGAATCAGAAACACCATTTGACCCAGCAATCCCATTACTGGGTATGTACCCAAAGGTTGATAAATCATTCTACTATGAAGACACATGCACATATGTGTTTATTGCAGCACTATTTACAATAGCAAAGACTTGGAACCACCCCAAATGCCCATTAATGATAGACTGGATAAAGAAAATATGGCACATACACACCATGAAATATGCAGCCATAAAAAAATGAGTTCATGTTCTTTGCAGATACATGGATGAAGCTGGAAGCCATCCTTCTCTGCAAACTGACACAGGAACAGAAAACCAAACACCACATGTTTGCACTCATAAGCAGGAGTTTAACAATGAGAACACATGGACACAGGGAGGGGAATGTCACACACTGGGGCCTGTTGGGGGTAGGGAAAAGGGGAGGGAGAGCATTAGGACAAATACCTAATGCATGCCAGGCTTAAAACCTAGATGATGGGTTGATAGGTACAGCAAACCACCATGTTACATGTATACCTATGTAACAAACCTGCACGTTCTGCACACATATCGCAGAACTTAAAATAAAATTTTTAAAAAAAGGAAAATAGTATGGGGTTTTCTCAAAAAACTAAAAATAGAACTATTACAAGATCTAGCAATCTCACTACTGGGTATTCATTCAAAGAAAATAAAATCAGTATATCAAAGAGATATATGTATCCCCATGTTTCTTGCAACACTATTCACAGTAGCAAAGATATGAAATCAACCAAAGTATTCGCCAACAGATGAATGGATAAAGAAAATGTGGTGTATTTACACAGTGGAATACTATTCAGCCATAAAAATGAACAAAATCATGTCATTTGCAGCCACATGGGTGGAACTGCAAATATTGTTTAGTTAAACAAGCCAGGCACAGAAAGACAAATATTACTTGTATTCATTCATATGAGGAGGCTAAAATCATTGACTTCATGCAGGTAAACAGTAGAATGATAGTCACCAGAAGAAGAGAAGGATGTGTGTGTGTGTGTGTGTGTGTATGTGTGTGTGCGTATGTGTGTGTGTGTGTGTAGGGGGAGACATTGGCTAATAGGTACAAATTTATAGTTAAATGGAAGGAATAAGTTCTCATGCTTCATAGTAGAGTAGGGTAACTATAAGTTAACCACAATATATTATACATTTCAAAAGAGCTAGAAGTGAGGATCTGGAATGTTCTCAACACACAGAAATGATACATGCTAGTGGTGATAAATATCCTAAATACCCTGACTTAATCATTACATATTCTATGTATGTAACCAAATATCACATGGATCCCATAAATAAATATAAATAAAATGTATCAATTTAAAAAAGAAGCCACTAAGCAAATTTTATTTTATTGGATTTCTACAGAATTGTTTTTTATGAAATTACGCTTTGGGCATACCAAGATCTTATGCAAAAGGCCATAGAAAAAAATCTTATGAGGCTTCAACATCCAAGGAAAGTACATTGTTGAAGACATCAATCATTATGTAATGTTCAGGAGGACACGAGGAAGAATTACATATCTTGCTTTAGTAGAATAATTGAATCTTTTTCAGTGATGCATTTTGGTCTTTTCCATAATAAAAACATTGTCAATTGTATAAGTGGCCAGGTTAGGGCCATATCTTAAACGTGAACAAAGAGATTTAGATCAATACACAATGTATTTTCTTTTTTATTATTATTATTATACTTTAGGTTTTATGGTACATGTGCACAATGTGCAGGTTAGTTACATATGTATACATGTGCCATGCTGGTGCGCTGCACCCACTAACTTGTCATCTAGCATTAGGTATATCTCCCAATGCTATCCCTCCCCCCTCCCCCCACCCCACAACAGTCCCCAAAGTGTGATGTTCCCCTTCCTGTGTCCATGTGTTCTCATTGTTCAATTCCCACCTATGAGTGAGAATATGCGGTGTTTGGTTTTTTGTTCTTGCGATAGTTTACTGAGAATGATGATTTCCAATTTCATCCATGTCCCTACAAAGGACATGAACTCATCATTTTTTATGGCTGCATAGTATTCCATGGTGTATATGTGCCACATTTTCTTAATCCAGTCTATCATTGTTGGACATTTGGGTTGGTTCCAAGTCTTTGCTATTGTGAATAATGCTGCAATAAACATACGTGTGCATGTGTCTTTATAGCAGCATGATTTATAGTCCTTTGGGTATATACCCAGTAATGGGATGGCTGGGTCAAATGGAATTTCTAGTTCTAGATCCCTGAGGAATCACCACACTGACTTCCACAAGGGTTGAACTAGTTTACAGTCCCACCAACAGTGTAAAAGTGTTCCTATTTCTCCACATCCTCTCCAGCACCTGTTGTTTCCTGACTTTTTAATGATTGCCATTCTAACTGGTGTGAGATGGTATCTCATTGTGGTTTTGATTTGCATTTCTCTGATGGCCAGTGATGGTGAGCATTTGTGTTTTTTGGCTCCATAAATGTCTTCTTTTGAGAAGTGTCTGTTCATGTCCTTCGCCCACTTTTTGATGGGGTTGTTTGTTTTTTTCTTGTAAATTTGTTGGAGTTCATTGTAGATTCTGGATATTAGCCCTTTGTCAGATGAGTAGGTTGCGAAAATTTTCTCCCATTTTGTAGGTTGCCTGTTCACTCTGATGGTAGTTTCTTTTGCTGTGCAGAAGCTCTTTAGTTTAATTAGATCCCATTTGTCAATTTTGGCTTTTGTTGCCATTGCTTTTGGTGTTTTAGACATGAAGGCCTTGCCCATGCCTATGTCCTGAATGGTAATGCCTAGGTTTTCTTCTAGGGTTTTTATGGTTTTAGGTCTACCGTTTAAGTCTTTAATCCATCTTGAATTGATTTTTGTATAAGGTGTAAGGAAGGGATTCAGTTTCAGCTTTTTCCATATGGCTAGCCAGTTTTCCCAGCACCATTTATTAAATAGAGATTCCTTTCCCCATTTCTTGTTTTTGTCAGGTTTGTCAAAGATCAGATAGTTGTAGATATGTGGCACTATTTCTGACAGCTCTGTTCTGTTCCATTGATCTATATCTCTGTTTTGGTACCAGTACCATGCTGTTTTGGTTACTGTAGCCTTGTGGTATAGTTTGAAGTCAGGTAGCGTGATGCCTCCAGCTTTGTTCTCTTGGCTTAGGATTGACTTGGCGATGAGGGCTCTTTTTTGGTTCCATATGAACTTTAAAGTAGTTTTTTCCAATTCTGTGAAGAAAGTCATTGGTAGCTTGATGGGGATGGCATTGAATCTGTAAATTACCTTGGGCAGTATGGCCATTTTCACGATCTTGATTCTTCCTACCCATGAGCATGGAATGTTCTTCCATTTGTTTGTATCCTCTCTTATTTCCTTGAGCAGTGGTTTGTAGTTCTTCTTGAAGAGGTCCTTCACATCCCTTGTAAGTTGGATTCCTAGGTATTTTATTCTCTTTGAAGCAATTGTGAATGGGAGTTCACTCATGATTTGGCTCTCTGTTTGTCTGTTATTGGTGTATAAGAATGCTTGTGATTTTTGTGCATTGATTTTGTATCCTGAGACTTTGCTGAAGTTGCTTATCAGCTTAAGGAGATTTTGGGCTGAGACAATGGGGTTTTCTAGATATACAATCATGTCATCTGCAAACAGGGACAATTTGACTTCCTCTTTTCCTAATTGAATACTCTTTATTTCCTTCTCCTGCCTAATTGCCCTGGCGAGAACTTCCAACACTATGTTGAATAGAAGTGGTGAGAGAGGGCATCCCTGTCTTGTGCCCGTTTTCAAAGGGAATGCTTCCAGTTTTTGCCCATTCAGTATGATATTGGCTGTGGGTTTGTCATAGATAGCTCTTATTATTTTGAGATATGTCCCATCAATACCTAATTTCTTGAGAGTTTTTAGCATGAAAGATTGTTGAATTATGTCAAAGGCCTTTTCTGCATCTATTGAGATAATCATGTGGTTTTTGTCTTTGGTTCTGTTTATATGCTGGATTACATTTATTGATTTGCGTATATTGAACCAGCCTTGCATCCCAGGGATGAAGCCCAGTTGATCATGGTGGATAAGCTTTTTGATGTGCTGCTGGATTCGGCTTGCCAGTATTTTATTGAGGATTTTTGCATCAATGTTCAGCAAGGATATTGGTCTAAAATTCTCTTTTTTGGTTGTGTCTCTGCCTGGCTTTGGTATCAGGATGATGCTGGCCTCATAAAATGAGTTAGGGAGGATTCCCTCTTTTTCTATTCATTGGAATAGTTTCAGAAGGAATGGTACCAGTTCCTCCTTGTACCTCTGGTAGAATTCAGCTGTGAACCCATCTGGTCCTGGACTTTTTTTGGTTGGTAAGCTATTGATTATTGCCACAATTTCAGAGCCTGTTATTGGTCTATTCAGAGATTCAACTTCTTCCTGGTTTAGTCTTGGGAGGGTGTATGTGTTGACGAATTTATCCATTTCTTCTAGATTTTCCAGTTTATTTGCGTAGAGGTGTTTGTAGTATTCTCTGATGGCAGTTTGTATTTCTGTGGGATCGGTGGTGATATCCCCTTTATCGTTTTTTATTGCATCTATTTGATTCTTCTCTCTTTTTTTCTTTATTAATCTTGCTAGCGGTCTATCAAATTTGTTGATCCTTTCAAAAAACCAGCTCCTGGAGTCATTTATTTTTTGAAAGGTTTTTTGTGTCTCTATTTCCTTCAGTTCTGCTCTGATTTTAGTTATTTTTTGCCTTCTGCTAGCTTTTGAATGTGTTTGCTCTTGCTTTTCTAGTTCTTTTAATTGTGATGTTAGGGTGTCAGTTTTGGATCTTTCCTGCTTTCTCTTATGGGCATTTAGTGCTATAAATTTCCCTCTACACACTGCTTTGAATGCATCCCAGAGATTCTGGTATGTTGTGTCTTGGTTCTCATTGGTTTCAAAGAACGTCTTTATTTCTGACTTCATTTTGTTATGTACCCAGTAGTCATTCAGGAGCAGGTTGCTCAGTTTCCACGTAGTTGAGCGGTTTTGAGTGAGATTCTTAATCCTGAGTTCTAGCTTGATTGCACTGTGATCTGAGAGATAGTTTGTTATAATTTCTGTTCTTTTACATTTACTGAGGAGAGCTTTACTTCCAAGTATGTGGTCAATTTTGGAATAGGTGTGGTGTGGTGCTGAAAAAAATGTATATTCTGTTGATTTGGGGTGGAGAGTTCTGTAGATGTCTATTAGGTCTGCTTGGTGCAGAGCTGAGTTCAATTCCTGGGTATCCTTGTTGACTTTCTGTCTCGTTGATCTGTCTAATGTTGACAGTGGGGTGTTAAAGTCTCCCATTATTAATGTGTGGGAGTCTAAGTCTCTTTGTAGGTCACCTAGGACTTGCTCTATGAATCTGGGTGCTCCTGTATTGGGTGCATATATATTTAGGATAGTTAGCTCTTCTTGTCAAATTAATCCCTTTACCATTATGTAATGGCCTTCTTTGTCTCTTTTCATCTTTGTTGGTTTAAAGTCTGTTTTATCAGAGACTAGGATTGCAACGCCTACCTTTTTTTGTTTTCCATTTGCTTGGAAGATCTTCCTCCATCCTTTTATTTTGAGCCTATGTGTGTCTCTGCACGTGAGATGGGTTTCCTGAATACAGCACACTGATGGGTCTTGAGTCTTTATCCAATTTGCCACTCTGTGTCTTTTAATTGGAGCATTTAGTCCATTTACATTTAAAGTTAATATTGTTATGTGTGAATTTGATCCTGTCATTATGATGTTAGCTGGTTATTTTGCTCGTTAGTTGATGCAGTCTCTTCCTAGTCTCGATGGTCTTTACATTTTGGCATGATTTTGCAGCGGCTGGTACCAGTTGTGCCTTTCCATGTTTAGCGCTTCCTTCAGGAGCTCTTTTAGAGCAGGCCTGGTGGTGACAAAGTCTCTCAGCATTTGCTTGTCTGTAAAGTATTTTATTTCTCCTTCACTTATGAAGCTTAGTTTGGCTGGATATGAAATTCTGGGTTGAAAATTCTTTTCTTTAAGAACGTTGAATATTGGCCCCCACTCTCTTCTGGCTTGTAGGGTTTCTGCCAAGAGATCCGCTGTTAGTCTGATGGGCTTCCCTTTGAGGGTAACCCGACCTTTCTCTCTGGCTGCCCTTAACATTTTTTCCTTCATTTCAACTTTGGTGAATCTGACAATTATGTGTCTTGGAGTTGCTCTTCTCGAGGAGTATCTTTGTGGCGTTCTCTGTATTTCCTGAATCTGAATGTTGGCCTGCCTTGCTAGATTGGGGAAGTTCTCCTGGATAATATCCTGCAGAGTGTTTTCCAACTTGGTTCCATTTTCCCCGTCACTTTCAGGTATACCAATCAGACGTAGATTTGGTCTTTTCACATAGTCCCACATTTCTTGGAGGCTTTGCTCGTTTCTTTCTATTCTTTTTTCTCTAAACCTCCCTTCTCGCTTCATTTCATTCATTTCATCTTCCATGGCTGATACCCTTTCTTCCATTTGATTGCATCGGCTCCTGAGGCTTCTGCATTCTTCATGTAGTTCTCGAGCCTTGGTTTTCAGCTCCATCAGCTCCTTTAAGCACTTCTCTGTATTGGTTCTTCCAGTTATACATTCTTCTAAATTTTTTTCAAAGTTTTCAACTTCTTTGCCTTTGGTTTGAATATCCTCCCGTAGCTCGGAGTAATTTGATCGTCTGAAGCCTTCTTCTCTTAGGTCGTCAAAGTCATTCTCCGTCCAGCTTTGTTCCATTGCTGGTGAGGAACTGCGTTCCTTTGGAGGAGGAGATGTACTCTGCTTTTTAGAGTTTCCAGTTTTTCTGCTCTGTTTTTTCCCCATCTTTGTGGTTTTATCTACTTTTGGTCTTTGATGATGGTGATGTACAGATGGGTTTTTGGTGTGGATGTCCTTTCTGTTAGTTTTCCTTCTAACAGACAGGACCCTCAGCTGCAGGTCTGTTGGAGTACCCAGCCGGCCGTGTGTGGTGTCAGCCTGCCCCTGCTGGGGGGTGCCTCCCAATTAGGCTGCTCAGGGGTCAGGGGTCAGGGGTCAGGGACCCACTTGAGGAGGCAGTCTGCCCGTTCTCATATCTCCAGCTGCGTGCTAGGAGAACCACTGCTCTCCTCAAAGCTGTCAGACAGGGACATTTAATTCTGCAGAGGTTACTGCTGTCTTTTTGTTTGTCTGTGCCCTGCCCCCAGAGGTGGAGCCTACAGAGGCAGGCAGGCCTCCTTGAGCTGTGGTGGGCTCCACCCAGTTCAAGCTTCCTGGCTGCGTTGTTTACCTAAGCGAGCCTGGGCAATGGCGGGCGCCCCTCCCCCAGCCTCGCTGCTGCCTTGCAGTTTGATCTCAGACTGCTGTGCTAGCAATCAGCAAGACTCTGTGGGCGTAGGACCCTCTGAGCCATTTGCGGGCTATAATCTCCTGGTGCACCGTTTCCTAAGCCCATCGGAAAAGCACAGTATTTGGGTGGGAGTGGCCCGATTTTCCAGGTGCCGTCTGTCACCCCTGGAAAGGGAACTCCCTGACCCCTTGCGCTTCCCAAGTGAGGCAATGCCTTGCCCCTGCTTCGGCTGGCACACGGTGCACTCACCCACTGACCTGCGCCCACTCTCTGGCACTCCCTAGTGAAATGAACACGGTACCTCAGATGGAAATGCAGAAATCACCCGTCTTCTGCGTCGCTCACGCTGGGAGCTGTAGACCAGAGC
Organism: Pongo abelii; assembly: GCF_028885655.2. NCBI lineage: Eukaryota > Metazoa > Chordata > Mammalia > Primates > Hominidae > Pongo > Pongo abelii. Next base: position 77,644,977 of record NC_071998.2, read on the forward strand.
TGTTCCTATTCAGCCATCTTGGCTCCTCCACAATGTATTTTTTAAGCTTCATTTCTTCCTTCATGGCATTCTTTCTCTAATGTATCTTTCTTCTTTCATCTAAAGTGTATTTAGCACTCTATTTTATATTATACTTGTTTTCATAATCCACTAACTCATTCCTGGAATTAAGTGAAATACAAACAATAAATAATCTCTTAAGGGCTAACACTTGGAAAATGCTAAATTCTAAATATCCTTGAAGTCTCAGTGACCAAAATATAGTTGGACTTTAAGAAACATAGCAAGTTGCATCACTTCTTCCACTTCTTCCTCAGGCTGTATCTTCCCAAATCTTGAGGGAAAGGGAGAGGCAGTTTCACTCTGCTACATTGAAACAAACATCCTCCCCTATGCTCAGTTTCCATCTCTGTTGTTTTGACCCTCAGTATGTGGTTATTTGAAAATTCTAGTTGCACTCCTTGTCAAAATTACTCAAGTAACATTGAGGACACACTTAGATTCTCTAGTCAAAGAATTCTGACTTTAAGATGACTATAGGTGTATTGATGGATGAGTGGAGGTCGTTATAGAGCATATTTCCTAACCTCATTCTTTCTTCCATTGTGTTCTTATCCTGTTCCATTTTTCTCTTTTTGCCTTATTTATATGTGATATGACATGCCCTTTATCTTCTGTTATATCTTGTTATACATTATTAATTCATTTCTGAAACTAGATGGGATATAAAGTAATATATTGTTTCCTGCTCTGTGGGTTTGACAACCTCTAAATTGTAAATTGGTGAAGTCACCAGACCTCAAGCAGGCATTTTGGTGTTACCGTACTTGCGATGGGCAGAATAATGCCTCTCCCTGCAAAGATGTCCACATTTTAATCCTGAAAACCTATGGATATGTTACCTTACACAGCAAAAGGGACTTTGCAGATGTAATTCAGGTTATGGACCTTGAGGTGAGGAGATTATCCCGGATTACCTGAACAGCTCCAATATAATCAGAAGGGTCCTGATAAGAGGGAGGTTGGGGGGATAAGAGTCAGAGAAGAAGACTTGATGAGGGAAATAGGGCTAAGAGTCAAAGGGGGATTTGAACAGACTATGCTGCTGCTTTGAGGATGGGGGAAGGGGCCACGGAGCCAAAGAATGCAAGTCGCCTCTACAAGCTGGAGACAGGCCAGGAAACTAGAGCCTCCAGAAGAAACACAGCTCTGCCGACACCTTCATTTAGCCCAGTGAGACTCCTGAATTACAGAACTATAAAATAACAAATTTGTGTTGTTTTATGCCAGAAAGTCTGTGGGCATTTGTGAAAGCAGCAGCAGGAATTGAATACAACATTCCTTGAGAGTCTAGATGACTGCCATATCCCAATTGTGTTTGTACATTTTCTGTCTTTCTTATTCTCTTTTGCTCCAGAGACTTTGGTATTGTTCATTTCTTAGCCCTGAATTTGCTCCTGGTATATGGACTAGATTCTATTGTCCTGCCCAGAATTATTCAGGTTTGAACTTCATGCACCTGTTTCGACACTGATACATCAAACCTATTCTGCCTGGGTACTTTGCCCAGATAGGACATCACCTTTCACTGTTCATTCCTTAAGCTACATGGTGCCCACCTTCCAAGTGCTGACACCTTCCCACATCTGTAGTGTGCTCACTGTGCAGTCCACCTGCCTTTATGCTTTAGGACTCAGTGCTATCGACAGAACTTTTCACAATGATAGGAATGTTCTACCTCTGTGTTCAATATGGTAGCCTCTGGCTGTATGTGGCTATTGAGCACTTGAAATGTGGCTACTGCCACTGATAAACCAAATACTTAATTTTATTTGATTGTAATTCATTTAAGATTCATTTTAAGTAGGCATCTGTGGCTAATCGTTACCAAACTGGACAGCAAAACTAGGTTTTCACAAAATTCATATAAATAATGATTAATTGAAACAGTCATCAGACGCCTATAATCCCTAAGCTCAAATCAGCCAATTTTCTTTAAATATTGCTTTAGGGGAAAGGCTGTCATAATAAAAAATATATAAAAACCAAAGACATTTCTCCATGAAATAGGCTTCAATTGCATGGAGAGTGATCAGCACTTGGACAAAATCCCTCTAACTATTAAATCTTTATGCATGTTACCATTACCTTCAGAAAGTCATAAAAGGAAATGTGCTTAATTAAAAGAGTAATTTTTGTGGCTCTAGGGACATTTAAATGTCTTCAATATAAATAAACCACATTTGCAGTTGGATTTAAAGGTGTGTCCTTCGTTCGTTCTGTTTTCAGAGCCCCAGGTTGTACCGATGCTGGATTAGGCAAGAATCCGGGCTGTGCTGCAGAATGCCTGCTCGTGCGTTTTTGCTGGCAGCTGCGTCCCCACACTGCTTTCTGTGATTAATCTTCCATGAAATGTCTGTGGATGTAAAAGCCCATGTAAAAAGGAGTAAATGGGAGTAAGAGGAGATTGGTAACTACCAGGCACTCACAGGCTGCATTAACTGGAGGAAATACAGTCGGAGCTTTACTAGAGGAACCCTTAGCCTGGGCTTCAGACTAGACAGCCTGAGGTGAGCTGAGTGACACCAAATGGAAGCTGACATGTTTCCCATGACAAAAACCAGATGGTTTGGTGAAGAATGCTGCTCCAGCTTCCTGCCTCTCTCCTGGTTTCTGCAAATCAATTCTGTAAGACTTAGACCAAAAGCCTAAACTAAAAGAGGCATCGAATGCTGGTTTTATAAATCTTGCATTTGATATCTCTTAGTTTTATGCAAATAACTATATGCTTAGGTTTGTAAATGCATTATAATCCAGAAAAGTGAAGGCACAAGAACCATAGGGACAGCCTGTCAATCAGAGATGATGCTGGTTCCACACAGAGACAGCATCCAATACTCCAGTGAGGTAGATGTTTATCTCCTTTTGGAGAAGCAATGGGCTCCCTCATTTGGGCATTTCCTTAACTGAATACAGGATTCATCAGTCTCATACTTGCTTCCACTTGAAAAAGAAAAAAAGAAACCCAAAGCAATAAATAGCTTTAAAATATAAGAAAATGTAGCCAAAAATATATCTCTATAATATATAGTCTGTTTGTCCAGATAACAGAATATTTTCAGTCTTACAATGAAATGTATTCAAGCTCACTGCATCCTGGATTTTGCAATCTTAGTAGTACTCCTCTAGAAATTTCAAAATGTTGCACAGCTTTATGTACAAATCAATGACTGAATCACATGCCAAATATTGCAAGTAAATTCTGAACAAGAATTTAATGTTGTATGAGAATTAATTCCCTATTTTCTCCTCGAAGGTAGAGGCAGCTGGGAGAAACATCTTAATATTCCTTGGTTAAGGGTATCTCCTTTTCCTGCATGTTCAGTCTTCACTCTGGCAGAATTTTGCCACCCCCTCACCTCTTGTGTTCTCTGTGAATGGTAGATGCCACCACTCTAACTTCCAAACCCTGTTAAAAAGACTATATTTAAGATGGAAATACGTGGATTGCTTAAGTGGATGTGACAATAAATTTTCCTTAATAGTTCACAATTCCTTAGAGTGTCATTATTTGTTCTATCACACTTGAAACCAGCACCAAATATTCCTTCATTCCCTACCTTGCCAGCTAGGACCACTATACTCAAAATTTCCTGTTGCATGCATAAAAAGAAAAAGGGCCCATGTAAGGCCAAAGTGGGGTGGGGAGAAATAGATTCTCTGCATCTGAAAGACTGCAGATATCTGAGCCTGATCAGGGTCTGGGGGGGTGGTGATGAGTTGCACAAGGAACTTCCATTTCAGTGCAGTGAGCATCAAACACATATTAGGTTTCCTAGGGACATCTGAAAAGCAATACTGCTTATTTTTCCCTCCGTTGAGCACACATGGTGTGGGACTTCAAACATATTAGGAAAAAAGAAGGCTAGCAGAGAAAGGAGAGAAGCCTAGCTGAGAGGGAGACCAAGAGTCTGTCGCCAGGCAAGAAGGAAAAAATTCAGATGTTCATATTTTTACAAAATGATTTCTTGTTCAAATTGTACTCTTGCTTTTCAAGAGCAGCCAGGAAAATGAAGTTATTCGTACATTCAAATTTTCCCCTCTGCTGTCATTTCAATTTAATTATTGCTCAAACATCTGTAATGGAAAAAGTTAGGGGCTTAGAGCAGGGTTTTCAGTTTGGATCTTTCTAAGTCTGTCCCTGAATAGATGATGGAACTTGGACAAGTAAGCATGGCCTTCAGAGAAACAAGAGGATCCTAGTATCTACATTACAGTGTGGATGAGAAGATTTAATGAAGTAATAAATGTAATATCAACGTAACATCAAATAAGTGTAAGTCAATCCTCAGCATGTTAGCTGAGTCCAAATATAATTGTCACATGTTTTAAACTGAGAGTAGGAGTCCTGTTTCCTGCATAGCCCTGGAGTTCTTATTTATACCATATCATCTTGGAGTTCAGGATTTTGTTTGAGACAAATTTATTTGAATTTGAGGAGAAAAGATAGCACATGGTGTCGTATCAAAGCAGTGGTCACTGACTTATCTTCCATCAGAAAAAAAGGCAGAAGATGGAGGCTCTGTTTTGTAGGAGTTTGGGATTCTTTTCTAAAGACCTTGGAAAGGTGGTGATGCCTGCAAAGCCTTCCCTAGACATGGAATTTCTTTAAACTAATTTGAAATTGAAAAGTAGCTGACTCTCAGAATTTGGGGGATCTCAAACCAGATGATCTGGAGTTACGGAATTGTATAGATAACAGTTAGGTTTGCTTACTTGCCATTTGGATTCTGATGTAGCATTTGATAACTAGATGCCAACAAAAGACTCAACAAAAACATTACCTTAATTCTGACCTGGCGCAGCAGCAGCCTGTATTTAGACCCCTCAATAAAGTTTTTTTCCAACAAATAGTTTTTTTTTCAAGTCTTTTATAGACATGGGGCCATTGAATTTTTTTCCTCTCTGGTGTTTTATTGTACAATTGCCTAGACTCTCAGAATTGAACAGAAATAGAGAAACCTTTTCCAACGCATACAATTGATGGTTTTGCTCTTACAGTGTTCTGGTCAAGTTAAAGCAGGCAGGGAATGCGATGCCAATGTCCCCGGGCTCAGCTTAGGGCTTCGAGGCCTTCAGTAGGTTCTCCTAGAGCTCTGTTTTTAGAAGAGCAACAGATCCTCTTTAACCAAAGGTAATGAAAGAAGTCCCTTTATCCACCACTCATGTATTCTTTCCAGTCCTGATGGTAGGTTTTGTCAGCGGTAGCCATAGCAGGCCAGGAGTTTTATATAGGTCAGATGCTGAGGCTCTTTCCCCTCCAGCAGCATTTCCCAGCAGGCTGGGTTTCCTCATCAATCACGCGTTGCCCATATTGAGTTTCCTGGTTCAGCTTCTCATGTGACCATGCTAAGGCTGGGGGAACTGGAGTCAGCATTAATCACGAGACTCGTCACTCTTGGGGCTGGATTGGCTTTGAGGATGCCTATAGTTAGGCTTTTTCCATGGAGAAATGTCAGCTTAGACAAAAAAAAAGCTCAACTTCTGCTTGATGTTTAATAGCTTGGTCATTATGAGGGATCCTATAAAACCCCCACCCCCTGCTGTTATGTGGGTGTTTTGTAACCATAAAATCAGTCATTTCTTCCACAGCATATTTACTGGCTCCACAGAGGACAATCTACAAGGATTCTAATTTACCTCTCACCTGTCTCCTTACCTAGTTCCCACATAATTATCCCTGGAGATGACTGAACCCAGGCTTGTTTGTTTAAGTGTGTTATCATTCAGCTGTGCACTGTTTTTAAGTGACGCCACGTTGTGTAATTAGTGCAGTTAGAGAAGGTGGCATCTACAGAGTTGCTGGCCGTTGCTGTCAGGTACTGTGGCAAGTTTCAATCACACTGTTTGCTTTAGTGCTAGACGTTGCCTCAGCTTTGAGGTGTGGGAGCTGTTAATTAGTATCTGAAATGCGCATCAGTATTCCCCCTGCTGTATTTCCCCTGATGGCCCCTGTCACAGTGACTTCTAAGTCTTCTGTCTGGGAGCTATTTGTTGAATTTAATTCCACATTGGAGAATAAATGTGGGTGTCCTAGGGATTAGCCTATGGAAGGAATCTGCTGAGAATCTAACTACCTTTTAGGGTTTTTCTTGAAGATGACCCTGTGGCAAGGATTTGAGTGCAAGTCGTTTATTTGGGAGGTGATGGGTGGCCCCGGAAACACTAGGAGGGGAGTGGGAAAGGTAGACAGGAAGAGACACCAGCCAGTAGTCATCAGGCCACTTACTGCTGTTGACAGCTGGAGCTTGCTTGACCTCCCTGGGAAACAATGGCCACCAGGGTAGCATGATCTCACCTGATAGACCGGTGAGTTGCAGTATTTATCCTCAACAGCCCTCTTCAGTCAGAGTGGGCCCCAAAGCCCAGACAAAAATGCCCAGGCAAAAAAATGCAGGTGCTGGCAAGTGGAAGTCTGGGCAGTGTGTAACCATAGTAAGGCTGGGGCCCAGGGAAGTGGGGGAAGGAGCTCCCCTAACTCCACAACCCAGGTGCCAAAGCAAACTGGCAAAGCTGAAATCCCTGATTATGTCATAACTAGAAAGGATCTGGGAGAGGATGTCATTCAAGCCTTCTAACTCCTACAGATATATTTTCCATAGCTGTCATCCAACTTCCACCTGAACACCCCCAAGTGATGGAGGGCTCAAAGATGTCCGTTCCATGGATAGATAGTTCTAGTTGTCATTCTACCTGTTACTTTCAAAATTTCCATGTTTTATTCAAACAGCCATTCATTCCGTGTTCATTGAGCATCTCCTGGGTACGAAGGACAGTATGAAGAACTGAGATTTACAGGTGACATGGCCACTGTAGCTCTTATGGTTGCATATGGAGGAGAGGAATAGACAAGCAGAGATGTTATTCTCCTACAGCATTTTCATAGGGTGCTCTCATTGCACCAGATACATACGCTGCAGAAAAGGGAGTGATTGCCTTTCCAGAAGAAGGGAAGATGAAGCAGTCAGAGTAGGTTTCACAGAGGAGTGAAGAGTGATTAAAGCTCACTGAGTGGAAGAAGAAATAGGTGAGATATACTCAGCATGAAGTTAATGGTGGTGACAGCCACATTAGATTCCCCCATGCCTTGAAAACTATCGATGCCAATAGAAATTCCCACACCTACAGAACAAGCGCTTTATTAGTATCTTAAACTAGAGCTCTACTTATAATGGGATTAAAAGAAATTACTTATTCTCTACTTTTAAAAGTATGAGACCAGGCACGGTGGCTCATGCCTATAATCCCAGCACTTTGGGAGACCAAGGCGGGTGGATCACCTGAGGTCAGGAGTTCAAGACCAGCCTGGCCAACGTGGTGAAATCCCGTCTCTATTAAAAATACAAAAATTAACCGCACATGGTAGCAAGTGCCTGTAATCCCAGCTACTCAGGAGGTTGAGGCAGGAGAATTGCTTGAACCCGGGAGGTGGAGGTTGCAGTGAGCCAAGATCATGCCACTGCACTCCAGCCTGGGCGTCAGAGTGAGACTCTGTCTCAAAAAAATAAATAAAAATAAAAAAATAAAAGCATGCACTTTTTAAAGGGGAATATCAGTATTTTTTCTTCTATCCAGTTTTCCAAACCTCCATCAATTACCCTAGTGGCTCAAAATGAGCTCATCTACAAGATAATTTTTTACTTCCTCTGCAGATATTTTCAGAGGTATTAGGAGCAACACATGGATACACAGAAACTACCATCAGTTGTACCACATAGAAATAGATTCTATGAAAAGTAGCTCAAGTCAACTACACACCAGTCTGGTAGCCTGTGACTAAACAGTGCTGATCACTGTACTTGCCTGCATGTGGGAATGCAGAAAAGAAGATAAGTCCACAGCTTGTCATAACATTCACAACCTTCAAAACGAGGTGAACCTAGAAAATGAGCTAATCAAATATGGGTGTGACTGGTTTATATTTGCATACATGTATGTATAGAAAGGGGTGTGTGTGAGAGAGACATTTATCCTGAAAAACGAATAGAAAAAAAATGGTATACTCCTCCCTAAAATAAGAAGTTTGTTTTCAACAATTTTTTGTCATTTTAGAGATAAACAGGAAAAAGTAGCCGAGATACCATCATGTAGAAAAGTCACAAACTGGCTGTCTTTAAGCCAAATTCAGCTTGTAGATGGGTCATGCTTGGCTCACACAGTGTTCACCCACAGAGAGTTTTAAATCTGAACTAGCTGCCATCCTTTAAAAATAATGATAGTATAGATCAAAATTCAAGTTTCCAAATTCACTTAGAGTATCAAACTGCCTGGCAATTCTGAGGTTATATTTCATATGACATTTAGTGGTTTTCTCCTTTTAATAAGCAAATACTTCCCAGTAGACCACTCCCCTCCTCTTACTATGGAAGGTAATTATCACCCATCATTTCATTTCTCCTGGCTTCTTTCATTTACATTCCTGGTCTGGCCCTTGCAAAACTTTGAGATGGCCAGAAAGGTATAAACTAAGAAATGAAGAACAAGACTTAGATATTTAAATTTTATTTTCTATGTTGCATTTCCCAAGATCACTGGGAAACTGAAAGATGCTCCAGGATAAAAGACACTCCGTAGGAAAATAAGTTTGATAAACTAACCCCTTTTGAAATTCTCAATGTGCCAGGGCATGTAGAAAATGATGAAAAGTCTCTGGGAAAGCTAGTGACAGGCAAACTTGCCTGGCTTTGGTTAGACAATAAAGAGCTACTGGAAGGTTTCAGGTAGTGGAGACTATGCATTCGATCAGAACTATGCATTAGCTAGTTAAATTTGCTGAAAGTACAATTTCCCTAAAAACAAGAGCGAATGTAAATTAAAGAAGTACTATCTATATCCTTCATGTTTTTCCTCTCATCTTAGTCTTATGCACGGGTTCTGCACTGAGCATCCTTCCCAGTTTCACCATTAGTTGACCCCTGCAACTTACAATCCTTGTACTTAAATTCACGTCTCTGTAAATTAGTAATAATGCCTTATGTTCTGATACGTATGAGGATTAAATGAGATAGTACCTATATTCTCATTTATATCTTCTTCTTACTACTGCTATTATCTATAGATTCATAGATTTCTATATACATATGTTCCAGAAAAATTTCCTGTGCATTTTGATATATTATATAGTCTACTTACCCAGTGAAAAATTTGTGTCCTCTGAAGTGTATTAATGACATGGCTCCTTTGGTTGAAATTCAAATTATACTGTATGGACTTATATATTTTTGTCTTCCTCAGGGAAAGGAAGTTACAAATTTTTGTCTTCCTCAGGGAAGAACATATAGAAAGAAAGAGGAAAGGAAAAGGAAAAAGGAAGGAAGGAAGGGAGAAAGACAGAAAGAAAGAAGGAAGGAAGGAAGGAAAAGAAAAGGAAAGAAAGAAAGAAGAAAGATAAAGAAAGAAAGAAAGAAAGAAGACTGAAAGAAAGAAGAAAGAAAGAAAGAAAGAAAGAAAGAAAGAAAGAAAGAAAGAAGACTGAAAGAAAGAAGAAAGAAAGAAAGAAAGAAAGAAAGAAAGAAAGAAAGAAAGAAAGAAAGAAAAAGAAAGAAAGAAAGAAACCTTGTTCCCCTAGAGAATAAGAGTGAAAGTAAGCCAGTGTGGCAAGTTAATGTTAGTCAGAAACAACAGAAGCTCCTTTGCAAACTAGGAGAACAGAGAATTGGCTCAGTCATTTCCCAGAAATGAGAATTTCTAGGTCAACCGCAAAATTAGAAGTTTATAACCAAGAATTCAGCCAAAAGAGCCAACAGTTCCCCATGAGTCTGAGGGTTATCCACTACAGCTGTGTTCAAGCCTATGTTCTGTTTTCAGCTTGGTATTCTAACCATGCTATGGCAGAAATATCTCTGATCATGCCCTTCTTGCAGTGGTTTGATCTTCCATCTCTGAAGTCAACTGAGGCCATATGCAGTAGACATTTCTGTAAAGACCATCACCAAGTGTGGGATGCTTGGTGCAAAGGCATAGATGAGATACCCCGAGCTATGATGAGGTTACCTAAATAACCTCAGGAAGCGGACCCCCAACTACCTGAAGGGGGAACATTTCAAAAATATTAGGATCTTACTATGTTTCAGGAACCAGGCTACAGATGGGGAAACAACAATAAACAAAAAGCAGACCAGTCTCTGCCATGTAAAGCTTATGGTCTAGAGAGGAAGGCAGACAAATTCTGCAACTTTGGCTAGTGTTCAAGAGGAAAGAGGCTTAGTACTTTGAGGGGCTGTCATCTGGCTTCATCTTGGAGGTCAGAGAAGGCATTCCTGGGGAAGCAAAATCTAGATGATGACTAAGAATTAACCAGGCAAAAAAGGGATGGAAGTAAAATTTAAGATTCTATTTGCACCAGCCTCATAGCAATAGCATCAGAAATATTCAAGGATCTGAAAGAAAAAATACAGTGTAGTTGAAGTCTACAGAAAAGATCCAACTGATGCACCAAGAGAAAAAAATGAAAAGAACAAAATAGAGCATAAGAGATATAGGGAACCCAATCAAATGCTCCCTAGCACAGCTGCAACTTGAGTCCCAGAAGGAGAGGAGAGGCTGAGATGGGGCAGAGCATTATTTGAAGAAATAATGTCCAAGAGTATTCCAAAACAGGTGACAGATTTTGACCTACAGACTAGATCTAAATGTTCAGCAAATCCCCGCAGATGATAGATAAACAAATTGTAATATACCCATACAATGGGGTTCTATTCAGCATAAAAGACAGAACTTCTGATATTTGAAACAACATAGAAGACTCTAAAAGCATTATGATAAATGAAAGAAGCTTGTCACAAAAGGCTACATACTGTATGATGCCATTCATATCGCATTCCAAAAAGGGCAACACGATAGTGACAAAAATCAGACCAGTGGCCACCAATGCCTGGGGTGGGTAGGAAACTGGCTGGAAGGAGGTACTGGAAAACTTCTGGATTGGGGGCCTCTCACATATTAACAGTATGATAAAAACAGGCTACAAAGTAATATCACCAGTAGGATGGAGATTTTGTTATATTTATAATAGAAAAGTCTAAAAGAAAACATCCATAATTCAACCATCAGGAGTTAGCTACTGCTTCATTTTTGTTTGCTTTTAATTGTGTTGTTTATACTTTTCTTTACTGAGTTTTCTACAATGAGAATACAACTATTATAGTTAGGGAAAATATTATTTTTGAAAACAACTAGTATTATTCATACTGATTCTAAAACATAAGCAAGCTACTTCCTAATAAGTTTATAATTTATTTTCTAATTTTAAATATTCTCCTTTAATAAAAGAGTGTTTTTAAAATAATTTTAAAATTTTGTATTGTTAATTCTACACACACACACACACACACACACACACAAATACACACACAAGCTTCATCCATATTTTAAAATCTCTGTCTATAGTAATCACTACCTTTGGGTTTGCAGAATTCTTAGCTAAATTATTCACTTACCTCACCACCCCCGCAACAAGCCCCCAAATAAAGTGAATTTCCAACATGGTGTTTGCATTGCTAATTGATGTCTACCTGCAAGATTTTCCAAGTGGAAGGTACAAAGGGAGATAGCAGGACTCCAAAAACAGATCAGGGCTCCCTAGCCTTTGTGCCTCACGGGTTTCTAAACAGCACAATTAGAGCAATAAATGCTACAGCCCTGTGTTTGGCCTGACGGGATGATGACCCTGCGGCTCAGCAAGGCCACGTATGACAGACTAACTACTTGGAAAAGGACTCTCTTGAGGGTTACTTAACACAGTCACCTGTTGATTTATGAACACGCACACCCACACGTACCTTGTCTCACCCTTTTAATCATATCAATTTGCTACATCTCAGCAAAAGAAAAAAAAACCTAAACCACTAATTACTCACAAATAAGTCAATGGTAAAGCTCCACATCTGCTCAATCTGGATGGATGAAGTTTGTAAACCACTAACACCTCATTTTCCCCTATTTTGTAATGAATTTTTAATTACGTAAGAAATAAGTGAATTCATTCTCTTCTGAAATATTAGGACATTTACTCAAAAGTGCCTTTTGACCACATTCTCCAATTTCTATCCCTCTGAACCCTCCCCTTGGATAGTTTGGGGTTTGGGGATTTAGCCTTGCAGTCCTTTTATGCATAGTCTATAGTAGCCTATAGTGCAGCACAGAGAGCAGTATTGCTTCATGAGGGTTTTTCTTGTTTTTCTTTTCTTCTTTCTCTCTCCCTCGCCCTCATTCTTTTCTTACATAAATGGTTTCATACTGCAGTTTCATTCTGCAAATTGCTCATTTTTTTTTTGAGCCTTATCCCAGGCTAGTTCAACTAGATCACTTTCATTTATTTTAACTGCTGTATACAATTCCATCACATAAATACAGCACACACTTTACTTATTCCCTGTTTGATTCCCTGTTGATAGACAATCCAATTTTTCACCATCACAAGCAATGCCACCATGTACATAGTCATATCTGACAATCCATGTCCACATGTTCCTCCCACCCAGACACACCAGGTCCATTGCCACCACACTGAAATGTCAGGCAGCTTGACAACCAAGTCACGTGGTGCCTGGGTCTCAGTTCTCCGCGTTCTGGACCTCTGTGGAGCAGGGCTCTTAGGGTCTTGTGGCCACCTCACTGGGTCAGGCTCTCCCCGGGGTGGGAGGACAAGCTAATAGGAGAAACAGGGCCATTTCTTCACCCAACCACTCAGGCTGACACACTCATTTTCAGATTCAAATGCAAAATTTCATTATTTCCCCTCAAACCTAAAACCCCACTTAAAGGCGGTTGAGTATTTGGCATTCCCTCTACATTGATCCTGGCTGAGGAGGGCCCGGGGGACTCAGGTCTGAGGAGGACACGTTTTCCACGGGCGGGCGGCCCTCCTTCCAGTGCTGCCAGGAGGGGCAAAAGGCACTCAGGGAGTTTTTGCTGGAGATAAGAGCAATTTTTGCAAAAAAGGTAGTAAGGCAGGAGGTGGAGTCTGCCACGGGTGTTTTTCACACTTGCTACTTTCCATCCCGTGAATACAATCCCGGCCCTGTTTCCCGGCCCCGCGGCCATTGCAGAGTCATGAAGTCATCGCAGCTGCGCCTGCAGCCAGGCGGGAACGGGAACGGGATCTGGCTGGCCGCGGTCCCATCCCCCGCCAGCCGGAAATGTCCGCGCTGAAACGCAGACGCTGCCTGCCCGGGGAACGGCGAGAGAGAGCGAGAAAAAAAAGCCTGAAGGCGGCGCGACAGCCGGCGAGTGGGGAGAAACAGATTCACACCCAGGGGCCTCCGGGCAGGGCCCACGGGACTCAGGCCGTGTCCCGCTTGGAATGTGGAGCAGGCGCGGCCTCGGCATCAGCACAGCACCCCTGCATCTCCTCCTGGGGGTGTGGGGGCCTCGCTCGCAAGGCCCTGGCGGGGAGGCCTGGCCTCCTGCTCAGCCTATGCAAATGGAAAAAGAGACGTAAGTGCCAAGTCCCAAAAGAGCAAGTCATGGGCCCGGGCTTTACAATCTGTTTCATGAGTTATTCCTCCAAGCATGCCTGGCAGTCGAGTTTCTTCATTAGTGCTGCAGCAAGCAGATGGGAACATGAGCGCCCGAGAGCCTGGAGGCCTCGCAGGCAAGCAGGTGGCGGCCCCCAACATTCTGGGCAGGCTCTGGGGTCGAGGGAGCACGTTCTGATGCTTAAATAGCCTCCCCTTTTATCTTGACTGGGGTAGTCCTGTGTGGTGGTTTGGTGCCCGTTTTACACCTAGACCCTCTCTCTACCCCTTGACCCTCTCTCTACCCCTTCATCCATAAGTAATGTCTGCCTCCGTCTGATCCCAGGCTGCCTTTCTGGGGTTCCAGAGACGCTGGTTGTGATAAGCAGCAACGGGCCTCACTGTCTAAGTCGCCCAGCAGTTCCCTTGTCCTCAGGAAGGCTGCATCTTAATGGAGACCAGGAGAGGTAATGCCGGGATGGAGTCTGGATGAGGACCTGCCAAGTTGCGAGGAAGGTGGAATGGCATAGACAGGGTGTTCCAAGCAGCTAGGGTTAGCCAGTCAGCTTTCCCAGTGATAGAAACCTTGGAGGCACTTTATACTAGACCCCAACTGTCCTCCTCAGGTGTCAACTTCCTTTCCATTACCATTAACTCCTCTTATTCCAACCACAGCTGTTGTCAACCCTCTCAAACCTCTGAAAAACAGGATAAAAGCCCCAGTGGGTATCAAAATCTCTGCCCTTGAAATCCTTTTGAAACGAAGATTGTTATTGAGGGAGGTTTTGAGAATGAAGAGGAGGCTGCTGCCGTCTGCATGTGATGGTATTAGGAGGTGGGGCCTTTGGGAAATGATCAGGGCATGAAAGTCCTCATGAGTGGGATCAGTGCCCTTATAAAAAAAGGCCCCAGAGAGCTGCCTTGCCCTTCCCACCGTATGAAGACACAGGGAAAAGGCACCTTCTGTTCAAACCAGGAAACAGACCCTCACCAGATGCTGAATCTGCTGGTGCCTTGCTCTTGAACTTCCCAGCCTCCAGAACTGTGGGAATAAACATCTGTTGCTTATTAGCCACCCAGTGTATGGTATCCTGTTAGAACAGCCTCAGATGACTAAGGCAGCAACTTTCCATCCCCATGTCTGCAGGCCTGAGCCCCCCTCCCACCAGCATTCTCTTCCTTCTTCATAAACATGGGATTTTGTGGGTCCCCCATAGTCCCCAATCCCTCTAGCACTTTGGTTTCATAATGAAAGACATAAGAGGAAAAAAGATGACAGAGAAGCAGCACATGGAAACCATCCTCTCTGGAGCAGAGGAGCGAGGAGAGAGGACAGTCTAGGGTAAGATGTTGCTGAGGAAACCCAGTTGGGCTGAGGAGTGACTGGGCTGACCATCTTCCCTTCTTCTGTCTCCCCCTCCCTGGGACAGTGCTGCTCCCTATGTCCAAGGTCAGGGACAGGGGACAGGGTGGGATTGCCACTTGAGCAGTGTCAAAAAGAAAATAGAAATTCCTGAGGAATGGCTGAGATTGACATGAAAGACAGCCCTCAAGTGGCCCCCAAACATCCCTTTTGAGAGCCTTTCCTCTCTTTTACCTGAAGTACCTTCATAAATGAGTGCCTGCTTAATTTGTTTTTTAAAAATGGAGTGAAAAACATGCAATGTTTATGTCTCAAAGAAGTGTTTCTGATGAAAGACTGAGAAAGCACAATAAATGCAGTTTTGCAGTATCATGCAAAGCAATAAACATGGAGTAGCTTCATACTGTGAGTTTATGTGTGAAAAACTGTAAATACTCGTTAACAAAATCACCCAACCAAAATCACATGAAAAAAAGTGAGCTGTGTAACTGTGTATTGGCTATGACCTGGGTGTTTTTATAATCTATCATCCAAACAAGAAGCTGTAGGCACAAATCAAACCATCTAGAACGCCGGTCCCACTGGCTACAACTAAACTTGTCAGAGGTTGCATCTGTTGTCAATGTTGTGATGTATGGTAGCCAGCAGTGAACTCCATGGAAGTAATAATGAAAGGTGAACAGCAAGAACACAGCTGTGTCATCATAAAGTCAGCGTTGTGGCTCAGACACAATAAAGCACACCTCTGCTCATTCTCCTCCACAAGCTACTGAGAAAACACCGAGGACAACAGGAAACAAATGGCAATATGTGGATTTCACAAAAGAGGAAACCCCACTTCCAGTGACATTGCTTCCTGTCACCTGTTCCTCCTCTAAGAGCAGAAAGCCATCATTCTTTGTCTCCAAATTTTATTTTGGAGATCATGACACATGGGTTTCCTTGGATCTTTGAAATTTACTTGAAACTTAAGAAGAACAGGCTAGAATGTTTTGTGCATCATGATCACAATGATCAATGATCCTAGGCATTGAGAGAACCCTACTCTTGCCCCCAACAGTTCTGGAAGGGACATCACATCTGCTCTCAAGACAAATCCACAGTACAAGATAGGACATGCTGTCTTTCCATGAGACCATGAGTTCCTCAAAGGCAGTGAACACGTTCTAATTTTATCCACTTTCTTTTGAATTTGAGGATGACACATGCTTCAGGATAGGAACGGAAATACTAGTTCCCTTCTCATTCCTAAAAATGTATACCCACCCATCTTCCATGAGCTCCTGGAAGTTGAGTGGGTCTGCATTTTAAACAAATTGCTTACTGGGAATTCATAGGCGCTGTGGTGATTCAGGTAATGGAAGGAAGCCCGTGTATAGGAAGGCGGGAGTTAGAGGCAAGATAGAAGCAAGAAAGAGTCAAGAGCGCATCAGGCCCTCTGACCTTTGCCCTTGGCCATCTGCAGCATAGGAGGATGCCCCTTGTGCCAGGTAGCTTTCAGAATCTGGGGACTGTAAGAGCCAGGATCAGCACCCGTCAGTCACATACTGAGCCCAGCACTGACAACGAACGTGTTCTGTCTATGACTCAAGATATACACTCCATCTTCTTGAACCTTAAGAATATTACATTGAGTTCCTCAGGAAACAGCATTTAGAAATGCAAGCATTTTCATCTCATCATTTATCTTTAAGACAAGGTTCTGGAGCCTCCTAGGAACTCATTTAAGGGTGCTGAAAAAGGAGTGGGTGAGGCTTTAGTTTGCTTAATCTCAATATTTGAAGTATATAACATTATATTTGAACTAAAGTTTAATTTGCTAAAAAATGCAAATTGTTTCTCTATTCTGTAGAATATAATTGATTTGTAATGCCTCCTGTATGACAAGTGGGAATACAGACTGTGGTTTGCTCTTAAGATGTGTATAGGGTAGTGGGGTAAGAATATGTATATATCCAGATTGTTACAGTCTAAGGCAGATATGGGAAAGCCCTGCTTTGAGTTCTCACAATCTAGAGCCTTCCGCAGTCACTGAGGGGTGATAAACAAATATCAAGGCATTGTCCATTGTTGTCTGGGAACTAACCTTTTGTCTCTGTCATATAACGCTGAGTTTCTGAGGGTCCCAGTGTGCGTCAGGGGCAGGAGAAACAGTAGGAAGCTCTGTCTGGCTTCTTGCTTCATCAGACAGGACCCGGGCGTTTTTGCCTTATTTAGAAATATACTTGTTTTATTATGACACCAACCGTTTGTTAGCACAGAGAGAGACAGAGAGGCTCACAATGTTTGAGTCCCTTATCTCGCATTGTTTATGTTCTTAAAATAATTTAATTAACTTAATAAACAAAAGCATTTTCAATTCATAAACAAAGAGAGCTCAGAAAAATTGAATGTTCCAAAAGGCAAAATGAATAGAAAAGTCACATCATCCCAAGTCATTCTCTCACCCTCTGTCTTGCACATTCCTGCAAGCCCTGTCCCTAAGAACCAATGGGACTTCTAAAAACTGTCTTCATTTCCTCATTTTGTTAAGATTTTAGTGGGATCTTGGAAGGCTTCTAGACGGATCAATATTAAAACTGGTTCTAAATGCCATGGCTATGTCTACCTTCTGAAATTACTCTAAAAAGATAAAGTGAAAAGGACAAATGATTTAGAATTTACAAAGCCGTTTTAAATATATAGATAGATTCAGGTTTGGTTTTTTTGTTGTTGTTGTTGTTGCTTGTTTGTTTGAGATGGAGTCTCCCTCTGTCACCGAGGCTGGAGTGCGGTAGCATGATCTCAGCTCACTGCAGCCTCCGCCTCCTGGGTTCAAGCGACCCTTCTGCCTCAGCCTCCAGAGTAGCTGGGATTACAGGCGTGCGCCACCATGCCCGGCTAATTGTTTTATATTTTTAGTACAGACAGGGTTTCACCATATTGGCCAGGCTGATCTTGAACTCCTGACCTCAAGTGATCCACCCACCTTGGCCTCTCAAAGTGCTGGGATTACAGGGATGAGCCACTGCGCCCAGCCTGATTCAGTTTTTAAAGAAGGAAGAGTTTAAAACTCTTAAGGCTGAAGGATGATTTCTGAAAGAGCCAAAGGAATGAAGGGGTTATATCATTCTGGGTTTATGCCATCAACACAAGCAAGCAGACTACATAATTTTAATCTTATACTTTAATTAATTTTTGAGATATTTTATTATAAACGTTTTAACCCATAAATGATTTGGAACAGTGTAAAAATATTTATACTCATGACCTCTGAAGTGCACTATAATTTCTGCACTTCAATAACACAAATGCAGTTTCTGAATTATGAGTGTAAATGTACATGGATGGAATATAAATTATTGTGGGGACAAATGTGCTATCTACAAGTAGTTATGTATTTTATACAGTTAATATTAGCTAACTTGGTTTAAGCATTAATTACATGTTAGGCACATACTAAGAATTTCGAGTGTATTAATTATCTCTTAATCCTCCATGAACCCATGAGGTAAACACAGTTGTTTCTTACATTTTACAGATGAGGAAACTGAGGTTTGGAGTTTGCCCAATGAACACAGCTAGAAAGTGATAGAGCCGGCCTCGAACCCAGCCTCTCTGACACTGTCCTGTGGGATGGTGAAGAGACGGCATGGAGATATGGTTAGTTGTAATATTATTACAGCAATGATTATTTTAAAAAGCAGGTGATTTGTCATTGTTTTTGACATGTCTCAAATTTTCCCTGATAAACCCTCTCATCTATGTCAGTCATAGTTCAATCAGAAGCAGACGCACTAGGAGGTAATACATGTTTTATGTATGCATGTCAAACACACAGACACACACTTATACACACATATACATATATACCTATGTGTGTGTGTGTATCTTTGTTACAGGGATTTGTACCTTACAAAGTTGTGGGTTCTTGCTAAGCAATCTCTGTAAGGACATTGTCCACAAGGCAGGCAGTGGGGAAGCAAGGACAAGATGGAGCCCACGGGCATAAGCTGGAACCCATGAGGATGGACTGAGACTCATGCCGATTCTTGCTCCCTCTGACTTTGATGGTGTGGGTGTCCTGCAGGAAAAGCTTGTGCCCTTCATCACAGAGCTGGCCCAGGAGCCAAGAGGCCGAAGCAGGACAGCAGGGGCCTGCTGTCCCACAGCAGCAACAAGCAGCATATGTGTGAGCTACAAAAAAGGCTGCTGCTTCATCTCCAACCTTCACATGTCCCACAGGAGGCTCTTTTGTGGCTCACTCTAACCAGAAACATGCAGGGATGGAAGTTCTGGGAAATGTAGTTCTGTCTAGGCAAGTTGACACATTGCAAAGCTACCACACCAAAGTGCACCAAAGGTACAAAGATGGATGGGATATGGCTCCTGCCTTCAAGGGGCTAATCATCTAGGGGTGTGAAGGGAAAGAGAAACATGAATGTATAATATCAACACAAATATTATATTATAACAAGTATTACGATAAGTGCACTAAGGGTGCAACAGAAGCCCACAAAAGTGGCTCACCCTACCCAAGCTGGGATTCCAGGAGAGCTTCCTGGAGGATGTGGTGTCTAAGTGGCCTTAAAGGATGAAGTAGAAGTTGACTAAGAAAAGAAGGTTTAGTAAGGATATTAAGGTGGGTGGCGAGAGGGAATAACCATTAAGGTCTATGGCAGAGGCGGGATAGAGAGATGTATAAGCAATAAATGTGGAGGGCTGGGAGTGGAAGGAAAAGATGTTGGAGAAGTCAGTGTTGCAAACCCTAGAAAGTCTATGCATTGTACTACAGGGAGCTTGGACTTCATGTCCCAGTGATTGGTGAGCAATTCAGGAGTTAGACACATGAAAATGATATGGTCATTGAGGTAGATAGTCTCCAAGATAATCGCCTCACTGGCTTTCCTCTCTGTGCATGTGTACTGCTCACTGCATTAAAAGGTAGGCTTTAATTTTTCTCCTCTTGAGTTTAGGCTGGCCTAAGCAACTGCTTGGCTAAGGGAAGATAACAGAAGTGACATTCTAAGAAGAGGTCTTAAGTAGTCCTGCAGCTTCTGCCTAGTTCTCTCAGAATACTTGCTCTTGGAACATGACATCTCCTCTTAGAAGCAAACTGCCATGCGGTCAGAGTCTAAACCCCATGGAGATGCCACATGTAGGTGCTCTGGTCAGTCACCCCAGCTGAGCTCCCAGCCAAAACCATCTTGTGCATTGCTATCATGAACATCCAGCCAAGTCAAGCCTTTAGATCACTCCATTCCAAGCCACCATCTGAATGCAACTGCATGAAATACCCCAACTGAGGATTGCCCCTTAACAACCCACAGAATTGGAGATATAATCATAAATTATCTTAGACTTCCAAGTTTTCATGTGGATTGTTACATAGCAATAGATAACCCAAATTGCCATGTTTATGTTTTGGGTGTTTTAGGGGGAAGGAGTGGAGGAGGGAAGACACTTTAAGTGAAGCTTACTGACTTAAAAAAAGATAAAATGAAAGTAGGAAAACTTTGTAGGTATTCATTGCTATAACCAAAAGAGAAGATATGAGAACCTGAGTCTGAGAGTGCTAGTTGGGGTGAGAAGAAAAGCTGGATTCTAGAAACAGGAAATAAAATTAATAGGCTTTATGATAAGTGAAGGGCAAAGGAGAGAGGAGGAGTCAAAAATGTTTTGTGTGTTTCCCCTGTACAACTGGGTGGAAGCTAGCTATCTCAATCACAAAGACCCAGAACACAGCAGAAGGATCAGGTGGCATAGAGGAGGGAATATTATGAGTTCTGTGAGGTTTCTAAGTGTATGGTTAATTTTGTGTGTCAACTTGACTGGGCTATGGGATGCCCAGATCACTGGTAAAACTTTATTTCTGAATGTGTCTGTGCAGGTGTCTCAGAAGAGATTGGCATTTGAATCAGAAAACTGCACAAAGAAGATCCACCCTCACCAATGTGTGTGGGCATCGTCCAATTATTTGAGTACCTAATAGAACAAAAAAGCAGAAGAGCAAATTCTGTCTTTCTCTGCTTGAGCTGAAACATCCATCTTCTCCTACCCTCAGATATCAGCACTCCTGGTTCTCAGGTTTTTGGACTTAGACTGGAACTTTTACCACTAGCCTCCTAATTTGCTGGCCTTTGGACTTAGACTGAATTACGTCATTGGTTTCCCTGGTTCTCCAGTTTGCAGACAGCAGATCGTCTGTTGAACTTTCAACTGCCATCAGCTAGTTCCTATAATAAATTTATTTTTATCAATTTACCTATCTATCCTATAGGTTCTGTTTCTCTGGAAAACCCTGACTAATACAGTAGAGGATATCCAGATTGACAACTTCAGGAGAAAGTCTGATTTAGGAGTTGGAAGCCCAGATCGGAAAAACCTCTTGAGAAATGTCACTCGGGAAGACCATGAAAATAGCCAAAATAATTCAAAGAGAAGATGCAAAGTGAACTATGAAACAGGCCAAAGATGAATCTCTTTGGTAAATCTATACCTAAATCCTCTGCCATGGAATAGCTGCCTAAACTTGGGCAAATAACCTGACATTTCTCAGTTTCCACATTCCAAAAATGGATTTTTATGAGAATTAAATGTTATGATGCATTCCAGCTACCTGGCCTAGAACCTGGCATAAGAGCTCAGTACATATTGGGGAGGGTTATCATCATTGTCATCATCATCTTATTAACATTCATGTAGAAGGGATGATGGGCTGCTGAGAAATTCATGAAGAAGATGAATAACTATTACAGAGGTGGGAGGAAAAAGAGAGGACTATTACAGAAGCAGAAGAGCTGAGACCATTGAGAAAGGGTGAGGAGTTAAGGGGACTAGCAAGTACCCTCTGGCATTGGCAATATTCAGTTTGTTGAAGGCCTTGATGAACTTTTAATGAAGTGGTGAGAGTTAAACAAAGCTGAGATGGGATATGAATCTCAGGGAGGATATGAGGACACATTGATTACCATTCCAAGAAACTTGTCTGGAAGGGAAAGAAGAGATGGTGGTAATCAGAGCAGAGCAGCAGGATGCGGGGAGTTTTTATTTATTTATTCATTTGTTCTTGTTGCTGATGTTGTTTTCATACTGTTTTTTGTTTGTTAAAGAGGGAGAGTTGTGAGTATAAAATAACCTATAAATAGAGAAAACCAGGAACAGATTCATGTGGAAGCCCTTGACTGAGAACAGAATTAATTACCCGTGCAGAGGTAGTCTTCAAGCCTTGGCAGGTAAGCAACTGTCTGAGACACAGCTGGCTCAGGAACAGGGGCCTTTCTTTGGCTGGCAGGCTTGAGGCAGCATAATTTGGAAGCGGATATGAGAAAGGGCATAATAATGTGAAATTTGACTGCTTAGTGGGGGAGAAACTTTGAATATTATGAGGCGGTTATGAAAGTATTTCCTTCCTATGGCTTCAATGGCACTGCCTCTGAGCATTAGTGTTTGTCCTCAGGAGGTAAGTGTGGGGACTGTATCAGCAGTTACTACCTAGATAAGCATGGTGTATAGGGGTAACATGGTTTATAGAGCATGCAAGACTTCACCTCTTTGCTAGATGAGATATGGAACCTACATTCGGAGACCTCGTGACCCCTGAGGCATGGGGAGGTGGGGTCAGAAAGCGTCACTGGCCATGATCCAGACCCAGGCGTGGAGAAACGACCTACTGGGGTTTTCAGGGAGCAGGAAGGTGGGGCAGGTACGGAGTGGATTCTGGGCGACAGTTTCATAAAAAGTGAGTAGATCTCCACAACTTAGTTTCTAGACTAAATGTACTAAGCATGTTCCGCCCTATTCTTCCTACTAACAATAAGAAAAAGCTCTGGACAAAATTCATAAAGCAACCCACAGAAGACTCCAAAGTTGGAAAAAGAAATAAAAACTGGGGATTTCCTCCATACTCAAGGCATCATATAGCAGGGAGTGCCTTGGGTGTTGTTTATGTGTTTGTTTTCTTTTGTTCATTAATTTTTTCTCCCATGTATGGCAGTGTGGGCTCTAGCAATGCCTATCACCCAGAAACACAGATGGGTACAAATTTAAAAACCCCAAGAAAACTCTTTTTAGCCAAATGACCAGTGTTTCCCGCAGAGCAAAAACATTTTGATCACATCTGCCCTTTTGTGCTGGCTAACCCCTCCCCCTGCCACCATGTGCTGCTGGGGGAATGTTGTGGATGAAGCCCACTCATCTATTCCTCCTCCTGCAGTAATGTGACCACACCCTTCCCACTCCTAACTAGAGGCTGGGGGAGGACTATGTGGGGGAGAGAACTGGAGAAAGCAGTTTTCTAAATTTGTGTATGAAATCCTGGGTAGAACTCTGAGTGCCCCATGCACAAAACAGACAAGAAACAACACGGCAAAAAGATTCAAGGGTCAGAAAAACTGAACACTGGTTTGAAACACTGCCCGGGTTTCAGATTGGCCTCAGGGTAGCACCCAAGTGGGGCAGATTGAAATAGCACTGTAAAGGCTTTGAAAATGAAATGACTTTTGAGCCACAGCTCACAAAGTGAACCGGAACAAGCATTCTGAACTTAAACAGGTCAAGTGCCTGCTAAAATCAAAGACTTAAATGGGAACCAGAATAATATAACATACTACTGAAAATGTCTAGGATGCAATCCAAAATCTCATCACACTGAAAACCATAAAAATCTCAACTTGAAAAAGAAAAGGCAATTGTAAGCATTGAGATTACACAGATGTTGAAACTATCCAGCAAGAATCATAAAGCAGCTATTATACAAATGCCCTGATTTTAAAGCAAGTATGAATGCTCGAAACAAATGACAAAGTGGAAAGTCACAGCAGAGAAATAGAAAATGTAAGGAAGAACCAAATGGAAATTTTAAAACTGAAAAATACAATAATCAGTTTTTAAAAATTACTAGATTCAGAAGGAAAGACCAACAACTCAGAAAAAATGGGCAAAGGATATGAAGAGTTTACGGAAAAGGAAATGTAGATAACTCTTACCCATATAAAAATATGTTCAGCCTCACTCATATAAGAAAAATCAAAATTGAAATTACACTGAGATACTGCTTTTCACCTGTCAGAATGGCAAAACTCAAAGTGTGAATATACGCTATGAGAATGTGGAAAATTCTCATAGACTGCTTGTGGGCATCTTGAACAATTTGGTTGAATCACTAAAATCCACATTCTACTTTTAGAAATTTATCATATAGGAAACCTGCATATCAGTGAAATGACATAAGTGGAGTGTTACTCCTGGCTGCATTGTTGGTAATCACAAAGAACTAGAAAAAACTTAATGTCCATCGATAAGATGCTGATTAAATTAATTATTATACATCATACAATGGAAAGTTATAAAACTGTAAAAAAATGAAATTCTTTCTATTACTTGCTACCATATAATAAATAAAAGGAGAGGCAATGATCTATATGTGTCTGTTTGGATATGCATTAAGAAACTTCAAAGGACAGGTAACAAGAAGTGGCTGCCCAGAGGATAAGTGGGGGATGGGAGGGAGTCTGGACTGTATGCCTAATAAAACACCCAAATCAATAAAAACAAACCTACAAAGCACAGAAATAATCTTAATGTCCAATCCCAGGGCTTTATCATAGTGGTCCCTTTATGTTTGGATGAGGTAAACCTATCCAATGTTTCAATGAACTTGGCTTATTATTAAGTAAATAATACTAAGGAACTTAATATTAGCAGGGATACTCTTTCATCTCAGGCACGTTAGATGCCTTCCATGATCTCCACGAGGAGGAAGAGCCCCTGCATCACCAGGGACACTAGTGAGGATGAAAGCATTTTGTTATGGATCCTTTTTCTTGGTGGCCTGAGCTGCTGGGGGCTTGAAGCCTGCCTCCCTCCCTGCAGGACACCCCACCCGACTGCTTTCTGCTCATCACACAGGGTGCCCTTGCATAATCACTATCCGCCCACTCCTAGGTGTCTGGTTCTCTGTGTGTGGTTTCCTATAGAACTGGACAAAAAAGTGAGTTCTGTTTTCTTCTCATCTTCCAGGCACCCAAAGCAAAATTTCACAAGCCCAGCCCTGAGCACCTGTCACATTGGAAGTGCTTCCTTCTCTGGTTCAGGAATTTGGTTTTGATTTTTGTTGGGGTTGCTCGGCCCCTATTGAAGGACAGAGTTTGAGGCTGGGGGTCTCTCCTTAGACTTCTCCTGACCCTTATGAAACAACCACAGATGCTGTCACTTTCCATAAGAGGATCAAGTTGCTTTTCTGAAATCACGAGGAGTCACCGATCTGCGCTGGCTTTCTCACGAGGGCACATGTGGGCTGGGGCACAGCTGTTCCCATCTGTTACTTGGGCTGACACACAAGGACAGCTGTGAAGGGAGCATGTCTCCTCCCCATCTCTGTTACAACGAGGACTTGGTTTAGCCCAACTTCTGAATCCAGGTGATATGCCCTAATTGGCAAACAAAAGCCCCAGGAATAAGGCAGAGAAGACTGGACCTTGCAAAGCTCGGCTCCAGTCATTTAAAATGAAATCAATCTCACTTCTCTCCTTTTCCCTCAGTGTCCTAAAATAATATTTGAAGTTCTGTTTAGTCTCTTTGGAGAACTGCCAGTGACTTCGAGGCATGTAGTGAAGCTGTATTTCAAGAGATGATTACACCCAGGACTTTGGAAAAGTGATTCTTACTTAAGAATAACATATGATACAGATTTAATAATCTGCCATAATACCTGTCTCCCTACTTTTTTTGTCTCAACCAAATAAGAGTAAAAAACTGATAGTGGCAAAAGGAACCTCTCTTCCATGGAAGTGATTGTTAAAGTGTTTTTTTTAATTGAAGGAACTATTATCATGGTGAGTTTTGAAAGGAACCACATGCACAAGTTCTTAGATTTTCTGCTTTTGCCATTAACTAGAGTAAACGTTTTCAAAAAATCTTTTTCCATCTTTTGCTAGTTGAAAAAAAAGAAAAAATATTCTTACTGCATTGAAGTTATGAGTGAAATGAACAGTTTTTGAGAAAAAACAACAAAAAGGCCACTTGCCTGTTTTCTCCATTCTGACTACAATTATGTAATTAATTGTCAAGCTTGGTGACTCCTTTTCACAATCTGGAGAAGTGGCACTCACTCTTTTTGAAAGATATGACAAACATATCTTTAATTATATAACCATTATATAGGGGCATCCTTATCAAATATTAATGAAATATAGAAAAACCCACGGTCATGTTGGACTGACTCTCCTGTAAACTAAGGGTGACTGTGTTAATTCATTCTTGCATTGCTATAAAGAACTATCTGAGACTAGGTAATTTATAAACAAAAGAGGTTTAATTGGCTCATGGTTCTGCAGGCCATACAGGAAGCATGGCTGGGGAGGCCTCAGGAAACTTACAATCATGGTGGAAGGTGAAGGAGAAGCAGGCATGTATTACATGGCCAGGAGAGGGGGAAGAGAGAAAAGGGGGAGGGTGCTACACACTTTTAAACAACCAGATCTCAAGAGAACTCACTATCATGAGAACTGCAAGGGGGAAATCCACCCCCATGATCCCATCACCTCCCAGCCGGCCCCTCCTCCAACATTGGGGATTACAATTCAACCTGAGATTCAGGTGAGGACACAAATCTAAACCATATCGGTGGCATATCCTTCCAGACCCTTTTAATACATACGTACACATATTTATATTTACATTCAAATATATATGTAGATACAAATATTCATATGTAGATACAACTATGAATATAGAAATATATAATGTCAAGATTGTCTTTTACATAAATAGAATCATGTTGTACACATTATTCCACAACTTGATTTTTAACTTAATATCTTGGTGATGTTTCTGTATCAGTACGTGTAAATTCACCTGACTACTGTGAAATATTCCATCCCTTCTGTATGCCACAATTTATTAAACTTTTTCCCTATATATTTAGATGGTTTCCTCCTATTAAAAATGATGTTTCAATAGACATTCTTGTACAAAGTTCCTCATGCACATGAGTATTTTCCTATAGTACACATCTAGACATGGAATTGTTAGGTCAAATGATCTGCATGTTTTTGTTTTAAAAGATGTTGCTAAACAGTAGTAGTTATGGCTAAATACGGTGACAAACTCTATATTAGCTTAAATAATCCTCATAATCTATGATTAGGCACTATTATTACCCCTAATTTGAAGTTGAGAAAACTGAGGTGCAGAGAGGTCCAGTAACTTGTTCAAGGTCACACAGCAGGTAACAGTGGAACCAGAATTCAACTCCTGGTATCTAGCTCCAGAATCTATGCTCTTAGCCTAACAGTTGGATGCCTCTCTCTAAAATGCAACTATACAGATATATTATGAGCATTATAAACTATATACAAAAATCGAAATTAAAAGGGAGGCTATAAATTAGGTAACATTTTATAATACTTATTAATACTCAAAAGCTTTTTCTTTCAATAAAACTATTTTTAATAGTAATATTTCAGTGAGAATAAAATAATCGAATATGTTCCCCTTTTTTAAAAAAATTGACTCTACCCTTTTTGATACAGCCATTGGAAACTTTGGTTCTAAGTTCAATTTATTGTCTGTCATAGCTGAAAATATTGCTGGGCAAAGGTAAACTCTAAGGGAAGAAGTACATCATTGGCTGTACTGTCTAAATCATAATATTCATTTTTAATCTCATCCACAAATTAGTCAAAGTATTTTCCAAAAGTTTGGCTGAAAATGTTCTTTTTCCCATTTATCAATGTATTTTCCTTAAAAAGTAATTAGGGCTGGGCAGGGTGGCTCATGCCTGTAGTCTCAACATTTTGCGAGGTTGAAGCAGGAGGATCGTTTGAGCTCAGGAGTTTGAGACCTTGTCTCTACAAAAAAATTTAAAAATCAGTCCAGTGTGATGGTGCACACCTGTTGTTCCAGCTACTCAGGAGGCTGAAGCAGGAAGATTGCCTGAGCCCGGGAGATCAAGGCTATAGTGAGCTATGATCACACCACTGCACTCCAGCAGAGTGGAGTGGGTGGCAGAATGAGACTCTCTCTCTCTCTCTCTCTCAAAAAAAAAAGTAATCAGAACATGTCACATTTTTTGTATTTTTTAACAAATTAGATTTAAAAGTTTGGTAGCATGTTCTTAGTATGGCTGCCATTATCTCTTTCCTGTATATGCAGGCCATTCCCCTGTTGAGATAAGAAGTTTGTTCTTCCATTCCCTGGAATCTTGGCTGGTTAGTGACTGCTTTAGCCACAGAATATTGTAAAAATGACACTGCATGGCTTCTGAGACTTGATCATCAGAAGCCTTTGGCTTTTGTCTATATATTAGTGTTCTACAGAGAAACAGACCCAATAGGATGTACAGTCATCCCTTGGTATCTGCCAGGGATTGGTTCCAGGACCCCCACAGATACCCAAATCAGTTGATGTTCAAGTCCTTTATATAAAATGGTGTAGTATTTGCATATAACCCATGCGCATCCTTCTGTATACTTTAAATCATCTCTAGATAACTGATAACTAATATAATGTAAATGTGATGTAAATTGCTGGGGCTTCCTATAATAATACATATTACAAAATGCAGAGAAAGAGGGAAAGAGATGACTGACCAGGCCCCAGCTGCTCCAGTCATCTTAGTCCAGATACCAGACATAGAGTGAAGAGATGGTTGGATAACTTCAGTCTCACTCACCATCTGACTGCAGCCGTAGAAGAGATCCCCAAATGAGAACCATCTAGACAACCCTCTCTATACCCAAAACTGTGAAAGATAAAAAGTTATTTTAAGCCACTTAGTTTTGGAGTGGTTTCTTATGTAGTGATAGTTATCTAGAACAGAATTCTACTGAAATACCACACTTGGGAGACTTTTCAACAGGTTAGAAAATGTTATTCTCATATTTTTATTGAAGTGTGCAGATACAAGTATTTTGTATGAGTATACTCATAAAATTTTTGCAGAACCATGATAATGAAAAACATTTTCAAGCATTCATTCCCAAAATGCTCTTTTGTGGGCAAAAGTTTCTATTTAAAAAGCATTCTTTAAATTATTTATTTTTAAATTTTATTTCCATAGGTTTTGGGGGAATAGGTGGTGTTTGGTTACATGAGTAAGTTCTTTACTGGTGATTTGTGAGATTTTGGTGCACCCATCACCCAAGCAGTATGCCCTATACTCAGTTTGTAGTCTTTTATCCCTCACCCTCCTCCCACTCTTTGCCTGGAGTCCCCAGAGTCCACCGTATCATTCTTATGCCTTTGCATCCTCATAGCTTAGCTCTCACTTATTAGTGACAACATACAATATTTGGTTTTCCATTCCTGAGTTACTCCATTTAGAATAATGGTCTCCAGTTCCATCCAGTTTGCTGCAAATGCCATTATTTTGTTCCTTTTATGACTGAATAGTATTCCATGTTTTATATATCACAATGTCTTTATTCACTCATTGATTGATGGGCATTTGGGCTGGTTCCATATCTTTGCAATTGCAAGTTTTGCTGCTATAAACGTGTATGCAAACATCTTTTTCATATAATGACTTTTTTTCCTCTGGGTAGATAGCCAGTAGTGGGATTCCTGGGTCAAATGGTAGTTCTAATTTCAATTCTTTAAGGAATCTCCACACTGTTTTCTGTAGTGGTTGTACTAGTTTACATTCCACAAGCAGTGTAAAAGTGTTCCCTTTTCACTGCATCCTCACCAACATCTATTTTTTTTTATTTTTTGATTATGGACATAAATAAACAATTATCAAAGGAAGATATACAAATGGCCAACAAACACAAAAAAATGTTCAGCATCACTAATAATCAGGGAAATGCAAATCTTTTAATTACTTATTGTTTAAGTGGCACTTTTCCTAATAGGAGCAGATTAAGTACAATTTTTTTCCAAAACTATCTGCTAAGTGGCATGCTACTAATCACAGTTGTCATCACAAAAAAATTAACTTTTTGTAACATTTTATTGTGAAGTAGTTGTGAGAACAGTACAAAGGGTCCTTGAATAATCTTCACATAGATTCCCCAACTGTTATCATTTTGTCATATTTGCTTTATCAGTCTCTCTAAATATGTATGTATGTATATTATTTTTTAATGAATGATCTGAAAGTCAGGTGTAGGCACGACACTCCTTTACATCTACATAGTTCAGTGTTTGTTTCCTATGAGCTAGAGCATTCTCTTACAAAACCACAGGGCAAAACCAGGAACTTAACACTGATAGAATACTGCTATCCAATCTATGAGCTTAATTCAAATTTTACCAATTATTCCAATAATGTCCTTTTTAGCAAAAAATAAAAGTAAAAATTTTATTTAGAATCAAATTCAGAATTACGTACTGCATTTTATTGACATGCCTCTTTTGTCTGTTTTAATTTGGGATGGTTTCTTACTCTTCCTTTGTCTCCCATGACCTTATTTTTGGAAAGTTCAAGGAATTTTAGTTCATTTCCTCAAGCTTAGAATCATTTTTGGCAACAATACCACAGAAATGATTCTGTGTCCTTCTCAACCCATCTTATCAAGAGATAAATGAGGTCCTTTTGTTCCATTACTGATGATGTTAACTGAGATCACTTGGTTAAGGTAGTATTTGCCCTGTTTCTCTACTGTCGAATTGCTATTTACTTCTCCTTTTGTGTTTAGTAGTATTTTTGAAGGAGATACTTTGAAGCTATATCAATATTCTGTTCCTCATGAAATGTTCACCCAGAGTTTTAGCATCTACTGATGATTATTACTCTTGATGATTGCCAAATGGTAGATCAGTTGTTCTTGAGAATTTATAATTTTGTAAAATCAAAATGTATAATCAAGTTTTAATTTTGATCATTCCTTTAAATATTTTACGTGGGATAATTAGTGAACTATTTTTTATTAAAGAAGTAATTTACTGTTAAAAATATATCTTTTCCTATAACATTTTCTGCAATGGTTCACAACATGTTAGTATTCCTAAATTTTATTTTTGAAATAATACTAAGGAATACCAAAGCTAGAGCATGTTAGACATTTGTCCTTTCTATCTGCAGTGCAAACCTCCCACGTGACATAATTTATTCTAAGGGATGCTTCTCCATACCTTTGACAATATTTTCTAGTCATCTTTCAATAATATTTGCTACCAAAGAATGTATATCAGTTTGTTTCAAAATTGTTCTTGTGCAGTAATTCAGCTATGTTTTTTACCATACAGTGAAAAACAAATATATACTTATATCTTCAGTTATTAAATTAAAAAATTTAAGAGACTTTTAAATAATTAAGTTTAGAAAATTTTGGAAAATAATGTAATGAGGTGACATTAATTTGAATAGCTCTAAATATTTCTACAGAGATTTGTCTTCATGTTCTGAATTATTAGTCATTAAATGTATTTTTTTGGTATCAATAGGCTCATTAATGGTCTTATTAGTAACTCAAGATTCTTTACAGTGAAATTACTTGCTAACATTACTGCATGTAAATCTAATTTTCAGCAATATTCCTGATAATTTTCCTGTTTTTGACCACTTTTTGTAAGATCTGGTTAGATTTGTGGAGTTTTCCTTATATAGAGAGTCAATTTTCATTATTTGTGATAGTTATGTTCTATAAAGTCACCACAATGAATTAGCAAATACTGAACAATTGTTCTTAGGGGAAATACAAGGTTAGGTGCCTGTGAACATTTGGGCACAATATTTTCATCACCCAATCATTACATAGCCTTATTTAATGTGCTTCTGTTTAAAGACAACTTATTTAATATACTTACGGCCAATAGCACTATAAGTCATGCCAGAAGGAAGCTCCTCTAACACAAATTGCCTCCTGAAGGCACACACAGCCTTCTTGCACTTAGGAACAACAGACAGCACTTCAGCACGACTCTTCAGTGACATGATCAATAAAAAGCACAAAAATGTGAAAAACATGGCACTAAATAGTCCCTGAAAAGGACGCTTGCTTATAATACGAGAACTGAAGCAAGAGGGCAGAGCGTCACCTTGTGTGACTTCAGTTAGCAACGTGCAAGTCCGTTGATGCAACTATTTCACTGCTGTGCACATGTCTGTGAATTACCACAAAAGTGCTGTGAGTATTGATTGACATGGGGATTACAAGTAAATTTCAGTGAGTAGAATATGGAATTTATGAATAATGAGGATTGACAGTGTTTATAGATCAAAACACTCAAACTAGGACTAGAAAAAGTGTTATGTCTTCCTTTTCTTCTAGTACCTTCTTGTGCTTTTATTATTAGTCATCTCCTGTCTGCAGTGTCTTTGCATAAATCTGTTGAGCTAACTGTCTCCATCTTCGGAGGATTTGTTTAGTTAAAACTAGATAGTAGATCCCAGCATTCTGCCTAACTAGATATCTATAAAAATGTGAACTACAATATAACCATCATCTAAATACAATGGGTGGAGGCGCCACAGTGAATCATTTTTCCTCCCTCAGAATGCCTCACATACACTGCACCACACTCAACTTTCTGACAAATAGATCAAGTGAATCAGCAGTGTTGATCCACATAGTAAATATTATAAAGCTAATTTCCTTAATTTATTGATGAACATAAATTTATATAGAGACTTTGAGAGTTGAACAGGAAGATGACAAGTGTGGATGTTTCCTCCTGATATCTTTGATGCCAAGAACCTAACCCAAGAGAGGGAACCAAAGGCCACATGGATTGATGGAGTAACAGGGAACAAATTTATCCATCCACCTGAAACAACTAAAAAGTAATCAAAACATAAGCAAAAGCTGTTTTCAATACAATCAAACAACAAAGGGCAGTGATCTAGGAGATGGTAAACAAATGTGGTAAGTTCCATAATGGCCCTAGCTTATTCCCTATGGAGAGTTTCCAAGTCATGGTGCATGGAGAGGAAACCCAGGTGGAGCCCAGCAATGTTCCTGAGACTGAAGGCCTCCTGAGGTAGGCGTCCAGGGAGGCCAAGACATCTAAAGTTCACAGAAAAAAATACCAGGAAGGAGAGAACTTCACTAAGAGCTCCAAAGAACTGTGAATAGTCCCTCTCAAATCTTCTGCTTAATACTGGTCAGTACGTGTGTACAAAGAAACTATCCAAAGCTAGAGAAATAACTCAGGGATCAGAGGGAACCATCCCTAGAGCTCTCATAGACTGGGAATGATTTCTGTTTCCAGTAGCCAGGGTGAAAAACCTCATAAGTCATGGAGCGTTGTGGAAACTATTCAGAAGGGTGTTACCTCAGTAGTGGGGCAAAATTAGCCATGGACAACATACTGGTATGGTTTCACTTAACAAAGACAAAAACAAGACCCAAAAGGATCAAGCTGCTTTTATACCTAATTGCATCCCAGAATAAAGCTCAAGAATATTTATAAGAACACAGAAATTTCCAGGACCCAACAAGGTACAATTTGCAATGTCTGACATCCAACAAAAAGTTACCAAGCATGCCAAGAAACATGAAATTACAACATATAATCAGGAGAAAAAAATAGTCAATCAAAATTCACTCAGAAATGAGACAAACAATAGAATTTATAGACAAGAATATTAAAGCAGTAATTATAACAGTATTTTATATGTTCAAAAACTAGGCAAAAATTGAAAAATTTAAATATAGACATGGAAAATATAATAAAGACTCAGTTTAAATATCTAGAGATGAAAACTACAACTCCTGAGATGAAAAATACACAGGTTGAAATTAACATCAGATTAGATATTGCAGAAGAAAAGATTAGTAAACTTGAAACTATGCAAAATAAAACACAAAGAAAAAACTACTAAAAAAAGTAACAGGGTGTCAGTGAGCTAAGGAAAAAGTTCAACTCTTCTAATGCATATGTAATTGGAGCCCCTGAAAAAGAAGTTGGACAGAAAAATATATTTGAAGAAATAAAGGCTAAAAATATTTTTAATTT
Source organism: Pongo abelii (assembly GCF_028885655.2). NCBI lineage: Eukaryota > Metazoa > Chordata > Mammalia > Primates > Hominidae > Pongo > Pongo abelii. The sequence continues at coordinate 77,678,739 of NC_071998.2, forward strand.
AATGAAGACTATAAACCCACAAATCTAAGAAGTTCAATGTACTACAAGCACAGAAAACATGAAGAAAACTATATCTAGTACATCATCATTAAATTGCTTAAAACTAGTAATATTGAGTATATCGTAAAAGCAGCTAGAGACCAAAAAGACAACAGCAGATTTTACACTGGAAACAATGTAAGACAGAAGATAGTAGAGTAACATTATTAAAGTACTAAAGGGCAACATGTGTCAACCAAAAATTTCTGCCCAGTGAAAATGGATTTCAAAATAAAGATTATTTTAAAACTTTTTAAGTTCAGGAAAATGAAGATTTTTTTTTCAGAAACAAAAAGCTAAAATAATTTATAACCAGCAAACCTTCATTGTAAGAAACTTTGTAGGAAGTCCTTCAGCCGCTAGGAAAATAATACCAGAGAGAAATAAGAAACTGTAAAAGGAATGAAGAACACCAGAAATGGTCATTTCGTGGTAAATATATAGGACTTTTTATTACTTATATCTCTTTAAAGCATAATTGATTAAAAGAAGATAAAAATAACAGCACAGTGTGTGGTTTATAACATATATAATAGTAAAACTTGACAATAATAGTGCAAGGCCTCAGAGAGAGGAAATGTAAGTACACTATTGTAAGGAGGTTATACGTGAAAATAGACGGTGTTAATGTTAAAGATGCATACTGTCAAGCTTAAATCCAAAGGCTAAAATAATACAACAGAGTTGTAGGTAGTAAGTCAACAAATGAGGTGTATCATTTGTACTCATTTTAATTTTTGGAGGTGACTGAGTGATGACACAAAGAAGCTAAGGTCTTTTTTTTTTTTTTTTTTTGAGACAGAGTCGCACTCTGTCACCTAGGCTGGAGTGCAGTGGCGCGATCTTGGCTCACTGCAAGCTATGCCTCCCTGGTTCACGCCATTCTCCTGCCTCAGCCTCCAGAGCATCTGGGACTACAGGCGCCTGCCACCACGCCCAGCTAATGTTTTGTATTTTTAGTAGAGATGGGGTTTCACTGTATTAGCCAGGATGGTCTCAATCTCCTGACCTCGTGATCCGCCCACCTCAGCCTCCCAAAGTGCTGGCATTACAGGCGTGAGCCACCGTGCCTGGCCACTAATGTCATTTTTAAAAGATTTTTAAAACTTACATTTCCTGAGAAGAAGGCACATAACACACCATGCAGGACCATGTGAGGAAATACCATTGTTGGTCAAGAGGCAGAAAGGGGTGAGGGGAAAGGCTAAGCCAGAGTCTTTATTATGTTTTCTGTGGGAAAGACAAGTAGGTCAGAGGAAACAGCTTAGGATTGACTAGTCTGAATGATTCTGATAGGCTTTGGGGCATAGGGCTTGTCCCTAGTTGTCTGGTACCTGGCCCTGAGTTGATTTAGTGAAGGAGAAATAATGACTTGGTGTGTGAGAGTTGGATAAAGGAGGTGGTTGGTTATATGAACTCAGAATTTGTGGATTGTTGTATACCAAGTTATTTCTAAGAATTAGCTAGTCCTGGGAGAGGCAGTTTCTTTCCAGCCAGTAAGGCCCTCAAAGATGTCAAAACATTATAAAATATAAAAAATTAAAACTATGGTTAATATAAGAGGTGAAATGAAATTATAAAAATACTGAATCCAAAAGAAAGTGGAAAAAGAACAATGAACAGATAGCACAAATATAAAACAAATAGAAACATTTTTACTTTAAATCCAAATATATCAATAAAAATATTTACTGGAAATGGAATTCCTAATTAAACTCTAGAGACGTTCAGATTGAAGAAAAGTAAAACTCAGCTGTATATACTGACTTCACAAAACCCACTTTAAATACAAAGACACAAATAGATTAAAAGTAAAAAAATTGAAAAAGATGTGGCATGCTAACATTAATCAAAGGAAGCTAGAGTGGCTATATTAACATTAGGCAAAGGCAATTTCAGAGAAAAAATTATTACCATCAATAATGAAGATCATTTTATAATGATAAAGAGGTGCATTCATCGGAGGACATAACAATGCCAAATGTTTATATGCATAATAAAAGAGCTTCAAATTATATGAAGCCAAACTGATAAAATTGCAATGAGAAATAAACAGATCCACAATTACAGCAAAATAATAAATAGACAGAATATCAGTGAGGATAGAGAAGACTTGAACAACTCTATTAACCAACTAGAACTATTAATTTTTGTAGAAGAGTTTATCCAACGACAACAAAAGACACATTTCTTTTCAAATGCATGTATAACACTTACCATAATAGAACAATGGAACATATTCTGGGCCATAAAACAAATATCAAAAAATTTAAAATGGTTCAAACAAAACAAGTCTGCTCTTTTATTACAACAGAACTAAATTAGAAATCAAAACCAGAAAGATATCTGAAAATTTCCCCTGAATATTTGAAAACTAAATAATACATTACTCAACAGCTTGTGTCATAGAGAAAATCAAAAGGAAAATTGGAAGATATTTTTAACCTAATGAAAATGAACACATTGCTATACCTAAATGTATCTGAGGAGGATAAAGCAATACTTAGAAGAGAATGTATAATTTATATCAAAAAAGAAAAAAGGCCTCAAATGTTGACCCTCAATGTGCACCCTAAGAAATGAGAAAAAAGAAAAACAAGAGACCTAAAGAAAGCAGCAGAAAGGAAATGAAAATCAGACAAAGATATTACAATAAAAGGCAATGGCAGACCAATTTCCTTTATGAACATGGAGGCAAAGAACAATATATATAAATATAATACATGATGACTAAATGGAGGCTTATATTCAAAATGCAATCGGTGCAATTCAGCATATTAGCAAACTAAAAAGGCAAACTATTTAAACATCTCAACAGATGCAGGAAAAGGATTTGACAAAATCAAGCAGCTATGCCTTATAAAAACTCTCAGCAAACTAAAGTGAACATTCTTAACTCAATAAGGAACATCTACAAAACACCTACAGCTAGTATCTTAATTATAATAGACTAAATGCTTTCTCCCTCAAATTAGGAGCAAGGAAAGGATATCTGTTGTCAACATTATATATTCAACATTGTAGTGTGGAGTTTCTAGCCAGTGCATTAAGGCAAGTGGGAAAAAAAATTTCCAGATCGGAAAGGAAAAAGTGAAATTATCTTTTATCATAAGACAACATATTGTCTATGTGGAAAAATCCTACAGAATCTACAAAAAAGCTACCTAAACTAATAAGTACATTTAGCAAAGTGGCAGGATACAAGATCAACATACAAAAATAGTGTGTGTGTATATATATACACTGTGTGTGTGTGTGTAAATATCTGAAAGAGTAGATTAAAGAAAAGAGTGATGATGAGGGATATGACATCCAGAATAACAGATTTGGCCTGCCATGCTTTGAATGAGCAGATGAAGGAGACAGGCAGGAGGGTGAGGGGGAGGGAGTGACAACTCAGAAATGCCTTTAGCTAAGTTTTCAGTGAGGAGACTGGCACAACTGTTTGGTTTTGAGTAAGCTACCTTCATCAATAACAAAATAGCAATAATCCTTTATTGAAAACTAGCTATGTATCATGAAATTATCTTAATGCTTCCTTTATATAATCTTATTTAATTCTTAAAATACCCCTATGAGGTAGATGTTTTAATCCTAATTTCATGGGTGCAGAAAATGAGGCTCAAAGAGGAAAGAGATTTGCCCAAGTAGGACTAGGTGAGTCAAACTCAAAAGCACTCTTAGTCCGTTTTATGTTGCTATAACAGAATACCTGAGACTGGGTAATTTATAACTAAAGAAGTGTTTTTGGCTTATGGTTTGCAGGCTGGGAAGTTCAGGGAATGACCCTGGCTTCTGGCAAAAGCTTTCAGGCTGTGTCATAACATGGTGGAGAAGGTCAAAAGGGAAACAGACATGTATAAAGAGGCAAAACCCAAGGGATGTCCTGACTTTATAACAACCCACTCTCACAGAAACTAATTCATTCCCATGAGATCTAATCTAGTCTCACCAGAGAGAGAACTCACCTACTCCCTTGAGAACAGCACCAAGCTGTTCATGAGGGATTTGCCACCATGACCCAAATACTTCCCACTAGACACTGCCTCCCAACACTGCCACATGGGGAATCAAATTTCAACATGGGTTTATATAGAAAGAAACAAACCATATCCAAACCGTGGCATGCTCACTTTTAAACACATCACTTCTAGGACAGGGTCATACTCATACTCTATTCATAGTCAATGAGAAGTAGAATAATCTGCATACAATGGATTAAAAACATGTTGAAAACAATCTTCTCTCTTCTAAAAACACATAATAATGACCAGATGCTCTGAAATATATCATTAGATACTAGTACAAAAATAAAGAAACTGCCACTGTCAGCTTGCAAAATGCATAAGAAAGCCAAATACTAAAGGTTTCAACTCCATTTAAATAAGCAAGTAAGTCTTATGGCAATATCATCATGTGACTTGGTCTTAGAACATAAAAACTGTAAGAATAAATGAATTACAAATTATTTTTACAAGCACAAATTGTTCGCAACCATCTTCTTTTATAAATGGTCAACTTCACCTCTCAAAATCCTGGGCCAAAAACTGTAATGCGACGAGAGATTAAATTCCTTCATTAGTAGGCCAAGGATCAAAATATATTGGGTTTTTATTTAGATAGTCTGAGAGTATTGAATTTGTGCTTTTCTTATCATTAACATTCATCTCTCTGGATCATCCACTTTTCTTTGAACTTGAAAAACAGAAATTTGATAGCATAAAACATTTAAATCAATTAAAACAAGAACCCAGACAGAACCAAGTAATTCTGGGAGTTAACAATAATAACTCTTTGATCTTGATAAAGTTCAGTGTAACTGTTTATTTGAAAAATGACCAGCATCAATACTAACTTTCCAGGGTGCATAAATGTGTTTTTCCACATTTACAAATGCTGTGTTCTGCTTTTCTAAGATGAGAAATGAACCAAAGTCATACAAGTACTTGTTAGCAAAAGAAAAAAGTCTTCATTTTAGAGATTAAAAATCTGAACCAACTTTGCAAAATTTTCTATTTTATGCAAGACAATTTGCACATAGTAGGTTTTCAGCAAAGTTTGTTGACTTATGATATGGTCATGGCCATCATTGATTGCTGTTGTGCATTAACCAAACAATACAAAAACTTCTGCAGAGAGGGGATAATGCTGCCAGGTATCACTGATAAAGCCAGAGTGGAGTTCATGAAGTTTTATTTGATCTGATTTTTATTTGGCTAAATTTTATCTGGTCTGAAAAGTACAAAACACAAACAAAAGTAACAACAATCACTCATATTCCAATCCAGAATTATCGCTATTAATGTTTGGCATATTTACTTCTAATTTTTCTATTTATACATATGATTATAAAAAGTGTATAAGCTATATGGTAGTAAAATTTTCTTTTAAAGGAATAAATAGGTATTTTCTAATAAGGCTGAGTATCTTTTGCCCTCTACACCTGTTATGGACTAAATGTGTTTCTCTAAAATTCATATGTTGAAGCTATATTTGAAAGATATATATGATTATATAAGTTTAGTGAGAAGGGCTTTGTAAGAAGCGGTGGCTCTTTGAAGATGTTCTCATCATTGAACAAATCACAGCATCTTTAGTCTTGAAGACATTTTTTCTTCTGCTTGAAAACATTTCCTTTTACAAGCTTTTTATGGTACATAGAATCTAGAAAAAAGAAATTATTCTGAACTTGGTGAGGAAAGAGACTTAAAGCATACAAAGCATACATTGATAATAATAACCATGCACATTTCCACAGACCTTTTTATTTAAGATGCATTTACATATATTATTTCATTTGAACTCTGACAATATCAAAGACTTTTACCTTACGAAATAGACCACTGGTTTGTAGCCATCAAAGTCACAGATCCAGGGTAGGAAGCAAATTTCCTTTTGGACTAGATAATAAAGTTTCCTTGTGATTTATTTTCCATGCTATGTTGACCTCTTGAGTGTTTGTGTGCATTGTTCTTTTTTGGATCAGTGGAATATGTACTCTTAGAACCCATACAAAAGGGCAATTGATATAGTTTGGATATATGTCCTGCCCAAATCTCATGTTGAATTGCAATCTCCAGTATTGGAGGTGGGGCCTGGTGGGAAGCGATTGGATCATGGTGACTGATCCCACATTACTTGGTGCTGTTCCCGTGATAGTGAGTGAGTGTTCAGGAGCTCTTGTTTAAAAGTGCAGCACCTCCCGTGCCCCTCTCTCTCTCACTCTCTCTCTCCCTCCATATGATGCACCTGCTTCCCCTTTGCCTTCCACCGTGATTGTAATGTTTCTGAGACCTCACCAGTAGCCAAGCAGATGTTGGTGCCATTACTGTACAGAATCATGAGCCAATTAAACCTCTCCTCTTTATAAATTACCCAGTCTCAGGTAAGTCTTTTTAACAATGCAAGAATGACTTAACACAGCAGTTATAATTTTTTAAAAGGAGGTTATATCCAGTAAATCATAAATCTATGAAGTTCCAAGCTGTTCTTCCAATAGACTATAATGACCCATCTTAATATCCCCCATCCATAGCAAGACATTCCTCCTGATTCACAGGAGGCCCTTACTTTTTTATAGAACAGCACTAGCTGCGTCACGTTATAACACTGGGTGTGAAATAAGTTGGAAGAACAAAAGAAGGAAAGGAGAAAAAGAGGAAGAAAGAGAAGCAGATGATCAAAAAAAATCTGTATTAAATAAAGGGAGAAAAACAAATCAAGTGCGTGAGTGGGAAAGAGCCAGGTTAGGGGTTGTATTAGACTGGGTGATTTTAACATCAGACGTTTTTTTCCCACAGTTCTGTAAAATGGGAAGTCCAAGATCAAGGTACTGGCAGATTTGGTTATTGTTGAGGATCCTCTTCCTGTCTTTGCAAATGGCTGCTTTCTTGCTCATACGGTGAAGAGAGAAGGAGCTCTGGTCTCTTCCTCTTTTTATAAGGACACTAATCCCATCATGGGGACCCAACCCTAATGATCTCATCTAAATCTAATTACTTCCCAAAGACCTCACATTCCAAATATTATCATGTTGGGAGTAGAGCAGGTATGTAGTGGTCCTCTGAGCATATGATCATCACACATCACTCTAGGTGCTTATTTATTGGGTATACATGTTTATATTTCTGAGTATAGTTAATCTTCTTTCTAGTGTCCATCTCAAAGTGAACACACAGAAAAGACCATGATTGAGAAGATGGGCATGAGGGAGCTTCAGAAGTCTGTCTATTTGGGAGCTGGGGAATAGAAGTAGTGGGCATTTTGAAAGTATAATCAGTGCTTTTAAAAATCTTCCTATAAGTAAAATTCCTTGTGGCTCATATGGCATTGAGGATAATTTATGAGGCTCTGTCTCAGACAAGGAGGGGAAGGTATGGTCTGGTATAACAAAGAAATTATTGTTCAGTTTCAGTTCACAAAGTAGATTGTTCTGGGTCCAAAAGAAGACAATATTTTTAAAAGCCAGGCTTTTGTTGAGGGCTTTCTTTTCTAAATTCCTCCTTATACATCTTTATGTCTCTGCTTTAATAAGTGTCCCCATTGTATGTGAGTTCTGGTCTACTCAGAAAGCAGTATGGCTATAAGGTGGAAAAGCAGGAGGATATGAGGAAGAGAAACTCCTACCCAAGAGAAAAGAAAGGACTTTCTCACTGGAGAAGATGAGTGGGAAAAGGCGGAGGAGATAGAGATTTGAAGGAGTTTCTTATGGTGAGAATGCTGCCTGGGTTCCTGCCAACCTTAGGCTTCCACCCAAAAGGAGAGGGCAGCACAATGGAAATTCTGATGGAACCCTCAGATAGATGAAAAGAAAATCTGAGGACATCCAGACTGGCGTTCTACTTGTCTGTAGAGACCAATATGGTGCAGCACAATAGAACAGCAAGGGCAGTACAAGAGTTACAGATGATGAGCTTGAAGTGGCTTTTCTTAGTCTCTCTGCACTCCATCTTGGGTGTGATGGCTGGCTGACACACAAAAGAGGACTGATAGAGATGACTGTCTAACCTGGCTGAGAGAATCACCACAACAGGGGGCAAAGAGACCATGAGGGCTCTAGGGCTCTAGGGTGGTGTGCCCACATTGGGATTGCCTGGTAGACTTGGCAAGACCTCACCAAATCTATAGAACTACAGAAAGCCAAGCCTAATAAACTAGGGAGGATGGATAAGTCCCCAAGAGTAAGTCCTCAGCCATGGCGCCTGTCTTTGAGGAGACAAGGGACAACAACTTATGCTGTCCATGTGTGCATCAGCTGCCAAAGCCAGCCCCCAACAGAACCTGATGGCACAAAGACCAATGCAGACTTCTGGTCCTCCCAGCTCCTATTCCCAGAACACAATGGGAGCACCTCTCCCGCTCCCATGCATAGAGCCTCCAGCTTGAGGGCTCAATGAGGAGAGGAAGAGAAGAGAAGCCATCCTGACAGAGACTAACCTTGAATTGAACTTGAATTAAGCCAGTAGAGATTGTGTTACTTTCAATTTGGCAAGTTTATATTAGCTGGAATTCTCCAGAGAAAAATGAGTTCAGTAATACAGAATAAAAGAAGTTGCAGTGTTTTGTACATCAGAAACTTAATACATAAATTTCAACCCAGTTGCCCTACTTTTAAAGTCCAGTGCTCTTCCTTCCTCTGACAAATCATCTTCTATTTTCTTTGCCAAAGCAACTCGAGCTTTATCTTACAGATTTTCCCACAGGCATTCTAGGACCATCTCAACCTAACTAGCTTTGTTGCTTTAACCTTTGGTTCTGGCATTCCTTTTTGTTTTTTTTTTTTTGAGAGGGAGTCTAGCTCTGTTGCCCAGGCTGGAGTCCAGTGGCACGACCTCAGCTTACTACAACTTCCGCCTCCCAGGTTCAAGTGATTGTCATGCCTCAGCCTCCTGAGTAGCTGGGACTACAGTCGTGAACCACCACACCTGGCTAATTTTTGTATTTTTAGTAGAGATGGGGTTTCACCATGTTGGCAGGACTGGTCTTGAACTCCTGACCTCCAGTGATCTGCCTGCCTCAGCCTCCCAAATTACTGGAATTACAGGCATGAGCCACTGTGCCCGGCCAGTTCTGGCATTCTTACTGACCCTCAACAAACCTAAGCACCCCTACTCAACTGGCACTTCAAGTTACAAGCTAACCTTTCTTCCCATCCCTAAGAGGGTCTACATTCCCCTAGTTACCACTCACTGGTTCCATAGCTAATCAGGTTCTAAGTTCATTAAGGGCAAAAACTATGCCCTATACATCCATATTCTAAGTTCTTAATAAAAATGTGTATATGTACATATCCATATGTTTTTGCCCACATAGAAAAGGTATTTTTTGTAAATTAGAAACACATGCACCACACACACACACAACATACACACATACAACACACACACATACACAACACATACACACAACACACATATATACAAAACACACACATACATACCTCTCTATTCACACTGAGCATTAAAAATTGGACCTGTTCCAAAGTGTATGTAGACAGTTAACACAGGCATCATATCTAAACTGAGATCTTTTAAGGACCCAACAATAAACTAGTTTAATCATCATATTAATCATTATTATTGATAAACGTGGGCTGTGCTGGTATGTAAGCATAACAACACACTGGCTTTTTGACTGAAATCATTGTCTATCCAGTTACATGACAGCAATAATAAGTTATCATAATTAGTGGCAAAGCTTTCTTTTGTTGTGTTTCTATAGAGAAAAACCCTGGGGCTAATTTTACCAGTATGCATATGTGATATCACTTCCTGAAAATGCATGAACATGAAGGATTTTGTTGTGGTTGTTGTTGTTTTAGTACAACAGGGCAAGAAATGCTGTAGAAGAAATGGCCTCCAGAAACGTGGTTGATTTATATCTCAAGAATGTCTGCAAAGGTTAAGGGCTGAGATGGGGGGATAGACATTCTCAGATAGCTGCTAAACCGAGCAGGCTCCAGCTAACAGCCATTTGGCCAATCGATACCAAAACTACTACCTGCATGCATCTTAGGTTTCCTTCTGTTTCACCAGCTTTTCATTCAAATGGAGTCACATTAATAGTGATAATCTGTATTTTTACCCCCACAAGTCCTCTTTGCTCATTCTAAATTTATTTGCCACTCAAAGTTCCCCCAGATATTTCTGAGACAATCCAGGGTAGCTCATATGATCTTATTAACAAGTTTGGTCAGGTTTCTCTTGACATCCCCCGGCACTGCTGTCATTTGCAGCACAAAGTATTTCTCTTGCCACACCCACTGGCTCTCAGGATGCAGGTGAGTTCTTCCTGGGGAGAAGCAAGCTCGTGAACAGCTCCACACACTCTGACCACCTTCTCTGTGCCTCACCATGGAAAACATCCCACTCTGGAAGATGCACTCAGAGCCAGAAAACTTCCTTTCTCTTTTGCGTGTGTGTTTATCCTTTAGGGATACACAAAGTAGTGTCACACAGAGTTTTTAATCAAAGGCACTTTTTAAATTTTGTACATAATGTGTGCTTTTTTGTCAGATCCAGATGAGAGTCCAAAGGAGTGGGCCTGGGGCAGAAATAAGTGACAGACAGCACTGTACCAGCATAGCCTGCAGCCTGAACTGAGCCTTTGCCATCAGGGCAAATAGACGTCCAACAGGCTTATCATGTTAGCTCATCTGGAAAGCCTGACAAGTAAAATTTGCAGCTGTGATCCAAGCAGATCCCTTACTCCACACTACTTATGGGGACATATAATTTTTATCTACATAGAAAAATAGTCCAAATTGGACATTGAAAAATAAGCGTCCAAAAGCATTTTTGATCAAAACTACAAGAAGATACTACCTCATACCCATAAGGATGGCTACTATCAAAAAAAAATTTTTTTAACTTTTAAAAACAAAATAAAAAGTGTTATTAAGACTATGGAGAAATTGAAACTCTTGTGTACTGTTGGTGGGAATGCAAAATGCTGCCACCACCATGGAAAACAGTACAGTAGTCCCTCAAAAATTTCAAAATAGAATTAACATATGATCTAACAATTCTACTTCAGGATACAATAAGTTCTCATGTAATGTTGTCCACAGATTCTTGGAAACTGTGACTTTCAGCAAAACAATGTACTATATGCCACAGGAACTTAATTCTCATTTATATCAATTAGTCTATAGTAAAAGTGATTTCATTGTACAGTACATTGTTTTGCTTAAAGTCTCAGTTTCCAAGAACCCATCAACAACATTGCATGAGGACTCACTGTATATATCCAAAAGAATTAAAAGCAGGGTCTTGAATAGATGTTTGTATACTCACTTTCATAGCAGCATTATTTACAATAGTCAAAAGGTGGAAGCAACCCAAGTGTCAATCAATAGATGAAGGGATGAATGGAATTTGGTATACACGTACAATGGCATATTACACATCCTTAAAAAGGAAGAAATTGTGACACATGTTATCACATGGATGAATCTTGAGGAAATTATGCTCAGTGAAATAAGCCAGCAACAAAATAACAAATACTATATGACTCCACTTATATGAGTTACCTGGTGTGACACACATGCACACACACACGCATATATACATATTTTGTTGCTGGCTTTTTTCACTGAGTATAATTTCCTCAAGATTCATCCATGTTAAAACATGTGTCACAATTTCTTCCTTTTTAAGGATGTATAACATCCTTTTATATATATATATATATATATGTGTGTGTGTATATATATATTTGTGTACATATATTTGTGTATATATATATTTGTGTGTATATACATATATTTTATATATTTTATATATATATATATATATATATATATATTTCACTCTTGAAGGCATCAGAGAGTAACCAGGGCAAGGAAAATTTGCAGGTTCAAGATCTGAAAAAAAAAAGCCAAGGGACTTAAGATGTGCATATTTGGGGCCGCTTTTCCCCTCAAGCTGATTATTAATTCTGAAAGTGAAAGTGGTGACTGCAAGGCTGAGAAGTGGACAGAGCTTTGGCAGTCTCACAGGTATGAAGGGAAAAATAAAATAGAGTTCACAGCCCAACAAGGAGGAGAGGCCCTGATATCCCAGGCCTCTAGTTGGAGCTCCAAAAGATTATACCAAAAGAGAAAGGTAAATCAGAACTGGATCAGTCCTCAGGATAAAGGAAATCCATGTTCAGATTATTTCAATTTTATAATATAATCTTCCCCAGCCCATCCTCCCACTAGAAGAATAAATAAATTATCTGTGAAGGAAGAAAACTCCAGAGCTTCAAATTACCTTCACAGTTCATCATTCAAAATGCCTGGCATTCAATCAAAAATATCCAGGGCTCTAGAGTTCAGTTTAATAGTAACATATCAATGCTGGTGTCTTCATTTTGACAAATTTACCACAGTGATATGAGATAGTAGGAGAAACTGAAACTGGCTGAAAGACATAAGGGAAGTCTAGATTACTTTTGCAACTTTTTGTAAATCTAAATTTATTCCAAAATAAGAAGGTTATTTAAAAAGAAAACTAGCCAAACAAGAATATAAGAATTTATTTGAAACCAATTGACTAAAAATGAAGAGAAAATAAATAACCAGAAACTGGAGTTATCAGATACAGACTTAAAAAGCATATTGATGAATATGTTCAAGGAATTAAAGGAAGTGGAATTCTTTTTTAAACTGGAAGGTATTTTAAACATGGAAATTCTAGAACTGAAAAATACAACAACTGATACCAAAAGCTCATCAAATGGGTTTAACATCAAATTAGATGGGAAAAAAAATTGAAAATGAAGCACAAAAAGAAAAGAGAGTAGAAAATACAAGAAAGAATGCAAGATATGTGAGACATGGTAGAAAAGTTTAATGCATAAGTAACCGGAATCCCAGGAGGAAAGGATGAAAAAAGTTGGGTACAGGTAGTATTTAAAATAGTAGTGGTTGAAAATTTCTCAAAACTGAATAGATACTGGGTCATGTTCAAGAAGCACTATAAATACCAAGTCAAGAAAATAAAAGTTTTAAAGAAAATCATAAAGTTTGTGAAAAGTTTCTCTACTTTTTAGTCAAAGGGAAAATGCAAATTAAAACCATAGTGAGATACCGTTCACCAAGATGCCTAATATTTTTGAAGTTGACAATGCAATTGTGGTCAAAATTGTGGAGCAGTGGCTACTCTTATATACAGCTATTGGGACTGCAAATTGAGAAAAATCACCTTGGAAGCCTACTTGATGATGTCTACCAATGCTGAATATAACAGTTCCTCCTTTAGGTATCTGCCCAATATAAATGCATCAAAAGATATGTTCAAGAATGCTCACAGCAGCGTTATTCACCTTAGAATGAATAAATAAATTGTGGTACATGGTAATTGATGAATTACATGAGCAAACTATTGAGGGAAAGTCTAGACACAAAAGAATACATACAGTTGTTCCTCTGTATGTGTGGGGGATGGGTCCCAGGACCCCATTTGAATACCAAAACACAAGGATGCTCAATTTCTTTAAATAACATGGTGTAGTATTTGCATGTAACCTACACACATTCTCTGTATTCTTTAAATCATCTCTATATTACAAGTACCTAACACATGTGAATCCTATGTAAACAGTTGTTGTACTCTACTTTTTATTTGTATTATTTTATTGTTCTGTTGTTATTTTTTATTGTCTTTTTTACTAATATTTTTGATCCACAATTGGGTAAATCTAAAGATGCAGAACCAACAATTATGGATGACCGACTATACTGTATTTGGTTTGGGATTTAAAACATCAGTCACCTTTGAAGATGACAGAGGCAATAGTGATTGGTAGGGCTGCTGGTAATGCTCTGTTTCTTGATCTGAGTCCTGATTACATGGGTGTGTTCGCTCCGAGAAAATTCATCAAGCTATGCACTCAGGACTGGTGTATTTCAGTGTGTGTGCTGTGCCTCAATGACAAAATTGTTGTTGAAAGTCTTTTTAATTGAAAATGGTATTAGCATTCAGGTACAACCACACAAACACAAAGTTCAACTGGAGCACTAAAGCAGAGTTTTCATGGCACAAATGAAATCAGCTCCTCAATAGACAAAATCACTCTCAAAGAAGGCAAATATATTTGAATCTGGAAGCTTTGGGAACCAACAGTGTCCAAGCACCTCTGCTCTGGGTACAATGCTAGAGGCTTTTTACATATTTTGATAGACGATCATAGATTCTCAAAGTGAGAAGAGCTAACTGATCACTAGTACCATCATCTAATAATACTCAAATACTTTATATTTTTCTAATTTAATTTTAATTTTTTTATCTAAGGAGTATATGTGCGTGGTTTAGAAGGCCAAATATAACCTCCCTCACCTTCCAAAAAAGAAAGAAATCCAGCATTCCTGCCTCATGCTTTCTATTCTCAATTTTAGCTTCCCAGAGGCAATCACATCCAACCACTTTTAGTGTTTCTTGTGTTATTTATGTCCATATTTTAAACAGCCAGCTGGAATCCTGCTATTCCTTGATTCTGGTCAGTTGTAAGGATTCATTGTTTTCATGCTATGGAAGGCAAGGAGTTAGCTCTCCCCACCTTCCTACAATATGACCCATTCTCTTCCCAATATGATTCTGTTACTTTTATTTTAAATAAATAGACTTTCATTGCTTGTGTTTTTCTAGCAGTGTAAATATTATTGGCATTGAGTCACATCACCTACAGTACTAAGAGTACATTCTCTTCTTGTAGGAGGTTTTGTTTTTTTAGGGTTAACTTTTTAAAGAATTGTTTTAGATATCTTAAGAAGCCACCCCAAACTCTTACAAAGATATACTAACACATTGTCAGTTTTATCTCAATGTCTGGCTGCTTTTCGTATTAATTTTCAACCAAGATTCCCATCCCTCCCCCGACTCCTACATTTTAGACATTCTTGATCCTCTAATTCCTGAGGTTTTCCTGAGGTTCTGCAACTACAGAAGGAAGAATCTTGCCAGATCCTTGGCGTGGAACCTGCACGATACAGCTGGCTATGACTGCAGATGAGCCCAGACGTCAGCCTGGATGATGGTTGAGGTGAAGTTAAGTGGTCTTTGATGCTCCCTCCACTCCCATTTCTATGATTTTTCATGGGCTCAACCTCTTTCTTTTCACTCATCCTCTCTAGCTGCCTTTCCCACTCCCTGCAGTTCTGGGGGATTCTGTCTTAAAGATGTGTGTGTGGGCAGGTGCCAATGCAGTGACCCAATAAATTTTTTCTCTTCGCTGAGTCACTCAGAGTCAGTTTTCTTTTTAAAATGCGTCTTCCTGTAATAATCCTTTCCTGAGACAATCCTTGTTGACTGGTACAACTGATGCCCACTTGCTGTGAGAACAGGCCGGGATAGAAGAAACTCCAAGGCTGGAGGAAGGCATTTTAAGTCACCTGACATTAAACCAGGCTGACTTCCCTTTCCTCTGGACTCGCTCCATCTCAGCTTGGTGTTCATCTTAATCATTATTTCTCTAATTGTTTCTCACTTTCCGCAAATTCAAATACAGAGGTGGATTATGAGTTCCCTCTCATATTCCATGCACGACTAAGCTGAAGAAATAGAGCCCCCGGGAAACATCCAGACTGGCTTTCTACTTTTCTGTAGAGACCAATATGGTGCAGCACAGTAGAACAGCAAGGGCCGTACAAGAGCCCTTTTGTATGTTGTTATGCTTACATACCAGCACAGCCCACACTTATCAATAATAATGATTAATAATGATGATTAAACTAGCTTATTGTTGGGTCCTTAAAAGATCTCAGTTTACATATGATGCCTATGTTAACTGTCTACATACACTTAAAAGATCTCAGTTTAGATATGATGCCTCTGTTAACTGTCTACATACACTTTGAAACAGGTCCATTTTTAATGTTCAGTGTGAATAGAGAGGTATGTATGTGTGTGTTTTGTATATATGTGTGTTGTGTTTATGTATTGTGTATGTGTGTGTGTTGTATGTGGCTTTTCTTAGTCTCTCTGCACTCCATCATAGGTGTGAGAGCTGGCTTGGGTGTGAGAATTGGGAAAAAAACTATTATTTGCCAGTGTCGTCTTGGAACAGCAATCACTACTTCACCAGTCTATGGAGGGCTCCCATCATGGGGCAAGATAGCATAGACCCTGGGCAATGTGCTCCACTGTGACCCTCTTATCCTCTGATTTGGAGTTTTCAAGTGATTTTTTTTTCACCTGATTTATCTCTTCCCTACCCCTTTTAATTTCCCAGTAGGCTTGAAAATCCATGAAACCTCCATTTTTCCCTTTGTAACCTCCAGATGCTTGTGTTTCACTCTCAGGCAGTGTTTTTAGCCTGAGGCAAACTGCTTAAATTTTGAAACTCTAGTTTCTATTTTAATCCACTTTTAAGGCAATACATCTAATTACATACCAAATCTAACACTTTTTTGAACAAAAAACCTGTATCTCCACCCACCTGCCCTGCTTCTTACATTATAACCTTGGCAATGCTTTATCCCTTAGAGACTGCAAGGAGACACAGATTGGGGAAACCTGACAGTTTTCATCATTTCCCAGATACTGTTTAAATGTGATCCTTGTGTGAATTTATTAGTAACTCACTTATATTTAAATTATTGTCATATATTTTTGTATCTTTTTGTTCATACTTTAGATCATTTTGTAAAATGTAACAGAAGTAGAGAATCATATAATAAATAACATGTGATGGTTAATTTTAATGTGTCAACTTGACTGGGCTAAGAGATGCCCAGATAACTGGTAAAATATTATTTGTAGTTTCGTCTGTGTGGGTGTTTCCAGAGAGATTAGAATTTGAATGGGTAGACTGAGCAAAGAAGATCCACCCTCACCAATGTGAGCAGGTGTCATTCAAATCACTGAGAGTCTGAGTAGAAGAAAAGGAGAGGCATAGAAAGGGTATATTTGCTCTCTGTGTTTAAGCTGGGATCCATCTTCTCCTGCCCTCTCAGACTGGTGTTCTTAGTTCTTGGGCCTTTGGACTCGGACTAAATTACACCACCAGCTTTCTGGGGACTCCAGCTTATAGACCATTGATCATGTGACTCCTCAGTCTTCATATGTATGTGTTGGCTCACATGATATGTAATTCTATTGCCTCTATTTCTCTGGAGAACCCTGATGAATACCCCCCATGTACTCATTCAACAATTAACTCATAGCATCTATACCCTCATTTCATCTATTCCCTCTCTTACTTGCTCATCCCAGGATTATTCTGAAGCAAATCTAGACATCATAATTTTCACTCTAAATTGTTGCTCTAATATATAAATATTTGCCTCTTTATTTAAATTTTATAATACTATTATCATACCTGTAAAAATGAGTCATTTCTTACTATTATCAAATGTCTTCAGTGTTCGATTTTCCCTAATCATCTCATAAATGCTTTCTGCTTCACAATTTGTTGTTTTAATCAGGATCATAATAAGGACAATACATTGCAATGAGTTGGCAATGCCTCTTCAGGTCTCTTCTAACCTATAATGTATTCCTCCATCTCTATTTTCCACCTTTGCAATTTATCTTGTAACAAAACCAGATCATTTATCCTGTCAAGTTTCCCAGTCTGGATTTTATTGATTGCACCCATTTTGTTATTTAACATACTTATCTGTCCCTGTGTTTCCTGTAAACTGGCGGGTAAATCCAGAGGCTTTTGCAATTTAGCTTTGCATCCTAATATGGACTATGTAATAATATCTCTTTATGCAATGTTCCCATTAGCGCTTTCATTTCCAGGAATCACAGCATGATGTGCATGCATATTTTGGAAGGAATATATATTTTTTCTCTCCTTTCCTACTTAACTGACATTCATATATTCTCTGGGACTTACTTTCCCTATACTTTTTGGACTAAAATTGTGGGTACTTTTTCCTCCCAAAGGACATTAAGGAGATTAATTTATGAGCTCATTTTGGTGAAATCAGAATTCTTGGATCCCAGCCCCCTTCCCCCGCCACATTCAAGTAGATACTATCCCAGCAATGGGCTCCATCTGACTTCCAGTGACCACAATAAGTGCATGGAGATTGCGGCTCTTCAGAACACATTCTTGGGAAAAAGTAACGAGTTATGCTTTTGCTGAAAGCTAATGTGATCCATTTATCCTCCCATTTCCCATAAACATTTATCTAATTTAGTCCATGTGGATGTAGTTTGGCTAAAATAATTAGGGAGTTTCAATGTGACTGGCTCACCAGTCTTTGTGGACAGAGCTCTATGTATCCCCCATGGCACCTGGCAAAGGGGAGTACACCCAGCCCCTGGTCTCAGGGAACTTACAGTCTTGTATATAAGCAAACGCCCAACTGACTACAGTGCAAAATGTGCCAGAATAAAGATTATATAGGAAGATGGACAAAACCCAATGAAGCTTTGAACAAGATGATATAGATCCTATAGGAAGATGAACAAAGCTAAGAACAAGAGTTCTCAGCAAGGAAAGACAACAGCCCGGGGACAATATCTTCACAGAGAAGGTGTGATTCGGAAACAGACTTCCAGGACAGAAAAAATTTTGACAAAATTTCCGGACTGCATTCAAGACAGAGGACCTAGCGCAGACCAAGGCAGAGACAGGAAACATTTTGCCGGGTTAGGATGTCCTGGAAGGATCTAGCAGTGGTTCTCCATTTTGGTTGCCATTAGAGTGACTTAGGAGCTTTGAAAAATACAGAGGCCCAGGCCCACCCCAGACCAATCAATTCACAGTCTCTGAGAAAGAGGTCTATGTATTTGTGACATTTTTAAAAATTCCCAGAAGCGATTTTACCTGGCAGCCAGGGTTAAGAACCACAGGCAAACAGTGAAGCTTAGCAGAGGGTTAGGACTAGGGAGGTGAACAGTTAGGGTGCCCTGAGCTGGGCCCCTCTCACCTGTTTCTGGCTATGGAGAAAGTCACCACAGAGTAGCAGAGCTGCCATTAGATCTTACCTGGGTCTATCCTCTTTTGATTGTATGTGCTTATGATGCAACTAATACCAGAATGGCATCTTGTAGTGAATGACCTAAACATTACAAATAAACACAGAATAAACACCAGAAAGACCTTCAACACCGTTCTCTAAGATTCCCACTGGAAAGGAGACTGTTGAAAATCATCCAGTCCTTCTCTTTCCTAACCTCTCTTTAGATATTTATATTCTTGTATGTGGGTAAAATTTTTAGTTCACATATTAGAGTGAGAGAAATACCACATATTTATTTTCTCTCCCTAAACAAATGTAATCTATTCTAAATTCTACTTTACTGGACTGGCGGGGATCACATTCCAATAGATACTGGGGTTCCCTCTTACACTTTGGCACCAGCAGCACTGACTTTAGAGCTTATACCTTCCAGAGAATTCTAGAAGGGCTGTTTTTATTTCATGCTGGTCTGCCTGTAGCCTCATGGCTTAAGCCTGTCTCTCCCTTGAAGACAGGCAACTCCCTGAAGATTCTGGGGCACATGTAGGCATAAAGGTGTACTACAATTGCTCAATGCCACTGCTCTTGGGATGCAGTCCCAGTCCCACCCTCAGAATCGTGGTTCAGCTCCCATCTGGGTGCTGCATAAAAGTGGAATCCAGGCAGGGTGTGGTGGCTCATGCCTGCGATCCCAGCGCTTTGGGAGGCCGAGGTGGGCAGATCACAAGGTCAGGAGATCGAGACCATCCTGGCTAATACGGTGAAACCCCGTCTTTACTAAAAATACAAAAATATTAGCCGGGTACGGTGGTGGGCGCCTGTAGTCCCAGCTACTTGGGAGGCTGAGGCAGGAGAATGACATGAACCCGGGAGGTGGAACTTGCAGTAAGCCAAGATAGCACCACTGCAGTCCGGCCTGGGGGAAAGAATGAGACCCTGTCTCAAAAAAAAAAAAAAAAAAAAAAGTGGAATCCAGGTCTTCATTGACACCCCTAAGGAAAGGAGCATAACTGTTTTTTAAGACCAGCTAAATGTCACCTCTTTCTTCAAGTTTCAGCTTTTTTTTTTCTTACTAAACCTAAAATATGTTCCTGTGGCCAGGTGCAGTGGCTCACACCTGTAATCCCAGCACTTTGGGAGGCCAAGGTGGGAGGATCACCTGAGATCGGGAGTTTGAGACCAGCCTGACCCACATGGAGGAAACCCTATCCCTACTAAAAATACAAAATTAGCCACGCTTGGTGGCACATGCCTATAATCCCAGCTACTTGGGAGGCTGAGGCAAGAGAATCACTTGAACCCAGAGGCAGAGGTTGCGATGAGCTGAAATCGCGCCATTGCACTCCAGCCTGGGCAACAAGAGCAAAACTCCATCTCAAAAAAAAAAAAAGAAAAATTATGTTCCTGTATCCCTACTCCCTTTTGGGTCACTCCGGGATAGTCCCCCAAGAGTCTAGGCTTTTACAGTAGTAGCCTGGAGGGTGTCATCTTTTGGGCTAGCCTCCCAAAAGATAAGCCTCCCTTGGTTCCCATGTAGCATGGGTGCTGAGTTGGGAGACAGAGATTTTGCCATCACATCAGCTGTGGCCTGGCAAAGTGGCTGCCAGCAGAAGCTAGAAGCAGGCCAGGAGACCAGGTGGAGGGTATGGCAAAGACACACAGGGAGGGTCAATGAGAGCCTAAGTGAGCTACAGCTAGTCCTTGACTCCACCTCACTATGAACAAGTCAACAAACAGCAAACAAATCATAATATACAGACTCTGGCATCAGACTGGCAAACAGATGGCCAGGACAGAGAAGCCCCAAGGTAAGAAGACATTACAGGGACATCCCATACAGAGGTGGGGCTTCCTCCCCTTGAACCCCACACTATTAAGACCCAATAAGCTTCTTTATACATCCATAGTCATTTTGTAGAGAAGCCAGGAAAGTAAGTGGAACTCTGGGACACTAGCATTAGCATTTTTACCTAAAGCCATTGAGCAAAATTGCAATGGACTGTTTAAATTTTGCACCAGCCTAGACTGTAGTTACTGGATTGGAGTAAGTTTTATGATGTAGTTTTTTTCCTGCTGCTCAATGAGTGAGACTTGGAAGAAGACCACATTACTTTCTATAATAAAGAAACACTTCCACAGGCACGGTGGCTCATGTCTGTAATCCCAACACTTTGGGAGGCCAAGGCGGGCAGATCACCTAAGGTCAGGAGTTCAAGACCAGCCTGGCCAACATGGTGAAACCCTGTCTCTACTAAAAATGCAAAAATTAGCCGGGTGTGGTGGCGGGCGCCTATAATCCCAGCTACTCGGGAGGCTGAGGCAGGAGAACTGCTTGAACCCAGGAAGCAGAGTTTGCAGTGAGCCGAGATCGCGCCATTGCACTCCACCCTGGGCAACAAGAGCGAAACTCCATCTCAAAAAGAAAAAAAAAAGGAAAAGGAAACATTTCCTCTGTACATTTGAATTACAAAGTGAGTTCTTTTGTGATTCTGCTTCCTTTGCATTTCACTAAAGAATAAGGTCTTTTAATATATTTTTAATTATTTGTATTTCCTTTCCTACCAATTTTCTGTTCATACATGTGTCTATTGGTGTGTATCTTATTTTCTTTATTTGTAGGACCCCTTTATAAATATTGAATGTAGCACTAATTTTACATAAGGATGAGACCTGGTGAGGGAAGATAAGTGACTTTTCCAAGGTGAGAGTACTGAATAGAGAGTCGTAGCTATGGAAACCAGTCCACTTGTGCTCCTGAATCACAACTTAGGCTATCTCTCACTGTTCAACTCATCTATTTTGAGTATAAAATTAGGAAATATGCTTATATAAATATTAGAGATTGTGATCATTTATTTTTATAACACTATATTTTTCAGCAAATATTTACTGAGTTTCTAATATGTTCAAAGGACTGGATAGAGAATAAAGATAAAACGGTGAGAAAAACAGATATGATCCCCCACGAAGCTTATAGACTAGAAGGAAAAAAGCATTACTGAGACCACTACACCCATCCACGTAAAGACATGTGGTAATGACGGTGCTGCCCTTGTCTCAGGTTCAAGGAAGGCTTCTGTGAGAAGTAGCATTTGAGTTGAGATCTGAAGTATGAACAGGTATTACTTAGGTGAGAAGGGATGAGGAAGAGCATTCTTAGCCAAAGAAACTGCTTATGCAAAGGCCTGTGCAGAAAGGAGAATTACTCACTCAAGGAACAGAACAAAGCCCAGCATGGTAGAAAGTTAAAGTTTGGAGGCAGGTGGTTAGGGGATGGAGAGTGATCCAAGACAATGCTGAAGACAGGAATGTGGGGGCTACATCTTACAGGGCCTTGTGTGTTCCAAAAGCACTTGCCATTATTTGTAGTGCAGCTGAATACCTGGGCAAGTCTCCCCAGACACAGAAGGTCTGTCATCTCCCTACTTTTCAACCCCTTACCCCATCCTACTCTCTCTTAGTTTTCATGGGGAGAAGCACTGTCAAGAAAGGCTGTTGTAAATGGAATCCCTCACTCCTCCTTTCTAGAATCTGGAAATCTTAATGCATCCCACTCATCTACTGATCCCTTCAGCCACCAGGACTGAAAATACATTTTGTCAGTCTACACCAGCATCACTGGTCTGCAACAATATTGTGAAATTCTTGAGTCTAGCTTGGAGAACACCTACAATCCCATCCTGGGCTAATTCATTTCCTTCTCCCCCACTTCTTTCACTGCTACTCAGAAAAAGAATTCTGTTTTCCTTAAGAACTAACTCTCAGGACAGGACCTGAAAATCTTTCTCAGTAAAGACTAGATATTAATATGATGTGAAACACCTGTAGAAGGGTACAGACTGCGATACCCCACCCGCAAGGAATGGCACGGTGGCTTCTGTAATCAACCTGGATTAGTCTATTTTCAGGAGAAAACAGAAGAACTTCACTTATGCCCCTGGAGTAGAGAGAGAGAGAGAGTGTGTGTGTGTGTGTGTGAGTGTGTGTGTGTAAAAGAGAAAGAGGGAGAATGGGCAGGGAAAGAGAAAGAGATGGGTGGGGGAGGAAGCTATTACCTGATCGATTTTGAGTTATAATCATTAGGTTACATTAATCATGCTATAAAGCTTTTGTTAGTCACCAGTATCCACTTTCAGACACATGGGAAGATGTCCTTTCTCCCTCTCTTTGATGTCAGGTATGGCAGTGCAAGTCGCTCTAGCCAATAGAATGTGCATGGAAACAACATATGTTAGTTAACTGTGGTTAACTTCCTAGACTATTCTTTCCTTGTTGCTACAGTCTTGGATGCATGTGTTAACATGGAAGTGCCATAAGAGTGAAGTAGCCTGGATTGCTCAGAGGTCAATCATGGAGGACAACTGTTTGCCCATATTCATGGAGGGCTATAGCAGAGAGAGAAAACTTCAGGTGAGCTGCAGAGACTTTGTGGTTGTCTATTACTGCAGCATTGCCAAGCCTATCTGACTAATATATATGCTTATTTAGGAACTTAGAAACATCAATGTGCACACATAAATTTTGTGTGTGTATGTGTTGTGGGGTGTATGTTTGTTGGGTATGTGTTTGAAACAGAGAGAGAGAAAGAGAAAGACAGGACTGATTTATAGTGAGAGTTTGATTTTAGAATAAGATACAAGTTCCTTAACTGCTTGATTTTAGCCAGTTTGGGACTTTTAGTTGTAAATTACGCAAATGGATATATAAGCATATATAAACAAACACATGGCTTACATAAGTGTTTATGCACAATATGAAACATATTCTTATGTTTTTGTTTTGCACTGGCATACAAATATACTATGGTCACTCAGAGTTGTCTTCTACAATCCACAAATAATATTTAAAAACTTGAGCTAACTAGTCAATTAAAAGCTCTAGGCAAACTTCATCTGTAAGATGCATTCCAGATTACCGTCTGAATCATGGACAACGTACACTGTACATTCATACCAACAGCATAAGAAAAAGCCAGAGCTAGGTTTAGTTTTATATTTCCTGAGTTTTCTTGATTGCCGTCTGATCCTTGATGTTATTCCAACATAGAGTGATTTTTAAAGGAGAATTTAATTTAAGTCTGAATATCCTTTGGAATGCTAAAAACCAGCATTACTCCAGCAACCCTAATGAAAAACACAAGTTCCGTGTACCAATTTGTGGTCAGAGCCAGCATTCCAGCCCTGCTCTCTCGTGGCTGCTAGTACTCTATCGTGTTCCTTTTCCCAGCCCTTTGCTTTTCTAGCTAAAGATGTCAGAGGCTGTGGCCCACATGATATGCTAAACAGCCCACTGCTTACGGAAGGCTCTTACAGCTCAAGTGCAAAGACTTTGAACTTATAAAACACACCACCATCACTACCACCAGCACCACTAAATGGAAGTCTCTGAGGATTTCCTATTAATGTCCCTGCAGATAGACGTGCACTTATTTTAAAACATCCTACATGTGCACACAGATGCATTTCCATATAGATTCAAGACAAAAAACACAGCACCTTCCAGAAGAAAACTCATACAATTAAGCTGAGGCTGATTCACTCGCATGTTTTATCACCGGTGTGGAATGCCAGTAACAAGAGCAATCATTTGTTTGTGAATTCACGGAAGACTGGACTTTCACACTGGAAAGGGACTTCCCAATGAATAGCAATGGGGAGACTTGCTGTGTATTAGCATATTTTATCTGCCCTTGTTTTGAAATTAAACAGAGTTGTGGTTGAAAGGGGAAGGCACAGATTGCCACTGGGCTGGCTTTTTAGAAAAGTGGCATTTGGAATGAGGTTTAGCTAAGTGGGCAAATTCTAAAGTTAACTCTTAGGATTCTTGGGCTTGCAGAAGACATTTTGCCTTCTCGTGTGATAACAGAATTTTCTAGTCACTACTGTTCTTTCCAGAAGGCTACTCGTTCTTGGATACAATGCCTCTCTGTTTTGAATGGAGATACTTAAATATAAATCAGGAGAATTCTAAGCTGTAGTAAAGGCTAATCTGCAAAGCTGAATTAAATTGTACTCTACATGTATTTCCTGAACACGTATTGTGTGCCCAAAGCTAGTCTAAGCACCTTGGGGTCAGGGGAGTGGAGGGAGAAGATAGATGGATGGATGCATTGCAAAATTGAGATTGAGATCAAGATCAAGATGGAAATAGAGCTAGCGGTAGACGCATAAGACAATAAGAGAAAATTCAAAGTACTATGTCATTAAAACCAATGAATATTCTAGAAGTTCTAAGCAAAAATGATGAGCATGAGCTGAAGTATTCAGGGTGGATATCAAAAGGAGAGGTGAGCCTATATCTAAATTTGACAGAAAAGGGGAGGATCTGGATAGATAAGGGGCAGGCATTCTGGAACTGGGAGTCAGTTACTAAGCACAGTAAGTGTGTAGGCTTTACATTGTCAAAGTATAATCTTCTAAACATTAAAAGCATGACTCTCATAAAAATATGAAGTGCATAGCTTTCAAAGTTCTACTTAGCTCATTAATGGGGGAATCAGTATATTATAAAGATGATTCAACAGAATGTACGAGAAATCAAAGTACGTGTTGTTCATTAGAGTCAGAAGACTGAAGTAAGATTGCTAAGTCAAAAACAAAACCGGTTAATGTTCTATGGGACAACAAAAACTGTTAACATTTGAGGTTCCCTTTCCTACTGGACAAAAATAGTTGCTTCTCTACTGTAAAAAGATCATTTGCAATTTGACAATTTCTACTGAGTTAAAATAAGTCCACAGAGTCTAGATTCTAAGCAATAATAATTGTAAGTCAAACAAAAATATATCTCTCTGGAGAACCAGGTACTCCTTATGGAGGCCTGTTTGACAGTGCTCTCATTTAACATTGAAAGGACACAATATGGACAGGATCTACAAGTTTGGAGTACTTTTTAAAACAGTATTCAGACAGAAGGGAATTCTAACTTTGTTCCAGCATTTGCCCACTGTATGATGTGGCAATGTGCCTTAATTTCATGGTTCTTCAATTTCTTTATCTATAAAATATAGGCAATAATATTTCTTAGCACACAGACTTGTCACAAGGATCAAATGAGATAATATGCAATGCAGCGTTTTGCATAATGCCTAGCACATAATGGCTAGGGTCAAGATACATTACCTCAGGTAAGCAGGGAAGGATCACCAGCAAAATCCCACAGATGAAAGCGACCATGGTGTTTGGAGAGCACTGGGTGGACCAGTCTGGCTGGAGAAGAGAACAGGGAAATAGAGAAAGATACAATAATAGTTTTTAGTCAGATTTGTGTAGATCTAAAATAACTTTTAGAAATAAGAAAAGGACAGAGAAGTGCACAAACATTTTGAGAAACCTGGGTTTTATTCCGAAGTCCGTTGAGAGCTACTACCGGTATTTTTTTGTGCCGCATAATGACACGGTGAATGCAGAATTTGGGAAAAACTAACTCAGCTTTCTATAGGGCAGTGTGAAACAGGGAGAGTCTGTGGTTAGAGGGGAGAGTTAGGAAGTGGTAAAGGGTTAAGACGCCAAAAGAGAGGAAGGAAATGTACATGAATACTACAGTGTGAAACTGAAAGATTGTGGGAATGGTGTTCTCTTTGATATTAGTAGGCAGCTTAGGAAAAGAAGACAGCTTTAAAGTGAAGATGAAGAATTTCGTTTGCATCTACTGGCTTTATTTGGGACTAAGAGATATGGATGTTGAAATGTTCCATAGACTGTGGGAGACCAGGATTTGGATGAGAAATTAATGTTGGAGATACAGCTTTAGAGGTCACCCATCCAAACATGATACGTAAAGCCTTGAAAGTCAATGGACAAACCTAGCACTGAAGAGGAGACAGCAGAGGGACAAGAATGACATGTGTGTTCTTTCTCTCTTTTCTAAAAAAAGGTAGTTGTTTTCCAAAGGATAAAAACATAGCAGGTCATTGGAGAGAGCGGAGGGAAAGCTCTAACACTTTGGAATCGAAAGTAGAAGAGCGATGCAGGAAAGAGAAGAAAGCCAACCCTGTTGAATAATCCCCAGAGCTGATGGAGGACGATGGAGGCAAAACTCGCTGAGTTGAGTTGACCTCGCCATTAAATGGAAGAAACTCTGGAAATACATGGAATACACTGGCTTAAATCCACTCTAAGTTATAAATAACCCACAGGAGAGAGTGTTTGCTGGTGGAAGAGTTTGCTGGGAGAAGGGAAACATTAAAGCATGGGGGAAATTGAAGGTGAGGAGATTGGAGCATGTGGTGCCTTAGGCTTGGTCTCCTTTCAAACCCGCTCTGGGACAAGAATGTGAATGCAGGCAGTTGATTTAGGAAGTGATCCCAGGAAGGACCAGAAAAGAAGCAGATATTGGGCCAGGGATGGGAAGAAAGTCAATGCAGGGTACGTTAATCAGCAGGGTCGCACTGTGGGCGGCCAGGACTCAGTCCTGCTAGGAGCCTGGGAATGACTGTGAAGAACCAGTTTGAGAGCCATCCCAGCTGAGCGGAGACTCTTCGTAGTACTCAGTCACCAAGTCTAGGCTGCTAGATGAGAGGTGTTCCTGGATTTTAACTCTCTGGTACTTTTGGTCTACTTGTGCCTGCAACCAGAGAAAGCCCTGAGGAGAGAGCATAAGGCTGGCGTAAGCAGCCTCTGGTGTGTCCAAGAACAGCAAGTACTGAGGGGCTACGGGTGGGGCACCCACAAGGTTTAGAGAGCAGAGGCTGCAGCCAGACTGCCTGCGTGTGAATTTGGCTGGATTTTCTGCCGCTGAGTACAACTCGGGGCAGGGTTGCTGGGGTCTTCTGATGTAGGTCCAGCTCAGCTTGCTTCTATACTGGCCTCAGAAACCTAAAAGAGTCAAGTTATCTGTAGGGAGCCTGATATCATTATTACTCACCACATTTTGGTCACTTGCTGTGTGTCAGACATCATACAAGATGCTTTCTATGTGACAGAAACCCCTGCCTCTCCACACAATCTGCTCTCTCCGTCCTCAGTGGATGGGGGTTTGTTACTCTGGCATTAAGTGGCACAGGTGAGTTAGCATCACTCCTGAAGTTTCTTCTGTAAAGATAATTAATATTAAGAGATGCTATACTCTAAATACTCCAGAGACCTAAGGATCTACAGATACTTTTTCAGGATCGACTGGGGAATGACGGTTGTCATGGTGTTGAGAGTGTTGCAATGTTCTTATCAGACAATCACAAACACACACTGACTCCAGAAGATGTTGGACCATGGGGCATTTCTTTTCACACCATGCAGGTCCAAGAAGTCTTTATTCTCTACTCTTTCTCCCTCTTCTCTCCCTTCTCCCCCTATTAGTTTTCTGCTTCTCTGGCTTCCCTTCATAATTCTGGCTCTGTCATGAAAGCACGTGGCAAAGCTGGCCCTGTTTCCTCTAGAGTATTCCAGGTCCACTTGGCTGGCCCTCTCCTTAGAACCACATTCCTAGGGTTCTGGGGAGACAACAGCTCCCTGTCATTACTAGCTGAAGGGAAGAGTAGCTTCCTTCATTAGATCCTCTCAACCTTGGTCATATCTTTATAGATAGTCCCTTTATCAGCCTCACTTCAAATTACCCGATGAGGATTTATCTTCTGTTCCTGCAGGACCCTAACTGACAATACAGCACTCAAGTTGACTACAGGCAATTCCGTGGCAGAAACCCCACCTTATGCTTCTCTCTGAGCCTGTCCTTGCAAAGATACAACCACAGATGTTAGTAGAGATTAAAACTGAAGTTCAGTGTGGACTCCATCAGAGGAGCGTGACTGTTCCTGGAGAAAAAGCATTTTCAGAAGGGGCACTGTAACTTCATTCTTTTACCCAACAAATACTGAAAGCCAGGCACTGTTCTAGGTGCCAGGAAAATAGTATGAGCAAGAGAGAATTTCTGCCTCAGGGAGTTATATTCTAATGGAAGGAGTGAGTCAGAACTAACACACACTGGTATAAATTAAAAAGACAATTCCAGATAATGCTAAGTAGAATTTTTAAAGTGCTAGAAACGGGAGGATACTATTTGGGGTTAGATGGCTAACTAAGGCTCTTATAAGTTCATTTCCAAGGTGATTGGGCACCTTCCTTAGCATAACAGAGACACCCCATCTTGAGGACTTCTGAAATCATTGAGGGTAATTTTAACAATGCAATTCAATGTGAGAAGGAACAATAAATCATGGAAATTTGGGTATTAACGTTAAAGGGACTTATTTGGACCCCAAAACAGGACTGTACATCTCTCCGCCCTTATCATTGACACCTCTAGTAATTCAAGAAAAACTGTTTCATTGAAGAGTTGCTGCAATTTTTTCTTCTCTTATGGAGACTGTAACTCTGATCAAAGTGATATGAAGATGCTATTCTTTGGCTTCTGCAAATAGAATGAAAATGACTTTTGGCTGTGGGTATGTGAGGTTTTTCTCAAAATGGAATGTGAGGGTGAGCACTAATGTGCTAATAAACCTCTGTTGGCAGGAAAGAGGTTTTGTCAACGAACTGTGAGAAAAGCAGAATATAGTCCCAAGAAGTTGCAAGATGGGGTCTGCTTTACGGGAATTGGAATCAAATTCAAACGTTTTATGGTTCAGCCGTTTAAACATTGATTAAACATTTGGACATGTATCCATCTCTGGTCTAGCCTGGAGCCACTGTAACTTTCACATAACATCCACTGCAAGCTACTAATTATTGTCTTCACAAAAACCACAGTGCAGGCAGTAGCTGAATTCTGCAAACGGGTTTTCTGCTCTCAAGGAATAATGCTAAAGGGAGGAAATTTGTAGATACCCAGGACCCCTACCCACAAGTATTTCCCCAAAACTTATTAATTTAATCCCAGGGCTCTCCTTCCCTTCTCTGGGCCCCATAGCTACCAGCTTCTCTCATTCTCAGCTCTCCGGCTTCTTCCCTAACAGCACATGCATTATAGTTTCTAGAGCAAGCTGGCTCAGGACTGTTAGAGGTAATCTCAGTTGACTGTGGCACCTTAAGGATGGAGCCCCTCATGGTGGCTTTTGTCAAAGTATTTAAACACTTATACGTGCCCAGCGTGTTTGACTTCTTTTCTAAGGAAATTACCATTTGCCTAATAGAATGACAAAAGCTTGGTAGCATAAGATCTGTTCACATCCTTGATATATGAAAGGTCATGATTCTCAGACTTTTCAGTCCCAGTGCTTCTTCACACTCTTAAAATTATTATGGCTCCCAAAAACCTTCTGTTTTATATAGGTAGCATTTATTGATGTTTTCTATGTTTGAAATTAAAACTGATAAGTTTTTAAACTTACTTAAGATAACAATAAATATATTACATGTTGTCATAAATATCATACTTATATGAATAGTAAGTATATTTTCCAAAACCAAAAATATTTAATGAGAAGGGTAGCATTGTCTTACTGTTCTGCAAATCTCACTAATTTAATATCTGGCTTATTAGCAGATAGCTGGATTCCCATTTCTGTTTCTGTATTCAATCTGTTAAAGTGCTGTTATCCTTTCCCAGTTGGTGAGAAAGCAGCACCATGGGGTAGGAGTGCAGGGGGCGGGGGAAAGAAAGAACTTTCTCCTAATCCCAAGAATGCGCCATGAGATTTGGAGAGTGAAGGAAAAATAGTACAGAGGTGTTGCAGTTTCACAGTTTTACCCCTTGAATCTACAATGTCAGATTTCAAATATTAGAACTGGATGGGATAAAAAGGAATGTATTAACGGCATTCACCATGACCTGGATAAGATTAGAGACTATTATTCTAAGTGAAGTAACTCAGGAATGGAAAACCAAACATTGTATGTTGTCACTGATATGTCGGAGCTAAGCTATGAGGACACAAAGGCATAAGAATGATACAACGGACTTTGGGGACTTGTGGGGAAGAGTGAGGGGAGGCAAGGGATAAAAGACTACACATAGGGTGCAGTGTTTACTGCTCGGGTGATGGGTGCACCAGGTTCTCACAAATCTCCACTAAAGAACTTACTCATGTAACCAAATACCACCTGTACCCCCAATAACTTATGGAAAAATAAAATTAAAAAAAGAAAAACAACTGGATGGGAACTTAGAGGTCACATGACAAACTCTTCAGTAGAAAAAGTAGATTGACTTGATGACAAGTTATTGGGGAAGTGAAGCCAACACCTAAAGGTGTAGCATAAGCACACACTGATGAGTCCCAAGAAGCAAGAAGGGAATGGAGCATGTTGACCCACTCCCCCTCCCCCAAGGACCTCCAGTTTTTTCTTTATTGCTGAATTGTTCTCTCCAGCAGTATTGGTCTCCATCCAGTGAATATATGTTCAGCTAGCCACTTAACAAACTCAAGCTGTGGTTTTAGGGCTGATAAATAATTATGTTAATTAACAGGTTGGAGGAAAAATATGATGTTATTCCTGTGGAATGCTCTGAAAAGCTGGAAACACTTAACTGCAAAAACTACATGTGGTGAAATAACCAATAATTTGCTTAAAAAACCCACATCTGGTTTGCTGGCTCAAAGCAGGGGTTAACAGTCTTTCGAGGGCAGCCAGTGTCAGAGAGGGGTCCCAGGATAAACAGCCAAGCCTTCACAGCAGGAAATATGCTTGTTCTTATAGCACAAGCATTTACGTTGGCTTCTAACCAAAATGAAACATACAAAGAATTGTTTGGTTTGTCTTTTTCTTTTTTCTCTTCATAACATGCAGTTCAAAAATGCCTTCCTCATATTTGTGTGCTTGAATATGGGAGAGAAGGAATAGTCACATGAGAATAACAAAATAATTCGTTGCTCCAAACTTCTAAAAGAATGCAGAAAACGCACCATGGTAATAGACAATAGACAGGTTTAATTCATACATGCATAATTATTTATTATCCAAACAGACACTGATTTGATACATAAGTACTGAGCATCTTCCTTGCACAAGACACAGATATGAAAATTATAACTCATACACAGGTGAGTTATCTGTGATCCCAGATCTCCAGGAAAAAGTTAGCTCAGAAGAGAGAGTAACACAAATCTATAACATGTGGATAATACAAGTCCCAGTGTGATATGTGTCATTAAAGAGAGAAGTAAAGTCCTATAAGTGGCTTGAAGACAGGAAATTTCATGTAAGATTGGAAGCGTCCACAAGGTTTTTTGTCAGTAGTGGTATTTCAGCTGAGGCATAGAAGATGCCTATAATTCCAACAGATGAAAATAAAGGCAGAATGGCATTGGGCTGGAGCACCCCAGCACATCTGTAATAAAAGCAAGAAGCAGGGGACTGTGGCTAGAATGCACAACAGATGTAAAGAATGTGGGGAGGGGACAGGTGCAGTGGCTCACACCTGTAGTCCCAGCACTTTAAGAGGCCAAGATGGATGGATCACCTGAGGTCAGGAGTTCGAGACCAGCCTGGCCAACATGGTGAAACCTCATCTCTACTAAAAATACAAATATTAGCTGGGTGTGGTGGCACGTGCCTGTAATCCCAGCTACTCGGGAGGCTGAGGCAGGAGAATCGCTTGAACCTGGAGACAGAAGTTGCAGTGAGCCAAGATCGTGCCATTGCACTCCAGCCTGGGCAACAGAGGGAGACTCTGTCTCAAAAAAAAAAAAAAAAAGAATGTAGGGAGGCTAATCAGAGAAAAGCAGTCATTGGAGGTGCCCATTGGAATATTGATCTGGCAGCAATAGCGCTGGGTACAATAAAGGGGAAATAAATAAGCCTAACGACCAGAAAGATATTCTCAAAACTGTGCGGGAAGTCCGTACAGTGGTGCTGTATGTTCACCATTATCTGCCAGATATTTATGTAACATGACAACTGATTGGGCCAAGGTAGGGGAGGAACTGAAGATATTTTCATAGGCTCCATCTGCAGAGACTAACTAAGAAGATGTGCTTAAATTTCTGGCCACCAGATAGATAGATCCAGCAGGTGGCTAAAAATTCAGGTAGAGACGCCAGAACCATAAGGGCAGGGGGTATACATAGGAGTCAACAGAAGGAAGAGCACAAGGGGAAATGAGAAGCAGTCTCCCGTGGCCACGGGGGCCCTCTTCCAATTCCCTCCACACTTTAGCCAGAAAGAGCATCAAGAGATGCAGATTTGACCACAGCATCATCCGCTAAAGGCTTCCCATTGCTCTTGCGATACACATCAAAGTTTATCACGGCCCGCAAGGCCCCACAAGTTCTGTCTGTTCTGGTCCCCATCTACCTCTCAAGCACTACCTTCTCCCTCCCCTCTGTTTGTGCTTCAGCCACTGTGGTCTTCTCTCCATCCCTTGGCCTGCTAGGTTCCCTCCTGTCACAGGGTCTTTGCCCTGCTTAAGAACATTTGCTGTCATCAGTTGGCCTCACTACCCTCTACGTATAATTCTCAATTCCGTGGCCTCTCTTTAGCGAAGCGCTTCATACTTCTTTCTGGTTGGGTGGATCAAACGTTTACATTATATTCCCTCACAGCATCTTATGTTTTCTCTTTCCAGACATATTGCAGTTGCAACCATGTATCTTTTTAAAGTACAATTACTTGATTTACAAAGGTTCCCACATGAAGCTGTAAGTTCCTGAGGACAGGGTCACCGTGGATCCTTGATTTTCAGCACTTTACTCCTGGTATTTAGTAGGCTCTCAATGCACAGTTGTTGAGTGAATGCATACTAAAGAATGATAAAAAATGCTCTCACCTGCGTTATTCCACTCACTCTTCAACAAACAGCTATAAGGTGGATATTATAAGTTTAGTTTTACAGAGAGGCTTTACAATGATGCACCCCTTTCCATCCCTCAGCACCATATAGAAAGTCAGTGGCAATATTGTGGTTTTGACTCTGTCCACCACACAGACCCCACTTGGGAGCAGAATCCAGGTCTCAGATGCCAAAAGGGCATCAGGGTCTAGATGGCCACAAGTGCCAAATACTGTAGAGGAACCAAAGGAGGATGGGAACAGGGACACTCCATTGATTTGGGACATCATGGTAGCCTTCTAGAGAGTGGTGGCAGAAGAGTGACAGGTGCAGAAGTCAGACTGTGGGCTCTTTAAAGTAGTTTGAGTGAAGGAAAGTTTTCCAGGAGGGGGAAGGAGTTGCAAGGTGATTAGAAAAAGTCATCCAGGTTGTCAAGAGGGAGGCTGAGAAAGAATATTTGAGGACTAAGAAGACCACAAGCAACTTAGGGTAGAATCCTCTCCAGGATGAGTGAAAAGACAAAACAGAACGACACTTCTTTTTTTTTTTTTTTTTTTTTTAGAACCACACTTCTTAAACAAAGAAATAGAAACGGTATTCCAAGACAATTTATTTAAAAAGTGTAAATGGCAAACGTGTGGTTCTGTTTATTTATTAGTAATCAAAGATTGAAAAATTAGATTAGAGGTGCCATTTTTACTTATCAAACTGAGACTATTTTTTAAAAGAAGGATGCTTGCGGTTGCACTACTATTTATCATCTGATGTGTTTACTAAACCTCACAGAGCATCAGGCTAATGTCCAGAGGTTGTGCTGGCCTTCATTGAGGTGGAGAGTAAATGTGGTGGGTGTTCTAAGGGAGGAAAAAACATCCTCTCTCCCTTGCCCAGCAGGTTCTTCTGAGGAAATGGGAAAAGCCATCTGCTGAACAAAATGCTACTCCATAACATGGTATAAGAATGGATGATATGCTCTCTGGGTGGCAAAAGGCCTCCCTAATTTTAAAGCAAGAGAAACATATAAAGGTATGCTGTCTATACAAACAGTAGTTATGTATAACAAATATTGCCATTAAGATAAAATAAACCAGTGGAAGCTTTCAATTTAAAAAAATGTTTTAAGAGCATGGTTATAATTCACTGATGGAGGCTTCTGATATTCCAAACAAAATACCTATAAAGACATATCCAATGAAAGAGGAAAACTTCTTACATTGGAACTAATAGAGGCAATCAACCTAATGTTGGTTGGAATTAGGGAGGATTTCTACTGCTTGAAGAACTACAGACCAGTGTGTGACTGCGTTTGCCCACCTGAAACCAACTACCCCATCCATCCCACAGGGCTCCCTGTGTCCCCTACCATTTGCCCCTTGGCTGAAAGATGAGGGCCTCCACCAACTTGAAAACTCTCCCTCTGTTGTAGGAGTATCATTTTTGAGGATGACTTCTATCCCCCACATCCAGTTGGTATCTCTTTCTCATCAGTAAAAGAGTATAACACAAGGGGGTTGTATACAGTGCATCCTAGGAGCTGTAGGCCTACCCAGTAAAATGCTGTCAAAATAGGCCAAGCAGCAGGGCACGCAGAGGAAGGGGGCTTTGTTGTGTACTCTGGCATTGGCAGTTGTCAGAGAACAGGCAGAGAGAAGGAAAGAAGACCCCTCCTAAGTCCAGCAGAACATGACTTAGTGGAACTGGGGCTGGGCTGGGAATTGTAGATGAGAGAAGACTGTCTTATCTTGTGCGTGGATAGGGAGCAGACAAGTGCAGGTTGATACCTTGGCCAACAGGCCCTGGGTGAAGAGACAGCCTTCTCTTCATCCTAAACTGGAGAAATTAGCCAGAGAGACACAAGACACCACAAAGTAAGAGAACTGGAAATTCCTCCTAAAGTAATTCTGAAGAGCAAACATAGATGTGTCCAAGAAATAAATAGAATAGAATACGCTACCATTTTTGCTTATCAAGTTGGCAAAAAAAAGTTTAATGGAATATTTAAAAGTAATAAAGTTTTTAGAAGAGACAATGAAAACAACATTCTTATACACTATCATATACATTATCAATGGAGACATAAATTTCCAGAAACTCTCAGGAAAAGATTTAGGTGTACCTATCTTCATCATTGCAATCTTATTTAAACAACCTTATGGCCTAATATAGAAGAAAGATTACTTTTTTATAGACATGTTTGCATAATAGGCCATTATAAGGATATACTCTAATTTATTTAATGATGTGGGGAATCCCTATGATAAAACTGTAAATCAAAAAGCAGGATACGAACCTCATTTCAAAACAATATGACATCAGTTTTAAAACCACACAAAAGCACATATAGACATAGAAAAAAGATTAGAAAGAAAAGAAAAAAATGGGAAGAAATATGTTTAAATGTTAACAGTG
Organism: Pongo abelii; assembly: GCF_028885655.2. Taxonomy (NCBI): domain Eukaryota; kingdom Metazoa; phylum Chordata; class Mammalia; order Primates; family Hominidae; genus Pongo; species Pongo abelii. Next base: position 77,714,734 of record NC_071998.2, read on the forward strand.
GTTATGGCTGAAAATATATAAGATTTAGGATTATCAATGAAGCAGAATTTGTTATATTTTATAATAATATACGTAAATAAATTTTTTAAACCATGAGGAGATGTTTTTAGAAATAGCCGGAAACGGAGGGAGAGGGGTGCACATCAGTACACAAGATCCCAGTGATGATGTGCGCCGGAATTAACGCACGTCAGAGACAACTTTCTTTCTCCCCTAAACAGGCCCCTGGAATACCATTTGAAAATGTCAAGGACCTGGTAAGCAAATTCATACATGATGGATACTTCACAAATCAGTCATGGAACAGTTTTATTAACAGAAGTTTTATAGGAAAATGATCTCATTCCAAACGGTGCTCATGGACCCAAACTCTGAGGTAATGGGAGAACCATCATAATGGAAAGACTTTATGGTATGTTAAATTAAACACTAGAAAAGCAGTTGAGAGTTTAAGTCTGACTCAGAGACCACAGCCCCTGAGCCTTATGTTGGAGGAAGTCCCTGGACAAGTCATTTCACCTTTCCGGGTTCAAGGTCCTCATTTATGAAGTGGGGATTATAAACTTCCCAGTTTCCCTTGCAGGATTATTATAAATAACAAAAGGCAAATGAGTGCTCTGCAAATAACTTATCACTGCATTATTACATTAATGAGAGAAGTGCAAAGAGTTTATGAGCCTGGGTACTAAGGTTGTAATGTTTCACGGCATCACATTTTCTCCTAACAATGACACTACATATTGAGTGTTACTGGAAGATAATCCTTTTTCAGATGAGATAATTTTTTGCAAAGTTTGGCTAATATATATTTTACTTATAATGCTGGTGTTTCCATTGTTTAGTTTGGTTTCTATTGTTTTGTTTTTTAGAACACTCAAAAATATTTTTCACATTTGGAATTGGTATTTGAAGCATATTTTCCAAAGAAGTACACTTCCCAAATATGGAAACGTACTTCTCAAATGTGGAAGTATCCATGAAATGTTAAAATCTGCATTTTGAGGGTATTTGGTCAGTGTTGTGGGGAAGAACTTCATTTTCCTAAAATGTTTATGCCTGTGCATGATGTGTGTGTTTGTGTGTATGTATGTATGCATGCATGAGTGTGTGCCCACTGGTATACCTGTATATTACAGTCAGGAGGAGGGAGACTAAGTCAAGAAGATATAAGAAGAAACAGTGAGGATGATGCCCAGATCCACGCCTCTCCAGCTGACCCCTATGAGATCAGGCCAAGTTTTGTAGAAGTTGTCGATCCTGAGTGATTTGGGTTTATTTATAAGGAAAAGACACACACAAGGCAACAAATAATTGTTTCCAGTTGCACAAAATGTAGACTAATTGTAGATAAGAAAACAATATGCACAAAATGTGTTTAACAGCCACACTTGTAACAGAGAAAAATAACAGATCTACCAAGAGGGAACTGGTTAAAGTTCATCCATAAAATAGGGAGTTCTATAGGGTCATTTCAAACTCTGATCAAGATCTACATTCAGATGTCAGAAGATATGCATGAGCTACCACTGAGTGATTGAATCATAAAATATGTATTCTATGATCCAATTTTATAACTATAATCTACAGGTATATTTTGTATTAATGTATGTATTGCACAGGAAAAAAAAGCCCTGAAATAATACACCCTGAAAAGTTAATCCTGGTTATCTCTAAGTGACCCAATTTGAGGTATTTTTAACTTTCTATGTGGGTGCAATTGTTTGAATGTTTAACAGTCCAAATATTATTTTTAACAGCATAAACAAAATAAGACTTTTTCATTTTGAGAAACATAGCAAATTATATTGTCCACCAAAAAATTCTTAGAATTGAACCTTAGACATAAGAAGCAATGAACAATTAGCTTTATTCTTTCTTATCATGAGTTCAGATAATGTGTTTGTATCCTTAACTCTGACCCCAACCTTTGACTTTGAAAACTTGCAGAGCTTATACAGGAAACAGCAAGTCAGCTCAATTGCACAAAAAGCCTCAAATCGCTGGTATAAAAATTGCTAAATCTTACATAGGAACCATCCAATCAACAGATGCTCTTTTCTCTGTAGGCTTTCTTCCCTTTCTGGTATAAAATCTGTACCAGTGGCTTTGACAACACTTTTTTTAAAGCCACAAGTAAAGGTAAAGCTTGAGTGAAAAGCCAAGTAATTATTTCTTCAGAATTGAAATCATTGTGGGTGAGGATATTGAGCCAACTAAAGTTGAAACTGATTTAAAGGTGGTTTAACTGGGGACCTCTAATAGGAATAACTAGCTTGACACACCAATTACACCTAATACACTAGGTAAACAAAAAGTTAATGTCAGAATAGTATTAACTATGATGTTTGGTTAGTGGAAAGAAACATTTTCCTTCCTCTAATCCTTCCTTTAAGATAGACAGCAACCAACCACAGGGACCTATTATGGAATCAAAATTAAGTCATATTTTTCAGTTTTTGTATGTAACCAACAATTCCTCTAAAATCCCCCCTAAAGTGCAGTCAGGCATTGCTTTCTTTTAAAAAATTAGCAAAATAAGGACGTGTTATGAATTCCAAGAGGTGAACCTTTGGATACTGCAATTTCCCTTTGAGCCTGAGTTGTGCTGACCCTATTTCCAACCTTATTGCAATTAAGCATTATTGGAAAATACAAGTTTGTGGGGTTAAAGCTAATGTTAGTTCGTAGCATGGAAACTGTGCAGCTAGAAGGATTTTTTTTAAAGTATCTCTCTTTGCTCTCTGGACAAAATGGGGAGCGGGAGAATGAAGATCTGGCATTTAACGCCTCTTGGTGAAAAGCCATGTTACTACTCCTATCAATCCAACTAAAAAAAATGTAGTGCTATTTAAGTCCTCTTGGACTTTAAAGGAATCTGAATATTTTTACTTTTCTAATCTGTTCATTTTTTATAATCATGTGTGTTTTGAAGGAAACGTAATACTTGTCGACAGCCCTGGCTCTTAGCGTCGTAATCTGGGAAAACTGAGGAAGATGTGGAGGGTGATGGCTAGAGGCAGTTTTGCTTCATTTGCATTCATCATTGCCCAGTAAAATGTCAGAGATTCTCAAGATTTAGGGAAGGTGACAGTGAGCTTTGGAAACGATTACCTTGCTGTGCTTATTAGTGCCTCCTGGTAACCCCAACCCTATTTCTTTTATACTTCAGTTCGGTTCTTTTTCACCTTTTGGAAATACATGCTCCATGCTTACAGGATATCCCAAATGGATGGAGACAGTAAAGCCTAACTATTGTGAAATGCCAATGGCTTTTCACAATGAACATGTTTCTCTCTGAGGGCCTCTATATTTAGGCTCCACGTTTAGGAGATCCTGGGCCTGTGAACCTATACCTTACACCTCACACCTCCATTGGGAGGTGACATCTGGACTCTTAACAAGATGCCTGGAATGGTGGTTGGCTCTTCCCAGACCCTGTGCTCCTTCTGGCCAGCCCAAAGCCCACACTCCTGGACTAGAGTGGGTTGAATATTTCCCCCTCAAATTCATATTCACTTGGATCATTAGAATGTTACCTTATTTAGAAATAGAATCTTTGCAGTTGTAATCAATTAAGATGAGGTAATACTGGATTAGGGTGGGACCTCCGTAACAGAGGAATGCCATGTGAAGACGAATGCATAGCTTGGAGTGATAAGTCCACAAGCCATGGGGGATGCCAACTCCTAGATTTCAAATTTCTAGGCTCCAAAACTGAGAGAATAAATATCTGCTGCTCAAGCCACCCAGTTTGTGGTACTAGGAAATGACTACATAGCAGATTGAAGAGGAAGTTCTTTTTTTTTTTTTTAATACTTCAAGTTTTAGGGTACATGTGCACAACATGCAGGCTTGTTACATATGTATACTATGTATACATGTGCCATGTTGGTGTGATGCACCCATTAACTCGTCATTTAACATTAGGTATATCTCCTAATGCTATCCCTCCCCCCTACCCCCACCCCACAACCGGCCTCGGTATGTGATGTTCCCCTTCCTGTGTCCATGTGTTCTCATTGTTCAATTCCCACCTATGAATGAGAACACGTGGTGTTTGGTTTTCTGTCCTTGCGATAGTTTGCTGAGAATGATGGTTTCCAGCTTCATCCATGTCCCTACAAAGGACATGAACTCATCATTTTTTTATTATACTTTAAGTTTTAGGGTACATGTGCACAATGTGCAGGTTTGTTACATATGTATACATGTGCCATGTTGGTGTGCTGCACCCATTAACTCGTCATTTAACATTAGTTATATCTCCTAATGCTATCCCTCCCCCCTCCCCCCACCCCACAACAGGCCCCAGTGTGTGATGTTTCCCTTCCTGTGTCCATGTGTTCTCATTGTTCAATTCCCACCTATGAGTGAGAACATGCAGTGTTTGGTTTTTTTGTCCTTGCGATAGTTTGCTGAGAATGATGATTTCCAGTTTCATCCATGTCCCTACAAAGGACATGAACTCATCATTTTTTATGGCTGCAAAGTATTCCATGGTGTATATGTGCCACATTTTCTTAATCCAGTCTATCGTTGTTGGACATTCGGGTTAGTTCCAAGTCTTTGCTATTATGAATAGTGCTGCAATAAACATATGTGTGCACATGTCTTTATAGCAGCATGATTTATAATCCTTTGGGTATATACCCAGTAATGTGATGGCTGGGTCCAATGGTATTTCTAGTTCTAGATCCCTGAGGAATCACCACACTGACTTCCACAATGGTTGAACTAGTTTACAGTCCCACCAACAATGTAAAAGTGTTCCTATTTCTCCATATCCTGAAGAGGAAGTTCTTTTAAAAAATCAAGGAATTTACATTTCTTCAAAGTTAGACACCTGAAGCTTTAAAATCAGGCTTGAAGAAGATCTTTTCAATCCTCACTTAAAGATCACATGGAAGATTGTTCTCATTTGTAGGTGACAATCTGGAGAAATAAACAGATTCTTCTTGGTTCTTGCCAAAGTCAGATAATTTTATGTTCTTCCTAAAATGGAAAATTTGAGATCAAAGAAACTATCAGGACATAACTGCTCTGTTCCCTGGTTTAGATATGACTGGTCACAGCATGCTGTATCATCAAGATCTTTGAAAAAGGACATTTCTTCAGGTCACACAATCCTTAAACTGCAAAGTTGTTTGTGCATTTTAATGCACACCATTTTATTACAAAATTCATTAAAAGAAAGATGCAAAACATTCCACAAAATTCAAAAAGTATTATGATATTATGTGCTAGAAATTTGCTATGTCATAGAGTACACCACAACTTAAGAAATTCAACTAAGCCATGGACCCCCACAGAATATTCAATGTAAACTTTAAAATCTATTTCTTAAAATTAAAATATAGTTTATCCCCATAAAGAACTATGTTACTTCAATTCAGGGACTTATGCTGGACTTAGTAGTAAGTTAGTTTGCATTTTTAGCAAAGCAACTGACAATTCACGTATAAAAGCACATATGCATACTGACAAATGTGAACACTCATGATGTCTCCAAAGCAAGATAACCAACTATTTATGCTCATCTGGGTTCTAAAGCACTTTGAAAATCCTGAAAAACTTAATGCTGTAAAACATCCAGAAAGCTAAATAAAATAGGACAAACACACTTTCATACTTTTAAAAATGTATATGTGCTTATAAGCCTAAATAAAAGACCAAAAGTGAAGAGTAAGAGGAAAACAAAAGTAAAAAAGTAGAAGTTGGTACCTTGTCTACCCTGAGGTCACAGTGAGGTCTTAGGTTTAATATCTCCCAAGACCACGAATCCAAGACTTGGACCTGCATGAGTCAAAGAGTTAGAACTGAGACACTGGCATACAGGTGGGACTCCCCAAAAACCAGGCTTCAGGTACATAAGAACAGTCTAGTTGGAGCACAGGATGAACGCAGGAAATTGGTAGGAGACAGTTATATAAGCTAGGTTATAATGGACATTCAAGACCCTCTAAAGATTTAGACTTATTGATACATCACAATTAAAAATATTCCCTGGTTGGTTCATAATGGATCCCTTTTTCAATCAAGGGGATACCTATTTCATAGAAACTAGAGAAATTCTGTGACACTGAAACTGGAATCGCAGCTTTCTAAAGGCTATAGGTACATTTTCCACTGGAACTCTTCAGAGTCTCGATGTTAAACCTAAATCTGGAAAAGGCAGAAAGCTCTAGATAACTGCTGGGACATATCTCTGCTCATCAGGTAGACTACGGGGACTGCCTCCACCTTCCCTGTATATTTTCTTTAAACTCCTATTAATTTAACAGGCCTGGGAAAAGGATGAGTCATAAAGGTGGAAAAATATGTTGGCTGCAGCTTTGGTAAAGGGTGAAATGCATTAACCTTGCAATGAGTCATCATCACCTTAGGCAGTTTAAAAAATAAAAAACAAAAAAAGTCTTAACCACTGTGGTTCCCCATCTCTGGGAGTGTGTCTGCCAGTGTGTTGGGATTTGGTAACTTCTTGTCTGGTGTGAATGCAGCCTAATGCGAGGTTAGTTTCTCCAGAAGGCGGCCTGAAATACCTCATTTCCAACAGGCAGCTTGGAAGCTTGGCTCCCCCACTTCCCAAACCTCAGCGGTAGAAACAGCTGCAACCCACCTGGCTCAGTGTAGCCAGTTTTGCTTGGTTGTAAAGGAAGGCCAGCTGCTAGTACAAGCAGAGCCCCCCAAATAGACATATTTTAAAAAATCATGCAGAGCCAATTAAATTCTAAGAAAATTACATTGGTAATAAAATAATGTGGAATTTACGTCTCTCTGAACTGTGACTCCCAGATCAGTTGAAGTAAACCCCAACGACTCATTAGTTTCAATATGAACAATATTAGCCATTTCACCATTATATAGTTTTAGAAAAATAATCCCAAATCCTTTACCTTATAAAAGAAAGAAAGAAAGACAGAGAGAGAGAGAGAAAGAAAGACAGAGAGAACGAACAAAAGAAAGAAAGAAAGAAACAAACAAACAAACAAACAAACAAAGAAACAAAGAAAGAAACAAAGAAAGAAAGAAAAAAAGAAAAAGAAAGAAAGGAAGAAAGAAGAAAGAAAGAGAGAAAAACTGCCCCAATATTATGTTCAGGCCTCTATTGCTGTCAATGTTTATGAAAAACAAATGGCCTTCAATTAATCATTTGATGCTGGAAAGGGTTGTAAGGCCTCTCAAGCTATATCAGTGAATAAATTTCTGTTTACTTACCAAGATTTTTAGAGAATAGTTGCAAGACTCCTAAAAGAATGGCATTGTTCTGGATAGGGGAGGCAGCTTTAGGTACTGTACAGACCTGAATTTGAATCTGAAAGTCGTCACTTAGCAGCATGTGACCATGGTCAAATTACTTAGCCTCACTGAGCCTCAGACTTCTCCTAAGTAAAATGAGGCAAAAACACCACTTTCAGGGTGGGAATGAAGATAAAATGCAGTAACAATGTACCATCCTTCAGCATATGCCAGCTCTCTTCCCTTTCTCCCTTCCTAAAGCCTTACCCCTTAAGGGTCCAGCAGCAGGGCTGGTTTCAGCCAGTCCATGAAAGGAGGCCTTCAGTGAACCGCAACTCAATGGGCAAGAAAGGATGAGAGGGTTATCTTGACAGCAGGAAAAGCTATCGTGAGGGACAACGGGCAGACAGTGGGACAGGCATATGGCAGATGGTGCTAGCACTATCCAGCCACTGAGAACAAGTCAGGGTCAGGCATGGCTGGAGAAAGGAGGTTCTTGGGCATCATACTAAGGCATTTAGACTTTATACCCTAAAGAATGATGCATCTGTGAAGGTTTGAGAGCTGGGAAAAATTTGTCTGACATTGATGACTTCATTCTGATCATCTCATGCTCTTTTGCTGTGAGTCAGCGGAGCCTCTTCTGCAGTGACGAGGAAGCTTCAGTGCTTCCTAGAACTGCCCCCTTGCTTCGCGGTGCCTGATCCTGATAGAGCCCCTGGCACATCACAACTTTATTTATGCCATAGGTTGGCATCAAGAACTTGAAGTTCATGTTTTCTAACCCTAAATCATGTGCTTTTCCCACTACTTCTCACTGATATTGTAAAGATTCTATAAAAAGGCATCAGAATAATCAAATTGAAGAAAGGAAAACCTGGGAAACACATGCAGTCTGCAATACACACATACCACAGAAAGAAATGAAGTTTTAGGACCGGACGTAGTGGCTCATGCCTGTAATCCCAGAACTTTGGGAGGCCGAGGCGGGCAGACCACGAGGTCAGAAGTTTGAGACCAGCCTGGCCAACATGGTGAAACACTTTTTCTACTACAAATACAAAAATTAGCTGAGCGTGGTGGTGCATTCCTGTAATCCCAGTTGCTCTGGAGGCTGAGACAGGAGAATCGCTTGAACCCTGGAGGTGGAGGTTGCAGTGAGGCAAGATTGTGCCACTGCACTCCAGCCTGGTCCACAGAGAGAGATTCCATCTCAAAAAAAAAAAAAAGAAAAGAAAAGAAATGAAGTTTTAGGATTCATTATGCCCCCATCACTCAGTTAAATGCCTTAAAGCTTAACGATCAGACAGAAAAGGACACTTCTTAGGAGCTTGCTGGGCTCCCTTACCTCCCTAACCACAGAGATAAAGAAAAAAATTTGAGTCCCTTCAAGGACAATTCAAGGCACCTAGCTAGCCCTACAACCAGCAATTAGAAAAGTAAATAAATAACCCACTAAACAAGAAGGTAATAATAACTTAATAGGCACCCAAGTAAGCTAAAGTCACAAGATATTTGCTTCCCTACAAAAGCTCCATATAACATCTTAAAATATGTTGTTGAGTTGTTTTTCAGAACCCAGTACTCCCACCAAATAAAAAATGCCAACCACTGTTGCGTAGACCTCAGATGAAGGAAAACTGGGGACTAAGCTCTGACCACTGCTCTTGCTCTAAATTTCTTCATGAGGGACCTGGAGAGACTCACGCCCAGAAGCCAAACCTTAACATTCTTTTCTGCTGACCCCAAGCTTTTAGACAAAGTCTTACTTCCTTAACCAATTGCAAATCAAAAAATCTCTAAATCCACCTATGACCTGTAAGTTCCAGTTTCAAGATACCCTGCCTTTAGAGGCCAAACCAGTGTATAACTTCCATACATTGATTCACAATTTTGCCTATAACTTCTGCTTTCCTGAAATGTACCCCTGCCTTGAAGCCATCAAGGAATTCAAGTCCTGAGTGTTAACTGTCTGATTCTCCTTGCTTGGTGTTTTGCGGTAAATGGCTCACTTTCTCTCACTAGAAATCCTGGTGTCAGGTTTGGCTTTTTTGTGCACTGGGTGGAGTGAACCCAAATTTGATTCAGCAACAATGATGTCCCCTAAGCTATTAATGTTTTAGGACATAATTCTTGAAGGTGGCTAATGTATCTCTAAAGAGAAGGTGTCAGGAGCTTTGATTGAATAAAAGCACACTTGAGTTGGCATAAATGCAGCATTTTAGCAAAAGATTTCTCCCCTCAGAAAACTAGCCATGATTATTAGGGTGTGAGGACATGCCTGAGAAAAACCACATCACGGTGCTAAAAGCCCGTAATGAAATTCATAGCCTAGCATGTAAACCTTGATATCTGTCTGATTGGGAGATGGTTTGTATATTTGGCTAGAGCTCGAATGCCCAAATGATAAATAGCCATTGTGCCCAAAGTAGCCATCCCCAAAGTATGGCGCTGGACCAAGGCACACTGCAGAAGGAAGAACAGCCTGCCAGGGGTAATTAAAAGCCTTTCCATAAAGAGCAGGGGCTTGGGGCTTCCCTGATTACCTCACTGTTGACCCACGGAGAACCCTAAAGTTAGCGTATCCCTTGAATCATTCTTTGTCTACCATCAAAAGAACCTTCAGATCACACTTATTTCTACCTTCCTCCACCCAGCAGGCCACAGTGCTTCTCTACTTACGTCACACATGACAAAACCAAGAAATAGAAGTCTCTCCATTCCTGAATAACTTGGCACTGAATTCACATCTCATTCCAAAAAGTTTAGGATTAGCTAGAGGTTGCCAAATGAAAGACCAGCTTTGTTACATAGATGTGCCATTGATGAGAAGTGGCAAAGACCTCCCTAGACTAGAGAGAAAGAAGAGTTCCTTCCATTCTTGAGAGTTATTTACAAATGCTGAAAAAAAGTATACACCTTACAGCTTATGGTACATCCAAATCAGCATTTGAGGTGATTGCCATAGATTATCAGAGTACCCTGAAAAGATCATGTTATTTGTTTTTTCAGTTTTCTCCCATTGACTGCCTAAATGTAGAAAAAATGGTCTTAAGTCAATATGATCAGTAGCAAAAAGTAGGGAAAAGAGACAAAGCTTCTCAACAGAAAATGGAATAGATGTGACTATGATGTGAAACTACGTAAACCCATTTTGAAAGAAGGCAGATTTTTTAAAAATAAAGTGAAAACTCAAAGCACCGTGAATGGTCTTCACACAAGTGTTGCCTCATACCGTGCTTTCCCAATTCAGGATGATTTTCAAGCCTCTGTTATGAAATGGACCAGACAGTGCTTCTGCATGTGAATCTGCTGTGATCCCATTCTGTGCTTGATGCATGGCCTAAGGAAGGCCTCTCAGAAAGGGAATATTCTCCATAGAAACACCCGAGCAAAGGATGTGTGCTGTTCTTCTCATTTGCCAGCCCTTCCTCTTGATCTATTCTCAGCCTTTCTCTCTTGTAGCTCAACACCTGGGCTCCCCCGCCAGTGGCTTGCTCCTGGCTGGTTTCTATTCAGACTATTGCTATTAGCCAATAGCAGGCACTGTTGGGAGCATGGAGTTTGGGAGAGAAGAGGGTCAGAGTCTTTCATCCCTGGTTTGGTGCCATGCCTCTGGCAATATTAGCATCTCTCCGTGACTGCTGTTCCTGATAGATTAGTCTCCCCTTTCACAGTGTAGCTCTCACTGGGCTCCAGTAGCACCACTTCCTCCCATATCCTTCCTGGCCTAAGGGAGGTGGTAATGGCTTCCTGCTGTGATGAGCCTCTGGATCTCTCAGCATCCCTTGCTTGTGCCATTAGCCTTACATGCTCCTCTCAAAGTAATACCTTCCTTCAAGTCTCTTTACCTGAACCACCTAGGTAAACTCCTGCTGGGACCATGGCTGTTATGTGAAGTTCGAATTGCCCTACCTGTGGGGCTATGCTGGGGCTGTCAGCAGGAGTGACGAAGATTGTAGCACTATCCCTACCATTTCCCTTCACATAGTAGCACCTTGGGATGAACTTAGTTTTGTTATCTTTATTTTATGCTCTCATTCAGAAAACTGCAGAAGTCTGCAGAACTTTTGTAGTGGAGGGGAACATTACTAGCAGTTTCTTAATAATGTCCATGGTGGTCAACATCATTGAACTGCAAAACTGCAGAACTTTTGTAGTTGAGGGGAACATTATTAGCAGTTTCTCAATTAATAATGTCCTTGGGGATCAACATCATTTAAGTATTTACTGAATCACTGGCCCTGTTTTAGGAACCTTACAGTGTTTTGTGTAATTTTCTCAATCTATGGCAAAGAGATTTTAGTCCTCATTTTATTAGCCAAGAGCAGTAAAGTGAAATGCCCAGGCTCACACATCTCAGGCCAGTGGCTAAGCAATGTCTGTCTGTCCTTGGAGACATTATAATCAGCTGTGGCTTAACCTAGTGCCTCAAGAATCCACACACGCAAGCAGCTATTGAAAGAGACCAGAGGACACACCAAGCACTTGGGCCCCCAATTATGAGCCAGCATGCTGCCCTGGTGAACAGCAGGCACCTCAGAACTGGATGAAGCCTCACTAGAATGTTGTATGATTTGGTACCAGTTGACCCAGGTGAAGTCAAATTGGGGGACATTGCATTTAATAAACACCCCTCCTGAGCCTCTCTGGACTCCAACATTAGTGAGAAGGACAGAGGAAATTGTCCCAGTGTAAGATTTCTCCCGCCGCCCTCTGAAATATTTGAGCTTAGTCTGTCTGCAGTGAAGGCTGACAAGCTACATTTTGATAACCATTCTGGTGATTCTGAGGCAAACAATCAACAACCACACATTGAAAACTGGTGCTCGAGACTGCCTACCCCACAAGAACAGAGGAAACATCTGTCTCTATCCCGTCACATTCAAGTGCACAACCGGTGTGTCAGTCAATGTTTCTGAGTGAATGAAGAAGATGCAAAAGCACATCAACATCTGAGCTCCCTTTTCGAGGAGGCCTTAATCATATGAATTGGAATACTGTGCTCCTTCCCTGTGGCAGTGCTCTTAATAACTAAAAACATCGCATGCATTCTGCCCTCGGGCACGCTGGTCTGGTCTGTGGCCATTCCACCAGGCGTAGGGTGGATTCTGAGTGACACAAGTCAATGTTTTGAAAAGCATCATTCCTTCTTTCCAGAGTAGTCAATCCCTTCACGCAATGCTTTCAAATCAAAATACTTCATACCCTGTGCTTCATTCATTTATTCTCCAGTATTTAGTAAGTGTATTTAGTAGTGGCCTATTACGGGCCAGGTGCTTCATTAAGCATCAGGTGAACAGAATTAAACAAAGCCCCAGATAAATTTTAAGTGATTCCACTTTTATGAGGCACCTAGAGCAGTGAAATTCACAGAGACAGAAAGGAGAATGGTGGTTGCCAGGGACTGGGGTGAGGGGAGAATGGGAAGTTCATGATGAATGGGATCGGAGTTTTAGTTTGAGATGATGGAAAGTTCTGGAGCTGGATCACAGTGAATGTGAATGTAGTAAATGTCACTGAATTGTATATCTAAAAGGGTCAAAATGATAAATTTTGTATAGTGTATATTTTATTTAAAAAAAAACACAACAAAAACTGCATGGGGTTTTGAGATGATTACCTTACCATATGAGGTCAGGTTTATCATCTAAAATGAATTTTCATAGGAAAAAAAACACAATATTAATAACAGGTGATTTGAATAAGTGTGGCGTCACCACTGTAGTGAGCAAAGGGAAGAAAATAGTGTCCAGAGAAGGTACTGGAGGGTGGAGGTGGTTTGACCCAGTGAGGGGAAGGCCCAGGAAAGGCTCTTCTGCAACAGAAACAAAGTTGCTGAAGGGACAAAGGATGAGAAGGTGAGACAGGGCAAAAGGCAGAAGGGCACTTCAGGCCCTGGGACCAGTGATTCAGGGCTACTATCAAAGCTGGCTGTGATGATGAAGGCGGCACACACAGAGTGTCTTATTAGGAAAAGACACTCCACACAGAAAACTGTCACAGATGCAGTGCGGTGTATTTGATCTTGTCAACCTCCCAAGGAACTTCCATGGTGTCCCACGATGACAGAACTGATCATTCTTTTCAGACAGCTAAGCTGGTCAAAATATTTAATGCTTCTTCAAAGCAGGATGTGAAGATCTTGCTGAATTGCCAAAATTGCTTTACCTTTCCAAACAATTTTTAAATGACAAATAGGTGAGACAAATAGGCATAAGAAAAACACCAAGAATTTGTTAATATTCTAACTGTGTTGTTGAAAGATGCAAAAAAAAAACAGTAAGTAAATTTAAGGGGACAGAAGAGGAGTATTTATATTTTTAATGGTTTTTAAATCAGTCAAGGAAACTGACATAAAAATTGTCAATTTTACAGTACTATGTCCATACAATTGTAAATAATGTTGTCTCTATTATGTTGGATATGGAGGATAATTGTACAGTTCTGTAGCGAAATATATATCTTTATATTGTTCATACACAAATATATTGTGTTTTTAATGAAGACCAAAAATACTATAGGTCTCTGTTAGCTCAAACTATTTTAAAATCTAGAAAATTGACAGTATTTTTTTATATTGACAAATTTCCATTTAGAATATACATATTTTTACTTTTATTTTAGGTTCAGGGACACTTGCGGCTTTGTTATATAGGTCAATGTGTGTTGCGGGGCTTCAGTGCACAGATTATTTCATCATCCAGGTAATAAGCAGAGTACCCAATAGGTAGTTTTTCAATCCTCACCCTCTACCCTCAAGTAGGCTCCGGTGTCTCTTGTTCCCTTCTTTGTGTCCATATGTAGAGTATACATTTTTTAAAGCATACAGAAGCATTCCAATAGATAATTTCCAGGTAAAACACTTCAAAATTCCCAGCTTCCACAAACCTTACTTTGAAAATAATCCACCATTCCTGAAAGTATGTAAAGCACTAAATTGAATAGAATCATGTTAGCAGCATTTGTCTTAGTTCTTGTCCAAGCCAAATGTCTTTCACTAAATCCTAGACTCAAAGAGCAACTCTCATTAAACATTAAAGACTGTGACATGTGGCACAGGGGAGTAAAATTACCCTTTTAATTACCTTTCCAGTTTGCAAATTATTTTAAATGCATTACTCAATGAAACTGGATATTAAAAGGTCTGCTTTTTCTGTCAGTGCCCCATGATTTTGAACTATTCATTTTATTTGCGTGGGTAGTATGTCATGCACTACATTTCAAGCTGTTTTGGGGAACCCACTCCATCATGCATGCATATGGAAGGTGCAGAGAAAGATCTGGAATGAAATGGAGATCACGTTTCTCCCAGCCACACTGGCTATACATGAAGCCAGTTAAAACTCTGTCATACCCCTGGGTACAGTTTGGCTTATTCATTATTTTTCATTTATAAAGCAAACCTGCTGCTTGAAAAAAGTCTCAAGGTTAATACAACTTTTCTCTTGTGACACAAACAACTCGATTGCAAATCTGATTTGATGGGTATGTCTTTTGTTGTAAGATGGGACTCAGGGGAAAGACACAGTTTGTATGCAAGAGTCTACACCTGCGGTGGGTTTGTCCTTCCAGTTCTAGTCAGAGTGACATCTCCAGGAGGGGCTCTACCCAGGTCACCCAATCGCAGTAGCTCCAGACCCTTGCTGCTCCTCAGTCGGATAGTTTCTTATCTGTTTGTTACCTAAAGCACTGAAACACAGAAGGGTACTGTATTCCTTTGCTAAAGCTGCCATGACAAAGCTCTAGATAAACTGGGGGATTTAAACAATAGAAATGTATTCATTGCCTTTCAGTGCGGGAGGCTCAAAGTCTAAGATTAAGATATTGGCAGGGTTGGTTTCTTTTGAGAGTGATGGGGGAAGGATTGGTCCCCTGCCTTTCTCAGATTCTAGTGGTTTGCTGGCAATTTTTGGTGTTCCTTGGCTTTAAAGAATCACCCCAGTGAGGCATAGTGGCTCATGCCTGTAATACCAGCACTTTGGGAGGCCAAAGCAGGAGGATCACTTGAGCTCAGGAGTTCAAGTCCAGCCTGGGCAACATAGGAAGACCTTATCCAAAAAAAAAAAAAATTAGCCAGGCGTGGTAGCATGCACCTGTAGACTCAGTTACTTGGGATGCTGAGGCAGGAGGATCACTTCAGCCTAGGAGGTCAAGGCTGCAGTTAGCAGTGATTGTGCCACTGCAATGCAGACTAGGTGACAGAGAGAGACCCCATCCCTGTGTGTGTGTCTCTCCATCCGAATTTCCCCATATAAGGACAGCAGTCATATTGGATTAGAGGCCTGCTCTACTCCAGCATGACTACATCTTAACCTAATTAATTACATCTTCAAAGGTGCTATTCCCAAATAAGGTCACATTCTAAAGTACTGGAGGCTAAGACGTCAACATATGAGTTTGGAGAAGGGGACAAAATTCAACTCATACCAGGTACCATATATTTTCTATGGATACATAAACTGTAGGTGAATATATAAAAGTCCTGGAATGATATATGCTCAACTGTTGACATTGCTTGCCTCTTAGAATGAGTGTGCAGTAGACTAGGGTGGGGGTGGAAGTCAGACAGAATTTAACTGCACCTGTAAAAATCTTCCTCTTTTAAAAGGAGGAGACAATTGTGCATTGCTTGTTTAAGTAAAACTTTACATAAATAAATTGAGGTTTTGCAGTGATTCCCAATAGAAACACTACCAACTGCCAAGATACATTTTCTAAACTTGCAGGAGGGTTTGTTGGTTGAGGCAATGCTTTGGGGCATGGCTATCAGTGAATGGGTAGAAAATGGGGTGCTGGATGTCCTGAAAATGCAGGGAAATGCAGGAACACTTGCCCACATGGGAGAATCGTTCTGTGTCCTGCTACATATTTACATATAAAAACAAATGGGCTGGGTTGGCATGATTTTAATATATATTGGATTTTTCAGGAATGCAACCTTTGTGCCTATAAATTATGGGAAGATTGTACTTTATTTGGGTCAGAACTTTCCTGTGAGTTTTCACCTTACTGGAAAATTATGTCACCAACAGCAGCACCCCTCTCCGTATTTGAGCCACCCATCGAACATGGTAAAGGCCTTTGGTGGGCTGCATTTGCAGCTCTCACATTTCTGACAATTTTCCATAGAGGTGCAGCAACCAATCACTTAATTCTGTCATGCTGAGTCTTCATGTCCTGAAACATGTATTATTACATTATAAACTTCTTTTTTTAATTGTATTTTTCTTTTACATCAAAGTTGGGGCTCTAAATGAATTTTTAAAATACATGTGCAAGTAGATTACATCACTTACAAATTTCATTTCAGGGCAGTAAAGGGGATTTTATAAAATCTTTCTTACAAAAAGGGAGAATTTATTCTCATAATACTGACCATTAACAGGTGTCTCTGATCGTCCAAGGAAGAAATGCAGAAGATCTAAGCTAAAGCCTTGGCAATGGAGGAGAGAAACTGTATTCAAGAGATACTTTAGAAGTAAAAATCAAAAGGCTGTGATTAAGAAGGGACTGTCAAAATGCCCCTGAGATTTTTAACCTATGAGACGAGGAGGATCGTGGAAGCTTTAACTGAAACATGAAAATATGAGGAAGAGGATGCCAGAGTCAGCAAGGGACTGCTCAGTAAGGCACCCATGAGGCAAGAGGGCGATGTCCACAAGATATTAAATGACAGATACAGGGGTTTAGCGATCAAGAGATCTCGGGTCGGGAGGAACTGCCAATCACTGTGGGAGACTTGGAAATGGAGAGTGTGTAGAAGAAGATGGGGAAAGCCAAGAACAAAACCTGCGGAACACCCCGAAGGGCACACACCAATGAGGATGGGGACGGAGCAGACCTCTCAATTTTCCATTTTCTCTCCCTGTGGGGCTGGAAGCATCTCAAAATAAAAAGCAAAAAACAAATAAACAACAACATCCAAATGTTGTGACTTCGATTGCCTTGGTATTCCCCACATTGCCTAGCAGGGCCCTGGGTTCCCTGTCAGCCTTTAACAACACTGGTCGGCTGGTTTCCCACAGCCCTTTTCCTTCCTGGAACCTTCAGGAAGGGGAAAGAACATCCCTGCTGTCATTGGGCTTTGCCAAGCAGAGATGTCTTCTAGTCTGTGGGAAGATTTCTCCTGAAACTTGGGAGTGTTCAAGGCTTAGAGTTCACTGGCAGGCAGAGAGGAAATCATCTTCACCTGACCAGAGTTAGGGCTGTGCTAAGCAGTGGCTATCACACTCAGAAAATGCATTTGCAAAGTAGGGAACTGGTGACGTGTCACTTGTGAGATAGGCCATCTTCCTCTGTATTGGATAAACCATAGCTAAATTTAACAGCAGAAGAAGTGTCATTTCCAAAGACCTCATTCAGCCAGAATCCAGGAGAAATGCCACGCACCTTCTCCCAAAGCCCGGACTCCGCACCCCAGGGACCCTCCCTCTCCTGAGTGTGACGTTGCAACCTCAGGGACACTCCCTCTGGCTTCCTCCCACATCCCACTGCCTAACAGAACGTACAACATGGAATAGATCTGTCACCAAGGGCACATACCTGTGGTCACATAAACACATAAACACTTTCACTAGCAGTCACGTTCTCAGGCGCTGGCTCTGACAGGCAGCCACCAGGCAGCCAGGGGAGACACCAGTGAAAATCCACTGTGGCGCTGCCTCCACTGTCCACTCCAGCAGGAAAGGGGTTCCAGATGTGTCCTCTGCTGAACCTGTAGCAAAGTCAGACTGTCATAAATCGGACCCCAAGCACAGGTCACCTGCCTTCACAATCGCTCTGGACACTGTAAAAAGGCTCTGCATGGCTATGTACAGTTTCAGCACAAAGGTGACAATTTATTTTGAGTTTACAGGTCCTGTTTTTGTTTTGTTGCTTGAAAATAACGTTGCCTCTGTGTGTGTGCGTGCGTGCACATGCATGTGAATGCATACATAAAGGGACAGGGTAACAAAAGACATGAGGGAATAGAACAGGTAATTTTGTTTTTGTTACGGAAAGGTTTCTGGTATTTTGGACAAACTATAATGATAATGGCATCCTACATCAACCCAGGAAATTCAGTAAACGTCAAAGACCAATATCCTATCCTTATTTAATGTTTATTGTAAGTAAATATCTCAGAAATGTGAGCACACACCTGGCACAGTGGCTCATACCTGTAATCCCAGCACTTTGGAAGGCCAAGGAGGTGGTGGGTGGATCACCTGAGGTCAGGAGCTCAAGACTAGCCTAACCAATATAATGAAACCCTGTCTTTACTAAAAATGCAGAAAATTAGCTGGGCATGGTGGCGCATGCCTATAATCCCAGCTACTTTGGAGGCTGAGGCAGGAGAATTGCTTGAACCTGGAAGGTGGAGGTTGCAGTGAGCGGAGATCACACCATTGCACTCCAGTCTGGGCAACAAGAGTGAAATTCTGTCTCCAAAAAAAAAAAAAAAAAAGAAAAAGAAATAAAGAAATGTGAGAACAGGGGACATTACTCAATATTGTTTTAGATTTATATTAATAAGTATTCAACTGGAATAGCTTTAATTCTAAATTTCCATGTTTTATGAGTTTTTAACCTTTGAAATCTCTATACTTTGATAGCTTTGTCTCTCCTTTGTTCACTGGGATAATGGCTTAAAAATCTCACTTGAAAGTAGAATTTAAATGGTAAAATATCATGACAACCTGAGAAAGGAAAACAATAAATAATGTCTGGAATTCTCCATAAATACGCAGCTTTAGCTGGGGGCTCTGAACCTAAACATCTCTGCTCAGAATTGATCATTCTCCAGAATTATTGCAAAGAAGCAGAAGGCTTTAAATCAGTCCCTCCACTGAGCAGCAGTTGAGGAGCCCCTAGATCCTGAGAGAGGTTACCCTGGTCATTTACAATCTCTTCAGAGCCACTGAAGAATATAAGAAGAGTCATTCTCGGCTGAGTGATCTTGAGGAGGATACTTAACTCTCAGGTCCTCAGTTACTTCCTTTGTAAAGTGGAAGATTAGACCAGTCCCTTGCAGCTCAGATTTTCAGTTTAATTTTTAAAAATCTAAGCCAGATTAAAATTCATCACTCAGTTTGTAGGCTTTGGGGTCTCTACACTAGTTTATAATCCTAAAGACATTGACACCTTCTGTAGGATCAGACAATTTGCCCTGTGCCACCAGGCTTGTAATACCTACCCCAGTGCCTCAAAGGGGAAACTCAAAAGAAAAAGATCCTTACATTCTGGGAGAGTGAGACGCACCAACTAAAATAGGGAGTATGAGCTGTTCCAGACGTTTCCACTCACCTTCTGCCTGCCAGTGTTGTCTACCAAGAATTCCCATAATTCAACTGAAAAGGGCATTGTCTTAGTCCAGTTTGCATTGCTATATAGGAATATCTCAGACTGGGTAATTTATAAAGAAAAGAAACTTATTTGGATCACAGTTCTGCAGGCCGTACAAGAAGCATGGCACCAGCATCTACTTCTGGTGAAGCCTCAGGAAGCTTACAATCATGGTGGAAAATGAAGAGGCAGCAGGCTTACATGGCAAATGAGGGGTAAGAGAGAGAGAGAATGAGGTGCCAGGCTCTTTCAAACAACCAGTTCTCACATGAGCTAATAGAGCAAAAACTTACTCATTACCATGAGGATAGCACCAAGACATTCATTAGCGATTTGCCCCCGTGATCTAAACACCTCCTGCTAGGCCCACCTCCAGTGGTAGAGGTCACATTTCAACATGAGATTTGGAGGGTGCAAAACATCCAAACCATATCAAGCATCAGTGTTCCCTTTGGTCAAAGAAGAGAGTTTTGCTCACAGTTGTTAATTGCATGTTTTACTCTAGACATAAAGTTTCTCCCTAAAGACTGAACTTAATTTTAAGTTTGCTTGGTCCACCAGTAGATTTTCCTATGTACTAGCCTTATCCTTAAGCTTAGAGAAGAATTTCATCATCGCATTAAACATTGTGATCCAATTAATCTAAACAGTGAACATCAAATCATACTAAAAATGTACCCATTAGTCAAACATATGATCATTTCTTTTTAAAAACAATTGCTTTAATTACACAGTTAATTATGAGCTCATTTCTGATTGTAAGAAATTGAAGTGATGTAGATTCAAGTAAAGTCACTCTAAAAATATTCCCTCCAGCCCCATTCTTTTACTAGGTATAATACCTGTAATGAATTTAGTGTGTATCCACTCAACCCTTTTTGTATGTGTGATGAAAATACATAAATAAAAAATTTGTGTCAAGTCTGTATTTTTACATAAGTAGAATAATCATTTACTTTGTGAATGTTTTTAATTAACAAGAAGTCTTTAGATATTTCCATCAGTGTAGATATAGATTTCTTGCATTAAAATATTGTTGCATAATATTCCATAATATGGATTGTGAAAGTTTTAATTATTGCCCCACTAGTGGAAATTCAGGGGTTTTTGAAAAAAAATTATTCCATAAAATACCACAGGGAACAGTTTTATACATTCCTTCTTGCACACATGTGGCTGTGTTTCTTTTGGGTAGATACCAAGAAGTGAGATTGTTGGCTCAAACAATATGTGCAATTTTAAAAGGTTTGGCAAAATGCCCTACAAAAAAAGGCAAGACAGAGTTAAACCCTGACCAGAAATTTAATTTAGAGAAGAGAGTTACTTTTCTTCTATGCCCTTATCAATACGTAATGTTATTTAATTTTGGAGTATTTCCCAATCTAAGAGATGGAAAATTAAAGCTCATCTTCATTTGCGTTTCCTTGATTACTAGTGAAGTTGTGCATTTTTAGATACATTTATTTGTTATTTCCAGTTCATCTTCTGTGCATTATCTATTCATATCTTTTTTTCCTGATAGGCTTTTTCTTATCAAACTATAGACATTCTTCATATGTTGTTATATTCATCTTTTTCTACTACATATGTTAAAACTACTTTCTCCCAGTTTGATGACAGTTATTTGACTTTTTCTATGGGATCTTTAGCTAAAGAAGATTTTTCTTCTCTTCTTTAAATTTTCTATATATGAAGCTCCAGACGCACAGATACATTTGCATAAATCTTAGCCTATAGGTCCACTGGCCCTCCCTTATCTGTGGTTTCCTGTTCCAAGGTTTCACTTACTCTTGGCCAACCATGATCCAAAAATATGAAAACATTTTTAGAGAGAGAGAAAGAGAACACATTCACATAACTTTTATTACAGTCTCTTGTTAAAATTGTTCTATTTTATTATTAGTTATTGTTGCTAATCTTTTACTGTGCCTAATTTATAAATTAAACTTTTTCCTAGGTGTGTATGTATAGGAAAAAACAGAGTACTGTATTTATAAATTTCCATTCTATTGGGGGTCTTGGAATGTATCTCTCACAGATAAGAAGGAACTATTTTACTTCGTGAAGTTGAGCCTTTTTTAGTTTGTCCTTTCTTTCATTTGTTTCAGTTCTTTCTCTTTTGCTGATCTTGGCTCACATTAGTCTCCTGCCCTCCCTACCTCCACTCCAGCTATGTGGAAAGTAAAAGGAAAACCCTGGAAAGATTGAAAAAGTAAAAATGGAAAAACAAATCCCGGGTAAATACTACCAACTCAAAGAAAGTTGTTACAGATATGTTACTATCAGACAACATCAAATTTAAATGTAAAGTATTTTTAGGAATAACGAGGGTCACCACATAATGATAACTGATTCAGTTCACCAAAAAGGCATTCTAAACTTTATGCACCCACTAACGAAGCCTTATAATACACAGAGCAAAATCTTACCAGACTTATGGTTTGGATCTGTGTCTCACACCAACCCTCATGTCAAATAGTAGTGCCCAGTGTTGGATGTGGCGCCTGGTGGGAGATGACTGGATTGTGGAGGCTGAGTTCTCATGAGTAGGTTAACAGTATCCCCTTGGTGCTATTATCATGATAGTGAGTGCATGAATTCTCATGAGATCTGGTTGTTTAAAAGTATGTAGCGCCTCCCCTCTCTCTTGCTCCTGCCCCTGTCATGTAAGATGCCTGCTCCCACCTTGCCTTCCCTCCATGAGTAAAAAGCTCCCTGAGGCCTCCCCAGAAGCAGACGCTACCATGCTTCCTGTACAGCCTGCAAACTGTGAGCCAATTAAAGATCTTTTCTTTATAAATTACCTAGTCTCAGGTATTTCTTTATAGCAAATGTGAGAACGAACTAATACAACAGATTAAAAAGAAAAATTGCTTTCTCTAGAAAATTGTCTTTTCTGCTGTTTTCCTCACTACAGAGTTGATTTTCATAACACTGGCAAAATAGAGTGAGAATGAGGTTTAAGATATGTGAGAAGAACAGGTACCTAAAAACATATTTTACTAATAAGATAAATTATATCCATTTTTCTTGAAAAACAATGTCAATCAAGAGGATCAAAAAAGATCATTTTGTTTATGAAAGAATAAAAGAAATAAAAGTAGATTTAGAGGGAAGATGCTTGAAGGAAGTAAGAAACCAAACTTTCAAGGGAAATTCCTGAAGGTTTTCTTGCTGGGTTTGGCAGTTTGTATGTGTTTTGCATTTTAATTACAAAGTAAAGTGTTTTCAACACTTGGTTAGGGAATCATTCATAATTGGGACCTTCCTGACCACAGTCAGCAAACCTTCATTCACCTCCAGGAGGTTTGGCAAATCAGAACAGGGTCTATCTGCCAGGGCGCTGTGGTCCTCGTCAAATACAGCAGCCTCACTATTGGCACAGTGGCACACTTTACTTAAGAGGTGGCCTCAGCTACCAGAGGCTGAAACTAAAATATCTCTCAGGCTGGTGGGAAAGTGGGTAAATTCATAGCACAGACACTGGCCTGTGTGAAAAGTGTTCACTTGGAGCAAGTCTGCATGAGGCTTGTGGAAAGAAGAGAAGTTTATGTGATCCCACATCACAAGCAGAAAAACTGCTGTTAAACATTCAGCTAGTGACTCTCGTACCTTTGCCACTCTGAAATGTGGGGGCAAAAGTATATATGCCGCTAAAGATTACTCTGCACAAAGATTTATCCAAAAGAGAAAGGAATATATGTATTTAAAATAAAAAGAACCAAGAGCTTGTTTGCAAATGCTTTTACCAACAAGTGTTAGTCATGTACAAAAGTATAGTTTTCAAAATAAAATACTTTTACCATTGACACCTCTATCCCCCAAAATGTGGGTGCTAATAATTCCTTATTATATTGTTTCTCACTCTACTGTTATTGATGAGTAAAGTTTCATAAACCAGAAATATAGGAAAAGAAAAGTCAGTAAAAATTGGAGAAAGGAGAGAAATATGTAAGTACATGAAGATCACCAGGCTGCAAGTTGGAGACTTTCATCCTCAAGAGCTTTTAGGTGACACATAACACATCTTTAGAAGGCCATAGTCACACAAATTATTAGGCATATCATACAGATCTTTAGTAAGGGTCACCTTTCCAGAACCTTTTAGAGATCTTCTAATCTTCCTTAATGCTTTGAGTTCACTTGCTGATTCCCATTAAGACATCTCAGGATCTTTGCTGGTGAGAGTTTCAGCATATAATATCATGAAGAACCAAGAAATAGACTTTGAAAAGAAAAACCTGCACTCTGGAAAATCATTATTTGGTATAAGGAAGAGTGTGGTGAAATGAGGGCCAGGGCATTTGGCCGTTAACCCCGGCCGCCTCCAGGGTTGGGACCTCTGGTACTTCCTGGGCCTTAGTGGGCCTCTGTTGCGCTCTCAGAATAATGAGGCTTCTGTTCCAAATTTGAAACACTATGAGTCTCATCAGCCTCATCCTTGCCTCCTGTCATCTTCTCTTGAAGGTTGGGGTCAATGACTTCAGAGAAGATTGGTCCTTGTCTCTAGGCAAGGGCAATTTAAATATCCCCAAACTTAGGTTGTCCTCGCTGCTATGTACTTCTGGTTTTTGAATCCAGCTCTGGAAATCACTTATTTGTTTTGTTCCTGAGACTTGGCTCCTCCCTCGAGCCTTGTTCTGGAAACTGAATCCCTACCTCCTTCTAAGCTGAATTGCATTTCCCTCAACATGCCCCCATAATGTTCTGTGCTTATCCCCATCACAGGGCTCATAAACAAACACATGCATAAATAAATGGAAAATTTAATGATGTATGGCAAATGACATAGTAAATATATAAGTAATAAACACTAGGAACCCCACAGAGATATCGTGATGATGTACTTTACAAGGCTTCTTTCAAAAATGGTCAGTTTGTGGCAAAATAGGTATAGAGTTAAGGAAAAGAACATGGTCTAACAAATGGGCTAATAGAGGGACCCCATCAAAGGATGGAGCAGCTCATGATGTGGCAACTCAGGCAAGATTAAAAGAAAGAAATGTTCCTGATTCTGATGGATCCATCCCTGGGTTCTTAAAATGCTCGAGCATCCTGTATTTGTTGTTTCTTCCCTGTTCCCTATGGCATTTCCTATATCCCTGTATTTGCACATATTACAATGGTTTGTTGGAAAAAGGTAAATATTTACTCAAATATATACACATTTAATTAAACAAAAATGCCTGCAATGTGATTTTACAAGTCATGGAAGATATTTGAAGCCAGGGTTACTCACATTTCTAAACCCTGGAATCAAGCTTTTTGGGAAAACATTTCTAGAAAAGAGAATACAACTGGTAGAGAATACGTGGTGTAAAGCACACCAGAGGGCAGAAAAGATGGGAATATTTAGATGAAAGTACCTATTTTCCCCCTCTGTTTTGTCATGTCTCGTGATTTATTTATGATGTTTGGCTTAAGCAAGAGCTTTTGATGACAAAACCGTGATTTCTGTCTTAGACCAGTGTGTATGAATCTTTTTTTCATTATCTCCCTCTAAAAGCATTATTAAACATTTTTTCTCTAATCATCCCCCGTGAAATTATAATACCACAGATAGACTGCATATCAGTTTCTGTACTAGATGTAAACATTTATACACAAAAGACTAATATTTTCTCACTCCCACTGGGGAACTAATTATTGCCCCCTTGCAGATAATACCGCTTCTGATATAGTTTGAATATTTGTCCCTGCCCAAATCTTGTATTGAAAGGTAATCCCTAGTGTTGACAATGGGGCCTGGTAGGAGGTGTTTGGATCATGGGGGCAGATCCCTTATGAATGTCTTGGGCCACCCTCTTGGTGATAAGTGAGCTCTTGCTCTGAGTTCACACAAGATCTGGTCATTTAAGTGTGTGGCACCCTCCTCACTCTCTCACTCACTCTTACTTTCCATGTGATGTGACTGCTGCCTCTACACCTTCCACCATGATTGTAAGCTTCCTGAGGACTCCCTAGAAGCTGAGCAGATGCCAGCACCATGCGTCCTGTACAACCTGCAGAACTGTGAGCCCATGCATCCTGTACAACCTGCAGAACTGTGAGCCAATTAAACCTCTCTTCTGTATAAATTACCCACTCTCAGGTATTTCTTTATGGCAATGCAAGAACAGACTAATACAGCCTCTTGAGAATGCATGTTTTATATCATGGTAAACAAAATGCCATATAAGCTGCTGAAGCATGAGAGATCATAGACACCAATGGGACCCACCCTTAATGGACAGTTACAGACCAGAAAAAAATATGGGAAGACAGAGGCCTGGCTTCTTGCCTGTTCCCCCACTACATGTATTTATTAAGGTTAAAATAAAGTAAATCACAAAATCTGAAGCATATCAGCCAAAGAAAATATCAAGTCAACAAAAAAAGTACAACAGAAAGAAAATAGTACTGATAATAGAGGATAGTCTCCTGAAAATTCTTGGAATCTTTTCTTGAGAGGGAGAAGATGGGGATAGGAAATGTAAAAGGAAAAATGGGGAAGGTGGAAAATGAAGTTAACACAGTGTCTTTGGAAGTTTTATTTACATCAGGATTTTCAGAAGTGGACTTTTATATATGGAAGTTGTTCCTTGCTCCCAGTCAAAGAAGATCCAGCCCCAGCAATGGAGTCCATTCCATGACCTGGGATCCATAGGAATGGCGTGGAGAGAAAGGAGCACCCCACAGGGAAGGAGCTGAGATTAGACGAGGAGCAGAGACCGTGCATGCCCTCGACACAGCTGACTTAAAAGTGACACTGTCTTTGTATGTTTCATCTTTTAGAATACAGAGGACCAGAAGACAACAGTGGCTCAAGGAAAAGTTACATTTTACTTGATCCTATTCAATAATAGCATAAAACCAATAAAATTTATGAAACAGGAATGTATACATATGTATACATATCTATACCCATTTTTTTTAGATGGAGTCTCGCTCTTGTCACCCAGGCTGGTGTGCAAAGGCACGATCTTGGCTCACCGCAACCTCTGCCTCCCCAGTTCAAACAATTCTCTTGCCTCACCCTCCCGAGTAGCTTGGATTACAGGCATGCTCCACCACGCCGGGCTAATTTTTTTTTTTTTTTTTTGTATATTTTAGTAGAGATGGGGTTTCTCCACGTTGGTCAGGCTGGTCTCGAACTCCAAACCTCAGGTGATCCTCCCGCCTCAGCCTCCCAAAGTTCTGGGATTACAGGCATGAGCCACCGCGCCCGGCCTATACATGAGTTGACAATCTAAAGCCCAAGAGAAACTCAAGGTAGAATTATTGACAATGGTCCTGGGGTTGGACACTCTCTTCTACTAGTTCCTGCTTCTACTTAATGACCTTTCCTTTTTCATCACTTTGCTGGCATAGCTCTACCCTCTGCCCCCTAAATGAGGCAGGTGGCAAGGCCAATATCTTCCTTTTGGTTCTGTGCGCTCTTCCTTGGCAAGACCCCGCGTCCTTTGTTCTTCAGCTATCTTCTCCAGACAGACTTCTCCCTAAACCATCCTTCTGGCTTGACATGTCTCCTGATCTCCAAACTTAATTTCCAAATGCCTGCTGGATATTTTTAGATGGATTTCCTTTCAATACCTTCAAATTAAGATAAACAAAACAAAGCTTTCATCGTAAAACCTTCTAGCTTCCTATTTCTGTTACATAAACTTCACAAAAGTTTATGACATGCACTCCTCTCTGTTGTCATCCACATGCCCAGTTAGTGAACGTCATCCACGTGCCCAGTTAGTGAACATGCTGTTCTATTCTGCCTCTGATGTCACTCACAGCTGTTTCCGTCACTGTCCTTCAGCTCTGAACCTCTCATCTTGACTATGGTATGGCAATTGCATTATCGTTGGTTTTCTCCAATCCCTCTCTCGGAATCATTCTATGTGCGTTTTTTCAGAATAATATTCTTAAGACTTCCATTTTATCAGGCCCCCCCAACTAAAAAACTTAAATAGTTTTCAATTTGTAATCATTCTGAGTCAACATTGTAGCTCCCTTTACTCTTCTTCCAAACTATCGCCCCACTAAGTTTCTATGTTCCCTCATAATCTTTCCCAAAATGAATAATAATCACACTCTCTCATACACACACTGACTTGTCATCAGTCCTATCAATCCTCCAATTCAGGATGAGTTTCCATTTTATCAACTTCAGAGAAATTTGAGAAAGTTATTTCATCACTGAATCTCCAGGGTGACTGATTTTGCTTCAGCTAGCCATAACAGCTGCATTCCAATGGAAAGCTGGATCCTGTTTGAAGTGGACTCAGGATAGAAACGCTGTGTTTGTGCTGATAGTTTGTCTGGGTGTTTCCCCAAGAGAACAGGTTGGGGGAACAGGGAATATGCACGTGAAAGCACATGTAGAAACATCTGCTCATAGACGCCATCTGTTTACTCAGGGTGCCTGCAACTTTATGCTTCCCAAGCCTTAAGTACTTGTGCAGTGACTGCTATTTCACGTGCTGTTTCTTGTCACCACAAAGTAACAACAACAACAAATGACGATGATGGTAATGATAGTGCTGACGCTGCTTTGTTAATGACGATGGCCCAGCACAACTGCATAATTCTCTACAATTCGTAAATACGAGGAATGACTGGCAGAAAGAAAAAATTAAATATGGGCAAAAGGAGGGCAGGGACACTCTAAAATTAAAAATGACAAAACTAGGTTGGGCATGGTGGCTCACAACTGTAATCCCAACTACTCAGGAAGGGGGACTGAGGCAGGAGAAATGCTTGAACCCAAGAGGCGGAGGTTGCAGTGAGCCAAGATCGCACCACTGCACGCCAGCTTGGGCGACACAGCAAGACTCTGTCTCAAAATTAAAAAAATTTTTAAAAAAAACTAATGGGAAGAAGATCCTAATCCCCATTGCAAGACTGGGGCCAGGAGCTACACCCCACTCCTCTAGGACCTAATTCCAAGTTAATGATGAAGCTCAAGAGGGAATCTAGGTGCAATCCACATCCATTTCTGTGGAAGAGTCTAGATTCCATGGTAGAAGTTCTAAGGTGACAAGTTTCTAGTCTCAATTTTAGGCTTTTTATAACATTATTTCTCCATCCTGTGATACCTTCGGGGAATAGGATAGTTTGCCTACTCCTAAAATCTCTTAGCTCACTCAGTCCCCCAGAGCAATGAACTCCAGCTTTGTGTGTGTGTGTGTGTGTTATTTTGCTGGACTGTTTATTTGGGGAAGGAAGTCAGCTTTGAAGTTGATGACAGAATAATTCAACACAGTGTCTTGCAGTCTCTTGGGGCACTAGTCATGGGGTGGAGCAGAGGATGCCATGGGTACCCCGACATCTGCTTGTCAGCTTCACCTGTGTGGATTTTATCACGTCAGAGACAATGATCAGGTCCCAGTGGCTGGGACTGGAGTTGTACTGAACATAGATGCCTTTATTATCCTCATTGATTTGCAACTTCACGTGTTTGTCTACTACATCTTCTGATCTGCAGCCCAGACACCTGATCTTATGAGATGCTGACTAATATTTTTCCATCCCTGAAAATCATACAATTCCTTAAACATTGAGAAAAATGCTGTGGAATTTTTTTTACCGAACCTTTTTTTATCCTAAATCAGGGTGTCCCAAGTAAACAAATAAACAAAAATAAGATTTGGTAAAATAACTTTTATTACAGCATCTGAAAACCTGGAACATCTAGACAACAGAATTGTCTGCACAATTTTAGAAATAGCTCATGTTGAAAATCACACCAGCATGACTCAGGTATGATTACATGAGACACGCGATGTTAGTATCATAGGCCTGACTGCAAATTGACCACTGGATGATGCTGTGACAGCCTAAGCAACTTAGTTAGAAGGTGTGATGTGGATAAAGCAAGCAAACAGCCACAGAACAGACTCTGCAAAGGAGCTGGGCATGACATGAAAACCTCATCACTTTCACAGACGACATTTATGACTGAGTCAGAGACGTGAGAATTTGAAAGAGAGTTCCAAAAAGTAAGAAAGGGCAAGCGCAAGTGGATAACACCTCAGGCTCCCCTTCAGAGCACCGCTGAATCAACCTCACTTTCCGTTCTGCGGAAGCTGTTGCAACAAATGCTTGCAGGAGATTTTTGTTGTACCTCTACCTGCAGCTTAACGAGGAGCTCCTAAAGGGTAAACATTACACAGACATATGTAGAAAGATGTTTTGTAATTCTCTACAAAAGAATTACAGTTCTTTGGTAATTTTTTTTTATTTTTTTTGAGACGGAGTCTTACTCTGTCGCCCAGGCTGGAGTGCAGTGGCACGATCTCAGCTCACTGCAACCTCCACCTCCTGGGTTCAAGCGATTCTCCTGCCTCAGCCTCCTGAGTAGCTGGGACTACAGGCGCGTGCCACTACACCTGGCTAATTTTTTATTTTTAGCAAAGACAGGGTTTCACCACGTTGGCCAGGCTGGTCTCAAACTCCTGGCCTCAGGCGATCCACCTGCCTCAGCCTCCCAAAGTTCTGGGATTACAGGCGTGAGCCACCACACCTTAAAACTTTGGTAAGTTTTAAGGAAAAGAGTGTGCATTGCAAATTCATTTTCAAACTATCTGAACTGATAAGAAAAGTTAACCCACTCAGCTCTTTAACCTAACGTGTTTTTTCCATTTTCTGGTAAACTTGATGCTTTAAATTACTAAAAAAAAAAAAAAAAAAAAAAAAAAAAAAAAAAAAAAACACTTTATATCTGCAGTATACATTTACATCAAATACAATATTTTCTGAAACTGATATTCTCTTGAAACCAAGGCATTCCCTTACATCTCACATTTGGTACCAGAAGACATTATCACAAAACATATGTGTCTTCTGAGTCACTCTGCTGTTCTTGGAGTAAACATATTCAGAGACTTAGATACCTGAGTCAAGTCCCAGATATTGCACTATTTTTTACTGTAGAAACATTAATTCCTCCATTCTGCTGCTTGTCAGAATAAAGTTGCTAATGGGTTTGTGCCCACAAACTCCCACATTTAAAAGAGAGCTTATAATTCTAAGAAATGTAGATTCCAGCCAGACGCAGTGGCTCATACCTGTAATCCCAGCACTTTAGGAGGCAAAGGCAAGTGAATCATTTGAAGTCAGGAGTTCGAGACCAGCTTGACCAACATGGTGAGACCCAGTCTCTACTAAAAATACAAAAATTAGCCAGGTGTGGTGGCCGGTGCCTGTAATCCCAGCTACTTGGGAGGCTGAGGCAGGAGAATCGCTTGAATCCAGGAGGCTGAGGTTGCACTGAGCTGAGACCACGCCACTGCACTCCAGCCTGGGCAACAGAGTGAGACTCCATCTCAAAAAAAATAAATAAATAAAAATAAAAATAAAAAAAGAAAGAAAAAGAAAAAGAAATGTAGATTCCAGAAAACAGGAGACTCCCTGTGGGTTATGCATCCTCTTCTGCATTACATGGGTCTCCATCATTGTATCTCTCAAGGTCTTTGCTGCATCATTAAGGAATTAGAGCAGTGACAACCTCCCAGATTCTGGCAGGTACAGCAGACACTCAACCAACTTTTTGTTTTATTAATTTTTTTTAAATAACATACCTTCTGGACAAGGAAAATTCTCAGGCTGGGCACTTGTCAATGCAGATTCAGCCGTGAGAGACTTGTCACTATGTATTAGTGGCTTGCCTTCTTCATTCCTGGAAGTAAATGTAAGGTATTTGCTTATTTTCTGTGTGACTTCTTATGCCAAGGGAAAAGTCCCAGAAAAAATAGGCATGATGGACCTCGAAAACATTCTGCTAAGTGAAAGAAGCCAGATGAGAAAAACCATATATTGCAAGATTCCGCTTGTGTAAAATGTCTGGAACAGGCAGATTATATATAAAGACAGAGAGAGCATTTGCCTAGCTCTGGGGAGGGAACAGGGATTTACTGCAAGTGGGCCCAAGGGATCCCTATGGGGTGATGGAAACATTTTAAAACTGGATTGTGGTGATGGTTGAACAACTCTATAAATTTAGTAAAAAGTAGTTGAATTATACACTTAAAACAGATGAATTTTACAGTATGTAAAAAATAGAATAGGTATCTAACAACGTAATTATCACCTTCTGACATATGCAATATACTATGTTCAAAAGAAAGCAGTAAGTCACCCTGTAATTGCACACCTGCACACAAAGAAAATTCAAAGAATTTGCTTCATTTTATATTTCAGTAAAGGCTCATGTCATGCTTCAACTATACAATAACTTCTCCTTCAGCCTACAGTGTGCTCAATTATATTTTTAATCTATGATTATAAGCAAAGCCTGCATTCTAAGCTTTATTGGGATTCCTAGGGAAATTCCAAGCAAAATTATTGGAATTACCCATTTTAAGCATTACCCAAGAATTACATGCTTTTAATATTTTTATGTCATCATTCACTTTTTATCCTGATATAATTTCAAACTTACTGAAAGGTTTCAAGAATAGTTCAAAGAATTCCGTATACCATAGCCAGAATCGTCAGCTGCTACACTTGCCACATATTCTTTGCCATTCTTTCTCTATAGATATTCTTAAATCTTTTTTCTTTTTCACATGCAAACAGATTGCATGTGCATGAGAAAAATAACACAATTGAGATACATGTAATAGCCCCCACACTCTTACTCCCTAGAGAAAGTCATTATGAAAAATTTCTGGAATATTCTTCATAGTTTTTAGAGAAGCAAATGAAATAATCTATGTTTAAAGTGCTTTGCAGATTGTAGGGTACATGTAATATGAGTTACTATCAAAGTCAATGCAGTCAATTCTAGTTTCCTCTTGCAGTTGAACTGGCAATGACCTGACACACTATATCCCATTTCGTGTATGGAGTGACCTCTTGGAAGGCAATGTGGAGCTTGGGGTGGCCAGCAGCTGAATTAACTGATTATTGGACTGAATGAAATTGCCAAACTGAAAGTCCTAGCAAAAACAGAAGAAATGACTAACAAAGCAATGATCACACGCTCCTAGTATATGCATCATACGACATTCAGAGAAAGACAGAGCCACTTGTACTTCACAGATCCATACAAGGGAAATGGAACAACATTGCTCAGTGTGCTCTGTAATTATTTTTCCTGGCCATCCATTTCTAAGCCATTGGCCTCCCACCAATGATCATTGTGCACTTGGAATCACAACAGACAGCATGGCTGACGCCAACGCTAATCTGAGTCAGTTCATAGAAAGGACTCTGACTGTAGCCCTGCTGACAATGGAAAGAGAGAAGTGAAAAATAACAGTGAATGAAAAGAAGCCACATTAACAAAGGACATGTTAAAACAACAGCCACCTCAAGAAGTGCCCCCACTTCCATGTTTACAGTGTGCTTTCCTCCTGAAGCCACCCCAGCCTAAAGTATCTCACAGCGAATCCCCCTAGCTTTATGGAACCTCATAGATCCTGTACAGACACTCAGTGGGTGTGTAGACTACAGTGCAGTGGCTATAAACACAAACAGATTCTTAACTTCCTGGGAAGTGACTTTAGACAGCTCTTCCCAAATGACAGAGGCTTCCAAAGCCTTAGGGAAACCTTGTTCACAGAAGGAGTAGGGTCATTTAAGTGAGTAAATGTGTGTACACCTCTGTGTACACCCAGTGCATTTGCAGGTGTGTGATTTGATGAGTGTCTAAACCATGGCTATCAGGGAAATTATTTACACAATCTCAGCACTGGCCTCAGTCCCTGAGTCATGCCCAGCAGGCATCCGAATGGTTGAAGGAACTGAGCAGACAACATCCTAGGCCAGATCAACATTTGGTACAGTCAAGGAAAGATAATAGATAATCTGATATTCCTGGACACAACTAGACTCAAAAACAAACCTCCTCTCACGTCTGCTTCAATCCTTGTTTCAGTGTATTAAAGAGGCTGTCTGCAGATCATGGCAGTATCTCAGTGCTAAGTCGGCCATGCAGGCTGGGCCAGCACTGGACCTAGGTCATCCTCTCACCTGACCTCTGTGGTTACACCAGAGCAGCAATTTTATGCCCATTGGGTCTATGTTGAGTTTGAGAATGGTTTCGAATAAGTGCATTCGAACAGTTGTTCTATTATTTCTCCCAATTCTAGTCAATCTAGTGTGATGGTTAAGAGCAGAGACTGTAGAGACAAAATGCCCAGAGTTACTTCCAAGCAATGAACTTCCTCCTGTAAAACGAGGGTCCCAATACCATCCACCTCATAAGACAGAGGGTTAAAAGGACTAATACATGTAAAGTGTTTAGAACTACTTCTGGTATGTAGTAAGTGTTCTTTAAATAGTAACTAGCATTGTTATTATTATTTATACCAGTATTATGTTATTTATACATAACTATATGTATATTTACTTTTCTAGATAAAATGAAATTAGGAAAATACATCTAATGGAATGGGAAAGACAGCACATGGAGATAGAACGGCAATGGAAAAAGGGGTATGTGTTGTCCCCACGTCCACTCATGCCTTCTCTGCTCCCCAGATGTCACCTAAAGTGCTGTTTGAAAATTGTCAATCTGATCATCTCTTTCCTCTGATTTAATAATAAAAGGTTTCCTATCACTCTTGAGTAAGGTTCAAAATAAACACGGAGCCCGGGTGCAGTGCTCATGCCTGTAATCCCAGCACTTTGGGAAGCTGAAGCAGGTGGATCCCCTGAGGTCAGGAGGTCGAAACCAGCCTGGCCTACGTGGCGAAACTTCTTCTCTACTAAAAATACAAAAATTAGCCTGGTGAGGTGGTGGGCGCCTGTAATCTCAGCTACTTGGGAGGCTGAGGCAGGTGAATCGCTTAAACCCAGGAGGCGCAAGTTGCAGCGAGCCGAGATCGCACCACTGCACTCCAGCCTGGGTGACAGAGCAAGACTCCTTCTCAAAAAAAAAATAAATAAATAAAAAATGAAAATAAACATGGACCACAAGAGCCTACCTGATACGGCCTTACCACTGTTTCCATTTATCTTGTGCCTCTCCTCCCTTTATTTCTCCCACTTCAACCTCATATTGTGCACATACACATGGCTATGCCCTAGGTTCTCAGAGCTTTTAAGTTCGTTCTCCTCTCAGTCAAGAGCCCTCTATTCTTCCCATCTCTGCTCCCCTTGCTTCCTCAGACTCAACCTGTTACGTCACACAGAGACCTTTCTTGGTGCTCCAGGCAAGTTCAGGCCCTTGTAGTCCTTCACAATACTGCAAAAATTGAAATTATTTGCCAAATATATCTTGGCTCACTGCAACCTCCACCTCCCAGGCTTACAATCCTCCCACCTCAGCCTCCTGAGTAGCTGGGACCACCAGCATTAAGTATTTTAATGTACATAATTACGACCATACTATTTAAAATTTAATCTTTGTCAAAGCACGGTGACTCTTTGCTAATATTTCTTGCCCTAAAATCTGTTTAGATTCATGTTAATATGGCCATTCCAGATTGTTTTTTTGTTTTGTTCTGTTTTATTTGGTTTTTTGGTTGCTATTCATCTGTAACTAATTTTTTTCTTCATCCTATGACTCTCTGTGTGCTTTTGTTACAGGCGGAACTTTTATAAAAGATACAGAAGTTACTTTTCAAAAATATTTCTAGTGAGATCTAGACCATCCTGGCTAACACGGTGATACCTCGTCTCTACTAAAAATACAAAAAATGAGCGGGGCGTGATAGCGGGCGCCTGTAGTCCCAGCAACTCTGGAGGCTGAGGCGGGAGAATGGCGTGAACCCAGGAGGTGGAGCTTGCAGTGAGCCGAGATCGCGTCACTGCACTCCAGCTTGGGCGACAGAGCGAGACTCTATCTCAAAACAACAGCAACAACAACAACAAAAATACTCCTAGTGATCTTTCTGTTTTAAATGGAGAATTTAATACGTTTACATTCAATATGATTTCTGACGTGTTTGGCTTT
The DNA here is from genome assembly GCF_028885655.2 of Pongo abelii. Taxonomy (NCBI): domain Eukaryota; kingdom Metazoa; phylum Chordata; class Mammalia; order Primates; family Hominidae; genus Pongo; species Pongo abelii. The sequence continues at coordinate 77,750,171 of NC_071998.2, forward strand.
ATCGTGTGGTAGACTGGATTCACCAAAAATTCTGTTTTCCATCCTTGAAGGAAGATTCTCTGAAGGAGAGAATACCTCACCCACCTGAAGGAGTGCCATGTAACTTGCCAGTGGAAAGTGGGAGAAGTGAGGTGTGGCAGGTGCAATGCTTTGCCTCATTTCCTTTTCCTCTGCCACAAAAACTGACAATGTCAGGACAGAGGCTGCTCTGGGAGCCTGGGACCAAACTGAACCCACAGTATGGACGTGAAGAATGAGCAAGAAATAAATATTTGTTATTAGGACCTGGTCCCAGTGAGATATATACTGGTGGTTTATGGCCCCAGTACAACCTAGCCCCTGACTAAGACACATTTCTGTAATCATATTTTGAAGATTATTATTTCTATAATATTTATTTTATTTTTCTTTTTTAAAGTGATTTTTGATAGCTGTTTTGTTTCTATTATTATCATTGCCTGCCTTGCCTTCCTTGAGGTTTTTTTAGATTGTTTTTCTCCTTATCTCCTTGTTCTCTTGCACTAATATATAAATTATACACTTTGCTATTATACTTTCAGTGACTGCTCTAGAAATTTTAACATGAATATTTGACTTCACAAAATCTAAGTTTATTAACATCTCAGTCATACAAGAAATTTAGTATGCTCTCATTACAATCCCTCTGCTCCTAATTTATGTAGAATTATTGTTCTACAACTTAGTGCCATCTTGAACTGTTAATCCACAAATTAGACATTATTATCACTGTTTTAGCCAGTGATTGTTTAGTTTCATCCAGACATTGAACATTTTGCTTTCTGCTCAGCATTTCTTCTTGCATTTCCTACCTCTTTTCTATTCCTAGCATATTGAGAGATTTAAATCATAAATGGATATTGAAGTTTGTTAGATGCTTTTGTCCTTCATTAATTGATATAATCATTGAGTTTTGTCTTTTATACTGTTACTATGGTAGATTTTATTAATTTTCAAGTATTGAACTAGCCTTGCATTTCTGGCATAAATTCCACTTGGTTGTGATGCTTTATTCTGTTTATATATTGCTAAATTTGATTAACTAATAGTTTGTTAAGTGGCTAAGTGGTTTTGCATTCATATTCCATAAAGATATTGGCTTGTGGTTTTCTTTCTCAGTACTGTCTTTGTCTACTTTTGGCATTAAAGTAAGCCTGGCACCATAAAATGAATTGGAATGTATTCCCTCCTCTTCTATTTTCTGGAAGAAATTAGAAAATTTGTGTCACTTCTTTAATGTTTGGAAGAAACCAACAGTGAACCCATTTGGTCCTGAAAATTTATGTTTTAGAAGGTTTTGAGCTATTAATTCACTTTATTTAATAGTTATAGATTATCTATTTTATCTTAAGTGAGTTTTGGTATTTTGTGGTTTTCGAAGAATTGGTTCATTTCATCTACATTAGTTGTAACTGTAGTGTTCTTTGTTGTATTCTCTTATCATCCTTTTAATTTTCCATGGATTCACAGAAATTTTAAAATGTAATTATTTTCCTTTTTACCTAACACCAAAACAGGAAGTTTCCCTAACATCTCCCTCTGCTGGGCCAGGATTCTTTTTTTTCTAGTTATCACATAAAGGGGTGACCTTTTAGTGCTTTCTGACTGAAGAAGAGTCTCACCTTTTCTTTTTTGCCTAGTTCCTGAGCATATGACCCATTAAAACCCAGGCCAGAGGTCACCTATGACTGAGAAATATACCCAGAGAAAATACAAGTTAACCTATCCCATGGTTCATATTTTCCTTTGGTTTCTAGTCTCCAAGGAATTTTCTGATTTTCTTGGCAGTTCAGTCATCCATTAAAAAAGAGATTTTTGGTTTTGTTTGTTATAATACATTATCCAACACTCAAAAGTATGTTGTTCTAGAATTTCTCCAAAATATTAGTCTACCGTATCTCTAGCAGCAATGATGAGACAGCAATTTATTGACTGAATTGGGAAAAAAAAAGTTTTAAATGTGATTGAGGAAAACCTAGACAACAATGTGGTGAGGACTACAGCTTGGCTGTGTGTCTTGAAATGTTTAAAATCACATGTCCTATGACGCAGCAACTCCATTTCTCAGTATCTGTCCCAGGATAACTCCTGCAGACGTGAACAAGAGTGCTTATGACAGCCGAGTGTGTAATAATGAAATTTAGAAAACACTAAAATGTTTATCATTGTGTGTAATAATGAAATTTTAGAGTGTATAATAATGAAATTAGTGTGTAATAATGAAATTTATTTCATTATTAACTGTGTGTGTAATAATGAAATTTAGTGTGTAATAATGAAATTTAGAAAACACTAAAATGTTTATCATTGTGTATAATAATGAAATTAGGAAAACATTAAAATGTTTAACAGTGGGAAAGATTAAATTAAGGGACATATTTATTCTGGAATATTCCAAGCATACTGATATGGATAGCTCTTAAGAGTTCTTATATTAACAGAGTCAGTGCAAGTAAGTGCTTAGCAAAGACTATGTGTTCAATAAATGTAGCAACTGTTATTTTTTTAGGTGTTGCCTGTATTCCCTATCTTTCTGACTTACCGAAGTGGAATTGGGTTTATATCAAATGGCATCCACTGAGTCAACCTCTCTCTCTCTCTATCTCTCTCTCATTCAAAAAAACCATCTGTCAAGGAAGTATGGAATACAAAATGTAACACATTTCATGCTCTATTTTATTTGTTCTCTTCATTCACTAATCAGTTAGAAAAACACTATGATCTTTGACTTTGGGATAAAATTAAAATAGATAAATAAATGTAGATAAATATATTTCCAAATAATACACCAATTGAGTCAAGTGTCTGGGCTGCATCTAACACCTTTCTGTTAAAAATGTCTCCCTTTTGACATTTGGCTAAGCAACAAAATTCCCACAAACTTGATTGGATTAATTGACAGTTCCTGGGAAATAAGTAATTAAGGCATTTTCTTTCCTTTCTACAGAACCCATCTTTGGAACTCATATAAGCTTACTTTGATCAAAGCAAGGGCTGTAAAGGATTAGGGAGGAAGAAGCATTGGACTTTAGTTCACACATGAGTGCAAAGGCAAGATCTCCTGATTAAAACTCCTCACAGGGGAAATCATTAATTCCCTGAACACGAAGTGTCTTCACTTTGTTAGAACTTGGAATTGTAGCAGATTGAAGTAGGGCTAATATAGGTCTTACTTTAAGTAGAGTGTTAGTGTTAAGATTTCAGGTCCTAGTAAACACTATTGTCCTAGTAAACACTATTGCATAGGGCTATTTTATCATAGGAAATGAAGATTTAATATGTTCATGATTCCTATAATACCTTCTAATACCTTAGCTGGTAGTACCTGTAATTGTACATTCCAAACGAATACCACATTATTCTTCATTCATTATCTCTGTCAAATGTATTAGATGGAATCCTCATCTTCCAGAATAACTGGGAGAAATTTTACCTGTTAACCATCATGATCAAAAAAAGTGATAGAAGTGTTTATTTTGCTTAAACTTAAAGACTAGCTGGCTCATAATGATGTCCACCCTTAGAAGAAGTTACCTGGAAGAGCTAAGTTTTCCATGGTCCTCCCAAATCCTCAAACAGAGAAAATCAAGTCTGTCAAGTTTCTAACATTCTTCGAGTATCAGAAAAGATAATCCACCAGAATCAATCAGCCCAATCAAAACAGCCTGATCCGGCACTGTCTGAGGTATAGGGAAGCAGACCACATCACTACTGCAATCATGTATCTTATAATAAAATAGAAATGTAAACCCTAAAGGGCTAGGACACAGACGCATTCAAAGGGCATGGCTCAGATAGTAAACAAAATTCAGAGACAGTAGGAGCACTGCAAGCTGAAGTGATGTGACTTGACAAGATCTTACTGAGAAAGTGGGTTATCAATAGGCTTTGAAGGATAAACAGGAGGTAGACAAGCCTGGAAGGGAGACACCCACGACCTTTTAAATGGTTCCCTTCTCTCTAGCCTTGCTCCCTAATCTATACTGCATATCACAGCCTCACTAGCTGTAGCAGACACTGGGTGTGACTCCACAATGTCCACCACTTCCATTCCCTATTGAGGAAATTTCTCTGAGCTCAAGAGCAGCACTGACTGAGACCGAGTTCTTTAAAACAAACCCTAAGAAGGTATTCCTTAGTCTTAAAAGAAAATCGAGAAGCCAAGATTTCTCTCCTGTTGGGCAAATAAGTTGGTATAGAGCATGTTAAGAAAATGAAGGAAACTAGCCTTAGGATAATGCCAAAACAATGATTGCTTCAAATCATTGACAGTTTTGTGCTTATTTGTTATAGCAGCTAGTAGTATCTAAACTGAGGTAGGGACTGTTGAACTGGCCATTGTATATGCTCTGTAGCAACTGTCTTGAAACATTTGAAAGTATTTTCCAAACAATTAATATGTTTGTCTAAAAGTAGGCTGTGCTTTTTATATCCAGTGTGTCCTTGCACTCTCACATCCCTGTCCTCTCCTGAGACTTTAGAGAATAATCAAATAGTTAGTTGGAAAGACACCTTGGGCTGGGCGCAGTGTTTCACGCCTGTAATCCCAGCACTTTGGGAGGCCAAGGTGGGTGGATCACCTGAGGTCAGGAGTTCGAGACCAGCCTGGCCAACATGGAGAAACCCTGTCTACTAAAAATACAAAATTAGCCAGGCTTGGTGGCACATACCTGTAATCCCAGCTACTTGGGAGGCTGAGGCAGGAGAATCGCTTGAACCCTTGAGGCAGAGGTTGGGGTGAGCCGAGATCGCACCATGGCACTCCAGCCTGGGCAACAAGAGCAAAACTCCATCTCAAAAATTAAAAATAAAAAGAAAGACACCTTGGGCATATGTCATTTAACTGACAGTATTTGAATACCTACCACATCTGGGGCCTGTGCTGAGCCTTGTGATACAGATGTGGTCCCTGATCTCTGCTTGCAACACAGGCAACGCAGATGATCCTGAGGCCTAGCAGATCTCCTCCAAAACAAAAACAAAACTAAAATATCTAACCAAATTTAGGATGACAGAAGGAACCTGAGTTCCTAAGAACATTTCTGAGTCACTGAATCAAACAACTCTGAACCACACGCACCTATGAACTCCGGTTGTCTGAGCAAGTCTATTCTATTCTGTTCTGTGCCACATTTTTTGGTGAAAAAAATCTGATTGAAACCTATTAAACTTATTTCATAAATTCACAAATGGATCATGACCTGCTGTTTGAAGAACACAGCTGTAGCTTTCAGATATCCAAAGACATAAAGGAATGAATATATAACTGGGATAGGGCTTGAATCAGCCCTCCTCAAAAATAAATGCTCTCTAAATTATCTCACTCCACATTAAATATTAGTGTGAACATTACGAGATACCATTTTATTCAATTTTATATAATATTAAAGGAAAGTTCCTTGCCTACATTTCCAAGTAAAAACTGATGCTTCGAGACGTGTGCTGTTGACCCTATTGATTCTCTTACCCAGGACTCTGCTTCTACCCCCAGAACACTCCCTTCCTCAGTAGGAAGTACAGGCTGGGGAGACAAAATCCAAGCTCCGTGGCAGGCTTGGCACAGTCTTCAGCGCAAAGCCCCCCCTTATAATGCCCAGGGGGACACTGGGCAATGAGAACAGAATCCAGACTTAAAGCTGTAGAGGCTAAAAACGGCCACTGCAAGGTCTTATATATGTGAGTTACATGTTAAAATCAGCACCTGGGTAAGCCATTGATAGGAGTAAGACTATGAAATTCAGGCTTTTGGAAATTTAATTTGTTAGGGAAAGATGAGTCAATAATTGGAGGAAAAAAAGGGATTGGGAAGAAACATTTAAAAAAAATAAAATAAAAGAGCTAGTAGTGGCCCAGGACTGAGAGGTGAGGTCTAGGCTAGGGCAGAGGAAACATGGTGAGAGAGACTGTCCCCTGGCCTTCTGGGACACTAGTGTATAAAAGTAATTGATTCAACTAAAAGAGTAGGCAGGAATATTCTGACCATTACTGCAGGAGATGGGGAAGGCCCTCAAAGCCAAGTTCAACTGGGAATGAGGGGAAGATCTCCATATGTTTACCCTGAAGAAGAGAAATCTTAATGGGAAGAAAAAGTTTTAAACTTTTGGATGTCTCTTAGGAGTGGGACCGATTAGCAGATATTTCAGCTGGATTACTATCAGGAAGATATTCTTATTATAGTTACTTCACAGTCAAATGGGTAACTATTGAGGGAATAGGGTCCTGTATCATTAAAGGTGTTCAAAGTTGACACTTATCTGGGTATATGCCATAGAAAAATGTTAAGTTGGAGTCCCATGAAAGCAGGCAGAGAACAAGGACCATATCTATATCCCACAGTTCAGCACAAGTCTCATATGTGGCAGGTATTTAAATGTTGTCGGTTAAATGAGATATGAAAAGTTGGTTTCCAACTAATTGCTTGATTCTATCAAGTCTTGGGAGGGGACAGGAATGTGAGAGTGCAAAGACACACTTGGAAAAAAAAAGTGCAGCCTACTTTTAGACAACATATAATTGATACATGTGTTTGGAAAATATTTTCAAAGTGTTTCAAGACAAAATTTCTGTGAGGCATATTCAATGGCCAGTTCAACAGTTTCCATCTTATTTTGGCCATCACTAGCTGCTGTAACAAATAAGCACTCAATTGTTAATGACTTTACGCAACAATACTTGGTTCTTGCAGATGTAACAGGAAACACGGATGGTCCTGGTGCACAGCTCTCCTCCACCTGAGCATTTAGGAACTCAAGTTCCTTCCACATTACAGTCCTGGCTTCTCTTAAGGCCTCAGAGTCATTTGCATCCAGCCAGCAGGCATGAAAAGGGGTTTGAAGAGGCATAAATGTGAAGATTTTATGGATCAAGTTTAAATATGGTGCATATTTGTTCTGTTCCTATTCCATAGAGAGCTCTGAGTCACATGGCCACATCTCAATGCAGGAAAGATGGGAACTATGGACTTACTGGTATAAAGACGGGCAGAATAAGTGTGGTGGACAGCTAGTAGTCTCTTCCACAATACCCGTATGCACCCTTCTTCTCATATATATATATACACAATCCTTTCTGGAGAGATATACCTCAAAGCTCTATCACAAGTAACCACTGCAAAAATTTAATTTAAGAAAATTCATAGCTAGGTCAAATGGCTGATGATATGCTAATAAGTTTTGCAGTGAGCCAGTGCAACACTGAAAAAAACTGCTGAAGTCACATTCAGGGAGTGCATTATTTTCCAAGCAAGGGAGCTTATGACCTTGGCAGCTGGCATTCTGAAGCCGTTGACTGTGCTCAATGTTTTCAGTTCTTCCTTTGAACATTGAAAGGGATGGTATCTCAACCAGCAACTTAGATGATACATTCTAGTTTTTCAACAGTTCATTGTTTAAAAGGTTCTTTAATACCTAGCCAACGTTTCCCTCTTCTTGGCATCAAGCCAGAACATTTTGCTCTTGTCTGTCAGTGGGCACAGCCTGCCATACCAGTAAAAAGAACAACAAGATCAAACATGAAAAAGGAGCAATGCCTGTCTTTGCATACTTGTCTCCTGTCTCCTTTGCATACTTGTTTCTAGCGTGGAGTGATTGATACATTCTTGCTCTGAGATAACCACCATGATATCTGAGTTACGGTTAGCACTACAATATCCTTCCCTGTTCTCAGGAAGTCTGCTGCACACACTATCACTTACCTGACACACCAAGAGTTGAGTACTGCATCAACTAACTCAAGTCCAGTAAGGCATCGTTTTCTTTACATTACTGATCAATGACTTTTTTTGAGACAGGATCTTGTTCTGTCCCCAAGGCTAGAGTACAGTGGCACAATTATAGCTCACTGCAGCCTCAAACTCCTATACTCATGGAATTCTCCCATATCATCCTCCTAAGTAGCTGGGACTACAGACACACACCACCATGTCCATCTAATATTTTTTCAATCTTGTAGTGATAGGGTCTCGCTATGTTGCCCAGGCTGGTCTTGAACTCCTGGCCTCAAGTGATTCTCCTGCCTCAGTCTCCCAAAGTGATTGGATTACATGTGTGAGCCACCGCACCTGGTCTCAATGACATTTTTATTACTAATTTAATTTTACTTCTTTATGTCCCCTTGCTCTTTGTTTTGGAGTCTTTCTTTTATTTCATCCTGAAGGCCAATACATTTTTTTTCTTAACAGCATTGTTCTTCTTTCACTGATCTACTGAATATTTACATTTAAAAATTAGTTTTATTACTCCATAGTGTCTCATTTTGTGTTATTTTTATTGATCAAGTTGTGATTTATTTGACTCCTCCAGTCACCTGTACTTGGACTTCACCTTGTTCTTCCTTGCTGATTTTCTTTGCTGCTTCTGTTTCCCTTCAATCTCAGGGCTCAGGTCAGATGGATGGGAAACCTTAAGCAGTAGCAACCTCATGAGTAGTTGGAGGTGCAAGTTCCTGCTGGCGGAGTGTCAGTCTCTGTGTGGCACCAAACAAAGCTTCTCTTTCCCCAGGAATGCTCAACAGAAAGATCCGCCTTCACCCAAGCTCAGGGGAAGGTAGGAAATTAGCACACTAGGCAGCTTCCCCCATAGTTCCAACACCTGGGGGGTGGCTAGAGGTCCTCTTAGGACTACACAAAAGGGAGGTGCAACATACTGTCTGTGGGCCACAGATCTCTGGGACTGCAGAGGTATACTGCCCTCCCCTGGATGTCTAGACTCCTACCCAGTGGTGCAAATTTCTGCACCTGCTTGGCATCCTCTGGCTCCTGGCAAAGTCAAAAGATCACACCCTTCCGGTCCTGCCCACATGCAAGCCCAGGAGAGATGGTAAGTGATGGGAAGAGGTAAGACAAGGAGGGCATCCGAGGTGTTTACTCACTGCCATCTTCCCAGAATTCCCTCTGCTAGATGCAATTTAAGACTCTTAAATTTTTTACCTGATATAATTTTGTTTTTCATCTATCTCTTTAAAAGAGTGGCATTTGGCCATAATTCAAATATTTTACCCAGGACTCTTGAGAACTAAGGGATAATTCCTCAGCTGGCTTGAGGATTTGGAAAGAAAAGACCCGTTATTCTGATAACTTGAATTTGTTTTGAAAATCCGCAGGGCTCTCAGCTAGCACTGATGTTTCTGCATCTCCACATCTCTGTCCTCACGGAGCTGGTTTTGGAACATTGATTGCTTCGCCAGGGGCAGTTAGAAAAAAATAGTTCTAAGGCCGGGTGTGGTGACTCATGTCTGTAATCCCAGCACTTTGAGAGGTGGAGGTGGGCAGATTACTTGGGGTCAGGAGTTCAAGACCAGCCTGGCCAACATGGTGAAACCCCATCTCTACTAAAAATACAAAAATTAGCTGGGCATGCTGGGGCGCACTTGTAGTCCCAGCTACTCGAGAGGCTGAAGCATGAGAATCACTTGAACCCAGTAGATGGAGGCTTCAGCGGGCCAAGAATGCGCCACCGCACTCCAGCCTGGGAGACAGAGCGAGACTCTGTCTCAAAAAAAAAAAAAAAAAAGTTCTAAGAATGTCAGTCTCCATCACATGCAGGGATTTCATAGGGTTCAATAATGGTGCTCTTCCACCTTTATTGTGCACTTACTATATGACGGACCTTCTTCTGAGAAATCATTTTCTATAAATAATGCCACCCAATGGCCAACATTAATTTGCTCATGTAACAGCAAGTCTAAAGAATAGTGAGAAAAAAGACAATGTAATATTCTGAATGTCCTCGGGTTGGTGGTGGGAGTCAGTGTTACTCCTCCACACCTCGCTGTTAACCACCCCATCACCTTGCCACCATTTTCTGCTGGAGCAGAGGTTCTCAGACTCTGGGATTTCAAAGAACCAGGAGAATGTTAACGTTGGCATACTTTGGCAATGAACACAGAGCTGCCAACATTTTGATTGCCAGGTGTCTTCACTCAAAAACATCTACAATCCACTCTCAAAACCATTTCATAAAATGGGCCAGGCATGGTGGCCCACGTCTGTAATTCCAGCACTTTGGGAGGCTGAGGCTGGTGGATCACATGAGGCCAGGTGTTCAAGACTAGCCTGGCCAACATGGCAAAATCCCATCTTTTACTAAAAATACAAAAAAAAAAAATTAGACTGGCATAGTGGCATAAGTCTGTAATCCCAACTACCCAGGAGCCTGAGGTTCAAGAATTGCTTGAACCCGGGAGGCAGAAGTTGCAGTGAGCCAAGATTGCGCCACCGCATTCCAACGTGGGTGACAGAGTAAGACTCTGTCTCAAAAAAAAAAGTTTCATAAAACGAAATATGAGTCCCAAAAAAGTAGGAAGGACAAAATCTTACAACTTTTAAGTGAATAAATATAAACTTTATGGAAATCTCACCAAAACGTGAAAATTCCACCACCAGTTGGCAACACATCACTGAGAATCATTTGGCAACCCATTGCAGGGCATCTGCCACCAGAGGTATTTCCCTCCCAAGAGGGCAAGAGTTGCTGGGAGTAGGTTCACAGCTAGAGCCCAGCCTGCGGGGCATGTTCATGCCCCTTCCAGTTTCAAAGGATTTCGGGCTATCAGGTACCATAGCTCTCCCTCAGGTCTGAACAAGGAATCAGCAGAAGCAGCCACCGGCCTATAATGGTGATACAATAATCCCATGGAGGAGTAAACTACAAAAAACCTGATCTTTCAATAGAGGCTTTACATGCTTAACCTCTGGAGCCAGGCTGCCTGAGTCTGAATTCTAGTTCCACACTTTACTAGCTAAATAATCTTGGGCAATTTATCCAAGATTATTTAGCTAGTAAACTGTGGAGCTAGAACTAGACTAGAATTAGATTAGCTAATGCTAATTAGCTAGAATTAGATTAACATTTCCAAGCTTCAATTTGCTCTGTGAAGTAGGGATAATAATACCTCCAAGAGTAAAGACGATTCAATGAGATAATGCATGTAAAATGCTTAGAAAAAAAGAAGCGTATTAAATGCTAGATCTTATTACTATTGAGTAACTATTATGTTCCAGGGGTGTGCTAACTGTTAGAAATAAATAAGATGTCAGCCGGGCGCTGTGGCTCACACCTGTAATCCCAGCACTTTGGGAGGCCAAGGCGGGCAGATCACGAGGTCAGGAGATCAAGGCCATCCTGGCTAACATGGTGAAACCCCGTCTCTACTAAAAAATACAAAAAATTAGCCAGGCGTGGTAGTGGGCGCCTGTAGTCCCAGGAGACTGAGACAGGAGAGTCGTGTGAACCTGGGAGGTGGAGCTTGCAGTGGTGGAGCTTGCAGAGGTGGAGCTTGCAGTGAGCCAAGATTACGCCACTGCAGTCCAGCCTGGGCAAGAGAGTGACACTCCATCTCAAAAAAAAAAAAAGAAATAAATAAATAAGATGTTACCAAACGTGGCTGCAGTAATCCACCCCTCCTTCAACCTTTTCTGCAGTGAGACTTTGTCATTCCTGCAGTCAAAAGATGAAATCTATGTCACTTCTCCTTGAATCTAGGTGGCCCTGTGTCTTGCTTTCGCTGAGGTATCAATATGTGACTTCTTAGCTAGGCCTTAAGCAACCTTGCAATTTCCATTTTCACCTCTTTAGGAACCAGCTGCCATATAACAAAACTCTAGGTAGACTGTTGAATGATGACACTGCTGGAGACAGAGGCTGTGTATTAGTCCGTGTTCATGCTGCTGATAAAGACATACAAGAGACTGGGAAGAAAAAGAAGTTTAATTAGACTTACAGTTCCACATGGCTGGGGAGGTCTCAGAATCATGGCGAGAGGCAAAAGGCACTTCTTACATGGTGGCGGCAAGAGAAAATGAGAAAGAGGCAAAAGCGGAAACCCCAGATAAAACCATCAGATCTTGTGCGACTTGTTCACTACCATGAGAACAGTATGGGGGAAATCACCTGTGTGATTCAAATGATCTCCAACAACATGTGGGAATTATGGGAGTACAATTCAAGATGAGATTTGAGTGGGGACACAGAGCTGAACCATATCACGCTGCATGGAGGAGAACTGAGATGTCCTGGCCAACAGCCAGGACCAAGACATGTGAATGAAGCTATGTTGACACCTCCAGCCCCAGCTGAGCCACCTCAGGCAACACCAAGTGGAGCAGAGGTGAGCTGTACCACTGGCTTCACCTGAATTCTTGACCTCCAGAATTATGAGCAATTACATGGTTGTGGTTTTAAACCATTAACTTCTGGGGTGCTTTGTAATGCAGCAAGATAACCAAAACATAAGACACAGCCCATCCATGGTGAAATCTAGTAGAGATCCCTCATCCCCTCTCAGGTCATGTGGAAAATGCTATGATAGAGATGCCAGGTCAATGCAACCTACTGTGGGCACAAGAAGAGGCAATGATTGATCATGCTGGGGACAGAGGATAGAGAAATGGCAGTCCTGAGAGGTGAGAGGGGACCCTTAAACCTGCCTGAGTATGTGGCCAGGTGGAGGGCTGGAGAGCATTCTTGCTCTGCAAGAAGGACATTCCACACCCCAGGCAGGGGAACTTGGCAGTTCTAGACACCTCAGAGGGAATGCAAATTCCTATGCTACCTAGGTCACAAATTTGGGCCATTCTAAGGAAAGGAACAGATATAAATTTCATTTATTTAAGTGAGGGATGGCCTGCCATTGTCTGTTTATATGTATGTACTTTGTCTTCACAACAAAATATTTTAAGTTTCTTGACAGCAGACATTCTCTTTACTTTCTCTTATTTTCTACCCCCAAGTTCCACTCTGCCTACTCCCATACCTTACCCCATATCCTATGGGTCTTGGCCTTAGTAAACGTTCAGTAAACAGGGAGACATTGGTAGATTCATTGAATCTCATCCTTGAGTGGAAACTTCTACTTCATCTGCTTTCAACTTTCTCCCACACTCCTTCACAGCCAGACACCCCCAGATTTGGCCACTGCTGATTGATCAATGGATAAATGCCACAGGTCCTGCCTTACCCTCAGAAAGAACACAGCAACAGGTCAGCCCCCCTGAGCCTCCCCGGCCCCAGGCTGAAGCAGGTCTGAAGACCTTAGCACTGTCCTGACCCTTTTCCTGCCTCCTTTATAGAAATTACCCAAGTATTTAATTTTTTAAAAAAGATGTAATTGTTTTCTTGTTATCTATCTTCCCTTTTGGACTGTAAACTCTGAGTGCAGAGAAGCATCTATTTTGCTCTTTCTCAGGCCTTCAAAGCCTAACAGTGGCTGCCACAGAGCATAGGTGTTGTGTGAATGTATGAGTGAATGAATGGAGGAATTTAATGAGAAAGCATGCTCTCAGATGCCTGGCATTCATTCATTTTTGATATATATAGGTAGTTATACCACAGCCAAATAAATAGCCAAATTCACATCAGAAAAGAGGCCCAAGCACTTGTACTCTATGTATAGTCTATATAACTTCTATAATAATAATTAACATAAAGTGAATGTTTACTCTGTGCCAGGGACTACTCTAAGTACTTTATTTATGTTTATCTCATTTTGTACACAGAGATTTCTTTAAGGTGGTTCCTATTATTATCCTGATTTATAGATGAGGAAATCTGAGGCATAGAGAGTTTCAGGGACTTTCCTAAGGAACTTGCTGTTAAATTGCTAAACCTAGATTCAGACCCAAGCAATGGAACTCCGGAGAGACTTCCCTTCACCACAGCACAGTGATGCTTCTCTTCATGAGATTCAATTAAAGTTAAATAAATAAGTAAGAACATAGACAGCAACAGAAGGACTCAGGGAATTGGTGACAAGACAGGACTGTTTTCCCCATGGGAGTTTTTGCTCAATTCTAGCTCAGTCTGTGGTGAATACTTGTGTGTCCACAGCATCCTACAAGACTAAAATTAGGGCCGGAGAGTGCTTCTGAGTGGAAAGGAGCCTGGGCAAAACAGAGCCCATCAAGCATTCAGCATAGCACATAGAGGATCATTTAGTCAAAGCTGTCTGAGGATCACAATGATTGGGCAGGGGCTCCCATCCTTCCTCTTGACAGGATGGAGCCTGACAGTCAAGGTCAAGCATCACCTCCGAGGTGAGAGAAGGTATGGGTTAGACACAGCATCGATCTAGGTCCAGCTCTGTCGTCAACTAAGCACTGGGACATTTAGGGTCACACCCATCTGTAACAAGAGCTCTGAGCTTCTTCCCAGCAGTGAAATGCTACAGATTATTTTGGAATTCACATGGAGACCTAACAGTTCCAGGAACAGCAGCTCTAACAGTGCATATGGCAACTTTTCAGGCTGCTTCCAAGCAATGGCCAGATCTACATGGCAGAAACTTGCAGTCTTCAAAAACAGTTAAACCAAGCCAAGTCTTGATTGTCATTAGTTGTGTTAGCAACCATATAGCTATGAGAACTAAAAACACCGACAACTTGCCTCCAGAGGAGAATTCTCTTATACTTTTTGTTTCTAATAAACAGAGGAAGAGACGTCCTTATCACTGCTGCTTTCAGTGTGAATTTCCTCTTAACAGTCTTCTGGCAGACATCAGCATCTCTCTGCTTCCCTTAGCATAACTACAGAAACAGCAGGAAGCAGTGATTGCCATTGCATAGGTTTCTGTTTGTATATTGGCAGATGTCAAAACATTATCATAGAAAAGGCTTTCCAAAGTCTCAGCTTAATTCCACATTCTTCTTTGCCCACATCCGTGTAGGACATGATAAAACTCAAGTGACCAAACTCGCCATCTTGCTTTTGTTCGTGAAAACAAATCTAAGCAATAAGTATCTGTGTAGGTATTTCCACAATCTCCACCCAAGGGTGAAGGAAGCTACAGAAGGCAGGAGGCAGGGAGACACTCTTCGGGGTTAGAGGAAAACATGTTTTTCACTTCTCTTCTCCCTGCATCCTCCTCTCAAGGCCCTCCTGCTTGATGTCTACCTGGCTTTGATCCGCTTGGATGCCAACAGTAAGAGTTTAAAATACAATGACAAAAAAGAGGGAACACAAAAGCCCTCACTGGAAGCTGCCTGATTCAGTTAAATATAAACAATTTGTCTGGTAGATGATGTTAGGTAAGCTGTGACATTTGTCTTTCTGCTCCTATTCCCTGCTTACCTACCCAGCCCCTCCAGCACTAAGGCTCCAGTTCTAAAAGCAGACTGGCTTCTAAGAGGACCCTGGCTCCATCAGTTAGTATCTGTGTGATTGTAGGAGGTTAATTAACCTCTCATTGCCTACATTCCCTACTCTGTAAAATGAGGATAATAAATAGTAACAAGTTGCAGATTTGTTGTGGGGATTAAATGGGATAATGGATACAAAGGAAATTAGCATGGGAGCATCTAGGAAGCTCCAATGTTAACTACTAGTAAAGCTGTGATTTTTAGTAACCACCCCATCTCTCCATTCAATCAGAAAGGATCTATTTACCAGTACTTACAGCAGGGCAGAAGCTCATTAACACTCATTAACAGTGATATTTCATGTTCAACCTTTCATCTCTAGTTGTGAAGTGAAAGGCTGTTTCCCCAGGTTCTATTTATTCAACAAACATTGATTGAAAACATAGTTTGTTGGGTACTATAAGGTATTCCCAGTACACAGAAGGTGCTCAGGAAATGTTTGACAGATGAATGAATGAAAGAATGAATGAATGAATGAATGAATCATGACCCTCCCACACATGCCCCTCCTGGATACTACAGGACATTGGGGACGGAGAGGCTTGTTCATCCCTACACCCTCACCTCCCTCCAGCCCTGAGTCCTCTCCACTCCAGCCCAGGGCTGCCTGCCTGCAGAGCCACTGGCCTTAGACCTTCTCCTATTTCCTTGATTGGCTTCTGACCAAGAAGTTCTGACAAAGAAGCAGTCATTAGAACACATCCTCTTTGTATTACTGTGGTCAGGGGTTATAAAGGATGCTCAAAAAGAAGGCATCTCACATGCATATGGAAAGTACCTTCACCCTTTACTCCAATCAAGGGCTTATTCTTATTTTATCCCGTGTAACAGAGCCATCTCTCAAACTTTAAGTACTGATTAAGAAAATATTTTGTACAAGGCTGGCCTGGACTGTGATCAGGATGTGGCATGTGAACTTTGATGGACTCTGGGAATAGCCTAGCTCTGCCTGCACCTCTATCTTACAGGGTGGACATATATTGTTTTTTTCCATCAATATCTATTATACCTTGTTTTGGTGTCTTGGTCATGCCTCTTCCTCTGAAAGTAGAACTTGGGTGGGGCCCCACCTCCAGTCTCATAAATGCAGCAAGTGTCACACACCTAGACCATCAAGGCATTCAACCTACAAAAGCCACAGGAATGGTGGGGTGAGGGAAGGCACCTGCTCAGAATGAGTCCCAGTACTAGAACTACTGATTCGAGGAGGAAACATTCTCCTGTTTTACTTTAAAAAAAAAAATGCTTCACTCTATCACCCAGGTTGGAGTGCAATGATGCTGTCTTGGCTCACTGCAACCTCCACCTCCTGGGTTCAAGCTATTCTCATGCCTGGGCCTCCCGAGTAGCTGGTATTACAGGTCTGTGCCACCAGGCCCAGCTAATTTTTGTATTTTTAATAGAGACAGGGTTTTGCCATGCTGGCCAGGCTGGTCTCCAACTCCTGGCCTCAAGTGATCTGCCCGCCTCAGCCTCCCAAAGTGCTGGGATTACAGGTTCTTGTTTTAACATGAACTGGGGAAGAATGAGCTTGAAGCTACTGAGAGGCCACAAGATAGTGTCTGAGAACAAAGCAAATATAGGAAAGAGAAATTTGAGCCACTGGAAAAGATAGCCTTGATTTCGTTGAGCCCCTGAATCAGCCTGTGCTTGAAGCCAATTTCCTCTGATTTTTCAGCTCTGTGAGTACATAAATTCCTTTACCTTCTGCTTAAGCCATCAAGGTTGGGTTTTTATTTACAACCAAAAGAGTCCTATGATACCAACAGAAATTGTCCCAGTGCCCAAAGTTTCATATTATTTATTCCTTTGCATTAATGTGGAAAAATCAAGCTACAAGATTGCAAATGTATTATCAGCCATCAGTTCAGGAGTTCTTGGTAATTTGATAACTATTACTGTAATTTATCTGGTAGTACCACAATCAGACTCTAAGCACCCCAAGGATAGAACTCGAAACTGCGTTGAACAATACAGTCAAGTCCACCATGAAGTCCCATGACCCATGCCTTTAAGTGATCCCCTTGTAGTTCTGTGGGGAGCAATAACTCAGACACTGGAAACTTCTTAAATGTATAGAGCTTGCTCTAGCCTATGAATGGGTAGGATTGTAGAGGCAGAAGAAAGAGGAAAAATATTTATTTTGTTTGGCAAGCCTTTTGTTTCCAGTGACATCCAGAGACAGTGTGGACCATAGAAGAACCCAGGATTCTCTTCCTTAGATTCAGTGACCTTTGCTAGATTGTGTATGCATCACTTTTTCCACGTCTTTATCCAAAGTTGGCAATTAGGTAGAGTTTTACCAGCCCATGAGCTGGAAAATTTTTTATTCAACCTATCAGTGATATTTATTGAGCATCTATCATGCACTAGATGCTGTCCAAGTTACTGGTCACTGGAGTTTCAAAGATGAACGAGTACATTTCCCTCACCCAAGGAGATTAGAGACCAGTGGGTCATGCAGACAACACCCAATGTAACTACATCAGGTACAATTAAGGCTATGACAGAGATGAGCACACTGTGATGCCAAGCAATGGCAAGGAAACCTGCCCCAGGCTACTACATGGCAGCTGTGACTCAAGACAAGTGGAAGGTAGTTTTTGAGCAGAAAAATGGGCAAAAGTGGTTGCCAGAAGAGGAAATGGCACCAGCAAAGGAGCAGTGGTATAAGAAAAGTAAGGGCATTTATTGAACTGAATTCATTTGGTAAACCGGGCCCAGGTGTGAGGGTGGGAAAGCGTGTGAAAAGAAGAAAACACGTCATCATAAAGGGTTCCTTCTGCCAAGTTAAGGACAGTGTTTGACTGGGGAAGTCTCCAGTGGCTCCACATTTGAGACAGAATAAAATCTAGAACTCTGGCATCCTTGAAAGAACCAGCAGGACATTATTTTTGCATTGTCACATCCTAGTAGCAAAGAGAACAAAATGTGTGATGAATGCAGAATCTGAAGATGGTATTTTTGTTCAAATAAGCTTTATTGTCCCTTATGTCCACTGTCCTGGTACCCTGGGTCTGGGAGACATGAGGAGCCACAAATATCCCCATAGGAGTCCCGCACTGCACTCCACCTCCCAGCAGCCGTAGGCAGATGAGAATAATTTTTCATCTGCTATGCAGTCATTTTGAAAGTGTCTGCTTTTCATTGGGAAAGTAACATGATAGTCCCTCTGGGGGATGCACATGAAGCCAAAGTGAAACAGTCTTTTCCTTCCGACTGCGACTGCAGCATTTTCTTTCCCTGGCTCTCCTTCTTAGCATAAGCGTGGCTGAGTCTTTTGTCTTTTGTTCAAGACACTACACCTCAATCTTAGACTCCACAGTGTTCTTGTTGTTGCTTTGTTTGTTTGTTTTGATATGCATCTTTTCATAAAATGGGTCAGGTTCAAAAGGTACTGGCTCTTTTCCCACATCAGTGTCTGTCGCAGGTCAAATGTGCCCCAGGTGTGGCTTCGTCAACATTCCGTTTACACATGATTCTCATTACAGGATCCCCAAGGGCTGTGAAAACATTTTCTTGAGCCTCCCCCAAACAGCCACAACTAGGAATTGGCAAACACCAATTGAAATGCACTATTTTAAATGTTATTATGGGCAGTCAGTCCCCCACCCTGATGTGTACTCAACTCCACACATCCTCATTGCCTGCCTGTCCAGGACCCCATGTCACCTCTTAGCTCATCATGTTCCTCGAGCCCCCGGTATCCCCTTGGCCAGGCCCCAGATGTTTGGATTGCAGGCACAGGAGCACCAGTAGCAGAAGGGACCGTGCCAGCGGGAGGACCCATCAGGCCTCCAAGGCCACATCATCATTCCATTCGCTGGCTCATGCGTCAACTTACATGACTTCTATATGGTTATTTAGCCTTTTAAAAATACTTTTCACCCTTTCCTGTACCCTTTAATGTAGACGCAGTTTTGTAAGAGGCTAACACAGAAGGGTAAAGTAAGTCTCCATAAAACCCAAAGAAGAGACAGAAGAGACTGTGAAACTCCTCTTTGGGCCCCATCTGGAGCCACAGCCAAAAAAAAAAAAAAAGTTTTACTTGCTAATCCTTTAGCTAAAAGCAGTTCATAGAAGGGAATTGACAAGCTCACTAAGGTAGAGAGAAGTAGCTTGTACAAAGACTGTGCCTCAGTTTCCCCATTTGTAAAATTAAGGATTAGACGTGATAATCCCTCAGCTACCTCCATCAGTGAAATATGATGATTTACTGAATACGGGCCATTTTTTAAATGAAGTAAAATTGTGAATTTAAATTTATTAGTAATAACATTCTTTTTTTTATGAAGTAGACAATGACAAACCAAAATATCTCATTTGTCATCAACAAAAATAAATCACCTTTAGAGTGGGGATGAAGGGCAAAAACTTTAGTCATGTATAGTACATGGAATAGGGATCAAGGTGATGTATATTTGGGGGGACCATTTTAAAGAATCGAGCATGAAAAGTATTCTTACAAAACGCAAATGTGGGCTGCCTGATATAGTCACCTCCTTTTCTGATTCCAGAGGTCTGAAAGCAGCCTCAGCAGCAAGCCACAGCAGACGTGAAATGGGGAAGAGCAATGGCATCACCAGTGATCAAAGGCCTGGCCAAGCTACCCCAGGCTCCACACCATCTCCGGAGATGCCTGGCTTAGGGAAGCTCCTTGGTAAGAGAAGTAGCTCTCAGCCTCTTTCTCTGGTCAAGCTCCTCTGCAGAAACAGAAAAGAGAATAAAACAGGGGCTCAATATGGACCCCAGTTATATGAGCTTATATCCCAGCTGGGTTTTTTAACTGACAAATGAAAATGTATATAAATGTATGGTGTAAAACCAATACGTGGCTGGTCATGGTGGCTCACATCTGTAATCCCGGTACTTTGGGAGGCCTAGCAGGCGGATCTGTTGAGCTCAGCAGTTGGAGAAACATGGGCTGGGCAACATAGCGAACGAAACTCTGCCTCAAAAAAAAAAAAAAAAAAATTACCCAGGCATGGTGGTGCAAACCTGTAGTCCCCGCTACTGGGGAACCTGAGGTGGGAGGACCTCCTGAGCCCAGGAGATAAAGCCTGCAATGAGCTGTGATCACACCACTGCAGTCTATCCTAGGCAACAGAGTGAGACCCTGTCTCAAAAAACAAAAAAAAAATGATTTTTTCACATATGTATACATCCTGGAATGACTAAGTCAAGCTAATCAATATATCTATCACCTCAAATACTTATGTATTATTTTTTTAGTGGCGAGAACATTCTTAGCAATTTTCAGGTATACAAGGCATTATTATTAACTATAGTCACCATGTTGTATAATAGATCTCTAGAGCTTATTCCTGTTAACTGAAACTTTGTACCCTGTAACCAACATCTCCCCATTCTCCACACACAACTGTCAGCCCTGAGTAACCACAATTCTTCTCTCTGCTTCTATGTATCTAATTTGTTTAGATTTCACATAAGTAAGATCATGTGGTATTTTTCTTTCTGTGCCTGGCTTATTTCACTTAGCACAATGTCCTCCAGGTTCATCCATGTTGTTGCAAATGACAGTATTTCCTTCTTTTTGTGGCTGAATCATATTTGATTGTGTATATTTATCATATTTTCTTTATCCAACCATCCATTGGAGTATGCTTAGGTTGGTTCCATATTCTACCTACTGTGAATAACACTGCAATGAACATAGGAGTGCAGGTATCTCTTTTAAATCCTGATTTCATCAAAACCACAATGACAGACCATCTCACACCAGTCAGAATGGCGATATTAAAAAGTCAAGAAACAGATGCTGGCGAGGCTGTGGAGAAATAGGAATGCCTTTACACTGCTGGAGGGAGTGTAAATTAGTTCAACCATTGTAGAAGACAGTGTGGCGATTCCTCAAAGACCTAGAACCAGAAACACCATTTGACCCAGCAATCCCATTACTGGGTATATACCCAAAGGAATATAAATCATTCTGTTAAAAAGATATTATGCACACGTATGTTCATTGCAATCCTATTCACAATAGCAAAGACATAAATCAACCCAAATGCCCATCAACGATAGACTGAAAAAAGAAAATGTGGTACATATACACCATGGAATACTATGCAGCCATAAAACAGCATGAGATCATGTCCTTTGCAGGGACATGGATGGAGCTAGAAGTCATTATCCTCAGCAAACTAACACAGGAACAGAAAATCAAACACTGCATGTTTTCACTTATAAGTGAGAGCTGAACAATGAGAATACATGGACACAGGGAGGGAAACAACACACATTGGGGCCTGTTGGGGAGTGGGGTCAGGGAAGGGAGAGCATTAGGAAACATAGCTTATGGACGCTGGGCTTAAAACGTAGGTGATGGGTTGATAGGTGCAGCAAACCACCATGGCTCACGTTTACCTATGTAACAAACCTGCACATCCTGCACATGTATCCCCAGAACTTAAAATAAAATAAATAAAATAACATAACATAAACAAAATGCACTCAATTAAATTAAATTATACTTTGTCCTAGAAAAAATAAAGAAATACTGTAAATAAATGATTTTCTATTTCATATGAAAAAAATCCTGATTTCATTTCCTTTGGAGTAGACAAGTTTAATCTTGGCCTTTGAGGAGTGCTGATTTTGCAGAGGAGACGGGAGAAGATGATTCAGAGATAACAGAAATCAGATTGGTTGGCAGCAACAAGGTTCTGAAAAAGTAACTCTGAGGCCCAGGATGCCACTCGGGGGCTGAGGGGATAGGGAATTGGGTCTAGAATTCAAGGAATCTAGGCATGGTTTTAGGGTCCTGGTTCCAACAAGAAACTGGATTGCCAACTGTGAACCCCAGCCTCCTCTCCACAGGCAAGTGGGCAGGGCCTGCTGAATTGCAGGCTGGGCTCCAGAACCGGATGGTGGTATCAGCCCTTCAAGCTAACAGGAGCTGAAGAAGAAAAGTCTGCCCCCTTGCCGTCCCCTTTCCCTGCCTGTTTCTACTCCATTCCTTTTGGGACCCTTGGCTGTCTTGCCAGTCAGCTGTCCTGCTCCCACCTGGGAACCTGGGATCTCACTTAGCCTGAGCTTGCCCTCTCCTGTCCCGGCCATGGCACATTATACAGCCGTAGGAAGGCTGCTGCGTCATTGTTGACCCCTGGGATCCAGCCCTGCCTCCAGTGCCCAGCCACCATCTTACAAAAACCATGCGATCCATACAGCATGGGGACCTGCTGACAAAATACCAACTTCAGATGCACTATCTTCTTTTAGTCATTTTTGAACATGTTTGACATAACCAGTGGAGACTTTAAAGATGGTTTTCCAAACACCGCATGTTCTCACTCATAGGTGGGAATTAAACAATGAGAACACATGGACACAGGAAGGGGAACATCACATACCAGGGCCTGTTGTGGGGTGGGGGTAGGGATAGCATTAGGAGATATACCTGATGTTAAATGATGAGTTAATGGGTGCAGCACACCAATATGGCACATGCATACATATGTAACAAACCTGCACGTTGTGCACATGTACCCTAAAACTTAAAGTATAATAATAAAAAAAAAAAGATGGTTTTCATGAGGTATGTCCAAATGAGTGCAGCGACAAGCCATCTGGTGTCTGGCACTTTGGAAAGCCTTCGACCATTGATTGGATACAAGGCAGTCATTCATAATCCACATCCACACTCAATCCTGACTAATAGACTTTCAAGTCCTTAGACCCCTGACTCCCAATGCTAACATCACACTAGCTCTGCCTGCTCCTGGGCTTCATGTCCTTTAGAGAATCCAGATCTCTTCTCTCTAGTCAGCTCAGATAGGAAAGCATTAAAGGCCAAGAATTTTCCAGGCCACATCCATATTCTGAGGCTGTACACTCACACACACAAAGAAAAGGAATGCTAAAATGGGGTTTAAAATTGAGGTTAAAATACTTGCATCAAACAATTTAAATTTTTTTTTTTTTTTTTGGAGACGGAGTGTCACTCTGTCACCCAGACTAGAGTGCAGTGGCATGCTCTTGGCTCACTGCAAACTCTGCCTCCTGAGTTCAAGTGATTCTCCTGCCTCAGCCTCCCTAGTAGCTGGGATTATAGGCGCCCGCCACCACGCCCGGCTAATTTTTGTATTTTTAGTAGAGACAGGGTTTCACCATGTTGGTCAGGCTGGTCTTGAACTCCTGACCTCAGGTGATCTGCCCGCTTCAGCCTCCCAAAGTGCTGAGATTGCAGGTATGAGCCATCCCATCCGGCCAGAAGTTAATTTTTTTTTTTTTTTTTTTTTTTGAGACAGAGTATCACTCTGTTGCCCAGGCTGGAGTGCAATGGCATGATCTCAGCTCACTGCAACCTCCGCCTCTCAGGTTCAACCAATTCTCTTGCCTCAGCCTCCCGAGTAGCTGGGACTACAGGCGCCACCATGCCGGGCTAATTTTTGTATTTTTAGTAGAGATGGGGTTTCACCATGTTGGCCAAGCTGGTCTCAAACTCCTGACCTTGTGATCCACCCACCTGGGCCTCCCAAAGTACTAGGATTACAAGCATGAGCCACCGCGCCCAGCCACAAGTTAATATTTTTAATGCAAAAAAGTATGACGCAATATAATTGTGTCACTCACCACATGGAAGATTCGTTTAAAACATGAATTTGTAGGTGTATGATCTGGAAGGGGATACAGGTTTTTAACTGTATAATAGATATTATTATCTTTCAATCATTTAATAATTTCATTTGGATATGAACCCAAGGGGTACAGTTGAAGGCCATTTGTGAAGGCCATGGTTGGAGTGACCCCCTGATCCCCATAAAGGCTGGATTCTGCATTATATGAGCTTATCTCTTCAAAAGCAAACCCCTCCTCAACTTTTCAAATTACCCCTGTGAGGTTGAAGATGCTTAGATATAATCCAGTCCCAATGATTGACACCAGCAGAAGTACCTACGGGGAATGAAAACACAAAATGTATTCAGTTTGATTCCTGTATACATCCCTGTCCCTCTCTCATGCTGGCCATGACTAGATTTCTAACTTAATATTTCCAAAATAATGGAGGTCTTAGTGGGGATGGAACAATGATGAGGAGGAGAAAAGGAAAAGTCCAGGTAACGAAGGTCATTCTGGCTCCTAAGTGACCAGCAGGAAGGAAGTTCTCCCATCTTCTTCTGATCCTTCCAGGCTCCCTGCTGAAGGTGTCCTGTAGGAAAATGTCACTTAAGAAGTTGCAGCACAAGCAATACCGACGTTAGCCACACTTCCCACCCAGCTTCCAACTGCAAGCAGTTGACCATTCGCGTGAACAACAACAGGGCTTCCTAGGCTTCCCAGGCCTCCCAGCGTGGCCTCTTATGTTGATGAGATTCCTCCGCTCGTAAGTCTCTAGGGAAAGCAGGGCCCCTTCCTCCTACCAAGATGAAAAAGTCTTGCTATTCATTTCCCCAACCCTCCCAGCAGCTAGGACATGGCCACATGCTTTAAATGTGGTCAACAAACAGTACCCACCCAGCACTTTGAATCTTGAGGGAGTAACATCCAGGCTAAAGTTCAATTAAAGTTACTCACAGTGGCTTCAGAGATACAAGCAGTGCTGTGGAGAAGGGTCACTGCTGGCAATGCCAGAGGGCAAGCTCATGGAGGCCGTCCCTCCAGTGGGACTGTGGCTCTGTGTCCTTGCACCCCACAGAGGCCCCTTCTTCAGCCTTCCTCTCAAGTGCATGATTCCCTGGTAACCTTTACATAATCTTCCTTCTCTTTAAATTAAACACAGTACATTTCTGTTGTTTGCAACCAAGAATACAGACACAGATACAAATAAAATACAAATTATGTTGGAATCAGCTGATTTCCTGCCCGTTTTTTGTTGGCATCAAGAGGTGCCACATGTCACATGTCTTGCTTTAGTGCAAGAAATGTGAGTAGAAACGACCATGTGTCACTTCTGGGCAGAAGTTTTGAGAACCAGCCTGCAGTTTGCTCTGTCTCGTTTCCTTCTGCCACAGATCACCATGTTTCAGATACACCAGGGATCAGCCAATTTGCTCTGTAAAAGGTCAGAAAGTAAAGATTATCCTCATTGGGGGCCATACTGCCTCTATTATGACAACTTAATCTTGTTGTGGTGGTGTGAAAATGGTACATAAACAAATAACCATGTCTATCGTTTGATAAAACTTGATTAACAAAAACAATAGCAGGCCAGATTCTGCCACAGCTCACAATTTCCCAACCCTGAAATTGAGAGAGTTCTGTCCACCTCAGTCCTGGAGTAAGGAGATAAGCAGCAGAAACTCAGCAACTTCCAACACACATATAGCAGGAGTGAAAAATCCAACTTTGTGTTTGAAAATCACCAAGTTTTGGGGGTCATTTGTTACCACAATGTAACTCAGCCTATGCTGACTGATACATGAGTATGAAAAGACAATCTCCATGCAAGTAAACAAAAATTGATTTTGTATGATTTGATGAGGTTAGATCTACAAGAGGTGGGAAAAACTTCTTTACCTCTCAAGGCCAAAAAGCAAAAACAAATTCTTTTTCTTTCTGTGATACAGTTTCAGATCAACCACTGGTGCCTGTAACCCCATGACCCTTATCATTACAGAGTAGCAGTTTCGTTCTGTCTCATGAACACTGGAACAGAAGCCCAGAGGACTGGACTCCAGTTCTCAATTCACTTCGAATTAGTTGTTTAACTCTCAACTGCTCACCTTCCACTCCCAGTCTCAATTTCCACATGTGCAAAACAAAAAGCTGTGCCAGCCCAGAGGCATCGTCTTCAACCTCTCCTACTTAGGGCTTTTCTAAGAGCACTGTTTACTGATGACTGACAGCAACAAGAGGTTCAAAAATGACAATGAGTAATCAAAAGCCTCTTTTGAAATGGATCCCGTTTGCTGGGATGTGGATGTTGAGCAAAGACACAGCTCTTCGGAAAGTGGGGAACATTTTCCAGGCCCACAGGAATCAGCGTGATACAGCCAGTGGAACAGAGCCGTGGGGATGAAACTGAGTTTTGTGCCCATGTTTCTCTGTATCCCTACTGAAAATTTAACACTCAGCCATTTCATCACTCTTGGCCTTGGGAAGAAATTCGTTCATGCTTCTTGGTTGTTTCCAATGAATGTTCTCATCTCAGGTCAAGGCTAAATGCAGAAAAGGGGGACCACTCACTTCTTTCTTCACTTTGATGCCCACAAGGGGTTGAGGAGCTTCTCAGAGCCAACAGTGCGTGTGCCAGATCCAGCCCAGCGTCTGGTGCCCATGGGATCTGTGCATGTGAGATCCCAATTTAATCCCCATGCCAGAGGCTTAATCCCTGAACTCTGAATCAGTCCTTGGCAGAGAGAAGGCTCTCGGCCAACTTGTAAATTTCCATCCTTCAAGCCACCTCAGGCCAATCAACAGCTCAAAACCCTCCTGCGTTCCTCAGGGAGCCTCTACACAGCCCCATCCACACCTCCAGGTTGAGACACTCAGTCATGGAAGGGCGGAAGAGAAGGGGCATCAAAACCCTCATCTGCTCCAAAACTCTGTCCTAGTCACCTGGCCCCTGACTGAAAAAAATTGGCCAAACCCTAGTCTGCAGTATTCTCTACCACAGGTAGTCTTGGGTTACATCAACCCATCAGTAGCTCTGAAAATATTGTCAGGCTACTCTTCAGGCTAAGTAACTGGGAGCAAGACCCTAAAGATTATGGGACAAGTTGAATGAGTGTGTGCCTGTGTCGGCACATGGCAGATTATGTGCATGAATTAGGAATGGAGCCTGCGACAAGAAAGCTGAAAAAACTTGAAGATGTAACAGGTTTGAGCAAAGCATTTTAAGGGAGGATCTGGAAAGGCAGTAGGCAGATAGTAGGAGAATACGGAGCCCTGGGGAGAAAAAAAAACAAAAACCTCTATGATCACTGATACTATTATTTGAGTAGGCAAAGTATTTTCACACACATATTCTCTTATTTAACTTCCCTTCAGAAACCACAAGACGTATATGAAAATGTAAACTTTCTATCAGAGGAACCCACGCTCTGAAACGGCTCACCCAAGGTGACTTGTGAATGAGACTAGGGCCCATTTCTTCTATATCTTTTGTTTTGTTTTGGTTTGGTTTTTTGTGAGACAGAGTCTTGCTCTGTCACCCAGGCTGGAGTGCAGTGGTGCTATCTCGGCTCACTCTAACCTCCACCTCCTGTGTTCAAGCGATTCTCCTGCCTCAGCTGCCCGACTAGCTGGGACTACAGGCATGTGCCACCATGCCGGGCTAATTTTAGTATTTTTCGTAGAGACAGGATTTCACCATGTTGGTCAGGCTGGTCTCGAACTCCTACCTCAGGTGATCCACCCGCCTCAGCCTACCAAAGTGCTGGGATTGCAGGCATGAGCCACCGTGCTAGGCCGCATTTCTTCTACTTCTGAGTCCAGTGCTCTTCTTCCCGGGACACTGAGACTTAGTTCAAGATTTGCCTGGGGCTAAACACACACCAGAGGTGGACATGCCCTATGACAAAGGAACACATAGCCTCTCAGTGCCTGATTGGGAACCCAGCTGCCAGCCGCCACAGTGCCAAGATGGGGCAAGGGGAGGGCAGGCTGGAGCCACATGCCCGCTCATCCCCAGCATTCCTGCCATACCTGGAACCACACCAAGCCCCGACAGGCTCAAACGCAGTGCCCTGGGGCCTTGACATCATTTGTTTCTTACTTTGTATCAACAGTCAAGATTTAAAATTATAATAATAATCAAAATCATTGAGTTCCTCTGATGGCAGGACACCTGATGTACACTGGGCATTTTACATGAGATATTTAAAACAATTCTAACCACCCTTTGGGGCTGTTACTGCATCTTCTTTTTGTAAGAACACTGAGGCTCAGAGAGGTTAAGTGATTTGCCTAAAGTCACCCTGGGGACCTGCTGAGGATGCAGGCCAGCTGTGACCAGCGCTCCTCACAGCAGCACCACCACACCCCAGGGCCAACTGAGACATAAACATCAGTGTCCACAGGGGCCACGGAGGGAGGGAAAATTGTTACCAGAAAAAAGAGAGAGCACAACCCCCACATCACTGCATAGACAGCGCTGCAACCTGGCCACAGTAACCTGGAAAACCCTGCAGCTGTGGGAGAATGATGAGGAAGGAAGTTAGGCTTTCCTTCCTGAACCCCAAACCTTTCCTCGCCTCCTTTTCTCTCTTTACAAAATCTGTCTCTGATTACTAATCAACAGCATTTTCATTATTGACATAACTCTCTAGTACATGTGAACCATGCTATATAATTAAACAGAATTTATGTTCAGTAGATTTATAAAAGTCAAAGAATAGTGGAAGAGAGATTTGAGTGTGAAATGCAAACAATAGGAGAGAAAGTTGTAAAGCAAAACATATGACATTCTTTCTGCACTTTTCTCTTGATTCCCAAGCCTTAAACCAACATTATATGCATGAAAAAATCATGATTGATTCTGGAAAATATTTTTTTAGGGCTCATTATTTTCCATCGAATCTCTTATAGGTAAGTTTTAAAATTTAGAATAAAAACCTAAATCTTTTGAATTTTCCATATAGCTTTTATTTTTTACCTCCAGCCCTAATCAAGTAGAACACATTATGTTTCCCCTATAGAAAAAGGTCTCTCTCATTCTTAAGCAGATTTGAAAGAAATTGTAAACCAAACCAGTCTCAACACTGCCTATACATCTGGCAAGGCAATCAGAGTCAAAGCAGACCACAGAAGCCCAGGCCAGCGCTGGATGTGAGCTGCAAGGACAAGGATGAGGACAAGAAGGGGAGGAATTTCGCGTGCTTTTCTTTGCACTTACCCAGAGTGAATGCCCATCTCCTCCACTCTACTCTGAGCCCGAAGGGAGATCTCAGACACACAAAAGAGAATTCGACACTAGGAAAGTTTCTGTGCATTTCTTAGCAGTATTTTTCTAAGCATATGTTATGACGTATGGGTAGTGACTGTCTCCCCACACGTGTGTGTGTGTGTGTGTGTGTGTGTGTGTGTGCCCCCACACGCGCATCCTGACCACAGACTCTCCCCTCCTTTCACTACATCGACCTGCTGTGCCCCATTATCTCTGGCCTTTGTGGCTTAGAAGGTCAGAGACACTGTTCCCTGGATAAGATCCAGAAAAGGAAGGAAGCAGAAACAAAAATGTTTTTGCAGTGAAGTGACCTGATTACACACAGAGTGACTATTTCTAAGCCATCCTATAACTACCCCCATTCAGCACTGGAACCAAGCCACAAAAGCAGCAGAGGCCTCCCCCAGCGCCGTTACTGGCTCAGTGAAAACTGCAACTGCAAATGACAAAGCTGGTCTTTATTCCTGAGTGATTGTGAGTGCTGGTGGGGATAAAGAGTTTGGAGGGATGGGGCAGCTTTGTGGTGGCCAAGGGGATTCCCCTCAGGTGAGTGCAGTTAAGGACAACTGTGGGTTCTGCACCAAAACATCAGGGTTGAAATCTTGGTTTCCCCATCTGCAAGCTGCATGACATTACATATGATTCATTAAAGCCTGTATGTCTCAGTATTCTTATCTGTAAAATGGGTGATTATGAGTTGGTTGTAATGAAATAAGTGAAGTGCCAGAAGGTAACAGTAGCTATTGTTATTGTATGGGGTCCTTACTAAGACCCACAATGCCCTTACCTCTCCCTCCCTCCAGAACATACCATTTTGCTCACAGGGGTCATCCTGGTCACTGATCTATTTCTCAAACATTCTATTTCTCACCAGGTCTCCACCCACCTTATCCCTCTTCCCTGGAGTGTATCCGTGGTCTCCTCAGAGGCCTTGTTAGCTCACCAACACCACCCCCACCCCAAAATGCTCAGCATTGCATCATCCTGAGGGTTTCCCACAGAACACTGGTCATTGTCTGAAACTGTTCACTTTAAAAAAAAAAATACTCATTTATGCTCAGTATCTCCCACTTAGAGTGACCAACTTATCCCAGTTTGTCTGGGGCTCTCCCAGTTTGGGCAGGAAGCCCCTCGGTCCAGAGCAATCCAGGACAGCGGCTCACCCCAGAGCCCAGGAGAAGGCCGGGGCAGAGGCCACCTTCTTCACTCTGTATCTTCAGCATTAGAGAAGGCCCGACTCACAGCAGGAGCCCAAAACACAGGGAATGGAGAAAGAAAGGCATTAATATTTTTCTAAGAATTGTAATTAAATCAGTCTATCCAATCATGAGAGACTCACACCTCCTCTGATTTCTAATCTACAAAGCAGAGAGAATAAAAGTAGAAGTTACCAGAGTTGTAGATTTTTTTAGCTAGACAGAGCTTTGCTGGAAGGATGAGCCCAGACCACTCCTCTTACCCTACCAAGGTGGGGGAAATTAAGGCCCACAAGCCTGATGGTCATTGCTAAGGTCATCAGCTGGTATGTAGCAGAAACAAGATCTCTCAGGATACAACTTACTGAGAAGTATTGTATGAACTGTAAAGCAATACTTTGACATTAAGGTATTTACATTATTCTTTACTTGTAAATTTATGATCATTTTATCTCAGCAGGAATCCAGAACAAACTAGGCTTCATCTAAAGAATTATGATTTATCTAGAACTCTTGAGTTGTATTAAACTGAAACACTACCCCCATCCAAGTTCCTAATCAATTCAAATTGCTTAAATGTTTACATATTTTCAATTCCTTTTTTATAAACTCAGCTTAACCACTTCCTAAGACATTGCCACTTTTTTGTCACATGTGGTTCTTTGAAACCAAAGAAAAAGTAGCATCTAAGGATAAAATCGCCAATGGACAAAAATCACCGACACCCACAGTCAGCAAGGTCTCAATGCAAATTTGTTGGCTGCTTAAAAGGACCAGAAGCACTAGATAAAAGCATGCACTCCCAATATGAGTTTTCAAGGTTTTGTTATCTGATATTGTGTATGGTCAGCCAGATCGACAGTGGTCCTTGTTCACATAGAGTATCTCAAATGACAGATGGAAATAAATTCATCCCCATTCATGCTAAGATCTAAATTCTACACATGCAGATAAAAGAAAGATATCTTGGAAGAAATTTTAACCTGATGTGAAATATAGCACTTATTAACCATCATTCTAATCATCTCTAGTAGATATTTAGACAGCATTTAGCAATTTGCAATAGGAGTTCAGAAATTATCTTGTTTGAACTGAAATGCAACTCAGTGGGAGCAAAATCATGAGAACTTATGAACACAAAGAAGGAAACAACAGACTCTGTAATTAGTCAATTAGTTGACTAATTACAGAAGTTTTCATCACTAGGAAATACCTAAGTCATCGGAGATTATTTTCATTTCTAATCAACCTTCAAGTGACACTGAAGTTCCCAATACATTGTTTATTTATTTATTTTTAATTGAGACAGAGTCTTGCTCTGTCGCCAGGGCTGAAGTGCAACGTCCAATGACCCTCCTTGAAGGTGGAGGGTGGGAGGAGGGAGAGGAGCAGAAAAGATAACTATTGGGTACTGGACTTAATTCTTGGGTGATGAAATAATCTGTATATCAGACCCTCATTATATGAGTTTACCTGTGTAACAAACCTTTACATGTACCCCAAAACCTAAAATAAGAGTTAAAAGCAAACAAACTAAAAAGAAATGGTACAACCATTGTGGAAAACAGTATGGTGGTTTCTCAAACGGTTAAAAATTGAGTTGCCATATGATATGGAAATGCTACTTCTGGGTATATCCCCAAAAGAATAGAAAGCAGGGCCTCAAAGAGATACCTGTACACCCACGTTCATGACAGCATCATTCACAATAGCCAAAACATGGAAGCAATCCAAGTGTGCACTGACAGATGAATAGATAAGCAAAATGCAGTGTAGATATACCACAATGGAATATTGTATTAACCAGTCTTAAAAAGAAGGAAATTCTGACACAGGTTATAGCATAGATGAACCTAAATGAAAAGAACCAGTCACAGAAAGCAAATCCTGTATGCTTCCATTTATACCTGGTACCTAGAAGAGTTAAAATCAGAGAGGCAGAAAGAAGAATGGTGGTTGCTAGGGGCTTGAAGCAGGGACAAATGGGGAGTTATTATTTCATGAGTGTGGAGTTTCTGTTTTACACGATGAAAAGTGTCCTGAAGATGGATGGAGGTAATGGATGCACAACTTGATGAATGTGTTTAATACCACTGGATTCTACACTTAAAAATGGTTAAGAGGGCCAATTTTATGTTATATGTATTCTTCCACAATAAAAAAAATAACAAATTAAAGAAAAAGCAGAGAGGCAGAGTTGACTAATTACAGGAGTTTTCATAGCTGGGAAGTACCTAAGTCATCAGAAATGATTTTCATTTCTAATCAACCTTCAAGTGACACTGAAGTTCCTAATACTTTATTTATTTATTTATTTATTTGTTTGTTTGTTTTTTAATTGAGATGGAGTCTCGCTCTGTCACCCAGGCTGGAGTGCAACATCCACTGCCTGGGTTCAAGCAATTCTCTTGCCTCCCTAGTAGCTGGGAGGCAAGATCCCTAGTAGCATCCCTAGTAGCTGGGACCACAGGCATGCGCCACCACGCCTGGCTAATTTTTTTGTATTTTTAGTAGAGATGGGGCTTTGCCATGTTGGCCAGGCTGGTCTCAAACTCCTGACCTCAAGTGATCCACCCCCCTCAGCCTCCCAATGTGCTGGGATGAGCCACTGCTCCTGGCCTGAAGTTCCTAATACTTTAAATTACTCTTCCTCTACTGATGATCTGTAAATAAGGTATTTTAAAAGAACAAAATGTAGAAGTTCACTATGTGAAAAGAAAATTAAGGAAATAAGCTGACTTCCTGAAGTTTACCCAGCTACAACGGTGGGGAGTGGAATCTGAAGTCAAGCGTGTGTGTAGTACACAAATGTGCCTTTTATTTTCCAATTTTCTATTATCAGCACTGCTTTGGGAAGAAGATAGAGGAAAGAGAAGAAAAGACCCTCAGACCAATGTATACTTCTTTCACAAAACACACACCCAATGCAAATTACACAGTATAGTTAGCTGAGGGGCATAATTTGTCACACAAATAAACAAACACTATTTGGTTCCGTCTGTGGCTACTGCAGTTATAATGAAAATCTAAAAACAACTGTAATGCTTCTAACCATAAAATTATAAGGCAAGAAAGTGGATTTAGATAACTGTGAGAGCCTTAATTGTATGTTTGTAAACTCACAGACAAAGCTTTTACTCAAATTTAGCTCCAGCTCAAATAGCACACCCAAAGCACACTTTCTATTTTGCCCTTCTCCTGCCGTATAGATCTAAGACCCCAGGCATTAGAAAACTCCGTCTTTACAAAAGCATGTGTATTGGGCGTGGAGAGAAGGGAGGACAAATAAGCAGCTTAATGTGGCAAAGGTAGCTGGAGAGATGGGATCCATGAAAGAAAGCTCTCCGGAACACCTTAACTGCATTTGTTCAATTACACCTGATCAAAGAATTCCATCAGAACTCCAGTGTCAGAACTACAAGGAGCCAGAGATCCAATGTCCTCATTTTAAAGACATTCAGAGATGGCAAATAATTTCTTGGGCTCACACAGAAATTTATATGGCTCAAGTTCCCATAAGCCCATGCTGAGCTTCCTCGCACTTCACCTCAGCCAATGCTTGGTGACTATAGCAGCATCCATTCCTGGCCAACCCAGTAGCAAGTTGTAGGGAGCTAGCCCTGTCTGTTTAGGGCTCCAGTCTCTTTCCCTCCTCCAACGGGCTGGGTGCAGAGAGGACAGCCAGCCCCCTCCATTCCTCCTCCCAGCCCCTAATTCTAGTCTGGCACCAGCCCAGAAACTGGGGCAGCAGCAAACGTCATGACAAACGTCCTGCCCTGGAGGAGCTGAGGACCACAGGCAGGAGACAAACGAGAACATGGCAGAGGGGGATGTGCTGTCCAGACACTAGAGCAGGAGGGAGGCAGGAGAATGGGTGGAGTGGTGATTTTGGTAAGGGAAGAGCACTAAGCACCTTGGATGTGACATTTGAGCAAAGACTTAAATGATGAAATGGGAGAGAGTCGATGACTGGGATAAGAACATTCCAGAGAGAGGAAATGGCAGGCTAGAAAGGCGAGCAAACTCCTAAATGATGGTTGAACAACTCTGTGAATGAATATGCTAAAACCATCTAATTGCATACTTTCAGTGAGTAAATTGTAGAGTATAGGAATTACATGTCAATAAAGTTGTTACCAAAAAAATTGAAAGTAAATTTTAAACAACAGATAAAGGCACTCGTGGTTTTTCAGGTGCATATTTTTACAAACCCTGTCTACACTCTTTTTGGACAACACAAGGGAAAATTACATGAGGAGTGATGTAGGTCCTTCTCACTATCCTTTCCCTCTTCCTTGTATTATCCTGCGCCCCAGAGTCTTCCTAAGAGTCTGAAGTTAACCTGTGGGTAGATTCCTGGGCTGCTGCTGGCATCATGCATGTTGGTCCCTACTGCCCCATAACTTGATTAGCAGCTTGACAGAAGCCTTTTATGCCTTAATCAGTTGTCACTATCCTTGGCCAAAGGGCCCAAATCTGAAGGAGAGGAAGACACACTTAGAAGTTGGAACAGTAGGCCAGGCGCAGTGGCTCACACCTGTAATCCCAGCACTTTGGGAAGCAAAGGCAGGCAGATCATCTGAGGTCAGAAGTTCAAAATCAGCCTGGCCAATATAGTGAAACCCTGTCTCTACTAAAAATACAAAAATGAGCCAAGCATGGTGGCAGGCACCTGTAGTCCCAGCTACTTGGGAGGCTGAGGCAGGAAAATTGCTTAACCCAGGAGGCGGGGGTTGCAGTGAGCCAGATCATGCCACTGCATTTCATCCTGGGCGACAGAGCGCGACTCCATCTCAAAAAAAAAAAAAAAGAAAAGCTGAAACTGTAAAATCACCTTCGGTGGGTTGTTTAATTACAACTCCTAGAAACCCACATGCCACAATTAAGAGAGTGTGGTCTAAAGATTGGGATTTTTAAGTGCCCCAGCAGGCCAATAGGACAGAAATGTTTAATTCAGGGCAACTTTCCTGTTACCCTGAACCAAACAGAGATAACTGACTGCTTTCTCTTTTCAGGCATTCATTTACTAGAAGAACAAGGAATGAGCAAAAGAAATTCTCAAAGAATTTTTCTTTTGATACTTACCCACACTTCCTGTGCTCTGAGTCAGACCACAGAAATTGACAAATATGTGCAGAACATCTTAGAGGAAAAATGAAAAATGAAGACAGATGTCAAAACTATGTAGAAACACAGCCGGCCATCTTCTTAAAGACTCACTTTAACATGAAAAACATTTAACTCCATCGTCAACAAGACCCAACTTTCTAGAAAATAATTCAGCATGGATTTCTATGAGCCATGTTGACTGAAGACAGATAACCTGGCAGATGTGTTGACTCCAACAAAACAAGGCGAATGTTCTCAGGTTTTGGGTATTGTATCTCTCTGAGGTGATAACCATAGAGCGAGTTTCTCTGCTCTTGGTGTGAAGCAGTTTCAAATTGTTGAACCCCAGGTTGCTGAAAGAGAAAAGCAAGTTATTTCAATGCAAGAAGAAACAAATGGCAGTCTCAAGCATGCACAGTTCAACTCCCATAAATGATGAAGGTAGCCAAGGTTAGTGAGCCCCATGGGGAGTGCTGAGGGGTGAGCTCACCACAAAAAAATGCAGGCCCCAGCTTGAAATGTCTATAAAACTAATTGAAACAAAAAAAGTACAGGTTTTTCTGAACACACCAGGAAGAGTCTCAATCAGACAACCATTGTCCATTGGAGACTCTCACAGGCTGTGGTGGTCTCTGGACAGCTGCTGTGGAAGGGTTGTCCCTTATTTCCGAATTAAATGAGGGAGGGTGGGGAATAATATGTTGAAATCCAGGAGGAGGTTATTTAGCAAGAGAAAGATATACTGGCAATGCTCATTTAAGGAAAT
Organism: Pongo abelii; assembly: GCF_028885655.2. NCBI lineage: Eukaryota > Metazoa > Chordata > Mammalia > Primates > Hominidae > Pongo > Pongo abelii. Next base: position 77,786,236 of record NC_071998.2, read on the forward strand.
TTGCTGCACACATTTATCTTGTTTTGGTGCTGCTGTTGTTGTTTTGGTTGTTAAAATCATAGTTTTTCACACAGGAACTGAAAAAATAATGACTAATTGCAACTTGTGTTACAACATATTGTTCCCCCAGGTCAGTGCATGTTGAGCAAAGGTATGTGGCCAAGTTTTATTTGGGCTAGAAGAATCCAAGCCCTCCACATAACCAAGAGAGAAGCCACCGTGTGACCCAAATGAACGTAGGAGCAACAAACTTACAAGGCTTCACCTTCAGCTATTTCTCTCTCTCTTTGCAGAAGAAAGAAGCCAAAACCAAGTTAGAATCAACTTGTCTACCTTGTACAATATAAAGACAATGGTAATTAAGAACATTATTAAAGAGGAGATATCCAAAGTGTCAGGAAAAAAAAGCACTTAATAGATTTTTTGAGCATTTCTATTCCTACCTTATATTTGCTATGAATTTCCATCACTCCTCTTCATAGTGACATCTAAATGCTTCCATTACAAGAACTATATTTGTTTCGTGTAAAATACGTTTTACCTCTGGATTCTACAGAATTATGGCATGCAATGTGCTCATAAACACTATCTGATCTCTTCCAAACACAGTTGATCTCTCCTGTAAAACATGCATGACCAAAACTTATTTTGCTGGGAAGCCATTCTGCTAACACAAACTCTCTTCTCAGACATTGCACCTTGAATTTGAGGACAACTTTGGGAGCTAATATGGTTTGGACATGTGTCCCCTCCAAACCCCATGTTGATATGTGACCTCCAATGTCGGAAGTTGGCCTGATAGGTGGTGTTTGGGTCATAGGAGTAGATCCCTCATGAATTGCTTGGTACTGCCCTTGTGGTAATGAGTGAGTCCTCACTCTATTAGTTCACGGGAGAGCTGGTTGTTTAAAAGAGTCTGACACCCCTCCTCTCTCTCTCTTGCTTCATCTCCCTCTCTCTCTCCCTCATCATGTGATGTGCCTGCTGCGCCTTTTCCTTCTTCTATGAGAAAAATCTTCCTAAGGTCTCACCAGAAGCTGAATAGATGCTGGTGCCAGACTTGTACAATCTGAAGAACTGTGAGTCAAATCAACCTCTTTTCTTTATAAATTACCCACTCTCAGGTATTCTTTACAGCAATGCAAAAATGGACTCCACAGGAATTTTTTGGAGATCCTATCAGATGAGTACTTCCCAAGCTCTGTTTAACTAGGGTAATCATATAATTTAATGTCTAAACAAATACTTGAAGAATAAAAGGGGTGCTATAAATAATTATTCCTGAACAACAGGAATAATAACTGGGACACATGGGCATATGGTCGCTCTGTCCCATAACATTTTCCCACTCTATTTTCTGTTATCCATGATCCTTTATCATCTAGGAGATTTGGAAAGCCTCTACTTCTTGCTATTTATTTTGAGAAAAAATTAATTATGTTGAACATACTTTTTTACTCTGTGAACACTCCTCCAGAGACATCACTGTTTCTCCCGTGGAGGTATATGTGTCCCCACTGAATCAGATCGACTGAAAATCACTCTACTGGGCAGAAATTTGCCTGTTCTTTGGCATTCTAGCAGGTAAATGTGCTGCTGTAGAGAAGAGAGGAGGTCATACTATGTCTCTGCCCTGTTGAGCATGAGTTGTTCATAGAGTAAAAGGTCACTTTAGGGCAGGGCATTTAAAAGATGGCTTCATTGCAAACATAGAGTCCAAACTGAATCTAGAAAAATTTCAAATATTTGGAAGGTTTCAATTAGTTCACACTCAATGACTGACCATCAGACAAATCCATCACTGCTGTCCTAGGCCTAGTTACTAAGTCAGCTACACCAAGTCTAATGGAAATATAATCAAGGCTAGTAAAAATGTCCTACATAATGTGGGAGACAACTGCACTTCAATTACTTGGTTATTTGAAAAGGCAGAGATAAAAAGGCATTTATGTGATATAATAGGAATAACATTTCCACAGTGCAGCCCTGGGAGAAATAAAGGGTCAAACACCACCATGTCCATGAGTCTGGTCTTGTCTGGAGCTGTCACTGACAGGGCATGGAGTCACAGGACTGCTCCGTTTTGCTATGCATCATGCCCTGGAATGGATGGAATGGAGTTGTCCTAGATAGAATTGCCTTTGGCGAAAGGGAAAAAATGCATATGCAATGGTGTGCTCCAACAGTTTAGTAAGAAAGATTGCTCTGCTGCAGAGCCCTTAACAAGATATACCAAAGTTGTTAATATTCATTTAACAGAATGGAACTGGCAGGTGATGGAGAGATTTTAGTGACCCACAGCACACAGGATGGAAGCTCTAAGTCATTGACTTGAGGGTGCTGAAGAAGCCATTTAAACAGTTTCTAGTCTACTCATTCATCTTTGATCATAATATTGCCAAATAAATGATCATCCTAATCACCTCTATTCTAGAATCAGCAGCTTTCAGTGTTGTGTTGGATAACTGAACCTGGTCACAATTTTTGTCTGAACACCATTTCTGGAACATACTTCATCATAAGAATAATGTATGATAGTTGAGGAGGAGAAAAGAGGTAAGGCAGTTGGGCCTTCAGGAAGCCCCAGAACCTGGAGAGAGGGCAGGTGGCCATGTAAGAGAAAAGTATTTTCTATCCTAAAAACAACCACCAGGGGCCAGGGGACACTCAGAAGCACTGGCAACCTGCATTTGGAAAACCTCAGTGGAAAACCTCAGTGGAAAACCTCAGGGCCACTTTTCAGGTGTTGGAAAGGCAGGGAAGTTGATCGCTTGGAGGCTTCCCTGTCACCCATGTCTACAGATGCCTCTGAAATTTACAAGAGAAGATCTAGTTTGGCTAATGTCCCTTTTAGAGCAGTATCTTGGAGTGTTCTTCCATCTACAGCAAGTGAATAGACAGGAGTGTGTAGTTTCCACTAATGAGGCATCTTCATCCTCCTCCATTCCCCTCTTACGAATGAGGTCAGGAAGAAAAACTATTCCCCACCACAACATTAAATTACCACCGCTGGATGCTTCCATTTTATCGTTCATCATCCACAACCAGTCTCCATGGGGTAAAATCAGCAAGAGACTCTGCATGATGTGTTCCCTTGTCTGCAAGTGGCCACATTAATAACTTTTTGAAGGGCTTTTTTCATTTCCACTCTCTGGGAGGAATTTTTTTAACCACTCAAGCCTTGGGGTCTGTTTAAACAAGAAATTGTTTTACACTCCTGAATGATGCATTCCTCTCCAGCTATTTCTACATTATTTCCAGGATATGAAAACCGCCCAAGGCTTTCCAACATGGCTGCTTTCTTTCCTCTCATAAACAAACTCAGCAGTAATCATGCCATTGTGGTCACTCTGGGGCTTTGCGTTGCTTCAGCTTTTTCCCTCAGTCTTTTGTTCTGCCAGACACTGATTATGACAGTTCACCCGAATCTGGAAAGCAGGAATGCACTCTTCTGCTGGTCTCTGGCCTTTAGCCTTTTCCTTTGTCCTCCATGAATATATGAGGCCAACAAGAGGGATCTAGGCTCAGTATGATAGGCTTAATAATGGCTTACTGAGATGTCAGGTTCTAATCCCTGGAAGCTGTAAATGTCACCTTCTAAGGAAAATGGCTCTTTGTGGATGTGGATTAAGCAAATAATTATACATGGGAAGATCATCTTGGATTACCTGCATGGGCCCTAAATGCAATCACATGTGCCTTATAAGAGGGAGGCAGGGAGAAATTTGATACAGACAGAAAAGGAGATAATGAGGCCGTGGAGGCACAGAGTGGAGTGATGTTGCCACAAGCCCAGGAATGCTGGCAGCCTCTGGAACCTGGGAGAGGCACAGAGCAGACTCACCCCCAGAGCCTTCAGAGGGACCAAGGTCCTACCAACACCTCAATTCTAGTTCAGTGAAACTGATTTTGGACTTCTTGCCTCCAGAACTGTAAGATAATGAATTCCTGTTGTTTTCAGCCACTTTAGTTATTACACTAGCCACAGAAAACTAAAATGCTTGACCACCTGCATCTGACCTTCAACATCTCCAGCTGCGTGCATCACTGCTGCAGAGCTCAGACCATCCCAGCACACACCTCCTATGGCATTCTTGAGGAGGTGCTGATGCTTTTCCTTCCTCAACTGATCCAGAGAACTAACAAAATTCTGTGGCATTCTGATGTTTTGAGAGCAAACATGAGGAAACAAAAGCCCCAAAGGAATATTCAAACACGACTTTTTTTTTTTTTTTTTTTTTTTTTTTTTTGAGACAGGGTCTCACTCCAACAGGGCTCACTGCAGCCTCAACCTCCTGGGCTCAAGGGATTCTCCTGCCTCAGCCCACCAAGTAGCTGGAACCACAGTTGCACCTCATGACACCTGGCTAATGTTTTGTACTTTTTGCAGAGATGGAGTTTCACCATGTTGCCAAGGCTGGTCTTGAACTCCTGAGCTCAAGCGATCCACCTGCCTCGGCCTCCCAAAGTGCTGGGATTATAGGCATAAGCCACTGCATCCAGCCGTAACATGACTTTCTGAGCTCCACTGTAGGCTCCCAGTAAAACATCCTTGCACCGAGCTCCCGTCTTCTTACTGAAGCTGAAATGTTACACAAAATGTCTTCAAGCCACTACGCAGTTATCATGATTTTAACTCATCTGTTTGGATTTGGACAAGTTACTTAATTTTTCTGGACTTCAATTTCTTCATCTGAAATGAAGAACATAAAACACATATCTCATTAAAAAGAGGGAAAAAAACTTATTTAGCACTACGCTATATCTGAAATTCATTAAACAAAATGCTTTTTCATAAGGATAAAAATTATCACCTAATGCTTTCTTCAATGACTTATGGTTTTGACTTGATGAATTCAGATACACTGGAATTTTTCTGCCAGAACAATGTTTCTGAAAAAAAACAGGGGGGAGGGAGAAGAGGAGAAATCTCCTAAGATAGCTAATGTAAAGAAACTTTAATTACTAGTTCAATAAGCACTATTTCAGTTTGGGTTTCACCGTGATTTCCAAAGGGATTTTCAACTCAACCATGAAAACAACGTTCTAGATTAAAACTCAGGCAACAAGACTCAATTACAGGGAAAAAATAGTTATTTTTACAAAATCTTAAATAAGAAACGGCTTATTGAGTTTTAAATCTTAAGAAACCAAAGGGAAAGAGAGAATTTCCCTTTTTTTCTTTCTGGACTTAGCATTCCATGCAACTCTATAAAGGGCAAAAGCTTTGTAATGCTCTTTCAAGGTCTTAAATATGCTTCAGAGCTGCAGGGCATTTTAAAAATATCATTAATATAAGCCAGGTTGGGAAAAAAGTGGTATTTTCTGGATTCTAAATTAAATTGGTTGCTGTCCAACATTTTTTGCATTAGGAGATGCCAAGGTGGGGGAAAGGACCATTAATCACTTTCTGCAGGTATATGGAGTCCCCTGTGCACCCAGGGATGAAGAGTATCTTGGAAACAGCCTCCATGGACTCAGAGAGCACAGCTGTGGCCTCACACTTACCAGGAGTGCTGAATGGTAAGCCAGGAGGCTTGGGCCCCAGGACAAGATGGCCTGGATGCTCGGACAGGGTGACCGCTCACTCTTTGAACAGTACCTCTCTGGTCTTCTGCTTAGTGTCCTATAAAATGATGGGGTTGAATCAGAAAATCCTAAAAGCTCCATCAAGCTCAAATACTCTGACTTCCATAGAGGCCATGGAAAATCCGGGGGATCGAAGGGTTCTTATACACAGTCAGCACATCTGAGGACTAGCAAGTAAAGGGCTAATAAAGTGGCCAGCTCTGCTTCAGGCAAGGCTCAAAAAAAGGCGGGGAGGGGGTAATGCTGCGTCTAGGGAGGAAACTCTCACCTCCTCAGGAAGGCATTTCCTGAAAACCCAACAGAACTAGAGATCATAGACCATAGTGCCTCCATGCTGTCTGTCGGATTCCTGTTGGTTGATTTTTTTTTCACTGCACTAATTTACCTCTATCAAAGTTATCTTTTCTCTTAAACTATGTATTTGTTTATTATCTGTCCTGACTCACTAGATATGAGTTCTGGGAGGCCGGGAACTCCCTCACCACTGTAGAGAGAAAAGTCCCTGCCCCATGGTTGGAGCCCAATAAATGTTTCTTGAATACATGAGTGAATGAATGATTGAATGAATCTACTCTGGCCTTTTGAAAATCTGTTCTCTTCACTGAAACAGGAGTGATCTTTTTAAAATGCAAACTTAATCGTATCATTTCCCAGTGTAGAACCAACAGTGGCCCTAAACATAAAGACTAAATCTTTCATCCAAGCCTGTCGCTGGGCTCTGGCTACCCCGCTGATCCCTCTGGTTCCACTCACCTTCTCACACTCAGAAACCCAGCCTCTCTGGCCCAGGTGTATTTCTTCCCGTGCACCATGCTAATCCCTTCATGTGGCCTCTGCACATAGCATTCCCTCTCTCAGGAACAGGGACCTGCTCCACCAAAAGCACATCCAAAACCCGCTCCCAACCATCACCCAACAGACTCTCACTCTTCATATTTTAGCTCAGGAGTCCCTTCCTCAGAAGAAAGCCTGCTCTGACATGCACACAGCGTGCACACTCTGGAGACCCTCTTCTCTTTCTATCAGTGTGCAGATGGTCACTTATTCATGTGATTATTTGCCTAATACCTGTCACCCTCACTTTGTTGTGAGATCTGAGAGAGCAGAGGCCAGTCTGTTTTGCTTACCCCAATGTTCTCAGGGCCCAACACAGTACCTGATGCACAGTAACACGCAATCAATATTTGCAGAACAAATGAATGCACAAACAAATGAATTACTAGCAGCTTCACATAGGGATAAAACCAGAAGCTCTCAAATGTCTGTAAAATATTCTTAAAAATTGTTTTTAAAACCCACTGTCCTGGGTAACAAGAGCAGACCCTTTCAAAACCGATCTCCTCAAACTACAAAGCCTCGCTCTTTTCGGCCGATTAATCATATCAGAGACCGGCAAGGAAGACCCCCCTAGATATAATCCCTCTGCACAACTGGAGCTCCCTGCTGCCCTGTCTCTTTCTTCTCACTCATTCCAACCAGAACGTTTTAATTTGGAGAAAATAATGAACCTCAAGAGGAAAAGTTTTAATTTGGAGAAAATAATGAACCTCAAGAGGAAAAGAGAAATGGGGAGGGGCATCATTGAAGACCATGGAATGTGAGTCTGTGTCTGGTTACCATTTAGGGCCTAAGAGGAAACAACAACAAAAGCCAAGAGCCGAGGCACTGGCAGTTGCGACTGCTCTTTGTTCTTTTTTTTTTTCCTTTTTTTTTTTTTGGAGACAGAGTTTTGCTCTGTCACCAGGCTGGAGTGTAATGGCATGATCTCGGCTCACTGCAACCTCCGCCTCCTGGGTTCAAGCAATTCTCCTACCTCAGCCTCCCGAGTAGCTGGGTCTACAGGCACGTGCCACCACGCCCAGCTAATTTTTGTATTTTTAGTAGAGATGAGGTTTCACCATGTTGGCCAGGATGGTCTCAATCTCTTGACCTCATGATCCACCCGCCTCGGCCTCCCAAAGTGCTGGGATTACAGGCATGAGCCACTGCGCCTGGCCTCTATTTTTAAAAAGAAAATTCCACAAAACATGATTCTGGGGCTCTGAGCAAAAAATGTTTTCTGCATTATAGAGGATCTAAAGGAAGTGTTCTGCAAACTTCTAAAAAACTCAAAGCATTTGCTATTAGGAGAGAAAAGACTGACTATGAGCTCTGAATTGAGACTAGAGGAAGGAGTACTTTTATCCAGGGAGAGATAAGATCACAAATGTCAATCCCCCAGTACGCAAAGCTATTTAGAAGAGAATCTCTCCATATTCACCAGAAAACAAAAGCAGAATGACACCATAGCCATTCTTGCATAAAACGTGTAACTGATAACAAAGGAAAGTGCAGAGACACAGAGAAGGTGAAGGGACAAGTGCGTGCACAATGGAAAGAATCAAATGGCAAAAGCTTATCCAGGCGGCGCAGAGCCAGGAGCTGGAGACTAACATAATGCTGCCTGAGATAGGAGAAAAATGTAAACACAACCTCATAATCCACCCGTGTTTGCTCCAGCCCAGGAGAAAACATCCATAAATCTTGTCGAAATGTGATATATGGGAAACTGGGAAAATGGATCTAATCCAGATCTTATCCTGACTTATGTTCCAGAGTCAGGAAATGAAAAATGGAAGATGAAATATTGGTGAGCTGTTAGTTTTCTTCCATGTACGCCCCTCTCATGCCCTCTCTGGAGGGGAACACCTGAGCTGCAGTTCTGATTCCTGTAGTAACTGGAATGGCCAGTTCAACCCTTCTGGGCTCTCATTTCCTCACGTGTAAAAGGGGGCGTGTTTCCTGTCCCTCCATGACCCACGAGGTCCCTAACATCTACCCGATAACAGTGTGTAGGAAAGAGCCAGGTACCGGACTCCCTTCACCCCGCCTCAGCTCTTCTATGGACCTTGGGCATGTGGCTCAACTCTTTCCAGACTCAGTTTACTCATATGAAAAATGGAGAGAACAATAGAGTACCGTTTACTGTGGTTGACAGATATTTAATAATGTGCTCAAAGCCATACAGTGAGGGCTCAGATTCGTGTCTCATTGATGCCAATGACTTATCCTTTCCACTACAGAGCACTGCTTTCCAAGGAAGCACAGGCTGGAATCAAGTTTAGTCTTCCTAAATGGCAGTTGTACATGATAATAATAAACCAGAGAAAGTCCTGGCACTTAAAAATATTCAGCAAATATGAGCTACCATCATAATTACGCTTTACAATTGCAAGTCCCTTGAGCCCAATGTCCTGATGAATAAAAGAAGGAAAATGAATAACAATTTAATTCTTCACAAGGTAAAGTATCTGTACTTTTCCACCTCTCCCTACCCAAAGCCTATCTTCTAAATGTTTGTTTCATGTCATGATTCACGAACAGTCTTAAATTGCTGCCCATTTGAGAGCCCAACTGACCGACTTCATGGAGAGGTAACTGGGAAAGATGGACTGAAATTCTTAAGGTCTGGCATGGGTAAAATCTGTGCTTTCCTGTTGTAAATAATCCATTGATTTCAAATATTTTCAAGTACTTGGTCTCACATCTGCAGGACATATGATGGGGGCTAGGGTCACAAGGAAGTGAGCCCCATTTCATTTCAGTTTTTAGGGTCTCTGTGTACCAAAACCCACTCTGTTTCCTGGAGAAGTACAACTTTTTCCAGATGAAATTCCACGGTTTCACTCCAGCTTCTAAACAGTGACTGTGTCAGCCAGACTCATCTCCAGCCCTTACATCTGGTATTGGATGAAAATCACCAAACCACTATGCCACTAAGACTGCAATTTGGTTTCTTAAGCAGAACCTTGTGATGAAGCTCTGAAATTCACTCCTCCCTGGTTACTGCCAATGAACTAAATAAATATGGCATTAGTCCTTTCAATACTCAGCCCTAAAGCCATAACTCCATTCAGGGAAAACTCAGAGTCAAAGAAATGAACACCCAAAACAGTCCTGGCATATAGTAGACACTTAATCAATATTTATTAGATGAAAGAATAAGAAACAAGACATAAATACAGGGAAATGATCATATATAGTACCAGGTACTTCACTGGTTCCCTTTGGTATGGTATTTTGCAGATTCTCCCTTTTTAACTTGAGACCTTCCTTATTTTATGGATCAGAAAACTGAGGCTTAGAAAGATACAATAATGAGTTTAGATTTACATTAAAACTCAAATATGCCAGATTTCAAAACCCCTACACTTTTCACTAAATTACACTACTATCACCACCCCCAGAGTAAGTTCTACTAACATCAGTTTTCACCTGCATGTAATGACAACTAAGCCAAACAAAAGGATGTTTCTTCTAGGCTTCCTTGATGCTATATAGGATTTATAAATAAATAGGTATGCCCCTCCTCAATGTTTAAAGTTAGAATTTTCCAAAACTATTTTGTTCAGAGCAAATGTTTTCATGCCAGACACTCGATTTTTGTTTTACCTCTAAGCAAGGCAATCTGAAAATTGAGTATTTTACCAGTTATGAATGGAGTTTTGACACCACATAACAGAAAACACAAATAACAGTGGCTTCAAAGAAGTCTGGAGATGAGAAATTGATGACTGGCGTGGAATTTCTACAATGTCATCAGGATGCAGGCTCCTTCTATCCTTAGCTCGCAGTTTTCAAACTTATGCTGTCTTCATGGTCACCAAATGATTGCTGAAGAACCAACAATTACAATGGCCATTGCAGGCAATAGGAAGATAGAAGGCCAAGGGCAAAAGACTGCATGCCAGTTGAGATAATCCCCTTTAGAATTCCTTTCCCAGAAGCCCCACTCAGTTATTTCTGTTAACATCCCTGGCTGAAACTATATCACATGACCGCCTCTACTCAAAAGAGGAACTAGGAAATGTAGATATATGTGGTAGGTTAATTGGCAACCCGACAAATATGATTCTGTTAGTAAAAAAAAAAAAAAAAGAAGAATAAAATATTAGATAAGCAACTACCAGATCTGACACAAATGCCTTAGATATTACTTAAATATCTGTCCTTTAAAGATTGTCATTAGTTCCATGAAACTAGACACTTGGAAAGATTGCATGATGTGTAGAAGGTGAATCTTTGCTTCTGTGGAATATAACAAAGCCGCATCACGAAAGTTATCCAGGTTAAGGTGCAGGCCAGTGGCAGCATGGATGAAAGTTATCTAGATTATTTTTTTAAATCAATCTAAATAAAACTGAAGTATGATTTTATTGAGAATACTATAACCAGGTACAATGGTGCACACCTATGGTCTCAGCTACTCAGGAGGCTGAGGTGCAAGGATCACTTGAGCTTAGGAGTTAGAGACCAGCCTGAGCAATATAGAAAGACCCAATCTAAGATTTTGTTTAAAGAATATTGATGAGCCATTGAATACCTTTGGCTTCAATGCCTCTAAACTGTTGATCTCTGAGGTTTAAATTTTATTCCATATTCTCCAATAAACCTAAAGGCATGTGTGCCTGATCTTATGGCTATAAGCAAAGCACCCTTATCTAAAGGAAGATGCTACCACACTAAGGAAAACCAAAGATTTCCCCTTCTCCTCCTGCAAGCCCATCTCAGGAAGCTGATGGAATGGACCCTGCCCAGGGTAAGAGAGTCTCAAAAAACTCAACACCTGTGTGATTGGCAAGAATCTGAGCTCTTTGAGCAACATTGGAATCAGCCTTAAAGTTGCTTAAACTCAGTGCCTGCCGAGAGCACAAAGAGGAGGAGAAAGACGGGCTACACATGCAGGTTGGTTATCAGAAGGACAGAGCCTGACACCAAAGACTTCCAGCGCAAGACTCACTTCTGCCTCTAGTGAAGCTGCCCCTATCCCAGTTGTGACACTAATTACACATATTGGGGAATTGTCCTGGGAGACACTACAGCGAAGTTGTAACTTTAGGTTACTTCAATGTGCTGCTTTTTTTTTTTTTCGGATGTACCTTGCTCTGTCACCCGGGCTGAGGTGCGGTGGAACTATTACGGCTCACCATAGCCTCAAACTCCTGGGCTCAAGCAATCCTCCCACCTCAACCTACCAAGTAGCTGGGACTACAGGTACGCGCTACCACTCCTGGCTCCATGTGCTTCTTTAAAGTATATTAAGGTCACTATGATTGGCTGAGCAGTTGTTTGCCAATACTTGGGTGATGGAAGGAAATTAGAACCAAGAGTAGTGGAGCACACCCATAAAGTCACTTAGATTTTGGTGAGCCAAGCCGAAGGATAACATCCATCTGAAGAACAAAGAGCTTTCACAATCCCATCTATTGTGATCACATGCCCAAGCTTCACAGTAATGCCCACTTTCACTATTTGCTTTATTCCAGCATGTGTTCTTTCTTTTTTTGATTCATGAAGATGTCCTAGAAAGTGTTGACTTACTTGCTTTTCTAAAGAATGATGCATTACAGAGCAAGAACAGTTGGATGAGAAACATATAGGGAAAAACCATATAGTGAAGCCTGTAAAGACAAGAAAGACTAAAGATCATGTCCATTCTTTTTTTTTTTTTTTTTTTTTTTTTTTTTTGAGACAGGGTCCCTCTCTGTTGCCCAGGCTGGAGTGCAGTGGCACAATGTCAGCTAACTGCAACCTCCACCTCTGTGGTTCAAGCAGTTCTCCTACCTCAGCCTCCTGAGTAGCTAGGACTGCAGGTGTGCACCACCATGCCCAGCTAATTTTTGTATTTTTAGTAGAGACGGGATTTCATCATGTAGGCCAGGCTGGTCTCGAACTCCTGACCTCTGATGATCCGCCCACCTCGGCCTCCGAAGGTACTGAGATTACAGGCGTGAGCCACTGCACACAGCCCAATCATGTCAACTCTTACATTGCTCCTGTCAATGACACATCCTTGACATTGAGGTACTATAGAAATTTCAAAAGTACAGATCATTATTTGTGAACACAGAATTATGAATCCAGGCAAAATTCTTAGATTTTCTTTGTGCATTTAACTATGTCATTTCCTATATGCCACGTAGAAATCACAACTAGAAGGGAAAAAAAGTGGAAGGGACCAGAAATAACTTCTGGAAAACTGAAACATTTTTGTCTCCATGTATATAAACTTAAACACATCTGGGTACTATGGTCTGCAGGGCCGTGCTTGATCCTCAGGAGTATTCCGGTCTGTAGCAGCATCTCACTTCTCTGAACTTCTGATATAATTGCATTCTTTCCCACATCATACAACACTTACTTATACGCCATCTTCAACTGATTTTAACTTTTATGCAAGTTTTTCCCCCTTTTCAAGAAGTTTCAATCTACTTGTGTGAACTTTATTACTAATCAAAGTTGTTCTGGAGGGCATGGCTTAGATGGCTACTCTCAGTTGGCTTCCTAACAGCCTTCAGAGCTGGACAGACTCATTCCTTGGCCCCTGGTGCACCTGGCCACCCACAGGCCTCCTACAGTATTGCCAGCTAACAGCACAGTACAAAGGAGATGCACCCTTTTGTGGGCAGAAAGATCTGAAAATGAGAAGATCTAGGGGGCAAACCAAACTTACACAGATCCTTTTCCAAATCACTGAGCAGATAAATCACTTCTTCTCCCATGCGGAGGAGTTAGCAAGGGACTTAAAAACAAGGATCAGAGTTCTATCTCCTGGGGGTTGAAAGCTCTTTCCTGTCTGAGAAGAGTAGGGCATCTTCCCACTTAAATTCCACAGATGCCTGACTTTTTTCCCCTGAATGTTAATCTACTGTCCTGTGAGGATCATTTATATTTATTATGTGCCAAACCCAACACCCAACACATAATTCAAGATAACCCCCTCATAAATTCTCTGTATAGGATTTATACATCCCAGATGGGTAGAAGTTTTGATCTTTAGAACTGAGCAGACTTTTATAATTCACAAAATGCCCTGCAATGTACATAGCTCTGTTCCTTGCGTTTCCTATGGAGCCTCCAGTGTGCAGGGAGATTATGGAGCAAAGATGGTGAAATCAATCTTAAGCTTGAAGAATTTGTTATAAGGATGTGGATAAATGTCTCAGATATATGTGATTTATTCCTTAAGAATGTTCTCTCTGACTCTTTTCAGCTAAATACAATGTATAAGCTTAGGAACAAAATCTATTTTTAAGACTGCTTGGAAGTAACAAAAATGTGTGCTGATACTCTATCCAAGAGCACTATCTTAAAGGAATCAAGTTTCTTCATTTCTGGTCTTGGATGAGTTGACAACCTAAGACACCTTAATAAAAAAAGACAATGCACAACCAGAGTTCTTGATACATTAGAAGTATTCCACAATATGGGCTTTTAGAGATGTTTTAGGAGGAAAAGTAAGTAAGACTAGTTTCTGTAATAGACAACTTCTAAATCTCAGAGGCTAATTTAACATAATAAACATTTGTCCATAGAGGTCAAGAGAAGGTTTTGCTCTCATTTTGGGACCCAAGTAAGAGAAAAGAAGGTGAAGATGGGCGTTAGGATGTTTCATTCAGATTGATTTTCAAAGCACCCGGCCTAGAAACGACACTCACATCACCTCTGCATTCACCCGAACTCAGACACGTGTGCCACACCTAACTACAAGGACTGGAAATGTGGCCAACAGAGTGTCCAGGAAGAGCAGGGCAAGAATCTTGATGACTACAAGCAGTCTTATGCCACAAGTGTTAAAAACAGCCAGGACGGAAAGAAGCCAGTTACAAAAGAGAACATATTATATGATTCAATTCATATGCAATACCCAGAACAGGTTAATCTACAGAGACAGAAGTAGATGAGTGGTTGCTTAGGCTGAGAGGAGTTATGGGGGTGTGGAGAGGTGATAACTAAAGAGTGATGAAAATGTTCTAAAATGGACAGTGGTGATGGTTGCACATCACATATATGTGAATATACTAAAAATCATTGAATTCTACATTGCAAATGAATGAATTGTAAAGTAAATGAATTATATCTCAATATAGCCATTTAAATAAATAAATACAATCAACGGATATATAGAAACTTTGTACCATATTAGCAACTTTTCTGTAAATATATAAATATAAATTAAAAGTATATTTTCTAAAAACTATTTTTAAAAAGTCAAGATCAAATTCAAGGATAGTGAATATTCTCCTGTAATGTCTTCCTTCCACCTTATTCTCAGGTAAAACTGAACTCTGAGTGAAAATGAACACCAGAGTCCCAGTGCTTCCAGTCAGAAAGTTTCAACTTCGAGGGTGGTTTTCAATCAGTTTGAACCTTGGTTTCCTATTCTGTAAAATGGAAGTGATACACTGACTTCAATCGTTTGTTGTATTTATTAAGTAAGATATCAAATTTGAAATACTGTGGCAATCCAGGCATGCAGTTGGCTCTAGATTAAAGCATATTAATTATTTAAATTCTTCAAAGGGAAGTGAAATATCAAAAACACAAATAACCCCCCAAAATTGTTAAAGATTTGAATAGACACTTTACAAAAAAAGATATTCAAATGGTCAATAAGCATATGAAAGAGTACTCAATATCATTAGTCACCATAAAAATGCAAAGCAAAACAACAGTGAGATACCACTACACACCAAAAGAAGATATTAAAATGGTCAATAAACATAAGAAAGAGTGCTCAACATCATTGGTCACCACAAAAATGCAAAGCAGAACCACAATGAGATACCTCTCCACACTTACCAGAATGGCTAAAAATGAAAACCAACTCTACTGAGTGTTAGCAAGGATGTGGAGAAACTAGAACTCTCACACGTTGCTGCTGGATGCTGAAAATTGTACAATCATTTTGTAAACCCATTGCCACTCTCTGATAAATGGGAATATTCATCTACTCTATGGCCTAGCAATCACACACCTAAACTATATACCAAGAGAAATGAATGTACTATGTTCACAAAACACCTGTACGTACATAACAGCTTTACTCACAATAAGCAAAACTTCGAAGAAGCCCAGGTATCCATCAATAGGAAAATGGATAGACAAACTGTGGTATATCCATACAATGGAATAGTACTGAGCAAAAAAAATGAGAGACTATTGACATACATAATAAAATAGATAAATTTCAAAAAAATGCTGAATGAATAAAGGATAAACTAAAGAATATATATGTATTAATATTATTCCATTTATATTAAGTCCTTGAACATAGAGAACTAATCTATAGCAATTGAAAGCAGGTCAGTGCTTACTTGGAGTTGGTTGTATAACAGCACTTGACCGAAAAGAAGCATGAGTTAACTTTCTAGAATGATGGAAGTGTTTTTTTGTTTGTTTTTGTTTTGAGACAGAGTCTCACTCTTCATGCCCAGGCTGGAGTGCAATGGAGTGATCTTGGCTCACCGCAACCTCCGCCTCCAGGGTTCAAGTGATTCTCCTGCCTCAGCCCCCCAGTAGCTGGGATTACAGGCATGTGCCACCATGCCCAGCCAGTTTTGTATTTTTAGTAGAGATGGGGTTTCTCCATGTTGGTCAGGCTGGTCTCGAACTCCCAACCTCAGCTAATCCACTCTCCTTGGCCTCCCAAAGTACTGGGATTGTAGGCGTGAGCCACCATGCCAGGCCTGGAAGTGTTTTATATTTAATATATTTTAATATATTATTATATATATTATATATATTTATATATTATTTGTATATATTACATATAATATATGATATATAAATATATATAAATATATATTTATATATATTTATATATTTTATGTTTAATGTCAAAATTCATTGTGCTGAACACAAAGATTTATACATTGTATTGAATGTAATAAAGTACTACTAATTTAAAAAACAAGGAAATGGGGGCTAATGGAAGGAGAGAATAAACTATTTCATTCTTTTTGCCTTGGATGTAAAAGGGTAGGTGGCACATACATGTTAATTTTCTGCATCTGCATCCTGCCACCTGCCTTCCCAAGTCACCAAGGTGCAAAGCCCTGGAATGTCTCCTCTAGTTAATATCCTCTAAAGACAGTTCTACAAACAGCCACACCCAGTGTCTACTCTGCAGGGCACTGTGTTTCGTGTTACCGTAAATAAATAAATACATGAATAATAACCTCTTGGTTATTATTCTAACCAAGATATGTCTTGGATTATGTTTTTCTGAAGTTATATAAAGCTTATAAAAACAGGAAATAAAGTACATTGAAAGCATTGCAGAAAAAAATCCAAAATAGACAAAAATGTAAATGAAGGCTATGAGAAAAAACAACAGAAGATGCATTTTTTTTAAGTTCCAAAATTATGGCAATCAAAACTGAGGAGCAGAGGAAATGAGAACCCTGGTATGGAATGGCAATCCAAGGCAAGAAAAACAGAACACTCAAAGCACTGTGCATAGCATAGAGCAGGATAAGCCAACAAAGTCTGCATATTAACTTACAGCTGGCAACCAGCTAAAATGGGAATTTAATGACTCTTAAGGCTTGTGTCTTATACGTGAACAGGAATTGAATCAAAGTTGGATTCAGAATCCTTTTAAATTACTGGAGCAGATTTTATTCCTTCACTTTTAGATTTTAAGACTTAAGCTTTGGTGTAACAGAAATAACCAACAACCTATTAATGAACATTGAACTGTCTTCTAATAGTGGATGGGACTTTAGTTTTGTTAGCTGTTTTCACAATATGCATATTCAGTAGCTGCCTTTTATAAATGAGTATAGATTCTAAAATAAGAGCAAGTTAAATACGCATGCATAATGTCTCTGCCTAAATAAATGCACTGAAAACTGCTGTTTATGAATCGTGACCATGACCGTCTCTGATTTACTAATGTTTGCCACTGTGGTTGTAAATTCATTTGTTTCTCTAATATTTTGACTGTCTGGATATCTCAAATCTACATTATTAAGAACATAAAGATTCTTGATCATTCCATCTTCTTTGTGGACTGTCAATTTCATCAAACAGAAATAACTCTTTTTCTTTGGGCGCGATGGCTCACACCTGTAATCGCCGCACTTTGGGAGGCTGAGGCAGATGGATCACCTGAGGTCGGGAGTTCGAGATCAGCCTGGAAAACATGGTAAAACCCTGTCTCTCCTAAAAATACAAAAATTAGCTGGACGTGGTGGGGGGGCGTCTGTAATCCCAGCTACTCAGGAGGCTGGGGCTGGAGAATCACTTGAAACTGGGAGGCAAAGGTTGCAGTAAGCTGAGATCACACCATTGCACTCCAGCCTGGGCAATGAAAACAAAACTCTGTCTCAAAAGAAAAAAAAAAACTATTTTTCTCATCTAATGCTTTTTCCTCAGACATTATTTTTATCAGCTATTGATACCATTAGGTTAATTTTTCTTTCGGCCAGAATTTGCCTGTTCTTTTTATCTCTAATATTCTTGGATTGCTTTGTTTTCGGAGCATTTCTATGAAACCACATATGACTGTGTCTTAGTGGTGGTGGCAGTAGGTTTTTGTGGCTGTTTGATCTGTGATTTTTGTTTTGTGCAGGAGGACAGTGTTCCTGGTCCTCCAGCTTAACAATGATAACTTCCTTCATGATGTACAAATAGCAGCTCCCCTGGTCACACCCCAGACCTCATCATGACTCGTAGCTGCACCACCTTCAGCATCTCCCATTTGAGGCTCTCATCCTCTGTCTGTGTCTCCTCCTTCCTTAGCATCAATCTTCAACAGCTCCTCATTCCCCCAGGGACCTCCAGATGATTGAACACTTTCTTTTGTCACTTCTGTCCCTTTGCAGACTAGACCCCAGAGCCTGTCATTCTCATCAGCCTATGCATACCCTTTCATCTCTGCTGGCCCATGCATCTCTCCTGTGTCCTATCTCAAGTCAGAGTCACTTGACAAATCCAATCCTGGTTAAACTCAACTATACTAAGTCTTCACCTGCACCCAAGCAGCTAAACATGGATGAGCTTGGAGTGTCACTGGACTGGTGATTACCTGTACAGTGATAGTCTCCTGAGTGCACTTTGACCGTAATTTTCTTTTTTTTTTTTTTTTGAGACGGAGTCTCACTCTGTTGCCCAGGCTGGAGTGCAGTGGCGGGATCTCGGCTCACTGCAAGCTCCATCTCCCAAATTCATGCCATTCTCCTGCCTCAGCCTCCCGAGTAGCTGGGACTACAGGTGCCCACCACCATGCCCGGCTAATTATTTTGTATTTTTAGTAGAGACGGGGTTTCACTGTGTTAGCCAGGATGGTCTCAATCTCCTGACCTCATGACGTGCCCACCTCAGCTTCCCAAAGTGCTAGGATTACAGGCATGAGCCACCGCGCCTGGCCCTATTTTTATTTTTTAAATTACTTGTAATTTTTTTTTCTTAAAGACAAGGTCTTGCTGTGTTACCCAAGCTGGATTCAAACTTCTGGGCTCAAGGGATCCTCCCACTGCAGCCTCCCCAGTGGCTGGGATTACAGGGACACACAGTGCCCTACATTCTCTACCTTATGGAAAACCAAACCCTATACTCTTTTCTGTTGCAAGAGTATATCAACATTTCTGCTCCCTGGTGAAGAATCTTGTATCAAAGGACTTAGTCTTTTTTAGCAACCTTTTAAAAATCACTTTAAGGACTAGAAGGATGGTAGAACTATATGTTCAACCCCTTATCCCAATCCAATCTTGAACCAAGTCCTACGATTGCTAATAATATACTCAGGACAAATCATGCTTTTAATGAGAGAGGGTGGGACCATTACTAAGCAGATAGGGCTGAATCAGATACGAAGGGCTGGCTGAGGGATTCGCTTCATCCCCCAGGCCCTGGTAACAGAATTAAATAGAATTCAGTCTAGAAAAAGTGCCAGCAAGGGCTTCACACCTATTTCCCATAAAGCAACATAATATAAGAGCAAAAAGTGCACTATTGCCCTCAGGGAAGAGAGAAAAGTAACCAGGTCTCTGAAGAAAAATACAGCAGAAAAACAAATTACCATCATACTAAGAAAGATTTTCTTTTGAATCATCAGCCCCTGGAATAAACATTAAATTTAAAAGGTCTTATTATTTTATTTAGTTTCACCACCTAAAAAATATATCTGCTAAATAGATCGACTCCATCGTTTATTGCAGGCCTAATGGAATTCTGGCATTAAAAACCTGATCCATTTTGGGTCCTTACTTTATAAAACTTCATGTCTATCAGACACTTTAATAGAGAAGATCATTAAAACTCCAGATATTTCTACAGCCACAGTCCAGAAAGTGGCAAAGCTCATTTTTAAAAATTTAGTAATGGCTCACATTCTGCAGGCTGACTTCTAATTGGATCTAATTTGACTGCAAAACTCAAGTTGGCTGAAGGCCTTTTGAACCTGCCATTGTAATTCACAGCTCAAGAAGGCAGATCCCAACCTGATGGGCCTTTTTAGCAATAAAGAGAAAAAATGGTTACCCATCTCCCAGCCAAAGGAAGGCCACTTTTCTGAGCAAGCTGGACAGTCTGAGAGACAGTTCCTCCAGCTCTTATGTTCATGAAGTTGACCTTTGGTCAGGTGGGTCTCCACACATGTCTTTTCCAGCATGACAATCCTTCAGGTAGCTGAGATAAGGTTGGTATAACCAGCACAACCCCAGAAAAGCTACAACAACAACAAAAAAAGAGGTAAAATGTAAAATATCATTGAGTTTGAGATGGGTTTGGTGGTTTCAGGTGTAGCTTCACAGTTTATCTCCTAGACAGAGTCTGATGGAGGTTGAGAATCATTATACTATAGTCCATTTTGGAGTTAGATCTCCTTACATTCCAGTTCTGCCACATATTAGCCATGTGAATGCAGGCAAGATGCCTCAGCTGTCTGAACTCCAGTTATATAGAGAGACAGAGTACCACTCACCTGGCAGCGTTGTTTAATGCAATCACAGTTGAAAGTCCTTGACACATAGAACATGCTAAATAAACCATGTGCTAAATAAGTAAAAACTCTAATATTGACAATTCAACCCTTTCCAAGGATATGACCCCATTTCTTTCCACTTTTTTCCGTACTTGTCTCTGACAAGAGTGAGAGATGTGCATATAGCCTTGCTCATAATGGGTGCTCAGGAAATTATTGTTAGCTTGGTTTAATTTAGCTGATTAAACCACATTGCCATCATGAAGCCCAACAGCCCTCAACATTCCCCAGAAAGACTAGACCAACCCTAGAGCTTTCAAAACTAATCCAGATAGGGGAATTTAGGGCAGAGGGGGTCGGGATCTGTGCAGTAAAGCAAGTAGACCAATCTCAGGGTCTAGAATGGTGAAGACTAATCAGTGTCCTGAATGCACAGATCAGGGTAGCACCATCCTACTGTTGGCCACGGTTCTAGGAAATTCCCTAAAGCCCAGGTAATTCAGAATTTCTTAGTACCCACTTCCCCTAAGGAGGCCTAAGAGTTCCTAAAATTATCCAGAATTTAGGAGTGAGACTTTTTGATGACCACACAGTTCAGCCAGTCGCCTGCAATGACCCAGTCTCTTGGTCATTCTACCAGCCTGCTGGCCATCTGCACTTTGACAGTTGCTTATTTGCTGAGATTTGGGAGTAAATGGAACAGCTTAGGGGAGACGTTTTTCACATTTTTACCACAATAGATAAATGGTACAATCCCATTCACCTATTCTAGTCTATTATAACTACTTTATTGATGATCATTGCTATGGGAGGTCATGGAGGAATCCAAGCAAGGTCATTTACTTCTCTATATCTAGTCTGGTCAGCTGAGTTCAACTTACATGGAAACTAAAGCCTTGATGCCTTGCACAGCTCTCATCATAGAAGGTGGAGGCATTCAACGTTGCATTAACTTTCTGCTCCGTTGCGACAATGTAGGTTTGGGATCCAAGTGAAAATGAAATGCAAACTTCCCCACAAGTTCTCAACATCCCAACAGGTAGCCAGGAGCCTGGGCAGGTGGGAACACAGGCATAGCTTCATGAGGCTCTTAGGCAACTGGCTGTGGCCCCATGCCTAGGGGCTCAGAATACAAGCACTAAAATTCACACTTGCTATTCAAATGATCAGAAAGCAAGGCACATCCTATGCTGCACAAAAGAGCCTATGGGGAGGCTGGCGCGGTGGCTTACGCCTGTAATCCCAGAACTTTGGGTGGCCGAGCTGGGTGGATCACCTGAGGTCAGGAGTTCGAGACCAGCCTGGCCAACACGGTGAAACCCTGTCTCTACTAAAAATACAAAAAAATTAGCCAGGAATGGTGGTGGACACCTGTAATCCCAGCTACTTGGGAGGCTGAGGCACAAGAATCACCTGAACTCAGGAGGTGGAGGTTGCAGTGAGCCGAGATCAGACCATGGCACTCCAGCCTGGGCAACAAGAGGGAAAAATCATCTCAAAAAAAAAAAAAAGAGGCTATGGGAGGGTTATGCTTCTCCTTCTTTTTTAAAAATTTTAATTGACACATCATAATACACATTTATGGTATACAATGTGAGGTTTTGATACATGTATATACTGTGTAATGATCAAATCAATGTAATGAGCATATCCATCATCTCAAACATTTATCATTTCTTTGTAATGAGAACATTCACAATCCTCTCTTCTAGCTATTTTGAAATACACATTATTACCTGTAGTAATCCTGCTGTGCAATAAGACACCAGAACTTATTCCTCTTATCTAAATGTAACTTTGTACCTGTTGACCATTCCCCCCATCATTATGTCCTTCCTGCTCTCTCCCCAGTCTCTGGTAAACACTGTTCTATTCTCTATTTCTATGAGATCATTTTTTTTTAGATTTCAAATATAAGTGAGATTATGCAGTATTTGACTTTCTGTGTCTTATTTATTTCACTTAACATCATGTCTTCCAGGTTCATACATGTCATCACAAATGACAGGATTTCATTATTTTTATGACTGAATAATATTCCATTGTGCATATATACATTTTTCAATCCATTCTTCCATTTATGGATACTTAGGTTGACTCAAGGTATACCTTGGCTATTTTGAATAATGTTATAATAAACATGAGAGTGCAGATATTTGGTATATGGATTTCATTTGCTTGGGATCTATACCCAGTAGTGGGATTTCTGCATCATATGGTAATTCCATTTTTAATTTTTTGAGGAAACTCCATACATTTTTCCATAATGGCTGTACTAATTTACATTCCCACCAACAGTATGTAAAGTTTTCCTTTTCTCCATATCTTAACCATCAGTTGTTATCTTCTGTTGTTGTTGTTTATTTTTCCATAGGTTCTTGGGGTACAGGTGGTATTTGGTTACATAAGAAAGTTCTTTAGTGGTGATTTGTGGATTTTGGTGTGCCCATCACCCAAGCAGTACACACTCCACCCTATTTGGTGTATTTTATCCCACCCCTCCCTGTTGTTGTTTTCTTAACAACAGTCTTTCTAGATGGAACAAGGTGACATCTCATTATGGGCTTGATAAGACTCTAAAAGCACAGGCAACAAAAGCAAAAATAGACAAATGGGATTGCATTAAATGAAAAAGCTTTTGCATACCAAAGGAAACAATCAACAAATGAAGAGACAACCTACAGAATGGAAGAAAATATTTTCAACTTATACATCTGAAAAGGGATTAATAACCGGAATATATAAAGAAGTCAAAGAACTCAATAGTGAGCAAACAAATAGCATGATTTTTTAAATGGACGAAAGACCTTAATAGATACTTCTCAAAAGAAGATATACAAATGGCCAACAGGTACATTTTTTATGCTCAACATCACTATCATTAGAGAAATGCTCCTCCTTCTTGAATTATAAGTATAGCTCAGCAGTAGCCAAACATCATCCTGAAGACAAAGAGTGGCCTTTGGCAATGTTTATCCCATCTTGTCTGAAAATAAGAGAAGGTAGGAAAATATAGAAAGTAGTGCATGGAGCTAAATTTAGGCTATTCAAAAGACTTTAAAACAGTCATAAGTGTCCTTTTTTTATAAGAAGTGCTGACATCAGATCATGGTTATGGCTTCTTAATATATTTACCTGCTAAAACAAAAAAAATTGGCAATCATTTGCTATATTCCTCCCAGCCATTCGCCTTTATAAAAGTTTTTGCCAGTCCTTAAAATACAGAAATCTGGAACATCAGCGAAAGGAAAATAGCATGATGTCTGTGCTATAAGCCAGCTGTGGGATCTCAAAATCACTCAGATTATTTGCTTTTCAGATTCTGTGTCAGGAAATTGGAGGCAGTGAGGCAAGTGCACCCATCAAAGGTGGATTTGCACATGGCTTTTTGGCATGAGCCCAGTCAAGCCTTGGGGTCTCCAGTGCATCAAACACATAACAAAGAGTAATAAAATAAAGGCTTTTTCATGGCTGGAAATTAATTGAGTAAATTTCAGGTATCCATAGCATTCTATAAGTATAGATCAAGAAGTTTTCACAATACTCAAATGCTGATATTTTTTCCTATTCTTTTTTTTTTTTTTTTGACAGTGACTATGACAGCTTTCCACCCCCACCCCACTTTGCTATCCTTTGTCTTCTTCTTCTTTTTAAATGTGAAAAGTAGAGACATTGGCACCAAAAGGAGCCTGAGTCCTGGGGTGCAGCCCAACCTTCCTGGCTGTCCTACTCTGTCACCCCAAGTTTCACTTAGAAGGGAGTTCATGATTTATGTGCCCCAGCGGAGTGGTTCACAGCATGCTGGCCAGCTCCTTCTGCTTCACTCATAAATCTGAGGTAAAGAACATAGAAGAGCCAACAACCCCCTCTTTGAAAGAGCTGGGAGTGTCAAAGCAAAAACCCTGGGAATATTATGGATTCAATAACGGTCTCAGCTTTTTGTTCCAATCAACCAGCTAGAGATTCATAATCCAAAATTGGATTCTAAATGTGTTCTCAGAGCATAACTCAGACTTCCAGCTTCTCAGATCCCAGAGCAGGGGTTCTCTGTGAAATTCCATATCCCTTCAATCTTCAAGGATGCAGAATCGTAACATGCATCCCAGGAAAAAAGGTGCAATGGGTTCAAATCCTAGCTCTCCCACTTACCAGCATGTGACCCTTAGCAATTCACTTAACTCTTCTCAGGGTCAGATTCCCCATCACCAAATTGAGATACAACAGTGATTTATCAATTGTTGGCTCCAGTGAGATGACACAAAACCAGTACTTAGCCAGTGCTGAGAATGTAGAAAGTACTCAAAAATATATTGTTATTATTGTTATCCAAGTTTGCTTATTACAGCCCTTCTCAAACTTTCTGGTCTAGAATTCCTTTACACTTTTAGAAATTGTTGAGGACACCCAAAACTTTTGCTCAGAAGGGTTTTTTATTGATATGTATAATATTTGATATTATAACAAAACAATGTCTGAAACACAAGAATACAAAAACACACATTCCAATAGCAGTCAGAACAACGATGTCATCACCTATCATCTAGCCACTGGAAAACTCCACTGTACAGTCCGAGAGGATAAGAGTGGAAAAGGCAAACAACAGCTTAGTATAATAGCTTTGACCTTACATACTTTAATTACCAATTAAAAACCATGAGACTATTATAGTCTTCTCTTCGCAGGAAGTAGTATGCCTTATAATGTCCACCCTACATGCTGTCCTATTTATTCAGATTCTATCAGGTGAAGAACCAAGTCTTTTTTTTTTTTGAGGTGGGCTGTCACTCTCACCCAGGCTAGAGTGCAGTGGCATGGTCTCAGCTCACTGCAACCTCCGCCTCCTGGACTCAAGCCATCCTCCCACCTCAGCTTCCTGAGCAACTGGGACCACAGATGCATGCCACCATGCCCAACGAATTTTTTTTTTTTTTTGTATTTTTGGTAGAGACAAGGTTTCACCACGTTGCCCGGGCTAGTCTCAAACTCCTGAGCTCAAGTGATCTGCCCGCCTCAGCCTCCCAAAGTGCTGGAATTACAGGTGTGAGCCACCACACCTGGCCAAGTCTTCTTTTAATAAGCTATTCACACTTTAGTATCAAGAATTCTCCTTTACATCATAATCTATGTCATCTCATTTCTTCTTATTTTTTGCTTAACAGAAGTGGGAAATATCCAATTACAATAAAAATTGCTACTATGTACTGGGTAGCAGTGTTCCAGCCACAGTGCCAAGAGCTTAAGAAAAATTTACCTGATTTGGTGCTTACAATCACCCTACAGTGTGCCCATTGTTACTTCAAGATTGCAGATAAGATAATAGAAAAATTACCCCAAATCATTCCAGTAATTGGAGCACCCTGGAGGAGCCCAGACCTCCCTGATTGTAAGCATGCTTTATAATTTACTCCCCAACTCACTTCACTCAAACTCACCAACTGACTACATTCACACTCCACAATTATTCTGCTTTCTTATTGTTTATGATAAATGTAATGCCAGTGATCAAGTCATGATCTCTGCATTATTCTTCATTTAAAATAAGTCTTTTTATCACTATCAAAATCCCAACTGCTTTTTTTTTTTGCAGAAATTGATAAGCTGATCCTAAAATGCACTTGAAAATGCAAGAGATTCAGAATAAAGCAGGATAAAAGTTGGAGGACTCAAACTTTCTGATTTCAAAACTTAACTACAAAACTATGGTAATCGAGGCAGAGTAGTACTGGCATAAAGTCAGACACATAGATCAATGAAATGGAATCAAGAGTCCAGAAATAAACCAACAAGAGTGCCAAGACAATTTAATGGGAAACAATAGTCTTTTCAAAGAATGGCACTAGGACGATGACAGTCATAGCAAAAGAATAAAGGAGACCTTCATCTCACACCATATACAAAAATTAACTCAAAATGGATTAAAGACCCAAACATAAGAGCTAAAGCTGTAAAACCCTTAGAAGAAAACATAGCATTTGGGCATCAAATACACAAGTGACAAAAATAAAAGATAAATTGGACATCATCAAAATTAGAAAATGTTGTATTCAAAGGTATTTCCAAGAAAGTGAAAAGACAACTCACAGGACGGGAGAAAATATTTGCAAATCACACATAAGGGACTTTGTGTCCAGAATGTATAAAGAACTCTTACAACTCAATAATAATAAAGCAAATGACCCAATTTTAAAAAGGGTAAAGGATTTGAATATACATTTCGCCAAAGAATATATACAACAAGCACATGAAAAGATGTTCAAAGTCATTAGGCAATAAAGAAATGCAAATCAAAACAACATGAGATGCCATTTCACACCCACTATCATAGCTAAAATTAAAAAGAAACATAACATGTTAACAAGCGTGCAAGGAAATTGGAACCCTCATACACTGCTGGTGGGAATATTACATGGTGCAGCTACTTTGCAAAACAATCAGGTAGCTCTTCAAAAGGTTAAATATAGAGTTACCATATGACCCAATGATTCCACTCCTAAGTGTGTTCCCACAAGAATGGGAAACCTACAGCCACATAAAAACTTGCACACAAACGTTCATAGCAACGTTATTCCTAATAGCCAAATATGTTTCAAAATGTCCATCAACTGATAATGGGATAATAAAATGTGGCACATCTACACAATGAAAATGGTTCAGCAGTAAAAAAGAAATAAAGTGATGATTCATGCTGCAAGATGGATGAATCCCGAAAACATTATGTATGGCGAGTGAAAGAACTCAGTTACATAAGGCCACATATTATATTATTCCATTTATATGAATTGCCCATTATGGGCAAATCCATAAGGACAAAAATAGATTTGTACCGGGGAGAGAGGGGAATGGAGGGTGACTGAAGAACAACACTGGTTTTCTTTGGTGATAAATGTTCTGGAATTAGATAGTGGTGATGGTTGCCCATCTTTACTGAAGAACCATTGAACTGTACACTTTAAAGGGATGAATCTTATGGTATGTGAAGTATAGTTCAGTAAAGCTGTAGTTTTTTAAAAGTCAAATCCTATTCTTGAACTAGTTTTATATCACTGCATTCCTTCTGTTTTTCTTGACCTTCCAACCCACCTCAGGCAATGAATCTACAAGCCAAACAAGTTATTAATTTTATTTAGTTGAAGCATCGCTGAAGGCTGAAGGAAATGCTGTGTAAACCCAGGCAAGCCATATCATAAATTAAAGCTAAAAAGTACATGTAAATCAAACAAGTAATGATTCCAGATTTTAGCTTCTGAGTGTAGACAATATCCAGAGGAAATGTGTTTCATGGGTAGGAGAAAAAATGAGCCTGCTTTTCACGGACAGGATTTGATCATTTTAAGCAAAGAATAAATCCCATGTTCCCAGTTTTCGCTCTCTTGGTTTTTTTCCCCCAGATCCGAATTCCCACCTGAATTCACCAACATTATGTAAGCTGCTGGAGAAGTTGTCAGGGACAGCTGAGGCCCAAGAGCAAGTTCCAGAATCCTGCCTTCTGCAGAGGAAGGCTGTCAGCCGGCCGCCCCCACAGGGACCTGGAACCTTGGAGGAGCCATGGGCCTGCCCGGGTCTCCTCGGATGCCAGCTGTCCTCCCACAGGCTCCTGCTGAGGACAGCACTCCAGCCCAGCAGTCTGGGAGTGAAGTGCTCCCTGACAAGTTGTCAAAGTCACAAAATCTGGAAGAGCTGAGCAAGTTTACTCAGGGAGGCAGAGTGAAGGGAGAACGAAATAAAAGACTTAGAAGAATTAAGGAGGCAAAATAAGCTAAACTGCCCAACAGACTTTCACACTATCTCAGACTTGACAGATCATAAATACTCTCGTGACTTTCTTAGTCCATGAAAAATACTTCAGATTCTTGAAACTTGTTCCTTGAGGGGTACTCTTTTTTAAAGTAACCACTAGAGACTGAGTTTATGTTTTTATGAAAGATAGTGGAGACCAATAGTAATGGTGGATTGCCTTTTGTTCTTGTTCGTGCGTCTTACCATTACTCATAATACTAAAGCAACCATATTAGCTTTAAGAACCACCAACAAAAAGGCAAGTCAAGAAATAAGAGAACTAGCCAGAGATTTCCAAACCATACCTCCAGCTTCTAAACAACCCAACATTCCTTATGGGAAATGCATCATGTCCCACTTTGGGAATATTGATGTTCCAACAAAATGTGAGCCTCTCCAAATGCAAACATTTTACTGTTCATGAAAAAGACATTTATTAAATTAAAGCCAAAGAAATGAAATGGGGGGAAAAAAATGAGGTCCATTGAAAATTAAAGCGATGAAAAAATAATTCTGACCAAACACCATTTTGCTGAGTTACATACAAATAATCAGAAGCATGTTGTGCAGGTTAAACCTCCCTTGAACCGAGATTCTGAAGTTAAGAGACAAAGTGTTCAGCAAAAACTAAACCAAAAACAGCAAACATGTTTGGAATTTTGCCAGGCCTTAAAATAGCTTTTTTAAAAAAGCTGAAAATTTTGTTTTTCCTACATTATCTATATGTCTTCAGGATAATAATTTCCCTCTGCCAATAACGGCTAAAATAAGAGAAACTAGGAAACCAAACATCCTCTCTTTATCTGAGCCTGGATTTGTTTACCCTGAAATTTTTCATTAGCCTTGTTTAAGCCATCTAAATTTGTACATATGAATTTAATGCTTTTTTAAAAACAGAGAAGTTTTTAAATAAAATAATACTAAATACAAGTCAATACAAAAAGATATTATGAGTTTCTCTTCTGGGTAAGAGGAGAGAAAATTACGTAAAGAAAGTGGAATAAAGACTACAGGGGCACTCTTGTAGATAGAGATTCAGCCTGCCAGTACTCCTTGCAAATTCCCTTGACCTTAATTGTAACCAGCTCGTGCCTGAACATACACACAATCCAGTCAGTTCTGGCACAATGTACATCAACTCTTTCATATGTAATTAACAAATAATGGAATAATTGGAAATACAACCCAGGACTTACATGCATTAATAACATGATTCGTCCTCAGTGTTAAAGTTGAACACGAATGAAAACCAAGTATGATACACTCATAGGGCTGAATGCTGCAAGCCACAAAGGAAAATGAGACTGTACAAGATGCACATGAACCCCCATGTTCTTCCTCTCCACTGAGTTTGGCCACAGGCTCTGTATGACAACAGTGCTTTGCTCAGTTCTCCCCAAACTTTGCAGGCTACACCCCAGTCTCCAGAACTCAGCAGGCTCTCCCCCTCCTTACACTCGCTTCAATCAAGCTACTTTCATCATTGTTTTAAAGGGCAAGTCTTACAGCAGTATTTATTTTTTTTTTAGAAACTAATGTGTCTTTTGTTTTTTTCCTTATTTTTGAGACGAAGTCTCACTCTGTTGCCCAGGCTGGAGTGCAGTGGCACAGTTGTGGCTCACTGCAACCTCCACCTCCTGGGTTCAAGCGATTCTCCTGCCTCAGCCTACCAAGTAGGTTGGACTACAGTTGCGCATCGCCATGCCCAGCTAATTTTTTGTAATTTTTTTAAGTAGAGACGGGGTTTCACCATGTTGGCCAGGCTGGTCTCAAACTCCTGACGTCAGGCAATCCACCCACCTCAGCCTCCCAAAGTACTGGGATTACAGGCATGAGCCACCGCACCCAGCCTAATGTGTGTGTGTGGTTTTTTTTTTTTTTTTGATGTGTTAACATGTCATTATGATTGTTTATCTATTGTTGTTGTTGTCTAGTTACAAGGGTGTAGAGGTAAACATAAGCCCTGTTTTTATTAGTGTTCAGTTTTGCATCACTCAGGTTTTTTGAAATGCCTGTATCACATGATAGCAGAAATATCTGTGACTATAAAGTGCAGAGGCCATTTGCCTCTCTATCTAGGATGGCGACTAATCTTGGTATAGAGTTCCATGACATGTGTGGATTCTTTTGCTTGACACCTTAAGCCTCTACACTGATTAAATAAGCCAAGGGATTGCCTCTTCCCCAGTTCATTTCATAGTGCATTTAGTCAGGTGAAAGAGGGCAAAATGAACTGATAAAATGTTCTCTCTCGCTCTTTTTTCTGCCAAAATAATTGGTATAGTGCTTGGAAAGAACGGACAGATCAAGAGCAAATCCAGTTATTTATGTTGCAAGTTATTCGAATGAATTTGAATTTGGAATTTTCCTAAGTATGATGTCTAGAATACTGATCATCTTGCATCCAAACCTCTAAACTGACTCAGCTATTAAAAGGCACTGGCAAGATTTTTCCATGAGTCCTAGTTTAGTCTAGCTGAGCCAATAATTTGTAATTCAGCCTGGTTGGGGGTAAATATTGCTTCCGGCTTCTTCACTGACAACAGTCCAAAGTGGATTGGGAGTTTGCTGACAACTGTGGATCTCAACTGAAAAAGCATCACCAAACACCCCCGATAACCCAGCCTGACCCCTGGCCCCTAATGGTTTTATTTTGTTTGGTTTGGTTTGCTTTGCTTTGCTTTGCTTTGCTTTGCTTTGCTTTGCTTTGCTTTCATAGCACCACAGCTAACACAAACTGAAAGGCAAGAGCTGCATTAATTTCTTAAAAAGTTGGCGATTCAGGGCTAGCAGTTAAATTTTCATTAAAGTATGACTTCTTACTCTGATTGAAGGGGGGAAAAAACACTGGTCAATCCTTTTGTAAACGAAAATCAGGAATTGCTGGGATATCAACTGGTTTACTCCCTCCATTCAGAGTGGAGCAGCCTGGAGCTCCAGAAGGAAGTGGGTGCTCTGATGAACAGCTTCTGGCAGGGAACCTTTGCCTGAGTCTTGGATGGACTGAGTACCACCGGCAAACCCTCATCTCCCTCTGGCACACAAAGTGGAACTCACAATGGAAAAGCAGTTGAAGACAGTGTCTGTCAGCACTCCAAAATGTCGACGCTGTAGGTCACTATTTATTTATTTATTTATTTATTTATTATTTTTATTTTTTTCTTTTTTGAGACAGAGTCTCACTCTGTTGCCAGGCTGGAGTGCAGTGGCCCGATCTCGGCTCACTGCAACCTCCGCTTACCAGGTTCAAGTGATTCTCCTGCCTCAGCCTCCCGAGTAGCTAGGATTACAGGCATGTGCCACCACACCCAGCTAATTTTTATATTTTTAGTAGAGATGGAGTTTCACCATATTGGCCAGGATGGTCTCAATCTCTTGACCTCGTGATCCACCCGCCTCGGCCTCCCAAAGTGCTGGAATTACAGGCGTGAGCCACTGTGCCCGGCCAGGTCACTATTTAGACACATGAAAATACACTTATGATATCAGACTCAGTGAGATTAGCAGAATGCATAATTTGCATAAAATGATTAAGTGAGTGCTATGGCAGATTGTATTTTCCAAAGTTGGCTGCAAAGTGTCTCCCATTCACCTCCCTTCTAAAATGTGACTTGGATGCTGCTCCCATTGAGAGGTGGGGTCTTTGTTTCCTCTTCTTGAATCTGGACAGGCTTGTAACTTACAAGTAACCAAAAGAGTGAAGCAAAATGATGCTGCACAACTTCCAAGGCTAGGTCACGATAGAATCACCTGGATTGCTAGAACACCTGTGGTTGGAGCCACCACATAAGAAGTCTGACGACCATGCCACAAGGCAGCTTAAGCCACATGGAAAGGCCACTTGTACGCACTCCAGCTTGCAGTCATGTTCAAGTCCTCCCAGACAGGCGCCAGATATGCTCATGAACAGGCCTTGTAAGGCAAAGATAAACTGTCTCCGTGGTTCCCTTGCTGAATTCCTGACCCACAGAAACCACGAGCATCACAAAATGGTTATTTTAAGCTCATAAACTTCAGTGTGATGTGTTACACAGTGATAGTGACCGAAACAAAGACTGATGATAATCTTAAAGCAGCTTTTGCAAAAGTCATGAGATTGTGCATATTTTAAAATAATAAAAAATATTTCTGTCATATCAGTCTGACTTCCTCCTAACTCTCTAGCCCCCATCACTCCCCTCAAATCTCACCCACCCACTCCCATCCCCACCATGCCCACCCCATGCCAATCCTTACTTCAAACCTTGCTTTCAGCTTTCCCAAGTTTCTACCTGTCCCTGTCCTCAAATAACCCAGGCTGCATCATCCCTTGGTGGCTTTATTTCTGTTTTTCCTTCTGATTGAAAAGTCCCACCTTTTCTCCTGCATCTGGTGAATACCCACTATCTTTCACACTCAGCCACCCATCTGTTCCTGGTCCTCCCACCACTCCTGGTGCCTCCTGCCATTCGAACATCTGTCACATCTTCTGATGCTTACCTAGAGAAATATCAGTCCCTCTCCCCACAGGAGACCATAAGCTTCTGAATGGTCAGAGCCATGACTGCTTCATCTTCTCATCTTTCTCCAGGGCCTACCACTGACAGTCATCTGTAACAGCATGGCAACTCCTGCATGAGCCTGAACAGCAAGCACCTTACTACCTTCTGCAAGCACCTTACTACCTTCTCTGCCCCAGGCACCTGCTTGTCTCACCTTAGTGAGACATACACACTTCAAACCTGAAGGTGCTGTATAATGCATAACTTGCACAGTTGGTCCTAGTCATTGTTTCTCCATCTCACAAATAAGGAAATTGAGTCTTGGAGCATGCTCAGCTAACAAGCAGTGGGGCCAGGACAGAAACCCAAGTCTACTTCCAAAGTCTGTGCTCTTTCTATAGCATGTAGTGACTTTTTGTTAAATAATGGCCTAACACACACATATAGTTGCATATACATAATTTGTGTCAGGCTGGATGCAGTGGCTCACATGTGTAATCCTAGCACTTTGGGAGGCCGAGACGGGTGGATTGCTTGAGGTCAGGAGTTTGAGACCAGCCTGGCCAACAAGGGGAAACCCTCTCTCTACAGAAAATACAAAAATTAGCTGAACTTGGTGGTACTTGCCTGTAATCCCAGCTACTCAGGAGGCTGAGGCACAAGAATTGCTTTAACCGGGAGGCAGAGATTGCAGTGAGCCGAGATTGTGCCACTGCACTGCAGCCTGGGCAACAGAGTAAGACTCCATCTCAAAAAAAAAAAAAAAAAAAAAGGAAAAGGAAAAAAATTGTGTCAGTCAAGATGGCTGCATTACTGCATTATTCTATGGCAACAAATAACCCCCAAATCTTGGTGGCAGGAACAATCAGGGCCAGTCTCCAGGATATCTGGCTGCCATGTGATAGCTCAGCATTGTGGCTCCATATCACGAATCATTTCTACCCTTGCTGAAGCAGGGAAAAGAGAATGGTGACTTGCACACTATCAATTAAAGGCCTCATTGAGAAAATGACACATGACATTTCCACTCATATTTCATTGTTCAAAACAAGTCATGGCCATGACTAACTTCAAGTGGGTAGGGAGTTACAATCTTCCTGTCTGCAAGCAGAAGGAACCCAGACATTGAAGAAGGATAGTACTATCTGACACCTTGCTCAACAAAAACAACTAGAAGAACAGGGCAATTATTCAAAAACGAGGTGATAGCTTGCCATTTCTACATAAACCCACATTGCAGGGTGAGTCCTGAATCATCTTAAGGTACCAAAAAAAAAAAAAAAGATTACAACTGGTCTCTGGTCTCTAAGTTCAATCCACCATTTATGCTGACAATAATAGCAAGACATCTACTGGCAATCACAGTGAAAACCACAACCAACGTTTATAGAGTGCTTTGCAATTTAAGTAGTATTTTCATATATGCTTGCTCTATCAAGCAATATGAAAAGCTTTCCAAGTCCTAGCCAGAGCAATCAGACAAGAGCAATAAATAAAAGGCATCCAAATTAGAATAAAGAAAGTCAAACTGTCACTGCCAATGATATGATCATATGCCTAGCAAACCATAAAGACTCATCCAAAAAGCTCCCAGATCTAATAAACAAATTCAGTAAAGTCTCAGGATACAAAACCAATGTACACAAATCAGTAGCACTGCTATACACCAACAACGACCAAGGTGAGAATCAAATCAAGAACTCAATTCCTTAGGCCAGGCACGGTGGCTCACGCCTGTAATCCCAGCACTTTGGGAGGCCAAGGTGGGTGGATCAAGAGGTCAGGAGATCGAGACCATCCTGGCTAACACGGTGAAACCCTATCTCTACTAAAAATACAAAAAATTAGTCAGGCGTGGTGGTGGGCACCTGTAGTCCCAGCTACTCGGGAGGCTGAGGCAGGAGAATGGTGTGAACCTGGGAGGCGGAGCTTGCAGTGAGCCAAGATTGCACCACTGCACTCCAGCCTGGGTGACAGAGTGAGACTCCATCTCAAAAAAAAAGAAAAGAAAAATAAAGAACTCAATTCCTTTTACAACAGCTGGAAAAAAAAAATACCACTAGCAATATACTTAACCAAGATGAAAGACCTCTACAAGAAAAACTACAAAACATTACTGAAAGAAATCATAAATGACACAAACAAATGGAAACACATTCCATGTTCATGGATGGGAAGAAACAACATTGCCAAATGACTATATTGCCCAAAGCAACCTAAAAATTCAATGCAATTCCCATCCAGATAGCATCATCATTCTTCACAGAATTAGAAAAAAATCCCAAAATTCATATGGAACGGAAAAAGAGCCCTCATAGCCAAAGCAATACTAAGCAAAAAGAAGAAATCCAAAGGCATCACATTACCTGACTTCAAATTATGCCACAAGGCTACACTTACCAAAACAACATGGTACTTATATAAAAAACAGGCATGTAGACCAACGGAACAAAAGAGAGAACCCAGAAATAAAGCCAAATACTTACAGCCAACTGATCTTTGACAAAGCATACAAAAACATAAAGTGGGCCAAGGACACACCGGGAGAGCCACATGTAAAAGAATAAAACTGGATCCCCATCTCTCACCTTATACAAAAATCTATTCAAAAGAGATCAAAGACTTACATGTAAAGACCTGAAACCATAAAAATTCTGAAGATAACATCAGAAAAACTCTTCTGGAATTGGTTTAGGAAAAGAATTTATGACTAAGACCCCAGAAGCAAACGCAACAACAGCAACAACAACAAAAAAAATGAGACCTAATTAAACTAAAAAGCTTCTGTACAGCAAAAGAAATAATCAGCAGAGTAAACAGACAACTTACAAAGTGGGAGAAAATATTTGCAAACTATGCATCTGACAAAGCACTAGTATCCAGAATCTACAAGAAACTCAAAGAAATCAGCAAGAAAAAAATAAAAATAATAATTACATCAAAAAGTGGGCAAAGGATATCAATAGACAATTCTCAAAAAAGATATACAAACAGCCAACAAACATATGAAAAAAAAATGCTCAAAATCACTAATCATTAGGCAAACGCAAATGAAATCCACAATGCAATACCACCTTACTCCTGCAAGAATGGCCATAATTGAATTAAAAAGTCAAAAAATGATAGATGTGGGAGTGGATGTGGTGAAAAGGGACCACTTTTACACTGCTGGTAGGAATGTAAATTAGTACAACCACTATGGAAAACAGTATGGAGATTCTTTAAAGAACTAAATGTAGAACTATCATTTGATCCAGCAACCCCACTACTGGGTATCTACCCAATGCAAAAGAAATCAGTATATGAAAAAGACACGTGCACATGCATGTTTATAGCAGCACAATTTGCAATTGCAAAGATATGGAAGCAATCTAAGTGCCCACTGACCAACAAGTGAATAAAGAAAATGTGGTATATGTACACCATGGATTACTACTCAGCCATAAAAAGGAACGAAATAATGTCTTTTGCAGCAACTTGGATGGAACTGAAGGCTATTGTTCTAAGTGAAGTAACTCAGGAATGAAAAACCAGTATCGTATGTTCTCACTTTTAAGTCGAGGCTAAGCTATGAAGATGCAAAGACATAATAAGAATTATATAATGGACTTTGGGGATTCAGGGGGAGAGGGAGGTTGGAAGTGGGGTGAGGGATAAAATACTACAGATTGGGTACGGTATACACTGCTCAGGTGACGAGTGCACTAAAATGTCAGAATTCACCACTAAAGAATGTATCTGCTGGATACGGTGGCTCATGCCTGTAATCCCAGCACTTTGGTAGCTGAGGCAGGCAGATTGCTTGATCCCAGGAGTTCAAGGGCTGCTGGGCAACATGGCCAAGCCATATCTCTACAATAAATACAAAAATTAGCCAGATGTGGTGGCATGTGCCTGTCATCCCATCTCAGTTACTCAGGCGGCTGAGGTGGGAGGGTCACCTGAGCCTGGGAAGTGGAGGTTGCAGTGAGCCAAAATGGCACCACTGCACTCCAGCCTGGGCAACACAGCGAGACCCTGTTTTAAGAAGAGAGAAAAAAAGAACTTATCCATGTAACCAAAAACCACCTGTACCCCAAAAACTATTGAAATTCAAAAAAGGAAAAGCCTCTCAAATGAATTCTGAAATGTTCCTTTCCTTCTGATTCTCACAACGTGAGAAATGAAATAAAGTGAAGCACACAAAACAAAATGAGAAGGACCAACCAAAGACCAGGCTGAGTGCTGAGCCCAAGCACGAAAGGATGAGAATGGAGGGTGGCCAGGGTGGGCCAACGTCAGAGAGCTTCGTGGAAGGATAACAGGGACCCCCAATGCAGAGTGCACCCTACATCACCTCAAGGATGGGGTGCAGACCTCAGTCTCCTCCACTCTGTGTTCCTCAGGCTGAACTTACAGGAAATTGTTACCCACCATAGATAAGGCAGGCATGCTAAATTTTGGTGAATGTATCTCATAAACTGGAAGTTGAAAAATGATAGCCTGTGAGCTGAATCTGGCCCTCAAATATATTCAGTTTGGCGCACCATCTGATTTATTGATTGATTGATGGATTGATTGAGACAGAGTCTCTCTCTCTGTCTCGCCCAGACTGGAGTGCAATGGTGCAATCTCAGCTCACTGCAGCCTCTGCCTCCCAGATTCAAGCAATTATCCTGCCTCAGCTTTCCAAGTAGCTGGGATTACAGGCGCATGCCACCATGCCCAGCTAATTTTTGTATTTTTAGTAAAGATGGGGTTTCCCAGTGTTGGCTAGGCTGGTCTCGAACTCCTGACCTCAGGTGATCCACCCACCTCAACCTCCCAAAATACTGGGACTACAGACGTGAGCCACCACATCCAGCCAAGGTGCACCATTTTAATATATGAATTGCTATTGACATCTCAAAATTGGGAAATTTCACATGAAAATTTTGGATTTCCACCTTCTGAAGATCTTGCAGAGATGAACAGCCCGGGCTTTGTGGAGTAAGGCCCTCTCAGCCATCTCTAGTGCTTCCAATTGCCTCCCCCAGGTGTGCCTTGCTGATGTGTCTGACCTCTGGAGGTTTTGAGTTCATGATCCCTGAAGCAGGCAAACAGAGAAACTGTGTTAAAAAAAAAAAATTAAAAATTGAGAATTGACTGTTTTATTCCCATTAACAGTTTTCACAAGTGTCCACTGCAGCCTCTCACAACCATGCTCAACCTGGATGACCCTCCTCCAGACGCCTGTGGGCATGCACCCCTCACTCCTGCAGGTCAGCTCAGACATCTCCATTCAGTGAGGCCCCTGGCCCACCCCACCCTGACCACTAGAACTCACTATCTTCTTGCTTTTTTCCAAGCATTCATTATCCAACTTCCTAAGGGATTCTCTACATTTATTACTTATATAATAGTAAGTCTATTGTTTATTCTCTGTCCCATTGCTAGAATGTAAGTTCCATGAAGCCAGGGGTCTTTGGCTGCATTATTTGCTAAAGGAGCTCAAGACCCTACAAGACCCCTGGCACACAGTAGGAACTCAATAAATGCTGGAGAACAAATGTGTGTCTCCAATCTACCACTCGTAAAATCCCAATTCGTCTTTTTATTGTTATTAACATGTCTCTCTGTTATGCTATTTTCATGTATATTCTGCTAGTGAAATAAATATTATCATTATTTTGATAAAAATGCATTTCCTAGAACTTTGCCATAAAGAAAGCATTTTTGCATAGATCACATCCCCTGAGTGCTCAAAATGGGCCCTGAGGTTGACTGGTGTGGTGGGCTGAATAATGGCCCCCAAAGAGATCAGGTCTTAATCTACTGGACCTAAAAATATTACCTTATACTGAAAAGACTTTGCAGATGCAATTAAGTTAAGGATCTTGAGATGGGGAGATTATCCTGGATTAGCAGGTGGGCCCTAAATGCAATCACGAGTACAAGTATTCTTATAAGAGGGAGGGAGAGGGAGAAGAGGAGGCAATGCGACCATGGAGGCAGAGAGTAAAGGGATGCAGCCACAAGCCAAGGAATGCTGCCAGCTTCCAGGAGCTGGCAGAGGCAGGGGTGGATTCTTCTCTAGGACTTCCAGGAGCAGAGGGTGGAGTTGGGGGATCTGACAACACCTTGATTTTGGCCGGTGAAACTAACTGCATTCAGACATCTGGCCTCTGGAACCATGAGAGAATCAAGTTATGTTGCTCCAACCCATCCAGTGCGTGTTAATTTGTTAGAGCAGCAACAAGAAGCTAATACAACTCTTATCCCAGATGTTGTGATCTTCATTTTCCAGATTAAGAGACTATGGCCCATTGAAAGAAAGCAACTTCCCCATCAACGTGAAGCTCCACAGTAAGCGGGGCAGGACCAGCACGTGGAGCAGCCAACTCCTAGGCTGGGGCTCAGTCCCTCTACCAGAGCACCTCCAAAAAAAAGATGTGACCTCAGAACTGTTTCCAGGAGATCATGGGAAGCCATTACCACGATTTACAACAGGACAGAGAAACTGAAATGCTGCACTCTTGCAAGCTGTGGGTAAATGCCGAGTGATGGCAGTAGAGAGACTCCTCAGGAAGAAGCCTCTGGAAGAAATACCCGAGGCTGCTCCACTCCCCCACTGAGTGCTTGGGGGAAGACCCTCAATTTCTTCATATGTGGAAGGAAGAAGCTGGACCACACCACTGGTCCTCAGAGGCTCCATCCTTGGGGTCTTTGTGAGGGTTGAGGAAGAGCCCCAGGAGGTAGTGGTCTTTATCCCCCTACCCTTGGCAACTTCAACCTGATGTGCAGACTTCTGCCTGCTTTCCATATTGTGCCTCTGCCCCACATTTCTTCTGAACAAAAGGCTCCACAGTTAAAAATAAGTTTGAAAACCACTAAACCCAGGATTTCTAAGGCCACAGCCTTTCTAGTCTTAAATCTCTGTGGTTCTTGAACTCCACATGTTACAGCAGCAATCCACCATCGGTGTTTGTCCAGAGACTGGATCCCAGAAAGCAAGACCGAAGGGATCTTCCTGGGAGTCAGAAAGCACTTAGGAAGTGTAAACTGCAAAGTCTGTGTCCATGTCACTTTGGAAAACTCCTGTATTCACAGGCTCCAGGTCACAGCTACTTTACATCGTAAAAGTGACCCAAGCCAGCCCTCCTCAGTGGCCACTTAATGACCTGAGACACTGCTCTGGGAGTGCACAGAACCACCAGATTTCTCCTCAATGCTCTGCTAGGGCCGAGGGGCTACCGTGCTTACACAGAGCAGTAAGCACTCTAGCAAACCTGCACTAAAACCAGAAAGCAAACAGGCCAGGCACAAAGGCCACCATCTCCTAGGGGTCAGGCCTCTTAAGTAAAAGAGAATCGGATTGGCTTTTCCTTTAAGTTGTGGACTCTGACACTGAAGTGACCATTATCCCCAGTCCACTCAGACACTTGGGAGAAAATGTATTATTAAAAGCAATCGATGCATTATGAAAATGAACTGGGCAAACTATAATTTTATTGGCTCTGAGGTCAAGCCATAAAAGGGTAAATGTGAACAGGTGTGCCAGTTAATGTCCTTGGATAATTGGTTAAGTATGGTAACCCCCGGAATCTACTTCTACTCAGCTCATACAACTTAAGCTGCAGAAAGTAGAAAGTGCAAAATATACCCACTTTTTAAAACTCTTTATTAAAAATTTTTTAAAAGCTTATTATATGGTCCCCACCTGGGCCATGATTAAGCACTCATTATGGCAGTAACAATGGCCCCATTGTTATTTCATCCTAATAACCATATTTAAATTACACAAAGTTTTGAGAGCTATAGCCTTAATGAAACTGAGGCCCAGGAAGGTTGATTGGTTTTCCTAAGATTGAGAGGAACAGAGCCAGGGGCTGACCCAGTGCTCCAAATTCTCAATCCAATAATTGTTCTAATACATGTAACAGAGAGTCGTTCACTACTGTGCCAGCTTAGACAGTCTCAAGCATATTCTATTGACCAACACGAAGAATATATGCAAGGAGTCTTACCAGCCTTGTTGGTCAGGGTTCTCCAGAGAGGCAGAACCAACAGGATATGCATATAGAGAAAGAGAAAGATTCATTTTAAGAAATAGGCTTGCACAACTATGGAGGCTTGGTGAGTTAAAAATTTGATGGTGGTGGCCACTGGCTAGAGACACAAGGAAGTTGCAGTTTGAGTCTGAAGGCAGTGTGCTGGCAGAATCCCTTATTGCTCAACAAGATGGAATGGGGGTGGTGAGTCTTTGCTCTGTTAAGGTCTTCAATGACTAGATGAGACCCACCCACATTATAAAGGGGAATCTGCTTTACCCAAAATCCACCAATTTAAGCATTAATGTCATCCAAAAAACACCTTCACAGAAACATCCAGAATAATGTTTGACCAAATATCCAAGTACAGTGGCCCAGCCAAGTTAAAACATAAGATGAACCACCACACTTTCCCACCAGACGTACAAGTCTTCACCCCCTCCACTTGTTTGCGCTTATGAATATCCCAAGAAGAGCAGGAGAGGGTTGTCTATATGGGGTGACCAGCGAGAATGTATGCAATGTCTGTGGCATCACTATAGCTAGGTTACCAACAGGTAAGATGAAGGATGCTAATGAAGATCTCACTAAGATCCATGGAGCTGGAATCAAGAGAAGGGGCTAGGTCTGCAGCAGATGAAGCCTCCCTTTCTCTGAAGCTCCTGGGCATGCAAATCACGCATGGTTTTCCTGAATTTTGTTTGTTTGTTTGTTTGTTTGTTTGTTTGTTTAGATATCAATTGCTGTGAAACAAACTACCCAAAACTTAGTGGCTGGTCTATCTCAACAACCATTTTATCATTGCTCATGATTCTGCTATCAGGATTTCAGACAGCACACAAAGGGTGGTTTGTCTCTGTCCCATGCAATGTCTGCTGAGGCTGGAATGTCCAAGATGACTTATTCACTCATACATCTGGTCCCTCAATTAGATCGGCTCAAGTAGCTGAAGGCTGACAGAGACACTTTATGGGAGTCAGAAGTCTGTAGCCTCAATTCTCACAGTTGGCTGGGTTCTTCAGTCTCCACGCAATCTATGGGCTTCTCTCTCTCCACAAAGTTCAATCCTTCCAAGATACGCAATCAAAAATGGCCAAACCTTCTTAAAGCTGAAGTCCACACCTGGCACTGGGTCCCCTCTACCAGCATTCTAACAGACCTGGATCAGATCAAGAGGAAGAGACAGCACAAGAGTGTGAATGCCAGGAGGCATGGCTCATTGAGAGTCACAGAAGTGACAACCTACTTCGTCATTCATACCTGTCTTTGGCTACATCCAAACACCCACCCAAATTTTCTGTGTTAGGCTGTTCTTACATTGCTAGAAAGAAATACCTAAACCCGGGTAATTTATAAAGAAAAGAGGTTTAATTGGCTCATAGTACTGCAGACTATACAGGCATGATGCTGGCATCTGCTCAGCTTCTGGAGAGGCCTCAGGGAGCTTTTAGTCATGGTGGAAGGTGAAGTGGGAGCAGCCACTTCACATGGTGAAAGCTGGAGCAAGAGCAGGAGGGAAGAGGTGTCACACTTTTTTAAACAACGAGATTTGAGAGAACTCACTCACTATCTCCAGGATGGATAATACCAAACCGTGAGGGATCTGCCCCCATGACCCAAACACATCCCACCAGGCCCCACCTTCAACAATGGGGATTACAATTCAACATGAGATTTGGTGGGGACACAGATCCAAACCATATTATCTTCCCAGAATAAGAACTCTCTTATTCCTCCAGCAACTTCTTTTGGATAAGTCCCAGGTCCTATGCATCCCCTCTGCAATTTCCCTCCTTGGCTTCCCCCATTCACTGACCTCATTTTGTCTTGAAGATTCTTTCTTACTTCCAAAGGCATTTGCACCTCAAACTCATTTTTCTTCCAGTACTCTCACACTGGAGTTGATGGCCCATTAGACCCAAAAATCTCCCCCAAAGTGAAACTAGGTTCCCTTTCCTTGAGTTGAGAAGATTTAATATCCAAATTTTCCAGAAGATTTGGAAGGAGATATTGCATTTCATTTTTCTAGTATAAAAACAAATGGGAATAAAACAAATGAATTGCTTTTCATTTTGAGAGACAGGCTGGTAGAGTGGTTAAGAGAGTTGACCCCAGAGCCTGCCTGGTGTGTAGTAGCTATCTCAGTGTCTTCATCTATAAAGTGGGGAGTATCCACCCTATAGCACTGCCATGAGGATTAAATTAATAAAAATATATAAAGTAGGATGAAAAACAGTAGTAAGTGTCTGCTATGATAATAAAAACAGTTGTATCCTGTAACTTGGAGGTCCCCAACCTTTTTGGCACCAGGAACTGGTTTTGTGGAAGACAATTTTTCCATGGACAAGGGTGGAAGGATGGTTTGGGGATGATTCAAGCACATTGCATGTATTGTGTACTTTATGTCTATTATTATATACTGTAAATATATAATGAAATAATTATACAACTCACCATAATATAGAACCAGTGGGAGCCCTGAGCTTGTTTTCCTGCAACTAGATGGTCCCATCTGGGGGTGATGGGAGACAGTAACAGATCATCAGGCATTAGATTCTTATAAGGAGCATACAACCTAGATCCCTCACATGTGCAGTTCACAATAGGGTTCATGATCCCATAAGAATCTAATGCCACTGCTGATCTGACAGGAGGTAAAGCTCAAGTGGTAATATGAGTGATGGGGAGTGACTGTACATACAGATGAAGCTTCACTTGCTTGCCCACCATGTGCCTCCTGCTGCCTGGCCCAGTTCGTAACAATCCATGGACCGGGGGCTGAGGACCCCTGCTGTAACACACATCACACATCTTCCTCAAGTTCCCAGTGTGATAGGAGGGGAACCCAAGTTGTTATGATTTTAAAGATATCCATGTTAATCATTTTTCTTGGAAAAGGAAGCTCCATTAAGATGTGAAAAATGTGAACTTGTTTCACAGGTGGAGTAAAAAAAGATGCAAAAAAATGTTAGGCTCTTTGTCCTCGGAAAGGAATATGGATCAATATCAGGCTTCCTCCAATACGTCCAAGTAGTGGGTTCCCAAAGGAAATATATTTGGGGATATTTTCTACCAAAAAATAATATATCGAGTGATATGGTTTGGCTGTGTCCTCACCCAAATCTCATCTTAAATTCGCAGGTATTGTGGGAGAGACCTGGTGGGAGGTAATTGAATCATGGGGACAGGTCTTTCCTGTGTTGTTCTTGTGATAGTGAATAAGTCTCACGAGATCTGATGGTTTTAAAAATGGGAGTTTCCTTAAACAAACTCCTTCTCTTTGCCTGCCACCATCCACGTAAGATGTGACTTGCTCCTCCTTGCCTTTCACCTTCCACCATGATCATGAGGCCTCCCCAGCCATGTGAAACAATAAGTCCATTAAACCTCTTTCTTTTGTAAATTGCCTAGTCTCAGGTATGTCTTTATTAGAAGCATGAAAACAAACTAATACTTTGAGCTACAGATATATGATGTATATCTATATAAGTCTAGATATATGATGTATCTATATATGTATCTTATATAGACAAAACATACATTAATTACTTATATGTGTATAGATTCCCAGACTTGCCCACACTAGCCTGTTGAAATCATCATGTACTGAAAGTGTAAGAGTATGAAAGAAGCAGAGTCCCTACCACACACATGGGTTCCCCCAACCTTTCCTCCCAGCTACCCTACCCAGGCTTGGGCCTTGGGATACCCTGGTTCTGAGTCACCACCCACTGC
Source organism: Pongo abelii (assembly GCF_028885655.2). Taxonomy (NCBI): domain Eukaryota; kingdom Metazoa; phylum Chordata; class Mammalia; order Primates; family Hominidae; genus Pongo; species Pongo abelii. The sequence continues at coordinate 77,830,575 of NC_071998.2, forward strand.
CTTTGAACATAGTAAGGGTGGAGATGGCAAAGAAGGAAAGTGAAGGGAAAATCTCCAGGGACTATGAGAGCTCAGGTGAGCAGGCAAACATGGAGAATACTTTGCAACCCAAAACCTCTTCTCTGCCCAGCCCCTTCCTCCTACTCCATAGACCAAGGGTTAATCTCTTAAGAGAGTGTCTTCAGTTTTTCTGACAATGCCATTTTCCAGGCAGACTTTCTTTTTAAAGTAGTCAAATGCTTTTTTTTTTTAATAACATAGATATGTCCTCTTTTTTTTTCTTGCCTTAGTGGTTCCCAGCCAACCATATACTTAAACTTGCCTGACCTGTCATAGAACATGTGGCAAGGACACAACCTACAAGCAGTGGCCCGTTTTGTGTTTGTGGCTCCACAGATCACAGAGCCTGCTTTGGATGACTTTTCTCACCCTCCTCAGGCCCACCCGATGCCTTTGGAACTTGCTGACGGATGTGGTTCTCTGGTTACGATTCTTGGCACTCTGCAACTGATACCTGCCTCCTCTTCTCTGGGATCTTCCTGAGCTCTGGCCCCCACTCTCCTGGGTTCCCATTGGCCACTGGTGCCCCTACCTTGCTAAATCAAAGATAAGTCACAAGACAGGCCACTTTCCTTCCAGCCTTCAGCTCGGTGGCCAGGCAGTTCAGGCAGTTGACCACAACCCAATGACTGGCAGACTGTCTTTTACTTTTTCTTTTTTTTTTCTTTTTCTTTTTTTCTTTTTTTTTTTTTTTTTTTTTTTGGATACAGAGTCTTGCTCTGTCACCCAGGCTGCAGTGCAGTGGTGCGATTTCAGCTCACTGCAACCTCCGCCTCCTGGGTTCAAGCAGTTCTCCTGCCTCAGCCTCCTGAGTACCTGGAACCACAGGTGCGTGCCATCATGCATGGCTAATTTTAGTATTTTTAGTAGAGACAGGGTTTCAAGACACCAGGCTGGTCTTGAACTCCTGACCTCAAGTGATCTGCCCACCTCAGCCTCCCAAAACACTGGGATTACAGGTATGAGCCACTGTGCCCGGCCTGAGTTTCTTATTCTGAGCTGAAACAAAGCTCAAGAGAGGGTCCAGAAAGGCTTCTGCACAAACAACTGATACCTGAAAACAGGCAGATTTTCAATGACAATGCCTTGTTTTGCAGCACCATGAGGTCAAGATTATACTGAATTGTGTGAATTAATTTCTGTTTTATAGATGAATCACAAACACTGGTGTTATTCCTAAGTAATAGTTGATGAGTTTCATAACAATTTTTTTTACAAAACCAAGAAAAGAGATGACTCACAAGGGTAATAAAATAGGGTTCTCTCATTTCTTTTGGCAAAGCAAGCAGTCTCCATAAGTTAGTTTTTCTAAATACTTTTTTTTAAGCCAATAAAAAAATCTGAATGTGAACATAGCTATGGGTCATAAGATTCTCCAAGGGCCATAAGCACCTCTCACCCCCAATGTTAGATAATCTTTCTCAGAAGAGTCTCTAAAAAGAGAAATTTTCTCTCTTTTTTGAGTTATAAATAATTCACTTTACTTTTTCATCTTTGATATTTTCTGTGTTGAATATAATGTGGCAGAATCATTTTAAGGTGGGAAAAATTGTCCTAGCTTTCTTTTTTTTTTAACTTTTTGGATTTCTTTGTGAGACCTTTTTTATCACCAGGCAAATTGGGGTTCACATGTCACCAAAGCCAAGAAAATATGACAAAGCCAGAGTGCTTGAAAACAGCTGCAAAAAATTTTTTAAAAAAGGAGGGAGGGGAATGCAGAATGGGAACAAAAAACCTTTTAAAGACCCTCAAGGAAGATTAGGCAAGTTTTGAAATGTTAATAAAATATGGAGAGATAAAACCATAACACAGTTCAGTTTTGTACCACACAGCATGTTTTTCATGAAAACTGCATTTCTTTTTTTTTTTGAGACGAGTCTCACTTGTCACCAGGCTGGAGTGCAATGGCGTGATCTCGGCTCACCACAACCTCTGCCTCCCGGGTTCAAGCGATTCTCCTGTCTCAGCCTCCTGAGTAGCTGGGACTACAGGTGTGTGCCACCACACCCAGCTAATTTTTGTATTTTTAGTAGAGATGGGGTTTCGCCATGTTGGCCAGGATGGTCTCGATCTTTTGACCTTGTGATCCGCCCGCCTCAGCCTCCCAAAGTACTGGGATTACAGGCGTGAGCCACCGCACCCAGCTGGAAACTGCATTTCTCATCCCCATATTCACTTCATCTGGGCCAAAACCTTCTCTTACTATCCCCAAGATTATTATCCCCAAGGACTGTTGACATCATTTCCAATATTAAGATATATTCAAAACAAGTTCCTCCTTATCTGTTCTCTTTTGACATTTGTGCTGTGTTCATGCAACTGTTCAGAGGGCCCACATTTCCACTTTGACTTTTCTCTCTGAGTCTCAAGGGAAAACACTTCTGATTTCCTGACCTGGACGAGCTGTCTGCACTGTCTCATCCTCTCACTTTCTCCATCATTCAGTCATTCACTCATTCAGCCAAGGCTTGCAGACTTTACAGTTGAAAGACAGCATAGTGAAGCGTGGGTTTGAGAGCCAGACTGCCTGTTTCTTGCCAGCTCCGTGACCTCAGGTGGTTGACTTACCACTCTGTGCCTCCATTTCCAATCTGTGAAATGGGAATGATGGCAACAGTTCCCAACATTATAGAATCAGTGTGAGGATTAAATAAGCCAATGTTTACAACACACTTAGTACACAGCAAACCCTTAGCAAACATTTCTATTGCTATTGCTACCTGCAACTAACTTTTATTTGGTGCTGGGTATTTCTGAAGGAGATACAGAGAAAAAAAAAAATGATCTTTACCCTTTACCTCTCCCTGGGAAGATGTACTGCCACCCAGACTCAACAGATTTTTGTTTTAAATCACTGCAGCTAATTGTATTGACTTTTAAAACATGGTTTTGTTTGAGTATTGTAGGACTGTAGTGATTTCAGGCATCTGCACAAGTAACTTTATACACTAAAGTTAATATTGGGTCGTGAGCACAATCTCCCTTTCATCTTTGTCCCATCTTTGCTATGGAAATGGCTCCCCTCAGTGGACAAAATGAGTAATTACATATCCACATCCTCCCACTTAGAGGTCCTGTTTGCCATAGTCACCAACATCATTAGTTAATTATTTAATGGAATTAAATTAAATTGTTTGTGTATAAATCTATTTGCGCAAAGATTTATTCCACCAATTCAAATCCTATTACAATCATACAACATCATAATTTCCTATCAGAAATTTAATACTGAGCTGTCCCCAACAAAACTCAGACATATTTCTACCTAATTAAAATGATGTGTATTCACCTAAAGATGTTTGTGAGGAGCAAGCAGCTTATATGCTTGTTTGATCTGAAGAAGGTTTTAAATGTTCATCTGGGCCCTTGAAATCAGCAACATGAAATTGGAGGCCCCTATGTTAAGTGATATAAGCAAAGCAGAGAAAGACAAATATCACACATTCTAACTCATATGTGGGAGATAAAAAAGTGGATCTCATGAAGACAAAGAGTAGATTGATGGTCACTGGGGCCAGGAAGGGTAGGGAAAAGAAGGGGAGCAGGGGAGAAAATAATATAAATTAAATTATTGCCACTTAACTGTTCATTTAAAATGGTAAAGATGGTAAATTTTATATGTATATTTTACCCCAATAAAAAATAAATTAGGGAAAGAATCATCTACATCCTGGAAGGATGAGTCTCTTGTCCATCTGGAGAACAATGACAGAAGAACCAGCTCGTTACTTCTCCAGATGCCTGGAGACAGTTGAGGTTTTCCATATCTGATTTGGCATTTCATATTTTCAGAATCTTCCAGTTGCTTGCTGTGAGCACCAGATCTCTTTGTCTTCCTTTGTAATATTTAGTAATTGGACTACATCTCTTTACAGTTCTGTAACTAGATTAAAAGGAGTGAATTGTCTAAATGTATGCTAGTTGAACATATACATTTATATATGTAAAAATATACATATACATTTTGTTGAATTCAATCACGGATGATGATGATGATAATGATGATGATGATGTTGATGAAGATGAAAATAAAGATCACGATGATAGCTAACACTTATGCAACATTTACTACATACGTTTCAGGCACTGTTTACAAACCTCACATGAGGCATTTCACTTTATCCTCACAAAAACTCTTTCTAGTAGATGCTCTCATCATCCTCACTTTACAGACGAGGAAAGAGTCACAGAGCTTCAAACTACTTGTCTAGAGTACACAGCTAGGAAGTTGCTGAGCTGCAACTTGAAGCTTCTTCCTGTGCCTAACAACTACACTATTATTCATCTTCAATAATGACTGGAAATAAAAAACTTGAATGGTACATGAACATTCACTTGTAGAGTTGAAATAAGTTATATGTATTCATAAGCACATGGTTAGTAAAAATGAAATATTATTTACAAGAAAACATTCCAAAGAAGATAAAGAGATAGCAAATAAACCCATGAAAGCATGCTCTACCTCATTAGTCATTAGCGAAATGCATAAAAAGACCACTACACCTCTATTAGAATGGGTAACTTAAGGCCGGGCATGGTAGCTCACACCTGTAATCCCAGCACTTTGGGAGGCTGAGACGGGCGGATCACTTGAGGTCAGGAGTTCAAGATCAGCCTGGTCAACATGGTGAAACCCCATCACTACTAAAAATACAAAACTTAGCCAGTCGTGGTGGTGGGCGCCCATAATCCTAGCTACTTAGAAAGCTGAGGCAGGAGAATCACTTGAACCCAGGAGGCAGAGGTTGCAGTGAGCCGAGAATGTGCTACTGCACTCCAGCCTGGGTGACAGAGCAAAATTCCGTCTCAAAAAAAAATAAATAATAGCAACTGGAAAACCTGTGCATTGCTGATGGAAATGCAAAATGGCACAGGCTTTTTGGGAAAGCTTTCTCTTGTAAAGTTAAATATTCACTTATGACCCAGCAATCCCACTCCTAGGTATTCACCCAAGATCATGAAAACACATATGTCCACACAAATACCTGCAGATAAATATTTACAGCGGCTTTATTAATAATCATCGAAAACTTGAAATAATACAACTATCCATCCACTGGTAAATGCAGAAACAAACTATTATACATTCATGCAATGGAATGCTCCTCGGCCATAAACAAACACATTGCTAACATGTGCAACGATATGAATGAATCTCATGCTAAGTGAAAGAAGGCCACTCAAAAGGCTACGTCCTATAGGATTCCATTCATGTGACAGTCTCCAAAAAGCAAACCTCCAGGGAAGGAGAATCGATCAGTGGTTGCCAGAGGCTACGTAGAGGAAAAGGCGCAATGACCCCTTGGGATGATGAGAATGTCTATGACTTTATTTTGGGGGTGGTTACATGAGCATATGTGTTTCCCAAAATTCACAGAACTATGTGCCTAAAAAGGGTATTTTTTTTACCATGTTAGTTATACCTCAATTCTGACATGAAAAGATAAAAGAAAGAAGGGAGGAAGAAAGGACTGGCTGGGTATGGTAGCTGGCACCTGTAATCCCAGCACTTTGGGAAGTCGAGGTAGGAGGATCACTTGAGCCCAGGAGATAGAGACCAGCCTGGACAACATAGTGACACCCTGCCTCTACAAAGAACAGAAAAAATTAACCAGGTATGGTAGTCCATGCCTGTAGTCCCAGCTACCTGGGAGGCTGGAAAGGAGAATCGCTTGAGCCCGGGAGACATAGGCTGCAGTGAGCCATGATTGCACCACTGCACTCCAGCCTGGGTGATGGAGCAAGATCCTGTCTCAACAAGAGGAAGAAGAAGAAGAGGAAGAAGGAGGAGGAGGGGAAGAAGGAGGGGGAGGAGGAGGAAGAAGGACTAATGAAAGATTCGAAGAAGAAGGAAGAAGAAGGGGAGGAGGAAGAAGAAGAAGAGGAAGAGGAAGAGGAAGAAGAAGAAAAAGAAGAGGAAGAACTAATAAAAGACTCAGTGTAGTCCAATGGTTAATAGTGTGGGGCTAGGGGTAGGCTTCCTGGGTTCAAATAGAGCTCGACCACTGTGGGACCTGAGGAAAGTTATTAAACCTCTGTGCCTCAATTTCCTCATATGAGATAACACTTATTACTTCAGAGCTGTCATGAGGATCAAATTAGTTGATGTTTTTAAAGCACTTAGAATAGTATCTGGCATACAGTAGGTTCTCAATAAGTATTTGTAGCATGAATAATATTACAGACCATAATGCAACACACTCTATCAGAAAATTATGTTAGCTTTAGAGGAGGCAGAATCAGGGCTGGCTGAGTCATGTGCCCTGAGGCTGGTGCCTACTAATCCAAGCCAGCAATAGGCATCAAATTCACATCTGTTTTAACCTCCTGATTCTGAATATTCAGCTAAATCCCTAGTAGATTCATACTGCTCCAAACCAACCCCTAAACTAGGATCTCCACTGGCACCAAACTTGTCTGTCCAAACTCAAAGCTAAAGACCAGATTTCCATAAATTCCTGTGTGTAGAATTTACAGTGTGAGTAACTTCCGCCACAAAAGCTCAACTGATCATAAGCAGTTTCCCCACAAGTCCACCACATTCCTTCTACTCCACTTGGATGTAGGGACCTTCACAATGGCAGGAAGAGAACCCGGCAGACTCTGCTGGACTCACCCCAGAGATAGGTGGTCCCTCGGTAGTGATGAGAGTGAGACTCAGGAATAGAGAGGGAAGGGGAGTGAGGCAGGGGCCACCTGCAGAGAGTGTTCCCATGGCTGGATCTAGTGAGATCACCCTTCAAGAAGCCACGCAAATGGCACTACAAGACAGTTAGTCCAGGGGTGCAAAGCAGAAGAATTTATCCACTGGCTCCTATGTCCCAGGGTCAAATGTTTGCCCGGTGTGGCGTTGCCTCCACCATGCTTCATGGCTGTGCATGCATGGACACTGAGCATGGTCTGTAGTGTTTCATGCCTCATCCCAGGCCAAAGCAAGAGACAGGCATCACAGAAGGGGGTGGGGCAGATCAGGGAACACCAAGGGAAAGTCACTTGGAGCTCTCACAGAGCCGGTTGCCACTATAATAACTGGAAAAGTAGGTTAGGCCAAGAGGCTATGAATTGTGCATAAGAGGTATCTGAGTCTCCACAACCCAGTAGTTCCACTCCGTGGTAGATCCTGGAAAAGAAAAATCTTACATATTTTCACAAGGAGACAGGTACTAGAATTTTAATTTATTTTATTTTATTTATTTATTTATTTATTTTGAGATGGAGTCTCACTCTGTCACCCAGGCCAGAGTGCAGTGGTGTGATCTCGGCTCACTACAACCTCTGCCTGCCAGGTTCAAGCGATCCCCTTGCCTCAGCCTCCCAAGTAGCTGGGATTACAGGTGCCTGCCACCACACCCAGTTCATTTTTTTTTTTTTTTTTTTGAGACAGAGTTTTGTTCTTGTTGCCCAGGCTAGGGTGCAATGGCGCAATCTCGGCTCACTGCAACCTCGGCCTCCCAGGTTCAAGCGAGTCTCCTGCCTCAACCTACCTAGTAGCTGGGATTACAGGTATGCGCCACCACGCTCGGCTAATTTTGTATTTTTAGTAGAGACGGGGGTTTCTCCATGTTGATCAGGCTGGTCTCGAACTCCCGACCTCAGGTGATCTGCCCGCCTCGGCCTCCCAAAGTGCTGGGATTACAGGCATGAGCCACCGCACCCGGCAGGTACTAGAATTTTATTGTCGCATTGTTATGTAATAGGAAAGGAGGAGAAGGAAGGGGAGGAGAAGGGGGCTACCTAAACTATCTAAATGTCCACCCATGAGAGAATGGATGACTACTCTGTAGTAAAACAAGCAAATAAATCATTATATAACAATAAAAATGAATTAGCACTGCAGGTATCAACATGCAAAGTCTTACCAACAATGTAAGAATCTTACCAACAAGTAAAGAATTAGAATTGCTAATTCTAATACTATAGGATTAACCCTGGACATAAGATCAAGATACAAAAACAAATTGTATTTCCTATAACGGCATTAAGTGGTTAAAAATGCAATTTTTCAGGCTGGGCACGGTGGCTCACGCCTATAATCCCAACACTTTGGGAGGCCTAGGTGGGCAGATCACCTGAGGTCGGGAGTTCAAGACCAGCCTGGCCAACATGGTGAAACTCCATCTCTACTAAAAATACAAAAATTAGCTGGGCATGGTGGTGGGCACCTGTCTTCCCAGCTACTCGGGAGGCTGAAGCAGGACAATCCCTTGAACTCAAGAGGTGGAGGTTGCAGTGAGCCAAGACTGCACCATTGCACCCCAGCCTGGGCGACAGAGCGAGACTGTCTCAAAAAAAAAAAAAATGCAATTTTCCAAAAATGCAAATTCTGAAGCTCCACCCCAGACACCAGAAACTCCAGAGGTACAGCCCCGCAATTTGTGTTTTGAGAAACCTTCAAGGTGCTTCTCATGCATGCTAAATTTGGGAAACAACTGCTCTTTAATGAGCACACAATAAATACTATTTAAATTTACCAATCAAAATACAAAAGTAAAAATATATTGTATTAATTTCCAATGGCAACCACCAGAAGACCAGAAAGTGTTGACAGTGATTGCCTCTGGAGAGTGATGCTGAGTTTTTGCAGAAGGTGGGGTGTGAGCAAACAGACTTTTAAAAATTTCATGTTAGGCCAGGTGCAGTGGCTCATGCCTGTAATCCCAGCATTTTGGGAGGCTGAGGCGGGCGGATCACGAAGTCAGGAGTTTGAGACCAGCCTGGCCAACATGGTGAAACCCCATCTCTATTAAAATACAAAAAATTAGCCTGGGCGTGGTGGTGGGCAGCCATAGTCCCAGCTACTCGGGAGGCTGAGACAGGAGAATTGCTTGAACCCGGGAGGCAGAGGGTGCAGTGAGCCAAGATTGTGCCACTGCACTCCAGCCTGGCAACACAGCGAGACTCTATCTCAAAAAAAAAAAAAGAAAAAAAAATTTTTCATGTCATTCTGAACTGTTTGAATTCTTATAGCATGTTAATCTGTGGGGTTTTTTTTCTAAAGAGGCATATACTTTTTTTAAACAAGCAGAAGAAACCTCTCTCTTTTAGGGAAAGCTCTAGACCTCGTGGAAGTCCCATTACCCAAATCATGAGCAGCCAGAGAAGCCTCGACAGTTTGCATATGTCATATTAAAAAGAAAAGTGCTGGCTGGGTATGGTGGCTCACGCCTGTAATCCCAGCACTCTGGGAGGCCGAGGCAGGTGGATCACCTGAGGTTAGGAGTTCGAGACCAGACTGACCAACATGGTGAAATCCCATCTCTACTAAAAATACAAAAATTGGCCAGGCGTGGTGGTGTGCACCTTTAGTCCTAGCAACTGGGGAGGCTGAGACAGGAGAATTGCTTGAATCCGGGAGGAAGAGATTGCAGTGAGAGAGCCGAGATCGCGCCACTGCCCTCCAGCCTGGGTGACAGAGCGAGACTCCATCTCAAAAAAAAAAAAAAGAAAAATGCTTTGGCAACAGTTTACACTGCACATCAATACTAAATTCAGACTTTGTTTCAGGCCTCAATTCTTATTTTTTTAATTTTTACCAAGAATCTTGCCCAACTGAAGGAAACATCAAATCCATTTTTATAGTGAATTCTCAGTATATACAGAGTAAATTTCAATTATGCAAATGGTAGATATTAGCATGCCTTCAGTGAGTAGGATGAATCAAAGGGAAAATATGAAAATAATTGAAAAGTTCTAGAAATGAGATATTTGTCTTCTCTACACAAGAAAAAGTAGCACCCAGTTCCATGTGACTCCCTGTTAACAGAGGCAGTCACCATCCTCCAGCTGTGGTCATCTCCAAAGATGACCCCCATGCTATCAACTCTCCCTGCCTGTATGTACATCCATTCCTCTAATGAGAGGTGGAGTGTACTTCTTTTCCTTTGAATCTGGGCTAGCCCCTTGCTCTGATGGATAAAATATGTCAGAAGTGAATTTTGAACTCAGGAGTTAAGCTGACCATTTCTACCTCCTTCTTGGAACATTCATTCTTGGAACTGAGGCATCAAATTTTGAGGAAGCCTAAATAACTACACTGCAAGGCCCATATGGGGGAAAACAAAGGTCTTTGGTAAACAGCCCTAGCTCAGCTCCCAGCCAACATGCAGTACCAACTGCCAGACACGTGAGTGAGCTCTCCTGGGTCTTTCTTCCCAGTCGAGCCCTCAGAAGACTGCAGAGTCAGCTGACATCACATGGAGCAGAAAAACTGACCCCAAGTCCATTTCACCCATAGAATTAGGAATAGTAAGATGGCTGTTGTTTTAAGCTACTATATTTTAAATTGGCTTATTCCACAGTAATTGATAGCTGAAACAGAACGTGATATCTAGAAGTGAGATACTGTAACAGAAACCAAAAACATGCAGCATTGGCTTTAAGACTGGGTGGGGCAGGCGGGAGCCAGAAAGGTCTCAAAAAACCACTAAAGGAGACTGGAAGGAGAGTGAGGAAATTGTTATTGGAGGCTGAAGGAAAGGCAACTCATACAATATATTGGTAGAACATTTAACAACACTGTCAAACTATGAAGCCAATGGAAAGAGAGATGAACCAAAAAAAAGGACCGCTCAGATTGAGAGCAGAATTTAGAAAACACATTGAGATCTCAGGACTCAGCAAAAGATTCTCAAAGGAAGAAATGGCCTTAAGGCAAGTATTAAACCCAGGTTGCTGCAAGTAACATGTAGTGTCAGAGAAAACGTTCAAATCAAAAGTGCAGGGATAAGACCTCAGAAAGATTTGAGACACTGCCTCAATAACCTTCTTCACTTCCAAGACAGAAGGGCTTCCAAGAATCTTAAGGGATTTGTTCTACAGCATTTTAAATCTCAATCCAAGGTTTAGATGCTCCTGTCTCAAGGAGAATTCTGAGTGTAGCATTTATCTAAGGGATTGGGGTTATAATTTGATGCGTAGCAAACCTAGAAGGTTTTTAAAGGAATTATATTAACTTGGTCTAAAAGATACAGAGATGGTTCAAAATGAAAAGAGGTCTGTGGGTCCTTAACCTCTTATAAAGAGAAAGGAGATTGAGACTGTCTCCTACGCAGCTGCAAGCTTAGGTAATTTCTTATGGAAAAGAACAGGTCACTAGAGAGCTGAGTCAAGAACCACAGAGAACCATGAAAGAGATCCTGATTCAAAAAATGACAACACATGCCTGGCTGGATTTCAGACTTGCTATGAACTAGTTAAAGCTATTGGCCTGTTGTTTTCCCACTTTTTGAATGGGAGCATTTATTGCATTTATCTTGTCTCTTTTTCACATTTTATGTGAGAGGTTGTATACAGGGCAGATAACTTGTCTTTCTAGTTTAGAGGAATTTTCCCTCAAGAAACCACACCAGAGAAGCTGCACTCAAGGATTCCTATCCATGCCTGAAGCTGGTAATATGATCCTGTACTTTGTTTGAGCCAATACCATGATGCTAATATGAGGAGAGGAGACGAGTATATTTTGCATGTGGGAAAGATGTGAATTCTGGAGGCCAGAGGGCATATTGTGGTAGGTAGTATCTAAAGATGGGGCCCCTGTGCACATGTGTGCCACTCTCACAGTGAGTGGAGTTTTATTTCATCTCCTCTTGATTCTGGGCTGGCTCTATGACTTCTTTGACCAACAGAATTGGTCCAGCCTTAAGTGGACTGCCTTCAAAGGCAGCCTTAAGTGAGTTCAGCCTTCTGAGAACTGACAATTTCTGCTTCCTTCCTTTCGGGTGCCTATTCTTATACTCAAGATGCTATGCTGTGAAAAAGCCCAAACTACACATGGAGAAGGCCATATGAAAGAGAACTAAGCCCTAGCTGAGGTCCCAGGCAATGGCCAGCACTATACACAGCAATGGCCAGCTCTGTGAATGAGCCCTTTGGGACATTTTAACCCAATCAAGCCCCCAGATTACTGCAGCCACATCCAAAATCATGTGTAGCAGAAGCTTCTTCCAAATGAGCGCAATCAACTTGTAGAACTGGGAAAGATAATAAAATGGTTGTTGTTTTAAGCCGTTAAATTTTAGGGTGGTTTGTTACTAGCATTAGCTGAAATACAAATCCTGTGCAAATCTCCAGTGATAAAGCAGTTGTGTGCATTTGATCCCAAAGGGCATCATTTTAAGCTCATTTGCATCATATAATTGTTTAATTCTTCCTGGGATATAATTGCAAATTATCCAAGTCATGCTTGCAAGTGGATCAAGAAGAAAAAAAATCTTGATGTTTATTAACTACTGATTTACCCACATCAATCTGATTTACACACCAACCTTTATTTTGATGCTTCCTCAGATGGAAAAATAAATAAATAAAAATAAAGCCCAAGGTCAAAACAGTCAAATAGAAACTAGTAAGTATTTCTTGAGTTTCTGCTTCCTACTATCATGGACACTTTGCATGGTGCTGAAAATAAAAGAATCTTTGCTCTCAAAGTGCTCACCATATGACAGATAAGAGCAGGCCAGGCTTCAGAGGCTGGCAACTTGATTTTGCCATCACGTTGCCTCTCATACACCAGTCTCCATACTCTGAGCACCCACTAGCTAGCTAATTAGCAGTGACTGCTGTCTGTTTCCAGGAACATCTATTTGAGTCCTTAGGATTGTATACAGAGAAGACCCAAGTGCCCCCCGGCCCTTTCTAGGGTCTCTCGTGCTCAGATTATGAGCGAATGGGAGCCAAGGGGTGATTTCAGGGGGAGCTCTGCAGATCCAGTGTTCCAGGTCTTCCATGCCCACCAGCCCTCTGCCCTGGTGCCTGCCATCACTGTCCTGGCCTTCGACTCCAGTCCATGCTGCTAGACTCTCCTGTAGAAGTCGGTGTGGTGGCTCATGCCTGTAGTCCCAGCACTTTTGGAGGCTGAGGTGGGTGGATTGCTTGAGCTCAGGAGTTCGAGACAAGCCTGGGCAACATGGTGAGACCACGTCTCTACTAAAAATACAAAAAATTAGCCTGTGTGGTGGTGCACGCCTGTGGTCCCAGCTACACTGGAGGCTGAGGTGGGAGGATGGTTTAAGCCCAAGATGCAGTGAGCCGAGATCGCACCACTGGATTTCAGCCTGGGTCACAGAGCGAGACCTTGTCAAAAAAAAAAAAAAAAAAAAAAAAAAAAATCTCCTGCAGACTTCTAACCTTCATGTGCTGTGGGCCTGTGCCCACACCTCCACTTATTTCTCCCGGGCAGCTTGGCCTCTCTCAACCCTTATGTCCACCTTTCAGAGAAAGGTCCCAAACCCTTTCATTTGGATCTCTTGGAACCCCAATCTTTCCTTTATGCCCCAGGACCTGTCCTCTGCTAAGAGTCACAGCACTCTCAAGTGAGGCTGCAAGACTAGGAGGAGGTGATGTTGGGGTGCCCTGCCCTGGGGGAGGCACAGCCCCACACCAAAGCAGACCCATGCTCCCCTCCTTCACCCAGATCCCTGCTGCTTCACCTGCTACACCCACCACTCTTCAGAGGTCCTATTGCTATCTGACATTGTCTTGGGTATTTACCCATTCTAGTTTTTATTGCCTGTCCCCTCTCATGCCCCATGGAAATGGCAATTACTTGTCTGTTTGTTGTCAGGTATCTCCAACGCATCACGTGGCACATAGTAGATGTTCAATTAGTATAGTCATCCTTTGCTTAAAGACGGTGATACATTCCAAGAAGTGTGTTGCAAGGCAATTTCGTCATTGTGTGAACGTCATAGCATGTACTTATGCAAACCTAGATGGCACGGCCTACCACACACCTAGGTTATATGGTACAGTTTATTCCTCCTAGGCTCCAAACCTGTACTGCAGGTGACTATGCAGAATACTGTAGAAAACTATAACACAATGGAAGGTATTCATGTATCTAAACATATCTAGCATAGGAAGGGTATAGTACAAAATGTGGCATGAAAGATTTTTAAAAAGTGGTACACCTGTGTAAGGCAGGCCTGCCTATGAAAACCTTATGGGACCACCATCATCTATTCAGTCCATCATCAACCGAAATGTCCTTAAGGGGCACATGATTGTATATGTTTAATCAATTACTATTTATTCCTCCTTTGTGGTGGTTTTTCTTTCAGAAATTCAATGATTTTATCCTACAGACCATCAGGGGCTCTCTGTGCCTATATAGTCTTCCCAGTCTAGTGTAAACCAAGGGAAGTGTCAGGGAATCTTACTGTCCCTTGACATGCCGGGGTTCCCAGGGCACTCCATGAACAAATAGAAAGTGGTTGTGTCCAGGATATGCAGAGGACTCTGGGGAAAGTATGAATCATCAGGCCCTAATAGTTTGAAAGTGACTTTTCACACCCTGCCAAGACACCTCATTACCGAAGAAGAGGTCATTGTTGGCACAAAGCAATAGATGGTGCCCAATAGAATGGATTAGAAAAGGATAGACCATAAACCTCAGCCATGATGCCTAACAAGGAATGTTCTCAGCACTCTGTAGGCCCAGTCTCAGAACAAGTGAATTAGAATATCTAAATCAAAGGCTAAAATGCGCTTAGAAAATGCTTGCCAAGTGAACTGACATGATTCACTTCAGGTTAAGAACTATTGGCCTAGGCCGGGCATGGTGGCTCACGCCTGTAATCCCGGCACTTTGGGCGGCCAAGGTGGGCGGATCACTTGAGGTCAGGAGTTCGAGACCAGCCTGGCCCACATGGTGAAACCCCATCTTTACTTAGAATACAAAATTTAGCCAGGTATAGTGGCGCATGCCTGTAATCCCAGCTACTCGGGAGGCTGAGGCAGGAGATCACTTGAACCCTGGAGGTGGAAGTTGCAAAAAAAAAAAGGAAAAAACTACTGACCTAAAGAAATAAAAATTCCTTTTTGATTAGAAGGGGCTAATATTGCTTTGGTGTAGGTACTGGATTGGCAAGAAGACTGTCCTGCATAAATTCATGTCTTTGCAATAGGCTCCTATTAAAACGCACCAGCTTCTCCCAGTCTCCTTGCCTTTATCTTCTAAGGAGGTTATAATGCAAAACCAAACATCAACCAATCTTAGTTTGGTCAAGTCAGGAGAAAAACAGCAGGAGAGAAATAATACAGAGGCTGCATTATTCGCTTTCCAAGTTATTATCCAAACTATGAAATATTTGCATTTTGGGGACTAATAAAAATAACATAATAAAATGAAGATAATATCTTCAATGCTATTATCTGCCAATATCTTTGTTATTGAGAAATACTGGTGTGTTTTTCTATTTGCATTTCCAAGTATATACTCACTCAATCTGCCAGAAGCATGCATTTGCCTCTAAGAGGATTTAGAATAATTACATCAGGAATGCACAAAAAGAGTTGATTTTTCTGCTTTGACTACACAAATTGTATTTTTGTGTCTCTAGAAATAGGATCGTTTTGACAATTCTGAAGCATCTAAGTGAAGCTTGGCAATACTGATTCTGCAGCTTTGCTGTAAGTCATAGGATAGAAAGAATGCAAGATGTGCTAGGTGCGGTGGCTCATGCCTGTAATCCTAGCACTTTGGGAGGCCAAGGTGGGCGGATCACGAGGTCAGGAGTTCGAGACCAGCCTGGCCAATATGGTGAGACCCCGTATCTACTAAAAATATAAAAATTAGCTGGGCGCGGTGGCACACACATGTAATCTCAGCTTCTCAGGAGGGTGAGGCAGAAGAATCGCTTGAACCCAGGAGGCGGAGGTTGCAGTGAGCCGAGATTGTGCCACTGCACTCCAGCCTGGGCAACAGAGCGAGACTCCATCTCAAAAAGAAAGAAAGAATGCAAGATGTGATGAAAGGAAAACCCCTGATACACAGAAAGGAGAAGAACCTTCCTCTTCTAGCCCAGATGGAACATGGGAGGGAAGAGAGAAAAACAGAGTGAGGAGGTTGGTTGCCAATGTCTTTGATATCTATCCCTTTCTGTGACCTTAGGGTAAACTTGGAAACTCCCAAGCCTGTCTTTGGGAAGTGGGTCTTTGGTATACCCTCACATCCAACATGGCAGGACTAGCAATGGTGGATAAGATTCTACGTAGACATCCTGAGAAAATGTTACTGGTGCCCCAGAGCCCATGCATGGTCTGCAGAAGATCCACAAACGTATCCTCAAAGGTTCTGAGATTAGCTGTGCTGACCAAAGATCACAAAGCTATGGGGACTCATGACCCATACCCGACATGCAGCCAGAAGGGACCAGCTGCACACAACAAGCTCCATGCAGAGACCCATAGAAGGCCCAGCCCATCTTCAACTAGAAGATGAAGGGCTGGTGCTCAGGGACACAATATCTCCTCCCGCCACCCCAAGGTTATGTCACTTCTTTCATGCAGCCAGAGGCCATCTAGCGGGGTGGGGAGAACAGCAAGAAATCTGAAATACTGAGATAGTTGAAAAACAGGCTCTCTGTCTCTCCTGGGTTTTTCTCCACCCCCAGCACATGAACGAATTGTAAGGAAATTTAGATGATTGATAATAAACTATAAAATCTGGATTATCATTATATATTTCATGGTGATGGGTAGATTTCCATACTCACCACAATTACTAGCCTTTCCTATAAGAGGACATTTTCTGGAATGTTCCTCTAATAGAAACTAAGTCATTATCATTACACTTAGATTTTATAACCAAAAATCCCAAAGTCATATTACCAGTCTACTACGCTTTCCCAATGAATCCATCCTTTACGTCTAATTTCTAAATACACTTGTTGTCCGCAAGGTGGCCCTAGAAGCAATAGAATACAGTTCACCTCCAGAGCAGCCCGACCGCTAAAAGGACTCAATTCTTTTTGTTTTCCCGTTTATGAGCAATTAATTGAGTGAGAACAGAAAAAAAAAAAAAAGAGCACAATTAAACATTGTACTAACAAACTGATAACGCGTCTTCAGTGTTTGTTTTTACCAAACAGAGCAGAACTATGAATCATGTGGCCGCGGCACTGCACACCTTGGCTGTGTATGGCACCGAGGAACCTTGCGTTACCTCCGAGGATGTCTGCCAATTTTTTAAACATGCAAAACCATAGTGTCAGTAAAGGAAAAGTTCCCAGAAGACTCGCAATTGTGCAAATGCGGGGAAAAAAAAACAAACAGGCATCAGCCATCACAAAATTCCAGATTGCCAGATTCCTTGATTGTGGCTTTTAATCAAAATACAGCCAGCTGCCTGTATTTAACGTTAATTGTTAAGCTCCAAGGCTCAGCCAATCATTTTACTTCTGAGCTGGCGCTGTAACAGCAACACAAATAGGAAACTCTCTCCCTGACCTAGTTTAGTGTGGCGGGGAGGGGGGAAGAAGACAATGAATAATTAATTCTAGGATTTGGTCAGCTTTCCTGTGAAGAACACATCGCTAGCTTCCTAAAGCAAAACAACATCTGTGCCTGAAAACTTCTCTTGCATCTTCAAGATGAGCTGATGGTGTGTTTATAAACCCCGTAAAAATCCACCTCTTATCTCTTCCCCCCCACCAAAGAGCCATGTTCACACTTTAAGGAGTGAGTCTTCTGTTTATGATTGGCTAGAGGGGCGGCCACCTTTCTCATGTGGTCCTCTGCTGAGAACTCACTCGGCTGATGATTTCCCTGTTCCTGACCCTTTGTGCGATTTGAAGGGTTTCTCGCTCCTCCCAGATTGCTAACAGCGCCAAGTATCTAGTCTCCTATTTTTCCTCGGGGGATGGATACCTTAGCCTCCTTTCTCGGTCAGGAATGCAAAGAACGCAGCTTCATTTGAGTGAATGGAGAATTCTTTGTAGGCAGAAACGATCTCTCACTCCTCTCTCATATTCCTGTTCAATCTTTCTATCTCATAAACCATAAACGACAGGCAGATGTCTAAAAAGGCATCTGGTTTTTAGAATCCCCCCAGCCACCGGACCTGGGGGGAGGTGTCCTCCTCCAGAGCACACCGAGCAATCTCTCGCTACCAATCTGACTTTTTGAGTCTGGCTTTGAGTTCTTGTTGCAGGAAAAGGGAGTCCTGAATCCAGACCCCAAGAGAGGGTTCTTGGATCTCACGCAGGAAACAATGTAAGGCGAGTCGCAGAGTGCAGGGAGAAGAGAGAGTTGATTGAAAGATACTCAGTTACAGAGTAGGGATCCTCAGAAAGCAAGAGGAGGAACGCTTCGTCTTTGTTTTGTTATTCTTATATGGGGGTCTTTTCTATGCAATAGCTAAGCTATGTCTACACGCAGGTGGGCTGACAGCATGGCAAAATTGCTTATTTTTTGCTGACTCAAAGAAAACTCTCCTTGGCATATAGTGTGTAAATACATCAAATCATACTTGTAATTACCTTAGAAGCATGCATTGTTATGGATATTGGGACATCTGGACATTCCATTGTCATAGGAGTGTGTCCTTGCAGGTATCATCAAGCTGTTTTCTGAACTGTAAACATCTTAGGGCTGTGGGTTGTGACCAGCAAGGAATGTGCCTTGTTAGTGTCAAGATGGAGCTGAACTTCAAATGACGTGACTCTGACTCTCCTATGCTCTTGTTTCCCTAACAGTCTGACAAGGTTAACCTTCAAGGACCACATCAGGAATTGGTCACAGTGCTTAGCAACAGGTTTTCTTCACTCTTGTCATTTACAGCTAATATTCAAATCCATGTAGGCAAACCCACAGTTGATTAAATTAAATCTCTTTTCTAGCTTGATTTGCATAACTTGAAATAATCAGAATAGACAGCGAATGCATAATTGAAAAGAGAAAATATATACTGCAGCTATTTGAAACTAGATGTCGTTGAATTAAGCTTGTAAATTCTGATAGTACTGAATGTACAACTGTTCTAGGCTAACTTTACATTTGAAATGTTAAGAAATGTGAGTTGTGAACTGGAAAGTTAATTAACAAATATAATCTTAGAATACTGCACTTTGTTATGGCAGCCCTAGAAATAAACAAAATTTAAGAGAAAAAAGAAATATTTTGACTAACAATAACAACATTTTAATTTTTTTTTTTTTTTTAGATGGATTTTTGCTCTTATTGCCCTGGCTAGAGTGCAGTTGCGCAATCTTGACTCACTGCAACCTCCATCTTCCAGTTTCAAGTGAGTCTCCTGCCTCAGCCTCCAAAGTCACTGGGATTACAGGCGCCCGCCACCATGCCTAGCTAACTATTTTGTATTTTTAGGAGAGACAGGGTTTCACCATGTTGGTCAGGCTGGTCTCAAACTGCTGACCTCGTGATCCACCCACCTCGGTCTCCCAAAGTGCTGGGATTACAGGCATGAGCCACCGCGCCCGGCCCCAACATTTTAAATTTTTTAAGAGAAAAACTGTCGAGCAAATGACCTGAATAGTTTGCTGGCATTATTTTACAAGAAAATAGAAGCAGTTCCTGCATACCATGTTCTGTTCTAACTCTTGGAAGGAAAAGAATTTAGCCAGTGTTTCCTTTATTTTAGAGCAAAATCTACTCACTGTAAGATCCTCCCCATTACTGCACCCAGACTCCCAGTTCTCTTTCTTTATGGCCCATATAGGACCCTCCCACCTCCACCCGCTACCCACATTGCTTTTATGAAAAAGCAAACCCTGATCTGGCTGGGTGCAGTGGCTCATGTCTGTAATCCCAGCACTTTGGGAGGCCAAGGCAGCCAGATCAGGAGGCCAAGAGAGCGATACAATCCTGGCCAACATGGTGAAACCTCGTCTCTACTAAAAATACAAAAATTATCCGGGCATGGTGGTGCAAGCCTGCAGTCCCAGCTACTCAGGAGGCTGAGGAAGGAGAATCGCTTGAACCCAGGAGGCGGAGGTAGCAGTGAGCTGAGATTGCGCCACTGCCTGCCAGCCTGGTGACAGAGCAAGATTCTATCTCAAAAAAAAAAAAAGCAAAGCCTGAAAAAAAAAAAGACAGAGAGACCCGGCTGCTAAGCAATTTCACTTTGTAGAACAGGCATATGCAGTCCTTCGTTTTGTTAATTTCACCTTGCCTTGCTGTTCCCATCACCTGGGGTCTCAAAAAGAGAAAGGAAAAAAGCAAGTGGACATGGCAACAATGACTTGGATCCCTAGAGTATACACCTCCCACTCCCTCACCCCCAATACTTCCCATTTAAGTCTCAAAAGCAGAGGCAGCACCAGGCCTAGGCCATGCACCCCGGCTCTAGCAAAAGCAGAAAGCACTACAGATGAGGTCAATCTGAGAGGCAGTCTTCATCCCAGCCTCAGGCATGGTTATAAAATGTTTGCAATTGGAAAACATGGATAGTTGCTGTGTAGCAAGGGCAATAAATGCTTTTCTCCCACAGTTGTTGTGGAGCTCCATTCTCCCAGCCAACCCTGAGCGGACTTGCTCCTTCCCTAAGATGACAGTATTTTTTGTCACAGAATGTCTATAAGAATGAATGTACAGAGTACATTTTTTAAGGTAAATGTCCTAAAAGTGTGGTTGAAATCAACATTTTCAAGCTGTCAAAAATAAGAGATAAGTTGTTCAAGTTTAAGAGTAAACAAGGGTTTATAACAACATTAGTGAGAACTTCCTTTCTATTGCCTTACATTAAGTCAAACAGTGATCATTTTATTCAATATCCACCTCATTTAAGGAGGTAGGAATGATTGCTCCTTCTTTTTTACAGATGAGAAAACTGAGGCTTCACCAGATGAAGCAACTTGCCCAAGGACCTGCCACTAGAAAGAAGTGACCTATGATTCAAGCCCAGGCAATCTATTACAGAAAGCCCCACTCTTCACTGCCCCGCTATGCTGTCTTCCAAAGAGCATGAATAACTAGACTGGATATTTACAGACTGTTTTTCTTTAACAGGCAAGATGGACAAAACTGTTCAGAAATGGTTGTTTGTGCCTTTCTGAAGGACTTCCTGCCCTAGCAACATTTGGTCCACATCCCTAAGCTCTTCTTTGCTTTGACTCAATTTATCTTCCAAAGCCGAAGTCACAACAGGATGATCTTCCTTCAGAGAACCCCCAGAAAGTTGTGTTTTCATCAGCCAGAAATTCTAGAGAACTTGGGGGGAAAGTCCTGAGGATTTCGGAACAAACTAAGCAGCTAAAACAGAGATTCAGGGAGACCTTTCTGACAAACAAGCGTGAGGTGTTTGCTGCTCTGCCCTGTGTTGCTTGAAGAGAATGCTGTGCCCGGCTCTTTTAGCTCTAAGAACCAAGGACTCAATAAGTTGATGTGAGTGAGGGGGGCCATTGCAGGACACCAGGGAACAGCCATACTCATAAAGAGAGAGAAACCCAGATATATCCTAGAGACAGCAGATGTCTGCAGACTGTTTCCTCCTCCTGAGAAGTCCCTGGGCACCTCCCAGCCTCCCTTGCAGCTTGGTTCAGATCATGTAACTGAGTTCTAGCCAATTCCAGTCCTGATCCTTAGAAACGTCCCTTCAGCTCCTGCTTCCCAGTCTTAACATCTTAGGCACCATACATTCCAAGTGGTGTAGCTACAAGGAGGCAGCCCTACTCATATTGGAATTTGCATGAGCAACAGATAAATCTTGATTATGTTAAGCCACTGAGATTTCAGGATGAATTTGTTACAGGAGCATAATCTAATCTATCCTGACTTCAGTGCAGGGCAAATTAATCACCTAGAAGGTTATTGAAAAATATGTTTCCATTCTATTTTAAAGATACATGCACGCATATGTTCATTGCAACACTATTCACAATAGCAAAGACATGGAATCAACGTGAATGTCCATCAATGATAGACTGGATAAAGGAAATGTGGTACATATACACCATGGAATACTATGCAGCCATAAAAGGGAATGAGATCATGTCCTTTGCGGGGACATAGAGCTGGAAGCCGTTATTCTCAGCAAACTAACACAGGAACAGAAAACCAAACACCACATGTTCTCGCTTGTAAGTGGGAGCTAAATGATGAGAACACATGGACACATTGTGGGGAACAATACAAATTAGGACCTGTGGTCGGGGAGGGAGAACATCAGGAAGAAAAGTTATTGGATGCTGGGCTTAATACCTAAGTGATGGGTTGACCTGTGCAGGAAACCACCATGGCACACATTTACCTATGTAACAGACCCGCACATCCTGCACATGTACCCTGGAACTTAAAAGTTAAAGAAAATAAGAAATAAAAATTTTTTTAAAAAGAAAGTTACTTTAAATATATATAGAGAGAGATAGATTTCTAGATTGTCCTCCCTGATGAATTTCTTGGGGCACAAGAATGAGGGAATGGGCTGAATTTGAGGCAGGTACCCTAGGGCTGGTGTGTGTGGTACAAAATAAAAAGAAAAAACATCTAAGAAAGAAACTGTACGATTTTTGTGATGGTTTGGAGGAGGCACTGGAGAAAGAGAAAAAGAAAGAAAGAAGAAAAGAAAGGAAGAAAGAAAGAGGGAGGGAAGGAGGGAAGGAAAGGAAGGAAGGAAGGAAGGAAAGAAGGAAGGAAGGAAGGAAGGAAGGAAGAAAAGAAATGGAAGGAAGGAATGGAGGGAAGGCAGGCAGGCAAAGATGACCCAAGGCTTCCAGCTCAAGAGCCTGAAAAAATAACGAGATTGTGGGAGTCTGCCAAGTTCTTTTTCGAGGGAAGGAGGAGTTTGACCTCAGGATGCTGGCGGTGCGAGCTGGAGTGCATCTGTGCAGCTGGAAATGCCCTCCAGGATGTGAGGAAGGCAGGCTTGCCGACAAGGGACTGGGCTGGGACTCCTCCACGATGTCTGGCCTCCCCCAGCAGTGAGCACACAGAAAAAGGCCAGGAGGTGAAGGCCCCAGCACAGGGGGATGGCAGCGTCCAAGACTCTGAGAAGGTACCAGAAAAGGAGCAGGAATGAGAGTATTTGGAGCACACAGTGCCAGTGGTTACAGAAAGCAGCCACAGGGTGGGGAAGGCTCGCAAAGAGGCCCCTCGCCCAGCTTTGGTTTAACCCTACCTGCTTTTCATCTCTTGCTAACCTCATCAGCACCTCACTGACCACTTGCCCCATCTGTGTCAGGCTCCTGCCCAGAATGCCTTCTCCTTGCCTCCCCTCTCCCTAAATCAAAGCCCAGAACAAGCTCCGCTCCCATCCTTGAATTCTGGATAGCCCTCATGGTGCTGTCTCTGGACTGACACAGGTTTTGTCTCGGTGGTTAATTTCTGTCTTTCCTGGTAAAGGGGAGAGGAAAACACCTTTACAAATTTATATTCTGCTTTTAGCCAAATAGGAGAAGGGAAGAGAGCTTTTCTTGTATCTGCTTCCTCTCCACTGTCTTCAGCTCAATATAATCCTTATGCCAAAATGGCATAATTGGGTGTGGAATATTTTGCTGCCCTACACAGGGAAGAGTGTGCTCTTGGGCAAGGCAGCTGTCTGTAGCTGAGGCCACCCAGAAGGAACCGAGAGCTGAGAACTGTCTGCTGACATCACCTCCAGTAGCACGGACAGCAGGTCCTCTGTGAATGGGGATGTGGGTGGTGCATCTCCAGCCCACTATACATCCCCTCCATTTGTTATCCAGTGCTTTGAATTTTAGGATCTCAGCTCACATGAGTGAAGCTGATATTTTGTGCTGGCTTCCCAGGGAGTCTCCAGCGGTGACTCCTTTCCTGGGTTGTGTGACCAATAACCTGGTCCAGCTCACCATTCCCTAAAGGGCTTCCATCTTCATCCAGCAGCCAGCAGGGCTCCTCCAGCAGCTCCTGGCTTATTCCAAGTAAGTACTGGGTGGAAATAATGAAATGCCCAAGTTTGTCAATAATAATGAAACTTCCCAAGGCTGCAAGTCTGGGGCAGATGGAGCTACTTGCTCAGCAGAGTAGGTATACGAGGGAGAGGGAGGAAACCTTTCTTCTTCCAAGCCCAAGCCCTGGGAGGGCTGAGCTGAACTAGAAATGACAAGCACTCTGGTCATGTCTGAACATGCACAGATGGAATTTTAAGCGCATAAAATGTTGAAGCACTAGTGCCAAAAGCCAGCTTTAACAACAGATTTCTGCTGGCCCTCTGAGGGCAACAGGAACAGGTGAGCCAATGTCTCAGCAACGTGATGTCTGTCTACTCTTGTGCCTGGAGGAATGTGGCTCCTTAGAAAGCACCTGTGGAAATTTCTTCATGTGAGGAAGATGATACAGGGGATGAGAGAAAAGCCTAATGTCCTTTGCAGTTGGTCCCTCTCAGCCCATCCAAATCTAAGACAGAGACTCTTATTTCCTTCCCCATGGCCCTCTCTAGGTGTCTAGACCCAGACTCCACTCTCCATCTGGGGAAAATGGAAGCAGAGATTCTACACTTCGGTTAAGTCAAATGAGGACTAAAAAGGCTCAGAGTCCAAACATGTGACATTCCTGCTGAACGGATATCAAAATGAGCTGTGAAGTTGTGACCGTTATCAAAAGGAGGTCCTCACCAGAAGCCAATGGGAAGTGTGATCACATTGTTCCACTATACAGGTGGCTGTCAGATGCTTCTTAGCTCCTACATGGATGCTGGTGATTGATGATGTTGGCTCCAGGGGGAGGCTGGTGATTTTTGAGTTTTGATGGCACTCCTATACGTAGGGTTCACTAGGGCCTCATGCTTTCCCTACAAACCTTATGAAGTTCTCTCCTTTTCCACTTCTCTGTCCAGGAAGTTTGCTTGTTTGTTTTTTGTGGGGGGTTTTTCCCCCTAGTGGAAAGAAGAAGAGGAAAGCTTGGTTCTCATATTATTGGTGTTCTCCCAAATCTACTGTGTTGCCCAAGATGCACAAGACTGTTGCCCTCTTTATTTTGTATATCATTCTAAGACCCTCTTCTTTGAAAACATGAAAGTTAAGGGGAAAAACATCATTTCCCTCTGGCTCTGGCCTCACCTTTCTGTGCAGTGATGGTATTGGGTGCCCCAGCTGTTTCTCAAATTAGGCAGCAGTGGGAAAGGGGTACATAGTAATGGGGACTCTGGGGGAAAAGCACATCCATTAACTTGAAAAGAGGATCCTGGCTGCATGCAGTGGCTCATGCCTGTAATTCCAGAACTTTGGGAGGCCAAGGTAGGAGGATTGCTTGAGCCCAAGAGTTTGAGACCAGCCTGTGCAGCATAGCAAGACCCCACCTCTACACTTTGTTTTTTAATTAGTAGGGCATGGTGGTGTGCTCCTGTAGTCCTAGCTACTTGGGAGGCTAAGGCAGTAGTATCGCTTGAGCTCAGAAGTTCGAGGGGAAGTGAGCTATGATCACACCACTGTACTTCCAGCCTAAATGACAGAACCAGATCCTATGTCTAAAAACAAACAAACAAACAAACAAAACCATGAAGAGAGAATCCCACCACTTTGAAAATGCCTGAGTCAGTAATTGTCATATACGTCTCTGCATAGTTCCCAAAATAACAGTCATTTTAGACCAATCAGAGTTTTCTTTGCACAGCCTATCCTAGCCTGAGGAGAGCCTCCAAGAAGGGCCCTACATCCTGTCAGTCACCAAGGTGACCCACCGCCATCTTGAAGGTTCTCCAACATGGAGTCTTGTGCCCCAGGTGTCAGTGGACAAGGGTCGCCCTGCTGACGTTATTGCCACAGCAGAAAGGAGTGGCTCCAGGAAGGAGCTGACCCAGGAAAATTTGGACCCAGTCACAGACCGTGCAGGGGGGCCACAAATATGCTCTCTTTCTCCCCTCAGCTGAACACCATTGAATCTCTTCTCTTTAGCATTAAAGAATAATAATAAATCAAAGCAAAACCATTCTTCAGTGGAAGATGCACAGCCTAAACTAAATTAAAATTGCACCTCTGTCCCCAGCTTTACCTTGGTGCATTTACTTTAACTCTCTAAATCTTTGTGTTCTGCAAAACAGAGCTGCTAATCCCAGCTACACAGAGTCAATTCCAACAGTGAATGCAGTGCTGGCTCTTTTCCCCCACGCATATGGGAAAGGACACATGGGTTGTTCTGTCAGAGCATGACTCTTAAATTAACCACTCGCCAACTGCTGCCCCACTTTGCAACCAAACAATGCCATCCACCCACACTGTCAACCTTCTGAGGGCAAACTGAAACCATAGCAAAGCTCACAAACCAAGAAATAGCTCCTGATTCCTTTCCCAAAGTCAAAAAAAAAAAAAAATGCAGGCTTGCTTCCCCCTCCTGCATGTCCCCAGACGGCGCACAATGTACCGGCTCTCAGTTGCCTTGCCTCCCACATCTCTGCTCCTCCAGCACAGCTCCTGCCTCTTCCTGGCTCTTTGTTTGAGATGTTTCCCATTTTCTCTAAATTGTAGCATGCAGTGCATTGGGAGCAAAGAATGTGCCCTTTTGTGCCATGCTAAGTACCCAGAACATTGTAAAGAACTTCTTAAATTATAAAACCCAGAGTGGTCCAGAAAAATGTGTAAGAAATTCTGGTTCCATGAGCAGATTTATGCATTTACCTTTCTTTGAGCTTGTCTCTTATTCTGGTGTACTTTTAAAAGGAAGACACATTGGGGCTCCAAGGGACACACAAGCAAGTACATATAGGTATACACTTGTACATCTGTTGGCAGAGGAAAGCCATCACTCAATATCCATCACCAGGTAATTTCACTAAGTCTCCTGATAAATAATCACAGGAACAGTTGTATCATTTCCCACTTACTATCACCAGAGTACCTTGAGGTATTTGAGCAATTGACCTCTGTAAGGGCAGGTATAGCATCTCATTCCTCTTTGCATCCCACTTTCATTGCACTGTGCCTGGCACACAGTAAGCACACAAAACACTATGGTTGAATTGAATGAGCTATAATATAACTTGCCATAGTGCACTGTACTTAGAATGTTCACATATGGATTGAGTGGCTAAGCACGGTTGGTAGAAATACTGTTATTGCTCTCCAGCTGGGAGCAGCTTTAAGTGGCCCAACTTGAGAAGCGATTTTGTGCCTTCACTTTTGAAAGTAGAAGGAATGTCTCCAAGAAGGAGAAAAAAGAAAAGAGAAATAGCAGATGATAATAAATACAGGAGAGCCACATAGTCACAGAGGAGACATTGTCTACAGAGTTTGAGGGTCAAATCGAATATCCTTGCCTGAGACTTCTGTGAAATACCAAAATTGTTCCATCCCTGGAAGAAAGGAGCCTGAACATTTTATATGTCAAAGATATTGTACCAGGCTGGTGTGCATCTGTAGTCCCAGCTATCCAAGAGGTTGAGGTGGGAGGGTCACTTGAGTCCAGGAGATCAAGGCCGTGGTGCACTATGATCATGCTTGTAAATAGTCACTGCAGTCCAGCCTGAACAACATAGCAAGATCTCATCTCTACAAAAAGAAAAGATATGCTGAACCAGGCCGTCCAACTCCAAGGTTCAACGATTTTGATTCCCCAGGATGATTTCCTAGTGTTCAGTGTTAGTGTATTAGTGTGCTGAGGCTGCCATAACAAAGTACCACAAACTAGGCGACTTAAACAACAGAAATTTATTTCTTCACAATCTGGAGGCTAGCTCTCTGAGATCAAGGTGTTGGCAGGTTAGTTTCATCTGGGGTTTCCCTCCTTGGCTTGTAGATGGCCATCTTCTTCATGTATCTTCCCGTGATCTCTGTGTGTGTGTTTATGTTCACATTTCTTTTTCTTATAGGAACAACAGTCATATTGGACTAGGGCCCACCCAATATGACCTCTGATTATCTATTTAAAGACCCTATCTCCAAATACAGTCATATTCTGAGGTACTGGGGTAAGGACGTAAATATATAAAACTGGGAGGGATACAATTCAGCCAGTTAATGCTCCATAACTAATTACTGAACTACTACTGTATGTATGCCTACAAAATCGTAGCAACCAACCTGTGTCAAAAGCAAGCCTTTGGCTACCACCAAGAATCCTAATTTTAATAAAATGACAACTTGGTGAAGACATTGCAATGATATAAATAATAATCCATTCATTTAATAACAGAATATTACTCAGATGTACTGACAGTGGAGATCAAATTTCTACCACCTAGAAAATGAATATACTGATTAGATGTATAGACACTAATGACTCTATTTTCAGTACTAAAGAGAACACTGATAGTCTATGATATGATCTGACAATAGAGATACACAAAATACCTCTATTGAATACTCCTAATCGACCACTTATAAAAAGCAAGGAGCTGGGTGATTGTGTATGTAATACTTTTGAACATTTTTGCATATCTTATTAATATAAGGAGTTGGCTGTTTCCTCCTAATGTTGCTGGACAAAGTGGCGAAAGAGAATGATGAATCTTAGAAATTCGAATTGCTAGCTCAAGAGCCACATAACTGACCTGAAAGCTTCTTTTGTGTCCTGAAAAATACCCTTATCCTCTGCAGCTGCAGAGCTGAGATTGCTGAAAACCAAATGCAGAATCTCATCCTGAAATTGGCTGAATTATGCATGTTAACATGCATTAACAGAATGTTGGTAAAATTTGGATGTTACTATGGTTTAAATGTATGTGTCCTTCCAAAATTCATATGTTGGAACTTAAGCTACAAGTTGATGATATTAATAGGTGGGGGTCTTTGCAGACAACATGAACCTATACATAAAACACCCAAAAGGATTCACCAAAAAAAAAAAAAAAAACCTGTTAGAACAGAAGGCACAGTCCCTGTGGACTGGGGAAAATGTATTGGCAAACCATATATCTGATAAGAAGTTAATATCCAAAATTAAATGAATAAATGAATTTAGCAAAGTCACAAGATACAATATCAATATACAAAGATTAGCAACATTTCTTACAACCTAGCTGAAAAAGAAATCAAGAAAATAATTTCATTTATGATAGCATTAGAAAATACTTAGGAATAAATTTAACCAAGGAAGTGAGATGTTTATATGCTGAAAACTATAAAACATTGATGAAAGAAACTGAAGATAGCACAAGTAAATTGGAAGATATTTCATGCTCATGGATTGAAAGAATTAATATTGTTAAAATGTCCATACTACCCAGAGCAACATACATATTCAACACAATCCCTATCAAAATCCCAATGGCATTCTTCACAGAAACAGAAAAACAATCCCATAATTCATATGGAAACACAAAATACCCTGAATAGTCAAAACAATTCTGAAAAAGAAAAAACAAAATTGTGTTATACTTCCTGATTTAAAATCATATTACAAAACTATTGTGATCAAAACAGTATGATACTGGCATAAAAGCAGTCCCATAGAACAGAGAAAGTGTATAGAGAGCCTCAAGAAATGAATCCAAACATATAGTCAACTAATTTTTGACAAGGGTACCAAAAGAACACAATGGGGAAAGGACAATCCCTTCAATAAACAATGCTGGGAAAACTGGATTTCCAAATGCAAAGGAATAAACTTGGACTGTCATCTTACACCATACACAAAAATCAATTCAAAATGGATAAAAGTGGCCAGTCACGGTGGCTCACGCCTGTAATACCAACACTTTGGGAGGGCAGATCACGAGGTCAGGAGATCGAGACCATACTGGCTAACACGGTGAAACCCTGTCTCTACTAAAAATACAAAAAATTAGCCGGGCGTGGTGGTGCACCTGCAGTCCCAGCTACTCGGGAGGCTGAGGCAGGAGAACGGCGTGCACCCGGGAGGCGGAGCTTGCAGTGAACCCAGACTGCGCCACTGCACTCCAGCCTGGGCAACAGAGTGAGACTTGGTCTCAAAAAAAAAAAAAAAAAAAATGGATAAAAGACCTAAATGTAAGATCTGAAGCTACTGAATGCCTAGAAGAAAATATAGAGAAAAATCAATATTGGCCTTGGTGATTAATTTTCAAATATCACACCAAAAGCTCAGGCTACAAAAGCAAAAATAAATAAATAGGACTACATCAAACTAAAAAGTTTATGCACAGTAAACAATCAACAAAATACAATGGCAGCCTGTTGAATGGGAAAAATGTATTTGCAAACCATATATGTGGTACAGAGTTAATATTCAAAATGTACAAGGAACTCGCACAACTCAACAGTAGAAAAACAAATAATCTAATTTTAATATGGGCAAAAGACCTGAATAGACCCTTTTCCAAAGGAGACATAAAAATTGCCAACAGGTATAATAATATTCCATATAGCAGAGTATTATTCAGCCTTAAAAAAGAAAGAGATAGGCTGGGCGTGGTGGCTCAAGCCTATAATCCCAGCACTTTGGGAGACCAAGGCAGGTGGATTGCTTGAGCTCAGTATTTCAAGATCAGCCTGGGCAGCATGGCAAAATTCCATCTCTGCAAAAAGTTTAAAAAATTAGTGGGGCATGGTGGCCTGTGACTGCAATCCCAGCTACTCAGAAGGCTGAGGTGGGAGGATCACCTAAGCCAGGAAGGCTGAGGCTGCAGTGAACTGTGATTACACTACTGCACTACAGCCTGGGAGAAAGAGTGAGACCCTGTCTCAAGAACAAACAAACAAACAAACAAAAAGAAAGAAAGAAAGATCCAGGCAAAGTGGCTTATGCCTGTAATACCAGCACTTTCAGCAGCTGAGGCAGAAGGATCTCTTGAGCCCAGGAGTTCAAGACCAGCCATGGCAATATAGCAAGACCTCATCTCTACTAGAAATTTAAAAATTAGTCAGGTGTGGTGGCATGTCTGTGGTCCAAGCTACTCAGGAGGCTGAAGTGGAAAGATTGCTTGGGTGCAGGAGGTTGAAGCTGCAGTGAGCTACGGTCACACTACCGCATTCCAGCCTGAGCAACAAAACGAGACTTTCTCTCAAAACAAAAAAATTTAAAAGCAGGAGATTGTGTCATTTACCACAACATGGATGAAACTGAAGGTCAGTATGCTAAGTGAAATAAGCCAGACACAGAAAGAAAAATATGCATTATCTCCTCACTTACATGTGGAATCTAAAAGAAAAAGGAAAAAGAGGACTGGATGTCGTGACTCACTCCTGTATCTCAGTACTTTGGAAGGCAGAGGCAGGCAGATCACTTGAGCCCAGGAGTTCGAGACCAGCCTTGGCAACATGGCAAAACCTCATCTCTACAAAAAAAAAAAAAATACAAAAATTAGTTGGGCATGCAGGGGGTGGGACTGTAATCCAAGGTGCTCTAGAGACGGGGGTGGGAGAGTTGGTTGAGCCCAGGAGGTCAAGGCTGCAGTGAGCCATGATCACACCATTGCACTCTAGCCTAGGCAACAGAGTAAGATCCTGTCTCAAAAAAAAAAAAAAAAGTCATATGTGAATACAGAGATAGAGCATTAAACTGTGATTACTGGAGTCGAGGGAAGAGCAAATGGGGAGATGTAGGTCAGAGGACACAAAGTAGCAGACGTGTAGGATGAACAAAACTAGAAGACTAATGTACAACATGATTTCTAGAGGTAATCAAATTGTACTGTATTTGGGATTCCTGCCAAATTAGTAGACTCTAATTGCTCTTGCCACAGAAAACGACAAAAAGGATAACTATGTGAGAAGATGAATATGTTAATTGGCTCCACTATAAAACCATTTTACAATCTGTATGTATCCCATAACATAATGTTGTATACCTTAAATATGCACAGTAAAATTTATTTTTAAAACAAAACAAAAAGTCATAAATAGAATAGTGCTCTGATAAAGGAGATTGAAGGAAGTGCCCTAGTGCCCTTTGCTCTTCTGCCTTCCACCGTGTGAAGACACAGCATGTCTTCTACCATGTGAAGGCATCGGAACAGGGCACCATCTTGGGAGGAAAGATAGCAGCCTCGCCAGACACCAAATCTGCCAGTACCTTGATCTTGGACTTCCCACTCTCCAAAACGGTGAGAAATGAATTGCTGCAGTTTATAAATTATCCAGGGTAAGGCATTTTGTTGTAGCAGCAGAAATGGATTTAGACAGATGCTAGAAACCATTCTGGTAAGGTCTCAGACATAAATGAGCAGCAACATGTTATTGGAAACTAGAGGAAGCATGATTCTTGTTATAAAGTGGCAAAGAACTGGGATGAATTGTGTTTGTGTTCTAGTGTTTCATGGAAGGCAGAACTTGTGAGCAATGAAATTGAATATTTAAATGTATTTTAAAAGGAACTGTTAAGATACAGAAAACCGGAAAGATTGGGAAGAGTCCATATTGCAAAATATGAGAAAGCATGTTCAGAAGAGAACATCAATGGCATGGCTAGACTTGATAAGGAGATTATTGGATTAAACAAGCAGAAACGCTGCCAGTTTGGATTGAAGGGGACAGGGACAAGATGAAACGAAGAAAGGCTGTCAGCCTTCTTAGATCTTATAGGACTGCACCGTAGACCTATTTGGTTGTGAACATGCACTATTCTTCAAGACAAAGAAGAATGACCTTGAAAGTGATTCAGAAGTCATTAAGGTGGCCTCCTCAGATTCAACGGGAGAAGGAGGGCAGGTGGGGCATCACCTCACTTTCAACAAGACAGACAGCAGTCTCCCAGAGCTTTGGAGATGGCACCACGATCCTTGGCCAGCAGAGTAGAAGAGGTAGAACCACTACCCCAGTGGACCTGAAGGGCAGAGCATAAAACCAAAAAAGATTATCTTTAAACCTTAGGAAGAAATGGAATTTGAATTGTTTGGACCTCATCACTCCTTTCTTGTCTATTTCTCCCTTTGGGCATGGGAATTTCTATCCTATGCCTACCACATCATTGTATTTTGGGCACACATAACTTACCTGATTTCACAGGTTTATGGCTAGAGAATTTTTCTTAGAATGAATTGTACCTCGAGCCTGACCCACATCTGATTTAGAAGAGACACCGGATGTTTAGATTTAATGTTGTATTGAGTTAAGACGACGTTTGAAGCTGTTGGGATGGAATAAATCTATTTTGCATACAAGGGCCTAAATTTGGGGGTGGAGGCTAGGGATGGAATGTATGGACTAAATGTTTATGTCTCCAAAAACTTCATATTTTGAAGACAACCCACTGTGTGATAGTATTGGGAGGTAGGAACTTCAGGACATAATTAGGTTTAGATTAAGTCATGTGGGTGGGGACCCTGTGATGGGATTACTGTCCCTATAAGAAGAAGAAGAGAGACCAGAACTCTCCCTACCATGTGAGGACACAGCAAGAAGGCAGTCACCCTCAAGGCAGAAAGAGAGCCCTCCCCGGGGAACCAAATCAGCCAGCACCTTGATCAGTAATTCCTAGCCTCCAGAACCATGAGAAATAATTCCTATTGTTAAGCCACCCAGTCTATTATATTATATAAAGGCAGCCTGAGCTGAATAATGCAATGTATAAACAGTGAGATCAGACAGTCTTTGCCAACAATCAGCATATTCATAAACCATTTAAGCAATTTTCTTCCCATCTTATTGTTTTCTTTATTTAACAATTTGCTTGTATTTTCTTGAGGGACTGTGTGATTGCTGGCTCCAAGGCCAGCACTATATTGCACTATAACTCATGCATTGATCGTGAGATTCAAATTAGCTTAAGTTTAAGAGGTGAAGTCATTTACATTCTCAGAATAGCGGGGTTTTTTTTCAATTTGGTTAAGCCTTAAGGGTACTTTTTGTTTTATGGAATTTAAAAAAAAATCTGTCTTTATAAGAAAGCCCAATGCAATATAAAGCCTAAAGGGAGCCCCAGGGCATCCATTACTATTGAAAATCTACTTTAATAAATTTACAGTATTGGCTTAATTATTTATAAATTAGGAAATACTAAAATGAAAATATGTTTTTGGCTTTGTGTTCTTTTTTTTAATGTTGGAAATGAAATAGGTCCACCAAATGCTGTTTCAAAGTACATGCCGATCCTTGCTGTAATCACAAAGCTTTTGGGATAGTAAGTGCATTTTTGTGATTTCTTCAGGGCAAAAATCTTAGTGTGATAGATCACACTGTTTTCCCTAAAGTACATGACAAGGAAAAGAGACAAAAATCTGTCTCTCAAGAAGTTTACAAAAAGGAAGTCCAAAATAACTGTAACAAGCGTCGTTTCTCCTGCTTTCAGCTTCTGTGAGTGATCATAAGCATTTTAATCATCTCTGAGTCTTCACAGGAAAGGCCACCAGTGCTAAGTAAGCAAGACATCTATCACATTGTGTTTCAAGTTTCAGAATCCTTGTTTAACAATGCCTGAAGGCTGTCAGCTTTCCTGACAAACCATCAGAATGATGAACAACTCAGGCTTGGCAGGAAAATCTTCATTGCAAGGAGCAGAGGAATTTGTTGAGGAAGGAGCAAGGAAAGCAAAGCCACCTGTCTCTCAGAAGCAAGTTATCAAAGTGTAGGAGACAATGATGGAAGTACCTAGGTCAGTCTCACAATCACTAAAATCTATTAACTTATTCAAAAATTATAATTGAAGCCTATCAACACCAGGCACTGTTAGGGGCTCTGGAAATACTATAGTAGATGGGAGTAAGATATGACAAATAGTGGTAATTTCCATTCACATAAACCATGTTATTTTAGTTTCTATGTGAATTATAAAAATTAAGAAAAATATCCAGATCCAACACTCAATCTGCAATATATTTATATTCATTGCTTCAAAAAATATTCTAACTGTCAACTTTATTACGACTTTGGGGTATTTTTTAAACAAAAAACTCATTTTTTTTTTAATTTATTTTTTTGTGAGACAGAGTCTTGCTCAGTCGCCCAGGCTAGAGTGCAGTTGCACAATCTTGGCTCACTGTAACCTCCACCTCCCGGGTTCAAGTGATTCTCCTGCCTCAGCCTCCTGAGTAGCTGGAATTACAGGCACCTGACACCATGCCCAGCTAATTTTTGTGTTTTTAGTAGAGATGGGGTTTCACCATCTTGGCCAGGCTGGTCTCAAACTCCTGACCTCGTGATCCACCTCCCAAAGTGCTGGGATTATAGGCATGAGCCACTACAGCCGGCCAAAAAACTCATTTTTAAAAATCCAGATG
Source organism: Pongo abelii (assembly GCF_028885655.2). NCBI lineage: Eukaryota > Metazoa > Chordata > Mammalia > Primates > Hominidae > Pongo > Pongo abelii. The sequence continues at coordinate 77,865,394 of NC_071998.2, forward strand.
CTTCTAAAGTAAGTGTTTTTAAAAGTTACTGTAACCTTTTCTATGTATTTTCTTAGGAAAAGAACAATTCCATTTCTATCATTGATTGTATTAGTGACCACATAACCATGACTACTTGGCCAATGGCAGTTCACATTTTTGGTTTCTTGATAATTTTCAAAAGATTTAACCAATTTTGATGACATTTATTACACTATCAAATCATGTCAAGATTGTATTATTCTTTCTTCCTATTAAAACAAATTATCTAGCAGATGGCAACATTTTAGAATGGACAAATCTTGTACACACAGTACCTTCACCCATATGTTTTGAAAGTGTAATTATTTTTTATGAGTATTTTTCAACAGATTCTAATATTTGGTTGTTTTAGCTACTTGTAATGGCTATAAGAAATTTTTGATATTTAAGGTTTCACAGATCAAATTCTCTAGTTCATAGAAAAGTCAATTCTTTCCTTTAACCCAGAGCCTGTATCATAGCCTTTTGCTTAAAATAACAGTTTGAGATATAATTGGCAAAAAAAAAAAAAAAAAAAAAAAAAAACCTGAGCATGTTTATAGTGTAAAACCTGATAAGTTTGACATATGTGTACATCAGTGAAACCCTTACCACAATCAAATAATAAGCTCATTCATCTAAAAAAATCTTTGTATCCCTTGATAACCCCTCCCTCCTGCACCTCTCCAATTTTCCCTTCTCCCATCCCCATTTCCAGGCAACCACTGATCTGCTTTCTGTAATTATGAATTAGATAGCATTTTCTAGAATTCTATATAAATGAAATCACAGAGTAGGTACTCTATATTCGGCTAGCTTATTTCATGTAACAGTTGTGTATATCAATAGCTTATTCCTTTTTCACTAGTATAATTAGATTCTATTGTGTGGCTCCATCAGTTTGTTTATCCACTCAAATATTGATGGATACTTTAGTTGTTTCCAGTTTGGAGCTATTACAAATAAAATTACTATGAGCATTTGTGTGCAAGTGTTTATATAGACATATGATTTTATTTATCTTGAGTAAATAACTAAGAACTCAACGGTTGACTCATACAATATGTATATTTTTAACTTTTGAAGAAATTGCCAAAATGTTTTCCAAAATGGCCATATCATTGTACACTTCCAACAGAAGTGTATGAGAGTTCCAGCTGTTTCACATCCTCATCGATAATTAGTGTGGTCAATTTTAAACCATTTCAATAGTGTATGTGATAATCCATTGTGTTGATTTATAATTCTCTAATGACTAATGATGGTGAGCATCATTTTGTGTGTTTAAATAAATCCATAAATCTTCCTTGCTTAAGTACATGTTTAAATATTTTGATCATTTTTATTAATTTTTTGTTTTCTTCTTATTGAGACTCAAGTTTTTATATATAATGGATATGAGTACTTAGTCAAATACATAATATGCACACATTTTTCTCTCAGTCTATGACCTATCTTTCATTTAAGAGATTTTCAGCCAGGTGCGGTGGCTCATGCCTGTAATCCCAGCACTTTAGGAGGCCGAGGCCAGTGGATCACGAAGTCAGGAGATTGAGACCATCCTGGAAACCCCGTCTCTATTAAAAATACAAAAAATTAGCCAGGCATGGTGGCGGGCGCCTGTAATCCCAGCTAATTGGGAGGTTGAGGCAGGAGAATCGCTTGATCCCAGAAGGCGGAGGTTGCAGTGAGCTGAGATCGTGCCACTGAACTCCAGCCTGGGTGATATAGCGAGACTCTGTCTCAAAAAAAAAAGAGATTTTCATTCTCTGAAATCTGTTCCCCTAAGAACAGAAGTCTTAAGTTTGATGAAGTCTAATCCATAAGTTTTTTCTTTTACAAATCATGCTATTGATATTTTTTGTAAGAAAGCTTCGCCTTAATTAAGATAACACAGATATTCTCTTATGTTTTCTTCTGGAAGTTTTATAGTTTGGGGTTTTACATTTAGCTTTATGATTCACTTTTAGTTAATTTTTGAATATGTGAATTAACCAGATGAGTGATGGGCTCTTCCTGAGCTTTTTATTCTGTTTTATTAATTTACTTGTCCATCTTAACAACAAGAACACACTGTCTTGATTACTGTATCTAGGGAAGAAGTCCAGAAGTCAAATAGTGAAAGTTTTCTAATTTTGTTTTTCCCTTACAAGTTTGTTTTAGACATTCTAGATCATTTGCATTTCTATATGCATTTTAGAATCAGCTTGTCAACTTCTAGAAAAAAGTCTGATGGAATTTTGTGTAGAAATGCATTGAAACTGGCCAGGCACAGTGGCTCATGCCTGTAATCCCAGCACTTTGGGAGGCCAAGGCAGGCGGATCTGAGGTCAGGAGATCGAGACCACAGTGAAACCCCATATCTACTAAAAAATACAAAAAATTAGCAAGGCGTGGTGGCAGGCGCCTATAGTCCCAGCTACTCGGGAGGCTGAGGCAGGAGAATGGCGTGAACCTGGGAGGTGGAGCTTGCAGTGAGCCGAGATTGCGCCACTGCACTCCAGCCTGGGCAACAGAGTGAGACTCTGTCTCAAAAAAAAAAAAAAAAAAAAAAAAGCGCTCATCGGCCAGGCACAGCGGCTCATGCCTATAATCCCAGCACTTTAGGAGGTGAAGGCAGGCAGATCACAAGGTCAGGAGATTGAGACCATCCTGGCCAACATGGTGAAACCCCGTCTTTACTAAAAATACAAAAATTAGCTGGGCATGGTGGTGCATGCTTGTAGTCCTGGCTACTCGGGAGGCTGAGGCAGGAGACTCGCTTGAACCCAGGAGGTGGAAGTTGCAGTGAGCCGAGATCACACCACTGTCCTCCAGCCTGGCAACAGAGCGAGACTCTGTCTCAAAAAAAAAAAAAAAAAAAAAAGATTCTCATCATCATTATCAGAGAAATGCAAATCAAGTCTACAATGAGATATCTCATTCCAGGTAAAGTGGCTTTTATACAAAAGGCAGGCAATAACAAAGGCTGGCGAGGATAGGGAGAAAAGGGAACCCTGGAACACTGTTGGTGGGAGTGTAAATTAATACAGCCACTATGAAGTATAGTTTGGAGTTTGCTCAAAAAACTGGAAATAGAGCTACCATATGATCCAGCAATCTCATTGCTAGGTATATACCGAGAAGAAAGGACATTAATATATCAAAGAGAGATCTGAACTTCCATGTTATTGCAGCACTATTCACAATAGCCAACATTTGGAAGCAACCCAAGTGTCCATCAACAGACCAATGGAGTACTCTGCAGCCACAAAAAAGAATAAGATACTGTCATGTGATTTGCAACAATGTGGATGGAACTGGAGATCATTATGTTAAGTGAAATAAACCAAACACAGAAAAACAAACTTTACATGCTCTCACTTATTTATGGGAGCTAAAACTTAAAACAAACTCATGCAGATAACGAGTAGAATGATGGTTACCAGAAGTTGGGAAAGGTAGTAGCAGGGGAGATGGGGGAATGGTTAATGAGTACAAAAATATAGTTAGAATGAATAAAGTCTAGTATTTGATAGCACAACAGGGTGACTACAGTCAATGATAATTTGTCATACATTTTTAAAGAACCAAGAGTATAATTGGACTGTTTGTAACACAAAGAATAACTGCTTGAGATGAAGGATACTTCTTTTACCCTGATGTGATTATTATGCATTGTATGCCTGTATCAAAATATTTCTTGTACCTCGTAAGTATATATACCTAGTATGAACCAACAAAAATTAAAAATAAATTTAAAAAATGTTTTGATTAACATGTATTATCCTTTTTACGTACTGTTGGAATTGATCTGTTAAAATTTTGTGGAAAACTGTTTTTGGCTTGTAGTTTTCCTTTCTTGAAATTTCTGTGTTTAGTTTTTGGTATCAGATTAATGCTAGCCTTATAGAATTAGCTGGGAAGTAGACTCCTCTTTTTAATTTTCTATAAGAGTTTGTTTAGAGCTGATATTTATTTCTTAAATGATTGGTAGAATTTACAAGTGAAGACTTCAGGCTTGGAGTTCCCTTCATGGGAAAATTTTTAACTAAATATTTAATTACTTTAACAAACAGAGGTCTATTCAAGATAATCTATTTCTTTTTAATTAAGCTATGTGAGAACGTGTCTTTGAATAAATCTGTCCCTTTCATCTAAGTTGTCAAATATTCTTGACATAAAACTGTTAATGATATTACCTTATTAGGCTTTTAATACCAATAAATTCTTTAAAATTCTAATGTTGGTAATTTGTGTCCTCTCTCTCTCCTTTATTTGTTTGTTTTCTAATTTTTCTGTTTAGAGATTTATCAATATCTTCTCAAAGAGCCAGCTTTGGGTTTTATTGATTTTCTCTTAATTTTTTGGCTTTCTATTTCAATGATTTATAGTCCGGTCTTATTTCTTTTTTTCTGCATAATTGAGTTTAACTTGCTCTTCTTTTTTTCTAGATTCTAAAGATGGAATCTGAGGTCATTGATTTGAGACCTTTTTTGCTAATGTAATTATAGTGTGCTATAATTTTCCCTCTAAGTACTGCTTTAGCTGTGTTCCATAAATTTTAATGTTTTGTTTTTATCTTCATTCAGGTCAAAATACTTTTCAATTCCCCCTTTGATATCTTCTTTAACTAATGAATTGTTTAGAAATGTATTGTTTAGTTTCCAAATACTTGGAACTAGTTGGGACAATTAGTATTCTAATATCTTCTTTCTGGGTTTGCTTTCTAATTTAATTTCATTTTAGTAAGAGGACATACTTTGTATGACATGAATCTTCACATTTTTTGAGACTTGCTTTATGGCTCAGAGTATGGTCTAACTTGGTGAGCGTTCTGTTTACACCTGAAAAAAAGAAATGTGTTCTGTCATTGAGTGAAGGCAGCAGCTACTGACATGATAAGGTGTCAACGAGAAAAAGCTGAGTAATAGTGTTGTTCAAGTGTTCTATAACCTTACTAATTTTCCGTCTGTTTGTGCTACCAATTATTAAGAGAGACATTGTGGATTTTTCTTTATCTTTACAGTTACATCAGATTTTGCTTTAAGTATTTAAAGCTTTAGTCTTTGGTGCCTAAATGTTTAGAGCTGGTTGTCCTCTTGATGAATCGACACCTTTACCATTATGCAATGACTGTTTATCTTAGTATCAATGGGAATATTCTTTACTTTATAGTATACTTTGATATTAATTTAGTCACTACCAGGTTTGTTTGTTTGTTTTTTAACTAGCATTAGCATGCATTTCTTTTTTCATTTTGACTTCTAACTTATTTGTATTTTTACTTTCAAATGCATTAGATGGTTGTCTACAGTGGCTGTTGGGAACAGGCAGTTTTAATTCTGTGTGAATTCTGGGCATTATTTCCTCTAATCCTTCTAGGTAGCTCTTTCCCCAGCCAGTTTCCTCAAATGTATGCACTGATTAATACTAAACTGAATACTACAAATTTGCAGAATTTTCCCTACGTAGCTCTTTCCTCTCTGGTACTCTGCCTTGTGAAATCTAACAACCTTGGCTTCCCCAGGCTTGAAGCTAAGTCTTCTCAACACAAGACCACTAGATTCTGCCTGGGTTCCCTCTTCATACACTGCAGACTAGAAACTTTTTCCACACAATAAGTTGGGGCAATTGTAGGGCACCCTTCATTTGTCTCCCATTTCCAGGATCATTATCTTTCGTTATCTGATACCCTATGTACTGAGTGCCCTTTTTAAAAAACATATTTTCATCTGATGTTTTTGTTATTTCAAGCAGTAGGATAAGTCTAGTTCCTGTTATTTCATCTTGAACAGAAGTAAAATCTCTCAATCTTCTTTTTAATATTTTCTAGAACATAGAGTCTCAGTTGCCAAGTAAGTCAAACTTTTTTTTTTTTTTTTTTTTTTAGACAGAGTCTTCCTCTGTCTCCAGGCTGGAGTGCAGTGGCACACTCTCAGCTCACTGCAACCTCCGCCTCCCAGGTTGCAGTGATTCTCCTGCCTCAGCCTCCTGAGTAGCTGGGATTACAGGCACCCACCACCATGTCCAGCTAATTTTTGTATTTTTAGTAGAGATGGGGTTTCACCAAGTTGACCATGGTGGTCTCGATCTCTTGACCTCGTGATCCACCCACCTCAGCCTCCCAAAGTGCTAGGATTACAGGTGTGAGCCACCATGCCCAGCCGAATATGTTTTTAATTTTTGTTTTTTTATTTTATTTTGAGACAGAGTCTCGCTCTGTCGCCCAGGCTGGAGTGCAGTGGCTCGATCTTGGCTCACTGCAAGCTCCACCTCCCGGGTTCACGCCATTCTCCTGCCTCAGCCTCCAGAGTAGCTGGGACTACAGGCGCCCGCCACCTCGCCCGGCTAATTTTTTGTATTTTTAGTAGAGACGGGGTTTCACCGTGTTAGCCAGAATGGTCTCTATCTCCTGACCTCGTGATCTGCCCAGCTCGGCCTCCCAAAGTGCTGGGATTACAGGCATGAGCCACTGAACCCAGCCACATGTTTTTAATTTTTGAAATTCTGAATGACTATAATGTATTAGCAACAAGTATAAAGTTTAAGACAAGATACACTTCTGAATTCACAAATATGCTCTAAAATTTTTTCCCTTTAATCATATGAAGTATGTGTTTCATATTCTGAGGCATTTTTTTGTTCATAGTACCAGTCTGATTATTTTCCTCATATAAGGAGTAAACTACATTGAACTGAAAGAAAAGAGTCTTTTCCTTTTTTTATTTTTTTATTATTATTATTTTTTTTTGGTTAACTAATGCAACAACTTTAAAAATTAAATTTAACTTAAATTCAAACACAAAGAAATCAGTAATAATACCTCCCTGAGTTAGAAATACATTCAATTCTCTCTGGTCTTGATGCTTAAAAACTTGTGAGGTTTATAATTTTGATGAAGAAATGCCCTACACACTTTCAAGAACAAGTATGGAAACAGCTTAAGGAGGGCGTGGAAATTCAGTCTATCTCTTGGATTTTCAGGGTTTAGGGATGATGTATACTTGCCTCAAATGACTCTACAGCTCTATACCCTGTACAATTTCTGGTGCTCAACGAATGCTGCCAAAAAAAAAAAAGCAAACTTCCCTTTTGTTGCCCAACTTAAAAAAAAAAAAAAATCAATAAAAGCAAATCCGAGCAAGTTTATGATTTTAATCAGTGTTGCCCAAGGCTTTAACGTCAGGGCATCAGGCATTGGGCCAAAGAGATTAAATTCACCCAGGACCTCACAGCAATTGACTTGTTTTTTAAAACACAGCATTGCATCAATGAGAATGCAGCCTTGGCTATATTTCGGATTTGTTCATCTTTTGTTGGTTTATTTTGGAAAGAAAGGTATTAGATTAAACAATGTCAAGAACATTCTTGAAGGGAAAAGGAATGCACAAACAGGCAACTCAGAGCTGCGGGACAGAAGGAGAGTGTGGGTGGCAGAAGAGCTGACCCTCCACACTTGCCTCCATGTTGGCAAGAGCACCACGGGGACAGATCCAGACTCGGCTCAATGTTATCAGGCTCTGGGCTGTTTGAAACTCACCCAGCAACCATATAGACAGATGTGGAGGCACAGGAGAAGTTAGACATGGCCTAGGTCATGCAGGCAAATGGCATTGAAACAAGACATGGGCAAGCCAGGCGCAGAGGAGAGAGATGGTCTCAGGAGCAAAGTTGGGGACAAGGATCTAGGCTGGTGGAGGAAAAGGCTCCACGCTGCTGGGTCATTCACTTTAGCAGCATTTGCCGCATCTCTTCTGGGGACCAGGCACTGTGCCCTTGACTGGAGGCACGGATGAGCAGGAGTCAGTCCCTGCCTCAGGGAGGACACCACTAAGGGAGGGAATTTCTGGGAGACAACTGTACCCTCCGAGATCCAGCCACCTATTGTTGGTGTAAGGAAATGCGGTGTGAAGCTGCAGGCATCAACAGAAAAATCCAGCGTGGGTTTTGAGGGCATGTCTCCCTGGCATTTCTCCTGTTCTGAAAAGTCGCTACTCCATTCCCCAAGCCCTGTGCTTTCTTCTTTGACCCTGTCTCTCTCTTTCTCTTTCACACTTACATGCACACACACACAAGCATACCCCACCATCCAAAAAAGTCATAAACAACTAGCTCTGATAAAAGAGGAGATCTCCAAAAGTAGCACGGGAAGGTTTGTGGGGGAACAGACAAGGGAAGAATCAGTTATTGGAGGAAAGAAGGGACAGAGAATTTTCTGGAATGGGGACAATTGAATACACTTTTTTTTTTTTCAGATGGAGTTTCGCTCCTGTTGCCCAGGCTGGAGTGCAAAGGCGCAATTTCAGCTCACTGCAACCTCCGCCTCCCAGGTTCAGGGGATTCTCCTGCCTCAGCCTCCCGAATAGCTGGAATTATAGGCACCCACCACCACGCCTGGGTAATTTTGTATTTTTAGTAGAGACGGGGTTTCACTGCATTGGCCAGGCTGGTCTCAAACTCCTGACCTCAGGTGATCCACCCATCTCGGCCTCCCAAAGTGCTGGGATTACAGGCATGAGCCACAGCACCAGCGAGTACACTTTTTAAAAGAATGAAATTTACTAAGTAAGTTGGAGGAGGAGAGTTAGGAGAGCAAGGAAGGGAGAGAAAGCTACGTGGTCAAAGGCTCCATGGTGTGAAAAAGCCTAGAGCATCCTGCAGGACGGAAGCCTTCAGGTGGCAGGGTATGGCTGGCAAAGAGCTGGGAGGTGGGGTGGGCTCTGGGTGGCCTCAGGCCTCACAGGCTTATGAGGCCTGGGGCTTCTTCATCCCAGGAGGAATGAGGTGCTGGAAAGTGCCCTCCTGAGCTTTTGAAAGCCGGTTACATGGAGAACAGAGTGTCACATAGGGAGTGACAGAAAGTAAGAAAATCAATTAAAAAGTTACGGCAGGGCAGGGTGTGGTGGCCCATGCCTGTAATCCCAGCCCTTTGGGATGCCAAGGCAGGCAGATCACTCAAACCCAGGAGTTTTGAGACAAGCCTGGGCAACACGGCAAAAACCCATCTCTACTAAAAATACAAAAATTGGCAGGGCTTGGTGGCGTGTGCCTGCAATCCCAGGGAGACTGAGGTGGGAGAATCGCTTGAGCCCGGAAGGCAGAGGTTGAAGTAAACTGAGATCACGCCACTGCACTCCAGCCTGGGCAACAAACCCAGACCATGTATCAAAATAAAAAAAATAAAGTTACTGTAGTAGCCCAGGCAAAAGACATTGATGGCTTTTCACATTCCAGAATATTCCTGGCATGAGAATTTTATGAGCACATGAAATTAGAACTCACATATTGATGTTCATACACTAACAGAATTAGGAGATTATCTACATGGATTCCCTCTCATTCCTTCCAACCCCACCTGCCAAAGAGAAAATGTTTTGTTTACTGTAGCTTTAAATTGTTCAGAAATTTTACATCTTTACTTTTCACAACACCTAGCAGGGATGCGGGCAGAGAGAAAGTGGTTAATAGATAACGTCGCCCTTAGAGAAAGGCAACGCTGGATAAAATATAACTACGTGACCTGCTCTTGCTCCCTGTACGTGCAAATGGCGCAGTCCCCTCAAGCGCTGTTAATGAAATCAGGGAGTGACACAAGGGCTGTAACCTCCAGGCGGGGAAGGGACCCAACCCACTGAGTGCATTCCCCAGAGACAGAGCCTCCTCTGCTGGGTCCCCATAGCTGGAAATACAAAGAGATAAAACCAAGCATGAATAATGAGCCTGTCATTCAGGTGTTAGCCTCCACTTTGAAAATGCACTGAAACTATTTCCAAGATAAGAACTGAAAGCCTGAGCTGAGTGCCTCCTCTGCCTTAAACAACTGCGAGGGAATCTAGAGCCGGGATCCCCTTCCATGAAAGATTACAATTACTCCCACACCTGTGTTTTGCAGGTGGTTTTTTTTTCAAGAGGGCAGCAAGTGAAAAAATACAGTGGGTGAGATGATATATAAATATAAAATATTAACAAATACACCTAACACAGTATTTGACTTTAACAATTAGGAAAGGCTTTCCTTTACCAACAGCCAACACATACATATATGATACGTGTTATGATAACACTGTATTGGCCAGGCACGGTGGCTCACACCTATAACCCCAGCACTCTGGAGGCTGAGGTAGGTAGATCATTTGAGGCCAGGAGTTCGAGATCAGCCTGGCCATCATGGTGAAACCCGTCTCTATTAAAAATACAAAAATTAGGCCGGGTGCGGTGGTTCACGCCTGTAATCCCAGCACTTTGGGAGGCCGAGGTGGGCAGATTACCTGAGGCCAGGAGTTCGAGACCAGCGTGGCCAACGTGGTGAGACCCTGTCTCTACTAAAAATGCAAAAATTAGTTGGGTGCGGTGGCACACCCCTGTAGTCCCAGCTACTTGGGAGGCTGAGGCAGGAAAATCACTTGAACCTGGGAGATGCAGGTTGCAGTGAGCTGAGATTGTCCCACTGTACTCTGGCCTGGGTGACAGAGCAAGACTCCATCTCAGAATAACTAAATAAATAAATAAATAAAAATAAACATACAAAAATAAGCCAGGCATGGTGGCGCACACCTGTAGTCCCAGCTACTCAGGAGACTGAGGCAGGAGAATCTCTTGAACCTAGGAGGTGGAGGCTACAGTGAGCTGAGATCGCATCTCTGCATTACAGCCTGGGCAACAAAGCGAGACTCCATCTCAAAAACAAATACATAAATAAATAACATGGTATTTTATTTTCTGGATTTTTCTCACTTCCTTCTCTACTTTGTCTCTGAGTCTATTTTTACATCTCTGAAAATCATTCCGAGGCACTGAGTGATTGTCTGAGGATGTCAGCTACTGTTTTTCACAGCCATCTGCCATCTTTGCTGGCTCTTCATGTTTTCCCTGGACTCTTTTTACCTTGTCTTAGAACTCATCTGAGCCTCAGAGTCTACTTAAGATAGAAACGCGGTGTCTTAGGACAAGCTCTACCCAAGGAAGGAATTCAGGCCACAAGGAGGCTCTGAATGTCCCAGCCTGCTCATCCCTGGGTGAACACAGCTCTGGCTATGATTCAGAGCTCTCCTGAAAGTGTAACCACCCAAGGGGTTTACCTTGCCTGCTGCCTAGACAGAGCTGATTCATCAAGACAGAGGAACTGCAATAGAGAAAGAGTAATTCACGCAGAGCCGACTGTGCAGGAGACCAGAGTTTTATTATTACTCAAATCAGTCTCCCCGAGCTTTCGGGGAGCAGAGTCTTTAAGGATAACTTGGTGGGTAGGGGGAAGCCAGTGAGCCAGGAGTGCTGATTGGTCAGGGATGAAATCATAGGGAGTGAGAGCTGTCTTCTTGCATTGAGTCAGTTCCTGGTTGGAGGCCACAAGATCAGATGAGCCAGTTTATTGATCTGGGTGGAGCCAGCTGACACATCAAGTGCAGGGTCTGCAAAATATCTCAAGTACTGATCTTAGGAGCAACTTAGGGAGGGTCAGAATCTTGTAGCCTCCAGCTGCATGACTCCTAAACCATAATTTCTAATCATGTGGCTAATGTTAGTCCTACAAAGGCAGTCTAGTACCCAGACAAGGAGGAGGTCTGCTTTGGGAAAGGGCTGTTACTGTCTTTTTTCAAACTATAAAGTAAGTTTCTCCCAAAGTTAGTTCAGCCTATGCCCAGGAATGAACAAGGACAGCTTGGAGGTTAGAAGCAAGATGGAGTCAGTTAAGTTAGATCTCTTTCACTGTCTCAGTCATAAATTTGCAAAAGCAATTTCAAAAGCCGTGCTTGTCAGTTGGCCTCACATCTGCATGTCTACTTCAGTGGCTACAAAATTTCTAGAGCTTAGCACCTTTCTCCACTTTTGTTGGACACCTGGCTCATCCCACAAGTACTTCTGCAAATATAATTTTTATTTAAGTTATTTACTTTCCTTGGAAACTAGAGCATCATTGAGGGAGCAAATGTCTGTAAAACATTTAGGGAGCAAATGTCTCAATCCCGAGGCTGAAGCATGAAAGCCCGACATTGCTCCAAAGTACGAGCTTGCTCTCATGATAACCTCAGGTTCAAGATCAACAGTTGGTGATATTTAGGGAAGGCCTTGCTTTGTTTTGATGTGTAGTTAAGCATCACTCCTGTTGAAGAGTTTTACACACACACACACACTAGAGAAATACGGAGAGTAGAAGGTAGATATGCAGGTATGCAGAGTATGTGGAGATACAGCATCAAGGTCAGAAACATCATTGGGGTCCAAACTCCAATGGCTTCACAGCCTTCCAAGGAACATTAATGTATAAATGTGGTTGGAGGTGGAGGGTTGCGGGGAAGAGGACAATAGGGAAAGATAAGAGCTGCAAGGAAGAAGAGAGTGCCCAAAGTCTTCAAATTTCAATGATTTTAAATTCATACTTTGAGACATGTCTGCAGGCAGCAGAGGCTTGAAGATCACAGCCTGAGACATCCTGATTCTGTCATACTGCCAGAACATTGCTTCCTCTACTGCTGTTGCTGGCACTAAACCTTACTGCCCAGACTGCCATCCAATTAGTAATAGGATTCATCAACACTTTTTAATTAAGTGAGGGGGGAGGTACAGAAAGATGTCATTCATTCATGCCCACCATCATAGGAGATGCAACCTTCTTAAAACAAATCCATGCCCTCAACCAGCTAGGGAACAATGTGGGGACATAGGGTTTGTAAATAAGGGCCGGATTACAAAGCAGTGCAGGATCAGTGTAAACAAGCCTGGCATGGAAAAATACCCATCATGGGGTGTCAGAGTATGATGGATTCTTTCCAGATGTGGTCAACTAGAAAAACATTACGAAAATATTTGGGGCCAGGCACAGTGGCTCACACTTATAATCCCAACACTATGGAATGCTGAGGCAGGAGGATTGCTTGAGCCCAGGAATTCATGACTAGCCCAGGCAACACAGAGAGACCCCGTCTGATAAAAGAAATTATCCAAGCATGGTGGTACACACCCGTAGTCCCAGCTACTTGGAAGGCTGAGGAAGGAGGATCACTTAAACCTAGGAGTTCAAGGTTGCAGTGAGTTCTAATCATGCCATTGTACTGCAGCCTCAGCAACAGAGTAAGCCCCTGTCACCCCCACCCCCAAAATTGGGATTTTTACTCTGCTTGAAAAAATAGGTCAGATTTTAGAGATAGAGTAGTGTAAGGTCAGTCTTCTCATTTATTGCAAAAACTATTATTTCAGACATTAAAATTACAAATGGACATTCACACTGCCTCCACAGACCAACTGAGCTTATCAATGGAGCTTGATAAAGATAAAAAAAGAGTTAATGAAAAGGGTTTCTGAAGTCTGGAATGAAATCTAGAGGTGGGTTCTAGGAGCACAGATGATCCAGATTAAAGAAAATAGACAAAGCTGTGTGGACAGCTCTTCCCCATCACTGTGAAATCTGCCAGAGAGCCCAGACACCACTCCTGATCTCCCAGCTACAACAGCAGTACCAACAGCTTGGATAACTCATCCCAAGGAGAGTCTAAACTATCCAGAAAGGATAGATCTGTCAAAATATTTGTGTAAGCTTGGCAATTTTGAGCTGCTTATTAATAGGTTTTTTTCCAACTCAATTTTCAGTGCAAAGTTCCATAATTAACCTTCCAACAACACTTCATTTTGGTTGGAGTTAAAAATCTTCACAAAATAAATAGAATTCCTGGTATAGCTACCATCTGAGGGCCTCTAAATGATTCACACGCAACATCCTGTCTTCATCATTGTAATTGTGAGGGTTCTTGGATTACAAGCAACCAAAACCAGATCAAACTAATTTAAGTAAAAATAGATTTTATTGGCTCATAGAATGGGAAGCAAGTCTCCAGAAACAGATCTTATGAGGGAGTAAGAGCTAAATGTTAGTCTCTCTGGGGTAATACCCTTGAATGAATGAGCACTAATTGCTTTTAATCTCGGCCTAACACTCAACTTCCACAGGGAAAGTGTGACTGAACTTGGGTCACATGTTTACCTCATGGTAGGTAAATGGGAAATGCCTTGGACACCAGTCCCATCAGCATTATCCCCAATAGAGGTTCTGTTTTCCAAAGGGAAATTGAGGTGCAATTTTGGAGGGAGAGAGGATGGATCATTGACACTCAAAAACAACGGAGCACCATGTGTAAATGCAGCATCGCTAGAATTACGATGCCCATATTACCTTTGGAAGAAGGTAAGATTTTTTAGTGTTTTATCAATTGTACAATGCTGTGTTTAAATGCTGCCTAGACATCATTCAGCTCTGTGACCATTACCCTGAGCTAACTTATAGTATTGTAAGCTATAAGGACAGTGACACAACATGGAGTCACTATCTTCAGAATAAGATGATGCTTTTAAACATTAGTGAACCTCCCTAGCATTCAAAAGATCATTTGGGTGAATTTCAAGGAGCAGGCAAGGAAAATAAAAATATTAACAATATGCTTTTTCTGATATTTTTGACATGAAGTTTGAGGGAAATTAGCATCTCTTGAAAACTTCTCTTCATGACTTTTCAGATTTCTGTTGATTTTAGACTCATGTCACCCTTCAGTTGTCTTTAGCTTAATCTGCTGTCACCAGGAGCACTAGTATGATACGTTGTTCTTTTGATTAAAAAGGAGATCATTATATTTACGTATAAAATTTTGGAAAATCTTTTAAAGACAGAATGATCTCCCTAGCAGAGTGGCGATTCCCTTTCTCCAGAAAGTTGCCAACTAAAGACAACCGCCGGTAAGAGGACAGCAGTCGTGTGTTGTGTCATGAGTGGCCAAATCATGTAACCTTCATGTCCATTTCAATAATAAGATTCTGTAGTTCTAAATCTGATTAATGCCAATGTGGAATCTCAAAACACAGCCTGACAGTCAAAGAAAAGGACTTACATTTCAGAGGGTATCATCAGTTTTGCCTAAAAATAGCTTAAATCATTTTAAAAATCAACCTAATGAGGCTGATAAGTTGGATTTATTTATGAAAAATCATAAATAATAGAAAGTATGATGTGTTTGTTCTGCAAGATAGGGTGTTGTTTTTAGCCAGCGTATTAGGGTTCTCTAGAGGGACAAAACTAATGGAACCCAAATATATATAAAGGGGAGTATATTAAGTATTAACTCACATGATCTCAAGGTCCCACAATAGGCTGTCTGCAGGCTAAGGAGCAAGGAAAGCCAGCCTGAGTTCCAAAACTGAAGAATCTGGAGTCTGATGTTCAAGGGCAGGAAGCATCCAGCACAGAAGAAAGATGTAGGCTGGGAGACTAGGCCAGTCTCTCTTTTCACATTTTTCTGCCTGCTTATATTCTAGCTGCGCTGGAAGCTGATTAGATTGTGCCCACCCAGATTAAGGGTGGGCCTGCCTTCCCCAGCCCACTGACTCAAATGTTAAACTCCTTTGGCAACACCCTCACAGACATACCCAGGATCAATACTTTGTATCTTTCAGTCCAATCAAGTTGACACTCAGTATTAGCCATCGCAGCCAGTCTTCTCCAGCAGTTGAAGCAAGTGATTCTAACCAAAACAAGAATTTTCAAATAGAAAACGACTTAATTGTTAATGATATTTCTAAGTTCTTTATTTATACTTTGAAGTCATAGAACAGCATGATAGCATATTGAAGTATTATCAATTGCACTAAAACAGACATTATCCAAGACCAGCAAAAATGGATTGGGAACATAAAAATTTTATGGGGTTATGAAAAAAGGAAAATAAAAAACCCGTAAAACTGCTTAAGAGTATAAATGTAATGATTTCATGATAAAGTATCTTTTAATGTATAAAATTAAAATCCTTTCTAAATGAGCTGAAATGCTGACAAAATAATAGCAATTGAGATTCGTACATTTATATCATTATCAAATTGGTAATTCTAGAGACGGAGGAGGAGTTGAAGCTCTTCAGAGGATCCCAGATCTGCAATTATTTTTAAAAATGCTTAATGAATGGCAGCCATCTAAAACTGTCAATAAGGACTGGTTAAATAACTCATGAGGTATGCATTCAGTGATATACCATGCAGCCATAAAAAAGAATGGAGGACTTCAACATGCCTTGACATAGAAATCAAGGTCTAGATCAATTTATATTAGTTGCCATATGAGGGAAAAGAAAAATAAATCAGAGAATGTTTACACATCTACGTTGATGAGCATTGATTGTCTCTGAAGGACACATAACTGATAACATCGGTTGCTTCTGAAGGGAATTGGGTAGCTAGCGAAGCAGACTGAATAAAGAAGATTTTTACTACATACCTTTTTTTCTCTCTCTCTCTCTCTCTGGGATTAAGACAATGTGAATATACTACTTATTTAATACATAAACAAAATTCATTTTTAGACTTCTTAATTTATTAAATTGCTTCTAATAATGGATGACAGTGGCCGGGCGCAGTGGCTCACACCTGTAATCCCAACACTTTGGGAGGCTGAGGAAGTTGGATCACTTGAGGCCAGGAGTTTGAGACCAGCCCAGCCAACATGGTGAAACCCTGTCTCTACTAAAAATACAAAAATTAGCCAGGCATGCTGGCGCACATCTGTAATCCCAGCTACTCGGGAGGCTGAGACAGGAGAATCGCTTGAACCCAGGAGGCAGAGGCTGCAGTGAGCCAAGATCGTGCCACTGCATTCCAGCCTAGGTGACAGAGTGAGACTCTATCTCAGAAAAAATAATAATAATAGTAACGGATGACATTATGGAATATTAAACCCAGAATTACTTGGTAGTGCCATCAAATGGAATTTGGTCAGTTTGGTAGAGTACACAAATATTAAAGTGGTGATTGGTATCAACCTTCAACAACATCTGTTAAGCAACAGTTTCTTTAGGCCTCTATTAAGAACATACTACACTCAAAAACAAGGTGGTCAGGAGCAAATCTGTTGCTGCTGAATGGAATCACTAGGGCCAAAGGAAGACAGTTTTCCTTTTTATTTTTTATGCCAAATGCAGTGTGCACAAATGTCAGAATCAGGTGTGTAAGATGCATTCTTATTTTCTATAATTCAACTTAATTCCTATTCGGAGCCCTCCCTTTACTCCGCCAAAATTCAATATTCTCCCTTTCTTTCCAAGAATGTCATCTAAGTTCTAGGAAACCCGCATTGTGCCCAGGGATGAGGCATAGGAGGGAGGTGGCGTCTGGTGTTCTCTATGTCTGTCCATGAAGGCACCTGTTCAGATGGCCGGTGCCCCTCCTGGTCCCCCATTCGGGTGTATGGTCTATGCCTTGTGTCTAAGAGAGTCTCCAAGACCCCAAAATACTTAAGCTCTGGCATTCTCCCTCTAGTTCTTCCTTTCACCCCTCTGGGCTGCCTTAGCAATCCAAGGCACCTTTTCCTCTTGTGGGAGAAGGAAGCCTTGCTGTTATTCATTCTCATTTCTGCCATATCTTCTGTTTGTCTTGTGTCTTTTCTACTCCTCTGCTAGTCTGTTAAAACTCAAAAGCCAGATGGGCGCGGTGGCTCACGCCTGTAATCCCAGCACTTTGGGAAGCCGAGGTGGGTGGATCATCTGACGTCAGGAGTTCAAGACTAGCCTGGCCAACATGGTGAAACCCCATCTCTACTAAAAATACAAAAAAATTAGCCAGGCATGGTGGCGTGTGCCTGTAATCCTAGCTACCCACAAGGCTGAGGCAGGAGAATCACTGGAACCCAGAAGGCAGAGGCTGCAGTGAGCCAAGAATCGCGCCACTGCACTCCAGCCTGGGCGGCAGAGCAAATCTCCATCTCAAAAACAAAAACAAAAACAAAAAGCTCAAATGCCAAGAATATATTTCTTTGTCTTCCCTGAATTTTTATCCTTTGCAGGAGAATCCCCCTGAAAATGAGAAGTTTAGTCACTCCAGGAGTTCTCAAATTTTGCTGCACATTAAAATCCTCTAGAGTGCTTTTCAAAAATACCCATATTTGGGCCAGGTCTAAAGAAGTACTGATTTACTCAATCTGAGGGTGAGGCCCAGATAGGATTCATTGGTAAAAACTTTCCAGGTGATTCCAATTCACAGTCAGTTTGAGAAGTAGTGAGCACTTAATTAAGGGAAAATGCAAAGAAAAGAAAAAAGAAATACTGGGAATAGAAAACTTTGGTTAATATTTTATAATATTGTGCAATCATAAATGTGTCAACATTATGCAATCGTACATAAATACCAGAAGATGGAAAAGTCCTTGAAAATTAATTTGAATGTCAGTGTGAATAAATTAGAAGATAACTGTGGAAACCTTACATACCACAGGCATCTAATAACTTTTTTCTTTTTGAAGACTCAAGATAGCTGAATGCTTAGCAAATCCTGGCATGGTATTTGGAAATCCTTGTTTTCCAACTTACATATTTCAGCTGTCTTACATTTTTTTCTAAAGTCCAGTGGCCAGTTAGGACTACGCTAGCTCAGATTCTCGTGGAAAGAAGACAGTTCTGGCTTGCTTTACACTGCAAGAACAGGCACGCAAGAACAAATAAAATACTGATGTCCACTAAAAAGGAAAATTTACGGATCCAAAATCCAAAGAGCCTCAGGGTGGGCACAGTGTGGTCCCTTGTCCCATGCTCTGAGAAAGGTGAGGGCCCTGACTTATGTGCATAAGGTCACACCCAGCTTCCTTCTCTGGAGAGGCCCCTGAGACCTTGAAATCTCAGGAGATGCCAACGTCTTGACCTTTCAGTAGAGGATTCAAGAGTGCAGCATTCTTGCTCAGAATGAATCAGTCCAGCAAAGGGTTTATTTATTGCGCAATTAAATCTCATGATTAGACAAGATACCAGTGTTCAGTTAGAGCCAAATGTACAGAAAGTGAGCTCCAAACCCTGGCTCTACCATGTGCCAGCTGTGTAACCTTGAGCATATTAATGACCCTCTCTGTGCCTCACTGGCCACATGTATAAAGCAAAGATAATAATGGAACCTTCTCACTAGAGTTTTCATGAGAATTGAATGAGAAAATATTGATAAAAGCCCTCATATGGAAAGCCCTCAGTAAATGCTAGTTAATACGATCTTTTACTTAGTTACATGTATGATTCCCATCTACAACATGCCTAAGAAATGGTGTAGATCGCCCTAAAAAGCAATAAGTAATGAGACAGGACTATAAAACCAAGAGAGTGAAAAAGACAAAGAGGGGACCACGTAATGTTTCCAAGCTAGCATTACAATTGATCCAGCAGTAAGAGTGGCCCTCTGCAACCCCAGCATTGGGTAGCCCTCCACTTGCTCCTTGGCACATTATATGGAGATCACCATTGCGGTCCATCTAAGGGCAGGGAGTGCGTGTTGCTCATCTTTGTTCCTCTATAGGCTGCCTCCTCATATGTGCTTAATACATAGATGTGGAACTGAACAGCAGTAGTTACCCCTTATCCACAGAGGATATGTTCCAAGACCTCCACTGGATGCCTAAAACCATGGGTAGTACTGGACCCTACATATTTTATGTTTTTTCCTATACATACCTACCTATGATAAAGATTAATCTGTAACACTAGGCACAAAAATGAACAACAATAAAAATAAAATAGAACAGCTATTACAGTATACTGTAATAAAAGTTACGTGATAAATTTGAGAGCTTTCACCTTTTCACTTAAAGGAAGGACTTTACAGCTTCTCTATGACATATCTGAATCGTCAGCATCACTATTCTTGTGCTTTCGTTAGGAAAAATCAGGATGACTTGAGCACCAGCACTGTGATACCACAACAGGTGCTCTGATAACCCAGACGGCTAAGTGACTTGTGGGCGAGAAGCACAAGACAACATGGAGACGCTGGACAAATGGATGATGATTCACATCCTGGGCAGGACAGCGTGAGATTTCATCACACTACTTAGAGCAACATGCAATTTAAAGCTTATGAATTGTGTTATTTCTGGAATATTCCATTGAATATTTTTGGACCATTGTTGACTGAAAGTAACCCAAAGGGCAGAATGTGAAGGTTTGGATAAGGACAGACTACCGGAATCATTTTGTTTTCCACTTGCAATGACTTAGTCCTTGTCTAAACTTGCGGAAAAAAAAATGGAGAATGGTTGAAGGGAGGAGAGTAGGGGCTGCTTCATTTTAGACTGTGACAAGTACTGACAAGAGCTTCAAAATTGTACATCTCAAAGCCATTCCATGCCTGTCACCAAGCAGGCTGGTAGGGTGCCATCCACTGCCCCTCCAGGTCCTGCTGCCTTTCAGGCCCCTCCCTGAGTTTTCCAGAATTTTTCTGGAGGCACATAGCCCCGCAGGCATCTCCTCCCCCATCTGTTCTCCTGGAGGACTGCACTAAGGCTCTTTCTTCCTCTGCTCCTCAAGACTCTCAGGAAGCCCAAAGAGTTCTATTCTCAAAAGGTGGAGCAGATCCCCAAGGGGAGCACTGCCAAGAGTTCCATACCAGATGCAGA
Organism: Pongo abelii; assembly: GCF_028885655.2. NCBI lineage: Eukaryota > Metazoa > Chordata > Mammalia > Primates > Hominidae > Pongo > Pongo abelii. The sequence continues at coordinate 77,885,771 of NC_071998.2, forward strand.
ATAGCTATGGCTTTTATATAATTACCAACTTAATGATCTGTAAAATTCACTATTTAAAGTAAGAAAAAGGGTTTTGAAAGTCTTTGAAGCTTACTCACACAGTAAAATATACATTATGTAAAAAGAATAATGTGACAATCAGTCCATGGGGGTTAGCAATTATTATTACTCACTCGGGCAGGATTTTTCACTTTGCTTCTTGCCCTTGCAATCTAGAGCTTTCCTCCCCCGAAAACGTAGTGTTTGCACACTGGTAAGTGATACCCCAAAACCCGACCCCGAGTCCAATGAAAGTCATGGAGACAAACTGTGCCAAGAGCACATGAATCACAATTAGTTTAAGAAACAAAACAAAACACCCACCTACATATTAACTGTCTCACTCTTTCCCTTCTGAGAACATGGAAGGAGTCTGAAGCATCACCTTCTTGGATGTGCAGCTTCATGGCCTGGCCTTGGTCACAGTTGCTAGCACAGCCTACCAGGTTCCATGATCAAGGACCACCTGGGGCAACACTTGGTCAAAACTCACTTCTGCACAAGCTCTATACGAGTTATCATCAGTGTGCTTTCTTACAGAGATAGGAAGAATAAAGGAGAATGAGAAAGAATATTAAGAGGAAATAGTATTGGGCCTTTGGTAACTTCTTCCTTCTTTCTTTTCTTTCTTTCTTTCTTTCTTCCTTTCATTCTTTCCTTCTTTCTTTTTCTTTCCTTTCTTTTCTTTCTTTCTCTTTCTTTCTTTCATTCATTCTTTCTTTCTTTCAGACAGGGTCTTGCTCTGTAGCCCAGGCTGGAGTGCAGTGGTGCGATCACAGCTCACTGCAGCCTTGACCTCTTGGACTCAATCGATCCCTCATCTCAGATTCCCAAGTAGCTGGGCCTACCCATGCATGCCACCAAGCCCAGCTAATTTTTATAGAGACAAGATTTTACCATGTTGCCCAGGCTGGTCTTGAACTCCTGGCCTCAAGCAATCTGCCCACCTCTACCCCCCAAAGTGCTAGGATTACAGGCATGAGAAACGGTGCCGACTGCCTTTGATAATTTCCAACAACGTGCCATTGATTGATGTTTCAGTTTTCTATTGCTGTGTAATAAATCAGCCCAAACTTAGTAGCATAAAACTGCAGCAATTTTCATGAGGAGGAGGAGGAGAGAAAGGAAGAGAAGGAGAAAAACCTCTGATGTTTTCATGGATTTATTGGGCTCAGCTGGGTCGATCTCACTCAGGATATCTCATGAGGTCGCTGTCAGATGGGGACTAGGCTGGGGTCTTCTGGAAGGCTTCCTCACTCCCAGGTCTGGCAGCTGGCTGGGAACAAAGCTGGGATTGCTGGCCAAACAGCTGCACATGGCTCTCCAGGTGTTCCCAGCATCCTCCCAGCAGGGCAGGTGGGCTCCAAGAGCAAGTATCCTGGGAAACAAAGCCAGGGGAATGCTGTGTCACCATTTATGACCAGCCTCTGTGGTCATGCATTTCTAACACATTCTATTAATTAGGACCAAAGGAAAGGGAATTAGGTCCTTGATGGGAGAAGTGTCAAAGAACACATAGACGTGTTTTAAATCCACTGCAATTAGCATTGCCATGCTTTTCCTTCCTTATGGCTTTCAAAACCATGATTAAACAGTAAAAAGAAACACTCACCAAATATAAACATCAAAAATAGGTTTCTCGGCCAGGCGTAGTGGCTCACGTCTGTAATTCCAGCACTTTCGGAGGCCGAGGCGGGCGGATCATGAGGTCAGGAGATCGAGACCATCCTGGCTAACACGGTGAAACCCTGTCTCTGCTGAAAACACAAAAAAATTGGCTGGGGGCGGTGGCGGGCGCCTGTAGTCCGAGCTATTCAGGAGGCTGAAGCAGGAGAATGCCATGAACCCAGGAGGCGGAGCTTGCAGTAAGCGGAGATTGCGTCACTGCACTCCAGCCTGGGCGACACAGTGAGACTCCGCCTCAAAAAAAAAAATAGGTTTCTCTGCTTCTTTTTACTCTGGCCATCAATCCCTTCTTCTCAGCACACTCAGATGAGACAAAGCATCTCTGACACCTGTTTCTCCTCCTGCATTCATGCTCACTCCTAAATACATCTTGTGAGCTCTCTTGGGTTGAGATCACTCACCACGAGGAAACCGTAGGCCAGCGTTCATAATGGGAAGACTTGGCAGAGATTGATTTTATTTTTTTCCAAATATCCTTCCCATTCAACCACAATGCTGTCCCTAGTAGCCACTGGCTGGTGTCATCATTGAGATTCCTCACACCTCGTCAATCACCTCCCCCAGCTAGTCTCCCATATACCAGTGGTCTTCTTCTCATCACTGAAAACTCAGTCCAGAGCCTTTCCCTCTCTTTTTGGACTGCCGCTTTGTACAGGACTGTCCATCTCACCACTGCCCCTTCAGATTGAATGGCCAAAATATTTTTCTCATATGTTGCCTACCTTCCCAATTCTGACAAGACATCTATAGTTTCTGCATGCATTTTACCCAAATTTCTGGTCATGGATCTCAAAGACTTCATCATCACACATAGACATAAATGCACCCCGTTCCAAAGTAATTGTGATTCCCCACCAACTTTCTCCTGTTTCCAGTTTCGACTGCATGTTCAAAAACAACTTTTCATTATCCTGTCTCCACACTCATTCTCCCATTGATAGAAGCTCTTCAATTTATCTACATTTTTTCACCTGCCAAATCACCTCCGTGTGGTTGAACAAAAAGATCACAGGACTTAGAAATAAGAGGCCCAAGTTCTGGCATTATAAACCTCATAATAAGTTATTTAATAAAATCATTTGAAAGAGTAAAATATACATTATGACAATGATGAGATTCTCCACCTTTTGAAAGTTCTGCTCAAGTTTCATTTACCTTATGAATCTCCCATCAGTAAGCAAAGGAACGTCCAGCTGTGTTGCTGCCCACAACAGCCTTTCTTGATAGCTGGTGGCTGTGAACATCACCGAGTCTCTGTTTGCTAAAGGGAATGTCAACAAAGTCCTTGCCAAGAGTAATAGTTCTTTGCAGAGCCTGTAGTAATCACAAGCGACTCATGCTGTCTAAAGATACCAGGTGTCTTACACCAACACACACTAGACACTTTCTCAGAGAGCACATAGCTGAGGGCTTATCCTAAATTCCATCTGTGCAGCAAAATAAACTTACAACCAATGGTGAGGTCTCAAACTGCACCTGGTGGGGATCTCCTGAAAAGGCCAAGGAGATGTGGAGGGTTAAGCTTAAGGTGCCCAGCACACAGCCAGAGCAGTCTGGACTTGCCTATTTTGAGTCTGGCCAACTACGGTCTTGCAATAAAGTTGTAGCTAAAAGCCAAGAGCAGTGGCGCACATCTGTAGTCCTAGCTACTTGGGAGGCTAAGGCAGGAGGATCACTTGAGCTCAAGAGGTCCAGGCTGTAGTGTACTATGATCACACCTGTGAATAGCCACTGCACGCCAGCCTGGGCAACACAGCCAGACCTTGCCTCTGAAAAAAAAAAAAATCAGCTAATAATATGTGTGGCTCTCTAAAAGTTACTACATTTCACATGAATTCTCTCAGTCACAATCCAGCAATATGCACAAGAATATATCATCTGTACTTTGTAAGCTGTGTCTAACCTTTGCATATCTCAAAGTTGTTTCTTTTCTTTTCTTCTTTTTTCTTTTTTTTTTTTTTTTTTTTTTTTTTTTTTTTTTGTGGGGGAGGCGGAGACACAGGGTCTGGCTCTGTCACCCAGACCAGATTGCAGTGGTTTGATCTCGGCTCACTGCAGCCTCAACCTTCTGGGCTCAAGTGATTCTCCCACCTCAGACTCCCAAGTAGCTGAGACTACAGGCACCAGCGCCACTACGCTTAGCTAATTTCTGCATTTTTTGTAAAGATGGGGTTTGATCATGCTGCCCAAGGTGGTATGGAAATTCTGGGCTCAAGAGATCCTCCTACCTCAGCCCTCCAAAGTGCTGGGATTACAGGCATGAGCCACTGTGCCCGGCCTATCTCACTCTTAATACCAGCTGTCATCCTAGGGTGCAGGGGTTCTGGTCTCCCCGATAGTGTTGAGCCCCCATGAAGCACTTGATAAACAGATGCTAACTGATACCTCCCCACCCTGTCTCTGACTGAAGCATGTGGCAAAGTGATTGTACTGGGTTTCCTGACTCAGTCATGACTTGGCTGAGGAATTCTTACCACCCAAAGGGTATTACCTGGAAGTTCTTACAGAAGATCATACCAAGAATACATTCAAAGAACAATTGCTCATTTTTCTCATGCTATTAACACAAAAGGTTTTCTCTCAACTTACAACACTGAATTTAGTGTTTGACTTTGAATTTTCTGGATACTGCATAAAGAAGATAAAATCTTCTTTTCTCTTTTTCTTTTTTTTTTTTTTTTTTTGAGACAGGATCTTGCTCCATCACCCAGGCTGGAGTGAAGTGGCACAAACATGGCTGACAGTAGCCTCGAACTCCTGGGCTCAAGTGAGCCCTGCACCTTAGCCTCCCAAGTGGCTTGGACTACAGGCACATGCCACCACGCCCAGCTAACCTTTTTTGTTGTTGTTGTTGTTGAGACAGAGTTTTCCTATGTTGTCCAGGCCTGTCTCAAACTCTTCTGGGCTCAAGCAATCCTCCCACCACAGCCTCTCAAAGTAAAGTACTGGGATTACAGATGTGAGCCATCGCACCTGGCCCATTTCTAAGGTAATTTCATAACATAACTGGCAGCACTAAGTAATTATCTAGAGAAGTAATCCCAGGTCCTGAGAACAAAAATTTTAATTATTTCAAATGTGAGGATCTGCAACAGCCTACAATGTGGCCACTAAAAATAAATAGGTAGTGCAATCAATAGTGTCCAGGTTTCTAGACAAAAATGGAAGAGCAGGCTGGGCACAGTGGCTCATATTTGTAATTCCAGCACCTTGAGAGGCGAGGAGGGAGGACCATTTGAGACCAGGAGTTCGAGACCACCCTGGGCAATAGAGTGAGACCCCCTCCTCTCTATTTAGCTGTGTGTTTTTGTTGTTGTTTTGTTTTTTGTTTTTGTTTTTTTATTGTTTTTTGTTTGTTTTTGAGATAGAGTCTAACTCTGTTGCCTAGGCTGGAGTGCCATGGCACGATCTCAGCTCACTGCAACCTCCACCTCCCAGATTCAAGCGATTCTCCTGCCTCAGCCTCCCAAGTAGCGGGGACCACAGGAATGTGCTACCGTGCCCAGCTAATTTTTTTTGTATTTTTAGTGGAGATGGGGTTTCACCATGTTGGCCAGGCTGGTCTTGAACTCCTCACCTCAAGTGATCCACCCACTTTGGCCTCCCAAAGTGCTGGGATTACAAGTGTGAGCCACTGTGCCTGGCCCCCAATCTCTATTTAAAAAGAGAAAAAAGAAAAAAAATGGAAGAGTGGTTTGTCCTCTCTCTAAAACAAATCAAACATTTTTTTTAAAATGAATTTAATAGATGCTTAATGAAACTAGAACCTTGTTATAATTTTGAAACATATTCAAGAAGAACTGCATGGGGCAGCAAAAATGAACTGGTCGAGGCAAAGGAGGGGCGTGGGGGGATATGCTGTGTATTCACTAGACTTACCCCTCTGCCTGCTTTGCACAAAGTCATACTACATTTCCCAGTCTCCCTTATAGTTAACTCTGGTATGCTACCGAATTTTGACCCACTGAATATGTTGGGGGATTTCTTACTTCTGGATGAAATGTTTGAAAGAAACTGTGCGCCTTCCTCACTCTGCTTTCCCTATAGCCAGAATGCATAGTCTTGGGAAACAAGGGGAGAGGTACGAACAGCTCCTTTCAATTTTATACCAGATTACTTTATAGGGGAGATTTATTTTTCCACCCAAATCTTGGGACCAAAATGTTTGGAAGTCCTAACTCTCAAAGGAAAAAATTATTCTGCCAGGGAACAAAGTTTGGGTTCTATTACATTACAAGCTGAGGCTATCACACGGCCATTCCAGGCTTTTCACACAAGTGACCCAAAAGGCAGTGGGGGAGGTCTCTGTACTGACAAGGAGACAGCGAGACACTGGGATGCTCCAGCTCAATCTATGTGAGGACCACTAAGTCTGGACCCCAGGAGGTTGGCTGGGCTACCTCTTAGGACTTTCTGATCCAATATTTCCAGTCAATGAAAAATTGAGATACAAGCCGAGCATCCCTAATCTGAAAACCAGAAATGCTCCAAATTCCAAAATTTTTGAGCTCTGACATGACACAAGTGGAAAATTCCACACATGACTTCACGTGATAGGTCGAAGTCAAAACGCAGGCACACAACACAGTTTATTCAGCCGCCCCATATATTCTGGTGATGCTACTGTGCTGCTAAGTAATCCAGAACAAGTTTTTTTTTTGCTTTGTTGATGGTATGTCATATTTCTTACTCTTTAATACTTATGTGTGAATAATTGTAAGAAAATGTCTGCTTATTGGTAGCAGTCATTAGTTAGGAATGATGGTAACTGCCAAGGAATCACAGTTTGTCCGCGTGAGTGGCTGAGACAGTGACACCTTGGCTTTCTGAAGGTTCAATGTAAGCAAACTGTTTCCTGCACAGCATTATCAAGAATATTGTATAAAATTACCTTCAAGCTATGCGTATAAGGTGTATATGAAATATAAATGAATTTCATGTTTGGATTCATGTTCCATCCCCAAGATACCTCATTATGTATATGCAAATATTCCAAATTTGAAAAAATACAAAATTCAGAACACTTCTGGTCCCAGGTCTTTTGAATAAGGGATACTCAACCTGTAATGCAATAAGAATAAAACAACCAAGGTGTCAGGTCTCATGCAAATGAAAGTTTGAGTCATCCCAACAGGTCTAGGGCTCAATGCAGCTGAAACATGGGCAGAAAATAAAGGGAATGTGGAATGACGCTCTTCAACTCTTAATTGCTGTGGCTTTCCACCATTCTCTCCTGCTCTTGGTGCCCCACATATATTGGCCCATGGCAGAAACTTTTAATGCTCACTAAATGTTCATGTGGACGTCCTCTACATGGAGTTACGAATACTCTACCCAATCTAACCTTAATATAATGCTACACAGTTAAAATGGATAGCACCTCTTTCAATTTTTTCCTCCATTATTTTTAGAATGACTTCAATATATTTCATCAACAAGATAAGAAATATCACGTCATCGTTTCAATGGTTGCTGAAAAAACAGCAAAACTTCTAAAAGTATTTATGTTTTGTGACCCTATCTACTTCCAGGAATTTATGAAATCTGTGGAAATCTATGGAATTTATGAAAATTGTAAACAAAAAAATGTACACACCAAGGTTTTCACTGCAATATTATGTGTAACTGTCAAAACTAGAAATAATCTAAGCCTCAACCAATTGACAAATGGTTAAGTAAATTATAAAAATTTCATAAGACAGAATATTATTTAGTCATTAGAAGTATACTTGCGAAGAAATATTAATGAAATAGGGGAGATGGTCATGCTAAAATAAGAAAAACAGGCCGGGCGCGGTGGCTCACGCCTGTAATCCTAGCACTTTGGGAGGCCGAGGCGGGCAGATCATGAGGTCAGGAGATTGAGACCATCCTGGCTAACGCGGTGCAACTCCGTCTCTACTAAAAATACAAAAAAATTAGCCGGGCGTGGTGGCAGGCACCTGTAGTCCCAGCTACTCGGGAGGCTGAGGCAGGAGAATGGCGTGAAGCCGGGAGGCGGAGCTCACAGTGAGCCAAGATCACACCACTGCATTCCAGCCTGGGCGACAGAGCAAGACTCCATCTCAAAAAAAAAAAAAAAAAAAAAAAACCACATTATACAGGTAGGGTCTATGTTAGATAAAACTGTTTCTAAAATCTAACTCTACCTGTTTGTATTTTTTCTTTTCAATGAGCATGAGCCCATACTACTTTTATAACCAGGTTAAAAAATCTTTTTTATTTATTTATTTATTTTTGAGACTGTGTGGTGTGATCTTGGCTCACTGCAACCTCCACCTCCTAGGTTCAAGTGATTCTCAAGCTGCAGCCTCCCGAGTAGCTGGGATTACAGGTGCACATGACCACACCCAGCTAATTTTTGTATTAGAGATGGAGTTTCGCTATGTTGGCCAGGCTGGTCTGGAACTCCTGACCTCAAGTGATCCACCCACCTTAGCCTCCCAAAGTGCTGAGATTACAAGCAAGAGCCACTGCACCCAGCCAAAAAATCTTTTTTTAACAAAAGGGTCCTATTCTTATGTGACTTTTCTCTCAGGCTTCCATCCTCGCCTCATAGAGCATCATCAGGTAAGAGAAATGACTCCTGAATTTGCAAAATAATAGTCCTTATCTGTCAATTTGTAAGTTTAAGCTCTCTAAAAGTCTTAAGAGAATGTGAAAATTTGATTTTTGAAAAGTCTAATCCTTCCAATCAAGATCTGGCAATAATATGGTCATGATCTAGGACTCAGCAGAGAGCAACCGAGCTGAGGCCTGGATTTTTTTCCACAGATTATATTTTCCCTGGCTCCCCTGACTTAAAAAACAGAACACAGGCATTCACCAGTTCCTTTCTTTACATCCTGAAAAGCACTAAAGAGACTATTAGTAGCAAGCCTCTGCAAAAGAACCTAAAGGGTTTGCAATTTGCTATCTTCATATGTAATTCCAACTATTTTTGAAACAAGTAACAAGAGGAATCATAGTCCTTCATGAGAAAACAATGCAATGTAATAAGCGAAGCCCTCAGAACCAATTGTATTGTATTACTCTTAAAAGTAACAAAATACCAGACTCTTCCATGCAATAAGATGCTCAGTGGTTAAATCAGAAAGATAAATCATTATCCTGTGTGGAATGATGAAAGCAGCCCGGGGCTGAGGCATGGGGGTGGCAGGGAAGGCAGATAAGAAGACTACTGTATTTCCCTAAACTCTTATCAAGTGATCTATGTTTTCCTGGATCATGTAGCAAACATGCCTTAAAGAATGCATTTACTTCTATGGTGCCCTTTTAGAAGACACCTCAATGGTCTTACTTTCCTTCTCTGCCTACAGAGTAAATCTGAGGTTGGGTCTTGCTGTGTTTCCAATGTAGAGGCCAAGTGAGTGCTGAGGCCAAGTGATTCACTCAATTATCAGGAACAGGGTTTAGCTAGAACCCCTTTTCAGTTCCTATTACCGCTTGAGTTCCTAATTTTCAGGTTAATTTCTCCCATTGTGAGGATTTTCTGCACCAAACCAAGGACTTACCAGTTTATGGATCCCCGTTTCACAGGACTCATCCCTTCCATGCAAAATAAAATGGATCCCGATCATATTAGAACTGCAATGCATTCTGTTTCTCTATGAAAAAATTATCACACTCATGTATTTTTCCTGCAAAGTATAGTTTAGTTTTGTGTTTTGAAGACGTATTAGAACCATGATGAAAGTAGCAATCAAAAGAAATATTAAATGAAGCAGATAATTTTGAAATTGCTTAATACTACGTTCAGTACTGACATCATATGTGACATAAACTAGGTGCTTCATCTATATTTGAGAGTGGATGCACAAAGAGGATCTTGGTTTTCGTCTATCATAAACGTCAATATGATTTTGCCCATTGAGGCAAGAAACTATTACTGGACATCTGAGAGACTGAATATACAAACAGACGATGGTCAGACTACATATAAAAATAGAATCCTTATCCACAATCCCAGCAACCAGTTCAAGTATTGGCTGTCACCTAAAAATGAACTCATTAGTATTGTATTTTATAGAATATCAACATGTTTCCATATACTCTCTTTGCACCATCTTGTCTTGCTCCAACCCATTCTTCAAAATGAAACCAGGGTAATCTAAAAGCCACAAATCCGATCCCACCGCTTCCCTTTTTTAGCCCTTCAATAGCTCCCATTGTCCTTGAGTGAAGCACAAATTCCCCAACATGTCTCCCAAGTCCCAGACTTTCTGGTCTCCTGTCTTCCTCTTCAGTAGTAATAGCGGCCCTGTGACCCCTTATATCCTACTCTCCTGCCTGCCTAGGGCTTCTCAAAAAGGCACCACTACCTCCTGTGTGCCACCTTGGCACACGTTAGTGCAACTGTTAGTGCAACATGTTAGTGCAAATGTTAGTGTTAGCAACCGTTAGTGCTCACCATACATCCCTGTCTTTCTCTCCAGTTCCCAGATCCTACGGATCTCGGAAGGTCGCATGATGAACTTTTGCCGGTGACATGTAATGAGTCATCTCCAGTCAAAGGAGTTAAAATCAGGTGTGAGAGACTCTCAGCCTCTCTTCCTCCCATCTGTACATCTGGAAGTCAAGGGCTGCAGAGGTGCAAAATGGAAGCAGCCTGGGACCCAGCAGCCTAGGTCTTCCACTTGGAAGAAAGGCACGCAGGAGAGCTGCTTCATCCACCTTCAACTTCGTGTGGATGACAAATAATACAGGCGCGGTGGCTCATGCCTGTAATTCCAGCACTTTGGGAGGCCAAGGCGGGCGGATCACAATGTCAAGAGATCAAGACCATCCTGGCCAACATGGTGAAACCCCGTCTCTACTAAAAATATAAAAATTAGCTGGGCATGGTGGCATGTGCCTGTAGTCCCAGCTACTCAGGAGGCTGAGGCAAGAGAACCGCTTGAACCCGGGAGGCAGAGGTTGCAGTGAGCCAAGATCGCGCCACTGCACTCCAGCCTGGCGACAGAGTGAGACTCTGTCTCAAAATAATAATAATAATAATTTATTATATTAAATCACTGAAATTTGGGGAGTCTCCTTACTGCAACAGCAAGGATTGATTGCCCCGATGACCTCCTAGCCTACACAATCCTCTCGTAACTTTCCACCCTCATCTTCACCACCACCCATTTTCACCTACTATTCCTCTTTAAATGTCAGTGTAAATCTCTTTCTCCAGGACTCCTTTGCTCTCACAATAGATCTCAACTTCTTTAATGAATTCACTCATCATATTTTATTATAATTACTTGATTAAAGTTCTTTGTTTCTATATGGACTGTTAAGCCCCAAAGGGAAGCTGCATTGCCAGTGCTGACATCATATGTGACATAAACTAGGTGCTTAATCTATATTCGAAAGTGGATGCACAAAGAGGATCTTGGTTTTCATGTATCATAAACATCAATATGATTTTGCCCAATGAGGCAAGAAACTATTACTGGACATCTGAGAGACTGAATGCACAAGCAGACAATGGTCAAACTACATATAAAAATAGAACTCTTATCCACAATCCCAGCAACCAGTTCAAGAAGCCAACTGATTATTTACAGTAACCAGCCCAAGAAGCCAGCCAGTAGGTACGTCTATAAGTAGAATTTGTAGGAATTCAGATCACTATCTCTTGCAACCAGCCCAGGAAGCCACACAATAACCCCTATAACAACTGAATCCAAGTGATCAGGACTTAATTAATAATTGACAGCTTCTTTTATTTTTGTCGCTACTTCCAACTTAGGACCACATGGAGAAAGCCAAATATATATCATCTATCGTAAATACCATAAGCAACCCCATAGGATGCTCCACTTCTACTTAGCCGGCCTCCAAGTTCCTGTGCCAACAGCCTGCAATCAGGGCACACCTGAAGCCTTCCCTTGTTTCCACTGATGCTTTTCCACTCCTCTGCCCACCTTTGAGTCTGGGCCAAAATGCAGGTGATGGTGGCTGATTCCCTTGTTACAGCAAGATCTGAACAAAGCAGATCAACAACAAGTCAGATACAACCTCTAAAGGTTCATGAAGAACTTGAGCAACACATCAGCATTACCAGAAGACCTGTCAGAGATGCAAATCTCAGGCCCTACGCCTGACTTACTGAATCAGAAACTCTGAAGGTAGGTCCCAGGAATCTGTTTCAACAAGCCCTCCTCCCTATGATGCCAGTGCTAAAGTTTGGGAACCACAGCAATATAATCAGATCTGAATTACCTTATGTTCCAAAGGCATTTCCTTTGGGGCATCAGAAGATTCATTCCCCTTGAGAACATCCTACCAATCTGTTATTCCGCTGGTTACTGCTACCTAGTGCCAGACAAACCCCATCTGAACAGTAGGGAGGGCACATGGCTTCCTCTGGGATCTATGCCTTTTGCATAACATAACAACCCCCTTTGAAACATACTGCATGCATTTCCTTTCCGTCTTTTTCTTTGCCACCTGGTATTATGATCTGTTAGAAGACAAACACACTGATTTTGGCTGTGCCTAGTTACTAACTGTTCCTAAGAACCAGCCAAATTATTCTTATGACATGGCATCCTCCCTACTGAACGTTGCTTTATATTTTTAGAGATTTTTGAGTGTTGTTCTAGCATGTGGGAATGGATGTCCTCTAAGCTGAAATCTTATTTTATAGAAACTAGAAAAAGCTGAGTGCAGATTCACAATAGCAGTTTCCAATATTTATGGACTTTTCTCCAGCCTCAAATATATTAGTTACCAGTATCTGGGTTGAGAATTATTGTGTAAAAGTCTTTGCCCTGTAATACGGTAGCCTAAAAAGATGAAGAGGAGGATTTCACCTTCAAGCTTCATTTTGTAAAAAAGAATACAAAATTGGGTAAAGATGTGAGGGAAATCAGAAGTCATAACGAAATACAAATTTTTAAACACTGGCAAAAAAAATCACGAACATCATAAAATACAGGGGAATATCATGTAAAAATAAATAAAAATTAAAATCCTGACACATCTTAATAAGATTTTCCTTCCTACATTGTTGGCTGCATACTTTTTGACCATCTCTTCATATGATAAAGATTTCATAATATACAACATTAGAGTAAATATCTTTAATCTAGCCTGGTTGATTAAATTTTTAAGTCAGGCTGGGAGCAGTGGCTCATGCCTGTAATCCCAACACTTTGGGAGGCTGAGGCAGCTGGATCATCTCAGATAGGAGTTGGAGACTAGACTGGTCAACATGGTGAAACCCCGTCTCTAATAAAAATACAAAAATTAGCTGGGCGTGATGGCATGCCTGTAATCCCAGCTACTCGGGAGGCTGAGGCAGGAGAATCGCTTGAGCCTGGGAGGCGGAGATTGCAGTGAGCCAAGATCATGCCACTGCACTCCAGCCTGGGCAACAGAGCAAGACTCCATATCAAAAAAAAAAAAATTAAGTCAGTAGTGTAGACGATTCCTTCAGTATCACGATCGCTTTTGATAATGTCATGTAAGTTTCTTGGGATTGTGGTCAGATTTGGCAAGACTTCTATCAAGTTTCCCTCACATGTAAGTTTTACCATTTGGAGGAGTTTTCCAGAGACTGGCTTCAGGCTCCATAGCTTTCAGACGATGCCTCTCCCCTGCCTCTCACATAGTTAGGGTACCAGCTATCATATGCATGTTCATCCCTCAGTGAGATGCTTGGGTCTGCCCTTTCGTGTCTCTTAAGTCTCTATGCCAGGGGAGTAGCAGAGTAGGTGGGGGACGTGTTCCTAGGAGCCATTTCTCCAAGAAGACAGCCAGCCATAACTGAACAGTAGCCAGGCACGAACAGAGTGCAAACCAAGTAAGCACGTTCCACTAAATCCAAATTAGATGTGTCCCCAACTCAACTTTCCTTTAGATGGTTCCCCAGAATGTCCACAGCCTCTCAAAGTCCAACCATATTAGGGGAGACGTTGAGACAGCTGAGTATAAAGGGATCACCGGAGAACATCCAACCAGCCTGGGCACTGGGAGGAATGTACACTGGGATGGAGCCTCAGGAAGTTGGTGCCATTTGCAGGAGAGAGGAGCCTGGCCTCTCCTATTCCAGGTGGTACCTGGGAGTCAATCTGTGAGGCAGGAAGTCTACTAGCAGGAATCTCGCTTTGCTGAAAGTCACTGTTTCCCTTTTTTTCCTTTTCACCCAATAAACCCTGCTCTTCTCACCCTTCAAAGGGTCTGTGAGCCTAATCTTTCATGGTCGTGTGACAAGGACCCTGTGTTTAGCTGAACTAAGGAGAAAGTCCTACAACAATGTAACAGAGAATAATTGTGTGTAGAGAGAGGCTAAGATATCTGGCATTTGTACATTTTACAATGCGTGATCGCGTGAACACGCTGCTACGACCCTGTGCAAGTAAGGGGCCCTGAAGCTAAACTTCCTTAGAAAAATCCACCTCTGGTCAAGCATGAGAACCGTGTTTGAGTCCTGATGTGCCCTGGCAGGTGAAGGCAGGTTCTGTGTCTTTAACTGACAAGGGAGGAAAGGGGGTGACCAGAGGCGACAGAAGGAGATGATGCAGAGAAGGTGATGAGAAAAGCTAGCGGCCTGAAGCTAGTGTATGAAATAGGAGAAAAAGTACATTGAAGAATATGAGCATTTTTACAAAGGCAAATTGCGCTCTCCCGTGCTAGTCTGTGACAAAGAGTGCGCGTGTTAGCCAAGCAAATTTGTCATAAATGATTAACTTCTGGAAGAACAAATTATTTGACCTCTCCAGCTGAACAAACACAGAACTGCAGCGACTAAAACAGCCAAAGGCAATGCTTCAGCAAAACTGAACACATTTTCATAAAAGTCCTGTCATTTTATGTCACAAGAGCCTTAGGGAAGCCTAGGTAATGGTGCCTCTTTAGCTAAAGAAAGAGATTTCCCTCGGCCTGGGTTGTGGCTGCAGTAAATGAATGATAGAGAGAATGGCTTTAGATCTTGAGGTTGATTTTGCTACAGCTTTGAAAATGCCTAGGGCTTCTGAAAAGGAGAGTTTGATTTATGAAAAATATGTTTCTGTGATATTAACAAAGAAAATGAAGGTAGTAAAATGGTGCAAGGAGCCAGTGACAAGCAAGGCAGTCATGTGCAAGTTTCAAGTGACTCTGTGCTTCTAGTCCTCAGCCACCAAAAAATTACTCAAAATAGCTTTTAATTTCTTTCCTTTTTTCATTTTTGAGACAGAGTCTTGCTTTATCACCCAGGCTGCAGTGCACTGGCACAATCTCGGCTCACTGCAATCTCTGCCTTCTGGGTTCAAGAGATTCTCCTGCCTCAGCCCCCTGAGTAGCTGGGATTACAGGCGTGCGCCACCACACCCAGCTAATTTTTGTACTTTTAGTAGAGACGGGGTTTCACCCTGTTGGCCAGGATAGTCTTGAAGTCTTAACCTCAAGTGATCCACCCACCTTGGCCTCCCACAGTCCTGGGATTACAGGCGTGAGCCACCGCACCAGGCCTCAAAATAGCTTTTTTTTTTTTTTTTTTTTTTGAGACAGTCTTGCTCTGTCGCCTAGGCGGGAGCACAGTGGTGCCATCTCGGCTCACTGCAAGCTTCGCCTCCCGGGTTCACGCCATTCTCCTGCCTCAGCCTCCCGAGCAGCTGGGACTACAGGCACCCGCCACCACGCCCGGTTAATTTTTTTGTGTTCTCAGTAGAGACGGGGTTTCACCGTGTTAGCCAGGATGGTCTCGATCTCCTGACCTCGTGATCTGCCCGCCTTAGCCTCCCAAAGTGCTGGGATTACAGGCATGAGCCACGGCGCCCAGCCTCAAAATAGCCTTTAGCTAGAAAAGTTTATTGAGATACAGAATGCAAATGCGCAACCGTATTAATTCTCAGTTTCCTCGTTCTGTGCAGCTTTCTATCACCAAGTAGATGTGTAAATAAGGAGTAAATATCCCTATCCCCAGGGAATTCTTGTTTCATTCAGATGTAGTTTAGCAAGGACTTCAACAAATAAAATGCAAATGAGAATGGAGAAAATGAATTAGAAACAAAGATCAGAATTCCTTTTTCATTAACTCCTTAAAAACCATTATTCCCCAAAAGAAAACTTCAAGAAATGGTAATACACTAAAATTAGAATGGAGTTCACTGCTTGTTTTCTCTGCCATGACCTTACTAAACTAAAATTAATGATCTGGTCATCCTGGAGGATATGTCTTAAAGGGCATTTTCCCCTATAAAGTAGGAGGTCAGAATTCTGTTCTGAATCCTATACCCGAATTGTGGCTATTAAAAAACCAAAGTGTTCTCTCTTTAGGCCCTCAGAAGCAAGCACATATTAAACAACATGACAACAGCCCTGATGGATTGTTGTTCTCTTTAGAAGACGTGTTGAATACATGCTGGTTCTTGTAATTTGTAAAAGAATAGCTTTAAAAAAAATTATAGCCATATGCATACATGGTCAGGGTCACCTACATTAGCTTCATTTTATTTTCATTTGTTTATTATTTGGGTGATAGGGCCTTGCTCTGTCACCCAAACTGGAGGACAGTGGTGAAATCATGTCTCACTGCAGCCTCCACCTCCTGGGTTCCAGTGATCCTCCTGCCTCAGCCTCCCAAAGCGCTGGGACTACAGGCATGAGCCACCATGATAGGCCACCATCTTTAAAAAAATAAATATTTTTAAAGTTTAAAAGAAAAGTGTGCACATCACTGAATACTTGGAAAAGAAAGAAAAACAGAAGCAAAAGAAAATCACCAATATATCTGTCATCCAGATACAACCACTGCCAACCTACAGGTTTATCTTCTTCCAATATGTTTGCCAATCATGTTTTTTACATATAAATGTAAATATAAGGAGTATTCAAAATTTTATATGTTGAATCTGTCTTTTCCTGATTGAAAAAAATCATCCTAGTTTATTGTGGATTATTTGAATAATATAGAAAAGTATACATTTAAGATACCACTATCCAGAGACTTTTTAAATATATTAGTATAATTTTCACTTTTTTTTTTTTTTTTTTTACCTAAATAAGTAAATATGTTTGTGAAGCAGCTACATTGTCTGGGGTAAACACCCAGGGTTCATTTTCTTGAGCCAGGAAAATTTAGGATGTGGACACACAGGAGAAGTTTAGGAGAGGAGGTTTGATAGGCAGAAGAAAGAGAAAGGAAAACAGCTCTCTCTGTAGTGAGAGAGAGGGGACTTCCAAGAGGAAAGGATCAGCCGATGTCAGATGCCCCGGATTTTATAGTCAAGTTTAAGGAAGCGGAGTCTGATTTACATAGGGCTCACAGATTGGTTCCATCAGGTATGACATTTACATAGCACGGGGAAGGCTGGTTCCCCACCCTAATCTTATTATGCAAATGAACCCTCCCCATCTCCTTACGGTACCTGTGGCCGACAAAGAGAAGGGAAGATGGAGCTGCCGTCTTGAACATGATTGGTACAACTGCCGGCATCTATGTCTATAGCCCAATTTTACTGGCTGCTCTTAGTTAGAAAGGAAAATGATTTGGGGCTGCTTTTCATTAAAAGAAAAACCTTACCAAGAACTTCTCTATCCTCACCATCTGCCTAAGTAATTTCTTCTTAACTCCTGTATCATTTGCATTGTTGCTTAAAAGAATGCTTAGGCCAGGCATGAGGGCTCATGCTTGTAATCCCAACACTTTGGGAAGCCAAAGTGGGAAGACCACTTGAGGCCAGCCTGGGCAACGTAGAGAGACCCCATTTCTACAAAAGATTAAAAAATTAGCCAGTCATGGTGGCACATGCCTGTAATCCCAGCTACTCAGGAGGCTGAGGCAGGAGGATCACTTAAGCCCAGGAAGTCAAGGTTGCACTGAGATGTGGTCACAATCACGTCACTGCACTCCAGCCCCAGCAACAGAGCAAGACCCCATCTCATTTAAAAAAAAATTATTTTAACAAGGAAATATAAGTAATAATATGTGAAGTGGACACTTTCCTTCCCCATCAATGTCTGCTACTCCTGCCCCATCTTGGTGGACATTTATGGTGGTTCTAATTTTTTTTTTTACTTTATTTAACAATGCTACAATGAACGTCTTTGTATATACATTCATGTACATATGCCAGTATTTCTTTAGACGAACTGCTAGATGTATAATTCCTAGATCAAAGTAATTTAATTGTAATAATTTGCCCTTCAAAATCTTGCAGTTTAAATTCTGATCAATAGTAGGAATACTTGCTCGTCTATGTTCCTGCCCACAAATTATCAACTATAATTATAATTTGTACTCCTCTACTAGCAAAGTTAAGCATTTTTGCATCTGTTTATTGGTCATTTTTAAAATTTATTTTATTTATTTTATTTTTTTTGAGATGGAGTCTCACTCTGTCGCCCAGGCTTCAGTTCAATGGCATGATCTCAGCTCAGGGCAACCTGGGCCTCCTGGGTTCAAACAATTCTCCTGCTTCAGCCTCCCGAGTCGTTGGGATTACAGGCACCTGCCACCACACCCAGCTAATTTTTTTGTATTTTTAGTAGAGGCGGAGTTTCACCGTGTTGACCAGGCTGGTTTCTAAGTCCTGACCTCAAGTGAATCGCCTGCCTTGGCCTCCCAAAGTGCTGGGATTACAGGCACGAGCCACCATGCCTGGCCAGCCATTTGTTTTAATTCTTTCATACATTTCTTGCTCATATCTATTTTTTTGTATTTTCTAATTGTTTTTTAGGAACTTTTTATATTTCCTGGATACTAATAATTTTCTCCTCATCTGCCAGTTTTCTTTTAACTTTTTACAGTGTCATTTGTCATCAAAACTTTTAAAATTCTGTACGTAGTCAAATCTACATACTAACTCTGTGTGTAGTTCTCTAATTCTCTTTTCCTTTGAGGCTTCTGGGTTTTGTATCTTGCTTCAGATGCCTTCCCATCCCAAAGATTATTTTAAAAATAAAAATATCTTCTTCTCATACTTTCATGGTTCTGCTCTTGAGGCCTGTGGCTCTTTATTTCTGTTTCTAGTATGAGGTAAGAGCCTAATTTTCTCTCTTTCCAAACAGCTTCGTGTCTCAACATTTTTTATCAGCTTGTTCAAATTTGTATTTTGAGCTAACACCATAGTTTGAATTACCCCAGCTATATTCCATTGTAGGCTGGTGGGGCAGTTGGGGGAGCCCTTACCCCCTATTGTTTTCTTCTTGTTCCAGTATTCATAACTATTCTGTGTTATCTCTTTCAAAGGAAATGTATAATTATTTTGCCCATAAATTCTCTTGATATTTGGTTGGGAATGTTGTGAATTTATAGATAAATTTGGCAGATAGTAAAATCCTTATAATACTTAGCCCATTAAAAGCACACTGTATTGCTCCAATATTTATTTACTATTTTGTGTATTTCAGGAAAAAACTACAAAATTTTTTCATGTTGACCTTGCACAGTTTGGGGATTTGTTTCTGGATTTTTAACTGGACATAGGTTTGGAATAAGACAATTTTCATTTTCTGAGAAAGTCATTTTCTCAAATATGTTGATTGTACAAACTATTCTCTTACAGATTTTTGTTTCCTACAGTGGTATAAATGTCTCCTTTCTAATATTCATTTTTTTGGTAATTGGATTTGCTGTAACTTTATCTCTTTTATTTGTCTTTTTAAAATATCAAGTTTTTTTGTTTACTATTCCATTAATTCTACTTATCTTTTGTGTTTTCTTCCTTTTTTGGATTTGTTTTGTTGTTATTTCCTTTTGGCTTCTTTCTTATTTTGTAATAGAAAAATTTTCCTTCAAGAACTCCTTTGGGCCAGGCGCGGTTTGGGAGGCCGAGGAAGCGGGGATCACCTGAGATCAGGAGTTCAAGACCAGACTGACCAACATGGAGAAACCCCGTCTCTACTAAAAATACAAAATTAGCCAGGCGTGGTGGTGCATGCCTGTAATCCCAGCTACTTGGGAGGCTGAGGCAGGAGAATCACTTGAACCCAAGAGGCAGAGGTTGCGGTGAGCCGAGATCACACCATTGCACTCCAGCCTGGGCAACAAGAGTGAAACTCGGCCTCAAAAAAAAAAAAAAAAGAACTCCTTTGGCCACATCGCACATGGCTTATACCCTAGAGACCCCAATGCTTGATGCCTCCATGCCTTTGCCTCTCCTTTCCCCAACAAGGCGCTCCTTACCTCCGCTCCCATTCTTCGGCACCCAGACGTCCTGCCCCACCTGGATTGTGCAGTTAGTTCACTACCAAGAAAACACTGATATTCTGAAGATTGATCACACTGGGCTGTCCTGAGTACCCAGAAGTCATTTTCCTTAGGCCACAAGGAAGGACTTTGCAAACTCTCTGTGTTTCCTGCAGGGTTGCCTCATGCTATTAGTGTCCTGTGATAGGAATTATTGAGATTCCTTCTGACTCCATCCTGAGAAAAGCTGGATCATCATATATATTTTTTTAAATGGATCATCCATAAGAAACAAGCCCTCCTCTCACTAATATTGACCATCTCTTCTACATATTGTTAGTGCATCATTATGCTGTGAGGAGACACACATCCATGCTTTTAAGGTAATCAAAAATTAGATGAATTTCCTAATGTGCTTTAGAGAGAATTTTCTGAATCCTGGTTGAGTTTCCCCTCTCCTTAACAGTATTATTTACCAGGCCAGGAGCAGCAAATCATGCCTGTAATCCCAGTACTATAATATCCAGGGAGGCCAAGGCAGGAGGATCACTGAAGTCCGGGAATTCAAGACCAACCTAGGCAACATAGTTAGACCTTGTCTCTATAAAAAAATTTAAAAATTAGCTGGATGTGGTGGCACATACTTGTAGTCCCAGCCAGCTACTTGGGAGGCTGAGGTGGGAGGATCACTGGGGTCCTGGAAACTGAGGCTGCAGTGAACCATGATGTGCCACTGCACTCCAGCCTGGATGATGAAGCAAGACCTTGTCAAAAAAGAAAGAGAGAGAGAGAGAGAGAGAGAGAGAGTATTCATTTACACCTTTCTCCTCAATACAGTGAAACACAGTTCTATCCCAAATTAAAATCTGATGATCCATGTTAAGGCCAAAAATCTGATGACATATATGTATTAAGGTCTACATGAGGAGGAATTTTCCTGGCCTTGGGGAAGTAGAAGCTGGACCTACAATGCATCCCAGATTGGAGTCTTACTAGCCTCCCTCTGCCCTGGATCACTATTTGTCCTCCACCAGCACCTTGAGGATACCCTGGGGCTGGATGGATTCTTTCTTTTGCCCTAGTTTTTCAATGTGTAAAATGTAACTGTGATGCTCATTAATTGATCATTCTTTTTTCTTTCTTTCGTTTTTTTGAGATGGAGTCTCACTCTGTTGCCTAGGCTGGAATACAATGGCGGGATATTGGCTCACAGCAACCTCTGCCTCCCAGATTCAAGTGATCCTTCTGCCTCAGCCTCCCTAGTAGCTGGGACTACAGGTGTGTGCCACCACATCTGGCTAATTTTTGTATTTTCAATAGAGATGGGGTTTCGTCATGTTGGGCAGGCTGGTCTCAAATTCCTGACCTCAAGTGATTCACCTGCCTCAGCCTCCCAAAGTGCTAGGATTACAGGCGTGAGTCACCACACTCAGCCAGATCATCCTTTTTAAAGAGTAAAAACATGATTCTCATATAAAATGAATTCACCAGTTTTATTCAACTCATTAACTAATGAGGAAACCAGTAAGATGTTGCAAGCAGTCCAAAGGAGAAACCAAAGAGCAGCACAAGGGTAAGTCCCAAGAAACGATCAAATGAAATTGCTTACTAGATGCAAAATTTGTTTTTTCCATGAGGGTGTGAGAGAATCAATTGCCTCTCCCAAGACAAAATGTATTTGCAGGCCTATGGACAAGAATCATTTGCATTGCTATCAGTTGTCTACAATTACAGAGTTGTAAAATAGCTCAAAAACAATGAAGGTATAAAGATAATCTGGAAAAGTATGCTGGACAAGACATCTGGTAATCTGCTTTGCCTATTTCAAAAGCATTTTCAATTTTCCCACATACATATTTAACAGCTTCACTTCCTGGCACGAGTCCCCTTCCCATGTTCTGATAGTTTGTGACTACTCAGAATTCTCAAACAAGACATATTCTGGACTCCTGACAGCCCAGGTATCAGGGCCCTCTGCTGTATCAAGTTTCCATGGACACCAACTGAGGAGCCACTGGAGTTTTTCCTCTGATTAGATTTAAACTGCATCAGTCTTTCTTCTTCTGCCTTTTAAACACAAACAGAAGTCACCGGGTATCCAGAAGTCCTCCAAATATCAAGAAATAAGACTGACTCACTATTTGTAACGGCTGTATATAGATCAGGGAACACATTTCTGCCTCCACTGCCTTTTTGATTCCACTTCATCTAATAAATGTATTCCCCTTTGGCAGCACTAGGAATAACTGTAGGCTTTTTAAATCGCTCCAAGTAAAATAATTCCAATACTAACTAACAAAATCTCTTCTCACCTACACATGGATTGAAGCTAAATTCAGAGAGATAAAGAAACTTGGCTGGTCGCAGTGGCTCATGCCTGTAATCCCAGTACTTTGGGAGGCTGAGGCGGGTGGATCACTTGAGCTCAGGAGTTTAAGACCAACCTGGACAACATGGTAAAACCCTGTCTCTACTAAAAAAAAATATACAAAAATTAGCTGAGTGTGGTGGCACATGCCTGTAATCCCAGCTACTCGGGAGGCTGAGGCAAGAGAATCACTTGAACCTGGGAGGCGGAGGTTGCAGTGAGCCAAAATGGTACTACTGCACTCCAGCCTGGGTAACAGAGTGAGATTCCATCTCAAAAAAAAAAAAAGAAAAGAAAAGAAACTTGCTCAAAGTCCCACAACGATTATAATAAGTAACCAAACCATGCTCTGATGCAAGCAAAGTTAATCTGACTCCTCACTCCGAGTGCCTTCCATCACACCATGCTGCTCCTCTATGATCCAGATATTTGTTTCACCTTCTGCAAATATTCACTCAGTGCCTACCATCCATAGGCATTTTATGGGCATCACCATTCATCTGGTCACCCAAGATAGAAACTTTTGTATTAGCCTGACTCCACCATCTGCTCCATCTTGCACATTCAGTTGAATGTTCAGTTCTATACATTTTACCTTGATGTGTTTCTCCACTTCATCCCCTTCACTTTGTACCCTACACTGTTGGCTTATTCACCTCTCACCTGGAATAACACAGTCTTGTTCTCTGGCCTACTCAATTCCAGCTTATTCCCACTTCTCTTTCCTACCCATGTATCCTTCTTACCATCAAAAAGTAATACTGCAGATCTGCACATGTCTCTCCCTTGCTTAACCAACCTCAGTGGCTCCCCATTTCCTGCACCATAAGGTGCAGTCTCCTTAGCATGGCCCGTAAAAACTTGAAAAGCATAAAAGCCCATCTTTCTGGTCACTTTACATCCTGGCCACTTACGAACCTGTGAGCTACCCACAACTTATTAGTGCCTGTGTCCTTAGCACCCTGTCACTCTTGTGCCTCTATGCTTTGGTTCATGCTGTTCTTTTAAATTGTGGTGCTCTTCCCCAGCTCCCAGGTCAGATAGATATCTCTTATCTGACACATTCACTGATATCACCACCACTATTCCTCCTCCATGGGGTAAAGTAACTCTCAATCAGAGTGCACATACTTCTATTCTAGCATATGCACACTCACATTCTGCAATAGTGTTTTTATATTTCTATCCCTCACTAGACTGTAGTCTCTTCAGTGGCAGGGTTCACTCTAGGTACCTTAGAATTTGCGGCACATACGCAGCACAGAGCCCAGCATAAGGAGGTGCTAAATGTGTGGCTGAATATTTGAATTAGTAGAGGAACGAATCTCAGACTCATATCCCACTCAGGGTGCTTTCACTACATCTTGATCACTTCAAGACAGAAAAAAACAACAAAAGCAAACAAGCAAAAAAAAAAAAAAAAAAAGCAAGAAAAAAGCTAGCAAAAGCAATCAGAGAGGGAATCCTGTATACCCCCCACCTTCTTCCTAAACCCCTGTGGCTAGGAAACAATTGCCACACTGGGAACCAGTGGTGTTGAAATCAGCAATAGTGGGAGAATTTACATTATGGAAATTAGCAAATCGTGCAAATAATATTTGGGGGAAGGGAGATTTGTTGTTGTTTCCATTTAAAATTGTACAATTCAGTGGTTTCCTAATATATTCATTAGGTTATGCAACTACCACCATCAAATTTCAGAACATTTTCATCACACCAAAAAGAAACACAGTCATTAGCAGTCACTCCCTATAATTCCCCACCCCAGCCCCTGGCAGTGTTTCTTGTTTTTTGAGAGCTGGTTGTTAAACATTTACAGCACACCACTGCTGGGAATGCAGCTATTTCTATAATAACAGTTATTTTTCTCTTCCTCACCTAATGTTTTGATTCTTCAAGAATACTGAGGCCTCCTAAACCTCAAAGGTTTGTAACACAAAGATTATTTATCTTTAAAAGAAGTTATTTCAACTCTCACTTAACTCAATTTATCTGTCACAGAATGAGATGAAAAATTGTTATGCATAGAGAGGAAGATCAGAAACTAATAAATCTTTTAAAAGGCTAGATCACTTTCTGCTGGATTAGTATGTGGGATTTACTTTTGCATGAGACAATGGGCTCTTGTCTATTTTTAGAGTAGATAATGCATTTCCTAGGACCCACAGGAGGCCTTGGCTTCTCCTATTACTGAACACACATGCAGAGACCAGAGATTTTGTGAAAGAGAAAAAGAAAAAAGACAAGGGGAAAGGATTGGTGGTTTGCTCTTTTGATCACTAATGCAACTCCATCAGGAAAGATGAAATATAATGCCCAAGAATTTCCTAAAAGAAATTCACTAGAAATGCACAAAAATACACTTGTTTCAAAAGATGTATATACATCCCCATATTCATGTGAAGGCACTTGCACCATGAAGTCATTTGTTAATCTACTAATGACCCAATGACCCTAGAACAGTTCCCTAGATGTGGGCTCCCAGACACCAGATGCACAGCACTCATCTAATTAATGCTGCTGATGAACTTGTTTCAAAATCTTTTATATTTGTAAGCAGGAAAGGTTGGGCTGTCCTCTAAGATAGCATAAACCAAAAATAAAATTCTAAGCCCTGTAACCGTCTGAATGGACCCTTCCTTTTGGTCAAGAGCATTCCAAAGTCAACCTGAAAAACTAGTTCTGGCCATGATGGGAAGAGGGGGTGGGACATGCCTTATTACCATTAACGTCAACACAGACCTTGAGACTGATAGAACAGACTCTTTAAGTCTGGTAAATATTTACAAGCTATCCTCTCTGAAGCCTGCTACCCAGAAGCTTCATCTGCATGGTAAAACCTTGGTCTTCATAATCCCTTACCTTAACCTAGACATTCTTTTCTATTGATTCCAGGTCTGTAGATAATAACCAATTGCCAATCAGAAAATCTTTGAACGCATCTATGACCTGGAAGCCCCTGACTTCCAGTTGTCCCACCTTTCCTGACCAAGCCAATGTACATCTTACATGTATTGATTGATGTCTTATGTCTCTCTAAAACATATAAAAAACATATAAAAGCAAGATGTAGCCTGACCACCTTGGGCACATGTCATCAGGACCTCCTGAGGCTGTGTCATAGGCATGTCCTTAATCTTGGCAAAATAAACTTTTAAATTGATAGAGACTTATCTCAGATACTTTTTGGTTTATGTAGGGACTCCATCCTTTTTTTTTTTGTTTGTTTCTGAGACGCAGTCTCGCTCTGTTGTCCAGGCTGGAGTGCAGTGGTGTGATCTCGGCTCACTGCAAGTGCTGCCTCCCGGGTTCACTCCATTCTCCTGCCTCAGCCTCCGGAGTAGCTGGGACTACAGGTGCTCACCACCATGCTCGGCTAATTTTTTTGTATTTTTATTAGAGCCAGGGTTTCACCATGTTAGCCAGGATGGTCTCGATCTCCTGATCTCGTGATCTGCCCGCCTCAGCCTCCCAAAGTGCTGGGATTACAGGCGTGAGCCACCGCGCCCGGCCTGTAGGGACTCTATCTTGTTACTCAAGTTGTAGTTTGCTGTCCAGCACCATCAGCATTACCTGAGAGCTTGTCAGAAACACAGAGCCTGAGGCCAGGTGCTGTGGCTCATACCTGTAGTCCCAACGCTTTAAGAGGCTGAGGTGGGAAGACTGCTTGAGGACAGAAGTTCAAGACCAGCCTGGGCAACATAGTGAGATCTGTATCTACAAAAAATAAAAATTAGGCTTGGTGCGGTGGCTCAGGTTTGTAATCCCAGCACTCTGGGAGACTGAGGCGGGAGGATCACCTGAAGTCAGTGTCACACACGTCTGTGTGAAGAGACCACCAAACAGGCTTTGTGTGAGCAACAAGGCTGTTTATTTCACCTGGGTGCAGGCGGGCTGAGTCCGAAAAGAGAGTCAGGGAAGGCAGATAGGGGTGGGGCAGTTTTATAGGATTTGGGTGGGTAGTGGGAAATTACAGTCAAAGGGGGTTTTTCTCTTGCGGGCAGGGGCAGGGGTCACAAGGTGCTCAGTGGGGGAGCTTCTGAGCCAGGAGAAGGAATTTCACAAGGTTAATCACTCAGTTAAGGTGGGGCAGTAACAAACCACAATGGTGGAATGTCATCAGTTAAGGCAGGAACCAGCCATTTTCACTTCTTTTGTGATTCTTTGCTTCCTTCAGGCCATCTGGATGTATAGGTGCAGGCTTGGGCCCAGAGGCCTGACAGTCAGGAGTTCAAAACCAGCCTGGCCAAAATGGAGAAACCCCATCTCTACTAAAAATATAAAATTAGCCAGGCATGGTGGCGCATGACTGTAATCCCAGCTACTCAGGAAGCTGAGGCAGGAGAACCGCTTGAACCCGGGAGGTGGAGGTTGCGGTGAGCCAAGATTGCACCATTGCACTCCAGCCTGGGCAACAAGAGCAAGACTCCATCTCAAAAAAATAAATAAATAAAATAAATAAATAAAAATTAGCCAGGCTTAGGGGCACACACTTGTAGTCCTAGTTACTTGGGAGGCTGAGCCAGAAGCATAGCTCTAGCCCAGGAGTTGGAGGTTTCAGTGAGCTACGGTTGTGCCACCAGGGCCCTGTAATTGGCGTCTGTTCTCACCTTATTTACTTGAGTTTGTATGGAAAAAGAATTCACTGAGACTTACTTGAAACTCATTCAAAAGATCCCCAAACAGTTGAGATGTGTTGGGAATCCTCACTTTATTTCAAGCAATTTTGATGCTAAATCAAGAGGCTAATTCTCTACCCAGGTTGGAATCCTACTGGCTGCAGGAAAGCCAGGGGACCATCTTCAGAGATCATGAAAAGTTTTACTTCCAGTAATGCTTTTCTTTTATAAAAGTGATTCATGGCCAGGTGTGGTGGCTCATGCCTGTAATCCCAGCATTTTGGGAGGCCAAGGCAGGTGGATTGCTTGAAGCCAGGAGTTCACCAGCCTAGGCAATATGGTGAAGCCCTGTCTCTACTAAAAATACAAAAATTAGCTGGGTGCAGTGGTACACACCTGTAGTCCCAACTACTTGGGGGGCTAAGGTGGGAGGATCACTTGAGCCTGAGAGATGGAGATTGCAGTGAGCCAAGATCATGTCACTGCACTCCAGGCTGGGTGACAGAGCCAGAACCTGTCTCAAAAAAAAAAAAAAATCATTCACGCTCATTACAGGAAATATGAAGAACCATGGAGAAGAAAATTAAAATCACCTGAATGTCCACCCAATGTTAAAAACTTAATATTTTGGTACTTTTAAATATACATATAATTGCAAGCATTACATGCTCTGTTTCCAATGGAATTCTTTATTTTACATAATTGGGAGCATAAAATAAATAGTTTGCAAGATGTTTCATTTTTCATGTATTATGATTATTTTCCTGCCCCTAAAACCTCTTCAGGAATATGATTTTAATCACCTTATATTCTTATATGAGTAAGTCACATTTTACTTAAATATTCTTATATTCTTGAATATTAACCCTTATAGAAAACGTTGTGATTAATATTCTTGCATATAAATCTTTTTCTGACTTTCTGATTATTTCTTCCATATAGATTTTCAGAAGTGCATCTGTGGTATGAAATTTACAGATTATTGATACATAACGCCAAATGGCTTTCCAGAGAATCTACAGTAAGTCACCTCCTAGCAGGCACCATGCTCTTGCCAGCCTCTCTACCAACCTTTTCAGCTTTCCTGGTTTCTTTTTTTTTTTTTTTTTTTTGAGATGGAGTTTCGCTCTCGTCGCCCAGGCTGGAGTGCAATGGTGTGATCTCAGCTCACTGCAAACTCCGCCTCCTAGGTTCAAGTGATTCTCTTGCCTTAGCCTCCCGAGTAGCTGGGATTACAGGCGGCCACCAGCACGCCTGGCTAATTTTTATATTTTTAGTAGAGATGGGGTTTCGCCATGTTGGCCAGGCTGGTCTTGAACTTCCGACCTCAGGTTATCCACCCGACTCGGGCCTCCCAAAATGCTGGAATTCCAGGCGTGAGCCACCCGCTGGTTTCTTAGGTGATAATCACCACTTCATTGTTTTCATTTGCATTTCTTTGATAACAAGTGTGGTTGAAGACATTTCCATTTGTTTGCTGACATTTTTATTTCGCCAGTGAATCCCCTATCCTATAGTCTGTTCTGTTATTGGAGTGCTACTGCTATCCAAGATGTTGATATATTCACTTTATTAACTCTCTGTCGTTTGCTCTTTCTGTTTGATTGCCATTAGCCATTTAATGGTTTTTTAAAACCATTAAAAACATATAAAACATGAGGTTTTATATGTTTGAACTGAATAGAGTCAAAATTATGACTCCTTCTTTGTGATTTCTTCTGTAGTGTTTACGATTAGAAGGATGCATTAAGGAAGGTATAATTAAACTATATATTTTTCCACAAGGCAGAATAACCATGCTGATAGCGAGCAGCCTTATCTCCTTCCTGATTGAGCATGCTGTTGGCCTTCACCTGTATCCATTTCAGAATAATTCATTTCTTTTTCATTTTTTATTTCTGTGATGTTTACTCCCTTTTAAGCTTGAACTATCTTAATTAATTGATTAATCATTTTGATGTTTTCTTAATCATGTATTATTTCCTAAAACACACTAAGGAGTCTGTTTGACAGTTGACCTATCCCACCGAGCTCCCAATTTTTGCTGCAGTATCATCTGATTTTAATTATCATAGACTTACACCTGGCCAACTCCATTTTTAGAAACAACATGCCTTTTTATTATTTTGCTTTCTTACTCTTTGGCTCCTTATGGGGTAAATCAACTTTCTAACCCAAGAGCTGACATTTTCAGCAAAGAAGAAATCGTCTTTTGTTATGTTAACATAGAGCCTTAGATATTAATAGAGGCAGCTTCCTCAAACCATTCCACAAAATGACCTGATAGCTTTACCTTTCCAAAAAATAAACTAGGATGTGCATAACATTTTGGTGTTATGTCTAAAGTTTCATTAAAATGTACCACGCAAAACAATCTAAGTGTTTCTTTTTCTTTTTCTTTTTTTTTTTTTGAGACTGAGTTTCGCTCTTGTTATCCAGGCTGGAGTGCAATGGTGCAATCTCAGCTCATTGCAACCTCTGCCTCCCAGGTTCAAGCAATTCTCCTGCCTCAGCCTCCGGAGTAGCTGGGATTACAGGCATGTACCACCGTGCCCAAGTAATTTTGTATTTTTAGTAGAGACAGGGTTTCTCCATATTGAACAGGCTGGTCTCCAACTCCCAACCTCAGGTGATCTGCCCGCCATAGCCTCCCAAAGTGCTGGGATTACAGGTGTGAGCCACTGCACAAGGCCCAATCTAAGTGTTTCTTGACATATCTGGCTGTCTGAGGATAGCACAAAGCCAATTTAAACAGCTAAGAAAAAGTCGGTTTATCCTTGTGGCTATATTTGTGGTTGAAATTGTGAAGGCCAAGTGTCCTATATTTTCTTGCAGGACATTTTTTTCTTTTCCTTTGACTAATCTCTTGTTGATCACTTTTTAAATTTCTCACAACAGTCATTCTTAAGTAAACCACTCAAAGGGTGTAGGGAGTGAAAAGAGCTGCCGTCTGGTTTCTGACAGAACTGGTTTACCTCTTGCTTCCCTACTTCCCATTAGCATTGGCTTCTTCATCTATAAAGAATCATTTAACAAAATGACATTTGTCTCGTAGAGCTGGTAGAGTAGTTAAATGGGATTATGTATGGAAGGACCTTAGCACAATGCCTGCACAAAATAAAAACTAAATAAATGTAAGGTAGGTGTAGTGGTGCACGCCTGTAGTCTCATCTACCTGAGGCTGAGACAGAAGGGTTCACTGAGCCTGGGAGTTCAAGACTGCGGTGCACACTGACGGCGCCTGTAAGTAGCCACTACACTCCAGCCTGAGCAATATAGCAAGAGCCTGTCTCTAAAAAAAAAAAAAAGTGTTTTTTTGAGACACAGTCTCACTGTGTCACCTAGGCAGGAGTGCAATGGTGCGATCTCAACTCACTGCAACTTCTGCAACCCCAGCTCAAGATATCCTACCATCTCAGCCTCCCAAGCAGCTGGGACTACAGGCACTCACCAGCACATGCAGCTAATTTTTGTATTTTGTGTACAGGTGGGGTTTCTCCATGTTTCCCAGGCTGGTCTTGAACTCCTGGGCTCAAGCAATCCTCCTGCTTTGGCCCCCAGAAAAATTGTTAATGTTGAAAAAACACTAAATAAATGTAAGCTTACAAAATAGACCTCCTCACCCCAGGCTACCTCAGTCCTCGCAAATGATCTTGCTTGACTCCTACTTTACTGAGATGATGAAGCTCTCAATCTACCCTGTTCTTTATGCTCATCCTTAACCCTATCTATCTCATTCCCTCTTTATTCCTATCTCAAGAAAAAACAGGTCCTCTTTCCTGCCGAGGCTATCCCTACATCTTTAATCTCCTTTCTTCCCTCCCTCCCTTCTTCCCTTCTTCCTTCCTTCCCTCCCTCCTTCATTCTCTCTTTTCTTCCTTCTTTCCTTCCTTCCCTCCTCCCTTCCTTCTTTTCCTTCCTCCTTCTCTCCCTCCCTTCTCTCTCTGAACCTTGCTCAGTTCTCTTCTCCCTTAGATCAGCAGTTCTCTACATGTGCCCTGTCCCTTCTTTTTATTATAAATAGATTCAGTTCTCTCCTGCCCTATAGAAACAAACCATCTTTTTTTTTTTTTTTTTTTTGAGACGGAGTCTCACTCTGTCACCCAGGCTGGAGTGGAGTGGCATGGTCTCGGCTCACTGTAAGCTCCGCCTCCCGGGTTCATGCCATTCTCCTGCCTCAGCCTCCCGAGTAGCTGGGACCACAGGCGCCCACCACCACGTCTGGCTAATTTTTTGTATTTTTAGTAGAGATGGGGTTTCACTGTGTTAGCTAGGATGGTCTCGATCTCCTGACCTCGTGATCCGCCTGCCTCAGCCTCCCAAAGTGCTGGGAATACAGGCTTGAGCCACCGCACCCGGCCGAAACAAGCCATCTTTAAGCATTATATTTTAGTTATCTATTGCTGCATAATATATTGCTTCAAGACTTAGTGACTTGAAACAACCGTAAGTATTTCTCATCTCCCACGGTTTCTATGAGTCTGGCATTGAGTGGCAGCTTGGTTGGGCAGTTCTGGCTTGGGGTCTGTCAAAAGGTTGCATTCAGGTCAGCTGAGGCTGCAGTATCTGAAGGGTTGATGGAAATGGAGGATCCACTTCTGACGTAGCTCACTGCCCAAGCTGGCAAATTGGTGTTGACAAGTGGAGTCCTCTCTGTGTAAGCATCTCCACAGGGCTGCCTGAGTGTTCTCACAACATGGTGGCTAGCATTATCCCACAGTGTGTGATTCATGAAGCCAATGCGGAAGCTATAATTTCTTTATGAACTAGCTTTGGAAGTCACACACTATTATTTCCTCTGTATTCTGTTGGTCACACAGAGCAGTCCTGGTACAACATGGCACAACAAAAGTACATGAACCCTAAAAGGCAATAACGATTTGGGGCCAACTCAGAGGCTGACTACCCCACCTACTAGCACTCTCTTTGTTCTCCTGTGACTTTGAAAAGGTTGCCCACCATGGCTCCAATTTCTCATCCTCTGCTCTCTCAGGCAGAGTTCCTGTTTGCAAGCAATTAAAGTTGACTCTAGGTATTCCAAAGAGAAGTTTATTAAAAAGATATTGTTGGAAGTGCTGGAGAACCAGAGTTGCTGAAGTTGAGTCTCCAAAGAGAATGCCCAAAACCAGGCCACAAGACTGGGCAGAAGAACCAAAATTTCCCTGCTGTTGCTCAAAAAGCCAAAGTTTCTGCTGCCACTCGCCCAACAAAAATACAGCTAATCCTTGAACAACACTGGTTTGAACTGCACTTATACATGGATTTTTTTTTTTACATGGATTTTTTTTCAACAAAAGTTACAATGAGTGTGCTTGCATCTCCTGCTTCCTGTTCCACGTCTTCTGCTTCTGCCACCCCTGAGACAGAAAGACCAGCCCCTCCTCTTCCTCCTCCTTCTCAGCCTGATCAGCATGAGGATGACAAGGATGAAGACCTTTATGATGATCCGCTTCCAATAAATGAATAGTGTATTAGTTCGTTCTCACACTGTTATAAAGACATATCCGAGACTGATTAATTTATAAAGAAAAGAGGTTTAATTGACTTATAGTTATGCATGGCTGTGGAGGCCTCAGAAAACTTACGATCATGGCGGAAGGGGAAGAGGCACATCTTACATGGTGGCAGGCAAGAGAAAGAAGAGGGAACAAAGGAGGAACTTCCAAACAGTTATAAAACCATCAGATCTCTTGAGAACTCACTCACTATCATGAGAACAGCATGAGGGAAACCACCCGCATGATGCAATCACCTCCCAACTGGTCCCTCCCTCAACAACTGGGGATTTAAACTCAAGATGAGATTTGGGTGGGAATACAAAGCCTAGCCATATCAAACAGTAAATATATTTTCTTTTTCTTATTATTTTCTTATTCTTATTATTTTCTTAATGACATTTTCTTTTCTCTAGCATATTTTATTGTAAAAATACAGTATACAGTACATGTATAAAATATGTGTTAACTGTTTATATAGGCTTCCAGTCAATAGTAGGCTATTACTACTTAAGTTTTGGGGAATAAAAAGTAATACATGGATTTTTGACAGCACAGGGGTCATTGCCCCAGCCCCATGTTGTTCAAGAGTCAACTGTAGTAAAAGATCCCACAACAAAGTCTCTTTCTCAAGCTGTTGGTTTCTGAACAGGTGGTTAATATGGATGTATCTGATAAGAAGCTGCATACATCACATTCCTGCATCTCAGCTGCTAGAGAGGCTGAGAATCTCAATTTTCTGAGTTCTGTTTTGGTGAGGCAAGATGCAAAAGGCTAGAAATATCCCAAACATAATAAGAGTTTTCAGAAAGTGTAGGCCACCCAAAAAGAATGACAAACTGTCTGCAATATCCTCTTCCTTCTTAATCCTTGCAATTTGGCTTCTGTCTAAATTCCACTAAAGCCGCTTCTCAGTGGTCTCAGGTGATGTTACATGGGCCTTCCCACCCTTGGATGATTCCTGCACCTAGTGGGGAAATTAACTTGGTCAGCATCTTAGGTCAAATTCCCCAGAAGTGGACACTGAGTGAATTCATGCCTTTGATTTTTTTTTTTTTTTTTTTTTTTTTTTTTTTTGAGATGGAGTCTCACTCTGTCACCCAGGTTGGAGTACAGTGGTGCGAACTCAGCTCATTGCAACCTCTGCCTTCTGGGTTTAAGCGATTCTCCTGCCTCAGCCTCCCAAGTAGCTGGGATTACAGGCATGCACCACCATGCCCAGCTAATTTTTGTATTTTTAGTAGAGACAGGGTTTTGCCATGTTGGCCAGGCTGGTCTTGAACCCCTGGCCTCAGGTGATCCACCCGCCTCAGCCTCCAAAAGTCCTGGGATTACAGGTATGAGCCACTGTGCCCACCCATGCCTTTGATTTATTAAGGAAGTTTCTCCAAAGGAGTCAGGTTAGGAGGTGGGGGACGTAGGACAGCAGGGTCCTACATAAGGCCCTACATGATTGTGCCCTGTCTCCCCAACTTCATCTCACCACACATTCCCCTTGCTCACAAAGCTCCCTCCACAGCAATCTGCTCCCTGCTGCTGCTACACACCATGCCCTTTCTTGCTTGAGAGCTACTGTCGTTGCTCTTCCCTCCACCTGAAGACCTTTCCCCTGGCGTGGGACATGGTCCTCATCATCCTTCAGGCCTCAGCTCTCTTGGCATCCTATCTCAGTGGCCTTTTCACTCCTTCCCCAGGTGGTAGCAATCATATCACTCTGTAGATGCCTCTCAAAGCCTTTATGATAATCTAGAATTATTAATGGATTTGTTCAAATGTTATTGTCTCCCTTCCCCAAAGAAAATTGAAAGTTGCCTGAAGAGGATTGCCTAATGAATATGTTGGGAGTCAATGACAATTCTTAGATCTTGGTAGGCATTCCAAAAATAAGTGTTAAAGGAATGAATGGAAGAGTATGCTTTGGAGAAGGAAGATGTTGTTAAACAGGACAACAAAACACAACATTATAAATCAATAGATAATTTAACCTCATAAAAGTTTAAAACTTCTGTATTTTAAAAGATGAGTAAACCTATTGAAAAGTGAAAAAAAGCCTGTAATCCCAGCACCTTGAAAGGCTGAGGTGGGTGGATCATGAGGTCAGGAGATAGAGACCATCCTGGCCAACATAGTGAAACTCCACCTCTACTAAAAATACAAAAAAATTATCCAGGTGTCATGGCGGGCACCTGTAGTCCCAGCTACTCGGGAGTCTGAGGCAGGAGAATCACTTGAACCTGGGAGGCAGAGGTTGCAGTGAGCTGAGATCATGCCACTGCACTCCAGCCTGGCGACAGAATGAGACTCTGTCTCAAAACAAAACAAAACAAAAGTGAAAAAAAAAATTAAAACACATAAAACAGACCATAGGTTTGTTCAAGAACCCCTACCAAGTTAAGTGACTGATCTCACACAAATAAGAGGATTTCACTTTATTAAAAGTAAAAAGAGGACCAGAATTCCAATAAAAAGAGAGTAAGATTACTATTAATGATTATGGGAAACTTAATTAGCTCCAGATAAATAATGATGATTTTTAGTGTTCCTACCAAATCTCCATCAAACACTGGAATTATTTCCTTGCCTCTCCTCCCTACACCCACCCCAACTTTTCAACCCAATGTATCCCTTGTTAAATTAAGTTTAGCCTAAAGCTGCCTCCTTACCTCAAAAGGTTCCTCTGTACATAGTGAACTGTAACCTATCTGAATGTGTAAACAGACTGTAACCTACTGTTGTATTAATTGTGGAGTTTCAGCCAATCACAGGCAGCCAGCTGTACAAACTGTGTTTAAATAAGGCCAAGCTGTAACCAGTCCTGCTGTTCCTGTGCCTCACTTCCTTTTTCTGTCCATAAATCCTCTGACCACTGGGCAGTGCCATAGTCTTTCTGAACCTATTCTGGCTCAGGAGGCTGCCCAATTCAAGAATCGTTCTTTGCTCAGCTAAACTCTGTTCAAAATAATTTGTTTAAAGTTTTTCTTTTAACACCCTAAGCTACCTCTGCTCACACAGAAGTTTGCATATTCCCCTAAGAGAATATGATCTTAACCGCTGGAAATTTAGGGCTTTGGGGAAGGAATGTTGCCTTATTGGTCTTCATATCCCAGGGTCAGTGTGATGCTTGTCACAAAATAGGTCCTAACACTTGGGACATCTGCACAGTCTTGGTGCAGATACTACTTAGCCCAGGAGCCTGGTGGCTAGGCTGCTTCTCTCCTTTCCAATCAGAGTCCTCTGCCGCAAACACGCTCTGCCAGATCATCAGTCAGGCCAAGAAGCATCCGAGCTTGATCACCCTCTTTGTATTTATTGGAGCTTTGTATTTATTGGAGATACTGGAGCAGCACTGTATGTCTTGCGTCTGGCATTGTTCAAGCCAGATGTTAGTTGGGACAGAAAGAATAACACAGAGCCCTGGAACAATCTGGGTCCCAATGATTAATACAAGTTCTACTCAGTGAATGTGGATTACAGCAAACTGAAGAAAGAAGGTCCTTATTGCTAAATGAAATGTTTCACTATGAAGCTGCTTTAGAATGAAGGTCTTCCAGAAGCCGTCCTCACAATTTTCCACTTAACCAGGAAATATTTATCCTCTGAATTCATGAAATCATGTTGATGTAATCTATTGGAGATTACACTGATTAATAAATAACTGAAACTTGGCAAGGTGTGGTGGCTCACACCAATAAACCCAGCACTTTGGGAGGCCAAGGCAGGTGAATCACCTGAAGTCAGGAGTTCGAGACCAGCCTGACCCACATGGTGAAACCCAGTCTGTACTAAAAATACAAAAATTAGCTGGGTGTGGGGGCATGCACCTGTAATTTCAGCTACTCAGGAGTCTGAAACAGGAGAATCGCTTGAACCCAGGAGGCAGAGGTTGCAGTGAACCGAGATCACGCCACTACACTCCAGGCTGGGCGCACCACTGCACTCCAGGCTGGGCAACAGAGCAAGACTCCATCTAAAATAAATAAATAAATAACTGAAACTTGAAAAAAAAATAGGTTTTAGGGGGGCAAGAGCAGTAACTGCAAGAGAAAAGCCCCTGAGCTGGTAAGAGGAAATGAAGCCCAAGAGCAAAGTGGAGGTGTTGGCCTTCCTTCTTAATAATCAATGGGAGTGTGTGGAGGCAGAGGCAGTGCCAGACAAGGGAGTGTGTACATGCTTAAGGCTTTCTATGTCCTCTTGTTGAATATCAGGCACATGGAGAGAAACGTGAAAGATCTGACAGGAGTGAAGGTGTGAAGTGGTCATACGAGACAGTGGAAAAACTAATATACTAGGGATGATTAATAAGGTTACTGGGTGGCTGGGCATAGTGGTTCACACCTGTAATCCCAGCACTTTGGGAGGCCAAGGTGGGCAGATCATGAAGTCAAGAGATCAAGACCATCCTGGCCAACATGGTGAAACTCTGTCTCTACTAAAAATACAAAAATTAGCCAGGCGTGGTGGCACTTGCCTGTAGTCCCAGCTACTCAGGAGGCTCAGGCAGAAGAATTGCTTGAACCTGGGAGGCAGAGGTTGCAGTGAGCTGAGATCACACCATTGCACTCCAGCCTGGTGACAGAGCGAGACTCTGACTCAAAATAAATACATAAATAAATAAAATAAGTGTTGAAAATTGGTGCTAGGTGCCGCAAAGAAGAACCTGCACTTAGATCATAAATTTCTCATCAAGGCAATTTACTTCTGCAGAAGGGTGCTGCCTGTATCCAAAGTGATTGCACACCACACAAAGGAGAGAAGAGGTTTTTATTCCTAAGGCAGCTCCTGCTTCTGTCTTTTCCCCATTGGCTGGAGTCAGACTGCGCAATCTAAGCTAACCCAATTTGCTAAGTCTTAAACTTTTCCAAATGGGGTAAACATGAGATTTGCAAAGGAAGGAGGGGAGGGAGAGGAAGGGGTAGGGTTGACTTACAAAACAAGAAAGAAGGAAGTTTGAAACTGTTTCCAAATAAGGTAGTGAAATGAGAACTTTGAAGGCCAGGGTGATGAAAGGGGAAAGGAGAGAGAAAGGAAAGGTGGATTTATGACCACATGACTTATGACCATAGAGTTGAGTTTTGAAGAGGAACTTATTTGTTCCAACAATAAGGTTACTGGGTGGCATTGAACGTACAGTTGAGATTCGTGATCATGAAACTAAAGTAAGAACTGGTTGGCCGGGTGCAGTGGCTCATGCCTGTAATCCCAGCACTTTGGGAGGCTGAGGTGGGTGGATCACGAGGTCAGGAGTTCAAGACCAGCCTGGCCAATATGGTGAAACCCCATCTCTACTAAAAATACAAAAATCAGCTGGGCATGGTGGCATGCACCTGTAATCCCAGCTAGTTGGGAGGCTGAGGCAGGAGAATCACTTGAATCCAGGAGGCAGAGGCTGCAGTGAGCCAAGATTGTACCACTGCACTCCAGCCTGGGCAACAGAGTAAGACTCTATCTCAAAAAAATAATAATAATAATATCAAAGAACCAGTCAACACAATTGTGTGCTATTGTCCAGCAATAATTATCTGCCCAAGTGAAGGAACGGAAGAGGCAGAGAATGGGATTTAATCAAGATTGCATGTTTGCTAGAGGAGTAATCCATTGAAGAGAGGGCCTACAAAATTCGTGGAATGTGCAAGAGGTGATTAGTATGATGGACCATCTACTCTAACCTTAGTAAGGGAAATGAAAATGCAATAAAGTGCCTGATTGTGAAAATACACTAGGATCAAAGGATTAGAGGCCTTGTTGAGACTGAAGAACTGTTGGAGTGAAGACACTGGCATTAGAGATGTAGAGGATAGGAGGTAGTGGCCAGATATTGGGATACTGAAGTTAATTTTTGTAATTATGCATTTAAGATGATGAATTGTTCATGTTATGGCCATGGTGATCAATAGTTTAGATAGGATAAAAAAATATTTAAAGAGGTAGAGAAACTGAAACTCTGATATGCAAGATGGATCATCATGAGCTTGGGGAAATCTCAAAAAATGGAGTGGAGAGATGAGTTTTGAATGAGTGAGCCATTAAATGCTTTGAAGATGTGAAGACCATTTGATCTTCTTAAGATTTCTACATAAAATTCAAGAATTTGGCCAGACGCATCTGTAATCCTAGCACATTGGGAGGCTGAGATCGGCATATCACTTGAGCCCAGGAGTTTGAGACCAGCCTGGGCAATATGATGAAACCCCATCTCTACAAGAAAATACAAAAATTAACTGGGTGTGGTGACACATACGTATGGTCCCTGCTACTCAGGGGGCCGAGGTGGGAGGATCACCTGAGCTGGGGGGAAGTTGAGGCTGCAATGAGCCATGATTGAGCCACTGCCCTCCAACCTGGGCAGTGAGAGAGGCCCTGACTCAAAAAAAAAAAAAAGAAATTCAGAAATTTTATCTCTACTTAAAGAAGAAGGTGTTTTGAATAATTGCCTGAAGTCATGCAAGGTAAGTGCTTCAGCTGGAGTTCGAACCTAAGTTTCTGTGACTCCAAAGCTTATTAAATTCTTTTTCCTTTTTTTTTTTTTGAGACAGAGTCTTGCTCTGTAACCCAGGCTGGAGTGCAGTGGCGCAATCTCGGCTCACTGCAAGCTCCACCTCCTGAGTTCACGCCATTCTCCTGCCTCAGCCTCTCGAGTAGCTGGGAACACAGGCGCCCACCACCACGCCCGGCTAATTTTTTGTATTTTTAGTAGAGACGGGATTTCACCGTGTTAGCCAGGATGGTCTCGATCTCCTGACCTCGTGATCCGCCCGCCTCAGCCTCCCAAAGTGCTGGGATTACAGGCATGAGCCACTGTGCCCAGCTTTAAATTCTTTCTCTGCCAGTATACATCCTCCAGTTTTCATTGGTAAGACCAAGCAGAAGAGAGTTAAGGCATGATCCATGACATGCTCCAATAGTGAATTCTGAGCTCAGAAGAGAAAATAAATCTCAGCAAAAAAAAAAAAAAATATATATATATATATATATATATATATAAAATAAAAATTCTGCTGAAATGCTTGGGGCAGGGGCACGGTGGGGGTGGAATCAGACACTAGAAATGTTTAATCTTGTGGATATCATTAATTTTTAGACACTATAGTAGAAATGTGAGTTAACTGCTCGGAGGGATAAATGAGGTTCTAGAAGCGAAAGTAAGTAATTGAGTCACAGAATCATAGAGCTAGAAGGGATCTTAGTAAATATTTCATTCATTCATTTTCTGCTTAGAAAATTGATTAAAAAGTTAAGTGACTTGTGTAAATTCACAAAGCTAGGTGGTAATGTAAAGTCTAACCCAGGTAATGTAAGGACCACCAGCCCGTTCTATCACAGACTGTGGTTTTTTCTTCCCACTCCAAAGGATTTTAAGTCAGAATTCTTGAGACTGTATGCCTTTCCTAGAAAGGGCATACTTCCCCAAAAGTTAAATGCACTGTGCTTGAGAATCTTCTCCAAGGTGCATTTGGCATGACTGGTATTCATGTGGCCCCTTTATGCTCAATTTTACTGATGGCTGGCCACCTTTTACATCCAGGAACAACCTACTTTGTAGAAACCGTCACTGTAACCTGCTCTAAACCTGTGGTCAAATCTTGCCAGAGGCAACAGTCCTCTTCCTGATGGGATCTTTCTCATGACTCTGTTGAGGAACTGGAAGGTCCAGTTTCTGTGGACAACAGAGAAATCCTAATCATTGAGCACTAAAATGTGAGACCATAGAGGACCCTCACCGCTGATATTCAAAAGGCTGAAAATGCACTGAACTGTCTCGGCCTCCTCAGTGAAAGCAGAGTCAGCAGATGAGTGTGTTCCTGTACCTTCCAGCTTTATGCTTTTCCTGTGGTTGAGAGAAAGGAGCTGGAGTGGATTGGAGGAGAAGATGAGATGGATTAGGAAACTACTTCCTTTTCTACAAGCTTACTTCAGGAATAGTCAATCAAGGCTCTTCAACGTGACTAAACATTGCATTAAGCATCCTTTGGCTTGAAGACATCAGCTTTCTAAAATGAGGGCTATTAAGGCAAGTGGCTGTGTAGGGCCTCATGAATTATGAATTTGCTAGTCATGGATGAATACAAATAACCTTGCAATCAGGACACAGCTGGTAATTAGAAACAACTCTTCTTTTGATTCAATTAACCACCTGAAGAAATTAGGTTTTGATTTAGATTTGGGTTTGAATGCTGTAGTCCCCTTTAAAACAAGGAGAAAGATGGACAATTCTGAAGCGTAGAACATCTCTTCCAGATTTGCAACAGGGAAGTTCTCTCCATTATGGTTAAAAATCAATAAATTAAAAGAAAATGACCCACCATGTGTCATTGTTGTGAATAATTGCCATTGATCAGCTCAGGAGGGAGAATGGGGCAGAATAGCTTCCATTTCCGAAATCAGATCTTCCCCACAGTTGAGATAGCCTCCTGCTCTAACTGGTTTGACAACAGGAGACTGACCTACGGTTGGGAAGCTGGCCAGTGGTTACCCAGGGAGTAGGTAGCAGCTCAAAGGTGGAAACACAGAGCTCCTCATTTTCCAATCCACTGCACACTGCCTATAGCACACGACACCCACAGATGTGCCAAACGAAGGAGGAAATGCGTGACCTTTTCTGAACTGAATCTTGTCCTCTCTGAGCTTAAGACTCTACTGAAATGCTAGATAGAAACAGAAAGTGTTCCCCCACCTCCACCCATGACAAGACAAGTGCTTTAATAAAATCTAAGAAATGTGGTAATAAAATCTAAGAAATGTGGTCCACATCCCAGAAGAAA
Organism: Pongo abelii; assembly: GCF_028885655.2. Taxonomy (NCBI): domain Eukaryota; kingdom Metazoa; phylum Chordata; class Mammalia; order Primates; family Hominidae; genus Pongo; species Pongo abelii. The sequence goes on from NC_071998.2 coordinate 77,926,840, forward strand.
GGTGTTGCCTAGCAGCAGTGACCTTTAAAGAAAGGCCAGACAGACTTTTCCTAAAGGATTTTTAGGATATTGGGAGTCAAGTTTCCTGATGATTTATCTAAATATAGTACTGAGAATTTACCACCTGCATTATTGGAGGGAGCCTTTGAATACTCAGCCTCCAAAGATAAATATTAATAATAATGTCCAGCACGTACTTGGTGCATTGTTTCACAAAGCATGGTACACATCCCTGTACAGATGCCACAGATGGTATGCAAAGTGATTTTAGGTACTATCTGATGAATATTTGTTATTTTATAGGTTATGTAATTGTTTTAAAATGTGTTTGAAAACGTAACCATTTCGCCATTCATCAGATTGAATGAAGATAGACTGGGTGTGTGGGCTGAGGCAGGAGGATCACTTGAGCTCAGGAGTTCAAGGCTATAGTGAGCTATGATTGTATGATTGCAGCACTGCAATCTGGCCTGGGTGACAGAGCAAGAGCCTGTCTCTTAAAGAAAATTTAAAAAATACAAAAAGAATAAACAGAGTTGCTTAGGATGAAACTAAGTTTTAAGAAATGATTTAAATAAACTCAGTTTTAAAATTTAACTAAAGAAGAGCCAGTTCTTAAATATGGCTGACATTTGCAAGGAATAATTTGGTGCTTGTTTTGTTCTAGGCACTTTGTACAGGATTGCAGTCTCTCCTTCATTCCTTGTTTTTCTGGAAACTCAGGTTAATCATATCTGTGAGTTGGTGAAATGGAACTTACTTGGGTTTTGTTTTTTTGGTTTTTTTGGTGTTTTTTTTGAGATGGAGTTTCACTCCTGTTGCCCAGGCTGGAGTGCAGTAGCGCAATCTCAGCTCACTGCAACCTCCACTTTCCAGGTTCAAGATATTCTCCTGCCTCGGCCTCCCAAGTAGCTGGGATTACAGGCATGTGCCACCATGCTCAGCTAATTTGTGTATTTTTAGTAGAGATGGGGTTTTGCCATATTGACCAGGTTGGTCTCGAACTCCTGACCTCAGGTGATCCACCCACTTCGGCCTCCCAAAGTACTGGGATTATAGGCATGTGCCACCATGCCCGGCTAATTTTGTGTGTGTGTGTGTATATATATATATACACAAAAATATATATATATACACAAAAAATATATATATATACACATATATATATATACACACACACAAATATATATATATATATATATATTTTTTAGTAGAGACAGAGTTTCTCCATGTTGATCAGGCTGGTCTCTAACTCTCAACCTCGGGTGATCCTCCCACCTTGGCCTCCCAAAGTGCTGGGATTACAGGCATGAGCCACCACGCCCGGCCTTGTTTTATTTTCTAAACACTTCACCCTTTGAATTAAATCCTCTTGGGATATGGAGTTTGCAGGATTATTGACAGACATATGAAATTCTCCTGCTTTAAACGGAAAGCTTTAGAATTATTTCAGGGTTGTGATAGATACCAATTCATGAAGGCAGACAGTGTACATCTTTTCTCAACTCTGCATTCAGGGACAGTACATTGGTAGTTTGAAACTGGCCATCATGAGAGTATTTACACCACAGATATTGGCAAATCCTGTAAGTTAGGAACCAGTGGTGGTGGCATGGCCTGTAGTCCCAACTACTTGGGAGGCTGAGGTGGGAGAATCACTTGAGTCCAAAAGTTTAAGACCAGACTAGGCAACATAGCAATAATCCATCTCTTTAAAAAAAAAAAAAAGTGTTAAATTAGGGGTTGGTTTTTGCTTTTTCTGGAGCAAATATTTAACAACCCAGCTGTTAAGTATTTTACCAAATAAAGTTGTATTCAACCTGATTTTAAAATCTACCTGCAACAGATTGCTAGGTCCCTACAGAACCAGAAACATCCACCTAACCATTAGCTATAAGTATGATAGCAGAAGAGTATTGCATGGGATAGGACCTTCATAAGGGGGCGGGATTTTAAAGTATCTCCTTATTTGTTTGTTTAAAATAATATTTATCCCTACCTTCCTTCCATTCATTCATTCATTCTTTTTAGTTCTTCAACTTTTACTTCAAGCTTCAGGGTACATGTGCAGGATGTGCAGGTCTGTTACATAGGTAAAAGTGTGCCATGGTGGTTTGCTGCACAGGTCATCCCATCACCTACATATTAAGCCCAGCATCCATTAGCTATTCTTCCTGATGCTCTCCCTCTCCTCACCCCACCCCCGAGAGGCCCCAGTGTGTGTTGTTCCCCGCTATATGTCCATGTGTCTTCTCGTTCAGCTCCCACTTATAAGAGAGAACATGCGGTGTTTGGTTTTCTGTCAAGATATCTATTTTTGTTACATGGCTAAAAGTGAGCCATTGACTTTTTAAAGAGATGCCTGGCCAGTATATTTTTCAAATGCTACCAGCAAATCAATCTGCTCTCTACCTATTTATGCTACATACCATTCTTAACACACTGTAACTAACTGAAATCTGATTCATAATAAACACCAGGCTAATATCAAAAGAGAAGAGAAGTGGAGATGTCACAAGAAGTCAATAAGTAAGCTAAAGATGGTGTGAAGGGGGAGGGGAATAATGTTGCTGGGCAACCATCCCTAGTAGTTAATTCACATGTGTAGATATGAGAGCCTTGTTTTCCTCAGCACCAGCTAGCCCCAGTGTTTCCCCACTACCTACTTTGATGTTTTTGTAACCTACCAGAAAGTATCTGTGAGGGTCCTTAAAGTCCAGGACCCAGGGGTCAGCCTGATTGGCTAACCCCCTCTAGAGATTAGAACTTCAGAAGATGTGTAAGCATTCTGCTTCCCTTTTAGATTTATATTTGTGGCTTCCCACTTGACAAATACTACAATCTTGCATGCATAAAACTCATTACAGCAGGGCCGGCTAATTCCCCAGTGGACATTTCATCACTGATTTCAAGCACACACCATGGATTGATGGATTACACCTTCTGTGGCAAGGGTGATCAGACTGCATTGATTCCAAGCTGAGAAAGTCACAGTTCTCACTGGGCTTCACTATTGCAGGAAGCTGGCCACTGCACGGCCTCCACATTGCATGGCTCCAGGAAATATATTTTACATTGTTGTCTAGGCTAAAGATACATTGCACAGAAATTATCAACTCCCTCACAGTCTCGCTGTGTTTCCCAGGCTGGAGTGCAGTGGCACGATCTCGGCTCACTGCAAGCTCCGCCTCCCAGGTTCAAGCAATTCTCCTGCCCCAGCCTCCCAAGTATCTGGGGTTACAGGCACCAGCCACCATGCGGGTATTTTTAGTAGAGATGGGGTATATGGCGAGTGTGGACCATGTAGTCATGCAAACACTATTTGTATCAGGGCCGGCTTAGGTCTAATCCTATAACTATTTCTTATGCTTGATGACTGAAGGCCTGACTTCGTGGCTGAATGGATCAGACGGTATCCAGTTCATGATCATTCATTTAAGTAAATCCCAGTAGCAAGTCAGGAGCTGTTTCTTAAAGGAGAATAGTTACTTGTTTAAGAGAACATAACATTGCTCTATAATATTTAAGGTCTCTGTTGTAATTTGCCTGTCTGGACTTGCCAGGCTTCATATACACTCCAGGTACTCCAGGAATTATTGAATATTCTGAGCCAAAAGACAAAAGTAGAATCAAGCCCAGCGGAGAGTTGTATCTTATTCTGGGCTCCATCCAAAGCTGCCAACAACTTTGGGATTCACGTGGTAAATTGGTCCAAATAGGACACCCACGGTGAAGAAGCTTCACCATGCACCACACCTCTTTTTTTAGTAGTAAGAAACACAGTGTTCAGCAACATGTATTTCCTATTGAAAAAGATAATAACTTAATAATCATCAAACCACTGGAGCTCCAGAATCTTTACATAAGTTATTTTGCAACATCCTTTATTCGTGTGTCTTAATAGAACAACTGGAGAACCTACTACTGCTTATTCTCCAGGGCTTATCAGCATAATGTCAGTGCAGGCATTAGTGGTATAATACCGTAGATTGATGATTTGGTTACATTCTTTATGGACTAGACTGTGACACAGAGTTAGAGAGAAGATGGCAAATGTGTACTGCTGACCCTGTCAGGCGAAAAGAAATATTTCTAGTATTTTCAATTTATTGAAATGGATAAAAATGCTGCATTGTGTATACATGAATATATATACCATATTTTTTTCTTTTTGTATATTATGATGCTTTGACATTGTCTTATTCCATTTTGTGTTGCTGTAACACAAAACCTGAGACTGGGTAGTTTGTAATGAACAGCAATTTATTTCTCATGGTCCTGGAGGCTGGGAAGTCCAGGATCAAGGGGCCAGCGTCTGATGAGGGCCTTTTTGCTGCATCATTCATGGTAGCAGGAGGAAGGGTAAGTGAGCCTAAGAGAGAAAGGAAGGAAAGGGGCTGAACTCATCCTTTTATCAGTGATAGCTAACCCTCTCCTGCAGTAACAGCATTAATCCATTTATGAGAACAGAGGCTTTATGACCTAATCACCTCTTAAAGATCCCACCTCTCAACACTGTTGCATTGGGGATTCAGTTTCTAACACATGAACTGTGAGAAACATATTAAACCATAGCAGACATCTTTAAAACAACATTTCTGGCTAGGGAGAGACTGTCTCTCTCTGGGGTAGCCAATTCTTACTGACAGCAAAAGATCCAGCCCAGAGCATGCCTTTGATATGCAAACTAACCAATCCAGAGTTGCACCTCCTTTATCTGGCCAGTACGCCCCAGGAGAAAATATTCCTGTGCTTTAATCATCCCAGGGTCAGGTACCAGGCAACTAAAGACCACTGCTGTAGCTTAGGGTCTGCCAAAGTCATTCAAACTAACCAACTCTAAATTGTTCACCCTATCATTCCCGCAAGAAACCCCAATAAAGGCTCTGCATGGTGGCACAGGCCAGTAGCCCGAGCTACTTGGGAGGGTGATGCTGGAGGATCTTTTGAGCCTAGGAGTTTGAGTCAAGCCTGGGCAAGAGAGCAAGACTCCATCTCTTAAAAAAAGTGGTTCTGTCCTAATGCTTCCCACTTGCTCCAGTCTTCTGCCTCCTGACCGCCCTGGTGTTTTTCCATGTGGCCTGCATAGTGTGCCATACCTCTGTCTCTAAGACCTGTGAGTATAATAAACTTTGCTTTACTAAGCCTTTCTTCTGTCTCCTCTTGTGGCTGCATCTGACTGAACATCATACACAAAAAATATGTAAAACAAATACACCAGCTGAACAACTGCCCACCAAGTACAAGACCTTTATAAATGTGTTCCGATAATAAAATTCTACACAGACAATCATCCACAATGGAAATTACCACCTAATTAAATGTATTATTTACCATTATTATACACAATCAGATTTTTTTTGCACTGGCCAAACTGAGAAATACATCAGAATGCAATAATATATTCTAATAAAGAACCATTAGACATTTGATTCAAGTGTTCAATTGTAACATAATCTCTAAAGTTTCTCTAGAAATTGAGGTTTGCATTCCATTTACTACTCAGTGAATATGGCCAATCACCCTGATCAGCAAACAACAATAACATTCTATATTCCTGAGAATTCACTTAATCTTTCTTGATATCGAGTAGTTTCTCCCAATAAAATAGCCACGGTTACTTTAATGGGATGCCAGAAGGAACTTATTAGACATAGGTAGTAACACAGCACAGCCTTTCATCAATGGTGCTCAGCTTCACCTCCATTCAAATGGTTCTGAATTTTTTAACGGACTCGTATTGTAGAATTTATTAAGAAATCTTATTTTCTAGGCAGGGCGTGGTGGTTGACACCTGTAAACCCGGCACTTTGGGAGGCCGAGACGGGTGGATCACCTGAGGTCAGGTGTTCGAGGCTAGCATGGCCAACAAATACAAAAATCAGCTGGGTATGGTGGTACATGCCAGTAATCCCAGCTACTTGGGAGGCTGAGGCAAGAGAATAGCTTAAACTCGGGAGGGAGAGGTTACAGTGAGCTGAGATTGCACCAATCACTCTAGCCTGGGAAACAAGGGTGAAACTCAGTCTCAAAAAATAAAAATAAAATAAATAAAAAACAAATAAAATAAGAAATCTTATTTTCTAATGTGATAGTTTAAGCCAATTTGTTTTTTCCATCCAGCCATGGGCTGCCTGTTGGTTTCATTCTTGAGATTCTCACAATTTAAAAAATGACAGCCAGAAATGTATGAATGCCGGATAATCACTTGAAGTCTTCACATTGTGCTTGCTCTGCTGCATAATTCAGTGACCACATCCACTGTGCTTTGGCTGTCATTTGGATTCAGACACCCTGGCTTCTCTCAACCACACTGACATCAAGGAGCCCATTTCAATTGCAGTCAATTTCATCAGATTTTTTATCTTTCAAGAACAGATTGTAAAGCTCTTTTTAAACATTGTGTTGCGTCTCTTGTTAACATCATCTTCATGGCAGGAGTAAAGGGAAAGTTTTCTGGGTTCTACCTAGGGATATATCAAGGGTCAGGGAAAGAAAAGGTAAAAAGATCCAGGCCAGCATACGTTACACAAATTCTTGTAATCACTATTCCTGATTATGACCCTTCATGGTTTTTCTGTGTCATTTAGTATGGGCCAACAACATTTAATCCAAGATTATATGAGTTAACCCAGAGAATTGGCAGAACCATGGCTGGTGAGCTAATCCTAGCCCACTTTATGCTGAATCCCTGGTAAAATACACTCATATAAATACTTTGAGTCCTACCTGTGGTGAAACATCCCCAAAATCTGTTTCAAAAAATATATCTAGACTTTTAATGCCATAAATTTATGAATCTTTTCAGGTTCTTCGCATATGACATTTGAATTTTGCACTTCACCCCCCAATCATATTGTGTTTGAATCCCAGTTATTTTTAGAGCATCAGTAAGAGATGGGGCTTGTGAAAAATTATCCTCTTTCTTCTACATAGGAGATGTGGCTTCCCCAGTCAAGAGAAATGCTATAGCTGGCATTTTAGAAAGTTTGGAGGATCTTAAAAAACATCTTTCAAATCTTGCCATATCTCTCATTCTAATTACTGGGATTTCTGGTAAAAGACTTAATTTTCAGTAAGAGACCTGGTCAGATTGTAAGTTAAAATAGCAATCTGCAGAGTTAATCTGTGCATTTGGATTTTAGTTATTTTAGCCCCATATCTACAAGCCAAAGGCAGTGATTTCTAAGCAGTTTTGGCTATTACCCACATTATAAAATAAATTTTATATCATAAATAAGTTTATATACACATATAATTGAACGGTAAATTACATGAAACATTTCTTACCCCTACTATATATAATATACTTTGATATTTTCTCTTCTATGTTATTTTAAAACCATTAGTCATGAATACACAATAGTGGATTTCAACCAAAATCTCTTAAAGTTTTTGAGTTTTATTTCATGTCTTGTGGCAAGAATTTCAAAGTTTGAGACAGCTGTTAAAATATCCACTGATGGCCAGGCGCAGTGGCTTATGCCTGTAATCCCAGCACTTTTGGAGGCCGGGGAGGGTGAATCACCTGAGGTCAGGAGTTCAAGACCAGCCTGACCAATATGGTAAAACCCTGTCTCCACTAAAAACACAAAAATTGGGCAGGGCACAGAGGCTCATGTCTGTAATTCCAGCACTTTAGGAGGCCAAGGCAGGCTGATCACCTGAGGTCAGGAGTTTGAGACCAGCCTGACCAACATGGAGAAGCCCCGTCTCTCCTAAAAATATAAAATTAGCTGGGCGTGGTGGCACGTGCTTGTAATCCCAGCAATTTGGGAGGCTGAGGCAGGAGAATCACTTGAACCCGGGAGTTGGAGGTTATGGTGAGCCGAGATCACGCCATTGCACTCCAGCCTGGGCAACAAGAGCAAAATTCAGTCTCAAAAAACAACAACAGCAAAACAAAAATTAGCTGGGCATGGTGGCATGCACCTGTAGTCCCAGCTACTTGGGAGGCTGAGACAGGAAAATTGCTTGAACCCGGAAGGCAGAGGTTGTAGTGAGCCAAGATCACACCACTGCACTCCAGCCTGGGCAACAGAGCGAGACTCTGCCTCAAAAAAATAAATAAAATAAAATATCCAGTGATGTTAGAAGAAACCATCCTACTCCATTGCTCCCAGCATTTCTTGTTCTCTTTAAATAGTTCACAGCCACAAGCTACCTACTTCTCAAGAGCTTCCCCCTCAGTGGTACATTGTGTCCTACCTTATTACAGATGAAAATTAGGTTAGCAGTTTGCCAGTTTATAACCAGCCTCTATATATTTTGGTACATACATAGGAATTTCACTACTTAATTTCAAAAATTGATTCTAATAAACCACATTTCCTGTTATCTTGATTCCACAATTCACTGTAGTGAACATCTATTATTTGTGTCTGGGAATGTCTCTTTCTTTGGGACATATCTTCCATCCTGTTTTATGTGGCTTCGATGGAGCTGCCAAGCAGAAGGCCCTGCCACACTGACCCCCAAAGGCTGGCACACCGCATCAAGCTGGATCAATCAGGCTCTCTTTTCCACAAGTTTGAATCTTTAGCAGATGAGGTCAGAGAAAAACTTTATAAAGAGCCTAAATATTCCTGAAGTTCAGGTTCTCGAAACTTTAGTTACTTTTTCTCAAAGTTTGGTTGTAAGGGGAGTCATAATATGCCATGCATAAGGATTAATTTGAGCCGAAGGCAATTGAGAAATAGCAGACACAGGAAGAATTCTCTGCCCTCACTCTTTCCAGAAGCCTAAAAGTGGGGCACAAATTTCCTTTGGTAAAGGAGTCCACTTCCTGTCTCTGTACCAGAATACAGACAACAGCTCTGTAACAGGAGACAAAAAGTCACATCGAGATGTGTTGCATAAACAAACCTTACTAAATAACTTTTACCTTCCAATTGTTTTGCTCTCATATTTACCTTCCCACAGTGCACCACTCCTAGAAGCCTTTATTAGGCAGGGAACTCCAGAGAGACAGAACCAGTAGACTATGTATATAGACATGTGAGAGGGGGTTCACTAGGGAAATTAGCTCACATAATTATGGGGGTTAAGAAGTCCTGGCAAGGCACGGTGGCTTATGTCTGTAATCCCAGCACTTTGGGAGGCCAAGGTGGGTGGATCACCTGAGGTCAGGAGTTCGAGATCAGCCTGAACAATATGATGAAACCCCAACTCTACTAAAAATACAAAAATTAGCCGGGCATGTAACATGCGCCTGTAATCCCAGCTACTCGGGAGGCTGAGACAGGAGAATTGCTTGAACCCGGGAGGCAGAATTGCAGCGAGCCAAGATCGCGCCATTGCACTCTAGTTTGGGCAACAAGAGCAAAACTCCATCTCAAAAATAATAATAATAAAAAAAAAAGGAAGCACTACAACAGGGCAACAGCGCTGGGCGCGGTAGCTCTCTCCTGTAATCCCAGTACTTAGTGAGGCCAAAGCAGGGGGATTACCTGAGGTCAGGAGTTCGAGACCAGCCTGGCCAACATGGTGAAACCCCAACTCCACTAAAAATACAAAAATTAGCTGGGTGTGGTGGCACATGTCAGCATTCCCAGCTACTCAGGAGGCTGAGGCAGGAGAATTGCTTGAACATGGGAGGCAGAGGCTTCAGTGAGCCAAGACTGTGTCATTGTACTCCAGCCTGGGCGACAGAGCAAGACACCATCTCAAAAAAAAAAGAAGTCCTACAATGGGCCATCTGCAAGCTACAGACCCTGGGATGCTGGTAGCGTGGCTCAGTCCAGGTCTGAAAGCCTCAGAATCATGGAAGCCAATGGTGTAATTCTCAGTCTAGGTCAAAGGCCTGAGAATGGTGTGGCTGCTGGTGTAAGTCTTAGCATCTAAAGGTCAATGAGCCTGGAGTTCTGACACCCAAGTACAGGAGAAGAGTGTCGAAGCTCCAGGAACCAGAAATAGAAAATTCCCTTTCTTTTGCCTTTTTTATTCTATCTGGGCCCCTACCTGATCGAATAATGCCCACCCACATTAAGGATGGATCTTCCCTTCTCAGTTCACTGACTCATGTGCCAATCTCCTCTAGAAACACCCTCACAGACACACTCAGAAATAATGCTTTGCCCGTTCTCTAGGTATTCCTTAATCCAGTCAAGTTGACACCTAGAATTTATCATCACAAGTCCATTCCTTGTCAACCTGACACTCACAGCCATCTCCTCAAACCATACTTAATCTTCAAGTAAGGACGAGAACAAGGTAGTAATTCTCCATAATATGATGCAGCTATCCTGCATACAACCGAAAATTCACAAATTCCTTCCCCAGGTTGGGTGCAGTGGCTCATGCCTGTAATCCCAATGCTTTGGGAGGCTGAAGCAGGAGGATGGCTTGAGGCCAGGGGTTAGAGACCAGCCTGGGCAACACAGCAAGACTTCATCTCTAAAAAACTATAACAAATTAGTCAGATATGATGGCACGTATCTTATATTAGTCAGTTCTCACACTGCTATAAAGAAATACCTGAGTTTGGGTAATTTATAAAGAAAAGAGGTTTAATTGGCTGATGAATTCGCAAGCTATACAGGAATCATGGCAGCATCTGCTTCTGGGGAGGCCTCAGGGAGCTCTTACTCATTGTGGAAGGCAAAGTGGGAGCAGGTGTCTTGCATGGCAGGAGCAGGAGAAAGAGGGTGAGAGTGGGAGGCACTACACACTTTTGAACAACCAATTCTTGTGAGAACTCTATAACAAGACAGCACCTAGAGGGTGGTGCTAAACCATTCATGAAAGAAGGATCCATTTGCATGATCCAATCACCTCCCACCAGGGCCCACTCCCAACACTGGGGATTACATTTCAACATGAGATTTGGGTGGGGACACAGACCCAAACAATATCACACCTACAGTCCTAGCTACTGAGGAGGATTGCTTGAGCCCAGGAGTTTGAGTGAGCTATGATCACACCACTGCAATACAGCCTGGGCAACAGAACAAGACCTTGTTTTTTTTAAAAAAAAAGAAAAGAAAAAATCTTTCTCCAGAAGAGAAGGAGGTAATGTTTACTTTTCTCTTGGTATTTCATAACATAAATATTTTAATGTAACAATGGCGATACTACTAATATAAAGCCTAAATATGTTATATGATAAAGGAATAAGAGAGAAATGAAAACTAAAATATTTACTTAATATAGGTACATATATTCTTAACAAAATAGGGAGGAAATACTCATGACAATTGTAGTCCTCATTTTTGTAACTGACCATGTTTGTAGCTGGTATATATAACCACATTTTTCTGCTACCAATTCTGTAGTCCCTTTGCCTTCAGCAAGCACCTCTTTGTCATGGTTCTTTACCTGGTGAGGTGACCCAAACCATCATTCCTACAGAGTCTGGGCCATTTTATAGTCCTGCTTAGATTGGGTTCTTGTAATTTCCAGTTGACCTTAATCATGGACGTGGTAATACTAAGAGATGCCCTAAGGGATCTTCTGTATTCTAGACATACTCTTCCTTACCTCTATTGTGGTGTAGTAGTAGAATTTTCCCTTGGTAGTCAAGATCAACGTGCCAGCCAACACCATAATTCTCTTCCTGGCCTGATGACCCAGAGGCATGAAGAAACCAAAGCAGTCGGGTGGCGGTCTTAACTTCCAGTTCAATGGACTCATTGTTGTGTCTCCTGAAGGAAGCATTCTTTTCTCTGGAACTAAGGCCTCTAGGCCAGCAAGGCACAAAGTCATGGGAACAGGAAGCAAACATTTTGCTAGTGGGTCACTAGGGGTGATGGTAAGTGATGCCACTTCCACTTCTGCCCCTTGATTCCTAGACCCGTGAATGCTTGCTGTGGGAGAAACAGAACCATATATTAGATGCTGATTCAGAGCATATACAGCATTCTGGAGAACCTTGCTCCAGCCCTGCAAAGTATTGTTACCCATCTGGCACTGTAACTGCAGCTTCACAAGGCCATTCCATAGTTCTACTGGCCAAATGCTTCAGGATGGTGGGGAACATGGTAGGACCAGTGAATTTCATGAGTCTGAGCCCATTGCCACACTTCTTTGATTTTGAAGTGAGTTTCTTGGTCAGAACAATGTTGTGTTGAATACCATGGTGGTGGATAAGATCTTCTGTAAGTCCACAGATGGTAGTTTTGGCAGAAACCTTGTTAGCAATGTTTATTCCAGTAATGACAAAACATTGCCCTTTCCATGATGGAAATGCTCCAATGTAATCAACCTGCCACCAGGTAGCTGGCTGATCACCCCAGGGAATGGTGCCATATTGGGGCTCAGTATTGGTCTCTGCTGCCAGGTCAGCTTTGAGGAGTGGAAGTCCATGTCTCTCAGCCCATGCATAACTTCCATCCTTGCCACTATGGCCATTGTGTTCACGAACCAATTAAGCTATTGCAGGGGTGTCTGGTGAAGGATGCTGACTGGTATTTACAGAATGGGTCATCCTATTCACTTGAATATTAAAGCCCTCCTCTGCTGAGGTCACCATTTGGTGAGCATTCAGATGGGACACAAATATCTTTGCATCCTTCGCCCACTCAGAAAGCTCTATCTACATACCTCTTCCCCCATTTTCTTTTGTTACAAATTTTCTAATAATGTTCTCTCCAATTCCCTCACCATCTGGCCAAACCATTGGCTACAGCCCATGAATCGGTGTTTAATCATATATCTGGTCATTTCTCCTTTCAAGCAAAGTGAACCGCCTGAATTTCTGCCCATTGTGAAGATTTTCTTTCATTATTGTCTTTAAGGATGTCCTAGAAGAAAGCCAAAGTGCTACAGCTCTTTACTTTTGCACAATTTAGGTGCCTGTTTATTGTGCAGACTCCTCCGTAAGGCCCTAGTCTTCTTTTCCTCTGTCAACTGAGCCTAGAGAACTCAAGTACCAATGGTACTGCTGACTTATATGGTCTAAAATTAACCATCACAGGCCAGGCGCGGTGGCTCACGCCAGTAATCCCAGCACTTTGGGAGGCCAAGGCGGGCAGATCACCTGAGGTTGGAAGTTCAAGACCAGCCCGACCAACATGGAGAAACCCTGTCTAAAATACTAAAAATACAAAATTAGCCGGGTGTGGTGGCCCATGCCTGTAATCCCAGCTACTCGGGAGGCTGAGGCAGGAGAATTGCTTGAACCTGGGAGGTGGAGGTTGCGGAGAGCCAAGACCACGCCATTGTACTTCAGCCTGGACAACAAGAGCAAAACTTGGTCTCAAAAAAAAAAAAAAATTGACCATCACACAGCCCAAATTCCTTTTCCTTTGTGTTATCACAATTTATTACCCTTTGTTAAAATGTCATAACCACTTCTTTGGGGGATTTTTATTTCTTTTCTGTAAAGCCTGCCCTCCTCCATGTGCATGAAAAATAAACCTTTCCTCTTGTTTATTGGTCTTTGTCAGTTTCATTTACAGGACCCAGCGACAAACTTGAGGGTAGAGGGAAAGTTTTTTCTTTCCTGCACAAGATAGCCACCCAAGTTAGAATTAGAGTTCAAGGAAAAATCTGATTCAGCAAAGTACAGAATCCCCTCAGGCAGCTCCAACAAACACCCCCATTATCAGAGGAGGAGCTCCTCAGTTACACAGCTCTGTGATTCAGTTACTGATGCAGAATTCCAGAATTCCATCTTCTAGCAGGCACTGCTTCCCTGGTCAGGCAAATGGTGGTTGTTGTGGGGAGGCATTCTCAAACTAACTCCCCATTTTTTATTTTTGGGACTAGTCTGAAGCATTAAAACAAAAACTATTCCACATTAATCAGAAATGTCCAAAAACTGTAGTCTCAACACTGAATGCCCATCAGGATGAACTGGGGTGCTTTTTCAAAATGCATATGATTATGATACAACCTTGGAGATTATAATGGAATCCAGATATATGAACAGCCATGTGCCATATAATGACATTTTGAGCAGTGATAGACTGCATATATGATGGTAGTCCTATAAAATTATAATGGGGCTGCCCTATAATTTTTTTGGTCTTTTATACCATATTTTTACTGTTCCTTTTCTCTGTTTATGTGTGTTTAGCCACACAAATACTTACCATTGTGTCACAATTGCCTACAGTGTTCAATATAGTCCCATGTTACACAGGTTTGTAATGCAGGTGTGTAGCAGGCTATACCATCTAGGTTTGTGTAAGTACATTCCATGATGTTCACACAATGATGAAATTGCCTAATGACGCATTTCTCAGAACCTATGCTTGTCATTAAGCCACACGTGACGGTATTTTGGAAAGAGGTATGTTTTGATTCTCATGTACACCCAGGGTTAAAACTCACTGACTTGGAAACTGGAGCAGCTTGAAGACTGGAGGTGAGGAGGCTCTGTTAGATCCAGCTCTGAAAAATCAATGGAGAGCCAAGGGGAGGCCAGCAAGTCTGTGGGACCCTGGGGAGGAGGTGACATCCAGTGTAGCCTTCCATGTGCAAAGCGTAGTTGCCTCATAATGTCTCTTCTCCTTCAGATTACCTCAAATACCTGAAATTATGCTATTAAAAGTTCATCCATACAGTAACCCTTTCATAAGAAATATTAAACCCTCATAGACTCTAACATGTTAGCTTCTTCCCACTCCTCCACCAAAAAAAATTTAAGAGCTAGGAATCATAGACAGGCCAGGAAACTTCTGATAATAGAGCAGGGAGAGACATGAAAGACTGTAGAGGGGTGGGATGGTCTGTGGCAGAGACCACCAGCTGCCTCTGCAATATTCATTTTCCCTTCTTCCTCCCTAACAGAACTGAATGACACCTCAGGCAGCCACGGCCTCGTTAAGACTACATTTCCCAGAAGGCCATGCTCCTCAGGGTGGCCAATGAGATGTCAATAGAAGTGTTTCCACGCTCCTTCCTTAAAGGGGACTGACAGTTGAGAAGGGTACTCCTCTGCTCTTCCACTTTCCCTTCTAGATTCCACAGGGAAATTCGGAGTTAGTGGGTCAAGCACCAGATGCCATCTGTGACCATGAGAAGGCTGTAGGAAGGTTGTGGAAGAGAAGGAATAACGAAGCCCGGCTTGCTGATCAGAAGAACTTCAGCTGCCTCACCTCAGCCCTAGGCTCTCTGCCTCCAGATCTTTCCTACACCAAAGGAAAGACCACCTCTATTTTGTTTAAATTGCATAATGGGGTTTCCAGTTATGTGCAACCAAGATTAATTCTGGAGGAAGAATCTGGAGTATAGCCCTATGCCCAAAGAGGTCATTTTCAGGAGACACTCTCAAGAGGAAGGCTCTGAAATGTCTTTATCTGTGATATGGTTTGGCTGTGTCCCCACCCAAATCTCATCTTGAATTGTAACTCCCACAATTCCCACCTGTCATGAAAGGAACCCAGTGGGAGATGACTGAATTATGGGGGGAGGTCTTTCCTGCACTGTTCTCATGATAGTGAATGAGTCTCAGGAGATCTGATGGTTTTAAAAAGAGGAGTTCCTCTTCCCAAGTCTCTTTCTTCCCCTGCTGCCATCCACTTAAGATGTGACTTGCTCCTCCTTGCCTTCCGCCATGATTGTAAGGCCTCCCCAGCCACGTGGAACTGTAAGTCCATTAAACCTCTTTCTTTTGTAGATTGCCCAATCTCGGGTATGTCTTTACCAGCAGTGTGAAAACGGACTAATACAATGTGTTAAAAAACAAAAAAATTAAAACTGCCGTCAAGTGGCAAATGAAAGAAGCGCTTGGCTTCTCTTTTGTGGCATATCTGACCACAGCATAGAACAAGCACCCATACAATGCCTCCGTTTGCAGAGTCAGTCCCAAAAGTGTCATCTCAGCATGCCTCATGCACTTTACCAGCTCTTCTCTCAGCCCCCATCTCACTGGTCATTCTCTCTCCGTCCCCACCCTGCCCCTCAGTTGCTGATGGCCATCTCACATGTGGCCATGGCTCCTCTGTGCTCTTCTCCACTCCAGCTCCACTACCTCATGCTGCTTTGCTTTAGCATCCCAGTACTATCCAGCCCAGCATCCTCACCAAGAGAGGTGCCTCCTACCTGCCCATTGGACAGCATTCACCAAGGAAAAGTCAGCATGGTAATAGATGAAAAGCCATGGATTAGAGTGGACATAACATCTTAAAATGCTTAGTGCGGCTGGGCTCAGTGGCTCACACCTGTAATCCCAGAATTTTAGGAGGCCGGGGAGGGAGGATCACTTGAGGTCAGGAGTTCAAACCCAGCCTGGCCAACATGGTGAAACCCCATCTCTACTAAAAATACAAAACAATTAGCCAGGCCTGGTGGCATGCACCCATTATTCTAGTTACTTGGGAGGCTGAGGCAGGAGAACTGCTTGAAGCTGGGAGGTAGAGGTTGCAGTGAAATGAAATGATGCCACTGCACTCCAGCCTGGGTGACAGAGCAAGACTCCATCTCAAAAAAAAAAAGAAAGAAAGAAAAAAAAATGCTTAGTGCAGGAATTAAATTCTAAAAATGAAGATCTGGAAGTAAAAACTTGGTATTTTAGAGATTGTCTGTGTTTAGTTGTTTTGTATGTGTTTAAGTATCTTTTCCAAGGCCACATCCTATGAGAAACAACTAGGAAAATGTTTTAGACCATCCGACATTGGGTTCTATAATGTTAAAAGTTTCTGGTGCCTGATAGAGTTGCTAATAGCTCTAAGTCCTGGTCTCTTTGTAACTATTCGTAGCGAGCACCCAGCTGCCTGCGGCCTGCCCTGATCCTCCCCTGATAAGCAGCCAGCAGGGTCTGGAGATAGTCCTCTCTAGGCTAATGCCCTAATAAATGGGCTGTGGTGGCAGCAAGATGGACAAGCATGACCACGTGGTCCCCGGGTACCTGCATTCCTCCAACCTCCCTACAGTGCCCTCTCTGGCACTCCACCCTGGGAGAGCCTCTCTCTGGAACACTCCGTAGTCCTGTTACCATGGCTGAGCCCTATCTACATTCTTCATTGTCCGTCAGACATATTCATAAGCAGGACTCTGCATGCTACACTGTTCCACGGTGTCCACTTACCCCTTGGCAGCCATAGCAACTAATTGGCTTCTGAGAAAAACGTGCTCTCACCACCATGCCAGTACAAACACTCACTCTCCTGCTTTGGCTCTCAAGGCCTGTCAGAATACAGCTTTATATTCCCAGTTTTATTATATATCTCACCCCAGGTCTCTGCCTTTGTTCACAACCCCTCTCCCAACTCTCACTTGAAGGCTGACACAGCCTAACCACACTGACTATATTGACTTTGGCTTTGTCTATCCTGGGGACCTTGAATGAATCGCTTTGACCTTCTCCACATCTGTTTCTTTATCAGAAAACGATGAGGTTGAACAGTGAATTTAAAGATCCCTTCCAATTCTGAAAGGCTGCAAAATTGTGTATATAGAAACTTCCTCATGCATGCAGATGCTGTCTCTCCAATCCATGCCTGTATCATTTCCGATTAATAATATTGACAAAAACAATGATAGCTGACACTTACAGAGTACCTTCTGTGTGCCAGGCATAGTGCTAGGCACTTTACGTGCATTATGTCATTTGACTCTTAACTAATGTAAAGTGAACGTGATTACTTTCCCCGCTTTGCCTCAAGAAAAAAACAGAGTGGGCCAAGTGTGGTGACTTGCACCTATAATCTCAGCACTTTGGAAGGCCGAGGCAAGAGGATCACTTGAAGCTAGGAGTTCAAAACCAGTCTGGGTAGCATAGGGAGACCTCGTTTCTAGAAAAGTTTAAAAATTAGCCAAGTGTGGTAGTGCATGCCTATAGCCTCAGATACTCAGGACACTGAGGCGGAAGATTGCTTGAGTTCAGGTCAAGGCTGCAGTGAGGTGTGATCGACCAATGCACTCCGGCCTAGGAGACAGAGTGAGACCCTGTCTCAAAAAAGAAAAAAGAAAAAAAAGAACACAGCATTGGAGCAATATTCCCAAGATAATGAAGAGTACAGCCAGGACTGGAAGTTGAATCTCATTCCACGGCTTAGGATCATAACCACTGCACCATTCCAAGATAGTGTCATGAACCTAATAGACACATGTAGGTGTTCAAATCAGTTCTAGGTTCAAATCAGTATCAGTATTTAGTAAGTAATCAATTATTATCAGTATTATCTTGTTGTTTCCAAAGTTCTTTCGTTACTGTTTTCTCCTAGGAGCAACAGATTCCTTTTGACTGTAATACACTGAGATCACCTCGTAAACAAATAAATTTATTAAAAATACTGCAGAAGAGGGAATTTCAAGAGAAAAATGACACTACATTTTGTTCTTAGGAGAATAATTCTTTTTTAAAAAAAACTTGACAAAATGCAATCTCCTCACATTGTGATTGCTTCTGAGGATTTTTTTTTCTACATACAGAATTCAAAGAACTGATTTAATGGGAATTTTAGTTCCACTTAAAAACTCTACAGTGGTAATAGCACATTCTACAGATATTATGCTATTGGGTAAAGAAGCACCACTGTTCCTAAGCAACAGACCAGAAGCAACAGAGATGAACTTAGCAAGAAACCAAAGCTCAAGGGCTGTGAATTCCACATCTCACTTTACTTCTGTGACCTTGAGCAAGTCACTTGCTCCATGTAACTTTGCTCCTCGTTCTGTTAAATGGGAATAAGTTGAGCCTTATTTCGAAAAAGGAACTTCTAAAAGCTACCTCCTAGTAAAACATATAATTAATACATTTTTAAATTTTATAATTAACATAATTATAACAGAAAGTTGTTGTCCATTAACATAATTGTCTACTCATTAATACACATGTGTGGTCCTGGCTTTCATGCATTAATTATTAAAAAATTTTCAAGCAATCTTCCTGAATATAAACTAAAGTGAAATTTGTGTTCTATATTAAGACTCAAAAATATGCAAATCTCAAGGGATCCCAGGTCTGAGAGCTACATAATTTATATGAAGACACAAACACTTTGGATATAATTATTCTGCTGCCCATAGTTATTTCAGGCTAAATTAAGTTTAATTTAGGCAGATCCAGAAACCTTTTTAGCATCTCAGTAGGGAGGATGGCCTACAATTCCTTAAGTTTCATGTATCACTCTTGTATAACTAATCATTATCATCATCCTTATTATCAAAGATAGAATGATGAAACCTAATTGCTTAATAGAGTAGTTGAGCATTAGTAAACATAGGAAAGCCCCCTCATTTTTCTTAAGTTATTATTTAATTAAGCAGTGAACATGAAATTCAACCCCACAATACATCTGCTTTTATTTTGATGGAGATGAAAGGTGTTTATAAGCACCTTTGCGAAAAGATTCTCAATTAGACTGTTCACCTCAAAAGATTCCATAAGATTATCTCTGAAGAACAGCTGAGAACAGAGTATATCAGACTGTTTCTTTTTTTTTTCTTTATTTCTTCTGAAACAAAACAAAACAGACCAGGCCCTGTGGCTCGTGCCTGTAATCCCGCACTTTGGGAGGCCGAGGTGGGCGGCTCACGAGGTCAGGAGTTTGAGACCAGCCTGGCCAATATGGTGAAACCCCGTCTCTAGTAAAAATACAAAAATTGGCTGGGCATGGTGGTGGATGCCTGTAATCCCAGCTACTAGGGAGGCTGAGGCAGAAGAATCGCTTGAACCCGGGAGGCAGAGGTTGCAGTGAGCCAAGATCGCACCACTGCACTCCAGCCTGGGCAACAGAGCAAGACTCCATCTCAAAAAAAACCCCCCAAAAAACAAAAATAACAACAACAACAAACAGGATACATGTGTAGAATGTGCAGATTTGTTACATAAGCATACATGTGCCATGGTGGTTTGCTGCACTTATTGACTAGCCCTCTAAGTTCCCTTCTCTCACCCCCCGCTCCCCAACAGCCCTTGGTGTGTGTTATTCCCCTCTCTGAGGACTTCATGTCTTGTACTGTTTTTTGTTAGTTTTGATATTTTTTGTTTTTAATTTTTCTAAACTGAATAAAACCATGTTGATTTGGAGAGCTTCCAACAAACAGCATTTTATTTGGAGATTTCCCTCAGCTAATTTTAAAGACGTAACTGATGAGCACACTCTGTTTAAATTTTTAAAAAGTAAGGAAGAAATTTCAACTATTATTAATAGAGCTCTCCCTTTATTTAAACAAATAGATTAATAATAATTACTCAAAGCAGGTGTTCTCCCTTTAGGGGAACGGTATATGTATACTGGAGGAATCAATTTGAAAAGTAAAGTCAATATTTGTCTTAGTTTACATAGCAAACCGTCAGATCAAACAAACAACTCTTAGTATAACAAACGAATTGTTCTTGGCAAATTTTTTTACGTTATTTCTGATAACAAGATCAGTAGAGACCCAGAAAATATTTACCAAGGAAGTCATACACAGAAAAAGTAACACAGTTTTCGTAAGACCACAAATATTATGACTATGTGAGGGAATCCAAATATCCCACAGTTTAGGTGTTGACAGAAAAAAACAACCGCACCGTCTCTATGGGCTGAGGCTGCTGCCTGTTTGCCTTCATGTATAATGGTAGATTACCTGGAGAGATGCATGCTGCAAACAAGATGTGCTCCACGGTAGACAGGCTATGCAAACCTACCCCCAGAAGTCCCCAGATGCTGAGAGGCTGAAGAAAGAGGCTGACAGATCCAGTTTCTCAGAAAGAAACATGTAATAGGGCCTTACGAACAGAAGCCATGTCTGTGCCTCTGGTGGTGGTGAGACAAGATGGTGGATCCCTGCGCCGGTAATCCCCAAACCTAGCGTTGTATAACACAAGGAAAGGGCGATTCAGAAGGGATGTGTAGGACAACTGAAGTACAATAACATCAAGGTTATTTGACCTAAGAGTAGGATATCTAGTAAGTACCTGCCCTTATACAAGGAACAGTAGGTAAAATGGAAATCTTAGAGGTCTTCCTAGAACTGGAGTTAATGTTAATTAGAAGTTAACATGGAAGATTAGCATCCAAGATGGAGTTGATTCAGCCTCCACAAGGTGGAATTAGGCATTTCTTGATAGTGGCATCTATGTCACAGAAAGGAGAACCTGAGTTAACCCACCAGAAACCTCCCCCTCCATTTCACAATCCCAAGGACAGACTATGTCATACAATGACTGTTCAGGTAACAGCTTTTCACAGTGAAAACTCTTGAAAAGGCTCACTTATCAAAAACTGTTTCTTTTTTCCTAACATAAATGTTTTACTCCCACATTTGCTACTTAGCAAATAGATTGCTGAACCTTACAGTTCAGGCAAAGATATACTCATGAGTTTACTCAGAGACACACACGTGGGATGGTTTAGGATTGTGTTCCATGTTTGGATGACCCCAAGTTGTCTTGCTTTTCCTAGATATGCTGTTACAAACTAAATGTTTGTGTGTCCCCAAATTCATATGTTGAAATTCTAACCCTCACGGTGACGGTATTAGGAGGCGGGGCCTTTGGAAGGTGATTAGGCCATGAGGTGGAGTCTCGTGAATGGGATCAGTGCCCATTAAGAGGAAACATGATAGCCTGCTCTTTCTTTCTCTCCTCTCTGCCACATGAGGATACAAGGAGAAGATAATTGTGGCCCCCACAAAAAGGTTGAAAATTTGGCTAAAAAATAAATACATACATAAATTTGGCTAAAAAATACATACATATATATATATATATACACACACACACACATACATATATATACACACATACATATAAATATATATATATTTCTATTAAAGTTTTTAATAGAAAATTTTTTCTTCTTTAATGGATTTTTACTTATAGCTGCATTTATAGGAATAAATGATAGTTGCTAAGCAAGGGATAGGTGTTATATGGTTTGAATCTGATCTACACAAATATATTCTTGTACCTTGTCAGTGGAATCTTTTCTCTCAAATGAATCTGATACCTTCACTGAGCCCTAAAAATGGCTCTGTTTTTCAGGTCTCTTTCTTTTCAGTGGACTATTTCTGCTCCCTGGAATTCTCTCTCTTTTCAAATCTACCCTGTCTAAGTCATGCACATGCTTTACTACCCTACTTGAAAGCCACAAATGGCCATTGTTTTTCTCTGGAATCTTGATTATCTTATTGGCTACTTATCTTATTGTTTTCCCACATAAGCACACCTTATTGAACATTTCCCCAACCTGGTGCATAGTCCCAAGCCTTGCTCCCCAGTTAGACTGCAAATTACATTGTGTTCTCTCCCCACCACTGGCAATCCTCAAGCCATCTAACAGAGAGCTAAACAAATTGTAGGTTCTCAATAAATATTTATTGAATTGGAGTTTATGAAATTAATTATTGTTTTCTAGCCCATCCTATAATAGGAGCCAAGCCTATGCACACCCAAGTCATTTTAACGAAGTGCTCTGTTTTATTTCTTCCTTTTAAGATGGTGTGAAACATGCAAACACATATTGCCTTATAGACACTGCTGGGAATAGTAACACAGATTTTTGTTTAACACTTGGTGTTGGAGACAGCCCTGAGTGTGAAATTTGGATCTATTACTTATTATCAGTGGGACACTGAGCTTGTTTCTTAATCTTTCTAACCCTTGGATCCCTAACTAACAACAACAGAAAAAGTGATATTTACTTTCTTAGTTATTGTAGACTTAAATAAATGTTATTTCTTCATTTGTCTCTTAGATAATTTTAAACATACCTATTTTAAAGTCACTTTCAGATTGCTCCATTATTTTCATTTCCTTGGGAGTTAATTCCTCACGCAGTGCTAAAACCTGTCTTTTTTAGTATTAGCTTTTTTCATCTGCTTTGGGCTTGGAGTTTGTGGGCTCATCATCCACAGGAGTTTCTACTGTAAATACAATATAGTATGCTCTCTTTCTCACCAGTAGTTCTGCTGTTTCCTCCACAGGGCACCCCTGTTCCCGCAATAAGAATCAGATGTTACAGGAGAATCTCTGGGCTCTTGCATTAAGATAGCATTGAGGATATCATGGATGCATAGACTGAGCCACCCACAAGTCACTGGATGCCTTTCTGGAGGGAAGCTATTTGCTGCATTCTGCCCTAAGGTACATAATGTTATAAACCCTGCCCCTCTGTATTAGTACATTTTCTCACTACTATAAAGAAATATCTGAGACTGGGTAATTTATAAAGAAAAGAGGTCTAATTGGCTCACTCTTCTGCAAGCTATACAGAAAGCATGATGCTGGCATCTGCTCAGCTTCTGGGGAGACCTCAGGAAAACTTACAATCACTGCAGAAGGAAAAGGGGGAGCACAAGTTTACATAGCCAGAGCAGGAAAAAAAGGGAGAGAGAGGGGAGGTGCTACACGCTTTAAAGCAACAAGATCTCATGAGAACTGTTATTACAAGATGGCACTAGGAGGATGGTGCTAAACCATTAGAAATTACCCCCATAATCCAATCACCTCCCACCAGGCCCCACCTCCAACATTTGGGGATTACAATTCCACATAAGATTTGGGTGGGGACATAGAGCCAAACCATATTATTCTACCCCAAGGCCCTTTCAAATCTCATGTCCTTCTCAAATTGCAAAATACAAGCATGCCTTCCCAACAGTCCCCTAAAATCTTAACTCATTCCAGCATTAACCCAAAAGTCCAAAGTCTCATCTGAGACAAGGCAAGTCCCTTCTGCCTATGAGCCTATAAAATAAAAAACAAGTTAGTTACCTCCAAGATACAATGGCAGTACAGGCACTGGGTAAATACTCTCATTCTAAAAGGGAGAAATCAGCCAAAAGAGGGGGCTACAGGCCCCATGCAAGTCTAAAACCCAGCAGGGCAGTCACTAAATCTTAAAGCTCCAAAATAGTCTCCTTTGGCTCCATGTCCCACATCCAGGGAACACTGAGGCAAGGGGTGGGATCCCAAATCTTTGGGCAGCTCCATCCCTGTGACTTTTCAGGGTTCAGCCCCCATAGCTGCTCTCATGTGCTGGCATTGAGTTTCTATGGCTCTTTCAGGTACAGGGTGCAAGCTGTCAGTGGATCTACTATTCTGGGGTCTGAAGGATGGTGGCCCTCTTCTCACAGCTTCACTAGGCAGTGCCTCAGTGGGGACTCTGTGTGTGGGCTCCAACCCCACATTTCCCCTCTGCACTGCCCTAGTAGAGGTTCTCCATGAGGGCTGTGCCCCTGCAGCAGGCTTCTGCCTAGACATCCAGGCTTTTCCGTACATCCTCTGAAATCTAAGTAGAGGGCCAGGCGCAGCAGCTCACGCCTGTAATCGCAGCACTTTGCGGGGCTGAGGTGGGCAGATCACTTGAGGTCAGGAGTTTGAAACCATCATGGCCACATGGTAAAACCCCATCTCTATTAAAAGTGCAAAAATGTTAGCCAGACATGGTGGTGGGTGTCTATAATCCCAGTTACTTGGGAGGCCAAGGCAGAAGAATTGCTTGAACCCGGGAGGTGGAGGTTGCAGTAAGCCTAATCACTCCACTGCACTCAAGCCTGGGTGACAGAGCGAGACCTTGTCTCAAAAAAAAAACTTGAAATCTAGGCAGAGGCTCCCAAGCTTCATCTCTTGCACTCCATGTACCTACAGGCTTAACACTACATGGAAACCACCAAGGCTTGGGGCTTGCATGCTGTGAAGCAGCAGGCTGAGCTGTACCTGGGCCCCTTTGAGCCACAGCTGGAGCTGGAGTAGCTGGGATACAGAGCAGTATCTCAAGGCTGTGCAGAACAGTGGGGAGATGCTGGCCCTGGCCCATAAAACCATTCTGTCCTCCTAGGCCTCCAGGCCTGTGATGGAAGGGGTTGCTTCAAAGGTCTCTGGAATGCCTTGGAAGCCTTCTTCTCCATTGTCTTGACTATAAACATTTGGCTCCTCTTTACTTATGCATGTTTCTGCAGCAGGCTTGACTTGCTCCCCTGAAAATGGGCTTTTCTTTTCTACCACATGGCCAGGCTGCAAATTTTCGAAACTTTTATGCTCTGCTTCCCTTTTAAATATAAGGACCAGTTTCAGATATAAGGGCCAATTTCAGGCCATTTCTTTGCTCATGCATGTGAGCATATGTTGTTGGAAGCAGCCAGTCCACATCTTGAACACTTTTCCGCTTAGAAATTTCTTCTATCAGATACTCTAAATCATCACTCTCAAGTTCAAAGTTCCATAGATCATTAGAGCAGGGGTGCAATGTTGCCAACCTCTTTGCTAATGCATAACAAAAGCAGCCTTTGCTCCAGTTCCCAGTAAGTTCCTGTCTCCGTCTGAGACCTCATCAGCCTGGACTTCACTATCCATATCACTATAAGCATTTTGGTCACAACAATTTAACAAGTCTCTAGAAAGTTCCAAATTTTCCCTCATCTTCCTGTCTTCTTCTGAGCACTCCAAACAGTTCCAACCTCTGCCTTTTACCCAGCTCCAAAGCTTCCACATTTTCAGGTATCTTTATAGCAATACCCTACTCCTGGTAACCAGTTTTCTGTATTAGTTCATTCTTGCACTGCTACAAAGAAATATCTTAGACAGGGTAATTTATAAAGAGAAGAGGTTTAATTGGCTCACTGTTCTGCAGTCTATGCAGGAAACATGATGCTGGCATCTGCTTGGCTTCTGGGGAGACTTCAGGAAAACTTACAATCATGGCAAAAGGAAAAAGGGGAGCACCACTTCACATAGCTGGAGCAGAAGAAAGAGGAGAGAGTGGGGAGGAGCCACATGCTTTTAGAAAACCAGATCTCATGAGAACTCCATCACAAGACAGCAGTGGGGGATGGTGCTAAACCATAAAAAACTGACCCCATGATCCAATCACCTCCCACCAGCCCCACCTCCAACATGTGGGGATTACAATTCAGCATGAGATTTGGGCAAGGACACAGATCCAAACCATGTTACCTTCCAAGTAGGACCAGCACTTCCCGCAGCCTCTGTTTGCAGGCCAGGGATTTTGTGGAATTCTCCAGCATTAGGCAGTGTGTCTGATGCCATCTCCCACCTTTCATGGGGTATTTTGACCTTAATAATTCCACAGAAACTTAACTGTTCTTTCAGTCGCAGAGATCAGCTGGCTTGTAGTTTGAAGCCTGCTCCATGCTTTGTGTTTCTGCCCTACTTTCTGGCCTAAAGAGAGATCTTTGTCTTGTTTAGAAGACATGCCTTTATCATTCATTTATGTATTTAATATTTTGTTATTTTTTTGTCAATTACTAATACATGTTTCCAGCTAGAGCTAGAAAGGGAGCAGGCTTGTGAGTGTTTGAAATCACAATGCAGTCTTGGCCTGCAAGAAGTATCAAGGAAGGCTTGCTCAGGGGGCTTGTGAACCAGGCCTTGGAGCCAGGACTCAAGAGATTCAGGAGGGCTGAAGGGCAACACACAGGACAGGCTGAGCTTCAGTTTGGAGGAAGAAATGCATAAGCAGATATCAGTGAGAGCAAAGGGATTGATTTTAGTTTGCACACTCTGTGTGTGTGTGTGTGTCTGTGTGTGTGTGTGTGTGTATAGGGGAGTCATGAGAGTTTAGGCTAAAAAGGGAGGCCAGCAAAAATCAAAGCCCAACGAAATTAAATGTCTCACCCAAGGTCATTTAGCTCTGTCCCCCTCTAGGCATCTCACTTTGGGCAAAACCATGGCAAAGCCATATTAGGGCACTGACAGCCATACAAAGAGGAAGGAGGAGAAGCAGAAGAGGTGAAGGGCAAGGAGTAGAACAAAAAGCATATAAAAAGGAAGATGAGCCGGGCATGGTGGCTCACGCCTGTAATCCCAGCACTTTGGGAGGCCAAGGCAGGCGGATCACGAGGTCAGGAGATGGAGACCATCCTGGCTAACATGATGAAACTCAGTCTCTACTAAAAATACAAAAAATTAGCCAGTCATGGTGGCGGGCGCCTGTAGTCCCAGCTACTCGGGAGGCTGGGGCAGGAGAATGGCGTGAACCCAGGAGACGGAGCTTGCAGTGAGCCGAGAACAAGCCACTGCACTCAGCCTGGGAGACAGAGCAAGACTCCGTCTCAAAAAAAGAAAAAAAAAAGAGGGAAAGAGGGAGATGAAAGGGAGGAGGAAGAGGAAGAAGATGGCAAGGAGGATGAGACGGTGTGATATCCTTTTCCATAGAAAGTTTACCTTTAAGTTGCAAATGGACAACATTTATAAATAGCACATACACAGATCTGATTCTCATGATCTTTAACAAATTAACATATGATAATAAGTAAAATAGAATAAACCATGCATGTGTAGTATGGAGATGAGCAGTAAAGAAGGACCACCAGACATCACTGGAGATCATCTACTAACACCTCCTTATTTCATAAGTGAGGAAACTCAGACTCAGAAAGAATAAGTGATTTGCCTGTGGTCACACAAATGCAGATCCAAGACTAGCTCCCCAGACTTCTAACATTTTTACAGTTTTCTTCTAATTTCATCCTCAGGAAGAAGAGGGGTTAATTGAAAAATACTCCCTGAGTAGATATGTTTTGAGCCAAGCAAAAGGAAGTGGCATTTATAATTTTGGTTCTTGCAAATGCAAATTCTGTAGAATACTATGTTGGTGGGTCTAATGATTTGTAAAATGTAATTAAAATGCCTTTTCAACAAATACAATTCATTCTGTTATGAATAGTCTACATTCTGGAAAATGTCAACATAGAAGAAATGAGAGTCTCCACGAAATAAAAATGGGGTGTTCCATTTTTGCTGGGGCAGACACCACTGGTCACAGGGAATGATGGTCACGAGTGATGTTGGACCAGTAAGGCT
Organism: Pongo abelii; assembly: GCF_028885655.2. NCBI lineage: Eukaryota > Metazoa > Chordata > Mammalia > Primates > Hominidae > Pongo > Pongo abelii. The sequence goes on from NC_071998.2 coordinate 77,954,483, forward strand.
GTCAACTCATAACTGGCTTCTTAGATCATTGGACTCTGACATTCCTAATTTGGTTGTTAACCTCTGGGACTAATCCCCTGAAGAAGCAAATTAACTTCGAAACTGGATTATGTTCTTCCCTCAAACACAACCTTAATGGATAGATTTGACATCTCTTTCTTTCTTATCAAAGATGACATTCTCTACAAAGAGAATTGAGTAGTATGTTAATTAATGTTAATTGAGTAGTATTGAATTTTGACATTTTATTAAACTTTGGTTTGTTTTCTTTTTTTTTTTTTTTTTTGAGACAGAGTCTCGCTCTGTCGCCCAGGCTGGAGGGCAGTGGCGCGATCTCAGCTCACCACAAGCTCCGGCTCTCGGGTTCACGCCATTCTCCTGCCTCAGCCTCCCGAGTAGCTGGGACTGCAGGCGCCCACCACCATGCCCGGCTAATTTTTTTTGTATTTTTAGTAGAGACGGGGTTTCACCTTGTTAGCCAGGATGGTCTCGATCTCCTGACCTCATGATCCTCCCACCTCGGCCTCCCAAAGTGCTGGGATTACAGGCATGAGCCACCGCGCCCGGCCAACTTTGGTTTGTTTTCTGAAGCTAAGGTCTAGTCTCAACATCAACTTTAAGAGGCACTAATATAATAAAGGAATTTATGGCCGGGTGCAGTGGCTCATACCTATAATCCCAGCACTTTGGGAGGCTGAGGTGGGCAGATCACCTGAAGTCAGGAGTTTGAGACCAGCCTGGCTAACGTCGTGAAACCCCATCTCTACTAAAAACACAAAAATCAGCCGGGCGTGGTGGTGCATGCCTGTAATCCCAGCTACTCGGGAGGCTGAGGCAGGAGAATTGCTTGAACCCAGGAGGCGGAGGTTGCAGTGAGCGGAGATCGCGCCACTGCACTCCAGGCTGGGTGACAGAGTGAGACTCCGTCTGGCGGGGAGGGGGAGGAAGAAATTTATTGCCCTAGTTACTCATGCTGCACTTCTAGAAATAGTATTGTTGACAAGATGATCTTTTCGCTGGAAGACTGTGATTTTATCATTTACTTTTTTTTTGGTGAGAAACAGGTTTAAGTATTTTAAGCTAGTAATTCTCTTTCTAGGAAACAATCCTAAAGAAATAACCAGAAACTCAGATTAATATACAAATAAGCTCTTAATCATCTATCATAATGAAAAATTAAAATTGGTCTAAATGTTAAACAATAGTAGATTCATTGAATAAATTAATACATATACAAACACTGCAACGTTGTACTATCGAATTCATTGTCTGAGTAGTATTTAAGGATATGGGAAAATATCTTCTATGGAATGAAAGGCTCCATGAGAATAGAGACTATGTCTGGGTTTGCCCGATATTGTACAGCTGACTCTTGAACAACACAGGTTTGAACTGCATGGGTCCAGGTATACATGAATTATTTTTCCATAAAAATTACACCTAGTGTGCCTGTCTCTCCTGCCTCCACTTCCACCTCCCTCCTCCACCTCTTTTGCCTCTGCCACCCCTGAGACAGCAAGACCAACACCTCTTCTTTCTCTTCCTCCTCAGCCTGCTAAACATGAAAGTGATGAAGATGAAGACGTTTAGGATGAGCCATTTCCACTTAATAAATATATTTTCTCTTCCTTATGATTTTCTTTTTTAAATTTTATTTTCTTAATAACATTTTCTTAGGCCGGGCACGGTGGCTCAGGCCTGTAATCCCAGCACTTTGGGGGGCTGAGGAGGGCAGATCACGAGGTCAGGAGATCGAGACCATCCTGGCTAACACGGTGAAACCCTGTCTCTACTAAAAATACAAAAAATTAGCCAGGCGCGGTGGCGGGCGCCTGTAGTCCCAGCTACTCGGGAGCCTGAGGCAGGAGAATGGCGTGAGCCCAGGAGGCAGAGCTTGCAGTGAGCCGAGATAGCGCCACTGAAGTCCGGCCTGGGCGAAAGAGCGAGACTCCGTCTCAAAAAAATAAAAACTAAAACATTTTCTTTTCTCTAGTTTACTTTGAGAATACAATATATAATACACATTACATACAGAATATGTATTAATAGGCTATTTATGTTATCAGTAAGGTCAACAGCAGGCTATTAGTAATTAAGTTTTACGGAAGTCAAAAGTTACATACAGATTTCCGACTGTGAGGAGGGGTGGTGTCCCTAGCCCTTGTGTTGTTTAAGGGTTAATTGTATACTCAATTTCTAGCACAGTGGCTCAATGAGCTAAGACAAGGCTGGGTGCGGTGGCTCACACCTGTAATCTCAGCACTTTGGAAGGCTGAGGGGGCGGATCACCAGGTCAGGAGTTCGAGACCAGCCTGGACAATATGGTGAAAGCCCGTCTCTACTAAAAAAAATACAAAAATTAGCAAGGCGTGGTGGTGTGCGTCTGTAGTCCCAGCTACTCAGGAGGCTGAGGCAGAAGAATCGCTTGAATCTGGGAGGTGGAGGTTGCAGTGAGCTGAGATCGTGCCACTGCACTCCAGCCTGGGTGACAGAGCGAGACTCCGTCTCAAAAAAAAAAAAAAGAAAGAAAAAGAAAAAGAAAAAATAAGTTAAAAAAAAGAATTCAAAATTATGCACATATTTTAAATTAAACAATTTCTTCTCAAATAAAAGACTCCAAAGAGATACTGTCACTATTATTACAAACAAAGCATTTCCGCTTTGTGGCTTTATACCATATAAACATAATTAAAATGTATTTGCTTTTGAAACAGAAACACGTTTCTTGGGTGCTAATGTAGATTTTTGATGCATATGATAAACAAGCTGAAAGTAAAACAAAAGAGAGACAGTCAGGTTTTTTTTCTAATCAATTTTTCTCTCCTAATTCTATTATATTGAAACTTATTTTTCAAAATCTGTTCCTTGTTGCCATAGTGATCAGCTCCCGATGTGAAATTATATCACACTGGCTCTCTTTCAAGTTTCAATAATGTGCCGTCACCACCCACTTCTCTTTTAAAATGTTCAAATCCTCTAATCAGTGAGCATCTTAATAGCCTCACTTTTGGGGAACTGAAGTAGGAGCTGGGAGCCGAGGAAAAGGTATTGTATGGAAAGTGGGAGTGAAATGAAAGAAATAGAAAAATGTGAACTTTGAAAATAAATTAATTTACCATAGAAAATAAGATTTGACCTTCCACATATAGCAATTTCCTCTTTCCAACATACCTCAAATGTTAATTTTATAAATGATATGCTAGGGCCAGGCGCAGTGTCTCACGCCTGTAATCCCAACATTTTGGGATGCCAAGGTGGGTGGATAACTTAAGGTCAGGAATTCGAGACCAGCCTGGCCAATATGGTGAATCCCCGTTTCTATTAAAAATACAAAAAAATTAGCTGGGCGTGGTGGCACATGCCTGTAATCCCAGCTATTTGGGAAGCTGAGGCAAGAGAATCACTTGAACCCAGAAGGCAGAAGTTGCAGCGAACCGAGATCCCACCACTGCACTCCAGCTTGGGCAACAGAGCAAGATTCTATCTAAAAAAATAAATAAATAAAAATAATAAAAAATATATAAATGATATGCTAATGGGTGAATTGAACTTTAACTGAAAATGAGAGTAATTTGAGAATGAAGGTATATGGTCTGTATTAAAACTCATAAGAATACCCTTAATATAGAAGGAAGCTTTACAAAGCAATGAGGAAAAAAATATTCACACTTCAATAAAACAATGGGAAATAGGTATAGATAGCCAGTTTACAAATGAAAAAAGTAAAATAGTCAATAGACACATAAAAGAATGTTCAATCTTGCTAGTAGTCCAATAAATAAAAATAAAACAAGATGCCATCTTTTGCTTGATAATTTATAAAAATCTCAAAGGATGATAATGCCAATATAGCTAGAGTTTAGAAAAATAAGCATTGAATAAACAACGATATTTATACTCGCTTTTTTTTTTTTTTTTTTTGAGACAGAGTCTTTGTTTCACCCAGGCTGGTGTGCAGTGGCTCGATCTCGGATCACTGCAACCTCCGCCTCCTGGGTTCAAGCCATTCTCATGCCTAACCCTCATGAGTAGCTGGGATTACAGGTGCCCACCACCACGCCCAGCTAATTTTTTGTTTAGTTAGTAGAGACAGGGTTTCACCATGTTGGCCAGCCTGGTCTCAAACTCCTGACCTCAAGTGATCTGCCCGCCTCGGCCTCCCAAAGTGCTGGAATTACAGGCATGAGCCTCCAAGCCTGGCCTCTTAGCTTTGTTTTCATTAAAAAAAAAAAAAAAAAAAAAGGCCAGGCTTGGTGGCTCATGCCTGTAATCCCAGCACTTTGGGAGGCCGAGGCAGGCGGATCACAAGGTCTGGAGTTTGAGACCAACCTGGCCAACATGGTGAAACCCCGTCTCTACTAAAAATACAAAAAATAAGCCAGGCGTGGTGGCACACGCCTGTAGTCCCAGCTACTCAGGAGGCTGAGGCAGGAGTATCGCTTGAACCCGGAGGCGGAGGTTACAGTGAGCCCAGATCACACTACTGCACTCCAGCTTGGCAACAGAGCGAGACTCCGTCTCAAAAAAAAAAAAAAAAAAAAGGAACCAACCTCAATGTCCATCAATAGGGAAGAGTTATAGAAATTATAATTTAACTACATGATGGAATGTTCTCAAACCATTGAACATGAAAATGATGACTTCATCTGTATTTCTTGACATTAAACGATCTCATATTGACATGGAAAGATATCCATATGACATGTGGCAAACAAGAAAAAAAAGCAGATGGAGACTAGGAAGACTTCTGAAAATACCCTAGGATAAATGAATGTGTGTGGATCTCCACAGAAACACGTTTAGATGCTGCCACACTAAAATATGAACTGTGGTTACTGCTGAAAGATATACTTATGAGTGATTTTTATTTTATAAATGCTGTGTTATGTGAATATTTATATTTGGCAGGTTGAAATCAGGAGAGCAAGAGAAATATTTCCATTTCCATTACACACAGGATAATTTTCTTACAAAAAAATTTAAGACATAAGTTCCCAGACATGTAAAGCTATGAAGACTGAAGCAGACCTTGAAAATCTTAGTCCTAAAAGGAAGTGGTGGTGACTGGTTTGGGGAAAGTTTGTGGAAATCCCTGGTACGAATCTGTTACTGAACACGTAGTTATTGACTACGAACCTGGACTTAACCCTCTCATTTTACAAGAAAGGAAGGCCAGGCCGGGCGTGGTGGCTCACACATTCCCAGCACTTTGGGAGGCCAAGGTGGGTGGATCACGAGGTCAGGAATTCAAGACCAGCCTGGCCAAGATGGTGACACCCCGTCTCTACTAAAAATACAAAAATTAGCCTGGCGTGGTGGCAGGCACCTGTAATCCCAGCTACTCGGGAGGCTGAGGCAGGAGAATCACTTGAACGCAGAGGACAGAGGTTGCAGCAAGCTGAGATCGTGCTACTGCAGTCCAGCCTAGGTGACAGAGTGAGACTCCATCTCAAAAAAAAAAAAAGAAAGAAAGAAAGAAAGGCCAGACTCTCAAGGGTGAAGGTGCTTGCTCTAGGTCACAGGAGTGAAGGGAGGAACTGGCATTTCCTGACTCCAAGTCTCTGGTTTTCTCACCCAAACATGCCACCCCCATTGTGCAAACTGGCTTTTCCCTCCAGCAATTTCGAGTGGCTGTCTATTTTGTATAGCCAAAGGAGGTTTTTGTAGTGGATGACAAATCTTGAGCTAAAAAAGAAACATAGTATGACTCAAACAGTGAGCTGAGTTTACACAGAAATTATAGGCCTGTGCTGCTGTTTGGTAAGATTTTGGAACTAATTACTAGGTATTCCCAAAACAACACTTCTTTGGGCATCACGTGCATTTCTGAAAATTTCCTGAGGGTGATTGCTGGCCAAGAGCATTTCCTGCATGAAAATCCAAACAGTTGCTTGTTTATTGTTACACTCTGATGCAAGATTTCTAAGAATCTTTCTGTGAATCAAAGACTTAACTAGAAATAATGCTGTGTGGAGTCCCTTTACTACCTAGGGACCTATTCAGCTAAACAAGCATTTCTGTTGCTAATGTTAATCGACTTTCTGGAATCAAAGGGATTCCAGTTTAAATTTGTCTATAACACACATGAGTATGAATGGAGTGGTTGAATGGGGAAAGCCCAGAGTCTTGACCTGACATGTCTTAGAACACTGAAAAATGTCACAAATTATGTCTGTGTTTCTGCTGGTGTCTCTTGTGAACTCTCACATCTGGCCTCAGCCACATTCTCCAAGGGGGTGCACCCCACGCTCTTCCTTTCCGTTCAATGTTTTCTTTGCTTTCTGATGATACTTGGGGACCTTGTCCTTGCTGCCGGTGCCCATCAGAGGAAGGTCAAAGTCCATTCCCAAGACTCTCTTGGATGCTCCCAGTGGTGTCAAGCCTCAATGATAGCTGGTGATGCATTCTCTGGAGACTGGGGAGAAAGCTTGGCTGATACTGGGCCACAATTTGTCACCTGAAGCTGAAGGGAGCTGAGTCTTGAGAAAGAAAAATCTTTTATCTGAGGAATGCAAGTGTCTCAAATTATCAGGCCCAGAAAGATATTTAAATTCAACAGCAGTCATCTCACTCCCCTTTGAGCTAAATAATTACCTCTTAAAGCCTGAGGCCAAGTAGTCATAAAATGCCATACACTCTATAGTTCAAAAGTGTATAGCCAATCACTAACTAATGTTATTTCTGTAAACCAATGAGAATTCCTGACAAACAACTTTAGTATAATCAGCCCCTTCTCCTGATTTTTTTTTTTTTCATTAAAAAATGTGAGCCTCTGCCTGTAATCCCAACACTTTGGGAGGCCGAGGCGGGCAGATCACGAGGTCAGGAGATCGAGACCATCATGGCTAACATGGTGAAACCCTGTCTCTACTAAAAATACAAAAAAAAAAAAAAAATTAGCCGGTGTGGTGGTGGGCGCCTGTAGTCCCAGCTACTAGGGAGGCTGAGGCAGGAGGATGGCATGAACCCGGGAGGCGGAGCTTGCAGTGAGCCAAGATCGTGCCACTGCACTCCAGCCTAGGTGACAGAGTGAGACTCCATCTCAAAAAAAAAACAAAAACAAAACAAAACAAAACAAAATGTGAGCCTCTCTTTTGTTCTTCGAAGCACTCCCCAAGGCAACTTGGAAGTGTCTTCTCAGCTGCAGTCCTTAACTTTTGCACTTAAATAAACTCTCTTTAAACTAGATTCTGACCTTTTTGATTATTTTAAATTGGCAGTCTGCACCAATGTCTCCACCAGAGCCAGGAAGGTGGAGACTCAGCACCAAAACACCCTCCCAATTCTCTCTTTCCTCCAGACCAAGATAACCATCCTTATCTTTTATTTAACAATACACAGGCCTGATGCAAATCAGCTCATGCAAATCACACCTTCAAGACCTGCCCCCAGCTCACTGGACGGGTCTAGACCAGTGTGAATGAGCTCAAATAAGGATCTTGGCTACATGCATTTCCCTTGTCATTTTATACTCCAAAGCAAAAACCTGCTTTGGAAGAATGAAACCAGTTTGCATGGTGCTAAAAGAAGTTTAACACCTGACCGCCCTAAAAATTTTCAGGTCAAGTTCACCGTGAAGGGAATGCAAAATGCAACACATAAACATAGCTCTGAAAACCAACGAAGACACAAAAACCAAACAACGAAAATATTGTCCCTTCCTCTGGTTTAAATATGTCGTTTCCATAAGACCAGATCAAGTCGCTGTTGGACAACTTTTAAAGATAGCAACAGTTTAAGCTTAATTTCATTTTAATTTTTCAAAGTGAACTTTAAAAAACACCTTATGTGACTTCCATGAATACACTGAAACACCGTGTTACAGAGCAGCTAAAATAGAAGACCTGGCTCCATTTCGATAATAAATGGTTGGGCTCACTAATGCGCTCAGATCAATGTCAAGCATGGGGGATTATCGACATAAACACACAAACTTTAGCACCTCTAAATTTGACTACTCAGACATAAATGCGACTGGTCTAAGAGAAGATCAATGTTTATAGCCTTAAAGTCACTCAATATTTAATTTAAATGCAAGCTGGTTTATGCCTGAAGCCAATGCCTGACATTTTAGATTTTTTTTTTTTTTTTTTGAGACGGGGTCTCGCTCTGTCGTGCAGTGGCATGATCTCAGCTCGCTGCAACCTCTGCCTTCTGAGTTCAAGCAGTTCTCCTGCCTCAGCCTCCCTAGTAGCTGGGATTACAGGCGTGTGCCACCACACCTGGCTAATTTTTGTATTTTTAGTAGAGATGGGTTTTTACCATGTTGGCCAAGATAGTCTCAAATTCCTGACCTCGAGTGATCCGCCTGCCTTGGCCTCCCAAAGTGCTGGGATTACAGACGTTAGCCACTGTGCCCAGCAGGGATTTTTTTTTTCTTTTCTATTCCTAACAGCCCAAACCCAGCAAAAAGCATCATGCATTTGCACTCAGGTGCTGAGTAGGTTTCAGGACCTCAACAGGCCCACCTGACCTGGTCCAGGAACGAGAGTAGTAAGGCCCTCCCGCATACATCTGGCCTAGTCTTCAAAAGCCTGCTCACTGGCCACACCAATTTCCTAAGGGTTTTTCTAAACAAAAATTTCAGATAAACCTAGATCCAACTTTTATATTGTTTCTTTAATTGGCTTTTGTTTTACCATCTTTATTTCAAATGTCATGCACTCTTAGGAAAGAAAAGTCAGAAAACAGAGACGAGCAGAAATGTCAGAGGCATTCGAACCACAGCAACTCCATCTTGACTAGGGATTGGGTAAAAGGAGGCTGAGACCTACTGGGCTGCTTTTCCAGGAGGTTAGGCCTTCTTAGTCATAGGATGAGATAGAAGATCAGCATAAGACACAGGTCACAAACACCTTGCTGATAAAACAGGTTACAGTAAAGAAGCAGGCCAAAAGGCCGATGTGGTGGCTCATGCCTGGAATCCCAGTGCTTTGGGAGGCTGAGGCAAGAGGATCACTGAGGTTGGGAGTTCGAGACCAGCCTGGCCAATATGGTGAAACCCAGTCTCTACTAAAAATACAAAAATTAACCTGGCATGGTGGCACACATCTGTAATCCCAGCTACTTGGGAGGCTGAGGCACAAGAATTGCTTGAACCCGGAAGATGGAGGTTGCAGTGAGCCAAGATTGTCCCACTGTACTCCAGCCTGGGGGACAGAGCGAGACTTGGTCTCAGAAAACAAAAAACAAACAAAAAAAAGAAGCAGGCCAAAACCCACCAAAACCAACATGGCCACAAAAGTGACTTCTGGTCATTCTCACTGCTCATTAGATGTTAATTATAATGCATTAGGATGCTAAAAGACACTCCTACCAGCACCATGGCAGTTTACAAGTGGTCTATATGGTCTAAAAAGGGGAGGAACCCTCAGTTCCAGAACTGCCCAATCCTTCCTTGGAAAACTCATGAGTAATCCATTCCTTGTTTAGCATATGATCAAGAAGCAACTCTAAGTATACTCATTTGAGCACCCCATGCTTCTGCTCTGCTTATGAAGTAGCCATTCTTTTCCTTTACTTTCTTAATAAACTTACTTTGGCTTTGCTCTCTGGACTCACCCCAAATTCTTTCTTGTGCGAAGTCCGAGAACCCTCTCTTGGGGTCTGGATTGGAACCCCTTTCCAGTAACAGAATGAATGTAAAGAATATTCATAATAGGCCAGGCGCGGTGGCTCACGCCTGTAATCCCAGCACTTTAGGAGGTCGAGGTGGTGGATCACAAGGTCAGGAGATCGAGACCATCCTGGCTAACATGGTGAAACCCCGTCTCTACTAAAAATACAAAAAATTAGCAGGGTGCGGTGGCGGGTGCCTGTAGTCCCAGCTACTCAGGAGGCTGAGGCAGGAGAATGGCCTGACCCCGGGAGGCGGAGCTTGCAGTGAGCCAAGTTTGCGCCACTGCACTCCAGCCTGGGTGACAGAGCGAGACTCCGTCTCAAAAAAAAAAAAAAAAGAATATTCATAATCACTTCTTGTGGGATGGAAAATGTGTCCATTCCTTCAAGAGTCTTCCTTCTGGCACCCCCTACACATAATGATATTTTACAAAACTAAACAGGATGTGTTGTTTTATTACCTGCCATAATTTAAGCCAGTCGTTCTCAAATTGGGCTGTATCTTATAATCACCTGGGGAGATCTTAAATATCTTGACAGATGGGCCTCACTTCTTACCACTTAGATAGTAATTTTGGGGATGAGACCCAAGCATTCATATTTTTTAGGTATATCCAAGATGCAAACAAGATGGCAAAGAGTGCCTTACGTAAACAACCAACAGAGGGGAGATTAGATTAGGGAGTGAAGTAGAGCAGCAGTTGTCAGACATTGGTGTGTATCCTGATCACCTGGAGAACTTGGTGAAATATGAAGGCCCAGGCCCTGTATTTCCATGACTCTTGGACTCCATGTTTCTGATTGGCTCTGCAGGCAATTTGCATGCTCACCAAGTTGGAGAACCAACAGTTTAGGTGACCAATCGCTGACTGTTTGATCCCCTCTTAAAGAACCTGATGCCCCCATCCTCACTCGAGTAAACTTTAAGAACTAGGCTGTTCTATCCAGTAGCCTCTCATCACATGTGACTATTAAGCACTTGAACCACGGCTAGTTCAAACAGAGCACAGCTGCAAATGGAGAATGAGCACAGGATTTCAAAGGCCTAGCACACATTGAAATGGCAGTCTGTTGGACATACTGAGTTTCTTCTTTTTCTTTAAATTACATATGTGGCTCACATTGTATTCCTACAGGACAGGCTGCTCTGGAGGCAGGGCCTATGTCTGTTCTCCGCTGTCTTTCCAGCTGCTGGCTCAGTGATTTTGCATCAAGTAGGCACTCAATCAATATATATTTGTTTCTTTTTGGGAAAGGAAATGAGTCAATGAATAAATGAATGAACACAGACATATGACAACCCAGCCATGCAAAGTATTATTCTACAGACAAAGCAGAAACTTGGAAAATAGATGCTATTTTGGTTTGGGTTCCCCTAGAGGCCTTTCCTGAGACTGGGGTTCAAGTGCAAGTGGTCTATTTGGAAGGTGATCCCCAAGAATATTGGTAGAGGAGTAAAGAAGTGAAGCTGGGAAGGCAAGGAGGGCAGTAAAGGGTATGTTAGGAACCAGTTGCCATGGTGGGCAGTTGGGGCTTAGTCCTGCTGGGAACTTTAGGAAATAATATGAAATATGTGCCTGGAAGCTATGTCCCCCACCCATGGTGAAGGAGCTAGGTTGTTTATACACCATTTCCCATTAGTCCTTCGTTGAAAGCTGCTGGGAGGGGCACATGCGTTCATTCCCAGGCACTTCTGTCCTACCATGTGCTGTGAGCTCCAGCAGACAGAGAAAGCCTTCAGGCAAAGAGAGCAGTGCTAGCAGGTGCACGTGCTAAAATGGTACAGCTGAGGGGACAGGAGCAAAGGAGTTCAGAAAATGCCACCCCCAAATATACTGCTTTGGTATATTGATGGCCTTCAGCTGAAGGCACTTGAAAAACAAAAATGCAGTCTTTCTCTAAACTCCTCTTATCTGCCTAAAGACAGATCCTCCAGAAGAAACTCAGTTGTCATCAATCCCCATCTGGGGAGTTTCATCAACCAGAGAAGATTAAGTCTTATCACAGGAGAGGAGGCTAGAAGTGAGTTCCACACCCAGATAAACTTTGCTACCACCTGTCATCTGTTCTTCCAAGGGCCTATCCATCTTTCCCCCAAAACCATTTACTCTCCCCTAAATTGCCAATATCCCCCCTCCCCTCTCCCATATGAAGAGGGTATACAAGCTCCTAAATCTCACTGGCTTTTCAGATAGCTACTTTTTGTTTTTCCTGTGATGCCTCTGTGCATATAATAAGTTTATATGCCTTTTCTCCTGTTAATCTGCCTGTTGTCAGTTGATTTCATGGATAAACTGACATGAACCTCAGTGGGTAGAGGAAAATTCTTCCCTTCCCTACAGGGACATAGCCAGGAACAGCTAACTATAGTTCCTTTTCTTGGTGGAAGGTGGTGTGGAGTCTCGCTCTGTCACCCAGGTTGGAGTGCAATGGCTGGATCTCGGCTCACTGCAACCTCTGCCTCCCAGGTTCAAGTGATTCTCCTGTCTCAGCCTCCCAAGTACCTGGGACTACAGGTGCACTTCGCCACACTCAGCGAATTTTTTTGTATTTTAGTAGAGACAGAATTTCACTGTGTTGCCCAGGCCGGTCTTGAACTCCTGAGCTCAGGCAATCTACCCGCCTCAGCATCCCAAAGTGCTAGGATTACAGGCACGAGCCACCTCACCCGGCCTATAGTTTCTTTTTAAACAAGCCCAGTAATTCCATCACCTAATAATTTAAATTGGTACCACTGTCATGCACATCTCACAAGATGGTCAGTAAAACCCCTTGTCAGCTCCTCTTTGATGACCCTAGAGACCCCAAACAGAGGTGGGGACAGCCTCCCAGCCATGAGCCCAGTGTTCCTTGATTAAGAATTGTCCAACCAGGAGGGTCCATCACTGCTTGGCCCTTTATCTCCTGGTAGTTACTCCTAGGCTAAGATGGTAGGCAATTTTCTTCTGGTTTCTCCATTATGATGCAAACCCACCCAGGAATGTGGCTGGCACTTGTCTTTAGATTGCCCATAATACATGCACACAGGCCTGAAATTGTACCCACTTAAAGTTTTAATAAAGAGTCTCAAGTTTCCGCCAGGCACGGTGGCTCACGCCTGTAATCCCAGCACTTTGGGAGGCCGAGGCGGGCGGATCACGAGTTCAGGAGATCGAGACCATCTTGGTTAACAAGATGAAACCCCGTCTCCACTAAAAAAAATACAAAAAATTAGCCAGGCGTGGCAGCGGGCGCCTGTAGTCCCAGCTACTCGGGAGGCTGAGGCAGGAGAATGGCGTGAACCCGGGAGGCAGAGCTTGTAGTGAGCCAAGATTGTGCCACTGCACTCCAGCCTGGGCGAAAGTGTGAGACTCTGTCTCAAAAAAAAAAAAAAAAAAAGAGTCTCAAGTTTCTAGTTTCAGAAAATATAACTTTTCTGGGTCTTAAATCATTTCACAGAGATCGACCATAATGGTCCACTTTTGGAGGTTAATTCAGTCTGGTTCTAATTTGAAATGAATCAGGAGAAGCTTCAGAATCCTTTCATTAAGCACAATGAAGCAAAGCAAATAGGACCAAAGAAACAGTAAACAAATAGAAAATGAGAAATGGCTGCTTTGGCGCCGGATTGAACTCAAAGCAGCCCTGAGTTTTCACAGTAACTTTAAATCTACTTGATACCATAAAAATGCATCTGTAGTTTCCATGAACAATTCAGTTGTGTCAAGGCGTTGGTCTCATTTGGAGGATTTGAGCCAAAACACTGTCACAACCTGTCATTGCTGGAATTTTACATTCAAGGCCCTTTCCTGTAGTATTTATTTCCCCCTTCTGGAATGTAAGTGGTATAGAAACCTAGGTTATTTAATGAAATATTTAGGTTATAAATAATTTAGATTAAAAAGTACATATATATATACACACAAACATAATCTTAGGGGCCCTGCAGATTTTTAGGCCCCCACAACTTTCAGGAGTTTTTGTTTTGTTTTGTTTTGAGACAAGAGTCTCACTCTCTCACCTAGGCTGGGGGTACAGTGGTGCCATCTCCGCTCACTGCAACCTCTTCCTCCCTGGTTCAAGCGAGTCTCCCACTTCAGCCTCCAGAAGAGGTGAGGCATGCGCTGTGACACCTGGCTAATTTTGTATTTTTGTATTTTTAGTAGAGACGGGGTTGCACCATGTTGACCAGAAGGTTGGTCTCTAACTCCTCCTAACCTTAAGTGATCCACCTGCTTCCAAGAGTGCTGGGATTACAGGCATGAGCCACCATGCCCAGTCTTCCCACAACTTTTAAAAGAGAACCCAGAGGCCGCGTATGGTAGCTCATGCCTGTAATCCCAGCCCTTTGGGAGGCTGAGGCGGGAGGATCCCTTGAGCCCAGGAGTTCAAGGCTGCAGTGAGCTATTGTACCACTGGACTCCAGCCTGGGAGACACAGCAAGATGCTATCTCTAAAAATATACATATACTTAAAAAAAAAAAACAACTGTCTGGACAAACAACCCCCGTAAAACTCCACCCAACTTTTGCCATGAAGGAATGTGTGCTCGATGTTTCCAAATCTATTGACTTTACATGCTTAATCCCCAAATTTTTATGTGAAATATTCCTTTTTTTAAACATTGGTAACTAATTTAAAATTTTTAAAAACACTGTACCAAGCCGGATGCAGTGGCTCACGCCGGTAATCCCAGCACTTTGGGAGGCTGAGGCAGGGGGATCACGAGGTCAGGAGATGGAGACCATCCTGGCTAACATGGTGAAACCCCATCTCTACTAAAAATACAAAAAATTAGCTGAGCGTGGTGGTGGGTGCCTGTAGTCCCAGCTACTAGGGAGGCTGAGGCAGGAGAATCGCTTAACCTGGGAGGCGGAGGTTGCAGTGAGCCAAGATCGCGCCACTGCACTCTAGCCTGGGAGACAGAGCGAGACTCCGTCTCAAAAATAAATAAATAAATAAAAACAAATAAAAAATAAAAACACTGTACCAACACATGTGGAAACGGCCAAGCAGAACTCAGATGCAGGGAGCATATAGAGCCCTGACCTTGGGGCATGCGAAGTTATGGCCTCAATCCACCATGGAGCAGATACAGCCCCAGGCACGAGCTAGGACAGACACGAAAATCTATATAATGTGTCCTGCCCTCCAGTATGTTCCTATCCTGGAGGGCAAATGATGCATACAACTAATGTTTTCACGCAAAGTAAAAAACAATAATAAATATATAATCGTCATAATAATAAATAAGCAGGTGGCATGTAATTATCAGGGCACTGTAGAGAAACAGAACCAGTAGCAGATAAGGAAAGTTTTATTTATTTTAAGGAATTGGCTCATGCAATTGTGGAGGCTGCTGTTTGTAATTTACAGGGCAGGCCGGCAGGCTGGAAACTCAGGGAGGGGTTGATGCCGCAGTCCTGAGGCAGAATTTCTTCTTTTCCTAGAAACCCCAGTTTTTGCTCTTAGGACTTTCAACTGACTAGATGAGGCTCACTCATGTCATCCGGGAAAATCTCCTTTACTTAAAGTCAACTTATTAGGCCGGGCACAGTGGCTCATGCCTGTAATCCCAGCACTTTGGGAGGCCGAGGTGGGTGGATCACGAGGTCAAGAGATCGAGACCATCCTGGCTAACATGGTGAAACCCCATCTCCACTAAAAATACAAAATATTCTCTGGGCGTGGTGGCAGGCGCCTGTAGTCCCAGCTACTCGGGGGGCTGAAGCAGGAGAATGGCGTGAGCCCCGGAGGCGGAGCAATGCAGCGAGCCAAGATTGTGCCACTGCACTCCAGCCTGGGTGACAGAGCGGGACTCCGACTCAAAAAAAAAAAAAAGTCAACTTATTGTAGGTGTTCACCTCATCTACAAGCTACCTTCATGGCAACACCTAGATGAGTATTTGAGTAACTGGGTACTATTATAGCCCAGCAAAGCCGACACATAAAAATAACTACTCCATGGGAACAGTGTTGTCAGAGAGGTGCAAAAAACCACTGCGGGAGTTCAGGAGAATGAAAAGTCAAGGAAACTTAGAGGGTTGAAAACAATCCCCATGATAAAAGAGCAAAGAAATAAAGCCTTCTCAATAGAGAAGACCAAAAAGAAATAATACTGATTAACAGTAGCCAAGCACATGTACACTGTCATATAGTCTTTCTTTCTTTTCTTTTTTTTTTTTGAGACAGAGTCTTGCTGTGTTGCCCAGGCTGGAGTACGGTGGCACAGTCTCGGCTCATTGTAACCTCTGCCTCCCGGATTCCAGTGATTCTCCTGCCTCAGCCTCCTGAGTACCTGGGATTACAGGTGCCTGCCACCACACCTGGCTAATTTTTGTATTTTCAGTAGAGATGGGGTTTCACCATGTTGGCCAGGCTGGTCTCAAACTCCTGACTTCAGGTGATCCACCTGCCTTGGCCTCCCAAAATGCTGGGATTACAGGTGTGAGCCACTGTGCCTGGCCTATTATTTATTTTTAATCATCTCAACTATCCTAATGAGGCAGGAACTATCATTCTCCCCACTTTGCAGATAAAGACAACTGACCCCAGTGTTTCCAATGTCACACAACTATGATAGAAATGGAACTCAAATTCAGGCAGTGTGAAATCTCCAGATGGCCCTACTCATACCTCCCTAATGAACTCATATATGACCTCATTAATTCTCACAAAGGCCCCATGAGATAGTTATCATTATCCCCTCTTACTCATTTGTAAGGTGACAGCACTGGGATTTGAACCTGGTTTATCAGACTCTAAACTTATGCTCTGTCCACCCCAGCATGTGGCACACCTCCGGCCTTGCTCCAAACATACCAAGCAGAATGTGTCAAGGGGTCTAGTTTATGTTCAGATGCAACCTCCAAGTGGAATGCAGCTTAATTTCAAGCAGTAAAAAATGTTGGTGGAATAGTAGAAGTAACTTCTTGGTTGTCCATCAGGGAAATGCACACATCAACTGGAGAAAGAAACATTTATCCTTGGAGAACTTGACTGCTTTGAATATTAGCCTCCCCAAAGACCGAGATAAGGTTGTAATCATTGAACGGGAATGTGAATTGAGACTGTGAATTTTGGTTATTGATTGGCAAGAATAAAAACATAGCACTTTCCACCCACACAGAAAACAACACCAAAGTTGGCTTCTCTTAAATGAAAATATTTCCTTGGCTTTCTCTTAGCTACATATTTTTAGCAAAAATTAAATATACACTGCAAATCATGTCTTCTTTCCTTGGGTAGGGAATAGACTCATTTCAATCTAACTTCAAAGGAGCAACCAGAAGACTTTTCTTTCCCCGACCACTTTGAAATACTCCTACACTATTTTATCCTTTTCTCTCAGTGAGTTATTTTTTTCCTCTCAGAACGTAGAGTATGTGAGAAATCTGTACTGTTCTATTTTTGCTGAGGAATGAATTCAGAGCTCACTTTGAGCTCATAAAATTGTCATCTATTCACTTGTTATCTCTTCTCTAGACCTTCCTGCTAGAGTCAATGCCAGGTCTATCTCCCTTCTATGATCATGATGATAACAGGAAATATAGCATAATCATTTAGCAATTGTTTAAAATTAAATGATGCCCTTTCATTGTCATTATTTTTATCTTAATTATATCTCCACAATATATAACAGTAATCATCCAGTTCCTCATAATTTTATGTGATGGGCATGATATTGCAAATCAGATCATACAAATAAAATCTATATTCATTGGGCCCTGTTGTATGCCAGGCTCCAGGCTATACAGACATTTAAAACTCACAAAAACCCTATGAGATAGATACTATTATCCTCATTTTTCTAAGGAGGAAACTGAGGTATAGGTAATTTCAGTAATTTGCTCCTGTTTATACAGGAAGGGAGCTGAAATGTAAAATGAAGCATCCTGCCCGCAAAGACAGTTTGTGGCCATAACAGTGTG
The DNA here is from genome assembly GCF_028885655.2 of Pongo abelii. NCBI lineage: Eukaryota > Metazoa > Chordata > Mammalia > Primates > Hominidae > Pongo > Pongo abelii. The sequence continues at coordinate 77,972,011 of NC_071998.2, forward strand.
TACAACTCCCACTAAATAATTGTGAGGTTTCATTTTCTTGTTTTTCTCTTTCTTCTTGGAAGTTCAAAATTACATTTTATGGAGGCAGAAAAAATAAACACAAATACTCCACAGGGAAACACTGTGGATAAATAGGCCTTGTCTGTCATTCAGGATAGGTGCCAGTCAAAAGGTGAGCTCTGAATCTACTCCCTAGAATAAGCTACAGAGTGGAAGGTGAAAGTTCAAGAGGCTCTTCACCAAAACTACCTGACTTTAAAACCCTAATAAGATTTCCCATGCCAGGTGCGGTGGCCCACGCCTGTAATCCCAGCACTTTAGGAGGCCGAGGCAGGTGGATCATGAGGTCAGGAGATCGAGACCATCCTGGCTAACACGGTGAAACCCCATCTCTACTAAAAATGCAAAAAATTAGCCAGGCGTGGCAGTGGGCACCTGTAGTCCCAGCTACGTGGGAGGCTGAGGCAGGAGAATGGCATGAACCCAGGAGGTGGAGCTTGCAGTGAGCCGAGATCGCTCCACTGCACTCCAGCCTGGGCGACAGAGTGAGACTCCGTCTCAAAAAAAAAAAAAAAGATTTCCCTGATGTTGTTGGGTGTAGTGGCTCACCTCTGTTATCCCAGCAATTTGGGAGGCTGAGGCAGGAGGATTGCTTGAGGCTAGGAGTTCAAGAGCAACCTGGGCAACATAACACAACCCTATTGCTAAAAATAAAAAATGAGATTCCTCTGATGTAGCAAACTATGAGAAATCATAGACATAGGGCTTGACATCCAACCCAACCTCCCACTGTGCCAAAGTGACCCAGATTCGTAAAGATTTTGGTAGAACTAGAACCCACTATCTAGTTAACCTACTGGCCTCTCAAACAAGTGAGTGTAGACAAAAGTGCATGGCTTTAAAAGTCAATTCAGCAGCTCAAGTTAAACACAGAGACAAGAATATCAATGTGATAGATGTTCACTCTCTGTGTAGCATTAAAGCAGGTTTCGGCAGTATCCCAGCAGCCCCAAATCTCCGTTAACTGGAATTTCCATAAAAGATGCTCATAATTCTTCAAGATTTCATGGTGCCTTCTGGATCATTACAGAAAAGATAAAATGACAGTTGGTGCAGTTTTTTTAAAAAATTATTTTAGCTGGGCATGGTGGCTCACGCCTATAATTCCAGCACTTTGGGAGGCCGAGGCAGGCAGATCACCTGAGGTCAGGAGTTTGAGACCAGCTTGGCCAACATTGTGAAACCCTATCTCTACTAAAAATAGAGAAATTAGCTGGGCATGTGGCAGGCACCCGTAATCCTAGTAACTGGGAAGGCTGAAGCATGAGAATTGCTTGAACCCAGGAGGCAGAGGTTGCAGTGAGCCAAGACTGTGCCACTGCACTCCAGCCTGGGCAACAGAGCAAGACTCCAACTCAAAAAAAAAATTATTATACTTTTAACTGACAAATAATTGTATATGTTGGTCAGTGCAGTTCTGCTGTTTTGCTCTCTGTTTTGTTCTGCCTTTGCACATGGCATTTTACCTTGCCTGTCCTGAATTCAGAATATGTTTATTAACCAGAGCAGCCAGGCTAAGCAGAAACAGTTTAAAGTTGACAGAGATGGGTCTCCTTATCTGTCCAGAAAAGTCAGTGCGTTCTAAGTATATTTGGAAAAAAATTGTTGCAAAGCAACAAAAGAGAAAAAATAGCTATAATACAGCATCAAGATCTATTAGGCCTAGAAAATATTACCATTTCTGCTTTTCATGCAGGGGGAAAACTTCCTTCAGCTTGTACATAAAACCTCAGTATGCTTATCTTCTTCTACATATTTAAAGTAATAGAACTCGGTCTAATTTCAAGAATTACTTGAAAAGTGGGTGGCCAACCAGGTGGGCAATCCAGGTGGGAATCCAGGTGGCTCTGAAGATGTGAACACAGGTAAGCAGAGGTGGTCATTTCAGAAGATCTGGAGGTCAAGGTCTGGGGGCGACTGGTGTGCAAGAGGTTAATTCGCGAGTGCCCTTGGGATTAATACTTGAGGAAGGGAAGGACAGGAGATAGGATTGGCAGAGGGCAAAGTGGAGCAGCCATGATGAAGGCTACAGACAACCCCTCCAGGAGTTTTGGAGCTGCGATAAGCCATTCAGAGTTGTGTCAAATTCAGGAGACCACCTCCAGTGGATGCAGCCTGCTCCAGCTAGGGGACGTGGCCTTGGGCCAGAAGGCTCTCTTTAGCTGGGGCAAGTCCTACAGTGGGCTGACAGCTAAGGGTGTTGTCCCAAGAGAACTTCCCACGCTAGCTGAGGAAGTGAAGCCTGCAATCCCTGAAGGGGACCTGGGTTAGGGGCCACACCACAGCACCATTCCAGGAAAATAAACGTCTCCCTCTCCTGGGAGCAGGGCTTTGAAAAACTAGGCAAGAGTATCAGGGCTGCCATCCCAAGATAGGGCTCAGGGCAAGACCCCTATTTCAGGGGCAATGGGGAGAACAGGGCCTGGAAGATGAATCTTTGCTTCACAACAGAATGCAAATAAGACTGAAGGCGAGGCTGTCACAGGGCCAGCCCACACAGAGCAGGAGCCAACCTGTGGGCTGTGGGTGCTAGAGGGGTTGCGTGTGGCCCATGCTCTGCTGCACCCTCTCCTAGGTCAGCTTGATAACTAGGAAGCTCAGGGAAGCTCCTGGAAGCCCAGCAGGACCGCCTGGGTCACAGACTCACAGTTCAGGGAGTGCAGCCCAGCCTGGTGCTGGAGTGGGGGTGTGAGAGAGGAGGTGGAGGGGGAGTATCCTAGTTTTACCAGCTTTAAGGAGATGGAGAAGACAGGAGAAAGACAGCAGGGGTAAAGGTAAGCAATTAGCTGTAGTTTGCAAATGCGGGATACCTTACATTTTACAAAAGACTTTGCATAGATATGATTCTATTTTGTTAGTTCTGCCCCTAGAATGTTTATATATAAAAATGTTATCTGTAAATGAATATGATAGATTCTTTTTTCTTTTTTAATTTTTTTGAGACGGAGTCTCGCTTTTTTGCCCAGGCTGGAGTGCAGTGGCATGATCTTGGCTCACCGCAACCTTCGCCTCCTGGGTTCAAGCGATTCTCCTGCCTCAGCCTCCCGAGTAGCTGGGATTACAAGGGTGCACCACCATGCCCAGCTAGGTTTTTTTTGTTTGTTTGTTTGTTTGTTTTTGAGAAGGAGTCTCACTCTGTCGCCCAGGCTAGAGTGCAGTGGCAGGATCTCGGCTCACTGCAAGCTCTGCCTCCCGGGTTCACGCCATTCTCCTGCCTCAGCCTCCCGAGTAGCTGGGACTACAGGTGCCCACTACCACACCCAGCTAATTTTTTGTATTTTTAGTAGAGACGGGGTTTCACGGTGTTAGCCAGGATGGTCTTGATCTCCTGACCTCGTGATCCGCCCGCCTCGGCCTCCCAAAGTGCTGGGATTACAGGCGTGGGCCACTGCGCCTGGCCGGTTTTGTATTTTTGGTGGAGACAGGGTTTCACCATGTTGGCCAGGCTGGTCTCGAACTCCTGACCTCAAGTAATCCACCCACCTCGGCCTCCCAAAGTGCTGGGATTATAGGCGTGAGCCACTGCTCCCAGCTGAGATTCTTACAGCACAGCTGATATCAGCATGCTTCTCTCTCTTTCCCCTCTCCCCCAGGACTCTGGAGCCATGAGTAACACCTGACAGGAGAGTACCCAGGAGTGTGTGGTTTCTGTGGTGGCTGGGCCACTGCAAGTTTCCTTGGCCATGTGACCATTCTTAGCCCAGGAAGACGCCTCCAGTAGCACTTTCTTCACTTCCCCTTTCACTTCTCTTGTTCACAATGTTAAGGGACCACCAGTTTTTGGAGATTCACCCACACTGTGAAGGTGGTGAGGTCATGTTGCCACTTTGACAATGACATGGCATTTAATGTTTAACCAAACCAAATACAGCACTCTGTCACTTGGGACAACCTTTGGGGACAGTTGCAAGGAAGTCTCCCCTCGTGTTCTGCCTGCGGGATTAAATGGGAGTCTTGTTGAAGAAAACATAAAACAGGGAAAGATAAGACCTCAGCAGTCATAACTGTTAATAAAACATGAGACTGCAAGAGGTGATGTTAGAAAAGAAACTTAATGTCCGCCTAGGTAATCATATCTTCTTATCATGGGATCAAAGCATAAATGTAACTCATATATGTTTGTCCATTAAAATTCAGTGGTGGATCGCATCCCCATCCCTGTAAATACTGGTTTGGACACCTCCAGGGGAAGGCAGGACAATGGGAAATTATATACATAAAGGTAAAGGGACCAATTGAAAACTTCCATTGCTAGATTCTCACACAATCTCTTTGAGGTCACATCCTATTATCATAATAGGCAAAGCATAACCCTTCAGTGCCAATCAACAAATGCGTTATAGGGTATTTGCATGTTTATAACCATTGAATAACGTCCTTGCAAAGCGGCATCTTGCTGTCTATTTTCAGGTACTTAATTAATGGCCTTACTCCAGGATAAACACATCCTGTGTTAAATAAGATGATGAAAGCTTATTAAAAAAAAAAGTATCACGCTTTATTTATTTTTTTTTTTTTGAGACGGAGTCTTGCTTTGTCGCCCAGGTTGGAGTGCAGTGGCGCGATCTCGGCTCACTGCAAGCTCTGCCTCCCGGGTTCAGGCCATTCTCCTGCCTCAGCCTCCCAAGTAACTGGGACTACAGGCACCCGCCACCACGCCTGGCTAATTTTTTTGTATTTTTAGTAGAGACGGGGTTTCACCGTGTTAGCCAGGATGGTCTTGATCTCCTGACCTCGTGCTCCACCCACATCGGCCTCCCAAAGTGCTAGGATTATAGGCGTGAGCCACCGCACCCGGCCTCATCCTCTATTTTTGGCCTTGATGTGTGGTAATTGTTTCAGAGATGTATACTTATCCCCAAACTTATTGAGATGTACGTATTACCCATATACAGCTTTTTATGTCAACCAGACCTCAATAAAGTGGTTTTTAAAAAACTGTTTCTTGCATGTCATTGCATTAGACATTGCCCTTCAACACAAAATTGTAAACAATTATTTTAAACAAAACTATCATAGCAGCAATTGAGAGGATGTTAATTCTGCCATTTCTCCTACAACTCATTCAGCCACACTTGGAAGATTTTAAGAGGATACACATACCATAAATTAAATACAAGATGTTATGTTCTATCACACACATTAATATGTACTCTCTTTCAAGAATTCCAAGAGCACTCTCTATATCACTTTGAAGAAAATTCTACAAATCTTTTCTTTAAAAGAAAGCTTGGCCCAGTGTGGTGGCTTATGCCTGTAGTCCCAGCACTTTGGGAGGCCAAGGTGAGAGGATTGCTTGAAGCCAGGAGTTCAAGATCAGCTTGAGCAACATAGCAAGACCTTGTCTCTATAAAAAAAAAAATTTTTAATTAGCCAGGCATGGTGGTATGCACCTGTGATCCCAACTACTCGGGCAGCTGAGGTGGGAGATCAAGATTGATCTCCCACAGGCTACAGTGAGCTGTGATTAAGCCACTGCACTCTAGCCTGGGCAGCAGAGTGAGACCCTGTCTAAAAATAAAAATGTTTAAAAAGCTTTCTTGTAATTTATTTGTTTTCAGAGTACAACTAAATTATATTTAGCACATTTTGCAATTCCTTTTAAAAGTGATTATCCTCGGGCAAAAGCATGTATTGAGTTTTCCCCAATCATGTGAATCATTTTAATTCAAGTATTTTGGTTGCTTCTGTTTCTAGGTTACCATTTGTACAGAACTCACAGTTCTCTATAGCTAGAAGATTGAAAGGCCTGGGTTTACCTGATGACAGATTTTAACAATATTTGGTTGCCTCTGCATTGTAATCAGAATATTGAGAAATCCACCTGGCTAATCCTATTTAATATTACAGAACACCCCAAAGACAGGACATGATATGTTAAACATTTGCAATGCTGCTTACAAGTCTGCCTTGCTGCAATCATATTTTAAAATGGTTTATTTCACTGTCAAAATACAATGCATTTAGTCATCATTAAATACATTTTTCTCTGCTTCTTGGCAGGTGCACAGCTTATTGGTCATGGGGAAAATTTGTCATGGTGCATAACTTAAAGGTACCATAAAGTTTGCACCTTCAGGAACACCTATGCATTGGTGCTCTTAAACAGCTTGCAGTGAGTTTTAGAAGCCAATGGATCTAATTTAGCACTATTGTGATCCTCTCTGAAAATAGAACTGTTATGTTTTCAATTAGCATATCTTTAATCAAAAGCTAGAGAAGGAAGGGAGGGAGGGGGAGGAAAGGGGAAGGAGGGAGGGAGGGAGGAAGGAAGGAAGGAAGGAAGGGAGGAAGGAATAAATATCTAGGAAAAAGAACAATTATTTGACAGTTTTACTTAAAAGTGTCCCATATGTAGAACATTCTGCTCAGCTGTGGGACACTGAGCAGTAATAATACAAGGCACATTCCTGAAGAACGATGTGTTTTGAGAGATGAGATAATCAAACATGGGATAATAAAGGTTATTTAAAGGAACACATATGTAGGGGGTTAATTGTATAGAAATAATTAAAGGGTCACAGAAGTTTAGAGAAGAGAGATCAATGTAGACCATAAATATGAGAAAAAGTTTCAAGAAGAAAACAAGACAGGAGCTGGACCTAAGGGATGCTTAATATTCTTTTTTTTTCTTTTTTTTTCTTGAGATGCAGTCTCGTCTGTTACCAGGCTGGAGTGCAGTGGTGTGATCTCGGTTCACTGCAACCTCCGCCTCCTTGGTTCAAGAGAGTCTCCTGCCTCAGCCTCCCAAGAAGCTGGGAATACAGGCGCGTGCCACCACGCCCAGCTAATTTTTGTATTTTTAGTAGAGACGGGGTTTCACCATGTTGGCCAGGATGTTCTTGAACTCCTGACCTCGTAATCTGCCCTCCTTGGCCTCCCAAAGTGCTGGGATTACAGGTGTTAGCCACTGCGCCCGGCCACGGATGCTTAATATTCTAAGAGAAAGTTTCCAAATTTGGGAGTGCTCTGGTATATACAATCATAATTTCCATAGAAGTGGTATTACCTATATTTATATCTGCCTAAATTGCCTTAGAAATAGCACATAAACAAGAATGTATCCCTGTGGCTATATTCAGAACAATGGACCTGAAAGATAAACAAAGTAGTCTGCAAATATTTAGTGTTTCTTGTTGTTCTCATGTTCCTGGACAAAATAAGGTTCAATAAGTTAGGGAAACCTGGCACTCCAAATTCCTGCCTTGGAGCACCCCGTTGCATAATATCCTATTAAAGGTCTGAGAAGTTGTGTTGAAAAGAAACTGTTTAGTTCTTTTTACTTTAGAATTCCCCAAAGTTTATCTGACCATGGAATGCTTTTTTTGCTCACAGATCACTTCTGTTAGCATGTCAAAGAATGGAACGCCATGGAACACAGTTTAGGAAATAGTGATCCACAGTAATAAGAAAATAAACAATCCACTAAAAAATGGACCAGAGACCTTAACAGACAAAGATGGAAAGATAAGCTTATCAAAAGATGCTCCACAGCATATGTCATCAGGGACATGCAAACTAAAACAATAATGAGATACCTCTATATTGCCTGTTACAGTGATCAAAATCTAGAACGCTGATGATACCAAATTGTGATTAGGATGTGGAGCAACAGGGACTCTCATTCATTGCTGGTGAGGATGCAAAATGGTACAGCCATTGTGGAAGACAGCTTGGCAGTTTGTTGTGCACCAAACATAGTCTTACCCTAGGATCCAGTAATCAAAGTTTATGGTATTTACCCAAAGGAGTTGAAAATGTATGTCCATACAAAAACCCTGCACACAGATGTTTAAAGGAATTTTATTCATAATTACCAAAACTTGGAAGTACCCAAGATGTCCTTTAGTAGATGAATGGATAAATAAACTGTGCTACCTCCAGACAATGGAATACTATTCACTGCTAAAATGATATGAGCTATCAAGCCATGAAAAACCATGGAGGAACCCTAAATTCTTATGACTAAGTCAAAGAAGCGTATCTGAAAAGGCTACAAACTCTGTTTTCAACTATGACATTGTGGAAAAGGCAAAACTATGGAAACAGTGAAAGAATCAGTGGTTGCTGGGTGTTAGAGAAGAGGGAGGCATGAACGGGTAGAGCATGGAGAATTTTTAGGGCAGTGAAACTGTTACATATAACATTATGATGGTGGCTACAATTATAAATTCGTCCACATTCTCAGAATGTACCTAATAGGAGTGAACTCTAATGTAAACTATGAACTCTGGGTGATGATGTGTCAATGTAGATTCATCAATTGGAACAAATGTACTCCCACTATGGTGGGAGATATTAATCATGGGGGAGACTCTGCGTGTGGGGGCAGAGGTTATATAAGAAATCTCTGCACCTTCTGCTCAATAATACTGTGAACCTAAAACTGCTCTAAAAAACAATCTATTCGCTATGTGCAGAGACACATATCTGTAGTCCCAGCTATTCAGGAGGCTGAGGCAGAAGGATAATTTGGGCCCAGGAGTTCAAAGTTATACTGCACCATGATTGTACTTATGAATAGCCACTGAGCTCCAGCCTGGACAACATAGCAAGACCCTGTCTCAAAAAAAAAAAAAACATCCAGTCAAGTAGCATTATACACCAGTGAAATCTGATTCACATATGTGTTTTGTTTGCCACCTTACCTACTCATATTATCCGTCTGGTACAAAGTTCTGTTTAAAACAGTTAAAAAAGGAGAAATTGGTATTAAGAGCTATTATGCCATTTGCTCAAGACCCCATGGCAGAGTTAATGGTACAGTATAGAAGCCAAGTCTCCTCAACTCCAGTCTCCAGCTTGTTCTACAAGGTTCTGCCTTACAAAACCTTCCTTATCTATGTCCTGATACTCTCAAAAGACAGATGAACAGATTGGAACAGTATCAAAACTGGTCTGGAGAGGAAAAAAATAGGAGCCTAAAGTCTAACCTACTCAAATATGGGCAAACACAAGTAAAATTCTAAAAACTTGATTAAAGAAAAACACTATGCGATTTTTAAAGTGTAAAATTGTTCAAATGCAGTGGTCCCAATAAGAATTTGCAATCACTAACCAATTCCATAGGAATATCTGGTCCACTTTTTTCCTTTCATTATTTATTTATTTATTTAGAGACAGAGTCTTGCTTTGTTGCCCAGGCTGGAGTGGAGAGGTGCAATTATGGCTCACTGCAACCTCTGCCTCCTGGGCTCAGCAACTCTCCTACCTCAGCCTCCCGAGTAGCTGGGACGACAGGCACATGTCACCACGCCTGGCTAATTTCTGTATTTTTTGTAGAGACAGGGTCTCACTATGATGCCCAGGCTGGTCTCAAACTCCTAGACTCAAGCAAACAGCCCACTTTGGCCTCCCAAAGTGCTAGGATTACAGGCATGAGCCCCTCCGCCCAGCCTGGTCTACTTTTTTAAACCAAACAAATCTGTTATTTCTCCTTGGGAATGGGTGCACTTCCACCTTATTCTTGCTTTGAAATAACAGACATTAAAATGAATTATGGTTAAATGCAGTGTATGGAGAAAAATCCAGTGCAGTCAAAACATGTGAGAGCCACAGCTCTCAGTTGTCATCTCTTTTTGCTTCTTTTTTTCTTTTTTTTTTTGACGGAGTCTTGCTCTGTCGCCCAGGCTGGACTGCAGTGGTACAATCTCGGCTCACTGCAAGCTCTGCCTCTTGGGTTCACGCCATTCTCCTGCCTCAGCCGCCTGAGTAGCTGGGACTACCGGCGCCCACCACCACGCCCTGCTAATTTTTTGTATTTTTAGTAGAGACGGGGTTTCACCGTATTAGCCAGGATGGTCTTGATCTCCTGACCTCGTGATCTGCCCGCCTTGGCCTCCCAAAGTGCTGGGATTACAGGCATGAGCCACCACACCCAGCCGTGTCATCTCTTTTTGGACTGAAATTCCTGCAATCCATGCTGCTTGACAGTTGCCTAACAACTGTCAATTAACCATTAACAAGCTGTCAACTATTTTAAGTTTTGTCTTTTTAACATTTTTAAGTGTGATTCTTTCTTTTATGTCTTTAATCATTTTAAATATTCTTATTTTACAGTCTCTATCCAATTGTCCTGTTATGTGAAGTTAGTGGTAGTGAAACTATCTTGGTTATTTATTAAATCTGCTGTACCTAATTATGCTACATTGGTTCCTCAAAGGTTTTGCAGTCTTCCATTGTGAGCTCATCTTCAATGGGGCTTGGTTATTCTCCCTGGCATGGGATGAGGACAGGTCTCTCCAGAAGTGTTCACCAGTGGAGAAACACTTATTTGACTAAGATGATTTTGGACCAATCATGAAATGTGAATTTTAAACGCAATTCCATGTGAGGATGAGGCCTGAGGTTATATAAATTCTCATGGATTTTATGGCAGATCAGCTTTTTGTTATCAGTTTTCGTAAGTGGGTGAATTTTCATCAAGGCTACCTCTTACTGAAAGTTTTGTCTTTTGGAGACAAAAGTGCTAAAAGTCTCATCTCCTGTCTCACTTGGGTATTAAAAACCCAACCCAACCCTATCCCCCATGCTGTCAGAGCTGGTTGTATCTTCTGTACTTATTTATTTATTTTTGAGATGACATCTCACTCTGTCGCCCAGGCTGGAGTGCAATGACGCGATCTTGGCTCACTGCAACCTCCGTCCCCTGAGTTCAAGCGATTCTTCTGTCTCAGCCTCCTAAGTAGCTGGGATTACAGGCATGTGCCACCACACTCGGCTAATTCTTTTGTATTTTTGTAGAGATGGGGTTTCACCATGTTGCCAGGCTGGTCTCGAACTCCTGACCTCAAGTGATCCACCTGCCTCGGTCTCCCAAAGTGCTGGGATTACAGGTGTGAGCCACCGTGGCCGGCCTCTTCCTTACTTTCTTTCAGAGGCAGATGTACATTTAAATGATGCTTGCTCTATGTTATTAATATGTTTCTAGTACCCTGTAGCTAGAGGGTTTTTGAGTTTCTTGTGCACCATCCTGCCAGATTCAGAACACCCTTTACCCTCCATTGTGTGGTTTCTGTCAGAGTCTTAAGGGAACAGATCAGGTTGGTTGGATTTTCTTATATGCCTCACTCAGCAAATGTATGAAAAATACATAAAACTATTATAGGTTCAAGGTTTTCCAATGACCTGGAAAAGGTTCTTGTTTTTTCTTTTCTGGGACCTTTTTTATTTTTAATAATACATAGTGTTTGTAAACAAATTGAAGATGCAAAAGTGAACGGGGGATTTTTTGGTCAAATACGAGATCCTTAAAAAACCACTTTTCTGTGCAGCAACCATTGATGTCAGGAACTAACACACTGAGTACCTCATCCCATCCTTTGGATCCGCCAGCAGTGACAATGAACTTGAAAGCCTCTTGTTGCTTAAAGGAACTTTTCCAAGAGAGAAAAGGGAATCAGCTCAACATTTCTTGGACAGATATTAGGGACCTGGCCCATTCCAATTACCACCCAAAAGTCCTTCCAAACTCTAGGAAGGCCAGCACAATTATTGGTCAACTGTTTAATTCATTTTTGTCTTACTTGGCATCCTATTTTAACTAGAATTTATAATACCATAAAGTTGCATTTTATGTGATTTTGTACACACACACACACACACTCAACTATAACAATGAATGAAGTGCTATGGTGGATATGTATAGTGTCTCTATACATATGCACATATGGTGGATATGTATAGTGTCCAAGAATTATTATTCTTGGAGCATAATCTTACTGCTTTGTACTTCCAAGGAGGTTATAGTTGCTGAGCTTTGGCTTTCATAACATATTTTTGTTTACTGCCATGATTTATTTGATGCCAAATTCTTGGTCAGTAGTACGGCTTCCAATTATTGTGTTCTTTAATGTAAAAGAGCTTTCTGTTATACCAGGAACTGCATAATGCTCAAGGTTCCTGAAATGCATTTTGGTTACAAGTAAAGACCACCTGTATATCAGGACGTTATTGTAGTTAATTCATTACACTAAAAAGCAGTTAAGGCCATGCACGTTGGCTCGCCTGTAATCCCAGCACTTTGGGAGGCCAAGGCAGGTGGATTACCTGAGGTTGGGAGCTCGAGACCAGCCTGACTCACATGGAGAAACCCCGTCTCTACTAAAAATACAAAATTAGCCGGGCTGGTAGGCACATGCCTGTAATCCCAGCTACTCGGGAAGCTGAGGCAGGAGAATCGCCTGAACCTGGGAGGTGGAGGTTGCCGTGAGCCAAGATCGCGCCATTGCCCTCCAGCCTGGGCAACAGGAGGGAAACTCTGTCTCAAAAAAAAAAAAAAAAGCAATTAATCCAGAATTAAATATTCCCTGTGTGCCTAGTCCCACACTCCTGAACTTCTTGAGTTATTCTAAGACACAAATTTCTTTTCCTTTTTTTTTTTTTTTTTTTTTTTTGAGACAGAGTTTCCCTTTTGTTGCCCAGGCTGGAGTGCAATGGCACAATCTTGGCTCACCACAACCTCCGCCTCCTTGGTTCAAGCGATTCTCCTGCCTCAGCCTTCCTGAGTAGTTGGGATTACAGGCATGCACCACCACGCCCGGCTAATTTTATATTTTTAGTAGACACAGGGTTTCTTCATGTTGGTCAGGCTGGTCTCGAACTCCCGACCCCAGGTGATCTGCCCACCTTGGCCTCCCAAAGTGCTGGGATTACAGGCATGAGCCACTGCCCCCGGCCCTCTAAGACACAAATTTCTAAAAGACATAGACTTCTAATGCTCAAGGAGCCTACAAGTTTCTTAAAAGCTTATAATGTGGCCTACAATCAAATGCCTAATCAAATTGCTCCAAAGTCAAGAAACATTTTTAAAAGATGTATTTAAGATATAACTTTTTAAAAAGATGTATTTAAGTTATAACTTTGTAATAGATGAAATAATCTGTTAATACTTGAAAAATTAATCACACACGCAAAAGCCTGGATAGGATTGTAGGGGTGGTTTTGTTGTTGTTGTTGTTTTTGTTGTTGTTGTTGTTGTTTTTGAGATGGAGTCTCGCTCTGTTGCCCAGGCTGGAGTGCAGTGGCGTGATCTTGGCTCACTGCAAGCTCCGCTTCCCAGGTTCACGCCATTCTCCTGCCTCAGCCTCCTGAGTAGCTGGGTCTACAGGCGCCCACCACCACGCCCGGCTAATTTTTCTTTTGTATTTTTAGTAGAGTCGGGGTTTCACCACATTAGCCAGGATGGTCTCGATCTCCTGATCTCATGATCCACCTGCCTTGTCCTCCCAAAGTGCTGGGATTACAGGCGTGAGCTACCACGCCCGGTCTTTTCCCTGTGTCTTTTTCACTGCCATCCTTGTTACTCAATAAATAATTAAATGAGGCCTGGTGTGGTGGCTCACGCCTGTAATCACAACACTTCGGGAGATCAAAGCAGGAGGATCGCTTGGTTTAAGACCATCCTGGGTAACACAGAGAGACCTCATTTCTACAGAAAATAAAAAATTAGCCAGGCGTGGTGGTGCATAGCTATAGTCCCAGCTACTTGAGAGGCTGAGGAGAAGGATTGCTTGAGCCTGGGAGGTTGAGGCTACAGTGGGCAGTGATCACGTCACTGCACTCCAGCTTGGGTGACAGAGTGAGAGACATTGTTAAAAACATTTAAAAAAAAAAAAGAGAGAGAGAAAAAATAATAGAAAATGCTTAATCAACACATTAAATTGCACCCATATTTTGATATGGTTGTCAAAAAAGAGTATATTTGGACATATTAAGTCTATATAAACAGAAGGCACCAATTTTATAGGTGTGTACATTTAGAGCTCTTGGTATGTGAATACAGCATTGAATGGATCAAAGATTATTGCTGTCTTTGCAAATCTTCAAGCTGACAGAACCTTTTGGAAAAATTTATGGCAAGTTTGTCTTTTTTTTAAAAGCAATGTTTCTATAAATCCTACCAAAGTGCTATGAATAAGGCTGTAAATCACTTTACTGGCTTGAGTAATGGGACTTTTATTTCATGAAACCATGCCAGGAAACCTAGAGGCTTTCACTGATATTGAATCTTCTATAATAGTTAATACCTATCCAACCCAAAAAGATGAATTTTGGTACTAAAAATATTTTTACCATAATTTTTGCTCAAAGGAAAATAAATAGAAATCAATGGTGTTAAGTTGGATGGTCTGAAAGAGATTCATTAGTCGTCAGAAGAGAAAAAAATTAGAAGCAATAGAAAATAAATCAATGCAGATATAAGCTCAGATTTTATCTGTAATTATGATTGGTACATCAATTTCTAATGGATGAATAATGCTGACCGCTTCTTTCTGGGTGACATTTTTCTGTCTTTCTTGATGTTTATTTGACAAAACAGAAAGAAACTCTTTTGAATGTCTTATTCTCCTTTTTAATTATTAGGTTGGTGTGAAAATGATTGTGGTTTTTGCCATTATTTTGGGGCCAACTAATATATTCAAATATTCTTACAAGGAAATGTAGAATCTGGTAGCCAACTGCGTAAAATCTCAATAGTCAATGAGTCCTGTGGGAAGAAAAGTGTACATGTTATACAAAAGCTAAATTTGCACATGCTACGAGGCACCTCCATGGCAATTCAGTTAGGAACCTGATTGACATTCTGAGCCTTGAGTTTTGCAAGTGCTGTTTAGTGTTACCAATCTTTTGCTTCAGGTAGTGACAGAACCTAAATGAAATTGGTCCAGGCATAAAAGAAATTAGGCTAAAGGCAAAAGTAAACCTGTAATGCCAGATCAATGGTCAGTGACTTGTAAGTGCTTATTTGCACACTGCCTGTTTTTACAAAGAATTTAATGCATTCAATACCACAGGGCTCAATACATGAAAATTGGGGGAAGAAAACCTGAGCCATAGAGAAAGTAGGACTAGGGAGGACAGGCAAAAAACACAGGCGATGGCAGCTTAAACCTGGGATCAAAAACTCCTAGTTCAGATGGCCAGGCAGGTAATGTGAAGCCCCTCATCTTTAAAACCTTGCACTACAAAAGGGCTGGGAGACTGGAGAAATCTTGGGAGAAGGTATCTGAGAGATACTGCAAATCACTCACAGCTCAGCAGGAAGTGAGTAATGTGCATTTGCTATTTTGTTTGTGAATATTCATTTCTGCTCTAAAAAAGAAGAAAAATGGGATGAAGGAAAATCATAGGATGTGTTAAGCATAGATAAGGAAGTTAGGGACCTACCAGACCAAGAAGACAGCAAATCTTCATGAAGCAATAAATACTGTATGCCGGAAGCATAATGAGGCACTCCATATGCAGGAAGTCTTAATTCACCACCCGTTGACGATGCCCATTCTGGCTCCACCTGTTCTCTGCCCAAGAAACAAATGAACAAAACAAAACCCCTTAGCTGCTCATCGGCTCAACTGGCAAGCTCCAGCTACTGGCCAGGCATTCTGGCCCCTCTGTATTTGCCTGGGTTCATATGCTACTATTCCAAGGTTCTGCCACTAGTACTCTTCTTTTTCAATCCTGCACACCCTGTCCTTAGGTGGCCTCATCCCCTTCTATGCCTGCAGCCCCCCTGGAATATATACTAGGTTCACTTTCTCCCCGTCCCTCAGGTACCCATCACCCATCTCCCAGACATCTCCTGGACATCATCTAGATGCCCCATGGGTAACTCAATCTTCGTAATCCTAAGACTGACCTCATCTTCTCTCCCCAAACTGCATGTATACCTGTATTTCAGCCTACATGGCAGCAAGATGTACCTAATCACTCAACCAAAACTTAGGGTGTCACCCTGACTGTGTCCTTTTCCTCAGGTACCAAGGTCTCAGGTCCTGTGATTTCTACCTCCTTAAAGTATCTCATTATTTTTCTATACCCACCATCTGTGCTAAATTAGTACTAATTAACTATCTTCAGAGTGATACAGCCACATGCTGAGCATGATGGACAAGGACCTTCAAGCTCTACCTTGGTTAACCCCTCCATCTCATCTGAGTTCTGGGCATGATGGAAGAGACTCTTCTCCTCTCCACTCTTGCCTCTTGCCATTTCCTTGCCTTGGTCGTGATTACCTACAGATGCCTGAATGAGTCATAGTCTTTCTCTTATCCAGGATTGTACCCTTGCTGTTTTCCTCTGCCTAGATGCCCTCCTTTCCAACCCCCACTGTCCAATAACCCACCACTGCAATTGTCCACCATTTTATCCTGCTTACTCTTAATCTCTTTTCAAATTTTTCATGAGATGTCAGCTTCTCTAGGAAACTTCCCTGAAAGCCCAGCCTTCCTTCTACCCTCACCCTCCATCGGCCTTTATCTGAATTAAGCACTCTCCCTGCTTCTTTTCATCATCTTCTGAGACTCCTTTCTCATTATGCTGTCACTCAGGGGTCCAGAGGGCAGAGATGAATGCTCAAATTAGGACAATTCAGGGAGGTGTGGGAGAGGTGCAGGCGGACCATAAGGGATGGAGCAGGAACCCAAGTTAGTAATAGCAGAGCTGGCACCAACCCTAGGCTCAAAAAGACAAAGGAGGGAGAGTGGTTACCAAAACCCAGAAAGAGAAAACCAGGTAAAAGACGGGACCTGGTGAGGAGCAGCAACCTGTGTTTGGCTGTGGACTGTGGCAATCTTGCAGGGAGGAAAGCAGAGGAATGCCTATCTTGGCTTCACTCTCCTTCCTTCTCCTTCATCTCATGTCAGGTGCCCCATTGGCTAAACCTACCAGCAACCAGAGGACAAGGAATGCATTAAAATAATCTTACGGCTCAGAGAGTAGATTAGATGTAGAGTGACAAATGGATTATATTTAGCACAATCGCAGGTCTATTTGTTGATCCGTCTCCCTCATCAGGCTGAGTTACCTGAGGACAGAGAATGTTTCTCTTATATCTGCATCCCTAACATCTGGTGGACACTAGATACTCAAGAAATGCTTACGGACGGGATCAGAGAAGATGGTAAATTGGGCCTTAGATGGAGGTTTGTGCTTTCTGAGCTTGACACATGCTTTCTGGCGAATCCAAGGCAAAATGAGAAACAGAATGAGCTCTGTACTTTTGTCTGGTAAAAGAAAATACGATTTGGTGAGAAGAAATGAATACTTTTAGCACTCAATGCTGGGAGGAACTGGAATCAGTCATGTGACTGCCTCTATCAGAGGCTCTCAACTGCATAATGGACAAAATCTTTAACAGTGAAACCACAATGCAGAAACATTCTTTTTTTTTTTTGAGATGGAGTCTTGCTCTGTCGCCCAGGCTGGAGTGCAGTGGCGCAATCTCGGCTCACTGCAGGCTCCGCCTCCCGGGTTCACGCCATTCTCCTGCCTCAGCCTCCCAAGTAGCTGGGACTACAGGCACCTGCAACCACACCTGGCTAATTTTTTGTATTTTTAGTAGAAATGGGGTTTCACCGTGTTAGCTAGGATGGTCTCGATCTCCTGACCTCGTGATCTGCCTGCCTCGGCCTCCCAAAGTGCGAAACATTCTTAAAAATATTAGCCCTTGATAAAACCAAAGCCATGTTACAAAAAAGCAACCAAAAGGTGGAAATGAGATAATATGGTCCACTTTGAGCTGAGAACATCTTGCCAGAAAATGGTTGTCTCAGACTTCAAATCTGACCTCCTACATAAACCTTCAGTGCAATCCTCCCTGTATTATCTCTTCTCTCGTCAGCCAAAAGATGGAAAAGATCAACTGAGGAACTTATGCTGGAGGAGCATGGATTCATTAGATGGCAGAAACCTGGGTTTCTGAATGACTACTGTGGAGCTGATCTCTGCTTATGCCCTGCAAACCTTTGTGCTGAGAGCAAGTAACACATTTTTAATGTGTTAAACCTCTGGGATTTGTTGGGTCTTATAGCAACAGTTATTTTACCTTAATATGACTGTAAAATAATGTTCTAAAATCTACACTCGGGTTTGTTTAAAATATTATAGCCATGATTATTATAATCCATAGTCCATATCATAATTATTTTTATAGAAGTCCTTCTCAACTGGCATCTCATAATTTGTGGCTTCTTATATTGTTGCCTTCTATGTGTGAGATGCCTCTCTGAATCCTTTTTGCTAGGGACATGATAGAAAATAAAATATCCAACAT
Organism: Pongo abelii; assembly: GCF_028885655.2. NCBI lineage: Eukaryota > Metazoa > Chordata > Mammalia > Primates > Hominidae > Pongo > Pongo abelii. The sequence goes on from NC_071998.2 coordinate 77,990,123, forward strand.
TCTGATGTATTTTATAGTGTACAAAGTCCTGTTTCATGCATTATCTCTTTAGATTCTCCCAACAAACCCAAGGAATATGTAAGAGTCTATAATCACCTTCATTTCACAGGTGATGAAACTGAGATGTTTACATATAAAGTGGAAATAACCACTTAATTATTTATTTATTAAATAAAAACCCCGCTAATTTATTTAAAGATTGAGAGAATTTTTTCGTCTGTCTGGAACCTGTTATGTGTTAAGAGATAAGTTTTCTTAATTTTTCTTTTTAAGAAGATAATCTATTGCTACATAACAAACCACTCTGAAATAATGACTTAAAACATTAAAAGTCATTGATTTTGCTCACAGAACTTGAACTGGAAGATATAAACAACTGGGAGTGAGGGTGGGGCTGGACAGCTGGCTTCTCTGGGCATCTCTCGTTCTTTCTGTGGTCTTGTCACATGTCTCTACACGGCAGCCCTAGGGTAATCATGACAGCTGAAGGCTTTAGAGTGGGTGGAGGGGGAGAGAGAGGGAGGGAAAGAGAGAGAGAGAGAGAAAGAGAAGCAAGCAGGCAGAAGCTCTAATGCCTTATGACCTAACATTGGAAATAAATTACACTGTGTCACTGCCACTACCTTTTCTCAGAAGCAAGCAGATAGGGTTGGTGCATATTTATTGAGAGGAGGATTAGACTCCACCTCTTGATTGGGGGAGTGTCAAAGAATTTGTGAATATGTTTTTAAATGACCACATTTCCCCTTTCTAAAATGCTTGTCTAAATTGGTGTACACATAAAGCTCGGGAGTTAGTGACTCATCCAAGGTTATTAAGCTGTTAAATGGTTCCACCAGTACTAGATCTAATTTTGTGACTCCAAATTTCATGCTCTTCTTCACTACTCCAGATAATCTCCGGTGAACATCATTGTCCGTTAGGGTAGTTAAGATATTCTAGCTGCCAAATAGATTCAATCCTTTTAATTGCCTCGGAAGATTTTTTTTTATTTTGCAGAAAATAAATATTACCCATATGGCAGTCATCCATAATCACCTTCCAAGTTTATCCCAAACATCTGTGTTTTAAATTTTTTCTCCCAACAGATATATTCATTTGCATTTTCCCAGACGAATCACTTTTTTTTGTTGTTATTTTTGACTGTATTTCTCACCTCTCAAGACCCTTTTGTGTCATCAAGCCCACTGCTTAAGCCAATACCATCTCCCAATTTGGGGACTTCCCTTTGATTCCTGTGTGCCCTTCCTGTGGGTCATTAATGCAATGTTATTTAAGACTAGGATTTGGCTGGGCGCAGTGGCTCACATCTGTAATCCTAGCACTTTGGGAGGCCGAGCCGGGAGGATCACCCGAGGTCAGGAGTTCAAGACCAGCCTGGCCAACATGGTGAAACCACGTCTCTACTAAAAATACAAAATTAGCTGGGCATAGTCACATGCCTGTAATCCCAGCTACTGGGTAGCCTGAGGCAGGAGAATCGCTTGAAACCGGGAGGCGGAGTTTGCAGTGAGCAGAGATTTCACAACTGCACTCCAGTCTGGGCCACAAGAGCGAAACCCCATCTCAAAAAAAAAAAAAAAAAAAAAAAAAAAAGACTAGGATTTGACATAAGGCCTGAGGGGTATTCTTTTGTTTTGTTTTGCCTTGTTTTCAAGAGGCCAAAATCTTCACAGTTGAAAATTTCTGTTGAACCACAGAGATTTGAACCAACTCAGTTTAGAAAGCCTGTGGTTTTGAACAATGATGTGGATCGGAAATCTCTTCATCTGTCAGTTTTCATCATTCTAGGCAGTAAAATAGATTTCCCTTTAGGAGTTTTTCTCCGTTTGGGGTTCTCCAAGCAGTGGGATGTGGGGAATCAACCCTTCTTCGTCTCCACCCAAACATTAGGTGGGAGCAAGGGGTGGGAAGTAGAGAAAGTGGATAGAGGTCTCCAGTGGGTATGGGATCTTTGTGTAGACCAGCACAGTCCTCAGAAATCTCATGCAAGCCACATAGGTACTGTTATATTTTCTATTGGCCACCTTTTAAAAAGTAAACAGGTGAGGCCGGGCGCGGTGGCTCACGACTGTAATCCCAGCACTTTGGGAGGCCGAGGCGGGCGGATCACGAGGTCAAGAGATGGAGACCATCCTGGCCGACACGGTGAAACCCCGTCTCTACTAAAAATACAAAAATTAGCTGGGCATGGTGACGCGCGACTGTAGTCCCAGCTACTGGGGAGGCTGAGGCAGGAGAATCGCTTGAACCCTGGAGGTGGACGTTGCCACGCGCCACTACACTCCAGCCTGGCGACAGAGCGAGACTCCGTCTCAAAAAAAAGAAAGTAAACAGGTGAAATTAATTTTAATAATATATTTTGTTTAACCCAACGTATCCAAAATACTATCATTTGAAAGTGTAATGAATATAAAAATATTCATGAGATATTTTTCATTCTCATATCCATACTGTCTTGGACTCTAATGTGTATTTTACATTTACAGCACAATTAATTTGGGACTAGCTACATTTCAGCTCAACAATAGCCAATAGCATATGGGATGGCACAAATAAACTCTTCGTCTCTGCTGCTTCTTTGGGTCTCGGAGACCTCAACCCTTTCTTCGGATTGCAAACCTTCTTGCCTTCAAACCTCGGCTCCAACACCAGGCCGGCAGAGGAACCCAGTCTAATGAGGTCCGCTCCCTTCCTGCCATTCTCTCTATTCCATTAACCTGTTTCGTGGTAACGTAGGACTGATCCTCCAATTACCTGATTAATTAGCTGACGTATTTATTATGTATCTGTCCCACCAAAATGCAGGTTTCCGGAGGGCAGGGATTTTAAAAAATCTGTTTTGTTCTATGTGATTTTCCCATACCAAGCACCGTGCCCGGCACAAGCTGGGATCCCAATACACATCTTGGGACGAAAGAACCGTGTTTCCCTAGAACCCAGTCAGAGGGCAGCTTAGCAATGTGTCACAGGTGGGGCGCCCGCGTTCCGGGCGGACGCACTGGCTCCCCGGCCGGCGTGGGTGTGGGGCGAGTGGGTGTGTGCGCGGTAGAGCGCGCCAGCGAGCCCGGAGTGCGGAGCTGGGAGGAGCAGCGAGCGCCGCGCAGAACCCGCAGCGCCGGCCCGACAGGGCAGCTCGGAGGTGGGTGGGCCGCGCCGCCATCCCGCTTGCAGGGTCCCCATTGGCCGCCTGCCGGCCGCCCTCCGCCCAAAAGGCGGCAAGGAGCCGAGAGGCTGCTCCGGAGTCGGAGCAGGACAGCCTGGCCGAGCCAACGCCGGGGACTTTGTTCCCTCCGCGGAGGGGACTCGGCAACTCGCAGCGGCAGGGTCTGGGGCCGGCGCCTGGGAGGGATCTGCGCCCTTCACTCTCTCCCTAGCTGTGTTCCCGCCGCCGCCGCCCGGCTAGTCTCCGGCGCTGGCGCCTATGATCGGCCTCCGACAGCGCTCCAGAGGGACCGGGGGAGCTCCCAGGCGCCCGGGTGAGTAGCCAGGCGCGGCTCCCCGGTCTCCCCGACCCCCGGCGCCAGCTTTTGCTTTCCCGGCCAGGGCGCGGTGGGGTTTGCCCGGGCAGTGCCTCGAGCAACTGGGAAGGCCAAGGCGGAGGGAAACTTGGCTTCGGGGAGAACTGCGAGCGCAGCCGGGAGGCTTCCCCAGCCCCGCGGGCCGGCTGAGAACAGGTGGCGCCGGCCCGACCAGGCGCTTTGTGTCGGGGCGCGGGGATCTGGAGCGGACGGGCGCGCCTCGGTGGGCCGCTCCCTTCCCTCCCTTGCTCCCCCGGGCGGCCGCACGCCGGGTCGGCCGGGTAACGGAGAGGGAGTCGCCAGGAATGTGGCTCTGGGGACTGCCTCGCTCGGGGAAGGGGAGAGGGTGGCCACGGTGTTAGGAGAGGCGCGGGAGCCGAGAGGTGGCGCGGGGGTGCCACCGTTGCCGCAGGCTGGAGAGAGATTGCTTCCAGCGAGGCGCGTACCGTCTGGGCGAGGGCTTCATTCTTCCTCGGCGTCCCTGGAGGTGGGAAAGCTGGGTGGGCGTGTGTGCAGAGAAAGGGGAGGCGGGGAGGCCAGTCACTTCCGGAGCCGGTTCTGATCCGAACAGACCGCCCAGCGTTCGGGCACGCGGACCTCGGGATGCCGTGGTGCCCGGCCCCACGCGCGCACGGGGCTGAGGGGTCGGGGGCGTCCCTGGCCGCCCAGCTTTAACAAAGGGTGCTCCTCTCCACCCCGCGAGGAGGGGCAGCTCTGGAGACCCGGTCTTCGGCGAGCAGGGTCTTAGCGCCGGGGAGGTCTACTTCGTTTTGGGGTTGCCATTTTACTATTATTATTGCCTTTTTTTTTTTTTTTCCAAAAGGACTGGAGACTGATGCATGAGGGGGCCACGGAGGCGCAGGAGCGGTGGTGATGGTCTGGGAAGCGGAGCTGAAGTGCCCTGGGCTTTGGTGAGGCGTGACAGTTTATCATGACCGTGTTCAGGCAGGAAAACGTGGATGATTACTACGACACCGGCGAGGAACTTGGCAGGTAAAGGGGGTGTCAGAAGCGTACCCTCCTGGATTGTGGAAATGCATAACGATGGGGCCATTGGATGGTAAACAAATGCAGTTTGAATCTGGCGTCTCCCTCGCCCTTTCTGGAGATGCGCAAATCATAGAGAAAGGAGTTACTAACCCAGCGGTAAACCGCCTGATCCAAGAGCCTGGGGGTGGAGGAGAGGCAGCAGTTCAGGGCTAGATTATGATGCACAGTATATTGATCAAGTCCCCTGGACAAAATCAGATTTAATTGTCCGTGCTAACTCTCGTCAGCCCTTGCCCTTCTGTGACAACAGGACAAACACTAAGATTATGATTGCAATTGGAGTTAGCTTTTACGTGTGATTTAAACGAAGGGTACAAACTAATTAACAGGTTTTAAAAATCTTAGTACTTTACCCTCCATCTAAATTTTCAGTGTAATTTGAGCAAGTATTGGTGGGTGGTAAATGGAGACTTGCCAGATGTTGACGTTGGGCTTGGATTTTGAAACTTCTTCCAACCAGGAATTTAATTACCTGGTTGGTGTTGGTGGTTGCTTTGGTTTCATTTACAATGTTAAATTTTTAACAAATCAATGAGAGTCTAATATGGCTATCTGGATTCAGAGCATAACTCCATTGCTGTAGCAGCTGTGATTCTCAGTGTAAAATCTTTCTAGGTAAACAAAGAATGGTTTCTTTCGGGGCATCTAAGGGCTGATTGCTGTTTCCTTTGACTGTGAGACAGAGTGTTTTGGGCTCTGGTCAACTTTAGTAGAAAACCTAGTTTTCATACCTACATTTAAAACTGAATTTATGGAATTTGACTGTGGTGTATTTACATTGTGAGTGGAGTAGGCAAAAGGATCTTTAAACAAACAAAATATGTATTTACTTATATGTGCATTGAAATATGTATTTTCCCATATATATCTGATGTCCTGATACAAAGCTTCCTTTTTCTCCATGAAAAGGAAATTAAAAAACACCCACATCCTGGATTACCTAATGAGAATTATGGAAACTAAGCTTAACTAAATTTTTTTAAAAATTCAAACGATAGTGTAGAATTTTTTAAAAAGTTACTGTAACAGAGTATTTCTCTAAATATTTAGTATTGACTGAAAACATACATGGGGGCCTGTGCTTAGGAAGAGCTCTCTGTATATTGATGATCTGGTGAGTAAATAAGGAAAGCTCTTCAAAAATCACATTTCATGGATGTGTTTAAGATTAAAGTTTAAGAGTGTGTGGGTGAAATACTTGGTTTAACTGGAATTAAATAACTTTCCTGTGGTTTTCGGCGAGATGAGTGATATTTGGAGTTTTCCTTTGGGACTGGAAGAAAAAGGCAAAAAAATAAATTTTAATTTGATTTGCATAGTGTGGCCTGATCATTTAAGTGTTGTTAGAAAGAGAGATGACTAAAATTAGTTGAGATTATTATATTATGGATTAAGTATATTGACCTTATTTTCATTATGATTTTTTGGTACAATTATGTGTTATGAGAAAGAAATAGAAAAAGAGGCCTCCCTGTGGTTGGCGAAGGGAGTTTTTGATCTTTATTTCATGGGCGTGATGATGAGGGGAGGGAGGGAGCTTGCTTATTTGTCACTAGCACTTTGATTTGCTCAGTGTACGTTTCTGTGTATAACGTTCTCCCCACTGTGCAAGGCAAATTGACAAATTGTTTATTAATTTGTGTGACCTAGGAATTTTAAAGAAATGCTCTGAAAAACTGGAAGTCTGAAGTTTTTAAAAATGAAATGTACAGACTCATCTATCTTGTATAACTGCTATTGTTTTTGCCAAAAAATGAGTGAATGATTGTTTTTTGGAAAATTTTTCAAGTCCCGTGATTTTATGCCTGCCTTGGATGTAGCCACTTCTTGAAAACAAGTCCTAATGTAAGATGGACATGTAGGAAGATGCTGCTTATATGACATCACGTGTCACTGAGGGAAGATTGGGAGTAGAGGCAGGAGTTTGGTGGCAGGAAAATGGAAATGGGCAGTTATGTGGCACAAATGCAAGGTCATTCTAAGCAGTGAGTTACTAGCAGACCAGTATCTAAGATTTAAGACTTTATTTGGCCAGGTGTGGTGGCTCACACCTGTAATCCCGGCACTTTTGGGAGGCTAAGGTGGGCAGATCACGAGGTCAGGAGTTCAAGACCAGCCTGGCTAACATAGTGAAACCCTGTCTCTACTAAAAATACAAAAAAATTATCTAAGATTTAAGACTTTAATTGGCCAGGTGCAGTGGCGTGCGCCTGTAGTCCCAGCTATTTGGGAGGCTGAGGCATGAGAATCGCTTGAACCTGGGAGATGGAGGTTGCAGTAAGTGGAGATCGTGCCACTGCACTCCAGCCTGGGTGACACAGCGAGACTCTGTCTCAAAAAAAAAAAAGAAAAAAAAAAAAAGACTTTACTTACATATCTTTAGCAGTCATCTAAATAATAACGATTCACTTACCTTATAAATGTAGTGAGACAAAGTACATAGCCAGGAGGAAAGATGGGTTTTTAAAGAAGGTAGAGTACAAGTATTATTGTTAATGTTATTTTACTTTTAGGAAAATTGAAAATGTTTGTATTTGTGTGTACTGCCTAAGACTTCTGTAAAAGCTCTCTGTCAACTGTCAGGAACTTTATAAAGTATTGCAACTATTGCAGCAGTCCATCTGCAGCAGTAATAGAGCAGATGGGCCACTGGACAGATATCCTGGTCCAAAACCTGGCTCTGCAACTTGCTAGTTTTCTTGAACAGGCCATTTACCCACTCTGACACTCAGGATTTTCCTCTATAATATGAGAGGTCTAGTGCTTTTTTCATGGCTGTTGTAAAAATAATCTAACTTGTAAAATTAGTTTATCAGCAGTAGAGAGTTAAACAAATATAGGTATTATCTGTAGACTGGCTGAGACATCTGGGTGCCCCAGGCAAGTTAATAACTTGGCTGGCAAGTCAATATTCTTTAAGTTTCTGTTTACCAGCTTTGGGAGGGGATGCCTTATAGGAAAAGGGTCATGGGAAGAAGGGTTGCTGACAGCATTCAGCCTCCACTGTGATTCTGAATAATGCAGCCCTGGCCTTGAGCTGGCACACCCTCCAAGCAGAAGCAAGTCCCTGCAGCAGATGCACTTGTTATCTTTAGAAGAGTGCTTGGTGGCCTTCAGTTTTAGCTCCTGGAGGCCCTTTTAGGGTCTTACCCTCTGTCCCAGGAGGCGGAACAAAGAACTGCCTCTATCATGTGTAATAGTCTCTGGGAGGAGTTCTTATAAATCTGCTATTATACCGAAGTGTTTTAATGCCCCAGGATGCCCTAGCATCTCTTATCAGTTGGCACCTCGGGCAGCTGCAGGCTGACTTGCCCTGTTGTCGGGCTCTAGTTACACCCTTGGCCGTTGTTCAGCCTAACCTGTGAGCCTCCCGGGCACCTCTCTGTGTACACTGCTTTCCTGAGGGACTGGCCTTCTTTCCTATTGCACCATCTGACCTTATATGATCTTAAGACCTAAGTCCTTCTTCCTTAATGAATCCTTCCACAATGAGTTTCCCCTTTTGAAGTCAAGAGACTTCTCTGAGACTCTCTTTGTCCATGACCATAGACTGCCCAGTGACATGTTTATCCTGTTTTATGTTTATTAGTCTTGTATTGCTCTTTGCAGCCAGCTTGTGAGTTTCTTTGGAGTGTTGTTGTGGTCCTGTCTCCCCACGGTGTGCAGGGTGCCATAGACTTCCTGCAAATTTGTATCTATGATCAATATTGGGATTAATGCATGCCTCAATGAGCTAATGCAGTTTGGCAAATGTAATTTTGAGACCAGAATGGGGATGTAAGATGCAAGCGATGATGCTGATGCTGATACTGTTAGAGAGGCAGTGTGCAGTGTGGAAAAACCTGAGAATGCTCATTTGGAAAGTGGGGAGACACCTACCCTGGTAGAGTGTTGTGAGGTTTACAGACGTGGCTTTAAACATCTGACATGCAGTCTGTCTTTCTAGTCTATAGATAGATATATTATGCATTTACTGAACACCTACTAAGTGTCATGTGTCTAAAATATATATATGTATATGTTTTTTATATATATGTGTGTGTGTATATGTATATATATATATTTTAGAGACAGGGTCTTACTCTGTTTCCCAGGCTGGAGTGCAGTGGCACAGTCATAGCCCACTGTAACCTTGAACTCCTGGGCTCAAGCAGTCCTCCCACCTCGGCCTTCCAAAACTCTGAGATTATAGGGCAGAGACACTGTGCCTGGCCTCTAATATATCATTTTTATTATTTTTAATAACCTGTTTTCTCCATCACAGCATTTACCACATTGCATAGTAACTGCTTATTTGATTATCTGCTTTCTCCATGGGGCCATTACCTTGGACTTGCTCCTCACTTTTTATTTCTAATGCCCAGGTTGATGCATGACACTTAGAAGGCGCTCAGTAAATGCATGCTGATAGACTAGACTGAGTGGATCAATATATGTAAAGCAACTTGAAAGAATATGTATGTATTAGGCCGTCAATAAATGATGGCTTGTGGTGAAGATGAACACTTAGGATATAATGGCTGCCGCTCATCAAAATAAAAACTGCTCTTGTTTTTGCATTCTTCGTGGCTGAACAGTAATGAGCACAGCAGCCAAAATTTTCAAGCACAAGATCAGTTTTAAACAAAACAAATGAAGTGGAGCATTAAATATTTTACATTGGTTTGGATGGTCATTGGAAGCTAATAATTCAAGTTTAAAACATTCCCCTTTCGGCATAAAATCCATAGGCATTTTAATTGAAGTAAGAAATTGTCATAAGCGCTGGCAGTCCAAGTGCATCTCTTGGCTGGTTTACTGCAGATTGCAGGAGTCAGTCCTTTGAATAATGGCAACCCTGTGTGGTTCATAGAAGGGGAGAGACTTTCTGGCATGTTTTTTCTTCAGAAATGGGAACCACAGGCCACCGGTGGGTTTCTACATCCTTATAGGACTGTGCTGAATGTGACATTTTTCCTCTTAGCATTTTTGACTCAGAATGCTCTCAGATGTTTCCTCTGATAGGAAAGGGTCCAAAGTTTTAAGAGAGATAAAGTTCAGATACATAGATTAAAGGCAACGGTTAGTGATTTTAAAAGTGTGTACATTTTAGGAAGGTCTAATAATAATCTTCCAGGATGTGAAGGAAAAGCATGATGGTGCTAGTAAGTGGCAGTTTGGTTGAATGCTTGCTTGCTGGCACTGGGAGTGTGTTGCTGGATTACTAGGGCAGGCATCAAATTTAGGTTCAAGGGGGCCAGGAACAGAGTAGGTGGAGGTGCTTACTGGTCGGGAAGCCAGGGAACATGGAAGCTCACTTCTTGGTCCCCCATGCTCTTTTACCCTCAGCTTGTGTCTCACCTGGCCAATGAGGAAACTGAAGGCCCCATATCATTGGTATATGCCCCTGCAAAGCCATGAAAAACTCATAAGAAACCTACAGAGATGGATGTCCAGATAAATTCCAGTGCGCTCATCCCTCGGTATCCATGGCAGATTAGTTCCGGGACCTCTGGGGACACCAAAATCCACAAATGCTGAAGTCCCTTATATAAAATGGCATAGTATTTGCATATAACTGATGTAATCTTCCCGTATATCTTAAATCATCTCTAGATTACTTATAATACTTAGTACAATGTAAATGCTACCTAAATAGTAGCATTATAATGTTTAGGGAATAATAACCAGAAAAAAAAGTCTGTATATGTTCAGTACAGATGCAGTTTTTTCCCTGAATATTTTTGGTACAAGGTTGGTTGAATCCATGGATGCAGAACCCACAGATCCAGAGGGCTGACTGTAGTTGTATACAGGTGTTATATCAGGAGAGGCAACGTTGGCTCTTCCACCTTGTTCTCTTCCCTCCTAGCAGAGTTGTAATCCAGACCACTTCTTTCCAGGTGATTGGGGGTGAGGGGCCGAGCTGCTGGATACCTGATATTCGGGAGTGGCATGATCAAGGTCACATTGCCTGACTCAGCAGGGAAATGTGTTAGGAACTTTCATCCTTCATTCTAGCTGACTGCCACGAGTACCTAACATTTTGTATAAATTAAGTGAATATTATTTTAGTAGAAATTTATTTCTGATTATGAGACAAAGCAAGCCACTCTTCTGACAAGAGGGGAGTGGTTTCCATGGGGGAAGAGTACCCCAGAGAACTCAGGGACTTTGTTTGTTTGTGTTTTTTTTTTTGTTTGGTTTTGTTTTGTTTTTTTGAGATGGAGTCTCACTCTGTTGCCCAGGCTAGAGTGTAGTGGCTTGATCTCGGCTCACTGCAACCTCCGTCCTCTGAGTTCAAGCGATTCTCCTGCCTCAGCCTCCCGAGTAGCTGGGATTACAGGCGCCTGCCACCGCGCCTGGCTTATTTTTTGTATTTTTAGTAGAGATGGGGTTTCACCATCTTGGCCAGGCTGGTCTTGAACTCCTGACCTCATGAGTCACCCTCCTCGGCCTCCCAAAGTGCTGGGATTACAGGCATGAGTCACTGCGCCTGGCCTTTTGCGTTTTTGGAGACGACATCTTGCTCTGTTGCCCAGGCTAGAGTGCAGTGGGGCGATCTTGGCTCACTGCAACCTCTGCCTCCCCAGTTCAAGTGATTCTCTGTCTCAGCCTCCCAAATAGCTGGAATTATAGGCATGCACCACCATACCTGGCTAATTTTTTTATTTTTAGTAGAGGTGGGGTTTCACCATGTTGGCTAGGCTGGTCTTGAACTCCTGACCTCAAGTGATCCGCCCGTCTCGGCCTCCCAAAGTGCTGGGATTATAGGCATGAGCCACTGCGCCTGGCCAGGACTTTGACCTGGAAGAAGGCTGAGTGACCAGCATTGCCTCCCTTCACATTTTATCCACCTGTGTTTAGACAGGTCAAGTGGCTTTCTCTAGGCAGCTGATTAAAAGGTGGCAAGACATGGACCCAGAACCCAGGGCCAGGCCTATTTCATTATCTGTGCTATTTAGGATTTGGCAATTTTCCATTTTTGAAAGCCAGATGAAGTTGATATTTAAGAGAGGTGAAGTAGGCAGCCATTTGATGCCAATTTATTTCAGCATCTGCATGGAGAAAATGGTTAGGGATAAATAGCAGATGCTTCATGGAAGGTTTTCATTTGAAGCTCAGCCAAAGGCAACAGGGTCTGCCCTTTGAGCTCAGAACTTTTGCAGGCCTTAACAACACACTGGGAACTTCTTTCCTTTTCCAAATGGCTTCAACTTTGCAGTTTGAAATGATGTTAACATGTGGCGTAGTTTTATTCAAGTCCCAAGTTAATGGTTTACCTTTTTAGAAAACTCCAAAAACACTTTCATTGTTATTTAACTTTTGAGTAATGTAATGTCTAAGAGTCTTGTCTCTGACCCATGCACCTACCTGCCCATAACCAACAGTTTCTCATTTCATTACACAACAGCTAGTCTGGCTAGCTTAGAGTTGGTGTGTGATTGTTTGAGACTTTATGTGGAAGATAGTATTTAATTGTTTTGTTCTGGTTTGTTGGGGTAAATTATCCAAATGGAATGCATCCTTTCTCAGCCTTGAAAGAGGTTATATGACAGTACAATTATTTATAATAAATTCAATGTATGACTTTGGGTACATTCTATTATAAATGAATTTTTTTAAAGGTGCAGTTAGAAGAGGGTGGAAGAAAAAAGAAGTTGACACTCCGATTTTCCACATCATCTAAATAAAATGGATTTAAACTAACTTTCTCTAACTAGTAAATCTTTCTTAGGTAAGTACAGTTGTATCCCGGCTTTAGAGTTAATGTGCTAGGTGGGTTTTTACAAATAAAAAATCTAAAACCTAAAATAGTTGTGTTTTATCTTCTGTCCCAATCCAAAACAAACCAAAACAATCATGTGATAGTAACTAATCTCTGGAGATGCCTGACAAGTGTGGTCCATAGTGACGCACGTTTGTCACTTTGGTCTTTAGGTGACATTGACAGCTGGTGTGGTTTATGGATCACACTGTGGTCATTGAAGTATAACGTAGCTTACCTCTGAGAAGTGATCATGGGGCCTTCTGTTTTTTTTTGTTTTTGAGATGGAGTTTCGCTCTTGTTGCCCACGCTGGAGTGCAATGGCGCGATCTCAGCTCACTGCAACCTCCGCCTCCTGGGTTCAAGCGACTCTCCCGCCTCAGCCTCCCAAGTAGCTGAGATTACAGGCATGCGCCACCACGCCTGGCTAATTTTGTATTTTTAGAGGATTTCTCCATGTTAGTCAGGCTGGTCTTGAACTCCTGACCTCAGGTGATCTGCCCGCCTCAGCCTCCCAAAGTGTTGGGTTTACAGGCGTGAGCCACTGCATCTGGTGTTCACGGGGCTTTTACCTTATGTACTACCTTTCGGTGTTTCAGTTGTGAGCTTGAAAAATTTTATTCAGTAACCTAATGTATAATTAGAGATGCCAGAGTGGTGGGAAGGGGAGGGAAGGAGGTTGGGAGAATGTTGTTGATTTTTTTTTTTTTTCCCTTTATAAACACATACAACTTTGGACGAAGAACATAATGTTTGAGCAAATGAATGCTTGTAAACTGCCGATCTCTGAAGTGTGAAAAGTTTATATTGATGGCGCTTATATTCATAAGCCTGATGGGTTTTGGCTGGGAAATTTGGCTCGAGGTACGGACTTCTTTTGGGACACATTTTATTTTTCTGTCAAAACTGCCTGATTATTCTTATTTAGGAAATATGTGATGAATGAGGCTGGCTGGTAAATATTTTAAGTGCAGTTGATATTATAAATTTTCACCTACAAAAATGAACTACTTTTCATTGTTGAATAGTTATGTCTTAGTTCATTGCTTTTTACTTTTGAAACCGTATAAACTTTTCCTTTTTTTTGGAGACAGAGTGTCATTCTGTCACCCAGATTAGGAGAGTGCAGTGGCATGCTCTTGGCTCGCTGTAACCTCTGCCTCCTCAGTTCAAGTGATTCTCCTGCCTCAGCCTCCTGAGTAGCTGGGACTACACGCACCCGCCACAACGCCCGGCTAATTTTTGTGTTTTTGGTAGAGACGGGGTTTCACCATGATGGCCAGGCTGGTCTGGAACTCCTGACCTCAGGTGATCTGCCCTCCTTGGCCTCCCAAAGTACTGAGATTACAGGCGTGAGTCGCTGCACGGGTCCAACTTTTCCTTTTTACCTTAAAAAGATTGTCAGGATTTTTTTTTTTTTTTTTTGAGACGAAGTCTCGCTCTGTTGCCCAGGCTGGATTGCAGTGGCGCGATTTCGGCTCACTGCAAGCTCCGCCTCCTGGTTCACACCATTCTCCTGCCTCAGCCTCCCAAGTAGCTGGGACTACAGGCGCCCGCCACCACGCCCGGCTAATTTTTGGTATTTTTAATAGGGTCAGGGTTTCATCATGTTAGCCAGGATGGTCTCGATCTCTTGACCTCGTGATCTGCCCGCCTTGGCCTCCCAAAGTGCTGGGATTACAGGCGTGAGCCACCGTGCCCGGCCACGATTGTCAGGATTTTTGAGACCTTACTACAACCCCTGACACCTGACCCACAGTATAGAATTTTCCAGGTGAAAAAGACATGTAGAGAAAGTCATCAATGCCATTCTTTTTTTCCTCCATTCATGAAAATGATTAGATTTTCCTTTGAGCTGCCTGTCTGTGTGTCTGCGTAGCACCTCATAGGTCTATCCAGGACTGGGCTGCCTCTGAGAGAGGATAGGTACACCTAAAGCAATGCAAGAAAAAAAGTGGCAGAAGGATACAATGGGACAGGCAGAGAGAAGAGGTCACAATTTAGTGTTGATTCAGTTCCGATTTTTCCACCCTCCTTTGAGAGGTTTTTCTAAATTGTTTTGCCTCCTCTGTGTAAAGCTCAATTTTTGGGGCCATCTGTGGTTTATGGGTAAGCAGCAGAAATGTGTGTCTCTGGGAAAGTGATGAAAGGCTGCAACCTTTGGAGTGTAATATTTAATAGACTAGGAGTTACAAGCTGTTTGGCTTTATAAAAACAAAGCTACAGGTGCTGCAGGTATACGTATCCTGTAGAGAACAGACTTTTAACGGGTGCTGCTGACGTTGGAGATGCTGAATGGTACATAATACACAGAAGAGCTGTCCTTAGGAATTTGGTAAGGCAAAAAGAGCTAAAAAGTTATTTATTACCTTAAAATAATATTTCATTGGCCTATAAATCAGTATAATTGAAAGCACAGCCTGCCAGCATTTTCTTTTCTTTTTTTTTGAAATAGAGTTTTCCTCTTGTTGCTCAGGCTGGAGTGCAATGGCGCAATCTCAGCTCACCACAACCTCCGCCTCCGGGTTCAAGCGATTCTCCTGCCTCAGCCCCGCCGAGTAGCTGGGATTACAGGCATGCACCACCACGCCCAGCTAATTTTATATTTTTAGTACAGATGGGGTTTCTCCATGTTGGTCAGGCTGGTCTTGAACTCCCGACCTCAGGTGATCCTCCCGCCTCGGCCCCCCAAAGTGCTGGGATTACAGGCGTGCGCCACCGTGCCCGGCCATCCTGCCAGCGTTTTCTTCTGTGCACTTGGGATGGGAATATAGAAAATTGTCTTCCTAGATATTGGCTTTGCCACTCAAAGTCTGTACAGTCAGTGTGTGAACTGCTGGGAGCGATGCCAGAATCTTTCACAGATTTCATTCCTGGGAGCTCTTCTGGCGTCAGATGATCGCGGTTTCTTTTCCTTCTGCACCACAGCACATGGAGGAGGCCTCTTTCTCACTTGCTCCGTTCCTTTGCCATTCATGGAGGCAGTGGCACCAGTGAGCTCATGGCCAGGCCGCTTTTGCCCTTTTTCTAACTAAGTCACTACAGATGGACTAAACAGAAGATATTTACAGTTCGTCCATTTAGAATCGATAAGGGTGTGCCCCAGGCTCCATCATATATTCCATTACATACAGCCTCAGGCATCCATTTCAATTGTTTGGGAGAGGAAGTGAATTAGCACAAGTGGAATATCTACAGGATGAAACGTTGTCAGTCTGTGCGTTCCTCCCCACCCCTTCGTTAGCTGGAAGAGATAACGCTTGACACGAATGGAGCGGACAGGGGAATGTCAGCCTCGTGGCCATGGAGAAGCAGGAAGTCCCTTGGTTTTGTTCAATGTGATTTGGGCATTGAATGAGTAGATCCTGTTTTAAGAATATTACTCATTAATATGAACCATCATTTTGTAGGTCTTTAGAAGCAACATTCTCTTTAGTGCAGATAATGTTTATCTGCATTGAGAGAAGTTATAATAACATAGAGAATGAGAAGGAAATACACATGCGAAATGGCCCAGCCGGTTTCTCCTGTCAACCTCTCCAGAGCATGTCCTAGGCTACTCCTCCAGGAAGTCTCCTGCTCTGATTTCCTGTATTCCTTCACGATTTGGAGTAGATAACTGGCCACTTGGCATTCTTATTACAGGGGACTTCTGCGTAGGATTCTTGGCTTCCCCTGTGGACTGTGAGTTTTCTGAGGGTAGAGAACATGGCCTTTTGTCTCTGGTGTTTGTTGGGATTCAGCTAAGTGCACAGTAAGCCATGTTTATTCAGTTGCCTTATAAAGGTACATATGCAGAAATTAGAACAGTGTTTCAGGGCTTTAGACCCAAATCCCTGTTTCCACAAAACACATTAGCTGTTACTTTGGGAAAGTCAGTTGACTTCTGTGAGATTTAGTTTTTCTCATCTATAAAATGGGGATAGTCATCACGGCTGCTTCATAAGGTGGTTGTGAGGATGTCTGTGATATGTATAAAGTGCTTGGCACAGTACTAGGCACACAGTAAGTGCTCGAGAGGTGGACGCTATTTAACAAGACAGAGCAGGAACAGGAGAGAGAGGGAGAGAGACAGTATAACATGCTTCTGAATCTGTGTTCCCAGGTCCTACCTCTTCTTCATTCATTCCTGCCCTGGCCTCCCACAGGCAGAGTGCGGGTGAGGGCTCACTTCTCAGTTTCATCCTTCCTCCCTCTCTTCTCCTCTGCCTGTCTCTCCTTTGGCTCAGCCTGCCTGGTGGGCTCATTCTGCCAAGTTTGCCTTTGCTTGTCCGTTCCATTTTTCTAGGTATCCCTGCCTCCTTCCGGCTGGACTCAGTTTATGTGCTGGGCTCCCTTGGTGAGTCCACCTTATTATGTGCTCATTAGATGATGCTTAGGGTTCCTAAGAAACATATTGACTAGGAATTTAGCCGTGCATTTGAAAGTTGGCTGCTGAAGGCAGAGCTTCAAGGGTTACCCTTTCCAAAGTCCACAAGACACCATGGGAAAGGGAGGGAAAAGCTTCATGTTAAGGAGGAACTATTAAGATGGGAAGAGATGCATTTAAGGAAGCAGAGACAACTAAAAGCTGCTCTGTAGCCAGAAGGAGTTAGCTGCTCGGCAGGAAGGCTGCTTGGAAATGCTTTGAGGGATATCATCCTGGTATTACAGGGAACCTGAGACTATGTGAGCACATAAATTCGTGTTTTTAATGCAGTGTGCTTCAGTTCCTGAAAGGCAGATTTTCTTTTTCTTTGTGTGTGTGTGTGTGTGTGTTTTGTTTTGTTTTTTCCCAGATGAAGTCTCACTCTGTCACCCGGCCTGGAGTGCAGTGGCGCGATCTCGGCTCACTGCAACGTCCGCCTCCTGGTTTCAAGCGATTCTCCTGCCTCAACCTCCCAAGTAGCTGGGATTACAGGCACCTGCCACTACGCCCAGCTAATTTTTTGTATTTTTAGTAGAGATGGGGTTTCACCATGTTGGCCAGGCTGGTCTCAAACTCCTGACCTCAGGTGATCCGCCCACCTCGGCCTCCCAAAGTGCTTGGATTGCAGGCATGAGCCACCACGCCTGGCCTGATTTTATTTTTATAGCTTGCTTTTTCAATGAGAAACCATCTTTTGTTTATTTGTTTGTTTATTTTTTTAGAGACAAGGTCTTGCTATGTTACCCAGGCCCAGTGGTGTGATCATAGCTCACTGCAGCCCCAAATTCCTGGTCTCAAGTGATCCTCTCACCTCAGCCTCCTGCGTAGCTGGGACTATAGGCATGTGCCAACACACCTGGCTTAAAAGCCATCTTAAGTGGCCAGATAAGACACTGGGAATTTGATTAGGGATACAAATAATTGATTTTTTTTTTCATGGATCTTTATGGAGAAAAGAGTCTGAGATGAGCGTGGACACCTGAGTCCCTGACCGAGAGAAGCCTAGTGCAGCATGTCAGACAGACAGCAGATCCTGAAGCTCCATTCAGTTGTGACATGTACCAATTTAAGATGTGAAAATGAGTGTTTTGCCAAGCCAGAACTGTCCGTGCCAAGAAAAGCCTATTAGGTTGGTGGCTGAAAGGCTGGATTGTTAGGATGTACTGAATGGCGAGGCCCTGCCAGCTGCTGCGGGTAAATGCCCACTTACATGTCTAAGTACTCATCCTGTTGCCCTGGAGTGGGGTCCGGTTTGTTCAAGAAACATGGCTGCTGCGCGAGAGGCTGCTTTCTTTTTTTTTTTTGAGACGGAGTCTTGCCCTGTCGCCCAGGCTGGAGTACAGTGGTGCAATCTCGGCTCACTGCAACCTCCACCTTCCAGGTTGAAGAGATTCTCCTGCCTCAGAGTAAGTAGCTGGGATTACAGGTGTGTGCCACCATGCCCAGCTAATTTTTGTATTTTTAGTAGACGCAGGGTTTCACCATGTTGACCAGGCTGGTCTCGAACTCCTGACCTCAGAGGCTGGTGATCCACCCACCTCAGCCTCCCAAAGTGCAGGGATTACAGATGTGAGCCACCATGCCTGGCCGAGAGACTGCTTTCTTTTAAATAATTCTTTCTTGTTCTTTGGGCTTGTTGGGTGGGTATCTTTAGTTTGTAAAAGTAACATAAAACTGACAAAACCTGAAAAGGAAAATACTTGGAAATTGGGTCTATAAGGTGAATTTAAGTAAAACGTCAAGGGAACTAACAAATAGACAACAAATAAGCTATAAACAGGTACCATAAATAGGCTGTTAAACGAAACTGTCGTTTGAATCGTACTATTTGCCCATCATTTATTCATTCCTCAAGGGCTAATTGAATATCTGAATGATCTTGCTGCAGTGTTGGGCAGGGCCCTCTATCTCAGCAAGCTTTTAGTCATGTAGGATAGACAGACTTTTGCACAACCAACAGTATTGGAAAGCCTAAATAGGAAGTGAGATGAAGCATGGAAAAATGTTTTTTGGAGTTCAGCCAAGGAGAGATCATTTTGACTTGGAGGTTTCATTCCTTCATTCAGATTCTTGTGGATGACATAAAAATGTAAGCAGGTGGGTGCAAGTGTGGGTATGTATGTGTGTCTCTACCCTTGCCTTCCTTGGAGAAGACTGGAAATAAGACATGAAAGAAATGGGGACAAGGAAACTAAGATTTGCTAGGAACTCTAGACCAGCAGCTGGAGGTAGGTATTGTAATTCACATTTTGAAAACCTAGGTTCGGAAAGATGATTGGCCTTGAATAGTGTGTTTAAAATGCTGGAAGCAATAGCTGGACTCCCGAGCTGCTAAGCCATGTCTGGAAATTGGGTGGTGGGTGGTGCAGCTCATTTTGTGACCTGTTCTACTGTCACTGTCTTGGAAGGAAAGTTTAAAGAAGTTTAAAATGTCTAGCACAGTGCTGGCTCATACAATGTGTTCAATGCCTGTTTTTCTCCTTGCTTCCTCTAAATCAGGTGTTCTCAACCTCGGCATTAGTGACAGCCTGTTCTGGATAGCGTTCTGTTGTGGGGGCTGTCTTGTGCATTGTATTTTAGGATAGGATATTTATAATAGGATGTTTAGCAGCATCCATGGACTCTACCCACTGGATGCCAGTAACAGCCACTTCCTCACACTCTTTATGACGGCCAAAAATGTCTCCAGACGTTGCTAAATGTGTGAGGGGGCGCAAAATTCCCCCACCCTCTTTAGAGAACCATGGGACTACAAGATCAAGAGAGATCAGTCTTGACTGATGTGCTTAGGAGGCTAGAGCTGGTGTAGGGAAGGAGGAGCCTGCACCTAGTGGGCAAAGAAAACACCCCTGTGGAATGAGCTGAGAGAAGATATTGACCTTGGGTGTCCACAGCTGGCGAGGGAAGAGAAAAGGCTTCCAGATGGTCTGAGCGTGAGGTCTAGGGCAGTTGCTGTTGTACTTTGATTTGTATGGACTGTCCCAGGAGTGCGTAGTTTCCTGTGTCCCAGAGGTCTGGGCTGAGACAGACGATGGGTATGACCTGGAGAACCTGCTGGTGAGACTTGTGGGTGTCAGAGCCCTGCTGAATCACTTTTCCCTCTCCATTCAAATAGCCACTGCAATTCCATACCTATTTGTATAATTACTTTCAAATGTCATTCTCTTCCTTAAGACTGGAAGCTCCCGTGATCTAGGTCTGTGACTCATTTTCTGGTTGTTGAATTGAGCACAAGAACCAGCCCCAAATTGAACATTTAAGTGAGTGACATGAATGAATGATGGAAGGAGGGTTCGCATTAATTGTTGGATTGAACAAAGCCCGACGTGATTAAATGTAACAGATACAAAGATGAAGCCAGACAATTAAGTTGGAGAGAAAAAACAATTGCTCAAATGCAGCAGCAGGGAGACTTGTCATGACAGTGTCCTTTTGGAGAAGAGTCTGAGAGCTTTGATAATTACAAATGTCTGTGGAACCCATAGCCTCCTGACTGCATTAAGAAGAAAATACAGCTTTTGTCTATACCATAGAAATTGAATGTCTACAATGGGAGTTGCAGGTTTCTCTGTTTTTGCTGAGGTCATTCTGCATCTGGGACATGAGAGTGTTCTGTTCTGGGAGAGACACTGACAGACTTGGGGGAGTCCAAAGAAGGCAAAAGCTGGAGAACCCGAGTATCTCATGAATAATGTATTTTACTTAGCTATGGAGTCAAGCACCATGTGCATCTTTTTGTAAATATTACTGCATTTAACTCCTCAAACTAGCCTCTTATGGGGATCCTCTATTTCAGAGCTTGGCAGACATTTTATGTAAAGATAGTAAATATTGTAAGCTTCGTGGGCCACATGATTTCTGTTGCAACAACTCAACTCTGTTGTAACTCAAAAGCAGCCACAGACATTATGTGTCCAAAAGGGTGTGGCTGTGTTCTAATAAAAACAGGCAATGGTCTGGATTTACCCTGTGGGCCATGATTTGCTAAGCCCTGCTCTGTTTTATTGATGAATAAACCAAGGCTTAAAGAGATTAAATAATTTAATTTGCTGAAATGAGTAAGTGGCAGAACTGAAATTGAGCTCTGAGCCTCTCTGGCTCTGAAGCCCATGAAAACACACATAGATGGTCTTTTGGATGGGGATAGGCTTGTTTTGGGGGCACTGGGGGTCAGTGGTGGGAGCCATGAGGAGGCGGTGTTTGGCTTAGTAGGAAGAACTCTGCTGTCCAATAGCAGAGCAGACTGCAAGTGAGGTCACAAGTGGTGGACACTGCAGTGTTTGCACTGAATACCCACCTGGTGGGGATATTGAGGAAAGGATTGCCGATTTGGGGAGGAAATTGAGCTGATAGCCTCTGAGGATCCCTTACAACTCTTTGGATCTGTGGTCATCAACAAAGGGGACCACGTGGGTAACAAACAGCTTCCACCAGGGTGCTCTTGAGCAGGAGCTGCAGGGCAAGTAGCTGCCGTTTTCTCCCATTCTCAGAGTCCATCCTGCTGACCTCTCCTGCCCACTCCTAATGACCCTTTCCTGCAGGTTAGTCTTACCAGCCTCCCCCCATTTCCTTGCAGTGGTCAGCAGGTGCCCTTGCCCCCGTTTCCCTAGCTCCCAGCTCTTACCACACACTCAGCTGAATCCCCAGGGAGAACACAAAGCAGAGAGTTGTACAGTTATGGGCTTGCCCAAGTATCCCAGTCAGCGCATCCCTGCCTCTGAAGGGATGCAGATGAATGTGGCCTCTTGCTTTTTTTTTTTGCCAACCTGGAGTTCACTCTCTGGCTGTACTTGCCCCCCCGCCCACCCCCCCAGCTTCTGCCCTTCTCCTTGGTGTGGAAGCTGGGATTCTGTCTCCAGCATTACTTCAGTTTTTCCCTTGTGTCTCTACTGGATTCCAGATCCTCTTGCACACTGCCAGCGTTGCAGCATCCATACTGTTGGGGCTCAAGAGCCAGCCAGGTCATAACTGTGGTCTAGGCCATATCGGGTTCTCCCAGCGGGCCCGTTCTCCATGGGGTTCAGTCCAGCCCTGGCAAACATGGAGTTTCTGCCTTGCCTTTCCTGCTGAGCAGGCCTCATGAGTCATGAGTCACGGCCCCGCAACTTCCCATTGCTATCTGACCTTGCTTCCCCCTGCTCTGTCCCAAGAGTGACAACCTGCTTGCTGTTTTGGTGATTGTTTCTAAACTGCCTAATAGCTGTGATTTTTTTTTTTTCAGGCTGATTTCTAATTTTTCTTCAATGTCAGGTAACTCCTTGTTTCTCTTTCTCTTAGGCCTCTGGTTTCTGCCTCTCCAGCAGGCTGGATGGTTTAGCATGCTGCATGTGTGGCCAGGGGCAGCCCACATGGCTTAATCAGCTCTTCAGCCCCCTGGCAGGAGGTGTGAAGAATGCTTCCCACAGTATGTAGGCACCCTGCGGTTGGGGCATTTTCCCATGTGCTAACCAAGGTTCGGTGGATTGGAGAAGCTTGAAGGGGTGGATTTGGAGGATATTGTGCAAAAGGAAGGTGTGGCAGTCAGGGTGCTGGCAGGGAACTGGGCCCTTCTGATGGTCCAGATGTAGGTTATGGGATGGTCAGGTACATACTGTCTGGCAGCAGAAGGGGAGCCTGTACCATGCCTAGGGCTGCACTGGAGTCATAGAGGGGGGTCACCAGTACATGCCACTTCGGGGAAGAAACATCACAACCTCTCTCTTCCTGCCCCCACAGTCCCACCAGTGCCTCTCATTAGCCAAACCTAACAGGAACCACCTGCAGGGAGCCACCCAGGGTGGTGCAGTGTGTAGGAAAGAGTGAAGAATGCGATTGGGGGCAGGGGAGGACAGACAAGCCGATAGCAGGCTTGCTGCATTACTGCTTTCCTCCAGGGGTGCAGGTGGTCAGTATCTGCAGAACCCATCTGCTGGGCCTCTCAACTTCTTGGTGGACTGGGTTTATAGTCCATTTTCCCTCTGAAGGCATTCCTGAGACTCCTACCTCAAGCAATGTCCTCCTTTTGCAAACTCCTGGGGTAATTCCTCATTGACACATTCATCCAGCACTAAGACTCCCCACTGTTCTCTCCCCCACCCCCCTCTCTGTGTGTGCATCTTTCCTAGATTGTGAGCCCGTAAAGTGTCATAATTCTTTTGTTCCCCACATCTTGCAAGACCCTTCAGAAATACCTATTGTCTGATGATCAATTTCATTAACTGGTCAGAATTACAAAATCCTGAACTGAAGGATTGTAGCCATGGTTCCTATGAGTTTTAAAGGTAAACTGAGGAATTGCTGAAAAGTTCCTTAAGATGCATAGTGTGTTGTGCACATGTTTTCATCCTTGGCATAACCCTGTGAGGTGACAGCCCCATAAAGGTGCAAAGTGGGTCCCAGATCACTCTCTGCTAGCTGGGGTAGAGTAAGCTTCAGATAAAATGGCTGTTTCCTTTCCATCCCATTGATGATTTTCCCCAAATCTATTGGTACTTATCACCATATTAGCTAGTCCCAGTGTCATATTTTTAAATTTGAAAGCAGAATGGGGAGGTGAGTCTAGTGGGAATAAAATGTGGTTGACTGCATTTCTACTACACAAGAGGAAATGGGCACCAGTGATCATGGGTGCTTGGGTCCCCATCTGCCCCATAGCACGGCTAGTGGGGTTCTGAAAGAAAGCAGCACACATCTGTCGCTGAATCTGCATTTTTACAGCACAGTTGTTTGCCCTGGAATATTTGCCGTTTATGTTTTTTTTTTTTTTTTTTTTTTGAGATGGAGTATGGCTCTGTCGCCCAGGCTGAAGTGCAATGGCACAATCTTGGCTCACTGCAACCTCCACCTCCCGGGTTCAAGCGATTTTCCTGCCTCAGCCTCCCGTGTAGCTGGGATTACAGGCGTGCCCCACCACGCCTGGCTAATTTTTTTTTTTTTTGTATTTTTAGTAGAGATGGAGTTTCGCCATGTTGGCCAGGGTAGTCTTGAACTCCTGACCTCTGGTGATCCACCCACCTCAGCCTCCCAAAGTGCTGGGATTATAGGCGTGAGCCACTGCACCCAGCCATATTTGCCCTTTGAAAGGGAAAACCTAAGGAAACTGATGTTAACGCTTTGCCATCGCCAATCTCATTGATGTCGGCCAGTCAATCCTGTCAAATCTTGCTCTTTTTTTAATGATGCTTGAAAATTGGAGCTTCACAGCTGTTTACTAGGTGGGTTAGGGTGGTAATTTCTGGAAATGACTGTAGATTATGCCAGATGTCTTTTGAGCCTGTGATCTGACCGTGCCCAGATGGCTTAACTGTTCTCTGGCAGTGTCACTTTTTCCTTATTTCTCTGTATCTGTAGAGTAGTGTAGAACTGTATGTACAAAGGTTTCTGCTGACATATCAATGTCTACACAGCTATGTGGGTATCCATGTTGGTGCCTGAAGAGTCTGGCCTGCGCCCAGTATTTGGCAGCTGTAAAATGTTAGATGAACTTCCACCCTCAGTAAAAGCAGCCACCCCTTCAAAAGGGTCACAGGCATCCATCCAGTAATATCTTTCCAGGAAAAAAAAAAAAAAAGATTTACGTGTAGTCAAGAAAAAGTAGAGATCGCAGGAAGAACTGCTCTGAGCAGATTAGAACAGAGGATTTCGCAAGAGGTGCTCCTTGGCCAAGTCGAGTAATAACATCAGACTGATAGGAGGAAGAGCAGCTTAGCTTGGAGCCCTGTGCCCAGTCCTGCTTGTTTAGGCCTTTGTCCCTGTCTGCTTTCCTGGGGCTGGGGCTCTGGGCCCGGCCGATGCCCCTGGTCCCAACCCCAGCTTTATCACTGGGTTCAGCAAGGGGCCCTGGAGAGCAGGCAGCAATGGCAGGCACCTCCCGCATGCACCATTACCTTCATTCCTCTTCTCAGGATTCCACAGTTGCCCCTATAAAAAGACTGCTGTTGGCCCATGCCAAGTACTCTGGAATAGACAGGAGTGGTATTTCCGCCCTCTTGGAGGGCTGGTGTTTACCAGTGTCCCTCCTCGCTGCAACCCAATGGCAATTGCATTGCCCCAGTGCTCCAGGAATCTGAGGATGATTGGTTGATTTCCTATGATTTCTGGGAGAGTAGTTTACCCAAACCTTTACGAACGAAAGCCATACTTCCTGGGAGTGTCTGGCTGATCATGTCAGAGACATCTGCCTGGTGGATTGGGGCTGTCACGTGACCAGTGGACCGCTCTGTCTGCTGCCCAGTACTGCCAATTGGAGAGTGTCCTTCTGCCTTTTTCTCTGCCCTATGTCTGTGACACAGGGATGGCAGCCAGGCCCAGGAGCACCCAGCATCCTCCGAGCAATGAGGTAGCAGTGCTTCTGACTTTTCCTCAGGAACTGGTCTTTTTCCATGACAATGAGGTGGGGCCCAACCTTCTCGAACGTGGCTTCGTTTCTGCACAGTTGTAACTGCTCTCGGGGGCGTCAGTGAAGTGGGGGTGGGAGGGAAGCCATGGGATGCTGAGAGAATAGGGCCGAGAGGACATACCTGCTCTCCAGCTTGGCCTTTGATCCAGGCACTAGGGACGAGGCTGTCACCGTGGGTACCTTTGTTAGTGTTTGTGTGTTTTGAGTAGTCTGAAATGCTGTGACTTTTTTTTTTCTGTCAATAAAGATAAGGAAACAAAAAAAAAAAAGGAAACTGGAGCTTCCAAAAGGAAGAAGGAAGTCTTAATATAGAATTGACTTCTTCCCAGGTAAGTTTTAATTGCTTCTCATGCTTGTAGAAAGGTGTATCATGTGTTCTAATAGGTTAGGATTCAATTATGGCTTAAAATTAGTTCTATAGGAAGAGCTTGGAGTTGCACCTAGGGAGAAGAAGCAGAGGGTTCCAGAACTGTGTAAACGGATTGATGGGAAAATAGGCTTCTGGTGCTGAGGGTTTGGGAGCCTTGCCAGCATCACAACAAGGTGTGAATTAGCCTCCTCGCACTCTGGGAGGAAGTGGAGGAACTGCTGGGGTGTGAGGCTGTGAAAGGACCTTGGAGAGCCAAGTCCTCCCTGCTCAGACAGGGACAGGCACAGCTGGAGACAGCAGTTTTCAGCTCTGTGGAACTCTTGTTCTCTGGGTTGCACCTCTTCCTGTGATAATAAAGAGGTTGAAGACAAGAGGACAGGTGCTTGAAAGCCGGAAGACAAGGGGGAAGTTGTTTGAAGCAGGTGTTTAAAATCAGCCACTTTGAGGGGATGAATTAGGATATCGGTAACAATTTTATAGCCTATGTGGTTTCTTTTTGACCCTCGAAGATAGGTGGGAAGTGGTTTTCTATACTTCTTTTAAAAACTGGGAAACGAGAGCTCAAAGAAGTTAAGCTTGAGGCAGCAGAGTTCAATGCAATGGTGAATTGAAATGCTTGTGTGTGTATACATACATACCTGTGTGCGTACATACATAGGTATATATACGTACTCAGTATAAATATACATGTACATATATCTATACATGTACTGTTACCAAGGGTATATAACACAATTTACAACTAATAACAAACTATGTGCACTCTTTATTATAAATTTCATTCAGCCAATGTAGGCTCACAGAATGCTTTTACTGGTTTTTACTGTGGCCAACCTATGACTGACAATGGTTTGACAAAACAGAGTTGCATCCCAATTCACTAGTTTTTTACCTAGTAAATTTATTACCATTAAATCTAATATGTGATCTACTATTAGACTATTTCTCACCTTGTACAAATTATATTCCTTAAGCTGAGCTTCATTTTGGCTTCAGCACTGCTGATTGCAATAGTGCTAGCTATGTTTTAAGCTTTTGGTGTTGTTGCAGGGGTTGAAGCATTGTTGGATTCTATATCACCTAAGGGTGTCTGTGTTTAACAACCAGGTCATGAAATTCCTGAAAAATGAACAGTTGTCTCTTGTGAGCCAGCACAGGCAGGCTGGAGCACATCACTAGCTCCATTGTCAAGGTCTGAAAAGGCAGGTGCTTGTCTGTCTTATTCAGTCTTTAGCCCCAGACCCATGGAGGTGCTGAATGTATGATTAGAGATTCAGTGAATATTGGTGAGATGGATGAATGAGGTTTCAAAGCTGGGACCAGGAGCCAGTCCATGGGACTCCAGTTCTTATCCCATGAGGACAAGGTCAGGGGTGGGCATTGAAGAATCACAGGAAAGGAGGGGCACCAGAGACTGTCTCCACTGTCAGAACTCAGCTGCCATGTCCTGCCTTCCGGTAGGATGTCAGCACTGGGGCACTGTGGTACAAAGAAGAGGAGAAGGATGACATCTCATTCGGTGTACTTTTTTTCCAGCTTTATCCAATCTTTTGGCAATTTTATTCCCCATCATTTAGGAAAGAGAAGACCTTCTTATCTAGCAGTTTGATGACTTATGGTAGTTGCTTTGGTTTGAATATTTATCCCCTCAAAACTCATGTTCAAACTTAATCTCCAGTGTGGCAGTGTTGAGAGGTGAGCCTTTTAAGAGGTGATTGGGAAGGCAGAGGCTTCATGAATGGATTAATTCATACGTGGGTTAATGGATGAAAGGGCTAATGGATTAATGTGTTATCGTGGGAGTGCCACTGGCGGCTTTATAAGAGGAAGAGAGGCCCAAGCATAGTGAGCATTTTCTTGCCCTCTTGCCATGCAATGCCCTCTGCCACGTTTTGATGCAGCAGGATGCTCACCAGGTGCCAGCGCCATGCTCTTGGACTTCCCGGCCTCCAGGACCACGAGCTGAATAAATTGCTTTTATTTATAAATTGCCCATTCTGCAACCGAAAATGGACTAAGACAGTCGTCACCAACAATACTTAATTAGAATGGCCAGTTATGGAGAACAAGAGTTATATTTTTGTTCTCAGACAGGTCCCTTTACATCTTTTAAAATGAAATATGTAATACATTCACACAGTTCAAAAGTCAAAGACAGTATCTTGCCCTCCAGTGACTAGCTCCTTCTAGTGATTCTTGAGATCATTCCGTATATATTCTATGTGTATTTAAGACAATAAACATACATTTTTTCATGTTTTTACTGAAATCGTAGCGTGTTATACACATTGTTCTGCCTTTGGCTTTTTTGTTTTTTCACCTCATAGCATATCTTGAAAATCATTCCATTACTACATAGGAAGAAATGCCTTTTTCTTCTCTATGATTTACTGTCATTTATTTAACCCTTTCTATCTGTGAACTTCTAGGATTCTTTTCTAATTTTTCTATTATAAGCAATTCTGCAATGATTGCTGTTGTATAAAATGTTGAAGCTATCTGTAGGTAAATTCCTAGAAGTGGAATTGCTGGATGAAAGAGAACATGCATCTGTCATTCTTGTAGGTGTTACCAAGTTACTCTTCATAGACCATAAGTGAGTTGTCAGCCCAACTACAAGAGAAAGCTGGCTCCTTTCCCTGTCTCACAACTGCTTGATTCTTGCTGCTTTGATAAGTGTAGTTTCATCAATTTTTAAGTATGAATAAGTGTAAGCATGTTTTCAAGTGTGTTTAAGAACTATTTGTCTCTGCTTTGAACTTTCTATTCATACTCTTTGCCCATTTTTCTCTAGGTTTGTAGACTTTTATTAATTTGTAGGAGCTCTTTATATATTAAATAGCTTTATGTTCATGTTATGATTTGCACATCTTTTCTCTAGGTTGTCATTTGTCTTTTGGCATTGTTTCTGGTGCTTTTCTCCCCATGATTATACTTTTTTGTGTTGTGATAAAATGTGAAACTTGTCATTTTAACTATTTTTAAGTGCACATTCAGTGGCGTTAAGTCCATTCACATTGGTTGTGCAGCCATCACCACTATCCATCTCCAGAAGTCTTTCATCGTCCCAGACAGCTATATTTTTTAAAGTAGTTGGATTTATCAAATTCGTTTAATCTTTTATGGGTTTTGTATCACAGTTAGAAAGGCCCTTACCGCTCTGAGTTTATTTGTTTTGAGACAGGGTCTCATTCTGTTGCCCGGGCTGGAGTGCAGTGACACAATCATGGCTCACTGCAGCCTCGACCTCCTGGGCTCAAAAGATCTTTCCACCTCAGCCCCCTGAGTAGCTGGGACCACAGACACGAGCCACAACACTTGACTGATTTTTTAAAAATTTATTGTAGAGAAGAGGTTTTGCCATGTTGCTGAGGCTGGTCTCAAACTCTTGGGCTCAAGCGATCTGCCTACCTTGACCTCCCAAAGTGTTGGGATTACAGGTGTGAGCCACCGTGCCCAGCCCACTTTAAATTCATTTTTAAAATATTCTCTCATAATTTCTTCTAGTACTTTGATGGCTTATTATGTATGTTTAAATCTGTGATTTGCCTGGAATTTATTTTCGTGTGAAGTATGGCTCCAGGCATGGTTTTTCCAGAGCCCCTCAGTTACCATTTGCTCATCAAAACATGGTTTGAGAGCTGGCTGGATTCAACCAGGGAGATTTCCTGCACTGTTGGTAGCTGTAGGGAATCAGCAAAGCTGCTGTTTCCAGGAGCTCTTGTGAGCTGGGGAGTGGAGAGCTGCAGAAATGAAGCTTCAGCTACACTGATGAAATCCCACTCTAGGAAAATACAAGCCTTACGGTGTTCATGTTTGCTATATTCAGAATCACAGGCATGCTAGTGAGTGCACAGTGTAAACATGTTGAAAGATGGTCTGCAGTATCTCTACTCAGCGAGGTGGATAAAACAGGTACAGCCCATGAGAGGCAAGTTAGTGTCTTGGATAAGGCATTCCTGGTGGATGAGCCATTTGTGCCCCCGATAGAGGTTCTTAAAGAGGAGGGGCTGGAGTCCACTGATGCTCTGGGCCTCTCCCTGGGGGAAGGGGTGCCTGTTTCTCTTGGCCCAAAGGCCCTGCACATTCCAGCATGCCCTGACCTTGGAACTGTTCCTCGGGTCTCTGGGCCCATTGCATCTCTCCTCCCACAGCTGGACCTGAGAGTCAAGGAGCACCCCTTGTATGCCAGCCATGCTGGGTCTGGGACCCCCTCACCCTCAGGGCCCTCAGGTGGTTGCCTCAGGCTGCAGGGGACATAGAGATCAGTTCTGTGTGTTCCCTAAGCTGACGTGGAAAGTTGGGAAGCACACGCTTGAGCCCTTGAACTTCCTCTTTCTCAGAGCCTAACAGTAGAGCCGGGGTGGGTTTCTTGCCAGAACCACCTCCTCGCAGAATCCCAGGAGACACCAGCCGGGTCCTTTCACACCCCAAACAGTGTGAATGCGCATGTTTACAGCAGCACAATTCGCAATTGCAAAAATGTGGAACCAATCCAAATGCCCATCAATCAAAAAGTGGATAAAGAAACTATGGTATATATACACGATAGAATACTACTCGGCCCTAAAAAGGAATGAATTAATGGCATTTGCAGTAAACTGATGAGACTGGAGACAATGATTCTAAGTGAAGTAACTCAAGAATGGAAAACTAAACATCGTATGTTCTCACTCATAAGTGGGAGCTAAGCTATGAGGATGCAAAGGCATAAGAATGACACAATAGACTTTGGGGATTTAGAGGGAAAGGGTGGGAAGGGGGTGAGAAATAAAAGACTACAAATGGAGTGCATTGTTTACTGCTCGGGTGATGGATGCACCAAAATTTCACAGATCCACACTAAAGAACTTGCTCATGTAACTGAACACCACCTGTTCCCCAATAACTTATGGAAATAAAAAGATTAAAAACAAAAACAAAAACCGAACAGTGTGAACGGTGCACCCTGAGGTCTCCCTGGGGTCCCTTGTACCCCTCGGGAGCCTGTGGATGACCCTGTGCAAACAGTTGGGTGGAAGACTGTGTCTTCCTGTGTGTTTGGATGAGTACCAGAACTTTCTGCATCTGTTTTTCACCCTGCCCAATGCAGTGCTTACCTAAAACATGCGTTGAATAGAGCTTCTTGCTTTTACGTCGTTGCATTCCTGAGAGCAAGATGGGTCACCAGCAGCTGTACTGGAGCCACCCGCAAAAATTCGGCCAGGGTTCTCGCTCTTGTTGCGTCTGTTCAAACTGGCACGGTCTGATCCGGAAATATGGCCTCAATATGTGCCGCCAGTGTTTCCATCAGTACACGAAGGATATCGGTTTCATTAAGTTGGACTAAATGATCTTCCTTCAAAGGATTATCCAAGGCATCTACTGAATGAAAACCCATGATAGTTCTTTGTACATAAAATAAACATTTGAAAAAACGACAACAAAAAAAATGTGTTGAATAAATGTAGGCCAAAATGTCAGTTTCCAAAAAGAACCTGAGGCGGTTCTTTTGGTCAGAGCAGCCCTGTTAGGGCTGAGGGCCTCGGTTCCACCTCCTCTATGTTTTCCTCTCTCTTCCCACTGTGAGCTCTCTCAGACCTGGCACTGTGGCTGCTCCCAGCTCCTCGCACCCATCATGGGGCAGGTGCTGGATGTCTGAGGAGCTTAATTTCCTCTCCCTCTTGCCTTCTGCCTGTGGTGAGGGCTCAGTTGCTCTGAAGCTCATGACCAGGCTTAATAGTTAGTTGAGCTATAGGCCTGCAGATCGAGTATCCCTTTAAGTTTGTTTTTAAAATATTAAATTTACCAAGAAACAGTAAATATTTAAAATTTTTGTTGGGTTTTGCTCTTTTATTGATTTCTACTAGATTTTTTGGCTCCTTCTAAAGGTATAATTTATATGCTAGGAGTGATGTCTCATGCCTGTAATCCTAGCACTTTGGGAGACTGAGGCAAGAGGATCGCTTACAGCCAGGAATTCAGCCTTGGCAATGTAGCAAGACCCTGTCTCTACAATTAAAAAAAAAAAAAAAAACAGAAGGAAAAAAGGTATAGTTTGTGTTCAGTAACATTCACACCTTGTAATATGCAATTCTGAGTTTTAACAAATGCATAGTCATGGAACTACTACTGCAATCAGGACATACAATAGTTCATAATCTCCTAAATTTCCACGTGTGTATTAGAGTTAATGCTCCCCACCTCCCTTCATCTGGCAACCACTGTCAGTTTTCTGTTCTTGCAGTGTCTCCTTTTCAAGACAGACGCAGAAATAGAATCATGGCGTATATACCTTTTAAGTTTGGCTAGCATCACACATTTGTAATTCATCCACATTGCTGTCTACGTTAATAGTTCATCTCTTTTTTTATTGCTGAGTTTTCTGTTGTATGAATATGCTACAGTCTATTCACTCACCAACTGAATGACATTTGGATTTTTCCAATGCCTTCCTGGTATTCTATTTCCCTCGCCTAGTCTATGGGAAGCTTTCTAGAGAATCACTGTGATTCTAACCAGGTATATTTGGTATTTTTTTTTGAGGGCAAAGCTTTTTGGGCAGCATCCCCCAAGTCATCCTGTATAATCGTGTACTGAGTGGTCCTTTATGGTGATGAGATGGTAGTGGTGGTGTCACCGTGCCCAAGTCTGATTGACAGCTAACCATTCAGCCATCCTTGGTTATTCTCTCCTCTCTCTGGTGAACAACATACCTTCTTTGATGTTGATGCCAATTAGTCATGTTATAAGGACTTCTCTGAAAACTCAGAACCCAAACAAAACCATCCCCATATGCTGTTTCTACTTCAAAAACAGTTGGAGGATTGTAAGACAGAATTTCTTCCCATTAGCAGTGGGGGCCAAGAAGGAAGGGGAAGAAAGAACCAGTTGCTCAGGGCCTTTGACTGTGAAAGAGGACACCTGAAGGTGAAAGACCCATGACATTGTTAGTTGTGATTATTTAGCTGATGGAAACAAAATTCCTTAAACATTCTGTAAGAGCAAAGCCTGGTGTAGAGATTCACTCTGCCTTTTTAGGTGTTGGTCTCCCAGGGACTGTAAAACCACCCAAGGGTGGCATTGAAGACACTCAGCTTTTGCCCTTGACTTATGTGCTCTTGAGCATTGTACGTCCTTGGGCTAATCGCTTGCTTTCACATCCTCTGCTCTAGGTTGAGGGGCTTGGAGGAGATGGGCTTCTTGGGTCTCTGACACTGATTCTTTCCTCTCAGGCCCAATAGTCTTTGCAGCCTGCTGGATCTGCAAGTCTAGAAACAGCAACTCCATGCCACAGGAACGTTTCTGCTTCCATTGTTACTCACCAGCCTTACACGGATGACCATGCGCTGTACAGGGAATGCCAGGGCTGGCCAAGCTGGCTCCAGCAGAGCACAAAATAGAGCTTGCTGCCGCTGAGGTGAGGTCCGTTCCTGGAGTTAGATGCTTTCTGCATCTAGGTCTATCAGGAAGGTGAGCTGGCAAAAGATCCCCAAAGCCTTTAAACATCACTTAAATAGGTGTGTGTGCAAAATTGTCTTCCATTAACGCATATATCAAAACACAAGCCTAATGTTTTCTTTGGACAGTTTCCAAACACTGAGCTTCTTTCTGAACTGTTACTGGCCAGATTATTGGGACTCTTCCCAGGTGTTTATTTCACATCCTCCTCTTTTTGCAAGTGACATTTAAAATACTTCTTCGAAGCACACACATTAAGCCAGGAGAAAATCCTAGGATGGGAAGCAATCTTATGGCTGAGACCTTGTCTGCGAACAATTGTTTGCTGACCAAAATGCCAAAGTCATTAATCCTCCTTTCTACTGACTTTGAAATGGAAAATTAAATTTCAGAAACCTTCTGATTGCACACATGCATCCCACAATATTTCATACACCAATACATATATATAGGTAGTTTGAATTCTGTGCACCAAGCCACTTGCATTGACACTGATACTAATGTATTGTGAGAGAGCAGCAACTTTAAACACTTGCCGATGTGAATCAGACTTGAGATAACTTGAGCGTACGTAAGCACCTTAATGCCGTATCCATTTGGAAGCTTATTGTTACAGTGCGTTTTCTTTTCTTTCTTTTTTTTTTTTTTTTTGAGACAAAATTTCTCTCTTGTTGCCCAGGCTGAAGTGCAATGGTGATGTCTCAGCTCACTGCAACCTCCACCTCCTGGGTTCAAGCGATTCTCCTGCCTCAGCCTCCCGAGTAGCTGGGATTACAGGTGCACGTCACCACTCCCAGCTAATTTTTGTATTTTTAGTAGAGATGGGGTTTCGCCACGTTGGCCAGGCTGGTCTCGAGCTCCCGACCTCAGGTGATCCACCCGCCTCGGCCTCCCAAAGTGCTGGGATTACAGGCGTGAGCCACCACGCCCGGCCTACCGTGCCTTTTCTAATCCCTCTTCCTGGAATGCTCTTGCCCCAGAGAGCCACAAAGCTAACTTTCATCTCCTGCAGCGTTTGTTCAGATGTCGCTTTCTCAGTGAAGCCAAACTGACCTCCCTATAAAAATCACCTCCAACTCCTGAGCTCAGGCCTGGGCAACACGGTGAAACCCCATGTCTACTAAAAATACAAAAAAACTAGCTGGGTGTGGTGGTGTGCACCTGTACTCCCAGCTACTCGGGAGGCTGAGGCAGGCGAATTTCTTGAACCCAGGAGGTGGAGGTTGCAGTGAACCGAGATCGCGCCACTGCACTCCAGCCTGGGTGACAGAGCAAGACTCTGTCTCAAAAAAAAAAAAAAAAAAAAATCACCTCCAACCTCACACCATACCCCATTTTCTGCCACACTGTATACCCTAGTATATGACCTTCCAGGGACATTCGACTGGTAAGGGAAGAATGCTTCAAGGGAGCATGTGTATGATTCCAGTAAACACACTGTGTTTGCTCACCTCCCAGGTGCTGGCAGGCCACTGAGCATGCAGACAGCCACCCCAAGGGAAGAATCAGGGCAGAAGGGGCACAAGACTCCAGAAGTATGACAACATGTAAAACCCCAAGTCAAAATGTTAAACCGCGTACTTGATCTCTCAAGTCGTCTCCTGGGCCCTCTTCCAAGTGTACTTTACTTCCTTTCATTTCTGCTCTAGCGCTTTTTAATAAGCTTTCACTCCTGCTCTAAAACTTGCCTCAGTCTCTTCTTCTGCCTTAGGCCCCCTTGGTCGAATTCTTTCTTTTGAGGAGAAAAGAATTGAGGTTGCTGCAGACCCATACAGATTCGCTGCCAGTAACACTAGTACCTAGTAGTTTCTAAGGTATTTCTAACATAATCTTACTAATTTATCTTTTAAATTAAAAATTAAGGGTATCATTTATTCTGTGACTCTTTGAGGAGAGTTGGTGTCTGTTTTATCCTGAGCATCTACAACAGTGCCTGACATATAGTAGATGCTCAGTAAAAAGTTATGGAGTGTATACCACATGCTCTGGGGGATGCATGGCACGGTCTTTGGATTATCAGTTTGTGTTTATTTCTTGGCTGCAAAGGTGGAGGGAAGGCCCAGGTTGCACAGGAGGGGACAGAGCTTTAACAGTACATAGGATGCAGTGGACATTCCTTTATCTGCAAGGACCCTTGATTGCATTGAGGCTGCCTGGAGCAAAGAAGCCACCAGACCCACGGGGCTCAGGCTAGGCTGGGAGAATGCTGGGAGGCGAGTCCCTGTCATCTGCCCCTAGAGCAGGTCAGACCTGTTCTGTTGTTCTGTGGTCATCTGCTCTAAATTTCCTCCTACTCACCTCTGGCCCTTTAAATTTGGGATTCATAAGAATGCTTGGTGCAGAGGAGGAGCTGATGCCTCCCTAACTTCCCTAATGCCGCCTGAGCTTCTCAGAACCCCTGCTTCCTCATTAAGATAATGAGAACTTCCTTAGATATCTGTGCAGATGAAATGAGAGAATGTGCCTAAGTCCTCAACGCAGTGCTGTTTTTATTATTTAGGCTTTCTCCCTCTGGGATTTGGAATGGAAAAAGCACAGCCTAATCTTGCCCCTCTCTTTTCCCCAATGAGAACTTACATGGTTCCCATTATGTTCTATTGTTATTATTCCACTCATGGTAACTTAGAATGTTTTCCAGAATGTGAGGAATAACTGATCCTGAGCCTGCCACTTTGATTTGGTCGTCAGAAGTCCTGGGGAAGCAGTTGAGAGATCTTGTAACTTTTAGTATTATCTCAAAGACACTGCCTAACCAACACAGGCTGTATTACCAGTTCCTACATCTAGCCCTCTGTAGGGTAGCTTGATTTTAAATGTGCAAGTTAATTTCAAGTCTGTTTTGTAAGGAGAATTTATATTAAGCACATTAACAACCTCAGTGTCTCCAAGGGTCAAATCTTACGTCTACTTTCCTTAACCCGTTTTGAAATTGGAAGAGGAAGTTAATATGCAGCCCCATGCACTCCCTTTTAGATTTAATAATGGATGAAAAGTTCTTTTATCCACTGTATTTCTTCAGAAATTTCAGAATAATTTCTTTCTGTTTGAGGAATATGAAGTTGGTTCTTTAGAAAGAGAGACATGCTATTTAATTTTTAAACCCCACCATCTAGGGAATTCTGACATTATGGGACAGACTGAGCCAATTTCCCTTTGTGACATTGGGGTTTCATGTGCTGGAGCCACATGAGGGATGCACAGAGGGGAGCCTCCTTGTCACAGGTGGGAACAAACATCCAAAGAAACCCCCAAGGGCCCCTTTGAAGGTCATCCTCCCTGGAACAAAGGTAGTCATTGGGGCCAGACCAGTGACCTCTCCATATTCATGCAGGTCTCTTCTTCAAAGGAGATTTTAAGTAACTTCCTTTCCCGGGAGGATGGAGCAGCTGTGAGCCGAGCATTAGCATCAGGCCTTTTAAAAACAGAGACCAGTGAATTTAGGAAATGCTTACCCTTTGGATAGTCAAGTGGAAGCATGGATATATTTTAAAGTATCTATCTAATTCCTTCTCTGGAGTGAGAAGGGGCTAGGGGGAGTGATCTATGTCAAAAATATTATTTAAGGAAAAAATGCTCTGATCATTGCATTGTTGCACGCAGTGGGCTCAGCGAGCTTTTCGTTTCCACTGCAGTGTGGGTCATAGCTTGTGCGTGAGTCCCCTCTGACTAGAGGGCTGGTCTTCTATCCACGCCCGATGTTTACTGCCAGTAGCTGGCTGGAGTTCATTACTGGTCCCACCAGCCTCTGGCCTGGTCATTCAAAGAAGAAATGATATTTGAAAATGGACGTGATTTTTCCCTTGGGGCTTTCCTATGTTTTCTTCATAGAGTATACTTTGTAATTTGGGGAACCAGAATAAATAGAAAGAAGAATAGTTAGGAAGCCTTTGTAGGTGGTGAAGGGAGAAGTTGGGGGTGAGAGAGCATTCACTGCACAGCAAAGACTGGAGTATCTCAGACTGGTGCAAACCTGTGCCGCAATATTGACCTGAGGATGAGTAGAAAAAGGCAGAGGAGCTGTCACTTAAGTGTAATGCTGAGAAAAAACAGTCCTCTCCCCAGTGTAGGGCATTGAACTGTCACAAGCAGAATTATGCCCAGGATTTCATACAGGTGCTGTCTATTGTATATAGCTTAAAAGGCTGGTTGCCTGAAAGTTCAACTATTATGCCTTATTGTTTCCTGTGAACATAAAGGAATGTCCACAGAATATTAGAGAATATTGGAATGCAGGAAGAGAGGCAAGTCTGAGAGGTGGGGATGAGTTCAGAGAAATCCCCAAGGGCCTCCTTATTGTGCAGTAGTTTTCCCTCCATGTGCCCCCTGGGCTGATATTAATGTGTTCTAGGAAATGCTTAATGCTTATGGGCCTGACTCTTGGTTTTGCCTTTTAAGAGGCATCATCATTACTAACAAACACGTTCCTGAACAGGCCTTAGTGCTGAGCTAGGCTCGATCTCTTCTTTCTGGCCAAATTGGGATTAATGCCACTCTTTGATTTCCTCATGTTGGCAATCACACAGTGCCATGATTAACTGGTGCCACACATTGCCAAGGCCCTATGGTTTACTTCAAGGGTCAGTAAACTATAACTCCAAGGCCAAATCTGGCCCACTGTATTTTTATAGAGTCCTTCTGCTAAGAATTGTTTTTACATTTTTAAATGATTGGAAAAGATTTTTAAAAAAACAGTATTTTGTGCCACATGAAAATTATATGAGATTCAGATTTTAGTATTCATAAATAAAGTTTTACTGGAACACACCCATGCCCATTTGTTTGGTTTCTGGTTGCTTTTGCATAGCAGCGGCAGAGTTGAGTCACGGTGACAGAGACCATGTGGCCCTCAAACCTGAGAATATTTATCCTCTAACCTTTTGCAGAAAGTTTGCTGACCCCTGGTTTGTATCATTAGGGTAGGCATGTTGTGCCTTTATCCTGTGTTTTTTAAGAAAATTCTAAAATCTAAAATGTATTCATTTCATGTATATTATAATGTAACAATTCTTATTTTGATAGCATTTTTATACCCCCTATGCAAAACTGAAAATGCTAGACAATGAAAGAAATGTGTAAACTGTTGAATACATGGAGCCAGGCGTTCATAATAGAGCCAGCTGATGCTTTGAGAGAAGAAAAACCTCATGTCTCCTCTTCTAACCTCTTCCTCTTTTCTTCCAACATTTTATTACGAAAATTTTAAATATACAGAGAAGTTGGTAGAACTGTACAGGAAACACCAATTTGCCCTCCACCCAGAGTCTGTAATTACTAACATTTTGCCACATTTCCTTTATTGCCTCTCTGTACAATCATCTGTCCATCTCAGTTTTGCTGTATTTCAGAATAAGTTGCAGATGTTAGTACATTTCAACAATAGGTTGCTTTTATTTCCACTGTTGATTAGGCATAGTCTGAAGGGTGTGGAATATTTTCATTTCCTGAATGGAATAAAAGGTGGGAGTTAAAAGCAGATAGGAACAAGCAGAATGATATAATGTAATTAAGGCCTGGCTTAAAAAAATATGTGTGCCTGTATATGCACACACACATTGTAAATTTTGTGTACATGCACATAAAATATATATACACGTGTGTGTGTATATATGTATGCATATCTGTATGTAAAAATAAAAGAATGAAATTGTCCATAAAGTAATGCAGTCTTTGAGAAACTGTTGGGAGAACTACATTTATCAGTGCTTAGGCACCAGACCAGTATTGTGAAAGTAAAGTTGCTGAAGTCTTTGACATCTTTAACTTTTGCAACACATTTATGTTCTCTCAGACCGCATCCAGGGGCAGGAGAAGGAGTGTTCATGTGTTCACAGGCAGCACCAGCCAGGTGGACAGGTCCCAGACTGCAGGCCAACTCAGGCTGGAAGGCACCTGCTCCTGTGGGGTGCTAGCCACCACTGGGGAGCAGAGATAAGCAGAGAAGGCTCCTGGAGCTTTGAAAGACATAGGCAGCCTGCTACCTGAAGGACCAGTGTGGAACCTTTTGACAATCAAAGAAATTTTTTATGATAGGAACAATTTCTAATTGGTCCATGTGTCCACTCCTTTTCTTTTCCTGCCCTGCCCTGCCCTTTTTGAGATGGAGTCTCACTCTGTCACCCAGGCTGGAGTGCAGTGGCGTGATCTGGGCTCACTGCAACCTCTGCCTCTCTGGCTTAAGCGATTCTCCTGCCTCAGCCTTCCGAATATCTGGGATTACAGGCATATGCCTCCACGCCTGGCTAATTTTTGTATTTTGAGTAGAGATGGGGTTTCGCCATGTTGGCCAGGCTGGTCTCGAACCCCTGACCTCAGGTGATCCGCCCACCATGGCCTCCCAGAGTGCTAGGATTACAGGCGTGAGCCACTGCACCTGGCCGTGTCCACTCATTTTCTAACAGCAGTTCTCAGGTTCCTGTCCTTTAGGCCCATTTAATTATACATTTGCATAATGCTTTGCAATTTTAAAAACACTTTTCTTAGACTGTGA
This sequence comes from Pongo abelii, assembly GCF_028885655.2. Lineage (NCBI taxonomy): Eukaryota > Metazoa > Chordata > Mammalia > Primates > Hominidae > Pongo > Pongo abelii. The sequence continues at coordinate 78,029,523 of NC_071998.2, forward strand.
TCCTGTGGGAATTATTATTCCAATTTATTGGGAGATTTTTTTTTTAATTTTGCAAGCTGCCATGAATTCTTAGGAAAAAATGCATGGTAAACATTAGGCATACTTTTCAGTATATGTGCAATGTGCGATATGCCACACATATGGCCAAAATGCGGTTGGCTTATTTTGACAGGTTTTTTTTTTTTTTTTTTTAAATGCTGCCATGCTGTTCCAATTGGTTTGGCTTGGCAATTTTGAAATTGACAATTTCTGCCTCTCCCAATCATTGCTCTCAAGGGCAGGGGTACCACACTGGACGTTTCATTGGATCTTTGAAGGCCCTACATACAATGCTGATTCCCAGGCAGATACTCCATAGATGTTTACTTTCCATTCAGTTTATTTTGAGTTATTAGTAGGATGCCTTAGTTGGGATTCCATTTCCAACCTGAGGATCAGCAAAAATCACTTTATGCATCTGCAGTGTTCTTGTTAGGTAAGCACTGTCGGGACAGGTAGAGTGAATGGTTTAAATGCCTTCCTGTTAGATGCCCTTATTTTTAAAGTGTGAGGTGTCCTTTCTTGATTTCTTTTCTTTTTTTTTTTTTTTGATATGGAGTCTCGCTCTGTCACCCAGACTGCAGTGTAGTGGCACGATCTGGGCTCACTGCAACCTCCGCCTCCCAGGTTCAAGCAATTCTCCTGCTTCAGCCTCCCAAGTAGCGTGATTATAGGCACGTGCCACCACCCTGGCTAATTTTTGTATTTTTAGTAGAGACGGGGTTTTGCCATGTTGGCCAGGCTGGTCTCGAACTCCTGACCTCAGGTGATCGGCCTGCCTCAGCCTCCTAAAGTGCTGGGATTACAGGGATGAGCCACCGCGTCCGACTCTTGATTTATTTTCTGTAATTGATTTGATGTGTGCAAATGTGTTTATCAATAGGAAGAGCACTTTCTGGAAAGCATTATTCAGAAGATTAAAGGAGAAATCCTCACCATCAGTTCTTAGTCTCTTGAAGCCCGTGGTGGAAATGGATACACAGATGACACAGAGACCATCCATTTTTCTGTTTTCTGTGTGTTTCTAGCCCCAGGCAAATCCTGCCAAGCTCTGTCTATTGTAATGGCCCCTGTTTCTGGTGTCACCTCTGGCTTGAGAACTGCATTTCCATTAGCCCCCCTTTCCTGCACTTTAAGGACACGGGGATTACTGTTCTCCAGGCATCATCAAGAAGAAAATCAGCCCAGAGATGCTTATGAGCATGCTGTATCACACTAGTGTTTTTTAGATTTATTTTAGTGTTTAATTCTAGTATATTACAGGAAACTAATCTGTCTTTTGATATTGAATTACATAAAAATTATAAGCCCTGCTAAGCTTTGAGTGTGATTAAAAAACAGCTGAACATTTGAAACTTGGTCTATATGGGATCCTAATTTGGGGTTATCATGTGTGAAGGTCTCCTTTGACATCAAATATATAATGTTCCTTTAATGTAATACTGTCTATAAATGTGATTTTTTTTTCTCCAAGAAAGTTTAGTCTCTGCCCTACTTAACCTAAATATGTAGCCCACCAGTATTTTATTTCTCTTTATCATAGGAACATAATTCAAGATATCTTAGATTATGGCAATTCATAAACTTTCTAAATAAATTCTTTGCAAAATCATTAGATAAATACATATTATTTTAAATAAAGTAGGCAATAGTATAGTAATATTCTTCCCCCAAGACACAGAGTTAAGGCAACTTAATATGTTTGTATGTAAGAGGGGAAAAAAAGGTGACACAGATGTAAACCGGAAGGCCCATGGTGCTTATCTTTGGGCAAAGGATTACATCTGGGTGCTTTTTATTTTCCATTTGCTCATCGGTTTTCTGAAATTTCCACAGCAGACTGTTACCTTGGTAGTGAGAAACAAAATGATACTTGATTTTTCAAAGAGGGTCATTTATACCTGTTCCCCAGCCTCTTCCCCCTCCCAAGTGAAGTGGGGCTTGCCAGCTGATTCATTTATGTTCTTTCTTGTTTTCTAGGTTAGTATATTGCTCAAATCAGCCCTTGCGTGCTCTAGGAGCTCAGGAGCAGTTTGGTGTCCCCAAAACAGCCCCTTCCCTAAAGCTACAGCCTCTGGGTTAAGGACATGTAGCAGAGGTACTAGTGTAAGGTGTCTGGGTTTTCTGGTTTGTTCTTGGACCCACAAAGCGCAGAGAGCTCCCAAACATGTTCTCAGGATGGGCGAGGGTAGAAGGTGTAAGTCTTGGTGCCTATCTGCAAGTGAAGGTGTTTTTAAGACACCATGTGCATGAGCATGTGACCCATGTGGTTTATGAGGCCGACTTTTTCCTCTGGGGAAATGCGAAATAATTAAAGCTTTTATCTGTCTGTACTGATTTTGAAAGCCAAGAGCCTAAGATTTTGACAATTAGTTAAAAAATCTGCAAGTCATGTGGGAATTGTAAAAATCTTTTGGGGAATAATAATTTTAACTTAACCAATAAATAACACAATAAAACTTAAAGCACTTAAAATACTGATTTAAGTGCTTTATTTATTGTTGCATAAATAAATAAATCAGGGAACTGATTTACCCCACCACCCCTACCCATGTCAGACTTAAATTTAACTAGGATTATCTTGTTTCTTTTGCATATTTATAGCTACTTTTCCTATGTTATTTGCCTTTAGGGCAAATTATATTCTCTTTGAGAATATTTTATTCTTATTTAAATTCTTTATTGTCTTGAATAGGCACAGTAACAATAAATTTATTCAAAATTCAACAATGGGGAAGAACTTTAATTAACCTGATTATTTTATATTTTTGTAGTGGAGTAGTGGTGTTAGTTCTACCATCAGAGCAGTAATAGTTGTTTTAGGTTAAATTTTACCTTGAAAAAGTTGATATTGGAGACATGAGGTTTTCTTTTTTTTTTTTCTTGAGATGGAGTCTCACACAGTTGCCCAGTCTGGAGTGCGATGGCCTGATCTTGGCTCACTGCAGCTCTGCCTCCTGGGTTCAAGCGATTCTCCTTCCTCAGCCTCCCAAGTAGCTGGGATTACAGGTGCCTGCCACCACGCCTGGCTAATTTTTTGTATTTTTAGTAGAGCCAGGGTTTCACTATGTTGGCCAGGCTTGTCTCAAACTCCTGCCCTCGTGATCCTCCCGCCTTGGCCTCCCAAAGTGCTAGGATTACAGGCGTGAGCCACCGCATCCAGCCCCTATGAGGTTTTCATGTGTTTTGGAGGCCCTCTGTAGTGCATCAGTATCCCCCATCATGTAGTGTGTATGCAGCCAGCCAGCTCTGCTTGATGGGCTGGGTGTATGGGGAGATGTTTCTGGGTATGGTGTGGGGTTTCGTGTGTGGTGTGTTGTGAATGTGGTATGTGTGTGTATACTTGTGTATTTTGTATGTGTAGTTTGGATGGGATGTGCATGTGTGTAGTATGTGACATACATGGTGTATGTGTGTGTATGTGGAATATGGTGTGCATGTCTGGAGTATCTGGCATGTGTGTAGATGTGTAGCGTGTGCGGCATACATGGTAAGTGTAGGTATATATATGTGGCGTATATGGTATGATCTGTGTGCACGCGTTAGTGTGTCTGCAGGAGCATTGGAGAATGCCAGCGAGGATGCATTTCTTATCATCTGTTCTTAATGGAGAAGGATTTCTGGAAGCAGCAGATGGTGTGAAGTGTGCAGCTGTGAAGTTAGAAGAAAATCTTGGTAAGGAACAGATTGGTTCGGAGGCCCAGGAAGGAGTATCCTCATAAAATCAAGCCCCTAAAGCTATAAACATCAGATAGCAGGGCCCGAGGCAAGCGGGGGGTTGAGAGGAGTCACAATGTGCTCTCATTTACAAAAGTAGTGGCTGCCAGCTTTTTATCTAAAATCCCTTAGGAATTACAGTTGTTTTACTGGCCCAAAATGCTTTGTAACTCAGCAGATGGCTTGAAGACTTCAGTATCTTCCCATTTTTACTTTAAGGTCAAAAGGATTCTAATTAAAGTTAAAGCTACAATCTCAATGTCATTGTTTAAATGAATTCACCAAGACAATAGTTGTGGAATCTTTTCAGAGGAAATTTAAGATGTTAATTTCCCACTGAAGTATAGTCTAATAATTGAGCCAAATAATGGCACTAAAGAATGACTTGGGGGTTTGCCCTCTTGGAGTCCATTTATTCTTAAAGAAAGATTTTTCTCTTTAATTATCAAAGTAATAATGGCCATTGGAGGTGGGGAACTGGGAAGAAAAAAAATCACCAAAAATTCCACTCCCAAAGATAATCATTGTAAATATTCAGTCATTTCCCAAGCATATCTGTAGATGTCCGAGTGTGTGTAGATGTCTATTTTGGTTTATTTTGCAGATCTGTGCTCATGTTATATACATAAAAGCTATATCCTTCCATTCGCCTTAAGATTCTATTATTTTCTCACTTTGTAAGGCCTTTAACTGAAGTCCACTAAAATCTTCAATAACACGGTTCATTTGTCTTTGAGACGGGTTATTAGAACAAAAATTTGAACAGTTCTTTTAAAATACTGAAATAAATGAGACCCAGTATTTATGGGAGTGACTTTCTGCCCAGCTGTTTTCTTGTTGGCTGATTCCATAGGAATTGCCCGCATATGAAAAAGAAAATTGTAACAGATTAAAAAACAAAACCTCATCTGCTTGACATTAAATGTTACTTGTAACTTAAAAAATTAAATTACAAAACCATAATGAATTATTAAGCTTTATAAACTATTTATTGGCTTTTAAAAAATTTATTGAGTTTTAAAAATTAAGTGTTTTTGTGTCATTGGCTGTGATGAATCTTTGTGTTTGTTAGACAGTAAGTTTGTTTGAATGCTAAGAGATCTGCTAAACAGCCCCACTGGATTTTATATATTTAAAATATATCTTAAAATATTTTATTTATATTTAAACATATATAGTTTAAAATATAAAATTAAATTAAAACTAATTTAAGATTAATTTTATTGCTAACATACAAAGAGTCTTCATAAAAGCCTACATATATAAAAATACATACTACGTATATTGTGTATAAACATGGATGCTACATATATCTTATATATGTAGATTTTATGAAAACTCTTTGTATGTTAGCTTAAATTAAGTCTTCTGAAAGTGATAATAATTGTATTATATTAAAGCAATTACTGAAGTTTAAGATGTACGGATGTGTAGTTTAAGACATGGGTTTTATGTGATTGTGAAAGGTAAGTACAGTAGTCCTCTCTTATCCTTGGTGTCGCTTTCTGAGCTTAAAGTTACCCACATTTAACCTCGATATGAAAATGTTAAATGGAAAATTCCAGAAATACACAATTTATAAGTTTTAAATTTCTCACCTTTTTTTTTTTTTTGAGACAGAGTCTCACTCTGTCACCCAGGCTGGAGTACAGTGGTACGATCTCGGCTCACTGCAACCTCTGCCTTCCGAGTTCAAGCAATTCTCCTGCCTCAGCCTCCCAAGTAGCTGGGATTACGGGTGCCTGCCACCACATCCGGCTAATTTTTGTGTTTTTAGTAGAGACAGGGTTTAACCATGTTGGCCAGGCTGGTCTTGAACTCCTGACCTCAGGTGATCTGCCCACCTCGGTCTCCCAAAGTGCTGGGATTACAGGCATAAGCCACCGGGCCCGGCCAAATTTTGCACCTTTTTGAGGAGAGCAATGAAATCTCCTGTTGTCTCATGCCATCCGAGATTGGAAGCATCCTTTGTCCAGCTATTCACGATGTCTGTCTACATTCGCTGACTGTCTGCACTCCCTGCCTGTTAGCCACTCAGGAGCCCTCTGCGTATCAATAATTGTCGTAGTCTAGTAGTGCTTGTGTTCAAGGAACCCTTATTTTACTTCTTAATGGCCCCAAAGCCCAAGAGTAGTGATGCCAGCAATTCGGATGTGCCAAAAAGAAGCCGTCAAGTGCTTCCTTTAAGTGAAAAGGTGGAAGTTCTCGACTTAAGGAAAGAAAAAAAATTATTTACTGAGGTTGCTAAGATGTATGGTAGAAGATATTTTGAGAGAGAGAGAGAGAGAGACCACATTCACATGACTTTTATTACAGTATATTGTTATAATTGTTGTATTTATTACTAATTATTGTTGTTAATCTCTTTTTTTTTTTTGAGATAGAGTCTCCTTCTGTCATCCAGGCTGGAATACAGTGGCACCATCTCGGTTCACTGCAGCCTTCGCCTCTCGCACCCAAGCGATTCTCCTGCCTCAGCCCCCTGAGTAGCTGGGATTACAGGCATGTGCCACCATGCCTGGCTAATTTTTGTATTTTTAGTAGAGATGGCGTTTTACCATGTTGGCCAGGCTGGTCTCGAACTCCCAACCTCAGGTAATCCTCTCGCCTCAGCCTCCCAAAGTGCTGGGGTTACCGGCATGAGCTGCCGTGCCTGGCCGGTTGTTAATCTCTTACCATGTCTAATTTATAAATTAAACTTCATCACAGGTATGTATATATAGGAAGAAACGTAGTAGATACAGTGTTCAGTACTTTCCATGGTTTGACACATCCACTGGGGGTTTTGGAATGGATCCCCTGTGAGTAAAGGGGAACTACTAGGTAACCTTTTCCTGAAAGCTGTGAAATCAGTCTGCCAAGATAAATGATTATAACCGATAATAGGCTTATCAGTGTGACCACAGTAAATAATTCCATTATTATATACGTCATACCACAACATAGTTGCTCACTTACCTGTCTCTTAAGGGAACCTGCATCTAATTATCTTTTAACTTTTAGGGCTGACATATACTTGACCTATAATTGTTGAATTAGCAAACTCACACCAAACTGTTTTCTCTTTCCCCGAGTTCATCTGGACTGTGACATACACACCACAGAAATATGTTCTGAGTTTTTCTTACCAATCTAAGCCTCACACAGGAATGAAAGTAATTTGAAATAATTATCAGGAACATTCTTGTACTTTATCACATTTTATGAAAATACTTCAATTCCTCAAACAGTAATATTATTGATTCTGTACACATTATCAAAACCATTCTTAGAAAATACAAAATTGCAACATTCAATATAACATCTTTTTAATAAGCATTGGATATTGGTTCCTACTTTTATTCCACTGGTGGGAAAGGCTTGTTTGTTCCTATGTAGTTTATGTCCAAACCGAGTGTAAGTGGTTCTTCTGTCAGCACTTTAAAGAATGATGGAGGGCCAGGCATGGTGGCTCACACCTGTAACACCAGCACTTTGGGAGGCCAAGGCGGGCAGATCCCTTGAGGCCAGGAGTTTGAGACCAGCCTCGCCAACATGACAAAACCCTGTCTCTACTGAAAATACAAAAAATTAGCTGGATATGGTGGTGTGTGCCTGTAATCCCAGTTGTTTGGGAGGCTGAGGCATGAGAATTGCTTGAACCAGAGAGGCAAAGGTTGCGGTGAGTGGAGATGGTGCCATTCCACTCCAGCTTGGGCAACAGAGCAAGACTGTCTCAAAAAAAAAAAAAAAAAAAGATGAAGAAAGACTTTATAGGCTGTTGTAGTTTGGACTCTGTCCAACTAGAAGCATCATGTGGCTTTCAGAAAAAAACACTCTAGTCAACCAATCGAGAAATGCAGAGGAGGAAATGTGAGACTTATTTTCAAACTGAAGACAATTAAGAAGAGGTAGAACTTCTCAAAGATACGTTTTCATGAACTGCTATTTATGTAGTATATAGCAACAGATATTATGGTGACTTGTACAGCCATTACCATTACCCAATGTGATGCATGTTTTCCTGTTCTGTATCTATCACATGTCTATATAGGTCATGCCTATTTATGTTTTTCCCGTTTGTTTGGGTCTCAGATCAGAGTGCCTTTGTTCATCTTGAAAATGGTATTGATAGCAACACAGAATCAAAATACATTTTCCAAGAAATAGAATGACAGCAGCAGGAATTATAAACCCTCGGTTCTGATGAGAAAGAGTCAGGGACTTATTTAGATAAAAATAGCTTACAGGGTTTTTCCTAGGGGTCAGCAAAGTTTCCTACTAATCTGTACCTTTAGGACTTCATAATGATTTAGCTCAATTTAATCCCAGATTAGCAGTGAAAGATTAATACTGAGTTTTCTAAGGTGGGAAATTCCGTATGAACAATAATAGGTAACATTTCCTGAGTACTGAAGACAGGTCAGACAGTGTCAGTGTTTAGCATTGCTTCTTATAGATCATCTCTGAATCATCACAACATCCCTAAGAGGCTGATGCCATCATGCCCATTTTACAGGTGAGGAAATCGAGGGATTTGCTGACAGTGACACAGAGTAAGGAGTAAAGTCATGCTGTGAGCCAGGCATCCCTGACCCTGTGGTCAGCATTTCAGTGTGACACTGTAACCAGCATGCACATCATTCCTTACCTTACCAGAGCTGCCCTGTGCCATGGGGATTCTGGCTCACTTTTCCTATGTATGGTCTCTGCTTTGTAAGAGAAATCAGTATTTACCAAGTACCTATGGTACTGGTTGGCTTACACTCAGTGACTTACGGAAGGCTCACCAAACCCTCTGAGGTAGAAAAGATCATTCCCATTTTAAGGATGAAGAAGCTGTGGCTGAGTGGCTCAGTAGCCTAAAGACAAACAGCCAGTGAGAAGGGGAAACTCAAGTCTATCTGAGTCTGAGATTAATGCCTTTGCCATTGCCCAGATCTGTCTGGCTTTGGAGTCAATATGGAAACCCTCACTGGGCCTTCAGCAATGGGATGCCCGCATGCATGCCTCACGCTCCCCAGGACAGAGTTCATGGACGTGCATGAAATGGCATCATGATCATAAATAGATGTTCTGGTAACTTGGCTCATAGGTAGCATGTCTTTTTACCATTAATTAGCGTACTATAGACTGCATGGGTGACATTAGAAAACAAATTTTTATTCCTTTTGCAATGAAGTTTGTGGACATTTTATAAGAATTATTTTAATAAGTAGGGATTTAAAATATGGGATATGTTGTGTAGAGCAAGTTAGACAATGTTAAAATAAAAGAACATATAAAAATGCTACTTAAGGTTTCACATTTATGTGCAAAACAACATATAATTCTTTTCGGGGCTGTGATAGTTCTGCTTAAGAATGTCTAAAACAGATGATCTGATAAGAAAATTGCTCTTACCACAGTAGAGGAGAAAAGGCAAGAAGGAGACCTTCACACAAAAACAAAATTATAATGGCCTCCTTAATGGGCCTATGTCTGAGTTTCTCTCAGTGCTTATCACTTACAAATGAACACTTTTCATACACATAATTTCCATTGCCTAATAATAGTTGAATATGACTATGAATCATTTTGAGTGCAGTTTCTTTAAAATACATTGTTAATAAATGTTCTCTGAAGAGGTAGATAGGTGGATTCTTATGTAGTTAATAAAAACAACACAATCAGCCAAAATGACTCAGGATTATTTTTTCATTTCATGGAAACTTCTGCAAATTAATCATGTGTCCTTATCTGAGGTTTTTCTAAATAGTTGCTTTATTAAGCATTGCATTGTTTGGCAATACAGTTTGTGAGCTGGATAAGGTAATAAAAACTTGGGAAAAATGTAAAAGACTCACTATTTAAATATCTAGATTAAATGCATTATCTTTGCTATGTTTGAGTGATCTCTTATGGTTCTGTAAGATGGACCATTTTGTTGCATCCTCAAAAAGTGTAAGAGAAGAGGATTTTTTTTTTTCTTTTTTGTTTTTGTAGTCTTGTGTGTTTGGATTTTGTTTATTATAGTATTATGCTATAGTTTTAAGGATTGAGGACTCCCAAGATTTCATGTGGCCTTAATTAGCAGTCTGTCATATTTAAAAACAAACATGTTGAAATAATAAAGGTAGAAATTGTAAATATATAATCCTCTGGAAGGCAGGGATTCAATCTATGAAATTATTTCAGTTTAAGTTTCAGAAGAGGAACACACATGAATAAGTATATAAATATGTTAGCTTAACTTTAACAAATTATACAAGCAACATAATTCATTATCTAAATTTTAGAAAAATGAGAAATCACCCATCGCTGCACTAACTCAAATCTCTGTCACGAGTTTTAGTTAATAAGTGCTTTCTGACAATGACAAATTTTCATACATGAATAAGTATATAAATATGTTAGCTTAACTTTTACAAATTATGCAAGCAACATAATTCATTATCTAAATTTTAGAAACATGAGAAAAGTCACCCATAACTCCACTCACTCAAATCTCTGTCATGAGTTTTAGTTAATGAATGCTTTTTGACAATGACAAATTTTCATTTTTAGATATTGCATGTATGAACAGGGAAAAATTTTATAGCTGTGGTGAAGAATATATAGTACATGAGAATATGAGTGTGTATGTATGTATGCATGCATACATACACACTTGTGTACATCAATGTATGTACACATAAATATGCATATAAGTATACACATACACCAGAAAATTTTTCTAATGTTCCTTACAAACACAATATGCAGCTTTCTGAAAATTATTATTTTTGTGATATTTTTAGTGGCTGTGAAATTTATTTTTGGTAGCTGGCTTTGGGTGGTCCCTACAGTCCTTTTTCTCGGGCTCTTACTGGTGAGATGGATTATGCATGTAAGACTTCAAACCGGGAACAAGGGACAGCTGGAAAACGATCATTTTAAAAGGTGTGTTTAAGACGGACATAAAGCTAATTTTCCTACGAGTACCCAAAATGCAGGAAGAAAGACATTTTGCTAGAGGATGAAATTGAACAATGAAGATTTTAATTTGGTCCCATTCCCTGCCCCTGCAAGGTGAGGTAGTGACACAGCTCTGCTTCCATGCACCTTTGCAGCCCAGTCCCCAGCCTCTCACAGACAAGGCCACTCTGGACCTGAGGACAAGCCCATCTTCAGTACTGTTGGTGGTTGTCCCCACACACTCTAGGTTACTTTCGGAATCTGATGGATGGCTTTTCAAATTTGCCTTCCTATCTGGAAGATTATCATCAGCTATCCCTGCACTTTGCAGCAAGTACAAAACTCCTGAGGAGCAGAGGCTGTCAGACCAGCTGCCAAAGTGCCTAACACCTTTTATTCAGAAAATCTGAAGCCTCCACTTGACTGGTCTCCCCAGTTCTCCTTGCAGACCAGGCTCCCAGGTGCAGGGTTAGGAAGTGCTTAATGAGCTTTAGAAAGGGTTCCTGAACCAACAGCTAAACTGTTGTTAATAATCTCAGCTCTGGCAGTTACTTGGATGAAGAGATCGTAATGGCTGCTTTAATTAAAATATACATAATACTAGAGGATCAGTAGACCACGAGCAAGAACTCTAAGTAATTCATTAGTTTCTTTCAATTTTAGGTGAACGTGGAAGGTACTAGAAGAAAATAGGCAAACTAGACAGGCATCAGTCAGAATGTTTAGCCTTGCCTCGGCTGGTGAGCCTCAGCGAGGCATTTCAGCTTAAAAAAAAATTTTTTTTTTTGAGATGGAGTTTTGCTCTTGTCACCCAGGCTGGAGTGCAATAGCAGGATCTTGGCTCACTGCAACCTCTGCCTCCCGGGTTCCAGCGATTCTCCTGTCTCAGCCTCCCAAGTAGCTGGGATTACAGGCATGCACCACCACACCTGCTAATTTTGTATTTTCAGTAGAGACGGAGTTTCACCATGTTGGTCAGGCTGGTCTCGAACTCCTGACCTCAGGTGATCCACCCGCCTCAGCCTCCCAAAGTGCTGGAATTACAGGTGTGAGCCACCACACCTGGCCGCATTTCAGCCTTAAAATAAAGGGGTTCATCTGATTGTCTCATCAGTTCCCTAAGATGCTATATTTCAGTGATTGCTCATGATTCTATAGGACCATTTTGTTGCATCCTCAGAAAGTGTAAAAGAAGAGGGTTTGTTTTTTGTTTTTGTTTTTGCAGTACTTACAGATTCTCAGTACTTCCCATAGCATAGAGGGTTGAGTCATAGAGTCCAGCCAGCTCCTTGGCTGGGAAGTTGATTTTCAGTTAAATAAACTTGAGCTTTCCTGTGGTGAGATTGGGTGGTGGTGGAGCAAAACCATTTTAAAATGTAGGTTTTATTCAGATATGGTGAAGCTTACAGATCTGGGAGATGGCCGCCAATGAAAAGATCTCACAGTTCCCAAGAGGAGGAGCATCCCATGTGATGCAAGGCCCTGAGAAGCAGCAGGGTCCGTTAGGAGGCAGTGGGAGTGAGGGGAAAATGAGGGCAAGAGCCTCTACCGTGGTTTCTGCAGAAAGGAATGGACAGGATTTAGGGCTGGCTAGTTTGGGGAATTTCAGCAGGCTCTGGGAGGTAGATTCTGTCTCTGGTTGCCTGGCATCTGACCCTTGGTTGGTTAAGGCAGAACTGTGGCCCATAGGAGGTAGGGGTGGGTGGTATGAGCTCTGAATTGGTTGGGTTTGCATAGGAAAGATGGGCAGGTGAGTTTACAGTTTCTAGGAATCCGCTAGTTCTGGGAGGGGCATTGCCTCCAGGGTCAACAAGGCCTCAATGCTAAAGCATCAAACGTGCAGAAAACAGAGATGTGGGATCAATCCAGAGACAGCATGTTGGCTTTGGGTGACAAGACGAATGAGCCTTTCTCTGTCTTTCCCCATCCTCTCTCTACCCAGCTCTCTTTTCTCTCTTGTATTCCATTCTCCCTCCTTTCCATCTCATCTCTTTGTTTTCCCTACCTATTCTTTTAACAGAGGACTCTGATGAGGTTAGAAGAGGCTGCACTGCCTAGAGCAATCTGCATTCCATATTACCTTTATAAAGAAAAAAAAAAATCAGCCTGGTACGGTGACTCATGCCTGTAGTCCCAGCATTTTGGGAGGCTGAGGTGGGTGGATCTCTTGAGTTCAGGAGTTCAAAATCAGCCTGGGCCACATAGCAAAACCCCGTCTCTACAAAATACACAAAAATTAGCCGGGTGTATTGGCATGCGCCTATAGTCCCAGCTGCTCAGGAGGCTGAGGTGGGAGGATGCTTTAAGCCTGGGAGGCGGAGGTTGCAGTGAGCCAAGACCACACCACTGCACCCCAGCCTGGGTGACAGAGCCAGACCCTCTCCCAAAAAACAAAAAAATTATAGGAGGCTTTGAAAACCCAACATAATAGTAATAATAATAATTTGATATAAAAATAATCAATAAAATCCCGATGTTGTATTGATGATGATGATGATGATAATGCCAAGAACTCCACTGTTGTCTTCGCAAACCTGTTACTGGCTTCCAGAGAAAAGATGCATTTCCTTCTCTAAATCAACACGGTTCAAAAGACCTTTGCACAGTGGTGGAAATGTTCTGTATCTGTGCTGAACAGTACAGTAGCCCCTACCTACATGTAGCTACTGAGCTCTCAGATAGTAAGACTGAGGAACTGCATTTTTAATTTTTGTGGACTTTAGTTAATTTAAGATTAATTTAAATAGCTACATGTATTAGGGTTCTCCAGAGAAACAGAACCATAAGTGTATGTGGAGAGAGAGAGAGAGAGAGAGAGAGTGTGTGTGTGTGTGTGTGTGTGTGTGTGTGTGGAGAGGAGGGGATTGATTTTAAGGAATTGGCTTCTGTGATTGTGGAGGGTGGCAAGTCCAGAATTTGCTGGGGTAGTCGGGGCAGGGGTGGGGGCGCAGGGTAGAGATCGGGGAGGAGTTGATGCCGCATCTGGACTCTGAAGGCCATCTTTTGGCAGAATTCCCTCTTTCTACTCAAGGCCTTCCACTGATTGGATGATCCCACCCACCCCCATTAGGGAGAGTGGTTGGCTTTACTCAGAGTCTGCTGATTTAGATGTTAATCTCCTGGTAAATGCACCTTCATGGAAACATCTAGAATAATGTTTGGCCACATATCTGTGTCCAGGGCCCAGTCAGTTTGACACATAAAGTGAGTCACCTACCTCGCCCAGCTAGTGGCGGAAGTGCTGACAAGCTCAGGTCTGGATTCGGTAGGCATGTACAGGGCCGGGCATTATTCTAAGCACTTCACTGGGGCTTCTGTCAGATGAACACTGTTATGCTAACTACTCTAGGCAACAATAATGCAGCACAAAGAATAAGGCTTGCCTGAGGTCACACAGCAAGCAAATCAGGATTCACTCTCCAGCTTGGCGGCAGAGGCTGTGTGCTTCACCATTACCTTTCGCAAGGCCCCCTTGGCTTGGAGGGGCAAAGCTGTTTCCTAAACATCAATCTTTTTTTCTCACCAGGGCCAAAGTCAGAAGGCCTGTGTTAGACCCCCTGGTTTTCCCCCTAAATAGCTATGTGACGTGGAACACTGAACCTCAGTATCACCATCTGTAAAATGGGAATGATGATTCTCTCCTATATTTTATCTCTCTCTCTTTCACCACTTTGTGGACTACATTTCTCCTGTTCCTGGGTCTGTTCTCTTGCAACATATAAGCTTGGTAACATAGTCAATAGAAAACATTTGGTTACTGAAAAGTGGAATTGATTGATACTGTTTTCTTTAAGCTAATGCCGAAACACTGGATTCCCCAACAACAACTAAATTTTGTGTTCAGAGTTTCTTCTCTCACTCAAAGAGGAAAGCATGGCACTGTTATTATTTTGTAAATCTTTTCTTTGGGATAACCATTTCTGAGCCAGTGTTCCATGGATTTGGCTGCTGTTTTGGGAACACAGTACTGATGTTGCTCCTGGTGAGCGTGCACTGAAGATTTGCCCTGCACTGTACCTGAGGTTCTCAGCCGAGTCTTCCTGTGTATGTTTCAGGATCTGGTTCTGTTTTGTGGGGCCATGGACAAAATCCACCCTCCACAGTAGGTTGTAAAGAATGCATATTTTGGTAATTCACCACCCACTGAGTGGATTTCATTCCTTTTTTTTTTTTTTTGGCCTTTAACTTTTAAGTTCAGGGGTACATTTGCAGGATGTACAGGTTTGTTACATAGGTAATGTGTGCCATGGTGGTTCGCTGCACAGATCATCCCATCACCTAGATATTAACCCAGTACCCATTAGCTATTCTTCCTGATGCTCTCCCTCCCCGCATCCCCCCCAGGCTTCAGTGTGTGTTGTTTCCCTCCCTGTGTCCGTGTGTTCTCATCACTCATCTCCCACTTACAAGTGAGAACATGCAGTGTGTGGTTTTCTGTTCTTGTGTTAGTTTGCTGAGGATAATGGCCTCCAGCTCCATCCATGCCCCTGCAGAGGACATGATCTCATTCCTTGTTATGGCGGCATAGTATTCCATGTTGTATATGTACCACATTTTCTTTATCCAGTCTACATTGATGGGCATTTGGGTTGATTCCATGTCTTTGCTATTGTGAACAGTGCTGCATTGAACATACCCATAGGTGTATCTTTATAATAGAACGATTTGTATGGGGGGGGTTATATAGTAACGAGATTGCTGGGGATTTCATTCTAATGTAGTTTGTTGGTATGGGTTATCCTCACTATCTCTGAAATGACGAAAAAATTCTTAATATCACCCAAACCTTGTTCTGTTTTAATTAGGCATTTCACATAATTTAAATTAGTTTTACAAAGAATGTAGAGTGAAGAACACTTCTCATCACAAAGAGTACACATCTCAGCACAAAATGTCCCCTCGCCCCTCCTTTTACATTGCTTTTATGATGTGCCTTCTAGAGCCTCAGCAATGCACGTGTACAACTCGTAGCAGAGCACCAAAAGAAACCATGATCGGTGTTAATGTTTTTCCACATTTTGTTATGAAAAATTTCAAATATATGGAAAAGTGGGGGAAAAAAGTATCGTGAATACCCATGTGTCTGTTACCCAGATCCACAATGAACATTTTTTTTTATCTTTCCCTCTATCACACCATCTTCATTACTTTATACATTTCAAAGTAAGTTGCAGGTGTCTGTATACCTCATCCTTTTAAGGCTTCGTCATACATGTCATTTCCTAGAGCTCGGTGCTTTTTGCTGGTTTTTTCTGTGTCGGGTAAAGTTTATATGTAGTGAAATGCAGAAGTCCTAAGCATGTCCTTTGATGAGGTTTGACAATTGCATTCCCTGGGTAACATGAACCCCTGTCAGGATAATCACAAAACATTAACCGTCACCCTAGAGAGTTCTCTCTTGCCCCTTCTCAATCATTCCCACCCCCATCCCTCCAAAGGAAACCAGTGTTCTGATTTTTTCACCATAGGTTCGTTTAACCTGTTCAAGAACTTCATGTGGATGAGATCCTAGAGTGTGTTTATTATTTTGTGTAAGACTTCTGTTGCCAGCCGCATTAGTGTGCTAGGGCTGTTATAACAAAATACCACAGACTGTGTAGTTCAAACAAGAGAAATTTATTGCCTCACAGTTTGGGAATCTGGAAGTCCAAGATCAAGGTGTCATTTAGAACGTGTTCCAGGCTTCTCTGCTAGCTCCTGGAAGTTCTTTGCCTTGTGGCAGCATAATTCCAGTCTGCACATGGCATTCTGCTTCTCTATGTCCAAATTTCCCCCTAAGGACCTATGGTCCCCTAAGAACACCCATCATATTGAATTGGGAGTGCACCCTACTGCAGGATGACCTCTTCTTAACTAATGACATCTACAATGACCATATTTCCAAATAAAGCTACCTTACGAATAAGGTACTGGGGGTTAGGACGTCAGTATACAAATTTGAGGGGGTCATAATTCAACCCATGACAGCAGCACCTGGGTTGTTTTATGTACCAGTGGTTTGCTGTTACTGCCGAGTAGTGCTCCATTGTAGAAATGGACTATAGCTAAGCCAAGCTGTACCAAGCCATGCTTGTTGATGGGTGCCATTTTTGGCTGTCATGAATAAAGCTTCTAGGAACATTTTTGCACAAGTGTTTCTGTGGACATGTGCTTTTGTTTTTCTTGGATATATACCGTGACCCTGGGAAGGGGGCTAACCTGGGGACACATGTGGAAGGATGGTCCTCTGAAGGCAGAAGGCCCAGCTGTTGGGTCCCCCCACCTTGGGCAGCAGCCAGGACAGCTCTTCCCCAGTGCTGCTTCAGTCCGGTGGAGACAGCAGCTACAAACCACAGATCCTGCTTCTTAAAACTGGGCAACATCGTCACATCTATTAATTTGGATTTTTTTTTTTTTTTTTTTTTTTTTTGAGACGGAGTCTTGCTCTGTCGCCCAGGCTGGAGTGCAGTGGTGCGATCTCGGCTCACTGCAACCTCTGCCTCCTGGGTTCAAGTGATTCTCCTGCCTCAGCCTCCAGAGTAGCTGGGATTACAGGCGCCCACCACCGTGCCTGGCTAATTTTTGTATTTTTACTAGAGACGGGGTTTCACCATGTTGGCCAGGCTGTTCTCAAACTCCTGACCTTATGATCCACCCACCTTGGCCTCCCAAAGTGCTGGGATTACAGGCGTGAGTCACCGTGTCCAACCTGTTAATTTAGATTTTAAGCCAATCTGTTGGTTTCCCTTTGAGGTTGGTGATGAAGTCCTTAAAGGCTGAGATCCGGCACCTGGACCAGTAAGGAAGTGGGAGTTGGGGAGATGGTCCTGTTCCCAGGACAGTAGTGACAGTGGATGAAGGACAGGACAGCAGCTTTTGAGGATAAGGGCGAGAGAAGGGACCCAGGGACCCATTATGGGCCCATGGTGGGAGTTGGGGGCTGGCCCAGGGCCACATCCTCCTTCATCCTCAAGGGAAGGTGAGGGGCCCATGAACTCTCTCAGGGAAGTGCAGGTCCTGATACAGCAACATGGAGAAGCTGTAACCAAGCCGGAGAGAGTCACCGCAGAGCCCAGGAGGAGAGACCCAAAGATAAGCATCACCCTGTGCTGTCATCTCCGAGGGGCGGACGCTGCTGATAGACACGTGAAAGTCTAGCCTGCAGCAGATGCGAGTCTCAGATGCCTCCATGGGCAGCCAGAATCTAGATGAACAACTACACTCTAGAATAATCTCAGCTGCCAGTAAGCCAGAGGGGCTTGGAGGGCGAGGAGTCGCTGTGATAATCAAGATCAAGTTCTAAACTAGCCAGCAGGCCTCGCGAGGCCGGCTCACCTTTCAGGCTGCTGGTGTTGGAAACATGAGACTGTGCCTCTCAGCCCAGGCAGGGCCCTGCCAGGGGTCCCACAGCTTCCAGGAGCCAGTAGGGAGCCCAGAGCCTGGCAAGGCCAGCAAGTAGGGAGGGGATACTGCTTGGCAGGAAGTCCTTAAGGGGGAGTGTGAGGCTTGATCTGCCCAGAACACCACAGCCCAGGGCTTTCTGTACTTAGGACTTCAGTCCCAACCCTGCTGACCCCATCTCAAAGAGGACAAGGGAGGGATGTCTGCAGCTCGAAGGAGTGTGCCAGCTTGAACAGTGACAGGGGCACCACTTCTGGAAAATATGGAAGAACCTAATGTACATTAGGGCTGTGAAACTTGTGGCCCACCCACTAATTTTCTTTAGCACCCAGGCAGACATAGGCAGTGGTGGCATCTCTTTTTATCAAGTACAGACAGAAAAAAAATCAATTAAAATAATTTTATTGTTGTATAATGCACGTGCTTTAAAAGGTACTTTTTTTTTTTTTTTTTTTTTTTTGGAGACAAGGTCTTGCTCTGTCGCCCAGGCTGGTGTGCAGTGGTGCGATCATAGCTCACTGCAACCTCCAGCTTCTGGGCTTAGGTGATCCTCCTGCCTCAGCCTCCCAAGTAGCTAGGACTATAGACATGCCCCACTGTACCCAGTTAATTTTTTTTTTTTTTTTTTTAGATTTCTAGTAGAGATGGGGGTCTCTGTGTTGCTCAGGCTGTTCTAGAACTCCAGGCCTCAAGCGATCCTCCCACACAGCTTCCCGAAGTGTCAGGATTACAGGTGTGAGCCATTGAGCGTGGCTATATTTACCATTTGAACCATTCTTAAGTGCACAGTTCAGTGGCACTAAGAACATTCACGTTGTGTTGCAGCCATCACTAACATTTATCTCTAGAACTTTTTCATCATCCTAAGCTGAAACTGTGTATCCATTAAATACTAACTACATTTCCTTCTCCTCCTAGCCCCTGGCAATTACCTTTCTACTTTCTGTCTCTATTTAAATCTACTTTTGAGAAGACACGTTGTTCTGGTCCTGATATTGTTGATATTTAAGTTCCGGCTGACCAGCTAGGCAGAAAACCAAGTAAAATCTCACTCATCAGACGTTAGTATTTTTTTCCTTGACTTGTGTCTGTCATGTGGGTGGGGTTGGGTGATTGGAAATATTTGGTATCTACACAGCAGTCTTTCTGCCTTTGCTATCATCCTGTGCATATGCTTCTTGATAATTAGTATGTGCATTCCGTTAACCACTCATGGGATCTTTTCTTTTATCCGATTCTCTGCCCCTTAAGGACGTGGGCTGTGTCTTGTTTGTCCCTGTATCCCCAGCCCTGAGCACTATGTCTGGCGCTTAGAGTGCTCAGTATTTATTTTCTTTTTCTTTTCTTTCTTTCTTTTTTTTTTTTTTTGAGATGGAGTCTCAGTCTGTTGCCCAGGCTGGTGTGCAGTGGTGCGATCTCGGCTCACTGCAACCTCCACCTCCCAGGTTTAAGTGATTCTCCTGCCTCAGCCTCCCGAGTAGCTGGGATCACAGGTGTGTGCCACCACGCCCAGCTAATTTTTGTATTTTTAATAGAGACGGGGTTTTGCCCTGTTAGCCAGGCTGGTCTAGACCTCCTGACATCAAGTGATCCGCCCGCCTGGGCCTCCCAAAGTGCTGGGATTACAGGCGTGAGCCACCATGCCCAGCCTCAATATTTATTTTCAGTATTCCACAGATGAGGGCAATAAGGAGAGAAAGTGGAAGAAAAAGGATGAGACATGTGGCTTGTGGGCAGAAAGGGGAGGCAGGAGAACATTCCCAGTCTGCCTTTCACTGAGTTTTTACCTGTTCACTAGAACGACAAAAGGGAACCAGATCGAGAAACTCTGCTGTCAACTAAGCAAACCTAAATTTAACATTTGAGGGACCCCCTTGGAGAGTAGTTGAGAGCTATGTGCTCCCCTTTTCAGAAAAATGCTCTCAAATACTCAGTGCATAAGCCCACAGTCTTAGCAGGTTCCCAGACCTTAGGTCAGCAATCCTGTTCTAAGGCATACATCATGAGCAGCATTTTGATTTTCATCTGGGGAACTTATAGTTCATAAAGACCTACTGATCCATTAAAATTTCCACTTGATTTTGCCATTAGTAATCTCTTGAACAAGTCCAAGGAAGCCAGAGGAAGTTATTTCTTGAATGCATTTATACTAGTGCTTTCAAGAGTTCGTGTTGCTGACTCCAGTTTTTAAAATTATTCTCCTCATCTTCTGCAGTGCCTCGAGGCATGTTTTTAGCTGAATAGCAATAATGGGATTGTGCAATACTGGAAGAAGCAGTAAAAATAAAATGTAATACTAAAAAAAAAAGTCTTTACTTCATCTAGGAAATTCAGTTTAAAGAATTTTTACCTCTGGACATGACAGTGACTATGCTGGAACTCTGTCTTTGACTCAAGCCAGAAGATGGATGGGACCACCTTTAGGAGCCTTCCACAGGAAGGCCCTCTCCGCAGTAGGACTTAGGGCGCTCATGTAGATCCCTCGGCAGTAATGTGCTAGTTGCTCCTATAGTCAGGAGGCATCTAGGGAGACCGTTGATCTCCATGGCAACCTGGACCGAAATGAGCAAAGCACCATCAGCTGGCCTCGGCCTGACTGCTCTGGAGGGAGGGAGGAAGCTGATGCTGTCTCCCACCCAGGCCGTGTAGCCATTTCCCCCACCCCCACCAGAGGTCTGAGAGTGGCAGGGCTTCTGCCCTTGGCTTCAGCCAGTTCTCCTGGAGGTCATTAAAGGGAATCCCTTCTGGTGGCAAGTTCTCTGCCACAATCTACAGTGAGAATTTAATGATGGCATCAGTTGTAGAGGCCCCTTGATCTCTGGAGAGGGTTCTGAGTGCCAAGGAACTTTCTAGAACTGTGGAGGAACCCTGCAGGGACCTCTGAAGAGTCCTGAGCAAAGAAGTGGGGAAAGCTGTGTGGGTGTGCATCAGGGTCTCATCACCCTGCCCTCAAGGGCAGCCTCAGTGTTATGACTTAAGGACTTGGGGGTTTACATAACATCCCTTTTTCTCAGCAAAGGAAGTTCCTTATTTCTAAACCTCATGGTCCCAGAAAACCCAGTTCCTGATCTAGCTGTCCTGTTAGGGCATTTCCATAATACAGGACGTTCTTAAGCAGACATTAAGTCAGACAATCAGGTCCCAGCTAAGCCTTGTCTTGACCTTTTAAGCAACATATCTGCCCTCCCTTTTGCCTTCTCTCTTTTCCTTCTCTGTCACAGACACAAGGACTAGATGAGAATGACACCCTGGGGCTATCTGATATTCTTCCTCAAGAACTATTAGTAACACAAGCAACAACAGAAAAAACAAAGTGAAATTTATTTATCATGAAGCACTTTATTTTATTTATTTATTCTTTTTGAGATGGAGTTTCACTCTTGTTACCCAGGCTGGAGTGCAATGGTGTGATCTCGGCTCACTGCAACCTCTGCCTCCCGGGTTCAAGCAATTCTCCTGCCTCAGCCTCCCGAGTAGCTGGGATTACAGGCATGCGCCACTACACCCAGCTAATTTTGTATTTTTAGTAGAGACAGGGTTTCTCCATGTTGGTCAGGCTGGTCTCGAACTCCTGACCTCAGGTGATCTGCCTGCCTTGGCCTCCCAAAGTGCTGGGATTATAGGCGTGAGCCACTGCAGCCAGAAGCACTTTAAAGCTTATCGTTAAGAACAAACATGCAATCATGCAAGAGCACACTATTAAAAAATTACCGGCTAACTAAAAGGTAGGCGAGTTCCATATCAATATGATTAAACAATTGCACGGGAAAATTATTATTTAAAGGAATGGAAGTAGTCACTAGTACGTGTTGCCAGTAGATACTGTTTTATTCCTAAAAAGACGAATGAGAAAATGAGGTATTATGAAGGAAGAAGCAAGAGTAAATGCCACCATGGTAATTACTGCCCGGGGCAGATGAAGAACTGTTTTTTTGTATTCTAATCTCCGTCACCAAAACTCATCAGTGATGCAGGACCCAAAAATAGAAGGACATTTTGGGTGGACCTGTAGTTAATAATGACTTATGCAGCCCAGCACCTGTGTGGGCTGGCATTGTTCTAAGTGCTTTTTCCTGTGTTACCTCATTTAATCTTCACAACAGCGCTGTGAGGTTGGTACAAGTATTATGTTGATTTTATGGAGGAGGAAACAGGTGCAGAGAGGCAAGGTACTTTGCCCAAGCTTCCTTTGTCAAAGCTCACAGAGCTGGGGAGGGTGCCCACGTGTGTGTGCCTGTACCCACTGTGCATGCTGCCCGTCACGGGCAAAGGGGCTTCCTTTTGCTGTCTTTGAATCATGGATTTATTCAGTGTCGCGGGAAGTCACGCATGGGTCAGTATTCTGGCCACATTAGTGAATGCTACAGCCTGGCCCCATCATGCTAATGTCAGGAGGAGTGCGGGGGATTGGCAGAGCGTGGGGAGGGTGGCAGTCTCCTGCTGATGAAACCCTGTGGAGTAGCCTCAGCTACCCTTTCACAGAGCGGGGTTTGGTCTCTGAAAGGTGAGGCTTTCACTCGTGATCATGGTACAAGGCCGTGGTACTTCTCACTCCAGGAGCTTGCTGGAGAACATTCCAGCAGAGGCCTGTGTGGCTCCTCAGCCCATACCCTCAGGAGAAGGAATGCTTTCCTCAGGTTTGGAATTGCTTTTCTTGGTCCTTGTTTCTAGTAGGGAGTGAGAATAGACATGAGTTGCACCTGCTGGGCAGAGCCTTTGCAGGCCAGGCCTCCTGGGCTGCCTTGGGCGTGTTCTTTGAAGAGCCAGTCCTGCAGTTGTGGGTGGGAGAGGAGCTTCTCTGAGATGTGTTATCAGGAACCTTGGCGGAGGTGGGCAGTTGACCTTCGGCTTTCCCCTTGGCCTCTAGGGATTCATATCTCATAAAGGACAGAAAAGAGGAAGGCGGCCTGGCCCTTCCCCTTACCCTTCCCTCTTGGCGGTGTTGCAGGAAGGGAGGAGCAACTCTTCCTCAACATCCTCAAAGCTCAGTGTCTGGCATTGTAAGGCCAGTGGTTTTCAAACCTCTGGGCTCAGAACCTTTGTTCAAAGCAAGCATTACCTGGCAGCCACACATCCACCCAGGCAGCCCCATGAGGAATGCTCAGATCCATCTGAGAAGAGTCTGGAAACCCACATCTTCATTTCCCACCATGGCCCTGTCAGGGGAGACCCTTTGTCCTGTACCTTCCTGTCCTGTTCTTTCTATGCTTCATCCACTGCCTTCCTCGTCCTTCCAAATTAGATTATTCATCTCATGAAGAAAATACAGCTTTCTTTCTGTGATTCAAAACATCCTCTTTTGTGAGCTCTAAAACCATGCCGATTAAGAAATTATGAATTTAAAATAATATTAAATGGTCAGTAGCTTTTATTGACAAATGATCTTGGGACAAAGCCATTAGATTTTTTTTCTATCTCTTACAGAACCCCCCTCCTGTTAAAACATTACTCATTGAGAAGTGATCCATTAAAAGAAAAATGTATTAGATTTTAAAAAATACCTAATCCTTGGCAGGGCGCAGTGGCTTATACTTATAATCACAGCACTTTGGGAGGCCAAGGTGGGCGGATCACTCGAGGTCAGGAGTTCGAGACCAGCCTGGCCAACGTGATGAAACCTCATCTTTACTAAAATTACAAAAATTAGCTCAATGTGGTGGCATGCACCTGTAGTCCCAGCTACTTGAGAGGCTGAGGCTTGAGAATCACCTGAACCTGAGAGGCGGAGGTTGCAGTGAGCTGAGATGACGACATTGTACTCCAGCCTGGGCGACAGAGTGAGACTCCGTCTGAAAACAAACAAACAAAAACCAAAAACCGAATCCTTTAGCCAGGCATGTCTCTTGTTGGATAAGTCAGTTTGGAATCTTTTGGATGTTTTCCTTCTTTTACTTGCTCAGCCATAATAAATCTTTCATTTTAATTTTGATCATCAGCATTGTGAGGTCCTGCCCAGTGTGGTAATGGGCAGTTAGCTTGTCACAGTCCTGTCGTCTTGCCAGCCCCTTGAGAGCTGCTGGAAGCTTGTGGTCTGTCTGGTTTCACATGGTGGTCATGGACTCTCTTAGGGACTCGCATGTTACTGCACAGTGGGTATGCATCTTGGCCTGTCAGCACCTCTCCCTGAAGCATCCCAGGAGATACTTACCAAAATGGATCATGCTCTTTTGTCAAGAGCAGCCCACTGGACTGCATTGCACCCCTGAGGATATACCCACAGATCAACGGGACAGAATAAATAAAGCAAGATAAAAAAGAATGAAGGGATCTAGTCGAATAAGCTTTGCAACTAAAAATCTTCCATGAATACGGGATCTCAGAATCACTTGATAATATGCTCCACATACATAAGTACATGTATGCACACACACACATAGCCATGTGAGTACAGATACACAAGCTATAAGGTGGTCATTGCACACCAACGTCCCTTTCAATGAAAACGAACAATTCCTCGATACTAGCTGGTCTCTTGGTTTCTGCTGTTTGTTACTTGTCATTGCAGGGAAGGGCTATGATGGAGGGAATTTTTGTTGACTTGGTAGTTCCTGTCTGCAGACCCCTTCATTGCTTCATTGGATTCCTTGGACAGCCTGCTGTAGCCACATGGGGTCTCAGTTAGAGCCCGCTCTGTGAGCTGCATCTACCCATTTGGGCTCCCACGTGCTGAAAGCATGATTCCCATGCTCCATGTGGGCGGACTCCTGTTAGGCAGGTGGGAAAGGAGAAACCAGACTGCCTGGAACCTGCCCACAGGGCCTCTACCCAGTAGGGCACCAGGGAGGTATCGCCCATTCCAGTCATTTGTTGGAAACTGTTCCCACTCTGGGGGAGAGGAGGGTAAGTCTTGGTCTCTCTCTGTAAGAAATCACAGGTGCATGTGTGTGCACATGCATGCACCAGCTATCTCCTCCTTCTCCCCAAAAAAATGACAGTTGGCATTCATAGAGCCTGTACTCTGAGACAGGGATTTTGTGCTTGACGTGTATTATCTAATTTAATCCACTTAACCCTGTAAGTTGGATGAAATATTATCCTTGTTTTACAAATGAAGAAATTAAGGTAGAGGTAATGTGTCATCTCTAGTACTCTAGAGTTTCTAATGCCCCAGGTAGGCTTCTTTTTATTACAGGATAGGCTAGGGTAGGGTAGGGTAGGCTAGGGTAGGGTAGGGTAGGGTAGGGTAGGGTAACATCTACACCAGTGCTGTGCATAGACCTTTCTGCAATTATGGGAATGTTCTGTGCCGCCTAATGTGGTAACAGCTAGCCACATGTGACTCTTGAGCACGTGAAATGGGACTAGTGTTTCCAAAAAGGTAAATTTTTAATATTCTTTAATTTTAGTTAAATTTCACTAACACCGTGACTAGTAGCTACCGTGGTAGACTTTCCCTGCAGCTGTGGGCCCTCCCAGAACGCTCTCAAAAGCAGGATGTAGGATGCCTTGGACTTGATTAGCACTGTTTGATCATTGATTGATTTGAAAGATCTTTGCTGAGCCCCTCCTAGGTACTAAGCAGCTCAGGCTGTGAGCATTTCTGAACTCCAAGAATTGCGGCATGGTTCTTTTTGAACTGAGACCAGTGAGCAGGCGAATGTCTACAATAGTCCCAGGTGTTGGAAAGGACTCTGGTGTGGACCTTTGATGCCTGCTGCCCCAGTGAGTGGCCCAGTGTCACCAGACTCGTGTGCCCACTCCTCAGAAAGGCCCCCATCCTTCATGCCCCCTGTCTTGCCCTTCCTCTGCCTCCATCCACTTCTTTTGTCTCCCCACCTTGGTTTATGAAGTCTCCTCTCTCCTCTTCCCTCCTCTGCCCTTGAATCTTTTTCTTTCCTTTTTTCTTTTTTTGTTTTTTTTTGAGACGGAGTCTTGCTCTGTCGCCCAGGCTCGATCTTGGCTCACTGCAACCTCCTCCTCCTGGGTTCAAGCTATTCTCCTGCCTCAGCCTCCCTAGTAGCTGAGATTACAGGCGCATGCCACCACGCCTGGCTAATTTTTGTATTTTTTTTTTTAGTAGAGACAGGGTTTCGCCATGTTGACCAGGGTAGTCTAGAACTCCTGACCTCAAGTGATCCGCCTGCCTTGGCCTCCCAAAGTACTGAGATTACAGGTGTGAGTCACCATGCCCAGCCTGCCCTTGGAACTTTAAAATTTATTTGAAACTTTATTTTAATATGTGGTTACAATCACATAACATTACATTTACCGTTTAAACATTTTAAAGCATGCAATTCAGTTGTGTCAGCTATATCACATTGTTGCGTGACACTTACCCAGAACTTTCTCACTTTGCAAAACTGAAACTTCGTGCCTATTAAACACAAACTCCCCCTTCCCCTACCCCTTGGCAGATACGAGTCTACTTTCTGTTTCTGTGATTTGGACTACTTTAGATACCTCACATGAGTAGAATCACGCAATATTTGTGCTTTTGTGACCTGCTTATTTCACTTAGCATGATGTCCTTGAGGTTCATCCATGTTGAGGCATGTGTCAGAACGTACTTTTTTTTTTTTTGAGATAGTCTTGCTCTGTCACTCAGGCTGGAGTGCAGTGGCATGATCTCCGCTCACTGTAACCTCCGCCTTACAGGATCAAGCAATTATCCTACCTCAGCCTCCCGAGTAGCTAAGATTATAGGCACCCACCACCACGCCTGGCTAACTTTTGTATTTTTAGTAGAGACAGGGTTTCACCATGTTGGCCAGGCTGGTCTTGAACTCCTGACCTCAGGTGATCCACCCGCCTCGGCCTCACAAAGTGTTGGGATTACCAGTGTGAGCCACCGTGCCTGGCCAGGATGTGCTTCCTTTTTTAAGGCTGCATTCTATTCCATTATGTGTATAAATCACATGTCATGTAGTCATTCATCCATCAGTGGACATTTGAGTGCCCTTGTCTTTTACTTTTTCGTCCTTTCCCTTCATTTTCCCCAAAATAAAATATGAAATTAAAATATCTGAACCAATAATAAATTAGATGAGGAGCTGTTTGTGCTTATTTCCTATCTTTTGGGCAGCAAGAGTTGAGCCTTTATGCCCTCCCCAATCATTGCTACAAAATACACCAAATATGTGGCCGGGCGTAGTGGCTCACGCCTGTAATCCCAGCACTTTGGGAGGCCAAGGCGGGCAGATCACAAGGTCAGGAGATCGAGACCAGCCTGGCTAACACGGTGAAACCGCATCTCTCCTAAAAATACAAAAAATTAGCTGGGCGTGGTGGTGGGCACCTGTGGTCCCAGCTACTCAGGAGGCTGAGGCAGGAAAATGGCGTGAACCCGGGAGGCAGAGCTTGCAGTGAGCCGAGATGGCGCCACTGCACTCCAGCCTGGGCGACAGAGCGAGACTGTGACTCAAAAGAAAAAAAAAAAATACACCAAATATGTTAGCCGGAGTGAATTTCTGTTCTAATGAAACCTTTCATTGATTTTTTATTTCTCTGGGTCATTAACTTCCCATTGAATAAAGAAATTCCCCAGACCTGCCCTGGGGGATTCCCCTGCTCCATGGAAGTTTGATAGGCATTGCATTTGGGTACTAGAAGTGGAAGCCCCTTAGACAGCAGTTTACATAAGTTAAAGGTTCATTTTCATTTTCTTCTCATCCAGAAGTGCGGTTGTGTGTCAACAGTGCTTACCTGGCAGCTCCTCAGTGCCATTGGAGACCCAGGCTCCCCTGGGTTCTGCCCCCCTCCTTAGGGTGTCAACCAGAGCTGCATCCACCATGCCCAGGGTTCAAGCAAAGGGAAGGGAAGGGAAGCAAAAGGTGGTACACTTCGGCTTTACTGGCCCCCTGAGTGGGCATCCCTGTGAGCTACCTGCAAGGGGCTCTGCGCACTTCTCATCATCCAGACTGGGCCACAGGGACCCTCACTCCACCCCAGAGCATGGAGAAGAGACGCATCACTGCCCTGAGTAATGTGGGGATTCTCATGGGGAGAGGGAAGGGGGGTGTGCAGGGCAGGCCTCCTGCAGTTCTGTATCCACCTGGTGGTCTTCAGTGTTTACCTTCTTGGGGTTCAGGTGATGGAACGAAGACACAGCAGTTGAGCTATATGTTCATCATAGTTATACTGAGTTAGGATGGGCAAAGTCATGCCACTGTAACAAATAACCCCAATAGCGAACATGAGTTAGTTGGAGCCTTGTCCTCCTGTGTCGTAACTCCAGGACCGAAGGTAATGAAGCCTGCACTGTGTGGAAAATTGCAATCACATTGGTGAGGAAGAGGCTGTCACAAATTAAGGAACGGCTCTTGAGGCTTTCGTCAGGAACCAACACGAGGAATTGAGCCCACTTTCATTGGCCAGAAGTCACATAGCCACACTCAATGTGAAAGCATGGGTGTGTCCTCCTACCTCATGCTGAAAGGAGAGGACCCTGAAATATTTGATGACTGTCACTGCCACAGTAGTTATTTGAATAGAGAATTCTATAATATTTTTATAGAAAAGAGTATTAGGAATTGAGTCATTTGCTAACTCAAAGTCTCCACATTATTTACACCTGAAAGAAGTTGAGATTGTCCATGTAACCACCTGACATACTGTTTTGCTTAATTTAAAGCACAATGTCCAGAAGGAAATAAATAAATCTTGCCAAGTGTAACTCATCAAATAATAGCATGTCAGGTGCCCAAATTTGGAAGACAGATTGAAGCAAAAGTCTGCTGCTATTGCAGAGCAAAGACAATTTGCTGTATGTTAAACTTAAGGAATGATTTAAAGAGGATTCTTCCCAGGCATGATGACTTGCTCAGCTTTTTTATAGAACCTAAAACAAGTGCTGACCTCTTAAACTTTTTTACTTTCTTCATGACAAATGATGTGATTTGGAGTGAAGGTTGGACAATGGAAGGAGGGTGATGATCCGCCTAGAGATTTGGTACTGGTGAATTTCAGGGCAGATCTTGGGCCCCTCTTTGTGAAATGCTCATGTTTCTATTCTGTTGTCTGGAAGCATTTTGTAAGCAAAAGAGACTTTTTGTTCTTTATTAACTGTACCTTCGGGCATTCTTTCCTGGTAAACTCCAGTTTCTAAGTTTATAAGTACATGCGTTTGTCAGAATTTAGTCAACCAATCCACACAAATTTATTAAACACATACTGTATGAGGAAGAATTATGGGAGTAGCAATTGAGGGCACAAAGATGAATATGATTTTTAAGCTCCTTGAATGCTTTTGAATTTAAGGGGTTCACACTCCCATTTAAAAGATACAGTGTGAACACCTGCACTAACACTATTTCTTTCCAGTCTGGGGTGGGTTGTAGTGTTCATGGTCTCAGAGAACTGTGCCTCCCTGTTGCATCTTGGCTTAACTCCCCGTATTCCCCAAATTGGGGCTGGCCTTGTGGCTTGCTCTGCCCAGCAGAGTCTTGCAGAGAGACATGTGTGACGTCCAAGGTTAGACCTTGCTCTTGTGGGACACTTTGCCGTTATGTAAAGATGCTCTGTCAAGCCTCCTGGAGGATAAGAGGCCATGTGAAGTGAGAGGCCCAGCCATCAGCCAGCACACACCACCAGATGTTCAGGTGAGGCTGTCAGCCCACCAGCCAGCACCTCCCACCCCCCCACCTCTCAGACTGCAGACACGTGGCTGAGCCTAGCCAGCACCAGGAGGAGGAGATGACCTGCCCAGCTGAGTCCAGCCCATGTTGCAACCCACAGAGTTGTGAGCATGTGAATGATTGCCATTTGGGCTCCTAAGGTTGGAGTGGTGTGTTCGTGCCCAATGGTCGATCAGTGTCCACTCCCTGCTCATGCCCTCTGTGACATCCGCACAGACCTTCTTGCCACAATGGCATAGTTTTTGGCACCATTTTGGATATGTTCTTTATTTAGTTTAGGATGCCCGTCTCCCTTTTTCCTCCTTGGAGCTTCTTTTTCCTATCTTCAAAACCCAGGTGCTTCTCCGGATTCCCTCTGGTGCCCTCCATACACATCTCTGTTACTGGCACTTTACTTTCTACATTGCACTCTGCTGATTTGTTTACAGTTTAGTCTGATGCTGACCTCTGTAGGAAAAGAGTCTGTTTTCTCTCTACTGGCTCTTGGGCCCTGACTCAGATCCTGGCACACAGTAGGCTTGGTGGGTTATTGGGTGACAAGGCATAGAGAATAACTACTATGTGATCATGAGCACTGTGCTGCGAGTCAGGGGGTATGGCCGACCAGTCCTGGCTGTCCCATTCACTGAGACATGTGTGACAAATGACTCACCACTTAAGGCTCGTTTTTATTATCTGGGAAATGAGGGTTTCTGTCTTAGTCCACTTTTTCCTGCTCTAACAGAATACCTGAGAATGGGTAATTTATGAACAATAGAAGTTTATTTTGCATATGGTGCTGGAGGCTGGGAGGTCCAAGACCATGTCACCAGCATCTGGTTATGGCCTTCCTACTGTGTTATTTCATGGCAGAAGGCAAGAGGGATGGGGAGGGAGGGAGGGGGGGAGACAGAGAGAGAGAGAGAGGAGGAAAGAGCAAGAGGGAGGGAGGGAGGAAGGGAGAGAGAGATTGAGAAAAAGAGAGAGAGAGAGATGAAGCAAGGTAAACTCATCCTCTTAATCTGGGACCAGCTCCCACAATAACTGCATTAATTCATTCATGAGGCAGAGCCCTCATGATCTAATCACCTCTTAAAGGTCTCACCTCTTAACACTGTTGCACTGGGGATTCAATTTCTAACACATCAACTGGGGGGACACATTCAAACCATAGCCAGTGCCACTGTCTATTCTGATTCCAACTTTCTTATGTGGTAGAAGCAATAAAGACTCTTGGATTTCTGAAGAGGAAGAGCTGATAGCCCTGTGGTTTCATTTCTTCATTGGTTTTGGCTGAAGGCAAGTGGGTTTCACTGTGTCTGGGAAAACACACAGTGAAAACCAGGAAGACCCTGTCCACATTTGCTGAGTGCTGGCAGGCAGCGTGCTATGAGAATTCCCAGACAGACTTTTCACACAGAAGCTCAAAGGGCCTGAGGTCACGAATGCTCCAGAAAGCACCACCACAGCTCCTTGGTGACTCCCAAGATATGTTGCAGAGGTCCTGGCAGCCTGGAGGGTGAACAGTTAAGAGCATGAAAAACGAGTGTTGAGGCTGTAGAGAAAGAAAAACGTGAGACAGAACTCAGGGAGACAAGTTTGCCTCTGGGAGCTTCTCTGAGGGGTTGAAGCACAACGCTGAAGAATCACAACCCCATCCTCTGTCCAGAGCAGAATCTGACTTGAGGATGCAGCTCTCAGGATCAAAAGCAGAGGAGCTCGAGGGATGATGTCTTCCAATGCCCCCTATTTTATAGTTGGGGAACGTAAAGCCAGGAGAGGTGAAGTGCCTCACTACACGTCATTGCAGCAGGCTAGTAGGAGAATGGCTAGTATGGCACTAACTCAGGTTACAGATCGAAGGGAATTTACCTTCTGAGCTTCTGGACCTCCAAAGAAGGCTGAATGTGTGATGTTCTTTCTGCCTCGAAGAGAAGTAAAATGATGAGGAACTCAAATCTGACTTCTTGAAATCTGAGGTTTGGGCTTGAACTCAGACCTACCGTTTTCAATTTACTGTTCTTTTCCCCTTTTTTCACTCTTTCTTTTTATCATCCTGTTTCCACTGCTACTATCATTTTTATTATTGCTACTCGCTACTCCTAATTGTACACGAACACTTATCTTTACCATATGGCAGGCACTGTGCTAAGCTCTTTACATGTATTATCTCATTTCATTTTTCCAAGAACCCTGAGAGGTAGGCATTATTCCCTTTATTTTGCCAGTGATGAAACTGAGACCCAGAGAAGTTAAGCATCTTGCCTGAGGTCAAACAGCATTTAGTGGCAGTGCTGAGATTTGAA
The DNA here is from genome assembly GCF_028885655.2 of Pongo abelii. Lineage (NCBI taxonomy): Eukaryota > Metazoa > Chordata > Mammalia > Primates > Hominidae > Pongo > Pongo abelii. Next base: position 78,061,432 of record NC_071998.2, read on the forward strand.
CCTTTTGTCTCTCTGTCTCAGCATTTTTTTTTTTTTTTTTTTTTTTTTGAGATAGAGTCTTGCTCTGTGGCCCAGGCTGGAGTGCAGTGGCACGATCTTGGCTCACTGCAAGCTCCACCTCCCGGGTTCACGCCATTCTCCTGCCTCAGCCTCCTGAGTAGCTGGGACTACAGTCGCCCGCCACCATGCCCGGCTAATTTTTTTGTATTTTTAGTAGAGATGGGGTTTCACCATGTTAGCCAGGATAATCTCGATCTCCTGACCTCGTGATCCACCCGCTTCAGCCTCCCAAAGTGCTGGGATTACAGGCGTGAGCCACTGCACCCGACCCTCAGCATTCTATTAAGAGTTCTTGGAACTGCATCTCAGCTATGTCATTATAGAGTTGGTAGTCAACTATTAAGCCGTTCTTGTTCTTTAGGAAAGTAGAATCTATATATCTCCAAGATGATATGACTCAACAAAGTAGGGCCTCCAAAAATTGAGGCTATAAGCAATGCCCCAAATGCTCTGATGAAAGAGGAAAAGTGGAGGGAGGTAAATAGTTATTGGTAAGGAAATTTTCTAAATAAGTAAGCTCAGATTATTTAAAGGATCTACCAAAAATAAGGTGAGGAGAATCAATTATGTAAGTAGTGATGACTACAGAACTAGCCTAGACCAAACCTGGCTGATTGTGACAAATACTAAATATAAAAACAAAATGAAGCAAAATTGTAGACTGATGTTCGGAATGAGAAGAACAAGGATGGGTTGGACACGTTGGTTGGACTCTTGGAAGGATGAAAGGAAAGCAGCAAACACTAACAAGCTGGTCATCTCAGGCCAACTGTGTTTCTTTATCTGAACACATCATTGCACTGATGAAACAGAAATTTTATCACAGCATACAGGGGGTTTTGGCAGGTCCCTCCTTGCAGTCACTATGGAAAGAGCATGAACTGATACCTATACATTCAGGTGTCTGGTTGCAAAGAAAAATAGCAAGAAAGCTCATTAATGAAGGGTTGCTAATGCAGAGAGAAGCTCCCCAGAATTCATGTTGGCAGTTCATCTGAAGATATAGATGGACTGCACATGAAATCGAGAGCTCCTTCCAAAACAAATTATTGTGAGATTAAAATATTCTCTTTCTATTGGCAAAGCAAGTGAAGGCAAAGTCATGGGAACGTGGTGGACTTTAGAAATGCTTGGCCTCTCCTCCCTTGGTGGCTGATGCCAAGTCAATCTGTAGCTGATTATTGTCTCGAATATGTACTCAAATGAGCTGTGTAGCAGGCCATCTGCTGTCTCCTCGACTCAGCTGATAGGCCCTGGAAAAGGGAAATCCTGCCAAAATGCAAATATCCTACTAAACTGATAATATAGGGAGAGGAGATACAGGCTGTGGGGGAATGGGGGTAGGGAAGGGAACGGGGCTTGGGGAAGAAATAAGTGACTGTCTTCGCCCCTCTATGTCTTTCCATCCTCCTGTGTTTCTTCCTGTTAGAGAAAGACCAGGTGTGGATCAGTAGACCCTGGTCACAATTGGAGATGCGGGGTCAGACTGGAAGTAGCCAGGGAATTAGGCTCGGTTGTGAGGATGCTTTTTGTAGCCTCTTCATTAGAATTCAAGAACTTGTAGCCTCTTGGTTTGCACTGGCACACTTGCCATGGTAGGAGCCCTCGTTAGGATTAAGCTTTTCTCAGTGCTGGAGATGGAGTTGTTGCACTCATAGGGCTACCACCTGGATTCCTCAGATTGCCTCCAAATGAGTCTGTGAGCCCCACCCCACCGGACCTCCCTCCATGGCGTCCCTCCCAAGCATGACTCAAGGGTTCTGAGTTGCTGTGTTGAATGGATTGGCTAGCGATCGTTTCCTTGGGCATACTGCTCCATCATTTCCAAATGCTTTCGTGTTCACTTTCAGTTTCTTTTAATATTTATAGACACCCCAGAAAGGCTGCCACTATTCAGTTGAAATGGTAATGCTAAGGAAACTAAGGCTCCAAGAAGACGGTCCAAGGTCTCATGGCTAAATGAGTAGAAGACCAAAACTGTGATTACAAAGCTGTCACCAGCTCTGCCCCTTTAGGGTGAGTTACTGATGAAAGAAGAGTTGGCTCTGCAGACAGCAGTGAGGAGGAGTGAAGCCGCCCAGGCATAAGGCACTGGGGAGCTGCGGGCCTGTGTCCAGCTGGAGCGCACGGGGCCATCTGAAGGGGCAGTCGCTATGCATTGGGCACTGACTGCCTGCAGGCCGTGGGCCAACGCTGCCAGCTCTTCCAAGTCTTCATGCATTGCTGGGAATCAGAGTTTTAAAATATTGACAGTGGATTCAGTTCTTTTCAAAACACTGTGCCCATTGCTCTGGATCAAACAGACACCATCCCACACAACACTCCAGTTGTGATCAGTGGATTAAAGCAACACTCCTTGGTGAATAGGCTTCTTTTGATGGTACTTGCATTTGAAAAGAGTTTTGTTGAAGCAATTTAGCTTCTAATTAATGCAGTCTGTGGGGGAGATGTTTTTTCATGGAGGCATCTTCTTGTGCCTGCTCCGGGTCCCCCAGCTTCAAGGAATGTTGGCTGAAGAGAGTGGGAAGGTGGGATGCAGCGTGGGTGGCGTCACCTTGCAGCCTGACTGTGCCTCCTCCGTCCTCTGTGCACAAGGTGACAACCCACTAGGATATGGAAGGGGAAGGCTGTCACATGTACCTTGTGTGATGCACCCAAGTTATTACAAATCATTTTCTAAAAATCCTTGCAGAGTGGGTAATGGGTATCTGAGCCATATAGTGTTGGGGCTGTTGCAAAACTGGTCCACTTCCAAATTGCAGGCCTTGATCATTTACTCCCTGGGTGGGAAAGGGGAGCTCTCCACAGTAAAGAACTCATTTCTTGTCCTCAGATGTGTGGTGGTCTGATGTGATGCAGACTTTATACTGAGAAAGGAATTTTAGAGGAATACAGAATCCAGCTAACTTAGTAGGAGTGATTAAAAAATACTGGAGGTGTGGGGTGAGGCAGATTCTCTTGATAGAGGAAATTCTCCAGGCCACCTGTGTTTTTTTAATAAGTAGCATCCCTTTGCATTAACCTCAGTGGTTCTCAGCCTTGGCTGGTTGGGGAATCCCTCTGAACTTTAAACACTGCCTGTACTTGGGCTCAGCCTCAGAGATTAGGACTTAATTGGTGTGGAGTCTGGTGAGGGCATCTGGACTTTCAACAGCTCCCCTCCCCCACTGACGATGGTTGAGAATTACTACTCCAGTCTGTGAGTTTTAGAGTTCACTGTGCATCAGAAGCACCCAGGAGCTCGTTAAAATGCAGGTTGCTGGGCTTTGCCCCATGGACTGAATCCAGAGTTCAAGGGGGAGCCCAGGAACCTGTATTTTTCAAAGCTCTACCTCCAGCGAGACTCAGGTGATCATTGACTTATGTGCTTCATCGCAGGTGCCCGTATAGAAATATGCAGATAGGTTATTTCATTATTTGCAATTAATACATATAAATACTTTAGTGTCCTACTTTTGACAAGCAGTTGGATGGGAAATCGATTTTTTGAAATGGATGTCAGTTTAGGCTCAAAATGTGTGATTACCTAAGTTCCCACGGCTGGAGAATTCAGGCTGATAGGCCATGTTTTTCAAAGGAAGTGGGTGCAGAACTGGATCCTGTCAGTGTCGATGCGTATGCATCCGGGTGTGTAGCAGTGCCTTTTGGTTAAACCCAGGCTTTCCCTACGAGAGGTCTTCCAGTCCATTAATCTTGTGTTAAGTTTCTTGGCTGGAATGGTGGTTTATAGAAGTGGTGCCAAACAGCTGTAAATGCAAGGCTGAGTACTATTTGTCCTCTTGCTTTATTTTTAAGACTTCAGAAAACAACTTTCACTAAATTGGTAAATAAAGTTTTAGGTATTATTTTCTAATTAATGAAATCACCGTAAACTACTACTTCTAGACTTCCAAATGTCATGATTTTATTTCTGGTCTTATTATATTTGTGTTTCTGAGTCTTAATGAGCTAGAAATGCTTGTAAGACAAAAGCAATGTGTGTTTTTTCCTGCATCAGATTCTTTTACACCTTATCTTGAAGTTTGCATAACTGAGTGAGTCACTTTCTTTTTTTTTTTTTAATCACTTTGATAAGAAAAATTTATGTTAGTTGCAGTCCAGGAAAAAGAAGGCACAAACACTGCTGATCAAATATTACTAAAGCTTTTATGGACTCTTGAACCTCATTTTCCCTCCCATATGTACACAAGACACACTTCATTCTTACTCTGTTTATGCCTCTCTGTCTAATAGAAACTTCACTTCTGACTCCAGCTTTGTCTAATTATTAACACAGAGAGGTACTAGAAGTTGTCCATTAGCAAAGAAGAGAAAAATTATGTTTAGGGAACTAATTTTGTAACAGCTTAAAATGGCTTTGATGTAAATCTGCCAGATGCCTCTTTTTATATCATCAAATACTTTGCTTTACCTTGAAGAATATTACCCCCAGGTTGGGACAGGAGCTTTCCCATTCTTTTCATTATTTTGTTATGCAAAAAAAACCCAAACAGCCATTTGCACCTCTGTTTTCCTCGGCAGAACTGTAGTCTATGTGACACCTACAAACAAGGTACTGCTTGAGGAGTGAAAACCTGGCTTAACCCAGACGTGCGCTTCTTAGGGAATTCTTTATAGGAAGGAGTCATCATTCATGGCATTGATTTAGAAGATTTCATTCCAAAGATTGAATTGCCTGTTCAGCTGTTCAAAATGCCTGATTCCCCAGATTTCGAGAACAGCAGAGCGGGGAGAGAAACCATTTGGAAACACATAGGGTGTCGAGTAAGAGTCTCAGAGATTTTTTTCTTCCCATCTGAAGTGTCATATGCTCAGTTTGCTTCCCTTGCTTACATGTGGAACTGACCCCTAACTGTGCTGATAAGAGAATAAGAAGTAAGTAAACACCCCCAGGATTTGAGGCTGATAGAAAAGTCACTTGGTTTCAGTGAACTGGACTGGAACACGAGCCTTTTGTTTGCTCTTGAAAGTTTAGCACTTGAATTTCAGGTTGGGCTGTTTAGTTCATTAAAGCAAATGTGGATGCCTCATGCCAACGCCTGTTTTCTTTAGGCCCTGAGAATAGAAGGCATTATGTATTCGGTATACACACACTAAGGGAACAGTGACTTAATTGTACCCTGGGAACAAAAGCCATTACCTGAGGACAAGGACCCCAGGCTTCTGCTCTCTGTTTCTCTCTGGAGAGTCAGCATTGCTGGGAACCCTGGAGCAAGTGTCTGAACTGTTGCTGGTGTTTGCCTGTGAAATTGTAATCATGGACTGGTTTCTCCTGGAGCTTAAACATGAGGGGAACTTGGCTCTGTGGGGAACCTGACTTCTTGTGAAGAGACCCAGAGCCTAGGCCCCATCCCCCACCCCCCAATACACACACACACACACACACACACAACACACACACACACACACACACCAGAAGCGCGCGCACACACACACACACACACACACACACACACACACACACACACACACACACACACACACACACACACACACACACACACACACACACACACACCCAGAAGCGAAGCAGGAGGAGAGGGAAAAGGGAACAGAGAGGGTTTGGTTCTCCCATTTGATCTGTCTCCTTGCAAACATTCCAGTGACACAAATGGATGGTTGCATCCTGCGGCTGCCCATCTGTCTGCTAGCAGTCCAGCTTCAGCTGATGCCATGTAGAGAGCGTTTGCACACTTTCCTTAAACAGTGATCTGCGGGCAGTGCGTGTGTGCCAATGAGAGAGTTTGGGGGCCTTTGGAGTTTTGGGGGATACCCTTGATTATTCTCTCACACGAAGGTGGTGCCTCTGTGTCCCCTGGGATGGGGACGTGGGGGTTGGAGGCCTCTCTCCTTCTGAGGGGCTAAGTGGTTGGCCTTGCTGTTGGCTCGAGCCAGCACTTTGGTTGCGGACCCTGGAGTCCCAGGGATCTTCCTTCCAGGGCTTTGTGTTTTCTTTTGCCTTTGTGGATCAGCCAAGGCCACCTTTTAAGAGTTCTTTGTTCACTGGGGAGGATTCTGTCGTGCCAAGGCCTGGGAATAAAAAAGTCACAAGTAGAAAGACTTGCTCAGCATTGGCAACTCCCATCCCTCAGTGGTTCTCTTGAGTTTTGGTAAATCTAGACTGATGAATATAGCAGCTAATAATCATAGTAGTAGCAGCAAAAACAAAGCTGGCCTCTCACACTGCCCCATGCCTTTTATACATTAACACTTTAAATCCTCATAGTAAGAGGTCTTTATTTTTTTTAATGAAGCAAATGAAGAGCAACTATTTAGACTGGGTTCTATGACAATGGCTGCTAAGTATATTGTATTCTCCTTGAAATCGTGCCGTTATAGATGGGAGCCAGCTTTTCTCAAATTTCAATGTGCTTGTGAGTCACCTGAAGATCAGGCAGATTCCAATTCAGTAGGCGATATTGTTTGGATATTTGTCCCTACCCAGATCTCTTGTTGAATTGTAATCCTCCATGTTGGAGGTGGGGCCTGGTGGGAGGTGTTTGGGTCGTGAGGGTAGGTTACTCATGGCTTGATGCTGTACTGGTGATAGTGAGTTTTGGTGAGATCTGGTTGCTGAAAAGTGTGTGGTTCCTCCCCCTCACCTTGCTTGTGCTCTCCCCATGTGAAGTGCCTGCTCCTACTTCACCATCCACCAAGAGTAAAGGCTCCCTGAGGCCTCCCCAGAAGCCGAGCAGATGCCAGTGCCGTGCTTATACGGCCTGCAGAATCGTGAGCCAATTAAACTTCTTTTATTTGTAATTTACCCATTTTCAGGTATTTCTTTCTTGCATTGCAAGAACAGCCTAACACTGTAGGTCTGGGTGGGGACTGAGATTCTGTATTTAAAACACACATCCAGATGAGGCCCGTGCTGCGGCCCACAGAACGCATTGGGTGGTGAGGTTCTAAGCTAGATATTGCCAAGCCTGGCTGAGATTCTGAAACACACAGCTTTCCTGCTACCTTCCAGATGCTGATTCTGAAGACAGGAGTTTCGCTTGTACAAAACACTGAGCAAACTGGGGTTCTAAGCATATCTGTGATCTCTGCAAGGCCACACGGATAGCACCCAGCCTCCTGGGGTTCAGAACACCTTCCCTCCTCATAATACCTCTGACTGCATGTTAAATGGCTCTGACTGCATGTTAAGTGGTATCATGTGCTGAAGGGTGTGTACAAGTTCGTGTCTTTCCTTCTTGCTGACATCTGCCACAGCTGACAACCCACCTCGGATGCCCAGGGGAATGAGCTTCATTTCCTACCTTGTAACCTGAGCCAGGTCTTCCTCCAGGCGAGCCCATTGTGCACTGCACATTCCTCATAGGAGGCATTAAAGCTCTGTCTCTCCTGGATGGAAACCCTGCTCCCTGGAGAGATGGTGATACTGGCTTTCTGTTCATTGCACACAGTGATACAGTAATACAACGTCCAGAGATGATGGGAGAAGGAGCAGAGAGGGAGGGAGGGGTGAGTTTGGAAGAGTGGGGATATGTAGCTCTGAAGGAGGCTTGGTGTGTTTGCAGAGAAGGACAGCACAGCTGAGGGCTTCCCCAACATGGCTGTGCTGTGCCGCCTCTTCCTGACCACCAAGGATCAGACTTCTGGAAGAAGAAAGTGGCTTCAACTCCAGTCAGCACTTTATGTCAGTGTCCTGTCACCTGAGGACTCTGATCTTGTCTGGTTACTTCTTTAAAGCTCCAGTACTCCAAGTGTCCAGGAATTGACCAAGCTAGGGAGCTAGTGTCCAGGAATTGACCAAGCTGTGAGAAATGCTCTTGCAGGGTTGACTTCATGCCCCATATCTCTATAATTCTAATGGGAGCTCATCTTTGATTATTTTGAGTTTTGAAGGTTTCTTTAGAGATGTTTTCATTACTGAATGCTTAGGATTAGTTTGGGCTGCTTGCGACAAAAAACCTCAAATAATAATGACTTAAAGAAATAGGAGTTTATTTCTATATCATATAGAAGGAGTCTAGACTGATATGGCAGCTCTGTGATATCAAAGACTTTGGCTCCTTTTATTATGCCACTGTGCTATCCTAAGCATGAGACTTTGATTTCATGGCCAAGATGATTCCTCGTGCATTAGCCATCACATCTTCATTCCACCCAGCAAGAAGAAAGAAGAGAGAAAGAAAGGCATGTCCTTTCCCATGAAAGACATTCCTTGGATATTGCACACCATAATTCTGCTTACATTCTATTGGTCAGAACATAACAACATGGCTACAGCTAGCTAGTTATGTGGCCATAAGGAAGACTAGTAAAAGTAGTCTTTATACCAAATGCCAGATTCTCAGCTAAAAATGGGTAATTCTAGGACCCAAGACACAGTGAAGATCAAATATTGGGATAAACAACTACCGTCTCTGCCTCATTGGGGTCTTAAGGTCATTCAAACCTAGGTAATGTTTGGATTTGGCCCAAAAATTTCCAACAGATGCTTCCCAGCCATTTAGTATATATCACAGGAGGTTTGCAGTCATGCTGGATCTCTTAATCGTTCCTCCAAGAGGAGGCAGAGCTGGCCCTTAGAGGTGATATTAATTAACCATGGCTTAATAATTTAATTAATTACAGCTGGCATGGAGTGCAAATATAAGGAGAAAACTGCTGGCAGTCATCTAAATTTGAAGGTAGAAGGTGACCAGGCATGGTGGCTCCCGCCTGTAATCCCAGCACTTTGGGAGGCCAAGGTGGGCAAATACCGGAAGTCAGGAGTTTGAGACCAGCCTGGCCAACATGGTGAAACCCCGTCTCTACTAAAAATACACAAAAAATTAGCCGGGTGTGGTGCTGTGCACCTGTAGTCCCAGCTACTGGGAGGCTGAGGCAGGAGAATCGCTTGAGCCTGGGGGGTGGAGGTTGCAGTGAGCTGAGATCATGCCATGGCACTCAAGCCTGGGCAACACAGTGAGACTCTGTCTCAAAAAAATAAAACAAGGCCGGGCATGGTGGCTCACACCTGTAATCCCAGCACTTTGGGAGGCTGAGGCAGGTGGATTACCTGAGGTCAGGAGTTCAAGACCAGCCTGACCAATATGGTGAAACCCCAGCTCTACTAAAAATACAAAAAAATTAGCCAGGCGTAGTGGTGTGCACCTGTAGTCCCAGCCACTCGGGAGGCTGAGGCAGGAGAATCACTTGACCCTGAGAGGTGGAGGTTGCAGTGAGCCAAGATTGCACCACTGCACTCCAGCCTGGGCAACAGACTCCATCTCAATAAAACAAAACAAAATAAAGTAAAATAAAGGTAGAAGGCAAGATGCATACATTCATAGCTGTTATCTTGTGCCGGCCTCAGCTTGCTGGGTATGTGCATGTGTGTTTGGAGCCCAGCAAAGAGCTTCACAATAACAATCACAGCAGGAGTAGAAAAATGGGCCTTGCCTCAGCACCAGAAGGAGTGCATGGGTCTGTGTCAGCATTGGGTGCTTTATGGGGTGTTGTGAGGGCAAGAAACCTTAAGGAGCGTGTGGTTTCTGAGATCCCGATTTCGAAAAAACAAAGCCCTGAGCTGGAAGTCCCAGGCATGTCACTGTTCCTCCATGGGGGTTACAAAGGAGTAATTTGAGGAGTGGCATCAATATTATTTAAATGTTGAGAATCAAATAGATTTTGAGAGCTAGTGCAGGGCTGAGTGGAAATTTTCCAAATTTCTGTACAGATGAAGACTCATAAGTTGGCTGAACGTTATCTCTCCCTCCCGATTTTTTTTTTTTTTGACCTAACAGCAAACACAAAGTATTCCCTTTAGAAAAGAATGTACGAAGAGTGGTGGAAAAATAGGAATAATTTTCTTCAACCTAATCATCCCAAACTCAAACAAAACAACCCTCACATTCTCAGGCACTAAGGTGCTCCCTGGCAAGGGAAGTCCAGGGTGGAACAGAAGTTACAGATAGAATTTATACCTCATGGGGCCCACGACAGACCCAGCTGTACCTGGGAGGAAGGCTGTGAATACAGTGAAGTCCTGAAACCCAAGAAAATGCCTTCCATGGTTCAGTGTTTTGCTTTTTCTCTAACAAGCTCAGGTTAGTGGTAGTCAGATGTCTCAGTGTGAGCATCTCTTTAATGTTAGCATTCAGCATTCCAAACTTGGGTGGACTTTGATGAGCTCATTCTTCATACACGTGTACACACACACACACACACACGTGCACACATGCATGCACACACATGCATACACACGTACACACACACAAACACACACACGGGTCAGAGTTAATGAAAATGTGTTTGAGTTTGTGCTAAAGGCAAGCTGAGCAAATGTTTTCCTGTAGTGAGTGTGTTACTTCATTATCTGTGCTAATAATTATAAGAATAAAAAGCAAAATGCAGTGGACTCCTATATTTGCTCTTATGTTTTCTACTGTCATCTAAATCATGTCTCTTCAGGCTCATGTTTGCTTCTGGGGATAGTTTTATCTTGTCAAGTGTGTTTGTTCTTGGAGGAAGGAAAGCAGGCTTGGGTGACTGGTGAGCCTTCGTTGCATTTTGGCCTCTGCCCCTCATGAGCTGCCTGTTACTGATAAATTACTGTGTTTCTCTGGATCTTGTTTTTTTTGTTTTGTTTTGTTTTTGTTTTGTTTTGTTTGAGAGGGCGTCTCTGTCTGTTTCCCGGCTGGAGTGCAATGGCGCTATCTCGGCTCACTGCAACCTCCACTTCCCAGGTTCAAGTGATTCTCCTGCCTCAGCCTCCCAATTAGCTGGGATTACAGGCACCCGCCACCACACCCGGCCAATTTTTGTGTTTTTAGTAGAGACGGAGTTTCACCATGTTGGCCAGGCTGGTACCAAATTCCTGACCTCAAGTGCTCTCTGCCCACCTCGGCCTCCCAAAGTGCTGAGATTACAAGCGTGAGCCACCGCACCTGGCCCTGGATCTCGGTTTTAATTGTCCTACAATAGAAATAGCAGTGCCCTCCTTATAGCACTGCTGTGAGCACAAGGTGAGCTCCAGGGTATGGACACACAGGATCCAGCCCAGTGCCCAGCAACCTGCTGCTGCCCCATAAATGGGCATTTCCTTTCTCTGCCTTGATTGTCCTTTTGCCTTCTTTGGATCAAAACTTTGCTGCTCAGTGTTTAGGGGAAGAGATAATATTCTGGTTTGTCCCTCAAATGTGTACGGGAATCTGGTATGGAACTCAAGATCAACGAGGCAAACCTAAGAAGCTGTATGTGTACAGCTGTGGTTCTCAAAGTGTGGTTTCTGGACCTGCATCATTTTCATCATCACCTGGAAACTGGTTAGAAATGCAGATTCTCAGGTTCCACACCAGACATGACGGAATTGCAAACTCGGGGTGGGGCCCAGGGATCTGTATTTTAACCAGACTTCAGGTGATTTGAATGAGTGCTAACATCTGAGAGCTACTAGTCTCTACATCTAAGTTATCGGACCTCCTTGAATCTTAGACTTCCCTGAGGAACATTTTAAAATATGAAAGCCAGGGTCCCCCGCAAGAGATACTGATTTAATGAATCTGGGGCAGAGCCCAGGCACAAGGATGTTTTAAAAGACTCCATCAGTGAGCCAGGCACAGTGGCTCATGCTTGTAATCCCAGCACTTTGGGAGGCCAGGGATGGTGGAACACTTGAGGTCAGGAGTTCGAGACCGTCCTGGCCAACATGGTGAAACCCCGTCTCTACTAAAAATACAAAAGTTAACTGGATGTGGTGATGCAGGCCTGTAGTCCCAGCTTCTCAGGAGGCTGAGGCAGGAGAATTGCTTGAACCCGGGAGGTAGAGGTTGCAGTGAGCTGAGATTGTGCCACTGCACCCCAGTGTGGTGACAGAGCAAGACTCCGTCTCAGGAAAAATAAAAAAATTAAAAAAGACTCCACCAGTGATTCCTGTGTGTAACCAGGGTCGAAAAATTCTGCTCTCAAGAATTTCTGTCTCAGTCTCTCCCTTTCCCTTCCCCTCTTCCTAGGGGTGGGGGTTGGAACTGGAGGAAGAATTATTTTGGAACAGGTGCTCAGAGGCGATGACAGGGATGAGGCGAGAAGCTACCCACAGGCCATAGAACATTTCCATTGCCTTTACCTCATTTCCTGGTGCTCTGATATTTTTTGGTGGCAGCCTTCTTCCGATTTTAAATGTAACTCATGCTCATGTAGAAAGTTTGAAAACAACATAGAAAACTTTGAAGGAGAAAATAGGACTCTCTTGTAATCCCATCCCCCGAAAGATCCCATTAAATGTTAACATTTTGCTGTATTAGCTTGCAGCCTTGCATCTATATGTCCTTTTTAATAGAAAATTACGATCATATGGATGTATGTAGTTGCATAGCTTGCATTTTTAACCGAATATTAATTATGATAATGCATGATATATTTTTAATTTCATCTTCAAAGCTGGTATCAGATTGCACTATGTAGATTTATCATAATTAGCTCCACCATTTTCCTCTGGTGAATGTCATTCTTTTCTTCCATGATAGGTACAAATAGCCTTGTAAAGCAATCTTTGATTGCTTTTCTGATTATTTCCTTAGGATAGATTCCTAGAAGTAGATGCGCTGAGCCAAAAGTTATAAACATTTTAAAGGTTCTCGTTACATGGAGCTAAATTTGTTTCCAGAAGGGTTGTGTTGTCTTTACTCCCACTCTGAATAAGACAGTGCCTGTTTCCTTGTACTTTTGCTAAAGTTGGCTATTATCTTAAAATACAAAACCCAAACAAAACCAGAAAACAATCCCATTTGCCACTTTGCAGAGCCAAGTGTTCGTGCCCTTGACCTCTAGCAGCTCTCTGTGAATGTGGTCATAGATTCCTACACCCATGTGTCTTCGTCTTCCTTTTACTCATCTTTCAGAGTCATGTTTATCTTTCAATGTCTGACAGCTTTAGTTTGGGGATTTTCATCTTATCTTGGGATTTGAGGCCATCTGGGCTTCTCAGCTCTGCTCTTGCTGCTCCATCTTTATTGTATCTGGGCTTCATCTCTAATGTTTTGTACCATTTAGCCTCTTTGTGCCATGCACACCAGCCTAGACCAGTGTGGCATTTAGGATGACACCCTCATAAAGGCCCTTAATAAATGCTCTGGGATATTGCAGCAAAAGGCACACATAGCATTGCAAAGTTAAATTATTCAGGCTCACCAAAGTATATATAATCTATTCCAAGGTGACACTGCACCCCCTCCCCACCAATGCACACATTTCCCCACCCGCTCCACACACACTCAAGTGCACTTCTTCAGTGCATCACAAAGGGAAGTCTTTGAGGGCCTCTGACTAAAATAATCAGAGAATCCATCTTCTTGGACCTCCTTGATAAATGATGTTTGACTGAAGCAGTGAATGACTTGTTGCATACTTTCCTTTCAAACTGAGTGTGCATTACCCAGATAGAGAAGAGGAAGAGCACATTTCCACCCTTTCATTTAACATCTTGCAGTAATCCTAGCTTGACACAGTGGCAAAGCCATGCAGGTTGATAGCTGTAGCTTTGGGACCCTCGCAGAAGAAGCTCTGTGCCAGAAAGGTGGTGGGGAAATGGTAGATCCATCATAGTTTTAAAGCTGCTTCTGGCACCTTTACATCCTAGTTGCTCTACGTTGGGAATAATAGCAGAGGCACCCAGAACTGAGCATCACTTGGGAGGTAGAAAAGCTGGGAAGGACAAGAGCAGAAAGAAGAATTGAAATCTTCTACTCTGGCCACACATTTACACATTCTCTTCTATTATTTCAAAGTGATTCGTCTATTTCTGTTTTTTTCAATTCAGGGAAATCAGCTGCAGGAATGAATGATAGCCTTACTTTTATTCCAAAGGTTCCTGAATATGTTTTGTCCCATTCACCCATCCTTCCATCCAGCCATCCATTCATTCATCCATCCATCCATTCCTCCAATAAAAATGTATTAAGTAGTATTATCCAACCTACTACTAGGAAGTAACCACTTGTGGATCAAGGTTTTCTAAAGCCTAGCAGTGATGTATAACACAGGAATGTGTGTTAAGTGTCTGGAGGCCCAAGTGGTGGCTTGGTGGTGACTCACTGGTATATAGAGAATGCTGTTTTCATTGAAGCTGGAGTGTATGAAAAACATAGAGAATCATGTCATTATATAAGGCCTCATTATTTAATGGCAGTGGTTACAGCAGATAAAGCAGTTGAGGAGGCAGGCAGGGAAAAATCTTTAACTGTGGGTCAGAGAACTTCACAGTCGTTGATGAACTGCCCTGTGTGCTCTTTCTTCCTGATATTTCCTTTCAGTTCCTATTTTTAAAAATAAATAAATAAAAAGGGATGTCCTTATGATTAGCTCATTTTGGGGATGTGGCTGGATAGTGACCCCCAAACATATCCTCCTCCTAATCCCTGGGACCTGTGAATAGTTACCTTCTATGGTAAAAGGGATTTTCAGAGATGGCAACTGGAAACCTACGTGGGGGTGGTTCCCAATGCAAAGCAATCTCAAATATTTTGTTCTCATAAATATATTTTTACTTTTTAGACAACTTGCCCTAGTTTTCTGTTTGGTAAATATCTCCACAGCGGACAACACAGTAATGAATTCTATTACTGCATACAAGATTATATCTACAGCTAGCATAAGACCAAATACAAAGATTAATACCAGCTCCTACTCTGTATGACTTTACTACCTGCTCTAAAGCTCCCATCGCCTTGGCCTTATGTGATATCCCAATAGTGATTAGATTGCCTCTGTAAAGAAGACATATATGGGTCTCCCACGTAGGACCGAGCGGTTAAGCTTCTAAAGAGGTTTTCTGAAGTTTTAAGGAGAAGCAGTGCTCTGAGTATGGGTCTGTCAGCATGTGAGGACACTTAATGTGAATATTTGATCATTATTTTAGCGTGTGACCTTTGTACAACTTGACATTGACACTACCGTGAAATGTAAATTACACGCAACTCCATGGGACCGACCACTAAACCCTCTCCCACTCAGCTAGAGTTAGCAGAATGAACGCGTGACCCAGTTAGATAGCTATCGCGTAACTTATCCGAGTTCTCTCCGCTTGTTTTCAGTCTCCTTAACCGCTTTCAAAATCATCATGTAAAAGTCTGTTGCACACTCTTTCCCTAGCTGTTCAGACTAAGCTCCAAAAGTCCATAGCTTCAGGAGACGCATGGACACCTCTGTTCTTGGACACACACTGCTTTCCTCAAACTGCATAGTTGTGCCTTTGTTTTCATTTTCTCTTCTGAGGAGAGGAACAAGGACTAGCAATGAATGGCACCTGGCTAGGGGTTACCCTTGAACATCCTGATATTAAGTAAATAGGCAAAGAAAGTCTCTTTGTAGGCAAATAAACTCTGGTTTGCCTGAGTACAAGCCATGATGATGGAATCAAGCTGTAACTTAAAAAAAAAAAAAAAAAACTTAGTTAATTTTACTTACAACAATATCCTGAAATCAAAATGGATTTAAAATTGCATACTTATCATGACCAATAATTAGAGAATATGGCTCCACAGCCTGTGGTTTTGGAGGCTTTGCAGCCCGTTTCAGCTGTTTGTGTGTAGTTGTAGCTCGTTTGGGTTGTAAATTGGAATCTGATTCTTCCCCGCTAACTACCCTAGTTCCCTTCTGGCCTGTGGAAGATAAGCTGTTCTGGGTCAAAAGCAGTGTGCTCACATGACCAGCCTAGAAAACAGAGTCAGCCTTAAAACTTCCAGGACTGGACTGATTTGGAAACTTGGAGAAACTTTGCTACACAGGAAGATGTCTGCCGCCAGGGAACAAACCAGCAATTCATCTTGTGCCTTTCATCTGGAGTAGATCATGTGCCCTGAGGTCATATGTATTTTTAAACATTTATTCCCACTCATTTTCTTTAATTTGAGACTCTTGGGCTTAATGTAGTAAGACATTTTAACTGAAATTTAATTGAATAGGGCCTCACATATAGAGTTTGGTGCTCTACAAAAAATAACCAAGGTTTAAAAAGAAAACAAATCCAGGAGGCCTTCAAATATACCACTTAAAATGATCAACTTTATGTTTTTTAACAAAGATTGATTTTGTACTCTGCTGGAATGTGGCCCTGTACCAGGTGCAGCCTTCCCCTCCGGTTCCTTTTTTTAATGAGCTGGAGTAGCTAGTGAGATCTGAAATGGGTCTACGTAAAACAATTGTGAAAGAGTTGCTAGAATTTTGGCTTCTTTTCTGATTGTACCAAGTGGTGAAAGCAAAGTGGAGTTGGAGGTGAAATGAGTTATTATAAAAGGCTAGGTATACCATGAAAAAGCCAGCAGAGAAACAGCACTCATTAGCCTCTGGGACTGAAACGTCTAGCCTGTTGGAGCTTAGTAATGGTTGACATTGAATGACAGTCTTCACTGCTCTTCAATACAGTGCTCAAGACTTAAAATGTGGTCAGGAGCAGTTGGCAAGTTTGTTGAGACTGACGCACCTCCTCAGTTGTTTCTGCTATGTTTACTGATGGCCATGAAGTGTTTCTCCTTACTATGGTCACACTTTGCCAATTTTCCTGCCTTTTTTTTTTTTTTTTTGAGATGGAATCTCGCTCTGTTTCCCAGGCTGTAGTGCACTGGTGCTATCTCGGCTCACTGCAACCTCCGCCTCCCGGGTTCAATCGATTCTCCTGCCTCAGCCTACCGAGTAGCTGGGACTACAGGCGTGTGCCACCACTCCTGGTTAATTTTTGTATTTTTAGTAGAGACTGGGTTTCACCATCTTGGCCGGGCTGGTATTGAACTCCTGACCTCGTGATCCACCCACCTCGACCTCCCAAAGTGCTGGGATTACAGGCATGAGCCACCGCGCCCAGCCAGTTCTCCCTGGTTCTAATGGGGTCACTGTACCATAAAAGACCTTGAGATACTGGGTGATCAGAACCACAGCAGCAGCAGCAGCAGCAGCAGCAGTAGCTGCTGCATGGTAAGTTGAGACCCCAGATTCCTTCATCTTTTGTCAAGAAGCGGTTGACCTCTGCGATCTCGGGATTTGTCTTCTCCAGGTCAAGGGTATATACAGTTGGCCACTTTAAAAATAGCATGCCGTTTTTCTTTCTGTTATTAATAGGATGAAGGAAATAAGCAAAGAAATGGTAAATAAGGAGAAAGACTCTTAAGAGGTTGTAATTCACAGCCAGGATAGGGAAGAATAATATTTCATTATTACAGATTCCCCCTTTATTTTGGTATTTGAGAAAAACCCCCTCCCATGATACTATGCCTGACACATAAGTGTTCAAGGAATGCTCGTTGAGTGGGTTAGTAAATCAATGAATGTAAGTAGCAGTCACTGGGAATGCAGGTAGAGACTCCAGTTGTTCTTAAGCATATTTAAACTTGCCACTAGGCAGGAGCACTCAGCACTGTACCCTCAAATGTGTACAGCAAATGTAACGAGCCCCAAGCAATAGGCTTGCTAATTCTTACGACTTTGACAAGCAAGGGGAAATAATGAGTATCAGTACTGTGATCACTTGAAAGTGGAGAAGAAATGAATTGGCCCCAAGTTTAAAAAATGTGGTGCACAGAGAAAGAGCAGACTTCTGTGAGCAGTGAAAATCTAAGCTTGCGGCCTTCCGCTTCATCTCCCCACTGTCATAACCTGCACCCCACCGTGGAGTTCCTTGACCTCCTTATTTCCAGCCACCTTCTCCTCTACTGCATTGCTGTCACTAGAAACTCCACCCAAACCTCCGTTTCCAGGCAGCCATACTCACAGCACCTCCTTCCCACTGACTAGTCCACCCTTTCCATCATGATAACTCTTCAGCCTCGTTGGAACCTTTCAGCCTACCATGTTTTCTCTATCATTGCCCTTCTTTCTTCAGTTCATGGGGTTGGAGGTGGAGGTGAGGGTAACTATGAAATAATTAAGATCATACAGAAAATCCACTTACGAAGGAGGACCACACTTTTAAAATCAGCTGAATCATAATCTCTATTTTTATTTAATATTGGAGCTGGATACATTTTTGTAGCTATGTTATTAGTATGCTGCATACAAATCTTTTTTAAATTTTTTTTTTAAATTGACAGATAAAATTGCATGCATTTACTGTGTACAACATGATGTTTTGAAGTATGTATACATTGTGGAATGACTAAATTTAACTAATTAGCATATGTATTACCTCACATGGTTATCATTTTTTGTAGTGAGAACACTTTACATTCGTTCTCTTAGCATTTTTCAAGAATACATTACATTATTAACTATAGTCACCATGTTGTAAAATAGCTCTCTTGAACTGATTTCTCTTACCATTTTTTCTGGCTGAATAGTATTTCACTGTGTATATATACCATATTTTCTTTATTCATTCATCCACTGATGATTGATTCCATATCTTGGCTGTTGTGAATAGTGCTGCAATAAACATGGGAGTGCAGACATCTCTTTGACATACTGATTTCATTTGCTTTGGATATGTACTTACTAGTGGGATTGTTGGACCATATGGTAGTTCTATTTTTAATTTTTTGTGGAATCTCCAGATTGTTTTCCATTATGGCTGTGCTAATTTGCACTCTCTCCAACAGTGTACAAGGGTTCTCTTTTCTCCACATCCTCACCAACACTTGTCTTTTGTCTGTTTGATAGCAGCCATTCTAACAAGTGAGAAATGATAGCTCATTGTGTGTGTGTGTGTGTTTTGAGATGGAGTTTCACTCTTGTTGACCAGGCTGTTGTGCAGTGGCGTGATCTCAGTTCACTGCAGTCTCCACCTCCCGGGTTCAAGTGATTCTCCTGCCTCAGCCTCCCTAGTGGCTAGGACTGCAGTCGCCCGCCACCACGCATGGCTAATTTTTGTATTTTTTGTAGAGACGGGGTTTCACCATGTTAGCTAGGCTGGCCTCGAACTCCTGACCTCAGGTGATCCACCCACCTCGGCCTCTCAAAGTTCTGGGATTACAAGCGTGAGCCACTGCGTCGAACTGTATATCCTCTTTTGAAAGATGTCTGTTAAGTCCATTGCCCATTTTAAAATCAGGTTATTTGTTTTCTTGCTTTGGAGTTGAGTACCATGTATATATTTTGACTATTCACTCATTATCAGATGTATAGTTTCAAAATACTTTTTCCCATTCGGTAGGTAATCTATTCACTGTGTGTATTGTTTCCTTTTCTATGCAGAAACTTTTTCGTTTGATGTAATTCCATTTGTCTATTTTTGCTCTTGTTGCCTGTGCTTTTGGGGTCATATCCAAGAAGTCATTTCCCAGACCATAGAAATCTTGATGCTTGCCCTTTTGGAGCCATAAGCTCATCTGCCTGAACCAGTGGTTATACTAACAGGAATTCGCTAAACAGGGCTGAATGGAGAATTGTAGAAGCCTTCAAGTACACAAATGCTTATTGTAGCGTGTAGGTTGTCTATTTGACTTCTGTACTCCAAACAGCAGAATATGTTTAAAAAGAAAACTATCTTAGTGCACATAAATTACGAGCTGGAAATGTATTCACATCATTTTAAGAAAATTATCCAGAATACACAGTCTGGGTCTCTAAGCTAATTTTGGTCTCTGTTATTCTTCTAATAAGGAGAACAGTCATACCTTTTATCTTCCAATGATTAATGTGCTGACTTAGCTATGGTTCATCTGAGTGACTTCACAACTATCTGTTCTGCTTCCCTTCTATAAATAATTAAGCTATGCCCTAGTTTTATATTATAGCTATAAAATTAGCCTAAAGCTGTGCCGTTTGACATGACAGCCACAGGCCACTTGTGGCCCTGGAGCACTTGAAGTACGGCTGGTTTGAACAAGATGTGCTGTGTGTGTGTAGAGCACACACTGGGGTTCAAGCACTCAGAAAAGGGCAAAATCTATCATAATCATTTTCATTATTGACTACATGCTTAAATTATAACATTCAATATATTGGGATAAACAAAATATTAGAGTTAATTTTGCCTGTTTCTTTTTACTTTTATTAGTGTGACTGCTAGAGAATTTCAGATTATACCTGGGTATGGTGGCTCACACCTGTAATCCCAGCACATTGGGAGGCCGAGGCGAGCGGATCACTTGAGCCCAGAAGTGTGAGACCAGCTTGTGCAATATGGTGAAACCCTACCTCTACAAAAAATACAAAAATTAGCCAGATGTGGTGGTGTGTACCTGTAATCCTAGCTACTTGGGAGGCTGAGGTGGGAGGATTACTTGAGCCCAGGGGATCCAGGCTATAGTGAGTTGAGATAGCGCCCCACTGCACTCCAGCCTGGGCAACAGAGTGAGGCTCTGTCTCCAAGGAAAGAGAAGAAAATTTCAGATTACACATGTGGTTTGCATTTGTGGCTTGTATTATATTTCTGATGGACTACTCTGTCTCAAAGTAAGTCATTGTTTTAATTTATAAATGATTATTGCTTAAAATTTAAATGTATGTGTATGCATACAGTTATACTATGCATATAGATATATATATGTATATACTTATGTAATTATGTAATTTGAAGATTACGTAACTATAACCTACTTCCTGTGATAAAACACTATTGGACACGTCATCTAAACAAATAATTGACACTAGTGCTTAAATACATTAATGTATATCAAGTCAACTTTAAGATAATCAGACTATAAGTTTTCATAGATTTTATTGTGTAAAGTTTTATTATTTTTGCCTGTGTCTGAGGGAGGTTAGAATTTTGGAACCAGTGCAAAGTTCATTTTCATATGTTTTATTCTGAATCACTAACATTAACTCTTCTGAACCTGTGACAGCCAGCATTTGGAAAGTTAATTCGAGTGTCCTAAAAGTCACTTTCTTCAGTTTGTTTACCTATCTTATTATCATAGTCTAAACGTAGCCAATAGTGAAAAACCTCTAAGTAACATTGTTTAGTGATTGAGCCAATAAATTAAACATTAACAAGAGAAACTTGGAATTCCAAGGACCAAGGCTGAGTAAATCAATTTCACCCACCTGTCCGGTGAGCGTTTGCTGAGAGGAGGAGAAGATGTAGAACACTGTTCTGTGTTTTAAATTTTTATATCCTTAGCAAGATCAAACTCCTTCTTCTCCCTCACCTAAAGGTGAGATTCGGAAGCAGATGTGTTCTAATCGCTGTACAGGTTGCCTAGTTCATCAAAGTTGGGCAGATGGGGCCAGTCTGGAAGCTGGCAGGCAGCTTCCCTGGCAGGAAGCTCTCCCTCATGTTCTCTACCTTCATATAAGGCAGCCAGCAGCATTTTACATCGACGTTAATAATAACGGAAGAAAAAGTAGATCATTCTCTGTTCCCTTAGGTTATTTAAATTTTACTTTTAACCTTTGTTTTCTAACATTGAACATTTCTCAGGAGCATGCTCACCGTGTGTTTCTTATACAGAATAAGTACTGGTCTTGCATGATCAGAGCCTCAAAGTCAGCATGAGAAATTTGAGGCTTCTTTGAATTCATGCAAGCTCGAATTAGAAATAGCCTCAAACAGCTTCAGTTAGAGTCTTTTTTCTGTGGCTCTCCAAGAGATGGAGCAATAACTTATAATTATCCCAGGGTGAAGTTACCCACAAAATTTGACCATTCACTTCTAAGGCCAGAAAGACATCCGAATAATATTACTCAAGGGCCCAAGATGTGGGAATTGGTCATTTTTGTTCCTGTGCTTTCCTTCGTTGTCAATACTTCGGTATTTCATAAGCGTAATCAGTTTTAAATGAAAGGGCAACAACCACTGCCACATGCTGAGGTGTCCCTAAGCCAGCAGGCTTCATGGAGATCTATTCAGCAGCCCTCGCTCAAGATGCCTTCTTCAGAAAGCAGTAGAGGAGAGCTTGCTTAGTTTTTGCCTTCTCTTATTTTCCCCAATAGAACAATGTATGAGCTTTGGCACATGCCTAAAAGATGCAGGTGGTTTTAAGCAACTATATACAATAATAGTAATCATATTATTACATATCAAGCACTGTTGAAAGAGCTTTACATGTATAACTCATTTAATCTTTACAACAGCCCTTTACGGAAGATATGGTTAATACGTTGTTTGTCAATCAGTGAGGTACCTGAGTCACAGAGAGGTTGAGGAACTTGCCCAAGATCACACAGCTAGTAAATGGCAAAGCCAGGATATAAAAGCAAGCCCTCTGCCTCCAAAGTGCATAAGCCATAATGCCATGCAGGAGATTAAAATAATTTTATCTGTCTGGATATTTATGCTAAGTTTTAGTTTTGGAAGACTTGAATTGGTGGTTTCTGAATCCTGTTGAAAAAGGATCCTTTCCTTCCTTTCCATCCCCTATTAGAAACTGACCTAAACCTATTAGGGATCCTTGGATATAGACACAGCGGTTCTATTCCGAGCTGTGATGTCTCTTAAACCCTTCCAAATATTAACAGTATATTTGTGTGGTAGCAGGCAGTATCTAAAATATAATCATACCTTTTTATCTCTTTTGAGTGCTACAGCTGCCCTATAGGCTAAGCATTATTCAATTCAGTTTTGTTTTGTTTTGTTTTGTTTTATTTCCCAAATGACCATGCTGAGACTCAGCAAAGGTTGTGAGGATCAGCGTTCACAGATGGCAAATGGCAGAGGAGGGCAGCATCCAGCATTCTTTCTCCCAACTGTGCATTTCCTTTCAGATTGTAGATACTCTGTGTCACTCAGAAGGCACAGATGCATAAAATATATTTCCAAATAGAGACTAGAGAAGTTGATGGAAATATGGATTTATTTTAAGTTTCAGTCTGGAAACATCATGATCACAGAGATTCAGAAGATGCATGAAGAAGAAGTCTATTACAGGATTTTTACTTTACTCCATGCTATGTATGCTTTTAATTAAATGAGGAGTGCACGAAATGAAAATCTCCATGAGAACCATCCAGATTAGTGCAGAGAATCTTTTTTTTTTTTTTTTTTGGAGGGGGAGGGCGGGGGAGACAGAATTTTGCTCTTTTGTTGCCCAGGCTGGAGTGCAATGGTGCAATCTCAGCTCACCGCGACCTCCACTTCCCGGGTTCAAGTGATTCTCCTGCCTCAGCCTTCCAAGTAGCTGGGATTACAGGCATGTACCACCACGCCTGGCTAATTTTTTTTTTTTTTTTTTTTTTGTATTTTTAGTAGAGACGGGGTTTCTCCATGTTGGTCAGGCTGGTCTGGAACTCCTGACCTCATGTGATCCTCCCACCTTGGCCTCCCAAAGTGCTGGGATTACAGGCATGAGCCACCGCACCCGGCCAGTACAGAGCATCTTAAGGTTGGAAGGAATCTTAGAGACCATAGTCCAGCCTCCCACTTGATGCTGAAATACGTTTGTGAGTTCATGGCAGATGGTCTAATTTCCTCTACCACCTTTCCGATATGGGCAGTTCTCATGCCCAGAAGCAAAACCTTCTTTATTGTGCTTGTCCTCCCTTGACTGCCATGTATATAATCAGCATCTTTCCCACTAAGTGAAGGGCCCAGACTGGAGCACAGGAGCACAGCACCCCTTAAACTCACCAGGGGCTGCATTCACACCATTAGCAGGGAGATTACACTTGTGTCATTTGTGACACTAGACAGGTCAGCTAGCACCATCAAGTACTTTTTTTTTTAATATGAACTGCTATTGTGCTAGGCCTCCCCAATCTTGTACTTGTGAGGTTCATTTCTTTGAACCCAAATACAGAAATTCCTGTTTATTCCTTTTGCAAATTTGATTATTCAGCCTCTTGGGAGAATTAGATTCCAAGTTCTGTCAGTGAGTATATTAGTCATTCCTCTCTGGCTCTCTTAGCCATTCAAAAGTGTGATAAATATGCTTCCATATGACATATTGAATGAAGTATCAGGGCCAGGATGTCCTGAAAAATACCTTATTGAGGACACAGCATAAATACAGGAGCCTGCACTCCACTCACCAAAATCTACCATATGGTGATTCACATTTCATCCACCAAAATATCATGAAAAATGAGGTCACAGGCCTTGGTGACATCAAAACACTTTAAAAATCTATATCCGTTTCCATTCTACTTTTCTTACAACCCAATTGGGGCAAGGGGAAAGTTCTTGCTACTTATTGACCATTTGCTAAGTATTTCTAATTCATCAGATCAAAAGTTGATTCTTGGTGTTTTCTAGGAATTAATAAGCCAATTAATCTTGGAGAGGGCTCCAATTTGGTTCCCTTTGAACATCAATATGGCTTCACACATTAGTATTTGCCTATGATTGCCAGCAATGATATGAGATTGCTTCTGCCGCACTGTGACTTAACTTACTCAGACATGGAAACTCGAATTTTTTTAAAAAATACCTAACAGGCAATCTTTTATTATCTCTTTTCTTACTTCAAGCTTTGGTTCCACCTTAACAATGTTTTCCTGATGCTTTCCCAAGTGCAGATCATTGGCCTCAAAAAAAAAAAAAAAAAGAAAAAGGAAGCTAAAAGAGTTGCCTAATTTTGTGTCCTATATTCCTATTCCGCCATCAACTCTGATCAACTGTTTTAACCCTTTTCCGCCATCTTCTTTCTCAGAACTGAACTTAAGTTTTGGAGTTTTTTTTCTTTTCCAATTCTCAGTTCTTTGAGTCTTTCTGAATAATTTGTGCTACTTAAAAATTTTTTTTTTTTTAATTTTTTGAGACAGGTCTCACTCTGTCACCCAGGCTGGAATGCAGTGGCATAATTGTGGTTCACTGTGGCCTCTAGCACCTGGGCTCCTCTCACCTCAGCCTCCCAAGTAGCTAGGAATACAGGCATGTACCACAAGCCCAGCTAATTTTTAAAAATTTTTTATAGAGATGGGGTCTCACTATGTTGCCAGGGCTTGTCTTGAACTCCCAGGCTCAAGGAATTCTCCCACCTCAGCCTCCCAAAGTGCTGGGATTACAGGCGTGAGCCACCGCACCCCACCTATTTGTGCCATTCTGTTGTATTCATACAAGATCTTGAGCCCTACTTTCCAGTTTCCCAATTTTTAGAAATCTGACCTCACGGAGTTAACAAACTGCATTATCCTTTCAAGGGCCCAATTACAAATTACTTAATGACTATGAAAAATTCTTATTTACAAAATATTTAGGTTGTACTCCAATTAGGGAACCTACCCAGTTACCTGAAGTTATGGCTGAAGGCAACTGCTTAGTCAAAGCAGTTAGCCTCTAGGAGACCAGGAGAATTGCCCTGAAGTTTGTCAATGGCCCATGTGAGGTCCGTCTGGTACTTTTGCTTTTCAGATGAATGTACAGGATCTGAAATACACCGATTGTCCCTTAGGCTTCTAAAAGCATGTAGGCAGCTCCCACAGGGCCAGTTGGGGCTTAATAAAATAATCAGAGCCCAGTAAATGAGAAAAGTAAACGCATGTGGACTGCCCTGGGCCAGGATGTTCTTAAAGCAAATGATGGACATCTTGCATGATGTTTTTCAATGCTGGAGCAATTGTTTTTCCGTGTTCAGAAAGTCTGTGGAAACAATTTAAACAGATAGGTAGTCAGCATATAAATTTAGGAACCCATAAAGCATTGAGTCAACGTGTATTAATACTAAAAATTTCTCCAATATACTATGTTAGGCTCTGGGGATTCAAAAGTGGTATTAATTTTTCAGAAAGAATCCTGTATACCAGGGTGATTAAAAATTTTTTTAAAAGTTAATGCATTGTGGGTCACTTTGAAGGAAATTAAAATGTAAACTCAACAAACTAGTTCTTCTAGTATTCATGTTACTTGTTTGTGGTTCTCATTGGAGTGACTTGCGATGTATCTCATGTCTAACAAATGATGAAGTAGCTGGAAAAATGAGTTCTATTATTGTGTATTCACACACCCATTAAGTGGAAAGTAAGCTCCAGATTCTGATTTGTTAAGATTGTACAGCTTTGTAGCCAGCCTCTTCTACTCAGAGCTTACCTCCACCGTGAAGCCACCTCTTCACCTGGAAGTCCAGTTGCCTTCATTTCTGTAGGCATTGCAAAGCCCTATGGAAGTCA
The DNA here is from genome assembly GCF_028885655.2 of Pongo abelii. Taxonomy (NCBI): domain Eukaryota; kingdom Metazoa; phylum Chordata; class Mammalia; order Primates; family Hominidae; genus Pongo; species Pongo abelii. The sequence continues at coordinate 78,087,397 of NC_071998.2, forward strand.
GTACCCTGGAGTAGAAAGTCTAAACAGGGGGCCTGTGATGATACACGTGTAACTAGAGGCATCCCTGCTTCCCTGGTAGACCGTCCTCCCCTCCAGGGCCATTGCCACCATTTCCTTTAGGCCCCATTATGCTGAGCATGGTGGATTCTTTAAACAGGCCAGGCTGTCTGGCCTCAGTGTTTCCGTGTCACTGCAGACAAGCACAGCCTCTTGATCCAAGTGACAAGACCATGTTGACCCCCAGCTCTGCAGGGTCCAAGTCCACCCATGCTGGGTGGGGTATAGAGCTCCTTAGCCCCTGGCCCACTGCAGATGATAAGGAGGAAACCCAGCAAGAGGAAGGGCTTCCCACCCAACCCCAGCATGGGCTGTAGGAGAGGTCATTCCCCTTTCTCGCCCACCAGTGGACTTCCCATTTCACCCCCTTCCCTGCCAGGGGATTATGTTTCCATCCACAAAGCTTCTAAAGCCCCCCAGTGATGATCACTTCATGTCCCATAGAAGTCATATTCCACACTTTTTTGGAAGCAATGCTCCATGGAAAGGTCATCGGGTTTACAATCCCTGCTTTAGGAGATAACACCTCCAAACCGCATTCGCACAAATTGTATTTTATTTTGTTTAGTGTTTGACCTGAGACTTAATTAGTGACACATTCTCTTCAAAAGTGGCACTTCCGAGAGTTAACGCCATCAGTCTCTTTACTGTCCTGGCCGTGGTGGATACAGTCTTGCTCTGGCTCTCACGATAAGCTGCATGCTTGCTTGGATCGGGCTGCGGGGGTGAGGTCAGCCTCGTGGCTGACTTCCAGGGAGTTCTACTTCCATTGAGAGAATACTCAGGCTTCCCGGGAGCTCCGGTTTCTCTTTAACTTATCATCTTTCAGTTTTATCTGAGTGACTGTCACTTCAGGTAACTCCAGCAGTGCCTTTCCCTGCCAGCCTCTTCTTGCCTGCCCTGAAGTGACCCTGCTGTCCCCTCCCCATTTTCTCTTACCCCTAGATTTCCTCCACGAGGTGAGTCCCCACTTGGTTCAGAGCCAAGGTGACAGATCTGTAGACATCATGGGAAGTGGCTTGGCCTAAAGCACTGTGAAAAGGATTCTTCTTTGCTGGGCTGACAGCCAGACACCCACTCACTGCCTCCCTGAGACCTGGGCCTGTGACTCTTGCAACCCCAGACACGGAAGACCCCAAAGAAGCTTGGCTACCCTCAGTTGTATTCAGTCTCCAGAGCAGGACAGACCTGTGAATGGTGTCTCCCAAGATGTTGGCCACCCAACTGCACTAAATGCCACATAGTGCCAGGCATATTTGAATTTCTCCCAAGACACTGAGTGCAAACTCTTCGTCAGTTCAGAGCAGACTTCCCAGTGTAAGGTGGAGCTAATTCTTCCAATAACAAAGCATGACAGAGGGTCCCAAACCTACCCTTTAAAAACATGCAGGCGAATAGTATCTTGACTTAAATCAAGAGGAGAAACTGTGTAAATATTTAGACATCTTTCTTTGTTCATCTTTCTTTGTTCTTCCTCTCATGCTCCAGAACTGAGCAGGGTGAATATTGGAGGAGAGTATCTCACAATTTGTATTTTAATCTGGGCAATTTAGTAGAGTATTTGCACGGTAATGACCTATGCCTTCAGACTACCAAGCTCTGTCCTTTCTCTTTCCCATTAGCTGGTTCTTCCCCATCTTGAATCTTAGCACCCTGAACACATCTGACTTTCTTCTTCTTCTTCTGGCCATGGAATAAGGAACTTCAGCTTAGCTTTTTGTTTGTCTTCTCTTTCCCCATGAAGTTATATGAACCTCCTGCCTTCTTTGTCAATTTTTTTTCAGCCGAGAGCAGCTTGCCAAGTTGAGAACAAATCATTCCTTATGGTCCAGTTAACTTTGACTCACTGGCTGAAAGGGGATTACATGACAAAGTCAGGATGATCAAATGATGAGATTGGCTCAGGGCAATAGAATGGTGAAGTCAAAGTGATCAAACATGGAGCTGACCCCTCTGAGTCTCAGCCAGAACCACTCGAGAGCCAGGGGGCTCAACTGGGGTCTTGGGGCAGGAAGCTCTGACCTCCAGTCATCCAGTGTGGTCAGCATTCATTGAAATGGAACAGCCGATCCTGGCATAACAGTAATCTGTAGCTACCCTTTCTGTATAAGGGCATTTTAGTCTCCATAAAACTGGACTCAGAGTTCAGCTATGATTCTGATGTAGGGTTTACTATATTTGGAGAAAACATATGGGGTATTGTTGTTTGTTTTGTTTGTTTTATTTGTCTGATCCACCAGAGGCCCTGTTTAGATTGTATCAAGTTATGCTTTCCCAACACTTACTTTCTTCCTTCCTTTCCCTTGTGGCTTTACAGACACAGACAAACAGCAAGCAGCAGGCAGGTGTTCTGTGTTAGGTCCTAGGGATGGTGCTGAGTAAAGTGGGTGCAGTTCACATATCCTTTAGCTGGAGCCAGGGCCCCTGCTGACTCTGCACACCGCCCACTGGGCACTTGCAAGTCTGTTGCACTGACGTGTCTTGTTAGTAAATTCCTGAAGTCATGAACCATATCTGAAGCACGTAGGATTCACTATGGCAGTGAGTCCCAGAAAGTGAAGGAACTGGGCCTAGAGGAAGGCAGTGGTGCATCTCTAGGCTCAGGACTCTGCTCTAAGGAGTCTGCCAGGCTCCAGGCTCCTTCCTGTCACCACCATGCTCTTCCTCGGAGTTAGCTGTCATGGCTAGTATTTACTGTGCTCTCTATACCCAGTCCATCTGCTCTCAGTTGCCACCCAAAATACCCAGCCCCACTGCCTGCCAGAAATAAAAGAAAAACTCCAAATCCTTTGCCAGTCTCAAGTGGTGAAGAGGGCTGAATCCATCATAGATTTGCCCGTGGCCTCTAAGCAGCCTTTTCACCAGTAGCCAGAAGGAGGCAGAAGGAGCACCAGGCCTGAGGAGGTGGGTGGCCTCCTCTCCCAGGCCTGAGTCAGTTGGTCCACACCCTTCTAATGGGTCAGTCCCAGGAAGGTCTGAATCCACCTGGGCACCTCCCACCTCCAACTCTGTGCTTGGTTCTTCCAGCCCATGAAGGAGCAGGCACTGTGATTGGCATCCTGCCTTAGGGAATAATCTGAAAGTGTTGAAAATGCAAAGGAAACAGTGAATATAGAGTCCACTTCCAGGAAGCTGCCCGTTTAACTGGGAGAGAGGACCAAAGCACACCTTCCCAAGAAAACTGGACTTCAAAATGCTTCAAAACCAAAAATATGTAAGGAAGGAAAAAGCTTTTGTGGTTAACAGCAACCCCAAACCATGTGAAATGCCGAATGCTATTGCCCCTCGTGGAAAGGGCCAGTTAGCTGAGTCCTGCATAGAGCACCCTGTTGTGACTCTGTTTACCTACTTTTGCTTAAACTTGCTTGGCCATGACCCCCTTTCTCCAAGCAGCATCTCTTTATATAAGCTCCAGAGACCCACTTTGGGAAATATTCTTCCAGATGGATCTTGGACCTTCCTCCTGCAAAGAGGTATCATAGGAACAAGGGAGAGTGAATGAAGGAACCCACTGCTATCCTTCTGATCTCCCCTCAGTTTAATCCTCAGCTGCTCTGGTTTGTACATTTCTTAACGATAAAGAGGTATCTTGAGCTACCTGACTCTCAGCATATTTGGTTTCTTTGTCCCCACTTGCAATACCAAACCAGTGCGTGGAGCCCGACCCACGCTGGCCTTGGGTCCTCGGTTATGCCACCTTCTTCTCCTCTGCAGTCTTCCAGGAGACCTTGTCCTTGGGAGGATGCTTTCGCCAAGGGACCGACCTCTCCTCTGCTCTCCTTGGCCCATTGCGCTGTTCATCCTTCTCTTTCTGCATCTCATTCCTACCTCTGTGTGTTGTTCTGGTTCCCAGGGTGACGGACTGCTGTTTATCCCCTCAGTAAACTCTGCTTCTCCCTGTTGGTGCCGTGGCAACCTGAGCCGCTTGCTCTACAAATCACAGCCCATTTAACCGAGCCCTTGTATTAGTTTAAAATAGTTTTTGGAGGGTTGTACTTTTTTTTCATGATAATAATAGTTTTTAAAAAATCACCTGCTTTGCTTTTTTTTTGGTAAAAAGTATTGCTTTCCTCTGCCTCATGGCTTCTTGAAGGGCACAAAGAGAACAACTCCAGGTGTGGGCTACATTCCAAGGGAATTGTGTACCACTTGATGCTGAAGTACTGAGTTCCCATACAGGGTTTGCCTTCATCCTGTGCTGAAATCCGTGAACCTGTTGGGGTTAGGATCAAAGAAGGGGTTCCTGCTGAAGGTGCAGAGAGAGTGTTTCCTCTTCACATGCGTTCTGCTAAAGGTGAAGTCAGTATAGATACGCACTGGGCATTCACACCAGGCGGGAGGAAGATTAGGTAGTTGCATTTACTGGATCATGTATAGCATTTGGGATTTGTGTGTTTCCCGAGGTGGAGATCTGCTTCACCGCAGAGACTGGGGAAGGTAAAGTTGGAGGCCAGCAACAAGCCCTGCCCAGCCAGAACACTGAAGGCATCTCAGTGAGGGTCTTTGGGTTTTGTTGTTTGTGTTGAGGTTCCTCCTAAATGATGCAGCACTTTCCTTGAAAGGTGGGAAATTATTGCCATGATGAGAAGCAGAGAACTTGAAAAGGGAGTCCATGCGTGCTGATGGGATGAGAGGGCCCGTTTTTCTGAGCCTGGGACAGGGCCTGCATTCAGGGTGGTTTGGACACCCTCACTCTTTTCCCATGCTCTCCTGTGAAGCTGCTTGTGACTTAGTCACCTTCTGTGTCGAGTCCTTCCTCTGCACAACTTCTGGGGTGATCTGTTAAACCCACCATCCCAGATTCTTCAGTGCTGTTCTGCTGACCCATTGCTGCGTAACAAACCACTCCAAAACGTGGTAGCTGAAAATAACAGTTTATCACGATCTCTTAACTCTCATGCTTCTGTGGGCTGCCTGGACCCAGCTTAGGGGGTTTTGCCTGGATCTCTCAGGTGGTCGCATTGAGAGGTTGGCTGGACCATCTGAAGACTTGATGTCCCAGATGTCCATGACGGTTCACGCACGTGCCTGGCCTCTCACAGCTGCTGTCAGCTCAGCTGGAGCTGCGGGCAGGAGCAACTGCATGCGACCTCTCCACACAGCCTGGGCTTCTCCCAGCTGGTTGGCTTCCAAGAGGGAGCTTCTAAGAACTCAGGCAGAAGTTCCAGGATCACTTCTGCCACATTCTGTGGGTTAGGCAAGTTACTGGTGCCTGCTCAGTTTCAAGGGTTAGAGACTAGAGGGTCACACTCAAGAGAGCATGTGGGATAGAAAGACAGCTGAATCCATCTTTGGAAGGTGCTGTCTGCTTCCCATCACCTACCTCCAGCTAAAAGCTTCAGCATCTAAGCAAAGCTGCAGGGGCCTTTGAGGACCAAAGGAGGCAAACCAAATACGTCTCCGTCCGAAATGAAAATAGCTTTGTTGAGTTCCAATGGGGGAAAAAAATGTAGAGACTTAGCATTTAGATTTCAAAGTTGTTGCATAGAAAAATGTCAAGGAGAAGTTTGGTGCTGCTTTTCAGCTCCTGAAATCCTGTCTTCTTGGCTTCTCTGCGAAGTTCACGAAGCTTAGACAGCTTGGTAATTTTCATCCTTTCCATGTGCTTGATGTGTTTAGAGAAAACAGTGTGCGCTCACATGCATGGCCTCATTTCATGTTGTCATCATACTTGCACAGATGGGGAAACTGAGGCTCACAGAGGCCTCCTGCTTTCTCAAGTTATTGGCAGAGCTGGGGCTGACATTGCTGCATCTGCACAGGACCCTGTTTGTGTGTCTGACCTGATGCCTCCCTGCCGCTCCTCTCTTCCTCTAGAAATACGAAGTCGGCTCTTTCATGCCTTCCTGCCTCTGCTCATACTGTTCCTCCTCTCGGAAACCCTGTCCCTAAACACACACTTTCTTCCACTCCTGACTCACACTCAGCCTTCAGGGCACAGCCTAGGCGGCCAGCTTGGGCAGGGGTCTCCTAACTGCACCCTTTCTGCAACAGCAACTGCGTCCCCTTTTTTCCTCTTCTCACAGTGGAGTATTTCATGCTTGTCTCTCCTCTAGTCTGTAAACCCTCAGGGTCTTATCTCCTGCTGTAAATGTGAATTATTATCAGATGTTAACTCATCCTTGAGAAACCGTTTCTGTTCCTCACCCCTTACCTACAACCTGTAATTCTAATATTCTGGCAGAATTCAAGCTGCCTGCTACTCTGGCAGCAAAAGTCTTCTACAAAAATAGATCACCCATAAACCACCACTAAAACCGAGCCAGGGATTTGATAACGAGTTCAAAAGTAGAAATTATTTTGTGTTAATGAGAAACCATATTGCAAAGACTTGGGAGGAGCGTAGATGGAACGTTATCAGCTGTTAGATTTAAACCAGATCTGTTTCCAGCATTAATGTAGAGAATTCATCGTAATACTAGTTACCATAAATAATTTTTAACTGCATATGTATTGGGTAGATGCATATTTAAAGTAAAAACATGAAAAAGGAGATGCTGTTTTCGTCACTTTATTTTTTGGATCTGCACCCACCTGCTCCGGGTGAGAACTTGTTCTAATGGCGTGTCTGGATCAGGGCCAGCAATGAAAAGGTTAGACCCTGGGCTTGGCACCAGCTCATGCAGCAGAGACATTAATTGTCATGTCCAGTCAGATTATGCTCTTTCCTTCCATTCTGAATGTTACGTCTTCTCTGACATTGTATGTCCACACCTTCATTCTCCCATGTGAACAGAGCCTCCCACAAATAAATAAAGTTGACAGTAAGAGCTGACTGGATTAAACAAAAGTTAAACAGGTTTCTTTTTAAGGCACCAGGAACTATAGAAGACCTACAGAAACAGGAATGCTGCCATCCTTGTGCCTTGATGAGAATCAACTTGGGTTTCTTTCTGATTGTTACTAGAATGCTTCCTGAATTCACAAACGCGGTGTACTTTTATTGCATGGCACCTCAGAGCATCTTAAAGCAAAGGTTTAAATTAATTAAAACACCTTGTGAGTCTTCAATTGGGAGGAGAAGGCAACATGACCCAAACAGATTTAACCACAAACCCCTGCCCTTTGCTTTCCCCTCACAAAACACTTTCCTAGAGTGATGCTGGAGTCTGTCTGTAACTTCACAGTGAGGTGACTTGTATGACAAACATAATATGTACAAGGTCCACACAGCAATGGGGCTCAGTACCTGGAGCTTTGGAGGCAAATACACTTGAGTTTGAGTTCATTTCTTAGTTATGCAACTTACTCGCTCAGTGATTTGGGACAATCTTTAAAAATCTCTCTGAGACCTGATTTTCTTATTGGTCAGAAGAGGTGACGATGTGTATCTCATAGAGTTGTGATTATTAATAAAGAAATATGTGTAAAGAGCCTTGCATATAATCCTGGTTACAGTTTCTTCAGTGACTGCAGAGGTAGTAGTCAGATTAAATATATTAGTGAGTCAGACAGAGAAATTAGATGTCAGCCTGTTCTTTATGAAGCTTGCTCCTTTTCGCCATGCGTTTCCTCTTTTTAATAAAATTGGTGATTACATTTGAATCAAGTTTTTTAATGTAAAACTCATTAAAGGAAGAATGTGTCTCATTATCTTTGTATGTATCTGACCATGAGTAGTTAATAAATGTTTATTACATTTAGTGGAAAGTTTTTAATATTAAAATTAATGTGATGTCTGTATCTAATGCAACAGACTGTTCTGTCAGTTATTAAACGATGGAGAATTTTAGTGCATTTTTTGGGAAAAAAAAGTTGGTATATAGTTGACTTTCATTATGTGTGAAAGTTATTCTCTAGAAATTCACTGCAAACACTAAACCATTGCTCTTAGGAGAAACCCAGGGTTACCTTCTTGTGAGTCTTTGGTCAAATCATTTTTGTCATTTTTGCACAACCTTGTTTTATGTGTGTTTCTGTTTAAACACATCTTATATATATGTATGTGATTCATTAACATTGAATTCATGGCTAACAGCACATTACGCATGCCTGAACGAAGCTTATCTAACACACATAGTCTCTCCCTGAGTCATATCACAGCTTTGTTGTGCTTAGAAACACTAGACAGCACCACAGTACTATACTTGGGGGTCATTGTATACAGTGAAATTACCAATAAAAAACATGACACTAAACGGGCTGCGGAGAGCACACTCGATTATGGTGTGAGACCCGAAGCAAGAAGGCAGCTGTTTGACTTCAGCTAGGAACGTGTGCAGCAGCCTCTCCAATATTCCACGATCCTCTCCAATTTTCCATGATCTGTGCATGTCCACAAGTGACTGTGAAAGTGCCAGAAATATTGACTTGGAGGTTACAAATAAATTTTATGCCTGCTGCAGTGACTCATGCCTGTAATTCCCCCACTTTGGGTGGCTGAGGTGGGAGGACTGCTTTGAGCCCAAGAGTTCAAGACCAGCCTAGGCAACAGAGCGAGACGCTATCTCTGCAAAAAAGAAAAAAAAGAAAATTAGCCAGGTGTGGTGATATGCTCCTGTAGTTCCAGCTGCTCGGGAGGCCAAGGTGGGAGGATTGCTCGAGCTCGGGAGGTCAAGGCTGCAGTGAGCTGTGATTGCATCACCACACTACAGCCTGCGCGGCAGAGTGAGACCCTGTCTCAAGAAAAGAAAAAAAAATTATTAAGTAGGTGAATTCACCAGTACAAAATCCATTAATAATAAGGATCACTTGTACTGCTTTATCAAAATTAAATGTCATAGCATGCAAAGAATTTCTCTTTTCCAGTAAAGAGCTACCTTCCCCCATCCATTGAACAGCCCTAGCTGTATTAATGGTAATTAATTAATAATGCAGCCATCCGTATCGTTGTTAATTACTGACTGGCCTCAGTGCACTGGTGTGAGGAGGGGGCAGAAGGGACAAGCGCCCCTAGCGTGGTTACGGCAGTGGCCTTGCTGCTTTGTGTGCAGTCGCTTTGCTCCCTGGTCTGTCTGGCTCGCCCTTGAAGCTGGATCACGGTATTCCTCTGGGGGCACACGATTTAGGAATCCTCACCAGAAGAGTAAACACACAAGCTGTTTTTTTAAGTTGTTGTTCTCTTTGGGGAGGCAGAGGATGGGTGAAGAGGAACTGTCCCCCAAAAGGAGTCCTGATCCAGGGTGGAAAGTGGGTCCAGGCCCAGCTTCCCAGGAAGGAAGGGATCAGAGCAACAATTCACCAACAGTCCAACTCGAATTAGACCTCACAAAGCAAACTACTCTGATTAGGGAAGAGTTGCTCCTCCAGGAGTCTGTCCTCACAGTTTGCTGGCTGCCTGAAGAGACTGTGCTATGGAAATGCCCGATAGGCTTACCCTTCACACACAAAGGCTCCCAAAGGCCCCCAGGTGGGCCTGGCTGCTGGCACTTTGGCTCAGCTTGTGACTCTGAGCTCCCAAGGCCAGGGCCAGCCTGCCTGAGCAGTTATAAGTGGCAACACACCCTCTGAGTAGGGACAGGCAGCAAAAGGAGGAAGGGAGTGAGGATTTAGCAATAGTCGTACACATCGTTAGCACAGTACAGCCCTGTCATGGGCTTTTTTTTTTTTTTTGTCCTTTGAGGGCTTTTTTCTCTCTGGCAGTCATGAGAGGTAGGTACTTGGGGGGTAATACTGCATCACTGTGAGACTGAGGCAACAGTGTGCTGATGAAAATAACTCCAGTTGTCGCAGATTAATAATAGCTAACAGTTACTGAAGACTCCCTACGGTTAGGTGCTGTCCTAAACACTTCATGCACTCATTTCATCCTACTCCCTACAAGACAGGCACTTATGCCCACTCTACAGATAAGAAAACTGAGGCCTAGAGTGGCTAAGTCCTAAATAAACCTTGGGTTACACAGCTGGCTCCTAGCCGCTACACAATTCTGTTGAACTATAATGCAGAACCCTTTGTCTAACTCCTCGGGTTCTCAGGGTTATAGATTCAGGCGTCAGCTGCAGCATATGTGCGTTGTGCATGGACTACATGAAGTAGGTCTGCACCCAGGGCCTCTGGAGATGTGAAGATGAGCCTGGCAGCCCTTCGTCCCCCAGGCATTGGCAGTCTGGGAGGGTGGGAAAGGCAAGAATGGGCAGAAAACAGCAGGTGCCCCTGAGGGGTACGGGGGGCTCTTTCGACTCAGGGATATGGCAGATTGGAGGAAAGGGAATAGATTGTTAGAGGTGTCAGGGAAGAATAGGGAATGGTATCTTAAAAGAGGTGACATTGCAGTAGGTCTAGAACAAGTTTCTCAAGCTCATTCTAGACCCTCATTTTACTCTCTGCAGTCAGGGTTAGCCAGTACCCCAGCATCCACACAGAACCTTCCTACCCACCAGCTCTTATCCCCTCCTCACCAACCAGCACTTTTCGTGTGGGGACCCTGCAGTGTGAGTGAGGGATCCATTGTCAGGTGACAGAGTCCATTCCCCAGGTTTCGCTGTAAACGAAGGCGCCACAGTTCACCCGGGCATGAGCACACATGACATTCAGCACCTGCCTTCATCCTGCCGTCAGGGCTAACCTGCCTTTACTTACCATCTTCCCATAAATAAAATGGAGAAACTTCCAATATAGAACATTTGGAGGTGAAAATGCACATGGAAGAGTCTTTGTATCTAGGCTTGCATTGAAATTCTCTGTGACTCTCCTGCCAGAAAGATTTTCTTTTTTCTTTTTTTTTTCTTTTTCCCCCGAGACAGAGTCTTGCTCTGTCACCCAGGCTGGAGTGCAGTGGCACAATCTCGGCTCACTGCAAGCTCCACCTCCCAGGTTCAAGCAATTCTCCTGCCTCAGCCTCCTGAGTAGCTGAGATTACAGGCACGCGCCACCACACCTGGCTAAGTTTTGTATTTTTAGTAGAGACGGGGTTTCACCATGTTGGCCAGGCTGGTCTCGAACTCCTGACCTCATGATCCACCCACCTCAGCCTCCCAAAGTGGTTTTTCTTTCTCTGTCTCTCTGTTTTTTTTTTTTCTCTCTCTCTCTCGGCTTTTTAGTTTTGAATTTTAAAGCACCATGATTGAAACTACTGAGTCTGCCTTGAGTTGTTAAGTCTCTGAGACAAGTTGCTATGGCCATGTGTGAGGTATGAATGGGCCCAGCCTCTGGAACTATCAGCTTACTTGTTGGTTGGCTGGGCTGGGCTGGGCCTCCCTATTCTGGATCCTTTTGAATCTGCCTGGTGGGGACACAATAACATCTTTGTAAGGAGGGGCCTGGACTCTAAAGGAAGCAGCTGACTGTGTTTTGAATTCAAGCTCTTTTCCCTCTTCTCTCCATATGCCCCATCGCTGCCACCCTCCGCCCCACAATAGAGGGAAGGTTTTTACTCCTCAGAGAAATTGGATTTTGGTTGTAATAAAGTCATTACATAGACCCCGTAACTGTTTAAGGTAGCGAGTTTACAGGCAGTCGGTGCTGGCATTCCAGTGTGATTTATTCTTCAGCTTCTCAGCTATTCTGCTGCAGGGGGAAAGCGGGTATTAACAACCTGTCATGCAAAAAATTTGACACGGCTATAAAGATAATCCTTCTCTCTGTGTTTCTTCTTCGCTGGCCTCCTACTGCTAAAGTAAATGAGTAATGTTTTAAAGTATCTATTCTTTAACATCAAAATATTATCCTTAATTTGCTTTTCTCTCTGGCTTTTGTCTTCATGTGAGGATAAAGCCAGCTAAAAATACCTGTGATAATTCTTTACATAGCAGTTATCCAGCAGGTACCAAGAAACATACAGATCCTGTGGTGGGTGAATCGGCCCTTCCTTGGGCACTAGGGAAGAACGAAGGGCACCAGCATGGGTCCAGGAGGGTCTTTCCGTTGTGTTCCACTGACTATCAGGGGGGCCTGTGTACCTCTCACTGTCTCACCCACTTACTGCCTACCCCTTATTATTTTGAGTCAAGTTCTGTTATTACAGTCTTTAATACATGGGAAAGGGAATCTGGTTATTTGCTGTGGCGTTTAAGGTGCTTTCCTCTGCAAGAAGTAGAAAACCCATCAAACTGACTTGAGCCATAAAAGGAATTTATTGGCTTATGTCGCTGAAACATCACAGGCAGATGGTTTCAGGCCAGGGCTGATCCAGCGACTCCATGGTGTCACTGCAGACCTGGTTTCTTTCCTTTTACTGGCTCTGCTTCTGCAGTGGTTGTCTTCAGACTAAGAGTGGCTCTCCTCATGGTCCCAAGATAGTTGGCAGCGGCTTTGGGGGGGGTTCTGTCACACTCAAAACAAAAGAGTCTCAGAAAGCCTGTGTCTCTGCATCCTCTGAAGGGTCTTACTTGGCATTGTGGTCAGGAGAATGGAGTGGACTGATTGGCTCAGCCTAGGTCACATGATCCGTATTTACAGTTGGGGGTGGAATCAGCTTCCCCAGAACCACAAAGATCCCTGGGTAGAAATACCTTGAGAAGGGAGGAGAGGGGAGATAATGCTGGAGAAGTGACCAACAAATATTTGGTACATATGACTTATCAGTTGCTTAATTGTGAACAAAATAATAGACCTTCTTCTGTTTTGTGTATTTAAATTGGTTAATATTGGTGCCAGAAATATGTCGTTGAAGGCAGGACTTCATATATATTTTTTTTACCGATTCCCTGGTCTCAATCCCTTGTTTTTCAGGCTCAGAGACTAGATGTGCAGGAAAAGGGTTTGCTGGAAGTGAGGTCAGATCACAGAGCTCCTTGCTGCTGTCCCAGGACTTGAAGTGGGAGGGAGGAGGAGAGGACAGAAATGGAGACATGATCACTCTTTCAATAAAATATACTTTAAAAGTTTATATTCCTTGCAGCATTGTTTATAAAGAAACAGGCTTAGTGTAACTGAATGATGATAAGAAACATCCCTACCTAATTTGTTACTTTCCACAATTGGAACTTTCCTATTCACAGTTCTCTTGTCCCCCTCTGCACCATGTCCTGTCCTCACTCAAATCCTGTTTTTTTTAATGAACGATAAAGAATCCTCCATCTTCTCTTTTCAGTGGACAGTTTGCGGTTGTGAAGAAATGTCGTGAGAAAAGCACCGGCCTCCAGTATGCTGCCAAATTCATCAAGAAAAGGAGGACTAAGTCCAGCCGGCGGGGTGTGAGCCGTGAGGACATCGAGCGGGAAGTCAGCATCCTGAAGGAGATCCAGCACCCCAATGTCATCACCCTGCACGAGGTCTATGAGAACAAGACGGACGTCATTCTGATCTTGGAACTGTGAGTGCCGCCTGGGCCAGGCTGGGGAGAGGGTGTGGTGGGCGTCAGCTGGCATCTTCGTTCCAGCTGGACCACACCACAGCGAGCCCAAGAGAGGGATCAGGAATTGGTTCTGCTGTATGAGGTGTGTGAGAACAATGCCGTGCTGCCTGACCTGAAACCCAGCTGCAGGGATCTAGAACAAACTCTAAAGAGCAGCTCCCATCACTGTGGTTTCACCCAGTTTGCGAGAGGGTCTCCCAGTCTTGTGGTTCACCACTTTCTGGGGTTCATCTTTGTCATGAGCACATCTGTTTTCTGAGTTTCCTGTTAAGCTTCAAACATATGTCCTTCTCCCCTCTCACTCTATTCCTGTCCTCTCTGTTTTTCTGCCTTTCTTCCTCTGTTCTCTTTATCTCTTCCCCCCATCTCTTCCCCCTCCCTCTATCTTAAATGCATGAACCCCATTTTTATCTGTTAATTCCATCAACACTAATTATATGAATGGGTAAAATTGAGCCAGAATCACTCAAAAAGGACTTGTTTTTAAAGCAAGTTGCTGATTTTCTCAGGCAAGCCATGCCCATCGGATGTTATTATGGGAAACTGATTGCGGTGGGTTATTCTGTGGCGTTTCTCACCTCCCTCTCCCACCCCTCCGGTCCCCAGCTTCCTGCCTGCTGTGCTGAGTGGGGCCCCACTCCCTGTGGCTGAGTCCAGCAGCACATGCTGTTGAGAGAGAACAGGAAGCCAGCTTGGGGCGCACATCTGCTCTGTCTCCGGGCTTTTGGGATGGAGGCAAGATGTGAGTGCCTTGAGGGAGGAGGGACGGATGGAACCAAAGAAGATTTGAGAACAAACCAATCCTCAGTGGCTCATAGTGATGACAGGCTCCATCCATTGAATTCAGCCTCTTGAATTCAGATTTGCCCTTTTGCCCATCCAATAGTCCCCTTCTTTGCGATCCAACGGCCTCCTTCTTTGCGGATACCTTAAGGGTAAGAAGAGATTTTCAAGACCAGAGGAGAAGGTTGGCAGAGCTGCCAGGCTGGCTCCCAGGCGCCACCCTGCAGGTACCTCGACTTTGCAATCCCAGGTGCCTGCGGTCCCCACAGCATCTCGTCTCATCACTGGGATTTGAGCACATTTCTTTATGGGTCTCAGCTACAAATTTCTTAACCATAAAATGGGGTTAATAATATCTCAGATGGTTTATGAGGAGATAAATGAGATAAGAATTTTTAAATACCTAACACTGTGCTGGTTTGTAGATGAGATTAATATGCTCCCTCCCTCCCTTCCTTCCTCTCTCTCTCTCCCTTCCTTCCTCCCTCTGTTTCTCCCTCCCTCCCTCTCTCCTTCCTTCTTTCCTTCCTTCCTTCCTTCCTCCCTCCCTCCCTCTCTCCCTCCGTCCATCTCCCCTTCCTTCCTTCCTCCCTCCCTCTCTCTCTCCTTCCCTCTTTCTCTCCCTCCCTCCTTCTTTCCCTCCCTCCCTCCCTCCTTCTTTCCCTCCCTCCCTCTCTCCTTCCTTCCTCCCTCTCTCTCTCCCTCCCTCCCTCTCTCCTTCCTTCCTTCCTCCCTCCCTCCCTCCCTTCCTCCCTTCCTCCCTCCCTCCCTTCCTCCCTTCCTCCCTTCCTCCCTCCTTTTTCTCCTTCCCTCCCTTCCTCTCTCCTTCTTTCCTCCCTTCTTCCCCACTTCCAAATCAGCAGTTCTCAATCTTGGCACAAGTGACATTTTGGACTGAATCACTCTTCCTTCAGGCTGTCCTAAACATTGTAGAATGTTTAGCAGCATCTCTGGCTTCTACCTACTGGATTCCAGTAGCACTCTTCCCCCATGTTATGACAACTAAAAATATATCCAGACATTGCCACATGTACCCTGGGGGCAAAATCTCCTGCTTCCCCCGTACCCTCCCACCCTCGCAACTGAGAACTCTGGCTTTAAAGGAACAACAGAGCTTTAAGGGGCCAGGAGATTAAGGACTTGCTTAGGGTACAACAGAGGAAAAGGGACAAATCATGGTGTAATCCTCACTGTGGATTTATGTGGCTCCTGGGAGGCAGCAGCCTAGAGTGAAGATGGGGGCTGGGGAACCAGACAGAACTGGGATCAAAATCCAGGGCAAATCCTTTCTTGTCTTTAAGCCTACATTTCCCGCCTTAAGACAGTGAATACAAAGTGCCTGGAAAAAGAAACATAACAAATCACAACTATTCTGCCTTTTCAAATAATTCCCAGGTTGTGCCCAGTGACTCAAGAATGCCACTTATCCTCATTTCATACTAAAATATTTGAGCGATGCCTATGAGTCACTGCCCCCTTGTGCCTCTCTGCGTGTACATATTGTGCATTCAACTTCTATTGTCTGACCCCAATTCATAGATAGTTCCCATTAGGTGCATTTACTCTGTGCCTAAATTGGGTGGCATACAATTATTTTTTTACCATTTGATTATGTAAAAATTTTATTTATAATACAGCAAATATAGTGTTGGAGGAGGGTTGTGTCATTCTATGAAAGTTAACACATGTAAATCATGTAACCAGCACTCTAATTGGGACTCAGAACAGTTCCCATACCCCTAAATACTCCAGTACCCCTTGTATTAATACTACCTCTTCACGCCTGCCCTCTACTGCCTAACCCCTGGCAAGCCCTGAGCTGGTCTTCATCACTGTTTGTATTAGTCCATTCTCACACTGCTATAAAGGCAGACCTGAGACTGGGTAATTTATGAAGAAAAGAGATTTAATTGACTCATGGTTCTGCAGGCTGTACAGGAAGCATGGCTGGGGAGGCCTCAGGAAACTTACAATGATGGCAGAAGGTAAAGGGGAAGCAAGAGCCATCCTCACATGGCCAGCAGGAGGAAGAGAGAGAGAAGGGGGAAGTGCTACACACTTTCAGACAAGTCTCCTGAGAACTCTATCAGGAGATCAGCAAGGGGGAAGTTCACCCCCATGATTCATTCACCTCCCAGTAGGCCCCTCTTCCAACATTGGGAATTATAATCCGACATGAGATTTGGATGGAGTCACAAAGCCAAACCGTATCACTACTGTTTTGTCATTTTGAAAATGTCCAGTGAATAGAATCATACAGTATACAAGTGTTTGAAACTAGCTTCTTTCACTCAGCATAATGCATTGGAGATTTGTGCATGAAGAGTGAGTCCGTTTTTATTACTGAGTAGTATTTCATTGTATGGATTTTTTATAATCCATTCACCCATTTGGGTTGTTTCTGGTATTTGATAATTATGAGTAAAACTGCTACAAACATTCGCATACAGACTTGTGTGTGGGCATAGGTTTTTATTTCTCTTCAGTAAATACCTAGAGATCTTGGGATTTCTGGATCGTATAGTAAATATATGTTCAACTTTATGAGAAACTGCCAAGCTGTCTTCTAAAGTGAGCATACTGTTTTACAGTCCCTGCAGCAATGGATGAGAATTCCAGTTGCTCCACCAGTGGGGCTCTGTACTGTTTTTCAACTGTAGGCTTTCTAATAGTTGCATCTTGGCATACAGCTTTACATTGTTAACGGCATGATGACCCTAAATGAAAGCTGAGCGATCTCACTAGGAACAGCTTTTAGATGGAGTGAGCGGGAGGGCCGTTAGGAGCTGGCCACTTCCTTCACAGGGCTAGACAGGTCCCTGGTTATTTGCTCTTCATAAATTCTAGTGTCCCCTGGGAGCTGACTGTTTTTGCCTCTTCACCACCCAGGCATCTGAGGGATTGTGATGGTTACCTTCATGTGTCAACTTGACTGGACCATGAGGAGCCCAGATATTTGGTCAGAGCCTGTGAGGATGTTTTTGGGGTGAGATCAGCATTTTAATCAGTAGACTGAATAAAGCAGAACACATTTGGGAATGTGGGTGGCTCCGTCAATCAGCGGGAGGTCCGAATAGAACAAAAAGGCTGACCCTAAGTAGGAGACCATTTTTCCTGCCTAATGTGGCTTTGAACTGGGACACCGGCTTTTCCTTGCCTTTGGACTTAAACTGAAGCATCAGCTCTTCCTGCGTCTTGAGCCTGATGGCTTGGGCTGGAACTACACCATCAGCTCTACTGAGTTGCCAGCTTGCCGACTCACCTTGCAGATTTGGGGACCTGCCAGCTTCCATAATAATGTGAGCAAATTCCTATACATGCATATGATGCGTAGGATGCATATGCACGGTACGATGCGTGTTTCTCTGGAGAACCTTGATAATACAGTGGCACTAAGTACCTAAGAACAGAAAGAGCACCCTTACTATTATCTTGGAAGTCTGTCCCATTTTTTATACATTTACGTTACCTTGAAGAGGTGTGTTATAATTTTTTTTCCTTTTGCTGTACTTGTTTTGGAGGTTATGTTTTATAATTTTTAATAGACTATTGAAAATATTAAATCTGTCCAGGAGAAACAGTCATCTTTGCCTTTGAGAAAATTATCATCCTAAATTCTAATGTCTTTAACAGAAGCTTTAGTCATCAGTGACAGATTCCATTTCCACTTTTCTTTCTTAAGAATGCTGAAGTACAGTGGTGGTTAAGGAGAGAATCAAAATGAAGAACTTGTCAGAATATAACCCCATGAGGTAATAGTGGCTGTTTGTCTGAATCTTCTGGCTCAGTAATTTTTGAGTGGATGTAGTGTTTGGATTTACTGCTTTGACATGAAGTCCACGGCAAGTCGAACTTCCTCTGAGGGTTAGTGATGAAGCGGGTCCCCTTGTTGAAGACTTGTGCCTGTCTCTACCTTATACATGTGAGTTTTGTCCTCCAGACTCCATGCCCATCCTTCCCACTGAAATGAACATCCCGAACTATCCCTTCACTTGGTATTTCATGAACCACTGCCACTGACCCAAAAAGGGATCTTTTCTGTCCTTTGTACTGAAACTATTTGGGATCTTCATTAATGGTGCAGTTGTCAAATCCCAGTCCAGGATCTGCCCTTTACCATTTTTGCAAGCCTGAAAGTCGCTTTAAAGTCATGTGTTTTTCCCCCACTTGCTTCACTGGAGAATCATTTCACAGAGGATCTGTCATTGCAGCTCAGCATAGCATATACCTGAAGGAGGCAAATGTGATTTCTTAAAATCACGATTTCGGATTTCATGTCCTCCACGTCCCATTGTTCTCTAATGAAGTCGTGCCGATACCAAAATTTCTTCTTACTGTGTTGCAGCTCACCCACACATCGTCACACGGGCAAGCCACTACAAAACTTTTATCTTCAGTGCTTGAATCGTTTCATAACTTGCCTTGTTATCTGGTGAAGGGCGAAGCCAAACTCACAGAACTTAAAGTCGATGCTATTTCTAAAGTGTGTGGCATTGTTCAGCAGCAGCCCTGGCTTTGGCTTCTAGCTTTCCATTCCTAAACTTGCTGCTCAGAAACAACTAAGTATTTTGGTCTGTGGATAGTTATGCATTTTTCTGTCTAGCTATTGTCTGCCCAGCCATTGTTCAAACCCAAGTGCCCTTAGGGGCTAGGCATACAATGTAACTGAGGATGGTTGGCCTCCATGAAGCCTCAGTGTCAGGGATGCACCAGCCATGGAGACTGTGGCCCACTGGAGCCCTGAGGCCCCACCCCGAAGGGACAGCCACCAATCAGTTGATTGTTCTTGTGTGTAATTTTGGATTCAGTGTTGTCAGCTCTTCCAGTTTTTTCAGGAAAAGTCTGTAATCTAGCTTTTTAATATTGGCAGTCAGTTCATAGTATTCACGAACAGACAAAATAAAACATCTGAAGATTGTGTGTCTTGCACAGACTTCCAAATTCTAGCCTGTTTTATGTAAGCGATAGGTTGATCACTACTATAGGAGAAGTAACATGAGAAAGACTGCCTCAAAGGGTTAGTGATTCTATGGGAAGGGCAAGATGCACACTTAGCATTATAAAATGATTTTTTAAAAAAATATACAGTTTAAAACAGTGGCTCTTAAACTTTAGCATGCATCAGAATTGCCTGAAGCGCTTGTTTGACTGTTTGGCAAGCTTCCAGAGTTTTGTATTCACTGGGTTTGGGGTGGGACCTAGGCGTTTGCATTTTTATTTAATTTTATTTTTCGTAGAGACGGGGTGTCCCTATGTTACCCACGCTGGCCTCAAGCTCCTGCACTCAAGTGCTTCTCCTGCCTCAGCCTCCTGAGTAGGTGGGACTGGGGTGTGAGCCACTGGGCCCAGCTCAGAATTGACTTTTTGGTTTTTTTCTTGAGACAGGGTCTCATTCTGTCACCCAGGCTGGAATGCAGTGGTACAATCATAGCTCACTGCAGCCTTGAACTCCTAGGCTCGAGTGATTCTCCCACTTCTGCCTCCTGAGTAGCTGGGATTACAGGTGTGTGGCCACCACACTCAGCTATTTTTTATTTTTTGTAGCTTCAGTGTCATTTTGTTGCCCAGGCTGGTCTCGACCTCCTGGGCTTATGCAGTCCTCTCACCCTGTCCTCCAAAGTTGCTGGAATTACAGTTGTGAGCCACAGCGCCCAGCCAGAATTTCAATTTTTTCTTTTTTCCTAGCTTTGAAAGCCAGAATTTCCATTTTTAACAGATTCCCGGGTGATGCGGATGCTGCTGGTCTGGGTTCATCTTTTGAGAGGCTGTGCTCCCCAAAAAGGATATGTTGAAGTGCTGTGTCCCTGTCTTAGTTCATTTTGGGTTTTGCAATAACAAGACCACAGACTGGGTAATTTATAGAGAAAATAAGTTTATGTCTTACCGTGCTGGAGGCAGGAAGTCCATTTTGCTGCATGTGATGTGCGTCTTCTTACTGTCATAACATGGCAAAAGGCATCGCATGGCAAGAGAGGGCAAGAGCCAACTCCCAGGAGCCCTTTTTTAAAGGTACTAAACCGACCCATGAAGGTGGAGGAGCCCTTATGGCCTAAATTGCTTCTTAAAGTCCCTACCTCTCAACACTCTTAAAATGGCAATTAAATCTCAACTTGAGTTTTGGAGAGGACAAACATTCAAACCATAGCACCATAGTATCTCGGAACATGACCTTTTTGGATATGAGATTGTTTTAGATGTAATTAGTTAAGATGAGGTCATACTGGAGTAGCAGAGAGTACGTAATCTGATAGGACTGGCGTCCTTATAAGAAGGCCCTGTGGAGACAGAGGAATGGAGTGAAGCATCTATAAGCCAAGGAACCTGCCAGAAACTAGGACAGAGGCATGGAGCAGATTCATCCTCAGATCCCTTAGAAGGACCAGCCCTGCCAACATACTGAGTCAGGACTGCCAGCCCCCAAAACTATGTGATAACAAGTTATTGTTTTAAACCATCCCATTTGTGGTTCTTTGTTAGGGCAGGCCTAGGAAACTAACACAGAGGCACCAGTTGACAGAAACTAGATTTCCTGGACTGGGAGCTTACTCGCATGTTAATCTAAAATTCTATAAGCAAGTTAGAAAAAAAAACAAAACATAATGCCTAATTATGGTAATGCCATCAGGTAACTGCAAAATGATGCAATATGTACATCTTACTCCCTGCAGATAGCCTGAGTAGAGAAGGATTGGAGAGGGGGTAGGGGTTTGGAGTCTAACATAAGATAAGGAAGAAATGGACATCACCAGGTTCTGGGCTGCTTCAGGATGGTCACCCGAGTAGCTCTGGATCACATGTCTGAAAGGTTACCATGTTAAGAATTATAAAGTAAAAGTGCTAAGATGGCCAAGTAAGTATTGGCGTAGTGGATTGTTCCAGAGAAATCAAGCCAGTTTGGTTCTCCAATCCTAAATGTCTTCCCTTATTTGTTCTGCTTCCATTTCGAAGCACATCTTTAAAACAGAGTAACCCCATTTAGCTTTCTCTCTCTTTCTTTGTGACAGGAAATTCCATTTAATTAGTGCAGTCTGCTATGGTTGTAGCCAAGTGCAGGGCGTGGAGTGAATAATGCATTTTTTATATTTAAAAAGGTAAATTTTACTGATTTTTTAAATCATGGTAAAACAACATACAATTTACCATCTTAACCATTTTTAAGTGCACAGTACAGCAGTGTTAATTCTATGCATATTGTTGTACAACAGATTTCTAGAACCTTTTCGTCTTGCAAAACTGAAATGCTGTGCCTATTGAACAACTCTTCTTTTTAGCTCTGTGTTTTACTTTGGCTAAGTTAATAATTTCTGGAATTCAGTTTGCCCATCACAAACAACTGCTAAGTTGTATTCAAACATTTGTGCAATATTAGGTCGCTTTATGTAGGATCACTGTTCAGTTGGCTCACTCTCTTTCATAACCAAACAGAGTTGCAAAATAATCAGAATACAAATACAACTTTGTTTTTCATTGTATGTCAGCATGGTGCATGTATGTAGACGAACACATGGTGCCTTGGTCAGCAAGATCAGAATCGCAAGAGCCTTTCAAGAAACACAATGCAGTGATTAAAGTGATAGTTTCAAAGGATCTTAAAAGTGGCAAAAATTGTGCAGAGCTGAATGTGGTGGTCGGGACTTAGGGAAGCTGATAAATGGGGTGTGTGGCGCAGAGCCCTTCAGTCTCCCTGTCTCTGCTTCTCTCTGGACGCTCCCGAACCACAATGGCACACACTCAGACTTCCTCAATGCCTTCTTTTGCTGCCACATTTGTTCTCTCTTTTCTGAGCTTGAGCCAGCTCTTTTGACTTTTTGAACTTTTGTCTTTTTTCACAAAGGTAATTTCAAGAGCTCTTGTGGGTTCCACTTCTGGCATCCCGCTCCTCAGATATCTACTATTAGGCAAGAGCAGAGAAGTAAAGTGCATTTGGCAGCAGTCTCTGCCTTTCAAAGCAGAGCTAAATCATGTAAAATAGGTTATTTTCCATCCAGGCATTCTCTTGAGAAAGAAAACCCTGTGTGTGTCTTCCCCCACACTCTCACTTCTTGCCAGTTCAGTTGAAAAGTGTTCCCTTAATGTTATTAAATAGGTATTTTCACACACTGAAGTGGATTATTTGATTTCTGCATGGTCTTAAGAAAAACTGAGACAATAGGAGTCTTACAAACAAACCCCATGTGGTATCTGTGTGAGCTCATAGACCTGTAGTTTTTAGGATATAGTCATAACTTTAGTATCTGCCATGATGTTCTCTATGCTGAATACATGAGCTATAAGTAATATTTGGAATCCCTGCTTATCGCCAAGAAAGACCCATGATCGTGGTTAAAGTTTGGGAAACTGAGGCAATGCTGCTTAGTCACAGCTCCAGGCAGGTGACTATTCTTAGACTCCTTCCCAGGGACCGGACTCTTCTGCACCACTCTCTGGGGTGGTGCAGGTCCTGCAAATTGTTCATACTTCCTCTTTAGAAACTCTCCCTGATCTCATATCTTCTTCCTGTTTTGGCCAACCACTTCCCCAACCTGCACATCAAGCGGGTGTAATGGAAGAGAACTTTGTGGAATTGTGGCTTTAGCTGTCCGCTCACGTGTACTGGTTTTGCCTCTTGCCCAGTTCCCTCTCTTCGCTGCTCCAGTATCTTCCCCATCCTTGTCGTGGGCTCCCTGGCACTGTGACTGCCGCCATCCTGGCCGGGCAGCTGCCTCTCTCCACCCAGAGCCAAGTCCCTTCCAGGCCCTGGGACTGCCCATTTGGTGGTCAGGCTCCACTCAAACCTTCCGTTTGGCTTTCCTCCACTCTGGTCATACGGAGTCCACATCCTGGTCTTGCTGTGCCCAGAATTCTGGGATGGTGACTGGAGTGAAGGTTGGAGACAGGCAGCCAGGGATGGTTCGTCTCCAGCTGGTGCTCCAAAACAGAGAGCACCTAGGCGGCAGGTCATGGGAGTATTGCCTTACTAGATCAGTATCTGCAAGCAGGTCAGTGACAGTCTTCCCAGGACGTCCTTGAGCCCTTCAGAGCATCCCCTTCTGCCTCATGTCCTTGCAAAATGTGGTTTAACAAGCAAATACTTCCAAGAACAACCTCATACTGCTTTTTTCTCCTAATTTGTATTTCCAGATAACCAAGTATTACCTCACCTTCTTCTATTTAACAACTCTTTTTTTCCCTGTGTGTAACTTGTTTTTAATATTGTCAAAATTACTGCGATGCAAATGAGGAACATCAGGGCTCCAGCGGGACCCCTGGGAATATGTGGTTGTTCCGTGTTGAAATGTCAGTTTCATTTCCAGCCTCTGAATGAAGGCAGTGACCGAGCATGGCTACCGTGAGATGCAAACACTATTCAGTTAACAGAGTTACATAGAAATGGGCTCAAGGACCTGGTCTTCCCTGGATGACAGAAATGTCATTGATGTTTCCCCTAATATTTTGATAGGAAAATTCAAGTAGAGTTGATTATTTCAAAAATGTAGGGTAGAACGTTCACTACTTTTAAGGCACTTGCACTTAGGCATGGGTCTTCCCAAACTGCCTGAAGAGAGGATATGGTTAAACGACTGAGTGGCTTTCCTTGGAGGAAAGGGGAAACTGCACTTCACTTTACCTTTCTGAGTCAGCCACAGTGGCCGCCTCCCTGAAATGATCTCATTTAATCCTTGTGTGCAACTCCAGGAGAATGGTGTTACCACCCTGCAGATAAGGAACTCTGTGCCCCCTCTGTCCACATATAGGTCACAGGAGCGGGTAGAGAGATGCTCATTCTCAGACAGTAGCCTCTTGGGGAGGGGATTCTTTCGTTTGAGTTTTCCAAGCCCTAGGATTCCGCTAAGCCACTGTAGGATTTTGCCTGCAAGGCCCCATTGTTTGTAGGCTGGTTGGCCAGCTTTGCTCTTCCTTCTTGAGAGTGACTCTCACATTCCAGTGGTTCTGGAGACACATTTGCTCCTCCTCCATTTGAAAGCAGTGATTTAGAAGCTTTTGAAAGCCAACCTGGCCTCCCAGGACCCCTCACCTTTCTGCTTCCTTCTCTAGCGCGGCTGCATTGTTCTTGCCCCTCATTTCTTAGCATTTCCATGAAGTTGGGGGTGGGCAGAAGATGTTCTAGTTTTCCAGTGGGATTGCTGAAGCCCAGGAGTGGGATGGCTTTGTGGGGGCTCTGGTGTGATAGTGGCATGTGCCTATATGCCCCTTGGATATGTTTCTTTGAGGGCAAGACTACATCCTACTGTGGCACCCACAGCACTTAAGACTGCGCTTGGCCCAATACATGGATGTCAAGTCCAGATAGAGCAGGAAGAACAGCAGGATCTGAAAAAGAGTCACGTGTGGCTCAAGAACCAGTTAGTTGATCAGGGAGAAGGACAGTTTTGGGGGGAAACATTGATTTACTTGCGTGAGCTTCAGAAAACTCTTGACTGAGTTTCCTAAAGAGCAAAGTACCCCATCCTCTTGAGTATCAGGATTTGGGTCAGTCTGGGTCCTGCCAGGAAGCAGATGACCCATACAAACAGGGAAATTTGAGACTTAACAAACATGTGTGCAAGGTTTAGAGAACATGGAGCTCTGAAAATGGAGCTGTCATTACCCTTGGGCCTGAAAAGTAAAACGGGAGTGGTGTGAGGACCCTGGAATGGATAACTTCCTGGAGAGCACTGCATAACACAAGCTGAGCCTCAGTAGAGGGCCTCAGCCAAATCCACGGCCACGTGGCTGGAAACTATCTCCTTTTCTGTGGGGCTACCTGTTGGCCAAACCAAACTAGTGTCCTGTTTTCTTTTTTTTTTTTTTTTTTTTATTTATGAAGTATTTATTGATCATTCTTGGGTGTTTCTCGGAGAGGGGGATATGGCAGGGTTATAGGATAATAGTGAAGAGAAGGTCAGCAGATAAACACATGAACAAAGGTCTCTGGTTTTCCTAGGCAGAGGTCCCTGCGGCCTTCTGCAGTGTTTGTGCCCCTGGGTACTTGAGATTAGGGAGTGGTGATGACTCTTAAAGAGCATGCTGCCTTCAAGCATCTGTTTAACAAAGCACATCTTGCACCGCCCTTAATCCATTTAACCCCGGGTTGACACAGCACATGTTTCAGAGAGCAGGGGGCTGGGGGAAAGGCCATAGATCAACAGCATCCCAAGGCAGAAGAATTTCTCCTAGTCAGAACAAAATGGAGTCTCCTATGCCCACCTCTTTCTACACAGACACAGCAACAATCTGATCTCTCCTTCCTTTCCCCACACTTCCCCCCCTTCTTTTCAACAAAACCGCCATCGTCCTCATGGCCCGCTCCCGATGGTCGCTGTCTCTTCGGAGCTGTTGGGTACACCTCCCAGACGGGGCGGCGGGGCAGAGGCGCTCCTCACCTCCCAGACAGGGCGGCCGGGCAGAGGCGCTCCTCACTTCCCAGACGGGGCCGCTGGGCAGAGACGCTCCTCACTTCCCAGACGGGGTGGCGGCCGGGCAGAGGTGCTCCTCACTTCCCAGACGGGGCGGCTGGGCAGAGGCGCTCCTCACCTCCCAGACGGGGTGGCCAGGCGGAGGCGCTCCTCACTTCCCATACCGGGTGGCAGCCGGGCAGAGGCGCTCCTCACCTCCCAGACGGGGCGGCCGGGCAGAGGCGCTCCTCATCTCTCAGACGGGGCGGCCGGGCAGAGGTGCTCCTCATTTCCTCCCAGACGGGGTGGCAGCCGGGTAGAGGCGCTCCTCACCTCCCAGACGGGGCGGCCGGGCAGAGGCACTCCTCACCTCCCAGACAGGGTGGCCAGGCAGAGGCGCTCCTCACTTCCCATACGGGGTGGCGGCCGGGCAGAGGCGCTCCTCACTTCCCAGATGGGGCAGCCGGGCAGAGGTGCTCCTCACTTCCCATACGGGGTGGCGGCCGGGCAGAGACGCTCCTCACTTCCCAGATGGGGCAGCCGGGCAGAGGCGCTCCTCACTTCCTCCCAGACGGGGTGGTGGCCAGGCAGAGGCGCTCCTCACCTCCCAGACGGGGCAGCCAGGCAGAGACGCTCCTCATCTCCCAGACGGGGCGGCCGGGCAGAGGCACTCCTCACCTCCCAGACGGGGCAGCCGGGCAGAGGCGCTCCTCACTTCCCAGACGTTGGGCGACTGGGCAGAGGCACTCCTCACTTCCCAGACGATGGGCGGCCGGGCAGAGACGTTCCTCACTTCCTATATGGGATCGCGGCCGGGCAGAGGCGCTCCTCACTTCCCAGATGGGGCGGCCGGGCAGAGGGGCTCCTCACATCCCAGACGATGGGCGGCCAGGCAGAGACGCTCCTCACTTCCTAGACAGGGTGGCGGCGGGGCAGAGGCTGTAATCTTAGCACTTTAAGAGGCCAAGGCAGGAGGCTGGTAGGTGGAGGTTGTAGCGAGCCGAGATCACGCCATTGCACTCCAGCCTGAGCACCATTGAGCATTGAGTGAGCGAGACTCCGTTTGCAATCCCAGCACCTCGGGAGGCCGAGGCAGGCAGATCACTCGAGGCCAGGAGCTGGAGACCAGCCCGGTCAACACGGCGAAACCCCGTCTCCACCAAAAATACAAAAACCATTCAGGCGTGGCGGCGCGCGCCTACAATCCCAGACACTCGGCAGGCCGAGGCAGGAGAGTCACAGGAGCCCGAGGCAGGGAGGTTGCAGCGAGCCGAGATCACGGCAGTACAGTCCAGCTTCGGCAACAGAGGGAGACCGAAAAAAGAAGGAGAGGGAGACCAAAGAAAGGGGAGAGGGAGACGGAGAGGGAGATGGAGAGGGAGACCGGAGAGGGAGAGGGAGCTAGTGTCCTGTTTTCAAGGGAAACTTTTGATTCAGTCTCTGTGAGCAGCCTCCCTAAACCCAGAAGTGGATGTAGGAGATTGGAGCATAGATCTGGAGAGGCAGGGAGAAAGTAACCTCGCTCCGGGTTCAAAGAGGTTTGTCTTGGTTCTCTAGTCCAGTTGACGCCTCAGTCCTGATGCTGTAGCTAAGGAATTACAACCCAAACTTCCCGGTGTCCCCCCTCCCACAATGGCATCCTTCCACTGAAAAATGCACAATTTGTCACTGCATAGTTAGGGTCCATTTGATCTCATGCCGTCTTTTCTCAAAGACTCTGTGCCCATCAGAAATTCTTTAAAAGGGAGTACATTTTTTGGAAGCATGATCCCCTTTTGTTTTTCCTATTTTCTACTTCCTTATTGGAATGGGGATGTAGAGACATGGAGGGTGAGGGTCAGAAGTCTTGGCTCTTTGGCAGATGATAGCTTTCCATTGCCAGGGCCACCGCCTAGCAGGAAAGCTCAACACCACCTGCCTCTTCTACCCCTTGGGTGCCACATCCATCTCAGAAGGGTTGTGAGTGGTCTTGGTGCTCCTTGGCATCCATGTTTATAATGGATGCAATGGGAAGGGTTTTCCTGGAGACAGGACGCAATCTATACTCGCTCCCTTCTCTTCCTTGACTGTCATTCCCTCTTCAGATCACTTTCATCTACCTTCCATTTCTACTCTGCCACTGAAAGGGTGCTGCCAAAACTTTCTGATATTTATTGCAAAATGTATTAATTTGTATGCAGCCCGTGATACTCAATTGTCACCTCCTAATAAGTTGGTAATCCCTACAGATGTATCTCTAGGTCTCTCTGGAGCCCTACAGTTGCTTCTCCAGTGGCCTACTCGACATTTCCACCCAGATGGGTCTCCCCAGGTACCTCAACTTCACGTGTCTTAAACTGGACTCATAGCATTCCCTCCATAGTCCCTGCTCCCCTCTGCTTCTCTAGCTCAGTACCTGGCACCTGCATCTTCCTGGTTGCTCAGACTGGGAAGCTTGGAGCTCTCCTTGCCTCATTCTTCTCTCCCATTCTCCACTGTGCCACACATCTAGTCTTCCGTGACGTCCTGCAGGCTCTGCCGCTGAAAGAGCTTCTGAGTCTCACCTTATTACCATTCTCTTACTTTGGCCCTGGCCCAGAATCTCAAGAATTCTTCCTGAATTATTACAGCATCCTCTAGTTTCTCTCCTGTTGAGCTCACCCCTGGATTCATTACAAAACAGCTGCTTCTTTTGCTGAAGAATCTTTGGTGAATGGCACATGAATAGATGCTCAATATTATTAGTCAGTAGGATCTATAACTCGGAAGCACTGTGAGATGGCGCTTCACACCCACTAGGATGGCTCTAATCAAAAATACAGGCACTCTCAAGTGTCGGTGGGATGTGGAGAAATTGTAATGCTCAAACAGTGCTGGTGAGAATGTAAATTGTTCCAGCCACTTTGGGAAACAGTTTGTCTGTTCCTCAAAATGTTAAACATAGTTTCCATAGGACTCAGCATTTCCACTCCTCAGACTGTACCCAAGAGACATGAAAATATATTTCCACATGAAAACTTACACATGAAAGTGGCAGAAGTGTTATTCATACTAGCCAAAAAGTGGAAACTAACCAAATGTCCCTCAGCTAGTGAACAAAATATGGTATGTCCATACAATGGGCTGTTGCTTGGCAAGGAAAATAAGTGCGTGTGACAACATGGATGAACCTTGAAAACATGCTAAGTGAAAGAGGCCAGACCCAATAGACCACCCACCCTATGGTTTTATTGTCTTGAACTGTCCAGAGTAGGCACATCTGTGGAGACAGAAAGTAGCTGCGTGGCTGCCGAGGGCAGGTGGGAGTGTGGTGGGAAAGTGGGGTGGCTACTCATGGACACAGGGCTTCTCTTGGGGGTGATAATGTTCTAAAATTAGATTGTGGGGATGGTTGCATAACCCTGAAAACACTAAAACCCAGTGAGTGGTACACTTTAAAAGAGTGAATTGTATGGCGTGTGAATTATATATCAAGAAAGATTTAATCTTGGATGGCCCCTCCTGCCCGCTGAACGAGGTCCATGATTGGTAGAGTGGTGCAGAGCCTTTGAACCTGTGTCCAGGCCCCTCCCCATATCCATCCATGCCTCTTCCACCCCACTTTGCCTCTGCCCTGATGCTCCACCCACAGAGAATGTCTTGCCATTGCCAGATCACACCTGTTCCCCTGTAGAACTCCTACTCATCCATCAAAACCCAGCTCACATGTCACCCTCTCTGGATTTCCTGCCCACTCCAGTTAGGTTTAATTGTTTTTGTACTTGTGTTTTCCTCACTTTTTAGGCGTGTGTCGGTTATAGGACATACTGTACTGTATTTTAAACATTTATGTGTCTCTCCTGCAGTGGACTATGAGCTTCCTGAATTTTACTGATTTGTTTTTCTATGCCAAGCTTGTAGGAGAGGACATACATGCTAGCGCACTGTCAGTGCCCAGTGAAAGTGGTCAAAGTTGAATTCTGTCGGGGAGACTGGCTGGGAGACAACAGTAAGGACGCTGAGGAACTGCAATGAGGAGCTTTTTCATGGCAAGGACAGTGGGGTGAAGAGAGGAAACAGAGCCACAGGCACTGCTTCCCAAAGGCTCTGCCTTGCACGTGACCTGCCATACTCTAAGTAGTCCTCTCTCATGAGAACAGGGCAGTTTGTCAGCAGAGTTGATTTCCACCCTGGGCCTGAGAGGATTGAGACGCAGGACCATGTGTTTGAGCTGGATGCATGGGATGGAAATGAGCCCATTGGAAGGACAGTCGATGGGACTCCACGGGACAGGCATTGAGAACCTATTATATGGCTGGCATTGTTATGCTAGAGGCCAATGACAGTCAGAGGTGGGCGGTTGAAAATAATGCTGCTGATTGTCATTGTCATCTGGTAGAGTTATGCCCATCACGTAACAGATGCCAGTGCATATTTCTGCAAAGAAGGAAAGAAAGCCGATGAGCTCTTCAGAAGATGAGCTATTCAGACAATCCTAAGTCTCCTTTATCCATTACAGCGTCCTCCATGGCACCCACCCCGCTCTTACTCTGGCATGCATGGGCCCAGACAGACGATGCTGTTGAAAATGAGATCCAAACCTCATCTGCTCTCCTTAGAGGCCTCTGGTGGAGGCAGATCTCTGCTCTCAGCCCCTACTTCCAGCAGAGCGGGGTTTCAGGCCACCCGCTCCCTGCCCCTCTCCCCAGGTGGGCGGTGGAGCCCCTCTGCTCATGCCCCTCCTTGGTCTCTGATTCCCTCTCCTCTCAGGGCCAGGTTTTTTAGAGCTCAAAGAGGGAAACTGGGATAGAAAACATGTGACAGCCTTACCACCTGCTGAGTGAATTCCAGCTCTTTCCCCTTTTCCGTTGCTTCCTCCTCCTCAAACCCTTCTTCCCCCTCCTCACACTAACGGAAAATTGTGGCTCTCCACGTCTCAAGGTGGCTAAAGAACAGGCAGCACATCCTTCGGATCAGCTCTGTGCCTCTGATGGGCTGGTGGTCCTCTGTCCTGGGATTTCCAGGTCATGAAAGGGCAGGGAGAATTAAGCCCAGTCAAGGAGGAGGAAGAGAAGGAGTAGGGGGAGGGGGAGGGAGAGGAGAGGAGGAGGGGGAGGAGGACCGGGAGGAGGACAGGGAGGAGGAGGAGGACTGGGAGTAGGACAGGCAGGAGGAGGACCGGGAGGAGGACAGGGAGGAGGAGGAGGAGGACTGAGAGTAGGACAGGCAGGAGGAGGACCGGGAGGAGGACAGGGAGGAGGAGGAGGAGGACTGGGAGGAGGAGGAGGATTGAGAGTAGGACAGGGAGGAGGAGGAGGAGGACTGAGAGTAGGACAGGGAGGAGGAGGACCAGGAGGAGGACAGGGAGGAGGAGGAGGAGGAGGAGGTGGTGGTGGTCTGTGTTTCCCTGGATAATAGCCTTCCCTTGTTTTCAACTAGCCCAGTCAGATTGATTTTGGAAAAAAAAACCCATCTATGGCTCTCCCTGCTTGGTTTACTCCGGCCGGCCTTTTGTTCCAGCGCCAGTTATAATTACCCGGGCTGAAGAGATGCCTGGCAGCCCCTGCTTTTCCATTTGCCCCCCTTTTGATTGGCCTAATTATTTCTGTGGGTCTCCAAAGCCTGGGCTGAAGCCATTAAAGCAACCAGAGACTTGGCATGTGCTGCGGCCACTCTGGCTGTTAAGTGTCTTGTTTCTCTGTGTCTGAGCACTTTCTTTAGTTCCAGCCCGGGAATCTCCATGTGCCCACTGGAGGATGGAGCTATAGTTTGTCTGTCAGGCACTTTCCTCTCTACCCTCCCTCCTCCAAGTATATACCTACACCACCTAGTCCAGATTTCCTCCATTCCTGTAGCCATCTGCAGTAAGCATTTCTGCATCTCCCGGCCTCCCTGACCTTCCCAGGGAGGAAACAGTCTTCATCGTCTTCCTTGTGTGTATCACTCCCATCGTTGGTGTGCCATTTTCTGAGTATTTTCCAGACACTGTGTTTCTCTTGAAATCTAGAGCTCAAGGTGGTCTGTGGTCTTCAGTTCTGTGGATGTTGAACATTAGGGGGTCTGCCTCTTGCTTTGGGTTTGAAATCAATTGCATTCCTGATGCAGGCAGCTAAGGATCCACTCTGACTCTGGGCTTTTTTCTCTCATGCTAACAGTTTCTCATCTGAGTT
Organism: Pongo abelii; assembly: GCF_028885655.2. Classification (NCBI taxonomy): domain Eukaryota; kingdom Metazoa; phylum Chordata; class Mammalia; order Primates; family Hominidae; genus Pongo; species Pongo abelii. The sequence goes on from NC_071998.2 coordinate 78,118,977, forward strand.
CGTTTTTAACTTCACCTGAAGTGGACACTGTTGAGCACCCCTCTCTACCCTCTCCTGCCTGTTAGAACTGTGGCCTGGTTGACTCTAGACCCTCAAGCTCTCATCACCAATCCAACAGTCCACAGTTCCCCCACATCCACACTGGGCTCGATAGAGCCTCGGCAACATCAGAGCCCTTTTTCATATATTACCACCTCTCTCCAAGGGCATCCTTTGGGCCCATGGAATGACTTGGGATGCACATTGAGCCACCATTCTAGAATGGCTTTCATGCTTGCTGCCTTGCACTTTTTTTTTTTTTTTTTATTTCTCTGAGTTGATGGCCTCCACCATTTTCATTTCTAAAAGGTCTCTGGGAACTTTAACAAATTCTGATTTCATCTCTTTGGAGTATTTTTATGGTACCTCCCCCATCCATTTCTCTTTCCCATGCCCCCTCGCTCCCTATCCCCTGTGGAAACAAAAATGCAAGCAGAGAATCAGAAGCTGAGCCAATGCCCAATGTTGGGGTAGGAGGCTGTGGTTTCTGTGAATCCTTCGTAGGTGTGACAACCTCCTACACCAGACACCCTGCAGGGTGTGAGTGTCACCCTGCTGCCTGAGCAGCAGGCTCCGGTACCTCACAAAACAGCACTAAAGGTTGTCTTCTCCTGAAAGTTGTCTCTTACAAACCAAGTCTCTGAACCAAGAGCACATTTTCAAGAACTCCAGTCATTTTGATGTATTCAATGGGTAGAGGGAAGGTAGATTCTCTTTCCTGAAAGGGGAAGAGAGAAATAAAAAGATTGTTTTTGGTTTGTTGGCTTGTTTTATAAATGCCTCCTTATATTCCACATAATGCTTCCTCAATTTAAGAAAAAAAGAGGCCGGGCGATGTGGCTCACGCCTGTAATCCTAGCACTTTGGGAGGCCGAGGCAGGTGGATTGCCTGAGCTCAGGAGTTCGAGAACAGCCTGGGCAACACCGTGAAACCCCATCTCTACTAAAATACAAAAAATTAGCCGGGCGTGGTGGGGTGCACCTGTAGTCCCAGCTACTTGGGAGGTCGAGGCAAGAGCATTGCTAGAACCCGGGAGGCGGAGGTTGCAGTGACCCAAGATTGCACCACTGCACCCCAGCCTGGGTGGCAGAGTGAGACTCCGTCTCTAAAAAAATAAATAAATAAATAATAAGGACTTTTTAAAAATTCCACATCAAGCTGAGAACTGCAGCCTTCTGTTTGAAAATCCGCGCCTCAGCAAACTGCCACTCGATCATTTGGCCCTGAATTTGAGCATGCCATCATTTGAGTCAGTGGGTTGGGTAATCACACAAGTGGCCCACTAGGACTTGAAAGCACAATTGTTTATTATGCTGTGCTGGTAATGACTTCCACCTTCTTAACAGCTGAGTAGAGTGGTCTGGCCCCATATCCTCCTGGGCCTGCTAGTATTAATAAATCATGGTGCATTTTCTTTTCACCAATCCAGCATTCTGTTTCCATCTTGGATGCTGAAAGAAAGTCATGGTTTTGCTTTTTTCACTTATGAATGAAAGTGATTACATTAAACATCTTCCTTTTCCACACAGGCTGGACCTTAATGCAGCTTCACAGATTAGTCTTTCATGCCTATGGAAGACCACATTTTTGAGGCTAGAGACCTTTTGGGGATCCCAAAGTATTTCCAAATGTGGATCTTTCTTTTCTTGGCACAGTTGGCAGAGCTAACAGGTTTGGTCCGTCATGCACGAGGCATACATCCCTGAAACATAAGGTTTTCTGTGCTGGTAGTGACAGTCTGTACCCGTCATCAAGCAGGACACAAAGGAAATGGAATAAAATTGCCTGTTAGTTTTAGGAGACATTGGGGACCGGGTGCAGTGGTGATGCTATGGGCTGGAGGGTGCGTTGGGAGTGGAGGTGTAAGACAAGATGGTCTTTATGAAAGGTTCTGGGTTCCTGAGAGGAAGGGATTGTGCCGGGGATCGAGCTGACATTTCCTGCACAAGGACTGTGTGCCATGCTCTTGCTCATAAGTGCCTTTCATTTGATCTCATTTAATGTAGAGACCGTGAAAAAACATCCACCTCTGTAGAAAGCTGGTCCTGAGGAGCAAAACCCCTCAGATAGGAGGTAACACTTTGTTCCTGGACTGGGAGGGGAATTCGAGCAGCTTTATTTTTTCTGAATACTGATAATTGCCATTCACTGAGCACTTTTTATATGCCGGGTGTATTATATACATCGTGTCATTTAATCCTCACAAAAGCCCAAGGAGGCAGGGTTCTGAGATTCTATTGCTACAAAAGAAAGCACTCCAAAGCTTCTTGATGTGAATTAGCAACAGTCATTTGTTTTGATCACAAATCTGAAATTAGGACAAGGCTCAGCAGGGACACCTTTTCCCTACTCGTTATAGCCACAGCTGGAGCAGATGCCTGGGGCTAGAGGATTCCCTACTTAGATGGCCTCTGACATGCTGCAGATCACTCAGAGGGGACCCCCTTCCAAGATGTCCTCTCACATGACTGACAAGGTAGTGCTGGCTGTCAGCTGTGAGTTCAGTCAGGGCTATTGGTTCCACTCCACCTGTGCTCCTCCACAGTGCTAGTTGGGCTCTCCCACAGCATGGCAGCTGAGACCTAAGGGCAGGTCCTCCAAAACAGGACATGGAAGTTGACAGTCTCTTAAGACCTGGGCCTGGAAACTGGCACAGCATCACTTCTTTCAGATTCTATTGGTCGAGCAGGCACAGAGCTTGCTCAGATTCAAGGCAATGCAGCAAAAGAGACCACAGCTCTCAATGGGTAGTGCCAAAGGGTTTGTGGCCATCTTTATTCTACCAGAGGTGCAGAAAGGTTAAGTGTCTTCCCCTGGATTACTCAGCCAGCAAGTGGACAGGACCCCATCCCCTGATTTCTTCCAGATCCTGAGTTAGCCAGAGCACCTGACTGACCTCAGGTCAGCTTTCTGTGTCCATTTTTCGCCATCAACTGTACCTGTAGCATCGATGCCCACCACAGCTCCAGAGGCTCAGTGAAGCAGATTCTATAAGCATTCCTAAATCACCTTTATTTGGAATTGACTTTAAGAGCAACAATGGCAGGACCCTAGGCTTGGGAAGAAAACACCCAGGGAGCATATGATAACCATCTTCGGATGTGGGAGGGTGACTGTGCAGGCCACAGCGTGGCTGGCGTTCTGTGACCTCCATTGTTCTTGAGTAGTTGACAAACTACAGCCGGTGGGCCCGAGACCATCACTTGCATATGTGTAGTCCTTAAGAAGAAAATGAAAATGATTTTACATTTTCAAATGGTGGAAGAATGAAAGCAAAATAGAATACATAGCAGAGTTGAACAGATGCACGAGAGTGTATGGCCCAGCAAGCCTCTCACAGAAACAGTTTGTTAATCGCTGTCCCAGAAGGCAGAACCAGCACCTATGTGACCAGAGGTAGATCTCGGGTCGCTATAGGAATAAATTTTCTAACTAGAGTTGTCCATCAGCAGGAACAGCAGCTTTCAGCTGAAGGCCATGCAGGCAGATGCTGTGCCTTGGACACTATAAGTCAGTGGTGTGCTGCTAAAGCTCTAACAATAGGCTCCCCAGGGGAGAGAGCCTTGGTTGGTAATATTTGCCTGTTTCTGTGGTATAAATGCTCCCACATGGCCAGTCTCCAGCTGCCAGCATAGCATCACTAAATGCGGAGTGGGGAGGAGATGCACACGGTCAGCTGTCTCAGGAGCTCCAGGTTCCACTGTGATGGGCTCAGGCAATCATCAGTATGTAACACTGCCCTCGAGTAGCTCCCAGTGTAGAGACTTGCAGGGTCTTGGGTAGGCACAGTAGTGCTGGAGACTTCTGTGAGATGCCATCTGCTGCTCTGGGCCCACAGGCAGCCATTGTTAACATCCACAAGCCCAGAAAGATTAAGTACTTTGCCCTGGGCCACACAGCTGCTAAATTCCACATGCTATTTTATTGTTCTCACATTTGGTTTAGAAAATCCTGATCTCTGCAGAAAGATTGATAAGTTTGACCGCATTCAAATTTAAAACATCCGTTTAACAAAACATCACTTTAAGCAAAGTTAGAAGGCAAATAACAGATTGAGAGAAAACATTTAGAATATGTGAGATCAAGGTGGGGTGTCCAGAATATGTAAGGATCACCCATCAATCAATTAAAGTTAATGACTATGATGGTTCAGTAAGAAAATGGGCAAAGGATGTGGACACACAGTTTATACCCACTCAAGTACAAACAGCCACTAAACATGACAGATGACCAATCTTGCCCCTAAGCAGGGGAGTGTATGATAAAACATTGGTTCATGTTTTCTACTTATTCGATTGGTAAAAGTAATAATACCAAGCAAGGGCCGTTTGTAGTGACTCACACCTGTAATCCCAGCACTTTGGGAGGCCAAGGTGGATGGATCACCTGAGGTCAGGAGTTTGAGATCAGCCTGACCAACATGGTGAAACCCTGTCTCTACTAAACACAAAAAATTAGCTGGGCCTGGTGGCGCATGCCTGTAATCCCAGCTCAGGAGGCTGAGGCAGGAGAATCACTTGAGCCCAGAAGGTGGAGGTTGCAGTGAGCTGAGATCATACCAGTGCACTCCAGCCTGGGCAACAAGAGCAAAACTCTGTCTCTTTAAAACAAACAACAACAACAACAACAAAGACACAAGCAAGTGAGGAGGTGAAGCCAAAGCAACTTCATAAACTGCTGCTGGAGGAATGTAAGGTTATGCAGCCCAGCCTGCAACTGAGCATCACCTTGACCCAGAAATTCCAAACTGGGCTAGATATCCTAGAGCCTAGAAAACCTGTCACATCCTCGGAGTAGTCAGGTGCACAGGGAATCATTGCCTTCTAGTTTGTGATAGTGAAAATTTGGAATGGATGTAAAGACCATCGGTTAGGGAATGATTAAATAAACTCTTATCTAGACCTTCAGGTGAACATTAGGCTACAATGATGAGGATGCAAGAGATCGATAGCAATGGGTATTGCTGAGGTAGAATAGCAAATTGCAGATTGATGCATAGACTCTGACGTCATTTATGTTCTTAAAATGTACATAAAACAATGCCATATGGTGCACAGACTTCGTATAAAAAGTTCTGGAGGGCTATACACCATACTCATGATAGTGCATGCTTTTGGGGAGGTAAGGAGGGGAAGGGCCAGTATTGGGGAGGAGGAGGGACGTTCAGAAGCAGCTTCAGTTTTATAGATGGATGTTTAAATTTTTCTAAAAGTCAGTATATTTTTAAGAGACCAAGCCAAAGTTCAGTTCTTTCCAAACAGAACGGTGGCTGTAAAGGAACCTACCATCTTCCTCAGCAAGTTCAGACCCAGCAGGTTGGCCGTGGGGAGGCGCCCACGTGGAGAGGGGTGTCTGGGTGTGGTTGCCTTGGCCCATAAGGTTGACCTTGCTCCTGAGAGTCCTCTCTCATCACGTCTATGACCTCCATCCTGGCCTCAGGTCCCCTTGACACTCGCCTAAGCAGGAAAATGCTTTTTGCTTAATTTATTATTGCACAGCTGGGACAACTGAAGAATTTTAAATAAGACTTTACTGAGAGCTGAGAATGACAGGAGGAAAATAGAGTCACAGTAAGTAGGCGGTGTTGCTTATAAATCGCAGGGTTCTTGTGCCAAGCTTGGAATGGCCAACACCTCCTCCCTGCTCAGCCTGGCCACCCACCCCCTTTGCTTGCTACCTCTTCCCTTGCCCCCAGCAGCTCTCAGGAATGTCTAAACTCCACTGTGTCTAGACCCAAAGGAAAGATGCAGACAGAGTGTTCCCTCTCCCATGTAGCTGTGGCCCACCTTCCAGCTTACCTGTTTCCTGTCTAAGAGCCAACCTCTTCCCCAGATTTTTGGCCCCAGGAGTGTCCATCTGTTTCAGCAAAAGCCTACTCTTCAACCACAGGAGTGTGGGCCTTTTTCTGTCATTAGCATGAGGTCCACATCAGAATCCCATACTGTAAACCTAGGACCTGGGCAAGAGGCACTCACAGGAGCTTCAAGGGTTTCTCTCACCTATGGCTGTGAGGAGTTCAGGCCAAGGATTGCTGCAGGGAATATTGCACCGTTGCCATGTGCCAGATGCTCATATCCTAGCCATGTTCTCTTCATCAATCCCATTAGAAGCATAGGAACTAATATCCCATTTTCTGGACACAGAAACTGTGCCTCTAAAAGTAACTTAACCTCTCTGAGGACACAGAGCCCGATGCAAACCAGGCTACTGCCTGCAGTGCCTCTGAACCCTTGAGCCATGTTCTTCCCATAGGGGTTTGTTCTAGGGACCTTCAGGAGGCTCCTTCCTGCTTTCACACAACCTCCCTGGGTAAAAGGAAAGATTCCCTCCCCCATGAGCTTTCAGTGCCATGCATACATGCTGTTCTATGAGAATCCATGCATACATGCTGTTCTATGAGAATCCATGCAGCTCCTTTTAAGTTGTTACTTGAACTTGAATTTGAGGTGAAAACAGATAGAACATGTATTTTCAGATACAGCTTGCATTTTGGATTTAAAGAAAGTAGGGCTAATTCAGAGGAGGCCTTAAGATTAGGAACTTCGTTGATATGATTCATGTAATTTGAGGGAAACAGAGCATAGAAGCAAAAAATGTCTGTGACCCCCTGAATCTATTTCTAACGTTAAATTCACTCCTGTTCGACAAATGCAGAAAGGAATGCCGTGTGTTCCTTCTTTCCCTTCATGTGTCCCAGCTTCAGTTTTCATTCAGCAAAGTCCTCCAGCGACCCAAGGAACTGAAATTAGAATGTGAGAGGTGAGCGTGTGAACACCCTTCAAGGCTTCCCCTAAATTAACAGGAAAGAACATTCAACACAGTGGTGATGACGGAGCATTGAGTTGTTGTTCTTGGTTTATTTAGAGGCAAAGCCAAGAGGTAGTTGGGGACCACCTCACTCCTTCATGCCGTATAAACCAGGATAGTTACGGTAAAGGAGGAATCATCTCAAAATGCTTGGGGAGTTACTTAAACCCCAAGGAGAGCACCAGATATATATTTCTCACCCACGTTTTTCTGACCTGAATTCAAACATTTTTATAGCAGTACATGAATGAGCCCTTCCTTCACAGGGGAATCCAAACGCAAGGCTAAGAAAACACTTCAGTGGATTCTAATTATCTTCCCCTTTCCTTGCTTCTCTTTATTTCCCGAATTGCTTTAGCCAACCTGTAATATTTTGCTTACAGCTTGCGAGGAGTTATTACTTATTATGGTTGGATTGGATACTCTTCCACAAAAAAATATGTTGAAGTCCTAACCTCCAGGACCTCAGAATGTGTGATCTTCTTTGGAAAGAGATCATTCTTCTCATTGGTTACATTCTTTGCAGATGTAACCAAGTTAAAATGAGGGCACTTGGGTGGACCCTAATCCATATGACTGGTGTTCTCATAAAGGGGGAGTGTGGATGCAGACACAGACGTGTGTGGAGGGTAGTCTACAGGGAGAGAAGCAGGGAAAGTGCCAGTTGCAGGCGGGGATGGGAGCGCTCATCTACAAGCCCAGGAGCACAGAGATTGCTGGCAAAGCCCCGGAAGCTGGGAAGTGGCCAGAAGGGATTCCCCTCCAAGCTTTAGAGGGAGCGTGGCTCTGTAGACACCTTGATCTTGGACTTGTAACCTGAAATTTCTGTCATTTTAAGCCACCCAATTTGTGCTACTTTGTTAGTGTGGCTCCGGCAAACTAATACACTACCTATACCTAACCCTTTTATTTTTTATTGTTTTTTGAATATATTTTTTAAAACTTTTTGTAGAGATGGGGGTCTCACTGTGTTGCCCTGGGTGGTCTCAAACTTGGAGCCTCAAGCAACCCCACCTTGGCCTCCCAAAGTGTTGGGTTTGCAGGTGTGAACCACCATGCCTGGGCCTAACTCTTTTAAAGTATACATTTAGGATCAAATAAAATTGGAAATTTCAGTTCCTCTATCATAGTCAGTGTGACATTATATTTTCCAAAGATGGCTTCAGTGTTATCTGCTGTCCTACCTGTAGGGCCAAACACCTGAAATCAGGAGCTGGATTCTAAATCCCCCTTCCCTTGGATCTGGATAGGCCCTTTCGATGCTGTGTGACTTCTGAGGCAGCATCCACCTGCTTGCTGGGACACTTGCTCTGGAGCCCTGACCTGCCTGTGAATGGTCCACTTATCTTGAGGCCAGTGTGCTATGAGGGAGCCCAAACTAGCCCAGATGGAGAGACCACCCAGAGATGTGAGACTACAAGGAGAGAGGTGCCCAGACAGCCCCCCAGCTGCTCCAATGCCCCTGCCATTTCAGCATCAGCCATTATCTGATTACAACCCCATGACACACCCTAAGCCACAGCTGCCCAGCCAACCCTTGCTGAATTCCCAACCCATAAGATAATTGTCATGATTAAAGCCTAAGGTTCTGGGGAGATTTGTTACACAGCAATAGATAACCGTAACAGTTAGCGTGCTCTGTGCTTTGCATTGGTCACTTTCTTTTAATTTATAACATGTATTACATTATTACTTCTGATTAAATAGTTTTATTATTTAAAGCAGACAGAAGACAGCCACAAAATCTGGTAGCTTAACATAATAGGATTTATCTCTCACTCATTCAAAGTCTCATGCAGATAGGATAGGTTGATGACTTCCTCCAGGCAGTGACTCAGGGATCCACATTCCTTCTACCTAGTCTTTGTTGCCCCCGGTCCTTCTTGGAGTCCTGTGCTGGGTCACCTATGTTCTGGTGGCCAAAGAGAGAGATGAGAGTGTGGGTGGGGGATTACATCGGATGTTTTGGGGACCGCATCTGAAATGGCACACATCATTTTGGTCCATATTTTACTGGCTAGAAGTAGTCCTGGATTCAAGGAGCTGGGAAATGCCCCTTAGTTGTGGGCCTGCAAGAAACAGGGTAGTATGATGGGAACACAACCGAGGCTCTGCCACATCTGCACACAGATCAGAGGATCTTAAAATACCAGAGCCGGAAGGGCCTTGAGAAATGAGCTTATCTGCGTGTCATCTCTGCATCAGGATGAACAGAGTCTTGTTAAAATGCAGATTCTGGGGCCTCACTCAGGAAGTAGGTACTAGAAAATTACATTAAAAAGATTTCCCAAATGATTGTTGTGTGCACTAAGGTTAGAGAACCACTTAACCCGGTTACTCAACCCTCTCATTGTACATAGAGCAAAGGTGAGGCCCAGAGAGGTGATATGACCTCCTTACATCTCTTCCAGTTACTCACCCCTTGAGGCCAGAATTGGAGCTGGCACCTCTGCCTCCCAGGGCTTTGTGACCTAGGAGCCAGGCCTCGAAGGTGTGTCCTGGGGGAGCATGCTTGGTGCCTGATTTCTTCCACTCTGAAGAATCCTAATGTTTGCCTTGAAATGGGCCTCATGGGGTAATTAGTATGTAGACAGGGGTCATCTGCAGCTTAGATGATAACCAGAGCGGATCCCAAATCAAGTCTTGTTATATTTTGGGCAATTCTTAGCAAAAGTCAGGAACCCTCCAGAATATTTTAATTTAGAAAATGGAATCTTGCAATACCTTCTCCTGCATTATTAAAAGGCCCACTTTGTTTTTAATGTAGTGACATGTCCTGAATACCTTCTGTCATGGCCAACTTTTAGGGAGGCTTTGGTGGTAGTAAAAGACATGTTGGGAGGAGAAAGAACCGTGGTATTTTCCAGCTCTCTTGGTGAAAACAGCAAATGTTCATTAGTATTCATTTCACACGATTTCCCTGATAAAGCCATAATTTAAAACACTGACTCAAAGCCCTAATAAAGGAGGTTAACTTGCTTTCTAAATCTGCTGCACAGACTGCTCATCTCTCCTTCCATCAGCCTCCCTTCTCCTAAGCAAATTGTAGAATTTGGAACAAAGAGATAAAGTGCAAGGTTTTTTGACTGATTCCCTTGTTAACCAGATTCTGCTGTTCAGCAACATTGTGAGCATTTGAGTTCTGGTTCTCAGCATGCATGTGAAAAATCCTCAAGTCATTTTCTACCTTCAGAGATTTGGGGGCTAAACAGGGAATAAATTACCGAACAATGCTTATCATGCTCCCAAACATTTGCTGAAATCATTTAATTTCAATTATTTTGATTAATTACTGAAGATTTTATAAGCAGAGTTCATGGCAAAAACATCTGCCTTCATGAATTGGCATGAAGGAGGATGAGTAGATATGTAGAAACAAAGGAAGATGAGTATATATGTAGAGATGAAGGAGGATGAGTATACATGTAGGGATGAAGGAGGATGAGTATATATGTAAGGATGAAAGTTAATTAGTATATATGTAGAAATATATATATATGTGTGTGTGTGTGTATATATATATATATATAAAATAGTATATATGTAGAACAAACATACCCATCTGGGTATGTATGTATGTAGAGAAGAAGGAGTATGAGTATATATGTAGAATGAAGGAGGATGAGTATATATGTAGGGATAAAGGAGGATCGGTATATATAGGAGTGAAGGGTGATCGGTATATATGTAGGAATGAAGGAGGATGAGTACACATGTAGAAATGAAGGAAGATGAGTATACATGTAGGGACAAGGAGGATGAGTACATATGTAGGGATGAAGGAGGATGGATGCATATGTAGAAATGAAGGAAAATGGGTATACATGTAGGGATGAAGGAGGATGAGTGTGTATGTAAGGATGAAGGAGGATGAGTATATATATAGGAATGAAGGGTGATCAGTATATATGTAGGGATGAAGGAAGATGAGTATACATGTAGGGATGAAGGAGGATGAGTATATATGTAAGGATGAAGGAGGATGAGTATGTATATAGGAATGAAGGGTGATCAATATATATGTAGGGATGAAGGAGGATGAGTACCTATGTAGAAATGAAGAAAGATGAGTACCTATATAGAAATGAAGGAAGATGAGTATACATGTAGAGATAAAGGAGGATCAGTGTATATGTAGGGAAGAAGGAGGATGAATATATATGTAGATATGAAGGAGAATCAGTATATATGTAGGGATGAAGGAGGTTGAGTACATATGTAGGTATGAAGGATGATGAGTACATATGTAGAAATGAAGGAAGATGAGTATACATGTAGGGATGAAGGAAGATGAGTATATATATTTTTATATATTATATATATTTATATATTTATATAGATATATATTTATATATTTATGTAGATATATATTTATATATATTTATATAGGTATATATTTATATATATTTATATATATATAAATGAAGGGTGATCAGTATATACATAGGGATGAAGGAGGATGAGTACATATGTAGAAATGAAGGGAGATGAGTATACATTAGGGATGAGAAGGATGAGTATATATGTAGGGATGAAGGAGGATGAGTATATATGTAAGATGAAGGAAGATGAATATATATGTAGGAATGAAGGAGGATGAGTACATATGTGGAAATAAAGAAAGATGAGTATACATGTAGGAATGAAGGAGGATGAGTATATATGTAGGGATGAAGGGTGATCAGTATACATGTAAGGATGAAGGAGATTGAGTACATATGTAGGGATGAAGGAATATGAGTACATGTGTAGAAATGAAGGAAATGTAGGGATGAAGGGGGATGGGTATGTAGGGATGAAAGGGGATGGGTATGTAGGGATGAAAGGGGATGTGTACATATGTAGCTATGAAGGAAGATGAGTATATGTGTGTATGGGTGAGGGGGGATGGAGTGAATACATAGGACCTTCTGGGCATCAGTTAATAAGTCCTGACCTAGTGGGATAGGGGCTCTCCTAATCTTTCTAATGTCTAACTGAAGGACTTGGTTGCCTGGACAGCCATGACATGGACTGCTTTATAACAAGTTGAGATTTGAACAGGGACTTGTGAGAAGGGTCAATGATGAAAACTAAGAGGATCAACTAGTGCTCTCCTTCTCCCAGTCTTGATCAGGCACTACACTTTGCAGTCCTGGTCCCTAATTCTTGGGGTTCCAGGGTTATTCATTGTCCTTACTCCTGTGGAATTGAATTTCTGAGGACACAAATACTGAATAAGGCACGAGATGACCAGGCCAGAGAAGGGCAAGCCTAATTTCCATTGGCTGAGCCTAGTAAACAAGCCCAGTTCAAGATGGTGCATGTTCCAGCCTTCTATGGCTATGTAAAAAACTACCCCAGACCCAGTGGGGTATAGGTTGGGTTCCCTGGGAAGCAGACTCTGAGATGGAGAAGAGTGTGCATGGTGTTTATTAAGAACTATACTTAGGATCAAGATTTGGAGAAGAGGAGAAGGGAGCAGGAATGGGTTTATTGGCAGCCCCAGTTGGCCAACAGGGAGTTCTGGGACCAGAATGACCCTTGAGAGTTGCCCCAGGTTGGGCTGAGATGACCTAGTCTTTATATCAGGGGTCAGCAAGTTATGGCCTATAGGCCAAACCCAGGTTGCAACCTATTTTTTAACTAAAGTTTTATTGGAACACAGCCACACCCATCATGTACATGTCATCTGTGGCTGCTTTCATGTTACATTAGCAGAGCTGAGTAGTTGGGACAGACTGCAAGGCTGGCAAAGCCTAAATATTTAGGATCTGCCCTTGATAGAAGTTTGGCAGGCCCTGTTATGTTCCCTCATTGATCAGTCGCTGAATGGACAGTCTCTGACCTCTGTGGCCTCGGCTGGGCTGGAGGGTCCCCTTCTAAGGTGCCTTCCTTGCTCAAGGCTCCTTGGCCTTGTTCTCCAAGGATATCTCTTCTTCCTGGGTTTCTCCACGTGGCACAGTGGTTTGGCATCATCATACTTCTTGCATCTTACCTGAGGGCTTTGGGAGGTGGGACCTGGAGGCCCCCAGTCCATGAAAAGCTGCAGCAGGACTGGCAAAATCACTTGTGCCATTGGTCAAAGTGGTCACGGGGCCTGCCCAGATTCAAGAGGTGGAGCCATAGATGCCGTCCACTGCCTGAAGGAGGATGGCACGATCACGGTGCAGAAGAGCATGAGGATGAGATGCTGTCAGACCGTCTTCGGAAAAATGTGGAACGCCATGGCAGGCCAGGTGGCTGCTCGGCAGTGCCGTGTCAATCCCAGCTCACCCAGGTCACCGCTGCAGTGCCTGTCCCTCCCCAACTCCACCCACGGTCCCTGACATCATGTGGGGAGTTTGAGACGGCCATGGTGGGAATGTGACACCTCGGGAATGGGCTCTGCCCACCCCAACCTCAAAGAGCCTGCTGTTAAACCCTCAGCAGCACACCCCTGCTGCCATGGGAGGACTTCTGGTTTGAAGCTACATGGGAAGAAAGACAGCAGCATTTATTGAGCACTAAGGGTCGCTACATGTCCTGGAACCTCAGGATGATTCCGTAAGCTATGAAGTTACCCTTTATTTTATAGAAGGGGAGTCAGAGGCTCAGCAATGTTGGAGGCCCTGGCAGGATTTGAACCTCATTTTTGCCATCCTGCCTCACAGAAGACGGAGCTGGCAGGAGAAGGAGATCTTGGATCCGAAGAAAGCTTAGGTTGGCAGGGAGGGAGAGAAAGCTGGCCAGAGAAGAGCGGGCAAAGCCTGAGGCCAGGGCAGCATGGGGTTGCCAGAAGGCTGCACAGTGGAGCCCCTGGAAAGGACTCAGGGCCAGCAGACTGCGCCGGCTGTGTGGGTGCTGGAAGATTCACCCCAACCAGGCAGCCAAACTCCAGACGTTTCTCATTGTCTGAAAAATGCATCTCTGTACTCTATGACAACACAAGCAGAGTGCGAGTGAGGTGGGGTCGGGAGGCCCTGAAGAGGGCCACGGAGAGAAAGCCGGCGGCTGGGCACCACATTCACAGCAGAAGTTTCACTTCCTTCCCCTTACCTTCTTCCTGGGAAGCACAGTGGTTAGGCTCAACCAATGGACCAGTTTAAGGAGGAGGAACGGGCAGGAAGGAGCTTTCATATTGGATCCTGTAGGAAGCAGTGGTATGCTACAGGGATGACAGTAGCCTTCTTTATAACAACACTCGTTCCCACAAGCTGGACCTTACCCACATGCCAGCCTTGCCAGTTACACATATCTGTTACCTTTCATCCTCATAACCTTCAAGGGAAGAGGTCTTATGACTCCTCTTTGGGGAAATGAGGCTCAAGAGAAGGGGTAACCTTCCAGGTTTCAGGGTGAGCGCATGGCAGAAGTTAAGACTTGGACTGGGTGCAGGCACTTGACTTCTCCACACCATGTGGCCGCGGTGCCTGAGTCAGCCCCAGTGGTGCGGGGCGCCCCAGAGAGCACAGAAGCCAGGGCTGGAGACCCAGGTGTGATGAGAGAGCTTTCTTTGGGTGGGGTTGGTTCACAATCTCCCACTTTTTCCCCCCTATAGTTGAAGGATTTTCTCTCCCCCTGTTGTTTGTTTTAAGAATAAGATGCAAAACTGAGAAGCGGGAGGCCTTGCCTTGTTCCGTGGGCAGACAGTGTGGGGGCTGTGAGGCCAAGGGCATCTGGGAGTGGAGAGGGTGGGGGCAGACTGCATCTCCCAAGAGCAGGGTGGGGAGTGCAGGGAGGGGTCGGGAGGAGAGCAAGGCCACTGCTGAGGCAGGGTCCATGTAGGACACCTTTCGCTTGGACTCCTGGGCATCCTGGCCGGGCCCAGGCCCTGCTGTGTCACCTGGAGGATAGGGGAGGCCTGTGGACTGTTCACAGGAGGGTGTGGCTACCTCTGCCAGGCCCCTGGGGATAGGAGAGTCACTCCACCATCCCCATAAACCAGTGGGAGGCCCTGCAGCAGGAGCGTGGAATTAAGACGTGGGAAAATGGTCTCAGTTTTTCAGGTGCTTATTAAAAATGCTGAGTTTTCTGGTCACCATTCTTGGAAGCCCTCACACAGCAGATTGAAAGTGAGGCTCAGAATCTTCATTTTTAAAGCATCCTCAAACAATTCTGATTCCCATGGACTCTAGACCATGCTAAGGAAAACACTGACCTGGAGGGTGAAGGTGTGTGGGATCTGAAACTTTCAAGAAAACAGCTTTTTTGTCATTCTTATCTGATCTTATGAGCACCAATTTTCTCACTCTGAATGGATGTAGATGCGGAAGGTATAATGTTTAGGGAGCGCTCTTGCCCTAAGAAAGATAATGAATACAGCAGTTTGTGCAAATTGCACTTAATTATTATGTTGTGAATATATGGTTAAACTTGATAAAGATTAACTTATAAAAACTCTTATTAAAACTTCCCTGTTATTTGCTATTCATCGCTACCGTGGAGTTTTTAGGGGAGCTTGTTCGTCCATCCACCTGATAAAGTTTTGAATGCATGCTGTGTGCCTGGCTCTGTGGGGGTAGTGGGGCATACAGCAGTAGCCAATAGCTGGGGTGGGAAGTTCTGACCACTCCCCTCCACCCACTTACAGTCTGGACAGAGAAACAAACTAAAAAAATCCACAACCAACCACATACATTTTGCTTTTTTTGTAAATGTATTCTTTTTTTTTTTTTTTTTTGAGACAGTCTCGCTCTGTCACCAGGCTGAAGGGCAGTGGCACAATCTCAGCTCACTGCCACCTCCGTCTCCCAGGTTCAAGCGATTCTCCTGCCTCAGTCTCCCAAGTAGCTGAGACTACAGGCACACGTCACCATGCCCAGTTAATTGTTTTTTGTATTTTTAGTAGAGACGGGGTTTCTCCATGTTGGCCAGGATGGTCTCGATCTCTTGACCTTGTGATCCACCTGCCTCGGCCTCCCAAAGTGCTGGGATTACAGGTGTGAGCCATTGCACCCGGGCTACTAAATGTGATTTTTATAAATGTGTTAGTATTTACATACAAACCAATACTAAACAAGAAAGGAAAAAGCACTTATCAGACCATATATTGTGAATTTGAGTTTTAAAGAATTAAACATGCAAATTATGAACTTTTCAGGTACTCTCTAATTGAAATAAGATATACACTACAAATTCTGTACAAAGCTGGCTTGCAGATTTTTTCTCGTCATTAGAGTTAAGACATCACCTCTAAATATGTTTAACTAAAATGTTTTAAAGATACACTGATATTTTCTTCACGTTTCGTCTCTGCCCCTCCTCTCATTTGTGAACACGGAACCTTAGGAAAATGGTTCCCAAGTGCTTTCAAGCACAAATGTGTCTGAATGCAGAATTGTCAACAACCTGCACAGAGAATTCTGACTCCATGCTTGGCGGTTTCAGCATAGTCTTTATGCTGTTTTCTTGTCTGAAGTTTGAGCGCACCTATAGTCTATGAGAGAAGGAATCAATATGAAACAGAGTTGTTACCAATAACCTCTGCTTCCGGGTTCTCAGCGTTGCAGGTGGCGAGCTGTTTGACTTCTTAGCTGAAAAGGAATCTTTAACTGAAGAGGAAGCAACTGAATTTCTCAAACAAATTCTTAACGGTGTTTACTACCTGCACTCCCTTCAAATCGCCCACTTTGATCTTAAGGTACGTTTCCAAGTGTAAGCCAGATAGAAGCTTGTGCAGATCACAGCCTTGGTTGTTTCTCTGCTAAGAAAAATTGAGGCATCTGAAAGAGTTACATGATTTTTCCCGTACCAGTTTAACAAACAGAACTATCAGTATAAATCGGCAAGCATAGGATACATGCCTCCCACTGGGATGGCTAACCTTTTTGTGGGGTAGAGACTTAACGATAATTGATTACATTCTGGAATTCTTGGTAAAGAATACAAGGGGTCTTAGGAGCCAGGTTTTTTAGTAAGGGGGCTGCTCTTGGCTACTGGGACATTAGCCAGCAGCCAGTGACTGGCACCGGTTCTTTCTGTGGCTCTGGGCATGTTAAGATAGAAAATGTGTTGAGTGATGCAAAGGCTTATGGCCTGACTCTGTCACCAATAATCAAGCAAACCAAACTCAGATTGGCTAATTGGAGCATTTACCTGGCTGGATGCAGGACACTGTTGGAGATGAAAGGGCATGTAAGCCATTCTCCCAGCCATGACAGAGGCGTAGTCTCTTTGGGAAGGGAAGACACAACAGGAGCAATAGGAAGTGGCAATGGTGGGAAGTTCCAGTTAAAGGCAGCAAGAAGTGGTCTGGTAAAGCAGTGTGTGCTCCATCCGAGTAGTTGACTCAGACCAGTGGAGCTGGGATAGGATTTCAGAGGAGGGAGGATTTTCCCCATTCTTTTGTAGCAGAGCTGTCAATGTCCCATTCATGTCCCCCCTGGCCCCACAAACAACGTGCAAAGGCACACACTCATATACATCCTAACAGAGGGCTTGCTGCAAATACCTGTGACTCTTCCTGGCATCTTGTTTCTGGCCCTGGGAGCTGGAAATGCAAAAGAAAAATTTCCACAGAAGCAGCTGTCAGCCATGGAGGATGGAGAGATGGTGGATAAAGACCCCAGCTCCCTCATGCTACAATTGGAATAACACTGAGTTCTCCTTTTCCTCTTGCATTCCCCCAGTTACCCCCACCTTCATAGGACACCTCGTAGCAGCTTCCTTCTGTTTCCTGTATCTCCTTTCTCTACCAAGTGTTTCCTGGTGTCCCCTCCCACATAACCCACTTGCATCCGAATCCTTGTCTCAGGCCTGCTTCAGGGAGAACCTAGAGCAAGACATGTATTTTCCTTTTGTTCTCTTTCCAACCACCCTTTCTTCCCTAATTTTTGGCTTTTTTTTTTTTTTTTTTTTTTTTTTTTTGGAGAGAAGAACTATTCTGCCATCTTATCCTCAGCATAACATATCATAGCTTTTTATTTATCTCTCTCTTTTTTTCAAGCCTGAGAACATAATGCTTTTGGATAGAAATGTCCCCAAACCTCGGATCAAGATCATTGACTTTGGGTTGGCCCATAAAATTGACTTTGGAAATGAATTTAAAAACATATTTGGGACTCCAGAGTTTGTCGGTAAGTTTCTTTGCTCCTGTGGTCATTTACATCTCATAAACATTATTCTGGCAAACCTCCCCTGCTGGAAGATTCTTTCCCTGCTACGTGTTCCTGGTTGTTGCATGAAGATAGAATCGGTTAGTTTGCTTCCTCCCAAGCTAAATGAGTGTTTGTTTCCTCTTAGCTCCTGAGATAGTCAACTATGAACCTCTTGGTCTTGAGGCAGATATGTGGTAAGGAGTATGTCCTTGGCGTTGTTTGTTTTCTGATTTATTTGACTATTCTTCTGACATGTTTTTTTGTTTTGTGTTGTTCTTAGGAGTATCGGAGTAATAACCTATATCCTGTAAGTACCAGAATTCACAACTCATACTCTCTTCTCTTCTATGAGACCATAGGTTTAATTAACCATTAAATGTGCTGTGTTGATCTCTTCAGCTTATGCATGCTTTTGATGTAAACATATTCATTTTACACCCCCAAAACATGTTTAGTTTATACTAATTAAACATGTTCTCCTAATTCGAAATGAGTCATCAGAAACTGTAGCATAATCACTGAAAGAAAGCATAGCTGTCCATCACTGCCGAGAAAACAGGTTTCCTTTAAACTACCAGATGCTGTTCCAAATTAACTTAAGTGAATCCTTTTGCCTTAAGCTGAAGCATTTGCTCCTGACAGTTAAAGCCCTATGAAATATAATCAAACTCTAAAGTGACTATTCGAGCACCAGATTATAATCTTATTTCACACTCCAGATGTTATAGGAGCAAAATGACAACACCAAGGGGTCATCATTAATGTTCTGTGCTCAACTTTATTTTTAACAGCCTAAGTGGGGCCTCCCCGTTTCTTGGAGACACTAAGCAAGAAACGTTAGCAAATGTATCCGCTGTCAACTATGAATTTGAGGATGAATACTTCAGTAATACCAGTGCCCTAGCCAAAGATTTCATAAGAAGACTTCTGGTCAAGGATCCAAAGTGAGTGTCCACATTCCTGAAAGGTGCTTGGCCACGGCCTCAGCCAGCCCAGAGCCTGTGTCTGTTCCATGCACGGGGCCACATTTCTCAGACCCTGCTTGCTTCATCTGCCAAAGAGCAGCATGCCATGTGAAACGCTTCAGAAAATGCAAGCAGGGCCCTCTGCCCCCACTCAGTCAGTCCCTGCAGGCACAGTGAAATAATCACAAAAAGACTGATGTTGTTTTTGGCTTTCTTCCCTGAACTGCATTTTCCACAGTGTCTGCTTGGCAGGCCCAGCCAGCATGAAAACAACCTTAGTATTTGCTGCTGTGGTCACAGCATTTTTTTCTTTCTCCCCCTCCCCTCAAGGAAGAGAATGACAATTCAAGATAGTTTGCAGCATCCCTGGATCAAGGTGAGTTGCATATTACGAAACTGTTTAGATCACTTTCTATGTGATTGGTTTGGGCACCCTGGTATTCATGTATCATAGAGTACTGCTAACCACAGGTCACACCTGGAGTGTTAAGTTTGCTATTTGCATCATATTTTAAGAAAAGCTGACAGGTTAGACTGTATCCTAATGATCCCAGAGGTGGAGAGAGAGGAATAAGCCAGCACAGAGCAGGATTGAAAAAGGTCAAGCCCGCTCGACAACTATGTTTGGAGTGACCTGTGGAGTGTTGACCCAAACAGTATATTTAAAATTTTATGTTGATTCCAGCATGTAAATATCAATCAAATCTGGATTTCCAGCTTCTCTTGGGAAATCTGAAGATCTGCTGACATTGAGCCCTCATTCCACATGGCCTCGGGAAGTGGCACAGGTGCCTTGGTGCTGGGGAACAGGGCCCCCTGGAACATTACACCTTTACATTACCTGCCTGGCCTGGTTGACATTTGGATTAAAGTATCTTCAATCCAGGGCAGAAAGGGCTAAAGGTGGGAAAGTATGATAGTTACAGAATAAAATCATGAAACAAAGAAGTGAACATCACAGAATCAGGCTCTGGGGGCAAATAGCTTTGCTGTGCAAGTTCCCAGCTGTTACCTGGGTTCTCCTAGCCAACTATGGTGTCTCCTCCTCCCAGAGGTGGAGGACAAAAGCTAAATACATCTACTGAAAAAGATACAATACAAGGAATTCTCCTGCTATAAGCCAAACTAACTTTGCTGACCTCTGAGATCCCTCTCAGCTCTACATTACTTGATGATACCCAAGTTCAAATGCCTCGTAACATAGCCTCACCATGAATATTGCCATTCCGATACTATTAGTGTGGAAAGTCGTGATTTAGTTTGACCCCAAGCTCTACTTCTCCCCAGTGTTCATGGATGATACAAAACCCTCAGATAGAAGAGTGAGCCCGCTAAGACTAGGTGCCTAGGTATTGCATGTTATCCCAACTTCTTATGCTAATTTAATAAGGTGAATGTGTAAGTATCCTGAATAAGGAGATGTTTCAAAAAATTGTCACATAACACATTTTTGTAATTTGAGAGCTTTAATTTTTTTTTCTTGGATTTTTATTTTAGCCTAAAGATACACAACAGGCACTTAGTAGAAAAGCATCAGCAGTAAACATGGAGAAATTCAAGAAGTTTGCAGCCCGGAAAAAATGGAAAGTAAGATTGTTTGTTGTGGAGGGATTAACAAATTCTGTTTCCTGTGTAGAGCAGTGTGTGGTCAGGGTCCGTCTCCTCTGATACTGGTAATATGGAAAATACATCCTTTCCTCTTTTTAATCCACCCTGTAGGCTTCTGCACCATTACTCTATTTTCAAAAACAAGCAAAAACAATATTTTAGTCACTTTAACTCATACCATTAAATGTAATTTTGTGTTTTTTTCATCAAAACCATTCTCAGTGCAAATTTTTATAGCAGCACTGTAAAATTGTAGTGAAATCTTTTTCTAATACTACAAGCCACATTTTAAATAAGTTCATTCTTTGTGGTAAGCAGCATGAGATTACATTTGTGCTGTAACTTGGGTAAGTGGGTCTCTCAGCCCAGCCTTTATCTGTGAGTGGTTGGAGTGGGGGCGGGGTGGGGCCGTGAGCATTTGCAGGGTGGCCTGTTCTCCTTCCTTAGTGTGGATGGCCTCCACAGGGGCTGGGTGGGACATAGCTCTGAAGGCATTGCAGACCTCCTGGAATAAATCACACTTCGGGGCTAAGAAGGTGATGGGATGGTTTCCTGTGCCCAGGGTCATGTCAAACCCAGAGGAAGTGGGTACCTACCGTGTCTTCCCAGCTCAGGGCCAGAAATGTACCTCATTTTCACACCTACCAATTTTGGGGTGCCATGGCAGGGATGAGGAAGACCACAGCACTAGATTCTCAAAAGTCCTTAGAATTAGGCTTAAAATAGAGAGAGAGCAACCATTTCTCTTTCTCGCTCTCATTCCTTAACTGTACTTTTGCCTTTGAGAGTAAATGCAGAGATGTTTGTTCTGTAGACTCAGAGGTCCCCCAGCTGTTCACTTCCAACAGCTGTTGCGTTTTGATTATCACATTGTCTACCGTCACTGCTTATGTGGCACAAAGGACACAGAGCAAGGCCCCTGCAGTCTGTGCTTCTCTGAGGGGGGGCCTGCAAGGGTCAGATCACCTTCTCCAAAGAGCAGAGAAGAAAATATATAGAGAGAAAGGATGTGGGGTGTCCAGCTCTGTAGTTCAATAATGAAACATGGAAGGAGAATCTCTATATCCTGTTGTCTTGATTTATAAGACCTTTAAAATTATTCTTTAAGCAAATACAACCCAATCTGCTGTAGGATTGCCCACCCTGGGAGCGTGTGTGCTGATAGCAATGAACATGATCTCGAAGGCTTTGTCGTTTGTACTCATTTGACAATTGTTACATAAGCTGTCTCTCCTCCTCTCACCCTACCTTTTTTCTCCCTGCCCTCCCTTTTTTTTTTTTTTTAAAAAAAAGCAATCCGTTCGCTTGATATCACTGTGCCAAAGATTATCCAGGTCGTTCCTGTCCAGAAGTAACATGAGTGTTGCCAGAAGCGATGATACTCTGGTAAGCAAACGCGTGTGCCCTGGTGCTCCTTTCTCAGCACTGGGTACTCAGAATGTCCAAGCTGTTCTATTCGTTCAACCTCCCAGGAACCTGAAGTTGTGGAAATGGCAAGCTTATTCTTGATCCCCTCGGAGGGGTTTGGGGGTGCTGATTTATGCACCCTCTTGCTTCTTTCCTCTTTTTTTCTCTTTGATTTGGATGGTGCTGTCCCCCCTCATAGCCCCATACCTCTAACACTACCCTCCATCTTGATGCAAACATAAGCACAGACCACCCCCCCAACACACACACACACACACACACACACACACACAGCAAATGCACACACAGAGACACACGCACTGATATTTTGGTAAAAGAGAGGCTAGCCAGCAGAAAAGAAAAGAGCTTATCCTAATTTGCATGAACTGTAGCCACTGACATAGAAGAATCTTGGTTAACAGTAGCACAGAAGGGACAGACAGCCGCCACTCCCTTCCCACACAACCCGCACCAGAGAATCAGGGAGAATGCAGTGCTGCTTGCTGATGTGTCTCCTAGCAGACCAGAAGGCCAAACCTGCTTGCGTGACTGGCCTGGTGTTGACTGCCCAAGGCCCTTGAATGTAACTCCAACTGTCTTAGTTTTAATGTGAACTTTGACAAAGTGGCAAAGATTTATCAGATTTTTTGTTCAGTACTCTCTAGTTATTTTTCCTTTGTAATTAGAAATGCATTCATTTTCCAATTTCTAGCCTTTATTTTCTTTATTTTCCCCTCTAATCCAAACTGAAACCTAATCACAGATAAGCTCTTCAGATATGAGTGGAAGCGTCTGAATTCAACAAGACTTTCCCCTGACAATCAAACAACGGGGCTTTGTTAAGTCAGGAGGTGAAGGGGACTCCAGACAAGGCAGTCGTCCTGCGGGAACCACCCTGCCCCTTTAACTGAACAGTCAGCATTTTCCCGGTGGAGCCAAGTACTTGAGGGTGGGAACTGCAAACACCAGCTCCCCTTTTTTCTCCTTAAGTTAGTAGCTTCACTGAGGCTTCACATCTAGCCTTGTGGAGTGAAATGGGATTGGAGATGTTAAAAAAAAAAAAAAAGCAAAAGAGAAGCAGGTTAGGGCGAGAAGAGAGAGAAGAGGAGGCTTTATTTGGGAATTGTTAGAGGGTGGCTGCGCAACCAGTGAAAAGATAAAAACTGTGACTCTAAGTAAGATAATGAGAATGATTAAAGATTGCAAATTGAAATCACTGAATATTCAACTGGGAGACAATACATGTGTCACAGTGAAAAGTTTAGGGTAGGAGAGGGACCAAGGGTCTTGTAGGAGCTCCAAGTGGAAGGATCCCCTCCCAGAGGTCAGATTCCCTCATTTCCATATTCTAATCATGGGGATGAGTCATAACAATCTGCTTTATTCCTTCTGTTTTCCCCATTTCTCTTGACTTGCACTTTCATGTAAATGCCTCTTAGTCATTGACTTGAATTGTGATAGAAAAGCAAAACCAGTGGCATTCTTAAACATGCATTTTATACAATTATTACTAAAACCCACATGAAAAGTGTTTGGATTCAGATCTATAGAGAAGAGAAAGCAGATGGAGAGAAATGCTTTCTCCATTCTCACCCACAAGCAGAGATTCAGCCTCTGTAGATTCACTTTTCCAGATTTGAAATTCCAGTGGTCATAATTCTATGTTTATAAGTTCAGAAATTTTGTTTAGGATTTTTCTAGCTGATTCCTTAGTTTTAATGTGAATTTTGACAGAGGGGCAAAGATTTTTCCAGTTTTTGTTCACTACTCTTCTGGTTATTTTTCCTTTGTAATTAGAAGTGCATCAGTTTTCTGATTTCTAGCCTTTATTTGCTTTATTTAGAGGCTTTTTTTAATTTTTATTTTTCTGTTTTTTAGAATTGGGACTAGCTTTCAGAGATTTTTGCCATGTTATTCTATACCTAGCAATGGAAGAAATTCAAGTGATCAGAAAACAATTCTGTAATTGGAAAAATTGCAAGTTGAGAATATCTTATTCAAAGGCATCATTTCTTTGCTGCAATAGGCTTTTCTTTTTCCTTATCCGGGAAGAGAGTCTGTGTTATACCTAAAAATTTTCACAGTGGTTTTAGGAACTATGTTTTGACAGATTCTTAAGATAAACACAAAGGGTTACTTATCATCATTATTTGAAATCTGGATCTTGGACACTGTGTCTCTAGGCTATACTGCAGGTGACATTAAAGCCCAGATACCAACAGTAGATAGTGCTTGTTTGCAACATGGAAGGAGCAAAAATTCCTTCCTAGGTCCCTCCGTGACTGTATGGATTTGGGGAGTAAATGGCTTGCTTTCTTCTGAATGCCCCTGTTAACAAGTGAGCACAGGTTTCTTTTATGTTGGTAAGAAAAGCATGGCTAGCAATGTAACTCTGTTTCCATCTTGGCTGTCTCTCTCAAGGATGAGGAAGACTCCTTTGTGATGAAAGCCATCATCCATGCCATCAACGATGACAACGTCCCAGGCCTGCAGCACCTTCTGGGCTCATTGTCCAACTATGATGTTAACCAACCCAACAAGGTCTGGTTCTGTTCTGCAGCATAGTGGAGGGGTGGGTCACAGTGACCTTGCCCTTCCATATCCAAGGAAAGACCCCATCTGCTTCTCCCTTCCAATTGGAAGCTCCATACTGTGGGGAAAGTCACTTCTGTTTAGAAAGTGATTTGAGTTACAAATAAGGTCTTTTTGCATTGAGGGCCTTCCTTCATTCACGTATTGTATCTCTACCCATGAACTTTTAGATCTTCTCATCCTGCTAATGAAAATGTCCCTGATGATGAGAATCCGAAAGGGGAAGGAAAGGTTTTATACCCTTCACCTGTCTTCTCTTCCTGCCACGCAGTGGTAGCTCTATGTCTGTTGAGACAGGGGAAGGTGTGTGGGAACAGCAATCACTGTTTGGGCTTTTCCTTTCCTACCAAACCTGAAAATAAGTGATTTTTTTTCTTGCCTATTCTAGCACGGGACACCTCCATTACTCATTGCTGCTGGCTGTGGGAATATTCAAATACTACAGTTGCTCATTAAAAGAGGCTCAAGAATCGATGTCCAGGATAAGGTCATAATTGTTTTATTGAAATGAATTGAATTTTAAAGTATTTTCAAGTGTCTCTTAATCATAGGGGTAACAGAGGAAAAAAATGTATGTCCTAACTTGTTTCTCAGTTTCCTGTAAAGGAAGATGAGCTGCTTTTAAACAGCTTGGTACAGCCTGACACATGCGTTAAAGAGGCAAACATTTATCATTTATCCTCCCCTTGGCGCTGCTGCTTGACATCAGCATTTCTTCCTACACTACCCAGATTTTACTTCTTACCAATCACATTTACTCAACAATGTTAGATGTCACATATGAAAAGGTTTTATTATCTAATTATTCTCATCAGAAATGTGTTTGCCTGCTTCTGTAGAAGTCAGCAGAGCTGTAAGTGGAGTAGATCTGGCCCTCTGCAGTAAGGGAATCCTAACCAGAGCGGGGAGATGAGGGTTTACAAACATAAAACAATTGTTTATAAGCAGTTGTTTATTTTGAAATCATTTTTGATTTACAAAAAAAGGTTGGAAAAGTAGTACAGAGAGTTCCGTTATCCGCTTCACCCAGGTGCCCCTAATGCTAGCATCTTGTGTAACCACGGTACATTTGTCAAAGGTGTAAAATAGAATGAGGGTTTTATTCCTCTGGGAAGTTGCTCCTCTGGGGTTTGTCATCACACAGGAAGGGTGACTCTGAGGGATGCATGCATCTGGTGCTGTCAGCTCTCTAGAAATGTGACCCCAGGTTGATTTTCCTGCAGGGCGGGTCCAATGCCATCTACTGGGCTGCTCGGCATGGCCACGTCGATACCTTGAAATTTCTCAATGAGAACAAATGCCCTTTGGATGTGAAAGACAAGGTAAGGCCACTTCTCTTAGAAGGAACATGAGGAGGTAGTAAATGGATGCATGTGAGTGTGAGTGCTGGCCTACCACGTGCATCGGGACCCAAAGGAAAGGAATCAGGACCAGAATTCACCTGCAGAACTTTTAAGTTGGAAATTTCTTGTTTCCTGTGGTTTGGTCTAATACTGAAATCAGCCTTAAGCCAAAATCTTTCAGGTAGTTGCCATAATACGCACGCATTGAATTATAATCCCCGTAACATAAAAACCTCAAAGTTCTAGTAGAGACAACCAGAGAGAGACCTCGGTTTCGATTCGATTTTCTTCCTGACTCAACCTTGTGCTTTTAAGTGTATCTCTCCTATTCTCTTCTTTGAAGTGGCTGACAGGGCTAACCTGACAATCACAGACACTAGAAGATATTAATGAGACAATGCACATAAAGTAATAAAGTAAGGCTTTTTTTTTTGGCACAACGGTGTTATAAAAGTTACTGATTTATCAAGATACCTTGTTTTCATATGCGTGTGTTTCATTCAGTTCACACAACAATCCTGTGAATTAATCGGCTGTGCTGGAACCTGAACCTGGAACTCCTACCTACTCATCCATTATTTATTCTACTGTACGACACTTCTCTGCTTCCAGTACTGGCAGACTAATTTGATGCTTAGTCAAGCTGCCACACACAGTTGCATGGGTTGTGCACTGTACCATATATGAGGGGTAACATTCATATCAGAGACACACATTTATTATGGCAGTTATCTGGAAGGTGGCAATACTATATCTTGTTTTGTCTTCTTAAAATTTGTTTATTCTGATGATTTTCTGTGGGGTGGATAGAAGTAAAGTATCTTAAAGGATTTGCACTTGTTACTAATTCACAGAAAGTTATTACATGGGCAAATAGTGACATTCTTTAAAATTTCTGAGAAAATCTCTGAGAATATAAGAAAATAAGTTTCTAATCATAGGCAATGAAATGAGAAGCTTATTAATAAATAAAATTGTTCATTTAAGTAACTGCCGAATGATGAACCCAATAGTAAAAAGAGAATGTTGTGTTAAAAAAAAAAAAAGAAAATCACACAGCTAGAAGTATCAGCGCATAAAGAAGATTGAGAACAGCTATCATGGAAAAGGGAGAGCCTTCTCCTGAGTTGTTTGCACTTCACAGGATGAGCCAAGTGTGTGGGCTTAATACTCACTGTGTGCTGGACACCCCAACCTCAGGTCCCCATCCTAGCCACTATAGGGGCATCTGCCCGAGGTGGGTGGGTGGAACCAAAGGGGACAGAGTGGAACCAGGCAGGCCTGGGTGTAGGTCTTTGGTTCTGGTCTCCATAGCCTGCTCACAGATGTGGCTCTGAATCACCAGCTCCTTTTCTTCTGCAGTCTGGAGAGACGGCCCTCCATGTGGCAGCTCGCTATGGCCATGCTGATGTGGCTCAGCTACTGTGCAGCTTCGGCTCCAATCCCGACATCCAGGACAAGGTGGGTCATGGCTGACGTCCTCCCTTCCTCTGCTCTATGCATGAATGTACAGGCAACCAGATGGTACAGTCCAGGCCTTTAGAGTTTTATCCAAGCTAGGTTTTCTGTCTTCCACTACAGAGGGCAAGGCTCAAAGGGCAGGGACTCAAACAGAAGTACTAGCTAAGGTGTGCAATGTGCTAATGCCAGGATCGGGTCTAACCACTTTATTCATTCATGCATTCAATCCACTGAACAGCCCTATGAGGTGTATTACTGTTATCATTCTCATTTTAGAGATGAGGAAATTGAGGCAGGGAAAGTTTCTGTAACTTTCCCAGGCTCACAAAGTTCAGAAGTGGTAGAGCTGGGGCTTGAACACACAGTCTGGTTTCAGAGTCCACATTTGTAACCACCGCCGCACTAGGATGGCCTCTCATCGGTGCATATATGTATCTAGTGATGTTGATCCTGAAGATAACAGCCCTCACAGTCTATAAGGACTTCCCTTGACTTGTTAAAATGTGGCTCTCCTAATTACTTTCTTGCCAAAGCAACAATAATGTTACCACTCACCTTGTGTTGTAAACATGACAGAAAGCTAGAGGCATCAAGGTTGCTGGGAGAATTCATACTCAGGAAAGTGCTCACCTACTATTAGTAGTTTCAGATAAAGTCAGCGAGGCACTTATTAGAAAGATGCTATAATGCACCTGCACGAAGGCTCTGTTGTTCAGAGAAGCAGGGCCGATGGTTTCAACGGGCTCCCGAAAGTCATTTGTCAGTCATATGCTGAGAAAGCCAAATTCATCAAACACACAAGTGCTGAGGAAGGAAAACTAATGAAGGAGAGACATCAGATCTACCTCTTAATGCTGGTGGCTCACACTCATGTTGTTATTTTATCCCAGATTAATATTTCACTCCAATACCTATGAGCTCTTTGCTGCCTTGGTTGCATTTGTGCCAAATTTGACAGGGACTCTCACCTTGCTTTATACTTTGTTTCTCATTATTGTGTTCTCCTCCTCTCTGTACTCGTCTCCTTGGCCAGGAAGAAGAAACCCCCCTGCACTGTGCTGCCTGGCACGGGTATTACTCTGTGGCCAAAGCCCTTTGTGAAGCCGGCTGTAACGTGAACATCAAGAACCGAGAAGGAGAGACGCCCCTCCTGACAGCCTCTGCCAGGGGCTACCACGACATCGTGGAGTGTCTGGCCGAACATGGAGCCGACCTTAATGCTTGCGACAAGGTGCCTTATGGGGGAAGACTCATATGCACTGGGAAGTGATCTAGGGGTCTAGAGGGACTACAAGACTCCTCAGTTTGTTTCCCTAAGATAACAAACTTGAATGCAGCAAACTGTAATTACCCCGTCTCTTCTCTGTTCCAAAGATTCTGTGAACTTTTCTATATTGTATTTAATAATTAATATTAATTTATGGCATATAACAAAATTCATGAATTGATCAATTGACTTTGGTCTTTAAATAATTTTTAGCTTTTTTTTATTTTTATTTTTTTTTCCTTGAGACGGAGTCTCGCTCTGTTGCCCAGGTTGGAGTGCAGTGGTGCAATCTCGGCTCACTGCAAGCTCTGCCTCCCGGGTTCATGCCATTCTCCTGCCTCAGCCTTCCAAGTAGCTGGGACTACAGGCGCCCGCCACCAGGCCGGCTAATTTTTTGTATTTGTAATAGAGACGGGGTTTCACCGTGTTAGCCAGGATGGTCTCCATCTCCTGACCTCATGATCCGCCCGTCTCGGCCTCCCAAAGTCCTGGAATTACAGGCATGAGCCACTGCGCCCAGCCAATTTTTCGCTTTTTTAGCTTTAGAGCAGGTACAGTGATGTTCACTGAATCCGAGACAATTCTCATTAAGGACTAACATTGGCAACACACTATTAATTTTTAGATAAACAAAGAAATAGATGTTTTACTTATTTCTGTCATCTGCTGTGTTGTAAAAAGACAGTAAACCACTCTTGTCTGGCAATCTCGATGCTAGACCAGGTGTTCCATGTTTTTAATTAAACAAATTCAGCCTTGTCTGTTTTTATTGTGATCTGTACTTAAAACAAGCCTGTGATGTTGCTATATACGGTTAGATTTGGGATTCTGTAGTTAATTTAATATCTGCCCTTTGTGAAGTTATTTTCTTGGTATAGAGCAATGGTTCTGGGTCAGGGGCGACTTTGCCCCGAGGGGAGTTTGATAATGTCTGGAGATACTTTCTGGTTGTCACAACTAGAGATGGGGGTTGCTACGGGCATCTCATCGATCCCAGCCAGTGGTGCTGCTAAACATCCTGCAGCCCACAGGGCAGCCCCCTCAACAGAGAATCACCCAGCCCCAAATGCCAATAGTGCTGAGGCTGAGAAACCCTAGCACAGTAGGTTTTAGAAATCTTTCAGAACTCTCCACCCATCTCCTAAAACTCAACACATCTATTCATCAGGGATTCTGTAATAGGTAGAATGAATGCCCGGGCTGGTTTTTCATGGGATGCAGAGGTTACACATGTTAAATCTGCTTCTCATTTATATGACAGCCCTTGAGCAAGTTATTTCACAATACTTTCACATTTTTCCTGGTGCAAAGTAAAATAATAGGCTCTCTATTTAGGAAATTGGCAGAGATTGCTGGGCAAATGTTTTTAAAAGTGTTTTACAAATGCTTTGATTAAAGAGGCCATTGGAGTATCAACAATTACTTATGTTCTATCTGATGGTACTGCCGAAGCCTAAATGAATCAAGCTGGTGTTCAGCTTAGGCTGTGATTATTTAGAGAGGAACATGTAAAGCTCCGCATCCTCCCAGTCCTTACCCCTGCTATAGGAGTAAAGTTTCTTCATTTAAATCTTCCACTAGGCCTTTTAGTAGGGATCTTGTTGCCAATTAAACCTCACTCAGTGGCGGCAGGAAAGGTGGAGAGATGGAGACCACATGCCCAAGTGAAAAGCTCTCATGATCTCTGGGGTTTGTTTCCAGGACGGACACATTGCCCTTCATCTGGCTGTGAGACGGTGTCAGATGGAGGTAATCAAGACTCTCCTCAGCCAAGGGTGTTTCGTCGATTATCAAGACAGGCACAGCAATACTCCCCTCCACGTGGCGTGTAAAGATGGCAACGTGCCTATTGTGGTGGCCCTCTGTGAAGCAAACTGCAATTTGGACATCTCAAACAAGGTACACACAGAGCACAGGATCCCTACAGCTTCCAACTGTGTCCATCCACCCGATTCTGGGTCCTGATTCTGTGTCCTCCCGCCTTATTCCAAGTCCTGATTCTGTGTCCATCCCCCTGATCCCGGGTCCTGATCCTGTGTCCTCCCACCTGATCCTGGGTCCTGATTCTGTGTCCATCCCCCCGATCCTGGGTCCTGATTCTGTGTGCTCCCACCTGATCCTGGATTTTGGCCAAGTTTCTATTTGCATGTGTTTGTTGTTGAAAGTGAATATTACTTATATGGACATGTACTTTTTTATAGGGTTTTGCCATCTTAGTTGCATTTTACATGTGACTTTTGAATAATTTCATAGATAAACAGAAAATTATTATAATAACAAGTACTTCTTGCGTAACTCAGTGTACACTGATGGAAATCCCGTGTGTGTGTGTGTATGTGTGTGTGTACATGCATGTGAGCACGAGGCTCTGTAGAGGAATCTGAGAGGCATGGTAAAATTGTAACATCTTTCTAGAGCACTAAGTCTTCAGGAAAATGTCTAATGACATTAAGATTTGATCCCAGGACTGTATTTCTCTTTTTTATTTATTTATTTTATTTATTATTTTACTATTTTTTTTTGAGACAGAGTCTCACTCTTGTCACCCAGGCTGGAGTGCAGTGGCCCAATCTTGGCTCGCTGCAACCTCTGCCTCCTGGGTTCAAGCAATTATCATGCCTCAGCCTCCTGAGTAGCTGGGATTACAGGCCTGTGCCACCATGCCCTGCTAATTTTTGTATTTTTAGTAGAGACAGGGTTTCACCATGTTGGCCAGGCCGGTCTCGAACTCCTGACCTCAAGTGATCTGCCCCCTTCAGCCACCCAATGTGCTGGGTTTACAGGCATGAGCCGTCACACCTGGCCCTATATTTTTCTTCTTAGCTTTCCGCATTGAGAGTTTTATGGGCAAAAGTTCCTAGTACCTTTTTTTGTGCTAAATAAATGTGGTAAGACCAAAGAGATGCTATCATTTGGTGAAAAATGGAAAAATGAAAATAACTGTGCTTTTAGGTTCATAAAAAATGTTGACTTCTAGATTTTAGCCACCACCTTCCCTTTTCTCTGAATTCCATATAGATGTTCATTACCAAACAACACAGAATATTGCGGATTCCTGTGATTTTGGCCCTGTAGCTGTATTAAAGACAAGCATTATGCTGTTACGATTATGCTAAAAATGAAGTCCAAGCGCAATTAATTTTTTAATTTCAGGAAATGTTTATCAATGGCGTATACAATGCCAGTAGGATTCTAGTATGGTTTGTTGGAGGTAAAAGGATATCTGAAACAGCTGGAAAGTTAAACTTTTATGTACACTTATTCCTTTTGCATGTTATGTGATTAACTCAAACAGAAATTGAAATTGGTAATTTCACATTCTGAGACTGTGTGGAAGGGCAGTATCCCAGGTTTTAGCCATTAGCTGCTGGTTGCTTTCTTAGTTTGTCCCGTTCTAATCTTGCCAAGTCAGTTGTGTAAGTGGCTTAAGGGGAAAGCCAAGTGTAATATGAAGTAGCATCAGGACCTTGGGTTTCCATCTAGGATTCTTTAAATGAATCAAAAGCAGCTTCAAGGGACATCTGCACTTATTTGTGACTCTCTGTAGACATTCCCACTGTGCGCCCAGGGGTCTACTATGTGCGCAGCATCTAGAATCAGCTCTCCCCTTGTGAGAGGAGAGAGGAGGAGCTGAGCATCTCATGGTGCTTTGCCCTAACCTAAACAGGGAATGTGTTCTTCCCAGTTTCACTCCATACCTAAATGCACAACTTCACTTGTTAAATACACTCTTTAAAAAATCTACAAGACAGTCCCACACTTTCATGTTTTGAAACCACTGGCTTATTTACTGGAAAAGTCTCACATTTTTCAGGCTGCAAATATCTATAAGTAAAGGCGATAAATGCTGACATAAACTTGTGTAATCACTGTCTATGGCAGAGCAGCTGTGCATAGAGGGTCTTCTGTAGACAATTTTGTCATTGAATGAAGCTCAGCTGATGTGAAAATCATCAGTTCCTGTTTCAACCCCTTGGAATTAGCAGCAAAATTCAGACCCATAATTCAGAGTTCATCTGGACAGAAGTGTGCTGGCTGCACACAAGCTCTGCATCTCTGCCCCTGCAGACAGGCTCCCCGGGTTGGCTTTGACGCTCCCATCATCAGCACACCCTGACTTTGGGGGTCTCACAGCTTCTTCAGAAAGGTTGCTGTCAGGCTTGTTTTGCTATTTTTTTTTTTTTTAAAGGAAAGGTGATGGGGGCTTTAGAAGGGCTTAAAAGAAGCACAGGTACGTAACAGAAGGCATCACTTCCCACCAAAGCACATCCAGCTTTCTAGAGACTCACTCAAGTAACTGATTGTGAGCGTGGGGTGGCATCCACATTCTACAAGGAGGCTGTTGCTCTTTCCCCATTGCATGGTCTTGCCTTTTCCTTATCTGGATTAAGTTCCTCCCAAAATAAAAATGGCCATTCAAATCCTACCCTGTCACCAGTATGTGACAGGACCTCATGGCTATGTTTGACGCTCATGCAATGAAACAGACATTTCTGCATTCTTCCTCCTTCTCGTATGGAAATCAGGAGAGTGGCTGTTTAACTTGCCATGTTAGAAAGCACGGAAAGGGAAGGGAATAGATGGCGCAGAATGCATGGCCCTTACCCATTTGTCCCTCTTTAAGTCGGTTCTTCCCATAAGGACAGACAGAAGGCACGCTGTGCACACGCACACATCTGGGAGGATGAGAGAGGACTCCCTGCCTGTCAGGTGTTTATCGAGGCCCTTCCAGGGCAGCACTGTGCCCAGCGCGGAAGGAGGAACTCATAGATGCCAAGGTGGATGGCT
Source organism: Pongo abelii (assembly GCF_028885655.2). Taxonomy (NCBI): domain Eukaryota; kingdom Metazoa; phylum Chordata; class Mammalia; order Primates; family Hominidae; genus Pongo; species Pongo abelii. The sequence goes on from NC_071998.2 coordinate 78,152,312, forward strand.
TTGCCCTCAGGCTGCTTTTAGACACACTCACATTCAGATGTAGCGGCATCTCATGTTGTCATTGCTGCTGTGGTGGGCATAAGGTGCTCCAGAAACACAGAAGCAACAATTCAGATATTAAAGAAATCAGGGAAGGCTTTTCAGAGGTGATCACTTAAGATGATCGAGGCTTTGACAGATGGAGAAGAGGCAAGCCTGTTTTCCACCAAGGGAAGCCAGTGTGTCTGCCGTGGGCTGTCGCTGACACACGGCAGGTGTGGGGTAGGTATTTAGGGAGGGGGTTATGGGGAAGGGAGAAAATGAAGCTGGAGACATTGGGTCCAGGTGTGGCAGACCTGGAATTTAAGGCTAAGGGGTTTGGTGTCATTGTGTCTCAACCTGGGCCCTTCAACAGTGGCCATTTCCTCTGCCCTTTTCTTCATCACACTCTCTTCCTCAGCTTTCTTCCCTTCTAGAAAACTGTGCATTCTACAACCAAAATTACATCTCCCTTACATTGCATCTTCTAAACATTTCACCCAGTCTTCAAAACCTTCCCTTTTCCTTCTCACGTGAACTCTAGGATGCTTGAAAGCTTAATATCTGTTTTCTGCATTACTGCAGAAGATAATAATAAAGAAATATGAGTGTATCCCACACTGCAACAGTCTTTACACTAGCTGGGAATGGAGCTGCCTAGCCTCCCCCATCAGTGGCTGAATGAATCATGAGAGCCACACAGTGGATGCGATTCAGGCATTCACGAGAATGTGATCCCTCCCGTTACAGGCATGGAAAACTGTTCTCAATCTACTGTTAGGTGGACAAAGCAAGGGACAGAGTGGAAGGTGGGCTATGACTACATCTTGGCTGTTTGAATTATTTCTCTCCTGTTGAGGATTCATAGATAAGAGCTTGGGAGGAAATGGACCAAAATGTTAAACAGGGACAGCTCTGAGCTAGGGAGCTTGAGAGTAAGGCGGGAGGGGAGAAGGAAGATTTTTATTTTGTATTATATGTTTTTCTAGGTTGCTTGGATTTTTAAAAAGAGCATGTGTTAACTTTATAACAAAAACTGATATTTAAAAATACATAGCATTAAATAAATTCCCAAACTTTCTCAGTTCACAACATCCTTAGGGTTTCAGTAATTATTTTTTCATGGTTCCCCTAGATCAAAAGAAACCCCTAACAGTTCTGTTCATTGAGTGGTTCAGTCCAAACAACTTAGTAACCAGTGATGTCCTAACAGCTTAGCAGCAGCTGAGAAAGATAATACACATAAACGGAAAGAAAACTAGTATTTTCTTTTCTTTCTTCCGTGACCACATTACGTAGAATCTGATGAGTGCTCCCGTTGGGCACTGCACTTCTGAAACCTTGGACTCAGAGTGGACACGGCCTCATTTCCTGTCCACAGTGATTTCCTCAAGACTCTTGGTTCCTCTCAGGGCAGCCACCAACCCCCCGCTGTGAGAGACACGATGTCATGGAAGACAGGGTGGCACAGTCTAATGATGACACTCTGCACCACTTCAAGAGAGTAGTTCACCTGGTCTGAGAACCACGTTTCTTATCAAAAACTGTAGATATTCCTGGGCACTCCTAAGAATTCAGTGCAGTTCCCTGGGGTACCTTGGCACACAATTTGGGAACCGCAGGCACAAACAGAGCTTATGGGCTTGTCCTGGGATTTTCACTAATTAGGATGTCTTCAATATCTGTCTTCCGTGTATCTTCTTCCCTGGCTGTGTCTAAATTTGAACTATGGTGCAGATCTTGCTGGAACTCTGGACCTTGAGCCCTTGGCTCCTGTGTCCTTCAGGCCAGCACAGGAGGAAACTTACTTAAGTTATCTTTGAAGTTGTATTTCGAAGCTCCTCTTTTAACTGCAAAGTGCTTGGAAAGGTTCTGCCTGGCTGGCGTGCCCCAGTGGAGAGCAAGTTTCAGGAGAAGGGAGATGGCTCCTTCCTTCTTTCTGGTGGGCCCTGACCCCTTCCTTAACCTTGTGTCTCCGGAATGTCATCCTCAGCAACTGCGTGAGAAGAACAACCTTTGGCCTTTTTTCTCCCTTCCCAGTATGGACGAACACCTCTGCACCTTGCGGCCAACAACGGAATCCTAGACGTGGTCCGGTATCTCTGTCTGATGGGAGCCAGCGTGGAGGCGCTGACCACGGTGAGTGCCCACAGGGCGTCGTGCAGGAGGGAGCTGCTGGGAGCCTCTGGTGCCTCCAGGGCAGGAGGGACAGGGCTTGCATGGCAACTCTGCATTCTAAAGCAGTCAGGCTGCTGTTCAGCCGCAGCTCCTCGGCTGCAGTAACACAGACATTTGCCCACACATGGCCAGCCTAATGTCTCCTTAATGTTCGTCCTCTTCTCATCTCACCACACTCTGCTCTGCCAGGGATTCCTCAGCTTCCCGCTGGCCTTTTTGTTTTTCGTGTCACACACCAGGGCCCCTGCGTTGTGGGATGTGTGTATTTCCCCTTCCTAAATGCTCCTCTGCCCCAGGGCACTGGAGCCCCTGCCCTTTAGAAGGAGCTGGGGGAGGAAGAATCCTCAGTGGGTGTTGGGTGCAGTCTCCACATTTGCCCCACAAGACCAGGCTGCCAGGTGCCATAAGCAGGAGTTGTTTAGAGTCAGGCTTTGCTTTAGGCCTGTGGAGTATTTTAAGTGAGATCTGTTCAGTTCCCTCACTCCCTGCTCCGGATGCCAGACCTAGCACCTCTCTGCTGAGGAAACCCTTTGATTCACATTTCATGAAATACCCAAGAAGGAAAATGCATCAGCTAATGAGGTATGGTTGCAATTTTACGGCTGCAGTGAAATATTATCATTTGAGTGCTTGCTAGCCTGAGAGTAGGCTGACTGTCCAGTCTTTGTGGGAGAGTCCTGGACTCACAGATTAGAGCTTTGCTGACAGAGGGCGATTCTTTGAGGAGACCAAGTGGTGCTTTAATGTGTCAGCCAACCTCAGGCCCTGAGGCTGGAAGAGAGCCTCATTTCCTGGAGATCATCCAGAGGTTAGCAAACCATGGCCCACGGGCCATATCCCACTGCTGGTTTTTGTAAATGAAGTCTTATTGGGACACAACCATGCCCAAGGTTTGTATTGGCCCTCGCAGCTTCCACGCCAGGTGTCAGAGCTGAGCAGTTGTGACAGAGAGCATATGGGCCACAGAGCCGAAATACCTACTTGCCTGGCCCTTGACAGAAATTGTTTGCTGACCGCTGGGGCTAGGATGTCGCCTCCCCGAATGCACTCATGTTACCGGGATGTCATTCCCTCCCCAGAAGTAATAGGTCTGATCTGTGCAGTGGAGGGCCCAGCTCTGTGCCTTCTCTGCAGGCCCAGTTATTACCAGTACTCCACATGGGATGAGGCCCCTTTCTAGGGCACCTAGTCACCCACCACAAACGCACACACCATACCCACATCACCCTGCTGTGCCTGCCTTGCTAGATCTCGTTGGCCATTGTCAAGCCCTGCCCAGCCATGCTTGGGCACAGGTTCCAGTTACTCCCTAATAGAGCATTTATATGCATTTTCAAGACAAAGAAATATTTTTGTCCTATGTGTGGCCTCATGAAAGACCCAGCCAGGCCATTATTGAAGATGCCAGCAGCTGATGCTGCTGATTCCCGCAGTGCAGGTTGGGGCTGCTGAAATGTGCGGCCCCCTCTGTGGGGTCCCTCCGTGAGCCACCGGCCCATCTGCCCTTCCCCACGACATCTGTATCGGTGGTCCCTGCCTGGCTCCTCCTCAGGTCCCTCCATGCACCTCCTCGCTCTCCCGCTTCCCACAGCAGGAAAAGTGTCTTCTGTCCCCAGGCCCTTCCCACGGTGCCCAGAGCTAACCTTGGAGCCGCACCCGCAGTGCTCATTCTGCAGCCCCCTCAGTCACTCTGCACACACCGCACCTGCAGTCACTCCGCACACACTGGGGGCGCGGTGAGAGCAGGGAGTCCAGAGGGACAAGACAGGCACGCGCCCCTCAGGAGACTTCTGGAAATGGGAGAGGGATGCTGACCTGAGGGTCATAGCCATCAATTACGGTCACTGAATGGGACCGCGTGGTGACAGGAAGGAGCGGGTCCTGAGGGCGTGGACAGGGGCTGGGGGTGCCCCTGCGGGAGGCATCGCTGGAACCTGCAGGCCAGGCCCCGTCCTCAGCCGGACAGAGTCCCTGGAGGATCGCCTTGTTCAGGACCAAGGCTCAGCAGCCTCCAGTGCCCTCCTGCGATGGGAGCGCAATGTCTGGGGCCAGCATGGAGACCCAGGAGATGGGAGGGTGAGCAGAGCTGGGTGGGCCGGGCCTTCCCCGCAGGGAACCAGGGCTTCCTCTCCTGCGGGACAGCCAGGGGAGGGTTCTGCAGGGCCAGGGAGACCCTCCAGACTGGAGGGCCTTACTGGGGACGTCGCCCTCAGAAATGTGACCACACCACATCCCTCGGTTTAAGTTTCCTAGCAGCCACATGGAAGAAGGAAAAAGAAACAGGAAATGAATTTCAATAATATATTAGCACAAGATATGCAAATATTATCATACTAACCTGTCAATAAATTTATTGATTGATTTATTATTTGTATATATTCATGGGGTACAAGTGCAATTTTCTCCACTGGTATATTACACTGGGGTGAAGTCAGGGTCTTCAGTGTGTCCATCACTGGAGCAAAGCACATTGTACCCACCAAATAAACTCCCATCCTCCACGCGCTTCCCTCCCCTTCACCCCTCCAAGTCGCCGTTGTCCATTATTCCACACTCTTCTTCCCTGTGTACACATCATTTAGTGCCCACTTTAAGTGACAGCATGTGACATTGGTTTTCTGTGTCTCAGTTGTTTCACTTAGGATAACGGCCTCCATTTCCATCCATGTTGCTACAAAGGACATGATTTCCTTTTCTTTTTTCTTCATTTTTTATTTTTTTGTTTTTGTTTTTGTTTTTTGAGACAGAGTCTCACTCTGTCACCAGGCTGGAATGCAGTGAGGCAATCTCGGCTCACTGCAACCTCTGCCTCCCAGGTTCAAGGATTCTCCTGCCTCAGCCTCCCAAGTAGCTGGGACTACAGGTGCAAGCCACCATGCCTGGCTAATTTTTGTATTTTTAGTAGAGACGGGTTTCACCATGTTGGCCAGGATGGTCTGGATCTCCTGACCTTGTGATCCGCCCACCTCGGCCTCCCAAAGTGCTGGGATTACAGGCTTGAGCCACCATGCCCAGCCTGATTTCCTTTTCTTAATGGCCAAGTAGTATTCCACTGTGTATATATACCACAATTTTTAAGTTCAGTCCTCTGTTGATGGACACTTCGTTTGATTCCCTACCTTTGCTACTGCGAATAGTCCTGCAGTGAACATACAAGTGCAGGTATCTTTTTGACATAATGATTTATTTTCCTTCAGGTAGATACCCAGTAGTGGGGTTGCTGGAACGAATGGGAGTTCTGTTTTTAGTCATTTGAGAAGTTGCCATGTGTAACTTCTCTATGTTTTCCATAGAGGTTGTACTAATTTACATTCCCACCAACAACGTATAAAAGTTCCCCTTTCTCTGCATCCTCTCCAACATCTGTTATTTTTTGACTTTTTAATAATGGCCATTCTGATTGGTGTTAAGGTGATACTCATTGTGGTTTTAACTTGCATGTCTCTGATGATTGGTGATGTTGAACATGCTTTTCATGTTTGTTGGCTATTTGTCTTCTTTTGAAAAATGTCTCTTCATGTCCTTAGCCCACTTTTAAGTGGGATTATTTGGGGGTTTTTATTGTTGTTGTTGTTGAGTTGTTTGAGTTCCTGGTACATTCTGGATGTTCCCTGTCAAATGTAGAGTTTGCGAATATTTTCTCTCATTCTGCAAGTTGTCTGTTCACTCTGTTGATTATTTCTTTTGCTGTGCAGAAGCTTTTAGTTTAAATCCTGTTCATCTATTTTTAGCTATGTTCCCTATGCTTTTGAGGTCTTAGTCATGAATTATTTGCCTAGACCCGTGTTTAGAAAGTTTTCCCTGAGTTTTCCTCCAGTATTTTTATAATTTAAGATCTTCCATTTAAGTCTTTAATCTATCTTGAGTTGACTTCTGCAAATGGTGAGAGAGAAGGATACAGTTTCATTTTTCTGCAAATAGGTACCCAACTTTCCCAGCACTCTTTATTGAAAAGGGTGTCCTTTTTCCAGTGTATGTTCTCATCAATTTTGTCAGAGAACAGTTGGCTGTAAGCATGTGGCTATATTTCTGGGTTCCCTATTCTGTTCTATTCCATTGTCTGTTTTTATGTGGGTACCACGCTGTTTTGGTTACTATAGCCATCTAGTGTAATTTGAAATTAGGTAATATGATGTCTCCAGCTTTGCTCTTTTTGCTTAGGATTGCTTTGGCTATTTAGGCCCTTTTGTGGTTTCATATGAACTTTAGAGTTGTTTTTCTAATTCTGTGAAAAATGAGGTGGGTATTTTGATGGGGATTGCATTGAATCTGTAGATTGTTTCGGGCAGTATGGTCATTTTAACAATATTAATTCTTCCCATCTGTGAGCACAGGATGTTTTTCCATTTGTTTGTGTCATCTACAATTTGTTTCATTAGTGTTTTTTAGTTTGCCTTGTAGAGATCTTTCACCTCCTTGGTTAAATATATTCCTAGATTTTTTTTTTTTTTTTTTTTTTTTTTGGTAGCTATAGTAAATGGGATTGCCTTCCTGATTTGGGGCTGGATCGTCATTGGTATATAGGAACTCTACTGATTTCTGTATGTTAATTTTGTATTCTGAAATTTTACTGAATTAATTTATTATCTCTAAGAATTTTTTGGTGACATCCTCAGGGTTTTCTAGATATAAAATCATATCAGCGAACAGGGATAATTTGACTTCCTCTTTTCCAATCTGGATGCCTCTATTTCTCTTGCCTAGTTGATCTGGTGAGGACTTCCAGTATTCTTAAATTATTGAGATCTTTCACATTCTTTGGTTTATACAAAGCTTTCCTTCTGTGCACTCACAGCGCATCCTTACTCCCCAGGTTTCAGGCTGAGTCAAGGCCTAGGGAGGGGCCTCTGGTCTTCCTGGAAGGCCTAGCACCTAAGCCTTCCTCCTACCCTCCAGAAGCAATTCCATCCTCCTCTCCTTCAGAACCACCCTTGACCACCAGCGCCCCCTGCTGCCGCCTTCCCGCTCCGCTGAGTCCTCAGCCAGGGTGACCTGAACAAGTCTGCGTCCTGTCCCCTCTTTGTCCTTGCCTCCCCTACTCCTGCACCCTCCACTGTCTTGCCTTCCATTCCACGTAACCCTCAGCAGAGTCCCCACTCACCTCCTGACAGCTTTCCTTCTAAACTTTCTTACTATAAAATAAAACATAGATAGAAAAAAGCACATAAACCAATATAAAGCTTAGTGGGTTTCCATAAGACAAACACCTTTGAATTCCACGCTGGTCAAGAATAGAACTTTCCCAGCCACCCCAAAGCCCCCATGAGCCTGGCCCAGCTGTTGCCTCCACTCCAGCCCCCTGTGAGCCCGTCCCTGATTCGAAGCCAGCTCTTCCTTTTGCTTCCTTGTTGTCTTTCCACCCAAGCCCCAGCCACTGCTCCTGAGCCTCTTTCACTGGATATCCCTAGGACTGGGTGCCCTTGGTGTGCCCCGACACTCCTGCCTGGGATGAGAAAGTCCCCGCGTCCTGCTTCTCCCCAGGCCTCTGCTTCCTGCTGGTCCATCTTCTCCCTCTCCATCCCCCTGGCCCTCTCTGGCCCCCAGACTTGCAGCTGTCCAACACTGAGGCCCATGCTCAGGTCTCTGGTCCCTGCTTGCCCCTGAGTGCCAGCCTCACACAGCACCTTCAGAGGCCCTCGGCCCCCCCACACCAGGGTCCCTCCCTCCAGTTCTGTGCTTCCTCCTCCCCAGTGTTCAGCCTCTGCAAAGGGCTTCAGCACCTGTCTGTCACCCTGCCCAGGATCACGGAAACCCTCCTTACTCTCGCCTCACCTGTTTGCATCTAGCTGGCAGCCTACTAAGTCTCCTCTCAATTCTCCATGACCACGAAGCACTCACCCCTCCAGCCCCCACCTGGTTAAGGGCGTCACCCTTAACCTTAGTCTCCTCCAGACCAGTCGGACTCTTAACCCATCCCTGCATGGTAGCCTCCTGCCCATTGAGACCAGTCCATCCCAGCCCCACGTTTATCTTTTAGAAATGCCAGCCACTTGGTGGGCTCCACTTTCACCTCCATCTGGGGCTCCTCTGCCTTCGGGATGTGACCTCTGCAGCCTCTGCCCAGCCTCCCCTTCCCCCCTGCACCCCTTCAGTTGTGGCCAGGTCCTGGGAAGCCCCTGCCGGCTCCCCCATCATGGAGTTGTCACCTGCTGTTCTTTCACCCTGGAGCTCCCCTTTCCCCCTTCACCCCCTGCGCATAGCGTGCCCACAGCATCAGCACACACAGGCACATATCTCTGCCCACTTCTGCCCTGAGGGTACCTGATGGCGCTCTGCCTTCAGAGTGAGAGAGACTTGGAATGCCCGCTACGGGCATGTGGGCACACAGCCCATAACATTCGGGGAAGACTCTGTGGCACCCACTCCTCCTCATCCATCAACATTCACCTCCAGCCCAGGAAACCTCCTCTGTCCCAACCTCTCTGGAGTGTGTGATTTGCCCCTGTGGGCTGGTAGTCCCTTCGCCTTCCTTGCTCTATTGGAATCATATCCTGATTTCTCCTAGGAGGAGTGAGCCCTTGGGCTCACTGGGAATTCATTGCTGCCTCCTAAGTGGGCTCCCTGCTTCCACCCTTACCTGTCCACAGCCTGGTCCCCACACAGCCGCCTGGTCAGACATAAGTCAGATCTCGTCCTCCTTGCTCAGAGGCTCTAGCAGCTTCTCATGGGAATCAGAGTCCTTCAAATGGGGGCTTCCCCAAGGATCTGCCCCTGACATTGCCTCCCTGACCCCCATCTCCTGTTCCGCCTCCTCCCTTCTCCCTCCACATCAGCTCCATGAGCTTCCTTGACATTCTTCAAAAGTGCTGGCCATCCACTGCCCCAGGGCCTTTGCACTTGCTATTCTTGGGCCTGAGCGGCTCTTCCCCAGGTATCCATGTGATTTGTTCTCTCCCCTTCTGCAGGTTTTGACTCAAGCTTCACCTTCTCAGGGAGGCCTTTCTGGACCACCCTATTTTAAATCCTATCCCTCCCCCACCCCCAGGACTGCCCCCTCATCTCCCCTGCCCCATTTTTCTTCATAGCACCTATCACCACCTGACCTACTGTATTTTACTCACCTATTTATTTCTTGTCGGCCCTCCCCACTAGATTCTGGATCCCATGAAAATAGGGACTTTTGTTGGTTTTATTCATTCCTGTATCCATAGGCCTGTGCATAATACGCACTCAGTAAATACCTGCTAGATGAAAGTACGAAGGAAGGAAAGAAAAAATGAATGGCACCATAGTCCAGGCAGGACATGGAGTGTTTGTTGACCGAGTGCTAAGTAGATGACCCCTTATAATTCTGTAGGTTAACAAAAAATCCATATTTTCCCCAACACTAACTAAAGATGTTTAAATGACTGTGCACATTCTTTCAGATCATCTATTTTCACTGGGGATACACAAATAGGTTTCCCTGTCAATGCTTGCCCCAGTTGAAACCCCATCTGTTCCTTTGCAAAGCATATTACACGTGTCACTAGAAGTCCTGACTGTGAGCATTTCCCCAGACGTCAATAAGCAGCATGTCTGTGAAGGGCAGGTTCCTAAAACTGGCTGGCCTGTGGGGCTCTGGCTTCTTGAACACAATAAGTGAAGTGGCCTTTCACCTTTCCATGGATTTCTTTCTATGTCATGGGGCCAACTTGGGAATCATTGCCCACAGTCTAGAATGTAGTGTTGGGGGCTGCTGGTGCACAAGAGACACTGTGATTTCTGGACCCAACTCACCCTTCTGCAGTCACTTGGTCCCCAAGGCTCACGTTGAGATGATGGACAGCTGAGTGCTGAGACACTTGGCCATCTTTCTATATCTTTTCAATGCATGCACTTCATTGAGTCCATGAGCCCTATTGGTAAGGAGGAGGGCAGCAAGTGTAAGTGTTGCTTTTGCAGCCTCCATCGGGGTGTCCAGTAGAGCCAAGACCGAAATGCAGAGATGTGACTTCTGCCCCTTTCCCTCTCGGACAGAAGGCCAGGTAGTTAGGGCAATTCTCAGCTCTTCTACGAATAATTTCCAACACTGCTTGCTTCTTCTGTGCCTGGCACTGTGCTGGTTGTTTCCATTTGGTTTTCTCTCACCTGCTCAAGAACCTGTGCAGGGAGGGTGCCATTTTCCATCTTGCAGATGAGGAAACCCAGGCTTGGGAAGGCTGAGCGACCCACCACATAGCCGGTAACGGGTGGGTTCAGGACTTCAAACTGGGTCTTCTCCCAACTTCAAACTGTCTCCTGCACTGCCAGGCATTTCTGTTGAAAGTCTGAATAGTGTCCTTTAGAGCGACATGTTTTGCAAGCTGTAAAGTGCAGTGCAAATGTGAGGAAACATTTTTATTTTATATATATATATATTTTTTTTTTTTTTTTTGAGACGGAGTCTCATTCTGTTGCCCAGGCTGGAGTGCAGTGGCACAATCTCGGCTCACTGCAACCTCTGCCTCCCAGGTTCAAATGATTCTTATATCTCAGCCTCCTGAGTATCTGGAATTACAGGCATGCACCACCACACCTGGCTGATTTTTGTATTTTTAGTAGAGACGGGGTTTCACCATGTTGGACAGGCTGGTCTCAAACTCCTGACCTCAGATGGTCCACCCACCTCAGCCTCCCAAAGTGCTAGGATTACAGGCATAAGCCACCATGCCTGGCTGTGAGGAAGTATTGTTGATGGTGGTTCTCTTGACTTTGAAGAGGCTGAACAGTGGAGATTTCATCCTGTTGGTGAAAAGCCTCTGCCTGTGTTTTGTGCACATCTGAGCTCTGCAAGAGGAATGTCCTGTTCAGACATGTCGGGGGCAGGAAACTTCAGTCAAGGCTCAGATTTCTTCTGACTAGGGCAGTGGTTCCCAAACCTTGCTGCATAATAGAATTAATCTGGGAGTCCAGGATGTACCCCATACTGCTGACAGCAGTGTCTGTGTGGGAGCTGGGCGACAGGATATTTTCAAGTTTTACAGGTGATTCCAGAGTGTAATGGAGAACCCCTTCTCTTTATTGACTTTTCTTGTGTCCATAAAAAAATTAGAGCATTTGGCATGGATCCCTAGTTGGAGATGCAGTGTCTGATAAGGCACTTAATTTATCCCCAAAGCAAGCTTGAAGCCCTGGCCTGCCCGCTGTGGGATATTTGGGATATTTCAGGAATTTAAAGGAACAGAGAGAGACGGGCAGTTCTGACTGCACAGCAAGCCTCCACCGGAGCAGCCACCTGGGCTTCAACTGGCAGCCTAAGGCAGTGGTTCTCAGCAAGGCAATTTTGCCCCCACCCCCAACAATTGCCAATGCCTATTTGGTTGTCACAACTGGGAGCTAGGGGGTGCTACTGCCACCTAGTGTGTAGAAACCAGAGATGCTACTAAAATTCCTAAGAGGCACAAGACAGGCCCAGCAACAGAGAATTGCCTGGTGTGAAATGTCAGTGTTGGCAAGATTGAGCAACACTGTCTGAATGAGACCCCAGGCATGACTCCAGGAGTGACTTGGGTTGAGGAACTGAGAGGTTGCTGTTAAGTAGATTTTGGATATCCCTAAGCTTCTACAGGGATGCAACTTTGTTATTCATACACATTGATAGATAAACCAAATCCTTACTTTTTTATTTTAAAAAAAAAACATTCATTTTCATTTTTTTAAATTGCTTTTCATCTTTTCTACTTTAGAATTTTTAGTGATCTCTAAAACTGCAACAGAATAGCCCCTACATGTCCCTTTTCTCCCCAGTGGCAGGGGAACAGTGACAGCTTCTGCCTCCCAGGGGTGACTTCAAGGACTGAGGCTTGCAGAGCTCTAAGAGCTGGGTCGGGCACATATTATGAGGTGGTGTTCAATAAATACTTGCTGTCATCGTGTATGTTCATGGTGTAGATACAGAAACAAATTTATTCAGTGTGAAACTGCAGCCTATGAAAAATCTCTAAATAAAAAGCAAGGATAAAAGTGCTGTGGACTCTTATTTCCTTGTTTTCTCTTCACCAAAAAATCTTTCAATCAAAATTGCCTGTCAAACTAAGTATTTCCTTTGAAATGCACAGTAATTACCAGGAGCTGGTATCATGCAAGGGCTGAGTTTGTCCCAGTAAGGATTGTAACACAGTAGCTTGCACTAACTAGAATTTGGCACCTAATGAGAATCTTTACTGTCTGCCTGATTGGAGATTGGAGAGAGGGGTTCAGGACAGGGAGGAACCAGCCAGCTGAGGAGGCTATTGAGTTGTGATTAAGCCTGTGGACCTGAAAGGTGTCGCTATTGGACAGGAAGACACCAGCATGTGCTTTGTTCCTGCTTCTTACCTTCCTGTCCTGGACAATCAAGTGAAATAAGGATTGCACAGCCAGAGAAACACACCAAGACATGCTCTTTGTCCACCTGGTTTGCTTTTCATACCTGCTATACTTGTTTCTGCCTCAGACCCACGGAATTGGGATATGGAACACACACAGCTCTCCTTTTCAGAGAAAAGAAACTAATGCATTTTTTTCCTACAGGATGGAAAGACAGCAGAAGATCTTGCTAGATCAGAACAGCACGAGCACGTAGCAGGTCTCCTTGCAAGACTTCGAAAGGTGAGAAGTTCTGTTTATGGGTCTGAAGTTCTCTACTTGTGTTTATGTGAAAAAGTCTCAGTCTTTTTCCTTATTTGAGAATGAGCAAAATGAGGCTCTAGATAGCCAGATTTTAGGAACAGTGGTCCCTGTCCTGTGGTTTGCATGTCAGTCGGTATAAATGCATCAGCTCCCTATCTGTTTTCTTCTCTATTTGGACTTGGAAATCTTTTACCCTGTTTGCAGTTGCTGTGCCTGGTTTTCCTTCTCCCCTTCACTCTGTAATAAACCACTCCCACAAAGTAGCAGGGGATGAGGATGCTGACTCTGCCTCTTTCCTTCTTATGTTAGAGCTCCAAGATGGCTGTTAAGCTCCTGTTATTCAAACATTGTTGCTCTAAGGCTTAAAGAAACATGACAAAAATAAGTAAAGGCAGGTGTACCCTTTCCAGCCTACAACATAACAGTTGTGTCAGGAGACTTCACAATAGCCATACCCTTTAATCTAGGAACTCTGTTTTATGCTTAAAGATGTTCACTGCAGTATTATTTATAATACAGTAATAAAAATTGGAAACACAGATAACCCGCAATAATGTCTAGTAAAGGGTCCTACAGCCATAGAATTGAATAGCTTTGGCCTTTTAAATATTTTAAGAAGTTTTACTAATAGGAGTTTATTGCTTGTGGGGGGGGGGTCGCTGGGCTTCAAAGCAGAAGACATTGTATATACATAATAATCTCTACTATGTTAAAATGCATAGAAAGAAAATGATAGAAGTGATGTTTTTCAATTTTGCTATTATACTCAATATTTTATTCTTTAAACGTTACTGTATTTAAAAAAATTTACTGTATTTTTAAAAAAATGTTATAACAATGGTAATCATTTTTTTTAACAACCACAAACTATCTAGAAATAAAATGATAATTCAGTTGGTTTAAGTGCTTGCTGAGAAGATAATGTCCAAAATATGCTCCAGATATCCCACAAAGTTCTTGCCATATAGACCGAGAAGTGCCTGGGAGAGAAGTGGTGAGGTCATAACCTTCACAGCCCCTGAAGTTTGAATTTTCATACTCGTCCTGCGGTCTTTCCAGGGCCAAGGGGGGCCACAGATTGGGATAATTTCTTTCCTCATGCAGAATATAGACTTGGAGAGAGACACTTCATATATGCATATTAAAACCCCTTGGAGTTGACCTGGCAGGGTTAAAATCATGGGTGATTGCTTTTCACACCCTTCTACTTTAGATTCTGAGAACTGGCCTCAGAGGCACTGAGCAGATGTTAATAAACTCTTGAGAGCTGCCATTCAGTCTCCCCTTTGTCCTGGAAAGTCCAGAAAGAGATAAGTCAGGTAAAATTTCCCTAGCCTTACTCACCTGTTCTTACCAGAAATTCATAAATTACAATTATGGGCTTAGTGATTTCTCACTCTGTACCATTATGGACTGTGTCATTATGCCAGCGAATTTGGACTAGAAACTCAAGGGAAACCTTTTCGTTTACAGGCAAAACAAGCAGAGGCAAGGGAGATCCCGTGAGTTGTGGTTAGCATTCAAGAATGAGCCTTTTCATAGAGTTTCCTAAGTTTAAAATTCACTATCTTTGAAGCAGAGGACCAGCCAAACCAGACACAACACAGGCCCCGGTTTGCAACCTCTGGCTTTTGCTGGATTACATAGCAGGGGGCCCTGCACTGGGCACAGAATCTCATGCCTCTAGGCTGGTGTACATCCATTACCCAGGCAGCATCCATTGATAGTGAAAGGAGAAGTCTGGTTTTTGCACAGGCTAAAAGAGCACAATTTTTTTTTCCTGTTAGTTATTGGGTCTCTATTATGCTCCACTAGTAGGAAGAAACACTATTAAGGAAGGGTGAAAGGCTTCTTTGACAGGCCTGACAGCTTCACTGAGTGCATAAGACTGCTTGGTCAGATGTGCTCAGGTTTCCACACAGAGAGGCTGCAAACCCACCTGCAGTGCCTGGCACCTGGCTTGCATCCCTGAGTCCCCATGCTGTGCCCTCCCAGGTGTGTGAGGCCCCTGGCTCAGCTCACACAGTGCCAGCACTTCCACCACTACCACCCTCTGGAAATCTGCTTACCACATTTGCTCTCAACCTCGAGTGCTCTTTACCATCTAAGAAACTATCACAGAGCAGGGGCCAGGGGGACCTGCAGTCAGCTCATTGTGAGGCAGACACTCAGCTACAGCACGGTGACCTGCAACACCCCATCAGGTCACTCGGGACACCCACCTCATGCAGAGGGAGGAGGCATCTCGTGGGCTGTGCTGTGTTCTGCTGCCCATGCTCCCTTAGCAATGGTCCCTTCTTTGACTTAAAATTAGCTTACTGTGCAAGATGCAAACCCACATATACCCTTCCTGGACGAGTCTGAAAACAGTGAAGGAATGCTCAGAAAAAGGACCGAGGGAGAGCGGTGTTGCGCTAGCCGGGGATGTTCGGATTAGTGGGTGGGAGGTCCTTCTCCCATCCTCTGCCCCCGTTTTCTGCAGCCTGCTTAGATGACTGGCATAGTGAGGAGTAGAGATGCAAAGCACCTTGCTGTGGTGCTTCCTCCAAATCCTCAGTGAAAGGGGCTTGTTCCCATTTAGAATTCTGAATTTCTGGGGGCGGGCTCTCGCCCTGTCTCAGTTTGGGGTTTTCTTTTCTTCTATCTATTGGTACCTTTGTTTTTGGTGCCTAGATTTTTAAAAGAGATGGGAAGTGGACTATTACAGCTATAAAATACAAAATACAAAAATATAAAATACATTTTATAGTTTATAAAATAGAAAAAACTATAAAACACAAAATATTATTTTATGTTTTACCATTATCCTGTGGTCTTTTTCTCTAAACGAGAGGTCAAGGAAAAGAATAGTCACCTTTTTTTCTTTTTTTTTTTTTTTTAGATGAGGTCTTGCTCTGCGGCTCAGGCTGGAGTGCAGTGGCATAGTCAGGGTTCACTGCAGCGTCAAACTCCTGGGCTCCAGTGATCCTCTTGCCTCAGCCTCCCAAGTAGCTAGGACTACAGGCACGTCAGGCACGTGTCTCCACACCCACCTGGCTAATTTTTAACATTTGTATTAGCAACAATGTCTCAATACATTGCCCAGGCTGTCTCTAACTCCTGGCTTTTAGTGATCTTCCTACTTTGGCCTCCCAAAGCAGTGGGATTACAGGCGTGAGCCACTGCACCTGGTCAGAATAGTCACCTTAATGCCCTAATTAAAGGACAACATCCCCCTTAGCACCCAGAATCCAGTGAAAAGTCCCCCCTCATCTTTCTGTAGAAGCAAAATACAGAGTAGTGCCTGAGAGCAGAGACTGGAGGTCAGATGGCCTGGGATCCAACTCCAGCTCCGCCACATTCTAGGCTGGGTGAGCTAGCAAGCTGCTCAACAGCTCTGTGCCTCAGTGTCCCCACTTGTCAAATGGTTGAGTCAGCTGCTACCTCCCACGACTGTGATAAGGGTTGGATGGGTTGATGTAGATGATATCCCTTGCACACTGCCTGCACACGGTAAGCACCACGTGTTTCCTGTTATTGTTGGAACCCTGCAGACCACTCTGGAACAGCTGTGAGGTGCAGCAGTAGCCCCTGTGGCTGGGCATCCTGAGTGTCATTTGTGATGACAGCCACCATTGAGTCCTCAGTGTGTGTGGTGGGCAGTGTGATTTTACAACATCCCCAAGGTTTACAGAGGGGAATGTTGCTGCAGGAAACCGGAGTCAAAGAGGTGAGCAACATGCTAATCAGTGCAGACCGGAGGTCCTGACCTGACCTGGAAATACCTGTGATCTGCTTTTAATCAATGGGCTCGGGGGGCTCCAGGGCAGTTTCCTGGCCAGGTGGGATGCGTCCTTTCCACACTGGCTGCTGTGCCTGTGCCAAGCCACCATGCTTTGTAGTGCACAGGGATCGCCTTCCGGTGGGGAGGCCCAGGGTTCTAATTCCCTCAGAATCTTCTAGATGCTGTGTTCAAGGAGCCCCTGGAATTTGTTTGTCTTCATCATCCCTCAGTGGGCTCTCGACGTTAGCTCCTGATTAGCCAGAATTGGAGGAGTTGTCTGCCAAGCATTGCTAATCGCAGTCTTTCTTCCTTGTGTATGAATATAAATCCCCATGCAAGTAACTGCTTGGCACCTGGGCACACCTGGTACTGGAATTTGGTTATTGGAAATGACTGAGCTGTTGCGGCAGCTTCCTTGGAGAATGCATTGCTGAGGATTGTGGTGGGAGCCCAGGAACAGGCAGTGCCTGTGGAGGACACCAGGAAGGGGACTGACCTGCAGTTCTAACTCGGGTCACCTGGAGGAGGAGACAATCGGGTACTACATGATGGGGGAGGGGAAGGGAAAGAAGTCATTCACCCTGCAGAGCATCTTAGGACCATTTTCCTTTCCATGCCATCTCTCCTTGATATTCCCCAGTGTTTCTCACTGGGTGCTGTTGGCAGTTTGGGTGACTGGGAGGCCCTGTCCTTGCAGGATGTTTCTTGTCCCTGGCCTCCAAGCATCTAACATGCTAGCGTTCCCTACAGCCATATTGTGAAAACCAAAAGAATCCCTCCACACGTTTTCCCCCAACCCCTAGGGTGCTACCACGCTCTGCAAGAACCACTGCAGGTTGATCCAAAGTGCAGTCCTGGGGAGAGGTCTGTATCTGGGACAGCTGAGGATGGTGGCCCTACATTGCCTTCCATTTTATTTGGTTTCCAAATGGGCCAGTTGAGCAAAAGAAATACTTTCTACCTATGCTCTCAGCTCTCATCAGTTGACATTGCCTAGGAATGTGTCTTTAAACTATATTTGCTAGGGAAGCAATGGGATTTGGCATCTGGAAATAGAACCAAAATCATCCTGTTTGCCCGCAGCAGTGGAAGATGTGCAGGGGAGAGGGACTGGCTGTTTTGATCACTGGAGAGTTCAAGGGGCAGGAGCACTGAAGACTGCTGAGGCCAAGGCTACAGCTCTTGGGGAAGAAGGAACCTGGGGCAGGGCTGAGCTGCATGGGATCGACTCTGACCCACCTCCACATTAAGTGAACTGGGGCAGTGGTGTGCAGGAGCCTCTGGTGCTGTCCCTGAGAGCCGAGCTTGTCTTCCCAACCTGGTGACATCACATGGGAGTCTTGAAATCAGCCAGGGAGGGAGCATTTGCACCACAGGAATCAGCAAATGCTAGAGATGAAGTCTGCTTCTCCCTACCAAAGGTTGTTGATGGGTTCATCATTGCTTTGGGGGTCCCTGAGAGCCCGCGCTTGGCTGTAGGTACCACCTTATCACAGAAAGAAGTTGTACCTTCTACTTCCTTGTGCTCAGTCAGTAACAGAGCCCCATGCAGCTGTCCAAACCTGCCTGAGGACTGTGTTGTTGCTCAGCCAAACCCAGTTCTCCTTCTAGAAGAAAGGAGGGACCCCTTCTATGGGAAAGAGGTTGATCTAGATTTTCATATCAGCATCCATTTTTACTATAATCACTGCAAGTCCGCATTCTTATCTGATTTTAAAATAAGAATTTCAAGGGGGTTGAGGAGTTGGCCTATTTTTATTTTGTTTGGTCATCCTTCTAATCAGATTTTCCGTAAGCCTGAAATTAAAAGTAGGCTGGGTGCGGTGGCTCACGCCTGTAATCCCAGCACTTTGGGAGGCTGAGGTGGGCAGATCACCTGAGGTCAGTAGTTGAAAACCAGCCTGGCCAACATGGTGAAACCCCGTCTCTACAAAAAAAATTAAAATTAAAATAAAAAAAAAATTAGCCAGAGATGGTGGTGCGCGCCTGTAGTCCCAGCTACTCGGGAGGCTGAGGCAGTAGAATCACTTGAACCCAGGAGGTGGAGGTTGCAGTGCACTGAGATCATGCCACTGCATTCCAGCCTGGGTGACAGAGTAAGACTCTGTCTCAGAAAAAAAAAAAAAAAAAAAATAGTTTGCTTTTACTAAACCTAAGACCCAACAGTGAAGAAAGGTGGCCAGGAATATTTTGAAAAATGAAAACAATTTGGGAGTTGCCCAGATTGAAAAATTCACCACCTGTAAACTGCATTTGCATAATTAAAAGTTGCTGCACCATCCGTGCAGTCTCACTGCACCCTGCCACATGGGCGAGGCCACATCGCCTCTCAGTGCTCTTATCTGGCCTTCCCAGACCGTGAATGGTCTTCCCCATCAGCTTGCTAATGTTTAGTCCTCTTGTCTGATGAGAAAGTGAAAGCTAAATTGCTAGGGAGAAAACAGTACTGGAAGAAAGAAAAGTAGAAACTAGGAGATTTACCAGGGCTTCAAAGAGCAACACAGTTACCAAATAACATTCATTCACTCACACACTGAAAAGATATTTCCAGTGTCTACTGTAGAGACCACAGTGAACAAAATCGGCAGAACCCAGCCAAGAAACTGATAAGAAAAATGTGTAAGTCAGGTCAAGGGGTGGCAAACAATGGCCTACAACCCGCTGCCTACTTCTGTAAATAAAGTTTTATTGAGACACAGCCACACACTCTTGTCTACGGCTGGTGTTCATACATGGCAGAGTTGAGTTGCCACAGAGACCATCTGGCCCTCTACAGAAAGGGTTGCTGCCTCCTGGGGTAGGTGCCATGCAGGGAATTGAAACAGGATGAAGTGAGATGAGAGAATGGTGGAGTCTACCTTCACCTGGCTGATGAGGACCTCTCTGATGTGACACTGAAACCAAGACCTGAAGGGCAAGAAGAAGGAAGCAGCCCGAGGAAGGGCTGGAGGAAGACAGAGGAATAGGGAGTGCAAGGGGCCGGGTAGTGAAGGGTTGGAGGAGCTCAAGCATAAAACAACAAAGAAGGAGAGTAACCAGGCTGGGGTCAGAGGATGTACCTGGGCGTGCAGGCAGAGAACAATGCCCAACATGACCCGAGAGGCAGCACAGCTCTATAGACCTTACCCAGCGGGTGAGGAGATTGGGTTTGGGCCTAGTGCAGGCAGGTGTGAGATCTGCCTTAGGTTTAGGAATTCCCCCGGCTGCTCAGACTGGAGCCTCAGGGTCAGGAGGGGGAGCAGAGGGACCTGATAGGAGATGATCTTGGCAGCCAGGGGAGATGTGATGGTGCTTGGACTGGGGCTGTCCAGGCTCTATTACTTAGTGAGCCTTGGGCAAGAATACCAGGGAGGCTCCTACTCCTGTGTAAATATTTAAAGGATGTGATTAGAGCTAATACAGGTAAATATATTCTACCCTACACACACACACACACCCCCTTATGACCACCTGGAAGGTTCTGAGTCAGAATTCTGCGCTCCTTGGAGTTCGGTTCTGCCTCCTCCTCTCCCCAGCCTGGTCTCGCCCTGACTGCAGGAGGTCTTGCCCACACCCTGGATGCCCCAGGTCTCCTGAGTACCCTCCAGCCACACCCACAGACTTAGGGGACACACACTGGAGAGCACTTCAAGCCGTGAGCCAAAAATGTCGGTGGCACCATAGTCCCCTCTCCTCTCCCCTAGAGGTGTTGGCTGCACATGGCTCCCACCTGGCCCAGCCAGGGAGGGCCCGACCAGCCTGGGCTTCGTGCCAGCCGCCGGGTCTCAGGGTTGTCTTGTAACTTGTGTTAAACACACACTGTGTAAGGACTACTGAACTCCCCCTCCAAATAAATCAGTCTTCCTACCACCTTCTAGACCTGGCCTGGAGCCCTCTCTCAGTTGGAGACAGATCATTAAGTGGATGAAAGCTGCTTTCCCAGGGAGAGGCCTCTGCGCCGCAACCCGTCCCTACCCGCCATCTGGTAGTGAAACATGAAAACGTGCCTCCACCAATGAGGGAGATATATTCGGATGTGCTTAGATTCCCCAAGGTTCTTAGTGAGCAGGATGAGGGGTCATCTTCCAGGATCAGCTGAGATTTTCTTGTGAAGGGAAATACCTGAGGATATTTTGCTTTTCTTTGCCTTTCAAGATGATGGTGAATTCTGTAAGTCTAGATCAGTGCAGTTTCCTGGCCTCTCTTCCCAAAGACTTGGTGAAGGGTGAGTGGGCATATCTCAGCCAAGGCTGACAGCTCTTGGTGGAGGGGAAGGGGGTGCACCAAGGACAGTTGAGTCCCTCCACAGAAATATTTCACTCCAAAGGGTGCCCTGTTCAGGAAGTGCCTTCCGAGTGGGATGCACTGTGAGGGGCCCTCCTGGGAGGGTCCTCAGTGCTGTGGGGTTCACCTTCAATGTGCACATCCCTGTCTATTCCTGTCTCCTCTGCTTCTGAGGAAACTGCCACCTCCCTTTCAGTGTCCAGCAGTGGGAGGAAGACCTGGTAGTGAGTTCTGGCTTTGCTGTGTCACCTTGGGCAAGTGCCTTGGCCTCTCCAAGCCTCAATTTCCTCATCTGAAAGGGAGGAGGATGGTATTAACCACAAAAGTTCCTTGGAGGTTTTCATAGGGAATGTGAGTGAAGGCGTAGCATGAGCTGGAAGGCGCCATGCACGTGGAAGTTACTGCTGCAGACAGGAAACACATCTGTCTCAACTCTTCCTGCTGCCTCCTCCCTCCTTCTCTATTTATTGTGCTGGCCCATGAAACAGGCAGATTGCCAGGAGCTTCTGAACCAGCATTGCCCTGCGTGGAATTTGAAGGAGTGAGCTGGACTGTCAGTACAGGGAAGTCACAGGCATAGCTTGCCCTCATACGCAGCAAGTCAGCCTGCAGGTTCAGTCACTTCTAGAAGCCTCTCACAGGAGCAGCGGTGTCTGTAGTTGACCATGGTTCGAGTCTCCTGAGAGAGGAAGGGCCTGTGGGACTCCTGCAGAAGGAATGAGCTTGCCCCATTCCTGCAGACAGGACAGACGTGTGTGCTGAAGCTCAAAGTGTCAAGATCCACAGGCACAAAACAGGAAGAAAGAGCTGCAGGCAGACTCATGGCACAGTTTCTTTACCAAAATGGGGGCACCCAGGATCCAGTGACTGGATTTAACCAGGAGAGTTTTCTGCCTTCCCCTGGTCTCAGATGAAGCAGACTCAGGCCGGAACCAAGAATCTCTGTGTGGCGGGAGCTGCGTTCAGGGAGTAGATGGGGAAGTTTGCATCTACCCCGTGGGATGCTCACCATGGAAGGTGACCATTGCTCAGCACAGTGGACGCAGCTCAGGTGCTCATGCATGGCGTGGTGTGGGTACAGCCTTGGACTCACAAGGAAGACCCAGGGCTGCTGCAGAAGGCTGGAGTAGGCTGGGAGGTGGAATTGCTCCAGGGTCGGTGGCAGCCCAGCAGCATGGGCGCACCGGGTGCATATGGCGCTGGGTAGAATTCAGAGCCCCATTCCTTCCAGCCTGACAGGTGCCACCCCCAATGAGTAACTCCTCATAATAGAATCTGTCCAGCATTTTTGCTGATTCAGGTAATCAGTCAGGGACATTGCTGTCAAGACCCCCAGCCCTTTCCTTTCCCTGTGGTGCTCTGTCTCTGAACCTGTTGGGATTTGAGGTCAGAAGAAGACACCAGAGTACAGACCACCTCGTGTTCTACAGATCATGATTTGGTGCCACGGCCTCCACCCCAGCTGCCCCAGCATTTTACAACATGCCTTGTGTCATGTTCCCTTGACCCTCGTAAAGTAGAATTTATAGACAGGGACGCACCTACTACACAGATAGTTTCAAAAGACCAGTAGCATGCCCTAACTGTAATATAACACAGACCCTGTGGGAGCATGCGCATAGTGAAATATGCTGGATGTCAGCATGCATGTCCTAGGACGCAGGCAGGAGAAGGCTAGGAAACCCGGCAGGTCCCTGCACCCACACACAGGATCACTGAGTGCAACCCCCACAGACGCCCATGGACACTGGAGGGCTGGGATGGCAGCTCCAGCACCACAGCAGCGTGCTGAGCTGATGTCCAGAAATCGGAGACAGCACTCAGCAAAGATAAAAGGAAAAAAGCAAAGTGTAGTTATTTGCCAATCTATAAAATAGCAGCATTCATGGATAACTCACTATATATTAAATACTGCCCCCAAAACCCTCTGGATGATATGTAAAATGTAGTTAAGTTCTCAGCTCAGATGATTGTAAACAGGCTTTTCCCCTATATAAATGCTCATCAGATGCTCAGAAGTCAGGGGACCCAGGAGAATCCTTCGCTGTGAGGCGCATTTTGTTACAGGGTGTCTGGACACACAGCGTCTGGCTGCAGGAGTATCCCCTCAACATTGTGGGAACTAAAATGCCTCCTCAGAGTTCCACAGTGCCCACCAGGGGTCAGTATAGTTCCTGTTGAGGAAGTCTGGTCCTGGCTTAGGAATTGGAAATGGAAATAGGAAAGTCAAAGCCTTCAGGAGAGTTATGTATGAGATTGTAGCAATGCAGTTATAACAGCAAAAGTAACACTGGCTTTTGCTGCTGGAAGAGATCAAAAGTAAGTGAGCGCCTCCCAGGATTTAGAACTGAAGGAATGGTCCCGCCAGGTGTAGATCACATGGAGATGCCCTTGCATGGGTCCCTCTGAGTTCTGTCATTTATATGACACTGGTTTATGGAGATTCTACACCTGCCAGGGCTGGGAATTCTGTCTGTCCCCGCAGATGGGCTCCTGGTCTAGAAGGGCAGAGCACCCCATAATTACGGGTCGGGGGTCACCATGGAGAGCCACACATGGTGGGAAGAAGCATCCAGGAGGAGATGGCAAGCAAGACAGGTTTTGTGGGTTTGTGGGAACCCACAAAGCAGGTTAAAGCAGAGGGGGTCCTCCTGGGTAAGGATGAGGAAGAGGCTTCAGGCTGCACCTCACGGCTCTAAACAGGTCCTTGTTAGGGAGCAGGGCAGGAGTGGTGGGAAGGGATGGTGGCCTGTGAGGGGGTGTGACAGCAGGGTGGCATGGTCAGTGCCACATCACATAAACCTTGAGCAGGTTCCCTTGGGTGCACTGAACACCTTGCCTACACTATCCTGTTAAAAGCTCTTACTTGGTATTAGATGTGAAATTGTTCACATGTCTGTATCTCCCCAAGACCATGGATCTGGGCTGAGTCTAGATTTTCCTGTTGTCAGCACTGCGCTTAGCACGGGGTTGGAGGGCCTCCCTAAATGCTGGTTGATGAATGAAGGAGTGAGTGAGTAGTAAACTATTTCATTCTGTGGAGCCTCCTGCTTCTCCATATCGGATGGAAAAAGAAGAAAGTAATGAGGATATTGTGTTCCCAGCCCCCTCTGCAGCATGGAGCTTGTACCTTGGAATGCCCCTTCTCTCATCCTCTTGTCCCATTACTGCCTTAAAGGATCCAGACACCTTCACACAGAGAGGGACAGATGCTCTTGCTGGTCAGACAGGGCTGATCCTATTTCGTGATTAAATCGAAGGCTTCTAACTTTCTTGATCTCCTGGCTTTCCATTTTCTTTCAGCCTCTTAATTGATTAGGGTAAATTTTTGATTATCCTTTTTATGTGTTTAGTAATGTATTAATATTTTAAATTTTATTTATTTATTTATTTATTTATTTATTTATTTATTTATTTTTTGAGACAGAGTCTCGCTTTGTCACCCAGGCTGGAGTGCAGTGGCGTGATCTCTGCTTGCTGCAAGCTCCGCCTCCCGGGTTCACACCATTTTCCTGCCTCAGCCTCCCGAGTAGCTGGAACTACAGGCGCCCGCCACCACGCCCGGCTAATTTTTTGTATTTTTAGTAGAGACAGGGTTTCACCATGTTAGCCAGGATGGTCTCGATCTCCTGACCTCGTGATCCACCTGCCTCGGCCTCCCAAAGTGCTGGGATTAAAGGCGTGAGCCACCACACCTGATTTGTTGTAGGTCTGTTCTTAGGCTTCTTAGGTTGTCATGTGGTTGAAACCAAAAGTGATGGTAGATATTTTTAATATTCACATACAGGCGACATTGCCATGAAGTTAAATCAAAAGTGCTAGTAGCTATTTAACAGTAAGATAAGGTTCCTATTCCAGACCTACAGTTATGAAGTGGACATTTGGGCCATCCAATTATGTTTTTCTGATACATTTCTAAATAAAGTGTGGGGGTTCCACACACACACACACACAAATTGAAGGCTTCACAGTTGCTTCATCCAACTTGTCATGCATCAAAATGCAATGGAAAGAGGCAAATTCTTAGAGACAGAAAACATCTCTATGGTTGCCAGGGTCTGAGCAAAGAGGGGAATGAATGGCAAGTGACTGCTCACGAGTACAGAGCCCCCTTTTGGGGGTGACACAAATGTTCTGGAAGGAGACAGCAGTGATGGTCGTGCAGCACTGAAAATGCACTAAAAGCCTCTGAATTTCACACTTGAAAATGGTGACTTTGATGTTATGTGAATTTTACCTGAATTTTCAAAGTTTTCATTGGAGATAGAAATAAACATACCGCCAGGCACGGTGGCTCACACCTGGAATCCCAGCACTTTGGGAGGCCAAGGCGGGTGGATCACCTGAGGTCGGGAGTTCGAGACCAGCCTGACCAACATGGAGAAACCCCGTCTCTACTAAAAATACAAAATTCGCTGGCCATGGTGGTGCATGCCTGTAATCCCAGCTACTCGGGAAGCTGAGGCAGGAGAATCGCTTGAACCCGAGAGGTGGAGGTTGTGGTGAGCCGAGATCGCACCATTGCACCCCAGTCTGGGCAACAAGAGTGAAACTCCATCTCAAAAAAAAAGAAAAAAAGAAACATATCTTCAGCATGGGTAAAAACTGCACACCAGGGATTAGGAATCTTGAGAATCATTATTTGCCTCTTTTTCTGTCACTCACTGGCTCTTTCTCATCCATGCTCAGGATACGCACCGAGGACTCTTCATCCAGCAGCTTCGACCCACACAGAACCTGCAGCCAAGAATTAAGCTCAAGCTGTTTGGCCACTCGGGATCTGGGAAAACCACCCTTGTAGAATCTCTCAAGTGTGGGCTGCTGAGGAGCTTTTTCAGAAGGCGTCGGCCCAGACTGTCTTCCACCAACTCCAGCAGGTTCCCACCTTCACCCCTGGCTTCTAAGCCCACAGGTAGGAACCTCCACGCTGGCCCCTGTCTCTCCAGCAGGTGTTGGCTTCTGCACTCTCTCCTCTCAAGGTCTAGAGGGGAAGGGAGTTGTGTTTGGGTCACTTGGCCTATACTGGACCCTGTGGCCTTAGTGGTTTTTAGGTCCAGGTTGGCTTGTGGCCTTGTGTGTGCTGCCTGTTGTCCAGCAGTAGCAAACTGACTTGGCAGTAGCAAAACAAGGGCCTCACTGAAATCACAGCCACAGACACAAAGGTCCATCCTCATAAATGTGCAAACTGCAGAATTTGCACAGTCAGCTTTGGGGACACAGTTGCAAATTGCATTGCATTCTACTCAGGGGCTCTGGCCTTAGAGACAAAAAGAGCTCAAACTCAAACAGTCCAAGCATAGCGCTGATCCAATACCAGCCCAAAAAGGGTCCTCACCCCTTATCCTTCTTTCTGGAGTGCTACAGGCAGACCCAGTATTGTAGATACATAGAGCAACAAAAAGGGATTTCCAGGAAGCACCATCCTACTCAGTTCAAGGTTGCATAGAGGTTTCCAGAGGCTCCTTAGTGGTTTTCAGGGATGGTCTCTCTGGTCACATCCACCCTCCTTGGGAAGCTTTGCTGCCTTCCGGGCCTTCCACAGACAGGGTTATTGATTCACATTAGGGGGCTGTCAGGAAGCACCTGGCAGTGAGCAAGAGAAAATGATGCAATCTTGGGTGTGATTCCACCTGAATCTTCCTTTAGACAGAGCGAGTTAGTTTGTGGAAAGATAAGAGACCTTCCAAGAGTTTCCTAAACCAGGACAATTTTGTGCTTTGTGCCTTGATTCATTCTCTGTATATGATGTCACAGAAGAGCCAGATCTGTTCCCCAGGTTGACGCCAAATGTGCTAAAGTTTGTGTTTCTCTTACATCCCCTCAGTGAGGGAAGATGCTGGGGAGCATGGGTAGCTGCGGAGAGTTGGCTGAGATTTATATTCCCTTTTCAACTTCTGTTCTCTGAACACAGCTATGGAATTGAAATGAGGAGAAGAAAGAATAACCAAAACAGAGTTATAATTTGTATTATATTGCTGATACATATGTCAGTATTTATAGAGCACTGTGTGCCAGGAACTGGGAGAAATATGGTCTGAATGACGCCTCATTTAATCCACGTGACAGCTTCCGGGGTGTTTTTACCGCTGTTTCATTGCAGCCTTGAGGGGTCAGTTGGCTTCCCTGAGGTACACAGCTGGCATATCCCAGAACATCTGGTGCCTGAGCCAGTGCTTGTCAATGACACCCTGCATAAGGAATTCACGGGCACACCTTTCCATTTTCCAGTGTGATTTTTTTTTTTTTTTTTTTTTTTTGAGACGGAGTCTCACTCTGTCGCCCAGGCTGGAGTGCAGTGGCGGGATCTCGGCTCCGCCTCCTGGGTTCAAGCGATTCTCCTGCCTCAGCCTCCCAGGTGGCTGGGACTTACAGGTGCATGCCACCACACCAGGCTAACGTTTGTATTTTTAGTAGAGACGGGGTTTCACCATATTGGCCAGGCTGGTCTCAAACTCTTGAGCTTGTGATCCACCTGCCTCGGCCTCCCGAAGTGCTGGGATTACAGGTGTGAGCCATCGCGCCCGGCCTCCAGTGTGATTTCTGCTCTAGTTGAGGATTTAAGTGGGGTTCAGTTGCTCCCTTAGAGGGAGGCAGCACGCTCCTGCTGTGGTTAAGGGCACTGCAGCCTGAACCTCTGTGGTTGGGAGGGTGGGATATGAGAGAGAGGTCATGAGGTCATGATCTGGAAAGTTTGCAAGGCCTAAGTGGGTGTGCAGATGATGCCCAGGAGCCCCCATTGTGGAGTCCTGGGAGGGGGCGATGTCACCTGTGGTTCTGCCCTTGGCCTCAGAGGTGAGGTATCCATGGCCTTGGTTCTCCTCAGTATCTGTGTCTGGTCTTTGCAGCGGGTTTCTGGTGAAGAGTGGCTCAGGGTGACCCTTTTTCTGCATGCCCCACCTTGGGGACAGCATCTTTAGCCAGGGATCAGGGAGGGGGTCCCGGCGCGGGGACAGAAGCCCCTCTGCATGAGAGCCCTAAAGTGCAGGCACGCCGCTGCTTTCAGCCCAGCCGTGGGGTCTGGGGAGGAGGCGGCTGTCCTGGTCCCTGGGCCCCCACAGTCAGTGCCGCTTGCCCCTGGCGGAGGAAGTGTGTGCTGGTGGTTGCCTCTGAAGCCTGGTGGCTGAGGGATCTCTGGGCAGGAGGCATAGCTTGGCAGCTGGACTTGGAGGTGGATGAGACAGAGAAGATGCCCCCATCCCTGGACTGGGGGGGTCACCAGGCACTTGCTGCCCTCACAGCTTGTACATCAGCATCAGACAGTGCCCGGGAAATACAGAGCAGGGCACAAGCACAGGGCACCGTGAGGGCGGCCTGGGGAGATTGGACTCTGGCAGAGGGTATGTGTGCTGGGGGCCAACGGAGCAGCGTGGCTTTGTTAGACACCCGAGGAACTGCCGCCCCTGAGCGTGCCTCCAGGGACTGGGCCTGGTTCCTGAAGCAGCAACACTGTCACCTACCAGGGGGCACTGCTCGTGCCTGGCAGGCCGTGCTGGGGTCTCTTTCAGGCCAGGGCTCTGGACACCGGTGACCTCTCCTAGAATTGTCAGGCCCTTTTCCCTTCAATGGGAGAGATGCCTACATGGCGACATTTATATCATCAGACAGCAAGAAGTTTGCTTTTAGAATTTTGGCCCTTTTCCACTGCCATTCTCTTGAGAACGCTGGAGGCCAAGGCTGAGCTCCCAGCCAGGAGACAGGACGGGGTGCCCTCGAAGTTTTCTGTTGCACACATCACTCAGCTGTGGGGACACTGAGGGTTGTGGCTGTTGAGCTGTGGGAAGGAAAACATCCAAGGTCATAGGAGGCATGAATGTCCAGGAAGAGTATTTGAAGAGGCCATTCCTGTTCCTGCCGAGAGGAGCCTGCGGGAGGAATTCCCGGTGACCAGGTGAAGTGGGTCTCCTGGGAGCCGTCACGTTACACCACCAGGGGGCAGTAGTTAACAAAAATGATTTCTTGGGATTTCAGTGCTTCCCCGTGAACTTTTTGTTTTCATAACACCTTGTACAAAGCCTGTCCTAACCTTTTATCCTCCCAACGAAAACTGTCACCGAGGAGCAGGAATGACTGCCATTTACCAATGTCTGCTCTCCTCATTAAGCACACGGCCGCATGCCACTAAAAGAAGGCTTGTTCCTGACAGGCAGTCACCCAGACACAGATTCCAGGTCACAGGGAAATGGACAGACCCATTCTTGGGCAACCCTGCAGCTTTTGTCAGACTGAGATTAACAATATGCATAGAAATACACTAAAATGGCAGCTGTGTTGACATTAAGGCTTACATCATTTTGCTTTTGTTTTCTATTTACATCCCTATCTGCCAACTTTCCTACAGAAATAGAATATGCGTTTGTGTTTTTTGTTTTTTTGTTTTTTTGTTTTTATTAAGTATTTATTGATCATTCTTGGGTGTTTCTCGGAGAGGGGGATATGGCAGGGTCATAGGATAATAGTGGAGAGAAGGTCAGGAGATAAACACATGAACAAAGGTCTCTGGTTTTCCTAGGCAGAGGTCCCCGCGGCCTTCTGCAGTGTTTGTGTCCCTGGGTACTTGAGATTAGGGAGTGGTGATGACTCTTAAAGAGCATGCTGCCTTCAAGCATCTGTTTAACAAAGCACATCTTGCACCGCCCTTAATCCATTTAACCCCGAGTTGACACAGCACATGTTTCAGAGAGCACGGGGCTGGGGGAAGGGCCATAGATCAACAGCATCCCAAGGCAGAAGAAATTCTCCTAGTCAGAACAAAATGGAGTCTCCTATGCCCACCTCTTTCTACACAGACACAGCAACAATCTGATCTCTCCTTCCTTTCCCCACACTTCCCCGCTTCTTTTCAACAAAACCGCCATCGTCCTCATGGCCCGCTCCCGATGGTCGCTGTCTCTTCGGAGCTGTTGGGTACAGCTCCCGGACAGGGCGGCCAGGCAGAGGCGCTCCTCACCTCCCAGACGGGGCGGGCAGGCAGAGGCACTCCTCACTTCCCAGACGGGGTGGCGGCCGGGCAGAGGCGCTCCTCACCTCCCAGACGGGGCGGCCGCGCAGAGGCACTCCTCACTTCCCAGATGGGGCGGCCGGGCAGAGGCGCTCCTCACTTCCCCAGCGTTGGGCGGCGGCGCAGAGGCGCTCCGCATCTCCCAGATGGGGCGGCCGGGCAGAGGCGCTCCTCACTTCCCAGACGGGGCGGCCGGGCAGAGGCACTCCTCACTTCCCAGATGGGGCGGCCGGGCAGAGGCGCTCCTCACTTCCTCCCAGACGGGGTGGCGGCCGGGCAGAGGCGCTCCTCATCTCCCAGACGGGGCGGCCGGGCAGAGGCGCTCCTCACCTCCCAGACGGGGCGGCCGGGCAGAGGCGCTCCTCACTTCCTCCCAGACCGGGTGGCAGCCAGGCAGAGGCGCTCCTCACTTCCCAGACGGGGCGGCTGGGCAGAGACGCTCCTCACTTCCTATACGGGATGGCGGCCAGGCAGAAGCGCTCCTCACTTCCCAGACGGGGCGGCCGGGCAGGGGCGCTCCTCACTTCCTCCCAGACGGGGTGGCGGCCGGGCAGAGGCGCTCCTCACCTCCCAGACGGGGCGGCCGGGCAGAGGCGCTCCTCACTTCCCCAACGTTGGGCGGCCGGGCAGAGGTGCTCCTCACTTCCCAGACGATGGGCGGCCAGGCAGAGGTGCTCCTCACCTCCCAGATGGGGCGGCCAGGCAGAGGCACTCCTCACTTCCCAGACGGGGTGGTGGCCGGGCAGAGGCGCTCCTCACCTCCCAGACGGGGCGGCCGGGCAGAGGCGCTCCTCACTTCCTCCCAGACGGGGTGGCGGCCGGGCAGAGGCACTCCTCACCTCCCAGACGGGGCGGCCGGGCAGAGGCGCTCCTCACTTCCCCAACGTTGGGCGGCGGGGCAGAGGCGCTCCTCATCTCCCAGACGGGGCGGCCGGGCAGAGGCGCTCCTCACCTCCCAGATGGGGCGGCTGGGCAGAGGCGCTCCTCACTTCTTCCCAGACGGGGTGGCAGCCAGGCAGAGGCGCTCCTCACTTCCAAGACGGGGCGGCTGGGCAGAGACGCTCCTCACTTCCTATACGGGATGGCGGCCAGGCAGAGGCGCTCCTCATTTCCCAGAGGGGGCGGACGGGCAGAGGGGCTCCTCACATCCCAGACGATGGGCGGCCAGGCAGAGACGCTCCTCACTTCCTAGACGGGGTGGCGGCGGGTCAGAGGCTGTAATCTTAGCACTTTAGGAGGCCAAGGCAGGCGGCTGGGAGGTGGAGGTTGCAGCGAGCCGAGATCACGCCACTGCACTCCAGCCTGAGCAACATTGAGCATTGAGTGAGCGAGACTCCGTCTGCAATCCCAGCACCTCGGGAGGCCGAGGCGGACAGATCACTCGGGGCCAGGAGCTGGAGACCAGCCCGGTCAACATGGCGAAACCCTGTCTCCACCAAAAATACAAAAACCAGTCAGGCGTGGCAGCGCGCGCCTGCAATCCCAGGCACTCGGCAGGCCGAGGCAGGAGAATCACAGGAGCCGGAGGCAGGGAGGTTGCAGCGAGCTGAGATCATGGCAGTACAGTCCAGCTTCGGCAACAGAGGGAGACCGAAGAAAGAGGCAGGGAGAGGGAGGCCGAAGAAAGAGGCAGGGAGAGGGAGAGGGAGACCGAAGAAAGGGGAGAGGGAGAGGGGGAGAGGGCGTCTGTGTTTTTAAGAATAAATCTTGCCCTCCTAGTGCCCTTTCTCCTTTCCCTGTACCTAACCCTGCCTTTAAGATCCACTTTTCTTCTCCTCATCCCCTCCGTTGGATACCCCCATTATCCATGTCCAAAGTCTTAACTCTTTGGTCTTTAAGTAAGGGATTACCTTGGTGTTTGGATCGCCTGTTTTAAAGTCAGATACCCAGGTGAAATGATCACTTCTTTAGTGCCTTGCAATGTCTATTGTATTAATGGTAAACCAATGGTACTGCAGTTAAAATCAATGAATCCCTTCTCCAATGCAATTCATTCACCAAGTTCTTGCAGAGCACCCTCTGTGGGCCCTGGGTCACAGCCCAGACCAGAAAGGCAGCTTCTGCCTGCACAAGCCTGGTGGGAGAGACGGGGAGAGGGGCAGGCCTGTGAGTAACTGAGACAGTGAGGAAGCACAGGCTCTATGCCCAAATGCAGGGGACCCAGACTCTGTTATTCAGCTCCCCTACAACACCCACAAGTTCACCATTGTTTACATAATGTTTCCTTTAAACTGACTCACTTTTTAAAATGTACTAAAATACATTGATTTGAAAATGAAACAGTTAATATCCCTATCATAAATGGGAACCCAATGTCACTGCCATAAGTAAAAATAAGTGCAGTGAACAGCAACCAGTGTGAATAAAATCCAGTTATACGCCGATGCCGACACCTTCTTTATTAAAAGGGAGGATGAGCAGGTGTTGAGGAAATGCTACAATCGGAAGGCCTCAAGTGGAGACTTGCTGCAAAAACAACTGAAAGCCCTTCAAGGGAATTTCAAAAAGGAGTAGCTTTCCCAGTGTGTGATTCAGCATTATTTAATGCTATGGCCTGCTACTGTCTGAAATCATTTTCCATTTAACCTGCAATAATAATCTCATGTGCAAGAGAGAGAAGTCGCTCAGCGGGAGCTGGAGGAAGACAGAGACTGCGTATCAGAGAAGTAGCAGGAAGTGAGAAGGGAAGAAACCCGACCTCTGTCCTCCCACCCTCTCCACAGCCTCCCCTTGGCTGACCCTAAGCAGAAATCACATGGCAAGCCAGCCTAGAGACACAATCCCTAGGACCAGCCACCCGGGCAACAGGGCAGGGCAGAAAAGGTTGTGGGGAGGTAGAGCAAGCGGAAAAGCCCACAGCCTTGCTGGGAACACTGCTGCCCTGCATGTGTGAGGGCAGACACGCTCCGCCTGAAGCCAGAGTTGGGGTGGGGACAGAGGCGTACTCCAGATAAGTTAACCTCAGGGCCAGCCTGGGAGGGAGACAGGCACACGCTGCCCCCAGCGAGTACTCATGTGATCCTTTCTGTCCTACAGTCTCAGTGAGCATCAACAACCTGTACCCAGGCTGCGAGAACGTGAGCGTGAGGAGCCGCAGCATGATGTTCGAGCCGGGTCTTACCAAAGGGATGCTGGAGGTGTTCGTGGCCCCGACCCACCACCTGCACTGCTCAGCCGATGACCAGTCCACCAAGGCCATCGACATCCAGAACGCTTATTTGAATGGTATGCCCTGCCTGCCCCAAGGGAAGGACCTCAGGTTTCCCTTCGACAGGGCTGTAAGTCATCCCTAAAGGGAGCTTGTCCTGAGCTGTATCTGTCACTTCCAGAAGGAAATCCAACACAGACTGATATTCAGAGTGAGCCAGGACTGAAGCATTGCTGGCTATCATCCCTAAACAGTAAAACTAAACACTGGGGTATTGTCAGCACCTAGTAAAGCACTTGGCATACAGTAGGTGCTTGATAAATGACTGTTGAGTAAATTAATAATATTTGTACATATTTACGGGGTACATGTGATATTTCGTTGCATGTATAGAATGTGTATGTAATGATCAAGTCAGATTATGTGAGGTGTCCATCACTTTGAGTTTTTATCATTTCTATGTGTTGGGAACATTTCAAGTCCTCTCTTCTAGCTATTTTGAAAAATACAACGCATTGTTAACTATAGTCAACTATAGTTAACCATAGTTAACTATTCTCAACTATAGTTAACCATAGTTAACTATTCTGCTGTTGAACATTGGAATGTATTCCTTCTATCTAACTGCATGTTTGTACCCATTAACCAACCTATCTTCATTCCCCTCCTCCACACACGCACAGCCTTCCCAGTCTCTGGTATCTATCATTCTACTCTCTACCTCCATAAAATCAACTTTTTTAGCTCCCACATGTGAATGAGAACATGCAGTATTTATCTTTCTGTGCCTGGGTTATTTGACTTAACATAATGACCTCCAATTCTGTCCATGTTGCTGCAAGTGACGTGATTTCATTCTGTTTTATGTCTGTGTATAAATAGTATTCTGTTATGTGTATACCACGTTTTCTTTATTCATTTGTTCTTTGATGGACACTTAGGTCAATTCCGTATCTTTGTTATTGTGAATAGTGCTGAAGTAAACATGGGCGTGCACGTATCCCTTTGATATACTGATTTCCTTTCCTTTGGAAAAATACACAGTAGTGGAATTACTAGATCATATGTTAGCTCAATTTTTAGTCTTTTTGAGAAATCTCCATGCTATTTTCCATAATAACTGTACTAATTTATATTTCTACCAACAGTATATAAGAATTCTCTTTTCTCTACATCATTGCCAGCTTCTGCTTTTTTTTTGTCTTTTTAATAATAGCCATTTTGATTGGTGTAAGAGGGTGTCTCACTGTGGTTTTGATTTGCATTTCTTGGATGATTAGTGATATTGAACATTTTTCTTATTTACCTGTTGGCCATTTGTATGTCTTCTTTTGAGAAATTTCTATTCAGGTTCTTGCTCATTTTTGTTTTCCTTTCTTTTTCAACTTGTATTTTAGATTCAGGGGTCCCTGTGCAGATTTGTTACCTGGTCGTATTGCATGATGCTGAGGTTTAGGGTACAAATGATCCCTCCCTCCCACCCCCTCTAGTAGTCCCCAGTTACTATTGTTGCCATCTTTACATCCATGAGTACCGAATGTTTAGTACCCGCTTATAAGTGAGAACATGCCATATTTGGTTTTCTGTTCCTGTGTTAATTCACTTAGGATGATAGCCTCCAGCTCCATTCATGTTGCTGCAAAGGACATGATTTTCTTCTTTTTTATGGCTTCATAGTATTTCATGATGTATATGTATCACATTGTCCTTATCCAGTCGGTCATTGATGGTCACCTAGGTTGACTCCATGTCGTTGCTGTTGTCAATAGTGCTGCAATGAACATACTAGTGCATGTGTCTTTTTGGTGGAACAATTTGTTTCCTTTCGGATATATACCCAGAAATGGGATTGCTGGGTCAAACAGTAGTTTTAAGTTCTTTGAGAAGTCTCCAAACTTCTTTCCACAGTGGCTGAACTTATTTACATTCCCACAGTGTATAGGTGTTCTCTTTTCTTCACGCCCTCACTAGCATCTCTTGTTTTTTTGTCTTTTTGGTAATAGCCATTCTGATTGGTGTGAAATGGTATCTCATTGAGGTTTTGATTTGCATTTCTCTGATGATTAGTGATGTTAAGCTTTTTTTCATGTGTCTGTTGGCTACTTTTATGTCTTCTTTTGAGAAGTGTCTGTTCGTGTCCTTTGCCCACTTTTTAATGGGGTTATTTGATTTTTGCTTGTTGAACTCTTTAAGTTCCTTATAGATTCTGGATCTTAGATTATGCCTTTGTTGGATGCATAGTTTGTGAATATTTCCTCCCATTCTGTAGGTTATCTGTTTACTCTGTTGACAATTTCTTTTACTGTTCAGAAGCTCTTTAATTAGGTCCTACCTGTCGATTTTTGGTTTTATTGGCAATTGTTTTTGAGGGCTTAGTCATAAATTCTTCCCCAAAGTCAGTATCCAAAATGGTGTTTCCTAGATTTTCTTCTAGGATTCTTATAGTTTGAGGTTTTACATTTACAGCTTTAATTCATCTTGAATTAATTTTTTTATATGGTGAAAGGTGGGAATCCAGTTTCATTCTTCTGCATATGGCTTACCAGCTATCCCAGTGCCATTGATTGAATAGGTAGTCCTTTCTCCATTACTTATTTTTGTCAACTTTGTCGCAGATTGGGTGGCTGTAGGTGTGCAGCTTTATTTCTGGGTTATCTATTCTGTTCCACTAGTCTATGTGTCTGTTTTTGTACCAGTACCATGCTGTTTTGGTTACTGTAGACCTTTGCCCACTTTTTGATGGGATTGTTTGTTATTTTACTGTTCAGCTGTTTGAGTTCCTTGTATATTCTGGATATTAATCCCTTGTCACATAAATAGTTTGCAAAATATTATCTCCCATTCTACAAATTGTCTCTTCACTCTGTTAATTGTTTCCTTTGCTGTGCAAAAACTGTTTAGTTTAATACACTCTAAGTTGTCTATTTTTGTTTTTATTACCTGTGCTTTTGAGGTTTTAGCCACAATATCTTTGTAGGACCAATGTCCTGAAGCCTGTCTTCTACTGGTTTTATAATTTACGGTATACATTTAAGTCTTTAATCCATCTTGAGTTGATTTTTGAATATGGGGAGAGACGGGTCCAGTTTCATTCTTCTGCATATGGATATTCCGTTTTCCCAGCAGTGTTTATTTACAAGGGTGTTCTTTTCCCCAGTATGTGTTCTTAGTGCCTCTGTCAAAAGTTGTTTGGCTATGAATACCTGGATTTATTTCTGAGTTTTCTATTCTGTTCCATTGGTCTATGTGTCTGTTTTTATATCAATACCATGCTGTTTTGGTTACTATAGCCTTGCAGCGTATTTTGAAGTCAAGTAGTGAGATGCCTCTAGCTTTATTCTTTACGCTCAGGATTGCTTTGGCTATTTGGCCACTATTTTGTTTCCATACAAATTTTCGGATTGTCTTTTCTATGTCTGTGAAAAATGACATTGGTATTTTGATAGGGATTGCATTGAATCTGTAGATTGCCTTGAGTAGTATGAGCATTTTCACAATGTTGATTCTTCCAGTATATGACCACAGCATGTGTTTGCATTTGTTTGTGTCGTCTTCAGTGTCTTTCATCTGTGTTTTGTGCTTTCCCTTGTAGGGGTCTTTCACCTCTTTGGTTAAATTTATTCCTGGGTATTTTATTTTTATTGCAGCTATTGTAAATGGAATTGCCCTCTTGATTTCTTTCTCAGCTAGTTCATTATTGATGTATAGAAAGGCTACTGATTCTTGTAGGTTGATTTTGTTTCCTGCAACTTTACCCATTTAATATGAATTTATTTCTCAGATCTAAGAGTTTTTTGGTGGAGTCTTTAGGTTTCTGTAGTTATAAGACCATATCACTTGCGAAAAGGGACAATTTGAGTTTCTGTTTTCTAGTTTATATGCTTTTTATTTCTTTCGCTTTGCCTGATTGTTCTGGCTAAGAATTCCAGTACTGTGTTGGATAGGAGTGATGTAGGGGGCATCCTTGTCTTATTTCAGTTCTTAAAGGAAAAGCATTCAGCTTTTTTCTATTCAGTATGATGTCAGCTATGGGTTCATCATGTATGGCCTTTATGTTGAGGTATGGGTTCGTCATGTATGGCCTTTATTATGTTGAGATATGTTCCTTCTATAACTAGTTTGTTGACAGCTTTTATCATGAAGGGATGTTGAATTTTGTCAAATGCTTTTTCGGCATCTTTTGAGATTATGATATAGCTTTTGTTCTTTCTGTTGATGTGGTGTAGTATGTTGACTCATCCTTGCATCCCTGATTGTGGTGTATCATCTTTTTTGTGTGCTGTTGGATTTGGTTTACTAGTATATTGTTGAGGATTTTTGCATCTGTGTTTATCAGGGATCTTGGCCCGTAATGATGTTGTTTTGTTGTTATTGTTGTTGTTGTTGTTTTTACATTCTTTTCTGGTTTTGTTATCATGGCAATGCTGGTTTCATGGAATAAATTAAGGAGAATTCCCGCCCCTTCAGTTTTTTGGACTAGATTGAGGAGAATCATTAGTTCTTCTGACATCCAAACCTGGGCTTCTCTTTTTGGGGAGGCTTTTTAATACCAATTCAATCTCATTACTCATTGTTGGTCTGCTCTAGTTTTCTATTTCTTTCTGATTCAATCTTTGTAAATTATCTGTCTAGGTATTTATCCATTTCCTCTAGATTTTCCAGTTAGCATATAGTTGTTCATAATAACCTCTGATGATCTTTGGTATTTTTGTGGCATCAGTTGTAATACCTTACTTTTCATTTCTCATTTTGTTCTTTTGGGTCTTCTCTCTTTTTTTCTAGGTCAGTCTAGCAAATGGTTTAGCAATTTTGTTTATATTATAAAAAAAAAATTTTCATTTCATCAGTTCTTTGTATTTTTTTAGTCTCTGTTTTGTTTAGTTCTTCTCTGACCTCTATTATTTCTTTTCTCCTGCTAAATTGTGGTTTGGCTTGTTTTTGCTTCTATAGTTCTTTGAGGTGCATCATTCAATTGTTTATTTGAAACATTTCTGATTTTTTGACCTAGGTGTTTATTGTTATAAACTTCCTTCTTAGCATTGCTTTGGCTGTAGGTTTTGGTCTTGTGCTTTGATTTTCATTTGTTTCAAGAATTTTTTTAAATTTCTCCCCTAATTTCTTTCTTGACTCTGTGGTCATTCAGGAGCATGTTGTTTACTTTCCATGTATTTGTACAATTTCCAAAGTTCCTCTTGTTATCAATTTCTAGTTTTACTGCACTGTGGTTTGAGGAGATATTTGATATGATTTCAATTTTTTTTACATTTGTTGAGACTTTTCGTGTGTCCTGATATATGTTCTATCCTGGAGAATGTTCTGTGTGCTGATGAGAAAATGTGTATTCTGTAGCTGTTGGATAAAATGTTCTGTAAATGTCTGTTAGGTCCACTTGGTCTAACATGCAGTTTAAATTCAGTGTTTCTTTGTTAATTTTCTGTCTGTATAATCTGCCTAATGCTGAAAGTGGGGTGTTGAATTCCCCAAATATTGTTGTATTGAAGTCTATCTCTTCCTATAGATCTAATAATATTTACTGTAAATATCTGCGTGCTCTGGTGATGGATACATATGTGTTTAGAATTGTTATATCTTGCTGAATTGATCCCTTTTGCATTATATAATGACTTTTTTTTTATTATTGTTTTTGACTTAAAGTCTGTTTTATCTGATATAAGTGCAGCAACTTTTGCTCACTTTTGGTTTCCATTTTCATGGAATATCTTTTTGTATCCCTTTACTTTCAATCTATATGTATCTTTATAGATAAAATGGATTTCTTGTCAGCAGCATATAGTTGGGCCATGTTTTATTAGTCAAACAGCCAGTCTGTATCTTTTAGGTGGAAAAGTTAATCCATATACATTCAAGGTTATTATTAATATGTGAGGGTTTATTCCTGTCATTTTATTAATTGATTTTTTGTTGTTTTGTATATTCTTTATTCCTTTCTTTCTCCTTCATTATCATTGTGGTTTGGTGGCTTTCTGTAGTTGTAATATTTGAGTCCTTTCTCTTCCTTAATATGTTTGCTCTACCAGTGGATTTATGCTTTTGTGTGTTTTCATGATGGAAGAATTGTCCTTTCACTTCCAGGTGTAGAACTCCTTTAGGCATTGTTTATAGATTTGATCTAGTGATGATCACTTCCCCCAGCTTTTCTTGTTTTTGGGGAAGACTTTATTTCTCCTTCACTTATGAAGCATAACTTTGTTGGGTATAGTATCCTTGGCTGACAATTTTCTTCTTTCAGTTCTTTGAATATAGCATTTCATTCTCTCCTGGCCAGTAGAATTTCTGCTGAGAAATCTGCTGTGAGTCTGATGGGCGTTCCCTTGTAAGTGACTAGACTTTTTTTTTTTTTTTTTTTTCTGTTTTCAGACTTCCCTTTGTCTTTGACTTTTGACAATTGGACTATAGTGTGCCATGGAGAGGACCTTTTTTTGATTGTATCTATTTGGAGATCTCTCCAGCTTCCTATATCTGGATTTCCAAATCTCTTGCCAAACCTGGAAAGTTTTTAACAATTATTTTAATAAATAGATTTTTTACCTCCTTCAATTTCTCTTTACCTTTGGGACACCAAAAACTTGAATATTTGATTGCTTTATGGTGTCCCATATGTCACAAGAGCTTTGTTTTTTTTTTTATTTTTATTTTTTTAATGTTGTCTGATTGGGTTATTACTAAAGACCCGTCTTCAATTTCTGAAATTCTTTCTTTTGCTTGATCTAGTCTATTGTTGCAGGTTTTGAATAAATTTTCTATTTTATTCAAGAAGTTCTTCGATTCTAGAATTTCTATTTTGATTCTGTGGTAAACTTCTCATTAATATTCTGAGTTGTTTTTCTGATTTCTTTGTATTGTTTTTCTGGATTCTCTTGTACCTCACTGAACTTGTTTAATGTCATGATTTTGAGTACTTTTTTTAGATTGCATAGGCTTATTTTTCATTAGAATCTGTTGCTGGAGAGTTATTGTGCTCTTTCGGAGATGCAATATTTCGTTGCTTTTTCATGTTTCTTGTGTCCTTACATTGATATCTGTGCATCTGGTATAATAGTCACTTCTTTGAACTTTTTGCACTTGCTTTCATAGGGGAGGGCATTTTCCTGAAGATGTGTCTATGGTGTTGGTTGAGTAGGGCACTTTGGCTTTGATTCTGGGTGCATGCAGTAGCATAGTGGCCATATGATTTTTTTTCAGCTGTAAACAGCTCCAGTGGTGTCTGTAATTTTCTCAGTGGCTTAGGGTATGGTTGTTAGTGGCGGCTGTGGTAAAGTTTTTCTGGAGATGGGGATACCACGTGGGCCAGTCCTCAGAACCTAGTGGTGGCAGTGGTGGGCTGAGCATGCCTGTCTTTGGGCCCCAAGGTGGTATATGCTGGTACTGATACTAGTGGGTCCAGGTAGGTTGATTCTTGGGCCTCCAGGCAGCTTGCTCAAGTGCTGGTAGTAGTAGCAGTGGGCCAGGTGGGTAGTCAGGTTCTCAGTTCCCTGGGCAGCAGTAGTCGTAACGAGACAGCCCTCTGGCTCCCAAGCAATCTGTGCTGATGTTGGCAGTGGCTGCAATGGGCTAGGCAGGCCAGTACCTAGCCCCGCAGGTGGCATATACAG
This sequence comes from Pongo abelii, assembly GCF_028885655.2. NCBI lineage: Eukaryota > Metazoa > Chordata > Mammalia > Primates > Hominidae > Pongo > Pongo abelii. Next base: position 78,192,865 of record NC_071998.2, read on the forward strand.
GTGGGTGCCAGCTGTGATGATAGTGGTAGGTTGGCTGGGCATGTCAGGCCACTAAGAGGAGTGCTCAGGTGCCAGTGGTGGTGGACTGGGCTAGGTGATCCCCAGGCCCCCAGACAGCATACTCAGGCTGTTAGGGGATTGTGGAGTCCAGCTCAGCAGGCCTGTCATCAGGTCCCCTGGTGGTGCATGTGATCCCCAGCCTCTGGCAAAATGCTTGAGTCAGGGAGGCAGTGGCTGCACTGTGGCTCTGCTACTGGGAAGAGTGGTCCTACTTTCAGTGTCAGCAGCCATATGTGGCCAGCTGGGGAGTATGTGATTTGCACGTACTTTAGACTCAGTGGACACAGCAGCAGTGGCTGCAGACAGGAGATTCTGTCCTTGGGGCAGATGAAAATGCACAGCCACTACTCTGCTAGGGACAGTGGGGTCTCTGTCAATGGCTTATGCCTAGACCTTGGTGGCAGCTGCCAGCCAAGGTGGTGGCTGCAGGCAGAGATGTCAGTGGGGCTCAAGGGATATGGAGATGCCAAGGCCGTTGGGCTACAGAGCAGGATGCAGTCTAGGGGTGTTTGGAACATACAGATGGTGCCACACTGTAGCTGCTTAGGACTCAGAGAGTGCATGGGAGCCAGTCTGAGCTCCCTCTCTGGAGCAATGCCATCATGCAGTCTCCAGGCAGCTCCCTCAGCTAATCTCAGGGCCCACATGGGTGAAGGGTCCCCCTGCACCAGGGGCAAAAATTGCAAGAGTTCATGGTCTGTGTGCATTTTGCTCTCTTAAAAGTTGGGCTTCCTCTGAGCTCCCCAGAGCAGAGCTGGCCGTGGCAGCACAGAGAGAAGAGAAACTTGTCTTGGGACCCCAGGCCCTGCTCCCATCTGATCTCTCACAGCCCCAGCCCCAACCCACCTCAGGACCCCACACTCCAAGAGCCAATTTCTGGGTACCAGAACTTTCCATGCTTGGCCTAAGCAGCCAGCTTTGGAGGGTGGTCCCTCCTGCTTTACTACAAGGCTGAGAAAAACCCTTTAGATCTCAGAGTGCATCTTGACTGCAAGATTTCGGGTACAGAGTAAGCACTGAGGGGTAAACGAGGTGAAGGGAGCCTTCAAATCCTGTGATGGAAGTGGCCCTGCCAGGCCACCCTAGAGGCCAGTGGTGGGCAGCCACAGTCCTGGCAGGATGTGGCGGTGTAGAGAGCGGGGGCATCTAAGGTCCACTGGAGGTTCCGGGCGTCCTGGGAGCTCCAGGTGGAATCTAACCTGCAGATACTTCTGGGGAAACGGGCAGCCTGCACAGCTCCAGTACGGGAAAGCAATTGCCCCCACATACAACCTTTGACCCCTGCTTGACACTCTCCTGCCTGAAGGACCCCACCTCCTCCCAGGTCCAAGCACCTCCTGCGCAGGCAGAACTGCTGAGCTCTGCATCTCACACCCGTGCATGCTTCTTGCTTCTTCTGAGCAGCCTGGACAGGGCCCTCAGTCACCTTGCCAAGTCAGTCCCTGTTGAGCCAAATTCAGAGGACTTTTCATAGTCACTGTTACATTCAATATCCTATACCCTGGCATGTTCCAAAATTCATGTATACTTATTCAGGACACAAAATCTTTTCACCCACCTTCTCTCAATTAATCCTCTGTGGGACTTTGTGAGTTTGGGAATCACAAACCTAAAGTGGGCAGTTTGTCCCTGGCTCCTTCCTTGTCAGGAGTAAATTCTGCAAGTAAAGGTGGAGTGTCTGTATTAAGGATATGTGAGCCTACAACCGTGTCATTATTATTATGGATGTGGTGTTCACACTTCTGCATAATACGGCCTGATGGATCTTTGTTTTTTCCCCAGGTGGTTCTCTCTCTTTTTTTAATATACCAATATTTGAGGGGGAGTAATACAAAATATCTATGTATACAGACACACACACACACACATTTCCATGTAAGCACCCAGGTATGCACATATATGTGTATGCATGTTGCGTGTGTGTAGCGCACTCCAGGGTATTAGAAGTAGTCATGATATGGATATATATATATATACACACATAATAATGAAGGTACTTAGGGAAAGAGTTAAGCAGGTGCAGACATAAGTAGAAAAACAGACAAGGATATACATGCTATAGATATGTAAGCGTGACACAAGTCGATCTGCACGTTAGTAGATGTGTGTCTTAGTTCATTTTGTGTTGCTATAACAGAATACTTGAGACAGGGTAATTGATAAGAAAAGCGGTTCATTTAGCTCATGGCTCTGCAGACTGGGAAGTTCAAGGGGCATGGCACCAGCATCTGCTTTGCTTCTGGTGAGAGCTTTTGAGCTGGGTCTAAATGTGACAGAAGGTCAAAGGGGAAGTGGACACACGGGAAGGGACAAAAACCTGCTTTACATCAATCCACGTTCTCAGGACCTAATCCATTCCCATGAGAACTAATCCACTCTCACAAGAGCAAGAACACACTCACTCACTCCCTCCCTCCCTCCCACCAGCACCAAGCCATTTGGGAGGGATTTGCCCTTAGGACCCAAACACCTCCCACCAGGCCTCACCTCCCACATCACCTCACTGAGTGATTTCAATATGAGTTTTAGTGGGGGAACAAACCATACCCAAGTCATAACAAGATGTGTACACATACAGAAGAATGCCATAAGTATCACTATGCCTACTTCGAATCCTTGGAATGCTAAGAGAATTTATTATTGAAATTTGGTGAGTGGTGTTTCACGATTGTTATCATTTTTCTTTTTCTGTAGGAGTTGGCGATTTCAGCGTGTGGGAGTTCTCTGGAAATCCTGTGTATTTCTGCTGTTATGACTATTTTGCTGCAAATGATCCCACGTCAATCCATGTTGTTGTCTTTAGTCTAGAAGAGCCCTATGAGATCCAGCTGAACCAAGTGATTTTCTGGCTCAGTTTCCTGAAGTCCCTTGTCCCAGTTGAAGAACCCATAGGTGAGCTAAGTCCCTGCAGGCCAGTGATGTCCTACCTGTGGTTGGCCAGGAATCGCCTCCTCCTTCCAGGCTCCTGCTCTGCTCCTGCCACTGCTGTTGCTGGCCATGAGCAGATCCCACCGTTTGTGGCTAACAGCTGAACCAACTTCCTTTCTCCTTCCTGCTGGGAGACTTACACTCTGAGAAGCTTCCTGAGGCTTAGGTGTTCGTGGTATTCTGCAGGCTGTTTTTGTTTCGTGATTGCATATTCTTGCCTCAAAGGCCCACTTTGAACAATCGTTTGAGAGGCATTTCTCACTTTTTTTCTACACTTGAGAGCCATGGTCATTGTATGTTGGGTGCAAAATGGAATCTCTGCTTGGATAGCTACTGCACCTTTACCTAAAGGGTACAGAATTAGCAGAATGAGCTGTTCTTCATCCTGTAATTCCACTAAGAAACGAAGAAAGAGGCCGGGTGCGTTGGTTCACGCCTGTAATCCTAGCACTGTGGGAAGCCAAGGTGGGTGGATGCCTTGAGCTCAGGAGTTCAAGACCAGCCTGGCCAACATGGCAAAACCTCATCTCTACAAAACATACAAAAACTTAGCCAGGTGTGGTGGTGTGTGCCTGTAGTCCCACCTACTTGAGGGGCTGAGGCAGGAGGATTGCTTGAACCTGGGAGGTTGTGGCTGCAGTGAGCCAAGATCGTGCCACTGCACTTAGCCTGGGTGACACAGTGAGACCCTGTCTCAAAAAAAAAGAGAGAGAGAAATGAAGAAAGGGAGCATGTTGACTGAATGTGTTATCTTAACTTTATTCCTAGAGGAGAGGATAACATGAAATAAACTTCTTTTGGTCTTTGCCCACAACAAGAGAAGCAGCCTTCCCTGGTGAAATGCAATACTCAGCAGTCAATTTTTTTCTTCCCGGAAAAACATATAATAATACAAGGAATTGGGCTTTTAATGCCCCTCTGGGTACCGCCAGTTTTGCCTCCTTCTTTCTCCTTTTTTTTCATTGTTTTAAACACTCCCCGAAGTGGGAGGCTCTTTGTGTGACTTGCAGGTCGTTTATCTCTGACCCATCTCTGTGGTGTTGCTGCACTCAGGCGTCTCTCTTTGGTTTTGTAAGTGGCATCCCCTTTGTCAGAGGTTAAATTTTCCCTCTCCTTGTAAGTAGGGGCTATTTGGAGACTTGAGAAACTGCCTTTAGTCATTCTGGTCCACTTTGAGCAACTTTCCTTGTGGCCTAGAAGATGGGCTTATCCTGTCGTTGGCCATGCTGGGGCCTTCTAGGGTCACAGTGCACAGAGGGCATGGGGCCTTCATCTCTGTGGCAGGTTGCACTTGTACCTGGAGAGTCGGCCTGGGCATGAGGCCAACACACCCCCCTCACCTGGGCAGGAGAGGCAGCCAGGTAGGAGGACCCACCCCCTGAAGCAGTTCCCTCTCTGCCCCCAGCCTTCGGTGGCAAGCTGAAGAACCCACTCCAAGTTGTCCTGGTGGCCACCCATGCTGACATCATGAATGTTCCTCGACCGGCTGGAGGCGAGTTTGGATATGACAAAGACACATCGTTGCTGAAAGAGATTAGGAACAGGTGAGGGGCAGCCATTTAGTCTCCAGCTCACGGGTAGCCTCCTCTCCCTGAGAACTGAAGCAGAGGTGTGAAAAGTACAAAGGAAGTCTCATGAACCAGAGAAAGGTTTTAAAGGTCTTTCTTTCTTGGTCAACTCTTTTCTTGTACAGGCCGTGTATCCCTTATTGGAAATGATTGGCTTTAGAAGTGTTTCTGATTCCATATTTGTTTGGATTTTAATATATTTACATATACATAGCAGTTGAACATCCTAATTCAAAAATTCTAAATCTGAAATGCTCTAATAACCATTTCCTTTGCATGTCTTGTCTTTGCCCAAAAGGTTTTTGGATTTTGGAACATTTCAGATTTCTGGATTAGGGATGCACAACCTTTATTTTTCATTTTTATTAAAACAATGAATCCACATAATAAATCAAATACAAATGAAGAGCACGTGATGAAAGCAACCCCCTTCTTTCTACCTCCCAGCAACACTGCCCGGAGGTGACTCCTTTTAGCTGTTTAGATTTCAGTACGCAATATTCAGTGTTCAGAAACGCTAATCAGTATATCTTACAATATAAGTTGCAACCTACTAGTGAGTCTTAAAATTCATTTGGGAAGTCATGGCCAATTCTTTTAAAAATGGGATGGAATGGAATGGGATAGGATAGGACAGAAAACGACAGGACAGGACAGGATAGGATAGATCAGATGTCAAGTATTATTTTGTAAAACGTTTGTTTCACTGATGAGTATGGGTATGTACAGGATTATGATGTAAAATATATGTTTTTACTCAGAGTCTATCAAAAAAATTTGAACCTGCAGCTTTCTATAATATGCTAGTATCTTTGATCTTGCTTTATCAACTTGAGACACTTATCTATTGTCTTGAGACACTATATCTGTTGTCAGATATAAAAATGGGGCTTCTATTAATATTTTTAGGTCAGTGATGTAGCTTTTGCATTCACACCTCTATTCTTAGTCCCTCCACTTTCCACAGTATCTCTTGTCCTCACTTGTAAGGTACGAGCATTAGGCCTCACCTTTCCTGCCTCGGGAGAAGCTGACATCTTTCCATGCTGTGCTCCTGCTGCTTCGTGCAAACCTGAAGGTCCCACTCCTCTGACTCAGACCATATGCCAATTTCCCCAAGTCTCTGCACCCACTGTGATGAGGCAGAGCCCACCAACAGCAGGGATGGGGAGGGGCCTTTGCAAGGACACCAGAACTTTCCTTCCCCCCTACCAGCCTCTTGAGCCAGTAGGAGCCTGGCCCCTCCATTGAAAGGCCTAGGGAGATTGACTCACTGCTGAGGAGGCTACTGCTCTTCCCTTAGGTTTGGAAATGATCTTCACATTTCAAATAAGCTGTTTGTTCTGGATGCTGGGGCTTCTGGGTCAAAGGACATGAAGGTACTTCGAAATCATCTGCAAGAAATACGAAGCCAGATTGTTTCGGTAAGTACACCCTGGAAAGGGCCTGGACCCCTTTGTACTTCCTTCCTGGTTTGTCTCTGGTTTCAGGGAACTGCTTCATAGTAGGACCCAGTAAGAGGTGTCTGCCTGGACAAGTTTTTATCGTAGTGCCCTGGGAAAAGAAAGGAAGAATAGAGAAACAAGGAGATGATGGGAGCTGAAGGGTTATTATGGGCAAGGTGGACCACTTCAATTTTATGAAATTCTTACCGATTTATTGGTTTCTTTAAAAATATTTTATTTATTTATTTTATTTTTTCAGAGACAGGATCTCACACTGTCATCCAGGCTGGAGTACAGTGGTGTGATCATAGCTCACTGTAACCTTGAACTCCAGGGCTCAAGCAATCTGTCCACCTCAGCCTCCCAAGTAGCTAGGACTATAGGCACGCACCACCATGTCTGGCTAGTTTTTTTGATTTTTGGTAGAGACGGGGTCTCACTATGTTGCCCAGGCTGGTCTCGAACTCCTAGGCTCAGGTGTTCCTCCCACCTCAGCCTCCCAAAGTGCTGAGATTACAGGTGTGAGCCACCATGTCTGGCCAATTTGGGGGGAAAAAAAAAAATTCAAAAGTGACTTACTGTGGAATATTTAGAAAATTCAGAAAAGTAGAAAAACAGTCACAAACTTTTTTGAAAGACAGAAAAGAATAAATGAACAAAGGGAATGAGACTGTATTCTTGGGTTGCAAGATATGACTAAATATTTTATTTTTCCCTAGTTATATAAATGTAATACAATTTCAGTTAGCATCTGAATGGGTTGAGGGGATTGGGATTTTTATCTTAAAATTTCCATGGAAAAATTAATTAAACATATTATAAAGCCCCTGATAATCAATACAGTTAAATAGGAGGAAAAGCTTAGAGAGTATAGAAGTAAATCATAGTATCTTTAGAAATATAATGGAAAATAGTCATTTGAATTTAATGGGGTAAAGATTATTTCATAAATGAACCTGGCACAACTGGCTATTTGTCTGGAAGGAAATAAAGTTGGATTCCTACACCCTACGAAGTCTAAAAAGAAATGGATTAAAACTTTTAAGTAAAAACATGAAACAATAAATATCTTGAATAGAAATTGTGGAGAGTGTATTTTCAAAATAACTAGGGACTGAGGAAGCCTGTTAAACCAAGATCTAAAACCCTAGAAATTTTAAAAGAAAATATACCTGTTTGAAAATCTAAAAATTTTTAAAATTTTTTTCTAGCAAACAAATTAAGTAAACAAAGTTGAAAGGTGAAATAGGCTGGGAAAAAGCATTCTCAATGCTTTGGACAGATAAATGGTCACACCGTAATGTTCAAAAAGCTCTCCGGAATTGGTAAGAAAAGGGCGAGCGTCCCAGTGGAGAAGTGGTGGCATTCACTCTGGAGTCTTCCTGCTACTGAGGCCTGAGGACAAATGCGGGCAGATGCCTGTCTCCCTCTCTTACCTTTGAAGCTGCCTCTGGGTGTTTTTTTTTTTGTTTTTTGTTTTTTTTTTTTACTGCTTTGCTAATAGGAAAATGCTGTGCTTCCCACACCAGATTCTGGTTCCAGACATGCTTCCAGAATTCTCGGGAAACCCTTTCCTGTCTCCAGAAAACCCTGCCCTTCACACCAGATATCCTCGTTGGGGTCCCATTGTGACATCATCAGAAGATAGGGGGTAGTTCGGTGAGGCCTGGGAGGAATCTGTCACAGAAACCAGGGGCAGTGATCTGGGAACTAACAGTGGTCTGTGAGGGCCCCTGCGCTTCCGCACCAGGTCTGGATTGGGGCTGCATTTCTGAGGCAGGAGGGAGTGTCCCTGGAGATTTTTGAGCTGGGCTCTGGCATTATCTGCTGCTTCTCAGACACCCCCCACCCAACCCCTAAACTCCTGAGCTCAGGCAGGTGGAGCCCACCGCGTCAACTGCACTCCCCCCTGAGAATTTTGTTTTTGAATGCAGAGTGGAATTTAGCTGACATAAAAGAATTTGAGAGGGGAGTGTGGAATTAATGGCACACTGCAGCCTGTGGCTTGTGTGGTTCCTAATTCAGAGGTATGTGGATTGCATGAGTCTGTAACATATGCTGATTTAATTAACCAAGTTAAAAGGTTAAAAATCCACTTCAGCCTACATACCAAGAATGGGTCTAATTGGAAACAATATTTCAACAACAGTCCCCATGAATGCCTAATTTACTGGTAAACGCTCACTCTAATATTGATGATGATACTCATTCTCTTTTCCTCTGTTCATAAAGTGATCATTGCCTGAGTGAAACAGTCACGAGAGAGAGAGCGAGGGAAGAAAGGAGAGAGGGAGGAAAAAGTGAGGGAGTAAAACATTAGGAGTTGGTGAACATTAGTTGATTGAGTGACTGAGTCCACAATTCCAAAAACATTCCTGGAAGATTCAAAAATCTATTTAACATAAACTAAAGAGCCTTTATAAAACTTTATATTTAAGCAATAGATTAGGCTTAAAAGCAAGTCTAAAAGACAACTGCCCCAGTACTCAACCCAAAAAACACTAACTAGCCGGACACAGTGGTGTGTACTTGTAGTCGGAGCTACTCAGGAGACTGAGACAAGAGGATTACTTGAGCCCAAGGGTTTGAGACCAGCCTGGGCAATAGCAAGACCCAGTCTAAAGAAAGAAAAAAAAAATCAACAACAACAAAAAAACCCACTCACTCATTCATCAAATCACCTGCAAGGCGCCTGAATGAAATGTATCCTTTCCACTGTGGCTCGGCTCAGAGCACCCACAGCTGCAGGTGAGTTAACCTGTCCGGCCCTGCCCCCTCTAGGTCTGCCCTCCCATGACTCACCTGTGTGAGAAAATCATCTCCACGCTGCCTTCCTGGAGGAAGCTCAATGGACCCAACCAGCTGATGTCGCTGCAGCAGTTTGTGTACGACGTGCAGGATCAGCTGAACCCTCTGGCCAGCGAGGAAGACCTCAGGCGCATTGCTCAGCAGCTCCACAGCACAGGCGAGGTGAGCCCCTGGGAGCCCAGGCAGAGGGCCGTGAGAGGTGCCAGGGACTCAGCCTGTCCCAAATTCCAGCTCTTGGAAGTGGTGTGAGCCTGGGGAAGCAGTGTAGAAATGGTCCAGCTACCTACGACATTTCCACACGTGTGACAAACACAGCCTCAAGTGACGCTCTGAACTGCAGTTCTCGGCTCACCTTAGGAGCTGTCATTTTGTCTTGTGTTTTGCTTTTGTTTCCAGAGTCTGTTAGTTTGGGAGTGCAGTGCCCGCTGCCCTGAGTGACTGGGTCTCTCTTCACTCCCCCTGGGCACCAGGAACTTAATCTGCTACTCCTGGCAGCCTTCAGGATGGCTTCTTTCTATCAGCGTGGAGTTGTCAGCTCCACACAGATCTCCTGGGTGCGAAAACAGTTGAGAAAAGGCAGTGAGGTGTCCTTTTGGAGACAATGTCTGGAGATACAAAGACAGAGAACTCTAGTGCACAGATACACAGAGTAATCATAATTAGAGATGCACATTAACAAACTCTAGCAAGCAATGCCCAGCAGAAATGATTGAGAATGGGAGGCTTTGCTCTGGTTCTGTGACATTCAGCACCGAGGCGCGGTTTGGAAACCCTGTTCTAATGGCATCATATGCCTGTCCCCGGAACGGGGGCAGTGCCTTTGTGTTTCTCCACCATGTGAAATCGGGAGCCTGCATGAACTAGTGTGGGCCAAGAAGAACGGTTCTGAATATTGCAACTAAAAGCAGCTCTGAGATTATTAAAAGCCAGATGCTTACCTCCCCAATCTCAGGTGCCAGATCTGGCCCTATAGCCAGTTTGTATGAGTCATACAAATTTCTTGAAACTAAACCTGAATCCACAAGCCAGTGACCTTGAAAACTGGAGTCGCCGGGCAGTAATTTCATCAGCCTTTAAACTCCCGGTTAAATGGCCAGAGAATCTGCCAACTCATCCAGGAATACTTTAAAGTGATTGAATCCAAGGAAGAACACAGGTGAAGGACCACATCTTAGATGACAAGATACTGCTGGATGTAAAAAATGTGTCAATTCTAATTTCTAAACTCCTTTGGCACAGGAGTCCCTTGCTTTCTAGTAGTAGACCAGCAACTTTCTAGATCATATCATATAGTCTCCTTTATTTGTCATTACATCCCTGCTTGCCCTTGAGAGTTTAGTAAGTAAATGAAGACGTAAAGAAGGAAGGAAATTAAGCAGCAGGAACTACATTGTGTGGCCCGACTTTGATTGGCCCCAGGCCTCCTCCAGACCTGCCTTCCATATCTAATTTGCAGATCTTCAGAACTCCCCAGTGGCCCTTCTGACTCTGTTTTCTGGCCCAGGGTCCCACACTACATTTAGCTGACTGTCTTAGCTCCCTGTTCTCCTCCACTATGGGACAGTTTCGTCTTTCCTGAGCCTGAGGTGATGAGCAGTGTTTAGGACCAAACTGCAAATGGTATTCCAGCAAATGCTGTATCAGGAACTAGATCAATATTGGCTCTGCCCTCCAGGAATTTTCAGCCTAGGTTCAATTCTGAGTAGACTGATAGACAGGGGGCATCTTTCAGGTTTAAGCCAGACTATGGGCAGGAAATTACCGTGTGGTCACCGGTGGAGTCAGAGCCTCCAAGTGAAGGAGTCCAGTGCGATGGCCACTCTCCAAGAAAGGAAGCAGAACTCTTCCATAAAGGGAAAGTTCCTTCTGTTTTTCATCACTTTTTTTTTTTCCTTTCTTTTTATTGTTTTAAGAAATAAACACAACCAAAAAGCTAAAGTCCCCTTGGGCCATCATCTCTGGTCTCATTCCTCTCTCCCCTTCTCTGAGGCCAACTATTATCATGGCAGCATATCCTTCCAGGCCTTTTCTATGTGTGTGTTATACATTCACATAATGGTATAATAATAGAATGTTCTGACTCTTTTTTGAAAATGTCCAAGCCTTTAGAGAAGTTGCAAGGATAGTACCATGAACTCTCATATACGCTACATTTATTTATTTTTTTAATTAATTAATTTTTTTTTTTTTTTTTTGAGATAGAGTCTCACTCTGTTGCCGAGGCTGGAGTGCAGTGGCACAATCTCGGCTCACTGCAGCCTCCGCCTCCTGGGTTCAAGTGATTCTCCTGCCTCAGCCTACAGACACGAGCCATGACGCCCGGCTAAATTTTGTATTTTTAGAAGAGACAGGGTTTTACCATGTTGGCCAGGCTGTTCTCAAACTCCTGACCTCAAGTGATTCACCCGCCTCGGCCTCCCAAAGTGCTGGGATTACAGGCATGAGTCACGGTGCCCAGCTTACTACATTTAAGCTGATCAGTTGTTGACATTTTGCTACATTTGCTCAATTCCTTTCCTTTCTATTTATTTACTTATTTATTTTGCAGACATGATGACATTTCTTCCCTAAATAATTTAGCTTATATCTCCTAAGGAGAAGGATATTTTCCCATATAACCCAATATAATTGATGATTCCAGAAACATAACATTAATATAGTACTATGATTGAATATATCATCCTCATACAAGGGTTTGCCACTGGTCCCAATAATTTCTTTTAAAGCTATTTTTATTTATGTACTTATTTTGGGATTCAGAATCCAGTCTAAAATCACTCATGACATTTGGTTGCCATCTCCCTTTTTTTTTTTCTTCTTTCATTTCGCTGGCCTTTTTGAAGACTTCAGGGGAGTTGTTTTTCAGAATCTCTATTCTGACATTTTCAAGCTGCTTTTCTCCACTCGGTGTTTGGTTTTTGAGACACATCCATGTGGAATGGCCTCAGGTCACTCCTTAGAGCATCTGCTCAGCCTCTATTGCCGGGATCAGGCCCTTTAGTGCTCTAAGTGTCTGCTGCACCTGGCCAGGGCTCTGCCCCTAAGTATGACTTTCTGTTGTCCCCCCACAGATCAACATCATGCAAAGTGAAACAGTTCAGGATGTGCTGCTCCTGGACCCCCGCTGGCTCTGCACAAACGTCCTGGGGAAGTTGCTGTCCGTGGAGACCCCACGGGCGCTGCACCACTACCGGGGCCGCTACACCGTGGAGGACATCCAGCGCCTGGTGCCTGACAGCGACGTGGAGGAGCTGCTGCAGATCCTCGATGCCATGGACATCTGCGCCCGGGACCTGAGCAGCGGGACCATGGTGGACGTCCCAGCCCTGATCAAGACAGACAACCTGCACCGCTCCTGGGCCGATGACGAGGATGAGGTGATGGTGTATGGCGGCGTGCGCATCGTGCCCGTGGAACACCTCACCCCCTTCCCGTGTGGCATCTTTCACAAGGTCCAGGTGAACCTGTGCCGGTGGATCCACCAGCAAAGCCCAGAGGGTGACGCGGACATCCGCCTGTGGGTGAATGGCTGCAAGCTGGCCAACCGTGGGGCTGAGCTGCTGGTGCTGCTGGTCAACCATGGCCAGGGCATTGAGGTCCAGGTCCGCGGCCTGGAGACAGAGAAGATCAAGTGCTGCCTGCTGCTGGACTCGGTGTGCAGCACCATTGAGAACGTCATGGCCACCACGCTGCCAGGGCTCCTGACCGTGAAGCATTACCTGAGCCCCCAGCAGCTGCGGGAGCACCACGAGCCCGTCATGATCTACCAGCCACGGGACTTCTTCCGGGCACAGACCCTGAAGGAAACCTCACTGACCAACACCATGGGGGGGTACAAGGAAAGCTTCAGCAGCATCATGTGCTTCGGGTGTCACGACGTCTACTCACAGGCCAGCCTCGGCATGGACATCCACGCATCAGACTTGAACCTCCTCACTCGGAGGAAACTGAGTCGCCTGCTGGACCCACCCGACCCCCTGGGGAAGGACTGGTGCCTTCTCGCCATGAACTTAGGCCTCCCTGACCTCGTGGCAAAGTACAACACCAATAACGGGGCTCCCAAGGATTTCCTCCCCAGCCCCCTCCACGCCCTGCTGCAGGAATGGACCACCTACCCTGAGAGCACAGTGGGCACCCTCATGTCCAAACTGAGGGAGCTGGGTCGCCGGGATGCCGCAGACTTTTTGCTGAAGGCATCCTCTGTGTTCAAAATCAACCTGGATGGCAATAGCCAGGAGGCCTATGCCTCGAGCTGCAACAGTGGCACCTCTTACAATTCCATTAGCTCTGTTGTGTCCCGGTGAGGGCAGCCTCTGGCTTGGGCAGGGTCTGTTTGGACTGCAGAAGCAAGGGGGTGATGTAGCCCATCCTTCCCTTTGGAGATGCTGAGGGTGTTTCTTCCTGCACCCACAGCCAGGGGGATGCCACTCCTCCCTCTGGCTTGACCTGTTTCTCTGCCACTACCTCCCTCCCCCTCTCATTCCGTTGTCTGTGGATGGTCATTGCAGTTTAAGAGCAGAACAAATCTTTTACTTTGGCCACTTGAAAAGCTAGTGTACCTCCTCTCAGTGTTTTGGACTCCATCTCTTATCCTCCAGTACCTTGCTTCTTACTGATAATTTTGCTGGAATTCCTAACTTTTCAATGACTTTTTTTTAACTACTATATTGATTATCCTTTAAAAAACAAAAGTGCATATTTATCCAAAATGTGTATTTCTTATACGCTTTTCTTTGTTATACCATTTCCTCAGCTTTTCTCTTTTATATTTGTAGGAGAAACTCTCATGTATGGAATCCCACTGTATGATTTATAAACAGACAATATGTGAGTGCCTTTTGCAGAAGAGGGTGTGTTTGAAATCATCAGAGTCAGCCAGGAGCTGTCACCAAGGAAACGCTACCTCTCTGTCCCTTGCTGTATGCTGATCATCGCCAGAGGTGCTTCACCCTGAGTTTTGTTTTGTATTGTTTTCTGACAGTTTCTGTTTTGTTTGACAAGGAAAGGGGAGAAGGGAATCCTCCTCCAGGGTGATTTTATGATCAGTGTTGTTGCTCTAGGAAGACATTTTTCAGTTTGCTTTTGTTAATGTCAATGTGAACGTCCACATGAAACCTACAAACTGTCACGCTTCATCATTCCCTCTCATCTCAGGTAGAAGGTTGACACAGTTGTAGGGTTACAGAGACCTATGTAAGAATTCGGAAGACCCCTGACTCATCATTTGTGGCAGTCCCTTGTAATTGGTGCATAGCAGATGGTTTCCACATTTAGATCCTGGTTTGATAACTTCCTGTACTTGAAGTCTAAAAGCAGAAAATAAAGGAAGCAAGTTTTCTTCCATGATTTTAAATTGTGATCGAGTTTTAAATTGATATGAGGGAACATGTCCTAATTCTTCTGTCCTGAGAAGCATGTAATGTTAATGTTATATCATATGTATATATATATATGCACTATGTATATACATATATATTAATACTGGTATTTTTACTTAATCTATAAAATGTCGTTAAAAAGTTGTTTGTTTTTTTCTTTTTTTATAAATAAACTGTTGCTCGTTGCATTAGTTTTTTTGATCTTTAATTCAAAAGGATTTCTTTTTATTTGTTGTGGCTTTACTGTTGTCACCCCACATAGCAGGACAACCCAGTCCAAAACCTAGAAAATCATTACACCTCAACTCTCAGGTTATTTAGATGCTGATTATTACTAAAATTAGGAATGGTGTGGGAAAGTGAAAAGAGTTCAGATAATTTTCACATTTCTTCCCATTGTAAATAAAACAGGCCCCTTAGATTTCTCTTGGGTGAACCAAAAAAACCAAACTGACTCTTTTAGTTTTGGCAACAGGGAACAGAGGAAGCTTTGCGACTTCTACACAAAAATGATGGGGATGGCACTAGGAGGAAGAGAAAACCTACAGCAAAAAGACCTTCATGCCTTTCTTACATTTGCAGTTCATTTATGTTTCAAGCAAGTTGTCCACAATAAACATGATTAACTTTCATAATGAGAAAAGAAGTCCTGATGAATAAAATTAAAACTAGACATAGCTGTGTCTACAAAGGATGAGACTAAAAGGGAAATTGTGGTCACCTTAAGGAGTGGAAACTCCTTTTCTTGTCTCAACTCCTTCCTGAGTGTTGGCCTCACTCTCTCATACTTCAAAAGACTGCTTCCTATAGCAGTAGGTAAGCTAAAAACCAGAGAGAAGGGGTTCGTCTCTTGCAGCATCTATAATCCCAGAGTGGGACTCTGATTGGATTAGCTTGGGTCACATAGCTGTCCCTGTGCAAATTTGGAAAAGACAGAGTTACTAGGATTGGCCTCATCACCCAATGAGCTGTTGGAGTAGCAGTTCTCCCCAAGACTAGGGTTCTGTTAGTAGAAGAAAGGTGAGGGAGGATGCTGGGGAGACACATTTGAGTTACTGCAAAAGTCTTAATACTTTTTTGAGACAGAGAGAGAGGGCTTGGCTTCTGTGACCCAGGCTGTGATGCGGTGGCATGATCATAGCTCACTGTTGCTTCAAAGTCCAGAGCTCCAGCAGTCCTTCCGACTCAACCTCCTGAGTAGCTAGGACTACAGGTGCACACCACCGTGCCTGGCTAATTTTTTTTTTTTTTTTTTTTTTTTAAGGAGATGATCTCACTATGTTGCCCAGGCTGGTCTCAAACTTCTGGCCTCAAGCCATCCTCCCACCTCTGCCTCCTAAAGTGAGAGGATTACAGGCATGAACCACAATACCCAGCCAGTGCTTTTGTTTTATGCAAGTCCTAGGACAGGCACCTGTTCATATGATTGTGGGGTCCCCGGGCTCCTGAAATGTTGGGACCACAGTCAGGTATCATTGCAACCCAAAGGTTAAGAGTTTAAAGATCACTCAACTCACTGCCCCATTTTGAGAAATGCCCTGGGGGACTCTTCAGGGGGCAGTTTGGAGTCTTCTGTACCAGGAGCTCTGGTCAGGCTGAAACTGGCCACTGCCCACTATGTGTAGCTGGCTGTCTCCCCTGCAGGAGGGAGGAAACAAGACCATAGCTTACCTCCTGTGTCCATAGTGAGAATCAAAAGGTGCAAATTCTAGGAGTCAGAAAGAAAAGCCAATCATGGAACCCTGTCTCTTAGAGTTGCTGTGAAATGCACTCAGGTGCCATGTTCCTTGTCACCTCTTTAGTGTAACAGCCTCTGGGTACCACGTCCAAACTTGGGCCACCTTGGGGTGCCTGAGGTCTCCAGTGTGGACAAAAGTATCCCAGGGACCCAAAGCCAGTACAGTGTGGGCTTGAAGACATTTGTGGGAGTTGCAGTGGATTCCAAAATCTCAACCCCTACACCTTCTAAAAGGAATCAGAACTCAGTGGAAATTTTGCTGGTCTTTTTTGTAGAAAAGGTGTTAGGGTGACAACTACAGGATTCATAAAAATCATAAAACTACATTTGGCCCTGTCGCTGTTCAGAGTCCACACTGGCCTTACTGAGCCCTGATAGAGTGACCACAGAAAAGTCACTCCAAAGTGAGGGCCCAGCCTGACTGTTCTTGCATAAACAACGGCTAGATAACAGCCGGGCCGTAAAACCAAGAGGGAAGTGTGGGGATCTGAGCTTAGAAGTGGAAGCTTTCATTACGAGTAAAAAGATGGGCCAGGTGTGGTGGTTCATGCCTGTAATCCCAGCACTTTGGGAGGCGGAGGTGGGCGGATCACCTGAGGTCAGGAGTTCGAGACCAGCCTGGGCAAAATGGTGAAACCTTGTCTGTACTAAAAACACAAAAAAATTAGCCAGGCATGGTAGTGTGTGCCTGAAATTCCAGCTACTTGGGAGGCTGAGGCAGGAGAATCACTTGAACCTAAGAGGCAGAGATTGCAGTGAGGTGAGATCGCACCACTGCACTCCAGCCTGGGCAACAAGTGCAAAAATTACGTCTAAAAAAAAGAATAAAAAGATGGAGGCCAGGCGTGGCGGGTCACACCTGTAATCCCAGCACTTTGGGAAGCCAAGATAGGCAGATCACTTGAGGTCAGGAGTTTGAGACCAGCCTGGCCAACATGGTGAAACCTTGTCTCTACTAAAAATACAAAAAAATTTGCCGGGCGTGGTGAGGGGTGCCTGTAATCCCAGCTACTCAGGAGGCTGAGGCAGGAGAATTGCTTGAACCCGGGAGGCAGAGGTTGCAGTGAAATGAGATTGCTCCACTGCACTCCAGCCTGGGCGACAGAGCGAGACTCCATCTCAAAATAAATGAATGAATTAATTAAAAGATGATTTCAGTTTTGCAAGATGAAGAAAGTTTCTGGAGGGCATGGTGGTGATGATGGCACAACAGTGTGAATGTATTGAATGCCACTGATCTGTGCAGTTCAAGTTGGGTAAAGTAGTAAATTTTGTGTTTATATATATATTACCACAGTTTTCTTTAAAACAAAAAAAAACTAAAAAGATAAAGCTGAAACCTAAAAATGTCCAGGTAACAATAAAGCTGGCAGAGTAATGTACAAGACTACCTATTGTATTTAGAGCAGCTCAGCAAAGCGGAGCCCCCCCGGGAAACAGGGACAGGAAAAGGGATTGATCGCTTTTTAAAGAATTTAATATTTGTTATTTCAAAAAAAAAAAAAAAAAAACTTTAAAGTGGTCCTCAGAGGGGGAAGAAGTGAGAGTTCTGTTTGGCTTTCCTCTTTTGATTGGCAGAAGGTTTTGTTTTTAGTTTGAATTTGTATTTGAGACCCGGCACCACAGTCTTTGCAGGACTATGAATTCCTGAGAACTTAAACTGTTTATGAGGAATAGTGTGAGGGTGAGGGCCCAGCCCTGGCTCACTGAGTCCTCAGGGCCCAGCTGCACAGCTGCCTGAGGAATTTGCTCTCAAGGGCAATCTTCAGCGATCCGGATCATAGCTGGGCTTTGGGTGGCAACCTGAGGGTGAGGTCAGACTTTAGCATCACAACCAAAAGTCACATGCTGATGACAGGCTCCAAATCCTCCCAGCCCAGGGCCTGGTGGCTTCCAGATGTTGACTCAGGACAGGAACCACTTGTCCGCCCTAAATGAATGCCATGGCCAGAGAGGGTGGACCAGGGAGGCACCTCTGACAGGGAGAGTTAAGGAGCAGTGAGCACCCTTCCACCTCCGCTGAGCAGAAAGGAACTCCTGGAAATGCCTTCAGGACAGACAGCTGCTGATCTCTTCCTGGAAGCACTGGGCCTCAGAAGCTTGCTGATTCCTATTTGCTCCCACGGCAAATTCTTGATTCTTTATCAGAAAGGAGGGAAGAAGTGTGTGGGTGTGAGGAGGAAGAAGCCACAGGAATGCCCACAGCAGAGGTCCTCGGGGACGCTGGGCTATCCCTGGTGGCAACACTCTTGGGGCTGGTGCTGGGTGAAGACGGCCTCACAAGCACCCTATGCTGTGACTCCAGCCCCCAGGATTCTCCTCAGGGTAGAGAGAAGGAGCTCAGGTGAGCTCTGGGTCAATGATACCGTCTTTTCCATTGAAATCACAGAATTTTACAACTAAAGAGAACTTCCAGATGGTTTGAGTCAACTGCACTCTGGCAGCTGGAAGCAGAGATGAAAAGATTTAGACAAAATTACACAGTTCAATTATTAACAATTCAGACTAAGAGTCAGGCCCTCTGACCCCAACTGAGGGCTCCTCATCCTAATCTACTAAGTGTATTATACTGCAGTATATATGTGTGCGTGCATGTGTGTGTCATGAGAGTACATGTATATGCAGGTGTATGCATCTGTATTTTGTGCATAAATGTGTGCATTTGTGTACATGTACATTAATGTATGTGCGTGTGTCATGTGCATATGTGTAGTAGAGTTAGTGTGCATATGCACATGTGTATATGTGTATTGTGCATGTGTATGTGTATATACATGTATATATGGGGGTAAGTGTGTCGTTGGTATGTGCATATATGTGTGTGTGATGTGTGCATGTGTGTGTGTGCTTTGGTGTGTGTGGTGTGTGTGCATGTATGTGGTGTGTGTGGGGCTGTGTGTGGTGTATGTGTGATGTGTGTGTGAGGTGTGTAGGGTGTGTGTGTGTATGGCATGTGGTATGGTGTGTATGTGTGGTGTGTGCGTGTGTGTGTGGTATGTGTGTGTGGTGTGTGTGGGGGGTGTGTGTGGGGTGTGTGTGGGGTATGTGCATATGTGTGGTTTATGTATGTGTATATGTGTGTGTGTTGTGTTTGGTGTGTGTGGTGTGTGTGCATGTGTGTATCTGGTGTGTGTGGGTGTGTGTGATGTGTGTATGTGCGGTGTGTGTGTGTTTGATGTGGTGTGTGTGGTGTGTGCGTGTTTGGTGTGTGGTGTGTGTGCAGTGTGTGGTGTGTGGTGTGTGTGGTGTGTGTGTGTTTGGTGTGTGGTGTGTGTGGTGTGTGTGGTGTGTGGTGTGTGTGTGGTGTGTGGTGTGTGTGTGGTGTGTGGTGTGGTGTGTGTGTGTGTTTGGTGTGTGGTGTGTGTGTGGTGTGTGGTGTGGTGTGTGTGTGTGTGGTGTGTGTGTGTGTTTGGTGTGTGGTGTGTGTGCGTGTGTGTGTGTGTCATGAGAGATTCTTAGGCCATAATGGCTTGTTTTTCTGACCAAGAGATTTGATTCTTGCTGATTCAGCCATGAGTGTGCATTTCCCACAATCAGGGTGACTAACCAGGACATCCGGAGAACTTTCTTCCTCTCTGCCTCACCCATCCCACCCGCTCCATCCTCAGAGCAGACACTCAGATGCTGGGGCTCCTGCCCCAGTGTGTGACCCACGGGAGGTTTGCAGAGCCCTCATGTTGCGTCACAGCCAGCGTTGATGAGCATCATCCTGTCTTCCAAGAAGGCAGGCCAGTCACCCAAGAATGAGCCAGAGCTGCTTCTGTAAATCACGAGATTCTGTGACCCAGATTAACATGGAAGGAGAAACCAGCAGCTGCTGCCGCCGTAGGCACAAGTCAGCAACTTCAGTCCTTCGGAGGCTGGCCCTCCCTGGCCATGGGCTGCCCCTTCCCTTTGGGGTAATTTGAGGCAATGAAAGTTTTTATTCCCTTTGGTTGTACTTTCTAGACATGTTTTAATGTAGCTGAAATCATATGAAGTGTTCAATTTTATACCTTGCTTTTTTTAAACGGAAGATTATGACACAGCTTTTTTACAATGTTATTAGAAGCTTTTCAGAAACATTCCTTTTAATGGCTGCAAAATACTATAATAATGTTGTCATATCCCAATTCCCTACTGTGAAACACTCAGGCGTTATTCCCTATTGAAAACAAAGCTGGGCTAAACATCTTTATGCACATTTTTTTCTGTATTTCGGACTGGACATGATATATGTGGTTTTTTTGGCTGTTGGTACATAACAATTAAAATCCAAAAAGAGAAAACATTAATTGCTGAGCAAAACTTTGCATTTATGTTGCACTCTATCTGGTTTTCTTTTCTCCCAGAAAAACTTTATTTTATTAATCAATGGCTAACACACTTTATAATAATTTTTACCAAATTTTTTGCTACATATAACAGCTTTTGTAATCTTACTCTTTTAGCAAGAAGGGAAAAAATTCATTCTTTCCACCATCACGAGAGATTAATTACTCAATAATTACATTTATTACTGGTTTAGAAAACTTTGAGCTTCAAAACCCATTACAGGCAATGTCATAAATTTTAAAGATTATTGTCAAATCTGGTGAACACTCTATCAAGTTTAGTTTCATTTGATCATACATAAGCTGTAAGATTTTCTGACATTGCAAGTTTAATTGTCTAGTGACTTATTTTAAATGCTTTTTAATGCCAACACTCATTATCCAATTGTCATTCATGTCCTTCTCTGCCTGGCTTTATGGGCTGAATTTCTGTGCAGGTGCCTTTTGCTGGGAAGTCACCCTTCCCAGTGCTCTGGCCCATTCTCTGTGTGGTTCCATTGCTATCCCGCTCCAGGTACCAAAGGATTCAGCCTCCAAACTCTGCTGCCCACCTTGGTGGTTGGACACATACTCCTGGAGGACCTTGAGTCAAAACAAGCCACATACACCCTGCTGACATGGAGAACAGCCAGCTACTGAGCAAACATGCAACACTGGTGATATTGTACAATGTTCCCAGCTGTGAATTTATCTCATTGTTTTCACCCAGTGACATTTTTATCTTATCCCTCCATAAGCCAGGCAAAAGTACACTAAAGGCTTGAATAGATTCTCTCTTGTCATTTTGGAATTGCTATTTTCATTTTTGATTTGAAAATGAGAAATAGAAAAGAATCTTATAATTTCTTTCTGCCCCTTAAAGCTATTTCCAATGAAGAGTAGCTTTTTTTTTTCTTTTGAAATGGAGTCTTGCTCTGTCACAATGTCGCCAGGCTGGTGTGCAGTGGCACAATCTCAGCTCACTGCAACCTCTGCCTCCCACGTTCAAGTGATTCTTCTGCCTCAGCCTCCCAAGTAGCAGGGACTACAGGCACACGCCACCATGCCCGGCTAATTTTTGTATTTTTAGTAGAGACGGGGTTTTACCATGTTGGCCAGGATGGTCTCGATTTCTTGACCTCATGATCTGCCCACTTTGGCCTCCCAAAGTGCTGGGATTACAGGCATGAGCCACCATGCCTGGCCGCCCTTTTTTTTTTTTTTTTTTTACTGACTCTTAAACCTTGAGAAGCCTTGCTATTGCCAGTGGTTCCCACACTTTGGGAATGTTATGAAATAGCAAACTTTTATAAAGAACATGGAGGACTGACACTCTGACACTTTGTTTTGTGAAGAACACAGAAACAGCAATAGTTATCCAATGCTGTCACCAATCATAGTGCCCCAAAAGAAAGAGAAGGAAAGAAAGAAATTAATAAATAGAGAAAAAAATTCCAAATGAAGAAAATTAAAGCAGCAAGGAAAGGCAGGGCACGGTGGCTCACGCCTGTAATCCCATTACTTTCGGAGGTTGAGGCGGATGGATCACTTGAGGCCAGGAGTTCAAGACCAGCCTGGCCAACATGGCGAAACCTTATCTCTACTAAAAATACAAATATTAGCCGGGCATGGTGGCACACTCCTGTAATCTCAGCTACTGGGGAGGCTGAGGCACGAGAATCGCTTGAACCCAGGAGGCAGAGGCTGCAATGAGCCAAAATAGTACCACTGCACTCCAGCCTGGGTGACAGAGCAAGAGTCTGTGTCAAAAAAAAAAAAAAAAAAAAAAAAAGCAAGGAAGGCAAGGAAGCAAGAAAACAAAAGAGAGAGAAAGTAGGAAGTTTACAGTCTTAGAATAATTAACATTCCTTTCAATGGAATAACTTAATCTTAGGGGAAAAAAATTACCCAGTGCTCCTCATTTTTCTCCATTTCCCTGGAATTGTGAAAAGTTCACCATGGGCCACATGACTCTAAAGGTTTATTGCTGTGTTTTGTTTGCTCAGGAGCCTTTGCTCTTTGCCATGCATAGAAGTTCAGGAAAAGCCCTCAGACCCCGTCTCATGACATATTTCACGGCCATGTTTATTCCATCCCCTGAACACTAAAACTTACCCAAGGCCCTTGCGGGAGGGCCACACTTTAGGAACCACAGTATTTCTGGTTGCTCTTAAAATAGGGGCACAGAATCCAAGAGTCAGGAGGAAATGGGATGTCTCGAAGTTCAGCCAGAACATCACCCACCATGAAATACGAGGGTCAGTTGGTCTCCGCTCAAATGGTCCCAGAGATGGAGGATTGGAAAAGCAGATTTTAATTCCTACGTGAGCTGACACTTGCCATCTGTACTTCTCGTCCCTTGTTCTGTCTTCTAGGCTATGAGGACGCCTTGAATCCTCCTCCACGATACCCGCTCCACTATTTGTTAGCACAGCTATGATACTGCTTACAGATTGTTTTCACTCCTAAAGGCAGTGGTGCAAGGCAAGGTGACTTGGAGCGAGGCCATCCTGAGTGCCTACCCAGCTTCCCAGGAGCCTGTTGGAATTTGGAAGGAAATTTGCCTCTGTTTATAAAGCCTGGCTTTTTGCTGAAAGCCAGGGTCTCAAAAATTTTGTTTTATTAATAGAAGCTAAACCCCAAACATTTGGCTCTTTTTCGTTCCATTTCCCCTTTCACAATCTTAACTATTCCCAAGACAATGGATACCTCTGCCTATATCAAGGCAGATTGTCAGTAAGAAAGTCAACAGGAAATAAACATTATTTCAAAAATACTATCCTTATCCATTTAAAATTAAGGGGCTAGGAGAAAAGGATATGAAGATTTACTGTTGAATGGGTTAGGAGTTTCAGTTTGGGATGAAGAGAA
The DNA here is from genome assembly GCF_028885655.2 of Pongo abelii. NCBI lineage: Eukaryota > Metazoa > Chordata > Mammalia > Primates > Hominidae > Pongo > Pongo abelii. The sequence goes on from NC_071998.2 coordinate 78,215,953, forward strand.
AGTTCTGGAGACGGATGGCGGTGATGGTGGCACGACAATGCGAATGAACTTCATGCCGCTCTCAAAAATAGTGAAAATGGTCAAGTTTATGTTACGTCTATTTTACTATAACAAAAAAAATTTTGGTTTTCGGTGGGCAGGTGAATAAGGGAACCCTCTTGCCACCTCTTGGCAAGAGCAAGAAAGGAAGTTGGAATATCAGCAGTGTGAGCTCTTCCAAGGGCAGTGGTGACAGCCTGGGAGACTGGTCAGCATAGCGAGGGCAGGTGCAGGTCCCTGGTCCTAGAATGTGAGTGTGGCAAGCCAGCCTTAACTTCTGCCTGCCTAGGAGGCATCCTAGGCGGTAAGCCTTAGTGAGCAGGGGTGAGCTCTGTGTGTCCTGTATGCAGCAGCAGATTATCTGTCTGCTCATGCAGACTTTGTAGATTGCTCAGAGTTGCCTAGAGGGAGGGCCCATGGGGCCTGAACTTCAGCCTGCACTCAGCTCATCAAGCCATGGGCTCTCTCAGGGCCACGTCTGTCCAACCCTTGCAAAGTCTCTGGATGGGTGATCCTGGGCGCTAAGCCTCGACCATTCTAAAATACTATTTGGCACAGCCTGGATGAGGTTTGTACATAGAGTGTGTAGATCCCTCAAGTTCCCTGAACACTCCACCACGCAAATGATGCAGAGAAGTCAGCTAGGAGGAAGACAAGGTGTGGGGAAGAACAGCGCCAGTCAGGAAGCATCACCCCAAATCTGAGTTCATGAGGCTGATGAAGAGAATGTCCACACATTAAAGAGATTCTAGCATTCCTTTTCTATGTTTGTCAACCTTTGTCCTTGTTAATGCCTGAATAAAACTGAACATGAGAGTGTGGCCATGGGAATTATAGTATAGGCCTAAGGAGAGGTTGTAAACTTCAGGCTTCATCAACACTTGACCATTTCCTCCCATTTTCTGTTTCATTTTCTCCCATTTTCTGTTTCACCCATGCAGTAACCCTGCTCTTGGGCTTCATTACTCCAGTGTGCCTTCCAGAACTATCGTATTCCTTTAATCTTCTTGAAATAAATTTGGCTTGGATCGCACTCCCCTAAATCTAGTCTCTTTCATTGTTCAGGGGGCCACCCCTCCTCCCATGGTTGTGCAAGTGTCCCAGGGTCTTCTAAGCAGTCTGTGTTTGCTGCCTTTGGTCATCCCAACCTGTCTGACCTGCCTCCCCACCCTCCATGCGAGCCTGAGTGTGGAAATATTCCAGAGCCCACACACTCTAAGCTCAGCCACCCCAGGTGTGAGTGTGAGAAGGCTACAGCCCTCAGCCTCTTGCAGAAAACCCCTGTCGCTCCCCCAGTTTGGGAGGTGACTCTTCTCTCCTCTTTCTCCAACTCCACCAAGCTATGGACAATTAATTCCTTGATGACACTGACCTCTAGGTTCATAAGAGAGGTTTTCAGACTGGCTCCAGGAATTTAGAAAATCTTTTCCTCTGTCTTCAGCCTTGGCTTTTGGATTATTGTGAACTCAGAAATCTATCGGGAAAGTCTAATTCTGAACACTGCTTCTTTTTTCTCTTTACATTCCTGTTGTTAAAATTCTGATCATCTGTGAGAAAACAATATCCCTGTCTGTATAGGGGTGATATCCTTGTAAAGGGAACACAAAAAAGGAAAAAAACATCATATTTGCACAAGAAAGTATCACTCCCCTTGTGTTATATACACCACGGGTCTACAGGCATGAGACTGAGGTCAGACTGTGAGTATTCTCCCCTCCATCCCACCCCCCACCTGCTCTTTGACCTGCTCCAGAACCCCAGGGACAAGATAAGATTTCTCCAAAACTCAACGGAGAGTCACAGAAAACAGGAAGTGCTTTTGAGGAAGTTTTGAATGGAAGCAGGAGGTGAGAGTTAGGAACGGTATGCTGGGAAATGACCTCTCGGCTGGGGCCCTTGGGAGGGGTGTGATGTCTTGGTTGCTGCTCCTGTGAACTGTGAAGAAGGTCAGGTTTAGCAAAAACTATCCCCTGTGGTTCTCCTGCAATTCTCCTAATGACTGCCAGCTCTCAGTACCAGGGTCCCATACACCCCTGCAGCACTGCATCCCCTCCTGTTGGAGTTCCACCTCCTGAGATCAAATCCTGGCTTCCTCACTGACTAGCCCTGTGCCCCTGGGCAAGCTCTGTAACCTCTCTAAACTCACTACTCATCTGTAAAACAGGGATGAGGGTTATTGTGATAATCAAATGCCATAATACACGACAAGGCGAATGTGGTGCTTGGCACATAAGTGAGCAGTGTGTTCCCAGTTGACCACTGGTTTCAGGAGGCCAACAAGGACAGTGGGATTTTAGGTGAGTCTTTGGGTATTTTCCCCCCATTTGTCTTGCTTATCTGTATTTTCTGTGTTTTTCATAATAATTACTTGTTTTATTTGTTTTTCACCTAAAAAATTATTGAAAAATAACAGATGAAATGGCTGGAAGGATAAAAGGCTAAGGTCCTCTGAGAATCCTTGAAAACAGCCACCAGCAAGTTATTCATCAGAAATTTCAAAGGGAAATTTCCAAACCAAGCCACATCAATGACAGGTTTAGTGCTCTAGGAACAAGGTGGAGGGGATGTGGACCATTATTATTTATAAGCCAGAGAGCTAGTGGGTTACTTGCTCTATCTGGTAATTAAACATTCACGTATTCTACATTTTTTAAACAAATCAATGCCTTTTTCATCAAATTATGAACAGGCCAGGACACTGAAGTTTGAAGGCAAATGTTCACTCCTGTCTGCTCCACATCTGGCTTTTCAGGACAACACAACAATGGTCAGTCCATTAAAAGTCAAGGAAGTCATGATTTTTCTTGCTAGAAATCAAGAAAAGTCATTTTTTGATGTGCTTATTATGTTTCTGAGAATATGCAAGAGAAGAAGGAGAAAAACACAAGCCTTCCAGATGGGCCACTGCCGGTTAAGCTTGCATTTTAGGGAAAGATGATGCCCACCTTTAACCTCTTTCGAGGCATCACACACTTTTGGGCTCAACAACCAGGAAACAACAGGGGAGAAAGCAATGATGATGGGAGCTGTTTTGGCTGAGAAACCCCAAGGGCCCAGGAGCTCCTTCACCCTACATCAAACCATGGGAAAGAGCTCACCAGAGATAGTGTGTTGGCATAGCTCCAGGTCATGCTTATGGCCCTATATCCCTAATCCATCTCCCTCTGCTCTGTCCTAAGACTTCAGTTGACTGGCCTTCCCCAGGTCTCAAGGGCTTGTCACATTCTTCATTACTTTTCTGTGTTTTTCGACAATTCTATCTAAAATCTTCAGTAATATGTGTTAAGGTATGGCTCCCATAAGAGTGTTTCAATGATTCAGGGGCACTCTAACCTTCCAAAACATTTTTAAGAAGAATAGTAGCTGTGTGCTTGGAACTGCTTTCTAAGCACTACCTAACCTACCTGCTTCAATCTTCTCAATACCCACATTTTTAATTCCCCTTTACAAGTGAGGAAGTGCAGGCTCTACACATTTAAGTGTCTCACCCAAAGTGACATGGTTGTCAAAAACTGAATTATGACTTGAACCCCAAATTATTTAATTCCAAAATAAGTGGACTTAATTACTCTTTACTTGTGTGCTTGATTATTGTCTGTGTCTGCCTGTCAGCCATCATGCTCACCACTCACCTGACAAGTGGTACATCCTAAATAAGTATTTGCAGAATGAACGAATACTATCTTCCCTCGAGGCCCAGAGATTGGAGGCATCATGGTGGAACAGCAGTGGGTCAGTGCTTTGTTTCACACTTCACTGAAACATCAGGGCCAGTGGCCTTGTGGCCCCTAAGGAGTCCAGACAACTATGGAGTCCTTGGTACAAAAGCAGGAATTCCTTGTTTACTTGCAGAAACACTTCATGTTAAGACTTGTGTAGTCTTCTTCCTTCCTTCTTTCCTTTTTTTCTTTTACTGTTTCTTTCATTCCTTCCTTCCTTCCTTCTTTTCCCTCCTTTCTTCCTTCCTGCCTGCACGCTAGATCAACCAGCTTAAGTTGTTACAAAACTAGAAAATCTGAATTAAGTAGAAATTATGAATTGAACACGTTTCAGAGGGAAGGAACTAAATCTAGCCTCAAATGAGAAGCTTATTTCCCAAAATATGAAAGCCTTTAAAAATTATGGCTAGCATTGTTTTTGTTTTCCTATCAGGACACCAAAATCAAGTCTACAGGATTCTGATTTTCATAGACTTCAAAGACTTTGGGGCATGCCTCAGCACCCAGCCTCATCCCTCCTCTTCTCCTCTTGGATTCAGTCCCTTCTCCTGAGTTGGAAGGTTGTCTGGACAGTGTCTTTGCTATCTGCGTTGCTCCTCTCCCCACCACCCGTGTGCATTTGCCCCTCTGTCCCTCAGTGCATTTCCCCCAGGATACTCTGACCAAACTGACCAGGTGTCTCCATCTCGGCCCCTTTTCTTTCCCCTGAATGCTGTCCAGTATTTTCTGGAACCTGTGAACTTCTTGTGAATGATAAATACTAAGAGCTTCTCAAAATGAGACCCCATGTTCTAAACAGAACCTGCAGTCAGGATTCCAGGGAAGGTCAGCGGGCTCCCACCCCCAGAAGCACTTGGCCGTGTAAGGCATTGTCTATGGAACATCAATGTCACTTAGGGCCTTGGAAAGACATTCAGTAAGGGAGTTACTAAGCCTGAATTTCTGGAGATGTGTTTAGTAGGGAAGAATTCACTATAATCCATGAATGATTGATTGATTTCTAGAAAGGCTCACGAATGTTTCTTTTTGCCACTCAGGACTGGACCTCTGAATCAGTGCGGAATATGAATGAGAGCAGTCAGGGGAGAACTGGAGGATGCTGGTGGAGGCTGCAAGGCTTGCAGTCACCTTCATGTGCTTATCTAAGTGATGGGAATGTAGGAGCAGCAGGACCTGGCCCATCACTACCCTATGTTTGTTACAGGAGAGAGGACTGTCCTCCCACAGGTCAGAGCTATTGTTAATCAAGGTGACAGTGCAAGATGCATTCCTGCTCCTGACTTCTTGCTGTAAATAGGTTTCCTGAGTGGTGTTGGTTTATTTTCAATTTGGGAGCCAGTTCAATCAAATGTTTCACTAGATTCAAGTTTGATGAAAATACTAGCAAATCCCCCAACTAATGAGTCACTATAAGTAACTCAAGGCATCAGTCCTGCTCCCCACATAAGGGAGTACTAGTCCTGAGGAAATGCAACCACACATATAGGGAACAAAAGTGATATAATGGGCCATGAGGGTGTGATGAGTATCCCAGTGATTGCTTTGGGTAAATTTTGCTGGCCATATCGGTTTCAGTTCCTCTACATAGACAAGGAAATGCTCCTCATGACTGACAACAGCTCCTCCTGCACCAAGGCTGTCTAGTCATTAGAATGTTCTCTAGAAGACAATATCATCAGCAATCACTGTTAGCAAGGAGCTGGCTTCTGTGGTACTGTGTTGTTGCTAATAGTTTTTGTTAGAGCAACTGCATTGTGGGAGGCCTGATCCAGGGAAGACAGAAACCAAAGCCTGTGCTCCCAAGGAGGTTATGGAAAATGAAGAAAAACACCAGCCCCTCTGCAGGAGGAAGCTGGAAATGGTTGGAAGGACCACCCATGGCTAGAGCCCCAGCACTTGGGTCATGACTCACCCTGGGGAGGTCAAGTAGAGGCCCCACTTCTTTAGGCCTTGGTTGTGGATCACAACCTGGATTCTTCCCCTCCAGGTACAGCCCAGTTGCTGTGATGCTCTTTGAGTCAATGAGTTCTTTGGTCTGCTCTTCTGCTCAAGCAAAGAAAGGGTCTGGCTTCACTTCTCAGAGGCTGATAAGTACCAAGGTGGCAGAATATGGGAGTATCCTGCAGGTGCTCCCAGCATCTGCCCTGGCTCAGGTGCCAGGGGCTTGCGGTTTTCTAGCTCTTGACCTCACACCCTCGAATGTTTGTTTTCCAGTTCCTTCCTGAATAACAGGGTGAACATGCCACCCCTCCTGGTGGCAAATGGGGTTCCTCAGAACTGGGAGGCCACAGTCCAGATCCTGAGGCTCTTCATCAAGCAAGTGCTGGAGAGCAAAGCCACTCACTCACAACTCTCTTTCTCTTTCAAATTTGGAGAAGGGGAGGCCATCTGAGCAGTTTCTCTCACACTCCCCAGTAAGGAACTCATAAAGGACCAAGTGAGCTCTAAGCCCCCAGTAGAAATATTCAGCTGTTCCAGGGAACTTCTTGTGATCCTGAAATCTGCAAAGTTAGAACCAAGGCAGATGTAGGTACTCCAGTTACCTAACACCACAGAAATATTGTTTTTATTTCATAAAATAATAAATTTAAATACTGCTGTGGTTTCCGTGTTTGCCCTCTCCAAAACTCTTGTTGGAACTTATCTCCAATGTGGCAGCATTAAAACGTGGGGCCTTTAAGAGGTGATTAGGTCACATGAGCTCTTCCCTAATGAATACATTAATCTATTCACGGAATAATGGGTTCATAGACCAACAGGTTATCTTGGGAATGGGACTGATGGCTTTTTTTTTTTTTTTTTTTGAGATGGAGTCTCGCTCTGTCACCCAGGTTGGAGTGCAGTGACATGATCTTGGCTTGGCTCATTGCAACCTCCACCTCCCAGGTTCAAGCGATTCTCCTGCCTCAGCCTCCCAAGTACCTGGGATTACAGGTGTGCACCACCACGCCCGGCTAATTTTTGTATTTCAGTGGAGACAGGATTTCACCCTGTTGGCCAAGCTGGTCTCGAACTCCTGACCTCAAGTGATCTGACTGCCTTGGCCTCCCAAAGTGCTGGGATTAGAGGCGTGAGCCACTGTGCCCAGCCAGGACTGATGGATTTAAAAGAAGAGGAAGAGACCTGAGCTAGGACACTGAGCCCCCTCGCCCTCTGATGCCCTGCGCCACCTTGGGCCTTTGCAAAGAATCCCCACAAGCAAGAAGGCCCTCAAAAGATACACTCCCTGGACCCCAGACTTCCCCGCCTCTAAAACTGTAAGAAATAAATGTTGTTTCTCATGAATTACACAATTCCAGGTATTCTGTTATTAGCAACAGAAAAGAGACTAGGACAGATATCACAGTTGGATTGTAATCTACATGTTCTGACTGGTTCTCCAGAGAAACAATGCATAAAAAGAGGAATAATCGGCCGGGCGCGGTGGCTCACACCTGTAATCCCAGCACTCTCGGAGGCCGAGGCAGGCGAATCACAAGGTCAGGAGTTCGAGACCAGTCTGGTCAATATGGTGAAACCCCATCTCTACTAAAAATACAAAAATTAGCCAGGCGTGGTGGCGCATGCCTGTAGTCCCAGCTACTCTGGAGGCTGAGGCAGAAGAATCACTTGAATCCAGGAGGCAGATGTTGCAGTGAGCTGAGATCACGCCACTGCACTACAGCCTGAGCGACAGAGCCAGACTCCGTCTCAAAAAAAAAAAAAAAAAAAAGAGAGGAATAATCTCCAAAATAGTAAACAAATTCCTGCAGACAGGAAATACAATGGTGGATACCTGAGCTAGGAGAGGGGGAATGGGGAACTATTATTCAATGGATACAGAGTTTCAGTTTAGGAAGGTAAACAAGCTCTGGGAATAAACAATAGTAATGGTTACACAATGTGAATGTACTTAATGCCACTGAACTCAAAGTTGGTTAAAATGGTACTTGTTATGTTAGGTATATTTTATCACTTAAAAAATTATAGGTGATTGTGCTTCTAAAAGAGTTATCAGTTTAATCTTTAATAGAAATCAACTGACAAACAGAAATACACAAAGACTTCATTTTTAACAAAGTCAAAACATGCATACGAAAAGGTTATGGGGGTAAAGGCAGGGGTAATTATTTTTTTCCCCGAAAGGTATTTTCTACAATGAATGTTTTTATGTAATAAAAAATGAAATGACAAAAGTTTAGAATGATAGTGGGTTTTGTTCCTTAAATCCTTAATTATATAAATTAATATCTACATTACATAGATTAAGTTACATATTTTTTCTCTATCTACACATTTCTCCATTCTCTGTATCTTAAATCCTGACATTAAATGTCATTAAATTTCTTAAATCTCAAGAGAACGACTTCGTTACCAAGGAAGACATAATCCATAACCTAGAGAGTGGGCGAATAAAAGCAGCTTCTAATGTTCTCAACTGCTTTTCTCCGGTCAACCAAATGTTTCTGTAAATAACTCATTTCTGTTGGTTTTGGGAAAGACGTGGGAGAAGGAAGAATCCCTGAATGGAGGAGTCTGGAAAGGATGCTTGACAAAACGCCCGCGCTCTCTGGAGACGCAGCCAGTCTCCTCCCTTCTAGGGTCTGGTCTTGATAGCATCTCGTGTTTTGAGGATGCCTTTCCCTACCAGATTCTTCTAAAGCTCAGCTGCACCCACCCTTAAGTGGGAGATAAGGCTTCTGCCCGCGGGCTCTGCGCTCTTCCACCCGGCCCCACCTTTGCTGTGGACTAAACAGGAGCCACTGGACTAGAGTACACTGACTCTCGGCTCTGCGGACCAAAAACTCCAGGACTAAGGAATAGCAAGATTAGGCTGAAAAAGCCCACACACGGCTTGCGGTAAACGTCTTTTCAGGAGCCACTCGCCCAGTGCAGTAAGTCGGGTACTTAGTTTACTCGAGCGCTCCAGGGAGACGCCCGACCCTACTCTGCGCAGCCCCGGGGCACCAGCTCCGCTTCCGCCAGGTCCACTGAGGCAGGCGCGCCCAGCTCTGGGACGGTCAGTAAACAAGCCACGAACCGCGCCAGGGATCAGAGCACCCAGAGGCCTCGCCCAGCTGCCGGCGCAGCCAATCGCAGCGCAGCCAGGCGGTGGGGCGGTGCCGGCCGAGCCCAGACCCGAGGTTTTAGAGGCAGGGTCAGGCGAAGCTGGGCCAGAACCGCGATCTCCGCAACCTTGAGCGGCGTCCGTGGAGTGCGCCTGCGCAGCTAAGACCACAGCAGGAAAGCGCCGCCGGCCAGGCCCAGCTGTGGCCGGACAGCGACTGGAAGAGAGGACGCGGTCGAGAAGGTGTGCACCAGCCCTGGCAACGAGAGCGTCTGCCCCGAGCTCTGCCGGCCTTGAGGTGGGGAAGCCGGGGAGGGCAGTTGAGGACCCCGCGGAAGGCGCCTGACTGGTTGAGCGGGCAGGCCAGCCTCCGAGCCGGGTGGACACAGGTACCGCAGCCAGGCCGCGCCGCGCGGACTCAGGGCTTGGCCCGGCCAGACAGGGAAGCTCAGCCCCCGCACGCCAGACAGCGGTAATCCTGCTGGCGTCACCGCAAACATCCTCTGACCGCTACAGCCTGTGTGTGGCGCAGGCGTCATGTCCCCGGCCCTGCCACGCCTGGAGCCCTGGAAGCTGGCTGCAGGGCGCTGGCTTCCCGCGTGCGACCATATGACCCCGTCCCTGATTTAGGGGAGCAATTTGGGGTGTCGGCAGCACAGGCCCAAGAGAATGAAGGAGGGGGCAGTGCTTGCTCTCCTTCCCAGTTTTTCCTGGGAAAGCATTTCAGAAAGGTTTCATTTAAGGAGAGGTGGGGGCGGGCGCGGTGGCTCACGCCTGTAATCCCAGCATCTTGGGAGGCTGAGGTGGGCGGATCACCTGAGGTCAGTAGTTCGAGACCAGCCTGGCCAACATGGTGAAACCCCGTCTCTACTAAAAATACAAAATTAGATGGGCGAGGTGGCGCACGCCTATAGTCCCAGCTATTCAAGAGGCTGAGGAAGAATGGCTTGAACCCGGGAGGCAGAGGTTGCCGTGAGCCGAGATCGCACCGTTGAACTCCAGCCTGGGCCACAGAGCAAGACTCCATCTCAAAAAAAAAAAAAAGGAGAGATTGGAAAACGTATCTCAGCTTTTGCTGTTTGTTAGTCAGGAAGATGTGTGAAGGCCTCCTAACTCTTGGGGATCTCTTTGTCCCTACTTGGGAATCCCACCTTATCATTAGTGAGGTTTTGCCTGGGCACAAAACCTGGATTTTTTGCGATTGGTACAAAACCTGGATCAACCGTTTCCTGGTTTCCTAGTTGTTGCCTTAAGCTTCTCACCCACAAGGTACTTTCATACCTTTCTCATAACCTAAATTATCGTTGCATAAACGGTTTCAGCTCCTACAGCTCTGGACAGGCTGCTTTTCATTTTGGTGAGTCCATCCAGTACCCCCATGTGCCCTGTTTTTCTCCAAGCACATCCTTGGCCTCTTCCACAGTCCTTGGGTAAAAGCTTGGGAGAATAATTTAAATATTTTTATTCTACCGTGGTGGCCCTAATTTTTCAGGGGGCAGTAAGATGGCTTTTTAGGATTGGTCTAATCAGATCCTCATTTTTGTTCCCTTCCTAGGTTTTAAAACATGAATCCTACACTCTTCCTTGCTGCCTTTTGCCTGGGAATTGCCTCAGCTACTCTAACATTTGATCACAGTTTAGAGGCACGGTGGACCAAGTGGAAGGCGATGCACAACAGATTATATGGCATGGTTAGTGGCACCTGAAACTTCCCCAGAAAGAATAGTCCTGGCTGTTGAGAAGTTTTAGTCAGAGAGTAGCTTCTAGAGGCCAGCTTTTACCAATAGCCTAATGTAATAACCTAATGGCATGGATTATGAGCACAATGTGGACATTCATCCCTGTTGTGTCTCAGTTTGGAGAACAGCATCCCCAGAGGTGTCAAGCCTTCCCTTGCCATGGTTTGTCTTCCATCTCTGTCTGCAGATTCACTTGGTGAGGATGAGTTGGGTTTTAGGTAGAAGTAAAGAGCATCAGTTACATGTTTGCCTCTAGAATGAAGAAGGATGGAGGAGAGCAGTGTGGGAGAAGAACATGAAGATGATTGAACTGCACAATCAGGAATACCGGGAAGGGAAACACAGCTTCACAATGGCCATGAACGCCTTTGGAGACATGGTGAGTGTGCTGTGGACTGCCGAGCTCTGCTTCCTCTCCTCGGTTCTTTACTAAGGTAATCTCTTGCTTTTCAACATTTTATTTCCTTTTCCTTGAAGACCAGTGAAGAATTCAGGCAGGTGATGAATGGCTTTCAAAACCGTAAGCCCAGGAAGGGGAAAGTGTTCCAGGAACCTCTGTTTTATGAGGCCCCTAGATCTGTGGATTGGAGAGAGAAAGGCTACGTGACTCCTGTGAAGAATCAGGTGAGACAGTGTCAGGTTCAGACTTCCCATCTTCCCAGAAAAGCCAAGAAGTGATTGACGTCTTTGTTTTGGTAGACTTTAAAGTGATGTGCAGTTCACTTTTTAACAGTATTCAGATGTGTGAGCTGTTGTCAAAGTCTTACTATTATTTTTGTGGATGACAGCTTTTTTTAATTCCCTTTTCAGGGTCAGTGTGGTTCTTGTTGGGCTTTTAGCGCTACTGGTGCTCTTGAAGGACAGATGTTCCGGAAAACTGGGAAGCTTATCTCACTGAGTGAGCAGAATCTGGTAGACTGCTCTGGACCTCAAGGCAATGAGGGCTGCAATGGTGGCCTAATGGATTATGCCTTCCAGTATGTTCAGGATAATGGAGGCCTGGACTCTGAGGAATCCTATCCATATGAGGCAACAGTAAGTGGAGCTCCTTGTCATCATTCCAGCTCAGCTTTTGGAAGGTGGACACTTTCAGAGATAACAGATAGCTTTTTTGGAATTCATATATTAGGGCTGGGTGAGGTGGCTCACGCCTGTAATCCCAGCCCTTTAGGAGGCTGAGCCGGGCAGATGGCTTGAGCTCAGGAGTTTGAGACCAGCGTGGGCAACAAGGTGAAACCTTGACTCTACCAAAATACAAAGAAAATTAGCCGACTGTGGTGGTGTGCATCTGTGGTCCCAGCTAGGCTGAGGTAGGGCGATTGCTTGAGTGTGGGAGGTGGTTGTGCAAATGCACTCTCCAGCCTGAGTGACCAAATGAGACCCTGTCTCCAAAAAAAAACAAAAGTTCACGTTAGATGGCAGAATGTATATCTGCAAATTGTCAGTACTGTCATAAATTATTAGCCTTTGCACAATCCTGTGATTAGGTGGGTAACATATGGCTGTTCTTGCTTCTATGTAACGTGAAGAATATACAAGCCATTCTACGTATACGCATTTCTCTATTGTGAAAAATGTCTTATGGAAGTAAACCTAGAGGTCTCATTGAAGAGACTGGAGCCAATTTTCAGTTTCAAATTAACTAACAGCATTTCACTTCCTGGGATGATTTATAACAGTGGTGACTTGGAAATCCTAAGCTGCACACTGCTGAGTGTTGTGGTTCTAACTCATGTTCTCCAGGAGGAGGACAGCAGTAATCAAGTCTTTTTTTCCCTTTACCTTTGAAAGGAAGAATCCTGTAAGTACAATCCCAAGTATTCTGTTGCTAATGACACCGGCTTTGTGGACATCCCTAAGCAGGAGAAGGCCCTGATGAAGGCAGTTGCAACTGTGGGGCCCATTTCTGTTGCTATTGATGCAGGTCATGAGTCCTTCCTGTTCTATAAAGAAGGTAAGCATTTTTTTCTTTGTAGAAATTGATGCAGAAAAAGAGTATCATGACATACGAGCATGATAGACTCTGCTTTGTAAGTAAAGTTCAGTGTAGGTGTTTAGGTGCTTAGCATCATAGTTGTTCATTCTGTACATGCAATATTGATACCCGATGTTTCCATTTGACATTATGTTGAGTATATCTCCATGAATATAAGTACTTCATAACTTTTTATAAATAGCTGTATTTACTGTGTAGTTTAATATACTTAAAATATTCTGCATTTGTTGGATTTTTATAATTTTTCCAAAGATTTTTACTTCTCTTATTAAATCCGAAAAGAGCCTTTTGATTCAAGGATTTTAGTGTTCTGTGCTATTTTTTTAGATTGATATCCTAGAGTAGAATTACAAGCTTACAAAGAGGGGTCTTTTTTTCCTCTAGGAAAACTTTTTTTTAATGGAGGATTTATGCTGATTTCTAATTCTGCTAGTTGTAGATGAGAGCTTAAATCCCTAGCCTTCTTATTGTTGTTAAGTACTATCTGGAATGTGTGTCACTTCACTGAATTCAGAGATGCCTCATTCCCTGTGGGTAACAGGATGGGTTACTGTCATGTGTCCTCTGGAGCTTCTCACCCCAGCCTTCATTTTACTATCCCAGGCATTTATTTTGAGCCAGACTGTAGCAGTGAAGACATGGATCATGGTGTGCTGGTGGTTGGCTACGGATTTGAAAGCACAGAATCAGATAACAATAAATATTGGCTGGTGAAGAACAGGTATAAATTGCCAGAAATACTTATATTTGAAATTCAAAAGAGAATACTTATTTGCAAACAGTGTTTGGATACAGTTCCACATGTCCTTAGGCATACTTCTGAAATCTCCAGAAGTCTAAGTTGAACATATAATATTAATGTTTGATTATAAAAGTACGATACTGTCACAAATATCCTGGGAGTATGAATATAGTATTTGTTCCATTGTATAAAGGTGTGTCTAAATCTGAACAGTTTTTAAATTCTGAGGCATATCTGGCTGCAAAGACATCCTATTCTTTTCCTGTCTCTGATCTGTAGTTCTGTGAAAGGTCACAGTTTGGAGGCTGGGATGGAAATTATGTCCAGGTTATGTGAAGAATTTTTTAAGGATAAACAGGAACATTGCCTGTCCTGATTCTTTCTGTTAAGTCTATGGCCTCTGGCACAGTGTTTAAGTTGGGTGTTCCTGTTAATAACCCTTTGGGCTTTATTCTTTCTCTGAAATGGAAAACCTGCTCTTTTTTCAGCTGGGGTGAAGAATGGGGCATGGGTGGCTACGTAAAGATGGCCAAAGACCGGAGAAACCATTGTGGAATTGCGTCAGCAGCCAGCTACCCCACTGTGTGAGCTGGTGGATGGTGATGAGGAAGGACTTGACTGGGGTTGGTGCATGCACGGGAGGAGTTCATCTTCAGTCTACCAGCCCCTGCTGTGTCGGATACACACTCGAATCATTGAAGATCCAAGTGTGATTTGAATTCTGTGATATTTTCACACTGATAAATGTTACCTCTATTTTAATTACTACTATAAATAGGTTTATATTATTGATTCACTTACTGACTTTGCATTTTCGTTTTTAAAAGGGTGTATAAATTTTTACCTGTTTAAATAAAATTTAATTTCAAATGTAGTGGTGGGGCTTCTATTTTTGATGCACTGAATTTTTGTGTAATAAAGAACATAATTGGGCTCTAAGCCATACCTGCTGTGCCAGTGGCTCACTAAGAGGAAGAGTGGGTGGCCTTCTGGGTCTTCTAGTCACAGATGTACAGATCTCATGTCAGCTGCCCAGTGGCTATGTCTTAACCAATCCTTGATTGCAGCAAAATTTGAAAATGATCTATGAGGACAAAGGAAAATTGTTTGAATAAAGAAAAATATTCACTTTTTAGAAAAGTGAACATACATATATATAATTTTAATACTAGAAAAGGACTTTAGTGATCATGTTTATTTCACCCAAAGTGGTTGCATCTCAGTCAAGTTACAGGGCAAAGATCTCAGCCCGTTTCTGGAGCATCTTCCCCCACTGCTGGTGAAGGCCCTGTGGATACTTTGCAGTCGAGGCAAGTTAAGAACTAGTGCATTGCCAAGGCTGTTTGTTTTGGGGTCCTCAAGGGATGAGGAATAAACTTCAGGGTTTGAGGCTGGGGTTCAGAAGTGGTGCTCTGGCCTCAGAAAATAAAAGACAGGTGAGAGGCTAGAAATGACAATCTGTTGCCCCATTTAGAGTAAGCTACCTGAAAATACCTGATTTATTTTTTTTAAATAGAAAAACTTCCCACATTGCACTAGCTAAACAGCCCATAATTCCATCACCTGTGTGTTTTCAGAAGTCTCTTGTTCCAACTGAAGGAAATATAAAGAACAGATGAGAATGTCTAATGAATAAACTCCATATCACAGAGGAGGGTAACCAGGTGCACAGTGGAGTCTCAGCTTACAAAGCCTCTGGCAGGCTCTGTCCAAGTCCATCTCGATCGGACCACGTGCCATGCTGGACTCTTATGTGCCCTTCCCGAGTAGTTGCTAAAATTTCAAACTTTTTGGCCTAAAATCACAAATGTGGCATCTGTGAAATTCTTTGGGTATTGTAATAAAAGTCACCAGGGGTAGCAAGATTTGGGGAGGTTCCCAGGCTAAATCCCTCGTGCAGGTTGGGGCTTAGATTTGATACAACTAGTATGTGTATACAACACCCACTACATGCTGGTCATCACCACTGTGGAAGAGACAGACCCTGACCTCAAGGAGCTGAACAGTTAGGGAGAGTGAAGTTATCAGGGAGGGCTTCCAGGAAGAAGTTAAAGCAGATGGCTAGAGCAGCTAGTCAATAAGGGAAGATGAAGAGGTGAGCATCTTAGCAGAGACGCACATCAGCAACCCTGAGAAAAGACCCTGTGGTTACAGACCCAGTAAAAGTCACTGGGTCCAGGTGTTGGGAGATGAAGCTGGTCAAGAGGTAGATTTTCAGGATAAAGGAGCCACTGGGAGTGCAGTGAACAGACTGTTTTGGTTCTGTTACTGTAAAACAAACCACCCAGAAACCCAATGGCTGGGAAGAAACATCTTTCACATGATTCTGCCTGGACTTGGCTGTGTGGTTTTCACGTGGAGGTCTATATCTGTGCTTGAGACATCTGCAGGTTTGAGTGGACTGGACATCTGCAAAGGCTCACTCACATGGCTGGCTGCAGATGCTGGTGTTGACTGGACGTTCAACTTGGGCTGTTGACCAGAGCACCTGCCCGGGGCCTCCCCATGGCTTGGGCTCCCCACAGCATTGATACTGGGGGAAATACATATATAGTGAAATTCAGTGTTTTAAGTTTGCCAACTTGGAAGGTGTATATATATATATAGCTTTAAACCCTGAATTTCACAAATGTTCATGATTATCTCTTTGTTGATAAGTTAATAAGAAAAATAATTTCCAAGAGACTTGGTCTTTTTTCTCCAGTACTACAGTTTAAACATTCCATAATTCACATGTTTAAAATTTTTTTATTTACACTTTCAACAAGTATTCATTGGGCACCATTTATGAGGCAGTGCTATGCTGCCAACACAAAAGTGAAGCAAATACTCATGACCCCTTCCTCTGTAGCTCATGTTCCCATTGAAAAGCAAATAAAAGCCTGGCACAAACCCATGGGCAAGTGCAGCACTAGGGAGGTCTCAAAGGAGCCCAGGGACAGTCAGTGCACACACCAGGGATATGCCACCCTCCAGGGTCAGAGTAGGTATAAGCAGGGGCCATCTGATCCCAATTTCAAGTGTTCATAGCTGTCATATCTTGGAAAGGGCATGAGAGGGCAGTTTCTCTTTGTGCTGTATTATTTCAATTTTTAGGTAATGGACCTTCATTATTTTCACAAGATAGCAGATTCCAAAAGTATGCAGTTCAAGAAAAAGGTAAGAATTGACAAGAAGAAGGAGGAAGAAGAGATGGAGAAACAGAGGGTCTTTAGAAGACCTCTGATGAAGGCGAGTCTCCCATTTGGGGACTGATGTTCCTGAGATCTTTGCGGATGCTGCTCAGTGGGTCCATCACACAGCACAGGCGTGAGGAAGCAGCACTGCCCAGCTGGACTCCAGGGTGTTCCATGCACCTCTCAGTCACAGAGAACCTCTCTGAGGATGGTGGCTGTTGGCTCCAACTGACCATTCCCTGGCAAGAGAAACTGGGAGGGGGTTTTGCTAAGGGCTAAAGGAGGGATGGACAATGAGGGGATAGACCAGGGACAGTGTTTTAATGAGACAGCTTTAGTGAGGACGCAGAGTGACTCTGCTCAGAACTCCAGAACACTTGCTCCCTTCAGCTGCCCCACTCCCCACAACCACACACACTCCCCTCATCCCAACCTGGGGCAACATGTTGATCACTTAACAGAACTGCCATTTCTGTGGCTTTTTCATCCCTTTCCTTTCCCTCCATATTCAGGAAGAACAACAGATTACTAATCACCCACACTCAGGGAAGTCCAATATAAGTAGGAGCAAGAGGAAATCCTGAGCTTTGGGTCGTTAATTCTTCTGAAAAACCATAGCAGAGACTTCCTGTTTCCATTACAACGTGGAAGGAATTTTGAAGTTGTAACCATCCACTCACAAATAAAAAGCTGAACAAATTGAAAAATCAACAACTCTTCTTAGAATCATCAGACAAGTGAAGACACACAGCAAACCACTGCCTTAATAATTAGAGAAATGCATGTCAAGAATCACAGCTTACAGAAGGAGAAATTTATGAGCAGAGATTTCCACAGGAACAAGTACTTAGTAAGGAAAACCAAGCTGTAACTGAGGAATTGCCACAGGTCCATGTGGACAAGTCTGAGAGTTAAAATTCTAGGAGTTGTGCCTTAGAGGGGCTCCTCAAGTTGTAGAGCTCCAATAACTCTACCAGGTTCTCGAAGTAGAAATCTAGGACAAATTCCCTCATGATTCAGGTATGTGTGGTGGGGCGGGAAGGGGTGTCATGATTTGAAAATATGCCAGAGCATTCTGTTCTTCCTAACAAGGCCTCTCCTCAAGAAAAACTTTCCTTTTTTTTTTTTTTTTTTTTTTGAGACGGAGTCTTGCCCTGTCTCCCAGGCTGGAGTGCAGTGGTGCGGTCTCGGCTCACTGCAACCTCTGCCTCCCGGGTTCAAGGGATTCTCATGCCTCAGCCTCCTGAGTAGTTAGGATTAGAGGCGCCCATCACACTTAGCAAATTTTCATATTTTTGGTAGAGACAGAGTTTGACCGGGCTTAGTAGAGCTTAGTTTGACCAGGCTTTAGTAGAGACATGTTGGCCGGGCTGGTCTTGAAGTCCTGACCTCAAGTGATTCTCCCATCTTGGCTTCCCAAAGTGCTTGGATTACAGGCATGAGCCACCACACTTAGCCAATTTTTTTTTTTTTAAATCAAAGCTGACCTATTGGAGTTTCATCAAAACCTAACTGAGCTGGGGGATGGAAATACCCAACTGCAGCCTGCATCAGCCTTCCATATGGAGAAGGGTAATAATCAACTCCAGTTCACTCTAGCCATCCTGTCTCATCTAAAAATGGAAAACCCGAGAAGCACTTGTGAATTCCACAGTCCAGGGACACGGTTAGGCTGATTAAAAGACTGCGACCCACTCATAGGACTAAGGAATACTTCTCCTCCCTCTACATATTTCCAGCGCATTCCCAAAGGCTTATTTACCAGTGTTCCTTTTACCTGGTACACCATAACCCTCTTTCTAAAGAATATTAAAAGGTATACTAAGAGGCAAAAGTCACAACTAGAAGAGACAAAGCAAGCATCAGAACCAGAATCAGATATGCCATGAATGTCAGAAACATCAGACCAGGAATTTAAAATAGCTATGACTATTATGATGAGGGCTAATAGATCAAATGACAACATGCAACAACAGACAGAGAAGGTAGAGAGTAAGTGGAAAACTCCAAGCATCAAAAAGTAATGCTAATTCGGCCGGGCATGGGGGCTCACGCCTGTAATCCCAGCACTTTGGGAGGCCGAGGTGGGTGGATCACAAGGTCAGGAGATCGAGACCATCCTGGCTAACACAGTGAAACCCTGTCTCTACTAAAAATACAAAAAATTAGCCGGGTGTGGTGGCAGGCACCTGTGGTCCTAGCTACTTGGGAGGCTGAGGCAGGAGAATGAACCTGGGAGGCAGAGCTTGCAGTGAGCCAAGATCGCACCACTGCACTCCAGCCTGGGCGACAGAGCAAGACTCCATCTCAAAAAAAAAAAAAAAAAAAAAAAAAAAGTAATGCTAACTCTTAGCAAACTAGAAATGGAGGGAAACTTCCTCTCCTTGATAAAGAACATCTATAACAAACCTGTAGATAACATGATTTTGAGAAAATAAAATCTTTGTTACTAAGATCAGGAGCAAGGCAAAAATGTCCCCTTTCACCACTCCTTTTCAACATAGTACTGGAAGTCTTAGATAATGCAATAAAACATGAAAAATAAATATATGTCTATAGCAAGGAAGAAATAAAATTGTCTTTGTTTGCAGATAACCTAGAGAATCCAGAAGAATCAACAAAAACCTGTTGGAACTAATAAGTGGTTACAGCAAGGTTCTAGGATACAAGATTAATGTCCAAAAGTCATTTGCTTTCCTATATATCGGCAATGAACAAGTGGAATTTGAAATTAAAACACAATACCATTTATGCAAGCACCACACAAATGAAATAATTAGGTATCAATCTAACAACAAATGTATAAGATTTATATGAGGAAAATGACAAAACCCTAATGAAACAAATCAAAGAGCTAAAAAGATATCTCATGTTAGTTAATAAGAAGACTCAATATTAGCAAGACTTTATTTTTTTCCCATTTCATTTATAGACTCTGCAATTCCAATCAAAATTCTTGCAATTAGTTTGGCAATTAGTTTTGAAGTTTGCAGAACAAACTGATTCTAAATTTGTTACGGAGAGGTAAGAATCTAGAATAACTAACACAACACTGAAGGAGAAAAAATTCAGAGGACATAGACTACTGGGTTTCCAGACTTCCTATAAAGCTACAATAAACACAAAAGAATGATTTTGGAGAATGAATAGACAAATAATCCATGGGACAAAAGTGAGCTCAGAAACAGACCCACGTAAATATAGTCAACTGACCTTTGACTAAGGAGCAAAGGCAATACAATGGAGAAAAGATAGTTTTTTTTTTTTTTTTTTTTTTGGCTGGAACAACTTGGCATCCACTTTTAAAAACATGAATCTAGACACAGACATTTCACGCTTCACAAAATTAATATAGATCATACATCCAAATGTAAAACACCAAACTATAAAACTCTTAGAGGATAACATAGGAGGAAATCTAGATTACCTTGGGTATGGCGATGGCTTTTTAGATACAATGCTAAAGTACGATCCATGAAATAAATAATTGGTAAGCTGGACTTTAGTGGAATTAAAAACTACTTCATGAAAGACACAGTCAAGAGAATAATCAGACAAGCCACTGACTGGGAGAAAATATTTGCAAAAGAAACATCTGGGCCGGGCACAGTGGCTCACGCCTGTAATCCCAGCACTTTGGAAGGCCGAGGCGGGTGGATCATGAGGTCAGGATATCGAGACCATCCTGGGTAATGCAGTGAAACCCTGTCTCTACTAAAAATACAAAAAATTAGCCGGGAGTGGTGGCAAGTGCCTGTAGTCCCGGCTACTCGGGAGGCTGAGGCAGGAGAATGGCGTGAACCTGGGAGGCGGAGTTTGCAGTGAGCCGAGATCGCGCCACTGCACTCCAGCCTGGGCAACAGAGTGAGATTCCGTCTCAAAAAAAAATAAAATAAAATAAAAATTAAAAAATAAAGAAACATCTGACAATACCATTCAGGACATAGGCACGGGAAGAGATTTCATAATGAAAACATCAAAAGCAATTGCAACAAGAGCAAAACTCGACAAATGGGATCTAATTAAACTAAAGAGCTTCTGCACAGCAAAAGAAACTATCATCAGAGTAAACAGACAACCTACAGAGTGGGAGAAAATTTTTGCAATCTATCCATATGACAAAGGTCAAATATCCAGAATCTATGAAGAACTTAAACAAATTTACAAGAAAAAACTAACAACCCCATTAAAAAGTGGGCAAAGGACATGAACAGATATTTCTCAAAAGAAGACATTTATGCAGCCAACAAACATATGAAAAAAAGCTCAACATCACTGATCATTAGAGAAATGCAAATCAAAATCACAATGAGATATCATCTCATGCCAGTCGGAATGGCGATTATCAAAAAGTCAAGAAACAACAGACTCCGGCAAGGCTGTGGAGAAATAGGAACACTTTTACACTGTTGGTGGGAATGTAAATTAGTTTAACCATTGTGGAAGACAGTGTGGCAATTCCTCAAAGATCTAGAACCAGAAATACCATTTGACCCAGCAATCCCATTACTGGGTATATACGCCCAAAAATATAAATCATTCTATTATAAAGATACATGCATGGGTATGTTCACTGCAGCACTATTCACAATATCAAAGACATGGAATCAACTCAAATGCCGACCAATGATAGACTGGATTAAAAAAAGTTGTACATATACATCATGGAATACTATACAGCCATAAAAAGGAATGAGATCACATCCTTTGCAGGGACATGGATGGAGCTGGAAGCCATTATCCTTAGCAAACTAGAACAAGAACAGAAAACCAAACACTGCATGTTCTCACTTATAAGTGTGAGCTGAACAATAAGAACACGTGGTCACAGGGAGGAGAGCAACACACACTGGGGCCTGTCAGGGGGGTGGGAGGAGGGAGAGCATCAGGAAGAATAGCTAACGGATGCTGGGTTTAATACCTAGGTGATCAGTTGATAGGTGCAGCAAACCACCCAGGTACACATTTACCTATGTAACAAACCTGCACATCCTGCACATGAATCCCATAACTTAAAATAAAATAAAACTTTTAAAAAAAGAAAATATAGGCTAGGCACAGTGGCTCACACCTATAATCCCAGCACTTTGGGAGGCCGAGGCAGGTGGATCACATGAGGTCAGGAGTTTGAGACCAGCCTAGCCAACATGATGAAACCCCATCTCTACTAAAAATACAAAAAATTAGCCGGGTGTGGTTGTGGGCACTTTTAATCCCAGCTACTCCAGGGGCTGAGGCAGGAGAATTGCTTGAACTAACTCAGGAGGTGGAGGTTGCAGTGAGCTGAGACAGTACCACTGCATTCCAGCCTGGGCAACAAGAGCGAAACTCCAACTAAAAAATAAATAAATAAATAAAATAAAATAAAATATAAAAAGGGCTCTGGAAATTCAGCCATAAGAAGAACAACCCAATTACATAATGGACAATTGTCTTGAACAGACACTTTATCAAATATACGGGTGGCAAATAAGCATATGAAGGATGCTCCATGTCATATTTCATCATGGAGATGCCAATGAAAACAACAATGAGATACCACTACACACATACCATGATGGCCAAAATCCAAAACACCAACAATGCCAAATATTGGTGAGGATGTGGAGGAAAGAAAGTCTCATTTATCGCTGGTTGGAATGCAAAATGGTACAACCTTTTTGGAAGACGGCTTAGAAGTTTTTAAAAAAATAATTCTTAACATACTCTTACCACACAATCCAGCAATCCCACTCATTAGTATTTACCCAAATGAATTGAAAACTGTGTCCATACAAAAACCTGTATAATAGTGAGTGGTGACTATATGGGCCATGGCACAGGTGGTAAAAGAATTTACCAAGGCAATTGTGGGTAAAGAAAGGCAGATTTTTTAGAGAAAGTAGGAACATATGTTGCAAGGGTGCAACAGGCAGGTCAGCAAGAGAGGAGCTGACTGCCAGGAGACAAAAGCTTACTGCGGATTTTATGGAATGGTGTTTGTGCTGGGTGCTGAAGTGGGCTTTGTGCAGTACTGATAATGCCAAAATTGCAGTGAGCTCATTTGCATTTTTCTATCAGCCAAGGGTCTGGTAATAGCTGGGTGCAGGAAGATTGTAAGTTATTTGTGCAGGAGGACTGTGCATCCTGGACCATGAAGAACAGGGAAACTCATAGCTTATCTGCTTTCTTTTTTTGCTTTCCCTCCATCTTGCCAGCCTGACTACCCCTCCCCAATTAGGACTCCACAATCTGCACAAGAACATTTATAACAGCTGTATTCATAATTGCCCAAACTTGGAAGTAATCAAGAAGTCTTCCAGTAAGTGAATGGATAAATAAATGTAGTAAATCCAGCCAATGAAATATTATTCAGCCATAAAAAGAAATGAGTTCTCAAGTCATGAAAAGATATGAAGGAAACTTAAATGTGTATTACTAATGAAAGAATCCAGGCTACATACTGTATTCCAACTGTATATCTTTCTGGAAAAGGCAAAACTATGGAAACAGTGAAATCATCAGTCATTGCCAGAGATTAGGAAGTAGGAAGGGCTGAATAGGGAGTGCACAGAAGATTTTTAGGTCAGTGAAACTATTCTGTGTGATACTATAATGGTGAATACGTGTCCTCATACATTTGTCAAAATCCATCGAATGCACAGCACCAAGAGCCTAGTGTTTATTATGAACTTTGGATGATAATGGTGAGTCACTGTAGGTTCTCGGACTGTAGGAAATGGACTACTCTGGTGCATATGTTGATAGTGGTGGAGGAGGAGAGGTTGTAGGGGTTTGGAGAAGAAGAGCATGGAACTTCCTGTTCTTTCCACCCAATTTTGATAAGAACAAAACTTAGCTCTTAAAAATTATGTTTATTAATTTTGAAAAGAAACAAATAATATCTAATTTTTTACAAATTGCTCTAATTTCATAGAATTGCACATTAAAAATATGAGATACTACACAAAAGAAATTATAGCAGTGCTTTAGACAGGAAAGGGGCATGAGAGAACTTTCTGGAATAACAGTAATGTTGTATATCTTGATAGGGACTTGGGTCATACTGGTATATGCAATTGTCAAAACTCAAAGAACATACACCTCAGATCTGTGCATTTCAATCAATGTAAATTTTATGGTAAAACTAGGATTTTAAAACAAGTATTAAACCCTTGTTAATGATATGCATGCTAAAGTATTTAGGAGGAAGCACTACCTGCAAATTTCTTGAAAACACTTGAAAAATAACATGAACTAATGGACAGATAGAGGCAAAAATAGATCTATAGATGTGAATTAAAACAAATATTAAAATGTTAGTGATAAAATCTTGGAGGTAGATATATGGTATTCACTGTAAAAATTCTTTCAACTTTATTGTATGTTTGAATATTTGCATAATATAATGTTAGGGGAAAATTGCAGCAGAGATAATATTCTAAATAGCTAAAAAAAATTTGACTTTCAGAAGACCAGACTCATTGAGAGAGAAAAAATTATTTTTGTTTTGTTGTTTGTTTGCTTGTTTTTAAATTCTGACAGCGGCAGAGGAACTCTGACTCCTGGGGTGCAGAAAAATTCTCTGTGGAAGCCCCATGAAGGAGGTAGGGGACCGCTGCAAAGGCAAGGAATAGGACGAGGATGAGGACGTCTAGGATAACTGGGATGATGGTGATGACAGGAAAAAGAAAAAAGAGGAAGCAGAAGTAAACATTTTAGAAAAGAAAAAATTAACAGAGAAGATAAAAGAGAAAGAACGGCAACAGAAGAAAGGACAGGAAGAAATTAAAAAGGGGTTAGAAGAACCTGAAGAACTCCAAGTGCTAACACTAGAGGAACAATTAGCAGATAAACCGCAGCTGGAGAAATCACAGGATGAGTCAGACATGGAATTAGCAAAGGCAACTTCTGGTGTTAAGACTACTGTATATGGAACGGATGCTATAAACCCATCTTCAAGGGATGACCTTACAGAGTTTGGAAAGTTACTAAAAGATAAAATTACACAAAATAAAAAGTCACTATATTATGCCAGTTTTTTGGAAGTCTTAGTTGGAGATGTGTGTATGTCATTGGAAACTGATGACTTGAAAAAGGTTCTCAATACATTGTGCTTTGAAGTGAAAAACAGAAGTAAGCAAAGCCAAGCCAAAAAGAACAAAGGTATGGTTCCTGGAGGGAGATTAAAAGCCACCATGACAAATGATCTGGTAAATTATGGTGGTGATGATGCAGGGTATGCACAAGACTATGAAAACGTCATGTGACATTGCATCTTTTCCTGGTGTCGTCTTTATGTTGCCCACGACCCCTTCAACGCACAGCACAACTTCCTTTCCTTTCAGTTCTGCCAAATGCTACAATCCAAAGTGCAGGCTCTTTCATGCTGGTTATTTAACCCCTTGACACTTAGGTGTTAACGTGCAAATGAGGGAGCTTGGATCTTGCTGCCAAGGGGTTAAAATCAGGAACCTCAACTGCTGCTAAATCATAGTCCAAAACAAAGCAAACCTAATAATGTCATTTTTGGTTTCAGATTTCATAGTGGCAGTCACTAAAAATTGGAAACAAAAGGCTGCAACATGACAAAATAAATTGTGTAGTACTCAACAGCACTATTCAGTAATACAGCCTTAACCATACCTCCTTGAACTACTTCATAACTTGTCAAGAAAAGCAGCTGCAGCAAGGGCATGTGACATGCACCTAGTATTAAAATTGCTTTGTCTTAAAATTGAATGTGAGGCTATTAAAAATACATTGTGAAGAAGACTGCTTATGCCAGAGTGAAGATACTGTGGCTGAAAAGCACTAGTTTGATTAAAATTAAATGACCAAAGCCTTCCAACTTTGAATCTGAAGAGGGTAAGCCTCTCCATTATAACATCACATGTTGTGGATTCTCTTGAGTACAAAGACTGTGTAGTTACTGAAACCACCTTGCAAAATTATGACTGAGACAGTGAAAGCGATCTAACTTAATTGATTCCATCCTGCTTCTAACCTCCAAGCTGTCCTTGTTCATTCTTGGGTGTAGGCTGAAGTAACTTTGGGAGAAACTTAGTTTATAGTTTAAAACAAAGATGATAACAGCCCTATCCCAAAGCAGACCTACTGATGAAGTGCTTCAGATGGGGGCTGCAGGACTCTTTACCTGTTTTTGTTTGCCTGAATTAAGTTTCTGAGAAACAAATCAGTTCTCCTGGGCTGCAATAAAACAACTTTACCAGGGTTTTGGCATTTCCTTTCTTTTCCTTTATAAAATATGCTCAACAAACTGCACCAGTTAACTACAGTTTGATAAATTGTTAACAATGATGACATTTGCAATGTTTTATAAAGCAACTATTTCAAATAAATAAATAACAAAGAGCATTAAAGAAGTTTATTCTATGAACAAAAGATAGCAGTTTCTGCCCCAGCCTAGAGAAGGTTCAGAACATGAGAAGGATTTGAAAGGAAAGCAGAGAAGTCACCTTTGGGTGTGAGTCCCTGAGCCACAGAGTTAGGGGACGGGAGACAGGGGAAGGGTCAAGAATGTGCATTTTTGCACATAGGAGTCTATGGCTATAAAACTGCTCATAATTAAACTAAAGAGCTTCTGCACAGCAAAAGAAACTACCATCAGAGTGAACAGGCAACCTACAAAATGGGAGAAAATTTTTACAATCTACCCATCTGACAAAGGGCTAATATTCAGAATCTATAAAGAACTTAAACAAATTTACAAGAAAAAAATCAAACAACCACATCAAAAAGTGGGCGAAGGATATGAACAGACACTTCTCAAAAGAAGACATTTATGTAGCCAACAGACACATGAAAAAATGCTCATCATCACTGGCCATCAGAGAAATGCAAATCAAAACCACAATGAGATACCATCTCACACCAGTTAGAATGGTGATCATTAAAAAGTCAGGAAACAACAGGTGCTGGGGAGGATGTGGAGAAATAGGAACGCTTTTACACTGTTGGTGGGACTGTAAACTGGTTTAACCATTGTGGAAGACAGCGTGGTGATTCCTCAAGGATGTAGGACTAGAAATACCATTTGACCCAGTCATCCCATTACTGGGCATATACCCAAAGGATCATAAATCATGCTGCTATAAAGACACATGCACATGTATGTTTAATGCAGCACTATTCACAATAGCAAAGACTTGGAACCAACCAAATGTCCATCAATGGTAGACTGGATTAAGAAAATGTGGCACATATACACCATGGAATACTATGCAGCCATAAAAAAGGATGAGTTCATGTCCTTTGTAGGGACATGGATGAAGCTGGAAACCATCATTCTCAGCAAACTATCGCAAGGACAGAATACCAAACACTGCATATTCTCACTCATAGGTGGGAATTGAACAATGAGACAGGGTGGGGAACATCACATACTGGGGCCTGTCGTGGGGTGGGGGGAGGGGGGAGGGATAGCATTAGGAGATATACCTAACGTAAATGACGAGTTAACGGGTGCAGCACACCAACATGGCACATGTATACATATGTAACAAACCTGCACGTTGTGCACATGTACCCTAGAACTTAAAGTAAAATAATTTAAAAAAAAAGAAATATGAAAAAACAAAAATAAATAAATAAAGTTAAAAAACTGCTCATTATTATATGTTAATATAAACATACTACATGTTATTATATATTAAGTTTATCTCAAATGTTTCTGACAATGTATTAGGTTGGTGCAAATGTAATTGCGATTTTTGTCATTACTTTTAAATGGCAAAACCGCAATTACATTTGCACAAACCTAATACATATTAAAGACAATTTTCAAACTCATGGGTTCTAGAACTCTTGTGAGAACAGTCAGTTTCCCTAATATAACTTCTAAAAATACTTATTAGGTGGGAAAGCAGTGTTCTTTGTTTTTGAAACAGGGTTGCTGGTTCTGTCACCCAGGCTGGAGTGCAGTAGTATGATCGTGACTCAATGCAACCTCCACTTCCCAGGCTCCCAAAGTTGTAGGATTACAAGCATGAGCCACTGTGCCTGGCCACAGTGTTCTTGTGATCATTGGAATCTGTAGTGTAATCCCGCCATAATGATTTGGTAATGGGGTTTAAGGTCCCACTTATATTTAGAAAAGAAAGTTTTAATAACAGGAATAAATTAAGGGGACAAATTTTTCTGAAGTTTTGTTGAAACTTTTAAGAGAAAATCTTACAACATGAAGGCTAAAAAGGTTTCCTGAACAAAAGAAGGCTAAGCCACAGTTAAATAAAATAGTGTTCGTTACTGTCAATTTGCACTTGGTTTCTGGTGGCAAGTAATTGGGGTGTGTCCTTGACTGGATCTCTCAATGATTTTTATCAGTCATTTGAATGAATATGGTGGTGACGCTGACAGGAAGCTTGAAGGTACTTTAAATGCTTTTTTACTTTGTAATTTTTGTGGGTACATAATAGTTGTATATATTTATGGGCTATGTGAGATATTTTGATACAGGCACGCAATGTGTAATAATCACATCAGAGTAAATGGAGTATCCATCTCCTCAAGCATTTATCCTTTCTTTGTGTTATAAACAATCCAATTATACTCTTTTAGTTATTTTTACACGTGCAAGTAAATTATTATTGACTACTGTTACCTTGTTGTGCTATCAAATACTAGGTTTGTTTCATTCTTTCTATTTTTTTTGTACCCATTAACCATCCCCACTTCCCCCCCACACTCCCACTACCCTTCCCAGCCTCTAGTAACCATCCTTCTACCCTCTATCTCCATGAGGTCACTTGTTTTAATGTTTAGCTCCACAAAGAAGTGAGAACATGTGAAGTTTGTACTTCTGTGCTTGACTTATTTCACTTAAAATAATGACCTCCAGTTCCATCCATGTTGTTGCAAATGACAGATTTCATTCTTTTTTATGGCTGAAATAGTAGTGCTTTGTGTATATGTACCATTGTGTATATGTATATTTTCTTTATCCATTCATCTGTTGATGGACACTTAGATTGCTCCCAAATCTTGGCTATCCTGCAACAAACATGGGAGTGCAGATATCTCTTCGATATGCTGATTTCCTTTCTTTTGGGTATATACCTAGCAATGGGATTGCTGGATCATATGGTAGCTCTATTTTTAGTTTTTTGAGGAATTTCCAAACTGTTCTCCACGGTGGTTGTACTTATTTACATCCCCACCAACAGGGTACAAGGGTTGCCTTTTCTCCACATCCTCTCCAGCATTTGTTTTTGCTTGTCTTTTGGATATAAGCCATTTTAACTGGGGTGAGATGATACCTCCTTGTAGTTTTGATTTGCATTTTTCTGATGATTAGTGATGTTGAGCACCTTTTCATATGCCTGTTTGTCTTTTGTATGTCTTCTTCTTCTTCTTCTTCTTCTTCTTCTTCTTCTTCTTCTTCTTCTTCTTCTTCTTCTTTTTCTGAGATGGAGTTTCACTCTGTTGCCCAGTTGCCCAGCCTGGAGTGCAGTGGCGTGATCTCGGCTCACTGCCACCTCCATCTCCCAGGTTCAAGCGATTCTCCTGTCTCAGCCTCCCAGGTAGCTGGGATTACAGGCGTGTGCCACCATACCTGGCTAATTTTTGTATTTTTAGTACAGATGAGGTTTCACCATGTTGGCCAGGCTGGTCTTGAACTCCTGGCCTCAAGTGATCTGCCCGCCTTGGCCTCCCAAAGTGCTGGGATTATGGACGTAAGCCACCACACCCAGCCTGCCATTTGTATGTCTTCTTTTGAGAAATGTCTATTCAGATCTTTTGCCAATTTTTTAATCGGATTATTAGACTTTTTTTCCTATAGAATTGTTGGAGCTCCTTATATATTCTGGTTCTTAATCCCTTATCAGATGGATAGTTTGCAAAAACATTTTCTCCTATTCTATGGGTTGCCTCTTCACTTTATTGACTGTATTCCTTGCTGTGCAGAAGCTTTTTAACTTGGTATGATCCTATTTGTCTATTTTTGCTTTGGTTGCCTGTGCTTGTGGGGTGTTACTCAAGAAATCTTTGTCCAGACCAACGTCCTGGTGAGTTTCCCCAATGCTTTTGTGTAGTAGTCTCATAGTTTCAGGTTTCAAATTTTAGCCATTTTGATTTTATTTTTGTATATAGTGAGAGATAGGGGTCTAGTTTCATTTTTCTGCATGGATATCCAGTTTTCCCAGCACCATTTACTAAAGAAACTGTCTTTTCCCCAATGTTTGTTCTTGGCAACTTTGTAAAACATGAGTTCACTGTAGATGTGCTTGAGGGCATACACAAAAATCCATCCACCCCACTAAGCCACCCAAACAAACATGAAAGACAAAAACTGTTTTTGTTAGGGAAACATAGCTCTGGAACTAATTCCCTGGGCCCCTTGTTACCACCAGCCCCTCCTATAAGAAAATGATTGTCGAAGCTTCAGTGACAATTAAAGGGATGCTCTATAAGACAAGTCTGTTGACTGAAAGAGACAGAAACCAATGTTGAAGCTACTTATGCAAGAGGAGGACCTGGGTGGCGCAGGCCTGGCTGGATGCAGGGCTCACAGATCGTCATCAGCACTCCATCTCTTCCTATCTTCAGGACCTACTGTCCTCTGTTTGGCACACACTCCCAGCCAGGCTCACTTTTTATCCTCCTTGGAGGAAAGTGGGTTTCCCAGTTGTGTCTGGGCTGGTGCTGCTTGGCCCTGCCTGGGTCCCATGCCGGCCTCAGGATGAGAGGGATGGTCAACTCAGCAACAGCACACGGATTGCTCTGTGAAGAGCAATCTCCACAGGAAACCAGGATGGCTTCACCAGGGAGGCAGAACAACAAATGCCCATGACAGAGGGCATGCACCGTGAATAAAAGAATCAGGATTTTAAACAGAAAGGCAGAAAGAAGAGGACTTCCAAACCCTAGAAAGTTTAAAACTAATAGAATAAAATTTAGTGTGCATAAATGTAAAGCTTTATGTTGAGATTAAATATATGTATGTGTGTCAAATTTTATCTAAAAATATATGTAGCCAAAAAGTCAGAAAAAATAAAAATAAAAAAGTAACAAAAGTAAAACAAAAATATATGTAGCCATATTCATGTGATGCAACTACAAGAAAAAAGTAGACATGGTTTAGTAGTGCCCTTAAAAAAAAAAGTCTTAGTTTTTGGTTGCTGGTCACTTTGAGATGGTTATCAACATGATTTGGACACTTTAAAAGTTTGCAATAATGAGATTAAAAAGCAAGATAAAGGAGGAGATAGTGCTGTTAATGCCTATTTCATGGTGTCATGTCTGGAATATTGTGCTTGAGCCTGGGGGTGCGGGTGGGGGTGACATTTTAAGGACACTAGTGAGCATTCAAAGAAGAATCAGCATCCAGCTCGTGAAAGCGACAGTGACACCTCCCCCTCCACCCCCTCTTGCCCCAGAGCATGCCACTTTAAGGATTATTTTGAGTGTAAAGAAATTAAAAATCAATAGATAGAAGATTATTTCTCTGCTCTCCCTTCGGATGCCTAAAACCCAGGCAAAAATTTCCCTTTGTTAAGGTGGCATGGATTTCCCCCTCTCCTGTACCAGGATGAGGAGAGGGGACCCTTGTCACCAGGGACAGAGAGCCAACACCAAAATAAGTCTGCATAAACAAGCCTCCCTAAATAAGCAGGATAATCCATTAGTTCCCACATAGTTTTCCTAGTCACTTTTCCACAATTAATCATTCCTCAAAGCCCAAATCTTCTTTCCTTTGTTAAAATGGCACATAAGCCTCTGAGTTTAGCCATTTCTTTGATTTTCCTTTCCTTTCTGTGAACTCCTGTGCATGTAAAATACTAGTAAACTTTCTATTATTTTCTCCTGTTAATCTATCTCTTGTGAGTCAAACTTGCAGAGCCTCCCAGTCAGTGAACCTAAGGGGGAAGAGAAAATGTATTTCCTTCCTGGCACTACAAATGGTGCAACTTTGTTGAAAGGAAGTACTTATTGCTACACGGCAGGAGGTATAATCCAGAAAGAAGTAAGAAGTGTGCTGGATATTAGAATATTCCTGCTCTTCATAAGTGGATGAATTGTACGACCACCAATTTTCCAGTACTCCCCAAATTTTTGATCCCAAAGGTACCTTAAATCCCTCCAAAACAAGAATAAGAAAAATTGAATACCTTGTTGAGAAACAGATGTTCAGAACTTTTTCATCTTGTAGAACGGAAACTATACCTATTAAACAACAACTCCCGTTTTCCTCCCCATCCCATTTCCCACTAACCACCACTCTACTTTCTATTTCTATGAACTTAGCTGCCTTAGATAACTTATATAAGTAGATTCACACAATATTTTCCTTTTTGTGACCGTGCTGTTACTCTTAGGACAATGGCCTTAGGGTTCAACCATGGGGTAGCACAGGACATGATTTCCTTCCTTTCTAAGGTTGCAGAATGTTCTATTGTGTGTCTATTTTCAAAGGAGGAATTCTGGAGATGGGTGATTATATCAACACTCATGGTATCTTATCTAATTTTTAACACAAAATTATGAGGTCATTGCTGTTATACACATTTATAGTGGTTAAAATCAAGCCTTGGAGAGTGTAAGTGATTTGCCCAAAGTTTATGCATACCAGAAATGAGACTTGAGTTATCTTCTTTCCAAGCCTTTGCCATTGAGTAGGAAACTCATAAAGTCAAAGGGTACTGGAATTGTTGCTTCTATTGGTTTGTCATTTTTTTTCCACTTACTGTTTTAGTGCAGACATGTCTGAAATGCAAACAGGTTTTAAAATGGAAGCTTTGGAGTATTCTGTAATTATGGCTATCAACGTTTAGTATTTCCAGCAAAATATTCTTATTTACCAACTTCCCCATTTATCTCAATCAAAATAATAAGTAGGAAAAAGAAAAAGCATAAATAGTTTTCACTGCTTCTACAATCCAAAAGAAAAATAAAAAATATAAGAGAGAAATGCAAGTTCAGAGAAGTTCCCAATTTTCTTCCCTTTCATCATTGGGCAAAATGATCAAACTATTCTTGCTGAGTGGGCAACTCCCCATGGTACTTCAGAAAGGCTTTGTTGCCTGGTGGGGCAATGCCTAAAAATTCCTTAGATCCTAGGGGAAATGCAACAGCATTGTCCCAGATGACTTTACTATGCTGTTTTTCTTTTTCTTTTCTTTTCTTTTCTTTTATTTATTTATTTATTTATTTAATTATTTATTTATTTTTGAGACAGAGTTTCGCTCTTGTCGCCCAGGCTGGAGTGCAATGGCATGATCTCAGCTCACCACAACCTCTGCCTCCTAGATTCAAGCAATTCTCCTGCCTCAGCCTCCTGAGCAGCTGGGATTACAGGCTTGTGCCACCATTCCTGGCTAATTTTTGTATTGTTAGTAGAGACGGTGTTTCTCCACGTTGGTCAGGCTGGTCTCGAACTCCTGATGTCAGGTGATCCATCTGCCTCGGCCTCCCAAAGTGCTGGGATTACAGGCATGAGCCACCGTGCCCGGCCACTATGCTGTTATTCTTGGTATCACTAGATTAGATATTTTGTTAAGACGAGTCTTACCTTAAATTCCCTTCACACTAGTTTGTACCATTAATCTCACACACCTCAAGCTGTTTCTCTTTCTCTTCACTGTCCCTCCATGGTTCTCAGGGGGAGAGGCAGCAGAAGAGGGTCCCAACTCCCTGTGTGTGAAAACTACTGGGATCAGACAGGATTGGTGGCCCCTGGCTTGCCAGCCCAGATGCCACCCACATGGACCTCTTGCATTGTCCTGCTGGACTCTGGCAGAGTTCCAGAATCCACCAGGCGCCTGAGAATGGAGTGTTGAGGCCTTAGAGGACCCCTGCTGAGGACACTGGCTACCTCCTGATGATGGGGACTCTCTAAAGAACACGGAAGTTCTAAGTTCCCTGAGGCATTTCTAAGCATCTCTAGGACAGTGAGGAGGGTCTAGGATTCCTGTGTCCTGGGGGCAGGAGAAATTCCCCAAGTCCACCTGAGACTTACTGAGCTATGGGCAAAGTGCCAGGGTCCCAGGGAGTTATAGCCAAATTAGCAACAATTCTTCTTTTAGCTTAAATTATCATTCTGCAATGGTATTTATCGGGTGTCTATCATATACTGGGGATGCCTACACTGTAAAACAAAGTCTCTGTCCTCAAGACGCTTTGGTTGGGGAGATGGGATATGTAACAGTTTTGTCTGTCTTTCTGATATAACTAAAACATATTTCTCATATCATTCAAATTATTATTTAGTTTCATTTATCTCTTTGAACTTGGGGAAAAACTCACTCGTTTACCACTTCACATATTTCTTAATCAAATTCTGCTCACTTCTGCAGAGTCTTGCAACCATCCCTGACACTACTCCTGAGTGTTGCATGTCAGTAACTTTCTACATGAAGCACATAGAAATTTGGAAGTTGGGAGTGTGTATGAGGAGTAGGGTACTGTGCAGAGTGGGTGGATTTAGGGGATTCACAGGCCATATCCCCTGTGTAGACAATAATTTGCCTGGCAATGGTGACCTTGTATGGACCTTGCTCTGTGAACCACAAATCTGGGATGCTGGCCAAGGAAACACTCAGGCAGAACAACCCAACACCAAGGGTTTTTAATTGCCCGGCAGTGGGACTGTGAACCTGGGAGACCTGTGCCTTCCGCCATTGCTGATTCTTCCTTCTAGAGTGGGAGATCAGCACCTGGACAGAAGACACTGTGAATAGAAAATGCATTTAAAAGAAGGGATTATTGCTTCCTCGGATCAGACTGTGTGATCTACACTGAACTCTCACAGGTTATTTTGTCTCGCAACTTAACAATGATCCCAAAGAAACATCAGACTCCTTGTTCAGAGGGTAGGTTAGTTCTCAGCAGTACAAGCTAGGTCCTCAGCGGATCCTGTGGATTTGAGGATGAAGTTTAGAGATGCTTTGGACCGTAGCTGCAGGTCTGATTTGAGGACCATCAGACCAAGTCAGGGAGGCAGCAACCAATGGGGTGGGGAGCTTGGGTGAGGGAACGAGACACAAGAAATAACAAACATAAAGTGGCAGAGTAGACTTAGTAACTCAGCGGAACTTCCAAATCTCATATTGAGATTGCCCTGGCTTTGGCATGTTGAAGGGATCATATACAGGGAATGGGGGATGCCTGATTATATGGGTCTACTTCCTCTTTATGGTCTCAAAGATTTAAAATGAATGTTTTGTGTGTGTCTTTAGTAGAATTGGCGAACACACAAACTTTGTGTGTGTTTACTTATCACACATATGTTTACGTTCACACATATCTTTGTTTTCTTTTTCTCTTATTCCCTAATCGTGTAACATAAGATGTCCCGACTATATAATAGTGTTTAAATATAATTAATTTCATATCTTAGTGTTCTTAATGTTTAAGCTACATGGTATCAAAGAGAAGAGGAAACATCATTCAAAGACCCTACCTTGTCTTCTAGGAAAACGGTTAGTGCATTGTCAGTTGTATGTATCAGGTTACTCAGAATTATGACGTTCTGATTATCTTTCTTTGAAGACTGAGTATGGTTTCAGGTGATGCATATGGGCACCAAGTTGACAAGGGGTAGAATTGAATTGTAATGGTTAATTTCATGTGTCAACTTGACTAGTCCCTGGGGCATCCAGGTATGTAGTCTAACTTTATTCTAAGTGTGTCTGTGAAGGTGTTTTTGGATGACATTGACATTTGAATCAGTAAACTGAGGAAAGCAGATTGCTCTGCTTCGCATGGGTGGCCTTCATCTGATCAGTGAAAGGCCTGAATGAATCAAAAAGGCTGACCGTTCCATGAGTAAGAAGAAATTCCTTTTGCCTGATTGTGATCTGGGAGATTGCTCTTCTTGGGTCTTAAGACTGTCAGCTTTTAGACTAGAACTATACCATTGGCTTGCCAGGGTGTCTACCTGGCCAACTTCACATCTTAGGACTTCTCAACTTTCATAACCATGTGAGCCAATTCTTTGAATTTTTTCTTTTGAGACGGAGTCTTGCTCTGTCGCCCAGGCTGGAGTGCAGTCAGGCGATCTCGGCTCACTGCAAGCTCCGCCTCCAGGGTTCAAGCGATTCTCCTGCCTCAGCATCCCAAGTAGCTGGGACTACAGGCGCCTGCCACCACACCTGGCTAATTTTTTGTATTTTTAGTAGAGACGGGGTTTCACCATGTTAGCCAGGATGGTCTTGATCTCCTGACCTCGTGATCCACCCGCCTCGGCCTCCCAAAGTGCTGGGATTACAGGCGTGAGCCACCTCGCCTGGCCCACCAATTCTTAATAATACATTTATCTGTAACTATATCTCTCTTCCTTTATCTACTTCCTGTTGGTTCTGTTTCTCTGGAGAACCCAGATGAATACAGGCTTTATGAAATCTTTCCATGAATCCAAGAGGTCTGTGAATACAAGATTATGAATCCCCACCTGAAGACTTTTTAGTGCTAGGACTCATTCACAAGGCAGAAAATATATCAGACCAATTAAATGTCAAGTCTTTGAGGATTGTTGCCCTCTCTTACCTTATTCAACTGTTCACCACTCACAAACTTTCCATTTTTACCCTCTTGCCTGAGCCCTCTCTTACCCCAGTGCACATATTTGGGTCAGGGCTGCATGACCTCTTATGCCGCATCCTCAGCTATGATAGGCAGATGGTTATGATCCTAGAGACCTGCAAGAGAGATGGCTTGTGGGACCTTTTGCTGCTGCCATTGCAGCCCTTCCTGTTGACCCCAACCTCCTCATCCCCCAAGCTCCCTCAGTTCCCTGCAGTTGTCATCTCAAGCACTGGGAAAGGGTCAATGTTTTGGGTAATATGCATATGGCAACGACGTAGTCTCCTCATGCCCCTAATTACTGCCTGCAGTTGTGGAGTTATCGCTCAACAATCTGATTTATGAACTAAAACACTGGGGTTTTAACAATAAATAACCAATCACGTTTAGGCATTTGGAAAGAACAATCATGTGATTGGAGGGTAAGGGAAGATTGACACCAGTTGATATTTTCTTGAGAACATTCAGAATTTGTTTTCATTGAACCTGCATATAGTATAATACGGAGAGATAAGGCGGAAAAGGAGCAATATTTTCCTTTGATTGATATCCGGCCACCTTTGGGGAAAAAGTGTACTGTCACAGGATTATATTTTTATAAATAGATTATCCCCTAGAGATCATTACAGATGGTGCTAAACCATTTTTTAAAAAATATTGAAGACAAAGGTAACAATTTTCATAATGAATTGACTTCTACCTTAGAGAAATCCCTATAAGAATTTGAATCTGTAAATTCTCCACTGATCCATCTAGGGCTGGCTAAGATGGGAGGAGAAGGGGAAGACCCACACTGTGAGTGTCATTTAGTTCAGATTTCTTGGAGGATAATTTGGAAATCTTTACAGAAGTTTTAAATAGTATACTAATTGGTGGAGCAATTCCCCCAAGAATCTAGAGCAATAGCAATACAAATATGGGAGAATATTTGTATATCACTGTCCAAATCTATAACTAGAAAAAAGTTATACTCCTGGAGATAGGCTGAGTGCCTACCAATAGGTATGTCCACATGAAGAAATCCTATGTAGCCATCACAGCCAGGAGGAACAAGTTCCAGAGATCTGTTGTACATCATGGTGACTGTACCATGATGGTGACTGTAGACAGATCATTAATTATCTACAGTTAATAAGAATATATTACATATTTGTAAATTGCCAAGAGAGTAGATTTTGAGTGCTCTCATCACAAAAATATGTGTGAGCTAATGTAAATGTTAAATAGCTTGATTTAGCCATTGCACAAGCATCATATTTTATATCATATATATATGATTTTTACTCATGAATTAAATAAATAAATACATAAGTAATGTTTTAAAAAGGATAACATAGATCTATATATGTATTGCCATAGAGAAATGAATGTGATATATTGTTGAGTTAAAAATAAATGGCATATACATTTTTATCTGATGTAAATAAAGAAATCATACAGATTAACTTATTTTTTCAGACAAGTGAATCACATGGCAAGCAGCTGAGAATCACTGCACAGAGTATGTATTTTTGGTTTCTAAAAAATGTCCTTCCTATTCCAAATAAATGTTTGGTTTTTTAGAATCACTTCAACTACCTTCAACTTCTATCCTGTTGGGTGGAGGGGAGCAGCCACTCTTACTCTTGAGGCAGAATCGGCCCTCTCTTTGGGCCTTGAAAAGAACACTCATAAGAGAAATGTTTTTTGTCTTGCCAGCCCTGCAGGGATTTGCATCCGCGAGGGAAGCATGGCTCAGTTATAGGCAGACATCAGCACCACATGGTTCCCTGCTCCTCATCCACCTCAAGGCAGCATCAGGCACCATTCATCTTTATATCTATGTCTATTTGCTGAGACCCTGTGAGTGTAGCATCAGCAGGTTTTATGACTCAGAACCAGTTTCTTCTCATTTGTCTTCACAGAATAAGAAAACTAAAGCTTAGAGGGGTCATAAAGTTGTTCCCTGATATTCACACTGGAAGGAGACCCCGATAACCTGCACCCATCCCCACCTGGCCTCCCTCACCTACTTGGGAATGAGCCCGGGGAGCACAGGCTGATTCTGAGATGATGTTAGAGAGGTCCTATATCCTGCGGGCACTTTCCACTCCATGTTACCCAGTGAGTCAAAGTCTTCCAGAAAGACGTTTAGTCACTCAAAATTGGTGCAGATCCCAATGTCCAGGGAGGAACTTTCACTCTGAAAAACAGGAGCTCATTTCCCTTTGAGGAAATCATTTCTTTAGGATATCATTTCCAGCCACCACCCAGGATCCTGAGCAGGTGCTGCAGCTCCCAAAGCACCACTGCCGAGAAGCTCAAACCTTACAAATACCATGTTATTGTTCCTGTGGAGGACTGCTTCTCCCAGAGATAATGGTACTGATATCTTCAGTTCCATGTGGCCTTTTAACCAAATGACCTCAACACCCCTTTATCGAATGATGGCTATATGGCCACTTTTCTTTGTTTTTTTTTAAATTCCTCCTGTCTAAGTGAAATTCTGTATCTTTTGACCAGCATTTCCCTATAGTCTACCTCCCTGCAAGCCCTGGGTAAGCACCATTCTACTCTCTACTTCTATGAGTTCAGCTTTTTAAAGATTTCACATATAAGGTAAATCATGCAGTATTTGTCTCTCTGTGTCTGGTTTATTTCACTTAACACAATGTCCTCCAGCCTCATTCATGTAGTTTCAAATGATTGATTTTCCTTCATATATACATATAATATTCTATTGCATATGTATGCCACATTTTCTTATCCATTCGTCCACTGATGGACATTTATGTTGGTTCCATATCTTGGCTATTGTGAATAATGCTGCAATGAGCATGAGAGTGCAGATAGCTCTTGAGCATAACAGATTCCATTTCCTTTGCATAAATACCCACTTGTGGGAATGCTGGTTATATGGTGGTTTAAATTTCAAAGTTTTGAGGCACCTCCATACTGCTCTCCACAATGGCTGTACTACTTTGCTTTCCCACCAACAGCGTGCAAGTGTTCCCTTTCCACACTTTCCCTCCAACACTTGTTGCCTTTCTCTTTCTGATAATGGCCCCTAACTGGTGTGAGGTGATATCACGCTGTGGTTTTACTTGCATTTCTATGGTGGTTAGAGATGTGGAGCATTTTGTATATACTTATTGGCCATTTGTGTATCCTCATTTCAGAAATGTCTATTCAGATATTTTGCGCATTTTTATATTCAGTTTAGTTGTTTTCTTACTATTGAGTTGATTGGGTTCTTTATACATTTGAATATTAACCCCTTATGAAATGGATGGTTTAAAGATATTTTTCTCCCCTTCCATAGTGTGTCTCTTCACTCTGTTGATTGCTTCCTTGGCTGGGCAAGGGTTTTCTAGTTTGTTGAAATTCCATGTGTCTATTTTTGCTTTTGTAGCCTATGCTTTTAAAGTCATATCCAAAAACTAATTGCCCACACCAATGTCATGTAGATTTCCCTCTATGTTTTCTTCTAGTAGTTTTATAGTTTCAGGTCTTATGTTGAAGTCGTTAGTCTATTTTGAGGGAAGTTTTGTATGGTGTGAGATGAGGATCTAATTCCATTTTTCTGCATGTGGCGATCCAGTTGTCCCAACACCATTTATCGAAGAGACCATCTTTTCCCCATTGTGTGTTCTTGGCACTTTTGTCAAAATTCAGTGTCTGCTCTTAAACCTGGTAGAATCTGGTGGTTGCCCCTGATAGAGTCCAGGGAGAGTCAGTTATATGATTTCTGAGGATGGAGCATAACAATGTGCCACGCACTTCACCCTGCTGCATGGGATAACTTGCTCTTGGAACATAGGTATCATTCTGCGAGGATGCCCAAACTTGCTCTCACAGAGAGGCCATGTAAGGTATGCTCTAGCTAATAATACATATTTTCTTGACTAACCAAGGCCTCTGGAAGGATTCTGTCTTCGACCTCATAAAGCAGTATGAGATTAGCCCTACTATAAGCAAATGTTTACATAGCTCATTTATTTTTCACAAT
Source organism: Pongo abelii (assembly GCF_028885655.2). Lineage (NCBI taxonomy): Eukaryota > Metazoa > Chordata > Mammalia > Primates > Hominidae > Pongo > Pongo abelii. Next base: position 78,255,920 of record NC_071998.2, read on the forward strand.
AATCCTGTGAGGAAAGTAGGATTGTTATCCTCATTTTCTGAGTGACGAAACTGAGGCTCAGAGGAGGTGTGTGACCTGCCCAAGACCCCACAGCTGGAAACCATGGAATGGCTGGTCCCTCCCATCACTGCCTCTGCCACATCCTCCCGTGCCCTGTCCCTGTGCTCTGGGTGCCTGTGTGCTTAAGGGCAGATGTGAAGAGAGAGCATGGGAGGGCTTTGACAGAGGTGTTTCAGAAGGAGGAGGCAGGGTCAGCTGCCTGGAGGTGGGGAATAATATTTCTTTTTTTTTTTTTTTTTCTTTTATTATTATTATTATTATACTTTAGGTTTTATGGTACATGTGCGCAATGTGCAGGTAAGTTACATATGTATACATGTGCCATGCTGGTGCGCTGCACCCACCAACTCGTCATCTAGCATTAGGTATATCTCCCAATGCTATCCCTCCCCCCTCCCCCCACCCCACAACAGTCCCCAGAGTGTGATGTTCCCCTTCCTGTGTCCATGTGTTCTCATTGTTCAATTCCCACCTATGAGTGAGAATATGCGGTGTTTGGTTTTTTGTTCTTGCGATAGTTTACTGAGAATGATGATTTCCAATTTCATCCATGTCCCTACAAAGGACGTGAACTCATCATTTTTTATGGCTGCATAGTAGGGGAATAATATTTCTAAGTAAAGCAAAATCAGTACACAGAGGCCAAATTCATAATTTACGGATACATCTTTCTTGGCTTGAATAACTATTTTTGTCTCAGCTTTTGAAATATTGCTTAGCTACCCAGCTGCTGGACGTGGCCCCACCATTTTTGTAAAAGATGAGAAATCCCTGCCTGCATTTGCAACTCCCACCTAAAGCCCAACATTTCTCATTCATTTTAATTTCAAAGAAATATATATCATTGAAAATTTTTTTCAAACAATAATAAAGTATGAATTATATTGTTGAATAGAGAAAAACAAAGTGCCAAGCAGGATATAATGTGCTGCCTTTTTTTTTGGAAAAAAAAAGAAAATAAGAATATCTGTCTCTATTTTTCTTAGAAGCATAAATAAATTTTAGACTAATGCATAAGAAACTGACAATAGATGTATGGGTGGGCTGGGGACTGAGATGGATGAAAAGTTTTTACTGTACTCTTATGTATTTGGGAGAGGGAGATTTGAATAATGTGACTTTATTCCATACTATAAAAAATTATATTCAAACAAAAAATATTGAATCACAAAAAAGAACATAAAGTAAAAATTAGTGTCTCTAAAATAGTCTTTTTGTTTTGTTAGTTTGTTTTTTTAGACAGGGTCTCTCTCTGTCACCCAGGCTGGAGTGGAGTGGTGCAATTATGGCTCAATGTAGCCTTGAACTCCTGGGCTCAAGGGATCCTCCTGCCTCAGCCTCCCTAGTAGCTGGCACATGTCGTTAGTCCTGCCTGATTCTTTTTTTTTTTTTTTTTTTTTAGAGACAGAGTCTTGCAATGTTCACCAGGCTAGTCTTGAACTCCTGGCCTTAAGCTTCCACTTTGGTCCCCCAAAGTGCTGGAATTACAGGCATGAACCACCACACCCAGCCCCCACTACTTCTTATTGCCAAAGATAACTGTTAACAGTCTAATATATACTCCTCTAGGCTTTATGCATCAACCTATGTCTACATATCAAAATACATAGATATAGTTATTTTATTTTATTTTGGCTTTCAATGGGATCACACTATGCATATTGTTCTGGAATTTCCTCTTTGCATGCAGTGGTATATACTGGACACATTTCCATGTTTACACCACGGAACTATAATTCAATGTTCCACTACTGGTAAATATTTAGGTTTATTTGTAAATGTTTGAATAAATGGAGTATCTAATATTCATGTTTATGTGACTATTTCTAAGTGAATTTGCTGGGGCCAAGAATGCATCCCTTAAAAAAAGGATGAACAATTCCAGATCACCAGACAAAAAAATTGCCTCACTTTACAACAACAATCAAGAGGATTCATTCCTGCTCACTCTCACCAACCCTAAATATCAGCAAAGCTTACACATTGGTAAAACTTGGTGGTTTGAAATAGAAGAGATCTTGTTTTGCCTCGCATCTCTTGGGTTATGAGAGGGACTGAGCGTTTTCTCCTGATTTGTGTTTCCTTTTGCTCACACTCTGAGAACAAGGCTGGACTTGCATGGAGGGAGCGTGGCTTCCCTTCCCAACTCCTTGACTCAGAAGATGTCATCGTATCACAGGAGGAGACATAAGACATCAGTTTCATCTAAGACAGAGGTGGAAAGTGGAAATGCTGTGGGGGCCCTGCCGGAAAGTGCCCACAAATGCTGATGGGGTCTGTTGAAAGGCAGTGAGGGTTGTGTTAACTGTGGGGTGCACCCCTTACCTAAAGGAATTTACACTTCAAAAACTGGTCATGGTGCTGCCGACTGAATATCACCTGTCTGTGGGGAGCAGATGTGGCCACCAGCTGTACCCCTCATCTGAAAGAGTGGAGTCTGATTGCCCAGAGAAATACATCTAAGTGTCAGATATTGGTTTCTGCAGGAAAAAAAAAATATCCTCTGTGTTCAAAATTTTAATATTTGACTAACTTTTTTTTTGTTTTAAGTTAATCTCTTGTCTTAGATTTAAGACTTTAAGATAAAATTTAATTTTTAGAAAACACATAAAGTGCTTTCTTTCCTTCTCACCTAGACCTAAAATGGATAATTTCAGGTAAGAGTAATCATAAATTTGTCAGGGAGCAAATACTGAGAATTCGCTTATCTTTGCTTTAGCATTTGTCTATGTTTATTTAGGCTCATTTTGAGTAAAATGATTCTTAAATCTTTTATTAAGCTGAACCACATCAATTTGCCACTTTGAAGGTCAAAAATAGTCAAATTTCAGCAATGTCATATGAATCAGTGAAAACCTTACCAGCACTCTTGTCTATTCCACAGCCAATTTATGTTAAAATGTCCAGGCCTTTCCGCAGGGCAGTTTGAACAATACCACAAAGTGCTGAGACTCCCGTGAATTAGTTTGGTTGTTTTATGATCTGATTCAGGCTCTTGCCCCATCTCCTTGTTGCTTTGATTATCAACTGGGTGGGAGTTTTGGTAGCAGTTTTGGTAGCAGCCTGAACCAAGGCAAGCAGCTGTGTCTCCTACATGAAGTATCTGCTTACAGGGGCAATATTTTCCAAAAGTTCTTTCCTTTGCAGAGAAACCTTTTTGGTTCTGAGTGGAAATAGTGACTAGACACTGGTCTGTGTTGCTCTGAGGTGTGAAATATCACCTGTTTGCTGAAGGAACATCCCATAACCGCTGCATCTGGGCCTCTCCAGCCAGATGATTCCTCATGTCACGGGACCATTCGTTTTCATCAAGATCCTCATCCCCGCCACTTAGCATCTGCAGAACATCCTCGATGAGATGACACTGCTCTTGATGCTTCCCAGAATACAAGGAAGATGAAGACTACAACTGATCCAGTCATCTGCTGGATCTGCACATTTGAGTATGAAACAAAGCTCAAACATACCTCTAAATCTGAGTCTATCCAGCCCACACACGGTCGAATAAACTCAATGCACCTGACCATGGAGCTTCACAATGGCTATTTGTGTTGCAACAGAGGATGAAGCAGATGGTCTTTCTAATGAAAAGATGTTGAGAAAGGCTTCAGGTGTCCCGGGGGGATCCCAGAATCAGAGTAAAGATTTGGAAGGGCCTTTGTTAACCACTGAGTCAAACTCCCCAGAATCCTTTTACAGAATCCCTGACCACCAATCCTTCAAAGATTTCAGGAATTTGCATACCTCAGGGAAGATTTCGTGAGTGAAGAGATGAGAAATTCTGGAACCAAAACACACTTGAAATTATCATAAGAAGAATAAAATGCAATTTTGTTCCAGTTAGTAGTCCTTACTAAAAGAGATTTTAGGCAGGCATTGTATTGAACCAAGACCATTTTCTTCCACTGTGGCCATTCTAATTTCAAATTGCTCCTTCTGCTTCATAACCTCTTCAATTCCATCTTGTGTCAGATAGAGCCAGAATAGAAAGAAACACTGTTTAAAAAAACCCATTTGTGTCAGCTTGAAGGATGAACACCTGTCATGGGAGCATCTCAAGCTTTCTACAAGATTTCAACAGGGTCACTCCAGTTCATAGGCAGGTTGTGTGTCTTCAGTGTGTGGCCATTTGCTGTTTGGATAACAAGACATATTTTCCCTGGAGACCCTGCACCAGACTCTGCTTTTTTTCAGTCTTCCTCCTATTTTCTGTCCTCCCCAACACACTAAAACTGGAAGTACACCATGTCATCACACAAGCAATGCACCAGTGTCATAAAATACCTTGCAGATGGACAGTACACATCTCCATGTAGTAGGTAAGGATGATATTATTATTTACATTTTTCTATTGGAAGTTCAGAGGCACAGAGTGTTCAAATTACTTGCCTGAGGGCACACAAATCACTTCCCTTTTGTGTTTCAATTACACCATGGCTTAGTGATTGATTCTTTCTTCAGATGGTAGTTGTGAGGAGTGAAGGAAATTAAATCAAGTCTGGAAAGGAAATTAAATTAATGAAGGGTCTGGCATGTGGGTTCTCAATGCAGGGTGATTATTGTTAGCATCAATTATTTATGGCAATGACCATAATGTTGGTAAACATGATGGGGAAAATAATAATACCATAAATTAATAATAATAATAATAGGGTTGAAGTTAGAATGCTCCCCCAAATACATGGAAATTAGGGCAACAAATTACATCACATTTTGCATATAAAATGAGTTAGTTTATAAATTGAGAAGGAACGGGCATCCTCATTCACTGCAGGCATGAGCACACAATGGAAAAACTCTTGTCAGCAAGCTGATCCATTTCTAGGGATTAATTTGGTAATTATATCTGCACAAGTGAAAAAAATACATGTGCAAAGATATTCAATGCAGTATTGTTCCTAAATGAAACACAAAAAAGTTTGAAATGCCCATCAAGAGCAGAAAAGGAGATTGTTAAATACATTATGATGTGGTCTAACAATGGAATGCTCTAGCTATTGACAAAGAAAGATGTCCATGGTATAATATTGGATATAAAATAGATGTGCTTGTATGATTTGATGCCACTTTTGAGCCTGGACATTTTGCTACTACGTCTGCTGGTGGACAGCAGGTGGATTCTTTACTCATTCTGTTAACATGGACACATTTTGACCCATGAGAAAGAATTTTAAGGTGTTGATGGTATTTGGGTTGACTCTTCCAAGGCTACAGGCCTCCAGTAGCTGTCGCATCCTCATTTGTTCTCCCCAAGTGGAAACATCAGCCCTTGATTTGGAGATCACCAACAGGACTCACTGTGCAGGAGCCTGAGGTCCAAAGGTGCAGCAATGTGACTCTTTCGAAATGGAAACCAGACACCAGGTCCCAATAGGGTGAGCTAGGGCAGAGCCAGGTGACAGATGGTGGGCCCTCATGATTAAGACAGAAAACCTGAATCGGCAAGGCACATTCTATCCAGGATGAAAGGCACCAGGTACCCTTGGTCAAATGTCTTTTGAGACAATGGGTAGCACATTGAGCTTTTATGTAAAGTCTTTCAGAACTTCCCTTTTTCCTGATGAAATCTGGAGAAGAGATGGCCATACTTTTTCAGATTTCCTGTGTTAGGGGGATGGAATGGCTACATGAGAACCTCCCACTCAGGGACCCACAAATAAGAAAACTGCCAAGATATTTAGGTCAATGGGGAAGAAAAGAGGTGTAAAGTCTGTAAATTATTCAAAGGGGTTATTGATTCTTGCCTACCACCCCATTTGACTATACGCTCCCGCAGCACAGAGAATGTCTCAGTGTTGGTTCATCCTTGATTCCTCAGCACAAGGCCTGACATAAAGGGACTCAAGAAGGATTTTCAGAATGAATGAATGAAAAAACACTGCTTCCTGAATCCCGCCATGGCACTGCCATAATCCCAAGCTCCCTGCCCTTCTCACTCCAATGTTTCATACTCTCTCCCTGAGAAAAATAGAGTGGAGACCACTGCAAAGGAAGAAATGAGGCCAACGGCCAGCCCCACAGCTCCGGCTAAGGGCTGGAGGTTAGAGCAAGGCCTTGTCTTTCATTTCACTCTGGACTCAGGCCTGGTCTCCCAGGACAGTGCCAGGTGAATCAGGCCTAAACTGCTCAACACCCTCTGCCTCAATTCCCAAGTGGAATTAGGAGCATACTTGACAATTTTATCACCCTTGTTATGGGACTTCAAATTCATTCATGTTCATGTGGAATCTCTGCAGGAAAGAGCTTTCAGTGACAATGAGGTTAAAAAATGGAAGAAGCTTTGCAGATGAACATCCTCAATAGGAGAGTACCAGCTCCTATGGTTCAATGGTTATTGAGGATGTTTCCCTGTATTGAGTTAATCACTTCTGTAGTGCATTACACTAGGATTTCAGGTGGGTGAAAAATGGTCAAGGCAATAAACATGATCAATATACAGTATCTCAAGGTCAACAGTCTTTCCTGTAGAATTAGTATGTCTTTGGATTGAATGTCATTTCTCAAGGATATGTGGATATTTGAGGGAGAAATTCTGCATGTGGTTGGTTACATAAATACTCATGTTACCTTGTGTAATTTTTTAACACAACCTTATAAGGTCATTGAAATGTAAATACCATTTACATTTTATAGTAGATGAAACCAAGGCTTGGAGAAGGTATGTCATTAGCCAAACATTTATGCCTACCAAAGATGAGGCTGGCATTGTCTACATTGCAAAGCCAACATAAATTGGGTACTAATTTGGGTCAAGGATTATATATATATATATAAAATCCAGAAGAGTCTTCTACCCTGATCTTCTTTTATAATCATTGTGAGAAATGTACAGTATTCGTAATTGAATTATTTCTAGCATATATATAAACATTGCTACATAAAACTCAATCCCTGTGTTGCTTTGGTGAGTGGTGAGGATAGAGAAGCCACCGTGCTGTGAGAAGCTCAGCTTGTAGATGCACCTGCCCTGGGGGTTGCTCCAGGGGAAGGGTGTCTCTGTTTGTGAGTTTCTGGGACTCCTGGAAATTAAAGCATCATTAGAAAAGATCCCAGCCATGATGATGATGATGACGATGATGATGATGATGATGATGATGATAGGAATAGCTAAGTAACTCTTAGGCACCAGAAGCTGTTCTGAGCATTTTACAGGGGCTCCTCATGTCACCTTCACAACAACCCTATGGCAGTGGCTCTCAAACTTCAGTGTGCATCAGAATTACCTGGAGGCTCCTGAAAACTGTTATATCTGAATCTATCCCCAAGTTTCTGATTCAGTATCTGGGCTGGGGCTCTAGAATTTGCCTTCTGACAAGTTCCCAAGGGATGCAGGCGCTACTATCAGGGACCCCCCACTCAGAACCACTGCCCCAGGAGATGAGGGCTCTTCTATGCCCCATTTTATAGGTGAGGGTGATCACGGTAGTAGGGATACAGGATCAAGAGTGGGGTCAGGTTCCTTTCTAAAGTAAAGACATAACTTAAGTGCACACCAGGCCAGCAGGGCTTAGAAAAGGAAGCTGGGATTTTGAGCCTTCACCTCCTCCCTCCCCAAGCTCCCTCACTTGTTTGGCAAACTGAACTCTGGGAGTCAGAGAACACCAGGAGAACTGGAATATGAGCCCCCAGGCCATCAAGGTAAAGCCCGGAGTCTCCCCAACGCCGGTTTCTACAGTTCAATTAGGTTGAGGCTCAGCTAGTGTCATGCTGAAAGCAGGAAAAGACAGGTGAATCTCTGTTAAAAAATTATTCAGGCCGGGTGTGGTGGCTCATGCCTGTAATCCCGGCACACTGGGAGGCCAAGGCGGGCGGATCACAAAGTCAAGAGATCGAGACCATCCTGGCCAATATGGTGAAACCCCGTCTCTACTAAAAGTACAAAAATTAGCTGGGCATGGTGGCGTGTGTCTGTAGTCCCGGCTACTTGGGATGCTGAGGCAGGAGAACGCTTGAACCCGGGAGGCTGAGGTTGCAGTGAGCTGAGATCACGCCACTGCACTCCAGCCTGGATGACAGAGTGAGACTCTGTCTCAAAAAAAAAAAAAAAAAAAAAAAAAATTATTAAATGATACCTGTTACAGAATGATAAGAAATAATTTATTTAGGTCCTTGAGGTAGGTATAGGGACCACTGCAAGGAAGTCTTGCAATGAGAAGGAGAGACTGGGCTCAACTCTGAATACAGCATGGGCAAGCAGGAAATTATAGCCAAGGAAAAGGGTGGGGTGGCGGGGGGGGGTGGTCAGTGGATGGGAAATGACTATGTGGAAACATCAGGAGTAAGGGAGGATTCTAGCTAAACTCACCTAACAGGATTCTCGCTGAGAACAAGCCAAGGCTATCTGACATCACCTGGAGGATGGGGGAGGCTGAGGACTCTGATCAGATATGGAGAATGGGGATTCTTGCTAAACTGACTTAGCAGGTTTCTTTGCTAAAACTGAAATTTCACAAGGAAGTGCATAGATGAGTCTAGCACAACATTAAGAAGCCTGACTAAAGTCTGGTCAAACAAAACATTTTCTGTCACCACACAGAATGTATGCTGCTGGGAACAGACTGGTCCTCAGCATCTTCCTACCCCACCAGCTTCTGGGAGGGCATTTTGCCCTGCGCCTCCTGGGTGTTTCCTTGCTTGATCATGTCTAGGAGACAAAAGACTTGCACCTTATCATTTAGGATAAATTCAGTGTCAGATTTTTAATCCTAAATCAGGTGACAATGCTTCAGTGAACAATCTCAAGAATTAAAATAATGAAGTTCATTCATTCACCAATTCTTTGTGTGTGTGTGGTTTAAGACAATTTATTTTGCTCATGATTTTGTGGATTGGAGCCCAGCCACATTTGATCAGATGGAGAAATGGATTCCACCTCTTGAAGACAAGCAGAAGCATCACAGTACAGAAGAGCATACAGGCTGGAAGAGATTTCTGCAGCCATCTTTGGAGAATACAATAGGCTACATATGTTATTAAAGATTCTTCATAACTGCAATGACTGAATCGTATTCTAATTAAAAATGTATCACCATCAATTTAATGAATTTCAATTGCTAGAAACTTTAGAAACAATATTATAAACATCTTAATGATGAACATCATTCTACATAAAACTATCTTCACCCCTGAAAATTTTTTATTATGTTAATTAAGGCAGAATTACCAGATTATAAAGTTAAAACTATTTGATATAAATGGCCAACTTAATCCCAGCAAAAACCCAATTGAGATCCACTTCATTTAAAAATATTTTACTCTTTGAAAGAAAAGCATTCCCATCAACACATAAAAATACTCGTGACTATTTTCATTTATTATTTTTACCAATAGTTTTTAGATATAAACAAACTTCCCACTAAAATTTGTATTAGAATTCAATTAAACCTATAAATGAACATAGGATGTACTGGCCCATCTTAAATATAAGTCTTGTGGTCCAGAAGTCTTCTACCGTGATCTTCTTTTATAATCATTGTGAGAAATGTATAGTATTCGTAATGGAATTATTTCTAGCATTTTACACTTTTGTAATTGTTTAAGGAGGAGCTTTTTCCCCCATTATATACTTAAGTTACTTATTGATGCATAACTGGGAAAGTGATTGTTTTGTGTATTTATGCATGTTCAGACATCTTTCTAAATTCTTTTTTGTTCTAATAGTTTTTCATTGATTATCTTAGGCTTTCTGGGTAGACAATCATATTAACAGCAGGTTGTGATTGATACTTTTTTTTTCATTAGGTTAGAATGGGGAGAATTGATGGGCTTTTCTGTTTTTTACATTTTTAATTATTATGAATACATAATAGTGTACATATTTATGGGGTAAATGTGATTTTTTTCCAACTTTTATTTTGGATTCAGAAGGTAAATGTGCGGGTTTGTTACCTGGGTATATTGCATGATCCTGAAGTCTGGAGTAAGAATGATCCAATCACCCAAATACTGAGCATCCAAGTTAGTTGTTCAGCCTTTGTTACCACCCCCCACACTCCTCTAGTAGTCCCCAGTTTCTATTGTTGCCATTTTTAGTACACAAAGTTTAGTTCCCATTTATAAGTGAGAATGTGTGGTATTTGATTTTGTTCCTGTATTAATTCACTTAGGATAATGGCCTCCAACTGCATCCATGTTACTGTAAAGGACCTGATCTCCTTTTTTATGGCTGTATAGCATTCCGTGATGTATATATACTATATTTTCTTTATCCCATCCACCATCGATGGGCAACTAAGTTGATTTCATGTCTTTGCTATTGTGAATAGTGCTGCAATTAATGTGTGAATGCATGTGTCTTTTTTGTAGAATAATTTGTTTTCTTTTGGACATATATCCAGTAATAATTTTGCTGGTTCAAGAGGTAGTTCTGTTTTAAGTTCTTTGAGAAATCTCCAAACTGCTTTCCACAGTGGCTGAAATAATTTACAATCCCACCAAGAGTATATAGGTGTTCCCTTTTCTCCACGGCCTCCCCAGCAGCTGTTATTTTTTTACTTTTTAATAAAAGCCATTCTGACTGGTGGGAGATGGTATCTCATTGTGGTTTTGAACTGCATTTCTCTGATGATTAGTGATGTTGAGCATTTTTTCATATGTTTGTTGGCCATTTGTATGTATTCTTTTGAGAAGTGTCAGTTCATGTCTTTCACTCATTTTCCATGGGGTCATTTGGCTTTTGCTTGTTGAGTTGTTTAAATTCCTTACAGAGTCAATATTTGACCTTTGTTAGATGTATAGTTTGTGTCATTTATCAATTCTAAAAATCACATAAACATTTTTTTTTTCCACTTTAAGCTCAGGGGATTAGTGTGCAGGTTTGTTGCATGGGTAAATTTCATGTCACTGAGGCTTGGTGTACAAATGATCTCCTCACCGTGGTAGTAAGTGGAGTACCCAACAGGCAGCCTTCCAATCAAGGTACCCCTCTCAGTCTTCCACCACAAGTAGCCCTCAGTGTCATTGTTCCCATATTTGTGTCCATGTGCATTCAATGTTTAGCCCCCACTTATAAGTGAGACCATGTGGTATTGGTAAAACATTCTTTTTAAAAATGTTTGAGACCATGAAAAAGAAATAGAACTGAATAATCAAACACCCCCAATTCCTTACACGATCCCTTCAAAACCCCCAACCGGGGGAATCTTCTCAATATAAACTTTGGAACTTCTGTTAATCTCTCACTGCACTCTGGAGGTTTATACTTGTTTTTCTTATGCCCTGTTTTTCTCCCCCCTCCCACGCCCAGCCTGCAGCAGCGGCTGCCTCTCTGTCTTGGTCTCTGTCTTGTCTCATTGTCTTCAAATCAGACCTGCAGCTATGGTCCCAAGCAATTCCAATTTCCCCCTCAAATCCACAGGATACCTCAAGGACCCAACTTCTACTGTTGAGAACTAACTCACCCTCTGAATAAGGGGTCTGATCTTTATTTGGGATCATTGCTAAGATAGAAAAAGAAAATAGCATGTAAGAATTCTGTGTAGAACTCAGTTCTGATTGGAGGAGGCAACAACTGCTTCTCTTAATCACTTCATTTTACGTTCACAGTATCCACAGATGTGGATACTCCTATTGTAGGAGGAGAAATCAGGCAGATGGCAGAAGGAACAGGTCAGATATTGAGAAGAGATCCTCTGGCCTTCAAAGAAAAGTTTGTGGATTACAGATTCAGGAGTGAAGATTAGGAATCTGGGGAGACATTCTACAAGATCAGCAGCCTCTGCCTCCCAGGTTTATGTGATTCTCTTGCCTCAGCCTCTCGAGTAGCTCGGATTACAGGCACCCGCCCCAAAGCCAGGCTAGTCTTTGTATTTTTAGTAGGGATGGGGTTTCACCATGTTGCTCAGGCTGGTCTCCAGCTCCTGGCCTCAAGTGATCTGCCCACCTCGGCTTCCCAAAGTGCTGGGATTACAGGCGTGAGCCACCGCGCCCGGCCAGCTACCTTCTTACCTAATGCATCAGGAGGCTTGGCCATAATTTTTAAAAAATATCTGTCAAACTCTGTGCCCATTTGCCATAAAAGCAAGATTACTGAGTTAATCTTAGATTTTAAAATGGAAAGGCTGGACCTCAGAAAAGCAGTTAGGAAGGCTACTTGGACATTTCTAAGTTTCTAAGGCAATGCTCCAACTGTCCCAAGCAAAGGACAATGAGCACAAAGTTAGAGGAGCTTCATTAATTATTGACGACTGATTCATTCACTTACTTAATGAAAGACTTGAAGGAAGGAAGAATCCCCGAATGGAGGAGACTGGAAAGGACGCATGACAAAACGCCCGCGGTCTCTGGAGACCCAGCCAGTCCCCTCCCTGGTCCCCAGGGTCTGGCCTTGACCATTGCATGGCTTTTTTGGGGGGTGGGGGGTGCCTTTCCCTACCAGATTCTTCTAAAGCTCAGCTGCACCCACCCTTAAATGGGAGAGAAGGCTTCTGCTCGCGGGCTCTGCATTCTTCCACCCGGACCCACCTTTCTGTGGACTAAACAGGAACCACTGGACTAGAGTAAATCTCAGCCCTGCAGGAGATTTTAGTCAAAAACTAGGACTAAAGAAAAGCAGGGTTGGGCTGGTAATTCACACAGGGCTAGCTTTAAACTTCTTTCCATGAATCACTCGCCCAGCGCATTAACTCGGGTACTTTGTTGATCCAGACCCTAGAGGGAGAATTCCCACCCTCCACTCGGCAGCCCCTGGATGGCGCAGCTCCACCTCCCCCGACCCGACTCCTGCCTCGGGTCCTCTAGGCAGGCGCGCCGCGTCCTGCGACAGGTTGGGACTGAGCTGCATCGTGCTGCGCTGCGTCCCAGTGCCCTGAGACTATGCCCAGAGGCGGCGCAGCCAATCGCAGTGCGGCAGGCGGTGGGGACAGAGCCGCCTGGGTGGCATTCTGGTGGGGGACTTCAGAGGTCAAACTGGCAACCTTGAGGCGACCGCAGAGGACTGAAGACCCCTGGACCCTGCACTTGCCAACTGTGCCTGTACAGATGGGACAGGGGCCACCCCGGTGCCCGGCGAGTACCTCCGCTCTGTGAGTGGGGGTATTTCTGTGGTGCTGAGCTATGGTATTCCTAGGGCTGGTAGGGCAGGACAGGGAAGCTCGACCCCTGCAAGTCAGGTGGAGATGCCCCTTGCTCCTTGCACCACCGCACAGGCCCCGTGGCCACAGTGAGCCTGAGCAGAGGGTGGGGGCAAGCAGCATGGGACCTGGCCTGGGACCCGAGCCAGGAGCCCTGGTTTTGGAGAGGCAAATGAGGTGTTGGCAGCACTGGCGACATGTAGGGCTGCGGGAGCAGTGTGTGCTCTCCTTCCCACTGTCTCCTGGGAAGGCATTCCAGAAAGGCTTCCTGCAAGAAGGGGAGATTGGAAAACATAGCTCACCTCCTGCTGTGTATTAGCCAAAAACAAGATGTGAAGTGACCCCCCAATTATTGGGGATCACTTTGTCCCTACTTGGGATTAGAAGTTTCCATTGGTGAGGTTTTGCCTGAATGGCCTCAGTACAATTGGTACAAAACCTAGATCAGTTGGTTTCCTAGCTGTTGCCTTAACCTTCTCACACACGAGGTACTTTCATATTTTTCTCATAACCTAAATTATCATCGCATAAACTGTTTCAGCTCCTACAGCTCTGGACAGGCCGCTTTTCATTTTGGTGAGTCCATCCAGTACCTCCACTTGCCCTGTTTTTCTCCAACCAGATCCTTGGCCTCTTCCACAGTCCTTGGGTAAAAGCTTGGGAGAATAATTTAAATATTTTTATTCTACCGTGGTGGCCAAAGTTTCTCAGGGAGCAGTAAGATGGCTTTTTAGGACTGGTCTAATCAGATCCTCATTTTTGTTCCCTTCCTAGGTTTTGAAACATGAATCCTTCACTCCTCCTTGCTGCCTTTTGCCTGAGATTAGCCTCAGCTAGTCTAACACTTGATCACAGTTTAGATGCACAGTGGAACCAGTGGAAGGCAAAGCACAAGAGATTATGTGGCATGGTTGGTAGCACCTGAAACCGTCCAGAGGGATTCCTGGGAGAATGGTCCTTGGTGTTTGGAGATTATAGCCAAAGAGTAGCTACTAGAGGCCAGCTCTTACCAATAACCTAATGCAATAACCTAATGGCACCGATTATGAGTACGATATGGGCATACGCTCCTGTTGTTTCTTGGCTTGGAGAACATCTCCCAGAGGTGTCAAGCCTTCTCTGGCCATGGTTTCTTTTTCACTTTTGTCTGCAGATTCACTCGGTGAGCATGGGTTGGGTTTTAGTTAGAAATAAAGAGCATCAATTACATATTTGCCTCTAGAATGAAGAAGGATGGAGGAGAGCAGTGTGGGAGAAGAACATGAAGATGATTGAACTGCACAATCAGGAATACAGGGAAGGGAAACACAGCTTCGCAATGGCCATGAACGCCTTTGGAGACATGGTGAGTGTGCTGTGGACTGCTGAACTCTGTGCTTCCTCTCCTCGGTTCTTTACTAAAGTAATCTCTTGCTTTTCAACATTTTATTTCCTTTTCCTTGAAGACCAGTGAAGAATTCAGGCAGGTGGTGAATGGCTTTCAATACCAGAATCACAGGAAGGGGAAAGTGTTCCAGGAACCTCTGCTTCATGACATCCCCAAATCTGTGGATTGGAGAGAGAAAGGCTACGTGACTCCTGTGAAGGATCAGGTAAGACAGTGTCAGATTCAGACCTCCCATCTCCCCAGGAAAGCCAAGAGGTGATCGACCTCTTTGCTTTAGTGGCGTGTAGAACAACTTGCAGTTCATAGTATTCAGATATATGAGCTGTTGTCAAAGTTTTGCTGTTTGCTTTGTGAATGACAGCTTTTTTATTCTTTTATCAGGGTAAGTGTGCATCTTCTTATGCTTTTAGTGCAGCTGGGGCTCTGGAAGGACAGATGGTAGGAAAACTGAGAAACTAGTTTCACTGACTGTGCAGACCTGGTGGACTGCTCTAGGCTTCAAGGCAATGTTGGCTGCATTTTTGGAGAACCGTTATTTTGCTTCCAGTATGTTGCCGACAATGGAGGCCTGGACTCTGAGGAATCCTTTCCATATGAAGAAAAGGTAAGTGGAGCTCTTTACCTTGCTGTCATTCCAGCTCTGCTTTTGGAAAGTGGAACGCTTTCAGAGGTAACACACAGTTTTTTCAGAACTCACATTTTAGATGGTAGAATCTATATCTGCAAACTGTCAGTGCTGTCATTATAAATTATTAGCCTTTGCACAGTTTTATAATTATGTGGTTAATATATAGCTGTTCTTGCTATATTGTAGCAAGAACATATAACATAGAGAATATCCAAACATAGTAACATTGAGAATATACAAACTATTTTACATATAATACACATTTCTCCACTGTGAAAAATTTCTTGTGGATAGTAAGCCTAAGGGTCTCATTCAAGAGACTTGAGCTAATGTTTAGTTTCAAGTCAACTAATAGCATTTCATTTCCTGGGAAATCCTAAGTTACAAACTGCTGAGCGTTGTGGTTCTAACTCATGTTTTCCAGGAGGAGGATGGTGGTAATCAAGTCTCTTCCCCCTTTACTTTTAAAAAGAAAAAGCCTGTAGGTACAATCCCAGGTGTTCTGCTACTAATGACACCGGGTAAATGCAAATACTCCCTGTGGAAGAGAAGGCCCTAATGAAGGCTGTGGCAACTGTGGGGCGCATCTCTGCTATTGTTTACGGACTTCTTGATTCCTTCTGGTCCTATAAAAAAAGAAGGTAGGAGTTTTTCTTTGTAGACATTGAGGAAGAAAAATTGAAAACGACCATGACACACAAGCCAAAAAATTCAATGTTAATATTTGGGTTCGTAGATTTCACATAGTTTATTTTATACATGTAATCTTTGTTTCTTCCTTCTTTCTTTTTTTCTTTCTTTCTTTTTCTTTCTTATTTGAGATGAAGTCTCGCTCTTGTCTCCCAGGCTGGAGTGCAATGGCACAATCTCAGCTCACTGCAACCTCCGCCTCCTGGGTTCAAGCAATTCTCCTGCCTCAGCCTCCTGAGTAGCTGGGATTACAGGCACCTGCCACCACGCCCGGCTAATTTTTGTGTTTTTAGTAGAGATGGGGTTTCACCATATTAGCCAGGCTGGTCTTGAACTCCTGACCTCAGGTGATCTGCCCGCCTCGACCTCCCAAAGTGCTGGGATTATATGCATAAGCCACCACACCTGGCCTACATGCAATATTTCTACCTGGTGTTTCCATACAGTATATAACAATTTATTTATTTATTTATTTATTTATTTATTATTTTTTGAGATGGAATCTTGCTCTGTCGCCCAGGCTGGAGTGCAGCGGCACGATCTCAGCTCACTGCAACCTCCACCTCCTGGGTTCAAGTGATTCTCCTCTCTCAGCCTCCCAAGTAGCTGAAATCACAGGTGCGCACCACCACACCTGGCTAATTTTTGTATTTTTAGTAGAGATGGGATTTTGCCATGTTGGCCAGGCTGGTCTCGAACTCCTGACCTCAGGTGATCCTCTTGCCTCGGCCTCCCAAAGTGCTTGGATTGCAGGTGTGAGCCACTGCGCCAAGCCATAAATAACAATTCATAAAGCGTTATGAAGTATTTACATTCATGGGCACATAACCCCATGAATGCAAGTAATTCATAACGCTTTATGAATTGTTATTTATTATATAGCTTAATTTACTTAAGTTCTCTCCAATTGTTGGATATTTCAAATTGTTCCAAAGATTTTTTTACCTCTGTTATTAAATCTGAAAAGAGCCCTTGATTCAAAGATTTCAGTGTTCTGTACCTTAGACATACTAGAGTGAAGTAACAAGCTTTCCAAGAGTGGTCTTTTATGCCTCTGGGCAAGTTTTTACAAAAGGATTTATGCTCATTTGTATTTCTACTAGCTTTAGATGGGAGCCTAAATCCCTAGCCTTGATAACAATAGGTCTTCTTGTTAGGCCTGATCTGGAATGTGTGTCACTTCATTGAATTTAGAGCTGCCTCCCTCCCTGTGGGTGACAGGGTGGGTTACTCTCGCGTGTCCCGTAGCGCTTCTCACCCCAGCATTCCTTTCACTCTCACAGGCATTTATTATGATCCAACCTGCAAAGGAGGATATGTGAGTCAGGGTGCTCTTGTGGTCAGCTATGGCTTTGAAGAAGAGGAATATTACAGCAAGAGATATTGGCTGGTGAAGAACAGGTATAAATTGTCAAAAAAAAAAAAAAAAACCACCTACATTTGAAACACAAAAGGGAATTCTTGTTTGCAGTCAGCATTTGGATACAGTTCCACAAACCCTTAAGCACATTTCTGAAATCCCAGAAGACTTTATCCTACTTAGGTTAAACACAGGATATGAATGTTTGAGTATAACATCAAGATGCTGTCACAAGTTGCGTTAGTGTAATATTTGTACCACCACATTTCTAAATTCTGAACATTTGCTTAATTCCGAAGCAAATCTAGCTGGAAAGACATCCTATCCTTTCCTGCTTCTGATTTTGCAGCTCTTTGAAAGGTCTGGGATGGAAGTTATGTGCAGTTTAGACTCAATAATTCATAAAGGATGAACAGAAACACCTGACTTTCTTGATTCTCTCCATTAAGCCTATGGCCTCCAGCACAGTGTTTAAGTTGAGTGATCCTGTTAATAAACCAATGTTGGCCCAGTGCGGTGGCTCATGCCTGTAATCCCAGCACTTCGGGACGCCGAGGCAGGCAGATCACCTGAGGTCAGGAGTTCGAGGCCAGCCTGGCCAACATGGCAAAACCCCGTCTCTACTAAAAATACAAAACTTAGCCAGGCATGGTGGCATGCACCTGTAATCCCAGCTACTCAGGAGTCTGAGACAGGAGAATCACTTGAACCTGGGAGGTGGAGGTTGCAGTGAGCCGAGATCACGCCACTGTACTCCAGCTTGGGTGACAGAGTGAGACTCCATCTCAAAACAAAAAAAATCATAATTAATATATTTAAAGACTTTTTTCATGTTTATCCTTAAGTCTTTATTGGGCATCTCCTATGAGATGGTGCTGTGCTGGCCTTGAGGACATACAAATGAAGCATATACTCACGGCTCCTTCCTCTGGCGCTCCTATTCCCACGTAAACAAGCAAATCAAAGCCTGGCACAAATTCACAGGCAAGTGCAGCACTGTGGAGGCTCTAAAGGGAGCCGGGGACAGTCAGGGCACACACTAGGAAGGTGCTTCCCTCTAGGGGCCAGGGCCGGCCTAAGCAAGTAGCATCTGATCTCGATTTCAATTGTTCATAGCTGTCATATCTTGGATAGGGCATGAGGGGGCAGTTTCTCTTTGCGCTGTATTATTTCAATTTTTAAGTAATGAGCGTTCATTATTTTCATGAGATAACAGATTCAGAAAGTATGCAGTTCAAGAAAAAAGTTAAAGAATTGATAAAGGAGAAGAAGCAGGAGGAAGAGAGGGAGAAACAGAGGGTCCTCAGATAACTTGATAAAGGCGAGTCTCCCATTTGGGGACTGATGTTCCTGAGATCTATGAGGACGCTGCTCAGCGTGTCCATCACATAGCACAGGCGTGATGGACACAGCACCACTGCCCGGTTGGACTCCAGCATGCTCCACGCTCGTCTCAGTCACACAGAACCTCTCTGAGGATGGTGGCTGTTGCCTCCAACTTACCGTTCCCAGCTAAGAAAAACAGGGAGGGGTCTTTGCTAAGGGCTAAAGGAGGGATGGACAATGAGGAGATAAACCAGGGACATTGTTCTAATGAGACTGCTTTAGTAAGGATGCAGAGTGACTCTGCTCAGAACTCCACTCTCTTCAGCTGCCCCACTCCCCACAACCACGCCCAATCCCCTCATCCCAACCCGGGGCAGTATGTTGAGCTCTTAACAGAAATGCGCTTTCCCTGGCGCTTTATAGTCTTTCCTCTTCAGTCACATTCAAGAACAGTACAAATTGCGAATCACCCAGCACTCGGGGGAGTCCAATATAGGTAAAAAATAAGAGCAAATTCTTGGCTTTGGGTCCATAATTCTGAAAAAAAATTCTAGCAGCGACTTCCTGTTTCCATTACAGCATGAAAGGAGTTTGGAAGTTGTAACCATCTACTAACAAATAAAAACCTGAATAAATTTTAAAATCAACAACTCTTCTTAGATCCCTAAGACAAGCGAAGTCATGAAGCAAACCACTGCCCTAATAACTGCAGAGAGAAAGGAATAACGAGAATCACAACTCACTGGAGCACAGACCATGGCCAGAGGCCTCTGCAGAGACAAGTGCCTAGTAAGGAAAACCAAGCTGTAACTGACAAATTGCCAGAGGCAGGGTGTGGACAAGTCTGAGCATTAAAACTCAGCCCTGGGTTCGGTCCTGGCTTCGGTCCTGGCTTTGGTCCTGGGGGTGCCCTCAGATTGCATAGCTTAAGTAGCTCCACAAGGCTCTCAAAGTGAAAATCTGAGAATTCCCTTATGATTCATGCAGGGGAAGGAAAAAGTAACAATTTTGGAACCCACCAGAGCATTCTGTTCTTCTTAACAAGGCCTACACTCAAGAGACACTGTTTTACCAAACTCTAACCTATTTGGGTTTTATCAAAGCTTAACCGACCTGAGGGATGGAAATACCCAACTCCAGCCTGCTTTAGCTTTCCAGGTGGAGAAGAGCAGGACCCAACATCAGCCCACTTTGGCCACCCTGTTCTATCAAAGCAGGGAAAAATGAGAGGCACTTGTGAATTCCATAGCGCAGGGAGACAGACTTGTTAGAAAACTGCAACTCACAGGACTAAGGAGTGCTTCTCCTCCCTCTAAACCACACCACCGCTTTCCTGAAGGGTCATTTATCAGAGCTTCTTTCACTGTACGTCAAGTTCCTCTTTCAAAAGAAAATTAGAAGGCATTCTAAAAGGCCAAAAGTGAGGCAGGAAAATAGGGTCTGGAGGCAGAAAACGTAAGGCCGATTCACACTTCAGCTATGACAGGAAATATCCTCTCCATAGGGTATAGGCCAAGTAAATGACTTTGTAACTTTACTTCATCCTCTCCATTTACATAGGGCATATGCCAAGTAACCAAAGGAATCCTCTAGAGGGTATTTAAACTCCCCAAAATCTGTAATGGGGCCTTTGAGCCCCTATGCCGAGGCCTGCTCCCACACTGTGGAGTGTACTATCATTTTCAATAAAACCCTTCATTCCTTCCTTGCTTCATTTGTGTGTTTTGTCCAATTCTTTGTTGAAGACACCAAGAACCTGGACACCCTCCACCATTAAAAAAAGGACAACTTGAAGAGACAGAACAAGCCTAAGAACAAGAATCAGATATGTCATGGGTGTCAGAACGATCAGACCAGGAACTTAAAATAGCTATGATTACTATGCTAAGGGTTAATGGAAAAAAATAACAACTTGAGAACACATGGAGAATGTAAAAAGAGAGATGAAAATTCTAAGAAAGAATGAAAAAGAAATGACCTCCCAAATTGTAGGGTAAAGTTGTTCTCTGAAGCTGCCTTATCTGCCTAAATTCCGGACCTCATTAACTGAGCTCACATAAGAGGAAAGAAACTGAAGTCTGTCGACAAACCTGGACGGAGTTTTGTCACAAATCACTGTCTGCCCTGCGGGCCCAATAGATTTTGTCCCAGACCACTGTATGTTCTTCAATCCCATTGAACTCTCCCTAGCCATCATTTATTGCCCCTCAGCCGAATTCCTCTTCTGCCGCCTCCCATAACCTGTTTTTCCAGGATCCAAGCCCTGACTTTGTCTGTAACCTGGAGAGAGTATATAAGCTTCTGCATCCCACTGGGGAGTTGGATCTTCATTCTGAAGTCTCCATGTGTACATGTTTAACAAATTTGAATGCCTTTTCTCTAATTAATCTGCCTTGTTTGAGTTGACTTTTTAGTGAAGCTTTGGAGGGTGAAGGAAAAGCCTTCCCTTTACTCCTACACTGGTATTATTCATCTTAAAGATGTTTTGGAAGATTAGTGTGCCCCGGTATCACTGAAACATCCTTGTTGGGATAATATTGTAAGATATGTCACTGAAGATTTTAGATAGAATGGTCAGAAAACACAAGAAAGTAACAGGGCATGTGACAAGTGGGGGTGGGGTGGGGCAGGGCTAGTCACCTGAAGTCTTAAAGCAGAGATGGACAGATTAGGGACACAGGGCCATAAACATGACCTGGAGCCATGTCAACACGCTGCCTGTGGTGATCACTCTTCTATGCTTTGATGTAGGATTAAGGAACTTCTATACTTCTATGCTCTTCTCAGCCAAACCAGTTCCCATGATCATTGCTTACTCCCTTGTTTCTGTGTGTTGAGCTCTATATATGTGGGGACACACTGAAATAGGTCAATGGTGGGCATAATTTCTGGTTAAAATGTAAGCTTGCCAACCAGTGACCTATCTGGGAAACTTTTGTTCTTCCCCTTCTTCTCTTGCATATTCTCAGAAACATAATAACATGTCAAAAATCACTTTCTTGGACTGACCATTGTTGTGATGTCCTGGTAAACTGTGCGTAGAACAGACATGAGTGAACATTTGCCCTCAAACTCCAGTCTGTATGTCCTCACCTGTTCATAATTTGATGAAAAAGCCATTGATTTGTTATACAAATGCAGACTCTGTAAATGTTTACCAGATAGAACAATTAACCCACCAGCTCTCTGGTTTATAACCAATAATGTCTCCCATTCCCTCCACCTTGTCCAAGAGCACTAAGCCTGCCATTGAGGTGGCTTGGTTTCCTCCATTAGTGCTTCCAATGAGTAACTTGCTCGTGGCCGTTTTCAAAGATTCTCAGAGGACCTTACCCTTCATCCTTCCAGCAGTTTTATCTGTTGCTTCTCAATAATTTTTTAGGTAAAAAAACAAATACAAGTAATCATTATTCAAAACAAAAATATAGATAAACAAGAAAAACGAGGAGAAAATCCCCAAAGACTCACCCAAAATCTCACTGTACCTGTTTTTGGCCTCCTGAAACCAGTGGTCAACTGGGAACACACTGCTCACTTACATGTCAAGCATCGCATTTGCCTTGTCGTGTGTTATGGCATTTGATCATCAGAATAACCCTCATCCCCATTTTACAGATAAGTACAGTGAGGTTAGAGAGGTTACGGAGTTTGCCCAAAGGCACAGGGCTAGTCAGTGAGGAAGCCAGGATTTGATCTCAGGAGGTGGAACTCCAACAAACGGGAATGCAGTGCTGCAGGGGTGTATGGGACCCTGGTACTGAGGGCTGACAGTCATTAGAAGAATTGCAGGAGGACCACAGGGAACAGTTTATGCTAAACCTGAACTTCTCCACAGTTCACAGGAGCAGCAACCAAGACACCACACCCCTCCCAAGGGCCCCAGTCAGGAGGTCATTCCCCAACACACAGTTCCCAGCTCTCACCTCCTGCTTCCATTCAAAACGTCCTCAAAAGCACTTTCTGTTTTCTGTGACTCTCCATTGAGTTTTACCCGATGAATGAGAGCCCCTTTAAATGATTAGGCCCGGAAAGGCATTTAAAATGTAATAGCAGTCATGTCCCACTCCCCTTGAGCCAAATAATTATCTCTGGAAGACACTTGCTCTGCAGGCTCTAGATTAACTGATGCCAAGTAGCCATAAAATGCCACACGCTCTATAGTTCCACAATGTGTAGCCAGTCACTAACCAACATTACTTCTGTAAACCAGTGAGAATTCCTGACGAACAACTTTTGTAATTGCTCCCTCTCCTGATTAAACCTTTTGTTTTTCTTTAAAAACTTAGACTTCTCTTTTGTTCCCTTGAGCACTCCCCAAAGAAGCTTGGAAGTGTGTCCCTGGCTGGAGTCCTCAACCTTTCTTTAACTAGATTCTGGCTTTTTGATTATTTCAGATTGGTAGGAGCCACCACCCGCCCCTTTCTCTAGCAGATTTCCCCACGTCTGAGTTATTTCACCTGGAGCAGGTGCTGGAGCAGGTGGGGTGGAAGGGAGAGGAGAGTATCAGATTCTGACCCCTGCCCTATGCCTGCAGACCTGTGGTGTATATAATGCAAGGTGAGTGATGTATTTTTTAAAATATTTTTTGTGTTCTCTTTACAGGGATGTTTCCCCTCTATAGCCAGGGGTATTGTTGTCTCACAGACTATGGATTTTAACAACAGGAATGCAAAGAAAAAAAAAGAATCAGTGTTCAGCTTTAGACCTCCCAAACAGAATTTCTGACTTAACAATGGTCCAGAAAGTGAAGATTGAAAAGAGAGGAAAAGGTTTTCTAAATTGCAGGACCCAATCTAAAAAGCTACTGTATGAACCTAGAGCAGTGGTCCCCAACCTTTTTGGCACCAGAGACTGGTTTTGTGGAAGATATTTTTTCCACAGACTGGGGGGATGGTTTCAGGATGAAACTGTTCCACCTGAGATCATCAGGCATTATTGAGATTCTCCTAAGGAGCACAAAACCTAGATCCCTCCAATGCGCAGTTCACAGTAGGGTTCATGCTCCTATGAGAATCTAATGCTGCAGCTGCTATGACAGGAGGCGGAGCTCAGGTGGTCATGCTCGCTTGCCTGCCACTCTCCTCCTGCTGCGTGGCCCAGTTCCTAACAGACCATGGACCAGTACGGGTCCATGGCCCAGGGGTTGGGGACCTTTGACCTAGAGGACAATGTCGTCAAGGAATTAATTGTCAATGGCTTGCTGGAGTTGGAGGAAGAAAGAAGTGTCTTCCACCATCACCTGTAAAATGGGACATGGAAGAGCCCTCATCTCCTAGGGCAGTGGTTCTCAAAGGTGGTTCTCTGACCAGTAGCACCTGCACTATTTGGGAATTTGTTAGAAAAGCAAATTATGGAACCCTGTCTCAGACCTACCGAGTGAAAAACTCACAGAATGGGCCCTGCAATCTGAGTCTTCAGGAGCCTCTGGGTGATTCTAATGCATCCTGAAGTTTGAGAACCACTGCCATAGGTTTGTTGTAAAGATGACATGAAGAGCACACGTGAAATGCTCAAAACAGTGCCTGTACCTAGGAGTTATTTAGCTATTCCTATCATTACCATCATCACCATCATGGCAGAGAACTTTTCTAGTAATGCTTTAATTTCCAGGAGTTGCAGGAACTCACAAAGGGAGACACCCTTCCTCTGCAGCAACCCCCAGAGCAGGTGCATCTGCAAGCTGAGCCTCTCACAGCACAAAAGCTTCTGTCTTCACCACTCACCAAACTGACACAGAGACTGATTTTCACCTAATGAGTATTTTTTTAAAAAATACAGTCATTTGTCACTTAACAACAGGGATATGTTCTGAGAAATGCATCATTAGGCCATCTCACTGTTGTGTGACTATCATAGAGTGAACTTACACAAATCTAGATGGTAGAGCCTTCTACACATCCACACTACTTGGTAGAGCCTTCTACACATTCAGGCTAGATGGTAGGCCATAAGCCTGTACAGCATGTGACTGTACTGAAAACTGTAGGCAATTGTAACACAATACTGTGTATTTATGTTTTTAGACATATGTAGACATAGAAAAAGTACAATAAAACACAGTCTAAAAGATAAACAATGATGTACCTGTAGTGGGCACTTGCCATGAATGGAACTTGCAGGACTGGAAGTTGCCTTGGGTGAGTCAGTGAGTGAGTGACTTTGAAGTAAACATGCAGGCCTAGGACATTACTGTACATTACTGTAGACTATATACTGTACACTTAGGTGCCATGACCAGCTCGGCTGGGGAGACCTTAACCCAGTGGCGCTAGAGGAATTAAAGACACACACACACAAATAGAGAGGTGTGAAGTGGGAAATCAGGGGTTTCACAGCCTTCAGAGCTGAGAGCCCCGAACAGAGATTGACCCACGTATTTATTAACAGTAAGCCAGTCATTAGCATTGTTTCTACAGATATTAAATTAACTAAAAGTATCCC
This sequence comes from Pongo abelii, assembly GCF_028885655.2. Taxonomy (NCBI): domain Eukaryota; kingdom Metazoa; phylum Chordata; class Mammalia; order Primates; family Hominidae; genus Pongo; species Pongo abelii. The sequence continues at coordinate 78,280,882 of NC_071998.2, forward strand.
TTATGGGAAACGAAGGGATGGGCCAAATTAAAGGAATAGATTGGGCTAGTTAACTGCCGCAGTTAATGCACAGATCGCTCATGCTATTGTTTGTGGCTTAAGAATGCCTTTAAGCATGCCTGTAATCCCAGCTACTCGGGAGGCTGAGGCAGGAGAATTGCTTGAACCCAGGAGGCAGAGGTTGCAGTGAGCTGAGATTGCACCACTGCACTTCAGCCTGGGTGACAGAGTGAGACCCCATCTCAAAAAAAAAAAATTTTTTTTTCTTTAATAATAAATTAATCTTAACTTTCTGTCACTTTTTTCTATTATCTACTTCTAAATTTTTAAGTTTTTGACTCTTGTAATAACATTTAACTTAATATGCAAAGACATTGCACAGATGTACAAAAATTGTTCTCTTTATATTCTTATTCTATTATAGTTTTTCTATTGTTACAATTTTTAATTTTTATTTCTACTTTTTAAATTTTTGTTAAAAGCTGAGACATAAATGCACATTAGCCTGGGCCTATACAGGGTTAGGGTCATCACTATTACCATCTTCTACCTGCACATCTTACTGAACTGGAAGGGCTTCAAGGGCAGTAACACGCAGGGAGCTGTCATCTCCTGTGATAATAATGCCTTCTTCTGGAATCCCTCCTGAAGGAACAGCCTCAGGTGGTTTTATATCTAAAATTTTCTTTTCACAGGCAGGAGTACACCCTAAAGTAAGAATAAAAAGTCTAGTATAGTAAATACATAAACCAACAGCATAGTTGTGCATTATCATTATCAAGTATTATATAGTGTACACAATTGTATGGGCTAGACTTTTATATGACTGGCAGCACAGTAGGTTTGTTACACCAGCATCACCACAAATACGTAAGCAGCACTAAACGTTTCCACAGGTATGATGCCAGTAGGTGATAGGCAGTTTTTAGCTTCATTATAATCTTATGTGACCACCATTGGCCATGACATATGTGGTCTGTCCTTGACTGACATGTAATTATGCAGTGCAGGCCTGTATATAGCATTATTTTGTTGAGATATACTTTGCGTGACATAAAACTCATCATCTTAAAGTATTTGGTGGTTTTTAATGTATTCATTATCTTATGCAACTATTACCACTGTCTAACACCAGAACATTTTCATCACCCCAAAAATAAGTCCTGTATTTATTAATCAGTGTCTTAGTCTGTTTTCTGTTGCTTACAGCAGAATGTCTAACACTGGGTCATTCCTAATGAAACAAAATTTATTTCTTACAGCTCTGGGGACTGGGAAGTCCAAGGTCACAGAGGTGCATCTGGTGAGAGCCTTCTTGCTGGTGGGGACTCTCTGCAGAGTCCTGAGGTGGCACAAGTCATCACATGGTGAAGGGGCTGAGTGTGCTAAGATGCTAGCTCAGGTCTGTCTTTCTCTTCTTATTAAAATACTAGTTTCATTCCCATGATAACCCATTAATTTATTAACCCAAGAATGAATTAATCCATTCTGGAGGACAGAGCCCTCATGATTCTATCATCCCTTATATGGCCCATCTCTCAATGCTGCCATATGGGGGATTACGTTTCAACATGAATTTAGGAGAAAAAATTCAAACTATAGCCCACAGTTAGTTCCAATTCCCTCTACCTTCATTTGCATAATCCACTCTGCTTCTATAGATTTCTCTATTCTGGGCCTTTCATGTGAATGGAATCATAAAATATGTGATCTTTTGTGTCTGGCTGCTTTTATTTAGCATAATGTTTTCAGGGCTTGTTCATATTATAGCATGCATCAGTACTTCATTCCTTTTTATGACTGAAAATACTGCACAGCATGAATACACTGTATATATTCCATTGCATGAATATTAATCCGTTCATCAACTGATGAACATTTGATTGCTTTCACTTTTCTGGCTATTATGAATAATGTGCTAGGAACACCTGTACACACATTTTTGCATTAACATATGCTTATCAATTTCTTGGGTATAATCGTAGGAGGGGAATTGGTATGTCTGAACATTCATTTCCATCTTACTTCTTTGGTTTTTCTTTTGGATTGTAGAAGAAGTGAAAATTATTTTTGCTTTGTTTCTAATTTGTTATTTTGATTGAGATGGATGAGATAGTGGAAAATAATATTTTACTGGAAATACTAAGCTTTGATAACCAAAATTACAGAATATTTGAAAGCTTCTATTTTAAAACCTTTCTACATTACAGTCCTGTCTGCATTAAAAGAGTCAGTGGAAAAATGAGAAACCAATAGAAGCAACATCAGTATACTTTGATCCAATATACTACCCAACTTATATTGACTTTGGAATGTAGGTAATTTCATCCTCATCTTGGTAAGCATAAAATTTGGCTAATGACATACCCTCTCCAAGCCTTGGTTTTATCTACTATAAAATGTAAATAATTCCAGTGGCCTCATAAGGTTGTGTTAAGAATTAATTGAGATAATGTGAGTATTAATATACCAGCCATATCCATAAATCCTCTCTCAGAAATGGACATATCCTTGAGAAATGATATTAAATCCAAAGGCACACAAATACTGCAACAAATGCTGTTGACGTTGAGATACTGTATATTGACCATGTTTATTGTTTGACCATTTCTTCTCATCTAGAATCCTACTTTAATGCACTAGAGAAGTGTTTAACTTGATTCAGAGAACCACCCTCAAACATCATAAACCAAAAGAGCTGATTCCTTCCCATCTGGGAAGGTCCATTTCTTAAACTCATTGTCCTCAAAATTTCTTCCATTTCTTAAATTCATTGTCCTTGAAAGCTTTCTCGTCTGGGAATTCCACATGGAACCATGAATGGATTTGAAGTCTTGCAAGAAGGGTAATAGAATTGTCAAATATTCTCCCAATTCCACTAGAGAAGGGAGGGTAGAGATGAGGCAGAGGGGATTGATCAGTTTAGGCCTGATTCATTTGACACTGGCCTAGGAGACCAGGCTTTGAATGATTAAGCCTTGCCCTAACCTCTAGCCCTCAGCCAGAGCTGTGGAACTGGGTATTGACCCCATTTCCTTCTTTGCAGTCTCCACTCTGTTCCACCCAGGAATGGGGGATGAAATCTTGGGATGAAAAGGGCAGGGAATTTGCGATCATGGTAGCACCATGGCTGGATTCAGGCAACAGTGTTTTTTCATTCATTCATTCTGAAACATTTTATTGAGTCTCTTTAAGTCAGGTCTTGTGCTGAGGAGTCAATGATGAACCAACACTGAGACATACCCTGTGCTGGAGAAGCCTGAATGTGTAGAAGGCTCTACCATCTAGATTTGTGTAAGTTCACTCTATGATAGTCACACAACAGTGAGATGGCCTAATGATGCATTTCTCAAATTGGGCAATAAGTGGGAATCAATTTCCCCTTTGAATGATGTATAAACTTTGCACCTCCTTTCCTCCACATTGAACTAATGTTCTGGGCAGCTTTTTCATTTGTGGGTCCCTGAGTGGTGAGGTTTCCCTGTAGCCATTCCATCCCCATAATAGATGGAATCTGAGAAAGTGTGGCTACCTCCTCTTCTCCAGATTTCATAAGAAAAAAGAAGTCTTGAAAGACTTTACATAAAAGTTCACACATTGTGTCAAAAGACATTTGACCAGGGCTACCTGGTTCCCTTTCATCATCGATGGAACGTGCCCCACTGACTCAGGGGTTTCTGTCCTAATCAGGAGGGCCCACCATCTGTCACCTGGCTCTGCTCTAGCTCATCCTGTGGTAACCTGGTATCTGGTCTCCATTTCCAAGGAGTCACATCACTGCACTGTGGAACTGCAGGCCCCAGCACAATGAGTCCTGATGGAGATCTCCAAATCAAGGGCTGATGTTCCCACTCAGGGAGAACAGGTCACCACAAGAATGGTGCAGCTCTTAGAAGTCTGTAGCTTTTGAAGTGTCAACTCAAACACTATCACAACTCTAGTGTTCTTTCTCAGGAAGCACAACATCCATGTTAACAGAATGAGTGAAGTCCATCTTCTGTCTGCCATCAAAAGTTATAGCAAAATGTCTAGGATCATAAGTGGCATCAAGGAATATAAACTCTTCTATTTTATTTATTTACTTGTATTTTTTGAGCTATGGTTTTGCTCTTTCATTCAAGCTGGAATGCAGTGGTGAAACCATGCCTCACCGCAGCCTCAAACTCCTGGCCTCATGTGATCTTCCCGCCTTGGCCTCCCAAAGTGCTAGGATTACAGGAGTGAGCTACCACAAAACTCTTCTATTTTAGATCTAATACTATACCATGGACTTCTTTCTTTGTCAATACATTTAGAATTTTCCATTGTTGACCCTATCATAATTCATTTAACAATCTCCTTTTCTCTTATTGATGAGTATTTCAACTTTTTTATGTTTCATTTACAAATAATACTGTACTTTATATCTTTGCATGTGTATCTTTATAGAGATGTGCAAATAGCACTATAAAACTAATTTTTTGAAATACATCTACTTGCTGAAAAAATGTGATTTCATTGTGTGCTCCTACCTGTAGTGAATTAGCATGTGCATTTCTTCACAACTTACTAATTAACTCATTTTATAGGCAAAATGTGATGTAATTTGTTGCTGTAATTTCCATGTCCTTTGCAGGGAGAGTTCTAATTTCAACTTTATTATTATCATTAATTCAAGATATTATTTATCAAAAATGTTAATCATCATCGTGGTCATTACCACAAATAATAGATGCTAACAATAATCAACCTGCATTAAGAACCCACATCCCATGCACTTTCCACACAGACTTTATTTGATTCCATTCACTCCTTACAACAACCACGTGAAGAAAGAATCACAAAGCAATTGTATAATTGAAACACAAAAGGAAAGTTACTTGTGTGCCCTTGGTCAAGTAATTTGAACAGTCTGTGCTTCTGATCTTCCCGTAGAAAAATATAAATAATAATATATTCATCATCTACTGCATGGGGGTGTGTCAGAAATTAAAGTACTGTATATCTGCAAGGCATTTTATGCCACGTATGCATTGTTCATTGATTATATAGTGTGTCTGATGTTTCAGCATGCTGGGAAGGATGGATTATAAGACAAAGACTGAGAAAATGCAGAATTTGGTGCAGGGTTTGATGGCAGCCAGCCCCTCCACACCTGTGGGTGTTTCTCGTCAGTGGGATGAGAGACTGAGAAAATAAATAAGACACAGAGACAAAGTATAGAGAAAGAAAATTGGGCCCAGGGGACCAGCGCTCAGCATATGGAGGACCCACGCCGGCACTGTTCTCTGAGTTCCCTCAGTATTTATTGATCACTGTCTCTACCATCTCGGAGAGGGGGATGTGGCAGGACTATAGGGTAATGGTGGGGACAGAGTCAGCAGGAAAACATGTGAGCAAAGATCTCTGTATCATAAACAAGTTTAAGAAAAGGTGCTATGCCTTGATGTGCACGTAGGCCAGATTTATGTTTGACTTTACACAAACATCTCGGTGCATTAAGGAGCAGTATTGCCGCCAGCATGTCTCACCTCCAGCCATAAGGCGGTTTTCTCCTATCTCAGTAAATAGAACGTATGATTGGGTTTTACACTGAGACATTCCATTCCCAGGGATGAGCAGGACAGAGATGCCTTCCTCTTATCTCAACCGCAAAGAGGCCTTCCTCTTTCACTAATCCTCCTCAGCACAGACCCTTTACGGGTGTCAGGCTGGGGGACGGTCAGGTCTTTCCCTTCCCACAAGGCCATATCTCAGGCTATCTTATGAGGAGAAACCTTGGACAATACCTGGCTTTCCTAGGCAGAGGTCCCTGTGGCCTTCCGCAGTGTATTGTGTCCCTGGGTACTCAAGATTAGAGAATGGCGATAACTTTTACCAAGCATACTGCCTTCAAACACATTTTTAACAAAGCACATCCTGCACAGCCCTAAATCCATTAAACCTTGAGTCAACACAGCACATGTCTCTGCAAGCACAGGGTTGGGGCTAGGGTTACAGATTAACAGCATCTCAAGGCAGAAGAATTTCTCTTAGCACAGAACGAAATGGAGTTTCTTATATCTACTTCTTTCTACATAGACACAGTAACAGTCTGATCTCTCTTTCCCCAGCAGGGTTTCCAGTGGAAAAGACATCTTGTTTCCTAAACAACAATTGGCCACACACTGAAGACACATAACCTGCCTATGAACTGGAGAACCCTATTGAAATCTTACAAGAAGCTTGAGATTTTCCTCAGACAGGTGTTTAATATTCAAGTTGGCACGAATGGGTTTTGTTAAAACCCATTTTCTTTCTATTCTGCCTCTATCTGGTACAATATAGAACTGAAGAGGATATAAAGCAGCAAGGTGCAATTTGAAATCAAATGGCAACAATGGAAGAAAATGGTCTTGGTTCAACCCAATGCCCACCTGAAATCACTTTTATTAAGGACAACCAACTGGAACAAAATTGTATATTAGTCTTCTCATGATAATTTCAAGTGTGCTTTGATTTGAGAATTTCTTTATGAAAGTCTTCAAAAATCCCACCTCTTAATCCATGGAATTTTCCCTGGAGTCTGAAAATTCCCCAAATCTCTGGAGACTTGACGGTTATTCACTGGTCAAGGGCTCTATAAAAGTGTTCTGGGGAGCTTGACTCAGTGGTCAACAGAGGCCCTTCCAAATCTTCAGTCTGATTCTGGGATCCCCAGGGAGACCTGGAGCCTTTCTCAACATCTTTTGATTGGAAAGAGCATGTGCTTCATCCTCTGTTGCAACAGAAATAGCCATTGTGAAGCTCTTTGGTGAGGTGCAATGAGTTTATTCAACCATGTGTGGGCTGGATAGGCTCAGATTTACAGGTATGTTTGAGCTCTGTTTCATACTCAAATGTACAGATCCAGCAGATGACTGGATCAGTTTACTCTTCATCTTCCTGGTATTCTGGGAAGCATCAAGGGCAGTGTCATCCTATCGAGGATGCTCTGCAGATGCTAAGTGGTGGGGATGAGGATCACAATGAAGACAAATGGCCCCATCATGACATGAGGAGTCATCTGGCTGGAAAGGCCCAGGTGTAGCAGTTATGGGATGTCACTTCACCAAACAGGTGATGTTTCACACCTCAGAGCAACACAGAACGTTTTGACTGTCAGTGCCTAGTCACTATTTACAATCAGAGCCAAAAGGCTTCTCTGAAGAGGAAGAAACTTTTGGAAAACATTGCCCCTGCAGTCAGACACTTCATGTAAGAAACACAGCTGCTTGCCTTGGTTGAGGCTGCTACCAAAACTGCTACCAAAACTCCCACCCAGTTGTTAATCAAAGCAACAGAGAGATGGAGCCAAAGCCTGAATCAGATCATAAAACAACCAAACTAATTCACAAGAGTCTTAGCACTTCAATGGTATTGTTCCCACCTCCTGCGGAAAGGTCTGGATATTTTAACATAAATTGGCTGTGGAGTAACAAGAATGCAGGTTAGCTTTTCCTTGATTAATATGACATTGCTGACATTTGACTACTTTTGACCTTCGAAATAGCCATTTCAAGTCATTCAATGTAATACTAGGTTTAAGTTTCATTTTACTCCAAGTGTGTCTATATGCACATAGATAAATACTAAAATAAAGATAAGCAAATTCCTAATATTTGCTTCCTGGAAAACTCATCATTACTCTTTTATTACCTTCATTTTCAGTCTAGGTGAGGAGAAAATAAGCACTTTATGAGCTTTCTAAAAATTAATATTTATTTTGAAATTTTAAAATTAACATAACAAGGAACAAGAAAAAATTTATTTAAAAATTAGAATTTTGTACATAAGGGATTTTCTTTCTATAGAAGCCAAAATCTGACACCTACATATATTTCTCTGGGCAACCAGACTCTACTGTTTCAGATCAGCGTGTAGCTGGTGGCCGAATCTGCTCCATGGATAGGTGTACCATTGTGACCACTTTTTGGAATGTGATTTTTTTTTTTTCAGTAAGGAGTGTACCTTTCAGTTAGCAAGGGTACACTCACTGCCTCTCCAGACTCCCGTCGGCATTCATAGGCACTTTCTTGCAGGACCCCCTGCCCCAGCATTTCCATTTTCCACCTCTGTCTTAGATGACACTGATGTCTCATGGCTCCTCCCGTGATGTGATGAAATCTTCTAAGTCAAGGACTGAGGAGGGGAAGCCACGCCCCCACCATGGAGTCCAGCTATGGCCCCTCTTTGTTCTCAGATGTGAGCATCAAGAGAGGCACACCAGGAGCAGAAGCTGAGCCCTCTTAGGGCCCATGAGATGCAAGGCAAATCAAAATCTCTTTCTATCTCAAATCATTGACTTTTTCAAAAGTGTCGAAGTTGCTGATATTTAGAGTTGGTGAGAGTGTGCAGGAATGGGTCCTCTTGTTTACTGTTACAAAGAGATGTGATATTCTTGTCTTTGGACTTGGAATTGTTCATTATTTTTAAGGGAAATGCTCCCAGACCCAGCAAATCCATTTCCATCTCATAAAAATAGTCATAGAAGTATAAATATTAAATGTCACATATTCACAGATTTTTAAATAAATCCAAGTGTTTATCAATAGGGAAAATTTAATTATGATCCATCGGTATAAACATGGAAATGTATCCTTCATATGCCACTGAGAGCAAAAAGCAAATTCCAGAACAGTGTGCATAGCATGATCCCATTAAAAGCCAAAATAGAATAAAATAACTATGTCTATGTATTTTAATAGGTGAACACAGGTTTATACACAGAAAAAGCCTAGAGGCATATGTATTAAAATAGTAACCATTATCTTTGCAATGGGAAGGAATGGGAACAGCATTGGAAACACTGATTTTTACTTTATGTTTTATTTTGTGAATCATTTTTTTTATTTGGGCAAAAATTTTTTATAATAGAAAATAAAGTCACATAATTTAAACCCCTATCTCCAAAATACAGGAAGGTGGACAGTAAAAACTTTTTATCCACTTCAGTCCCCAGCCCACCCATACAACATGTATTGTTAGTTTCTTTTTATTATTTGTGTGTGTGTGTGTGTGTGAGATGGAGTCTCGCTCTTGCTGCCCAGGTTGGAGTGCAATGGAGTGATCTCAGCTCACTGCAACCTCTGCCTTCAGGGCTCAAGTGATTCTCCTGCCTCAGCCTCTTGAGTAGCTGGGTTTATAGGTACCTGCCATCACGCCTGGCTAAGTTTTTGTATTTTTAGTACGGACGTGGTTTTACCATGTTGGCCAGGTTGGTCTCAAACTCCTGACCTCAGATGCTCCGCCTGCCTTGGCCTCCCAAATTGCTGGGATCTATTGTTAGCTTCTTAGTGTCCTTCTAGAATTTATTTATGCAACTGAGAACAAATACATATATGCCTTCTTATTCTCTCTTTTTCTTTTCCACAAAAAGTAAAACATTATTTGCCGGTTGACATTTTATTTTTTCCTTCATATATGTTACTTTTTTATTGTTTGGAAAATTTTTTTTACAATGCTCTATATTTCTTTAAAATTAAAATAAATGAGAAGTTTTGGATCTTAGGTGGGAAAGAGTTGCAACTATATAGGGAGAGGCTACTCCACTTTCACAAAGATGATGGGGCCACATCCAGCAGTTGGGAAGCTAAGCAATGTTTCAAAAGTTGAAACAAAAATAGTTATTCAAGCTGAGAAGGGCATATCAGTGGATAATGAATTTGCCCTCTGTGTATTGATTTTGCTTTACTTAGAAACATCATTCCCCACCTCTAGGCAGCTGGTCCTGCCTCCTCTTCCTGAAACACCTCTGTCAAAGCCCTCCTGTGCTCCCTCTTCACATCTGCCCTTAATCACTGCAGGCACCCAGAGCACAGGGACAGGGTAGGGGAGGATGTGGCAGAGGCAGCACTGGGAGGGACCAGCCATTCCATGGTTTCCAGCTTTGGGGTCTTGGGCAGGTTGCACACCTCCCCTTAGCCTGTTTCATTACTCAGGAAATGGGGATAACAATTCTGCTTTCCTCACAGGATCGTTGTGAAGATTAAATGAGATATGTAAACATTTGCATGTAGTAGGGCTAACCTATTTTTTTTGAGATGGAGTCTCGCTCTGTCACCCAGGCTGGAGTGCAGTGGTGCGATCTCGGCTCACTGCAACCTCCACTTCCCAGGTTCAAGTGATTCTCCTGCCTCAGCCTCCCGAGTAGCTGGGACAACAGGCACGCACCACCACACCCAGCTAATTTTTGTATTTTTAGTAGAGATGGGTTTCACCATGTTGCCCAGGATGGTCTTGATCTCCTGACCTCATGATCCACCTGCCTCGGTCTCCCAAAGTGCTGGGATTACAGTCGTGAGCCACCGTGCCCAGCCAGTAGGGCTAATCTTATACCCCTTTATTATGGGGTCAAAGACAGAATCTTTCCAGAGGTCTTGGTTATTTAAGAAAATATTTATTCAAGGATTTGATGCACAGGTAACCTCACTTATTTCTTTCTTCCCATGAGCCAGGTTACCAAATTGGTGAAATTAATTACAATGTTATTGTGGTGGGTAAGCATATATGTTAAAAGCAAAGATACAGTTCCTTATATTATTGAATTATGCTCCCAAACTTATCAAATTAGGTATACATGTCTTGAGACTGTTTCAATAGGACCTAAAATATAACCCATTGTATTTTGTGTTTGACCTATAATAATAGGGATATAGGGAATGCAAATTACTACACATATAATGGAAAAATAGTGTGGAGGTTCCTCAAAAAATAGAACTACTGAATAATGCAGAGGTCCCAGAACGGGGTCTATCTCCAAAGGAATGAAAACCAGTACGTGGAAGAGCTATCTTCACTCCCAGGTTCACTGCAGCCCTCTTCACAATAGCCAGGATACAGAGTCAACCTAAGTGTTCATGAACAGACGAACGGATTAAGAAAAGGTGACATGTATGCACCATGGAATACTATTAAGACTTAAAAAAGAAGAAAATCCTGTCATTTGTGTGAAATGGATGGACCTGGAGGAGATTGTGTTAAGTGAAACATGTCAGGCACAGAGAGACAAATAGTGCATGATCTACCTTATATGTGAAATCTAAAAAAGCTGAACTCATAGAAGTAGAGAGTAGGATGGTGTTTGCATGGGACTTGTGAGTGGGTCGTTAAGAAGGTATTGGTCAAAAGATGTGAAATTTAAGATAGACAGGAGGAATTTAAAAAACAAATAAGAGTGGCCACACAGTCATCATTCAGTAAAGAATGTTGAGGTCATTTTGTAAAAAGGTCACACCTCATTGGAGGTATTGATAGGACTCTGTCTGGGAAAAGCAGTCCTCCACAGGAACAGTAACATGGTATTTGTAAGGTTTGACCTTCTCATGCCAGTGGTGCTTTGGGAGCTGCAATACCCTCTCAGGATCCTGGGTGGTGGTTGGTGCCATTCAGTATCCTGAAGAAATGATTTTCTCAAAGGGAAATGAGCTCGTGTTTTCCAGAGTGAAATTTCCTCCCTGGACACTGGGATCTGCAGCAGCTTTGAATGACTAAATGTCTTTCTAGAAGCCTTTGACTCACGGGGTAACGTGAAGTAGGGAGTGCCTGCAGGAGGTAGGCCCTCTCCAACATCATCCCAGAATCAGCCTGTGTTTCCTGGGCTTATTCCCAAGTAGGTGAGGGAGGCCAGGTGGGGATGGGTGCAGGTTCTCTGGGCTTCCTTCCAGTGTGAGAATCAGGGCACAACTTCTTGAGCTCTCTAAGCTCCAGTTTTCTTATTCTGTGAAGAGGAATGAGAAGAAACTGGTTGGCTTATAAAACCTGCTGATGCTACACTCACAGGGTCTCAGCAAATAGACAAAGATGTAAAGATGTGTGGTGCCTGATGCTCCCTTGAGGTGGATAAAGAGCAGGGAACCACATGGTGCTGATGTCTGCCTATAACTGAGCCATGCTTCCCTCATGGATGCAAATCTCTGCGGGGCTGGGAGGACAAACAACATTTTCTTATGAGTGTTATTTTTAAGGCCCAAAGAGAAGGCTGATTCAGCCTCAAGAGTAAGGTTGGCTGCCCTCCTCCATCTGACCGGATACAAGTTGAGGGCAGTTGAAATGATTCTGAATAACAGTGGGGTGAGTCTCCTTCACTATTTGCTTCCCTCCTCTGAAAAATTTCTTCCTAACATGCTCAGTACTCACTTCCTGACAACTGGTACCTACATTTGCCTTGGTCCTAGCTTTTCAGATTGCAGAATCCAGATATGTTCCTTGGAACAGTTCGTATTTTCTACAGTTTTGAGGCCTCGTTGAGTCCTAGACAATTTCCTTAAAGGAAACTGTGAGAAAAACTACTGAGATGGCTCTTCCTTCCCAAACATAAAGACAGAGAGAGAGAGAGAGAGAGAGAAAGAGTTGCTGCTTTGCTCAACAGCATCTGCTTGGTGAAGAGCCTCAAGATCTGACTCGGGCCTCCCAGCTCTCAGGAACCCATTCTCCACTGGCAGGGGTGGCGTGTTTACCCTGTTTTTCATGGAGGAATTGGACCACAAACATTTGGGGATGTTAGGTTGAGAGCTGGAAAACCCCAAGCCTCTGGCTCGAAAACCCAGGGCTTGCTAGGAGCACTTGCAGGATACGCCCATGTCCTGTCATCTGCCTAAAGAAGCCTTTGGGGCCAGGCACAGTGGCTCACGCCTGTTATCTCAGCACTTTGGGAGGCTGAGGCAGGTGGATCACCTGAGGTCAGGAGTTTGAGACCAGCCTGGCCAACCTGGTGAAACCCCATCTCTGCTAAAAATACCAAAATTAGCTGGTATGGTGGTGGGCACCTCTAATACCAGCTACTTGGGAGGCTGAGGCAGGAGAATCGCTTGAACCCAGGAGGCAGAGGTTGCAGTGAGCCAAGATCACACCATTGCACTCCAGCCTGGGCAACAGAGTGAGACTGTGTCTCAAAAAAAAAAAAAAGAAGCCTTTGGGTGCTTGTCAGCTTCTTGGAAGTGAAGCCAGACCATTTCCTTGCTCAAGCCAAAGAGCTCATTGACTCAAGGAGCATCATAGCAACTGGGCTGCATCTAAAAGGGAAGAATCAAGGGCGTGATCCACAACCAAGACCTGAGGAAGCAGGGCCCATAGTTGACCTGCACAGTATGAGTCATGACCCATGTGCTGGGGCTCTAGCCATGGGCGGTGCCTCTTTCCATTTCCAGCTTCCTCCCGCAGAGAGTGGGTGTTAATGGTCTTCATTGCTCGTAACCTTCTCAAAGGCATGAGTTTCGGTTTTTGCCTTCCCTGAATCAAGTCTTCTACATTGCAGTTGCTGTAACAAAAACTATTAGCAACAACACAGCACTACAGAAGCAAGCTCCTTGCTAACAGTGATTGCTGATGACATTGTCTTCTAGAGACCACTATAGTGGCTCAGCAGCCTTGGTGTAGAGCTGATGATAAAACCTTTTCCTGCTTTTGCCAGTCATGAGGAGCATTTCTTTGTCTAGATAAGGGAACTGAAACCCACTGGCCAGCCAGAATATACTCAAAGCAGTCATTGGGATATGAATCCCACCATCATCTCCCATGTTATCCCTTTTGTTATCTTCAAATATGGTCCCATTTACTCAGGACCAATATTCCCTTATGTGGAGAGCAGGACTAGTGCCCTTGAGTTACTTATAGTGACTAATCTTTGAGTGGGGAATGTGTTAGTATTTTCAGCAAATGTTGAATGTGATGAAACATTTGCTGAACTGTCTCTCCGTTTCGAAATAAGCTAACAGCACTCAGGAGCTCTATTTACAGCAATTGGGTGGAGTCAGGAGTGGGAATGCTGTCAGGAGTGGGAATCACTGTCACCTTGATTAACAATAGCTCTGACCTGTGGAGGACGGTCAAGTCCTGTCTCCTATAACGTGGGGCAGTGATGGGTCAGGGTCATGGCTCTTGCATTTGGGTGAGGCCTTCTCGTCATTTTTAGACAAGCAAGTGCAGGGTGACCGCAGGCCTCCCCACTTCCATCAGTATCCTCCCAACTCCCCCTGACCTCTCTCAGGAAGCTCCCCACTGATTCAGAGATCCCGTCCTGAGGGGCTAAAAGAAACGTTCATTAACCTGTCTAGAAAGTCATGAATAATTCATGAATTACATTGAATTCATCCCTAGTATAACTATCTTCAGAAATTCAGACTTGGTAACCCGGTAACCTCCTTCCTCAATGTCTTTCCAAGGCCCCAGGTGATCTCTATGTTCCATACATAACGCTTTACACAGCAAAGTGCTTCTGGGGGTTGGAGCCCACTGACCTTCCCTGGAATCCTGACTGCAGGTTCTGTTTAGAACATGGGGTCTCATTTTGAGAAGCTCTTGGTATTTATCATTCACAGGAAGTTCAGAGGCTCCAGAAAACACAGGACAGCATTCAGGGAAAGAGAAGTGGCAGAGATGGAGACACCTGGTCAGTGTGGCCAGAGCATCCTGGGGGAAATGCACTGAGGGACAGCAGGGCAAATGCACGTGGGTGGTTGGGGAGAGGAGCAATGCAGATAGCAAAGACACTGTCCAGACAACCTCCCAACTCAAGAGAAGGGACTGAATCTAAGAGGAGAAGAGGAGGGATGAGACAAGATGCTGAGGGTGCCACAAAGTCAGAAATTATTTGAAGTCAATGAAAGTCAGACACCTATAGATGTGACTGTGGTTTGCTGATAGAAGAAACAATGCTGGCCATATTTATTAAATACATGGATATTATGGGAAAGAAAACATCTTTTGAGGCTAGACTTAATTTTCATTCTATCTGAACAAGGGTTTGCTTATGATTTATACTTTACTTACATTTTTCAGCTTTGTAATAAGTTGAGCTGGTTGATATAGTGTGCAAGATATTTACAAAAACAACAGAAAAAGAATAAAGTCCTTAAAAAGTCTCAACATGAATTGTTTCTGCAGGGCAACTAGGAATTTCCACTCCTGTGCCAGAGAGCCACAGATTTGTCTGGACTCCTTAGGGGCCACAAGGACACTGGCCCCGATAATTCAATGGACTACGAAACAAAACAGTGGCTTGCAGAGCCACCATTATGCTTCCAGTCCTTAGGTTTTCAGGAGAGATAGTAATCATTTATTCTACAAATATTTATTTAGGATGTACGTGATGTCAGGTAAGTTATAAGCACCATGGTTGACAGGCAGAGACAGACAATAATCAAATGAACAAATAAAGAGTAATTAAGACCGCTGATTTTGGAATTAAATAGTTCAGATTCTTCACAGGCATGTAACTTTGAGCAAGTCTCTAAAACTTATGGAGCCAACATTTCCTCACTTGTAAAAGGGGACTTAAACTGTCTACCTCTGTGGGTATTTTGAAGATTAAAGAGATAAGTGTGGTTACCAAAAAAAACCCCAGAATAGAGCTACTATTATTCTTCTTAAAGGTGTTTTGGAATCTAATAGGGCCCCTAGCTCATGGAAACACCACTGTTGGGTCTTACCTTAAGACATACCACTGAAGATTTTAGGCAGAATTTTCAGAAAACACAGGAAAGTAACAGGGCGTGTGATAAGCTCTTGAGACCTGGGAGGTCTTAGAACAGAGATGGACAGATAGGGACACGAGGCTGTAAACATGACCTGGAGCCATGTCAACAGGTTGCCTCTGCTGAGCTCTCTTCTGTGGTTCGATGTAGGGTTAAGAAGTTCCTGTGCCCTTGGGATTTCCTAGCCAAACCAGCTCCCATCCTCATTGCTTTCTCCCCTGTTGTTTCTGCTTTTTGTTTCCCCAAATATGTACGATGCACTGAAAGAGGTCAAAGGATTTTTTAAATCAACTGATTTTTAAAATGCTGACTTAAGACAAGGATTTTTAACAACAGACATGCAAATAAAAAAATCAATATTCAGCCATAGACTTCCCAAATAGACTTCTGTGTCCACAATAGTCCTGAAAGTCAAGCTCTGAGGACGGTAAAACATTCTCCAAAAGCAGGAGCCAATTTGAAAATCTCCCCTATAAGCTGAGAGGTCAACGTTATCAAGAAATTTATTGTTCCTGGCCTAGTGCAGTTGGAGGAAGAGAGGAGAACAGTTGTCCCCAAGGCTGGGAGAGGGGCAGGGGTTTCTGCAGGAGGCCGAGGACTGTAGCCTGCTTGCACTCATGCCTTGGTGGCTGGGCTTAGAGCACATAGGATCTGGATTATTTCCACAACCAGGCTTGGCATGGAGGGTGGGGAGGCAGGTCAGACATCTTGAAGTGACCAAAGGCAGCAAAACACAGACTGCTCAGAAGACCCCAGGACGCCTCACAACCATGGGGAGGAGGAGTGGCTCCTTGAAGAATAAAAGAGACTGGATTTTTTTGGGTGGCATTTAAGCCAAATTTGTTTTAAGAAGATAAAGGAATGTGGTAGTTCTGGGAAGTTGTGGTGGAGTAACTGAGCTCAAGGGCAGCATGGGTGAAACAGAAAGGAGCTAATTAGTTCCTTTCTAATGAAATGACCAGGAAATGAAAGGAAATGACAGATGATTGATGAGGCCTGGAGAATTTAAGTTTACAATTTCTCCTTAGGCTTGTGCTGTAATTCCCAATGGCCATACTTTAATGTCCAGTTCTATTCAGGCACTAGCAAGGATAAAGGTTAACAAACATAGAAAAGAAAGTGTCAGAGTGTCTTTGACGGGTTAGGGCATTTTCACTTATCGGCCACGAGCACTCAGTCATGGGGTGATGCTTCCTGGCTGGTGACCTTCTTTCCCACACCCCATCCTCCTCCCCCATGAGTTCTCTACATTGCTGTTACAGAGGGAGGTGTTCTTGGCTGATGCCTTACAATTTGCATGGTGGAATGGTCAATGAACTCAGAGGGATCTGCATAATCTAGGTACAAATCCCACCAAGGCTGAGACAGACAGTATTCCTAGAATAATCAGGACCTAGTGCCCAGGATCACCCATCCAGAGGCCTTGCATAGGGTGGACAGACCAGCCCTGAGGGCCCACAGCTTGAAGAGTTGAGTGCCGGCTAAAATTTGGGCCCTGCAGGATCTCCCTCCAGGCACCACTCTGCAGCCTACAAAGTTTGCAAGGACTGACAGATAATTGGCTGCAGCATGCAAGACCCAGAGCTCACCCCTGCTTTCTCAGAGCTCACCTTCTAGAACACTCTGGGAAGGCAGAAGTCAAGGCTGGCTTGCCACATTCACATGCTAGAACCAGGTACCTGGATGCACCCTTGTTATGCTCACCAGTCTCCCAGGCTATCACCACTGTTCTTGGGAAAGCTCACACTATTGGTGGGCCCAACTTTTGCTTGTACTCTGTTTGTTGTTGTTGTTGTTGTTGTTGTTTTGAGACGCAGTTTCGCTCTTGTTGCCCAGGCTGGAGTGCAATGGCATGGTCTTGGCTCACTGCAACCTCCACCTCCTGGGTTCAAGCGATTCTCCTACCTCAGCCTCTTGAGTAGCTGGGATTACAGGCACATGCCACCATGCCCAGCTAATTTTGAAATTTTTGTAGAGATGGGGTTTCTCCATGTTGGTCAGGTTGGTCTTGAACTCCCAACTTCAGGTGATCTGCCCTCCTTGGCCTCCCAAAGTGCTGGGATTACAGGCGTGAGCCACTGCACCAGCCTCTTGTACTCTCCCCAAGGGGGTGGCAAGAGTTTTTCTTACTCACCTGCTTATTGGGAACCAACTTAATATTTTTATTGTGGTAAAATAGACATAACATAAAGTTGACCATTTTAAACATTTTTGAGAGTACAATTCAGTGGCATGAAGCTCATTCCCATTGCTGTGCCACCATCACCACCATCCATCTCCAGAACTTTCCCTTCAACCAAAACTGAAACTCCTAACCCATTCAGCACTAACTCCCCACTCTCCTCTCCCTAGCCCCTTAATTGTAACTGGAATGAGGATAATAATAATGTTCATTTCTTGTTGACTTTCTTATTGGTAACCTGTCCTTGATTCAGCCAGAAGTAGCCTTCATCTTGGGAACTGTTAGGATTATTAAAGGATAGATGGAAAGTAAAAGAGTCAAACTTCAGAGTTTAACTTCCAAAACACAAGTTTTGAGCCCCTGGCTTTCAACCAAAAACCAGGCTCTATAAAGACAGGTGAAATGTCCTTCCAAATTCCAACAGGCTCCTGGGAAGCTGGGTGGACACTCAGGATGGCCTGGCTCCAGGTCACCTTGCCTTGCACC
Organism: Pongo abelii; assembly: GCF_028885655.2. Taxonomy (NCBI): domain Eukaryota; kingdom Metazoa; phylum Chordata; class Mammalia; order Primates; family Hominidae; genus Pongo; species Pongo abelii. The sequence continues at coordinate 78,299,020 of NC_071998.2, forward strand.
ACTGTCTTTAGGAGTGAAAACAATCCGTGAGCAGCATCATAGCTGTGCTATCAAATAGTGGAGCGGGTATCGTGGAGGAGGATTCAAGGCTTCTTTATAACCTGGAAGACAGAACAAGGGACGAGAAATACAGGTAGCAAATGTCAGCTCATGTAGGAATTAAAATCTGCTTTTCCAATCCTCCACCCCTGGGACTGCTTGAGCAGACTGCCTGGCCCCTGTGTTTCATGGTGGGTGGTGCTCTGGATGAACTGAGAAACCTCCCATTTCCTCTTGACTCTTAGATCCTGTGCCCTTATTTTAAGAGCAACCAGAATGACTGTGCTTCCTAAAGTGTGGCCCTCCCACGAAGGCCTTAGGTAAGTTTTAGTGTTCAGGGGATGGAATAAACGTGGCCATGAAATATGTCATGAGATGGGCCTGAGGGCTTTCCCTGCACTTCTATGCATAGCAAAGAGCAAAGGCTCCTGAGCAAACAAGAACAAAAAACCAAACACCGCATATTCTCACTCATAGGTGGGAATTGAACAATGAGAACACATGGACACAGGAAGGGGAACATCACACTTCGGGGACTGTTGTGGGTTGGGGGGAGGGGGGAGGGATAGCATTGGGAGATATACCTAATGCTAGATGACGAGTTGGTGGGTGCAGCGCACCAGCATGGCACATGTATACATATGTAACTTACCTGCACATTGGGCACATGTACCATAAAACCTAAAGTATAATAATAATAATAATAATAATAATAATAAAAGAAAAAAAATGGAAAAAAAAAAAAACACAGCCGTAAACTTTTAGAGTCACGCAGCCCATGGTGAACTTATCACTAGTCCAGGGAAATGGAGGAAAAAGAGGAACACTGGGTGGTTATTTTTCCTAACATTAAATTATTCCATTGAAGGAAATTACCATTGTTCTACCACTATAACTTTCCTAGTTTTCTTAGTTCCCTTCCTCTCCCCTCCCCTCTAGTCCCCTCCCCTCCTCTCCCCTTCCCTTCCTTCTTTCTCTCCTCTCAGGGTACTATAATTGGTGACAGCATTGGATAGTTGTTGCTTTCAACTGTTCCGTTAGCCTTATGGAAGGGTAACTTAAAATGTCACTGGGAAAAGATAGATAAATCCACAAGTAGGAACATTCTACAAGATAACTAGTTTTGCATTTTTGCTCCATGGCTGGGTTCTTAAACCACACCCCAGTGCTGAATGTCACACAACCAGAGCAAAGCCTCCTATTTTGGGTCATTTCTTCCAGGAATCACTTGCTGGGGGGTTGAATATGTTCCTTGAATTATGATTACCCTCTGTGTCTGCACACACATTCTCTGCCTCAGGTCCCCCAAAAATTGTCTCCACGAGGACACCTCACTGCCTTTTCTCAATGGTTTTTGCACCCAGGAGGCCTGTTTGGAGCTGGTAACTCCACACCGCATGGAAAGCAGCCATCCTGAAGGCTGCCAGTAATAGCAGGTTAGTACCAGGTGCCCAGGGGGAGCAAAGAGAGACCCTGTCACCCAGGAGAGTGGGCACTGCACTCCAAAACTATCAGGCTCTGGAAACAAAAGCAACACACAAGACAAAATGACAGCTCGTAAGGTGAGCTGAGAACTGCAGTTCAGAGCGTCACTTGAGGCTGTACGTGATTGTCACACGTCTGGAAATATTATCAGTAGTTGGCCCATTTCCACACTGCCTCCCAAGGCTCATACCACCTCCAAGAACTGGAATTTGGGACAGGTGTGAGTTCCTGGTGCTCCTCACAGCCTCCTGCCTGGACTGCTAGGGGCTCACCTCGCCTGCACTGTGGAGCTGCTGAGCAATGCACCTGGGGTACCCCCGGATGACCAGAGGGTTCAGCTGGTCCTGCACTTCATACACAAACTGCTGCAGTGACATCAGCTGGTTGGGTCCATTGAGCTTCCACCAGGAAGGCAGCATGGAGATGATTTTCTCACACAGGTGAGTCATGGGAGGGCAGACCTAGAAGAGGCAGGGCTGGACGGGTTAACTCATCTGCAGCTGTGGGTGCTCTGAGCAGAGCTGCGGTGGAGAGGACATCTTTCATTCAGGTGCCTTGCAGGTGATTTGGTGAACAAATAAGCACGTTTATGCTTGAGTACTGGGACAGTTATTATTTTAGTTACCATCAAGTGGAATCAATTTATCAAATATAAAGTTTTATAGAGGCTCTTCAGTTCTACTGGAAATCTATTAAACAGATTTTGAGTCTTCCAAGAATGTTTTTGGAATTGTGGACTCAGTCACTCAATCAACTAATGTTCACCAACTCCTAATGTTTCACTCCCTCACTTCTTCCTCCCTCCCTCCTTTTTTCCCTCGCTGTCTCTCCCTATTGTGACTGTTTCACTCATGTAATGATCACTTTATGAACAAAAAGAGAGGAAAAGAGCATGAGTATCATCATCAATGTCAGAGTGGGTTTTGACCAGTAAGTCAGCATTCATGGGGACTGTTGTTGAAATATTGTTTCAAATTAGACCAATTCTTGGTAATTAGCTTGAAATGATTTTCTAACCTTTTAAGTTGGTTAAATAAATCAGCCTATGTTACAGATTCATATAATTGACACACCTCCTGATTAGAAACCATACATGCCATGCGCTGCACTGCACCGTTAATTCCGCACTCCCCTCTCAAATCCTTTTATATCAACTAAATTCCACTCCCTATTCCCAAAACAGAATTCTCAGGGGTGAGTGCAGTTGACGTGGTGGGCTCCACCTGCCTGAACTCAGGAGTTTAGGGGTTGGGTGGGGGGTATCTGAGAAGCAGCAGACCATGCCACAGCCCAGCTCAAAAATCTCCAGGGACACTCCCTCCTGCCTCGGGAATGCAGCCGCAATCCAGACCTGGTGGGGAAGCACTGGGGCCCTCACAGACCACTGTTAGTTCCTAGATCACCGCCCCTGGTTTCTGTGACAGATTCCTCCCAGGCCTCACCGGACTACTCCCTTTGTGTTTCCTGAGAATTCCAAAAGCATGCCTGGATCCAGCACCTGCTGTCGGGAGAGCGGGGTTTTGGAAGGGGGGCCCATAACAGGAGGTGGCCCCTGCTGGACAGGAGAGGGGCCCAGAGCTGACACTCAGGCTTGGGCAGTAGGAACCTTCTGAGAACACGTTACCACTTTCCACTGGGATGTCTGCCCTTTTCTTACTAATTTTGGAGAGTTTTTGAGTATTATGGGTGGTAGTAACCCTCTATCTGTGAAATGCATTGAGAATATTTTTTTCCAGGTCTATTTCACTTTGTAACTTTGTGGAATCTATTTGCCAGAAAGTCTTTTTTTAAAAGTGTGTCAAATATGTACATTTTCTTTAAACGTATCTAGGGTTTTAAAAGGTTTCTAAACTTCCAAGTTGTTTTAAAAACAAGTTTTCCCAAATTTCCATTCAAGAGATTGTTGTATCATTTCACGGTGAAAAGCTCTAATCCATTTATCTTTATGCTCTGTAGTGAGCGGGAGTTCAACGTTGTTTACCTTTAGGCAAACAGCCAGCTGTGTCAAGATCGCTTATTAAACAAACATTTTCCCCATTAAATTGAAATAACATCTTTTGCTTTCTATTAGATTTCTGTAGATATTGTGATTGACTTCTATACTCTCTAGGCTGTTCCTATAACTTATTTGATCGTATTGATTATAGAGCCTTTATAATGTTTTATTTATTCTTCTATTAAAGTTATAAGATAGGAAACTCAATCTCCTTAGTCCCATTCAGATGCTAACTGGAACTCTATTAAATTTATATAACTCAGAGAAATAGAAACATCCAGTCCTATCTTGCTATCAGGGATAGAAATCTCCTTCCATTTGTTCATCTACTATTTTATGTCCTTCAATAATTTTGTTAGTGACTGTTTTTCTACTTCTCTGAATTTTCTAAATATTCCACGATGTCACTTTGGAATTACTTTTGTAATTCGAGGGCAAGATCTGGGGGCCCAGGACAAGCTTCTCCTCTCTCTGTGCTGCCACAGCCAGTTCTGCTCCAGGGAGCTCAGGGGACACCAACTTTCCAGAGAACAAAATGCACATGGACTCTGATTCTATTCATTAGAGACAGAAAGTCATAGTTGATGCTGAGATACAGATGTAGGGAATGTTTTCTTTCAATGTTTCAGTGTGTTCTTTGCTCTCAAATATTTCTGAAGGGTGAAGCTTTACATCTTCCCAGGACTACTTCATCCAGCAACCATGGCATGCTCTGTGCAGGACCCCAGCTGGTCTCATGCCACTTGAACAGGAGTGCCCTGCCTGTGGGGTGTGGTCTGGTGCTGATGCACAGGCTCTAAGAGCATCAAGTGACTGTTGACCTGCCTGGCCCAGGGCTGGTGGCATCTTCTCTGGTGGCATCTTCCCATCCACCTCTGGGTCCAGCTGCTGAGCTATGCCTCCTACCCAGGGCTCCCTCGGACTCGAGGCTGCAGGTGCACACTCCAGGTCAAGCTTACCCCACACCAGGCAGGAGGAAAAAGTGCTATGGGGCCTGTGGGCACGGCCTCCTGCCTCTTTACAGCCTCAGGCAGATGCTGGTTTAACTGTAGGTGAAGCTCCTTACTTTCAGGTACTGGATAACACTCTGCCTACCCCTCTGGAGCCAATGGACCACCTGGGCATTAAGCAATGGGGGCCTCCATGGGGTTGCACACATCTCTTGTTCTTGCCAGGTCCTCCCAGAGGCTGCACGGCTTTGGCCAGAGAGCTCTGAGACTGAATGTTGCCTCTGACATTGACTAGGCATGACCTTACCAGGGCCCACACACTCCAGTGCATTCCTGTGTGGGGTACTGTCCTTCTCCCCTGGTTGGGAATGTCATCACAGAGCAGAATTTCCCACCAGGGGCAGGACCTGCTTCTGAGGTCTCTCTCCTGTTCTAAGGGACTCTTGACTCTTGGAGTTGGAGTGCAGGTGGAGAACATCATGAAATCAGAGCCTGTGTCCCTCTAAGTGGAGCAGCTGCCGCCTCCCCGCTACCCAGCACCACGCAGGAAGGTGCATCCAGTGTGAAACAGGCTTCCCACAAGAAGCCAAATATCCACATTTTTAGGTGTGATCTCCTGATTTTTAAAAGACGGTCAATGTCCCCCCTCCCCTCCTCATACTCAACAGAGCACTGCAGCTTGTAGGGGAGGCCCCCGTCTGCTGTATTCCCCTCGCCTGGGAAGACCCACCTCGAACTTCTGAGCCTCAGGTTACTTTCCTCTGAAATGGGCTCAAGAGAGGACTGCACAGATCCTGGCAGTCAAATGACAGGCTGTGTGGACAGCATCTGGAACCCGGGTGAGCACCAGCTACAGGACTCCCCAGGTCCTTCCCACTGGGCCTGGCTCCTATGGAGGGTCCCACATGTATTCTTGCCCAAGGCTCACTAAGTAATAGAGCCTGGACAGCCCCAGTCCAAGCACCATCACATCTCCCCTGGTTGCCAAGATCATCTCCTATCAGGTCCCTCTGCTCCCCCTTCTGACCCTGACGCTCCAGTCTGAGCAGCCAGGGGAATTCCTAAACCGAAGGCAAATCTCACACCAGCCAGCTTAACACACTTGGCCCAAACCCAGTATCCTCACCCCCTGGGTAAGGTCTATAAAGCCGTGCCACCTCTCGGGTCATGTCATTGGGGTCACATAGTCGGGGTCACATCGCTCGCGCATCATTCTCTGCCTGCACCCCCAGGCCCATCCTCTGGCCCTAGCCCAGTTACTCTCCTTCTTCATTGTTTTATGCTTGAGCTCACCCAACTCCACTGCCCGGCCCCTTGCACTCCCTATTCCTCTGCCTTCCTCCAGCCCTTCCTTGGGCTGCTTCCTTCTTCTTGCCCTTCAGGTCTTGGTTTCAGTGTCACATCAGAGAGGTCCTCATCAGCCAGGTGAAGGTAGACTCCACCATCCTCTCATCTCACTTCATCCTGTTTCAATTCCCTGCATGGCACCTACCCCAGGAGGCAGCAACCCTTTCTGTAGAGGGCCAGATGGTCTCTGTGGCAACTCAACTCTGCCATGTATGAACACCAGCCGTAGACAAGAGTGTGTGGCTGTGTCTCAATAAAACTTTATTTACAGAAGCAGGTGGTGAGTTGTAAGCTGTTATTTATCACCCATTGATTCAACTTATGCTATCTGGCATTTTTCTTATCTGTTTCCTGGCTGGGTTCTGCCGATTTTGTTCACCGTGGTCTCTGCAGTGCCCAGAACAGCTCTTGGCATACAGTAGACACTGGGAATATCTTTTCAGTGCATGAGTGAATCAATGTTATTTGGTAACAGCATTGCTCTTTGAAGCCCTGGTGGATCTCCTAGTTTCTAGTTTCCTTTATTCCAGCACCAACTATGGCAATTTATTTTCATTTTTCTCATCAGAAAAGAGGACTAAACATCTGCAAACTAATGAGGAGACCATCCACGGTCTGGGAAGGCCAGATAAGAGCACTGAGAGGCAATGTGGCCCCTCTCACGTGGCAGGGTGTAGTGAGAGCCCATGGATGGAGCAGCAACTCTTAATTATGCAAATGCAGCTTGCAGGTGGTGAATTTTTCATTCTGGGCAAACTCACCCTTTTTTTTTTTTCACTTTTCAAAATATTCCTGGGCACCTTTCTTCACTGTCTGATGAAGTAAAGGCACACTACTTTTAATATCAGCTCATGGAAAATCTGATTAGAAGGAGAATCAAACAGAATAAAAATACGCCAACTCCTGAAACTCTTATTTTAAAATCAGATAAGAATGAGACTTGCAGCGATTGTAGTAAAAATGGATGCTGATATAAAATCAAGATGCATCCCCCATCACTATCTGTCATAGAAGGAGTCCCTCTTTTCTTTTAGAAGGAGAATTGGGTTTGGCTAAGCAACACCAGCATCCTCAGGCAGATTTGGATGGCTGTGTTGATGGCCAATGTGACATCTCGGTTCTTGTCTTCTTGGTTTAAAAGAATTTAAACAAAAGGCACACAGCAAAGGAGATGCAGCATAGAGTGATTTTATTGCAAAGGAGAAAGAATATTTTGAAAGTTAGGTGCAGAAGAGACAGTACACCCTTAGAGAGAGGGAGTTCGGGGCGGCTGCTCCTTAGGGTGAGACGGTGAGACAGCATTGATTGTTGTTGGAGAAACCCCCTTTATGGGAGTCTTACATGATTATTAATAAGGAGGTGGGAAGAGGTTTTGCTAATAAGCATGTTCTGGGTGGTCTTCTGGGTGCACATGTGTAGTAACTGTACATGCTTGTTGCTTGTTCATATGTCTCATGTCTCATTAACATCTTAAATCTCTACCCAGTGGTGGGTTTTTTTTTCTTTTTTCTTTTTTTTGGAGATGGAGTCTTGCTCTGTCGCCCAGGCTGGAGTGCAGTGGCACAATCTAGGCTCACTGCAACCTCCACCTCTGAGGTTCAAGCAATTCCCCTGCCTCAACCTCCTGAGTAGGTGGGATTACAGGTGCATGCCACCACACTTGGCTAATTTTTTGTCGTTTTAGTAGAGACAGGGTTTCACCATGTTGCCCGGGCTGGTCTTGAACTTCTGAGCTCAGGCAATCCACTCGACTTGGCCTCACAAAGTGCTAGGATTTCAGGTGTAAGCCACCACACCTGGCCATGTTTTTTACAATTATGAGCAAAGGGTCATTTTGAGGAGAGGTAAAATCAAAATGTGCATGCTGTCTAGAAGGGAAAGTCCCTACTGAAGATCGCTTTGCTTGCGTGAGCTCAATTACAATGCAAATGCTAAGACTTACTGTGTTAGCTGTACGGTAACTGGTAACCATGGTTGCTGCATTCCGAAAACAGGGCCATTTCCTTGACTACCTATCCTGCCTCAGCTGCACTGGGCTTTGTTTTATTGGTAGCAGTGAGCACAGAGGAGTAGAAGGTGCAACCTCCTTCTGTAATAAGGTGGTACCTACAGCTAGGGTGGAGGTGTGGGGGCTATTACAGACCCCTAAAACAATGGTGAACTGGTCAGCTACCTCTGGTGGGCAGGCAGGCACCGATCTGTAGCATTTGCTGATTCTTGTGGTATAAATGCTCCCACCCTGGCTGATTTCAAGTCCCCCATGTGACGTCACTGAGCTGGGAAGACATGCACGGCTCTCAGGGACATCACTGGAGGCTCCCGCACACCACTGCCCTAGTTCACTTCCTGTGAACTTTCAGAGTAGATCCCACACAGATCAGCCCTGGCCCATGTTCTTTCTTTCCCCAGGAACTCCAACCTTGGTCTCAGTCACCTTCAATCCTGTCCTGCCCCACCCAGTTGAGGAGCTCACTTGGGCCCCTGGAATGCCCTGTCTGCAAGGTCCTATTTCCTGTGGGGCAGCCCCCTGCACTGTCTAATAATGAAAACAGCCAGTCCCTCTCCCCTGCGCATCCTCCATTGGTCCAGGGAAACAAGAGGACTTTGGTTTTCTCTCCAGATGCCCAGTCCCGTTGATTCTCTAGCAAATGTAGTTTAAAAACACATTCCTAGGCAATGTCAACTGATGAGAGCCGGGAACACAGAAAGTATTTCTTTTGCTCATTTGGCCCATTTGGAAACCAAATAACGTGGCCACCTCCCTCAGCTGTTCCAGATACAGACCTCTCCCCACCACTATGTGGCTCCACAGTGGCTCCACAGTGCCTTGCTCCACAGTGGCTCTTGCAGAGTATGGCAGCAACCCAGGGGGCATCAGACAATGTGTGTAGGTATTGTTTTGGTTTTCACAATATGGGGCTGTAGGGGATGCTAGCATGTTAGATGCTTGGCAGCCACAGACAAGAAATATCCTGCAAGGACAGGAGTTCCCACTCACCCAAATCCCCAAAGGCACCCAGTGAGAAACACTGGGAAATATCAAGAGAAAGGACATGGAAAGGAAGAAAATGGTCCTAAGATGCTCTGAAGGGTGAATGACCTCTTCTTCCCCTTCCCTCTCCCACATCACATGCCCCATTGTCTCCTGCTCAAGGTGACCCGAGTCAGAACTGCAGGTCAGCCCCTTCCTGGCTTCCTCCGCAGGCACTGCCTGCTCCTGAACTCCCACCACAATCCTCAGTGATGCATTCTCCAAAGAAGCCACTGTGACAGCTGTCATTTTCAAAAACCAAATTCCAGTACCTGGTGTGCCCAGGTGCCAAGCAGTTATTTGTGTGGGGATTTATGTTCACCCACAAGGAAGACAGACTGTGATTAGCAATGCTTGGCAAACAACTCATCCCATTCTGGCTAATCCAGAAGCTAAAGTCAAGAGCCCACTGAGGGATGACGAAGGTAAACAACCTCGAGGGGCTCCTTGAACATGGAGTCTAGAAGATTCTGCTGAAGGTAACGGGGATACCAAGTCCTCACAGCTCCACAGATGCTGGAAGCATTCATATGCACTTCACGTGTCCATCAGTGGATGAATGAGTTTTTATATGTGGCATATATTCACAGTGGAATACTGTTCAGCCTTAAAAAAGAAGGAAATGCTGTGATTTTCCACAAGACAGCTAAGCCTGGAGGGCAACGCATTGAGTGAAATAGGCCAGACACAGAAAGAGAAATATTAATACTAAATGTCTCCCTTCTACGTGGAATCTAGTAGAGTTGAACTCATAGAAGTAGAGAGTAGAATGGTGCTTACCCTGAGATTGGGGTATGGTTAGGGAGATGTTGATCACAAGATACAAAATTTGTTAGACACGAGGGAAAAAAAAAAGGAAGAAGGATGGCCAAAGACCCACCATTCTCCTCTACTAAAATAATCTCCAGAAATTCAGACTTAGTAACTCCCTTCCTGAATGTCTTTCCAATGCCACAAGTGACCTCGATGCTCCATAGACCTCGATGCTCCTTCAACAGCAAAGTGCTTCTAGGGGTGGGAGCCAGCTGACCTTTCCTAGAATCCTGACTATAGATTCTGTTTAGAATGTGGGGTCTCATTTTGAGAAGCTCTTAGTATTTAACATTCACAAGAAGTTCACAGGTTCAAGAAAACATAGAACAATATTCAGGGTAAAGAGAAGCAGCAGAGATTGGCTGGGTGTGATGGCTCACACCTGTAATCCCAGCACTTTGGGAAGCTGAGGCGGGCAGATCTCCTAAGGTCAGGAGTTCGAGAACAGCCTGGCCAACATGGTGAAACCCCGTCTCTACTAATAATATAAAAGATGGTGGCAGGTGCCTGTAATCCCAGTTACTTGGGAGGCTGAGGAAGGAGAATCTCTTGAACCTAGGAGGTGCAATTTGCAGTGAGCCAAGATTGTGCCACTGCACTCCAGCCTGGGGGACAAGAATGAGACTCCATCTCAAAACAAAACAAAACAAAACAAACAAACAAAACAAACAAATAAAACAAAAGAGAAGCAGCAGAAACCAGATGCTCTGGTCAGTGTGGCCAGAGCATCCTGGGAGAAAATGCACTGAGCGACAGAGGGGGCAAATGCAAGTGGGTGGTGAGGAAAGGATCAAGGCATACAGAAAGGACACTGCTCAGATAAGCCTGCTAACTTGGGAGAAAATAATAGAGACAGGAGACAGCAAAATGCCACCCACGTCATTGTGCACAGGGGGCTTGCCTAAACATGCCCACGATGAAAAATTCCTTCCTTAACACATGCGCAGTAAGGGAAATAAAGCAATGTGGAGTGGCTCAGACTAAGGGCCGGCCTCTGCACTGGGGGAATGGGGGGTGGAGATACCAGGAATTCACGCCTTATGCAGCGGGGAGAAGCCTGTACTCTTCATCTCGTGTGTGGTGGCCTGGTATTCAGTCTATGAGGTGGGAGCCTGTTGGCAGGATCCCTTTTTTTTTTTTCACTGAGGCTTTCTTTTAATAAATTCTGCTCTCCTTACCTTTCAATGTGTCCACGTGCCTAATTTTTCCTGGTCATGAGACAAGTACCTGGGTTTTAGCTGAACTAAGGAGCACAAAATTCTGCATCTGAAGGACTGAATCGAAGAGGAGAAGAGGAGAAAGAAAGCTGAACACTGAGGAATGCCACTACGTCCGAAATCATTCGAAGTCAATGAAAATCAGTCACCTGTAGATGTGATTTTGGTTGTTGATAGGAGGAACAGTATTTGCCATAGTGTTTAGAGTATTGATATTTTGAGGAAAATTTCTCATTTGTGGCTTGATTGGTTAGCTCCCTCTGAAAAACATTTTGTTCATGAATTCTATTTAAATTTATGAGCTTTGTAACAACTTGAGGAGGTTGATCTAGCATGTAGGATTTTTTTTTTTTTTTTAATGAGTTCTTGCTCTGTTGTCCAGGCTGGAGTGCAGTGGCATGATCACAGCTCACTGCAGTGTCAACCTCTCCAGATTCAGGCGATCTTCCCACCTTAGCCTCCCCAGTAGCTGGGACTACAGTTGCGGGCCACCACGCCCAGCTAGTTTTTGTATTTTTTGTAGACATGTGGTATTGTCACATTGCCCAGGCTGGTCTCAAACTCAAGAGATCTGCCCACCCTTCCAAAGTGCTGGGATTACAGGAGCAAGCCACTGCATCCATCCAGCTATTCTTATTCTTCTTTTTTTTTTTTTTTTTGAGACAGGTCTCCCTCTGTCACCCAGGCTGGAGTGCATTGGCATGATCTCAGCTCACTGCATCCTCCAACTCCCAGGTTCAAGTGATTCTCCTGCCTCAGCCTCCCAAGTAGCTGGGACCACAGGCATGCTGATTGGTTTCAGGAGGTGACTAATCAGAGGCTGAAGTGAAACCAATCAGATATTTGCATAGGATGTAACTTTGTAACTTCACTTCAGCCTCTGATTGGTTGCCTTCCACAACCAATCAGACTGGTTGCAGGCCACTCTTTCATTTACATAGGGTGTAAACCAAGTAACCAACAGGAAACCTCTATAGAGTACTTAAACCCCAGAAAATTCTGCAATCAGCGCTGTTGAGCTGCTTGCTCAAGCCCACTCCCACTCTGTGGAGCGTACTTTGGTTTCAATAAATTCGTGCTTTTGTTGCTTCATTCTTTCATTGCTTTGTTTGCCAGGGTTTCTGGGTAGGCAGAATGGCCCCAAAGATACCCCAATCCCCAAATTCTGTGAATACCAAGCATTAAATGGCAACGAGGAATTTTCAGATGTAATCAGGGTACGGATTTCAAATAGGAAGATCACCCTGGGTCATCCTGGTTAGATTAGTCCAATCTAATAAAATCAGCTTTTACAAGCAGAGAACTTCCTGTGGCTAGGGACAAGGGAGATGGGGCAAGATGGGGAGGTGGTGTCAGAGATTCAAAACTTTGACTAACTACTGCTGCTTTTGAAAATGAAGGGCTACCAAGCCAAAGAACACGGGCAGCATTCAGCAGCCAAGAAGGACCCTGGCCATCAGCTAGCAATGAAACGAGGACCTTGATCCCACCACAGAAAGGAACTGAATTCCGCCCAAACCTAAATGAGCCTGGAGACAAATTATCCCCTGGAGCCTCTTGATAAGGAGCCAGACTGGCTGTCATCTCAGTTTTGTACTCAGGAGACCCTAAGCAGAAAACCCAGCCAAGCCGACTGGACTTCTGACCTACAGAAGTGGGAGGAAATCAACAAGTGTTGTTTGCTGCCTCTAAGTGTGTGGTGATTTGTTCTGGCAGCAAAAGAAAATGAATACCGTTAAGAGGTGAGATGCAGAAAGAAGAAACAGAGTGGATCTTCGGATGCCCCCTGGAACCTAATAAGGCAGAAAGAAGAAACAGAGTGGGTCTTCGAATGCCGCCTGGAACCTAATACTATGTTTGACATTGGTGTTGCATCCAGATTTCAAAACAAGATCCCGGCTGTCCTTCTACATTACCGCCCCAGGAACAACAGAAAGTAGTCACAGGGAGAATCACCAATTCAGTTCTTCTAATGAGGAGCTTAGGAAGAGAGAAGTTTGTGGTTTGCCTGCAGTGGCTTTTCTAGTTAGCAGGGGGACAGAGATTAGGACTCCAAACTCGTGACTCTCAGCCTAGGAACCTTCCAGAGACCACTCCAGGAAGGACGCATGAAATGTCAGCCCTCCTCACATTTTGCCTGTCTACTCACCTTTCTGTAGATGGCAAAGATGGTTCCAATGGAGGCCAGGCAGTCGATGCTGGAAGATCCATCCAGTGGGTCAAAGCAGACCACGTATTTCCTCTAAATCAGAGAGGGAAGCACCACCCAGTCAACACATCTTCCCATTAGCACAATTGCGCTGTCAGGGCTGTGTGCAGCAGAGAATACCACATGGAAAAAAGATAAGAGAACCACGGCATATCCTTATCAAAAAACACCATGACTTACAGAGGGCAGGGTGTGTCAGCTTACATAAAAATATTCCTTTGGGTTTTGTATTGGACAACTCGCCTGTCCAATGTGAAGACGAGAAGATAAAGCGGGTGGGGTCTTGAAAGACCCATTTCCCTACACCCAGCCAGTCTGCCGTCACAGGCAGCTCCAGCCATGGAGGGAAGTCCCTGGGTCCTTTGTACAGCCGCCTGTGTGCAAGGTCCTAAGAGAGTCCTTAGTGATGGGGACTGGAGCCCCTGGCTCATTAGACACCGGTGACAAAACTTCAAGTGAGATGAGGGTCATTTCTCCCTCTACTCAAATTAGTTTTCCCTGACTTTCCAACAAGTATTAGCCTAGTTTCATTTGAGCTTTGTTTCTGTTTTTTTGTTTTACTTTGTTTTGTTTTTTCCATGCTCAGAGGCAGACAAAAAAAGTTTGATAATCTATAAACTTAGAAATTCTCCAACATCTCTACAGTAATCTAATGTATCCCATAGTGACCCGATTTAGCCCACTCATACATGCTTTCATTCAGCAGATACTTGTTGAGCTTCCAGCATATGCTGGGAACTGTTCAGGGCACTGGGATTTCAGGGAGGTGGCAATACTGGCAGCAAGGCTGATTTCTTGGAACTGAGATTCTAGTGTGAGAAAAGTCAGCACACACACAAATAGGTTGTGGTGTGTGCCCTAAAGAAAACCTACGCAGGCTGGAGGGGCTGGAGACCCATGAAGAGGGTCACATTTGATGACAGCCTTGACTAGCATTAAGGAATGAAGACACACAGAGAGACCCAGAGAACAGATTTTTTTTTTTTTGAAGACAGAGTCTCATTCTGTTGCCCAGGATGGAGTGCAGTGGTGTGGTTACAGCTCACTGCAGCCTAGAACTTCTGGGCTCAAGCAATCCTCCCACCTCAGCCTCCTGAATAGCTGGGACTATAGGAGCACACCACCATGACCACCTAATTTTTCAATTTTTTGTATTTTGATTTATGTTGCCCAGGTGGGTCTCAAATTCCTGAGCTCAAGTGATCCTCCTACTTCAGCTTCCCAAAGTGCTGGGATTGCAGGCGTTAGCCACCATGCTCATCTTAGAGAGGAGAGTTTTAGGCAGAGAGATTAGCAGGTGTAGAGTATTCAAGAGCTGGCATGAAAACCTGTGTAATTCAGACCAATGGTAGAAGACAATGGTAGATTAGACAGGAGAGAGAAACAAGGCTCATGTCAACTGAAGTTGAAAGTTTAAAATAATAGGGGTGATGTGGCTTAAATTATGTGAGACAAGTGTAAAAGTGCCTTGCACAGTACCTGGCATATAGCAGAGGTTAAATAAATTTGGCTTTACTTTACCTTTTCCATTCTTCCAGCTAATCACAAAGAAATAGCCTCTTGTCCCCAATTTCCAATGTGTAAAAGAAGGGCAAATAGCCCAATAGATGCTATTCTATTTGAGAGAGAGGCAGTTCAGTGCTTTGTTTCATAGTTCATTGAAATATCAGGGCCAGTGTGCTTGTGACTCCTAAGGAGTTCAGCCAACTTTTTGGGTCAAATAGAATAGCATCTATTCTGCGTTACTATATTGCTGCTGAACATTGGTTGAACCTTTTGACCGCCAGCAAACCTCTCTATAAAAAGCTATTCATGGACCCATAGTGAATACGGTCCCTCCCTAGCCATGCCCTGCACTAATCAACTTTACCATCGTGTTGAACAAGAGCACAGGATCCTCGTGATTTCCTTTCTAGAGTAGTCTAACAGCTCATCAGGCATGAAGAAATCTCTGCTGGAACCATAACCCCCTTGCAAAATGTGGGGTGAGGGTGGGGGTGGAAACAAGAAGAGGGGTGAGAGTACGAGGCTTTAATTTTCAGCTCTTCCCAGGAACTCTGGTTTTTACTGGACTCCACAAGTTCAAGCCCCAAAAGATGCGTCACTTGTCACTGACAGATAAAGTGAACAGCCGTGAACAGCCGTGAACAACCGCCCACTGAGGTGGTTCCATTCATCACTCTGAACTATTTCCTGAATGAATCACTGTCCTACTGTAGAGTCTTCTTTCACTAGACAGCTCAAGATTTCCAACTAGAAAAGTGGCAATCCATTGTTTCTAGAAAACAAATAAATGTTAAGAAATAGAGGAAAATCCCAGAAATTAAAGAAAAACAGATTGTTCCTGGCTCAGTAGCATCATCTAATGGCGAGCAGGGGCACTGCAGCCCCTGGACGCACCTTCCTGGCGATGATGATCATGTCCTTTTTCTTTTGTATGAGATGGGGATCATGGGCTGAGCAGATGCCCCAAAGATGTCTGCCATGCTGTATGCAGGAATGCTGAGGTTTCATGCAAAAGCGTATGTTGGGATCACTTGACAGGGTGCATGGAAAGTATCCTAGCAGAGTTTTGCTAACAGAGAATGTGCCCTCCTCTAGTACTCTAGAGTCACAGCCCAGATCCTAGCCTTCGGGTGGAGGTCCCGCCCTATGAACTGCCATCAGACTGTCCTATTGTTCAGAGACTCCTTTTGTCCTTACTACTTCGTCTCAGGCCTGCGAGGATCTCTACCAAGCAGAGCAAGCCCATAAATAAGTAGCTTTGTGCTCACCGATGCATCAGTGTCGCTGAAATAACTGTGAAGTGGACACCACTCTCCCTCCCTCTGGGCCTTTCAGCTGCTCTGTGTGTCCACGCTGTTGTGTGCCCTGAAAGAATTTTGAGATTTGCTGAAAGGTCTCCAGCTGCAATATCAGACCTTGTGGGTAACTCAAATGTCTAACATTTAAATATGGCTGAAAGGGGTCAACAGCTGGGCTGGATGGTGGCAGAAGTAGCAGGCCTTCCCTTGGATCTCTTTACAGGGAAGAGATGACTCCTTACAAATGGCACTAGTAATCCCTCTCCCTCCTGATACCCATCTAACAGGAAAGTGCATCCTGCTCATAAGAAAACCCCAGGCCACATTTGTCTTATGTGACCCTGGTCTCTGGCTACAGCTGACTTGACACAAACTAAGACAATCAGATTTTTCTCTTCTGGAACTTGCTGTGAGACACAGAGACACAGTGGATTGGATGACAATGCTGGGACGTGAAGGATGTGTCCTCGAGGCTAGGAACGCAGTAGGTGCTGGATTTCATGAGAGTCCCCTGAAATATTCCAACAAATTCCCTTTCTGCTTCAGCCAAAATGAATGGGTTTCTGTTACCTACAGCAAAATTGGCCTTGAGTACAACAACAGATATTACTATTAACATTTTGCAAATGAAGAAAGGGAGACTCAGAGAGGTTAAAAATGTTGCCAAGCTCAGTCTACCCTAGTCAGGATAGCATAGGTTATGCTGCAGCAATAAATAAGCCGGAAACCCCAGTGGCTTAGTACAGCAAAGGTTTATTTCTCCTTCTCATGCCAGGCTGATAGCAACAGGGTAAGTGGCTCAAGCCTCCAGGCTCCTGCTGAGCTGTGACCCTGTCTCTGAAATGCATGACTTCAGAGGTGGCTCAGAAGGGAAGAGAGAGGATAAGGGATTGAGCATTGGGTGTCAACCTAGATGTAATTCTACCTCCACCCCATTTGACAAAACCCCTGGCCCTCAACTAAAAGCAAGAGAGGCTAGGAAATGTATTCTTCCTATGGGCCCAGGAAGAGAAATGAGTGTGGGGAGACTGATCTCCACCAGCCTCTCACACAGCTGGGATGGGCAGAGGCAGAACCTGGCCTAAGGCCACCCTGACCCCAGCATAAGGCATCTCGCCAGCACTGGTGCCAGCGGCCTTCTCTGCAGCTCACCAGGACTCCACTCTCCATCACCAGCATCTCCATCCACCTCACTCCAGCTGTGGCTGCCATAAGGAGTCCTTGCACCTTATAGCAGCACCTCAGTGCTTCAGGGACCAAAGGATGCATCTCTTTTTATTTTTCTCTTATTTTTAGTTTTTTAATTTTTGTGGGTACATAATAGGTGTATATATTTATGGGGTACATGAGATGTTTTGATACAGGCATGCAATGCATAATAATCACATCAAGAGAAGAATGTGGTATCCATTCCCTCAAGCATTTATCCTTTCTGTTACAAAAATCCAATTATACTTCTTAAGTTATTTTTAAATGTACAATTACTTTATTTTCGACTATAGTCACTCTACTGTGCTATCAAATAGTAGATCTTATTAATTCTTTGTAACTATTTTTTTATACCCATTAACTATCCCCACCCACCCCTGCCAATGCCATCCCACTACTTTTCCCAGCCTCTGGCAACCATTCTTCTGCTCTCTATGCCCATCAGCTCAATTGTTTTGATTTTTGGATCCCATGAATAAGTGAGAAAATGCCACGTTTGTCTTTCTGTGCCTGGCTTGTTGCACTTAACATAATGACCTCCAGTTCCATCCATATTGTTGCAAATGACAGAATCTCATTCCTTTTTATGGCTGAATAGTACTCCATTGTGTATATGCACCACATTTTCTTTACCCTTTCATCTACTGATGGACACTTAGGTTTCCTCCAAATCTTAGTTATTGTGAACAGTGCTGCAGTAAACTGGGGAGTGCAGATTTCTCTTCAATATACTGATTTCCTTTCTTTTGTGTATATACCCAGCAGTGGGATCACTGATTTGTACAGTAGCTCTATTTGTAGTTTTATGGGGAACCTCCTAACTGTTCTCCATAGTGGCTTTATTAATTTATATTTCCACCAACGGTGTATAAGAGTTTACTTTTCTCTAGATTTATACTCGTATATACATAAAATGCCGAAGATTCCACCAAAAAAAACCTGTTAAGATAAATGAATTCAGTAAAGTTGCAGGATACAAAGACAAAATACAAAAATCGGCAGCACTTGTATACACTAATAATGGACTATCTGAAAAGAAAATGTAGAAAAAGATTCCATAGAAAATAGCCACAAAAAAAGAGACTCCTAAAAATAAATTTAACCAGGAGCTGAAAGACCTCTGATTTGAAAAGTATAAAATATTGATGAAAGAAATTAAGCGGATGCAAATAAATGGAAAGATATCCTGTGTTCTTGCATTAGAAAAACTAATATTTTTAAGATGCCAGTCCTAACCAAAGCTATCTATAGATAATGAAATCTCTATCAAAATACCAGTGACACTCTTCACAGAGATAGGAAAAGCAATCCTAAAACTCATATGGAACCAAAAAAGACCCCAAATAGACAAAGCAATCTGGAGAAGAAGAAAAAGAAAGTAAGCTCCAAACATCATACTGCCTGACTTCAAAATACACAATATACTACAAAGTTATAATAACCTAAACAGGATGACATTAGCATAAAGAAAGACAAATAGACCAAAGGGACAGAACAGAAAGCCCGGAAATAACTCCATGCATCTAAGCCAACTGATTTTTGACAAAGTGCCAAGAGCACACGTTGCAAACAGGACAGACTCTTCAACAAATGGTGCTTGGAAAACGGGATGTGCACACACCGAATGAAACTGTATCTCTATCCTTCACCAGATAGAAAAATAAACTCAAATGGATTAAAGACATAAATATAAGACCCCAAAATATGAAACTACTAGAGGAAAACAGCAGAAATGCTTTAAGACATTGGCCTGAGCAAGATTATTTTGAACATGACTCCAAAAGAGAATTGAAGCTGCTGAAGCCCTGCTTCCTATGAAATCTCCCACTTACTTGAGGGATTCAAGAAGTCCTGAATTTATCCATGTTGCTATGAGGCCAGATGTCATTACAGAAACTGTAGTGGAGGTGTCAACTGAGGGGTCTGAACCCATGAATACCTCTCCTATTCCTACATCATCAGATAGCCATGAACCAATGAAAAGGAAAAAAATTGGCTGTAAACCAAAGACCCAACAATCACCAATTTCCAGTGGGTCTCCTGAGTTAGGTATAAAAAAAAAAAAGAGAAAAGGAAAAGGAAACATAATATATTTGTGGGAGTTTCTTTTAGATCTACTTAAAGATAAAAATATTTGTCTCCAGTATATTAAATGGATTCAGAGAGAAAAAGGCATATTCAGGCTGGTGGATTCAAAGGCTGTCTCCAAGCTTTGGGGAAAGCATAAGAACAAACCAAACATGAACTATGAAACTATGGAATGAGCTTTGAGATTCTATTACCAAAGGGGAATTATTGCAAAGCTACCAAAAGGGAAGTCTCGCAAAGGTTGAAGGACAGAGGCATGTGTATCAGTTTAAGGATATGCCCAAAAACATAGTGGTCAGAGATGATGACAGAAGTGAACTCTGTAATGAAAATTTAGCAGGAGCTACTGATAAAAAATCATTGGAACGAGTGTCACTGTCGGCAGAAAGTCTCCTGAAAGCAGCATCCTCTGTTTGTGGTAGAAAAAATTCAACCCCCATAAACTTCTCCAGAGCAGAGAAGGGTGTAGCTAGAGTTGTGAATATCACTTCCCCCCGTCACGATGCTTCATGCAGGTTTCCAACCACCACTGCATCTGTATCAGCAACAGCAGCTCCAAGGACAGTTTGTGTGGCAATGCAAGTACCTGTTGTAATGACATCATTAGGTCAGAACATTTCAACTGTGGCAGTTCAGTCAGTTAATGCAGGTGCACCATTAATAACCAGCACTAATCCAACAACAGCGACCTCTCCAAAGGTAGTCATTCAGATAATCCCTACTATGATGACAGTTTCTACTGAAAACCAAGAAAAAATCACCATGCAGCCTGTCAAAATTATTACTCTCCCAGCTACACAGCTTGCACAGTGTCAACTGCAGACAAAGTCAAATTTAACTGGATCAGGAAGCATTAACATTGTTGGAACACCATTGGCTGTGAGAGCACTTACCCTTGTTTGTTTCAACAGCCCATGGTACACCTGTGATGAGACTCTCAGTACCTACTCAGCAGGCATCTGGCCAGACTCCTCCTCGAGTTATCAGTGTGGTCATAAAGGGGCCAGAGGTTAAATCAGAAGCAGTGGCAAGAATGCAAGAACATGATGTGAAAACTTTGCAGCTGAAAGAAGAAAAGCTGGCAGATGCAAATAAGACAGTTACCCACGTAGTGGTTGTCAGTGTAGCTTCAGCTATTGCCCCTTCCTGTAACTATGAAAATGATGGACTAGTGACGTGAGAAATAAAATAGCAGCTCCACCATGTGCTTCAGGCTGTTAGTGGTAGTAGTGACATAAACATTTGCAAGGGAAGTCATCAAGAAAAAGTCAAAGAAGACTTTAAGACATTTTTAATGCTTATAGGAAAACAATTGGCCAGGCGCGGTGGCTCACAATCCCAGCACTTTGGGAGGCTGAGGCAGGTGGTTCACCTGAGGTCAGGAGTTTGAGACCAGCTTGGCCAACATGGTGAAACCCTGTCTCTACTAAAAATACAAAAAATAGCCAGGCATGGTGGTGGGCGCCTGTAATTCCAGCTACTTGGGAGGCTAAGACATGAGAATCACTTGAACCCAGGAGGAGGAGGTTGCAGTGAGCCAAGATCGCGCCATCGCACTCCAGCCTGGGCAACCAGAGCGAAACTCCAACTCAAAAAAAAAGAAAAAGAAAAAAAGAGAACAGGAAAACAATCAAACTTACTGGAAATAAATTACCTATCTCATGTTTCAGTGGGAAATGAACTACATATTAAGATGCTGACAGAAAACTACCTCTTACAGAAACAACTGAACCCGTCAATCAAAAGAATTGAAAGGGACCAAGCAGCTCACTATGAGATCAAGTTACACTAAGACTTGGAACACTAACATTCTGTAAGAGGTTATGTAGTTTTCAGTGGGGAGGGGTTGGGATGACTGATCTCATTGTTACATATAGCAATTTTTGATGCATTTTATATGCATCCCAGCAATTATTACTGTGTTTGCACAATAATCACCTAACTGGTGCTAAGTGAAGACCCTGCTAATAGAGGTATTTTAGAATGTGAATTGAAGAATGGATCCAAAAACTTCAGAAAAAGGATAGCAAAAGAAGATCTAGTGATATATATATACATATATACATATATGTGTATATACATATATGTGTATATATGTATATATGTATATATACACATATATGCACATATGTGTATATACACATATATGTATATACATATAAGTGTATATGTGTGTATATATACATGTGTATATATACACATGTATATATACACATATATACATATATACATATATACATATATAGTGATATATATATCACTATATATACACACACATATACACATATATATACATATATATGTATATACATATATATCACTATATATATCACTATATATGTATCACTATATATACACACACACATATATATACATATATATATATCTTATAGCTTAAGCTAATTTAAAACAAAGCCCTCAGACTAACTTTTTTTTTCTTTCTTAAAATAAGCTAATGGCTTGTTTGTGTAAAGCTTTTTTATTAAAAGAAAAAATGTAAAAATCTTGTACCTAGCACAGTATTGTTATAGAATTTACGTGTAACATTTTATATGGTAGTTTAAGTCTGTCAGTTTCTTAACTGTGGACAAATTAACAAATGGCTTTGGCCTTTTGCTGTAACATGCCTGTGTCACTCATTCAGCCCTGGCATTTGTGCAGATATATCAGTTTCAGTTCTACTGTCTCTAGGAAGTTCAGGCTCAGCATGAATTTTTGTCAGGTAGCTCTAATACCTGGAGCTTTTTCTTTCTTTCTTTCTTTCTTACTTTCTTACTTTCTTTCTTTCTTTCCTTCCTTCCTTTCTTTTCCTTCTTTCTTTCTCTCTCTCCTTCCTTCCTCCCTTCCTTCCTTCCTTCCTTCTTTCCTTTCTTCTTACAAACAGAAATACTAGATATAGCAATCCCACTATTGGGTGTATATTCAGATAAAATTAAATCAGTATGCTGAAGAAATACTTGCACTCCCATGATTATTGTAGTACTATTCACAATAGCCAAGAAATGGAATCAACCTAAGTGTCTATCAATGCATACATAGATTGTTACAAATGCGGTACATACACAGAATGGAATCCTATTCAGCCACTAAAAAAACTGAAACCCTTTAATTTCCAACAACATGGGTGACCCTGGAAGACATTATATTAAATGAAATAAGCCGGACACAGAAAGACAAATATCACACGATCTTACTTATATGTGGAATCTAAAAGGTTGATCTCATAGAAGTAGAAAATAAAACAGTGGGTGCCAGAGACTGGGGAGGGAGTGGTTAACAGGTACAAAAGTATAATTAGATAGCAGGAATAAGCTCTGGTGGCTTATTGTACAGCAGAGTGGCTATAGTTTTCAATAATGTATATTTCAAAATAACTGAAAGAGAGGCGTTTACATGTTATCACTATAAAGAAATGATAAATGTTTCAGGTGATGGTATGCTAATTACCCTGAACTGATTATCACACTATGTATACATGTTTTGATATATCACTTCGTATCGCATAAATATCTATAAATATTATGTATCAATTAAAATTTTAAAAAGAGCTGGACATGACCTCCTAAATGAAATTAATGATCCAGTAGTGGGTTGCAACTTATATTTTGAGAAATACTGATTAGTGTTATCACAATAATCATGAAAAGCAGTGAAAGCTAAAAGAATTAAAGAAGTCACCACTAAGCCATGGTGCTGGGAGGTGAAAAAGAAGAGGGAGAACAGCTGCTTTTCATCACATGCTCTTCACTTATTTAACTTGTTCTTATGTGAATTCATTGATTTGATAAAAATGAAAAGTACAACAAAAAAGCTAAGCAAGCAAGAAAGGCCTTTAATTCTTTTCCTGGTTCAAGTTGTTCCTGTTGTGGTTTCCACAGCCCTGATTCAGTTCCCTGGGATAAGAGCCTGCCCCTGGGTTAGAGACCCAGCACCTGACCCTCACCTACTCCTGATCTCTTTCAGCAATGATGTATCTCTGTCATATCCAAACTCGCCTCCAGCTGGTTCAGGAACATTCATGATGTCAGCATGGAAGCCAGCAGGACAACTTGGAGTGGGTTCTTCAGATTGTCACCAAAGGCTGGGAGCAGAGAATGAATTATTTCAGGAGGCGGATCCTGCTACCTGGCTGACTTTACTATCCAGGTGAGGAGGGCATGCCGGCCTCATGCCCAGGCCATCTCTCCAGTTGGAGGACAGGGCCACAAACACCTCCAGCATGGCTTTGGGGAGGCCCAGCTCCAACATGATGCTGCAGTTCCTCACACTATGTTCTCACAGTCTGGGTATAGGTTTTTTATGCTTATGGAGGCTGCAGGCCAGAAAGAACTCAAGGGAGCCCTTGCACAGGGCATCGTGTACCTCCCAGCCTTGGCCTTCTGTCTCCAGCCTTTCCACTGCATTTTCCTTTTCTGCAACACCCTGCAGCACTCCAGGAAGAAGGTATAAGAGGTGAGGATTCCTCCTGATGCCAGCATTTGATCTGTGCTATGCTTGGACCTGTGTGAGTCCAAGCTTTGTTTTTAAGGGCAGAGCCTGAGTAGAACATGAGGCAATTCTGCAACAGGCACAGTGACGATGATGGACCATTGTGTCTATGGCTGTGATTTCAGTGGAGCCCTTCTTTTACTATTGCTGGGGCAGCTTGCCATTGCTGGAAAACAAGGGGTGCACACAGGGTCACCAGCCAGCCTAGACCACAGTTGAAAGCCACCAAAACCACTGTGTCAGCCATAGGCCAAGGACTAATGCAAAACCCTTCCTCTTCCTAGACCTTGATGGGAGAGAGCGTAGAAGCCAAGACATCCTGGAGAG
Source organism: Pongo abelii (assembly GCF_028885655.2). Lineage (NCBI taxonomy): Eukaryota > Metazoa > Chordata > Mammalia > Primates > Hominidae > Pongo > Pongo abelii. Next base: position 78,323,023 of record NC_071998.2, read on the forward strand.
ACAGGGGCCAGCATCCGGGCTCCACCTGCAAGCTTAGAGCCAGGTACAAAGATGGGAATCTGCTGTAGTTGGGAGAGAGAGGAGAGTCAGGACCTCACCTTTTGAGAAAGATCCTCAGCAACCCACACTTGAGAGAGTCCATAAGGCTGCTTTTCTTGGAACCTGAGTGGCCAAAAAGCCTGAGCTTGATTCTTGGGTGCAGGTTCTGCGTGAGTCAGGGCTATTAGATGAAGAGTCCTCAATGCATATCCTGAGCATGGATGAGAAAAAGCCAGTTAGTGACAACAACAACAAAAACAAAAAGTTTCAAATGACTATTCCCATGGTCCGTAAGCCCTGGTCTGCAATTATTACTAATGTTGTAGATATGTTTATTTCTGTCTCTAATAAATTGTTTTAAAACTTCAGATAAAATTGACATAACAAGAAGTCCAAGCCAGAACAATCAGGCAAGAGAAAGAAATAATAGGCATCCAAGTAAGAAAAGAAGAAGTCAAACTATATGATTCTACACCTAGAAAATCCTAAGGACTCCACCAAAAGAATCCTGAACTAATAAATGCTTTTGATATAGTTTAAGGATATAATACAAATGTATAAAATAAGTAGCATTTCTATATAACAATAACAAGCTGAAAACCCAATAAAGCAAGCAATCCCATTTACAATAGTCAAAAACGAATAAATAAATATGTAAGAATACGTCTAACCATGGAGATAAAAGATCTCTACGAGAACTACAAAACACTGCTGAAAGAAATCAGAGATGACACAAACAAATAGAAAAACTTTCCATGCTCATTAATTTGAAGAATCAATATTGATAAAATGGCCATACTGCCCAAAGCAATCTATGGATTCAATACTATTCCTATCAAGCTATCAACATCATTTTTCACAGAACTAGGAAAAACTATTCTAAAATTTATATGGAACTAATAAAGGGCCCGAATAACTAAAGCAATCCTGAGCAAAGAGAACAAAGCCAGGGGCATCATGCTACCAGACTTCAAATTATACTATAAGGCTACAGTAACCAAAACAGCATGGTACTGGTACAAAAACAGACATGCAGACCAATGGAACAGAATAGAGAAACCAAGAATAAAGCCGAACACCTACAGCCTTATGATCTTCAACAAAGTTGAAGCAAAGAGGAAATAAGCAAAGAGGAAAGGACTCCCTAGTCAATAAATGTTCCTGAGATATCTGGCTAGCCATATACTGAAGACTGAAACTGGACCCCTACCTTTCACCATATACAAAAAGTAACCACTATGGATTAAAGATTCACATGTAAGACCTCAGAATATAAGAACCCTAGAAGAAAACCTAGAAAACAGCGTTCTGGACATCAGCATTGGCAAAGAATTTATGACTATATCCTCAAAAGCAATTGCAACAAATACAAAAATTGACAAGTGGGACCTAATTAAACAAAAGTGCTTATGGACAGTAAAAGAACTATCAACAGAGCAAACAGACAACCTACAGAATGGGAGAAAATATTTGCAAACTAAGCATCTGACAAAGCTCTAATATCCAGAATCTATAAGGAATGTAAACAATTGAACAAGACAAAATTAAAAACCAAATAGCCTCATCAAGAAATGGGCAAAAGACATTAACAGACACTTCTCAAAAGAAGACATACAAGTGGCCAGCAAAAATGAAAAAATTACTAACCACCAGAGTAATGCAACATTACTAATCATTAGAGAAATGCAATTTTTCACACCTTTTCACTTTCAGAACCCAGTAGAGCTATTGAAGCTTTACAGCTCATGGGGCCTCTCTATGACTGGGAACTCTTAAGAGTTTTAACTCTCAGCCTTGCTCACACTGGGCCTCCAGCAATTTGTCAGTTGCACTTTGCTTTCCCTACCCAGTTGCTTGTTCCTGTGGAGGTCTCTACCTGTGGGTTTCTGAGGCTGTAAGTTGTGATTTTTAGTATTACTCTGTCTCTCCAATTATGGGGTCATGGTTTGCTCCATGACTTCACGTGCCTGAGGGGTCTAAGAAGAATCGTTGATTTTTCACGCGTGTTTTCCTTGTCCAGACACCCAACAGTATGTCCTTCTCTTGGGCATAAGATCTGAAATTATAGTGTTAATGTGTGGTGAAGAGTGGATCCAGCTGGCATGCTCACAATGACCAAATTGTGTTGATCATATTTTAATCCAATACATTGCTCCACTATTAACTTGCAAATAAATGACACATTTGCTTTCTAGACATATTCCAGGAAGGCCAAAGAAACTGGTTCTTATCAATATGGAATAATTCCCCTGGTGAATTTCTTTTAGGATAGACCAAAGCTGATCTAGAACATAATCTTTAGATACTTGGATCCTTCCCACTAGACAAGAAAGAACATCTGAGCTGAAAGGCTCCATTAGAAGAGCAATGTGGGATGGTGTTGTGCTGACAACTGGTAGTCCCTGCCCTACATCTTTGTAGAGGACTGGAGCCCAGAGTGGGCCATGGTCAACTTACATGTTGAAGTGAAGACCTACTTCTAGGTGTGAATGTGCTTATTACAGATATGCCAGGTGCTAAGTACCCCAGGACTACAGTAAAAATAAGAATACATGCTGTATCCACGATCAGGAGGCACACAAGCCAGAGCGCCAGCTGTGGAATCGCACAGCCCGGGTTCAAAGCCTGGCTGGTCCATGACTACCTGAATGACCTGCAGAAAGGTCTTAGGTACATTTGTCAAAAGAAGTGGAGATCCCGCCTGCCAGGAAGGGATGTGGTAAGGGGCAGCATCCAGTCAGGTCAGGGCACCGCGTCCTCTCCTTGGAAACCTTCCTAGCGGGGCTGGTGGCCCTAGCAGCCAGGGTGGCCATGTAGAAGGTGGACCTGGCTCCAGGCGGCATAGAGGCACTGGAGCAGCCCTGGGGGAGCCTGGCAGGATCCGGGTGGCCCCGTGCTTGGCTTCCAGCAGGTTCTGGCCCTGTAACCCAGGGGACAGGCCGGCCAATACAGGGCCACTGGGTGCCAAGGCAGCGCCCAGGCCAGGCGCCAGGCGGGAAGGGCTCTGACATGTCAGCCCGCATACCCCACAGCCCCACAGAGGGACCCATCCGAGGCCACACACCTGCCCGCAGCAGCAGGATGTCCCCAGGTGTTAGAGAGTCCTGCTGGGCCCGGCGGAGGCGGGCGCGGTGGGGGTGGGGCTCTCTCTTTTGCCCTTTGACCTCTCTGGTAGGCGCCCTACGGCGGGGGTGCTGCCGCGCGCTTCGGCGCGTCCTGGTTCTGTCACTAGCCCCACTGGGACCTCACAAGCGCTCAGCTGCCCAGTGCGCGCCTGGCGAAAGAGAAGTGGGAGACTACGGAGCAGCGTCTCCATTACTGACCGTTCTCTCGCCATTGTACCCACACAACTTGCTCTAAATGGGCAATTTATTAAGTATATTTTGTCCCTGGTCCCGCCGCAGGCCCCTGCCGGGCCGTCGCCCACAAGCTCCCATAGCCCGTGAGTCCTCTCAGCCGGGCGCGGTTCACCCTGCGGCGCCCACGTCTACCCCGGGCCCTTTCCGATTCCTCTTTAACCCTCAGCAGAGTCGTGGGCCTTCTCCAGTCAGCTTCTACAGCGCGCCTAGGAGACTGTGTCGTCTCCCACCAGACACGGGCGCCTCCCTGAGGGTCCTGCCTGCTGTGGGCTGCGGGCTCCCCTCAAGGAAGAAACCCGTGCTGTCTGCTGGCAACTCCATGATGTTGGGACACCCCAGCTCGGTGAGGATCCCTCCTCCCAGCAGCAAGTTCACTCTCCAACTGCCTTCACCATGTGAGCTGGCTGGGGCTAGGAAGCTGCTTCCGATTCCAGCCAGGCCACCGAATAAGACCAAGGTGAGGACCCAAGAAAAGCCCAGAGCAGTGATAGAGGAGGAGAGTCAGGTAGAGACCCAGGAGCAGGAGGACAAGAAAAGCCCCCTCTCTCCGCAAGACATCTGCATCCAGGGCCCTGGAGACCCAGAGAGACCTCAGTTCCTTCAGGTGCAGTCCGGGGCCCCTAGAGGGAAATGTTTATCCCAATTGCTTGACAGAAAATAACTTGACTGACAAGGCCCAGGTGTCTCCAGTGAGTTCCTGCTGGGAGGACCATGTTGTCCTCAGCTCACACAGGCCAGCTGGAGGGGTCCTTCCCCTTAAGAAGCCTGACCCATCTCCAACAGTGCTCCTTGATCCCGCCCGGGGCTGTTTCCTGCTGCCAGAGAAGGTGGCCCAGGAAGTGCAGGATAAAGACCACCTGCTCAGCTCCCCAGGCTTGCTGATGTTGGGGAAGAGCCTTCAGCTCTTGCATCAAGGAAATCTTTTCCACCCAGAGCTGCCAGCCACAGGTCCCGCAAAAGAAAATTGTCAGTTACAACTTCTGCCGCTGGCCTCTGCCTTGCAATTAATTGGTATGGGATAGAGCTGAGTTGCAGTTAGACCTTCCAGGAACAACTTTTACAGTCATATTTGATGAGTTCTGAGCAGAAGTTCTTATTCTGGAGTTTGGGAATTCTCTGGGGGATTCTTGGGTAGACTTCAGGGCATCTGTAAACCCTCTAAACATGTAATGTGTATGTAACATGTATGTTTATCTGCATTTTTCTGGGAAATGTGTTGATAAATTTCATTAGATTCCTTATGGGGTCTATGATCCCTAATCAGATGCTGAAGCTAAAAGTCAGACGCAGCCTGTGGCAAATAAAATACACAGCTGGCTCATGGTGAATGATGGGTGTGAGGCCGGAGGGGAAGGACAGTAAGAAACACCAGTCACATAATTTCGGCCTTCTCCTTCAAATCTACCACAGCCTGGAGGCTCACTCAAGGGAAATAGAGCTGGTTTCTCTTCTCCTGCCTACCACACAGACTTGCCAAGGAGCGGCAGTGCAGTAGCCAAACAGCAGGCGTGAGAGGAGAGAGCTCCTCCTGCTCCGTGACTGGATGCACAGCCAGTGGACAAAGGAGAATTCCCTTGCCCTGAGGGCTCTTCTGGTTGCCTGGGTACATGAAGATTTCTCTGTAGACTAAGATGTGGTGCATATCCACCACCATAGAGCTCACATACCTGACCCCATAGGGAGCACTGCTGTCCTAGAAGGCAGAAGGAGAAGAGACAAAATTCAGTGGCCTTCATGATTAGTCAGTACCTGCTCTGGGGTCACACATCCAGTTGGGGTGACCTCTACATTCCAGACCCCCTATCCTCCACCCACTAGTGTAGAAATTGAAAAGATTATACAATTGTGCATTTCATTCATTATGAGCCCCTCAAATGTCAACATGTGATTGGACTTATTAAATGTAGGACTACTTAAAGTAAGAGACAATATCCTGTAGCAATCTTAAGAGAGCAGCTAAACAAATAAAGAGAAAGAAAGAAAGGGAAAGGAAGAAAGAAAGAGAAAGAGAAAGAAAGAAAAAGAAAAGAAAGAGAGAAAGAAAAGAAAGAAAGAGAAAGAAAGAAAGAAAGTCTATATGAACAACCATTGTTTGGTAGCTCCTTGAAGCTCCTGCTTGAATCACTATGGTTCACAATAGTTTTAGCTTTCTGAGAAGCAGACTTCCTTAAATAATGACTACTCTTCTCTTACTGCATGCGGTGTTTATACGTGGCAAAATCTTAAACACCTTTAGCAATTATTTAAAGAAATAAAACAATTCATTTGTAAACCTCGATTTCACTACTCACACATGTAATAAAAAGGATTTGACCAGAGAGAAATAAGTTAAAGGTCATGATGTTCCTTAGAGTAGGTACAAAAGGTAAGTCATGACAATATGATTACATTGCTCCCTGAGGCAGATTTGGTTTTCCCCATTCAGTGATCCATCTATGATTTCTTTCTCTAATCTGATAATTCTCTGACAGCGCACAGGGAGACGGCAAATTCCTTAGGACAGCCATCAAGTGTTTTGTGTTCCAAAAATATCTGGGGTTAACCCAGCATGGTATCAGTCATGAGTAATGACAAGCAAAGTAAGCTTCAAAACTAGTACTTTAGCAAAATAACCTTTCCAGGCTTTAAAGACCTGAACACAAGCTAGACTGAGTAATGGATCAAGAACTGAGTAAATGCCAGTAAGATCAAATGTGAACTGATGTCCTCTCAAGGTGTTTTGGTTAGAAACTGTGTGTGTGTGTGTGTGTGTGTGTGTGTGTGTTTGTTACCAACAAATCATTAAAATAAGTTAAGATGGAAACCAAGCCTGGGAAATCTCTGAACAAAGCCAATGAGGCCTCCTAAGGGACCTCAACCTTCCTTGATTTGCAGACATAAGTGAAACCTAACTTGAAGTATTTCTTGTAAATGCCTACACAATACTACAGCACTTGGTCCCTGTAGGCTTATCGCACACTGAGTTATTCTTTTTTTGTTGTAATGTCTTGCCACTTCAACCAGACTGCAGCTTCCTGGAGATGGGACCATGTTCCTTATTTGCCAGTCACAGGTGTTGAGTAAATATCCTGCCTTTCCTCCTGTTATGATGGAAGTGGTGTCCAACTCCTACCTAAAGCCCATCCTCTTCTTGTCTTCTGATTCCTCCCCCTTCTGCCTCTCACAGACTCAGTGACATCCATCATCCCCCATCTCTTCTTTTCATGTACTTCAACTGAAGGGGTGGCCTGCCCCTCCACAACTTGTGGGTGTTTCTCGTCAAGTGGGATGAGAAACTGAGAAAAGAAATAAGACACAGAGACAAGTATAGAGAAAGAAAAGTGGGCCCAGCGGACCGGTGCTCAGCATACAGAGGACCCGCACCAGCACTGTTCTCTGAGTTCCCTCAGTATTTATTGATCACAGTCTCTACCATCTTGGAGAGGGGGATGTGGCAGGACTATAGGGTAATGGTGGGGAGAGGGTCAGCAGGAAAACATGTGAGCAAAGATCTCTGTATCATAAATAAGTCTAAGGAAAGGTGCCGTGCCTTGATGTGCATGTAGGCCAGATTTATGTTTGACTTTACACAAACATCTCGGTGCGTTAAGGAGCAGTATTGCCACCAGCATGTCTCACCTCCAGCCATAAGGCGGTTTTCTCCTATCTCAGTAAATAAACGTATGATCGGGTTTTACACCGAGACATTCCATTCCCAGGGACGAGCAGGAGACAGATGCCTTCCTCTTATCTCAACTGCAAAGAAGCCTTCCTCTTTTACTAATCCTCCTCAGCACAGACCTTTTACGGGTGTCGGGCTGGGGGACGGTCAGGTCTTTCCCTTCCCACAAGGCCATATCTCAGGCTATCTTATGGGGAGAAACCTTGGACAATACCTGGCTTTCCTAGGCAGAGGTCCCTGTGGCCTTCCGCAGTGTATTGTGTCCCTGGGTACTCGAGATTAGAGAATGGTGATGACTTTTACCAAGCATACTGCCTTTAAGCACTGTTTTTTAACAAAGCACATCCTGCACAGCTCTAAATCCATTAAACCTTGAGTCAACATAGCACATGTCTCTGCAAGCACAGGGTTGGGGCTAGGGTTACAGATTAACAGCATCTCAAGGGAGAAGAATTTCTCTTAGTATAGAACAAAATGGAGTCTCTTATGTCTACTTCTTTCTACGTAGACACAGTAACAGTCTGATCTCTCTTTCTTTTCCCCACATCAACTTCTCTTTCAGCCTCAGCCCATCAGCTCAACGATCTCCCATTTGATTAGCAATTCATCCAAAGTCCCCATATCAGACTCTAGTTCCATCCTGGGATCCCCCACTGTCACATTTCATAGAGGCGTGGAGGTGTACACATTCACCACCTCCACATCACCACCTCCCCCCATTCTTCTGCCCACTGCTCCCTGACTACCATCCCATCACTCCAGTGGAACACACTTCCCCCAAGGTCACCAATGCCCCCAAGTCACCATAGCCTATGGATACTATACTTAACTTCTAAGCAGCACTATCTACTATTGACTATGAGCTCCTTCTTGAAACACCATCTCTGGTTCCTGGAGAAGGGGTGAGTTGAACTGGCAAGCAGCATCCCAATCTTGCTACGGACATCTGGAACCCTGGCAGAAGGAGGCCCCTCAACCACCGCGGACACTTGAGTTGGCAGGGAAAGCTGCTTAGAGAAGGGGTAGGGGCAGAACTCCAGCCAGTGTGGAGCTCAGAGAGTTTGTTGCAGGAGCTTCTCTAGTGGAGCATGGCCAGGGACACCCATCCCCTGAGGTTCAACTTGCTCCTATAAGAGACTTAAGCCCTAGGAGAACTGTGGGACTTGAACTCTGCAAGGTGGTCCATGAGACAGGGCCAGCCCGACCTGAGCACCCCTCAGTCTCCTGGTCTCTCCTGGGGCCCCAGCCTGGCCACGCCTGTTTGCAATGCAGCCTTGGGTGCCCACAGAGGGTACCTCCTAGGGCCCCACATCATAGCTCCTGTGCTGGCAGACCATACCTGACCAGCAGAGAGCTCCAGCAGAGTAGCCTCACAGACATACCCCAGCCTGCTAATGCCCTCCCCTCATTGCAGCCTCCCCTGTGCTGCTTTGCCTGCACACACTTGCCCACAGCCACCCCCCATATGGCCTTGCCAGAGCATGTGTGTATGGGTAGACCTTGCCCCCACTAATGCCCCACCCCTGTGCCAAGCTACCACCAGCCTGAAACTAGGCATGGAGAATAATGAACACACATCCACCCTGAGTGGTCACTGCCACCCAGAGGAACACACACAGAGGACACACACGCTTCTGTACCTACCAGCACCCCACCCACATGCTAACACCATCACCAGTGCAAACACAGGTAAGACGCCAGCTGGGGTGCCCTTCCTCCTGACACCATGCTGCCTCTGCCACTGCTGTGAACACCTGCACAGAGGCCGGCAACCTAGCACCCACTAGCACCCCACCACAGTGGACAAGCATGCACCCCGCCACAGACCCACTGCCACTGCTGCTGGCACATGCAAACGAGGACAGATTCCACTGCCACCACCCTATGAAGCGCTTTGGCTGGCACCACCCATACAAGTGTTGTGACCAGCTATCTGGGAGAACCACCGTACCCCCAGCACAGTGGATTCCTAACCTCAAGGAGACAGGGAACAAAGTCAGCCCAGTAGAGGTCCAGAATTAGAGCATGCAGTCCAGAAGTTGGGAGCTGAGCTTTGATCCCCTAAAATCTTCCAGAAACAAAGCCAGTCTACTGAACCCACCTTGTACCACAATCAAACCCCCAAGGTTATCAAATAGGATAAAAGAAAAAAAAAAACCCATCCAAAGGACAGAACTTCAAAGACTGAAGGAACATCAGCCCACACAGATGAGAATGAATGCAAGAAAGCTGACAACTCAGAAAGCCTGTGTGCCTTCTTTCCGCCAGACGACTGCATTACCTCTCCAGCAAGGGTTCTGAACTGGGCTGAGATGACTGAAATGACAGAAATAGAATTCAGAATACAAACAGGAGTGAAGATCATCGAGATTAAGGACAATGTTGAAACCTAATCCAAGGATGCTAAGAATCACAATAAAACAATACAGGAGCTGACAGACTAAATAGCCAGTATGAAAAAGAACGTAATCAACCTGATAGAGCTGAAAAACAACTACGGGAATTTCATAATGCAATCGCAAGTATTAATAGCACAATAGATGAAGCTGAGGAAAGAATCTTAGAGCTTGAAGACTGGCTTTCTGAAATAACAGAGTCAGACAAGAATAAAGAAAAAAAGAATAAAAAGGAATGAAAAAAAACCTCTGAGAAATATGAGATTATGTAAAAAGACCCAATCTATGACTCATTAGTGTCTCTGAAAGAGATGGAGAGAATGGAAACAACTTGGAAAACATATTTCGGGTTATCACCCATGAGAACTTCACTAACTCAGCTAGAGAGGCCAATAGAAAATTCAGGAAATGCAGGGAACCCTAGTAAGATACTTCACAGGAAGATCATCCACAAGACACATAATCATCAGATTCTCCAAGCTTGAAATGAAAGAAAAAATGTTAAAAGCAGCTAGAGAGAAGGGTCAAGTCACCTACAAAGGGAAGCCCATCAAACTAACAATGGACCTCTCAGCAGAGGTCCATTTCCCATGAGTCACAGGGAATGATCAACATTCTTAAAAGAAACTCCAACTTTCATATGTAGCCAAAGACTTTCATATGTAGCCAAACTAAGTTTCGTCGGCAAAGGAGAATAAGATCCTTTGCAGAAAAGCAAATACTGAGGGAATTCATTACCACTAGACCTGTCATCTCTAGGAACTCTGATTTTATAGATCACATCTGGCATTGCACCAGGTGGAATTTGTGAAAAATGTAAGGAACTATTACTGCTAATAAGGCAAGCCTAATGCTCTAACAATTGTCAAAAACAAAAATGAGAACACAAAAAACAAAAATGAGAACACAAAATACCAAACCCCTGAAGAAGTGTTTTCTCATTCATTTCCTCCCTCCATCCCCCTTCCAGCAGATTCCTGAAAACAGCCTGATACATATTCCTCTTCCCTTCCAGATACAGAATTGTGTGTTCTTCATCTGGGCTTTTGTCCTGCCCATACCCAGCAGGCACACAGCCCATAAAGCAGGAAAAGGAACCAAGGTGAAGGAGGCAGAAACTCCGCAGCCAGCAAGGAGGAGGCGCTATCTCCCTGCAGGTTAGGCAGCTCTGAGCCCTGCAACCCCAGTGTGTGGGAGGTGAGGGTTCTTCCCCATTTGATTGTTTCCAAGCAGGGTCATGTTGTAGTTAACGGTATGGGTTGGCATCCAGAATGCTTGGGTTTGAATCCTGGCTCAGCCACTTACCTTGGATAAGTAATTGAACCCCTCTGTGCCTTATCTTCCCCATCTGTACCTGCCTCCAAGAGTTGTTATGAGAATAAAGGAGTTAATACTTGTAAAACACTTAAAACAGGGCTTACCACATATTAATCACCCAGTAAATGTTAACTATTATTATTATTAAATCCAACTCATAGTTACAATGAAGATCATTATATTATACTGTCCTCTAGTTGCATCCCTTGAAACCACACTACAGGCAAGAAATTACCAAGTCTTCGGGTATTTTAGTTAATTAGCACTTTATTGGATCCAAGATGAAACACCTTGGCCTGACTTAACAGTGAAGACTAAGGTGAGGATCCACAATTCTATTTTACCAGAAATCCTACTTCTAGGAATACCTTCTAAGGGAATTTTCAGATCAGCAAAGACGAGGTACAAAGGGGCTCACTGCAATATTTTTTTATGGAGTGAAAAGCTGGACACAGACTAAGTGTAGAACAACCTGAGAATGATTAAATATGTTATGGTACAGCAATGTGCTTTTGAAGAATTTTTAATAACTAGGAAATACTCATGAAGTAGATGTAAGTAGAAATGCAGGTTAAAAACTGTATTTATAAGTGGATTACATTTGATAACTATGTAAGCACATTTGCAAGAAAACAAAACCAGAGAGATGTATGATGATGTTCACAGTGGGGTTACTGAGAGTGAAGAAACTTACACATGGTTTTTGTTTACATTTTATTTTTTGGTGCCTTCCACGTGTTACACATGAACAAACACAATTCTTATATTTGGAGAAAATGTTAAGTCATGAAACCAAAACATTTAAATACAGAAAGAATCTTTCAGAAGACACACAGTGAACTACCAGGAACTAGAGATAGAACTTATATCCCTAAATTCCTAGTTTTTAAGCCCAGAATGACTCCACATAACAGACGGAGGTGTTGCTACTCTTCAACTTACCTTTGCTCTGGAAGGGAAAGCTGTGAGAAATCTCTCAGTTAAGGATAGATAGATAGATAGATAGATAGATAGATAGATAGATAGATAGATAGATAGGAAGGAGGATGGATAGATAGATAGACAGGAGGGAGGGAGGGATGAAGGGATATAAGAATGGGTGGATGGATGGACAGATGGATAACTATAGATGGGCATAACTTGAGGGAGGAGAGCAAGAGCCTCTGAAGGTGCAAGATACAATTTGGCCTTGACTAATCACGGCCATTCATTTTCACAACACTGGGGAGATGTTGGCTCCTTGGCCCACATATGCTTATTAAGAGAGTGTTCTGAGAAAGCCACAGTTTTAGCAGACAAAGCCCAGGAAAGTTTCACCAGAGAGTTCTTCACCACAGCAATGCTCTGCTCATTCCTCTCATTAATTTAATAAACAAGGGAATTTTGCAAGAGTTTTAATGGAATATAATTACAGCCCTGATTTGGCTCCTTCTGGCTTCTTTTTGTTTTCTAATATTAAAAAACCTTTAAAGGGCATCCATTTTTCTTGAGCAAATAACATACAAAAGACTGCCTTGGCAGGGTTAAATTCCCAGGACCTTGGGTTTAGGGTTGGACTAAATGGCTGGTATAAACCCTTACAAAAGTGTCTTGAGCTCAATGGAGCTTATGTTGAGAAATAAATTTTGTATTTTTTATTTTTATCTTTTAATTTCATTTTTTTCCATGAACTTTTTGAAGTTCTCTTGTGTAATTATTCCTTCGAAAAGCAAATGCAACTGAGTGAGTGAATCTGTAGGTTGGAGCTTAGATTAAACAAATGACTTAAGAAAGGTTCTGGCCTGAGCTCTGAATTTTGCAAGTGTGATCCCTAACTTTTGTTACAAACAATTTCTCCTGGAACAACTTAAATGTAAAGGGAAGTATTATCTTTAGAACGTAAATTTTAGCTATAAAAGATACTGATTGCTTATGAAGAAAAGCAGAGTCTGCCATTCTCATACTGACCAGAGCTATGAACAGTGGCTCCAACCTCTTTCAGCAAGGCCTCCTGAAGCCACCACCCAAACAGGACCCCATGGAGACAACACTCTCCCTCCGACCCACCTGGGCTTTCTTCACTCACCTCAGGGAATTTCTTTTTCTGCATAAATTCGGTGGCGGCCCTGTCAAAATACTTATCATTGCCCTCATTCAGGCTGTAAATCTTTCCTTTCTTACTAATCTTGACATCTTTTTCCACCAGTACAAATTCACCAAGAGCCTAGAGAGATGAAGAGAGATGCCAGGAAGAAGAGAGACACCAGGAAACAGAAGCCCACAGAATCATGAGAAGATGGGGGCCTGCTGGCAGACCTGGGGCCTAGCTGTGGTCACTCTGGAGCCTGCCCCGTGGTGTTTTTATGAGTGGTGGAAAGAACAGTGACAATGTGGAGCCCACAAAGGAAGCTCAAGCAGTAACATAGCAAGAGGGAAGACAATTCAAAGGGAAGAGGCCCATGGTCTTCTTTCTTTTTCTTTGTGATTTCTACTGTCAGGGAGGCTCCTTATTTATAAAGAACATGACTGTGTTTATCTCCCAAGTTCTCAGCCCCAGATTAATGTTTTCAGAAAGACTTGGGCCATCAACAGTTAGAGGAGAAGTTGCACTGATGTGTGAGGGATGCATTTTGACAATTTGTGGTCCAGTTATTTTGTTTATGTTAATGATTCAATCTCAGAAACCATTAAAAGTTTCTGGTATCCCAACTACTCTTACCTGGGGAAAAGAGGAGGTTCTTTCAATTGGAAACTGTGTTCACCTAGCATAAAGAAAAAGTTGGCAAAATCTAAAGGAATTCTCAGACTTATTAATAAAATTGTGCCCAGTCCCTCTTATAGCCACCATGGTCAATACCTGCAGGGCATCCCTCAGACACCCCTTTATCTAGTTCTGGGGACATCAGTCACTAAAACTGTGATCAGCTCACACACAGACAACACCTTAAATGCTGATGTCTCTCTAAGTCACTAGGGGTAAAGTCAGGGCCTGAAACCAGATTCATTTTGATTAATGTTCAAGATTTTGAGAAAGTGAGAAACTCCAAAATGACAGCTTACAGCTAACAGCTAGCCCAGAGGTTCCCAAGGAACATCAGAGATATTCCCAGAATATAAAGAAGGAAGGCCATGCTGTCCATGTCTGAAATAAGATGGTGACTAGGAGACTCAACAACTACACATTCCTCTCTTCTGCTAACAAGACTGACAACTGCTTCTTTACCAACGACTTCACTTTAATCTCCCTGGCTCCTAACTAAAAATTATTAAGATAACTAATCATTAATTGCATCCACTTCCAGGCAATATCCAATCCAGACTGACCCTCTGTTCCTCAAACCCTCTTTAGAATCACCAAGCAAAACCCCATGGTTCCTCTGCAGTGCACTCCCCCGCCCAGTAAATCAAACTTCTTTTTATTACAGGCATGCATGTGATGGTTTTTGTCTCATGAGCTTTAACTCTCTGTGGGCATCTGTTGCTTTGGAGCAGACTAGCCTTCAGTTCCACTTCTGAAAAGTGCCCTGACATCCCTTAAAGAGTGGGATGTCAGTCTAGAAAGATCCGTATCTGGGCCTCTTCTAGACCAAGGCCAGGCACGTGCCTTAGCTTAAAAATTATATACCCCTCCATGGGATTTCAAACCTGAGAGAGAGGCACAGCACTGGAGTTGGTGTCCAGGACAGAGTGGCCGTGTTGTAGGACTACTGCCGTGCTTTCTGCTTCCTGGTCTTCTAGCCCTGCCCGTTCCTAGCCAAGGTCCTCTGCTTTCCCAATGAAAGGAGAAAAGTTCCCTTATCCCCATCACAGGGCATGTGATGGGGGTGTGGCTTGCTGTTTCCGAGCCTCGCCGCTCAAACCTCTAGGGGGAGCATGCAGACAGGCAGGCTGTGGGGCTCCGACCCCATGACAGCATCTAGGTGTGCATGTTTACAGCTGAAGCGCCAGCGGGCGCGTGTTACAGAGTGCTCTTTCAGTTTAGCCATCCGTCCATAGGCGGCTTGCATTAGTCAGCTCAATTATACGCCCTGCCTTATCTTCTGCTATCCACAGGTCAATGGCCTGATGGCAGATGCCAGTGTGTTCTTCCACCGGCGTGTTCCTCTTGAAGTCCAGCCGCTTGTGTGCGTGCCTGCCAGGGTCTCGGGGTTTTTATAGGCACAGGATGGGGGCAGGCCAGGGTGGTCTTGGGAAATACAACATTTGGGCACTGAAACAGAAATGCCTGTCCTAACCTAGGTCCGTGGGCACAGGCCTGGGGGTGGAGCCCTCACCAAGGACCCTGCCCTTTTCCTCCCAGCACTTCCCTGCCCCCTTCTCGTATCACCATCAATGCAGTAACTCCTTTCACTTAATTGAGCTGGGATCGATTTTGCTCTTGCTTTTCAGCAAAGAGCATGGAGATGCACAGCTGTCATTTAAACAGCGGCACTCACTCTTCACCTGAACAGAGGAGCTCATTCTGCATCAGGGTGGGTGAAAACGCCTTGGGTTGATCCACTCCTGGGTCTGGGGCAGGGACTCTCAGGCCCCTGGAATGTTGTTTCCACAATTTTATTAACCTGGAAAATATGCCCCTTTGTTCTGATTGTGTGGTCACCAACAACCGCTGATTTTTAATATGAGCTCTCAT
This sequence comes from Pongo abelii, assembly GCF_028885655.2. Lineage (NCBI taxonomy): Eukaryota > Metazoa > Chordata > Mammalia > Primates > Hominidae > Pongo > Pongo abelii. Next base: position 78,338,407 of record NC_071998.2, read on the forward strand.
ACACTCGGATAAGAGGGTCCCTGATGATCAGGCACCAGATCCTTGTCACTGAGAAACAAAGGATCTGTAAATGAATGCTTTGACATTGAGCTTTATCCCACAATGGGGAGTTGGTTAACAGGAGGTGGTCTCTCTGTGCCTGAACAATATGTGTGTTCTGACAAAATCAAATCATCAGGTCTGCAAACCCACAGACCTCACAGGCTGAGTTTGACCCACTGGGGAATGCTGCCTCCATCACTGCTGACTGCCCTCCACAGCATTTCTATCTGTGACAACTGCCACAAGCTATCTCCACTGGACATCAACATCCCAAACAGGCACTAAGCTTTGTGCACTGGGTCTTTGCTCAAATATCCTTTATAGTAGAGTGATGTGATCCAAAGGAGTTTCAGGATAATACACAGAAATCAGGAAGGATTATGCTATGGTTCATCTCTTCCTTCTGTCATGCTGACAAGCTCTCGTGCCCACCTGTGTCCAGACTGGGCCCTGCTGTCGTGACTGAGGGCAGAAAGCAGAGGCTCTGTCTGTGCCTCGGAATCCTTGAGTTGAGTACCTGAGTCAAAGCACCTCCTGTTGCCTTTAGAACTGCTCAGAATGTTCTTGGAGATATTTTACTTGTACTCAAGAGCAGTTGTTTTTGAAATTCGGTCTGGTTTAGTAGTTAAAGCACAGATTGCTGGAGTGTGACTCCTGACACTACCAGTCACTAGCTTGACCTCAGGCAAGTTACTCACCCTCTATGTGCCTCATTTTCCCCATCTGAAAATGGGAATAATAGTAGGACCTACCTCACAGGGCTGCTGTGATGTTTAAATGCATTAATAGATGTAAATTCCCTAGGACAGGTACCTACATTCCTACAACTTATTAACAATTATGTTAGCTGTTACTCTACAGCAACTGTAGAAAGGGCAATTTATTGTCTGAGAGTAACATGTGTAAGCCATAGAGTTTCTGAGGGTTTGCCAGCTTCTTTGAAAATAAAGGGAAACTGTGGCATTAGCAAACTGACACAGCAGTGGGCCTTGGTCTAATGGGTTTATAGGTGAAAAGATTCTATTTGAAAAGTTTCTGGATTTCCATACTGCAAACACTGTTTTGTTAACTCTGTTTCATTTTGAAATTTGCAATCCCCCTCTCTCCACATACAAACTGACATGTGAACTCCACAAGGGCTGGCATGTGTGTTTGATCAATGTTGTATCTCCACCGCCTGAAATGGTGCTTTGGGATATAGTAGATGCTCAATAACATCTGTAAATCTAAATGAAATTTAAATACTGACCTTTCATCTAAGTGAACACAAGGGGTTTTGAAGTCATCATTGGTCAACATTATCTGAGTTTTCACAAGACCTCAGTGTAGTTGGCAAAGCATTTCACAAGTGATAAACAAGGCATCCAGCATTTAAAAGCAAAACTCACAGAGCATTCTACAGGATGATGCTGCTCTAAAGAATTCATGCTTCTGTCTGGAAATTCGCAGCATTATGATTCTTAAATCATGGAGTTCTCATAAACCAAAGAGATCGAGTGCATTTTTGAAAAATGAACTCCTTAAGGACAGGCTTGAGTTGATGCAACTGATTCTGCAGGGCACGCCTACCCCAGGTTCCCTCACTGGGACAGAGGCCCTTCATGGTTTCTGATGATGGTGTTGGCTCCTGAAACTAGGTTTTCAGGCTCTCTGGCCCCAAAAACAAGTGTTAGGAATGACCAGGAAATTATCCCAGGGGACTAGCATTAAAGCACAGAGGCCCATCAAGTCCCCAAGCCCAGAAGCTGCCATATTCTGTACCTACCAAGTCAAGCATGAAGAGGTCCACCCCTTGCCCTGTGGAGAGAGCCACCAGGGTTGTGCTACTGTACAGTGTATAATCTATGGTCACAATGTTGCGGCGAGGCTGCAGGGCATCCCTTTCAGAAGGCTTGTCCTCCGAGGTCTGTGGAAGAAAGGAGAGAAACACGGTGTGCTATTGTCTCTGGAAAGAACCCTTTGTCAGAGGCCTGGGATTCAGATCTCCTTGAACCACTGAAGAAAGTGCAGTTCTTAGAATTTTAAGCTGCCACAAATCTATCCAGAGGAAATGAGTTGCCACATTACCGACAATTCTAGCTGAGCCATGGCAAAGGCCATTTTTGGATTTCTTCCTATTTTCCAAACGCATGTGTCTGCAGCCTGCCAAGAAAAGCACTCCCAGATGCTAAAACCATAAGCTGCGCTCCTGAGCCAGGATAGTCACAACTCAGATCACTGAGCGGAGTGTGCAGCGTCTCACTCTGCACACTCAACAGCCCTCTGAGGCACATAGCACTGTCACCTTCATGGCTCAGTTGGAGAACTCTGAGAAAAAAACAACCTGAGATGAACAATCTACTGCAGTTGGAGCAGCTGCACAACTCACTCAATAGCAGGAAGCCCTGACTCTGCTTTCTCTCTGACTCTGTGGATGCTCCTTCTCATTTGCTTCTCTTCCCCACAGCTCCTCTTCCTCTGGTTCTTTAAATCTTGGTCTTCTTTCTAGTTTTTCTCTAGCCTTTGGTGCATCCAGCCAGTGCAAATGGTTCTTCCTCACCCCCTTATCCAAAATTAGAACTCTTAGCTGCTACGTTTATATTGAGTCATGCCTCCCACCACACACACACACATACACACACACACACACACACACACACACACACACTCTTGATGGGGTAGGAGAGAGAGTCCTGACCTAGAATGGCCCAATCAGCCTCTCTCCTCCAGATATCTAGAATTAGAGGACATTCTGGTGATGTAGAGTTAGAAGCCTTGTAAATCTGAATGGTCTCACCCCTATGCTCTGACCTCATGATTTGGTCTTCCAGGTGCTTGATGCCATGAGCATTCAGGGCTAATTCTTTGAAGCTCCCAACACATTTTCATTCTTGAGTTTAGTGTCTGACTTTCAAGCTACATTGTAAGCAACCTGAAGGGAGGTACCCACTCCGTCTTGTTCATGTCTGTTTTCCCACCATGTAACACAATCTGGGCCATGATCGTTGCATTTAATTAATACAGACAAACACACAGATACATATATATGCAAGTTTATACACACACATAAATATATGCATGCATACATGTAGTGGTTTTCAGCATAAGAATCCTACACACGTTTTTTAGATTTATATAATACTATTTCATTTTTTAAGTGATTAAAGTACATATTTTAAATTTAATTATTATTATGAATTAGTTTATTGCTAATATATAGAAATCCAGTTGGTTTTGTATGTTGATCTTGTGTCCTGTGACTTTGCTGAACTCACTCATTCTAGGGAGTGTTTTGGTTTTTTGTAAGTTCCTTGGGATTTCCTACACAGGTCATCATGGCATCTTCAAAGAACGACAATGTTATTACCTGCTTTCCAATCTGTTTCCCTTTCATTATTTTCTTTGCCTTAGTGTGCTGACTACGACTTCCAGGGTTACATATGTTGAGTAACAGTAGTGAGGGAGGACATCCTTGCCTTGCTCCTGATCTTAGAGGATAAGCATTCACTCTTTCATCATTAAATAATAATGCTAGCTATAAATTTTTGTAGATGTACTTGATAGGGTTGAGGTAAGCTCCTCCTCTATTTCTTGTTTTCTAAGACTTTCTTTTTTTCAGAGACAGGGTCTTACTCTGTTGCTTTGCCTGGAGTGCAGGGGTGTGATCATGGCTCGCTGCAGCCTCCAACTCCCAGGCTCAAGCGATCCTCCCATCTCAGCCTCCCAAGTAGCTGGGACCATAGGCATGCACCACTACCCACCTCTCCAACTAATTTTTTTTGGGGGGGTGGGGATGGAGTCTTGCTCTGTCACCCAGGCTGGAGTGCAGTCACGCGATCTCGACTCACTGCAACCTCTGCCTCCTGGGTTCAAGTGATTCTCCTGCCTCAGCCTCCCAAGTAGCTGGGACGATAGGCGTGTGCCACCACACCCAGCTAATTTTTTGTATTTTTAGTACAGACGGGGTTTCCCTGTGTTAGCCAGGATAGTCTCAATCTTCTGATCTCGTGATCCACCCGCCTCAGTCTCCCAAAGTGCTGGGATTACAGGTGTGAGCCACTGCACCCAGCTAATTTTATTTTTTTTTTAGATAGGGTCTTTTTACGTTGCACAGGCTGGTCCCAAACTTCTGGCCTCGAGTGATCCTCCCACTTCAGTGAGTTTCTTTTTTAAGTCATGAATGAGTTTTGAATTTGTTCAAGTGGTTTTTCTCCATCAATTGATATAATTATATGATTTTTCTTCTTTAGCCTGTTGATATGGTGGATTACACTGACTGATTTTGAATACCGGACCAGCCTTCTATTACCAGAATAAATCCCACTCAGTCATGGTGTATAATTTGTTTTGTGTGTTGTTGAATTCTACTTGTCAATACTTTGTTAAGGGTTTTTTCATTTATTGATGAGGGATATTGGTCTCTGGTATTCTTTTTTTTTTTTTTTTTTTGAGATGGAGTCTTGCTCTGTTGTCGGGTTGGTGTGCAGTGGCACGGTCTCGACTCACTGCAACCTCCACCTCCTGGGTTCAAGCGATTTTCCTGCCTCAGCCTCCCAAGTAGCTAGGATTACAGGCACTCACCACCACGCCCAGCTAATTTTTGCATTGTTAGTAGAGATGGTTTCACCATATTGGCCAGGCTGGTCTTGAATTCCTGCTCTTGTGATCCACCCGCCTCGGCCTCCCAAGGTGCTGGGAATACAGGCGTGAGCCACCGCACCCGGCCGGTCTGTAGTATTCTTTTGTTTTTGTTTTTTTGGAACTATTGTTACCAAAACACCAGGGGTTTGGTCTAGGCCTTGCTGCTTACCACACAAAAAGCCAATCACTAAGACAATAAGTATTGCAAAGGAAGAAGGCTTTAATTGGGTGCTGCAGCCAAGAAGATGGGGGAGCTCAGTTTCAAATCCATCTCCCTGACAGACTAAAACTATAGGTTTATATAACAGAGAAGAAATGTGACAGTGTGCAAGAATACAGGAACTAGAGAGGGGAAAGGAAGCAATCATGAGGAATGAGGGCTCCAGGCTTCTCATTGTCAGGATGTGGTGATCTGGTGACTTTCAGTTCTCTAATACTTTTTGAGAGGTCTGAAGTTCCTTTCCTGAGGAAGGAATTCATATAAAACAAATGTAAGCTTCAAGCTTTAAGAACAGAAAGGTCAATTTCTATGTTTATCCAAAAGAACAGTCTATGAGATTATTAGGTCAGTTTTACTATCATTGTCTGGTTTTTGTATCAGAGTAATGCTGACTTTATAAAATGAATTGAAAAATATCCCTTCCTCTTCTCTTTTGTGGAAGAGATTGAATAACCTTTGAACATTTTGTATAATTTTCTAGTGAAACCATCCGGGCCTGGAGATTTCTTTTTTGAATTCTATTTTCTAATAGTTCAGCCCTGAAATTAGCCTTTCAAATTATCTATTTTATATTGGGTGAGTTAGAGTACTGTGCTTTTTGAGAAGTTAGTCCATTTCATCTAAGTTATCAAGTTTATGTGTGTAGAGTTGTTTATAATATTCCCTTACTATCCTTTTGATGGCTCCTAACTTTTTGAAAAACAAAACAACCTGAGATTAACAATCTAGGTCATAAATACATGATTCTCTGATTGTTTTCCCAACAGAAATTCCAAATAATTAAATTACTGGGTAAAAAAATCTTTTTATACATATTGAAGTTTTCTTCCAGAAAGGTTGCATAAATTTATACTTTTACCTTCAGTGATAAGAGGGTTCTTTTTAATTTATTCTGGCAAACACAAGACAGTATTGTCTTTTCAACTTCATCAATTTGGTGGGAAAAAAAGACCTCTTTTTTGTTTTAATTTCTATTTTTATAAGTGAGGTAAACTTTTTATGAGTTTATTGATGATTTTTATTTTGTAGGTTGTATATTTCATGTCTTTTATTTTTCTATCAACATATCCATCTTCTTGTTTACTTATTTATTTATTTTGTTTGTTTGTTTTGAGATGGAGTTTTGATCTTGTTGCCCAGGCTGGAGTGCAGTGGTGTGATCTTGGTTCACTGCAACTTCTGCCTCCCAGGTTTGAGCAGTTGTTCCTGCCTCAGCCTTCTGAGTAGCTGGGATTACAGGCGCCCATCACCATGCCTGGCTAATTTTTGTAATTTTTTTTTTCTTTTTGAGACAGAGTCTCACTCTGTTGCCCAGGCTGGAGTGCAATGCTGCCGTCTCACTCACTGCAACTTCCGCCTCCCAGGGTTCAAGCAATTCTCATACTTCAGCCTCCTGAGTAGCTGGGATTACAGGCGTCCTCCACCACACCTGGCTAATTTTTGTATTTTTAGTAGAGACAGGGTTTCGCCATGTTGGCCAGGCTGGTCTCGAACTCCTGAACTCAGGTGATCCGCCCACCTTGACCTCCCAAAGTGCTGAGATTACAGATATGAGCCACCACACCCGGCCTATATTCATATTTCTATTCACAATATCTCCTACACAGTGTTTTCCTATTCTAAGGGGAGAAATCAGGCAGATGGCAGAAGACACAGGTCAGATCTCGGGAAGAGTTTCTATGGCCTCCAAACAAGCATTTATTGATTATAGACTTAGGGGTGGATATTACGAATGTGGGGAGATGTCCCACAAGGTTAGCTCCTGTGCTATCTAATACACCAAGCAGCTTGTCCATAACTTAGTTTAAATATATCCGTCAGGCTCCATGCCCACTTGCTGTAAAAGCAAGATTACTGAGTTAATCTTAGATTTTAAAATGGAAAACTGGGCCTCACAAAAGCAGTTGGAAAAGTTACCTGGAGATTGTTTCTAAGGCAGTCCCCAACTGTACCAAGCAAAGGACAATATGTACAAAGTCAGAGCTTCATTAACTCTTGATGATTGATTCATTCACTTACTTAATGCAAGACTTCAGGGGGCAGTAAGATGACTTTTTTGGATTGGTCTAATCAGATCCTCATTTCTTTTCCCTTCCCAGATTTTTGAAACATGAACCCTTCACTCTTCCTGGCTGCCTATTGCCTCAGCTGCTGTAACACGTGACCACAGTTTAGATGAACAATGGACCAAGTGGAAGGCAAAGCACAAGAGATTATATGGCATGGTTGGTGGCATCTGAAACTGTCCAGGGGAACCCCAGAGAGATGGACCTTGCTATTGGGATCATACGGCCAGAAAGTAGCTTCTAGAGGCCAGCTCTTACCAATAACCTAATGCAATAACTTAATAGCACCGATTATGAGCATGATATGGGCATACACCCTTGTTGTGTCTCAGCTTGGAGAACATCTCCCAGAGGTGTCAAGCCTTCCCCTGCCATGGTTACTCTTACATCTCTGTCTGAAGATTCACTTGGTTAGCATAGGCTGGGTTTTAATTAGAAATAAAGAGCATCAGTTACATGTTTGCCTTTAGAATGGAGAAGGATGGAGGAGAGCAATGTGGGAGAAGAACATGAAGATGATTGAGCAGCACAATCAGGAATACAGCCAAGGGAAACACAGCTTCACAGCAGCCATGAATGCCTTTGGAGATATGGTGATGTGGACTACTGAACTCTGTGCTTCCTCTCCTCAGTTTTTACCAAATCAATCTCTTGCTTTTTAACATTTTATTTACTTTTCCTTGAAGACTAATTAAGAATTCAGGCAGGTGATGAATGGTTTTCAATACCAGAAGCACAGGAAGGGGAAAGAGTTCCAGGAACGTCTGCTTCTTGAGATCCCCACATCTGTGGAATGGAGAAAGAAAGGCTATGTGAGTCCTGTGAAGGATTAGGTGAGACTGTGTTAGGTTCAGACCTCCCATCACCCCAGGAAAGCCAAGAAGCAATTGACATTTCTGCTATGCTAGACTGTGCTGCAACATGCAGTTCACTTTTTAAAGGAGTATTTAGATATATGAGCTGTTGTTAAAAGTCTTGCTGTGTGTGTGTGTGTGTGTGTATCAGCTTTTTTATTCTCTTTTCAGGGTCAGTGTAGCTCCTGTTGGGCTTTTAGTACAACTGGTATGCTGGAAGGGCAGATGTTCTGGAAAACAGGAAAATTTATCTCACTGAGTGAGCAGAATCTGGTAGCTCTGGGCCTCAAGGCAATGAGGGCTGCAATGGTGGCTTCATGGATACTTCCTTCCGGTATGTTCAGGAGAACAGAGGCCTGGACTCTGAGGCCTCCTATCCATATGAAGGAAAGGTAAATGGAGCTCCTTTTCTTGCTGCCATTCCTGCTTTGTTTTACTAGGACACTTTCAGAGATAACAGACACTTTTCAGAATTCCCATTTTAGATGGTGAAATCTCTATCTGCAAACTGTCAGTATTGTCATTATAAATTATAGCCTTTGCACAGTTCTGTGATTACATGGTTAACATGCAACTATTCTTGTTTCTATGTAACATGGAGAATATACAAACCATCCTACATATAATACATGTCTCCATTGTGAAAAATGTCTTATGGAAAGTAAACCTAGGGGTCTCACTGAAGAGAACTGAGCTAATTTTCAGTTTCAAATTAACTATTAATAATTACATTTCACTTCCTTGGATGATTTGTAAGAGTGTTGACTTGGAAATTCTATGCGTCCAAACTGCTGAGTGTTGTGGTTCTGACTCATGTTCCCCAGGAGAAGGATGGTAGTAATCAAGTCTCCTCCCTCTTTACCTTTAAAAGGTTAAAACCTGTAGGTACAATCCCAAGTATTCTATTGCTAATGACACTGGCTTTGTGGACATCCCTTCATGGGAGAAGGACCTGGAGAAGGCAGTGGCAACTGTGGGGCCCATCTCTGTTGCTGTTGATGCAAGCCATGTCTCCTTCCAGTTCTATAAAAAAGGTAAGCATCTTTCTTCATAGAAATTATTGCAGAAAAAAAGTAAACCACCATGACATACCAGCATGATGGACTGTATACACACAATAATCATACCTAATGCTTCCATTTGATATTACATTGAACGTATCTCCATGAATACATGTACTTCATAACTTTTTATAAATAGCTATGTTATGTATAGTATAGTTTAATTTACTTAAATATTCTCTAATTGTTGTATTCTTAGAATTTTTCCAAAGTTTTTTTTGTGATTAAATCTGAAAAGAGCTTTTTGATTCAAGGATTTTGGTGTTCTGTGCTATTTTTAAGATTGGTATTCTAGAGTAGAATTACAAGCTTAAAATGAGTGGTCTTTTATGCCTGTAAGAAAGATTTTTTATGAACGACTTATGCTAATTTCTATTTCTGCTAGTTGTGGACGAGAGCCTAATTCCCTAGCCTTGATAACAATAGATCTTGTTAAGCCCGATCTGGACTGTGTGCCATTTCACTGATTTTAGAGTTGCCTCCCTCCCTGTGGGTGACAGGGTGGGTTACTGTCAGGTGTCCTCGGGAACTTCTCACCCAGCCTTCATTTTATTCTCTCAGGAATTTATTTTGAGCCACGCTGTGACTCTGAAGGCCTGGATCATGCTATGCTGGTGGTTGGCTACGGCTATGAAGGAGCAGACTCGGATAACAAATATTGGCTGGTGAAGAACAGGTATAAATTGCCAGAAAGACTTATAGTTGAAATTCAAAAGGGAATCCTTTTTTGCAATCAATGTTTACATACCACAAGCCCTTAATCACATTTCTGAAATCCCAGAAGTCTTCATCCCCCTTAGGCAGAACACAGAATATTAATGATTGATTGTAACATCTAGATACTGTCACAAGCATGCTGGGGATATTAATATAGTATTTGTCCCATTGCATGTCTAAATTCTGAACGTTTTCTTAATTCTGAAGCATATCTGGCTGGAAAGACATCCTATCCTTTTTCTGTTTCTGATTTTGCAGTTCTGTGAAAAGTCACAGTTTTGGGTCTGGGATCGAAGTGATATGCAGGTTTTGACTCAAGAATTTATAAGGGATGAACAGGAACATCAGCATCTCCTGTTTCTTTATGTTAAGCCTGTGGCTTCTGGCACACTGTTTAAGTTAATAACCCAACGTGCTTTATCCTGCCTCTGAAATGGAAAACCTGCTCTCCTTTCAGCTGGGGTAAAAACTGGGGCATGGATGGCTACGTAAAGATGGCCAAAGACCGGAGGAACAACTGTGGAATCACCACAGCAGCCAGCTACCCAACTGTGTGAGCTGTTGGATGGTGATGAGGAAGGACTCGACTGAGGATGGCACATCCAGAGGAAGACTTGATCTTCAATCTACCAGCCCCTGCTGTGTGAAATGCACACTTCAATCATTGAAGATCCAGGTGTGATTGGAATTCTGTGATATTTTCACACTAGTAAATATTACCTCTATTTTAATTACTGCTATAAACATGTTTGTATTATTGATTTACTTACTTTGTATTTTCATTTTAAAAGGATATATACATTTTTACCTGTTTAAATAAAATGTAATTTCAAATGCACTGGTGGGGCTTCTTTGTTTTGATGCACTGACTTTTTTGTGTAGTTGTATTAGTCTGTTTTCGCGCTGCTGATAAAGACATACTCAAGACTGGGCAATTTACAAAAGAAAGAGGTTTAATGGACTCACAGTTCCACACGGCAGGGGAGGCCTCACAATCATGGTGGAAGGTGAAAGGCACATCTCACATGGCAGCAGAAAAGAAAAGAAAATGAGAGTCAAGCGAAAGGGGTTTCCCCTTATAAAACCATCAGATCTCATGAGACTTATTCACTATCATGAGAACAGCATGGGAATGACCTGCCCCCATGATTCAATTACCTCCCATCAGGTCCCTCTCACAACATGTGGGAATTGTGGGAGCTAAAATTCAAGATGAGATTTGGCTGGAACACAGCCAAACCATATCAGTAGTCAAGCATGAAACTGGGCTCTAAGCCATACCGGCTCTGCCAGTGGTTCACCAGGAGGAACAGTGGGTGGCCTTCTGGCTCTTCTAGTAACAAATGTGCAGATCTCATGTCAGCTGCACAGTGGTTGTGTCTGACCCAACTCTTGATTGAAGCAAAACATGACAAATGATCTATAAGGACAAAGGAAAATTGTTTTAATAAAGAAAAAATTCACATTTTTCTTTAAAGTGATCAGACATACATGTAATTTCAATGCTGAAAAAGAGCCTTAGAGATCATGTTTATCTCACCCATGGTGGTTGCAACCCAGTCAAGTTACAGGGCAAAGCTATCAGGGCCAGTTTCTGGAGCATCTTCCCCAGCTGCTGGTGAAGACCCCATGGCCACTTTGCAGTTGAGGTGAGACAAAGCACTAGTGCGTTGACAAGGCTGTTTGTCTTCGGGTCCTCAAGGGATGAGGGATAAAGCCCATGGTGTGAAGCTGGGCTTCAGGAATGGTGTGCTGGCCTTGGAAGGTGGAGGACCAGATGAGAGGACTCAAACTGAGAGTCTGTGGCCACATTTACACCAAGCTACCCTGTAAGAACCTGAATTATTTTAACAAACAGAAAAACTTCCCACATTGTATTGGCTAAAAGAGCACATAGTTTCATCATCTGTGTTTTTTCAAAAGTCTCGTGTTCCCACTGAAAAAAATATAAAAGATAGTTAGAAGTGTTTAGTGAATAGACTGCATAATCTTGCAGGAAGAAAACTAGGTGGACAATGGGGTCTCATCCCACAAAGCCTCCAGCAGGCTCCATTTAAGTTCATCTGAATTGGATCATGTGCCATGCTGGACTCTTACGTACCCTTCCCTAGTCATTGCTAAAACCATCTTTTTGACATAAAATGACAGAAGTGGCAACTGTGAAATTCTTTGGATTTTATAATAAAAGTAGCCCATGTTAGCAAGAAGATTGGGAAGATTCCCAAGGTAAATCCCTTAACTGTGCAGGTTGGGTCCTAGATTTGATACAGTTAGAATTCATGCAGCACCCAACATATGCAGGTTATCACCATGGTGGAAGAGACAGGTCCTGACCTCAAAGAGCTGGAATTGTTAGGGAAAGGGAGGTAATGAGGGAGGGCTTCCAGGAGGAAAGGAAAGCCAACATCAACCAGAGCAGCCAGTCACTAAGGGAAAGTGAAGAGGTGAGCATCTTAGCAGAGACTAGCACGTCAGTAACCCTGAGAAATGACTCTGCAGTGAGAGACCCTGCGGAGAGATTAGGTCCAATTGTTGGGTGATGAAGCTTGCTAAGTGGAGTGTTTGAACATAGGAGGACCACTGGAGACTGCAGGAACAGACTGTTCTGGTTCTCTATTACTGTTCTGGTTTTCTATTACTCTATTACTGTAAAACAAACCACCCAGAAACTCAGTGGCTTGGTAGAAACATCTTTCACATTTTCCGCCTGGACTTGGCTGTGTGGTTTCATAGGGAGACATCTGTAGGCTCTATCTGTGCTGGAGACATCTGTAGGACTTGACGGGACTAGACATCTGCAAAGGCTCACTCACACGGCTGGCCACAGATGCCGGTGTTGGCTGGGCACTTAGCTTGGGCTGTTGACCAGAGCACCTGCCTAGGGCCTCTCCATGGCTTGGGCTTCTCACAGCATCAGTTCTGGGAAAAATACATACATATACCTTGGCAAACTTTAAACACTGAATTGCACAAATGCTTATGTTCATCTTTATCATTAAATAAAATGATAAAGAAAAGTATTATGAGGAGATTTGGTCTCTTTTCTCCAGTAATACAGTTAAAAATCTCATAACATAATTAAAGTTTTTTTATACTTATACTTTCAATAAGTATTAGGCATTTTTATTTATTTATTTACTTTTTTTGAGATGGAGTTTGGCTCTTGATGCCCAGGCTGGTGTGCAATGGCGTGATCTTGGCTCACTGCAACTTCTGCCTTCTGGGTTCAAACAATTCTCCTACCTCAGCCTCCCGAGTAGCTGGGATTACAGGTATGCACCACCATGCCTGGCTAATTCTGTATTTTTAGTAGAGATGGGGTTTCTCCACGTTGGTCAGGCTGGTCTCGAACTCCCAACCTCAGGTGATCCGCCTGCCTTGGTTATAATCTAACCTAATTAAAATCTTTTTAAAAGCAGGACAAAAAATTCAACATTTTGTATGATTACAGCTACATTAAAATATGTCTAGAAAATGCAGCCAGAGGAAATAAAAACTTTCATTGCCTCAAATTGCTGCAAAGCCAAGGGGCACTGCCCATGGCCAGGGAGGGTAAGCCCTGGAAGGACAGAGGTTGCTGACTCCCAGCCCAGCAGCAGCTGGACCCTCAGCCCCTCAGTGCCTGGTTTCTCCTTGCACATGAATCCAGGTCCCAGCATCTTGTCATTGACGGGAGCAGCCCTGGCTCACCCTCTTGGAAAACAGAAAGATGCAATGGATGCCAGCTGTGAGGCAACCTGAGGGCTCTGAAGACCTCCTGTGGGGCTCACACGGGGGCCAGAGCCTCAGCCTCTGACACCCGAGAATGGAATGGGCAGGATGGTTGGGGCAGAGAAGAAGAAAATTCTCCGGATGTCCTGGTTAGTCACCCTGATCCTTGGAAATACACACTCAAGGCTGAATCAGGGAGAATCAAGTCTCTTGGCCAGAAAAACAAGCCATTATGGCCAGCGAAGCGCTCACTAAGCACACACAAATACACATATATGTGCACCCACAAACACATAGAATTACACACATGCCCAATACACACACGTACATGCACACGAACTCATTACACAAATGAGCATGTATGAACAAGACACACCTATACACGTACACTTATGTACAGATACCCAAATGCACACATATTCACACCCTTACACAATACACATGTATATACATGTACTCCTGACACACATTCACACATGTGCTCACACATGCATACACACCACAGTATAATACACTTAGTAGAGTAGCATCAGGGGACCTCAGTTGTGGTCAGAGGGCCTTACACTTAGTCTGAATTGTTAATAATTGAACTGTGTAATTTTATCTAAATCTTTTCATTTCTGCTTCCAGCCCCCAAAAGAGTGCAGTTGACTCAAACCATCTGAAAGTTCTCTTTAGTTGTAAAATTCTGTGATTTCAATGGGAAAAGACAGTATCAGCCCCACCCAGAGCTCTCCTGAGCTCCTTCTCTGTACCCTGAGGAGGATCCTGGGGGCTGGAGTCACAGCATAGGGTGCTTGTGAGGCCATCCTCACCCAGTGCCCGCCCCAAGAGTGTTGCCACCAGGGATAACCCAGCGTCCCCGCAGACCTCTGCTGTGGGCATTCCTGTGACTTCCTCCCTGCCCCTCCTCCCCATGCCCATGCACTTCTTCCTTCCTTTCTGATCAAGAATATGCCTTGGGAGCAAGTAGGCAGGAACCAGCAACCTTCTGAGGCCCAGAGCTTCCAGAAAGAGGTCAGCAGCTGTCTGTCCTGGGGACGTTTCCTGGTGGAGGTGGAAGGGGGCTCACTGCTCCTTAACACCCTCTTTCAAGAGTGCCTCCCTGGTTTACTTTTTCTGGCCAGGGCATTCATTTGGAGCAGACAAGCCCATCCCCTGTCCCAACTCAACATCTGGAAGTTGCTGGGTCACGGGCTCCAGGTGTTGTTTGGAGCCTCTCATCATCATGTAACTTTTGGTTGTGATGATAAAGTCTGACTGCATCTCAGGTTGCCACCCAAACCTCAGCTACAATCTCTACAAATTGCCCCTGAAAGCAAATTTCTCAGGCAGCTGTGGAGCTGAGCCCATGGCCTGGTAGATGAGCCAGGATGTGTTCCTCACTAGGCATTTCATCCCTGTTGCCAGCACGGGGCTGGCACCATACTGGTACCCAACAGTCCCTTGTTGGAAGGATGAATTTGAGCACCCTACTACTCATGAACAGCTTGGCCTGATTAAGTTCTCAAGAATCCAAAGGCCTGCAAAGTCTATGACATCCTCCCACATATGAATTCAAACTGAACAAAAACCCTGCAAACAAACAAACAAAAAAAGCCAAGGAACAATCACTTCCACTAGGAAGACCACCTTATAGGTGGTTATTTTGGAAATAACCATCTTTCACTTTTCTTATCCCCTGTTTCTCTGGGGGTTCTGCTTTGCTGGGCTGCTCTAAATACAATAGTAACAATAGGTAGTCCTATACGTTACTCTGCCAGCTTTATTGTTACCTGGACATTTTTAGGTTCCAGCTTTATCTTTTTATTCTTATTTTCAAAATGTGGTAAAACATAAATAACATAAAATTGATAATTTTAACCATCTTGAACTGCACAGATTGGTGGCATTAAATACGTTCACATTTTTATGCAACCGACACCACTATCCATCCATGAATACTTTCATCCTGCAAAGCAGAAACCATCTTTTTACTCCCCTAGCAATCATGCCTTGCTCTCTCACTTATATTTATTTCATAGTACATAGAATATCCTAGAAGCAGAGAATCTGAGCAGTGGAGGGCACCTGGTAAGGCTATCTCTTCCAAACACTGGCCCTTCAGCAAAACCACATTTGGAGTAGACTGAGCCAGACAGAATCAACCTTGTTTTTAAACGTACAAAGCTATGCTTTCTTTGGAAGTCACATATTTGAAATATCAAGTCAGAAAATTCTTCTTCTAAAGTAAAAGTTTTCTTTGTCATTTCCTCAGTTACTATTTTTCTTTTCCAGATTGAAAATAACCAGTTACTATCCTCAGGGAACTCAACTATTTCATGAGCAATGACTTCCTGGGAGGCCATGGTTCTCAAACGTTAGCCCGCCTCAGTGTCAGCTGGAGGGGTTATGAAAGCCCAGAATGCTGCACCTACCTACAGAGTTTTAGATCCCAGAGGTCCAAGGAGGGTTCCAGAAGTTGCATTTCTAGCAAATTCCCGTGTGATGCTGATGCTGTTGGACTGGGGA
This sequence comes from Pongo abelii, assembly GCF_028885655.2. NCBI lineage: Eukaryota > Metazoa > Chordata > Mammalia > Primates > Hominidae > Pongo > Pongo abelii. The sequence goes on from NC_071998.2 coordinate 78,354,209, forward strand.
CCCCATTTTAAGAAATGCTGTTACAAGGCCCAGTGCTAGGAAATCTGAAGGACAGAAATATGCAGGTACCTAAGAGATGGGAGCAAATGGAATTAACAAGTTAAATGGGTCCACCTCCATGTGGAAAGTGCCAAACGCCCTTCACATAAGCCCTTTGCTGTCACAGAGCTCACAAGCTCAGGGTGCAGTGTGGGAGGCTGATGTGAACGGGATGTCAGCCATTCACACCGAGAACTGTGTGGGCACTGCAGGGGAGCACAGCACTCAGGCTGGGTGAGGAAGGGGCTGGGGATGGCTTTCTGCAGACCTGGAAGCATCCGGAGCCATTCCTGTGTGGATTCTTAAAGAAAAGAAGGTGTCCAGACAAAGAGGCTGGGCGAGGCACGTGCTCTTCCAGCAGAGGAACAACCTGGAACTGAAAAGGGTTCCAGCATTCACGGGAAAATGTCCCGTGAAAATGTCCCGAGCATTCACGGGGCAGCAAGCTGTGCAAGTGTCCCCAAGAGGAGCATGGAAGTGAGGCAATGAGGACAGAGTGCAGAGGCAGGCAGGGCAAGACTCAGAGGGCATGGCAACACAGGAGGAGGAGCCCAGGCAATATTCTGAAATCTCCTTTGACATCGACGACAGAGGAAGCTTTGCTAAGACTCCATATAAGGGAGCATTAGGGAGGAAAGGAGAAGCGGGAACACAGCTCTCCCCAGTCCTCTAGATCCTCCACTATAGGATAGCCTAGGTGCAGACAAAATTCCCTTTCCTTTTCGTTTTGTTGAAAGATTTTGGAATTGCAGGGAGGGAAACTTGTAAAGACACTGGGCAAGCCTAGAACCAAAATGAACACAAAGAGAATATGGAAGTTGGGTCTGGAGGTGAAGAGAGGAGGCTTCCAGCTCCCTTGTGCAGGCTGTGCAGCCTTGAGCATGTTACTTCTTGTGCCGCAGTCTCTGTACTTAATAGAGACCTAATCCCCTCACAAGACCCACAGGACTTCACCTAGCCTCCCTGCTGTTTTCAGCCTGAGCTCACAGGCACTGGCCCTCATTCTTCCTGCTCCCGCTCCATAAGCCTCTTTCAAGCTGGGTTTGCCAGGCTGTCTTCTGCCCCAACCATTTCCCCAGGTGGTTTCCTCCATCTGGAGTAGTCTTGCCCTCGCCTGACTAATTAACTACATTAAATCTAAGACTCACTCCCTCAGGGCAATCTGATCTCCCTGCATAGGTTAAATCTCTATTCTTAGAGAGTTTTAAGCATTGGGAACTTTTACTTGATAGCACTTACTGGTTGTTATTTCTGTAATTAGTTGTTCAATGTCTCTTGTACTAGAACACGGGTCAGAAAATCATAGCCAGCTTTGACCTGAAGCCTGATTTTGTAAATAAAATGTTAATGGAGGAGATGAGGTGCCTACAGGGTCATGTTGCTGGAGATGTGGAATAACCGATCAAGATCAACATATTTTGGCTCATTTGGATGATTGATGTAACAGAGAGCTTCCATATCCTCTCAAGGCCTGTATTTTTATCTATTTAACATTTTTTTTGGTGCCAGGGAATGGCATTTTCTTTGTTATAGAGAAATATTTTTTTAAAAAAACAATGCACGGGCAGTTAATATGGAATATTGTGTTCTCACCAAGTGAAGGCCAAAAGACTTCATTACAGGATGTACAAAGGAAGCCTCTGTGTAACTTACATAGGGACAAGGGGTGGAAGCATCCAGTTACTGCAAAGCACACCGCGAAAAGGCAGATCTCAGGAGAGTCTCCACGTGGGCAGGGAGCGCCACTTTCTCACGGCGGAGGGGAGTGACTGTTCTGCCTTTGTTCCATTACATTAAAATGGTCATTTGAATTTTATGAGGCCCTTACATTTGTTGATCTGCAAGTTTCTTTAGGTTTTATTGCTACAAGATATCTATATGCATACATTCTTTACATCTAGTTTTAAGGTTACATATAATTTATAAATAATATTTAATAAAAATTAAAATATATAAGATATCATAAAATATATACACACATGAGCAGAGGCAGAGCAACAAGAATAAGCTTTTAAGACACACAATCAGGAGAGAGAAGGGCCCATCAAAGTAAATGGACAAGGGGAAGGGGGCACCTGTAAATAGCGGGCATCCTGCCAGTTCAAAGAATAGAAACCTGCCTGGGGGCTTGGGTCAGCCAGATGAACAGTCAAGCCAGGGAGGGCACAGCTGATGATGACACATGCTGGCTGCTGCTTCTGTCCAGAGGGAAATGTCTCAAATACATTGTGGTTCTGATTGGGCTCATCACCCTCACACCCTCCAACACACACACACATACTTTGAGGTTTTGGGCCTCTGGCTTCCATAAGGAGAGAGCAGCTTAAATTTAACTTTGAGGGGCTGAGCCCTTTCCTCCAGGAGCAATGTCCATTCATGGGGACCACATGTAGAGGGAGACTTGCTGCTTATTTGTTGCCCATCGTACCACCTGTGTGTACCAGTGGGTCTCAGGTGCTCTTTCTGAATGGGGACCCTAACTGTGTTCAGTCGCAGCAGTTGTGGTGCCGTCCCCCATCGCACCATCTGTTCTGGAGGAGGATGTTGCAGAGGCGCTGCTCCCTAAACTGGAGGTGCCTTGAGAAGCCCTGATGGGAAGGCTCGGAAAAACAGGGCACTGGGCACAGAGGCTTTTCATTGCTGCCCATCAGGGGGCCCCAAGTGTGGGCTGAGGGGCGGGGCTGGACAATATGAATGTAGCCGGGCAGATGTAGGCCGACGTCTTTCCAGGGTGCCTCTACTGTGCACTGAATTTGGGAAATTAAGAGTGCTCACTCTGGAGCTTGGTGAAGATCTGAAAATCACAGCATTAGTAGCAGGAGTCATGTCTATAGCAAAGAGCTGAGGGCCTAAAGGAGGCTGCAAGGTCAGGTGGTCAGATGCCCTTGCTGTGATGGTGGAAATGGCTGCTGTGGAATTCATCTGCTGATGGGTGATAGCAGCGATCCGGGGGGAAGGGGCTGGGAGAGGAGTCAGGGAGGAAAGAGGAGGAGACAACGCACACATACGGGTGTAGGAGGCTCCCTTCTGAAGGGAGGCTGGAAGGAGAAAGATGTGGGGCTAGGAGGTGCGCGGCAGGGGTGAGAGGTCAGAGGTGCTAAAGCTGCAAACGAGTGAGGGCAGCCTCCTTTCTCATTAGGTGGAACCCCCAAAATGGGGGCAAGGTCAGTGGGAAGAGCCAGGGAAGAGTTTGGAATTATGGATATCAAATTTCACTCAATTCTTGGTGTGGGAGAAGGTGGAGGGACAGGCAGGGTGAGGGGCCCAGCAGCCACGTGGGCCAAGTCAGAGGGAGGAGGAGGAGCTGGGATCTATGAAGTGTAGGTGGCCGGGGGCAGGGAGTCTCAGCAGGTGTGGAGACAGCAGGGGCAGGCTGAGTGGCACTGCAGTTTGCCATGTCTTACTTTTTTTTTTTTTTTGAGACGGAGTCTCGCTCTGTGGCCAAGCTGGAGTGCACTGGCACGATCTTGGCTCATTGCAACGTCCACCTCCCAGGTTCAAGCCATTCTCCTGCCTCAGCCTCCTGAGTACCTGGGACTACAGGTGGGAGCCACCACGCCCAGCTAAGTTTTGTATTTTCAGTAGAGACGGTGTTTCACCATGTTGGCCAGGATGGTCTCCATCTCTCGTTTTTTTTTTTTTTTTTTTTTTTAAATTAAAAAGTAAACTTTAGCCGGGTATGGTGGCTCAAGCCTGTAATCCCAGCACTTTGGGAGGCCGAGGCGGGTGGATCACGAGATCAGGAGATTGAGACCAGCCTGACCAACATGGTGAAACCCCGTATCTACTGAAGGAACAACAAAAAAAATTATCCTGTCATGGTGGCGCGGGCCTGCAATCCCAGCTACTCAGGAGGCTGAGGCAGGAGAATCGCTTGAACCCCGAGGGCGGAGGTTGCAGTGAGCCCAGATCACGCCATTGCACTCCAGCCTGGGCGACAGAGCGAGACTCCGTCTAAAAATAAATGAATGAATGAATGAATGAATAAATAAATAAATAAATGTAAACTTTAATGTCGAAAATGCAAACTTGGGGAGGGCAGAAAGATCACACACAAGGCTGTCACGTCACACTTGGAGGGTTGCACAGCCGCCGGGCAGAGGCGCCCCTCACTTCTCAGATGGTGGGGCAGCCGGGCACAGGCGCTTCTGACCTCCCAGACATGGCTGCTGCTGGGCAGAGGCGCTCCTCACTTCCCAGACAAAGTGGCTGCTGGGCAGAGGTGCTCCTCACTTCCCAGTGGGGCGGTGGCAGGGCAGAGGCGCTCCTCACTTCGCAGACGGTGCGGGGGCAGCGCAGAGGCGCTCCTCACTTCCCATATGGTGGGATTGCCGGACAGAGGCGCTCCTCACTTCCCAGATGGTGGGATTGCGGGGCAGCGGCGCTCCTCACTTCCCAGACGGTAGGGGGGCAGGGCAGAGACGCTCCTCACTTACCAGACTGTGCGGGAGCAGGGCAGAGGCGCTCCTCACTTCCCAGATGGTCGGATTGGGCAAAGGCGCTCCTTGCTGCGCAGACGGTGCAGGGGCAGGGCAGAGGCGCTCCTCACTTCGCAGAGGGTGGGATTGGGCAGAGGCGCTCCTCACTTCACAGACCTTGCGGGGGCAGGGCAGAGGCGCTCCTCACTTCCCAGATGGTGCGCGAGCAAGGCAGAGGTGCTCCTCACTTCCCAGACGACGGTGGGACTGGGCAGAGGCGCTCCTCAATTCCCAGATGGCGGGATTGCCAGGCAGAGGTGTTCCTCACTTCCCAGATGATACGCGGGCAGGGCAGAGGCATTCCTCGTTTCCCAGATGGTGGGGTGGCCAGGCAGAGGCCCTTCTCACTTACCAGACAGTTGGGTTCCGGGCAGAGGCGCTCCTCGCTTCCCAGACGGTGGGCCTGCCCGACAGAGGCGCTCCTGACCTCACAGATGCTGCGGCTGCTGGGCTGGGGCCTCCTTACTTCCCAGACGGTGCAGTGGCTGGGCAGAGGTGCTCTTCACTTCCCAGACTGTGAGGCGGCCGGGTAGAGACGTTCCTCACTTCCCAGGCGAGGCCTAGCGAGGCAGAGGCGCTCCTCACTTCTCAGGCGGTGGGGTGGGAGTGCTGGGCAGAGGTGCTCCTCACCTCCCGGATGGGGCGGTGGCCAGGCAGAGGCGCTCCTCCCTTCCCAGACAGTGGGGTGGCTGGGCAGAGGCGCTCCTCACTTCCCAGATGGTGCAGGGACCAGGCAGAGATGCTCCTCAGGTCTCGATCTCTTGACCTCCTGATCCGCCCGCCTGGGCCTCCCAAAGTGCTGGATTACAGGCGTGAGCCACCACGCCTGCCCTGCCATGTCTTCTTTCTCCTCCCAAGCAGCTGTTTGCATCTCCTGGACATCCCCATGTTCTTATCCATGTTGCCCTGCTGGAGGCGTCCTTCCCCTTGAGAAGCCTGACCCAGCTCCAACAGTGCCTCAGGAGATAGGCAGGGAAGCTTAGCGGATGAGGGAAACTCGTCTCTATCCCACCTCAGTTGCAGGGGAGGGGTCGGTGGCAGCGGCAGCAGTGGTCCTGACAGCTTTCTTTCGCCGGACCCGTGGCCGGCAGCTCTGGGTGGAGAAGAGCTCCTTGATGCAAGAGCTGCGGGATACTTGGGCTGCATGTCCTCCCCCACCATCAGCAAGCCTGGAGAGCTGGGCAGGTGGTCTTTACCCAGCACCTTCAAGGCCGCCTTCTCTGGCCACAGGGAGCAGCCCAGAACTGGGGCAGGGAGCACTGTTGGAACTGGCTCAGGCTTCCCAAAGGGAAGGATGCCTCCAGCAGGGCTGTGTGAACTGGCGACTCCTTGTCCCTTGGAGTAGAAACTCACTGCATGCACCTGGGCCTTGTCAGTCTGGTTCTTTTCTGTCAAGCTCTTGAGGTGGACATTTCCCTCCAAGGGCCTGGGATTGTACCAGGAGGAAGTGAGGTTTCCCTGAGTCTCCAGGGGCCTAGAGGCGGAGGCTGCTTCCCCATTGCTACAGGGGCCCCTTTTCTTGTCCTCCTGCCCCTGGGTCTCTACCTGATCCACCTCCATTTGTTCTTCAGGCTCTTGTTCTGCCCTCACCTCCGTCTTTGGGAGCCTGGCTGGGATCACCCGCTCATCTAATGAAGGAAGCCGGAGGTTAAACTTGCCTCTCATACGAGGGATCCTCACGGGGCTGAGGTGTCCAAACATCATGGTGTTGCAAGCAGACAGCACGGGTTTCTTCCTTGAGGGGGGGCTCCAGCCCAAAGGAGGCAGGACCCTCAGTGGGGTGCCCGTGTTCCCAGGGAGAAAACACAGCCTCCTAGGGGCGACATCCCACCTGGCTGGAAAAGAAGGCCCAAGATGTCGCCGAGGGTTGAAGAGGAATCGGAAACAGCCCAAGATTCCCGGGGCAGGCACAGGTGCAGGAGGCACAGGTGCAGGAGCCACGGGGTGAGCCCGGCCAGCTGGGAGGGCCTCACGGACAAGACGAGCAGGTTGCCGATGGCATGGCGGGGACCTGTGGTGGAACCAGGAACAAAATACGCTTAGAAGAGCACGTTGCCAATCGCGTGGCCAGGACCTGCGGCGGAACCAGGAACAAAATATGCTTAGTGAGTTGCCCATTTTGAGCGAGTTGTGCACAGACGAAACTAAGGGTCAGAAGCGGAGAGGATACTCCTAAGTCACCCACTTCTCTGTGGCCGGGTGCGCACTGGGCACCTGGGAGTTTATGACATCACTATGGGGCTGGTGACAGAACCAGGGTGTGGAGGAGTGAGCAGGAGCCCAGCGAGGGTGCCTACAAGAGGAGTCAAAGGGCAAAAGGCAAGGCCCCTCCACCGGTCCAGCTGGACTCTCTAGCCTCAGGGACGTCCCACTCCTGGGGGCAGGTGTGTGGCCCTGGATGTCCCCCCCCCCTCCTGTGGTGCTGTGGAGGGTGCGGGGCTGATCCGCCAGAGCCCTTCCCACCTGGCATCTGGCCCAGGTGCTGGCTGACACCCAGTGGCCCTGTCTTGGCCGGCCCTGTCCCCCGGGTTACAGGGCCAGAACCTGGAAGCAGAGCGCAGGACCAGCCAGATCCCGCCAGGCTCCCCCGGGGCCTCTCCAGTGCCTCTATGCCGCCTGGAGCCAGGCCCGCCTTCTCCATGGCTGCCGTGGCCTCAAGGGCCACCAGGCTCGCTGCGCAGGCTTCCATGGAGAGGACGCGGTGCCCTGACCTGACTGGATGCTGCCCCTTACCACATCCCTTCCTGGCAGGCAGGGTCTCCACTTCTTTTTACAAATTTGCCTGAGACCCTTCCTTAGGTCATCCAGGTGGTCATGGTCCAGCCAGGCTTTGAACCCAGGTTGTGCGATTCCGCAGCTGGTGCTCTGGCCTGTGTACCTCCTGATCATGGATACAGCATGTATTCTTATTTTTTCCTGTAGTCCGGGGGTACTTAGCATGGCGGCATATCTGTAATAAGCACATGCACACCTAGAAGGAGGTCTTCACTTCAACATATAAGTTGACCATGGCCCACTCTGGGCTCCAGTCCTCTGCAAAGATGTAGGGCAGGGACTACCAGTTGCCAGCACAGCACCATTCCACATTGTTCTTCTGATGGAGGCTTTCAGCCCAGATATTCTTTCTCGTCTGGTGGGTTCTCTCTCGTCTCGTCCAAGTATGTAACGATTATGTTCTAGATCAGCTTTGGTCTATCCTAAAAGAAACTCGCCAGTGGATTATACCATATAGATAAAAGTCAGTTTCTCTTGTCTTCCTAGAATGTGTCTAGAAAGCAAGTACATTATTTACAAGTTAATAGTGGATCAATGTATTGGATTAAAATATGACCAATGTAATTTGGTCATTGTGAGCATGCCAGCTTGGTCCACTCTTCACCACAATTTATGGAACCCTAAATATAACTCTAGATTTTCTTATGCCCAAGAGAAGGACATACTCTTGGGTGTCTGGACTAGGGAACTCCTGACCTCTAGTGATCTGCCCACTTCGCCCTCCCAAAGTGCTAGGATTACAGGCGTGAGCCACTGTGCCCAGCCAAATCATGTGAACTTTCTACATCCCAAGGGCACACAGCCTTCTGGGCCAGCATATAGACATCTGGCAGGGATCCAGGGTCCAGGAGTTAGATGCAATCCTTGAGCTCTAGTACCTTTATATTACCTGATCACAGAAGCTCAGGCCATGTGTGGGCAGGTACTAGGACCAGCACTGTGATGGGTAGGGCCCAGGCCCAGCCTTTCTCCATCAAATGAGCACTCAAGGTGAGGGGAGCACCAGCCTTTCATCTGCTGTGGTCAGGGCTGAAGTTCATGCTTCTGGTTGTAGGGGCTGAGTCACCCAGCAGCACTCACTCAGCTTTGGCCTGAAGCCTGATTTTGTAAATAAAATGATAATGGAGGAGACCAGATGCCTACAGTGTCATATTGCTGGAGATGTAACCGATCAAGATCAACATGTTTTGGTTCATTTGGATGATCGACTTAACAGAGAGCTTCCATACCCTCTCAAGGCCTGCATTTTTAATCTATTTAACATTTTTTTTATGCCAGGGTGTGACGTTTTCTTTTTTATAGGGAAATTAAAAAAAAAAAAAGAATGCACAGGGAGTTAATATGAAATATCGTGTTCTCACCAAGTGAAGGCCAAAAGATTTCATTACAGGATATACAAAGGACGCCTCTGTATAACTTACATAGGGACAAGGGGTGGAAGCATCCAGTTACTGCAAAACACACAGCCAACAGGCGGATCTCAGGAGAGTCTGCACGTGGGCAGGGAGCGCCACTTTCTCACGGCGGAGGGGAGTGACTGTTCTGCCTTTGTTCCATTACATTAAAATGGTCATTTGAATTTTATGAGGCCCCTACATTTGTTGATCTGCAAGTTTCTTTAGGTTTTATTGCTACAAGATATCTATATGCATACATTCTTTACATCTAGTTTTAAGGTTACATATAATTTATATATAATATTTAATAAAAATTAAAATATATAAGATATAATAAAATACATACACACATGAGCAGAGGCAGAGCAACAAGAATAAGCTTTTAAGACACACAATCAGGAGAGAGAAGGGCCCATCAAAGTAAATGGACAAGGGGAAGGGGGCACCTGTAAATAGCGGGCATCCTGCCAGTTCAAAGAATAGAAACCTGCCTGGGGGCTTGGGTCAGCCAGATGAACAGTCAAGCCAGGGAGGGCACAGCTGATGATGACACATGCTGGCTGCTGCTTCTGTCCAGAGGGAAATGTCTCAAATACATTGTGGTTCTGATTGGGCTCATCACCCTCACACCCTCCAACACACACACACATACTTTGAGGTTTTGGGCCTCTGGCTTCCATAAGGAGAGAGCAGCTTAAATTTAACTTTGAGGGGCTGAGCCCTTTCCTCCAGGAGCAATGTCCATTCATGGGGACCACATGTAGAGGGAGACTTGCTGCTTATTTGTTGCCCATCGTACCACCTGTGTGTACCAGTGGGACTCAGGTGCTCTTTCTGAATGGGGACCCTAATTGTGTTCAGTCGCAGCAGTTGTGGTGCCGTCCCCCATCGCACCATCTGTTCTGGAGGAGGATGTTGCAGAGGCGCTGCTCCCTAAACTGGAGGTGCCTTGAGAAGCCCTGATGGGAAGGCTCGGAAAAACAGGGCACTGGGCACAGAGGCTTTTCATTGCTGCCCATCAGGGGGCCCCAAGTGTGGGCTGAGGGGCGGGGCTGGACAATATGAATGTAGCCGGGCAGATGTAGGCCGACGTCTTTCCAGGGTGCCTCTACTGTGCACTGAATTTGGGAAATTAAGAGTGCTCACTCTGGAGCTTGGTGAAGATCTGAAAATCACAGCATTAGTAGCAGGAGTCATGTCCATAGCAAAGAGCTGAGGGCCTAAAGGAGGCTGCAAGGTCAGGTGGTCAGATGCCCTTGCTGTGATGGTGGAAATGGCTGCTGTGGAATTCATCTGCTGATGGGTGATAGCAGCGATCCGGGGGGAAGGGGCTGGGAGAGGAGTCAGGGAGGAAAGAGGAGGAAACAACGCACACATACGGGTGTAGGAGGCTCCCTTCTGAAGGGAGGCTGGAAGGAGAAAGATGTGGGGCCAGGAGGTGTGCGGCAGGGGTGAGAGGTCAGAGGTGCTAAAGCTGCAAACGAGTGAGGGCAGCCTCCTTTCTCATTAGGTGGAACCCCCAAAATGGGGGCAAGGTCAGTGGGAAGAGCCAGGGAAGAGTTTGGAATTATGGATATCAAATTTCACTCAATTCTTGGTGTGGGAGAAGGTGGAGGGACAGGCAGGGTGAGGGGCCCAGCAGCCACGTGGGCCAAGTCAGAGGGAGGAGGAGGAGCTGGGATCTATGAAGTGTAGGTGGCCGGGGGCAGGGAGTCTCAGCAGGTGTGGAGACAGCAGGGGCAGGCTGAGTGGCACTGCAGTTTGCCATGTCTTACTTTTTTTTTTTTTTTGAGACGGAGTCTCGCTCTGTGGCCAAGCTGGAGTGCACTGGCACGATCTTGGCTCATTGCAACGTCCACCTCCCAGGTTCAAGCCATTATCCTGCCTCAGCCTCCTGAGTACCTGGGACTACAGGTGGGAGCCACCACGCCCAGCTAAGTTTTGTATTTTCAGTAGAGACGGTGTTTCACCATGTTGGCCAGGATGGTCTCTAACTCTCGTTTTTTTTTTTTTTTTTTTTTAAATTAAAAAGTAAACTTTAGCCGGGTATGGTGGCTCAAGCCTGTAATCCCAGCACTTTGGGAGGCCGAGGCGGGTGGATCACGAGATCAGGAGATTGAGACCAGCCTGACCAACATGGTGAAACCCCGTATCTACTGAAGGAACAACAAAAAAAAATTATCCTGTCATGGTGGCGCGGGCCTGCAATCCCAGCTACTCAGGAGGCTGAGGCAGGAGAATCGCTTGAACCCCGAGGGCGGAGGTTGCAGTGAGCCCAGATCACGCCATTGCACTCCAGCCTGGGCGACAGAGCGAGACTCCGTCTAAAAATAAATGAATGAATGAATGAATGAATAAATAAATAAATAAATGTAAACTTTAATGTCGAAAATGCAAACTTGGGGAGGGCAGAAAGATCACACACAAGGCTGTCACGTCACACTTGGAGGGTTGCACAGCCGCCGGGCAGAGGCGCCCCTCACTTCTCAGATGGTGGGGCAGCCGGGCACAGGCGCTTCTGACCTCCCAGACATGGCTGCTGCTGGGCAGAGGCGCTCCTCACTTCCCAGACAAAGTGGCTGCTGGGCAGAGGTGCTCCTCACTTCCCAGTGGGGCGGTGGCAGGGCAGAGGCGCTCCTCACTTCGCAGACGGTGCGGGGGCAGCGCAGAGGCGCTCCTCACTTCCCATATGGTGGGATTGCCGGACAGAGGCGCTCCTCACTTCCCAGATGGTGGGATTGCGGGGCAGCGGCGCTCCTCACTTCCCAGACGGTAGGGGGGCAGGGCAGAGACGCTCCTCACTTACCAGACTGTGCGGGAGCAGGGCAGAGGCGCTCCTCACTTCCCAGATGGTCGGATTGGGCAAAGGCGCTCCTTGCTGCGCAGACGGTGCAGGGGCAGGGCAGAGGCGCTCCTCACTTCGCAGAGGGTGGGATTGGGCAGAGGCGCTCCTCACTTCACAGACCTTGCGGGGGCAGGGCAGAGGCGCTCCTCACTTCCCAGATGGTGCGCGAGCAAGGCAGAGGTGCTCCTCACTTCCCAGACGACGGTGGGACTGGGCAGAGGCGCTCCTCAATTCCCAGATGGTGGGATTGCCAGGCAGAGGTGTTCCTCACTTCCCAGATGATACGCGGGCAGGGCAGAGGCATTCCTCGTTTCCCAGATGGTGGGGTGGCCAGGCAGAGGCCCTTCTCACTTACCAGACAGTTGGGTTCCGGGCAGAGGCGCTCCTCGCTTCCCAGACGGTGGGCCTGCCCGACAGAGGCGCTCCTGACCTCACAGATGCTGCGGCTGCTGGGCTGGGGCCTCCTTACTTCCCAGACGGTGCAGTGGCTGGGCAGAGGTGCTCTTCACTTCCCAGACTGTGAGGCGGCCGGGTAGAGACGTTCCTCACTTCCCAGGCGAGGCCTAGCGAGGCAGAGGCGCTCCTCACTTCTCAGGCGGTGGGGTGGGAGTGCTGGGCAGAGGTGCTCCTCACCTCCCGGATGGGGCGGTGGCCAGGCAGAGGCGCTCCTCCCTTCCCAGACAGTGGGGTGGCTGGGCAGAGGCGCTCCTCACTTCCCAGATGGTGCAGGGACCAGGCAGAGATGCTCCTCAGGTCTCGATCTCTTGACCTCCTGATCCGCCCGCCTGGGCCTCCCAAAGTGCTGGATTACAGGCGTGAGCCACCACGCCTGCCCTGCCATGTCTTCTTTCTCCTCCCAAGCAGCTGTTTGCATCTCCTGGACATCCCCATGTTCTTATCCATGTTGCCCTGCTGGAGGCGTCCTTCCCCTTGAGAAGCCTGACCCAGCTCCAACAGTGCCTCAGGAGATAGGCAGGGAAGCTTAGCGGATGAGGGAAACTCGTCTCTATCCCACCTCAGTTGCAGGGGAGGGGTCGGTGGCAGCGGCAGCAGTGGTCCTGACAGCTTTCTTTCGCCGGACCCGTGGCCGGCAGCTCTGGGTGGAGAAGAGCTCCTTGATGCAAGAGCTGCGGGATACTTGGGCTGCATGTCCTCCCCCACCATCAGCAAGCCTGGAGAGCTGGGCAGGTGGTCTTTACCCAGCACCTTCAAGGCCGCCTTCTCTGGCCACAGGGAGCAGCCCAGAACTGGGGCAGGGAGCACTGTTGGAACTGGCTCAGGCTTCCCAAAGGGAAGGATGCCTCCAGCAGGGCTGTGTGAACTGGCGACTCCTTGTCCCTTGGAGTAGAAACTCACTGCATGCACCTGGGCCTTGTCAGTCTGGTTCTTTTCTGTCAAGCTCTTGAGGTGGACATTTCCCTCCAAGGGCCTGGGATTGTACCAGGAGGAAGTGAGGTTTCCCTGAGTCTCCAGGGGCCTAGAGGCGGAGGCTGCTTCCCCATTGCTACAGGGGCCCCTTTTCTTGTCCTCCTGCCCCTGGGTCTCTACCTGATCCACCTCCATTTGTTCTTCAGGCTCTTGTTCTGCCCTCACCTCCGTCTTTGGGAGCCTGGCTGGGATCACCCGCTCATCTAATGAAGGAAGCCGGAGGTTAAACTTGCCTCTCATACGAGGGATCCTCACGGGGCTGAGGTGTCCAAACATCATGGTGTTGCAAGCAGACAGCACGGGTTTCTTCCTTGAGGGGGGGCTCCAGCCCAAAGGAGGCAGGACCCTCAGTGGGGTGCCCGTGTTCCCAGGGAGAAAACACAGCCTCCTAGGGGCGACATCCCACCTGGCTGGAAAAGAAGGCCCAAGATGTCGCCGAGGGTTGAAGAGGAATCGGAAACAGCCCAAGATTCCCGGGGCAGGCACAGGTGCAGGAGGCACAGGTGCAGGAGCCACGGGGTGAGCCCGGCCAGCTGGGAGGGCCTCACGGACAAGACGAGCAGGTTGCCGATGGCATGGCGGGGACCTGTGGTGGAACCAGGAACAAAATACGCTTAGAAGAGCACGTTGCCAATCGCGTGGCCAGGACCTGCGGCGGAACCAGGAACAAAATATGCTTAGTGAGTTGCCCATTTTGAGCGAGTTGTGCACAGACGAAACTAAGGGTCAGAAGCGGAGAGGATACTCCTAAGTCACCCACTTCTCTGTGGCCGGGTGCGCACTGGGCACCTGGGAGTTTATGACATCACTATGGGGCTGGTGACAGAACCAGGGTGTGGAGGAGTGAGCAGGAGCCCAGCGAGGGTGCCTACAAGAGGAGTCAAAGGGCAAAAGGCAAGGCCCCTCCACCGGTCCAGCTGGACTCTCTAGCCTCAGGGACGTCCCACTCCTGGGGGCAGGTGTGTGGCCCTGGATGTCCCCCCCCCCTCCTGTGGTGCTGTGGAGGGTGCGGGGCTGATCCGCCAGAGCCCTTCCCACCTGGCATCTGGCCCAGGTGCTGGCTGACACCCAGTGGCCCTGTCTTGGCCGGCCCTGTCCCCCGGGTTACAGGGCCAGAACCTGGAAGCAGAGCGCAGGACCAGCCAGATCCCGCCAGGCTCCCCCGGGGCCTCTCCAGTGCCTCTATGCCGCCTGGAGCCAGGCCCGCCTTCTCCATGGCTGCCGTGGCCTCAAGGGCCACCAGGCTCGCTGCGCAGGCTTCCATGGAGAGGACGCGGTGCCCTGACCTGACTGGATGCTGCCCCTTACCACATCCCTTCCTGGCAGGCAGGGTCTCCACTTCTTTTTACAAATTTGCCTGAGACCCTTCCTTAGGTCATCCAGGTGGTCATGGTCCAGCCAGGCTTTGAACCCAGGTTGTGCGATTCCGCAGCTGGTGCTCTGGCCTGTGTACCTCCTGATCATGGATACAGCATGTATTCTTATTTTTTCCTGTAGTCCGGGGGTACTTAGCATGGCGGCATATCTGTAATAAGCACATGCACACCTAGAAGGAGGTCTTCACTTCAACATATAAGTTGACCATGGCCCACTCTGGGCTCCAGTCCTCTGCAAAGATGTAGGGCAGGGACTACCAGTTGCCAGCACAGCACCATTCCACATTGTTCTTCTGATGGAGGCTTTCAGCCCAGATATTCTTTCTCGTCTGGTGGGTTCTCTCTCGTCTCGTCCAAGTATGTAACGATTATGTTCTAGATCAGCTTTGGTCTATCCTAAAAGAAACTCGCCAGTGGATTATACCATATAGATAAAAGTCAGTTTCTCTTGTCTTCCTAGAATGTGTCTAGAAAGCAAGTACATTATTTACAAGTTAATAGTGGATCAATGTATTGGATTAAAATATGACCAATGTAATTTGGTCATTGTGAGCATGCCAGCTTGGTCCACTCTTCACCACAATTTATGGAACCCTAAATATAACTCTAGATTTTCTTATGCCCAAGAGAAGGACATACTCTTGGGTGTCTGGACTAGGGAACTCCTGACCTCTAGTGATCTGCCCACTTCGCCCTCCCAAAGTGCTAGGATTACAGGCGTGAGCCACTGTGCCCAGCCAAATCATGTGAACTTTCTACATCCCAAGGGCACACAGCCTTCTGGGCCAGCATATAGACATCTGGCAGGGATCCAGGGTCCAGGAGTTAGATGCAATCCTTGAGCTCTAGTACCTTTATATTACCTGATCACAGAAGCTCAGGCCATGCGTGGGCAGGTACTAGGACCAGCACTGTGATGGGTAGGGCCCAGGCCCAGCCTTTCATCATCAAATGAGCACTCAAGGTGAGGGGAGCACCAGCCTTTCATCTGCTGTGGTCAGGGCTGAAGTTCATGCTTCTGGTTGTAGGGGCTGAGTCACCCAGCAGCACTCACTCAGCTTTGGCCTGAAGCCTGATTTTGTAAATAAAATGATAATGGAGGAGACCAGATGCCTACAGTGTCATATTGCTGGAGATGTAACCGATCAAGATCAACATGTTTTGGTTCATTTGGATGATCGACTTAACAGAGAGCTTCCATACCCTCTCAAGGCCTGCATTTTTAATCTATTTAACATTTTTTTTATGCCAGGGTGTGACGTTTTCTTTTTTATAGGGAAATTAAAAAAAAAAAAAAGAATGCACAGGGAGTTAATATGAAATATCGTGTTCTCACCAAGTGAAGGCCAAAAGATTTCATTACAGGATATACAAAGGACGCCTCTGTATAACTTACATAGGGACAAGGGGTGGAAGCATCCAGTTACTGCAAAACACACAGCCAACAGGCGGATCTCAGGAGAGTCTGCACGTGGGCAGGGAGCGCCACTTTCTCACGGCGGAGGGGAGTGACTGTTCTGCCTTTGTTCCATTACATTAAAATGGTCATTTGAATTTTATGAGGCCCCTACATTTGTTGATCTGCAAGTTTCTTTAGGTTTTATTGCTACAAGATATCTATATGCATACATTCTTTACATCTAGTTTTAAGGTTACATATAATTTATATATAATATTTAATAAAAATTAAAATATATAAGATATAATAAAATACATACACACATGAGCAGAGGCAGAGCAACAAGAATAAGCTTTTAAGACACACAATCAGGAGAGAGAAGGGCCCATCAAAGTAAATGGACAAGGGGAAGGGGGCACCTGTAAATAGCGGGCATCCTGCCAGTTCAAAGAATAGAAACCTGCCTGGGGGCTTGGGTCAGCCAGATGAACAGTCAAGCCAGGGAGGGCACAGCTGATGATGACACATGCTGGCTGCTGCTTCTGTCCAGAGGGAAATGTCTCAAATACATTGTGGTTCTGATTGGGCTCATCACCCTCACACCCTCCAACACACACACACATACTTTGAGGTTTTGGGCCTCTGGCTTCCATAAGGAGAGAGCAGCTTAAATTTAACTTTGAGGGGCTGAGCCCTTTCCTCCAGGAGCAATGTCCATTCATGGGGACCACATGTAGAGGGAGACTTGCTGCTTATTTGTTGCCCATCGTACCACCTGTGTGTACCAGTGGGTCTCAGGTGCTCTTTCTGAATGGGGACCCTAATTGTGTTCAGTCGCAGCAGTTGTGGTGCCGTCCCCCATCACACCATCTGTTCTGGAGGAGGATGTTGCAGAGGCGCTGCTCCCTAAACTGGAGGTGCCTTGAGAAGCCCTGATGGGAAGGCTCGGAAAAACAGGGCACTGGGCACAGAGGCTTTTCATTGCTGGCCATCGGGGGCCCCAAGTGTGGGCTGGGGGGGGGGGGGGCTGGAGAATATGAATGTAGCCGGGCAGATGTAGGCCGACGTCTTTCCAGGGTGCCTCTGCTGTGCACTGAATTCGGGAAATTAAGAGTGCTCACTCTGGAGCTTGGTGAAGATCTGAAAATCACAGCATTAGTAGCAGGAGTCATGTCCATAGCAAAGAGCTGAGGGCCTAAAGGAGGCTGCAAGGTCAGGTGGTCAGATGCCTTTGCTGTGATGGTGGAAATGGCTGCTGTGGAATTCATCTGCTGATGGGTGATAGCAGCGATCCGGGGGGAAGGGGCTGGGAGAGGAGTCAGGGAGGAAAGAGGAGGAGACAACGCACACATACGGGTGTAGGAGGCTCCCTTCTGAAGGGAGGCTGGAAGGAGAAAGATGTGGGGCTAGGAGGTGTGCGGCAGGGGTGAGAGGTCAGAGGTGCTAAAGCTGCAAACGAGTGAGGGCAGCCTCCTTTCTCATTAGGTGGAACCCCCAAAATGGGGGCAAGGTCAGTGGGAAGAGCCAGGGAAGAGTTTGGAATTATGGATATCAAATTTCACTCAATTCTTGGTGTGGGAGAAGGTGGAGGGACAGGCAGGGTGAGGGGCCCAGCAGCCACGTGGGCCAAGTCAGAGGGAGGAGGAGGAGCTGGGATCTATGAAGTGTAGGTGGCCGGGGGCAGGGAGTCTCAGCAGGTGTGGAGACAGCAGGGGCAGGCTGAGTGGCACTGCAGTTTGCCATGTCTTACTTTTTTTTTTTTTTTTTGAGACGGAGTCTCGCTCTGTGGCCAAGCTGGAGTGCACTGGCACGATCTTGGCTCATTGCAACGTCCACCTCCCAGGTTCAAGCCATTCTCCTGCCTCAGCCTCCTGAGTACCTGGGACTACAGGTGGGAGCCACCACGCCCAGCTAAGTTTTGTATTTTCAGTAGAGACGGTGTTTCACCATGTTGGCCAGGATGGTCTCCATCTCTCGTTTTTTTTTTTTTTTTTTTAAATTAAAAAGTAAACTTTAGCCGGGTATGGTGGCTCAAGCCTGTAATCCCAGCACTTTGGGAGGCCGAGGCGGGTGGATCACGAGATCAGGAGATTGAGACCAGCCTGACCAACATGGTGAAACCCCGTATCTACTGAAGGAACAACAAAAAAAAATTATCCTGTCATGGTGGCGCGGGCCTGCAATCCCAGCTACTCAGGAGGCTGAGGCAGGAGAATCGCTTGAACCCCGAGGGCGGAGGTTGCAGTGAGCCCAGATCACGCCATTGCACTCCAGCCTGGGCGACAGAGCGAGACTCCGTCTAAAAATAAATGAATGAATGAATGAATGAATAAATAAATAAATAAATGTAAACTTTAATGTCGAAAATGCAAACTTGGGGAGGGCAGAAAGATCACACACAAGGCTGTCACGTCACACTTGGAGGGTTGCACAGCCACCGGGCAGAGGCGCCCCTCACTTCTCAGATGGTGGGGCAGCCGGGCACAGGCGCTTCTGACCTCCCAGACATGGCTGCTGCTGGGCAGAGGCGCTCCTCACTTCCCAGACAAAGTGGCTGCTGGGCAGAGGTGCTCCTCACTTCCCAGTGGGGCGGTGGCAGGGCAGAGGCGCTCCTCACTTCGCAGACGGTGCGGGGGCAGCGCAGAGGCGCTCCTCACTTCCCATATGGTGGGATTGCCGGACAGAGGCGCTCCTCACTTCCCAGATGGTGGGATTGCGGGGCAGCGGCGCTCCTCACTTCCCAGACGGTAGGGGGGCAGGGCAGAGACGCTCCTCACTTACCAGACTGTGCGGGAGCAGGGCAGAGGCGCTCCTCACTTCCCAGATGGTCGGATTGGGCAAAGGCGCTCCTTGCTGCGCAGACGGTGCAGGGGCAGGGCAGAGGCGCTCCTCACTTCGCAGAGGGTGGGATTGGGCAGAGGCGCTCCTCACTTCACAGACCTTGCGGGGGCAGGGCAGAGGCGCTCCTCACTTCCCAGATGGTGCGCGAGCAAGGCAGAGGTGCTCCTCACTTCCCAGACGACGGTGGGACTGGGCAGAGGCGCTCCTCAATTCCCAGGTGGCGGGATTGCCAGGCAGAGGTGTTCCTCACTTCCCAGATGATACGCGGGCAGGGCAGAGGCATTCCTCGTTTCCCAGATGGTGGGGTGGCCAGGCAGAGGCCCTTCTCACTTACCAGACAGTTGGGTTCCGGGCAGAGGCGCTCCTCGCTTCCCAGACGGTGGGCCTGCCCGACAGAGGCGCTCCTGACCTCACAGATGCTGCGGCTGCTGGGCTGGGGCCTCCTTACTTCCCAGACGGTGCAGTGGCTGGGCAGAGGTGCTCTTCACTTCCCAGACTGTGAGGCGGCCGGGTAGAGACGTTCCTCACTTCCCAGGCGAGGCCTAGCGAGGCAGAGGCGCTCCTCACTTCTCAGGCGGTGGGGTGGGAGTGCTGGGCAGAGGTGCTCCTCACCTCCCGGATGGGGCGGTGGCCAGGCAGAGGCGCTCCTCCCTTCCCAGACAGTGGGGTGGCTGGGCAGAGGCGCTCCTCACTTCCCAGATGGTGCAGGGACCAGGCAGAGATGCTCCTCAGGTCTCGATCTCTTGACCTCCTGATCCGCCCGCCTGGGCCTCCCAAAGTGCTGGATTACAGGCGTGAGCCACCACGCCTGCCCTGCCATGTCTTCTTTCTCCTCCCAAGCAGCTGTTTGCATCTCCTGGACATCCCCATGTTCTTATCCATGTTGCCCTGCTGGAGGCGTCCTTCCCCTTGAGAAGCCTGACCCAGCTCCAACAGTGCCTCAGGAGATAGGCAGGGAAGCTTAGCGGATGAGGGAAACTCGTCTCTATCCCACCTCAGTTGCAGGGGAGGGGTCGGTGGCAGCGGCAGCAGTGGTCCTGACAGCTTTCTTTCGCCGGACCCGTGGCCGGCAGCTCTGGGTGGAGAAGAGCTCCTTGATGCAAGAGCTGCGGGATACTTGGGCTGCATGTCCTCCCCCACCATCAGCAAGCCTGGAGAGCTGGGCAGGTGGTCTTTACCCAGCACCTTCAAGGCCGCCTTCTCTGGCCACAGGGAGCAGCCCAGAACTGGGGCAGGGAGCACTGTTGGAACTGGCTCAGGCTTCCCAAAGGGAAGGATGCCTCCAGCAGGGCTGTGTGAACTGGCGACTCCTTGTCCCTTGGAGTAGAAACTCACTGCATGCACCTGGGCCTTGTCAGTCTGGTTCTTTTCTGTCAAGCTCTTGAGGTGGACATTTCCCTCCAAGGGCCTGGGATTGTACCAGGAGGAAGTGAGGTTTCCCTGAGTCTCCAGGGGCCTAGAGGTGGAGGCTGCTTCCCCATTGCTACAGGGGCCCCTTTTCTTGTCCTCCTGCCCCTGGGTCTCTACCTGATCCACCTCCATTTGTTCTTCAGGCTCTTGTTCTGCCCTCACCTCCGTCTTTGGGAGCCTGGCTGGGATCACCCGCTCATCTAATGAAGGAAGCCGGAGGTTAAACTTGCCTCTCATACGAGGGATCCTCACGGGGCTGAGGTGTCCAAACATCATGGTGTTGCAAGCAGACAGCATGGGTTTCTTCCTTGAGGGGGGGCTCCAGCCCAAAGGAGGCAGGACCCTCAGTGGGGTGCCCGTGTTCCCAGGGAGAAAACACAGCCTCCTAGGGGCGACATCCCACCTGGCTGGAAAAGAAGGCCCAAGATGTCGCCGAGGGTTGAAGAGGAATCGGAAACAGCCCAAGATTCCCGGGGCAGGCACAGGTGCAGGAGGCACAGGTGCAGGAGCCACGGGGTGAGCCCGGCCAGCTGGGAGGGCCTCACGGACAAGACGAGCAGGTTGCCGATGGCATGGCGGGGACCTGTGGTGGAACCAGGAACAAAATACGCTTAGAAGAGCACGTTGCCAATCGCGTGGCCAGGACCTGCGGCGGAACCAGGAACAAAATATGTTTAGTGAGTTGCCCATTTTGAGCGAGTTGTGCACAGACGAAACTAAGGGTCAGAAGCGGAGAGGATACTCCTAAGTCACCCACTTCTCTGTGGCCGGGTGCGCACTGGGCACCTGGGAGTTTATGACATCACTATGGGCCTGGTGACAGAACCAGGGTGTGGAGAAGTGAGCAGGAGCCCAGCGAGGGTGCCTACAAGAGGAGTCAAAGGGCAAAAGGCAAGGCCCCTCCACCGGTCCAGCTGGACTCTCTAGCCTCAGGGACGTCCCACTCCTGGGGGCAGGTGTGTGGCCCTGGATGTCCCCCCCCACCTCCTGTGGTGCTGTGGAGGGTGCGGGGCTGATCCGCCAGAGCCCTTCCCACCTGGCATCTGGCCCAGGTGCTGGCTGACACCTAGTGGCCCTGTCTTGGCCGGCCCTGTCCCCCGGGTTACAGGGCCAGAACCTGGAAGCAGAGCGCAGGACCAGCCAGATCCCGCCAGGCTCCCCCGGGGCCTCTCCAGTGCCTCTATGCCGCCTGGAGCCAGGCCCGCCTTCTCCATGGCTGCCGTGGCCTCAAGGGCCACCAGGCTCGCTGCGCAGGCTTCCATGGAAAGGACGCGGTGCCCTGACCTGACTGGATGCTGCCCCTTACCACATCCCTTCCTGGCAGGCAGGGTCTCCACTTCTTTTTACAAATTTGCCTGAGACCCTTCCTTAGGTCATCCAGGTGGTCATGGTCCAGCCAGGCTTTGAACCCAGGTTGTGCGATTCCGCAGCTGGTGCTCTGGCCTGTGTACCTCCTGATCATGGATACAGCATGTATTCTTATTTTTTCCTGTAGTCCGGGGGTACTTAGCATGGCGGCATATCTGTAATAAGCACATGCACACCTAGAAGGAGGTCTTCACTTCAACATATAAGTTGACCATGGCCCACTCTGGGCTCCAGTCCTCTGCAAAGATGTAGGGCAGGGACTACCAGTTGCCAGCACAGCACCATTCCACATTGTTCTTCTGATGGAGGCTTTCAGCCCAGATATTCTTTCTCGTCTGGTGGGTTCTCTCTCGTCTCGTCCAAGTATGTAACGATTATGTTCTAGATCAGCTTTGGTCTATCCTAAAAGAAACTCGCCAGTGGATTATACCATATAGATAAAAGTCAGTTTCTCTTGTCTTCCTAGAATGTGTCTAGAAAGCAAGTACATTATTTACAAGTTAATAGTGGATCAATGTATTGGATTAAAATATGACCAATGTAATTTGGTCATTGTGAGCATGCCAGCTTGGTCCACTCTTCACCACAATTTATGGAACCCTAAATATAACTCTAGATTTTCTTATGCCCAAGAGAAGGACATACTCTTGGGTGTCTGGACTAGGGAACTCCTGACCTCTAGTGATCTGCCCACTTCGCCCTCCCAAAGTGCTAGGATTACAGGCGTGAGCCACTGTGCCCAGCCAAATCATGTGAACTTTCTACATCCCAAGGGCACACAGCCTTCTGGGCCAGCATATAGACATCTGGCAGGGATCCAGGGTCCAGGAGTTAGATGCAATCCTTGAGCTCTAGTACCTTTATATTACCTGATCACAGAAGCTCAGGCCATGCGTGGGCAGGTACTAGGACCAGCACTGTGATGGGTAGGGCCCAGGCCCAGCCTTTCATCATCAAATGAGCACTCAAGGTGAGGGGAGCACCAGCCTTTCATCTGCTGTGGTCAGGGCTGAAGTTCATGCTTCTGGTTGTAGGGGCTGAGTCACCCAGCAGCACTCACTCAGCTTTGGCCTGAAGCCTGATTTTGTAAATAAAATGATAATGGAGGAGACCAGATGCCTACAGTGTCATATTGCTGGAGATGTAACCGATCAAGATCAACATGTTTTGGTTCATTTGGATGATCGACTTAACAGAGAGCTTCCATACCCTCTCAAGGCCTGCATTTTTAATCTATTTAACATTTTTTTTATGCCAGGGTGTGACGTTTTCTTTTTTATAGGGAAATTAAAAAAAAAAAAAAGAATGCACAGGGAGTTAATATGAAATATCGTGTTCTCACCAAGTGAAGGCCAAAAGATTTCATTACAGGATATACAAAGGACGCCTCTGTATAACTTACATAGGGACAAGGGGTGGAAGCATCCAGTTACTGCAAAACACACAGCCAACAGGCGGATCTCAGGAGAGTCTGCACGTGGGCAGGGAGCGCCACTTTCTCACGGCGGAGGGGAGTGACTGTTCTGCCTTTGTTCCATTACATTAAAATGGTCATTTGAATTTTATGAGGCCCCTACATTTGTTGATCTGCAAGTTTCTTTAGGTTTTATTGCTACAAGATATCTATATGCATACATTCTTTACATCTAGTTTTAAGGTTACATATAATTTATATATAATATTTAATAAAAATTAAAATATATAAGATATAATAAAATACATACACACATGAGCAGAGGCAGAGCAACAAGAATAAGCTTTTAAGACACACAATCAGGAGAGAGAAGGGCCCATCAAAGTAAATGGACAAGGGGAAGGGGGCACCTGTAAATAGCGGGCATCCTGCCAGTTCAAAGAATAGAAACCTGCCTGGGGGCTTGGGTCAGCCAGATGAACAGTCAAGCCAGGGAGGGCACAGCTGATGATGACACATGCTGGCTGCTGCTTCTGTCCAGAGGGAAATGTCTCAAATACATTGTGGTTCTGATTGGGCTCATCACCCTCACACCCTCCAACACACACACACATACTTTGAGGTTTTGGGCCTCTGGCTTCCATAAGGAGAGAGCAGCTTAAATTTAACTTTGAGGGGCTGAGCCCTTTCCTCCAGGAGCAATGTCCATTCATGGGGACCACATGTAGAGGGAGACTTGCTGCTTATTTGTTGCCCATCGTACCACCTGTGTGTACCAGTGGGTCTCAGGTGCTCTTTCTGAATGGGGACCCTAATTGTGTTCAGTCGCAGCAGTTGTGGTGCCGTCCCCCATCACACCATCTGTTCTGGAGGAGGATGTTGCAGAGGCGCTGCTCCCTAAACTGGAGGTGCCTTGAGAAGCCCTGATGGGAAGGCTCGGAAAAACAGGGCACTGGGCACAGAGGCTTTTCATTGCTGGCCATCGGGGGCCCCAAGTGTGGGCTGGGGGGGGGGGGGCTGGAGAATATGAATGTAGCCGGGCAGACGTAGGCCGACGTCTTTCCAGGGTGCCTCTGCTGTGCACTGAATTCGGGAAATTAAGAGTGCTCACTCTGGAGCTTGGTGAAGATCTGAAAATCACAGCATTAGTAGCAGGAGTCATGTCCATAGCAAAGAGCTGAGGGCCTAAAGGAGGCTGCAAGGTCAGGTGGTCAGATGCCTTTGCTGTGATGGTGGAAATGGCTGCTGTGGAATTCATCTGCTGATGGGTGATAGCAGCGATCCGGGGGGAAGGGGCTGGGAGAGGAGTCAGGGAGGAAAGAGGAGGAGACAACGCACACATACGGGTGTAGGAGGCTCCCTTCTGAAGGGAGGCTGGAAGGAGAAAGATGTGGGGCTAGGAGGTGTGCGGCAGGGGTGAGAGGTCAGAGGTGCTAAAGCTGCAAACGAGTGAGGGCAGCCTCCTTTCTCATTAGGTGGAACCCCCAAAATGGGGGCAAGGTCAGTGGGAAGAGCCAGGGAAGAGTTTGGAATTATGGATATCAAATTTCACTCAATTCTTGGTGTGGGAGAAGGTGGAGGGACAGGCAGGGTGAGGGGCCCAGCAGCCACGTGGGCCAAGTCAGAGGGAGGAGGAGGAGCTGGGATCTATGAAGTGTAGGTGGCCGGGGGCAGGGAGTCTCAGCAGGTGTGGAGACAGCAGGGGCAGGCTGAGTGGCACTGCAGTTTGCCATGTCTTACTTTTTTTTTTTTTTTTTGAGACGGAGTCTCGCTCTGTGGCCAAGCTGGAGTGCACTGGCACGATCTTGGCTCATTGCAACGTCCACCTCCCAGGTTCAAGCCATTCTCCTGCCTCAGCCTCCTGAGTACCTGGGACTACAGGTGGGAGCCACCACGCCCAGCTAAGTTTTGTATTTTCAGTAGAGACGGTGTTTCACCATGTTGGCCAGGATGGTCTCCATCTCTCGTTTTTTTTTTTTTTTTTTTAAATTAAAAAGTAAACTTTAGCCGGGTATGGTGGCTCAAGCCTGTAATCCCAGCACTTTGGGAGGCCGAGGCGGGTGGATCACGAGATCAGGAGATTGAGACCAGCCTGACCAACATGGTGAAACCCCGTATCTACTGAAGGAACAACAAAAAAAAATTATCCTGTCATGGTGGCGCGGGCCTGCAATCCCAGCTACTCAGGAGGCTGAGGCAGGAGAATCGCTTGAACCCCGAGGGCGGAGGTTGCAGTGAGCCCAGATCACGCCATTGCACTCCAGCCTGGGCGACAGAGCGAGACTCCGTCTAAAAATAAATGAATGAATGAATGAATGAATAAATAAATAAATAAATGTAAACTTTAATGTCGAAAATGCAAACTTGGGGAGGGCAGAAAGATCACACACAAGGCTGTCACGTCACACTTGGAGGGTTGCACAGCCACCGGGCAGAGGCGCCCCTCACTTCTCAGATGGTGGGGCAGCCGGGCACAGGCGCTTCTGACCTCCCAGACATGGCTGCTGCTGGGCAGAGGCGCTCCTCACTTCCCAGACAAAGTGGCTGCTGGGCAGAGGTGCTCCTCACTTCCCAGTGGGGCGGTGGCAGGGCAGAGGCGCTCCTCACTTCGCAGACGGTGCGGGGGCAGCGCAGAGGCGCTCCTCACTTCCCATATGGTGGGATTGCCGGACAGAGGCGCTCCTCACTTCCCAGATGGTGGGATTGCGGGGCAGCGGCGCTCCTCACTTCCCAGACGGTAGGGGGGCAGGGCAGAGACGCTCCTCACTTACCAGACTGTGCGGGAGCAGGGCAGAGGCGCTCCTCACTTCCCAGATGGTCGGATTGGGCAAAGGCGCTCCTTGCTGCGCAGACGGTGCAGGGGCAGGGCAGAGGCGCTCCTCACTTCGCAGAGGGTGGGATTGGGCAGAGGCGCTCCTCACTTCACAGACCTTGCGGGGGCAGGGCAGAGGCGCTCCTCACTTCCCAGATGGTGCGCGAGCAAGGCAGAGGTGCTCCTCACTTCCCAGACGACGGTGGGACTGGGCAGAGGCGCTCCTCAATTCCCAGATGGTGGGATTGCCAGGCAGAGGTGTTCCTCACTTCCCAGATGATACGCGGGCAGGGCAGAGGCATTCCTCGTTTCCCAGATGGTGGGGTGGCCAGGCAGAGGCCCTTCTCACTTACCAGACAGTTGGGTTCCGGGCAGAGGCGCTCCTCGCTTCCCAGACGGTGGGCCTGCCCGACAGAGGCGCTCCTGACCTCACAGATGCTGCGGCTGCTGGGCTGGGGCCTCCTTACTTCCCAGACGGTGCAGTGGCTGGGCAGAGGTGCTCTTCACTTCCCAGACTGTGAGGCGGCCGGGTAGAGACGTTCCTCACTTCCCAGGCGAGGCCTAGCGAGGCAGAGGCGCTCCTCACTTCTCAGGCGGTGGGGTGGGAGTGCTGGGCAGAGGTGCTCCTCACCTCCCGGATGGGGCGGTGGCCAGGCAGAGGCGCTCCTCCCTTCCCAGACAGTGGGGTGGCTGGGCAGAGGCGCTCCTCACTTCCCAGATGGTGCAGGGACCAGGCAGAGATGCTCCTCAGGTCTCGATCTCTTGACCTCCTGATCCGCCCGCCTGGGCCTCCCAAAGTGCTGGATTACAGGCGTGAGCCACCACGCCTGCCCTGCCATGTCTTCTTTCTCCTCCCAAGCAGCTGTTTGCATCTCCTGGACATCCCCATGTTCTTATCCATGTTGCCCTGCTGGAGGCGTCCTTCCCCTTGAGAAGCCTGACCCAGCTCCAACAGTGCCTCAGGAGATAGGCAGGGAAGCTTAGCGGATGAGGGAAACTCGTCTCTATCCCACCTCAGTTGCAGGGGAGGGGTCGGTGGCAGCGGCAGCAGTGGTCCTGACAGCTTTCTTTCGCCGGACCCGTGGCCGGCAGCTCTGGGTGGAGAAGAGCTCCTTGATGCAAGAGCTGCGGGATACTTGGGCTGCATGTCCTCCCCCACCATCAGCAAGCCTGGAGAGCTGGGCAGGTGGTCTTTACCCAGCACCTTCAAGGCCGCCTTCTCTGGCCACAGGGAGCAGCCCAGAACTGGGGCAGGGAGCACTGTTGGAACTGGCTCAGGCTTCCCAAAGGGAAGGATGCCTCCAGCAGGGCTGTGTGAACTGGCGACTCCTTGTCCCTTGGAGTAGAAACTCACTGCATGCACCTGGGCCTTGTCAGTCTGGTTCTTTTCTGTCAAGCTCTTGAGGTGGACATTTCCCTCCAAGGGCCTGGGATTGTACCAGGAGGAAGTGAGGTTTCCCTGAGTCTCCAGGGGCCTAGAGGCGGAGGCTGCTTCCCCATTGCTACAGGGGCCCCTTTTCTTGTCCTCCTGCCCCTGGGTCTCTACCTGATCCACCTCCATTTGTTCTTCAGGCTCTTGTTCTGCCCTCACCTCCGTCTTTGGGAGCCTGGCTGGGATCACCCGCTCATCTAATGAAGGAAGCCGGAGGTTAAACTTGCCTCTCATACGAGGGATCCTCACGGGGCTGAGGTGTCCAAACATCATGGTGTTGCAAGCAGACAGCATGGGTTTCTTCCTTGAGGGGGGGCTCCAGCCCAAAGGAGGCAGGACCCTCAGTGGGGTGCCCGTGTTCCCAGGGAGAAAACACAGCCTCCTAGGGGCGACATCCCACCTGGCTGGAAAAGAAGGCCCAAGATGTCGCCGAGGGTTGAAGAGGAATCGGAAACAGCCCAAGATTCCCGGGGCAGGCACAGGTGCAGGAGGCACAGGTGCAGGAGCCACGGGGTGAGCCCGGCCAGCTGGGAAGGCCTCACGGACAAGACGAGCAGGTTGCCGATGGCATGGCGGGGACCTGTGGTGGAACCAGGAACAAAATACGCTTAGAAGAGCACGTTGCCAATCGCGTGGCCAGGACCTGCGGCGGAACCAGGAACAAAATATGTTTAGTGAGTTGCCCATTTTGAGCGAGTTGTGCACAGACGAAACTAAGGGTCAGAAGCGGAGAGGATACTCCTAAGTCACCCACTTCTCTGTGGCCGGGTGCGCACTGGGCACCTGGGAGTTTATGACATCACTATGGGCCTGGTGACAGAACCAGGGTGTGGAGAAGTGAGCAGGAGCCCAGCGAGGGTGCCTACAAGAGGAGTCAAAGGGCAAAAGGCAAGGCCCCTCCACCGGTCCAGCTGGACTCTCTAGCCTCAGGGACGTCCCACTCCTGGGGGCAGGTGTGTGGCCCTGGATGTCCCCCCCCACCTCCTGTGGTGCTGTGGAGGGTGCGGGGCTGATCCGCCAGAGCCCTTCCCACCTGGCATCTGGCCCAGGTGCTGGCTGACACCTAGTGGCCCTGTCTTGGCCGGCCCTGTCCCCCGGGTTACAGGGCCAGAACCTGGAAGCAGAGCGCAGGACCAGCCAGATCCCGCCAGGCTCCCCCGGGGCCTCTCCAGTGCCTCTATGCCGCCTGGAGCCAGGCCCGCCTTCTCCATGGCTGCCGTGGCCTCAAGGGCCACCAGGCTCGCTGCGCAGGCTTCCATGGAGAGGACGCGGTGCCCTGACCTGACTGGATGCTGCCCCTTACCACATCCCTTCCTGGCAGGCAGGGTCTCCACTTCTTTTTACAAATTTGCCTGAGACCCTTCCTTAGGTCATCCAGGTGGTCATGGTCCAGCCAGGCTTTGAACCCAGGTTGTGCGATTCCGCAGCTGGTGCTCTGGCCTGTGTACCTCCTGATCATGGATACAGCATGTATTCTTATTTTTTCCTGTAGTCCGGGGGTACTTAGCATGGCGGCATATCTGTAATAAGCACATGCACACCTAGAAGGAGGTCTTCACTTCAACATATAAGTTGACCATGGCCCACTCTGGGCTCCAGTCCTCTGCAAAGATGTAGGGCAGGGACTACCAGTTGCCAGCACAGCACCATTCCACATTGTTCTTCTGATGGAGGCTTTCAGCCCAGATATTCTTTCTCGTCTGGTGGGTTCTCTCTCGTCTCGTCCAAGTATGTAACGATTATGTTCTAGATCAGCTTTGGTCTATCCTAAAAGAAACTCGCCAGTGGATTATACCATATAGATAAAAGTCAGTTTCTCTTGTCTTCCTAGAATGTGTCTAGAAAGCAAGTACATTATTTACAAGTTAATAGTGGATCAATGTATTGGATTAAAATATGACCAATGTAATTTGGTCATTGTGAGCATGCCAGCTTGGTCCACTCTTCACCACAATTTATGGAACCCTAAATATAACTCTAGATTTTCTTATGCCCAAGAGAAGGACATACTCTTGGGTGTCTGGACTAGGGAACTCCTGACCTCTAGTGATCTGCCCACTTCGCCCTCCCAAAGTGCTAGGATTACAGGCGTGAGCCACTGTGCCCAGCCAAATCATGTGAACTTTCTACATCCCAAGGGCACACAGCCTTCTGGGCCAGCATATAGACATCTGGCAGGGATCCAGGGTCCAGGAGTTAGATGCAATCCTTGAGCTCTAGTACCTTTATATTACCTGATCACAGAAGCTCAGGCCATGCGTGGGCAGGTACTAGGACCAGCACTGTGATGGGTAGGGCCCAGGCCCAGCCTTTCTCCATCAAATGAGCACTCAAGGTGAGGGGAGCACCAGCCTTTCATCTGCTGTGGTCAGGGCTGAAGTTCATGCTTCTGGTTGTAGGGGCTGAGTCACCCAGCAGCACTCACTCAGCTTTGGCCTGAAGCCTGATTTTGTAAATAAAATGATAATGGAGGAGACCAGATGCCTACAGTGTCATATTGCTGGAGATGTAACCGATCAAGATCAACATGTTTTGGTTCATTTGGATGATCGACTTAACAGAGAGCTTCCATACCCTCTCAAGGCCTGCATTTTTAATCTATTTAACATTTTTTTTATGCCAGGGTGTGACGTTTTCTTTTTTATAGGGAAATTAAAAAAAAAAAAAAGAATGCACAGGGAGTTAATATGAAATATCGTGTTCTCACCAAGTGAAGGCCAAAAGATTTCATTACAGGATATACAAAGGACGCCTCTGTATAACTTACATAGGGACAAGGGGTGGAAGCATCCAGTTACTGCAAAACACACAGCCAACAGGCGGATCTCAGGAGAGTCTGCGCGTGGGCAGGGAGCGCCACTTTCTCACGGCGGAGGGGAGTGACTGTTCTGCCTTTGTTCCATTACATTAAAATGGTCATTTGAATTTTATGAGGCCCCTACATTTGTTGATCTGCAAGTTTCTTTAGGTTTTATTGCTACAAGATATCTATATGCATACATTCTTTACATCTAGTTTTAAGGTTACATATAATTTATATATAATATTTAATAAAAATTAAAATATATAAGATATAATAAAATACATACACACATGAGCAGAGGCAGAGCAACAAGAATAAGCTTTTAAGACACACAATCAGGAGAGAGAAGGGCCCATCAAAGTAAATGGACAAGGGGAAGGGGGCACCTGTAAATAGCGGGCATCCTGCCAGTTCAAAGAATAGAAACCTGCCTGGGGGCTTGGGTCAGCCAGATGAACAGTCAAGCCAGGGAGGGCACAGCTGATGATGACACATGCTGGCTGCTGCTTCTGTCCAGAGGGAAATGTCTCAAATACATTGTGGTTCTGATTGGGCTCATCACCCTCACACCCTCCAACACACACACACATACTTTGAGGTTTTGGGCCTCTGGCTTCCATAAGGAGAGAGCAGCTTAAATTTAACTTTGAGGGGCTGAGCCCTTTCCTCCAGGAGCAATGTCCATTCATGGGGACCACATGTAGAGGGAGACTTGCTGCTTATTTGTTGCCCATCGTACCACCTGTGTGTACCAGTGGGTCTCAGGTGCTCTTTCTGAATGGGGACCCTAATTGTGTTCAGTCGCAGCAGTTGTGGTGCCGTCCCCCATCACACCATCTGTTCTGGAGGAGGATGTTGCAGAGGCGCTGCTCCCTAAACTGGAGGTGCCTTGAGAAGCCCTGATGGGAAGGCTCGGAAAAACAGGGCACTGGGCACAGAGGCTTTTCATTGCTGCCCATCAGGGGGCCCCAAGTGTGGGCTGAGGGGCGGGGCTGGACAATATGAATGTAGCCGGGCAGATGTAGGCCGACGTCTTTCCAGGGTGCCTCTGCTGTGCACTGAATTTGGGAAATTAAGAGTGCTCACTCTGGAGCTTGGTGAAGATCTGAAAATCACAGCATTAGTAGCAGGAGTCATGTCCATAGCAAAGAGCTGAGGGCCTAAAGGAGGCTGCAAGGTCAGGTGGTCAGATGCCCTTGCTGTGATGGTGGAAATGGCTGCTGTGGAATTCATCTGCTGATGGGTGATAGCAGCGATCCGGGGGGAAGGGGCTGGGAGAGGAGTCAGGGAGGAAAGAGGAGGAGACAACGCACACATACGGGTGTAGGAGGCTCCCTTCTGAAGGGAGGCTGGAAGGAGAAAGATGTGGGGCTAGGAGGTGTGCGGCAGGGGTGAGAGGTCAGAGGTGCTAAAGCTGCAAACGAGTGAGGGCAGCCTCCTTTCTCATTAGGTGGAACCCCCAAAATGGGGGCAAGGTCAGTGGGAAGAGCCAGGGAAGAGTTTGGAATTATGGATATCAAATTTCACTCAATTCTTGGTGTGGGAGAAGGTGGAGGGACAGGCAGGGTGAGGGGCCCAGCAGCCACGTGGGCCAAGTCAGAGGGAGGAGGAGGAGCTGGGATCTATGAAGTGTAGGTGGCCGGGGGCAGGGAGTCTCAGCAGGTGTGGAGACAGCAGGGGCAGGCTGAGTGGCACTGCAGTTTGCCATGTCTTACTTTTTTTTTTTTTTTTTGAGACGGAGTCTCGCTCTGTGGCCAAGCTGGAGTGCACTGGCACGATCTTGGCTCATTGCAACGTCCACCTCCCAGGTTCAAGCCATTCTCCTGCCTCAGCCTCCTGAGTACCTGGGACTACAGGTGGGAGCCACCACGCCCAGCTAAGTTTTGTATTTTCAGTAGAGACGGTGTTTCACCATGTTGGCCAGGATGGTCTCCATCTCTCGTTTTTTTTTTTTTTTTTTTAAATTAAAAAGTAAACTTTAGCCGGGTATGGTGGCTCAAGCCTGTAATCCCAGCACTTTGGGAGGCCGAGGCGGGTGGATCACGAGATCAGGAGATTGAGACCAGCCTGACCAACATGGTGAAACCCCGTATCTACTAAAGGAACAACAAAAAAAAATTATCCTGTCATGGTGGCGCGGGCCTGCAATCCCAGCTACTCAGGAGGCTGAGGCAGGAGAATCGCTTGAACCCCGAGGGCGGAGGTTGCAGTGAGCCCAGATCACGCCATTGCACTCCAGCCTGGGCGACAGAGCGAGACTCCGTCTAAAAATAAATGAATGAATGAATGAATGAATAAATAAATAAATAAATGTAAACTTTAATGTCGAAAATGCAAACTTGGGGAGGGCAGAAAGATCACACACAAGGCTGTCACGTCACACTTGGAGGGTTGCACAGCCGCCGGGCAGAGGCGCCCCTCACTTCTCAGATGGTGGGGCAGCCGGGCACAGGCGCTTCTGACCTCCCAGACATGGCTGCTGCTGGGCAGAGGCGCTCCTCACTTCCCAGACAAAGTGGCTGCTGGGCAGAGGTGCTCCTCACTTCCCAGTGGGGCGGTGGCAGGGCAGAGGCGCTCCTCACTTCGCAGACGGTGCGGGGGCAGCGCAGAGGCGCTCCTCACTTCCCATATGGTGGGATTGCCGGACAGAGGCGCTCCTCACTTCCCAGATGGTGGGATTGTGGGGCAGCGGCGCTCCTCACTTCCCAGACGGTAGGGGGGCAGGGCAGAGACGCTCCTCACTTACCAGACTGTGCGGGAGCAGGGCAGAGGCGCTCCTCACTTCCCAGATGGTCGGATTGGGCAAAGGCGCTCCTTGCTGCGCAGACGGTGCAGGGGCAGGGCAGAGGCGCTCCTCACTTCGCAGAGGGTGGGATTGGGCAGAGGCGCTCCTCACTTCACAGACCTTGCGGGGGCAGGGCAGAGGCGCTCCTCACTTCCCAGATGGTGCGCGAGCAAGGCAGAGGTGCTCCTCACTTCCCAGACGACGGTGGGACTGGGCAGAGGCGCTCCTCAATTCCCAGGTGGCGGGATTGCCAGGCAGAGGTGTTCCTCACTTCCCAGATGATACGCGGGCAGGGCAGAGGCATTCCTCGTTTCCCAGATGGTGGGGTGGCCAGGCAGAGGCCCTTCTCACTTACCAGACAGTTGGGTTCCGGGCAGAGGCGCTCCTCGCTTCCCAGACGGTGGGCCTGCCCGACAGAGGCGCTCCTGACCTCACAGATGCTGCGGCTGCTGGGCTGGGGCCTCCTTACTTCCCAGACGGTGCAGTGGCTGGGCAGAGGTGCTCTTCACTTCCCAGACTGTGAGGCGGCCGGGTAGAGACGTTCCTCACTTCCCAGGCGAGGCCTAGCGAGGCAGAGGCGCTCCTCACTTCTCAGGCGGTGGGGTGGGAGTGCTGGGCAGAGGTGCTCCTCACCTCCCGGATGGGGCGGTGGCCAGGCAGAGGCGCTCCTCCCTTCCCAGACAGTGGGGTGGCTGGGCAGAGGCGCTCCTCACTTCCCAGATGGTGCAGGGACCAGGCAGAGATGCTCCTCAGGTCTCGATCTCTTGACCTCCTGATCCGCCCGCCTGGGCCTCCCAAAGTGCTGGATTACAGGCGTGAGCCACCACGCCTGCCCTGCCATGTCTTCTTTCTCCTCCCAAGCAGCTGTTTGCATCTCCTGGACATCCCCATGTTCTTATCCATGTTGCCCTGCTGGAGGCGTCCTTCCCCTTGAGAAGCCTGACCCAGCTCCAACAGTGCCTCAGGAGATAGGCAGGGAAGCTTAGCGGATGAGGGAAACTCGTCTCTATCCCACCTCAGTTGCAGGGGAGGGGTCGGTGGCAGCGGCAGCAGTGGTCCTGACAGCTTTCTTTCGCCGGACCCGTGGCCGGCAGCTCTGGGTGGAGAAGAGCTCCTTGATGCAAGAGCTGCGGGATACTTGGGCTGCATGTCCTCCCCCACCATCAGCAAGCCTGGAGAGCTGGGCAGGTGGTCTTTACCCAGCACCTTCAAGGCCGCCTTCTCTGGCCACAGGGAGCAGCCCAGAACTGGGGCAGGGAGCACTGTTGGAACTGGCTCAGGCTTCCCAAAGGGAAGGATGCCTCCAGCAGGGCTGTGTGAACTGGCGACTCCTTGTCCCTTGGAGTAGAAACTCACTGCATGCACCTGGGCCTTGTCAGTCTGGTTCTTTTCTGTCAAGCTCTTGAGGTGGACATTTCCCTCCAAGGGCCTGGGATTGTACCAGGAGGAAGTGAGGTTTCCCTGAGTCTCCAGGGGCCTAGAGGCGGAGGCTGCTTCCCCATTGCTACAGGGGCCCCTTTTCTTGTCCTCCTGCCCCTGGGTCTCTACCTGATCCACCTCCATTTGTTCTTCAGGCTCTTGTTCTGCCCTCACCTCCGTCTTTGGGAGCCTGGCTGGGATCACCCGCTCATCTAATGAAGGAAGCCGGAGGTTAAACTTGCCTCTCATACGAGGGATCCTCACGGGGCTGAGGTGTCCAAACATCATGGTGTTGCAAGCAGACAGCACGGGTTTCTTCCTTGAGGGGGGGCTCCAGCCCAAAGGAGGCAGGACCCTCAGTGGGGTGCCCGTGTTCCCAGGGAGAAAACACAGCCTCCTAGGGGCGACATCCCACCTGGCTGGAAAAGAAGGCCCAAGATGTCGCCGAGGGTTGAAGAGGAATCGGAAACAGCCCAAGATTCCCGGGGCAGGCACAGGTGCAGGAGGCACAGGTGCAGGAGCCACGGGGTGAGCCCGGCCAGCTGGGAGGGCCTCACGGACAAGACGAGCAGGTTGCCGATGGCATGGCGGGGACCTGTGGTGGAACCAGGAACAAAATACGCTTAGAAGAGCACGTTGCCAATCGCGTGGCCAGGACCTGCGGCGGAACCAGGAACAAAATATGTTTAGTGAGTTGCCCATTTTGAGCGAGTTGTGCACAGACGAAACTAAGGGTCAGAAGCGGAGAGGATACTCCTAAGTCACCCACTTCTCTGTGGCCGGGTGCGCACTGGGCACCTGGGAGTTTATGACATCACTATGGGCCTGGTGACAGAACCAGGGTGTGGAGAAGTGAGCAGGAGCCCAGCGAGGGTGCCTACAAGAGGAGTCAAAGGGCAAAAGGCAAGGCCCCTCCACCGGTCCAGCTGGACTCTCTAGCCTCAGGGACGTCCCACTCCTGGGGGCAGGTGTGTGGCCCTGGATGTCCCCCCCCACCTCCTGTGGTGCTGTGGAGGGTGCGGGGCTGATCCGCCAGAGCCCTTCCCACCTGGCATCTGGCCCAGGTGCTGGCTGACACCTAGTGGCCCTGTCTTGGCCGGCCCTGTCCCCCGGGTTACAGGGCCAGAACCTGGAAGCAGAGCGCAGGACCAGCCAGATCCCGCCAGGCTCCCCCGGGGCCTCTCCAGTGCCTCTATGCCGCCTGGAGCCAGGCCCGCCTTCTCCATGGCTGCCGTGGCCTCAAGGGCCACCAGGCTCGCTGCGCAGGCTTCCATGGAGAGGACACGGTGCCCTGACCTGACTGGATGCTGCCCCTTACCACATCCCTTCCTGGCAGGCAGGGTCTCCACTTCTTTTTACAAATTTGCCTGAGACCCTTCCTTAGGTCATCCAGGTGGTCATGGTCCAGCCAGGCTTTGAACCCAGGTTGTGCGATTCCGCAGCTGGTGCTCTGGCCTGTGTACCTCCTGATCATGGATACAGCATGTATTCTTATTTTTTCCTGTAGTCCGGGGGTACTTAGCATGGCGGCATATCTGTAATAAGCACATGCACACCTAGAAGGGGGTCTTCACTTCAACATATAAGTTGACCATGGCCCACTCTGGGCTCCAGTCCTCTGCAAAGATGTAGGGCAGGGACTACCAGTTGCCAGCACAGCACCATTCCACATTGTTCTTCTGATGGAGGCTTTCAGCCCAGATATTCTTTCTCGTCTGGTGGGTTCTCTCTCGTCTCGTCCAAGTATGTAACGATTATGTTCTAGATCAGCTTTGGTCTATCCTAAAAGAAACTCGCCAGTGGATTATACCATATAGATAAAAGTCAGTTTCTCTTGTCTTCCTAGAATGTGTCTAGAAAGCAAGTACATTATTTACAAGTTAATAGTGGATCAATGTATTGGATTAAAATATGACCAATGTAATTTGGTCATTGTGAGCATGCCAGCTTGGTCCACTCTTCACCACAATTTATGGAACCCTAAATATAACTCTAGATTTTCTTATGCCCAAGAGAAGGACATACTCTTGGGTGTCTGGACTAGGGAACTCCTGACCTCTAGTGATCTGCCCACTTCGCCCTCCCAAAGTGCTAGGATTACAGGCGTGAGCCACTGTGCCCAGCCAAATCATGTGAACTTTCTACATCCCAAGGGCACACAGCCTTCTGGGCCAGCATATAGACATCTGGCAGGGATCCAGGGTCCAGGAGTTAGATGCAATCCTTGAGCTCTAGTACCTTTATATTACCTGATCACAGAAGCTCAGGCCATGCGTGGGCAGGTACTAGGACCAGCACTGTGATGGGTAGGGCCCAGGCCCAGCCTTTCTCCATCAAATGAGCACTCAAGGTGAGGGGAGCACCAGCCTTTCATCTGCTGTGGTCAGGGCTGAAGTTCATGCTTCTGGTTGTAGGGGCTGAGTCACCCAGCAGCACTCACTCAGCTTTGGCCTGAAGCCTGATTTTGTAAATAAAATGATAATGGAGGAGACCAGATGCCTACAGTGTCATATTGCTGGAGATGTAACCGATCAAGATCAACATGTTTTGGTTCATTTGGATGATCGACTTAACAGAGAGCTTCCATACCCTCTCAAGGCCTGCATTTTTAATCTATTTAACATTTTTTTTATGCCAGGGTGTGACGTTTTCTTTTTTATAGGGAAATTAAAAAAAAAAAAAAGAATGCACAGGGAGTTAATATGAAATATCGTGTTCTCACCAAGTGAAGGCCAAAAGATTTCATTACAGGATATACAAAGGACGCCTCTGTATAACTTACATAGGGACAAGGGGTGGAAGCATCCAGTTACTGCAAAACACACAGCCAACAGGCGGATCTCAGGAGAGTCTGCACGTGGGCAGGGAGCGCCACTTTCTCACGGCGGAGGGGAGTGACTGTTCTGCCTTTGTTCCATTACATTAAAATGGTCATTTGAATTTTATGAGGCCCCTACATTTGTTGATCTGCAAGTTTCTTTAGGTTTTATTGCTACAAGATATCTATATGCATACATTCTTTACATCTAGTTTTAAGGTTACATATAATTTATATATAATATTTAATAAAAATTAAAATATATAAGATATAATAAAATACATACACACATGAGCAGAGGCAGAGCAACAAGAATAAGCTTTTAAGACACACAATCAGGAGAGAGAAGGGCCCATCAAAGTAAATGGACAAGGGGAAGGGGGCACCTGTAAATAGCGGGCATCCTGCCAGTTCAAAGAATAGAAACCTGCCTGGGGGCTTGGGTCAGCCAGATGAACAGTCAAGCCAGGGAGGGCACAGCTGATGATGACACATGCTGGCTGCTGCTTCTGTCCAGAGGGAAATGTCTCAAATACATTGTGGTTCTGATTGGGCTCATCACCCTCACACCCTCCAACACACACACACATACTTTGAGGTTTTGGGCCTCTGGCTTCCATAAGGAGAGAGCAGCTTAAATTTAACTTTGAGGGGCTGAGCCCTTTCCTCCAGGAGCAATGTCCATTCATGGGGACCACATGTAGAGGGAGACTTGCTGCTTATTTGTTGCCCATCGTACCACCTGTGTGTACCAGTGGGTCTCAGGTGCTCTTTCTGAATGGGGACCCTAATTGTGTTCAGTCGCAGCAGTTGTGGTGCCGTCCCCCATCACACCATCTGTTCTGGAGGAGGATGTTGCAGAGGCGCTGCTCCCTAAACTGGAGGTGCCTTGAGAAGCCCTGATGGGAAGGCTCGGAAAAACAGGGCACTGGGCACAGAGGCTTTTCATTGCTGCCCATCAGGGGGCCCCAAGTGTGGGCTGAGGGGCGGGGCTGGACAATATGAATGTAGCCGGGCAGATGTAGGCCGACGTCTTTCCAGGGTGCCTCTACTGTGCACTGAATTTGGGAAATTAAGAGTGCTCACTCTGGAGCTTGGTGAAGATCTGAAAATCACAGCATTAGTAGCAGGAGTCATGTCCATAGCAAAGAGCTGAGGGCCTAAAGGAGGCTGCAAGGTCAGGTGGTCAGATGCCCTTGCTGTGATGGTGGAAATGGCTGCTGTGGAATTCATCTGCTGATGGGTGATAGCAGCGATCCGGGGGGAAGGGGCTGGGAGAGGAGTCAGGGAGGAAAGAGGAGGAGACAACGCACACATACGGGTGTAGGAGGCTCCCTTCTGAAGGGAGGCTGGAAGGAGAAAGATGTGGGGCTAGGAGGTGTGCGGCAGGGGTGAGAGGTCAGAGGTGCTAAAGCTGCAAACGAGTGAGGGCAGCCTCCTTTCTCATTAGGTGGAACCCCCAAAATGGGGGCAAGGTCAGTGGGAAGAGCCAGGGAAGAGTTTGGAATTATGGATATCAAATTTCACTCAATTCTTGGTGTGGGAGAAGGTGGAGGGACAGGCAGGGTGAGGGGCCCAGCAGCCACGTGGGCCAAGTCAGAGGGAGGAGGAGGAGCTGGGATCTATGAAGTGTAGGTGGCCGGGGGCAGGGAGTCTCAGCAGGTGTGGAGACAGCAGGGGCAGGCTGAGTGGCACTGCAGTTTGCCATGTCTTACTTTTTTTTTTTTTTTTTGAGACGGAGTCTCGCTCTGTGGCCAAGCTGGAGTGCACTGGCACGATCTTGGCTCATTGCAACGTCCACCTCCCAGGTTCAAGCCATTCTCCTGCCTCAGCCTCCTGAGTACCTGGGACTACAGGTGGGAGCCACCACGCCCAGCTAAGTTTTGTATTTTCAGTAGAGACGGTGTTTCACCATGTTGGCCAGGATGGTCTCCATCTCTCGTTTTTTTTTTTTTTTTTTTAAATTAAAAAGTAAACTTTAGCCGGGTATGGTGGCTCAAGCCTGTAATCCCAGCACTTTGGGAGGCCGAGGCGGGTGGATCACGAGATCAGGAGATTGAGACCAGCCTGACCAACATGGTGAAACCCCGTATCTACTGAAGGAACAACAAAAAAAAATTATCCTGTCATGGTGGCGCGGGCCTGCAATCCCAGCTACTCAGGAGGCTGAGGCAGGAGAATCGCTTGAACCCCGAGGGCGGAGGTTGCAGTGAGCCCAGATCACGCCATTGCACTCCAGCCTGGGCGACAGAGCGAGACTCCGTCTAAAAATAAATGAATGAATGAATGAATGAATAAATAAATAAATAAATGTAAACTTTAATGTCGAAAATGCAAACTTGGGGAGGGCAGAAAGATCACACACAAGGCTGTCACGTCACACTTGGAGGGTTGCACAGCCGCCGGGCAGAGGCGCCCCTCACTTCTCAGATGGTGGGGCAGCCGGGCACAGGCGCTTCTGACCTCCCAGACATGGCTGCTGCTGGGCAGAGGCGCTCCTCACTTCCCAGACAAAGTGGCTGCTGGGCAGAGGTGCTCCTCACTTCCCAGTGGGGCGGTGGCAGGGCAGAGGCGCTCCTCACTTCGCAGACGGTGCGGGGGCAGCGCAGAGGCGCTCCTCACTTCCCATATGGTGGGATTGCCGGACAGAGGCGCTCCTCACTTCCCAGATGGTGGGATTGCGGGGCAGCGGCGCTCCTCACTTCCCAGACGGTAGGGGGGCAGGGCAGAGACGCTCCTCACTTACCAGACTGTGCGGGAGCAGGGCAGAGGCGCTCCTCACTTCCCAGATGGTCGGATTGGGCAAAGGCGCTCCTTGCTGCGCAGACGGTGCAGGGGCAGGGCAGAGGCGCTCCTCACTTCGCAGAGGGTGGGATTGGGCAGAGGCGCTCCTCACTTCACAGACCTTGCGGGGGCAGGGCAGAGGCGCTCCTCACTTCCCAGATGGTGCGCGAGCAAGGCAGAGGTGCTCCTCACTTCCCAGACGACGGTGGGACTGGGCAGAGGCGCTCCTCAATTCCCAGATGGCGGGATTGCCAGGCAGAGGTGTTCCTCACTTCCCAGATGATACGCGGGCAGGGCAGAGGCATTCCTCGTTTCCCAGATGGTGGGGTGGCCAGGCAGAGGCCCTTCTCACTTACCAGACAGTTGGGTTCCGGGCAGAGGCGCTCCTCGCTTCCCAGACGGTGGGCCTGCCCGACAGAGGCGCTCCTGACCTCACAGATGCTGCGGCTGCTGGGCTGGGGCCTCCTTACTTCCCAGACGGTGCAGTGGCTGGGCAGAGGTGCTCTTCACTTCCCAGACTGTGAGGCGGCCGGGTAGAGACGTTCCTCACTTCCCAGGCGAGGCCTAGCGAGGCAGAGGCGCTCCTCACTTCTCAGGCGGTGGGGTGGGAGTGCTGGGCAGAGGTGCTCCTCACCTCCCGGATGGGGCGGTGGCCAGGCAGAGGCGCTCCTCCCTTCCCAGACAGTGGGGTGGCTGGGCAGAGGCGCTCCTCACTTCCCAGATGGTGCAGGGACCAGGCAGAGATGCTCCTCAGGTCTCGATCTCTTGACCTCCTGATCCGCCCGCCTGGGCCTCCCAAAGTGCTGGATTACAGGCGTGAGCCACCACGCCTGCCCTGCCATGTCTTCTTTCTCCTCCCAAGCAGCTGTTTGCATCTCCTGGACATCCCCATGTTCTTATCCATGTTGCCCTGCTGGAGGCGTCCTTCCCCTTGAGAAGCCTGACCCAGCTCCAACAGTGCCTCAGGAGATAGGCAGGGAAGCTTAGCGGATGAGGGAAACTCGTCTCTATCCCACCTCAGTTGCAGGGGAGGGGTCGGTAGCAGCGGCAGCAGTGGTCCTGACAGCTTTCTTTCGCCGGACCCGTGGCCGGCAGCTCTGGGTGGAGAAGAGCTCCTTGATGCAAGAGCTGCGGGATACTTGGGCTGCATGTCCTCCCCCACCATCAGCAAGCCTGGAGAGCTGGGCAGGTGGTCTTTACCCAGCACCTTCAAGGCCGCCTTCTCTGGCCACAGGGAGCAGCCCAGAACTGGGGCAGGGAGCACTGTTGGAACTGGCTCAGGCTTCCCAAAGGGAAGGATGCCTCCAGCAGGGCTGTGTGAACTGGCGACTCCTTGTCCCTTGGAGTAGAAACTCACTGCATGCACCTGGGCCTTGTCAGTCTGGTTCTTTTCTGTCAAGCTCTTGAGGTGGACATTTCCCTCCAAGGGCCTGGGATTGTACCAGGAGGAAGTGAGGTTTCCCTGAGTCTCCAGGGGCCTAGAGGCGGAGGCTGCTTCCCCATTGCTACAGGGGCCCCT
The DNA here is from genome assembly GCF_028885655.2 of Pongo abelii. NCBI lineage: Eukaryota > Metazoa > Chordata > Mammalia > Primates > Hominidae > Pongo > Pongo abelii. Next base: position 78,395,351 of record NC_071998.2, read on the forward strand.
TTTCTTGTCCTCCTGCCCCTGGGTCTCTACCTGATCCACCTCCATTTGTTCTTCAGGCTCTTGTTCTGCCCTCACCTCCGTCTTTGGGAGCCTGGCTGGGATCACCCGCTCATCTAATGAAGGAAGCCGGAGGTTAAACTTGCCTCTCATACGAGGGATCCTCACGGGGCTGAGGTGTCCAAACATCATGGTGTTGCAAGCAGACAGCACGGGTTTCTTCCTTGAGGGGGGGCTCCAGCCCAAAGGAGGCAGGACCCTCAGTGGGGTGCCCGTGTTCCCAGGGAGAAAACACAGCCTCCTAGGGGCGACATCCCACCTGGCTGGAAAAGAAGGCCCAAGATGTCGCCGAGGGTTGAAGAGGAATCGGAAACAGCCCAAGATTCCCGGGGCAGGCACAGGTGCAGGAGGCACAGGTGCAGGAGCCACGGGGTGAGCCCGGCCAGCTGGGAAGGCCTCACGGACAAGACGAGCAGGTTGCCGATGGCATGGCGGGGACCTGTGGTGGAACCAGGAACAAAATACGCTTAGAAGAGCACGTTGCCAATCGCGTGGCCAGGACCTGCGGCGGAACCAGGAACAAAATATGCTTAGTGAGTTGCCCATTTTGAGCGAGTTGTGCACAGACGAAACTAAGGGTCAGAAGCGGAGAGGATACTCCTAAGTCACCCACTTCTCTGTGGCCGGGTGCGCACTGGGCACCTGGGAGTTTATGACATCACTATGGGGCTGGTGACAGAACCAGGGTGTGGAGGAGTGAGCAGGAGCCCAGCGAGGGTGCCTACAAGAGGAGTCAAAGGGCAAAAGGCAAGGCCCCTCCACCGGTCCAGCTGGACTCTCTAGCCTCAGGGACGTCCCACTCCTGGGGGCAGGTGTGTGGCCCTGGATGTCCCCCCCCCCCTCCTGTGGTGCTGTGGAGGGTGCGGGGCTGATCCGCCAGAGCCCTTCCCACCTGGCATCTGGCCCAGGTGCTGGCTGACACCCAGTGGCCCTGTCTTGGCCGGCCCTGTCCCCCGGGTTACAGGGCCAGAACCTGGAAGCAGAGCGCAGGACCAGCCAGATCCCGCCAGGCTCCCCCGGGGCCTCTCCAGTGCCTCTATGCCGCCTGGAGCCAGGCCCGCCTTCTCCATGGCTGCCGTGGCCTCAAGGGCCACCAGGCTCGCTGCGCAGGCTTCCATGGAGAGGACGCGGTGCCCTGACCTGACTGGATGCTGCCCCTTACCACATCCCTTCCTGGCAGGCAGGGTCTCCACTTCTTTTTACAAATTTGCCTGAGACCCTTCCTTAGGTCATCCAGGTGGTCATGGTCCAGCCAGGCTTTGAACCCAGGTTGTGCGATTCCGCAGCTGGTGCTCTGGCCTGTGTACCTCCTGATCATGGATACAGCATGTATTCTTATTTTTTCCTGTAGTCCGGGGATACTTAGCGTGGCGGCATATCTGTAATAAGCACATGCACACCTAGAAGGAGGTCTTCACTTCAACATATAAGTTGACCATGGCCCACTCTGGGCTCCAGTCCTCTGCAAAGATGTAGGGCAGGGACTACCAGTTGCCAGCACAGCACCATTCCACATTGTTCTTCTGATGGAGGCTTTCAGCCCAGATGTTCTTTCTCGTCTGGTGGGTTCTCTCTCGTCTCATCCAAGTATGTAACGATTATGTTCTAGATCAGCTTTGGTCTATCCTAAAAGAAACTCGCCAGTGGATTATACCATATAGATAAAAGTCAGTTTCTCTTGTCTTCCTAGAATGTGTCTAGAAAGCAAGTACATTATTTACAAGTTAATAGTGGATCAATGTATTGGATTAAAATATGACCAATGTAATTTGGTCATTGTGAGCATGCCAGCTTGGTCCACTCTTCACAATTTATGGTACCCTAAATATAACTCTAGATTTTCTTATGCCCAAGAGAAGGACATACTCTTGGGTGTCTGGACTAGGGAAACAGGTATGAAAAACCATTCGGCCACTCTACATCTTTTTTTTGGAGAACTGAAACCATCTATATGCAAATATATTATTAAAAGGCAAGAAAGTTACTTCTGTCATTTTGTTAATTGTTTTCTGGTTGTTTTGTAGATCTTTTGTTTCTTCTTTTATTGTTTCCTTTATGGTTTGGTGAGTTTCTGTACTGATAAGCTTTGATTCCTTTATTTCATTGACATATCTGGTGTAATTTTTGTCTCTTGGGTTACTCTGTAGCTTACATTTAAAAACTTATAGTTATGATAGAGTATTTAAAGCTGATAAAAAGTTTTGATCACACACAAACATGCTGTACTCCCCCCATATCCCCTGTCAATGCACAAAATTTGCACTTTTTTGCCTTAATTTATATTGTTCTGTAGTGGGTATTTATTAAGAACTCATGTAGGTATAAATATTTTTGACTATTTTGATGTTCAACTTTCTCAAGGGTGATTTGAAAGATTCTAAAGCCTCATTTCAGTAACGTAGAATTCTCAATTTGAATGTGAATTTACTTTTAACAAGTTGATAGTGTCCTGTGTTTTTGCATTAGTAGTTATTGTTCTTTCACTTGTGATTGAAGCATTCCCTTAAGCATTTCTTGTCAGGCTGGTCTTATGGTGACAAATTCCATAAGCATTTGCTTGTCTGGGAAAGACTTTATTTCTTTAATTTGTGATAGGTATCTGTGCTAAGTACAGTACTCTTTGCTAACTGATTTCTCATTATCACCTAGAATATATCATCCTAATCTCTCCTAGCCTTCAAGGTTTCTGCTATGAAAACTCCTGATAGTCTAAAGGAGACTTACTTATTTGTGATTTGATGCTTCTCTCTTGCTAATTTTAGAATGTTTTTCTTTGTGTTTGACTTTTGACAAATTGATTATAATGTGCCTTATAAAAGGCCTTTTTGGGTTGAATATGTATGGGACCCTTTAAGCTTCATGGAACTGGATGTCCATATCTCTCCCAAGAGTTGGGAGATTTTCAGCTATTATTTTGTTAAATAAGTTTTCTGTGTCTATCTGTCTCTTCTCTCTGTTTCTCTTCTATATTGCAAAAATTCATTATCTTAATGTCATGGCAGAAGTCTCATAGGCTTTCCTTGCTTCCTTTTATTCTTTTCTTTCTCCTTCTTTCCCTCAGGCTGGGTTATTTCAAAAGTCCTGTCTGCAAGTTCAGAAATTCTTTCTTTTGTTTGATCTAATGTGCCATTGAAGCTCTCCGTTGTACTTTTTATTTCATTCATTCAGTACTTCATTCCTAAGGTTTCTGTTGGTTTGCTTGTTTTCTTTAAAGATATCTATGTCTTTGTTGAATTTCTCATTCAGGTTATGGCTTGTTTTTTATTATTATTTGATTAAGATTTCTATCTGTATTCTCTTGTATCACATTGAATTTTCTTAAGATCTATACTTCAAATTCCTTTTAAGGCAATTTGAAAATTTCCATTTATTTAGGGTAACTTTGTGAAGAATTATTGTGCACCTTTAGTGGTGTCAAGTTTCATTGCATTTTCATGTTTCTTATCTCCTATGTTTATATTTATGAGACTGTTGACATGGTCACCTGTTCTAATTGTGTAGAGTGGCTTATGTAGAGAAAGATTTTCATCTGGAGATGTATCTTAGGGTGTCAGTTGGATGAGCTGCACCTGCTTTAGTTCCAGGAGGATACAGTAGTGTAGTATCTGTGCTTTTCTTTTGCCTTTTTTTTTTCTCTTGCTAGTATCCATTTTGGTGATACCTGTGCATGCCTCGGTGACCTAGGCTGCAGGAGCATGTGCAGTTTGTTTTTCTACTCAGGATCGGGGGTTGTGGGGGAAGGCGGCGGTCTCAGGAAGCTGCATGCCTAGCTAGTGAGTGTGTTACTGAGTCACAGGGGTTGGTTCACCAGTTTGAGATGGGACTCCCCTGGAAACACTCGCCTGGCTGTGGATTACTGGCTTGAGATGGGGATCTTCTGGAAGCAACAGGCCCAGTTGGTGAGCACACCGATGGCACAAGAAATCAGTCCACAGTTAAGAGTGCTGCAGTCACTGGGATGTGGAAGGCAAACCTCTTTGAGAGTTTGTTTCTAGGACATAGAGAGCAATAGCTGCTTTCCTGGAGAATCCTGTTGTAATGACAGGGTAGCCTCTGGGGTGGAAGGAGGGAGTGACCACTAGTTCGTGGAGCAGAATATACTCAGCTATGGCTTGGCTTTCTAGATGGTGCTGTATGTGGGCTCCTCTTCTGGGGCAGTATAGCCCTGTGGACACCAAGCAGCTCCCTAAACTGAGCTGAGAATCTGTGGGCATTTACAGGAGTTCCCAGCAACAAAGAATGCAGGTGTCCACAATGTTAATGGGACTGCTGGAGTTTGTTTGCTTACCTTTTTCCCACTGAGGAAATGGTCTTCTTGTTCCCAGCTGATCCTGACTAGGAAGACTGTGTGGCAGAAGCAGGGTATTTTGCTTTCCTCTTTATTTGGCCACCCCTAACGGTTTCCTTGACCCTCAGGTTTTCTGTCTCTTCTCTGCTGTCCAGGGTTCTCTCTCAAACACTCCAGTCCAAATGAACTTGTTTAGTCACTGTTTTTGTCCTTTTTTCTGGAGGGCACAGGCATTAACCTCCTCTCATGTGCCATCTTGCTAGGCCTTCCATGACCTTCTTTTTCAAAAGTGGGATGGAATGAAATGGAAGGGAATGAAATTGAATATGTGAGAGTGCATCAAGCACTATTTCATAAAACTTTTGTTTTCACTTATAAATATGGGGGGTACTCAGAGTCACAATGTAAATTTTCTATTTTTACTTAGAGTCAAAAAGTTTGAATTTGCAGGCATATATAATATGTTAGTAGCAGCTGACGTATATACCTGTTGAATATACCTGTTGAAGTACCAATGTGAGGGAGTTATCTGTTGCCTTTTTGATATAAAAATGGGGCTTCTATTAATATATTTAGATCAATGGTGTAACTTTTATATTCATATCTCTATTCTTAGTCTCCCCACTTTCCACAGTATCTCTTGTCCTCACGTGTGGGTTCAGAGCTTTAGGCCTCACCTTTCCTGCATCAGGAGAAGCTACATCTTTCCATGCTGTGCTCATGCCGGTTTTTGCAAACCTGAAGCTCCAGTTCTTGTAATTCGATCATGTGCTAATTTCCTCAAACCTTTGTACCCAGTTTGGTAAAGCAAAGTCCACCAAACAGCAGGGATGAAGGGACCTTTGCAAGATCACTAGAACTTTCCTTGCCTCCAGGGCCAGGAAGAGCCTGGGCCTTCCATGGAAAGACCTGGAGAGACTGGCTCACTGCTGAGGAGGCTGCTGCTCTTCCCTTAGGTCAGGGAACAATTTTCGCTTTCAAATAAGCTGTTTATTCCAGATGTTGGGGCTTCTGGGTTTAGGGATTTGTAGCTGCTTTGAAATCATTTGCAAGACATATGGAGCCAGATTGCTTCAGTAAGTACACCCTGGACAGGGCCTGGACCCAGACTTTGCCAACACCACCCAGTGAACCTGTTTGTGTTGCCTGTGGCATTTGGCTTGAGTTTCAGGGGACTACTTTCTGGTGGGACCCAATATAAGGTGGCTGCATGGACATGTTTTGACCCTAGTGCTCTAGGACAAGGAAGGAAGAGTAGAGAAACAAGGAGAAGGCAGCAGATGAAGGGTTGTTATGAGCAAAGGTGGACCACCTTGATTTCATGAAATTCTTACTATTTCAATGATTTGCTTAAAATAAAATTTTGTTGTACACATTGCAAAAGCAATTCAAAGGTGACTTATAGAATATTTACAAACTTCAGAAAACTGAAAAATCAGACACTAATAAAACTTATTGCAATATATAAAATAATAGATGATCTTATGGAATGAGACTGTTCTCAGATGGCAGAATATGACTAAAGATTTCATGTTTCTCAAGTTATACAAATTTAGTATCATTACTGTAAGCAACTGAATGAGATGAAGCAGAATAAAATTTTTATTTTAAAATTTTGATGGAAGGCTAAATCAAACATTATTAAGGCTAATCAATACAATCAAATAAGAGGTACAGGTTAGAGGGTATCAAAGTAAATCACAATATTTATCGCAATCTGATAGTAAATAAAGATATTACTGATTTTACTTTAAGTGGGGGAAAGTTTATTTAGTAAATGAGCCTGGTAGAACTGGTTATTTTTCTGGAAATAAATAATACTGGCCTCCTATCTCCTTTTGTCGGCCGACAAAAGGATTTATGCAAATTTGTATTTCTGTTAGCTTTAGATGAGAGCCTTGATAACAGTAGATCCTCTTGTTAAGTTCTATCTGGAATGCGTGTCATTTCACTGAATTTAGAGATGCCTTTATACCTTTGGATGACAGGGTGGGTTACTGTCAGGTGTCTCCTAGAGCTTCTCACCCCAGCTTTCATTTTACTCACCCAGGCGTTTATTTTGAGCCAAAGTGCAGCAGTATAAAAATGGATTTTGCTCTTTTGGTGGCTGGCTATGGCTATGAAGGAGCAGAATTGAATAAAAATAAATACTGGCTGGTGAAGAACAGGTATAAACTGCCAAAAATACTTCTATTTGAAATTCAAAAGGGAATTCTTGTTTAGAATCAGTATTTTGCATACAGGTCTTAGATTCTTTATCCTATTTAGGTTAAACACAGAATATTAACGTTTGATTATACCATTAGGATATTGTCACAAGTGGTATCAGTGTAATATTTTTACCTTTGCATTGCTACATTCTGAAATTTTTCTAAATCTTGAAACATATCTGGCTGAAAAACATCCAATTATTTTTCTTCCTCTGATTTTGCAGTTCTGCAAAAGGTCACAGATAGGATAGAAGTTATGTGTAGGTTATGACTTAAGAATGTATAAACGATGAACAAAAACATTGGCCTCTCCTGATTCTTTCTGTTAATCCTATGGCCTCTCGCACTGTTTAAGTTGGGTCTTCCTGTTAACAGCCCAATGGATTTTATTCTTTCACTGCAACAGAAAACCTGCTTTTCTTTCAGCTAGAGTGAAGACTAGGACATGCGTGGCTACATAAAGATGGCCAAAGACTGGAATAACAACTGCAGAATCGCCATGCTGGCCAGCCTTCCTACTGTGTGAGCTGATGGATGGTGAAGAGGAAGGACTTGACTGGGGATGGCACATACACGGGAGGAATTCATCTGAAATCTACCAGCCCCTGCCGTGTGGGATGCACACTGGAATCACTGAAGATTCAAGTGTGATTTGAATTCTGTGACGCTTTCATACTGGTAAATGTTACCACTATTTTGATTACTGCTATAACCAGCTTTGCATTATTGATTCACTGAATGACTTTAGATTTTTTTTTGCTTTAAAAGGATGGAAAAAATTTTACCTGTTTAAATAAAACTTGATTTCACTTGGAGTGGAGGGGCTTCTTTCTGTTTTTGATGTTTTGATGTTTGGTAGTGTAGTCAAGCATGTAATTGAGCTCTAAAGATGGAACTGCTGTGCCACAGGTTCACTAGGAGGAAGAGTGGGTGGCCTTCTCGCTCTTCTACTTACAGATATGCAGATCTCATGTCAGTTGCCCAGCGGCTATGTCTGACCCAATCTTTGATTGGAGAAAAAATTGAGAAATGACCTATGAGGACAAAGGAAACCCATAGTCTTTGCAGTGGAGGCAGGACAGGGCACTAGGGCACTGCCAAGGCTGTTTGTCTTTGGGTCCTCAAGGGACAAGGGATAAACTCCAGGGTTTGAGGCTGAGCTTCAAAGGTGGTGTGCTGGCTTTGGAAGGTGGAGGACCAGATGAGAGAACCAGAAATGAGGATCTATGGCTGCATTTAAACCAAGCTGCCCTATCCCTGAATAATTTCTTAATAAATAGGAAAAACTTCCTGCTTTGTACTGGCTTAAAAAGCACATAGTTTAATCATCTGTGTGTTTTCAACAATCTCGTGTTCCCCCTCAAGAAATATAAACAATAAGTGGAAGTGTTTAGTGAATAGACTATATCCCAGAGGAGGGTAACCAGGTACACAGTGGGGTCTCAGCTCACAAAGCCTCCAGCAGGCTCTGCCCAAGTCCATTTGGATTGGACCACGTGCCATGCTGGACTCTCCTGGGTCCCTCCTGAGTAGTTGCCAAAATTTCACACTTTTTGACCTAAAATGACAAGTGTGGCATCTGAAGTGAAATTCTTCGGATTTCGTAATGAAAATAGCCAGTGTGGGAGCAGGAAGATTTGGGAGACTCCAAAGCTAAATCTATTGTACTGATTGGGACCCAGGTTTGATATAACTTGAATTTATACAGCATCCGCTATGTGCAGGTCATCACCACAGTGGAACAGACAGGCCCTGACCTCAAGGAGCTGCAGCTGTTAGAGAGAGGGAGGTCATCAGGGAGGGCCTCCAGGAGGAAGGGAATGCAGGCATCAGCCAGAGCAGCAGTCAGTATGAGAAGGTGAAGTGAGCATCTTAGCAGAGACTAGCATGTCAGCAACCCTGAGTCAAGACCCTGTGGTTAGAGACCCTGAGGAAGCGACTGCATCCAGGGTTTGGGTGATGAAGCTTGCCCAGTGGAGTGTTTGGACACAGGGGAACCACTGAGGGGGGCAGATGCAGTGAACAGACTGTTCCAGTTCTTTTTGTCAAACCACCCGAAACCCAGCTGCTTTGAAGAAACATCTTGCACATCTGCCTGGACTCGGCTGCGTGATTTTTACATAGAGGTCTCTATCTGTGCTGGAGACATCTGTACACTTGACTGGACTGGACATCAGTGAGAACTCACTCACATGGCTGGCCACAGATGCTGGTGTCAGGTGGACATTCATCTTGAGCTGTTGACCAGAGCACCTGCCTGGGGTCCCTCCGTGGCTTGGGCTTCCCATGCATCAACACTGAGAAATACATGTATATATGCATTTGAGGTTGATAAACTTAAAACACTGAATTTCAGCCAGGCGTGGTGGCTCACGCCTGTAATCCCAGCACTTTTGGAGGCTGGGGTGGGCAGATCACCTGAGGTCAGGAGTTCAAGACCAGCCTCGCCAACATGGTGAAACCCCGTCTCTACTTAAAATACAAGAATTAGCCAGGTGTAGTGGCGTGCACCTGTAATCTCAGCTACTTGGGAGGCTGAGACAGGAGAATTGCTTGAACCCGGGAGGTGAAGGCTGCAGTGAGCCGAGGTTGCGCCATTGCACTCCAGCCTGGGGGACAAGAGTGAGGCTTCGTCTGAAAAAAAAAGAGAGAGAAAAAATTCTTTTGTCAAAAACTTGTATAAAACCCACAGGGTTTAGAAAACAAGCCAAGCTTTGGTCCGTAGAGCAATTATCCCAGGCACAATAACCTTTCCAGAACCCAGGACTCAGTGCTTACAAAGTCATCACAGACTTGGGGGATCTGAGAGATGGAAGGTTGATGGGGAAACTCTTCTGGGCTTTGCTTTCAGGCACTGCCAGCCAGTCAATGCCTGTGGCTCACCTCCATGACCTGAGATCACAGTCAGGGGAAGAGCTCCCTGAGCAAGACATCCATTCTGAGAGTGTGCCCTCTACAACTCCAGAGCACATGCCAACCTCCAGAGCCCCTAAGTGCGACGTCCTCTCAGAGCTTTCTGGATCGAGCAGGGTCTCTGTGTAGAACATGGTCCCCACATGCTTGTGAGCAGCCGTTTCCCGCCCATCTCCCTCGCTGTTTCCATTGCCCCTTATTGTGGAATTTCTCAGACCTAAGACTTGCCTTCCAGGGAAGCCTTCTCCTGCCTCTATATTAAGCCAACTGGAGACCATGCCGAGGGCTTGGCTGTGGAGCCTGTGGGAACCCCCCGAATCCAGGGCAAGGGTCCACATGCCCCCTAGGCCCTGCGTGTAAAATGGAGCCTGGAGGAGCTGACCTGGCCCTGCCCATCAGGACTGCCCCAATTACACACCTGGATCCTCGGCAGGCCCCTATGCCCCCTGGGTGGAACGATACTGAAAACGCTCTTTGTCTACAATTGGATCCTTACCCCACCTGCCCACCAAGGCCTCTGAAGCCCACCAGCACATGGCTAGGACCCTTCTCTGACCCCACTGGGCACCTGAGGGATGGCACTGCTTGTGAGGGCTCTCCCTCCCCAAGGCCAGGCCCAAGGCACTCTGCCAGGACCCTGCCTCTCTAGAAGTGAAACCTTGCGTGGTACAGGCAGCTGTCCACTTATGGAGCAGGCCAGCTCCGTGGCTGTGACCTGATAAGATAAAAAGTCCACATGCCCAGTTCTGGCCCACCAGACTCACGAAGCCCCTGCCTCCTACCTTGCCAGTGCCAGAAACCACAGTAGTCAGTGCTGTGTTATTTTTCTAGATATCATTCTTTAGGAACCAAGGCCCAAGGCACCAGATGATTTTGGGGTATCTTTACTCACATCTGCAAATTTGCAGGCCTCCTTTCCCTTCATTAGCCCATGGTGGGGCAGGTCAAGAAGACAGTGCTTTACAGACCAGTCAGTGCATCTGTAGGAGAAGAGAGAAGATGGCTGAGGGACAGGGAGTGCCTTCCTCACTCAGAGGCTGGATGGAGCAGATGAGCCTCCATGGGGCGAGACTCTGCAGCAAGACACAGGCAGAGCTGCTGGAGAGGAGCAGTGCCAGGCAGGGCCCTAACCTCAGCTTACCTCGGGAGGAGGGGAAGAGGGAGAGGGCCAGGTGCCCTCCTTCCCAGTTCAGTCTCCCAGCGCCTGCATGCCCCCCAGGGAGAGCCATGGAGGGCTGAGGCCCGGCTGCCCCACACCAAAGAGGACTGGGACCCTGATGCAGCGCTTCCGGATCACAGCACGGTGGGTCAGGAGGACGCAAACCCTACCATCACCACATAGCCAGAGCCATCCCATCCAGGGACACGCTACCGCTTATGACATGAGTCCCTGAGCCTCAAATCTAACCTCCCTTCTCTCTCTGTCTCTCTCTCTGTCTCTCTCGCTCACACACACACACATATACACATACACACAACCTGCACACACACATCACACTGCACACACACACCACACCACAAACACACACCACACACAACACACCACATATACACCACCCATCACACACACAACACACATCCCACACACACATCCTACACCACACACACACCACACACACAACATACAACACACACCACAAACACAATACATACCACACACACAATACACACCACACACATCACATAGGGACACCACACACACACAACACACAAACCATACACAACACACCACGCACACCTCACATAAACCACACACACAACACACGCACACCATACACACCACACACTCAGCACACACTGTACACACAAAACAGTACACACCACAACCACACACACCACACACACAGCACACATACACAACCATAACATACACCACAAACACACACCACACAAGCACATGACATACACACATCACACACAATATAAACCACACCACACACAACCCACACCAACCACACCAAACCACACAAACTGCACCACACACACACAACACACACACATAACACACAGGCACACGACATGACACACAACACACAAACCACACCCCACACACACAACACAACACACACCCCACACACACTGGCACAACACAACACACACCCCACACACACTGGCATACCACATGCACACCACACATACCACAAGCACACAACACACACCACACCACACACACACCACAAACACACACCACATACATACACCACACATATCACATACCACACACCGCCCACCACACACACACCACACACACACCTTACCACACACAGAGCACACACACCACACACAACACCCACCACACACACTCTACCACACATACTCTACACACACCATACACACCACACACCACACACACACGACACTCATGCAACACACATTCACCTCACACATCACACACACACCACATATACACATTCATACCACATACACACCACCCACACCACACACCACATACCACATACACCACACTCCACACACTCTCCACACATACACAACTTTTTGGGAGACGTTAAAGTGAGCCCAGCCTTTCCCACGGAGGCAGCACATTCTCTTTTTTTGAGGAGTCTGGCCGTGTCACCCAGGCTGGAGTGCAATGGCACGATCTCGGCTCACTGCAACCTCTACTTCCTGGGCTTAAGTGATTCTCCTGCCTCAGCCTCCCAAGTAGCTGGGATTACAGGTGTGTACCACACCCGGCTAATTTTTGTATTTTTAGTAGAGACAGAGTTTTGCCATGTTGCCCATTCTGGTCTCCAACTCTTGGGCTCAAGTGATCCACCCACCTCAGCCTCCCAAAGTGCTGGGATTACAGGCATGAGTCACCGTGCCTGGCCTAGGAAGCACATTTCTGCTCCTAGACAACCACTGGTTCTGCAAGCCTCTTCCCAGCTCTGAGGTGCACAAAACTAAGCTGGGGGACAGAGCCTCTTCCTGGCTGCCGCTCCAGTGGGAGAAGCGGACCCTGAGCCTGCAGCCCTCGCAGGCACCTGGAGCTGGGGAGAGAAACCCAGGGCTAGGGCGGCAGCCGAGGGAGAACTGGGAGGCCCGGGGGTCCACTGTTCTAGACGGGGCGGGCAGGGTGAGGCCACCAGGTCTGCGCAGAGGCTGGGGATGTGTCCTTGTCTCAGTACTGAGGAGGGTGTGGGGAGGGTCCGCGTGACCCCAGAGCAGGGTATGGTCAGGCCCTTCCCTGTCACCCATGCCCCTAACCAGAGTCCAGGTTCCCAGGGAGAGCAGAGCAGCCGCAGGCCCACGGCTGAGTGGGGCTGGGATGGAATCTGAGGTCCCGACCTTTGCTTGGTTCCTCGGGGCACGCAGGATGCTATCTTCCTCCAGGGGCCTGACATCAGGCTGTTCTCTCCCAAGAAACCCTCACCAAAGATGTCCCCCAAATATCGTGATTGCCTTTGGTAACCAATCACGCATCGGTCATCCATTCATTTGTTTAACCCTTTGCTGAAGGTGGCTGGATTTCCAGCCAGTTCTGCCTTCTGGGGCCTCGAGTCCCATCAGTTTGCTTGTTATGGGTGTTAAATCAGGTTTAGCCTGAAGCTGCCTCCTTACATATTTAAGTTCGGCCTAAGGGTTTCTCTGTACATTGTGAACTACAACAAGCGGAGGTGTAAACAGATCATAGCCTACACTTGTGCCAGTCACCGAGTTTTGGTCAATCGAATGCAGCCAACTATTCGAACCATGTTCAAATAAGGCAGATCATTCATTGCTCAATTAAACTCCTATAAATTTAATTTGGCTGAAGTTTTTCTTTTGTTGTGAGAAACGGAAGCTCCCCTTAGCCCTCACTGGGGGATGTAGGAGCTTGGGAGAGTGGCTCCTACCTCAGCCAATCTGGCTACATATCTTTACAACCACAACCTGCCACCCAATTCCATTTGAAACCTCAACATATCACAGAAGGAGGGTCTACTGGAAATTTCCTGACAACCGTTGTTACAAAATGACAGGCTGATGCAGAGATTTCCAATCTTAAATCTCAGATGGTATCTCAGAAAGCTTTGCCATGTATCAAATTTCTCAAAACAGGTCAACTGCTTTATCTTAAATGGAGGCTTTATTGGATAATGGTGCCAGCCCTGCAGGGCACAACATAGAACACTTGGATTTGGCAGTCAGATCGGCGAAGGCTGCTTTGCTTTGCCTCTTTCCTTTCCACAGGTCATACTGGGCCTACCAGAGGGATCTTCCGACCCCCCTCACTGGCTCTACCACCTGCCATCCCTCAAGTCCATCCCAGGCCCCAGCCTCATCCCACTTCAACATAGGGCACCAACTTCCCATCCACTGGCTTCCTCAAATAATCATTGGAAGTTGGCAGAGCCGCTCAAATGCAAAGCCATGCTGTTGGATCAGTTTTCTGAGCACTTTTCTCCCCCACAAAAGAAGTAGGCAGAGCTGTTCTCGCTTATTTTTTGATGCCGAGATAATGAAATGCAGGGGCCTGCAGCCCCCAAGAAGGTAGAGAAGGATGTACCAGCCAGGCTTGCTGGGACTGCCTTTTATGGTCTCATGTGAGCCTGGACAAATCCATCAGGGTGGCTGAGCCGGGAGTGCTTACTGGCTGCCGTCCATCCTGGCATCTGATACTTAGGCCTGGGGGCGGGGGTGGCCATGGGAACAGAAACAGAGCCCGCCTGGCTCAGCGGCTCAGATCCCACAGGGCCTTCGTTCCCAGATGGAGGCTCCTGCCTCTCTGTCCCCATGGGGCTAGGCAGGATCGATCCCTCCAGGCGCTGCCTTGACCAGCCTGGCACACAGGCAGCCCCTATGAGGCCCTGGCTGGGCACCGGCCTGAGGCTTGGCTTACCACAGGAGGTGAAGAGAAGAGTCCTGTGCCCTCTGCATGTGGGCCCTGTCCTCACCAGAACAACCTCAGGCCTGCAATGATGTCTGTCGGAGCAAAGTGGAGCCTCCTTCCTCCCAGGCTCCAGCGGTCAGTGGCTGAGCTGGGCCATCATGGGAGGGATGGTGAGGCTCACCTGCCAGGATGCAGCTGGCCACGTCATCCCATCCACCCACAAACATCTCTAGAGCCCCTGGTGATGGCTGTGCTGGGCACAGCCCCAACTCACATAGACCACTCTCCTGACATAGCTTCCTCCTGATGCTGCCTCCTGAGCAGCAAAGGAGGCCAAGCCCTGGCCCTGAGCCTGGCCTTTTCAAGCCTCTGCAGGAGCCACTTCCTTTTAGAGCAGCTACAAGCCTGTCCCCAATAAATTCTAAAGCACTCTTATGTTTACTGGTTTATTACTGAGGTGGGATATTAAAGAAAGAAAAGAGAAATAAAAATTAAAAGAGCAAAAACAAGCTGCCTGTGTTAGGCTGGCTCATCTCAAAGGCAATAACAGGCAAAGTTTTGATTACATTATCTAAGGGCCAGAGCTCAAAGGAATGTGCTCTGAAGACTCTCCCAGCACTCCCTCAACATAAGGATATGAGGAGATTACATTCTCCTATCTCTCCTTTGAGTATAAGTAAACCTCCCCTTAAATCCCATCCCCTCTGCTATGTAACTATACCTTGCTCCTTGCTCTGTAAGTTTTATGAGTTCCTGTTTTTCCTATATTTAATGATTGTAGGTTCCTGCTTTTTCATCTAAGCAGTATAGCAAAGGTCGCCAGACATGCCTGAGCAGGTCTAGCTTGCAGCCAGCTGGATGCCATGGTGGGGGTCGCAAGATGAGTCTTTGAGAAACTCCTTTGAACCAGTCTAGATAACGACCATCTGGACTGCATAGCAAGGAGTATACATAGACCTCAGTTATGAACCTGTATTAGTTTGATTAACTGCCTTTGTCTTGCTTCTGTACATTTATGTTCGTGCCACTTATGAGTAGGTATATAAGCAAAACCCTGTCATTGTTCAGGGCCCAGTCTTTGGACGTTGAGTCCGCTGGGTCTGAGTGCACTCAATAAAGATTCTCCTGCTTTACCTGGAGGTCTCTCTTGCCCTCCTGATTTTCTGCAACATTATAAATAATATTACAAAGGATACAGAGAAGAGACATGTAGAGTGAAGTATGGGAAGGGGCGTGGAACTTCCATGCCCTCACTGGGTGCACCACCCTTTAGGAACCTCCAAGGGTTTAGCTGTTTGGAAGCTCTCCCAACCCTGACCTTTTGGGCTTTTACAGAGGCTTCATGATGTGGGCATGAATGACTAAACCACTGGACATTGGTGATCACCTCATCTTCAGCTCCTCTCCCCTCACAGGAGGCTGAGGCTGAAAGTCTTAACCCTCTAATCCAGCCCTGGTCTTTCCAGGACCTGTCCCATCCTGAAGTTACCTAGGGGCCTTCAGCCACCAGTCAACTCATTAACATACAAAAAGACATCACTGTGGAGATGCTAAGGATTTTAAGAGTTGTATGCCAGAAAACGGGGTCAAAGACCAAATACATATTTTACAATATCACATTCTGTGTGTCCAGCAGCACCTGACACCATCCTCACTATTTTAATGCTTTCCATGAAAGAGTGAATAGCTCTATCCATATGAAAATTGAACACTAAGGCACATGCAGATGGGCAAAGACTACAGTGAATCAAATGAGAGTCATGTGCATAATTTAAGAGGAGTAAAAAAATTGCTAGTCAAGATAAATAATTTTTAATGCAATATTTCCAAAAATACAAATGTAGGCAAAAACTCCATGATGAACTTCAAAATATCAAAATTTTAAACAAAGACAGATTAGCATGGATGTTGTTCAAAACTTCTAACCACCAGAATGGCACAGTCTATAGCCTCTAAGAATGGACGCTGTCTGCAGTGCTGGAGTTGGCCCAGAGGGCTTTAGCTGTCTGGCGAATAGGGAGGTATAGATGGTCCTAGAGAGGAGGCAGGGGCAGCCCAGGCAGAGAGGGGCATGCAGGGACTCTTTACCACAGCACATTGAACTATGTTCACAGCTAATTCTAAACATATCTTCTAATTTTTGTGAAGAGGAAAGGGAGAGAAATTGGCAAATATCTATATAAGTAAGTACCAATATTACATAAAAAGCAACAATAGCTAGCCTAAGTCTTTACATTTCCAAATTTATATAAAATTTGAAAAACTTATAGCTGAATTCTGTTTTCCTGAGACCACAAATGCTCTTTTAAATAAATTGGTATAAGTAGGCAACAAAGTTAATTGAAAATGGAAAGAAAACTTTTATGAATTTAGATTGCTTTATAGCAGCTGGAAGGCTTAACACAACAGGAGGCCTTGGACCACCCAGGCAGGACCTGGACTGGAGGCGAGTGCATGGAGCATTCACAGCAACTTGGGGAATGATGAGGGAGGGGAGCCTGGGTTTTTAGTGTTCTTGGTGTTCTGTATATCTCTGTGCCTGTCTCCACAAGGGGCATCCAGGGGCCAACTTTGAGAACCTGCCCTTGTTCCCCTGGCTTTTGGGGAAACATCCTCCAGCCATCCCAGAAGATAGGGCAGGATGAAATGCCAGCAGCAGCAGAGAAGAGACTGCATTAGGAGTAACTGCTCCCCCACCACCAGGTTAGAGCAAAAGCGGGCCCAGCTTTAAAGCCAGGATCTCAGGCGAGGAGGATGGCTACAGATAGGGTACTGCCTGATGATGAGGGGGTTGATAGGGTAACTATGGGGACCAGCCAGAGGAAGTGCTTTCCCTGACAAGAAAGGTCAGGTGCAAGTCCCCTGGCAGTGGCACAGAATGCTCTTATGAAGTCCTGGCTGAGCCCGTACCATCAGGGGCTCCTGGCAGCCCAGTACCCAACACAGGTGTTTTTCTTGCCCTTCTACTCCATCCCCCCCACCCTCCTACTGCTGGACTTGTAGGGATCAGAAGCCAAGGTTGGTGGGTGTGGCTGGTTAGAAGAGATCCAGGCCCCAGGTGTTAATCGGGGAGGCTTCAGTGACAGGTCTCTGGGAGAGATCCCATGTGAGGCCTCTGTGTGTTCTGAGGTGAGTTCTGTGGGGAACTCTCTGGAAGTCTGTAGAACTCTGGGCCAGGCTTCTGTGAGGAGGTCTATGGGTCTGTGCTCAGGAGGTGGTGTGGGAGGTCACTGTGTGAGCACCTGGTGACCATGTGTGGTCCCTGTGGGAGGTCCAGGCTGCCTGGTGTCTCTGTGCAAGGTGTCTGGGGAGGTCTCTGTGCAAGTTCTGTGAGGGAGGTCTCTGTGTGTCTCTCGTGTGAGGACTCCCTGTGAGGTCTCTGAGGGAGTCTGTGAGGTTTCTGGAAGGTCCAGGAGGCTGCGTGATGTCTTCCTAAGAGAGCTCTGGGAGATGCCTGGGTGGTGCAGAGAGACGCACTCTCCGTGGGAGGTCTCTGCATGAAAGACCTTGTGCTCATCTCCAGGTCTCCTGGAAGGAAGTCCTTGGGGAGCTCTCAGTGCTAAGTCTCTGAGTTCCTCTTGGTTTGAGTCTCAGTCAGAGGTCTCTCAATGTGAGTTTCTGTGGAGGCCTCTCTCACAGGTCTCTGTGTAGGTCTCTCAGGGTCTCTGTGGGGTTCTCTGTGGAGGTGGCTGCATGGGTCTCTGGGAGATCTCTGTGGGGGTCTCTGCGTAAGCCCCTAGGGGTCTCTCTCAAGTCTCTGTGTGAGTGTCTGTAGCACCTCTCTCAAAAGTCTCTACAGGTCTCTGGGAGTCTGTGTGGATTTCTGTGGGGAAATCTCTGTATGGGTCTCTGGGGGGTCTCTATGTGGATCTCTGTGGAGATCTGTGTGTGGGTCACTAGTGGATCCGTGTGTGAGTTTCTGGGCCTCTCTGTGTGGGTCTCTCCTGAAGGTCTCTGTGTGAATTTCTGTGGGGTCTCTGTGGAGGTTTTTGTGTGCGTATCCATGGGGATCTCTGTGGAGGTCTCTGTGGGTCTCTGGGGCTCTCTGTGTGGGTCTCTGGGTATCTCTTTGGGGTCTCTGTGTAGGTCTTTGGAGGGATTGCTGCGGGGGTCTCTGTTGGGGGTCTCTCTCAAAGGTCTCCAACCCTAATAGGGCCTTGCCTGGAAAAAAAAATGCCTAGGTTCACAGAAACTCAAGGTTCCTCTATGCTGCTTGAACCTGAACAGACGTTTTATCCAAAATAGCTCCTGCTCTCCAGAGATCTGCCATATCATAAAAGAGTTAGACATAACAGTAGATGACCCTGCCACCAAGCCCATGCCACTAAGTGATTTAACAGAAGTTACAAGGGGGAATGGAATGATGCACTTGTGGAAATTTACTCTAGGGTTCTCTGAAATTCTCCACAAGGACGCTTTTAGGGAACTAAACTTTGAATCAAGGTGCTGAATGTATGTGTTCCTCCTAAATTGTTGTATTGAAATCCTAACCCCCAAGGTGATTGTATTAGAAGATGCAGCCTTTGGGAAGTGATTAGGGCATGAGGGTGGAGTCCACACGAACGGGATTAGTGCCCTTCTGAAAGAAGCCCAAGGGAGCTCAGTTGTTTCTTCTTCAACACGAGGACACAGTGAAAAGTCAGTCATGTATGAACCAGAAAGCAGGCCCCCACCAGACACCAAATTTGCTGGTGTCTCTATCCTGGACCTCTCGGTCTCCACATGTGAGAAATACATTTCTGTTGTTTATAAGTCACCTTGTTGAATCCATCCCCATAAACTTTATAAAATTAATTAGAGAGGAGGGGAGAGGGAGAAATGAAAATAAGCTAAGCTTGCAGCACGTTCAGCATAAACCATGAGGGCAGCTGCTCTGACCCCTTTCCTCATAGTTGTTTCATGCCAATTGCCTCCGAGTCACAGAGACCTCGTCAAAAGATTACAGTCCCCATCACTACTCTATAGGCAGCAACTTGAATATTATAAAATGTTATGTTTTCCAGGTGAGGGACTCTGTTGGGTCCTGCATACGAATGGAACTACTGATGCCAGCTGGTCTGAAGGACCCCACAGGAGCTGACTCACCAAAGAACACAGCTTGTACACCCTGATGGTTTCATCCTCCTTATCCTGACCAATCAACAACCTCAATCTTCTATCCCTCACTCTCCACAATCTCCTTAAAAACACCAGCTCAGAACTCCTCCAGAAGATGGGTTTGAGGGTCTCTACTCATCCCTTGCTCTATCCCTGTGATCATTAAACTCTTTCTCTGCTACAAATCTTGCTGTCTCGGTGTAATTGGTCTGTTACTGTACAGCGGGCATATGCACCCATTGGTCCTATAACACCATTTATGGTGCTTTGTTATAGCAGTCTGTATGGACTAAGACACATAGCTGAGAGGCTCTGTAGAACTATGGGGAAGAGGCAGAAGGAAAAATTTGATCGAAACTGCGAAGAGTTGACATGCATGGCCTCTTCAGAAATGGTAAGTGCACAATGTGTTTTGGTGAAAAGTAATGCAGTAGGAACTTGCCAGTAAGAATGATTCATCAAAATGCAGAGCTACAGTTTGACTCATGCCTAACAGCAATTCTATTTTCCATACATGCTAGTGATGCCCGTTTGTGCTTCAGACCCTACAGTTATACATTTATGCCACACTTCAGTTTTTATAAGTATTTGAAGATTTGCATTTTAAAGGTACTTAGCACTGTACTTGATCCTTCATAAGTGCTGCATAAGTAAATATAAAGTGAATAAATAACTTCCCACTGTAACCACCAGTTTCCTTGCTATGCTCCTGTTTCTTAGTTCCACCTAAGCCACTTGCTATTTGGCAATACAGTAGCCTTGAGTTTGAGTTATAGCTCCAATAAAAGATCTTTGTTCAACTAATTAAGGATGTATTTGTTTGATTTTGGTGATTACTGAGTTAACCATGCAGGAAATTCTTCTGTGATAGAAAATATGTACAAATTGGAAATAAATTTACTCTGTCCCCCAGACTGGAGTGAGGTGGCACAATCTCGGCTCACTGCAACCTCTGCCTCCCAGGCTTAAGCAATTCTCCTGCCTCAGCCTCCAGAGTAGCTGGGATTATAGGCGCCTACCACCACGCCTGGCTAATTTTTGTATTTTTAGTAGAGACAGGGTTTCACCATGTTGGCCAGGCTGGTCTCGAACTCCTGACCTCAGGTGATCCACCCGCCTCAGCCTCCGAGAGTGCTAGAATTACAGGCATGAGCCACTGCGCCCAGTCAATAAGAACAATTTATCCAAAAACTCTGTTGGTATAACCAAGATTATCTTTTTTATATTATAAAAAATTGTCTTTGTATAATCCGTGTGTATGTATAATTGCATAATAACCATAAAATTTGGATGCCTAAGCATTTATGTGTACCAAAGCGTTTATAGAATCAATAATCTGTACTGTTTCCACTGTTCTTCAAGTAGATTTCTAGATTAACTATGAAGTCCAAAGGAAGATTGTCAGCAGGATGATCATTCTTTCTTGTCCACCAGATGCACACTCGCAGCAGTCCCCTGCCAGCCCGTATTCCCCCATCCGTTTTCCTCATGCAGAAATTAGGGAAGCATGAGTGCACAAGGGTCCACAAAGGCTGACAATCAAAACACACTATGAAATGTACCTCGAGGTCTCTACTGAGATAGACAGACATTGACTATGATAAGGCTGTGCAGCTGAGGTGCATGAATTTCATGTGTATGCAACATGACAGATATTTGCAGGAAGTTAAGCTTCACGATGGGAAATGCCTGTGTGGGTGTATTTGTTTGTTTTAAATACTTACGGATGATCAGAGACTATGGGGGGAAAAGCTGTTCTTCCAAAGAGAAATTCACTCTCATTTTCTTAGGAATTCTTCCCCTTTCCTCTGCTTCCCTGCAGTGGAAACGTGGAGTGAGACCAAAACTGCGACTCCAGTCCACACCAGAGCCCAGGAAGACTCCCAGGACCCTGGAGATGCCTGAGGACCAGGGGCTTGTGGTATGCAGGAAGGAGGGTCCTACAGGCACCATGAGGAACAGCAATTGGCTGTAGTAAAATACGGACTGACAAAGGCAGGAAGGCAAAAGAAGGCACCCAGGTTCGCCCAGGTGAGATGAGAGGCCCAGTTCTTCCGAAGTAGGTGTGGTGTCCCTCAAAAGCCCCCAGGGGTCTGTTGTGGGCACCACAGTGTCTGGAAGTGTGTGTGTGGTTGGCGGGGCAGGATGGGGGGTTTGTCAAGGAAGGGCCTTAAGGCTCTTTTCCCCTGCAGCAGCAGGAGCAAGGGGCTGGCACTGGGAAGCCTCACCCTCGTTGCAGCAGGCAGGTGGGTGGATGGTTGGATGAACAGCAGTTGAGAGTTGAGCCTGCAGTGAAGTCTGTGGAGGGAACAGAGGTGCATGGATGGAGACATGCACACAGCCCACCAGAGACTGGGAACCCCCACACCCACATGGTCCTCTCATTTATCCAGAAAGGCGAACATCAGGTTTGAGGAGGAATGGAACCTAAAACAAATCTTTTCCCTAAATGTGGAGCCAATGTGACCAGTTGTCTCTGCTCTCCAGTTCCTGTTCCTCACACAGAGCGCACCTACTGACCTGGCAGTGGCTTGTTGGGAGGCAATTCCTTGCATGCCTAAGCCCAGTTGTGTAGGTCAAGATGAGACCCACTTCTCAGGCTTAAGTTCCCTGCAAATGAAGTAGAACTTAGGACCCCCATACTTCCCAGTGATCCTAGCAGTCGTCACTGGGGTCTCCACTCTTGCCAATTAACCCAGTTGACCACATTAGGGACTGTCATGGCTCCCCAGTGACAATCTCATAAAGGAGGAAGAGACTGTAGACAGATAAAAGCAGCAGTAGATGAAGCAGATATGCTCTTGAAGGTGCATGTTCATGAGAACAGACCCAAATAGACTCAGATGGTCTCACTCCCATTGAGGCTATATAGAACGCATGACAAAGATATACATGATTTTCAAGGCCACTTTTCAAGCATTAAATAAATGTATCACATAGTGATTAAAAAGTGCAATCTCTAATCCTGAGTTTCTGCTGCCCAAAAGATGTCTGATAGTATAATGAGAACATTTTCTCCAGGGCTCAAAGTACACTCCCTATCAGCTACAGGCCAGACATGAGGCCCCAGTGGTCTAGAGCAGGCAGGAGGTGAAAAACAGGACACATTGTGGAGCAGAGAATACAAATGGGAGGCTAAGGCGGGCAGATCACAAGGTCAGGAGTTCAGGACCAGCCTGGCCAATATGGTGAAACCTGGTCTCTACTAAAGATACAAAAATCAGCTGGGCATGGTGGCACACTTCTGTAGTCCCAGCTACTTGGGAGGCTGAGGCAGGAGAATCGCTTGAACCCAGGAGGCAGAGATTGCAGTGAGCCGAGATCATGCCACTGCACTCCAGCCTCGACAACAGAGTGAGCCTCTATTTGAAAAAAAAAAAAAGAATATGTACAGAGGACACGAGTGATATCAGAAGAGGCTGCTGAACACTGGACTTGAGCCTGGCACGGAATGCCCAGTCCCGCTCTCCACCCAAAGGAGCTGGACCTCAGATTACCCCAAACCACTCTTGGCTCATGGTGGAGCACACATGTTCCAAAACTTAGGAGAGTGAGGACTGTATTTGGGGCAGAGAAAGAAAAAATGGATCAGGACAACATATGAAAGATCTAAAGAAAATAAGTAAAGGCTTAATTATTGTTTTGAAAATAATTTGTCAAAGTGTTTGAGGTTTTTTTACAGCAAGCTCCATAATTCGGTAACTCAAAATTATGTTCCTAATATAAAAATGTCATTTGGAGGTTTAATTATTTGTATTTTTATTCACTTTTTAGTTTTGTAAATTTAATAGTTCTATTCTGGGTTGATGAAAGTAGAAAATGTAGGGTGTGGGAAAATTACGAAAACAGAGGAGATTCTGAAATAATCCTTAAGAAACCACCTAAATTCCTAGGAGAATTTCAGAGTTTCAAAGGCTATGAAATGGGTGGGCTCAGGCCTAGATCTCCAAGGTACAAGGAGAGCCAGGTGACACCTGTGTTCCAGGGGAAGAGAATAGAAAATGGACCGAGGACTGTCTCTGACAGGGTGAGCAGCTGGAGTGGGAAGGAGCGATCCGGGGGACCCAGGAGGGTGGAGGGACTGGGGGCTGGGAGCTGAGGGCGGGGCTGTGCTTCAGCCTCCTGCTCCCACTGCCCCTCCCCCGCCCCCAGGAGCCCTTTGTGAAGAGGAGGCCCCAGCTGTGTGATGCAAGCCTGGGCCCCAGTCCCTAGTCCCAAAGGGGATGCCCAGAGCTCAGTTGCTTGAAGGCGATGGGAAATCTCGTCATCCCTCTAGGGAAGGGAAGGGCAGGCAGGGGTGAGAGTGGACAGAGGATTCCATCCCCAGCTCCCAGACCATCTGTGGGGTGCACAGGAGACGACATTGCACTTCAGATGGAGAAAATGCTCTTTCCTCTGAAGAGCGCTAGTGCCACATGGCTGAGCCCCAGCTCCACTCCCTGGATGATGGATTTCATCCTCACCAGTGTGTGTGGCCTGGTGCTCCTCTTCCTATTGCTCCTGTACATCCACAGTGACCCACCCTCACCCCCACCCGGGAGGAACAGGAGCAGCAGGGAGGTAAGGAGTCCTCAGCCCAGCCCCACAGAGAAAGATTCTCTCTTCTTTTACTCCCCTCATTTCCACTTTTCCTAAGCAATGCGAGACCCTTCTGCGATGGGAAATCTCGTCATCCCTCTAGGGAAGGGCAGGGCAGGCAGGGGTGAGAGTGGGCAGAGGATTCCATCCCGAGCTCCCAGATCATCTGTGGGGTGCACAGGAGGCATCAGGGCAAAAACCAACATCGGACTCAGTGGCGAGGACCGGGTCAGGAGAGGGGTGAGGTCTCTGTGGGAGGAGAGGCCCCAGCCCTGGCTCATCACCCCCTTCCTTGGGCAGGTGCCTGGGGGCCCAGCCTCCTCTGTGTGATCTGGGTGTGATCTGAGAGCTGTGCTGAGCTCCTGAGAGCCTCCCACTAGAGCCTGGATTCACCTGTGGCTGCATCCCGGCCACGTGTGCTTTTTCCTCCTTCACCACAGCCCCATGGTACCCTAGCCTCCTCTCCATTCTCATCCAAAGCGGAATCCTACTGGCAGCTCAGAGGCGCCTGTGGGCCTTAGCCTGGGTGTTCCTTGAGCGGAGGAGCAGGGACTGGGGACAGCCAGGTTGGAGTCACACAGACAACCCCTCCTTGCATTTCCCTAAGAAGGAAAACAGAAAACATTTCATTCACGGTAAACATGAGTAAAAAGCACACATAGAGCTCCCTGAGCTAGAGGCTGAGAGCCGGGTCCCTCATGAGCACTGCATGTGTGCAGCTGGTCTGGGGAGAGGAGACTGAGAACTGGTCCCAGCCCGTCATCCTTTCTTGCCTCTCAGCCTCAAACGGAGAGAAGCGGGAGGTCCAGGAGCAGGAAGATCTCAGCTCTGAAAGGTGAGGCTCTGCTGCCCCCCGGGACTCTCCAGAGGTGACTAAGCATTGCCTGTCCCCGAGGAAGTCATTTGCAGAGGGCTGAGAGGGAAGCTCCTGGGAGAGAAATCAGAACCTGCAGCCTCCTCAGATTCCCTGCGGGAATGAAGCCATGGGCCTGGGACCGGTATTGCCCATAAGGGGGTGGTGTGGGGAAGGGACCAAGGCCTGCCTGAATACAGGGGGAGGTCAGGGAGGCTCCAGGTCCATGTGGACAGCTGTTCACCTCAGCAATGGCTGACTCCTCTTTGAGACCACCCATTTGCTCTCCCAACAAGATGGTTGTGACACCCATGAGGGGGTGGACATGGAAGCACTTTTTGCAAATGACAAAGTGCTGCACAGTGGAAACCTTCCTGTCACCATCGGGGCCATGTGGCCTTGGACACAGATGCGAGGGCTTCAGGGTCTAGTCCCCCATGGTGTCCCCTAAAGAGACATCCACTCAGCCTCTGTGAGGTTCCCAGGCACTGCCCTCTCCACCATAACCCTGTCTCCTGATTTCCAGCTTGCAGAATCCTCCTGAGGGAGCTGGAGGAGACTCGGGACCTGAACTACCTTCTGGAAAGGTGAGGAGCTTCCCCCTTCTGTCCCTGTCCTCCTTCCTACCAGGGCCTCTGATGCAACCCTAAGGCCTGGTGGTGATCTGGGAGGGGGAGGTCCCGGGAAGGGGACAGGAGGGGACTGAAGCCCTGGGGCAGGCTTAGGCAGAGCTTTGTGAAGTCAGCAGTCGGGGAGGTGGAGGAGCTGGGGTCCCCAGGTGTCCACCCCTCCCAGCTTCCCGGCCCCACATACCCCTGGCTGCAGCTTGTGCCTCTTGTCTCCTGCAGCCACCTGAGGAAGCTCGCTGGTGAAGGCAGCTCCCACTTGCCCTTAGGTGGAGACCCCCTGGGTGACGTGTGTAAACCAGTGCCTGCTAAGGCCCACCAGCCACATGGGAAATGCATGCAAGATCCGTCTCCTGCCAGCTTGTCCCCACCAGCTCCCCCAGCTCCTCTGGCCTCCACCCTGTCACCAGGCCCGATGACCTTCTCAGAGCCTTTTGGACCACACTCCACCCTGAGTGCCTCTGGGCCACCAGAGCCCTTGCTTCCCCTAAAATGCCCTGCATCCCAGCCACATGTGGTTTTTCCTCCTTCACCACAGCCGCATGGTCCCCTGGCCTCTCCACCTCCACCCGACTCCAGCCTGGATGGACTTCAGTGTGGCTCCACAACATGCCCTGTCCCCCAGAGGTCCCCTCTACACAACCAGGTGCTGCCTCCTCCAACCAGGGTGATCTCTGGCCTGGGATGCTCCAGCGATCCCATTCGGGACCTCTATTGCTGGAGGGAGGCTGCCACCACCTGGGGCCTCTCCAGCTACTCACATGGCCAATCCCAGCCACAGCATCTTCCCGACCACCCCTCAGAGGCTTCCTTCTGGGGAGACCCCACACTCAGGCACATGGAGGTAGGTGGCTGCACATTCATCCACCCTGACGTGCAGAAGCTGCTGGAGACTCTCATCGCCAAGAGAGCACTGATGAAGATGTGGCAGGAGAAAGAAAGGAAACGGGCCGACCACCTGCACATGACATCACTGGGGAAGGAGTGGGACATCACGACCCTAAATCTCTTCTGGAACGTGTCAACCCAACCACAGCAGCTGCCCCATCCTCAGCAAGTCTCTGATGCCACAGCTGTGGGGGACCACTTACAGCAGAAACGCAGCCAGCTTTTCTGGGACCTCCCCTCTCTCAATAGCGAGTCCCTGGCGGCCACAGTCTGGGTTTCTAGGAACACTTCCTCACAGAATGCACACTCTGTACCACTGGATAAAGCCTCCACTTCTCTTCCAGGTGAACCTGAGGTTGAGGCATCCTCACAGCTTTCCCAGACACCGCCCCAGCCCCACCACATGGCCCAGCCCCAACATTTCACTCCAGCCTGGCCCCAGTCCCAGCCCCCGCCTTTGGCTGGGATCCAGACCCAGGCCCACCTCTCACCCCCTGTCCCAAGCCTGGGGTGCTCTTCTCCACCCCAGATTAGGGGCTGTAGGGCATCTTACCCTACATCCCAGGAGAGGACACAGTCTGTCATCCCCACTGGAAAGGAGTATCTTGAATGGCCCTTGAAGAAGCGACCAAAGTGGAAGAGGGCTTTGCCCTCTCTCCTCAAAAAGTCTCAGGCTGTCCTAAGCCAGCCCACTACCCACCTTCCCCAAGAGAGGCCAGCCTCCTGGAGCCCCAAGTCAGCCCCCATCCTTCCCGGGGTTGCCACCAGCCCTGAGCTCCCAGAGCACTGGTGGCAAGGAAGGAGTGCCATCCACCAGGAGCAGTCCTGTGGCCCTCCCAGCAGATTGCAGGCATCTGGGGACCTGCTACAGCCTGATGGAGAATTCCCAGGGAGGCCCCAGCATCAGGCAGAAGACACGCAGCAGGCCATCTTGCCCTCCCAGCCTTCTGAATTTGCAGGGAAGGGCAGGAAGGATGTGCAGAAGACCGGGTTCAGGAGCTCCGGAAGGTTCTCTGGAAGGGGTGCTTAGGGTCCAAACTAGGGCCGGACCCAAGCCAGGATCGAGGCTCAGGAAGGACCTCAGTGAAGGCTCTGGACGAAGACAAGGAGGAGGCAGAAGGTGACTTATGGAGGTCCTGGAAGTACCAATCAGTAAGTTCCACACCCAGGGACCCAGACAAAGAGCATCTGGAAAACAAGCTGCAAATCCATCTGGCCAGGAACGTAGGGGAGATCAAAGAGGGCTGGATCCCCATGCCTGTGCATCACTCCTGGCTCGTGGCCAAATGTGCTGTTCCCAAGTCTGACACCCACAGGAAACCTGGGAAGCTGGCATCCTGGAGGGGTGGGAAAGCCCACGTGAACACCTCCCAGAAGCTTTCCTTCCTCCATCCCTGCACCCAGCACATACTGGAAGTACATCTTTTACGATTCCGTGTGAGGCACAGGTGGGGTACAGACCTCCAGTCCCTGGAGCCCATAAATGTCTGGTCAGGTGAGGCTCAGGCCCCGCCCTTCCCACAATCCACCTTTACCCCCTGGGCCTCCTGGGTATCTCGGGTTGAATCTGTACCCAAGGTTCCCATTTTCCTGGGAAAACGTCCTCAGAATGGTCCAGGAGACAACAGAACAACAAGCAAGTCAGTCCCGACCGTGAGTGGCCCTCTCGCTGCCCTACCACCTGAGCAGGAGGGAGTCCAGAGGCCCCCGAGAGGGTCCCAGTCAGCTGACACCCTTTCCGACTGGACACAAGGACAGGGGGTGTTCTCAGCCCCCAACATGCAGCCTTGTGGGCAGAACCTGGCAGAGCAGGACTGTCCTGGAATCCGGGAAACCCCAACCCAGACTAGAGGGGAGTATGGGTTCAGAAATGGCTGGGACTGAGGCATGGCTTGAGAGTGAGAGCATGTCCTCAGGAGACTCCTGTAGTAGCAGAGCCCTGCAAGAGCTCAGCATAGGGTCCCAGCGGGCAAGGGCTGAAGACGCCCTGCAGGCATTGAAGGTGGGGGAGGAGAAGCCCCCCACTTGGGAAGTCACCCTGGGAGCCAGTGTGAGGGCAAGTTCGGGAAGTGTTCAGGAGGATCTGAGGAGCACAGGGGCTCTGGGGACCACCAGTAACCCCTCAGCGTCTACAGTCTGTGTTGCTCAGGATCCAGAGCAGCTGCACCTGAAAGCGCAGGTGGTCAGTGAGATTGCGCTCATAGTGCAGGTGGACCCAGAGGAGCAGCTGCCAGGCCGTGCCTCGGGCATCCTCCTCCAGGACAGCGCCACAAGCCCATGCCTTCCAGGCCGCCACATGGACATGCTCACCGCCGCAGACAGGCCGCCCACTCAGGCCCCTCTGTCCACCTCCCAGAGTGTGTCTGGTAAGAACACGACAGCTTCCCAGGGGCCATGTGCCCTCCTATGAAAGGGAGGGGACAGTCCAGGGCAGCAGGAGCCTGGGAGACCAAAAGCAAAGGCCCCACAGAAGAGTCAGAAGACGCTGGGCTCTGCGGACAAGGGCGAGGCCCGCAGGAGGCCCAGAACAGGGGAGCAGGGACACAGGTCCAAGGGATCCAGGACCTCTGAAGCCAGTGGGAGGAGCCACCCTGCCCAAGCCAGGGAAATAGGAGACAAACAAAAAAGGAAATAAAACCAGCCTCAGCTGGAGAAGGGACAGACACCACCAGAAAGCCACTTCCAGAGAAAGATCAGTCACCATCAACAAGGTCTACACTCCAGGAAAGGAGGTACAGGGTGGGAAGATGTCCTGCAGAAAGGCAAGCCTGGGGCAGATGCTTTCCAGAGCTGGGGGTCTGGCCCACCAAGGCAGTTTATGGACTGCATGGCTGATGAAGCCTGGACCATCAGCAGAGTTGTGGGACAAATCCTGGTGAACAAACTGGGGCTTCAGGGGGGACGTGGTCCCTCAGAGGTCAATCGCCACAAAGGTGACTTCCACGCCCAGGAGAATGTGCCTTCCTGCTGCCACAGGGGTCACTGCCACCAAGAACGTAGCAGAGAGATGAGAGCTCTGGCCTGCAGCCCTAAAGCCACTCCCAAGGGCCACCAATGTCCTGTCAAAAACAGGGGCATCAGAGACAGAGACAGCAGTTGGGCTCCACCTCCCAGGGAGCCTGTATCCCCAGCTGGTCCCCACCACCACAGGCCACGAATGGCAAGCACCTCGGGCGGCCCCCACCACAGCCGCAGGAACTGAGGTCTACACAGAGGTGTCTTGCCTCCCAAACCAGACCAGGCTTCTTGCATGACTCCTGGGGTAGACGGGGTTCTACTCAAATAAAACTGATGCCTACACAATAAACCTGTCCTGCGTGGGTGATTACAGCCGCCATGTGTTCATGACGTTCACGGAGAAGTTCCCAATATACCTGCTTTCCCTGCAGAGGGGGTGGCTTCTGTCTGTGCCATGCTAGGGGGCAGGAAAGGGCACAGCATCCGCTCCTTCTGAGTGCGGCTTCCAGAATGGCTGGGCCTGGAGGAGGCTGGCAAGGACGTGGAGGACCCCCTCTTCTCCCTGTCCAGGGAGAAACCGTGTCTGGTTTCCAAACTGTGTCATGACCCAGAGCCTTCAGGACGTGTAAGGACAGCAAACCCTATGGAGACTCCACCCGGGATCTGGCTCACTGCATCTTCATTCTCACTAAGGTAACTTCTGTGCTGCTGTAGGAGCTGGGTCTGCAGGGGCCTCATGGACTGAGAGGGTGGTAGGCTCCCCTCAGGCTGGAGGAGTGATGGATCCCAGCAGCCTCCCTGCCCCATGGTAGCCTGGGAATGTGGGGGTGTCCTGTACTGGCCCTGGGTCAGAGGAGGGACAGCTCCTTCTCTGATGTCCTGGTGGGGAAGAGATGACACCCTCCCCAGACCCCTCCCTACCTGCTGAGTTCTGGGATGGACCTGGGCCCCGCCAGCACTTGGCTCAGCCTTGATAACACCCCTGGGTTTGCATCTGGTGTCCCCTGCCTCACTCTCCAGAGCAGTCCCCCAGCCCACTAGTGTGGGGTGTCTGTTTCAGGAGGCACCCAGGGCTGCTGCCTGCCCCTCTGGTGGGACTCTGTGGTTAGGAACCACAGGAGGGGACCTTAGGCCCAGGGTGAGAGGTGGGGAGAAGAATCAGGGAAGACGAACATAAGTTCGCAAGTGCAGGACCCACAAGCTGCCCACAGCTGTAACCAGGGTCCTCACAGTCTGGTGACCATTACAAGCAAAAGTGGTCAGTGCCACTCCCAGGGGAGAGGGACCCAGAAGGCAAGGTCTGGCCTGGGTTACACAGCACATCTATGGATCCAAGCCCAGGTGCCAGCAGGGGACACACTGGGGCTCAGACGATCTGGTCACATAGTTGGCAGGGACAGTCCCCGCAGGGCACAGTCCTGGGCTCCTCCGTCCTAGTGCTGGGTCCCTCCTGTCCATCCCCAGGGAAGGCAGGAGCAAATGCAGGAGCTGGTTCCCCAGAGGGCTCTGCCCAGGGGCCTTCTGCCCAGGGAGAGCTCTGCACCCACAGGGGCTGTGGAGGCTGAGGACAAGGGGACAGGCCTGTACCCAGGCATGGTGGGACCCATGCTGGGGACCTGTTTGGAAAAGGCCCTGGTGTCACTTTGGGTGCCCAGGCTACTGCTGGAGCCAAGTCCTGTCTGGGGTGGTGACCTGGGCAGCTCCAGTGTGGGCCCAACATCTATGGGACCCAGGATCCTGGAACCTGCAGCAGAGGAGCCCCACAGAGACCCCCATGTATACCCCCAACTCAAAGATTCCCACAGAGACCCAACATTCATAGAGATTTCAGAGATTCCCCACAGTGACCCCCAGAGACCCCAACAGAGAATCTGACCAAGATCCCCCCATGAAGACCCCCCAGAAGGACTCCCCACAGAAACCCCTGACACAGACTCACACAGAGACCCTTCAAAACCAACACGGAGATCCCCACGGAGATTTTATAGGTGACTCTAACAGAGACCTGCACAGAGAAAATATATCAAGGTCACTTTGCCACCCCCTAAAATCCCTAGCACTGCACTTGGTGAAAATGAGCGGCACCTACCTCATTCCCAGCAGTGCTTTCTCCTGGCGGCCCTCTGCCCTCTTCTAGATAAGATTCCTTGAGAAACCGAGCAATAGAAAAGTCTCCTCTATCAGTCGGCATCCAGCCTAGAGCGACCCCCCGACCCGCTGGCAGACCCTTCCCCAGATCACCCAATTACAACCCCCATGCTGATATCAAACTGCAATCATTCATGATAGAAACGGTGAGAGTTCCTCTGACGCTGTGCTTCTGACACCGCCCTTAGCCCCTCAGGCCATGCTCCCCCTCACTGCCATGGGAATAAACCCGGCTGGTCTAGATTGGTCTTGCTCACAGGGATCCTCCTGTGGGCCTTGTGCTGGAGCACATGGAACAGGAAGGATCTTGGCTTGGACACTGCTTCCTCAGAAAACCCTCTCCGACTCCCCTGTGAGGCCAGGTCCCCTGTGCTGGGTTCCCCCAACCTGGCCCTTCTTCCCTTGTGACAGCCTCTCCACACCTGGGCATGTTTCTCCCAGAACCCTGAAAGCTTCTGGTGGGCCCGGTGAGGACGGAGGCGTGCCTGACCACACTCCCGGTACTGACTGTGGCCCCTGTTATAAATTGTTTCATAAAATCTTCTTAGTTAATGGGCACAGGAATCAATGCTTATCTACCTCATATATAAGTTGCATCACTAAAATCATATTTTCATAAAGGGTCTTAACTCTTTCCAGTAGCCAATATAATGTGTCAAGGAAAATCTGTAAAAATAAAATGGCACTGATACTTCAAATTTAGTGGTATAAAGAAATTTCCAAATTCAAATTATTCCAAGTTACTTATTTTATAGGTCAAATATGAATATTCTTGTAAGTTTTTTAATTCTTCAAAGCAAATTTCTGATGTTTAGAGAATACAAACTAAAAACAAATTTTGCTTCAAAACATTCTTTCTAATGTGCCACAAGTTCATTTTACAAAACTATTAGCAAAGAGGATATATTTTTAAGTAATTTAAATATACAATTTCCAACAGACACACATATTGTAAATCCACTCTTCTAAAAATGAGGAGCAGCTATATTTTTACCTTAACATCCAAAATGCTGAATCTATAAAACGGGTTGCTTATTTACAACCACATGTAAAATAGGGTATTGATAAATAATTCAGCATGCATATTTGTTTTGTTGGAAATTTTTTTTAATTATTGAAAATAATTGAAAATCTTACAAAACATCATCTGTTTGAAAGATGTTAGAAAAGAGAGGGTAGAAAAATTGGACTGCATTCTTATTGTGTAACGGTTCAACCTCAGTTATAAATACACACATATACACACATATCTTGAAGCCCGAGTAACTGTTCTCTCTCCAGCAGTTTCTGCCGGGCCTGCCAGTTCTCGGGTTTGGAAATTTCCTCCCTGCTCACCTCCACTGGCAGCATGTCCACCTCACCTAAGGCCCCTGGTTCCACTCCTAATGCTCCAAAAATGTGATGAGCGTAAAGAGAGTTTTCCTCTCAGGAAAACAATAATGGCTCGATCACTGATACACTATGGGTTCATAAAGAAAGATGAATCTATTTCATTTGTCTATTAACCTGGAAAAGCATATTGAATATTTTTCTTTTTTAGAGTAAGTACAGGTACACATTGATCTTTTACTGAAAATAAAAAAATCATTAAAAGGTACATGTAAGAAGAAAGTACTTTTTATTTAGCTAGATCCCAATGATTTTTTAATCTCTTTTCCTAAAAGGTTTATGGTAAAACCCTTTATATTTAAGTTTGCAAACCATTTCAAGTTAATTAGTATATAAGGTGTGAGGTTTACACTGAGATTTTGAGCCTATAAATGTTTATTTTCTCCGGTGGCATTTGATTAAAAGACTATCCTTCCTCCTTCAATTGCTTTTGTACCTTTGTCAAAAATGAGTTGGGCATATTTGCTTGGGTCCATTTCTGAGTTCTGTATTCTGTTCTGCTGACCTATGTGTCCATCTCTCCACCAATATCATGTGCCTTTTCATATAAACTTAAAATAAGTTTATCTATGTGTATAAAAAATCTAGCTGGAGTTTTGATATGAATGTCATTAAGTCTACACATCAATTTAAAGAGAATTGACATCTTTGCTATCTTGAGTCTTCCAAACCATTAATAAGGTATGTTTGAATTTATTTAGTTTTTCTCTCAATTCTTTCATGCACATTTTGTAATTTTTGTCATCTTGATCCTGCATATCTTGTCAGATTTATGCCTAAGTATTTTCTTTAGAGCAATTGTAAAGGTATTTTCAGTTTCCACACATTCATGGTTAGTTTATAGAAATATGATGAATTTTGTAGGATGGATCATTTATCCTGTGAACCTGCTAAGTAACTTATTATTTCTACAAGACTTTTTTAGATTCCCGGAGACATTACAAAGACGATCGTGTAATCTGCAACAGAAGCCGTTTTCCTTCTTTTTTTTTTTTTTCAATCAGTATGCCTTACTTGTTTCTTGCCCAATTGTGCTGACTAGAACTTTCGGTGCTCTGTCAAATAGCAGAGGTGAGAGCAGATGTCTCTGCCTTGTTTCCACCCTGAGGGGAAAACCATTCAGTCTTTCACCATTATGTATGACATAGCTGTTGGTTTTTGATAAATACTCTTGATAAAGTTCAGGAAGTTTCCTTCTATTTGTAGGTTTCTGAAAGTTTTTATCATAAAACTGTGCTATACTTTGGCAAATGCTTTTTCTACATCAATTGACATAAGTAGCATACATATTTTTGAATCATGTTTCTTTGTCCAGGTTGATATTCCTTGTCTTTTAATCGACACATGTTCACAATTTATATTTAAGATAACTGTAATATATATGTTAAGGCCTAGATATTCTACTTTATAATTTATTTTCTGCTTGTTCATTCTCTTTTTCTTTGCTCTTTTTTCTTACCTTCCTGTGAGTTACTGAAATAGTTTTAGGATTACATAATTATTTCTTTATACAGTTTTCTAGTACATCTCTATATTATTTTCTTACTATCTTTACCTTATGATCAGTATTCATTTGGAACTGACCACAGTCAACTGATATTGATGTTTTACCACTTTAACTCTAGTGTAGAAACCTTATTTTCATGTAACTCCCTTTACACCCGCCTTGTTTTTAAAAATAGAATTGCACTGAGTAACACATCTAATACACAGGATGCTGCAACAAGCAGTGTTATAATTTTTGTGAAAACACCAAATATCATTTTGAAAACTTCTGAGATGATGTATAACTTTTATTATATCTTTTTACATTTTCCCATTCTCTTATTCTTTTCTTTCTGAAGTTCCAATCATTCTTCTGATATCATTTGGTTTCTGTTTAGAAGACTTACTTTTCACATTTTTAAGAGGAGTTTTGGTAAAAAACAAATTGTGTCAGTTTTCCTTCACATAAGGATGCCTTTATTTCTCCTTCCTTTTTGAATGCTATTTTTGCTGGACATAGAATTTGCTGCTAACAGTTCTTTTCTTTCAGGACATAAAAAATGTTGGGACACTTCCTTGTGTCCTACACCATTTCAGATTGGGGGCAGGCTTTCAAGAATTTTTGTCTTCTGTTTTCAGAAGTTTTTATACGATATGTTTCAATATGAATTTATTTCGGTTTATCTTATTTAGGATTTACTCAGCTACTTGATTCTGTAGATTTCTGTCTCTGTCGAAATTAAGATGTTTTCAGATATCAATTTATTGACTTTTTCCAGTCCCACTATTTCTTTCTACTTTCTTTCTGGGTCTCTGATGATACATATACTCAGTATTGTGATGCTGTCTGACAGGTCCCTGAGGCTGTTCTCTGTTGTTTTGTTTTGTTTTGTATCTATTTTTTCTCTTTTGTTCAGATTAGAATCAGTAAATCCTACTGATATGTCCTGAAGTTTACTGATTCTATCTTCTGTCTTCTCCCCTTTACTATTAAGCTTACCCAGTAAAGTTTTATTTCAGTTGTATTTTTTAATTCTATAATTTCCAATTGGTTCATTCTTATAACTGCTATTTTTTTGTTTTCTGAGATTTTCAAGATTTGCATTTGGTTCAAAGGAATTCCTGTTAATAACTGCCTGCCGGTACCACCTCACTCAGTCTCATTTCAGCTGGGTCAGTATGGAGGTTTAATTCACCACTGGGCCCTACTGACGCCGAGAGTGGGGGGAAATTGGAGTACTAACTGGCCTAGATGCTACACCTTGTCAGTGTGGTTGATTTGGGTGGCAGCAGAGGTTCAGCTTCCTGCTGGTCTCCAGTGACAGCAGGGTAGGGAGGATGACACTAGCCTACCTCACCCTGCCTCAGTCAATGTCATTGTTGCTGCATGAGTTTGAAGAGTTTGAGGCTAAGCTTGCCTCTGGTACCACCAGACACCATCTTGGCAAAGGAATTGTAGAACAGTCTGCTTTTGTCAGACAGGAAATGGAAGAACAGCTTCCTACTTGGTCTGTTGACATCACCTGAAAGAAATATCAGAATGCTACCTTCTTTTGCCAGGTGAAGAGAGAAGATTTACCTCCCTGCTTGGCCCCACGGACACCATCAGGCAAGGGAATCAGAGCGCTGCTGCTTCCTTCCACTAGGTGGAAGTGAAGTGGATCATCAGCTCCACACTTGACTCCAATGAACTATGGTGTTTGGGGTTTTTTTCCATTGGTGTTTGGCTGGAGTCAGGTGGGTATTTCTTGCCAGGCCATTATTTTCCAGGTTCTTTGGCTGAGACAGCTGGGTTTGTGTCGGGTTTGGCTTTGCTGGATATGGTTTCTGGTTGGAGGCTTCTGCAGCACTCTCTCCAGGGCAGATGAGAAGAATAAGAAACCCAAGGAATGTACCACTGTGTCATTCCCCAGGGAGTCTGTCGTCCTTATTATACTTTTCCAACATTTCCCATGCTCGTTTGTTGTTTTATGTGCAGGGTTTCAGTTAGAACACAAAAGATGTGATAGTAATGAGGCTTCTCCAACTGGGCTGAAAACAGATGCATTTTTGTCTTAAAATCATAAGAGCAAGTATTTTTTAAAATACTTGAATAGGTTGGTGAGAATTCTGGGGAGAACTAACACACTACTGGGAAAGAAACATTTCTCAATGCTGCAAGAAAAAGTCATTCCACAACGGTGACAACTCCAGCTCACATAATCTACAACTGACTTACTCATTTGTTCTCACCTAGTGTCAGAATTATCATTTGCCCCTGTGATAAACAAAATTACCAACTAGAGTGTTTCTATAAAGTTTGTTTTGTCTTAGTCTTAGAGTATCCAATCAAAATTTTCTAAAGTGTCTTTAATCAGTTTCTTTTTCCTCCTGAAATATTCTGACATTCTGGTTGATTTTTTTTTTATTTGCAAAAAATAAAGGTGAGTTTGTGAGGTGTAGCATGTGGTAGGTTTTGAGAAACCCATAGAGACGTGTGTCCACCACCCAACACTACACAGAACAGCTGCATCAGCCTAAAATTCTCTGTGTGATGCCTTTGTGATCACTATACTCCAGCCTGGTGACAGGGTGAGACCCTGTCTCAAAAAAAGCAAAAACTACAAAAGGTAAATCTATGACTTTTCACACTGAAATCTATATTTATCCACTTATTTTCTTTACCATGGAGTTATTGCCTAAGAATTTGAAGCCGTTTGAGCTGACTGTCCCCAGAAAACAGTTGTTGCTCTAATAGTAAATGAGAATGGCAAGAGCATAGGTTCTCTCCCCAGAGACCTTCATACATATATAGTTATTTCACACTTTAAAGGCAGTAATGGCAAAGCTAGTGATTACGGTCACCCCACAAAGTAGGACCAAATGCCACATAAATACTTGACTGACTAGGATGTTAGTGTAATGTAATTTTCTGATTAATCAAAATGAAAATTTTTGTCTAGGTTAGAAAGATTTATTTCCGGATGCCAATAAAAAGAGACATAGAAAACCTAAATTTAATAAAAGAGGAGTAAATAGGGTCCTCCAATACAGAGAAAGCAATATGTTGCAAAGATTAATTATGGGCTAGGCCCTGTGGCTCGTGCTTGTAATCCCAGGACTTTGGGATGCGGAGACAGGAGGATAACTTGAGTCCAGGAATTCTAGACCAGCCTGGGCAACATAGGGAGACCCCATTTGTACAAATAATTTAAAAACCAGCCACATATGGTGGTGCACACTTGTAGTCTTAGCTACCCTGGTGGCTGAGGCAGGAGAGTCACCTGAGTCTCAAAAAAAAGAATAATTATGCTTTTCTATTAAAATTGATCCTTAGGGGAGTGAAGTCAAGAAAAATGGTGGAATAGGACACACCCACCAGGAATCCAACTCTCCTCCTAGACAACAATTATACTGAAAGGGGCTCTCTGAAGTGAATATTTTGGGACTCTGTAGTTGATGTGAACACTTGCAACTCCCAGGGAACAGACTGGCTGCTAAATTATGATAATGTTGACTCTACTTCAGCCTTCAGCACAGTGGCAGCTGTCTATCCCCAACCACAGTCCCATGTCAGGCAGCTGTAGGGGTCATAACTGACATTTTGGGGCAAGGGAGCTTGCTGGAGCCAGGGTGGGCAATCAAATCCTGTCCCTGCAAATATCAGGGCTCTGTGTTGAGATTGTGGAATGTTTCTCTGATCACTGAGGTGTGGACATGGAGGTTAGCCACCACTGTTCCAATTTGCATTCACCTGAAATGTCTCCTAGAAGATTTAAAGCAGCTACACCTGTTTTTTTGAACTTTCAGAAACAACTGCATATGTGGGAAATTGAGGAAGCTACCATGAATGCTAAAGGAAAGAAATAGGCCCAGAAAAGAACTGATGAAGACCTTAAGCTCTCAACTCAGATTTAGTCCCAACACAGAGACATCATATAACATTTTTTAAGCCCAGCAAGCCACAGAAAAAGGGGGAAAATTTGATTTCCAGAGTTCCTACATTATAAGTTTTAATGTCCAGTTTTCAACAACTACAACAAAAAGCAATGCATACAACAAAACAGGAAATTACAACCCATGAATGGTACCAAATAAATCAGCACAAAACCTAAGGAAGCCCAGATGTCACACACACACTATACAAATACTTTAAAACAGTTGTCTTAAAGATGCTCAAAGAGTTAAGGAAGACATGAACAACAAAAAAAGTTATGCCTGAAAAAAATAAGCGTATTAATAAAGATATAAAATTATAAGGGGGAACCAAAAAATTCTTCCTATATCTAAAAAGTATACTACCTGTAGTATATCTAAAGTATATCTAAAAAGCATACTACCTGTAATGATAATATACTAGAAGGATTCAAAAGCAGATTTGAGCAAGCAGAAGAAAGAAGTAAACTTGAGCAAACCACAACCGAAATTATTGAGTTGGAGGAACAGAAAGGAAAGAAGAGTAATGAAAAGTGGATAGTGCCTAAGAAGACTAGGAGACACCAGCAAGCAGACCAACATATGCGTTGTGGGAATCCCCAAAGGATAAGAGAGTTAGAAAGGAGCAGAAAAGATATTTAAAGAAACAAAGCCTGAAAAATTCCCAAATTTTATGCAAGAAACAAATACACAAACTATCTCAGTAAACGCCAAGTAGGATAAACTCAGGAACATGTCTACTGTGACACATTATACTCAAAATATTGAAAGACAAAGACAAAGAAAGAATCCTGAAAGCAGCAAGAGGGAAGTGACTCACCCCATACAAGGAATTCTCATTAAGATTGCCAGCCAATTTCTATTAAATCCTTAGAAACCAGAAGTCAGTAGGTTGACATATTCAACATGCTTAAAGAGAGTCACTCAACAGTGTTGTTTCTAGAAAAACTGTCTTACTTTAAAAATGAGACAGAAACAAAGATATTCCCAGATTTTTTTTAAAAGTTGAGGGAGCTTATTACCCCTAGACTTCCCCTGCAAGAAATGCTAATGAGAGTCCTTTGGGCTGAAATGAAAGGAAGACAGACCATATGCTGAATCAATGTAAAGAAATTAAGGTGAAGTTAAATATATGGCCAGTTATAACAGGTGATTTTGTTTTTCTGATTTTAGTTTATAGCTCACCTTTTCTATTTTCTATAGAATTCAAAAGACAAAATACATGACTTGATAAATTTAATCTTTATTATTGGGCATACAATATGTAAAGATGTAATCTATGCCATCAAAACAGAACATGAGGATAGAGGTGTATAGAAGCAGAATTTTTGTATGTGATTCAAGTTAAGTTGCCATCAATTTAAATTATATTGTTACAACTTTGGGATGCTAAATTGAACCCCTATGGTAACCACCAAGAAAACACCTATAGAATATACATATAAGGAAATGAAAGAATCCAGACTTTCACCAGGGAAAAAAACTCAAGTAAAACGAACTCAGTAATAAAGGAAAGGAGTAGTAAAAATTATAAGGCATATAAAAATCAAATAACAAAGTACCAGAAGTAATCCCTTTCTTAGCAGAAATTACTTTCAATGCAAATGGATTAACTCTGCAATTAAGAAATATTCATAGGCAGAATGACTAACAAAACCATCATAATTCAACTATACACTGTCTATAAGAGACTCACTGTATATCTAAAGACACAAATAGGTGGAAAGTAAAATGATGGGAAAAGATATTACATGCAAAAAGTGAGCAGCTATAGTAGTATTACATAAAACAGACTTTAAGAAGTTTACAAGAGACAAGAAGGAATTGAATATTAATAAAAGGTTCAGTAGAGCAGTATCATAACAATTACAAATATATATGCACTTAATAAACCCTCAAAATACATGAAGAAAAAATTGACAAAATAGAAGGGAGAAATAGGTTATTATACAATACTAGTTGTCAACTTCAATGTATACTTTCAATAATAGATGGATCAATCAGACAGAAAAAAAGTAAGAAAAGAGAGGACTTCAACAACACAATAAACCAACTAAAGATGCTTCTTGACTTACCACAGAGCTACTTCCCAATAAGCCCATTGTAAGTTAAAAATATGGTGAGTTGAGAAAAACATTTAATAAACTCACCCTACCAAATATAATTGCTTAGCCTAACCTACCTTAATCCCTCTCAGAATACTTATACTAGCCTACAATTGGGCAAAATTATCTATTACAAAATATATTTTATAATAAAGTATTGAATATCTCATGTAATTTTTTGAACACTTATACTGCAAGTCAAAAACAGAATGAAACAGAATGGTTGTATGGATACTCAAAGTATGGTTTCTGCTAAATGTATATTGCTTTTGAAACATTGTAAAGTCAAAAAGTTGTTAATTCAGGGACCATCGGTATACATATAGGAAAGTTAAACAGAACACTCTAACCAAAAACAGCAGAATATATATTGAAGTGCACATAAGACATTCTCCAGGACAGATCATGTCAGGCTACAAAGTGAGTCTCAATCCATTAAAAAGATAAATATATGCAATGTATCTTCTCCAAACACAACAGGAGGAGGTTAAAAATCAGTAACAGAAGAAAAACAAAAATATTCACAAATATATGAAAAGTAAACAACACACACACACAAAAGCAAATCACAAGGAAATTAGAGAACACTTAAAAGACAAATGAAAATGAAAACACAACATATTTTAACTTATTATAAGCAGTGATCAGAAGAAAATTTGTAGATGTAAATATCTACATTAAATAACTTTATGCTGTAAGAAATGTACACAAGAAGAGCAAAATAAACCCAAAGCTAGCAAATAAAAGGCAGTGATAAAGATTGGACTGGAAATAAGCAAAATAGAGCAATGAAAAAATAAAGAAAATAAAGAAATAATTGATCTTTGAAAAGATCAAAAAATTGACAAAACCTTTGGTAATTGTCAGTGAAGACACAATTGAAATCAGAAATGACAGTGGAGACATTGCTACTAACTTAGAGATAAAAAGAATTATATGAAAATACGATAAACTATTGCATGCCAAAAAAATTAGATAACCTAGTGAAAGAGACAAACTTCTTGAAACATACAAATTACCAAATTGACTCAAATAAATAGAAC
Source organism: Pongo abelii (assembly GCF_028885655.2). NCBI lineage: Eukaryota > Metazoa > Chordata > Mammalia > Primates > Hominidae > Pongo > Pongo abelii. The sequence continues at coordinate 78,436,717 of NC_071998.2, forward strand.
ATCTCAACAGGCCTGTAACAAGTAAAGAGATTAAATCAGTAATAAAAATCTCAAAACAAAGAAAAGTTCTGGGTCACGTGGCTTCATCAGAGCATTCTACCATTTAAACAAGAATTAACACTAATCTTTCTCAAACTCTTCTAAACAATTGAAGAGTACAGAATACCTCTTAACTCATTCTATGAGTCTAGCATTAATGTGATACCAAAGCCAAATAAAAATATCATTAAAAAAAGACAGATCCATAATCCTTATGACTTTAGATGCAAAACTCCCCAACAAATATTAGTAAGTTGACTCCAACAGTCTACTAAAGGATAGATGCCAACACAATAATACTGGGGGACTTCAGTACCCCACTGACAGCATTAGACAGGTCATCAAAACAGAAAGTCAACAAAGAAACAATGGATTTAATCTATACCCCAGAATAAATGTATTTAACAGATATTTATAGAACATTCTACCCAACAACTGCAGAATATACATTCTACTCATCAGCACATAGAATATTATCCAAGATAGACCATATGATAGGCCACAAAACAAGTCTCAATAAATTTAAGAAAATCAAAATTATATCAAGTACTCTCTCAGACCACAGTGAAATAAAATTGGAAATCAACTCCAAAAGGAACCCTCAAAACCAAGCAAATACATGGGAATTAAATAACCTGCTCCTGAATGATCTCTGGTCAACAATGAAGTCAAGGTGGGAATTTAAAAATTCTTTGAACTGAATGATAATAGTGACAGAACCTATCAAAATCTCTGGGATACAGCAAAAGTGGTGCTAAGAGAAAGTTCATAGCATTGAATGTCTACATCAAAAAGTCTGAAAGAGTACAAATAGATAATCTAAGATCATACCTCAAGGAACTAGAGAAACAAAAACAAACCAAACCCAAGCCCAGCAGCAGAAAAAAAAAATGAAGATGAGAGTAGAACTAAATGAAATTTAAAAAAAAAAATTAAAAAAATACAAAAGATAAATGAAACAAAAACCTGGTTCTTTGAAAAGATAAACAACAGGGACACACCATTAGTGAAATTAACCAAGAAAAGAAGAGAGAGGATACAAATAAGCTCAATTAGGAATGAGACAGGAGATATTACAACTCATACCACAGAAATACAAAAGATAATTTAAGGCTACTGTGAACATCTTTATGCATACAAACTAGAAAACCTAGAGGAGATGAATAAATTCCTGTAAATATACAACCCTCCTAGATTAAGCCAGGAAGAAATAGAAACTCTGAACAGAACAATAACAGAGAGATTGAAACAGTAATTTTTAAAATGCCACCGAAAAATAAAGTCCAGGACCAGATGAATTTACAGCTGAATTCTGTCAGGCATTCAAAAAAAATTGATACAATTCTATTGACACTATTCCAAAAAAAAGTCCAGCACTGGGGAGATCCCACATTGCTTTATGTTTAAAACCCTCAGCAAAATTGGCATAGAAAGGACATACCTTGTTGGGAGCCAAGATGGCTGAAAAGGAACAGCTCCAGTCTACAGCTACCAGCATGACCGATGTGGAAGACGAATGATTTCTGCATTTCCACCTGAGGTACCACGTTCATTTCACTGGGGATTGTCAGACAGTGGGTGCAGGACAGTGGGTGCAGTGCACAAAGCGTGAGCCGAAGCTGGGTGAGGCATTGCCTCACCCAGGAAGTGCAACGGGTCAGGGAATTCCCTTTCCTAGCCAAGGAAAGGGGTGACAGACAGCACCTGGAAAATTGGGTCACTCCCACCCTAATACTGCACTTTTCCAACAGTCTTAGCAAATGGCACACCAGGAGATTATATCCCGTGCCTGGCTCGGAGGGTCCTACGCTCACAGAGCCTTGCTCATTGCTAGCATAGCTGTCTGATATCAAATGCAAGGCGGCAGCGAGGCTGGGGGAGGGGCGCCCACCATTGCCGAGGCTTGAGTAGGTAAACAAAGCGGCTGGGAAGCTCGAACTGGGTGGAGCCCACCGCAGCTCAAGGAGGCCTGCCTGCCTCAGTGGACTCCACCTTTGGGGGCAGGGCATAGCCAAACAAAGGCAGCAGAAACCTCTGCAGACTTAAATGTCCCTGTCTGACAGCTTTAACAACAGCAGCGGTTCTCCCAGCACGCAGCTTGAGATCTGAGAACAGACAGGCTGCCTCCTCAAGTGGGTCCCTGACCCCCGAGTAGCCTAACTGGGAGGCACCCCCAAGTAGGGGCAGACTGACACCTCACACGGCCAGGTACTCCTCTGAGACAAAACTTCCAGAGGAACGATCAGACAGCAACATTTGCTGTTCACCAATATCCGCTGTTCTGCAGCCTCCGCTGCTGATACCCAGGCAAACAGGGTCTCGAGTGGACCTCCAGCAAACTCCAACAGGCGTGCAGCTGAGGGTCCTGACTGTTAGAAGGAAAACTAACAAACAGAAAGGACATCCACACCAAAACCCCATCTGTACATCATCATCATCAAAGTCCAAAGGTAGATAAAACCACAAAGATGGAGAAAAAACAGCAGAAAAACTGAAAATTCTAAAAATCAGAGCGCCTCTCCTCCTCCAAAGAAACACAGCTCCTCACCAGCAATGGAACAAAGCTGGATGGAGAATGACATTGACGAGTTGAGAGAAGAAGGCTTCAGACGATCAAACTACTCCGAGCTAAAGAAGGAAGTTCGAACCCACTGCAAAGAAGTTAAAAACCTTGAAAAAAGATTAGACAAATGGCTAACTAGAATAACCAATGCAGAGAAGTCCTTAAAGGACCTGATGGAGCTGAAAACCACAGCACGAGAACTACGTGACAAATGCACAAGCCTCAATAGCCAATTCGATCAACTGGAAGAAAGGGTATAAGTGATGGAAGATCAAATGAATGAAATGAAGCAAGAAGAGAAATTTAGAGAAAAAAGAATAAAAAGAAACGAACAAAGCCTCCAAGAAATATGGGACTATGTGAAAAGACCAAATCTATGTCTGATTGGTGTACCTGAAAGTGATGGGGAGAAAGGAACCAAGTTGGAAAACACTCTGCAGGATATTATCCAGGAGAACTTCCCCAATCTAGCAAGGCAGGCCAACATTCAAATTCAGGAAATACAGAGAATGCCACAAAGATACTCCTCGAGAAGAGCAACTCCAAGACACGTAATTGTTAGATTCACCAAAGTTGAAATGAAGGAAAAAATGTTAAGGGCAGCCAGAGAGAAAGGTAGGGTTACCCACAAAGGGAAGCCCATCAGACTAACAGCAGATCTCTCGGCAGAAATTCTACAAGCCAGAAGAGAGTGGGGCCCAATATTCAACATTCTTATAGAAAAGAATTTTCAACCCAGAATTTCATATCCAGCCAAACTAAGCTTCATAAGTGAAGGAGAAATAAAATCCTTTACAGACAAGGAAATGCTGAGAGATTTTGTCACCACCAGGCCTGCCCTGAAAGAGCTCCTGAAGGAAGCACTAAACATGGAAAGGAACAACCGGTACCAGCCACTGCAAAAACATGCCCAATTGTAAAGACCATCTAGGCTAGGAAGAAACTGCATCAACAAATGAGCAAAATAACTAGCTAACATCATAACGACAGGATCACATTCACACATAACAATATTAACCTTAAATGTAAATGGTCTAAATGCTCCAATTAAAAGACACAGACTGGCAAATTGGATAAGGAGTCAAGACCCATCAGTGTGCTGTATTCAGGAAACCTATCTCACATGCAGAGACACACATAGGCTCAAAATAAAGGGATGGAGGAAGATCTACCAAGCAAATGGAAGACAAAAAAAAAGAGGGGTTGCAATCCTAGTCTGTAATGAAACAGACTTTAAACCAACAAAGATCAAAAGAGACAAAGAAGGCCATTACATAATGGTAAAGGGACCAATTCAACAAGAAGAACTAACTATTCTAACTACATATGCACCCAATATAGGTGCACCCAGATTCATAAAGCAAGTACTTAGAGACCTACAAAGAGACTTAGACTCCCACACAATAATAATGGGAGACTTTAACACCCCACTGTCAACATTAGACAGATCAACGAGACTGAAAGTTAACAAAGATATCCAGGAACTGAACTCAGTTCTGCACCAAGTGGACCTAACAGACATCTACAGAACTCTCCACCCCAAATCAACAGAATATACATTCTTTTCAGCACCACACCAGACCTATTCCAAAATTGACCACATAGTTGGAAGTAAAGCACTCCTCAGCAAATGTAAAAGAACAGAAATTATAACAAACTGTCTCTCAGACCACAGTGCAATCAAATTAGAACTCAGGATTAAGAAACTCACTCAAAACCTCTCAACTACATGGACACTGAACAACCTGCTCCTGAATGACTATTGGGTACATAACGAAATGAAGGCAGAAATAAAGATGTTCTTTGAAACCAGCAAGAACAAAGACACAACATACCAGAATCTCTGGGACACATTCAAAGCAGTATGTAGAGGGAAACTTATAGCACTAAATGCCCACAAGAGAAAGCAGGAAAGATCTAAAATTGACACCCTAACATCATGATTAAAAGAACTAGAGAAGCAAGAGAAAACACATTCAAAAGCTAGCAGAAGGCAAGAAATAACTAAGATCAGAGCAGAACTGAAGGAAATAGAGACACAAAAAACTCTTCAAAAAAATCAATGAATCCAGGAGCTGGTTTTTTGAAATGATCAATAAAATTGATAGACTGCTAGCAAGACTAATAAGAAAAGACAGAAGAATCAAATAGATGCAATAAAAAATGACAAAGGGGATATCACCACCGATCCCACAGAAATACAAACTACCATCAGAGAATACTATAAACATCTCTATGCAAATAAACTAGAAAATCTAGAAGAAATGGATAAATTCCTCAACACATACACCCTCCCAAGACTAAACCAGGAAGAAGTTGAATCTCTGAATAGACCAATAACAGGAGCTGAAATTGAGGTAATAATTAATAGCTTACCAACCAAAAAAAGTCCAGGACCAGATGGATTCACAGCCGAATTCTACCAGAGGTACAAGGAAGAGCTGGTACCATTCCTTCTGAAACTATTCCAATCAATAGAAAAAGAGGGAATCCTCCCTAACTCATTTTATGAGGCCAGCATCATCCCGATACCAAAGCCTGGCAGAGACACAACAAAAAAAGAGAATTTTAGACCAATATCCTTGATGAACATTGATGCAAAAATCCTCAATAAAATATTGGCAAACCAAATCCAGCAGCACATCAAAAAGCTTATCCACCATGCTCAAGTGGGCTTCATCCCTGGGATGCAAGGCTGGTTCAACATATGAAAATCAATAAACATAATCCAGCATATAAACAGAACCCAAGACAAAAACCACATGATTATCTCAATAGATGCAGAAAAGGCCTTTGACAAAATTCAACAACCCTTCATGCTAAAAACTCTCAATAAATTAGGTATTGATGGGACATACCTCAAAATAATAAGAGCTGTCTATGACAAACCCACAGCCAATATCATACTGAATGGACAAAAACTGGAAGCATTCCCTTTGAAAACGGACACAAGACAGGGATGCCCTCTCTCACCACTCCTATTCAACATAGTGTTGGAAATTCTGGCCAGGGCAATCAGGCAGGAGAAGGAAATAAAGGGCATTCAATTAGGAAAAGAGGAAGTCAAATCGTCCCTCTTTGCAGATGACATGATTGTATATCTAGAAAACCCCATCGTTTCAGCCCAAAATCTCCTTAAGCTGATAAGCAACTTCAGCAAAGTCTCAGGATACAAATCAATGTGCAAAAATCACAAGCATTCTTATACACCAATAACAGACAAACAGAGAGCCAAATCATGGTGAACTCCCATTCACAATTGCTTCAAAGAGAATAAAATACCTAGGAATCCAACTTACAAGGGATGTGAAGGACCTCTTCAAGGAGAACTACAAACCACTGCTCAATGAAATAAAAGAGGATACAAATGGAAGAACATTCCATGCTCATGGGAAGGAAGAATCAAGATCGTGAAAATGGCCATACTGCCCAAGGTAATTTATAGATTCAATGCCATCCCCATCAAGCTACCAATGACTTTCTTCACAGAATTGGAAAAAACTACTTTAAAGTTCATATGGAACCAAAAAAGAGCCCGCATCACCAAGTCAATCCTAAGCCAAAAGAACAAAGTTGGAAGCATCACGCTACCTGACTTCAAACTATACTACAAGGCTACAGTAACCAAAACAGCATGGTACTGGTATCAAAACAGAGATATAGACCAATGGAACAGAACAGAGCCCTCAGAAATAATGCCGCATATCTACAACTATCTGATCTTTGACAAACCTGACAAAAACAAGCAATGGGGAAAGGATTCCCTATTTAATAAATGGTGCTAGGAAAACTGGCTAGCCATATGTAGAAAGCTGAAACTGGATCCCTTCCTTACACCTTATACAAAAATTAATTCAAGATGGATTAAAGACTTAAACGTTAGACCTAAAACCATAAAAACCCTAGAAGAAAACCTAGGCATTACCATTCAGGACATAGGCACGGGCAAGGACTTCATGTCTAAAACACCAAAAGCAATGGCAACAAAAGCCAAAATTTGACAAATGTGATCTAATTAAACTAAAGAGCTTCTGCACAGCAAAAGAAACTACCATCAGAGTGAACAGGCAACCTACAAAATGGGAGAAAATTTTTGCAACCTACTCATCTGACAAAGGGCTAATATCCAGAATCTACAATGAACTCAAACAAATTTACAAGAAAAAAACAAACAACCTCATCAAAAAGTGGGCGAAGGACATGAACAGACACTTCTCAAAAGAAGACATTTATGCACCCAAAAAACACATGAAAAAATACTCATCATCACTGACCATCAGAGAAATGCAAATCAAAACCACAATGAGATACCATCTCACACCAGTTAGAATGGCGATCATTAAAAAGTCAGGAAACAACAGGTGCTGGAGGGGATGTGGAGAAATAGGAACACTTTTACACTGTTGGTGGGACTGTAAACTAGTTCAACCACTGTGGAAGTCAGTGTGGCGATTCCTCAGGGATCTAGAACTAGAAATACCATTTGACCCAGCCATCCCATTACTGGGTATATACCCGAAGGATTATAAATCATGCTGCTATAAAGACACATGCACACCTATGTTTATTGCGGCACTATTCACAATAGCAAAGACTTGGAACCAACCCAAATGTCCAACAATGATAGACTGGATTAAGAAAATGTGGCACATATACACCATGGAATACTATGCAGCCACAAAAAAAGATGAGTTCATGTCCTTTGTAGGGAGATGGATGAAGCTGGAAACCATCATTCTCAGCAAACTATCACAAGGACAAAAAACCAAACACCGCATGTTCTCACTTATAGGTGGGAATTAAACAATGAGAACACAGGGACACAGGAAGGGGAACATCACACACCGGGGACTGCTGTGGGGTGGGGGGAGTGGGGAGGGACAGCATTAGGAGATATACCTAATGCTAAATGACGAGTCAATGGGTGCAGCACACCAACATGGCACATGTATACATATGTAACAAACCTGCATGTTGTGTACATGTACCCTAAAACTTAAAGTATAATAATAATAAAATTTTTAAAAAAAGAAAAAAACAAAAGTATCTATTATAAACAAATAGGTAATCTGACACAGACAAATATGGATATAAAATAAAGCTCTGGGCAAAGACACATCATCCAAATGCAATAAAAGTAAAAACAAGGATGGCAATGTGAGTATCAAAGTGGAATTCGATGTTAAAAAGTGTTTTTCTTTTTTCTTTTTTTGTTGAAAAAAGGGATCCTATAATAATACCACTTAATACATGAAAAAGGATAAAAAATGTACTAACCATTAAGTGTATGTATGCCCGTCCGTCAGACGCACAAATAAGATTAGCAGAAAAGCACATATAACTGCAAAGTGAACTATTAAAAGTGATTTTTATTGTATCTCTTCCAGAATATGAAACAAGTAGATCAAAATTAGGAAAGATAAAGATTTGAAAAATAGCAACAAGCAAGACTTAATTAAAGAGAATTTTGGCCCATACAACAAAATATAATTTTTCTCTTATATCTGTTGAACAAAGTTCATTGAGTAACTTGGCTTCAAGGAAAATCTTGATAAATTGTTAAAAGTTGAGACTTGATAGTCTGCATTTTCTGACAATACAATAAAATAAAAAACAGCTAAAACATACTTTAATAATTTGGGAATGAAGAAACTCTCCTAAATAACTAAGAATCAAAGGGAAACATCAAGATGAACTTATGCATTTCATAGATAAAGATGTACTTAAAGAAACTTTACAACCCTAAATGTACCCAGCATAAAACTTAAGAAAATAAGGGAAAGAACAACAAATTACATCAAAAAGTGGGAAAAAGAGAAAGTACCTAAAAAGAAAAAGAGAAAAAAATTAATATTAAAAGATTAGGGAGTATTTTATCGGACATTTCAAAACGTCCGATAAAATAGATAAACCTTTCAGACGCTAGATTCTTTTTAAACAGAGAGAGAAAAATTAATGATATATAAATATAATAACCGTAATGATAAAGGAGCTACTAGTCTGGATATGAAAGAGAACAAAATGGAAATGCAAACATGCAATTCTATGTAATATATTCTTTAAATCTTTAGCAAAATATATCATGATAATGAAACAGAAACGAAAATATAAACAGATCGGTACGTATAAAAAAGAGGAAACTAAGATGTGCATCATTCACTCCTCAGATCCCTCCTTAGTACCCACAGTCATCCTCTCCCACAACCCCACAGTCCGCCTTCACTCCGCCCTCAGATCCACCACCAGACAGAGACCCCCAGTCTGTCCTCACTCCGCCTGCAGATCCACCACCAGAGACCCCTCAGTGCCCCCTCACTCCTCCCTCAGATCCACCATCAGAGATCGCTCCGACTTCCACTATTCCATCCACTGACCGTCCCCATCACTGACGGGAGAGCTCAGGACAGACATCAGAGATTCTTCTTGCTCAGTCCACAGATGCTGCCATCCCTCTACTCACCTGCCCTCATCCACGTCCTCTCAGGAGAGTGGTCATTTGCTTCGGGCGGTAACTACAGTCGCAAGAACCAGAACAGGACCCACTTCCTTTTCCTCAATGCCTCCCAGGCCCAGAGGTACTTCTTACAGTGCTGCCTGGGTGTGTGCATGCTCAGCAGTCTTCGTGGCCGAAGGTTGCCAGTAGTCAACATGGCGCTTTGCCAAACACGCTCCCGTTTCAGCGGCTTAGGCTGAGCACCAGTATGGCGGCGCCCATGTAGACACTCTGGCCTGTGGGCGGCCATGTTGAGGCGATGTGGAGACTGAGGGGCAGAGGGTTGTCCAAAGAAAAGTAAGCAAGCAGAGGTGTGTCCCATCATACTAAGCCGGGACACAATCAAACCTATCACCTCAGGTTACAGTCTTTCTCCAATGCTTCTGTGGACACAACAACACTGTTAACCAACAGGAACTAATCAGCATTTATATAACACCGCAAACGCAGCCGAATACACATTTTATTCGTGTCGATAGGACACTTAGCAAGCTATGAACTAACCTGGGCCATAAAACAAATCTCAGCAAATTTAAAACAATTGAAATCATACAGTTTGTTCTCTGAACACAATAAAATTAAACTAGAAATCAGTAACAGGAAGATAAAAGGAAAATATCCAAACACGTGAAAACACATGCTAAATAATCCGTTGTTCAAAGAGAAAGTCTCAAATTTTTAAAATACATTGAAACGAATGAAAGTGAAACACAACATATCAAAATTTGTGGAATGTGGCTAAATCAGTGGTGAGAGAAAAATGTATACCACTAAGGGCTTACATTAGAAAAGAAAAAAATTTCAAAGCAATAACCAAGCTCCCTCACATACTAGAAAAAGAAGAGCAAAATAAACCGAAAGCAAGTGAAAGAAAGGAAATAATAAGAAGATAAGTCAATAAAATGTAAAAAGAAAAATAGAGACAAACCGATTAAACAAAAGCTGTTTCTATAAATGTTAATAAAATTGACAAGGCTGTAGAGGAGACACAAAATATCAGTATCAAGAATGAAACAGGAGATACCACTGTTGACCATGACGAACTCAAAAGAATAAAGAGAATACTACAAACATAAATTTCACAACATGGATGAAATGCATTAATTCTTGAAAAAGCACAAATTCTCTCTTACAACATGAAATAGTTATGTTGAATAGCCCTAGAACTGAAGTCATAATTTGAAACATCTGAAAAGGAAATCTTCAGGCCTGGATAGCTAGATCAGAGAATTCTAACAAATATTTAAAGGTTAACACGAATTATATCCAGTCTCTCCCAGAATAAAGGATAGAAAGAAGACAATAAAAAGATATTCCAACTCATGAGGCCAGTGTTACTCTGATATCAGAGCTAAAGACAGAAGAAGAAGAAAAGAAATCAGTATTCTTCATGAATATAGATTGAAAAAATTCTCAACCACATAATAGCAAAAATAATTCAACAATATATAAAAATAATTACAAACCATGAACAAGTGATATTTATTCCAGGAATAAAAAGCTGTTTTGGTATTCAAAAATCAACTTGTGTAACCTGCCACATTAGCAAGCTAAAGATAAGCATATTACATGATTATATCAATGCCGGAAAAGCATCTGAAAAAAATTCAACACCCATTTATAATGAAAAAAAAAACTTTCAGGAATTAGGAACAGAGGTAAACTTTCTAATTTTTAAGTTAGAAAAAAATCTACAGCTAACATCAAACTAAAAGATGAAAGAGACTGAATGCTTTCCCGTTCAGTTTGGGAAGAAGGAAAATATGTCTGTGCTCGTCATTTTTATTCTACATAGCTCTGGAAGACCCAGCCAGCTGACAAAAATTCTCTCCATAACCAGAATCTAGCCATGCTCCTTTGAACTCTCTTGTGAACTAAACCCTGGCTTTTGGGCTTTTGTGTTGTCTATGAATTGCCCAATATTAGTAAGAATCCTAGCAAGGCAATTTAGTCAGAATCCTCCATCTTCATATCTGATCACCATTGATATCTAATTGGTTTTCTTATTGTCTACCATCCCCAGGTGATATCCGATCACTCTGGCATGGCTTCAGCAAGAATTCTGTGAGGTCAGTTTAGCCAGATTCCCTCCTATTAGTAATTTTCCGTACACTACCAACCCTCCACCCTGCTCTGTGGCTATAAAATTTCTATTCAGAGGGAAACCTGAATATATGGAAACTGGAGATTACTGCAAGACCCTATTGCAGTAATCTCTGTATCTATTGCAATAATCCCTCTGAATAAAGTTTGACTTCCTATTTTTTAACGGGTGTCACGAATAGTTTTTTCTATAATACAGCTCAACAAAACAAGTCTGAAATAGAAGAATGAAGTGGGAGGAATTATTCTACCCAATTTTTTAACTTTTTACATAGCTACAGAAATCAAGACAGTGTGGTATTGGCAGGGGGATAGACAGTTCAGTAAAACACAATTGAGAACTCAGAAATAGTTCCATACAAGTACAACCAACTGACTTTTGAAAAAGGTGCAATATCAATTCAATAGTTGAGTGGTTCTGGAGCAGTTAGATACCATAGACAGAACAATGAACCTCAATCTAACCTCATGTCTTTATTAAAAAAAAAAAAAGGATCGGCTGGGCACGGTGGCTCACGCCTGTAATCCCAGCACTTTGGGAGGCTGAGGCGGGCAGATCACGAAGTCAGGAGATCGAGATCATCCTGGCTAACAAGGTGAAACCCCGTCTCTACTAAAAATACAAAAAAATTAACCGGGCGCGGTGGCAGGTGCCTGTAGTCCCAGCTACTCGGGAGGCTGAGGCAGGAGAATGGTGTGAACCTGGGAGGCGGAGCTTGCAGTGAGCCCAGATCATGCCACTGCACTCCAGCCTGGGCAACAGAGCAAGACTTCGACTCAAAAAAAAAAAAAAAGATCATAGATCTCAAAGTAAAAAATATGAAATTTAATGAGAAATTCTTCAGGTCCTAGGTACTTGATGAATAATTATTAGACATGACACCAGAAAAGCACAATCAATTATAAGAATTTATTAATTGGCTGTAATCAAAATGTAAAACTTTTGCCCTGCATAAGAGCCTGTTAATAAAAAGACAAGGTAAAAACTGGAAGAAAACTGCAAACCACACCTGATAAACCATATCTGACAAGGAGCTCATATCTAGAATATTGTTTAAAGTTTTCAAAAGTCAACAACGACAACAAGAAAAAACAATCCAATTAGAAAATGGGCTAAAGGCATGAACAGATATTTCACTGAACAGGATATATTGATGGAAAAATGAGAAAATAAAATAACTTTTATCAGAGGAATGCCAGTCCTTTTAAATTATCAAGCCCAGAGAGACATTAAAATAAGACAGTAGGCCCAGCACCGTGGCTCACGCCTGTAATCCCAGCACTTTGGGAGGCCAAGGCAGGTGGATCACGAGGTCAGGAGATCCAGACCATCCTGGCTAACATGGTGAAACCCAGTCTCTACTAAAAATACAAAAAATTAGCCGGGCGTGGTAGCACATGCCTGTAGTCCCAGCTACTCGGGAGGCTGAGGCAGGAGAATGGCGTGAACCCAGCAGGCAGAGGTTGCAGTGAGCCAAGAGCGTGCCACTGCACTCCAGCCTGGGCAACAGAGTGAGACTCCATCTCAAAAAAAAAAAAAAAAAAAAAAAGGAAAACTGCACGTCCTGCACATGTACCCTGGAACTTAAAATAAATACATAAGTACGTAAATAGAAGTTTTTTAAAAAATCCTAATTGTATGTGGGTAGGTCCCTTTGATTGAAAGTGAGATAGAAGGCCGGGCGTAGTGGCTCACGCCTGTAATCCCAGCACTTTGGGAGGCAGAGGCGGGTGGATCACGAGGTCAGGAGATCAAGACCATCCTGGCTAACACAGTGAAACCCTGTCTCTACTAAAAATACAAAAAGAAATTAGCCGGGCGTGGTGGCGATGAACACCTGTAGTCCCAGCTACTCGGGAGGCTGAGACAGGAGAATGGCTGGAACCCGGGAGGCAGAGCTTGCAGTGAGCCAAGATCATGCCACTGCACTCCAGCCTGGGCGACAGAGAGAGACTCCGTCTCAAAAAACAAAAAGGAAAGTGAGATAGAAATAATTTTTTAAAGCTTACTATTCAAAATTTGCAAAACTAAGAGTAAAAGAAATTTACATTTTGTCCCTGGATTGATATAAGACAAAAACATTGTGTGGGAAAGCTCGAGTTGTGGACGAACGAGATTCTGAAAATAAAAATCCCTGGTACATAGCCAAAATTTCAGAGTCAACTTCAGATTTTCAAAGGCCATAAAATAGGTAACCTGAAACCACCGATTCCAACAGATAAAAGGAACCAGGTAATATCTGTGTTCCAGGGAGAAAGAATCGAAAATTGGCTGAGTTCTATCACTGACAAAACTTAGGGGGAAGGAGGGATCTGGAAGGTGGGAGAGTGGAGGGATCCCCGGCTTGGGGGGTAGGGAGGGGCTGTGCTTCGGCCTCCCCCTCTTACTGCCCCTCCCCAACAAAGGGGCCCTTTGTGATGTGAAGGCCCCAGCTCTGTGATGCAGGCCTGGGCCCCAGTCCCTAGTCTCCACGGGGATGCCCAGAGCTCAGTTGCTTGAAAGCAATGTGCCTATTCACATGGAGAATCTTCCCTTTCCTCTAAAATTACTTAGTGCCTCATCGCTAAACGCCCCCAGCTCCACACCATGGGTGTTGGATATCTTCCTCACCTTGGTGTTCGCCCTGGGGTTCTTCTTCCTATTACTCCCCTACTTGTCTTACCTCCGTTGTGACGACCCACCCTCACCATTGCCTGGGAAGAGAAAGGTAAGGAGCCCTCAGTCCGGACCCACAGAGCTTGATTCTCTCCTTTTGTTTTATTATTAGTTTCACCTTTCCAAATCCAGTGGAGAGACTTCCGCGATGGGAAGTCTCAGGAGAGACCAGAACATCATCCTTCCAGGGAGAGGCAGGGCAGCCAGGGGTTGGTAGGGATAGATCGTGTACCGGGATTTCCATCCCAAGCTCTCAGTCCATCTGTTGGGGAGCGCAGGAGGCGTCAAGGCAAAACCAAACCAAAAAGAGATAGCAGTCATTTTGAGCTATGTATTCATCTCTTGGAACTGCTTGCTATTGCCACAAGTAGCTATAAATTAGCCTAATAATGCCATACTGGACATGGTAACCCACATTCTAGAGCTTAACAATGTATAGCCAATCACTAATTAATGTTATTTCTTTTTTCTTTTTTCTTTTTTGAGACAAGAGTCTCACTCTGTCTCCCAGGCTGGAGTGCAGTGGCGCGATCTTGGCTCACTGCAAACTCCACTTCCCGGGTTCATGCCATTCTCCTGCCTCAGCCTCCCGAGTAGCTGGAACTACAGGCTCCCGCCACCACGCCCGGCTAATTTTTTGTATTTTTAGTAGAGACGGGGTTTCACCATGTTAGCTAGGATGGTCTCGATCTCCTGACCTCGTGATCTGCCCACCTCAGCCTCCCAAAGTGCTGGGATTACAGGCGTGAGCCACCACGCCCCCCCGCCAATGTTATTTCTATAACCAATGAGAATTCCTGACAAATCGCTTTGTATCAGCCCACTCGTCTCCCTTTTTTGTTTTTAATAAAGGCCATATAGAGTTCCTATCCAGGGTTTCTTGGGTCTGAGTCTTTTGGGCAGCTGTCCTCACTTTCCTTTGTTGTTGTTGTTGTTGTTGTTGTTGTTGTTTTTGAAGAGACAGGATCTTGCTCTGTGGCTCAGACTGGAAGACTAGAGTGCAGTGGTACAATCAAAGTTCACTGTAACCTTAAACTCCTGGGATCAAGTGATCCTCTCACCTCAGTTTCCCAATTAGCTAGGACTACAGCATGCACTACCATGCCCGGCTAATTAATTTTGGTTTTTGTAGTGATGGAGGTCTCACTATGTTGCCCAGGCTGGTCTTGAATTCCTGGCCTCAAGCAATCCTCCTGCCTTGGCCTCCCAAAGTGCTGGGATTACAGGTGTGAGCCACAGTGCCCAGCCCAGCCTCTTTCTTTTAGGTCAACAGAAATAAGCACATTAAAAGATCTGGTTCCGCTCCCATATGTAAACAGCCTGAATTCTCCCACACTTACATGAGTGTTACCTCCAGGAGCCCCACCAGGTGCTCATTGTGAACAGAAAATAAATTCCTTCGTGAACCTGGCAGGGAGAGAGGGGAAAGTTACCATTTGACATACAACTAGAACATAGGGCTCTGTTTAAGAAAGACCTGTCCTCAAAAGGAAATACTTAACAGACCCAGGGGAAGGGCAATTACACAACTCAGCCCACACTAGACTTCCTGTCTCACATAAAGGGTTAAAAAAAATGGCCAAGAAATTCTTCTGAAGGTCAGAGCCCAGGGACTCAGGCCCACTAGAAAATGGATATGTAAACATAAAATTACACACTGCTTTCCTTCTACAATGCCTTACCACCACATCAGCAGCGTTCCAGTGTAATAACTGTGAATTATAGCTAAGAGAGCAGCGATTGTCCATTTAAGAGGCACCTTAAAACAACAATATCAAAATATTCCTACCATTGAGTAGTCTATTTAATGGGTATGAGGAGACCTCAAGCACAATTTGGACTCAAATATTGCATCCTTAAAATATTATTTAGCTAAAGCTAATGTAAAATATGAGAAACGACCTCCCTAAACAACACCTTTAGACAATATTCGAAATTAGCTCCCAATGTTGACAGTTTCAGTGCCCCTTGGACATTTTTCTTGATGGCCTAAAGCAAGAAGTTGCAAACATGGTATGCAAACAAAAAATTGACTGAAAAAATTATCCCATTGTATGAACTTCAACATTTTGTAAACATTTTAAAGAGGTTCGACATAACAAAAACAAACAAACAAATAAAAAACCCTCATAAGAAAATGTTTATCCTCTTTGTCTAAAAGAGAGATCATTTTGGTTTAAAAGAGAGATCATTTTGGTTAACATGCGAGGCACCCTCTACTTCATCTCCCTATTTGGGGCATTAATAATTCTGGCTTTCTTACTGAAGTAAAATATACATAAGAAAACTTACTATTCCGGCCATTTTAAAGTGTGCAGTTCAGTGGTGTTAAGTCTAATACGTTAACATTGTTGTAAAACCATCACCACCATCTGCATCCCAGACATTTTTTTCTTCATCTTCCCAACGGAATTTTTTCATGTTCCCAACTGAATCTATACCTATTAAGCAGTAATTCCCCATTCCTTGTACACCCAAACCTGGCAACCAACATTATGCTTTGTCTCTGCATTTTGACTACCCTAGGTACCTCATATAAGTAGAATTACACAGTATTTCTCTTTCTGTATCTGGCTTATTTCATTCGCCACAACTTCTTCAAGATTTGTTGATATCGTAGCATGTATCAGAACTTTATTCCTCTCTAAGGCTGAGTAATGTTCCCTAGTATTTATATACCTCCTTTTGTTAATCCACGCACCGTGGATGGACATTTGGGTTATTTCTACCTTCTGGTTATTGTGAAATGCTGCTATAAACATTGATGTGCTAGTAATAGTTTGAGTTCCTGCTTTCAATTCTTTGGCGGTATATACCTATCTAGAAGTGGAATTGCTGGATCATATGGTAATTTGATTTTTAAATTTTTGGGGAACTACCAAATAGTTTTTCACACCAGCTTCACTATTTTACATTCCCACCAGAATGCACAAGTGTTCCAATTTCTCCACATCCTCATTAACACTTGTTGCTTATTTTTTTTTGGATAATATACATTATAATGGATGTGAAATGATATCTTATTGTGGTTTTGAATTAAATTTCCCTAAAGATTAGTAATGTGGAGCATCTTGTGCATTTGTGTATGTTCTTTGAAGAAATATCTGTTCAAATCTTTTGCCCATTTTTGAATCATCTTGTTTGTATCTTTTGTTGTCAAGTTTTGGCAGTTCTTTATATATTCTCGATATTAATCTTGTATCAGTGTGTATGATCTGCAAACATTTTGTTGCAATCCATGAGTTGCCTTTCACTCTATTGATAGTGTCCTTTGATGCACAAAGTATTTTTATTTTGATGAAATCTATATATTCTTTTATTGCCTGTGCTTTTGGTGCCTTTGATCCAATAATCATTGCCAAACCGAAGTCAAAAAACTTTTCTTTTATGCTTTTTCAAGACCTTTATAGTTTAAAGTCTTATGTTTAGGCCTTTGATCCAGTTTGAGTTAGTTTATGTATATAGTATACGTAAGGGCCCAACGTCACTCTTTACATACAGATACAATGTACCCAGCTTTCTCAACACCATTTGTGGAAAAGATTGTCCTTCCACATGGACTTGGCACCCTGGTTGAAAATCATTTGAACATATGTACAAGGGTTTATTTCTGGGCCCTCTATTCTGTTCTTTTGATTTATATGTCTGATATCTGTCTTCCTTTTTTTTTTTTTTTTTTGAGACAGAGTCTCACTCTGTCACCCAGGCTGGAATGCAGTGGCATGATCTTGGCTCACTGCAACCTCCACTTCCTGGGTTCAAGCGATTCTTCTGCCTCAGCCGCCTGAGTAGCTGAGACTAGAGAGGCACGTGTCACCATGCCCAGCTAATTTTTGTATTTTTAGTAGAGACGGAGTTTCACCATGTTGGCCAGGCTGGTCTCAAACTCCTGACCTCAAGTGATCTGCCCACCTTGGCCTCCCAAAGTGCTGGGATTACATATATATCTGTCTTTATGCCACACTGTGTACCATGCTGTTTTGATTGCTATAGCCTTAAAGTAAGTTTTGAAATCAGGAAGCATGAGTCCAACTTTATTCTTCTTATTCCAGATTGTTCAGGCTATTTGGACTTCCTTAACACTCCTTATAAATGTTAGGATACATTTTTCAATTTCTGCAAAAAAAAAATAGAATTTAAATAGGGATTGCATTGAACCTGCAAATTGCTGTGGAAAGTATTGCCATCTTAACAATATTAAATGTTGTAATCCAGCCAGGCGCCGTGGCTCACGTCTGTAATCCCAGCACTTTGGGAGGCCAAGGCTGGTGGATCATGAGGTCAAGAGATCGAGATCATCCTGACCAACATGGTGAAACCCTGTCTCAACTAAAAATACAAAAAGTAGCTGGGCGTGGTGGTGCATGCCTGCAGTCCCAGCTACTTGGGAGGCTGAAGGAGGAGAATTGCTTGAACCCAGGAGGCAGAGGTTGCAGTGAGCCAAGATCGCACCACTGTACTCCAGCCTGGCAACAGAGTAAGACTCCATTTCAAAAAAAAAAAAGGAAAACTGCATGTCCTGCACATGTACTCTGGAACTTAAAATAAATACCTAAGTACATAAATAAAATTTAAAAAAATAAAAAAAATCTCAATTGTATGTGGGTAGGTCTCTTTGATTGAAAGTGAGATAGAAGGCTGGGTGCAGTGGCTCACGCCTGTAATCCCAGCACTTTGGGAGGCCAAGGCCGGTGGATCATGAGGTCAGGAGATCAAGACCATCCTGGTAAACACGGTGAAACCCCGTCTCTACTAAAAATACAAAAAGAAATTAGTCAGGCGTGGTGGCGGCGGATGCCTGTAGTCCCAGCTACTCGGGAGGCTGAGGCAGGAGAATGGCTTGAACCCGGGAGGTGGAGCTTGCAGTGAGCCAAGATCAGGCTATTGCACTCCAGCCTGGGCAACAGAGAGAGCCTCCATCTCAAAAAAATAAATTAATTAATTAAAAAAAAAAAAAGGAAAGTGAGATAGAAATAATTTTTTAAAACTTACTATTCAAAATTTGCAAAACTAAATAAGAGTAAAACAACTTTACATTTTGTCCCTGGATTGATATAAGACAAAAACATTGTGTGGGAAAGCTGGAGTTGAGGACAAATGAGATTCTGAGAATAAAAATCCCTGGTACATAGCCAAAATTTCAGAGTCAACTTCAGATTTTCAAAGGCCATAAAATAGGTAACCTCAAGCCACCGACTCCAACAGATAAAAGGAACCAGGTAATATCTGTGTTCCAGGGAGAAAGAATCGAAAATTGGCTGAGTTCTATCACTGACAAAACTTAGGGGGAAGGAGGGATCTGGAAGGTGGGCGGGTGGAGGGATCCCCGGCTTGGGGGGTAGGGAGGGGCTGTGCTTCGGCCTCCCCCTCTTACTGCCCCTCCCCAACAAAGGGGCCCTTTGTGATGTGAAGGCCCCAGCTCTGTGATGCAGGCCTGGGCCCCAGTCCCTAGTCTCCACGGGGATGCCCAGAGCTCAGTTGCTTGAAAGCAATGTGCCTATTCACATGGAGAATCTTCCCTTTCCTCTAAAATTACTTAGTGCCTCATCGCTAAACGCCCCCAGCTCCACACCATGGGTGTTGGATATCTTCCTCACCTTGGTGTTCGCCCTGGGGTTCTTCTTCCTATTACTCCCCTACTTATCTTACCTCCGTTGTGAGGACCCACCCTCACCCTTGCCTAGGAAGAGAAAGGTAAGGAGCCCTCAGTCCAGACCCACAGAGCTTGATTCTCTCCTTTCTTTTTATTATTAGTTCACTTTTCCAAATCCAGTGGAGAGACTTCCGCGATGGGAAGTCTCAGGAGAGACCAGAACATCATGCTTCCAGGGAGAGGCAGGGCAGCCAGGGGTTGGTAGGGGTAGATTGTGTACAGGGATTTCTATCCCAAGCCCTCAGTCCATCTGTTGGGGAGCGCAGGAGGCGTGAAGACAAAATCAAACAAACCCGTGGGCTCAGCGGCCAGGAACAGTCATGAGACCGGGGAGGTCTCTGGTCATGAGACAGGGGAGGTCTCTGTCCGAGGCCAGGCCCTGAGCCCTGGCTCATCAGCCCCTTCCTGGGGCAGGTGGCTCGGGGCCCAGCCTCCTCTGTGTGGGGTGATATGGGACCTGTGCTGGGCCCCCGAGGGCCTCCTCCCACCGGGCCCGGCGTCTCCTCTTGTCTCCTGAGAAGCAGAATCCTACCTGACAGCTTAGTGGTGCCTGCGGGCCTGAGCCTGGGTGTTCCAAGAACAGAGGAACAGGGACTGATGGCGTCCATGGTGGACCTCATATTGAAAATCCCTCTGTGTGTGTGTGTGTTATTTTTATTTATTTTATTTTATTTTTTGAGACGGAGTCTGTCTCTGTTGCGCAGGCTGCAGTGAAATGGAGCGATATCGGCTCACTGCAACCTTTGCTTCCAGAGTTCAAGCTATTCTCCTGTCTTAACGTCCTGAGTAGCTGGGGATTACAGGCGCCCGCCACCACACCTGGCTAATTTTTGTATTTTTAGTAGAGACAGGGTTCCACCATGGCCAGGCTGGTCTCAAACTCCTGACCTCAGGTGATCCACCCGCCTCGGCCTCACAAAGTGCTCGGATTATAGGCGTGAGCCACCGCGCCCGGCCCCCTCTTCCTGTTTTTCTAAGAAGAAAAGCAGTTTATCATCCATTTAAACGTGAATGGGAGGAAGCACACAGAGCTCCCTGAGCAAGACAGAGAGAACCATGCGGTTCATGAGTGCAGAGTGCTGCGGCTGGGCTGGGGGCGGAGAGAGAGAGCCGGTCCTAGCTCCTCGCCATTTCTTGTCTCCCAGCGTCATCTTGTCTCCCCGCGTCATCGTGTCTCCCCGCGTCATCGTGTCTCCCAGTGTCCAGTATGGCGGAGGGGGAGGCCCAGAGGCAGGATGAAAAACCACAGTCTGAGAGGTAAGGCTCTACCAGGGCACACTAGAGTTAATTTCATCTCGTCTGTCCCGGAGGGAACTGACTCTGAAGAAGTCAGTTGAAGAAGCCTGAGGTGGGTGCTCCCAGGAAGGAAATCAGAACCCCGGGTCCTTCTCAGATTCCATGACGGAATGAAGCCATGGTGGGCCAAGGACTGAGCGTTACCCAGCAGGGATTAGTGTGTGTGTCCTGGGGAGACCAATGCCTGCCTGGATGCGGAGGGGGGTGAGGGGGCCTCCCGCTCCCTGGGAACAGCTGTTCAACTCTGCTAAGGCTGATTCCTCTTTGAGACCACCCCAGTCCTTTCTCCCCACAGGGCAGTTGTGAGGACTATGGGGGTGGGGGGCCTGTGTGTAGAAGCCCTTTGTGAATGACAAAGCCCTTTCCTCCATGCCTTGCTATTACCATCGGGGCCATGTGGTTTTGGACACAGATGGGTGGGTTCCAGGGTCTAATTCCTCATGGTCTTCCCTAAAGAAACATACACTCATCCTCCTGTGAGATCCCAGGCCCCTTCCTCACTGCCCTAACCTGGTCTGATTTCCAGCTTGTAGAGAGTGCCCGAGAGGCCCGGAGGAGACTTGGGACCTGCTTTCACAACTGCAGAGGTGAGGCACTTCCCCTTCCCTGCATCCTTCCTACCAGGGCTGGGATGCGACCCCAGGGCCATAGGCAGCCTGGAGCTGACCTGGGATGGGGAGACCAGGGGGACAGAGGGTTGGAAGTAAAGCCCTGGGGCGAGGGGTAGCAGGAGAATTGGGCGGTCAGGGTGTGGGGTGGTGGAGGGGCTGTGGCCCGAGCGCCCACTCTGCCCTCCGAACCCACCTGCTCCTGGCTGCAGCTTGTGCCTCCTGTCTCCTGCAGCCTCCTGGGGCCACACCTTGACAAAGGTGACTTTGGTCAGCTCTCCGGTCCAGACCCCCCAGGTGAGGTGGGCAAAAGAGCACCTGATGGAGCCTCCCGGTCCTCTCATGAGCCTATGGAAGATGCGGCTCCCATTCTCTCCCCGTTAGCTTCCCTGGATCCTCAAACCAAGCATCCTGAAGATCTGGCCTCCACCCCATCACCAGGCCCAATGACCACCTCAGTCTCCTCTCTAAGTGCCTCCCAGCCACCAGAACCTTCCCTTCTCCTAGAACACACCTCACCCGAGCCACCTGCACTTTTCCCTCACCCACCACACACCCCTGATCCTCTGGCCTGCTCTCCGCCTCCTCCAAAAGGCTTCACTGCTCCTCCCCTGCAGGACTCCACTCTGATAACTCCATCTCACTGTGACTCAGTGGCACTTCCACTAGGCGCTGTCCCTCAAAGCTTGTCTCCACGTGAGGATCTGGCGGCTTCTGTCCCAGCCATCTCAGGCCTTGGCGGCTCAAACAGTCAAGTTTCTGCCTTCTGGTGTCAGGAGACTACCAGAACCTGGTGCGTCTTCAACTCAGTCCAGCAAGATCATCTTTCCCACCAAAGGGAGACTACAATGTCCCCACTGCTTTTCCTGGCCCAGCCCCTGTCCCATCTGGGGCCTGAGTCCCAACCCTTTATTTCATCCACACCCCAATTCCGGCCCACACCTATGGCTCAGGCCGAGGCTCAGGCCCATCTTCAATCCTCTTTCCCAGTCCTATCTCCTGCTTTTCCATCCCCGATCAAGAACACTGGAGTAGCTTGCCCTGCATCGCAGAATAAAGTGCAAGCTCTCTCCCTACCGGAAACTCAGCACCCTGAATGGCCTTTGTTGAGGAAACAACTAGAAGGTGGGTTGGCTTTACCCTGTAGTGTCCAAAAATCTCAGGACGTCTTTAGTGTCTCCACTCCTAACCTTCCCCAGGAAACATTGACATCCATTCTGCCTGAGAACTTTCCAGTCAGTCCTGAACTCCGGAGACAACTGGAGCAACACGTGGGGCAACGTGGAAGGATCCAGGAGTCTCTGGATCTGATGCAGCTTCAGGACAAATCACCAGGGACAAGTCAGACCAAGGGCAAACCCAGACCCTGGCAGTCCTCCATGTCCACAGGCGAAAGCAGCAAGGAGGAACAGAAGGTGAAGTTCCAGCTAGAGAGGGACCCGTGCCCACATCTGGGGCAAATTCTGGGTGAGACCCTGCAAAATCTATCTAGGGGCATGGAAAGCTTCCCAGGGAAGGTTCTGGGGGTGACCTCTGAGGAGTCAGAAAGGAACTTGAGGAAGCCCTTGAGGAGTGACTCGGGAAGTGATTTATTAAGATGCACAGAGAGGAATCATACAGAAAACATCCTGAAAGCCCACATGGGCAGGAAGTTGGGCCAGACCAATGAGGGCTTGATCCCTGTGAGTGTGCATCAATCCTGGCTTGCTGTCAACCAGGCTTTTCCCGTGTCTGACACCCACGTGAAAACCAGCAATCTAGCAGCCCTGAAAAGTGGGAAAGCCTGTGTGAACACAGCCCAGGTGCTTTCCTTCCTTGAGCCATGTACTCAGCAGATGCTGGGAGCCCATATTGTGAGGTTTTGGGCCAAACACAGGTGGAGTCTACCCCTCAGGGTCCTCAAGCCCATTCAGTGCTTTAAACTGGAAAAGGTTTCATCCTTGTCCCTGATACAGCTTGCCGGTCCCTCCTCAGCCACCTGTGAATCTGGGGCTGGCTCAAAAGTTGAGGTGGCCACGTTCCTTAGAGAGCCACCAATGGCAAGTCTGAGAAAGCAGGTGCTGACCAAAGCATCTGTTCACATGCCAGAGAGGCTTCAGGCCTCCTCACCTGCATGTAAGCAGTTCCAGAGGGCCCCGCGAGGGATCCCATCTTGGAATGATCATGGGTCCTTGAAGGCTCCTACAGCTGGACAGGAGGGCAGTTGGCCATCTAAGCCCCTCACATACAGTCTCACAGGCAGCACCCAGCAGAGCAGGAGCTTAGGAGCCCAATCTTCAAGGGCTGGAGAGACCAGGGAGGCAGTGCCACAACCCAGAGTCCCCTTGGCAACCTGTATGATGGCAAACCTCCAAGCCACAAGTGAGGATGTGCGTGGTTTTGAGGCTCCAGGGGCCAGCAAAATCTCTGTACTCCCTAGAATGTCTGTCTCCCAAGATCCAAGAAAGCTGTGTCTTATGGAGGAGGTTGTTAGTGAATTTGAGCCTGGAATGGCCACGAAGTCAGAGACCCAGCCTCAAGTTTCCACCGCTGTTGTGCTCCTTCCAGATAGGCAAGCATCTGTTCTGCCCCATGCTTCAGAGAATTTGGCTTCTCAAGTGCCCCAGGGCCATCTCCAGAGCATGCCTACTGGGAACATGCGGGCTTCCCAGGAGCTACGTGACCTCATGGCAGCCAGAAGGAGCAACCTGGGGCACAAGGAGCCCAGGAATCCAAACTGTCAAAGCTCATGCAAGAGCCAAAGCCTGATGTTTCCCCCTACTCACAAGAGGGAGAACCCTAGGAAGCCCAACTTTGAAAAACATGAAGAAATGTTTCAACGATTGAGGACTCCTCAACTTACCCCGGGCAGGAAGACAGAAGACACCCATCAGAATGAAGGCGTCCAGCTACTGCCATCAAAGAAACAGCCTCCTTCAATAAGCCACTTTGGAGAAAACATCAAGCAATTTTTTCAGAGCATTTTTTCAAAGAAAAAAAGGAAGCCAGCACCAGTCACTGCCGAGAGCCAAAAAACAGTAAAAAACCGATCATGCAAGTACAGCAGCAGTGCTGAAGCTCAGCGGCTCATGACAGCAGTTGGACAGATACTGGAGGAGAAAATGTCACTTTGCCATGCGCGCCATGCCTCGAAGGTAAATCAGCACCAACAGCAGTTTCAAGCCCCAGTCTGTGGATTTCCCTGCAACCACAGGCAGCCCTTCTACTCAAAACACAGCAGAATGCTGAGCTATGCAGCCAGCAGTCAACAAGCCACTCTCAAGAGCCAGAGTTGTTCCAACAGAGACAGGCAAATCAGAGGTCAGCAGCCATTGAAAAGTGTCCGGTGCAACAATGAGCAATGGGGCCTGTGACATCCCCAACTCTTGGTCCCTAAGAAAGCTGTATCCCCAGTCAGTCCCCCTCAGCACTGGCCGAAGATACCCAGTGCCTCCAGCCACCATCACCACTGTCCAAGGCACTGTCTTCTTCGGGGAGGTTTCTAATTTGCTCAGTCACAAATTCTTTTTTAGCCTTCCCTAGAGAAAAACAAGTCCCCAAGAAAAAATTCACTCTATGTAGAGAAAAAGTATTTTCTCTCATGTTAGTACACGCAGAACATTTAATATTCCACAATATATATGGTTTTTTATTCATAAAAGGGTGATGTTTTTTATTTGTGCCGTGCTTGGTGTGGGCTTGGTTTCTAGAAGTGACAGGACATAGAGGGATGCTGACAGTGGTGCTGTAAGCCCATCTTCATCCTGAGTTCCTTCACTGAACCTTACATTTCCATAATACCGTCTTTACACAAACAAGAAAAAATTCTAAAAACAAGATGAGAAAAACCTATGAAGATCCCACTCTGAAATAAGGTTCAAGCCATCTTTCCACTACTACTGTCCACCTCAAACTTTATGCAGCTGTAGGGAGGTTTGCAGAGATGTCACAGGGCTGAACATCTCCATGCAGGCTCCAGGAAGTGCCACAGCCGAGTATCTTCATGTGTCACAAAATAGTGGAAGTTTGGGTGGGGCAGTGCTGGACCCTGAGTTCAGAAATGGGAGAAGTCTTCACCCTGGGTATCCTGGTGGAGAATAGATAATGTCTGCCCCTGGGAAGCCCCTCCTCTCCCTGACAAAGGCTGGGATGGAGATGGGCCCTCTTAGCTCAGCCAACATGCGAAGCACAGAGTCCCCATCCCACTGCCTCTCCCTTCCTTGCACTCTGGAGTGGCGGTGGGGACAGAACTTCCAGCTCTGTGCATGTGTAGGTGGGGGGCGGCCTTCATGGAGGCTGCTGAGGGCGGTGAACTCCCCTGACCCAGATGAGTGAATGATCCTGCTGGGAGGTCAGACCCTGCAAGGGCTGTGGGGGTATCAGGTGAAGTGGGCTCCAGGTATACCCTCAATGCACTGGGCAGGTCTCAGGCCAGGCTCCCTGGACCCCACCTGGGTGATGTGGTCACTCCCTGGGGGACTGCTGTCAGGCTCCAGCCACCCTGGGCAACACCGTCCCATCTCAGGACTGGACTTTCTAAGTCCTGAGACAGGACAGTGCTGTCTAGGCCTGACAGACTGGGAGGACCTGTTAAGTCCTCCATCCCTAGACCAGCCTCCCACACAGCAAGGACAGTCTCTTACATTTACCTTCAGGGCACTGACTGAACCATCTCACTCTCAGGCAACCAAGGCAGAGCTGAGGACCTGTGCCAGGCTGGGAGCCAGTCCCCTCCCTAAATGGGCCTGAGGGAAGCACCATCCCTGTCCCAATGCGCCGCAAATTTCAGCCCAGGTACACATAGAGAAGGGAGGACGGGGCCTCCCTGCTGGCTGACACTGGAAAAGCGGGACATGGGAGAAGAGGGAGCACAGGGCTGGCAGGGGATGTTCCAGGCCCATGGAGAGCTCAGGCTGCACCAAGGGGCTGCCCCTCCTGCACTGGAGGCTGTGCCCTCTGCAGGATCTGAGAAAGTCCAGTCCTGAGATGAGACAGCGCTGCCCAGGGTGGGTGGCCAGGGCCCGACAGCAGTCCCCCAGGGAGTGACCACATCACTCGGCCAGGGTCCAAGGAGCCTGGGCCAAGACCTGCGCAGTGCACTGAGGGCGCACCTGGAGCCCACCCCACCTGATGCCCCCACAGCACTGAGAAGGTCTGACCTCCCAGCATGCACCTGCCTCTCCCTGCACCCCAGCTGCCCACCCTGCCTGTTCCCTGGCTTCCTCCATCCTGTGCAGCCCATAGACTGTGACCATCTCACCGGCCACTCTGGCCCTTCCTTTGCGTCCATTCTGTAAAAATCTCTGAGCAAGATCTCCCAGGTCCATCCAAACACCCACTTTTGACTGGGCCTTTGGGCACCACTGGCCCATCTGAGCTGTCCACAGGGCCTTTGATAACGTGCATTGCACCTGACATCTCCCAGCAGTGCTCAGCAGTCCCCGCACCAGGTCCCTGCTGACCAGATCCCGCACATCAGGTCCTCCCTGACCACACCCTCACTGATTAGAACCCCATGACCATGCCCCACTAACCAGGCCCTGCTGCCAGGCCCACAGTGACCAGGACCCTACTGACCAGGACCTTACTGACCAGGACCTCACTGACCAGGACCTCACTGACCATCCATGATTAAATCACCTCCTGCCAGGCTTCACCACCAAAATTTGGGATTACAATTCCACATGAGTTTTTCTAGCGAAACACAGCCAAACCATATTATTCTGACCTTGACCCTTCCGAATCTCATGTCCTTCTCACAGGGTAAAATACAATCATGACTTTTCAAAAGTTTCCAAAAGCCTTAACTCATTCCAGCATTAACTCAACTATACAAAGTTCAAAGTCTC
The DNA here is from genome assembly GCF_028885655.2 of Pongo abelii. Taxonomy (NCBI): domain Eukaryota; kingdom Metazoa; phylum Chordata; class Mammalia; order Primates; family Hominidae; genus Pongo; species Pongo abelii. The sequence goes on from NC_071998.2 coordinate 78,463,956, forward strand.
ATCCGAGACAAGGCTACGGTATCTTCTGCCTATGAGTCCCTGAAGTTAACACGGAGTTCTTTTCTTTCAAGGTACAACGATGGTACAGGCATTGGGTAAGCTTTCTTAATCCAAAGGGAAGAAATTTCCCAGAAAAATAACACAAATGGGACCACAGGCCCAATGCACATCCAAAACCCAGCAGACCAGTATTCAATCTCACAGCTACAAAATTATGAAGAGAACTATCAGAAGGACAGCATTAAGGAGATGGTGTTTAACCATTTGTGAAGGATCTGCCCCCACCCCTGTCTTTCACCCCCAATGCCACCATAATTCCCCCCAATTCTCCCTGCCACCCCCACCTTCCAACCTCCACTCTCCACCATGATTAAATCACCTTCCACCAGCCCCCACCTTTAACATTTCCCATTACAATTCCACATCAGTGGGACACAGAGCCAAGTCATATTATTCTGTCCCTGCCCACTCAAATCTCATGTCTTTCTCACATTGCAAAATAGAGTGATGCCTTCCCTACAGTCCCCCAAATCTTAACTCATTCCAGCAAATGTCCAAAGCCCAAAGTTTTATCTGAGACAAGGATACAGTCCCTTCTGCCCATGAGCCTCTGAATTATAAAGCAAGTTAACTACTTCCAAGGTACAATGATTGTACAGGCAATGGGTAAGCATTGCCAGCCAATAGAAGAAAAATTGCCAAAAGAAAAACAAACACTGATGGGACTCATAGGATACATGAACGTCCAAAATGCAGCAGGCCAGTCATTCAATCCTACAGCTCCAAAATCATCCTTTTGGAATCCTTGTCCCACATCCATGGCACAGGGGTGTGAGGGCTGGGTTCCCAAGGCTTTGGGCAGATATGAACCTGTGGGTTTGCAGTGATCAGTCCCCACTGCTGACCTCATGGACAGGGCTGCTGTTGAGTGCCTGTAGCTTTTCCACACAGAGGGGGTAAGCTGTTGGTGGGTCTATGAATCTGGGGCTTGGAGAACGGTGCCTACCTGTGTGAGGGCTTCAATCCAATATGTCCATTCTTTGCTGCCTTAGTAAAGGTTTCCATGAGGCTCTGCCTCTTGGAAAGGCTTCTGCCTGGACACCCAGGCTTCTCTGTACATCTTCTGGAGTCTAGACGCAGGCTCCCAAGCCTCTAGTCTCTTGCTCTGTGCACTTGCTGGCTTAACACTATGTGGAAGGCATCAAGGCTTGGAGCCGCCTCTGAAGCAGTGACCCAAGCTGTACCTGTGCATCTTTCAGCCATGGCTGGAGCTGGAGCTGCACAGATGCAGGCAGCAGTGTCCTGAGGATGCACACAGCAGGGAGGCCATGGAGCTGGCCCAGGAAACCATTTTTCTCTTCTAGGCCTCAGGGCCTGTGACAGCAAGGGTTGCTGCAAAGGTCTCTGAAATGCCTTCAAGGCCTTTTCCCCATTGACTTGGCTATTTGCACTGGGCTCTTTTTTATGCAAATACTCTAAATATTCCCTAATTTTCCTCCTGAAAATCAGCTTTTCTTTTTGACCATTTGGCTAGGCTGCAAATTTTTCAAACTTTTGAGCTGTGCTTCTCATTTAAATAGAAGTTGCAACTTGAGGTCATTTCTTAGGTCGCACATAAGAACACAGGCTGTTTGACGCGGACAGGACACCTCTGGAGCTATGCTGCCTACATGTTCATTCCATCAGATACATCCTAAATTATCACCCCCAAGTTCATAGTTTCACAGATCTCCAGGGCAGGGTCACCATGCAGCCATGTTATTTGTTAAGGCCAATCAAATGTAACTGTGGCTCCTGTTCACAGGAAATTCCTCATTTTCATCTGAGACCTTTTAAGTCTGGCCTTCACTGTCCATCTTTCTGTCAGCCTTCTGATCACAAGTATTTAACAATTCTTTTCAGTGGTCCAAACTTTTCCTCATCTTGCTGTCTTCTAAGCGTTCTCAACTCTCCCAACCTCTGTCTTTTACCCACTTCTGAACCTGCTTCTACATTCTCAGGATATCTTTGTCACAGCCTGGTAATGTGGTAAAAGAAGAAAAGTCCATTTTCAGGGGGAAAATTCACAAAGGCTTCAGATATTTGCAGGAAAAGAAGCTGAGTGTTGGTTGCCAAGACGATGGGGGAAAAGGCCTTGAAGGCATTTCATAGCTCCACTTCACAGCACTAATTTTGTGTATAATCATAAAGAAAAGAGGCGTAATTGACTCACGGTTCTGCAGGCTGTAAAGGAAGCATACTGGCTTCTGCTTCTAGGAGGACTCAGGAAGCCTCCCAATCATACCAGAAGTCCAACGGGCAAGGAGATGCTTCATATGGCAGGAGTAGAAGCAAGACTGAGAAAGGAAAGAGGTCCCACACCCTGTTATACAACCAGATCTCATCAGAACTCCGTATCACAAGGTCAGCATCAAGAAGATGGTGCTTAACCACTGGTGAAGGATCCGCCCCCCCACACCCACCTCCACCTCCCACCGTTTCCAGGCAGACGCCTGCTGCAGAGGCAGAGCCGGATTCATAGACCCACCAACAGCTTGCACCCTCAGTGTGGAAAAGCTACAGGCACTCAACAGTAGCCAAGTCCATGAGAGCAGCCGTGGGGGTAAAACTTGCAAAGCCACAGGTGCACTGCCCTAGTAGAGTTTGTCTATGAGGCTGTGCCTCTCAGCAGGCGACTCCCCACTCCCAGTGCTTTATCATTTGTGAAGGATCTTCCCACACCATTTTATGACTAAATTTTTTTCCACCTGGGCCCCACCTCTAATGTTAGGGAGTGTAGTTCCACATGAGTTTTGATAGGGACATAGAGACAAACCCTATTATTCTGTCCCTGACCCCACGAACGTCATGTCCTTCTCACATTGCAAAATACAATCATGCCTTGCCAGCATGAGTCTTAACTCATTTCAGCACTAACTCAAAGTTACAAAGTCCAAAGTCTCATCTGAGTCAAGGCTACAGTCTCTTTTTCCTATGAGCCTCTGAAATAAAAAGCAAGTTCACTGCTTCTAAGGTACAATGATGGTACAGGCATTGTGTAAGCTGTAAGCTTTCCATATCCAAAAGGAAGACATTTCCCAGAAAGCTTCTTATTTCTATCTGAGACCTCCTCAGCCTGGCCTTCAATTTCCATGTTTCTGTCAGGATTTTTGTCACAACCATTTAACCAGTCTAAGATGGTGCAAACATTTTCTCATCTATCTGTCTTCTTTTGAGCCCTCCAAACTCTTCCAACCTCTGTCCATTACCTAGTTCCAAAGCTGCTTCCACATTTTCAGGTATCTTTATAGCAACGCTCCAGTCCTCATTTGCCATTTTCTGTATGATTCATTTTGAAAAAGAGGTTTAATTGGCTCATGGTTCTGCAGGGTAGACAGTGTAGACAGAAGCATTGGCTTCTGCTTCTGGGAGGCCTCAGAAATCTTTCAATCTTTGTGCAAGGTGAAGAGAGAGAGAGTTGTCTCACATGGCAAGAGGAAAACACGCAGAGTAGGGAGGTGACATAGAGTTTTCAATGACTAGGTCTCATGAGAAGTCACTCATGATTGTGAGGACAGTAGCAAGAGGATTGTACTAAACCATTCATGAGAAATTTGCCTTCAGGATTCAATCACCTTAGACCAGGATCCACCTTCAACATTAGGAAATATAATTCAACATGAGATTTGGTAGGGACACATATTCAAACTGCATCACCGACCTTGGAATATAAAGACATCCACAGCAGGCTTTATCCAGCCAGCTTCTTTGAGACTCTTCACAGGGTTTGAGGTCTACAGCATATATACTAAAATATTCATCCTTCAAAAAGCGATAAAATAAGTGGTATCATTCTTCCAAAAGTTACAATGGTAGTGTAGGCATTCATAGCATGATTTAGTTCATGTTTGCTACTCTTTCTGTTCTATCACCATATTAACTGTTTCCTACACAATTCTACATTCAGCTGAGTTTCAGTTGAGAACAAAACCATCCTTGTCCTACCACCAATAGCTGGCGCTAGCTCTTTGCTAGTGTTATTATTCTGCTGTAGAAAGTATCCTTGAACTGGGAACAGTCCACAGTGGAGTATCTAGTCATTCAACACTATCAATTCCTGGGTGACTTTCTGAAAAAACAGTATCTCTTGTTGCAAGAAATCCTGCATCTGTGAGTCCATGTCTCTCACTCGAATTGGATGGAAGTGGTGAATTTCAGCAAAAGTGTCCCAAAAAATCCTGTTCCTGTGATTCTGATGTTATCAGCCTCTGCACCTCTGTCTTCCCTTTTGCCACATGTTGCCTACTCTCCATGACTTTGGTAAGAGCTTCCTTGTGTATGTGGATGATGTCCAGGATGTTGGTCTGGTGTCCCTGAGACAGCACTAACAGGTCCATGACTGAGTCCAGTTCCTGGCTGGGCTCGTTGGCAAAGAGCTCACAGACAGTGTTGAAGGCATCTCTGGTGAAGTGATGGCCTGTTCCAGATCCAAGGCCTGGCTGAGGCGGAAGAAGAACTGGCTGCCTTCTGATGCTCTTTCTTAAAGCCTGTGACCATCATCAGCTTGCATGTCAACTCATTGGCTGTGAAGTTGAGCTGAGTGCCCTGTTGTCCATCTTCTTGATGAAGCACTCGAAGCCTTCAATTTTGCTCTCCCACTTCTAAAGGTTGAGGGCCACCCTGGGGGTGGGCTTAGAGTCAGGAAGAAGCTGGAACTCACCACCTCATCCTTCTCAGCCTTCCTCTTGCCCTGTCTCCAGGCTGTCTTTTCAGCGCTGGTGGGGCACATCAGGAATTGACGGAAGATGTGGCACTGTGCCTGCACCTAGAAGCTGGCTGTGTGGTTCATCCACCAGATTGGGCCCTTTCTGCACTTGAACATAGAGTCCTCCTCAAGATGGCCTGTGGTCTGCCTCTTGGCACCCAAGAAGCCCACAGTGCTGTAGGAGCCCTGATGAACAGACTGGAGCCCCAAAGGCAGTGCACACCCTGCTCCTGAGCCTGCTGCTCATTTCCTCTATGTGGCTCCATTTGTAGCACAGTTGTTGCACGGAGGCCTGTGCATGCCAGGCAAGGCCAAGCTGGTTCAAAGAGCAACCAGCCACCTCTGCAAGGGTGTGCCAGGAGCAGGTGGACCAGCCACCAACCTCACTCGCTGCCAGTCAGGATAAATCAGTTATTCTGCCCTGGAGGTAGGGCCCCAGTGCCATCTGCTTTTCCTTAGGCCTCCACTCCATCAGCCATCAGGTGGCAGCCACTCAGGCTGTGGGAACCTAGCCACCCCTGTTTCCTTGAGTGGGTGAGGCTGGTGGCTGGTCCACCTGCTCCAGGCACACCCTTGCAGAGGTGGCTGGTTGCTCTTTGAGCCAGCGTGGCCTTGCCTGGCATGCACAGGCTCTGGGTACTGACACGCTGCTCTGAGTGAGCTTGTCCTGTCTTGGGCCAAATTCTAAGTCTGGCCAGGGCCACAGAAGGCTGAGTCCCCTGGGTGGTAATCCTGACTGCTGCTGGAGGGCCCATGGTGCCCCTCCCCTCCTAGGGCCCAGGATGAGGCCCAACTGGGCCAGGACGCTTTAGGTATGGATCTTGTTTCCCAGGAGGGGGCCTCTGTCCCACAGGTTGGGTGAGAAGATGTATGCCATGCTGCTGGCTGCCAGGGTTGTCAGGATGCCACGTTCACCCTCCCCTCCAGGGACATCAAAGTTTCCAGCTTCCCCTTTGAGAATGACTTCCCAAGGCCCAGAAGCCATCTGGGGCTGCAGGGCAGCTGGCCGCGTGCTGCCCTGGCTTCTTCCATGTTGTGCTCATCACTACCCACCAAGGAGGGTCAGATGCAGGCACCAAGTAGGGTGGTTGTCTCTGAACCTGCATCTTGGTTATCATGAAGCCAGACTGGGCCTGGTGACAGGGCCATGATGGGGTTGTCCTGGTGGTCCTGTGGGTGTCCAGAGGAGATGCAGAATGGAATTGCTGCCAGGATGAATGAGATGACTGTCAGCACAGAACAGGCACCTGGTGAGTGCTCAGGGTTTACCCTCAGTAGCTGCCCAGAGGCCAAAACCACCCACCTGATAGTGACTGTCCCTAAGCCAGGAGGAAGAGAAGAGAGCAGGTTCCACTCACTTGAGTCTGATCAGTGAGCTGTGCTGAGATGTGCCTCTCACCTAGAAAATGGTCCTTCATGCAGAGCCACTCACAGAAACTGCTGTGTGTCTCTAACTGCTCCACAACACAAAGGTGATGGGGGCTCAGCAACAGTGACATCGTGGGGTGACACAACGCACCACAACAGGAACCTGCTTGGGTCAAGAGGGCCCAGAATCAGTATCCTCTATCCCCTGAACTCACATGGGTGCATGCAATGTGTTTATGCATGCATGTGTGTATGTGTGTGTGTATGTGCATATGGGTGTGTTTGTCTTGCTTCTCTGGCCTGACCTAGCTGCTCCACTCACAGGTGTACCCAGGTCCTCATCACTATCACCACCAGGGCCCAGGGCCAGGATTAGAGCCTCCACAGGTGCTCCCCAATCTCTGCCCTCCCCACTGAGGGTGGTCCTGGGGATGCAGACAGAGGAGGGGCACTGAGCAGAGCAGAGAGGGCTGGCACCCTCTCTAGGTGGAACCCAGGTCATGTGTAAAGTTGGAGGTCTGCCAAGCAGTGCTCGATTCAACACATCTTCTCACGTTCCCTTTCCAGCAACACTCCAGGGTGCCCTGACTCACCTTCCCTACAGATGGAGGCAAGGAGGCTCCACAGACAAACCCCCTGTGTAAGGTCACACAGCAGCCATCTGGCCAGTTTCCTACTGACCAGGCATCCCCCAACAAGGTCCCCACTGACAAGGCCCCTAATGACCACTCCTCCATTGACCAGGTCCCACTGACCAAGTCCCCACTGATCATATCTCCATAACCAGGCCCCTATTAATAGGCCTCATGGACCAGACCCCACTGACTGGGTTCCCGCTGACAAGAACACAATTTACCAGGTTGCCGCTTACCTCACCCCCACTGAACAATTCTCCATGGATCAGTCCCCAGCTGACTGAGCCCCCTCTGACCAGGCCATCACTGACCAGGCTCCAAGCCACTAAGGACCCACACTGACCAGACCCCTAATATACTGAATAGACCCCACCGACCAGTTTTTTACTTTTTATGTTCCAACCAATCAGGCCCCACTAATAAGGCCACCACTGACCAGGTCCCCACTGACTAGGCTTCCAATGACTAGATCACAAGGTCCCCACTGGTGAGACCTTCACTGAGGAGGCCACACCCTAGCCAAGTCCCTGCTGATCGGGTCCCAACTGACCAGGTCCTTCTGACTAGGTCATCTCTGACCATGGTCCACTGATGAGGCCCCTGTGCGGTGGTGCCCAACGTCTCATTACAATGCCCCAATCAGCCATTGTAACGGCTGAGGGTCACCCATAGACCCTCCCTCCCTGCATGTGTGCCCAGAGATCAGGCCCTGGGGGTTTTCTTGGGCCCCAAGGCCTCTCCTCCAAGACACAAGAAGGGACAGTCAGCCTCAGGCTCCAGGTACCCAGCTTCACACTTGCCCCCCAAGGCCCTCTGGGCCCATCTCAAAGGAAACAATGAGGTGGCCTGGCACTGCCTGAACATGCCATCTACCCTGTTCCTGAGTGTCAGAGTGGGAGGAAGGAAGGGACATTTGGTAGACGAGACACCCTGTGCTGCTGGGTCTCCCAGGGCCCTTCCCGCAGAGCCCCGATCCAGAGACACAGCACAGAGGCTGCAGGGAAACTAATCCAGAACCCTTGAGGCTGAGCCAAGGACCAGATGAGGATGGTCCCCAGACAGCTAGAAGGCCCTTTGCTAGTTTCTTCGTACCTCAGTGGATGCAGCAACAGGTCTTCTGTTGGGGACTAGTGAGTGTGTGCTGGGGAGGGCTCACCTCTGCTTTATTGGTGGTTCCAACTCTGCTTCTAAGAAAAATTACTCATTCTAGGCCTGGGACAGAGAAAATACAAGATTAGTTTAGAACATCTTGTGCCAGAAAGTTAAAAAGTGCTGACAAGAGTAACAGAGACAAATCAAAAAGACATAAAGTCAGACACAAAGAAATGTCTACTACTGGCCTAATCTTGGGGAATTGGAGCACCAGAATCATGAGCTTTCCCTTCTCCTTTATTTATTGGTTTTATTTCTCCATGTAGAACAAAGAAGAGAATATGAAAATAATCATCCGGCAACCATCACAGTAATACTTGTTCAAAGACAAGACATCAATGAAATGCTAAATCTAGTGGGTTTTTAGGAGTAACCAGATATTTACAGAGCCTCAAAGTATCTCCACACAAAATACGGTTGACCTACAAAAAGAAATTCATAACATTAGTATGGACAAACCTGGCAGGTACTCCTTAAGTTTCCTACTATATATAGTAATAAAACCTGCAAAATGCAAAGAAGCCTTCGACGACCTTTACTAAAGTATCAAGGATGACTTGGTTGTTTGGCTGTTTAAACAGCTGACAATCGGGCAATTTGAGTATGTCAAACTCCATAATACTGGTGTTCATTTGCAAGATCCACTTAAAACTTAAGGAGGCTAAAAAACATCATTTAAAATACCATATAAATTTTCATCATACATATGATATGAAAATATTCTACTTTAGTAAAGATTGTGATGTTATATATTTTATAAGAAACAATTAAAATTTCATGTAAATAGCCCAGTAATAAAGTTTTATGATCTTTTAAGTGACACAACTTTTCCTTAAGATTTTATGGTTAAATATTCTCTTTATTAGATGTGGCTTACCAGTGGATTCTAGAGAAGAAAGTAGACGGGAGCAAGTGCCCAACACAGCAAAAGCTGGAAAGAAAAAGAAAGGATTATGTTCTTTACCCAAAACATTTCAGTTAACTAAGTGTGAGTTTAAAATCTAAAGAGTTGAGAACGTTATCCGAGTTAATAAGAATGAGAAATATGTACGTACAATTACAATGCAAAATTACTATTAAATAATTAACACATGGCATTAATTCTAATTGTGGTTAAATATCACAGCTTTTTCATTCTTCATTCATGTACTCAGCACCCACGTGCTAAGGCACTAGAATCAGTACTGGAATTACAAGATGAAGATGGCATGGTCCACCTCTCAACAGTCATAGGCTATAATCTAAAACAACAGACAGGCAGGCAATGTCCATATAGAGTCATAGACACTATGACAGGTATAAAGCAGGGCACTACTGGAACCCACAGAGGGGACATCTATCCTACTTTTGTGTCAATATCATGGGCTTTGTGGTGGAGGAGATACATAGGTAGATACCTGAAGGACAAGGAAAAGCTTGCCAGATAGAGAGATGAGGCGAAGGCAAAGAACCTGAGGTAAGGAAGAGCCCTACAGAGTTCTACTCCGTCCACTTTGGTGCTAGAGCAAAGGGCAGAGTGCGGTAAGTGGCAAGAGATAAGGCTGAGTAACTTGACAAGAATTACATTGACATGGGTGTTTTTATTTCATGGTGAAAATTTTGGAACTTTTCCTGAGAACAGATGTAAGCCAATGACACAGTAAATGACAGGAGATTTAAAATGTCACCTGTCAAGTGACTGCTTATGAAGGGTTATTCCTCAACTAAGTATTTCTAAATGAGTCTGAGGTCTGTCGGCCTTCAGTCTCTACCAAAACCCAGAGAACCTGATGATGCCTTTGTTTTCAGAGAATCCTTTCAACATGCTGGCTGACAGTTCCATGAGGATGGCAAAAGTGAAGAAATTGTAGAGCCAGTAAAAAAGAGATGGATACACTTCTTGGGAATTTTTTAAGCTATGGGACATGATGAATTAATGGTGCATGAGTATACTCTTCACTGTGAAAGTTTTTGTTTTCACATCTTTCATTAGATGTGTGTAAGAAAAAGATACTGAACGTAGTATCTACTAACCCAATAATGAAAAGGAATGCCATTTGCTATTTATACTTTATTACTAAAATAAACCTAAATTTAATTAATAAATTTTGGAAACATACTTTTCTTTGTTTCTGTAATAATTTGTTCTACACAGTCTGGCTCCATCTAAAATACATAAAAAAAAATGTTTAAGTTAAACAAGAGACATTATCATGAGAACAATATATCACTTACAAAATGTGGCCTTTAGTATTTTTAGGGACTAGACATAACATGAAGTTTGCTTAAAAAGAAAAATAATCACATAAATAAAGTAAAATTCCTACTTATTTTAAGTTTAGATAATAGAGGATGTATCTGTGCAATGCTGTTTAGAGTAATCTGATAAAAATAGATAATATTGGTCTATTGAATATACATAATTTTAGAAAGGTGGTGTTTTATTAGTACAAAGGTTAAGCAATGGCCAGGCACAGTGGCTCATGCCTGTAATCCTAGCACTTTGGGAGGCCAAAGCGGGCAGATCATGAGGTCAAGAGATCAAGACCATCCTGGCCAAGATGGCGAAACCTCGACTCTACTAAAAATACAAAAATTAGCTGGGTGTGGTGGTGCATGTCTGTAGTCCCAGCTACTCAGGAGGCTGAGGCAGGAAAATTGCTTGAACCCAGGAGGCGGAGGTTGCAGTGAGCTGAGATCGTGTCACTGAACTCCAGCCTAGTGACAGAGCGAGACTCCATCTCAAAAAAAAGAAAAAAAAGTTAAACAATTAAAGTCATATTTTGCAATGAATGCATTGCTTTGAAATTCCTAGCAAAACTCTGTCCTTTGTAAAAGTTTAATCCATTTTTTTACTTCAATAATTTTTTTTAAAAAGAAATTTATATTCTTTACTTACAGAAAATTTTTTATAGTAAATTTTTCTTCTTTTTTTTTTCTAGTTTGTATTCTAAATTAAAGTGGTACCTGTGTAAGTTTCTTCCAAAGGTATATTGAGGGATGCTGAGGTTTGGAGTACAATTGAACCCATCACACAGGTAGTGAGCATAGGACCCAAGAAGTAGTTTTTCAACCCTGGTCCACTCTGTCCCTCCCCGTTCTTTTTTCCTGGTGTCTATTGTTCCCATGTTTATGCCAATGTGCACCTAATGTGTAGCTCCCACATATGAGTGAAAATGAGATATTTGGTTTCTCTTTCTGCGTTAGTTTGCTTAGGATAGTGAATTCCAGTTGTATCCATGTTGCTGCAAAGGAAATGATTTTGTTCTTTTCATGGCTGCACAGTATTCCATGGTATATATATGGAATTTTCCAATCTACCTTGGATTTTCAATCTATCTTTGGTGCACCGGGATTGACTCCATGTCTTTGCTATTGTGAATAGTGCTGCAATGAACATACATGTGCATGCACCTTTTTGTTACAATGATTTATTTTCCTTTAGGTATACCCCTAGTATAGTAACGGGGTTGCTGCGTGTGAGATTACCTGTGCCTGCCACCACTCCTGGCTAATTTCTGTAGTTTTAGTAGAGACAGGGTTTCATCATGTGGGCCAGGCTGGTCTCAAACTCCTGACCTCAGGTGCTCCGCCTGCCTTGGCCTCCCAAAATGCTGGGATTACAGGCATGAGCAACCACACCTGGCCAAGCACAAAGCTTTTAACAGAAAAATGGAAATGAACCTTTCAGTGTTTTGTTTATTTAACTCATAAAATGCACTTATTTTGGATTCTGTTAAATAATAAATATCTATATGTTGCTAAGTGTTTGGTTGCCTGTCATTCACTTGTGATTATGGGTGGAAAGAGTTAAGATGGTGCAAGGAAACTTTAAAAGTGGTATGGGCTGGGCACAGAGGCTCACCCCTGCAATCACAGCACTTTAGGAGGCTGAGGTGGATGGATAACAAGGTCAGGAGTTCGAGACCTGCCTGGCCAATATGGTGATATCCCATCTCTACTAAAAATATAAAAATTAGCCAGGTGTGGTGGCAGGCACCTGTAGTCCCAGCTGCTTGGGAGGCTGAGGCAGGAGAATCACTTGAACCCAGGAGGTGGAGGTTGCAATGAGCTGAGATCATGCCACTGCACTCTAGCCTAGGAAACAGAGCAAGACTCTGTCTCAAAAAAATAAAAAAAAGTGATATGAACCACAGACAAAGTACAATCAAGTAGAGTAAGACAAAATATCTCAAAGTATACCGTCAGTTATTAGGCAATAACATGCAGTTTCTAAAACCTAACTTAAATGCAGCTTTTAAAGAAATTTTAAATGTGTCAGTCTAGTCACATTTATTGAATAAAGTTAGCAAATGGGTATCTCTTGAAAATGAGAGCTCCAGGGAATTAAAAAATGTAACATTCCCATTTCCTTTCTGTGTTACCACAGCTAATTATAATCTTCACTTAACATGCATGAGTCAACAGAACCACTCAGTATTTCACCAAATTATAAACAAGAATTATATTAGAGAAACAAAACCCAAAAGAGAAACGGTCATATAACTAACCTCAGTCAAGGAGTTCTTGCAGTTATTTGAAGTCTGTGGGTTTGAAGTAGGAATTCTTATGGGCATTTTGGGAATATATTTTCTGCTGAGTCCTATACTATTAAGATTTTCAACACAAGGTAACTCTAGGTCTGGCCTCGTTGGAAGAGTGCTGAGAAAATATTTCATCCGCTCTTTCTCCATGAGGAGCTTGGTACTGATCACTGCTATTTTCTTATTTGATCTGTAAAGATAGCAAAGAAAACTGCTTAGTATTTCATTTTTCCTTGAATGATTCTTAATGACTTGCATTTTTTTTTAAAGTTGCCCTGAGAGTAAACCACATTACCCACTAAACAGTGTTTTCACATGAATATGTGTGAGAGCATACCTCTTGTAAGTAATTCTAATTTAAAAATCATTCTAAATAAGTATATGTGTTTCTAAGGTGATTTCTACTGAACAAGCATTTCAAAGCGGACGGGGAAGAGAAATGGCTATCAGTGATGTACAGCTCAACAGGTAACCTAGCTGCCTTCTAAAATAGCTCTACTTATAAGATTCTAAAGATTCCTTTAGAAATACTTGTATTTAAAGTGTAACTATGTGGGAAATGAATATGTTAATTTGCTTGACTATAAGAACCACTTCACTATAAATAATTACACCAAAACATAATGTTGTACTCCTTAAATAACACAGATTAAGAAAACTAAAATGAACAAAAATAATCTAGAAATACTTGCGTTTAGTAAACCAGTTTCAGGTTTCACCCTTGTACATTTAACCCATTATCTAAGAACAATTAAGTATTTGGCACTGAGGAATAACTGAGAGCAAAAACTCCTGGGGGAGAACTAGATGGTTTGGTTGGTGATCAAAAAGAACTAAAGCATCTCTGAAGGCAATTATCCCTCAACATTGTGACCAAGGCACTGGAAGTGGGGTGTTCTTTCTGTCTTCCACACACCCTTCAGGCTGAACACGGCGTTATTTTTTAGCCACCTTGTGGATTACACTTCTTTTCCTTTCTGTGATAATTATTCCCTATTTCACAAGGATGCCTTTCTGTAACACCTCGAAAATGTTACACAAATAGTCTTTCTTGAGGCACCCTCTAGTGATAACACTAAAGATCACAATCAAATACAGTCCCTGCCTCAGTGCCAGGATGTGCCCAGAGTAGCCCTACCACTCGACACTTTGGGTTTAGGTTGTGATCTACCAATAAATAAATTAAACTCATTAATATTTCTATTTAGGGAAATTCTGACATGCAATTTTATAACAAGATCACTTTACTAATTATAAACCTTCAAAAATACTTAGTGAAAAAACTAACAGGTCAGGTTAACTGCATGAGACTTCAGGGGAAAAAAGCCCTACAGAAGCAAAAAAAAGAGAGAGAAGAGAGACAGAAACTATCCTTGACAAATATTTTAAAGGTAAGATTATTTATTAACATTATTTTCCAAAATTACAGTATCAGATTAGCATTCACTTCCTACTGATCTCCTGAAGCCATCTCCCTAAAAATTATGCTTTCAAAACAAATTAATGAGCTTAATTCATTTTCTATGAGTGTATGTTTTGACTTACTTCATTTTTTTTTTTGACATGGAATTGTTTTTTTTTTTTAATTTAATTTTATTATTATTATACTTTAAGTTTTAGGGTACATGTGCACAATGTGCAGGTTAGTTACATATGTATACATGTGCCATGCTGGTGTGCTGCACCCATTAACTCATCATTTAGCATTAGGTATATCTCCTAAAGCTATCCCTCCCCACTCCCCCCACCCCACAACACTCCCCAGAGTGTGATGTTCCCCTTCTTGTGTCCATGTGTTCTCATTGTTCAATTCCCATCTATGAGTGAGAAGATGCGGTGTTTGGTTTTTTGTTCTTGCGATAGTTTACTGAGAATGATGACTTTCAATTTCATCTGTGTCCCTACAAAGGACATGAACTCATCATTTTTTATGGCTGCATAGTATTCCATGATGTATATGTGCCACATTTTCTTAATCCAGTCTATCATTGTTGGACATTTGGGTTGGTTCCAAGTCTTCACTATTCTGAATAGCGCCGCAATAAACACACGTGTGCATGTCTTTATAGCAGCATGATTTATAGTCCTTTGGGTATATACCCAGTAATGGGATGGCTGGGTCAAATGGTATTTCTAGTTCTAGATCCCTGAGGAATCGCCACACTGACTTCCACAAGGGTTGAACTAGTTTACAGTCCCACCAACAGTGTAAAAGTGTTCCTATTTCTCCACATCCTCTCCAGCACCTGTTGTTTCCTGACTTTTTAATGATTGCCATTCTTACTGGTGTGAGATGGTATCTCATTGTGGTTTTGATTTGCATTTCTCTGATGGCCAGTGATGGTGAGCATTTTTTCATGGGTTTTTTGGCTGCATCAATGTCTTCTTTTGAGAAGTGTCTGTTCATGTCCTTCGCCCACTTTTTGATGGGGTTGTTTTTTTCTTGTAAATTTGTTTGAGTTCATTGTAGATTCTGGATATTAGCCCTTTGTCAGATGAGTAGCTTGTGAAAATTTTCGCCCATTTTGTAGGTTGCCTGTTCACTCTGATGGTAGTTTCTTTTGCTGTGCAGAAGCTCTTTAGTTTAATTAGATCCCATTTGTCAATTTTGGCTTTTGTTGCCATTGCTTTTGGTGTTTTAGACATGAAGTCCTTGCCCGTGCCTATGTCCTGAATGGTAATGCCTAGGTTTTCTTCTAGGGTTTTTATGGTTTTAGGTCTAACGTTTAAGTCTTTATCCATCTTGAATTAATTTTTGTATAAGGTGTAAGGAAGGGATCCAGTTTCAGCTTTCTCCATATGGCTAGCCAGTTTTCCCAGCACCATTTATTAAATAGGGAATCCTTTCCCCATTGCTTGTTTTTCTCAGGTTTGTCAAAGATCAGATAGTTGTAGATATGCGGCATTATTTCTGAGGGCTCTGTTCTGTTCCATTGATCTATATCTCTGTTTTGATACCAGTACCATGCTGTTTTGGTTACTGTAGCCGCGTAGTATAGTTTGAAGTCAGGTAGCGTGATGCCTCCAGCTTTGCTCTTTTGGCTTAGGATTGACTTGGTGATGCGGGCTCTTTTTTGGTTCCATATGAACTTTAAAGTAGTTTTTTCCAATTCTGTGAAGAAAGTCATTGGTAGCTTGATGGGGATGGCATTGAATCTATAAATTACCTTGGGCAGTATGGCCATTTTCATGATCTTGATTTTTCCTACCCATGAGCATGGAATGTTCTTCCATTTGTTTGTATCCTCTTTTATTTCATTGAGCAGTGGTTTGTAGTTCTCCTTGAAGAGGTCCTTCACATCCCTTGTAAGTTGGATTCCTAGGTATTTAATTTTCTTTGAAGCAATTGTGAATGGGAGTTTACTCGTGATTTGGCTCTCTGTTTGTCTGTTATTGGTGTATAAGAATGCTTGTGATTTTTGTACATTTATTTTATATCCTGAGACTTTGCTGAAGTTGCTTATCAGCTTAAGGAGATTTTGGGCTGAAACGATGGGGTTTTCTAGATATACAATCATGTCATCTGCAAAGAGGGACAATTTGACTTCCTCTTTTCCTAATTGAATACCCTTTATTTCCTTCTCCTGCCTGATTGCCCTGGCCAGAACTTCCAACACTATGTTGAATAGGAGTGGTGAGAGAGGGCATCCCTGTCTTGTGTCCGTTTTCAAAGAGAATGCTTCCAGTTTTTGCCCATTCAGTATGATATTGGCTGTGGGTTTGTCATAGATAGCTCTTACTATTTTGAGATACATCTCATCAATGCCTAATTTATTGAGAGTTTTTAACATGAAGGGTTGTTGAATTTTGTCAAAGGCCTTTTCTGCATCTATTGAGATAATCATGTGGTTTTTGTCTTTGGTTCTGTTTATATGCTGGATTACATTTATTGATTTGCATATATTGAACCAGCCTTGCATCCCAGGTATGAAGCCCACTTGATCATGGTGGATAAGCTTTTTGATGTACTGCTGGATTCTGTTTGCCAGTATTTTATTGAGGATTTTTGCATCAATGATCATCAAGGATATTGGTCTAAAATTCTCTTTTTTGGTTGTGTCTCTGCCCAGCTTTGGTATCAGGATGATGCTGGCTTCATAAAATGAGTTAGGGAGGATTCCCTCTTTTTCTGTTGATTGGAATAGTTTCAGAAGGAATGGTACCAGTTCCTCCTTGTACCTCTGGTAGAATTTGGCTGTGAATCCATCTGGTCCTGGACTCTTTTTGGTTGGTAAGCTATTGATTATTGCCACAATTTCAGAGCCTGTTATTCGTCTATTCAGAGAGTCAACTTCTTCCTGGTTTAGTCTTGGGAGGGTGTATATGGCGAGGAATTTATCCATTTCTCTAGATTTTCTAGTTTATTTGCATAGAGGTGTTTATAGTATTCTCTGATGGTAGTTTGTATTTCTGTGGGATCAGTGGTGATATCCCCTTTATCATTTTTTATTGCGTCTATTTGATTCTTCTCTCTTTTCTTCTTTATTAGTCTTGCTAGCAGTCTATCAATTTTGTTGATCCTTTCAAAAAACCAGCTCCTGGATTCATTAATTTTTTGAAGGGTTGTTGTGTCTCTATTCCCTTCAGTTCTGCTCTGATTTTAGTTATTTCTTGCCTTCTGCTAGCTTTTGAATGTGTTTGCTCTTGCTTTTCTAGTTCTTTTAATTGTGATGTTAGGGTGTCAATTTTGGATCTTTCCTGCTTTCTCTTGTGGGCATTTAGTGCTATAAATTTCCCTCTACACACTGCTTTGAATGTGTCCCAGAGATTCTGGTATGTTGTGTCTTTGTTCTCATTGGTTTCAAAGAACATCTTTATTTCTGCCTTCATTTCGTTATGTACCCAGTAGTCTTTCAGGAGCAGGTTGTTCAGTTTCCATGTAGTCAAGTGGTTTTGAGTGAGTTTCTTAATCCTGAGTTCTAGTTTGATTGCACTGTGGTCTGAGAGACAGTTTGTTATAATTTCTGATCTTCTACATTTGCTGAGGAGAGCTTTACTTCCAACTATGTGGTCAATTTTGGAATAGGTGTGGTGTGGTGCTGAAAAGAATGTATATTCTGTTGATTTGGGGTGGAGAGTTCTGTAGATGTCTGTTAGGTCCACTTGGTGCAGAGCTGAGTTCAAGTCCTGGGTATCCTTGTTAACTTTCGGTCTCGTTGATCTGTCTAATGTTGACAGTGGGGTGTTAAAATCTCCCATTATTATTGTGTGGGAGTCTAAGTCTCTTTGTAGGTCACTTAGGACTTGCTTTATGAATCTGGGTGCTCCTGTATTGGGTGCATATATATTTAGGATAGTTAGCTCTTCTTGTTGAATTGATCCCTTTACCATTATGTAATGGCCTTCTTTGTCTCTTTTGATCTTTGTTGGTTTAAAGTCTGTTTTATCACAGACTAGGATTGCAACCCCTACCTTTTTTTGCTTTCCATTTGCTTGGTAGATCTTCCTCCATCCTTTTATTTTGAGCCTATGTATATTTCTGCACATGAGATAGGTTTCCTGAATACAGCACACTGATGGGTCTTGACTCTTTATCCAATTTGCCAGTCTGTGTCTTTTAATTGGAGAATTTAGTCCATTTACATTTAAAGTTAATATTGTTATGTGTGAATTTGATCCTGTCATTATGATGTTAGCTGGTTATTTTGCTCATTAGTTGATGCGGTTTCTTCCTAGCCCCGATGATTTATACAATTTGGCATGATTTTGCGGTGGTTGGTACCAGTTATTCCTTTCCATATTTAGTGCTTCCTTCAGGAGCTCTTTTAGGGCAGGCCTGGTGGTGACAAAATCTCTCAGCATTTGCTTGTCTGTAAAGTATTTTATTTCTCCTTCACTTATGAAGCTTAGTTTGGCTGGATATGAAATTCTGGGTTGAAAATTCTTTTCTTTAAGAATGTTGAATATTGGCCCCCACTCTCTTCTGGTTTGTAGAGTTTCTGCCACGAGATCCACTGTTAGTCTGATGGGCTTCCCTTTGTGGGTAACCTGACCTTTCTCTCTGGCTGCCCTTAACATTTTTTCCTTCATTTCAACTTTGGTGAATCTGACAATTATGTGTCTTGGAATTGATCTTCTCGAGGAGTATCTTTGTGGTGTTCTCTGTATTTCCTGAATCTGAATGTTGGCCTGCCTTGCTAGATTGGGGAAGTTCTCCTGGATAATATCCTGCAGAGTGTTTTCCAACTTGGTTCCATTCTCCCCGTCACTTTCAGGTACACCAATCAGATGTAGATTTGGTCTTTTCACATAGTCCCATATTTCTTGGAGGCTTTGTTCATTTCTTTTTGTTCTTTTTTCTCTAAACTTCCCTTCTCACTTCATTTCCTTCATTTCATCTTCCATCACTGATACCCTTTCTTCCAGTTGGTTGCATCGGCTCCTGAGGCTTCTGCATTCTTCACGTAGTTCTCAAGCCTTGGCTTTCAGCTCCATCTGCTCCTTTAAGCACTTCTCTGTATTGGTTCTTCCAGTTATACATTCATCTAAAGTTTTTTCAAAGTTTTCAACTTCTTTGCCTTTGGTTTGAATTTCCTCCTGTAGCTCGGAGTAGTTTGATCGTCTGAAGCCTTCTTCTCTCAACTCGTCAAAGTCATTCTCCGTCCAGCTTTGTTCCATTGCTGGTGAGGAGCTGCATTCCTTTGGAGGAGGAGAGGCACTCTGCTTTTTAGAGTTTCCAGTTTTTCTGCTCTGTTTTTTCCCCATCTTTGTGGTTTTATCTACTTTTGGTCTTTGATGATGGTGATGTACAGATGGGTTTTTGGTGTGGATGTCCTTTCTGTTTGTTAGTTTTCCTTCTAACAGACAGGACCCTCAGCTGCAGGTCTGTTGGAGTTTGCTAGCAGTCCACTCCAGACCGTTTGCCTGGGTACCAGCAGTGGTGGCTGCAGAACAGTGGATTTTCATGAACCGCGAATGCTGCTGTCTGATCGTTCCTCTGGAAGTTTTGTCTCAGAGGAGTATCCAGCTGTGTGAGGTGTCAGTCTGCCCCTACTGGGGGGTGCCTCCCAGTTAGGCTGCTCAGGGGTCAGGGGTCAGGGACCCACTTTAGGAGGCAGTCTGCCCATTCTCAGATCTCCAGCTGCATGCTGGGAGAACCACTGCTCTCTTCAAAGCTGTCAGACAGGGACATTTAAGTCTGCAGAGGTTACTGCTGTCTTTTTGTTTGTCTGTGCCCTGCCCCCAGAGGTGGAGCCTACAAAGGCAGGCAGGCCTCCTTGAGCTGTGGTGGGCTCCACCCAGTTCGAGCTTCTGGGCTGCTTTGTTTACCTAAGCAAGCCTGGGCAATGGTGGGCGCCCGTCCCCCAGCCTCGCTGCCACCTTGCAGTTTCATCTCAGACTGCTGTGCTAGCAATCAGCAAGACTCTGTGGGCATAGGACCCTCCAAGCCAGGTGCAGGATATAATCTCCTGGTGTGCTGTTTTTTAAGCTCATCGGAAAAGCACAGTATTGGGGTGGGAGTGACCCGATTTTCCAGGTGCCATCTGTCACCTCTTTCTTTGACTAGGAAAGGGAACTCCCTGACCCCTTGTGCTTCCCGAGTGAGGCAATGCCCCATCCTGCTTCAGCTGGTGCACGGTGCACTGCACCCACTGTCCTGCACCCACTGTCTGGCACTCCCTAGTGAGATGAACCCGGTACCTCAGATGGAAATGCAGAAATCACCCGTCTTCTGCGTCGCTCACGCTAGGAGCTGTAGACTAGAGCTAGTCCTATTCGGCCATCTTGGATCCCCCTCAACATGGAATTGTTAGTTTTCAATACTACTGCAAAGGCTTCCTTATAGTCTTCTAATTCGGTTCTAACCTCTTCATAAGCTGTTTTCATTTTGAAGAATTTACGTTCCACGTCTTTGAGTGCGAGTTCCTTCTTATTTAGGGAAGCTGTATTATCCTTGTTTAACTGCTCTAATTTTTTTTCATATTCTGCTTGTTCCTAAAACAAATGAAAAGAATACACTTTTAAAACAATTATAACCTAATTACCATATGTTTGTTGCCTTTCATTTTGAGTCCGATTCAAAGAGCAATTTTGAATATGTTAAAAAGAGGCTGAAACTTAAAATATTTATCAGCAATATCAACAAAACTAATAACTGAATTCAGAATTAAGTCTGATTTATAAATTTTGAAATCATAATTATGTTAGTATTAATGTAATCTGGTCATATAAGAAATAATAGAATCCATTTATAATTTTAAAAATTGAACAATGAACAACGTAGCTTAAGACCAATTCAAAAGTATCATATAATTTCTAAATCACAGTTTTCTGTTATGCCAACTGGTCTTAATCATCAAATGACTCTATAGTGAGAATCATTACTTGGAAAGATTGATTTTGGTATAATAATAATGGAAATTTAAATATTTAAAAGAAAAAAATGCCACTTTTTTCCTAGAACTCTACAAAGCAAATTGCTGTAAGAGAGGCAGAGGAAACACAATATATACATATCCAAAATATAATTTGCAGTGAAATAAATGAAAGCACATTACATATTTACTTACCTGATTTTAAAAACTAACCTGTAAATGGATTTCTTTAAATTTTTCTATTGCCTGCATTGCCCTTTCATCTAGCTCCGATTTATATTCTTGTGCTCTACCAAGTTCTACCATATCTTTTTCCATATGTGTCTTAAGATTTAATACTTCTTCTTCCAACATCTTTTTATCCTCCTCAAGTTTTTCACATTTCTCTTGTACTTTTCTCATAGATAATAACTCCTGTTGAAGATCTTCACTGTCTTTGGCCAAATTGACACATTTTGAAGATACAGCTTCCTTCTCAGCCATAAGATCATCAAACTGCATGAATAAAATAATAGAGCTTGATAATGAAGTAGGCTGAGAATAATCTAACACAAAACCAATAGCACATTTTGAAATGCATTTAGTTGCAATAAACTGTTATCTATAATGTAGTAGATGCTTCAAATGTGAACCCTTAAATTACTCAGAATTTTAAGAACAAAGTTAAAGCTACCATGAGTCACAAAAATATGCTTTACTATCATCATCTTTGCTACAGAACTTTTGCACTTGATCTTACTTTTATTTTTTTGATAATTCATTTTTGTTCCTCCTTAAATGGCACTAAGTTATCTCTTAGTAAAAAGTGTCTAACCCTCTTCCCTCATCATCATTTCCCAAAATTTGTCAAAAAAAGTTTCAGAGATATCATATTGAGTTATTTAGGCCAAAGTCAATAAATGGCTCTCAGAATAACACTTTGAAAATAATATAATACTCTATGCTAGGCATGGTGGTTCATGCCTGTAATCCCAGCACTTTAGGAGGCTGGGGCAGAAAGATCACTGGAGGCCAGGAATTTGAGACCAGCCAGAGCAACACAGTGAGACCCCCATCTCTACAAAAGAAAGATTTTAAAAATTAGCCAGGCATGGTAGCTCAGGCCTGTAGACCTAGCTAGTTGGGAGACTGAGGCAAAACGATGGCTTGTACCCAGAGTTCAGGGCTGCAGTGAATTATGACATCACTGTACTTCTGCCTGGATGACTGACAAAGACCATATCTCAGAAAAACACAAAATAATGAATCCTGTAAAGAAGGATTCTGACGCCATAAGCCTTTCCCTAAACTGCAAGTGTTTCATGCTAATTTGAATTACACTTTAAGAAGTAATGATTCTTGGGGTAAAGGCCATAGAATAAGCACCCATAAATAAATCCACATATTTACAGCCAACTGATTTTGGACGAAGGTGCCAAGAACATACATTGGAGAAAGGACACCCTCTTCAAATGAATGGCACTGGGAAAACTATCCATATGGAGAATGACACTAGCTTCCTATCTAACACCATATAACAAAATAAACTCAGAATCGATTGAAGACTGAAATGTAAGACCCAAAATTATCAAACTACTATAAGTAAACATAGGAAAAATGCTTCAGGACATTAGTCTGCACAAAGATTTGTATGGGTAAGACATCAGAAGCATAGGCAAAAAACAAATGGTAGACAAATGGTACTACAACTGAGTGAAGAGAAAATGTGTAGAATGGAAGAAAATGTTTTCAAGCTATTCACCTAATAAAAGACAAATATCCAAAATATGCAAGGAACTCAAACACCCTCACAGTAAAAAAATAATAATCTGAGTTCAAAACTGGGCAAAAGATGTGATTAGATATTTCCTTTTTTTTAAGAAAAAAAGAAATACAAATTACCAATAAATACATTTAAAAATGTTCAGTATCACTAATCATCAGGGAAATACAAATCAAACCTACAATGTGATATAATCTTGCTCCATTTCAATAAATGGCTATCGTAGAAAAGACAAAAAAATGCTGGTGAGGTTTCAGAAAACAGTAAACTCTTACATGCTGTTGGTGGGAAGGTAAATTAGTGCAGCCACTATAGAAAACAACATGAGGTTTTCTCAAAAAACTAACAATGGAACTGCTGAGGGATCCAGCAACCCCACTACTGGGTATTCAGTCAATAGAAAAGAAAACAATAGATCATAAGGATACCTGTCCTCATGTTTATTGTAGCACTATTCACAACAGCTAATGTATAAAATCAACCTACATGTCCATCAACAAATGGACAAAAAAAACTGTAGTATACATACACAATGGACTACTATTCACCACATAAAAAAATGAAACCCTCTTACTTGTGGGCCACGTGGATCTATCTGGAGGATGTTATGTTAGGTGCAGACACAGAAAGATAAATACTGTACATTCACACTCATGTGTGTGAGCCAAAGAAAAATTGAGGGCTGGGCAACATGACTGATGCCTGTAATTTCCTAGCACTTTGAAAGACCGAGGCAGGAGAATTACTTGAAGCCGAAAGCTCCAGAGCAGCCTGAGCAACATAGAGAGACATCTCTACAAAGTGAAAAATCAGACAGGTGCAAAGGTACATGCCCATAATCCTAGCTGCTCAGGAGGCTGAGGTGGGAGGATCACATGAGCCCAAGATTTTGAGGCTGCAGTGAGCTATGATCAAATCACTGTCTCTAGTCTAGATGACTACAGTTGCCCAGAGCCCAGACTACATTAGCAAGACCCTGTCTCTTAACAACAAAAAAGCTCACAGAAGTAGGGGAGGGGAGTCTGATTAATGGATACAAAATTACAGTTAGATAAGAGGAATGAGTTCTGGTGTTCTATGGCAATGTAGGGTGAATATGGTTTACTATGATTTATTGCATATTTTTAAAAAGCTAGAAGAGTTTGAATGTTCACAATTCAAAGAAATGAAAAATGGTGGAAGTGGTAAATATGCTAGTTAGCTTGATCATTACACACTATATACATGTATCAAAATGTGACTCTATAGCCCATAATTATGTATATACATGTCAATTAAAACAAAAGAGAAGCTATATTCATCCCATTAAAAAAACAGAATGTGGGCCATCCTTACTGACTTCCTCCTAATGAATAGAATGCAGTAAAAGGGATACCACGTGGCTTCCCTATCTCAGACTGCTTTCCCTTCAAACTCAGCCCCCAGATTGTGAGAGAGATCAGGCCACAAAGACAGCCTGGGAGTGCCAGTGTCAGTGGTCATGCTGCCTGCCCCAACCAAGCTTCCAGCCAATGGCCAGCGTCAACCATCAAACACATGGGTGAGCAAAGCTTTAGATGATTCCATTTCCCCAAGTGATCAGCTGTTCCTAGGGAAGCTGAGGGGAGCAGAGGCAAGCTGTCCTGGCCAAGCTTTTTCCAAACCACAGGTTCATAAACAAAATAAATGTTTTTCTTTTAAGCCACAAAACTCTGGGTAATTATTTAAAAAATAAGTTTTAAAACGAGACAACAGGAAACATAACTTATGCAGCAGAAAAGAGTCTCCTTTAAAGTAGGATGTAATAAATGTTGAGATTAATTTATTGATGACAAACATTATTGAGAAGCAGCAGATAACCAGGAGAGAGACATAAGCTGCTGAGGAGGAACTTTTCCTAAAACCCCCTTCAATTATGAACTCTGATAACAAGGCAAGGGTGTCTCCTTACAATTTCCCATCAAGTTAGGAAATAAGACTGCGAAGCAAGAAGACATATGATTAGAAAACCAACTAGAAATACTTGGTTACATAACCAAAATCAGACATTTACCTGATTTCAATTAACGAAAATTCTAAAAGAAGAAGCTTTGAGTATTTTTCATCAATCTAATATTTGATTTTCATTTTCCTTTTTCTCAATGAGGAAATGAGAAAATTATGGAATGACTTTTACCCTTCACAGAAGTAAAATAAACATAGTGTGCTTTGAGTGTTAAGACATCAAATGCAATTTCTCCTTTACCTTACTTCGGGTTTGTTTGTGTGGAGAAGTTAAGACCATCCCATGTCTATGTTATGCCACAATGCTTCCCTATAGCACATAACCTGGCTCTGAAATTTTGAAATTCAAAATACTAATCTACTATTTGTCTCTGATAAATTGCCTGAATATTACCTGATTTTTAAGTGCTGCACTCCTAAAACTTTTTCTTGCAGTGAGTTAAACTTTTTTATTCCAAGAATCCTCTACTAAGCTAGAAAGCAGAGCTGTGCATCTCTGTTTCAGTAAAAGGAGGTCAATACAGAAATTGTGGTTTCTGAGAATGCAAGATGTGCACCAAGAAAAGGATTAGCCACAGTGCAAAACAAGAGAACCAGCTGCCAGGTGGAAAGAGGATGTGTGAACTGAAAGATGATAACTTCACTTGATTTCCACTGAGGAAAGCTGGCAGCTTGGACTTAAACTTTTCTTCCTGGATGTTAAACATCTATGGATGGTTCTGTGAATTATAAAGAGTTAGTGAAACATAAGGCACTAAATAGTAGACTATGTCAGCAGATCCTGTTACCAAAATTTACTGAAAATCAAACTATAGAGGGAGGCACTGGAAAAGAGACTAAAGGTTTAAATGGAGAAAAAAAGAAATAAAGTGTGTCTTGTAAGCCTGACTTGCCATCATGTCTTAGAGTAAGTAAGGTATAAGCTAGCCACAGACTCCTTTGAGACACAAAAGGTGAAGTTGAAGATATTCCACTACATTTAATTTTTATTATGACATAAGACAACTGGTAATATGCAACATGACTGAAAAAAAAGTCTCATTAAATTCGATTTGGTCCTGATATAAGAATAGACATAAACAATCTAAGAATTGATAATCTAAAAATAAACCTGCACATTTACAGTCAATTGATTTTATACAAGATTTCCTTTTAAAGAATTTCCTTTTCCATAGAGATATGGCATGATGAATATCTTGTTCTACAGTTTTTTTGGGGGGACACAACTATATCATTGGGAGGCTCCAGTCAAGTAGAGATCTCCCTTCTTCCTAATCGAGATTCTTCATCTCAAAATGGTGTCCACCAAATATCTTAATCCAGGTAGTCTCTTGCTTAGGAATTCACGAAATAAGAACCTTCTGGAGAAGTTAGAGGCTATTGATTGAGATGGTTAAAAGCTGTCCCTTATTATATGTTTTACTCCCAAGGCAGACATCAAAGTGGCTAATAATTCTATGCCTGATGTCTAACTCAATTCTATGGGAATCTACACAAAACGTTTTATTTATGAGACAGAGTCTCGCTCTGTTACCCAGGCTGGAGTGTAGTGGCTTGATCACTGCTCACTGCAGCCTTGATATTCCAAGCTCAAGTGACCCTCCTACCACAGCCTCCAATGTAGCTGGGATTACAGGCATGCACCACCATGCCTCAGCTGTTAAACAAAAATTTTTTTTGGTAGAGTCAGGGTCTCACTTATATTGCTCTGGCTGGTCTCAAATACCGGGGCTCAAGCACTGTTCTTGCCTCAGCCTCCCAAAGTGCTAGGATTACTGGCATGAGCCACCTCACCCTACCAGGTGTTCCATGGAATGGTTTGAGAGGCAGTTCTATACAGAAGCCAGAAGGCCTGGGTCTGAATCCCAGCTCTACCAGATACTAGCTGTGTGAGCAAATTAATTTTCTGTGTCTCTGGTTCTTTATCTATGAAATGGAGAGAATAATACCATCTACTTCACTGGGATGCTGGGAAGATTAAACCGGGGACTGACATGAAGCACTTAGGAGAGTACATGGTGCATGGTGAGCTACATATAAGATTTGCTTAGAAGCACTTAGAAGAGCACATGTACATAGTGAGCTACAGATAATATTCGCTATTAGCATGATAATTTTTACTCTTTCTATATCTTGACAATTGTATGTTTAGGCAGGTGGCATTCCAATGGAAGTGGTCTCCTATAGCTGCACTGAATCATTCTTCACACCACTGAAAGTGGCAGCAAATAGGGAGCATATAATTTACAGCTTACTTTTCTCTCTGTATGACTCAGTGGGCAACAGTCATGTATGTACTACAATGTAAACAGCACCTCCTGGATTGAGTAGTTCATAACTGACATGACCAGCAGAGACAGGTTGAGCCACGGAGCTGAAAACCCTGGACTCTATTGCTAAATCAAGGCTTCCGAATCAATTTCCTCCCAGCAGCTGTTGCTGTGGCACTGCTTTCACAAGTACTCTGCTGAGCGCTCGGATTAAGAGGCTGTGCTATCCTTCATCAGACAAGCTGCAGCCAGAACTGTTCAGCTGACAAACTGGCAACCACCCAGAAATACAGTTTTGGCTACATAGTGAAGGAAGGCAAATTTAGATTCTTTTTTCATACTGAGAAAAACATGAGCATTTGATTGAACAATTCTCCTCTATTAGACTAATTGGTTTTAATTTCATATTTAATTCTAAAAATACACTTAGAATAAAAGATTTACTGTGTTAATGTCTCAAAGAAGAAATAATTTGTATGGTATATTTTGTTCTATGCTGAAAGCTGCCAAGCTAAAATATTTCCAATTTATACAAGGATAGGTGACATGCATGTCAGATATTATTTTCCCTTTAAGCAAATTTATGATGAGACAAAATTATCTTCCATTAAAAATAGAAGCCATGTCAAATTAAGGGCTGCAGACTGGGCAACAAGTGCTGAGACGTAAGGTCAGTGAGAGTCAGGTCAGAGAAAGCTTCGTGAAGAGGAAATTGCCAGCCAGGTCTGAATGAATGAGGCTAGATGAGCAGGAACTGAGAAGGCAGGAAGGACAGCATGGGTAAAACTGGTGCTGACATCTGCCCAGTTAACTCTGAGGATAAAGTCTAATGGCAGGGAAATAAAAACATATGTCCATACAATAACCTGTAAATGAATGTTCACAACAGCTGTTTTCATAATAGCCAAAAAGTGGAAACAACCTAAAGGTCCATCAGCTGATGAATGAATGGAAAACTGGTGCAGCCATGAAATAGACTATTACTTGACAATAAGAAGGAATAAACTACATAGGTGCTACAACATGGATAAAATTCTGAAAACATTCTGCTAAGTGAAAGAGCCAGTCAGAAAGGACTTCATATTGTATGACTCTGTGTATATAAAACATGCAGACCATACAAATCTACAGAGACAAAAGTGGATGGTGGTTGCCTACAACTGGGGTAGGTGGAGAGACATCGAGTGGGGTTGCAGTCATGGCTTAGAGATGTGGGGTTGCTTTTGAGAGTGGTGAAAATATTCTAGCATTGATTGTGCTGATGATTACCCAACGCTGTGAATATACTAACAGACACTGAGTTGTACATTTTAAATGGTTGAACTGTCTGACATGTGAATTATCTCTCAGTGAAACTGTTTTTAAAATCTCATAGTAAGATCAAGATCATTTTCTCAGCTCTCTGCTTGAATGTACATACTCGATCAGATCTGAATATTTCTATGCCATTACAGTATATTTTAAATGAAAGGAAGATGAAGGCAATGCCTAACTTTTCAAGTAGTTTGTAAATTAAAACGTGTGCATTTCAAAGAACAGTATGATGGCCTTTTGTACAAGTTAACCTAGAATCCATGAAATGAATAGGCACAGCTTCTGTGTCCATTCAAAAAAGTGAAGAAATAAGACAACTTTCTGGAATATTCCATTAAACATTCTCCTCTGACTTAATCTGGCTTGTCTTACCCAGGCAATAAGGAAATTATCTAAAAATACTGTTTAACAGGAAAAAGTCAATTTTCTGTGAAGAATGATGTATCATTCTCAACTTTCCCAAGAGTAAATATTGTAAGAGAAAACATAGGCAACTATTTTTCAAAATGGCAGAACAAGAGCCAGAGTTGAAGAAATAAGTACATTATAAAGATAATAAAATTGTAATAATTAATTATAATGAAAATACAAAATCAAGCTGTCCACTGAAATTAGTATCCTAAAACACTTTATATTATTCAACCAGCTACAGATTAACTGTCTACCTGTTAAATTCCATACATACTTGACTTCCTACTTGAAATAATTTCTTCTTTGAAGCCCATGTCTCATCCAAATTAATATGACAATATGATGTACCTTCCAGTGGAGACTGACACAGAAAATTTTTTAAGGTGATCGGCCAGTTCTTCTTGAAGTTGTCTCACAATCACCTTTTAAAATATTTTTGTTACCAATTTTATAAAGTGCCTTATTATTAAATTATGTTAATAATATTTAACTCTAGCATACATACTTTGAAAATTATTACTGCATACACAGATTCACTTTCTTTTCCTCATATGTACACATTCTTCTTTATTACTGAATTCAGTGAGGGACATAGGAAGTGTTATCTTCCTGCAAAATCGGTATTCTTTTACATGACAGATTGATTCAGCCCGCTATTCATTCATCTTAGACCCTGAACTCAACCTGAGTTCCTCACATATTCAGTCACCTGTTGAAATCCTTCCAACAGATTCCTATCACAGAATAAAAGTAAAATTCCAACGGCCTTCAAGGCCCTAGGTAACACGGATTCTACCTCCCTCCCTGACCTCAGCTCCTACAACTCTGTCCCGTACTCACTTCAATCCCACTCTCTGTGAACTCTGCCACCCCTCACTAGTCTGAAAATGGGGATTCAATGTCAAACTCATAAATCACAGACAGCTACAAGTATCTTTGCACTGGAAAGAGTTATATCCAAATGATAGTCATTGAGACTTAAAATGTAAATTATGAGCTAATTATTCATAAAAAATATTCACAGTAAATTATAAATACCTAGCAGTGGGATCATTACATCAAATATTTTTTGCTAAAATTTACCACATTTATTCCAAATTGTGATTTTATAACAAGTAGATACCTTTAAAATACTAAGTGGTCAGAAAAATACATAATGTGAGACTGACATATTTTCACACATTGGTATGAAAAAAACAAAGTTATACCAACTAAAATACATAAAAGAGAGAGCCACTGAAGGAAAAGCATCACAAGACACAGCAACACACTTCAGTTCATCTGGGAAATCTAGAATTAAGTGTCAAAGCGGCTCACTTAATTGTATCTTAATTTCAAAATACAAATTTCAGGTACAAGCATTTCCACTTACCCGCTTCATTATGGTCTTAAAATGTGGCAACATAAAGACATTAAATTTGTTATTTCAGTAGTATAAGACTACATACCTTATCAACATTGCTCTGTATCTACTAAAATTTCATAGGTGACATAACGTCTTTACTCAAAGGAAAGCACCTGTCAGCTCTACCTTTTATTTCCTGGAAACAAAGTACGTTTCCAAGCTGATACAGTAAACACACTTTTTTTGGTTTTTTATTAAAACAGCTTCATTGAAATATGATTTTTATTAAAACAGCTTTGCTGAAATATGATTTATAGAATTTATCTGTTTTAACAAACAGTTCAAAGATTTTTAGTAAATTTACTGTGTCGTGCAACCATCTCTACAATCCAACTTTAGAACATTTTCATCACTCCAGGACAATCCCTCATGCCTATTAGCAGTCACGACCCATTTCCAGCCCCAGGCCTACACAAACATTAATCTTCTTTCTGTCCCTATACATGTATTTCCTGGATGATTCATGT
This sequence comes from Pongo abelii, assembly GCF_028885655.2. Classification (NCBI taxonomy): domain Eukaryota; kingdom Metazoa; phylum Chordata; class Mammalia; order Primates; family Hominidae; genus Pongo; species Pongo abelii. The sequence goes on from NC_071998.2 coordinate 78,494,305, forward strand.
AAATGGAATTAGACAGTATGGTAAACACATTTTCATCTATTTATTTTCACATTGAACTAGGTTCAACATATAGCCAGAATGAAATGTTTAAATTTTCTTTCTAGAAGGTTAAAAATAGTTTGCTTCATACTTACTTTTCCCTGTGCTTCTTCTTTTTCATACTGAAACAGTTTTTCTTTTAAATAATTGTATTCATTTATTAATTCCTTATTTTTTTCTTCTAAAGAAAAAATTCTTCTAAAGATCTTTCCTTTCTCAAGACAGTCTCCTTTGATATTAATGACTATCTCTTTATTATTGCCTTCCTTATGAGCATCCTTTAGTTGTTGTTCATGCAAGAGATTTTTGAGTTCTTGTTGACGTATTCTCTCCTCTAAAGAGTTCTGCTTTCCAATGGATTGACTCTCTTTAGCTTCCGCATTTGGATGCATCTGCTCCATTTCCTTTATTTGATGCTGCGCTTGCTTTAGGTCCATCTGTACACTTTCTAAAGCCAATGTCTTTTCCCTGAGAGCATCTCTTGTCTCATGGAGCTTATCTTTTAAGGTATTGAACTTCAACAGAGCTTTAGAAAGTTGTTTAGTAAGCAACTCATTCTTATCTGTTAGTTGAGAAATATTAGAACCCATTTTTTCATGTCCAGAAACATTTTCTGCTCTCCGTAAAACTAGTTCCAGGTCTTTTGTTTCCAAAATTTCGTTGTGCTCATTTATAGCAGTGGCCAGGCTAGAATGCAGGGATTCAGCTTCAGCTTCTAGTCTTTCTTTGATGTGTTTTTCCTTCTCCAATTTTGAATTCAGCCTTGTATTCTCAGCTTTCAGATCATTGAGCTCTTGTGAATACTGGGCCATTGTTTTTGTTATCATTTCTTCATTGAGTCTTATACTCTTTTCAAAGTTAGCATTTCCTTCTGTAATACTTTTAATTTCCTGAATCTATTCTTTTTCCTTTCTGAGATTGTCATTTTTTATTGCGTATAAGTCCTGTTTGAGCATGGCAATGTCTCTCTTCAACATATAATTTCCATACTTCACATCCTTCTTTTTTCCATAACTTTGAGACTCCTAAATAAAACAAAACAAATTTTTAGCTAGCACTCAATAAAATAACATATCACGGTTATTTCTGAAGTGAAAGAACAACCTGTACATTCATGCAATTAAAAGTTGCTGTAAGTGGATATCCAACTGGAGAAAAAGGTGAAGCAAAACCTGGAACCTTAGAGAGCATACATTTCAAAAAGTTCAAAAATTTATTTGAAGTCAATGAATCCATAAAAGTACACACACACACACTCTCTCTCTCTCTCTCTCGAGAACTTTTAAGAATATCAGAATTGGAAAAGTCTTTCTCTGAATTACAACAAACTCAAAGTGTAAAGTTAAATGTTAAAAAATCTGGCTAAATTAAAATCTTGGAAAAAGAAAATTGTGTTTATACTCTGATATCTAACCCAGACACCACCCTACAGCAAGAGCTTTACCTCCATCTCCATGTCTATTTGGACAGATAAAATCTCTCAAAGTTTTCAAAGCTCTGTTTCCCTGATCATATTCTATTGTGAGTTTACTCAATATTTTTTAGTCAGTTGTAAGAATTACATTTACTAAATCATAAATCTAGATATAATACTAAGCACTTCTACATACATACATTGATGAACTTGTTTAGTTATCACAATCCTTAAAAAAGCAAGGTTAAAAATATAAGCAAGCTGCAGGATTTTCCTCAGGGCTTCTGACTCTACTTCTAGTTCTCCATCAGATCACAGTTACTTCTGTGGTGTAAATATATCAACACAAAAACAGAGAAACAAAAAGACACAGGCATAAAATGTGTCTTCTGCCTTTATCACCTGGATTCTCCATGAAATAGCCAGATTGAGAGGATGTGACCTTGTGGGGCTTCAGAAACAGAAAAGAAGCTTTCCCTTTTCTGCACTAAGCTATTCTTTTCTCCTCATTTTTTCATTTGGTTCCTGGGATATCACAAAAGTGAAGGTGCTCACTGAAATAGAGGAACCAAAGTTAGCCACAACACAAGGAGCCGAGTGAAACTGCTGAGTTGCTAGTGCAGAATCCTGGAAAATGAGATGTTCCTCAAGTTTACATTCAATTACCACAAAAGTTTATAGCTGGAAGATATACAGTATAGTTGCCCACTCTAGCCCCATTATCTACTTGATAATGGAAGTAAAACCAAGAAATATTGAGTAACTCACCCAAAGCTCCTAAGGTGGCATTACCTAGCATTTCATGGCACCAAAAGGGAAGATACAATTACATATCGCTGAATTGCATAAATTACCAGATAAATACATCAAATTCATCAAATAAATTAAAAGTGTGTTTTGGCAAAGCTATTTAATGGCTCAGAGGGTGGTGGGGGGCCTCATCTGCTTTTACTTTGAAAGAGGAAAATCTCTAGATTTTTGTGTATCTTTACAACACAATGTACAGGACTCTGCCTTCTACTATAGAGCCAAATGCTAAATTTCTGGCTGAAGAGTTATGCTACTTATATGATAAAATCATACATGTCAACACCTACCATATTTTATTAAACAACATCATGTAAAAGTCGGATTCAACAGAAACATTGGAGAGTGGTGATTTTTTTAAATATGTGAAAGTATGTGTATTTTTTTCCAAAAATATTTAAAGTGGCCATGATGGAAGTATAAGTTTAAACAGTTTGAGTCAAACAGACAAATTTGCATGCATGAAAGCACATTAAACGGACTTCTTTGGCTGGGAATATTTGTTGCAACTCTCAAGGTCAGCTACATTTTCATGTCTTTTCTCAGTCATTGCTTCCCTCCCATTGTTTTACCATTTTATCATTTAAATAAATGTAATTCATCTTTAAATGAATATAGAAAAAAGAATCTAGACGTTATTTCTTTAGCAATTTCCCTTATGCTTATCTGGTTCAGAAGGTCACATGGTATACGGCTAAATAATTTTCCCAGCCCATATGCCACTTGGAAGACTCATAGTGAGACTTAGGTTGATGAATGAGGAAAGATTATGAGAATGTTTTCTAGAACTGTCATTTAAATAGCAGCACTAATCTACTTTGACACATAATTACACATTTAGATAACTCCACTGTAACTATACACATGAGATTTTCTTGAGTAGAAAACCAGAATGAATCAGATAACCTATAACACGAGAAGCAGCAAGGGAACCTCTTTCTTTTTATAGTTGAACTTTTTTTCTTCAAAGCCAGGAACTCTACTTTTAACAAGCCCATCTCATTCTTAAGCCTTTGCATATCTTGCTGTAAGTCTTCTTCTAGATATGCTTTTGATGTTCTGTCACTATGTGGTGGAGAATAACTCACATTTTCTAATTCAGGTTTCATGCTTTTATAGATATTAGCAGTGGAACTGTCATATGTGGGTCCCTGAAACACACTTGCCAGTCATCTTCTAAGCTTTAGAAGAGCTTCTAAGTTCCATACAGCTTGTGGAACAAGCGCTGTATTGGTTAGTGTCTGTAACAGCAGAAATACTGTGGCTTTCTATCCGTATCACATGCTTCCATTCTTTGGAGTGAGCAAACCACAAATCAAAAAGACTTTTTGGATGTCTAGACTGAGTCCAGTGTCTAAGGTCTAATTTCCAATCTGTGGTATTTTAGGTGATATTTTCTTGTCATTGGCATATCAAACTCTTGGTCTTCTTTCATTTCAACCATAACTACTAGGTTCCTTAATTTTTCGATTTCTGTGTCATTACAACAATTCTCTTTCTTCTTCATCTCTGTGAGAAACAGTCTACATGTCTGGTTTGTTATAATTTTTACAGTCTGATTTATTTTCATTTGAATAAAGCTTAGAAGATGACTGGCAAGTGTGTTGGAGGGACCCAGAGTATAAATGCAACGACAAGACCTGAGTGAGATGGGCTCCTTCTGTTCAGGCAATGCCTGGAATACTACAGAGTTAGACACTCCAGGTGCATCTGCTTCCTCACCATCAGGGATAGGATTCATCAGATTATGGGACACTCCCTTTAAGTGTGTCCCTCTTTAGAGTTACAATGTAAGAGCTCTTCCTCAGGACAAACAGTAATTTTGAATTTTTCCAAACTTTCGCCAATCTTCAGTTGAACTTTTTTGCAATTAATTTTTTTTTTTTTGAGATGGACTTTCACTTTTATTGCCCAGACTGGAGTGCAATGGCATGATCTTGACTCACCGCAATCTTTGCCTTTCGGGTTCAAGCGGTTCTCCTGCCTCAGCGCCCCGAGTAGCTGGGATTACAGGCATGCGCCACCACGTCCAGCTAATTTTGTATTTTTAGTAGAGACGGGGTTTCTCCATGCTGGTCAGGCTGGTCTCGAACTCCCGATCTCAGGTGATCCGCCTACCTCAGCCTCCCAAAGTGCTGGGATTACAGGTGTGAGCCACTGTGCCCGGCATTGTAATGAATTTTAAAAGAAGTCCTGAATATACAGATATTTCCTCTTTATTACAATTCTTACTCAGTTCTGGTTCTTGAGACATTTTTTTGCAGGTGCAAAAGTGGAAAATTAATTTGCTCCTTTTGTTTCTCAGATGTCTTTTCTGACAGGGTTCATGTTTTATTTTTCATTTTTTTATTTTTTTTAATTTTATTATTATTATACTTTAAGTTTTAGGGTATATGTTGTTACATATGTATACATGTGCCATGTTGGTGTGCTGCACAGGGTTCATGTTTTAAAATTAACTTTATTCTCAGTTAAGTATGAACAAAGAAAAAATAGAAAATAATTAAAATTGAACTGTGAAACTTAATCTATGTTTTACTACCCCTAAGTAACTGGATTATAACTAAGAAGTAAAAAATAATTTGCCTTGGCTTAATATAGGAGAAAAACATGAACCAGGAAGTTTAACTCTCACTGTTTGTTTGGAGTAAACTTAATTCATTATCAATTAAATCTCACAGAAATGGGTTCATAGATGATATGTAGTATTCTAAAGGCTTCTCTCTTGAAAGGATTTTTACCTCAGCATACCCTAAATAGTGAACCCGTACAGTGAAATCATATTTCTGAGGATTAACTAAAGAGTAGGCAAATGCTAAATTATTAGAAGCCAAAATGAATACCAATCAGAAAGAGAAGAAAATTTTTAGATTCTACTTCAAATGCTATACTGTAATATGATAGTGTTATCTAGATAGGTTATCTGCTTATATCCAGGTCTAATATATTCTAAGCTCCACTAGCAGCAGTGGGTTAAAAAATTTTAATAGCATTTTCTATTTATGTTAAAACAAGAAAGTTATGTTTGCACCTTGACACCAAAGTCCATTCTGGAAGGCATAATTCTCTCAATAGGCAGTTGTGTTGATTTTATGATCCCATCCTCTCCCTGAACATAGACATCGAAGACAACCAGCAACCAAAAAACAGACGAAGGCTTTAACCTCAGCACTGGTGACCAGCAACATAAAACTGCAAAGTTTGAACCACTGGGAATGATGACTCCTTTAACATGAGGTGAACTCAGTGGCCATCACTGTTCAATTGTTCATAATTTCTCTTGCTTAGTAATACAACTCAATTTTTGATGTTACCTTCTTTATCATGAAGAAGATTATAAAAATAAAAGAGCAAAGAGAGTTCTGGAAATTTCTGGCCTCAATTCCAAGAGTACAGATAGCTATGAGTTACTACAGACTGTAAGAATATTTTAAATTTTATAACTGGCTAAATTGTTTAAAATTCAATATGAAATTACACTCTGTTGGATTCTAAAAGAATAGTCTAAAAGGTCACTTCATTTGGACTATGCTATGTTATTAAATAAAAACAAACAAACCAATATTAAACCAGAAATTTAAATTGTTATATACCTGTGGCTGCTTATTCTCACTTCTTTCAAGCCTTTCTTGCTTTTCTTCTGAAGCGAATTTTAAGTAGTGTTCTGCTGACAAATCCATATGTTTAGTTAAAATGAATGACTTAGAATAAAGAGCATAATCTTTATAAAAATGGATACAAAATAACATATACTTTTCTTTTATAAATTGAGAGTTTAAATGAAGCTTAATGTTTACTGGAATATTTACATTTTTAAGAAACACTTCTACTTATCTAAAACTTTAACAAATCACTTGGGGAGACACTAGATATCAGCAGGTTCAAGCCATGCAAAAGTCTCAGGGTCACCCACAAATTATTCCACCCAACATAAATAAACAAAGCGGCTGGAAACAAAACACAATTTCAAAATACAGTAAAAACACATAAAGTAACACTTTACTATTGTCTACTTCATAATAGTATCTTTTTAACAACATGCTAAGTGAGTTGTTATTTACTAATAATTTGCAAAATTTTTGTTACCATTATACCTTTATAGTGTACACCCTGTTTTTTACATCTGAAATGTTTTCCTCTACTATTCTGACAAATTTATTTTTGTGTTTTAAGACTCAGAATGTAGGCTGGGCACAGTAGCTCACACCTATAATCCCAGCACTTTGGAAGGCCCAGGTGGGATAACTGCTTGAAGCCAGGAGTTTAAGACCAGCCTGGAGACCATAGTGAAACCCTGACTCTATAGAAAATTTGCCAGGCATGGTGGTGTGTGCCTGTAGTCCCAGCTACACAAGAGGTTGAGGCAAGAGGATCCCTTAAGCCCAGGAGTTACAGTTTGCAGTGAGTCTCAATCATGCCATTGCACTCCACCCTGGGTGACAGAGTAAGAACTTGTTTCCAAAAACAGAAAAAAAAAAAAAGGAAAAAAGGCTCAAAATGCTATGTGAAGTCCTCCCTGAATCTGGCTATCTTTCTCCACATACACAGGTGTCTCCTTCCTTGGGGCTCCCTTAGTACTTTGTCCATTTTTCTAGTGTCACTTCACCATCTGAGCTGCACATCATGTCTTTGCATGTCTATCCCCTTTGTTGCTAGACTGTAGCAATCATCTTTGTATAAAGTCTTTATTTTACTAAATATTTATTGAGTTCCTGCTAAGTGGTAGGCACTGGGGTTTAAAGAATGAGAATAAAAGCTGTCAGGGATGGCTTTTCTAGAGATCATGCCTGGGCTGAGACTTAGACAGTGAGGTTCACCAGATTAAAAGAGGCAGAGGGCAGGAAAACAGTGCATGCCAGGCAGTGGCAAGAGAGGGAGAGAAGCCTCCCAGAGCGTATGTATTTGTCTACTTGAGAGGGATGGTGACGGGGCATCACCAGCAGCTCAGTAATGCCAGAAAAAGGAGCAGACAGAGAAAGGGCTGCAGATGGAGATTTGGGCAGAAGCCAGTTTCTGAAAGCCTTATATAAACCAACTATTATTGTCATTTCTTAAGTTTATTTAAAAAGCAAAACAAATTAGAAAAGCATAACTCCAAGACAAAAACCAACATTTTATTTTATTGTATCTTATCTTATTTGACTTGATTTTTCTTAAAGATGGGGTCTCACTCTGCCACCCAGGCCACAGTGTAATGTTGCTATCATAGCTAACTGCAGGCTCAAACTTCTAGGCTCAAGTAATTCTCCTGCTTCAGCCTCCCAAGTAGCTGGGATCACAGGTGCAGAACACCACACCCAGCTACAGTGTTTGAAAAAATAGACATGGGGTCTGGCGATGTTGCCCAGGCTGCTGGACCTCCTAGCCTCAAGGGATGCTTCTATCTCAGCCTCCAACACTGACGAGATTACAGGCAGGAACCACCATCCCCGACAATACCAATATTTTCAAATGAATAAACTGGAGCTCCATCATTTTATTTTATCATGGATGGGTGAAAACCTTGTAATAGTCTCATGTACTCCATGGATTTGTGACAAGGAAACTATAGCATTAACTATGGCTGAAGCTTCCCTTGTCTCCCAGCCTCTTTACGTGGTTAAGAGTAGAGACACTCAAATGTCTTACCTTTTGCACCTTCTTTTCTTTTTTTCAAACTTCCAGGTTTCATAGCTGCTGTTTCTGTCAAACATGCAAGCTTGTTAGATATTCCTTCTGGAAAACATCATACCTCTGCCTCCTTACCTGGCAAAGTTTCACTTACTCTGCATGCTTCCCCTAAATCCTACCCATTTTTTTAGAAGCTTGCAGTCATCACCACAAATTTAAAAGTGCATGGCATCTAATGAACATAATAAACACCTAGTGAATAATAACTACATGCTCCCAGGTGACATCTATCCTCCATCTACCCTCTACATAATGGGTCATCACACTGCAGACCACAGGCCAAATCCTGCCTACCATGTTTTTTCTCAATGAAGTTTTATGAGAGTACAGTCATGCCTATTCACTGACTTGCCACCTATGACTGCTTTCACACTACAATGGCAGGGTTGAGTAACTACAACAGAGCTACTTAAGGCCATTTAAGCATGGCCTTCAGCTGCTTAAATCATTTTTGAAAGAGAGAGAGAGACCACATGGCCTAAAATATTTCCTATTTGGCCCTTTACAGAAAAAGCTTGCCAATCCCTGCTTTATACCTTGAACAGAATGCCCTAATTCTCAAATCGAATCTAATGCCTCCCCTGCTCATAATTTTCCAATGAATTTCTAGAGCAAATACAGCTGGCTCTCTACCCAAGAGCAGTTCCTTGTTGTTTCTTGCTGGAGAATCACAAATTTATTTGGGTATTTATTATCCCAATACCCCTCCCCAGCTTCAAAGGATAAGTGATTATTCTAAGCTAATCAGATAACTACATTTGCTTTCCCAGTGCCTGGTTTAGGAAGGAGCATGTGGTGTGACCCAGCTAATAAAATATTACAAAAAGGGCTGAGCACGGTGGCTCATGCCTGTAATCCCAGCACTTTGGGAGGCCGAGGCAGACAGATCACGAGGTCAAGAGACCGAGACCATCCTGGCCAACATGGTGAAACCCCGTCCCTACTAAAAATACAAAAATGACCTGGGCGTGGTCGCACATGCCTGTTGTCCCAGCTCCTTGGGAGGCTGAGGCAGGAAAATTGCTTGAACTTGGGAGGTGGAGTCTGCAGTGAGCCAAGATTGTGCCACTGGACTCCAGACTGGCGATAGAGCGAGACTACATCCCCGAAAAAAAAAATTACAAAAAGTCCCCTGCATGCTTCCGAGTTTTCTCCCAATTTAAAAGACACATGTGAAGAAAAGCAGCCCTTCCAGCCTTTAGATACTGTCTTGTGATAACATGATGTTTGGAGCTGTTGCTAAGTAGCCAACCACGAAGGGAGACATGAACAAGACACTGCCAACAGCATAGCTGACAGAGGAAAAAGTGGGATCCAATAATATCGCTGCACAACCAAAACAAGTCTGGTTCTTATAGTTTTGGCCACTGTTAGGTCTTCTAGAATTTGCAGCCAAAAGCATTCTACCTCAGAAGTTTCCCCTGGCCTACAGGATAAGATCTACTTATTTCCATACTATTAAAGGTCTTTCATTGAACTTGTTTCTAGAAACAGGTAAAACAACAACAAAGTCTTTCCTAAGCTTGCCTTCACTGACACATACTAAACATAATAAATACATAATAAATAACAACTATAAGCTATTTTCACCTCATTACCAAGAACTCCATATATATTTTTTTGCACTAGTAAATTTGAACTGCTCATAAACTCTACAAAGTTCACTCAGATGTCCTATCTTTTGAACTTGCTCCTTGTGTTTTAAAATTTTCATTCTTCGTGGCTGCTGCTTCTGTCAAACATGCAAGCTTGTTAGATACTCCTTCTGCCAAGCATCATACCTCTGCCTCCTTACCTGGCAAAGTTCCACTCACTCTGCAAGCTTACCCTAAATCCTACCCACATTTTAGAAGCTTGCATTCATTACCACAAATGTAAATGTGCCTGACACATACTGAACATGATACATACATAATAAATAATAACTATAAGCTCCCAGATGACATTGGACACACAGTAAGCACTACTTAAGGTAGTAAATAAAATAAATAACAGTGGTAATAACAATCTCCTAACTGTATTTTTTAAATGTATTTTGTAACATTGGAAAAATGCTTAGTCTATAAAAGATACATGATGGTTATTTTTTAAGTGGACAAGTATATGAGTGAATTAAAATATTCTTCTTAAAAATTCTGTTGAAAAAACACAAAAATTAAATAGTTATCTATAGTCTATTATGAGCATCTTAAAGACAAAAACTATGTCAATTCCATCTTTGTCTCCTACAATTTGCCAAACCTAACTTATAGAAGTGGTTTGATAATTATGTACTAAATTAACGGTGTCTTTATACGGTTCAGACTGTACAATGCATTAGGTGTCATGTTTTTGTTATTGTAAACCATTTTTATAATTTTATTATAATTTTTTTCATTTTTTGAGCCTAGAGTTTGGCTATTAGAATATTTATTATGATCATCTCTTTCCTAATGGTAACAGAGTATCTTTTTTTTTTTTTTTGAGATGGAATCTTGCTCTGTCACCCAGGCTGGAGTGCAGTGGCACATTCTCGGCTCGCTGCAATCTCCACCTCCTGGGTTCAAGCAATTCCCCTGCCTCAGTCTTCCAAGCAGTTGGGAATACAGGTGCCCACCCCCATGCCTGGCTAATTTTTGTACTTTTAGTAGAGATAGGGTTTCACCATGTTGGCCAGGCTGGTCTCAAACACCTGACCTCAAGTGATCTGCCTTCGTTGGCCTCTCATGTGCTGGGATTACATGCATGAGCCACCACACCCAGCCTGGTGACAGATCATCTTGTTCCAGCAAAATTACTATTATTATGATAATTATCCAGCACATAAAAACACACAGCTTGTTCTAAGAAGTGAATATATCTCATGAGCTTCCAACTTATGGTGAATAAATTACAAATAGACCTTGTTTGTATAGGAATATGTAACATAACTTCTGCTTCTTGGGAAGGAATTACTTTTCTGTCTTCTGCATTCAGTAGGTATCTTCAAAAATAATCTCTTATTTGTATGGGTGCACACTGGCTCAGTTTTATGGTTCTTATTGCCGTTTGTTTATGGTATCAGACAGGGATTGTTGAATTCCTAGTTCTAAAGACAGTTACTTTCTTAGTGACACAGATTCCTGTGTAATACAGTTGACCCTTGAACAAGAGTTTGAACTGCAGGGGTCCACTTATATGCAGATTTTTCTTCTGCTTCTGCAACGCAGAGACAGCAAAACCAACCATTTTCTTCCTCCTCAGCCTAATCAACCTGAAGATGATAAAGATGAAGACCTTTGGGAGGATTCACTTATGTTTATGAATAGTTAAGTATATTTTTTCTTTTCCATGATTTTCTTTATAACAGTTCATTTCTCTAGCTTACTTTATCTTAAAAGCATAGTATATAATAATGCAACACATACCAACTATGTGTTCATCGACTGTTTATATTATCAGTAAAGTTTCCAGTCAATGGTAGGCTATTAGCAGTTACGTTTGGAAGGAGTCAAAGTTATACTCAGATTTTCAACTGCACAGGGATCAGAGTCCCTAACCCCCACGATATTCAAGAATCAACTGTAATTAACATTTATTTACTAAATATAAACCATTTACTATAAAAATTAAATAGAAGATCCATTTGCATAACAAGTCCAATTTGTAACAATGTAATTATAGAAGAAAATGCAACATATTAACTTAAAAATCTAATTTCTTATTTATATTAATACAAAAATATCATGTAGAATTTCAGGGATCATAAGTAGGTAAATGAATTTTTTTCAGACAATACTGTTTGAGATTGAGAATTAGCTACAACTAACTTCTTAAATAACTCTGAATTCTAAAGAAATTAAATTTTAAAAATTAATTTATATATAAATATATATATTTTAAACTGCTCTTTTATGATTAAAAATATGTAATCTTACTTTTTTTTGTTTTTTTTTGGAGATAGAGTCTTGCTCTTTCATCCAAGTTGGAGTGCAGTGGTGCCATCTCAGGTCACTGCAATCACCTGGGTTCAAGTGATTCTCCTGCCTCAGCCTCCCGAGTAGCTGGGATTACAGGTGTCTGCCACCATGCCCAGCTAATTTTTGTATTTTTAGTAGAGATGGGGTTTCACCATGTTAGCCAGGCTGGTCTCAAAATCCTGACCTCAGATGATCCACCCTCCTCAGCTTCCCAAAGTGCTGGGATTACAGGTGTGAGCCACCATGCCTGGCCTGTAATTTTGCTTTTTAAAATCAGTAAGATCACCAAGAGAAATGAGAAATTTACTATCAGAAGTCTTACCTTGATTATCATTTCGAAGATGATTTTTAAGTATCTTATTTTTATGTTCCAAAATTTGTTGTTGAATGCTATGCATAATAAATGTAATAAATAAAATTAGTATTTTAACAGTGATATGAAAAATATTTACCAAACATATTAAATTCTTAAAGCATTTCAGACAATATCAGAGCTAATATCAGAACTCTAATGTCCCATACACTTTAAAATTTTAAGCTCTATAAATTTATTAAGCTTCTAATTAAAGAAGAAAAACAGGAAGTACTCATAAACCGAGAAAAGCATAGCTCAGTAAATTAATTCTAGTTAGCTAGCTTAACAGCCTGGAAACTGTCCTGCACTCAGAGTAAGTCCTCGCTCTGTAACTAATAGGTATTTTGTTTTCAGACGAGTTGCTTCTCTTAGGCTCTGTGGCTTCTTCTAAAAAGTAGAGATTTTACTATTTGACTTCACTAGGTTGTTAGGAGGATGTAATGAGATAACATGTTCAAATGTTCAGAGAAATCGTAAAGCAATGGAAAAATTTATTCTTGAACTGTATTGCTGAAACCATTTTGGAATCTCAAACAAAACCTGATGGGTGTTTTTTCATAGATTCTAATATTTGAATGTCACAGTTTTCAGAGAATGTTACTAAGTGCTAATTTTGGTTATTAGTTCTATTCATTGTGGCTTGTAGTTCACAGCATTTTAGCTAGTTCATAACTTGTAACTAAATTTATATATAAATATATTATTATCTCATTAAAACATATAACCTAATTGTCCCCTATTACTGAGCTCATCAATCACACCAAAGGCAGAAAACTAATAGGTGTCAAAACCTGGCTGGGACAACTACCATTCCTTCTCTACCTCCTCAAACTCGGAGCCAGCAGATCTGTGTTAGAGGCTGCATCTTCTGGGTCCTCTCCGACTGACATACAAGACAAAGCCCTGCTTGTATTGTTTTTTGGTTCCATGAAAGAGATGCAAGTTGATGTTTCCTCATTTCCAAGTCATGTACTAACAACATATTTGCATGTAACATCCCATATGCTACTCAGCTCTGTTCTCATTTCACAGATCACCTTACATGAATACTTTCATAATGATCATAATAATAATTTCCATCTCGGGTGTCTCCTGTTTTGGTTTGACTCACATTGTTTCCTTGAAGCTAGTTGACAAATAGTCAAATGACCTTCTGGGGACTGTGCAACATGTGGAATGCTTTCTGAATTTGCGTGCCATCCTTAGGCAGCAGGCATGCTTATCTGTTCTGTATTGATCCAATTTTAGAATATGTGCTGCTAGGGCAAGTATAAAGCCCTGTTTTATACATGGATACTCATAAGTCATGGATGAGGCTTAGCTCTGTGAAATCCAAATTACCTACTTTAGATACAGAGAATTCTATCGAATGACTTCCTGTGAGGTAGAATTTTAAAATGTTCACACTCACAGGTGGGAATTGAACAATGAGAACACATGGACACAGGAAGGGGAACATCATACACCGCGGCCTGTTTTGGGGTGGGGGGGACGGGGGAGGGATAGCATTAGGAGATACACCTAATGTTAAATGATGAGTTAATGGGTGCAGCACACCAACATGGCACATGTATACATATGTAACTAACCTGCATGTTGTGCACATGTACCCTAAAACTTAAAGTATAATTAAAAAAAAAAAAAACTTGAGGTAGAGATGCAAGTAGCCTCAGAGATTTTCATTACTGTGGAAACACATTACTTGAGGGGCCAATGGCAAGTTGGTGCCCACTACTCTATTGAAGGATAATGTGGAACATTTTGCTAACAAAAGCTGCTACACAGGACAGAAAAAAGCCTCAAGGTACAGATGTGATAACAAAAGGCAAAGGGACTTCTGCTCTCTTCCTGCAACATTATTTGAACATCCCTGACTGTTGAGTACAATCCCACCTAATATTTGCTAGAGAAAAGATGGACACTGGCCTCAAAGGATTACTTACCATGAAGGTCTAGGGTAAGCCTAGCTAAGATGTGGGCTACAAATAAGGTTTTTAGTGTTGGGGGAAGGTCGATTTTCTCACTATGTGTGTGGGTAAAGCCAGGAGGCCTCGCTGCCAGAGCGGGGTGCTGGGAACAATGGCTGAGCCTATGTACATGAACTAAAAAACACTGTAGCTGTGGACTCTGTGTATGAGTCACCATGAAGAGTGAGGGATCTGAATCAGTAAGGGCATCCTGGTGGCAAAAGTTAATCATTACCAGATTGCAGGACCAGTTACAATGGCAGCAATACAGCAAGTGAATCAATGGAAACAACAGAATGACTAGAATGGCCTTTTCCCCCCTTCTTCTGACTTGTAAAGCAAGATTGTCTTCCTTGGACTTAGGGAACCCCTTAGCTTTTTGAAAAATTCAAAGGAGGAAGGCATAGGAGATAGCCCCAGGGGACAATACAAGATTTTCTGCTAAACTGGATATTTCAAGACCCAATAACTAATTAGAAAAGTCAGGCCAGGCATGGTGGCTAGCAGTTTGTGAGGCCGAGGCAGGAGAATCACTTGAGCTCAGGAACATGGGCAACATAGTGAGACCTTGTTTCAAAAAAAAAAGAAAGAAAAAAAGTAAAAGATGTGACATTATTTATATCTCACATATGAGGGTTATACTTGGAATAAAATGAACAACACTGAGATCCCTAGGGATAAAGGTCTTTAAAAGTCCTGAAAGAATCTTGCACTCATTGCTACTTCTAACTAGTCTAGCTTTCTGTTTGATTTCTGGCTAAAAAGTGGACTAACTTGTTGCCATTCCAAACTACCTCAAACAAACTACGAACTGTCACCTAATGTATAAGATGCAATATTTGTAATTATTTTAAACCTTAATTTAGTATTAACTGGCCTTTTAATATAAGCACATACCTTCTGAAATTACAACAAACAGCATAATCCTCGGCAGTTTGGCCAAACAGGTCTTGAGAAAAGATATTTATATTTTGTTGAAGGAGAAGGTTGACGATACTTGATGAGTTATGCTGTACTGCAAGCATGAGGGCTGTTCTAAAATAATAAAGAAATAACAGCACTCAAGAACTTTAATAAAGATATTTAATTAGCAAATTGGATACACTTTACCAATTTCATATCTTGCCTGTCAGTACAGACATAATAACCATATACATGTACTAGCTTATGTGTATAAGCATCTTGGGTGCTCAAGTGTTCATCTGGGTAAATTACCACCAAGGCTAAAAGGTAGGGACAACAAGGAAGCTTCTTGTCCCATTGGGGTATGACATAATACAAGTTGCTAATTTATAGTCCTTTGATGGCCAAGAAACTATACTGAGGTCACTTATCTAAAGTAGGCAAAGATTTAGAGGAAGATTTCCCCATTGCTTTCCTATTCTGATATAGTGTAATTCAAAATCAGCTAGGGATCAAATAAGTAAGAGCTATCTGCAGGCTTAAAACAACAGCAATAATAATAATAATAATAATAATAATAATAATAATGGTAATAGTAGTAGTTGTAAACTGAAAGTTAAAGTCTACACTTTATAAAATTAATAAAATACAAAACCCCTTTAGCTAATATAAGATTACAGGACCAAAAATATCAGATTACAATTAACAGTCTATAAGAGAAGATGAATCCTACTATATACTGTTTTTTATGTTTCTCAGTCCAAATAACTGCTTTTCTACCTAACATGTTATTTTTTGCTATATGCCAATAGTTATAAGTTAATCTTATTAACATTTCTGACTTGAGTGACTGTTACCACTCTAGAACATTCAGGTTTTTAGGAAAAAAAAAAAACAAACAAACAAAAAAACAAAAAACTATTGTACCTTCTGAAATTGTCAACAGCATGTACATTTGCCTGGTTATTCAACAAAAATTCCACCATTTGCTGTCTCCTAGAATTTATAGCAAACAAAAGTGGAGTGTTTCCCTCCTGTAAAAAGCAAAAACAATTTATAATTCACAAAATTACGTATTTCCCAACTGAACTAAAAATCTTCTATAAGAGGCTATGAACTTAAACATGCAATATAGAGAGAAAGTAAATGCAAAGCAGTCCCGTCCTTTTCACTCCTCTGTGCTTTCCCACTCACTGCCTTGAAACACCCCTCCCCTGCCTCCCCACGTTAACTTCGGTCATCTCCAAAACTCACTTTATTTACCAGTCCCCAAAATCCTTGCTTCTACCTCAGCATTTAGCTTAGTACATTGTAATTATTTCATTGCTTCCCACTGAAACCAAGAGCTTCTCAAGGGCAAGGGCTGTATCTTTTTTCTCTATAACCCTAAAACCTAAGACATAGTAGCAAATGCTTTACGTTTTTAAAATAAATTAATGATCTAAATTATTATTCCAGAGCAGTGTTTCTTAAACTATATTTCAAAGAATATTTGTTTTACCAGAAGAACTGTACCCCAACAAAAAGATTCCATGATCATCTGCATTTGAGAAGTATTACAAAACTGTATTACATGGCCAACAATCTAGAAATCCTGTGAACTTTGCCTAATCTCAATTTGACAATACTTTTTGTGGCAAACATTAACATTTTAGGAACTGGAGTTTCAGGGATCCTGTTGTCAGAGCTTCCCAATACAAGTGGAGGTTTCCTCTGGGTGGTACAAATTTGCTTGATTCACTTCTATCAATGGTATCAGGATGCCAATGTCAGGCACTCCTGATCCAAAGGGGCCACTAAGGAAATGAGCTCTGAATTAAGAGAGATTGGCTTCAAATGCACTTATTTTCCTTATTATTAAATAGTCCATGGGATTTTTCCTAATACAAGAGGATAGATTTTTATCTTAACTATTAGAAAGCTCAGTATGTTCTGTGTAAGAGAGACCAGTTAAAAATTTTTGAAAATAAATATTAAAAAGCAAAGTTTGGTAAGAAATTTTATTCTCAATTATAATGATAATCCTGGGATGCTAATGCAACTTTACTTTTTAAATCCATTTGTACTGGTTTCCATTTAAATTGCTATTTAACTTTTTTTTACTTTAGGCAAAATATAAATCAGAAATAAAAATACAATGGCTTATCAATAAAAGTTCTAATACTGATGTATAGGGCTTATTTCTAGCATAATAAAAGCCAATAAGTCACTTGCATTTTTTTTTTTGAGATGGAGTCTCACACCGTCTCCCAGGCTGGAGTGCAGTGGCATGATCTCCGCTCACTGCAAGCTCCGCCTTCCGGGTTCACGCCATTGTCCTGCCTCAGCCTCCCAAGTATCTGGGACTACAGGTGCCTGCCACCATGCCCGGCTAAATTTTTGTATTTTTAGTAGAGACGGGGTTTCACCATCTTAGCCAGGATGGTCTCGATCTCCTGACCTCGTGATCTGCCCACCTCGGCCTCCCAAAGTGCTGGGATTACAGGTGTGAGCTACCGTGCCCAGCCATCACTTGCATTTTTAAGGGAAATTGCTGAGAAGAAAGATATAATGTTTGCAATATTCATAATCTATCCACTTCCCAGCAGGAATAACCTAAAAAGGCTTCTAGGCATTCCTATAAGCAGATGACTGTTTGTGGTATAGATATAAAAAAACAGTTAAAAAAAAAACTTCTGAATTCTAAAATTCAACTCTATAATTCAGGGATTTATATAAACTATAGACTATATATTATGAACCAATATATGCTGTCTTGAAAACCTTGAAATCTTTATGAAAATATACTATAAAAAAGGAGTTGTAAGCTCAAATACTTATAAAGATGAAGGAGGTTACCTAAGTAAGTGAAGTACTCAGGTGGGCAAAGTAGCAAACTGGAGAATATGTGCCTCCTACACAGGGCAACCTCTGCACAGCAGACCAAGAAGTGATGCGGTCCAGGGGACACTAGATTTGATTCTTAAGACAAGCCTGAAGTCCAGATTTCTGCATGAGTCTACCAAATTTTACATGTTGACTCAATTTAAAGAAGCAAAGAACAAATCTATATGCCACACTTAGACTATAGCCCTTGTGTTTTTATATTTGCTATGAATGTGTTGCTAAATGATTGTGTATAAACCAAGTATTTGCATGTGGAACTTTTTCTTTCTCTAGTACCATATGTTTAATAAAAAAACTCAGGCCCTGATATATACATAATAAAAATTGCTGTTAAGACTCATAGCACCCACCTCAAGAATTTTCCCAACATTTATTCATTTGCAACCTATGTGTATATAGTTTTCCCAGATTGTTAACCAAATAGATAATTAGTTCATAGGAATGCTGAAACTAAATTATTAAAAGAATTCCTATTGTATTCTCACTGACTTCAAGGATTTCAGTGTTTAAAACTGACATCCTGATTATGCCAAAGCTCTATAAACTTAACAGACATACTGAGATAGTCCCTAATACAACTTCAACTGAAAAAAAAAAAAAGTTCAGGATTTGCTGCTAATCTAATTGAGAAAATCTCACTTGTAATGAACATTTGTTGACACGTAATCACTTGAATGGTGACAAAGGAACCTGAAATTGTGAAAGGGTCAGCCTCTACTTATTGAAAGATTACCCACAAGTAAATTGCTAAAGACTTTCTGAATGGCAGTGAATGATTCCTGGTGGGAAGCAAAAGGTGTTATTCTGTAAGCTGAGAGATATTGCCAATGATATTTCCTTTCACTTCCCAGTCACAAATATAGAGAAAGATAGATAAGTCAGGCTAATATTATTGGAAAGGAGAACTTTGAAGAAAGTAGCACCTATCAAATGCCAACTCTTTTAGAGATTTCTTATGTCTTTGAGATATGGGAATTTATATACTGCACTTATCTATTCTGTGCTTCTTAATCAGGAGTGTATTCGAACGCTGAGGTATTATTATTATTATTATTATTTTTGCTCTTGTTGTTGTAAGAGACAAGAATCTTACTATGTTTCTCAGGCTGGACTCAAACTCCTAGGCTCAAGCAATCCTCCCACCTCAGCCTCCTGAGTAGCTGGGACTACAGGAACATGCCACTGTGCATGGCTTCAAGAAAATATTTTTAACCATACATGTTCAGAACTTATGATCTATTACATCAAAATCCTCAGGGGAAAGCCTACACTTGTAGACTTTTAACAAAATTTCCCCAGGTCACTCTAATGCACAATTCTAGCTGAGAATTACTGCAGCAGACAATCACTTCAGTTTCATCTCTCACCCACATGGCCAATATCCTTTATCAGCTTGAGATGTGGCCAGAAAGAGAAAAGAGTATGAGATAGAGTTATTTATTAAAACTCCAGTGAATTTTCCTGGGTGTGGGTATAACAGGGATAAGTAAACTCAAAATCCCAGTTGATTTTGCTATTTATAAGCTCCTTATCTCCCACCTTCCCACCAAGACATTCTAGATTTGAAAGGAGAGTTTAGACTCTTATCTAAGTGGTTATTTTTGCCAGGATGGGTAATAAGTCAGTTACTAATTTGTTCCACCCTTTGCTGAAGTGTTTCTCACTTCATCACCGTATATTCACTGCCAATCTGGTTTCCTCAGAGTCCTCTAAAAATTAATCTTTAGGCAAGTTTCAATCCCTCTTTTACCAAACCAAAAATGATTACCCCAAAGCTGAAGAGTACTTTGTCTCAATACATAAACTGGAAAAACAACAAACTAAAAAACAAAACCTCTTCCTGGTATTTTCCCTCATTACCTAATTTTCAACTGACCTGCATGTTTTTGATTGCTCCCCTTTTCCCTTCCCATTTTCCCTCTTAAACCTTGCCAATGAAAGATACATCCATTTTGTTAGAAAACCATCAGCAGCAGCAAGACTTCCATTTATTTTAAGTTGCTGTTTTGGACAGAATGAGCTTGGTGTTTGGATTCAGTTAAACTAGGGCTTGAGTTCTACTTTGAATTCGGTCACGTACCAGCTATTGCTGGTTTTAAGATAAAGCCTATTTCCAGGGTAACCTTTTTCCTGTGATTTTTTTAATACTAACTAGAAAAATAAATACACCTGGGGTAGGAAACAAATACTTGAAGAAGTTTTAGCTTAACAAATTCACAAATATTTCCCATAAGTGCACTAAAAAAGCTTCTTTAAAAGTATCAATATTTAAGGTAAAATTTTAGACAATTAATTTATTTCAAAATATTTTTATTTGGGAACACTTGAGTTCCAAATATGAAAAACTGACTCTTACCTATGTCAATGTTAAAACAAGTATTTTGAAAAGAAAGTTGATTGATCTATACCTCATTTAGTGCTTCAATATTTGCATGGCAGGAAAGCAGTTTTTCTGCCAGTGAAGTCCCCTCATTATACACAGCATAATGGAGAGCAGTGTTGCCGTAGATATCCTTAATGTTTGGATTGGCTCCATGTTCCAGGAGAATAATGGCACAAGCCTCTTCCTGGCAGTGTACAGCCTATTAGTGTCAGATAAAAAAACTAGACTATAAATTCTAAGAATTCAAAATACATATTCCACAGGTTTCACCAACTAGTTATATTTAAATGAGATAAATTCATTTTAATTCTATGTATTTAAATCAAATCCATTTCATGCTGAAAGAGTTGGCTACTATATACCTTCATTAAAGGTGTCCTGTTTAGTTTGTCACAGATGTTGATCTGGCATCTTCTGCTCAGCAAGAGGGTGACCACTTCCACATGGCCATGGGCACAGGCCAAATGTAGAACAGTCCTAGGAGAGCAAGAGGAGTTTTCAGGAAATGGTAGTGCAGTATCTCAAAAACCTACAATGGTTCATGTAATTGTAAACATCGAATAGCAAGTTATTCCTCTGCCTTCAAAACAAATAATCTTCTTTTGAAGAAAGTACAATATTTATTAGCTCTTATTGCTCCCTACCTTAATGAAACAGCAGCCTATTTGGACAGAATGAGCTTGGTGTTTAGATTCAGTTCAACTAGAGTTTGAGTTCTACTTTGAACTCAGTGAGGTACCAGCTATTGCTTAGCCTTTCTGTGCCTCAATTTCCTCATTAATAAAATAAAGATGACAACAGCAGCTAGCTCACGGGACACCACTGTGATACTTAAATGAAAATCTATGTAAATCATTTAGAACCATTTCCAGAACAAGCAACAACTCAATAACTGTTAGATTTTTGTTTGTTGAGACAGGGTCTTGCTCTGTTGCCCAGGCTGGAGTACAATGGTGTATTTATGCCTCACTGCAGCCTGGAACTCATAGGCTCAAGCAGTCCTCCTGCCCCAGCCTCCTGAGTAGCTGGGACCACTGGAGTGCACCAGCATGATCAGCTAATTTTTAAAAATTTTTTGTAGAGTAGGAATGTCACTTTGTTGCCCAGGCTGGTTTCAAACACCTAGCATCATGGGAACTTCCCACCTCAGCCTTCCAAAGTTCTGGAATGACAGGCGTGAGCCACGCACCCAGCCAGATGTTACAATTATTACTATTACTACTACTTAACAAAAACATTTTAATTAAGTAAAATGATACAATTATTGCTATTTTGCAGGATGATTTAAAGATTAGGTCACATTTTAGCACATCTGATATTGGAACGGCATTTATAATTCATAATTTTTTATAACAACAATTGGTAGCATTTAAAAAATCATCTTATTAATATAGAAAACAGTAGGGTATCACACAATCCATGAGGCCTTACATTAAGCAGAATACGGTATAGACAGCCGGTCTAAGGCAGTTCTAGGCATCTAATTGACACTTAAATACATTTTAATTCCGAAAAGTACCATGGGAAAGAGCCATGAAATAACGACATATTTTTTAAACAAATTACTTCTTTGATTTTTAAAAATGTGAAGCTAAAGGAAACTAATGATTGAGATGAACAATTATGGCTCATTTTAGTCAACACTTAGATTTACAGAATATATGCAAATCAGACTTTCCAATTATTCATATTAGTATTTAAGACTGATAAATTTTCAAAAGGGGAGTTAAAGGTTATCTCTTACTGTTTTCTACCTTCAGAAATGCTTTTGCTTGAAAGGTGGGAGGAAAAGCTTCAATGAGATTAAGTCCTACTATTCCCATTTTAAATCTCTCATCTTGCTCAGGCAGAACAGGTAAACAAAGTTTTTAAGTATGGAAGGGTCCTGAGAGATAGTGCAAAATGTTTGCTACGTAACAGGTAAAATGTTTGCTACATAACAGGTATTCAGGTTATGTTTGATGAATAAATGGATTGATAGAATACGGTTGGGGAGCTCAATATTTTTAAATACAACTTTTATAAAATATATTTTTGTGATAGTAATACTATTTGCTATTTGTTATTTTTATAAGACTACAACTATAATGAAATGATTAATCTATCATTGTTTGCATACATGTAATGGATCTATACATAAGAAAAACATATATACATAATATTTACATAATAAAATCTGCAAACACAGGTAAAAAGATACCCTTTTTTACTTCTGAAGAAGCTAAAAGTTCAAACAAGATAACAACCCTCAATAATAATAATAATAAATAGTAAGAAATTATTTTTATCTGTACAAGATTCGTATTTCTTTCTTCCCAAAAATTATTCCATTAATAATAAATTTTTACTAGAAGTTTTAGAAATGCTCACTTCAGAAATCAAAGGTAAGAAAAAAGAACAAAAGACTTGAAAATACAAATGCTCAGAAGTTACTAATTTTATCCTATTTTGTACATAGTTTTGGCTAACACAAGACCACAGTATGTTTGTGTGTATGTGCAAGCAAATTGATTTTTTTTTCCTCACTGGCTATAACAAAATACATCTTCACACATCAACATACTTCTCCACCTATTGCCACCTTCAATGGCTACATATCCATTCTATGGGTTCTTGTTAACATAAATGCTGAGAAAAACAAAGTGCATGTATCTCTATTTTCCGAAGGTATTTTAATACAATGGAATTGATGAGTAAAGGGCATATACATTTTTAAAATGTGGTAATTATCTCCAAATTATCTATTTGAAAAGTCATCAGCAATTTAAACTTCAAGTAGCAGTGTAAGTACCACTGCTCTTCATTCTCACAAACACTGTGGATAGAACACAGTCTCATTCCTCTTTTAACTTAAATTCTCTTATGAGAAACACTAAGGTTTTTTTCCTATGTACCTAAGTAACTTGTGGATCTGCAAAAAAGTACTTTGCTCACTTTTAGAGTTCTTTTCTTGTGGATTTGATTGGAAAGAATTCCCTGTAAAATAAAGATGTGCTTTTTACCTGTATATATATAACTGATATATATATAACATATTATATTAGTAATATATACAATTTGTTATATATATAATCAGTAACATATATCATGTTATATATGATAAAGAATAACTTCCCTGTAGGATGAAGATACACTTTTCATCTGAATATATATTTTTATATATTAGTAAAAATATATGTAGTAAATATTTTTCAAGTGTGTTACCTTTTGTTAATTTTTTTCAGATACACAGGGGATTTTAATTTTTAGTTTGCTAAATCAACTTTCAGAATGCCTGCTTTCGAGGTCATTCTTAGGAAGGCTTTTATTAACATAAAATGTACCTGTATAAATAAGTCTTTGTATCTTCTTCTGGTACTTTTCTCATTTTGCATATGTAAAACTTTCAGTCTAAATTCCATCAGGAACTCATTTTTGTGACATAAAATTGCATTAGTTTTCTTCACACAGCAGGCATGTTATTAATAACTCATCCTTTCCTACTCATTTGAAATGTTACATTATCAATCCATATGTATATATCTTACATATATTTCAGTGTTTTTGGATTTCCTATTCTGTTGCATTTATTTATCTGTGTTTTCAGCTGTTAGTAAATAATTAATTGTGGGAATTAATAGCACATTTTGATATCTAGAGCAGCAAGTCTTTTTTCACTCCATTATGAACATTTTTAAATGTCATCACAATAGTAAGATAGTGTCATGCAAAAATGATAAAACCTTGATATTTTTATTCGGTTTACGTAAAACTGATAAACATAGAAAGAGCTCACATTTTGAGAAAAATGAGTCTTCTCATTCAAGGAACCCACGTCCCATTTCCAAGCGTCCCATTAAGAAGCCCCAGTAAAGAACCTATCTACCTAGGTGGATTCAGATAGACACAGGGTTTAATAAACTGACACAGGGTTTAATCTGAGAACTCTTCGCCTACTGAAAACGGCTCATGGTATTTTTGACATGGGAATGAGTTCTCATTAGGCACCTCCCTATCATGTATATGGCCCCATGTTTTAAACGTGTATATGCTTAACTTTGTGAGTTAAATCAAATTCTCCATCAAGTGCTACAGACGGGGAATTGCCAGCGATGGAAAGCAGCTGAGGCTCCACTTGGCCCTGAGGCTCCGAAGGTGCCCGGCGCCCTCCAAGGTCTCCGCCCCAGGGGCTGCGGGGCTGCAGGGAAGCCAGGCCTGGGGCCCCCTCCCACCACAGGCTGAGCCCCCGCTACCTGTCCTTTCTGTCGCGGGCGTCTAAGTCCCGGAACCTGCGCGTCAGGCAGCGCTCCACCTCCGCGGCGTCGCCCTTGATGGCCGCCCTGTGGATCTTCCGCAGTTCCCAGTCCCGGATGTGGTACCCCCGACCCGCGTACTCTTGGTCCATGGAGTCCAGGAGCGCCTGGCCCAGGCGTCTCCCGAAGCTGAAGAGCTTCCTCATGGTGGCGACTTTTCAGACGCCCACCACCCGCTCCTGAGCCGCCGCAGCTCCTCGTGGCCTTTCCACCCCCACCCAGCCCCAAATCCGCGATCCCCCCCCAACCCGCGATCCACCCCCAAATCCAAGATCCACCCCCAAACCCGCGATCCACCCCCAAACCCGCGATCCACCCCCAAATCCAAGATCCACCCGCAAACCCGCGATCCACCCCCAAATCCAAGATCCACCACCAAACTCGCGATGTAGCTCAGAATCCGCGATCCAGCCAGGTACACCACAGCCTTCAGCAGCGAAACTCGCAGCCTCCGACCTCTCAGACCGAGTGAGCTCCACGAAGCCGTTAGGCGCGTGCCTGTAGCTCAACGCTCCGATCTCTCAGACCGCGTGAGCCCCGGCTAAGCCTTTAGGCGCGCGCCTGCAGCTCAGCGCCAGCTCGCACTCCGGAAGCCGCTCCCGAGCCCGCGTGGCCTGCAGGGGGCTGCTGCAGCTCGGGCGCAGGCGCTGCTGGCTTGCGGGTTCTCCTGGGCTCGCGCGGGACGTCTCGGAATCGCAGGCGTGCATCCCTTCCGGCCTGAGGGCCCTCCTGGCCGTGACTCCCGCCCCGCTCCTCCTCCAAAGAGAGATCGGGGCCGTTGACAGGGGCCCTCCGCAGCCACGGGGGATGGGATTGGGGGGTCGGTTCCCGCCCCGGTGCAGCCGCCGCCGGGCAGACCGCCTGGCTTGGCCGCAGCCACGGCGACATCTAGCCCCGGTTCTGCGAGGCTGGGAGCGCCAGCCAGGTTGGGAGTAGCCAGGCAGCTGTTGCCAGCAGGTAGAGGGCGCCTGCAGCTTGGGCGCCCAGGTGGTGGAGAATGGCCTGGGCCGCCTCTGGATCGCAAGTGCACCTGGCCTGAGAGCCCGCCAGGCCCTGCCCCCGCCCGGCTCCTCCTCTGCTGGAGCTGGGGACCTCTAGCCAGTGGCCCTCTGCAGCCACCGGGGATCCGGCTGGGGGCCTGTTCCCGCCCCTGTGCAGCCGCCGCAGGGCAGACCGCCTGGCTTGGCCGCAGCCACAGGGACCTCTAGCCCCGGTTCTGAGATGTGGGGAGTGCGGGCGGGCTCGGGGGTTGCCTGGAGGCTGCTGTCTGCACACAGAAGGCGGCTGCAGCTTGGGTGCCCGGGCGGACTGGAGGTGCATGACCTGGTCGGCCTCGGGATCGCCAGCGCGCCCAGCCTGAGGCCCCCAGGCCGTGTCTCCCGCCCCACTCCTCCACCGGAGGGAGATCGGGTCCGCTGGCATGGGCATTTGGCAGTCACCCCGGATGGGGTTGAGCAGGGGTTCTCAGTTCTCGTCCCTGTGCAGCCGCCGCCGGGCAGAATGCCTGGCGTGGCCGCAGCCACTGGGACACCACGCGGGCCGGGCAGGCCAGGGGGTGAAAGCGCTGGGAGGCGGGTGCCTTCTCGCCCTGAGGCGCCTCTGGGCCCCACCGCTTGTCGGCCTCCGGCGCGCAGGGCTACCCAGCATCCTGGGCGCCGGCCCGCTGCTCGCACGAAGTCAACTCAGAAAGGATGAACTTCAGTTGCCTTGTCTGGCTGGGCTGCCAGGCGGGGCAGCTGACCTGTTGATCGGGTGGCTTTTTTCATCTTCTTGCTCACAGGACAGCGGGCTGGGAAGCCAGGGGCCGCGGGGACCTGGGGCTGGAAACCATATCTGCCCACAGCCGCAGTCTCCTGCACCTGTCTTCCTGGCGGCGCCATGGCGTCGCAGAAGCAGCAGACGCGGAGCTCCTGCAGCTGGCACCGCTGCAGCAACCGGTCCCGGTGCAGGCGTCAGTGGAAGGCGGCCTCCTCGCGCGGCTCCCGCGGCCCCAGGACCAGGGGTGCTGCCAGCACCGCCCTCAAGCCCCGCACCTCGTCTACATTGTCCTCCCTGGAGGCGGCTGGACCTGAGTGAGGCTCGCAGCGATCGGCCCCCGCGAGGACTGGCATGCAGGGCTCAGGATCCCGCACTCTGGCCCTGCGGCACCGCACCTTTCAGCAGCAGCTGGAACTCCTGCAGCAGCGCCTTGGGTGGGATGCTGGGGCCCGGGTGTCCTGGCAGGCCGAACTTCAGCTTCTTGTCTTGGCCCCTGATCCTCTTCTTGTTGTTAAACCTTTGTCACTCTGCCACGAAAAGCATCCAGGCGTCCTTGATTTCTACACTGCGTGCACGCTCAGCCGAGCTCATCGGACGGGCGGTTCTCCCCAGGGCCCGCTGGCAGCTTGTTCCCGGGGGGCGGCTCCTTCTGGACGCAGCTCTTTGCAGGCCCACCAGGCTCAGGGGAGCCAAGGCCCGCCGCGGCCAACAGGCCTGTGGAGAGTAAGAGTAAGGTGGGCTCTGCAGGGCAGCGGCCCGGGACCATGAGAGAGGCGCGTCAGTCTGGGCTCCAAGAGCAGCCTCTCGGGATTCTCCGGGACCCACTTATAATGCGCTTATAATGCGCTTAAATCCCACGCCTCGCACTAGAGACAGCAAGTCACCGTCACCGCCTACCGCCCCTGACCCGTTCTCACTCTCGCTGCAGCGGAGGGTGTGTGGGGGAGAGAGGGACGCAGGGAGGGAAAAGCGCGGGGAGGGCGAACATCTTTTCATAAGCTTTCCCTCTTCTACATGCCATTTCTGATGGGAGCCTCTTTAGATCTTTTGTCCATTTACTAATTGAGTTGCTTGAATTCTTATTGTTGAGTTGTAAGTGGTTTTTAATGGTCTGGATGCAAGACAGGTGTTTTACAAATATTTTCTTCCTGTCTGTGGCTTGTTTCTCCATTCTCTTAATATTTCCTTTCCCAAAGCAAAAGTTTTTAATTGTAACGAAGTCATACCAATATCTTCTTTCATGGTAGAAATTTGTCTTTTATGTACTTTAGTGTTGTATCTACAAAGTAATTGCCAAACCCAAAGTTACCTAAATATCCCTTTTGTTATTTTACAGAAGTTTTACAACTTTTGGATTTAAATTTAGGTCTAAAACTGAACTCATAAAAGTAGAGAGTAGAATGATGATTACCGGAGGCAGTGTTGCTGGAGAGAAAAATGGGAAGTTGTTCACAGGTGCAAAGATTCAGTTTAACAGGAGAAATGCGTTTTGAAATCTATTGCACAGCAGGATGACTATAGTCAATAATAATGTACTGTATATTTCAAAATAATAAAAAGTAAATTTCAAATATCTAACCACAAAAAATAAAATTGAGGTGATGGATATGTTATCCTTGAAGTAGTCATTCCTCATTTTATACACATATCCTAACATCACATTGTACCCCATAAATGTATGCAATTATGATTTGACAATTTAAAATATTATTAACTTAAAAATGTGTTCTTTGAGTTAATTTTTGAGGAGGAAGGTCTGTGTCTCAATTCTTTTCTTTTGCATATATGTATATATACATACATGCAATGGATTCATCACTGTTTTTGAAAAACTACCCTTTCTCCATTGAACTGCCTTTACCTTTTTGTAAAAGATCAGTTGACTGTGTTTGTGGGCTCTTATTTCTGAGTTCTCTATTCTGTTCCATTGCTCACTTTGCAAGTCCTTGAACTTTGTTCCTCCTCTACAATATTGTTGGCTATTCTGGTTAGTTTGTCTTTCTATATAAACCTCAGAATTAGTTTGTCAATTTTCACACAATAATTTGTTCATGTTTTCACCAGAGTTGTATTGAATTTATAAATCACGCTGAAGAGAATTGACATCTTAACAACACTGAGTCTTATTTTGTGAACACGGATGTCTTCACTTATTTATTTAGATCTTTAATTCCTGTCAACAGATTTTATAGTATTTCTCACATAGACCCTGCCCATATTTTGCTAGATTGTGTCTATTTCATTTTTTTGATGCTAATGAAAATGGTATTGAGCTTTTAATTTCAAATTCTCGTTGTTCATTGATGGATGTAGGACAGCAATTGATTTTGTATGTTAACCTTATACCATGCAACCTTGTTATAATCCAGAAGGGTTTTTGGCTGATGCTTTGAGATTTTCTGTGTAGAAAATCAAGTTATCAGTGAGCGAAGGGCATATTAATGCTCCCTTTCCAATCTGTATACCTTTTATTTTCTTGTCTTATTGCATTAGCTGGGATTTTAGTGTGATGTTGAATAGGAGCAGTGAGAGGCGATAACCTTTCCTTGCTTCTTATCTTTTGTGTAAAACATCCCATTTTTCACATTATGTATGATATTGTCTGCAGGGTGTTCTTTTGGTATATGTTCTTTATCAGTTGAGGAATTTCCCTTCTATTTCTAATTTGCTGAGAGTTTTAACCATGAATGGGCTTTGGATTCTATAAAATGCTTTCTTGATCTATTAATATGATCAAATAACTTTTCTTCTTTAGCTAGTTATGTGATGGATTACCTTAACTATTTTGTGTTAAGCCAGGCTTGCATACCTGGAATAAATCTCACTTGGCCTTGGTCTGTAATTCAACAATGTATTGCTAGATTCAGCATGCTAATATTTTGTTGAGAATTTTTGATGAGAGATATTTGTCTGAACATTTGTTTTTCTTTAAATGTCTTTTTCTGCTTTTGGTATTAGAACTTCATAGAATGAGTTGGGATATGTTCCTTTTGCTTCTGTTTTCTGGTAGCAATTGTAAACAATTGATATCTTTTCTTCCTTAAATGTTTTGTGCAATTCGCTAGTGAAATGATCTAGGCCTGTCGCTTTCTTTCTTGGAAAGTTGTTAATTATTCATATATTTCTATACTAGATAAAGAGTTATTCGAATTATCTATTTCTCCTTTTGTAAGTTCTATGGACTAAATTTTTGTGTCTCCCCAAAATTCATGTGCCAAAACCAATCCTCAATGTGATGGTATTTGCGGTCCTTTGAGAAGTGATTAGGTCGTGAGAATGGAGCCCTTGTAGGTGGGATTAGTGGGGTTTTTTTGTTTGTTTGTTTTGTTTTGTCTTGTTTTTGTTTTTGTTTTTTGAGACAGAGTCTCGCATTGTCGCCCAGGCTGGAGTGCAGTGGTGTGATCTCGGCAAGCTCCGCCTCCCAGGTTCGCACCATTCTCCTGCCTCAGCCTCCCGAGTAGCTAGGACTACAGGCACCCGCCACCATGCCCGGTTCATTTTTTGTATTTTTAGTAGAGGCGGGGTTTCACCATGTTAGCCAGGATGGTCTCGATCTCCTGACCTCATGATCCGCCCGCCTCTGGCCTCCCAAAGTGCAGGGATTACAGGCGTGAGCCACGGCGCCAGGCCAGTGGTTTTTTTTTTTTTTTTAGAAAGGTTCCTCACCCTTTCGGTTATGTGAGAACATATTGAAAAGATGGCTTCCATGGGCCAGAAAGTGAGTCCTTAGCAGACATGAAATCTGCTGCTGCCTAGAATTGATCTTGGATTCCCCAGCTTCCAGAACTATGAGAAATGTTTCTGCGTTTATAAGTCACCCAGTTTATGGCATTTTGGTATAGCATCCTGAACAAACTAAGGGAGTTTTGGTAGTTTATGTCTTTCAAGATATGGATCCATTTTGACCAAGTAATCAAATTTGTGAGCACATAGTGTTTATACTGTTCATTTATTATCCTTTTAATGCCCGTGGCATCAATACTGATAACCTTTCATTTCTGATATTAGTAATTTTTGTCTTCTGTCTCTGTTTCTCATTTGTCTCCTCTCCTTCATTTCCCATCCTCTTTCCACCTCTTCTTCATCCCCTTCTCGTCCTTCTATTCCTCCTTCTCCTCCTCCTTCTTCATTGTCTTCTTCTTATCCATTAGATTATATAAAAGGAAGCAAAATAGAGATTTTATTTTATCTTCATATATTCCTTCTCTAAGGTCTCCCTTCTTTATGTAGATCCAAATTTCTTATAATTTTTCTTTTTCCTGAAACTCTTCTTTGAAATTTTTTAAAAAGTAGGACTATTCATGACACATTTCCTCAGTTTTTGTTTGTATGAGAAAGTATTTTTTCTCCTTCACTTTTGAAGGATAATTTTACTACATACAAAAAATATCAGTTGATTATATTGTTCTTTCAACACTCTAAATATTTCACCTTACTCTCTTTTGATTGGATGGTTTCTGAGAAGAAGTTCTCTGTAAATCCTATTCTTGCTTCTTTATAAACCAAGTATTTTATTCCATTCACTTTCAACAATTTGTCTCTTTGATTTTCTGAAGTTGAAATATAATTTGCATATGTGTATATATTTTTGGTATTTTTCTGGACTTCTTGTATTTGTGATTTCAACACTTAATGTTGGAAAATTCTCAGTCAATATTACTTCAAATACTTATCTGCATTTTTTCCTCTTTCTTCTCTTTCTAGCATTCCCATTGTGCATGTGCTACGTGCTACAAAAATTATTGAATACTCTGTTTTTTCTTCCTATTTTTTTCTCTTTGCATGTCAGTTTGGGAAGTCTCTATTGACGTATCTTCAAGATGACTGATGTTGTTCTTGACCGTGTTCAGTTCACTGATAAATCTATTGAAGACATTCTTCATTTCTGTTGCAGTGTTTTGATTTCTAGCATTTCCTTTTTTTAAAAGAAAGGGTTTAATTTATGTCACTGAGGCTGGAGTGCAGTGGTATGAACATAGCTCACTGTAGCTTCAACCTCCTAGGATTTAGGAATTCTTCCACCTCACTGAGAACACAGGCATGTGCCACTATGCCTGGCTAGTTATTTGGTTTTTTAATTTTTTTTTTTTTTAAGAGAAGGGTCTTACTTTGTTGCCTATGCTGGTCTTAAACTCCTGGACTCAAGTGATCTTCCTGCCTCAGCCTGGGATTATAGATGCGAGCTGGGATTACAGAAGTGAACCACTGCACCCAGCCAAAATTGATACATTTAAAATATACTTTTTTTAATATAAATGGAAGATGGAGAATCACTATGAGTATTTCATTAATATTTTGTGGAAAGCCTAATAAAAATAAAATTTCCTGTGAGTATACCTCACCCCTCCAAATGTTGAGGCACTTCTCCAAGGAACAGTTCTTTGGCTGAATTTTGGTGTTTTATCTTCCGCCAGTAGTAAAATGAATGACATGACTTATGGCCCAAGGCTTTACTCAGAAGCTTGGTGCCTGTTACCAGCGCTGCTGGGAGCTCCTGGGGTAGACACAAAGGCCAGGTGTCAGGGAGACTACCCAAGAGCAAAGAGCCAGAGAGGGAAGGCAGGTGCTGTTGGACAAAATTGCCATCACTAGGCAGGTGCTGTGAATACAACATAGATCTGAGTCAGGTTCCATATGCAGGGTCCGGGGTGAGTGCCTCGGGTCACTGTGTGGCTGGAATTCTCCAGAAACCTGGTTTATACAGTGTAATTGAAACTTGAAGCAGCATCTGATGCACCTGGGGCAAGGCCGATTAGAACTAGGTGATTGGAACACGGTCTGACTAGGAAGGAAGGGACCATGCGCATCAGGGCAGAGACCGCAGGCGGGCAGACGGCCATAACAGCCGAGCGGGCTGCCCATTACTCTCCTCCAGGCCCAGGAGACTAAACACACTTGAGTCGCAACTGCCTCTGGGCGTGGGAACCATGGTCTTGTTTCCAGTCACCTGTCTCGGCAAGAAGGAGCTTCCGTTGTGCTTGCGGACTTGACCCTACTAGTCTGGGCTGGGGAGTTCTGTGTCTGCCCATGGCTGGTCATTATTGTCTACAAAACCTGCTGTGTGATCTGTAAGAATTTTTATGACTAGCTAGCTCAAGGGCATGATGACATGCCTATGCTATTGCTGAGGGAATATCTCTATTTTCAGGTGAAGGTTGTTTCTAATTTTATGTTCAGAATTACATACAAGAGGCACAGTGGAGGTATATAAATGAAGATGAATCCACCAGCATTCTTTCAAAATACTGAACCACACTTTCTGGTAGACATTGGGGTGGGGTGGCTGCAAGCAGAATGTCTGGGTTGGAATTCTCATTCCACAGCTTCATGCTGTGTGATAGTGAGTAACTTACTTTTCCTCTCTGTGTCACAGTTTCCTAGTGTCTAAAAACAGATAATAATAGTGACCTACCTTATAGACTGTTATGAAGATTAAATTAATTTATATATGTAAATAAGACTTGGAACATAGATTTTCTGTAACTGTTAGCCATTGATATTGCTCCTATTGACCTGAAGTATAAAAACAGAAATGTGACCCTGGTCCTTGACCTTGGGTGGCATCACCAGATAAGCAATAGTTTAGGGAAAAATGTTTGTACTGGGAATTTTCATTATTCAAAATATTATTAATAATGTGCTATTAAGATAATGTTACAAAATAAAAATATTAAAAAGAAGCCTATGGTACAGAATCAGAAAGTCTTACTGTGCATGTGTGTATTTTGACTTTCTGTAATTCCTCTGTCAATCATAAGCTTTGCAGATTTCAGTTACTTGGGTCAACTTGCCAGTAATAACTGCTTTGGTCTCCCTGTAAATGCACCTCATGATCTATTTGCTGTCCTGCTGCTACGGTAACCTTGCTACAGTTCTCTTACCTGATGATCTTCCTTTCCCAGCAAAACATTTCACACTTTCCCTCACAACACATCACAGACACACACACACACACACCATAAACAGCCCCCACACACTCACACACCACACACCAAAAACTCATACATTCCACACACATCACACACATGAACACCCCAGTACACACATATTCATACCACAAATACCACACCCACACCACACACGCATCACACCCACAACCTACACTAACATACTTACCACACACACCAAACACACATTCCACACACACACTATGAACACCCCAATACATGCACACTCATACCACATGCACACCACACACATCACACAAACTCACACACCCTAAACACTCACTTTCTACGTCCACACACACCACATGCAACACACACACACCACAAACACTCTCGCATACACTCACACTCACGTATCACACAATACCATACACTGACACATTCCACACACACACCATAGACACCCCAATAGACACATACTCATACCACACATACCACACATACCACACATACCACCCACACACACACCACATGCACATCACGCATACTCTCACAAATACAACACTCACCACCTCCACTCACACACATACCACATACACACAAACCATACACACCACATGCATAAAACACACACCAAAAACACTCCCCATACACTCACACTCACATACCACACATAGAACACACACACACCGTGAACACACACTCATCACACACACCACACACATCACACAAACTCTCAAACACATACCACTCACACACACACCAAACACACACCACTCACACACACACAC
Organism: Pongo abelii; assembly: GCF_028885655.2. Lineage (NCBI taxonomy): Eukaryota > Metazoa > Chordata > Mammalia > Primates > Hominidae > Pongo > Pongo abelii. Next base: position 78,528,395 of record NC_071998.2, read on the forward strand.
CACATACACAGACACCACACATACCACCGCCATGCCTCATACACTCACACTCACATACCACAGACACACCACACATAACTTACACACACACACACCACACATCCTCATACCACACTCATCTCATGTACCACTCACATACACAACACACATATCACACACTTACACTACACATCACACTCACCATCTACTCACATACATTTCACACACACACACCACAAACATCCCCCATACACCCACATACCACACACACATCACATACTCCACACACACACACCATGGATACCCCATATATACACTCATACCACACTCACACACCAAGCCCACTACACTCCATATATACTCACATATGCCACATAAACACAAACCACCCATATCCACACTCACACACATCACACACCACAGTCTCTCACACACTCTCACACACACACATAAACTCACACTCACACACACCCACACCCACACTCACATTACACACACCACAGTCTCTCACACACTCTCACACACACACAAACTCACACTGTCACAAACACACACCCACATCCACACTCACACACACACTCACTCCTTGAAACGCTTCTCTTCACTCGCTGATCCCCTCCTGACCCTAATCCACAACCACCGGGCTCCCAGGGCTTTCTTCCACCAGGACCTCCACAGCCCCTCCCTCCAGGAGCTTCTCTCCACTCTGGGCTCCCTATATGGAGCCTCTGTTCCTTCTGCAGCCCTCGCTCTCCACCTCCCCATGCATTTACCTCACTGATTGCGCTGGACCATCTTCGTGGTTTTTCCAGTGTGTCCCCCATGATAGGTCTCCTCACATACACCGAAGTCACCTTTTGACAAGCCCAGATCCCGGCACCGGCAGTTCCTTGGGCATTGTACATCCCTGCACGTAGGACCGCATCTGGCACACAGTTGCGCTCAGCTATAATTTCAGAGCATGAATGCTCACAGGTATTAGGATCAACGTTCAGAAGGTGCTTTCCTTTTTACTGAACCTGTGGCCTACTTGATTTACCTGATAGCTTGTAATTCAGTTCATTAAATTTCTGTTAAAATATTAATACACCAGGTGAATCTCAATATTATTGCTGCAAATTATGTTTTCATTAAGATGGACAAAGACGGCCGGGCGCGGTGGCTCACGACTGTAATCCCAGCACTTTGGGAGGCTGAAGCGGGCGGATCACGAGGTCCGGAGATCGAGACAATCCTGGCGAAGACGGTTGAACCCCGTCTCTACTAAAAATACAAAAAATTAGCCGGGCGTGGTGGCGGGCGCCTGTAGTCCCAGCTACTCGGGCGGCTGAGGCAGGAGAATGGCGTGAACCCGGGAGGCGGAGTTTGCAGTGAGCCGAGATCGCGCCACTGCACTCCAGCCTGGGCGACAGAGCGAGACTCCGTCTCAAAACAAAAAAATAATAAATAAAAATAAAATAAATCCTTAACTGCACCGAGTCAAGGTATGTGAACAGATGGATGCCAGATCCTTGCTATTGATTATTCTCAAAAATAAAAATAAAACAAATCATTAACTGCACCGAATCAAGGTATGTAAACAGATGGATGCCAGATCCTTGGTATTGATTAATCAGAGAATTCACTCCTATCCGAGGAAAAGGGATGGCCAGGATTACACTAGGGAAGCGTCCACATGGAAAACAGGAGGACAGGGAAAGAAAGTTTGCCCTAACATCTTCTGAGTTCTTCAAAGTGCTTTTCATCTGTGATTTTGTTTACTCCTCTTACTAAGAGGAGTAAATATTTAACATGAGCAGGAAGTCTGAGACCCAAGGCTGGGAGGATTATTTAGCATCACATACAGAATAGGGCTCAATAGATTCATGTGTATGTAAGAACAACAATGATATCTCATGGGGAACCAATGGAAAAGGTAAAGTAACTTGCACCTATTTATGGAAAGCTCACATTAACACTCAAATGCTAATTAGAGAAAAATGTGACCAAAATGTTAACCCAAATCTGTTGAAATGAAAAATAATATGTGTTACTACCTTTCATTCTATATTATTTAGTAAATCCATGTGATTTATTTTTGGTAGGAAAGTATTTTAAATGTCATTTTATATATAAGATCATTTCCAGACTCCAAATACTTACTAAATTCCATGCTCACTAATACATTTTCTGATAAGCATTCTTAAATCATTAGGATGGAATAACTGCTTTTTCTTAGATTTTAACTGACATAGAGGACAGAAACCACTGGAACAAAACTAATGGAATTTTTTTCTCCAGATCCAGGTTACCACATCCGTACCTCTGTCTTGGACTTGGAGAAATAATCAGAACAGGCTGTTTTCCTATCTCATGGAAACTCCTTTAAGCTGCAGGCTTGGCTGTGGGTAGGCAAAGACATAAAGTGTTATGATGGACATTGGAGACTTAGAAGCAGAAACGCTGGGAGAGGGATGTGGGATTAAAAAACTACATATTGGGTACAACTAACACTACTCAGGTGACTCATGCACTAAAATCTTAGACTTCACCACTATACCATTCATCCATGTAACCAAAACCCACTTGTACCCCGTAAAGCTACTGAAATAATAATAATTTTAAAAAGATGCAAGCTTGGGAACAGGATAATGATGAAATTCCCCCTCTACCCCTATAACACCACGACATACATTTTGATCATTTCTTTAAAAAGCATTTTAAACAATAATTAAGTTCTGCTGGGTTGATCTACTAAATAAGGCATCAGTAACAAAAAAAATTCACATATAGCTGGAAAGTTTGCTCTGAATCCAATCACTCCAAATTCACAAAATGTTGGCTTTTGGCAGTAAAGCATTGGAGGAGTGTGAAGGCACTTATACAGGCAAGATTTTGTGGATCTTTATCAGGCAATTAGCCTGTATGGGCCTAACTGGGTTCTTAATGGGTTCTTATTTCCAAATAAAAGTTTAATTTCCAGGTGCATTTCTTGACCTATAACTACCTTTTTATAAATAAAATTATCTCACTACTATGGGATGAATTGTATCCTACCCCAAAATTCATTTGTTGAAACACTTACCTGCAGTACCCTAGACTATGACTGTATTTGATGATAAGGTCTTTCAAGGGGTAATTAAGTTAAAATGAGGTCATGTGGTGAGCTTTAATCCAATTGGACTGGTGTCCTACTAAGAAAAGATTAGGATACAGACATGCTGAGAAGGAAGCTGGTGTGAAGACACAGTGGGAAGATGGCACCTGCCAGCCAAGGAGAGGCCTCAGGAGAAACCATCCTTGCTGACATCACGGTCTCAGACTTCCGGCCTCCAGAATCACGTGAGAATAAACTCCTGATGTCTAGGTCACTCTCTGGTACTTTGTTAAGGTGGCCCAACAGACAAACACAGCTACTTTAATAAAGAAGATTTTCCACTGTGCCTTTGTCACTGGAGTGTGAATAAACAAGAGGACCCACAAATCACTTTCGAACAACTTCTCCAGCCTAGTGTCCTGGGCCTGTGCATGAAGTAGCACCTAAGCAGCCTCAGAAAGTTTCTCAGTCGGGCGCGGTGGCTCAACGCCTGTAATCCTAGCACTTTGGGAAGCCGAGGTTGGGGGATCACCAGGTCAGGAGATCGAAACCATCCTGGCCAATATGGTGAAACCCTGTCTCTACTAAAATACAAAAAATTAGCCAGGCGTGGTGGCGTTCACCTGTAATCCCAGCCACTTGGGTGGGAGGCTGAGGCAGGAGAATCACTTGAACCCGGGAGGTGGAGTTTGCAGTGAGCCAAGATCACGCCACTGTACTCCAGCCTGGGCGATAGAGTGAGACTCTGTCACAAAAAAAAAAAAAAAAGAAAGAAAAAAAAGAAAGTGCTTTTCTCTTTCAGGTGTATCACACGTGGATTCAGGTCCTCAACACTTGCTAAGCTGCCACAGGGCTTTGCCTGGGCATGTCCCTGCCTGTTCCTGTCTTCTGCCCTTCTGGGCCCCGCTGCTCTCCTTTGGTTATGCAGCTTTGAAATTACTCCAAACATTTACATAGTTTGCTACCTGAATGATACATTTGTGAAGGTTGATCATACAAATTGGGTTATTCTTTTTTTGTTTGTTTGTTTGTTTGTTTCTAGATGCCCTGAGACCAGTTACTAGCTTTTTCTTTTTTTAATTTTACTTTAAGTTCCAGGATAAATGTGCAGAACATGCAGGTTTGTTACATGTGCCATGGTGGTTTGCTGCACCTATCAACCCATCATCTAGGTTTTAAGCCCCACATACATTAAGTATTTGTCCTAATGCTCCCCCTTCCCTTGCCCCCACCACCTGACAGTCCCCAGTGTGTGACGTTCCTCTCCCTGTGTCCACGTGTTCTCATTGTTCAACTCCCACTTATGGTGAGAACATGCGGTGTTTGGTTTTCTGTTCCTGTGTTAGTTTGCTGAGAATGATGGTTTCCAGCTACATCCATGTCCCTGCAAAGGACATGAACCCATTTTTTATGGCTGCATAGTATTCCATGGTGTATATGTGCCATATTTTCTTTATCCAGTCTATCATTGGTGGGCATTTGGGTTGGTCCCAAGTCTTTGCTATTGAACATAGTGCTGCAAAAATGTACATGTTCATGTGATTCTTATCACATCCAACTAAACCAGAGTTGAGAAGCCAGGGGATAAAGCACTCATGGTATAAAACATTGCTCTAAAAATGTAATTCTCTGCAAGCCTGACTGCTGGAACTGATTGTTGCCACCTGAGACCAGTTTTATCCGTAGCTTCTGAGATAACTTGCTACAACTCTGTGACTAATTTTTCCCACCACCTTTGCTCATCATTCAGAGCTTGCCAGCTCCCCAAACCCTTCCTAGTGCCAATGAACTTACTCAAAGAGGAATACATAACATTTCTCTTTGTTATAAAACCTCTAATCTTCTTTGTTCTTCAAAGAGAGCACTTTCGGTTTTCACCAGAGATGATCTCTCCTTGGGTTGCAAACTGATATTGCCAATAAAACTCTGTTTTCTACTCTCTAGCCATTCCAGTGGTCCTTTGGAGAACATATGCCTTGCTGCAGTAAGGACTGGAAGTGTATTTCCCCCTCCCATGGAGAACAAGACCCCATACATGAGAACTTGGAGCTACTCCTCCTCCCATCGGGAATGTGACATCACAGCTTATCAGACCCCGTATGGGTTACTGAGCTCGACTACTGGACTCCCAAGTCCAATAAACCTAAGAGTTTGACAGACGCTTTAAGAGCTTAGGTCATGGCAGAGTTTACTCTGTCAGCCATTCTCCGATGACCAGGAGCTTGTGCTGTGAGAGGGCTGCACTGTCCACCACTTCTCCCCAACTTCCCTCTAGTATCCAGGGACCACCCCAGCCTTCTCCAGTCTCCACTGTGATGGCCAAGCCAGTTTCCCTCAAGAACTGCTAGTATAAAGGAACACCTCAAGCTTTAATCAGAAGTTACTTCCCACAGAGCCTTTCATCCTAATGGAGCAACTAGACTTTAATAATTGAGGACCTCACTCATCTGTGGTCAGTGTGCCTCATCTCTCAAGTGGATTCCCTGGGAGATTTGTTCACCATGCTATCTTCTTTAAGAGTTCTGAACCTGAGAAAAAAATTCTCTTTTCATGGGGATAAACCACAGATCCATGAAATCATATTTCGATCATCTCTTTGTTTTAACCATGCAAAAACACCTTTGCGGTTCCTTCCCCTACTGGCTTGAGCCTTGGCTTTTTTCTATTTTTCAACAAGTGGAGGCTCAGAAGCCCCCGAGCAGGAAGGTGCCCATAGCCCGCCGCATGCCCAGCCTCACTGTGCCCTGCCCCAGGGCTGCACCTCCTCTGCTTCGCCCAGCACCTGGAATGTCCCTCCTTCTGAACGGCGCCAAGTCTGCGTCTGTGCAGCTGCCCCACTCACTGCCCCTAAGGGCTCCTATAAGGCCTGTGCATCCCTCTGCCCTGGCGCTGGGGCACTGCCTTGCATCAAACCCCATATTGTCTTCTCTCCCTCTAGAGAGTTAGCTTTCAGGGAGGACAGAAGGATGGAAAGGTAGAAATATTGCTGTTTGCTATAAATAGTACATTGTGAAGGAACAAAAACATGCCTTACAAAAAGAGAGACTAATTGTACCAAAACAGAGACTAAAGGTGGGCTGGATTATTTTCCAAGGATCCTTTCATTTTTAATGTTCATTGTTTCACTCTTAGATGCACCGCTAGTTATATCACAGTTTAACATACACTTTATAAAGCTGGTTGTTTTTTGTCATTGAACATGTTTTGAAAAATATACAATGATCACAGACATCCTTTTGCTGGAGGCTCTCTGTAGGGTCTTATTCCATGTTTCTTTGTAGATAATGATAGTACAGTATGTTTATTTCTCATGGGTTGTGAGGAGACTAAATTATTAAATATATGTAAGTGCCTGGGGCACCTTCATGCCCTAAATAAAAGCTTATTAACTAAATAGATGGATTTGGAATTATTGGCTCCATTCTATGTAATTATTCCTGATCCAGAATGTCTTAAGAAATACAGTCCCTGGACCTACCTCTGGCAACCACTGCTGCTTGTCACTCATCCCGTTTGCCTGCCTCCTTTTAGTTACTAACGGGTGCAGCTGGGTTTGGGGATCAGGGAAGACAGTGGACATGGACTTGTACCAATACCTGGACTCTTCACACACCAAATCCTGGGGGCCAGGCACTTTTCTAGGTGCCAGATATTTAATTCACATCACAGATGTGCCATGTAAGTACAACTATTTTCCCTATTTTATGACAAGGAAATTCAGACCCAGGCAGCTTAAATAAGTTTCCCAAGTTATTCCCCTACCACTGCCACCCACCCCCAACGAACCCCAGCTCAAGCCTAGGCTGTCAGGGTTTGTATTATTAACTGTGTGCTTGAATCCAAGAAGCCCAGGGGTCCTGCCTGTTCAACAGCCTGGGAGCACAGAGACATGAGCTCAGAACCGGGAATCATCATCAAGTCTGTGTTCCATTTTTCCAGGCATCTGACACGTGGTCAGTTGGGCAGAGACAGGAGAGGAACTTCTAGAGTTACTTAGCAGAACGGAGGCTGGAGACAGGTTGGCCCTGACATCACAGGGGCTGTTCTCTTTCCTACTGGTGTCTCCCTCCTGCGAAAATTGTGGGTGACAGTCATGGTGACAGTACCTGGGACCTTAGTCAAGCGTCCTATGTGGAGTTCTGAGTTTCCTTTGACAGAGTGTCCCAGCATCCTTCATCTGTGATCATGGTGACAGAGTCCTACTCTTTTGTCCCACAGATACTGCTCCTGTGCAGAGGGCGTCACAAAGCTCACTCTGTTGTACATACAGCTGGATGATAGAGAATTTCATTAGTTTGTTTCTAAAGAAATACTAGAAAACAGATTGAATTAGAAAAAATTGGAAGTGGAAAGAGGATTTTTCTAGAGTTGACATTTTTATGAGAATCTAAGCATTGGTATCTAGGGGGAAGAAAGCCCAGAGTAATAACTTACTTAACTGTTGCAAATTGGAATGATGCTAATTAGATTTCATGTGTTGCTCGTGATGTTTATTGCTGAAACGTCCATTACCCTGCTGATTCTGGCAGTGAAATAAACATTAGAATTTTTCAACAGCTGTGGTGTAAAATTTTAGAAATTGGACTATGAGTACCATAATTGGGGTTTACTGTTTTGGATTACCAAAGTGTTTAGCCTTTGCCATTCAGGGTGATTTTGTGGAAGCAGATGCTGTGTGGGTGGAAGTCACAGCAGACGCTTCCCTGTGGGGCTGGAACCTGGAGGCTGCTCTGCAGGAGGCTGTGAGCATCCGTCCTCATGAAGCCATGGGTGGCTATTAGATAACGCAGCAGTTGCAAATAAGAGCCAGGGTGTCCTGGTGACTGCTGCACCTTGCCCCTAGTAGGAAATGCTGCTGCCTCTGAGCAGGGCTCAGGGGCTGTGAGCAGTGATTGGCAGCAGCAGGGCTGTGCAGCCTGAGCTCCTGATTCCTCGGACCCACGTGCACACCTGGAGAATGGCGTGCGCTTCACCTCCTGAGCACCAAGGCCCCTCCTTCGTAAGGATTTACCCCATTCATGTGAGCCCCGGGAAGAGTGATGCATTTTCAGATGTTTTTAGAGAGAGGGCTCATGGAGCACTAATCAGAGCTGTCTATGTTTGAGGATATTGTTATGGATACACTCATTTTTCAGGATGAAAGTCCACGCTTTCCTCACACAGCAGTCCCTGACGGTTCTCCCTCTGTTTAGGGCCTTCGTTACCATGTCTGGCACGACCCTGATGCAAATGAAACATTTCCAAGAACAAGGAGCTATAACAGGAACTCAAATGTTGCATTTATAATGATTCCCACTTCGGCTTTTTGACTTTAGAGTGCAAAGAAAAATGTGCAATTTCTTATTTGGGCAAAAACAAAATAAAATAAACAATGAATGCAAATTCCAAATCAGAGTCTGTTACTGTGAGGTAGAGGGCTCTTAAAGGAAACAATCTAACTCTAAAAATGGAACAAACCAGAGCAGCTGCCCTGAAGAATCAAGGTGGTTTCCACCCAAGCTCCACCTGACGCTTGTGAATGGAGAAAACAACGACACCCGTTGAGCACAGACCTGCTCTCAGGGAGGGATTTTACCTTCATCTGCACAAAGCACCCTGCGTAGATCCATGGGGGCTCATTGGCACTAAACAGAAAAATAGATCCCTTCTGCCTCTTTCCAGTTCACACCCATGTAGCCACAGAGCTGGCAAGAAGAATAAAAGAAAGTTTTAATCTATCCCATTCTCAGTCTCACTGCATTGACATTTATTAACCAACTCCATTACTAAGTATACACTCCAACATTTGCAAAATGCTGACTACATTATGTACTCTACAGTGTCAGAAGTTAGTTCATTAAAATCTGAATTTAAATTCTATGTCCATTAAAAACTATTTGTATTATATTCTTCTGTAATTGGTTAAGCCTCATGAGTCTAAACGCAGGAATATGGATTTTTCAATGAACTTTAAATAATCTTATGATTAAAGTCAAAGTAATGTTTGCTTAGAAATTACAGGATTATATTTCATTATTATTTAATTTACTTATTTTTAACTCCTGGCTTGTCAGGAAGATGGCAAAAGTTGACGTGTTCCCTTTTTCCTATACTATGCTATGAAACATGGAATGTGTCATTCTTATCTTACTAACAATGCCAGTGTTGCATCACACTGCAGTATGGTCATGACACAACTTAGCTTCATCACAGAATAAATCAGTCATAATTTAAGTGCCATTTGCTATGCCTTTCCAATAGAATCTGCCCGTGTTCACATGCCAGATATTATTATGACCAGGCATCATTACAACTGGCCATGACAGACCAGGCGCGGTGGCTCACGCCTGTAATCCCAGCACTTTGGGAGGCTAAGGCGGGCGGATCATGAGGTCAGGAGTTCAAGACCGGCCTGGCCAATATGGTGAAACCCCATCTGTACTAAAAAATACAAAAAATAGCCAGGCATGGTGGTGAGCACCTGTAGTCCCAGCTACTCGGGAGGCTGAGGCAGAAGAATCTCTTGGACCTGGGAGGTGGAGGCTGCAGTGAGCGGAGACCATGCCACTACACTCCAGCCTGGGAGACAGGGCAAGACTGCATCTCAAAAAAAAAAAAAAAAACGATTGACCATGACTTGGTAATTCCTGGGTTTCAAAGTCAGTCGCCTTGTCTTAGTTCACAGGCTTGTACTGCAAGACTGGCTTCTGTTATATAGCAGGGCTCACATACTCTCTCCTATAGGGATGTGGGTGGTATTCAGACTAGTTCCTTTTCCTGCTGATTATACTACAGGGTGTGGGTTATCCAGAGCAGAGTGCATTGGTCCAAGTTGCAAGAGCTCTCAGAGAGCTTCCATAGGTTTGGAGACCCATACGATTCCCACAGGTGGGCCCCTTGAGCCTCAGCAACCAGGACAGCGGGCCACTGCCCCACGGCCACTTTGGCCTCCATCTGTAACAAAATAGTCAAGTAACCCTATTGGATCTAGGGAGAAGCCCTTTCCCAACACTGGGTGCTAGCTTTACCCAACGTTACCCAACCCACTTGACCGAAGCCTCATTGTCTTCCCAGGCGGACTCCCACCCCTTGCTCCCTTTAATCTGCTTATTTTTTTCAATAAATTTTTCCCCACTGAGTGCTGCTCTTCATCAAAAGCAAATTCAGGCCAGGCGCGGTGGCTCATACCTGGAATCCCAGCACTTTGGGAGGCCTAGGCAGGCAGATCATTTGAGGTCAGGAGTTTGAGACCAGCCTGACCAACATGGTAAAACCCCATTGCTACTAAATACAAAAATTAGCTGGGCGTGGTGGCGGGTGCCTGTAATCACAGCTACTGGGGAGGCTGAGGCAGGAGAATCGCTTGAACCCAGGAGGCAGAGGTTGCAGACAGCCAAGATCGCGCCACTGCGCTCCAGCCTGGGCAACAAGAGTGAGACTCCCCCCCAAAAAAAAAAAAAAAAAAAAAGCAAATTCAGCTCATCCCATGAAGCTGAGGCAGGCACCCGTCTCCCCTAAGGCCCTTTTCTGTCTGGTGGGCCAGTGTTCAGGCCACCATGCATGCTGTTGCCACTGTGTCCTCGTGGCTGAGTGCAGTTAGGATACATGTTTCATTACCCAAAAGTATTGGGTTTCCCCATACTTGCATTTTGTAAGTGGTGGTCACCGTCATTGTCATTTAGTCTGAATATGTCATAGAGGTTTCCATTGTCTTCCTTGTGCATGGAGGTGCTGCTCCCCTGGGGAATTTGGACCCACCGGGTGATGCCTACTGCTTTAGTTCCATCACCATCCCAGTGGTTTTTCCTGGTTTGTGTAAGAGCTTTCCATTCACAGAACAGGGTGGTTTGTGTCTGTGCACAGCACACTGTGGCATGTTGGACAGGCCACCATTCTATGTCGTCCAAGATAACCAGGGAGAACTTTGTAAGCCTCTGATCACCAGGGTTTATAGTTACACAGGAGTCAGTCAACCAGCACTCATACACCACACAGTCTGTTGCCCCAATAGGGAGTAGTTCCCAAAAAACCCTTCCCAAAAGATATCATTTGTTGTAGATGTACCCTGAAAAGTCAGAGTTGAAAGATGCTAGAGTTCCACTTGGTCATCGTCGTGTGACCACAGTGTCTCTGACAGTGATGTCACTAGGTTTGCAGGTTGCTATTCGACCTTGTCAGATTCCTAAAACAGGGATGTTTTGACAAACACACAAGTTTACCCTTTCAGGCATCTGGTGTAACTGTGCTAAGAGACAATATAATTCCCTTGCTCTGAGCTTACCTCGAGGCACCAATATATTGTTGGGTTTCTCTCATTGCATAACCCATTTATTCATTCCTTTGCCCTCAGCTACTATTTCTCCTCTCCATTTGTCATTGATTTTCACCCAAACTTTGACACCTTTAGAAAGGATGAAGGGATGTTAGGTTCATCCACTGTGTAGGCCCAGATGGCCAGCAGAAATACCACTCCAGCAAGTGCCTCCCGCGGGGCCATTTCCAGTCATGTAAGGTAGGGCTGCAAAGAGACGAACTGGGAGGCTACCCTGACCACCAGGAGATGCAGCTGCACTCACTGTCCACCTCTGATTTGCCAGATGCAGTGGAGGCACAGCTATCCCATCAGACCTTTGGGATTTCTGACACAAATGTTAAAAGATATAACAACTGTTTCTCGCTTAAGGATCATTCCTGCTTCTGGTCGGGCACAGTGGCTCACTCCTGTAATCCCAGCACTTTGGGAGGCCAAGGCCGGCGGATCACAAGGTCAGGAGTTCGAGACCAGTCTGACAAAAATGGTGAAATCCCGTCTCTACTAAAAATACAAAAATTAGCTAGGTGTGGTAGTGTGAGCTTTACCTACCCAGTGGCAGATGCTTCCAACACTTGTAGCTGTGGGCCTGATCTCAGGCTCTTTTCAGCAGGTAGGAGACAAGAAAGTTGAGGTGCTATTGTGAAGAATTGCATAGTCGTAGCAGCATCCTTCCCGGCCATCTTCCCCAGATCACCCCAAAAGTGGAGGGATCTATCTAGTGGGGATCCTCCTTGACCACCACCACATGTTAAGTGTGAGCACACATGCATGGAGGTGTGTAAGCCTTCACGCTTTTATCTCTCCCCATGTAAGATAACAAATATTTCCATTGCCCATTTCAATTCTCTCACAAACTACTCTGAGGATAATGTGCAGCATGATATACCCATTTGATGGGATGTCTCCTTGCCCTGTGTAGGTTGTAAAGTGTGTTCCTTGGTCCGAAGGTATGTAACTTAGTGACACACATTGATACAGCGTCTTCTGCTCAGTACTTTTATAGTATCTTGAGCATTTGCATCTGCCACTGGGTAGGTAAAGCTCAGTCCAGAGTAAGTGTCTATTCCTGCCAGAACCCATTTATAAACTCCCTCCAGGGCTATCAGCAGGGGTACCATACAGTCCACCTGCCAGCTGCATGTGGGGTCTTCTCCCTCTGGGGAATCTGCCCCTTAGCCACCTGCGGTCTCCATCTTCTTGTTGTCAAGACAGTTCTTGTTGGCATTTGTGTCTCTGAGGGTGCAGGAAGGACATGTTTCTGAGCAGCCCATCCCTGCACTGTCACCCACTCCTTTGTTGAACCTAGGTGGCCACCTCAAGTTTGTTCACCAGGATATCCACCTACCGGATCTGATCACAGATCCTGGGAGGGATTCTTAGGGTGGGCACTGACATGACCTACTTTAATGTGCCCCTTAAATTCCTGCAGTGCTGTGCTCCATGTTGGCATCCCTTTCACAGCCCAGTTTGCCATTGCCCCTCTGCCTGGTCACATGGCCAGGCCATTGGCCACGGCCCACGAGTCAGTAAAAACCCAAACACGAGCACTTATGATTGTTCCATTCTTTCATCGCAGCAAGAAACGCAGCATGCAGTTCATCTAGCTGGGCTGATTTGTTCTTGCCTTTTTCAATATGAGTTTTCCCATTATTGCTCATGATGTGGTGGCCTTCAGATCTGGATGTTGTCCATCCACCTTGAAACTGCCAACCACAAACCAAATAGCTCTTTGTTGTCCATTGAGAACTGTTCATGGGGCCCCATCCATGATGCCATAGACCTGGCAGATCCTCAGCTGGTTCCGAAACCGGCCGCAAGGGAAAAGCCCTCCTTGCATTCCTCTGTATCATGCTCCTGTAGAAACCATTTCCGTTTTATTATGGAACTCTTCTGAGCAGTGCCTTCCTTATTGAAGTGTATCTCTGCCATCCCCCAAGACAACATGTGTATTTCAGGCTTTAAGATTAGAGTATGTCCTTCAGTCTTAGGGGCAGTTTCAATTAATGCCCAATCGCAAGCTACTACCTACCAGGTCTGGGGATTTCCTGGGCCAAAATCCCAGTGGTCACCACTGGGTGGCACTCATGCATAATGCTATTGCACAGAGACCATAGTACCAGGATTCCAGCCTCCAACAGATTATTAAAGTGAAAGTCTCTTTGCCCACCAAGTATTTTATACTTTTTCAAATTAACAACCTGTCTGGGCTCAGGCCCATGGGTTCCCATTTAGCGTGTCCAATTAACATTGGCCAAAGGGCAAACGTCCGTGCCTTCTGCTTCACAATACTAGATACAGAAGTGTTCCCTAGTCGGACATAATACCCATCCTGTTAACACATTCAGGTAAAGGAGGTGCAACCAGTTCGCATAAAGTCCATTCAAATATTCCTATTTTCTTCCATATTTTCACCTTAATTCCATCAACCCATCAACCATTGAGATCATGAGAGTAGGGCCTTAATGATGATGTGGAGGCTCACACCTGTAATCCCAGCACTTTGGGAGACAGAGGTGGGCGGGTCACTTGAGGCCAGGAGTTTGAGACCAGCCTGGTCAACATGGCAAAATCCCGTCTTTACTAAAAATACAGGCCGGGCACGGTGGCTCAAGCCTGTAATCCCAGCACTTTGGGAGGCCGAGGCGGGCAGACCACGAGGTCAGGAGATCAAGACCATCCTGGCTAACACAGTGAAACCCCATCTCTACTAAAAATACAAAAAAATTAACCGGGCATTGTGGCGGACACCTGTAGTCCCAGCTACTCGGGAGGCTGAGGCAGGAGAGTGGCGTAAACCCAGGAGGCGGAGCTTGCAGTGAGCCTAGATCGTGCCACTGCACTCCAGCCTGGGCAACAGAGCGAGACTCTATCAAAAAAACAAAAACAAAAATTAGCCAGGTGTGGTGGTGCACACCTGTAATTCCAGCTACTTGGGAGGCTGAGGCACAAGAATTGCTTGAACCCAGGAGGTGTAGGTTGCGGTGAGCTGAGATCACGCCACTGCACTCCAGCAGGACAGAGTGAGACTCTGTCTCACTAAATAAATAAATAATGATTTTTTTTAAACGATGGGATTAGTGTCCTTATAAGAAGAGCGACACACCTGAGAGCTAGCATGCTGGTGCCCGAGCTCTCTCTCAACCCATTGTGAGGACACAGTGAGAAAACTGCCACTACAAGCCAAGCAGAGAGCCCTCCCCAGAACCCGACCTTGCTGGCACCTTGATCTTGAATTTCCATCCTCCAGAACTGCAAGGGAGTAAATTTCTTTTGCTTAAGCGCAGCATGTGGTATTTTGTTATAGCAGCTTCAACTGATGACACATGTTTACACCATCTCACCTAGGTTTGGGTTGACCCCAGAAGACCAAATTCAACTGGCTGGGACTGAGAAGGGAAGAGAGCACAGTCCAGTATGAAACCTAAATTCTAAGATGACTTTAACTCTTAACAGTTTACTTCATTACTTAATAGGAAAAACATAAACTCCTAAAGTTGTCTTACATCTGAATTTTGGGAGATGGAATGACAGGTAGTGAAGGTGAGGGATCCTCCTGTTTCTACTTAAAACATTAAGGCCATTCAGTGGTGCTGAAAAGACAAGGCAAGCTCTCAACTTTAGACACTGTCTTTCTCACAAGTTCTGTTAAAATTTCCTATTAATATATTCAGTGTCTGAATTGAATTCTGTGTTAGCCCACGTGGTACCTTTTCATTGTTTTCAGTATTCAGCAAGTGGCCCACTTGACAGCTTCTTTCCATCTAGAAGCTTCATTTTCTCTCTGCTTTCCAAAATCTAGACAGGAAAGTTAACTCATAAAATCTAAAAATGATTTTAAAATCCTGTCACTGGAAGAGAGAGAGAGAGAGCACTACCTACCATCCTGAAATGGTACAAAGACTGCTCCTTTTAGTTTTTCTTTGTAAATGTCTGTGGTCTTCAAAAATAGATCATATTTCAGCTACACATATTAAAACACACACAAAAACATTACATTTTATTTTAGCTTAAAAGCGAGCATACTGTATGGACTTTTAAAATAATACAGCATGAAGTCTTACTTTTCCCCACCGTGATCCACTTCAAAGCCATCTGTAATGTGTCAGCCACTTCTGTGAGGTCAGCCATATGTGCATTACATGAAACATGTTTATGGAAATATTAAAAATTAGAAATCATTTAAAAGTGCATCTCAGGAAGCAGGTGCACACTCTTACAGAATGTATTTGTAATTCTTTTTTATTTTATTTTATTTTATTTTTCTTGAGACAGAGTCTTGCTCTGTCTCCAGGCTGGAGTGCAGTGGCACGATTTTGGCTCACTGCAACCTCCGCCTCCTGGGTTCAAGCGATTCTCCTGCCTCAGCCTCCCCACTAGCTGGGATTACAGGCACGCGACACCATGCTGGCTAATTTTTGTATGTTTAGTACAGACGGGGTTTCACCATGTTGGCCAGGACGGTCTTGATCTCTTGACCTCATGATCCACCCGTCTTGGCCTCCCAAAATGCTGGGATTACAGGCGTGAGCCACCACGCCTGGCCTATAATTCTTTTATAAACATTATGTGTTGAAAATGGGACATATTAGGCTGGGCGCGGTGGCTCACGCCTGTAATCCCAGCATTTTGGGAGGCAGAGGCGGGCGGATCATGAGGTCAGGAGATCGAGACCACGGTGAAACCCCGTCTCTACTAAAAATATAAAAAATTAGCTGGGCGCAGTGGCGGGCGCCTGTAGTCCCAGCTACTTGGGAGGCTGAGGCAGGAGAATGGCGTGAACCTGGAAGGCGGAGCTTGCAGTGAGCCGAGATCATGCAACTGCACTCCAGCCTGGGCGACAGAGCGAGACTCCGTCTCAAAAAAAAAAAAAAAGAAAGAAAATGGGACATACTAATCTGTAGAAAGATAACTGTACAACCTAAAAATACTCACAATTTATTTCCTGTACTAAGGTACATCAAATCCTAATTAGATACTCCCTTCTTGCTGTTTTTAAGCATTTAAACAAAAATGTTAAAGCTGCCAGATTTTTTAAACTGTAAATAATTTTTAAACTGTGCTCAGAGTTAGATCTCAATAGACTTTTTTTTTTCAGATGGAGTCTCACCCTGTTGCCCAGGCTGGAGTGCAGTGGCGCGATCTCAGCTCACTGCAAGCTCTGCCTCCTGGGTTCATGCCATTCTCCTTCCTCAGCCTCCCGAGTAGCTGGGACTAGGCACCCACCACCATGCCCGGCTAATTTTTTTTTTTTTTTTTTTTTTTGTATTTTTAGTAGAGACGGGGTTTCACCATGTTAGACAGGATGGTCTCGATCTCCTGACCTCATGATACACCCGCCTCGGCCTCCCGCAGTGCTGAGATTACAGGCGTGAGCCACCGTGCCCGGCCCTCTATAGACATTTTAAAAATAGAAACAGAAAACTCTTTTTAAAAAAGATATAAAAATTAAAGTTAACATGAAAATTAAGCATTTAAAGAATGATTTATGCTTTCAATATGGAATAACAGGGATCAGATTTGCCTTCCAGACTGTAACAAATAAACAGAAACAGATGAAGCCTATGAAACAATTCTTTTCCGACACTGGCCCTTGGAGGGTGGTGAACAGTGTCCTGGGAGGGGAGACCTGCAACTGCCCCCAGCTCATGGCCTGGAGACAGCATCCAGGGTGCAGGTCCAGGAAGAGACTCTAGGGGGAGCTGCTGGTCCGCTGGCATTGAGAACAGGGAGTTGGGAGCCTGGGGAGGCCAAGGAGAGAGTTCCCAGGGCAGGGTACCTAAGAGGAGAAAGCTGTGCAGATGAAGAGAAAGCTCTGAACGAGTTCAGAGGGTCCCTTTTGAGTCCTCAGCTGAGTGCTAAGCAGTGTACTTAGCATGAGGGAAACCACCTGAGGCTGGGGAAAGAACCACCAGAAAGAAGCAGAGAGGCCGCGCTCAGTGGCTCACGCCAGTAATTCCAGCACTTTGGGAGGCCAAGGTGGGCGGATCACCTGAGGTCAGGAGTTCGAGACCAACCTGGCCAACATCGCGAAACCCAGTCTCTGCTAAAAATACAAAAAAAAGTAGCCGGGTGTGGTGGTGGGCGCATGTAATCCCAGCTACCCGGGAGGCTGAGGTGGGAAGATGGCTTGAGCCTGGGAGGTGCAGGTTGCAGTGAACCAAGATCGCAGCACTGCACTCCAGCCTGGGTGACAGAGAGAGACTCTGTCTCAAAAAAAAAAAAAAAAAAAAAAAGGAGCAGAGAGAACAAACGTCAGAAATCCACAGGACAGGAATAGTTCCTGCTGCTCCCACCAGCCAGAGAAGAAAACCTCTTACTTCATCAGATAGGGCATCAGATAGGGTACTCAGAAGTGGTGAAATTAGTCCCTGAATAAAGATTGCTCTGGTCTCACATTACATAGCTTAAGAGCATAACAGTTGGGAAGATCAAGCTGTTTCCAAGTAACTTAACTGCATCCTTGAACATTGTTCAATAATATTCATAGGAATTCAAAAGGAGCCAGCACCAGCAAGGCAAAATCCATGATATTTGGCATGCAAAGGAATAGGAAACTAAGACTCATAATGAGAAGAAACATCTATTAATATAAATAGACCCAGAAATGACCCAGATATTGGAATTAGCAGATAAAGACACTGAAATAATTATCATAACTGTATTCCATATGTTCAGCAAAAATCAAACATGTTAGCAGGAATATAGGAAATTTTAAAAAGATCCACATCAAACTATTTGAGGTGAAAACACAATGTCTGAGTTGAAAAATACACTAGATAGGATTAACAGAAGATTAGACAATGCAGAAGAAAAGACTGGTGAATTTGAAGAAATAGTAATAGAAACTGTCTAAAATGAAACACTAAAAAGACTTAAGAAAATTAATGGAGCATCAGTGAGTCATTAGACAAATTCAATCAGACTAATGCACATGTAGTTGGAGCTCCTGCAAGAGAGAATAGAGAAAGGGAACGTTATTGAAGAAATAGCCCCAAATTTTCCAAACCTGATCTAAAAAACCAGTAGTTCTCAACTGGGGGTTATTTTCCCCATGTGAACATTTGGCAATGTCCAGAGTCATTTTTGGTTGTCACAACTACCCGCCTTTTGTAGATAGAGACCAGGAATGCAACTAAATTTCCTATAGTGCACAGGACAGTCTCCCCCAGGCCACATAGGGCTGAGGTTGAGAAACCCTGCTCAACCAAGAAGCTCAATCAACCAAGAAGCTCAATCCAAGAAGCTCAATCAACTTCAAGTGCAACATAAAATAGAGGAAAACAGCACCAAACACATCATAATCAAATTGCTGCTTAAAACCAGTGATAAAGAGAAAAATCTTAAGAGCAGCCAGAGGAGGCCAGGCATGGTGGCTCATGCCTGTAATCCCAGCACTTTGGGAAGCCAAGGCAGGTGGATCACCTGAGGTCAGGAGTTCGAGACCAGCCTGGCCAACATGGCGAAACCCAGTCTCTACTAAAAATACAAAAAATTAGCTGGGCGTGGTGGCAAGTGCCTGTAATCTCAGCTACTCAGGAGGCTGAGGCAGGAGAATCACTTGAACCTGGGAGATGGAGGTTGTAGTGAGCTGAGATCACACCACTGCACTCCAGCCTGGGCAACAGAACAAGACTCTGTCTCAAAAAAAAAAAAAAAAAAAAGAGCAGCCAGAGGAAAAAGATATAGTATTACAGAACAACAAAAATAAGAAAAACAGCAAATTTTTCCTCAGAAACAATGCAAGACAGAAGACAGTGCAGCAACATCTTTGATGTACTGGGGGCTAAGGGTGTGGTTATCAACCTTCAATCAACCTTCAATAAGCAACTAAAATATTATTTAAAATAAGGCAAAATGGTCTGGGCGCAGTGGCTCAGGTCTGTAATCCCAGCACTTTGGGAGGCCAAGGCAGGCAGATCACTTGAGCCCGGAAGTTCGAGACCAGCGTGGGAAACATGGCAAAACCCTGTTTCTACAAAAAAATACAAAGTTTGTCTGGCATGGTGCCACACACTTGTGGTCCTGGCTACTTGGGAGACTGAGGTAGGAGGATCACCTGAACCTGGGGAGGTTGAAGCTGCAGTGAGCCAAAATGGAGCCACTACACTCTAGCCTGGGCTACAGAGGGAGACCCTAAAAAGAAAAAGAAAAAGCAAAATAAAGACTTTTTCAGACATGGTGAAAGTCAAGAAATTCATCACACCAGCAAATTTGTAGTATAGGAAAATTTTTTTTGTTGTTGAGACAGAGTCTCGCTCTGTCGCGCAGGCTGGAGTGCAGCGGTGCGATCCCCTCTCGCTGCAAGCTCCGCCTCCCGGGTTCACCCCCATTCTCCTGCCTCAGCCTCCCGAGTAGCTGGGACTACAGGCACCCGCCACCACGCCCGGCTAATTTTTTGTATTTTTAGTAGAGATGGGGTTTCACCATGTTACCGTGTTAGCCAGGATGGTCTTGATCTCCTGACCTCGTGATCCACCCACCTCGGCCTCCCAAAGTGCTGGGATTACAAGTGTGAGCCACTGCACCCGACCAGAAATTTTTTTAAAAAGTCCTTCAGGCAGATGAAAATGATATCATTTGAAATCTGCAAGGAGAAATAGAAAAATCCACAATAATAATCAGAGATTCCAACATCCCTCTCTCAACAATTAAAAGAATGAATAGATTAAAAAAAAATCAGCAAGGACATAGAAGACTTGAATGATATTATCAATCAACTTGATCTAATTAACATTAATGAAATACTCCACCCAACAGCAGTAGGAATGCTTTTTTTTTTTTTTTTTTTTTTTGAGATGGAGTCTCGCTCTGTCGCCCAGGCTGGAGTGTGCAGTGGCGCGATCTCGGCTCACTACAAGCTCCGCCTCCCAGGTTCCGCCATTCTCCTGCCTCAGCCTCCCGAGTAGCTGAGACTACAGGCGCCCACCACCACGCCCGGCTAATTTTTTGTATTTTTAGTAGAGATGGGGTTTCACCGTGTTAGCCAGGATGGTCTCGATCTGACCTCGTGATCCACCCGCCTTGGCCTTCCAAAGTGCTGGGATTACAGGCGTGAGCCACCATGCCCGGCCCTTTTTTTTTTTTTTTTTTTTGAGACGGAGTTATGCTGTTGTCGCCCAGACTGGACTGGAGTGCAATGGTGCTATCTCGGCTTACTGCAACCTCTGCTTCCCGAGTTCAAGCAATTCTCCTGCCTCAGCCTCTCAAGTAGCTGGGACTACAAGTGTGCACCACCATGCCAGGCTAATTTTTGTACTTTTTAGTAGATACAGGGTTTCATCATGTTAGCCAGGCTGGTCTTGAACTCCTGACCTCAAATGATCTTCCAGCCTCGGCCTCCCAAAGTGCTGGGATTACAGACGTGAGCCACCACACCAGGTCAGAATGCATTATTTTTAAGTGACCATGGAACGTTTACCAAAATAGACCATATTCTGAGCCATAAAACAAGTTTTAATAAATTTAAAATAATTTAAATCATACAAAATGTATTCTCTAATCACCATGGAATTACATAAAAGTAAATTAGAAAGCCCCTGCCATTCCATCCCAGGCTTTCTGTTATAGTTTGCGCTTGTTAAATGATCATAGGCCAGGCACTGTGGCTCACGCCTGTAATCCCAACACTTTAAGAGGCTGAGGCAGGAGGATCACTTGAGGTTAGGAGTTCAAAACCAGCCTGACCAACATGGTGAAATCCTGTCTCTACTAAAAATAAAAAAAATTAAAAAAAATAGCCAGGTATGGTTGCGTGCACCCATAGCCCCAGCTACTCAGGAGCTGAGGCAGGACAATTGCTTGAGCCTGGGAGGTAGAGTTCGCAGTGAGCCGGGGTCGTACCACTGTACTCCAGCCTGGGAGTGTGAGGGACACCAGATAAGGGAGGTCTCATTCACCATGATCACTTCCTGGCCCTTCCCAAGTTTCTGTTTTCTTACACATTGTTACATTTCTTGCCTTCTGTATAAACCCCTGGTTTTAGTCAGTCAGGAAGATGGATTTGAGACTGAGCGCCCATCTACTCGGCTGCAGCACCCAATTAAAGCCTTCTTCCTTGGCAATACTTGTCTCAGTGGTTGGCTTCCTGTGTGGTGAGCAACAGGACCTAGACTGAACCCCTGGTGTTTCTGTAACAATAGCAATTGTCCTAAGTCATAAGTACCATTTGGTTATCAAAACATTACTGTCAGCAGAGCCCTGCCTACAATGTACCAAGATCCTTTGGGGTGGAAGACAAGGCCACATGATGGAGAGGAGAGAATGGAAAAGCTGTCCCAGTGATGACCATTAGAGACTTTCTGCACGAGACCCCTTAGACCTAGGCAGGCGTCACCAGAAGCAGAGAGGGACATAGAGCTGGAGAGGTAATATGCCCTGAGGTAGCACAGTGAAGGTGTATTTCTGGCCTTGCCAGCTGAAAACAAACTGCTTCTGGTGGTCTTTGTGAGCAGCTATTGAGGGAAAAAACACACATTTGACAGATCAATAGCTGCCTACCAAGTACGAGGGGTTGTGTTAATTTGCTCAAACAACAAAAACACATTGGAACAACAGCTGCAATTAGAGTTAATAACCAGTTAAACTTAAGATAATCCACTGTCATTCTTCAAGCCCCATCTGTCTTCTACACTGGCCAAAGAAGTGATTTGAATGGGGGATGATAGGGGAATCACTGACCCTGCATCTTTCAAGTCCTTAGTGGTGGCATTAATCTCTGCAATCCCTCCAGGGATACAGTACACTTTTGGCTTACTATTTTCCTAGTTAGAGATAATTCTAGTGGCTTCCACCTGGCCTTTCCCACCATAGCGGCCCTCACTCCACAGGTGAGAGAATCAATATGGGAAATCTGCCAGTTGCTGTGCATGTCTATTCCAATGTTATGCGTTCTAGAACTGGAGAAATAACCACAGAATGAGTTCAATGGCCCGCTGGACCCACTATGAGAAGGACCTGAGCCAAAACTCCATCGATCACCTAACCTCCATAAAACTCTGCTCAGACTAATGGGTGACAGTGACATTTTAGTTCTCCTGGAATTCATGTCACTTCAGAGCTAGTGCCCAGCAATCCCCAAAAAGTCTGATTATTTCCCTTCCCGTAATGCAGTCACCCTGATGAAAAGCTGTGGGTCCCTTCAGGGAAGGTTGGAAGAAAGATAAACCATTTTAAATTTTTGACAATGTAGCAGAGTACTTCTTCAAGGTGACCTGGATTCTCCATTCAAAGGGTTCAGAGTCTGGGCATTAGTTGAGGGACCATGACTCTCTGCTCTGGTAATTCAAGTTAGACTTCTGTTTACCTGACCTAGAACTCTTTTGCTTACGCAGATAAAATAAGAATGTAGTAGGCTTCCTGTCTGTTTCACCTCTAGCAACACCATCATCAACTAGTCAACATCATAGGTCTGAGTGAGTCAGACTATTCTGATTGCTGCTTTGATTCTGCTGTTCATTATAGCAACCCCACCCACATTGCCTTTGGCAATTAAGTGCCTCCCCTTGGCTCCTGCTACCTTGGGATCCAATTACCTAAGTGGATTTAGGTTTCCCAGCTCAGTGGCAGCAGTTCTCACTGTAATTTTTACCTACAGATAAAAGCAACCACATAGGTTTTCAAAGATGCTGGGACTCCCTCACAAATTTATTTCTCACAATCATGGTGAAAGGTATGTTCTCTGAACCCACCAGGGGCAGAGAAGCCAGTCTTGCATAACAAATCCACTCTACCATTCCGGTCTCCCTAAGCCTCTGGATACCTTCTACTAGAATACACCAAGGCAGTTCTGACACTTCAACTTCATTTAGTGCAGGCCACCTTTTGGTTCATGTTTCAGCCAACTAACCAACCAAACAGTTAGAGTTCTTTCCATCCATCTGAGCCACAACACTGAGTCTAGAATCTCTGTTTTGTGACAATACATATTCTCTATATTTCTGTCTGTATAAACTGGAAAAATCATGCAGTTCATTTGAAGTGTAACGCATCTCCCTGTGGGTCACACTTTGTGCCTCATCTTTCAAGGCCTGCTTAGAGTAATTCTAGTTGTAGGTATAGATGCAAAGACAGGTGGTGATGGGTGGATGAGTGGGTCCTGAGGAAAATTAGCAATGTTTTGTAAGGCAATTTTCTCAGGGAGCCATTACAGTTTCCTCAAACAAAGCAGGATTAATCTCCTCAGATGTGGGTGGAACAGCTTCTACTGGCAAAGAAAACACATCTGAATTTAGAAATTTAATGTCCCCAGCTTCATCCAGATCTCCCCATATGTCTCCATCTGTCTTAGAACATTTAGTGTTGCTATAAAGGAATACCTGAAGCTAGGAAATTTATAAAGAAAAAAGGTTTATTTGGCTCATAGTTCTGATGGTTGGAAAGTTCAAGATTTGGCATCATCTTCTGCCGATGGGTCTCAGGCTGCTCAGGCTGCTTCCACTCATAGCAGAAGGCAAAGGGAAGCCCATGAGTGCAGAGACCACATGGCAAAAGAAGAGGAAAGAGAGGAGAAAGAGGTTTCAGTCTCTTTTTAACAACCAGCTCTTTCAGGAACTAATAGAGAGAGAACTCACTCACCCACAAGGGAGGGCATTACTCTATTCATGAGGCATTCACCCCCATGACCCAAACACCTCCCATTAGGCCCCACTTCCAACATTTTGGTCAAATTTTATCATGAGGTTTGGAAGGGACAAACATCCAAACCATAGCACCATCTCAATTTTCAGGATCCCATTCCTTCCCAATCAATGTTTTCACTTTAGCATCAGACACCATGGAGGATTGGAAAATCAGTTTGCTTTGTAACTCAGCTGATTATAGGATGAGACTCTGGGTTTGACTCTTAGCAATTTCATCTCTGTGGCTACCGAAGATAAGGGTTTTTGCCAGAGCAGACATTGAAGCTTTCAGGTCATTTATACAGAGCTTGAGTTGGGAATTCAGATCCCTAGGGTCCTTTTTCTCTTTCCCCACTTTTCCCATGCAATTAGGAGCAACCAGCCAATGTCATTATATTTGCTAGTGTTTTTATCCATTTTGTGCTGCTATAACGTAATACCTGAGACTGAGTAATTTATAATAACAGAAATGTATTGGCTCATGGTTCTGAGCTGGGAAGTTCCAGATCTAGTGGTTGGCATCTGACAAGGACCTTCTTGCTGCATCATCTTCTCATGGCAGAAAGCAGAAGAGGAAGAGAGAGAATAAATGGCAGCTGAACTCCCTCTTTTATAACAAATCCTCCCCTGGGATAATAGCATTAATTCATTCACTTTGCCCTCATGGCCTAATCACCTCTCATTAGACCCTACCTCCTGACACTGCCAGATTGGGGATCAAGTTTCCAATCATGAACAATAGGGGACACATCAAATCACAGCAGTTAGTTTGACTAAAATGTTCCAAGGTATCAAATACATGGTCACCCAGAACCTTACCTCCAATAAATATTTGATTAAGAGTATCAAAGGGTGATATTTGTTATATACGTATTGCCAGATCATGCCATGGATTATCAGTGTTGTCTTTACTGCCAGAAATAGAGTCATCAGTGTCTTCAAATATAATCAAATTGAGAACCAATTCCAGAAACCCTAGAGCTAATTAAGAAAGCTCATCCTTAAGGCCAGGCACAGTGGCTCATGCCTGTAATCCCAGCACTTTGGGAGGCCAAGGCAGGTGGATCACTGAACGTCAGGAGTTTGAGACCAGCCTGGCCAACATGATGAAACCCCTGTCTCTGCTAAAAATACAAAAATTAGCTAGGCATGGTAGCATGCACCTATATAGTCCCAGCTACTCGGGAGCCTGAGACAGGAGAATCACTTGAACCTGGGAGGTGGAGGTTGCAGTGAGCCAAGATTGTGCCACTGCAGTCCAGCCTGGGTGACAGAGTGAGACTCTATCTAAAAAAAGAAAAAAAAAAGGAAAGAAAGAAAGAAAGCTCATCCTTAATATTCTGTTCCTCTAGATACCTCTAGATACACTCTTGGTACCAAAATCTGTATCAGTCAGAATTCTCCAGAGAAAGAGAACCAGTAGGATAGATAAGATAGGTAAATAAGTAGATGGTAGACAGATAGACAGACAGATAGACAGACAGATAGATAAAAAGATAGATAAAGATATTTACTTCATAGAATTGGCTTTTGCTACTGACTTATGCTGAATTTTGTAGGACAGCCTGGAAAATCTTGGGCAAGAGTTGATGCTGTGGTCTTATAGCATAATTTCTTCTTCAAGGAAACAAATTTTGCTTTTAAGACCTTTCAGTTGGTTAGATGACACTCACCCACAGTATGCAGGATAATCTCCTTTACTTAATGTCAACTGGTTGTAGATATTAACCATATCTACAAACTACCATCACAGCAACACCTAAATTAGTGTTTGATTGAATAACTGGGTATTATAACCTAGCCAAGTTGACACACAAAACTAACCATCACAGTGGTCAAGTAATGATTTGACAGATCATTCTGTAAATGCCTGGAACCAGTAAGTCTCCAAGTCTTTGCCAGGAGGCTTTATATGTGCACTAGGGAATGCCTTCACCACTCAGCCAGGCGGTGTAAGCTCTGCCTTAGCCTTCACTTCCTGCTTGTGCATATCCTCTCGGTCAGTCAGAGGTGAGACCTTCTCATGTCTTTCCTGAGCATGCACACTGTGGCATACAGCCCTGGGCATGCACATGGCCTCCCAGATCTTCAGGAATATGTTTGTGCTTTTCTTTTCTTTCTTTTTTTTTTTTTTTTTTTGGACAGGGTCTCACTCTGTTGCCCAGGCTGGAGTGCAATGGCGCAATCTCAGCTCACTGCAACCTCTGCCTCCTGGGTTCAAGCCATTCTCCTGCCTCAGCCTCCCAAGTAGCTGGGATTACAGATGCCTGCCACCATGCCCAGCTACTTTTTGTATTTTTAGTAGAGATGGAGTTTCACCATGTTGGTCAGGCTGGTCTTGAACTCCTGACCGCAGGTGATCTTCCCACCTCGGCCTCCCAAAAGGGCTGGGATTACAGTCGTGAGCCACCACACCTGGCCAATGTTGGTGCTTTTCAAGTTCCCATGGACACCTCATTCCTCAACTTTTCCTTTTAACCTGATGGTTAGTCTATTGTTTACTCCAACTATTATTTATCAGCTCAGGCAGCCCTGATGTTGAAATATTCCACAAATGCTGCCACTGGGAGAGTCATTTAGCACTGAGCTAGAAGCACCCTAATTGGTAGAGTTGAAAAAGTTGATGTCTCCACCTCAAGGTGATAGTGATGTCTAAGGCAGTATGGTAGAAACCAGTACTGCAGTTTAAAATTGGGACAAGAAAGAAGCCTCATCCTCCAGTCTCCTAAAGTACCTACTTGTTGAGAAACAGGACAGTAACCTTGACTGTGAGGAGCATGAGGATAGAGTTTGGGAGCAATGCTGACTAGTTGGTGCCTCCTTTGCAGGACCACTGTTTCAGAGATACACTAAACAAAGGCTATTAAAACAACAGCGAAAGTCAGAATATCCTGCTAGGATAGAGGAGATTCTTAGGTTCCTAGCTTCATAAGCTAAGACTCGGTAAGCTTTTTTTTTTTTTTTTGAGATGGAGTCTCGCCCTATTGCCCAGGCTAGAGTACAGTGGCACGATCTCAGCTCACTGCAACTTCCGCCTCCTGGGTTTGAGCGATTCTTCTGCCTCAGCCTTCAGAGTAGCTGGGATTACAGGTACACACCACCATGCTCAGCTACTTTTTGTATTTTTAGTAGAGAGGGGGTTTTGCCATGTTGGCCAGGCTGGTCTCGAACTTCTGACCTCGTGATCCACTTGGCTTGGCCTCCCAAAGTGTTGGGATTACAGGCATGAGCCACTGCACCCGGCCTAATTTTTGTAGTTTTAGTAGAGATGAGGTTTCACCATATTGGCCAGGCTGGTCTCAAACTCCTGACCTCGTAATCTGCCCACCTCAGCCCCCCAAAGTGCTGGGATTGCAGGCATGAGCCACTGAGCCCGGCCTCAGTAAGCTTTTTGACTTAGGTTGTTAGCTCTTCAACAAATTCAGATAGTTTATATAATTTATAGGTTTGAAAAGAACTTGTATTTTGAGAGAAATCCTTGTGATCATTATCCTATAGGGCAAGAGTCAGCAAACTTTTTCTATAAAGGGCAAGATAGTAAATATTTTAAGCTTTGCAGGCTGTGCATTTTCTGTCACAACTACTCAACTCTGCCAGGAGGAAAACAGCCATAGACAAAAGAAACAATAAGCATGATTGTTGTCTCAGTCCACTCGGACTGCTATACAGAATGCCTTAGACAAAGTAATTTATAAACAACAGAAATTTATTGCTCGCAGTTCTGGAGGTTGGAAAGTCCAAGATTAAGGCACCAGCAGATTCGGTGTCTGGTGAGGTCCTGTTACTCATAGATGGCAACTTTTTTTTTTTTTTTGAGATGGAGTTTTGCTCTGTTGCCCAGGCTGGAGCGCAGTGGTGTGATCTCGGCTCACTGCAACCTCTGCCTACTGGGTTCGTGCCATTCTCCTGCCTCAGCCTCCCGAGTAGCTGGGACTACAGGCACCAGCCACCACACCCAGCTAATTTTTTTTATTTTTAGTAGAGACGGGGTTTCACCATGTTAGCCAGGATGATCTCGATCTCCTGACCTCATGATCCACCCGCCTCGGCCTCCCAAAGTGCTGGGATTACAGGTGTAAGCCACCGTGCCCAGCCAGCAATTCCCTGTTTTAAAACATTTTTATGTCTGGGAGCGGTGGCTCATGCCTGTAATCCCAGCACTTTGGGAGGCCGAGGTGGTCAGATCACCTGAGGTCGGGAGTTCGAGACCAGCCTGACCAACATGGAGAAACCCTGTCTCTACTAAAAATTCAAAATTAGCTGGGCATGGTGGCGCATGCCTGTAATCCCAGCTACTTGGGAGGCTGAGGCAGGAGAATGGCTTGAACCTGGGAGGTGGAGTTTGCAATGAGCCGAGATCGAGCCACTGTACTCCAGTTTGGGCAACAAGAGTAAAACTCCATTTCAAAAAAAAAAAAAAAAATTTTAAAAATTAAAACATTTTCGTTACCTCCAAAAATTTGTTTAAGCCCTGTTTGCTGTAAGTCCTCACTTCCATCCTCAGCCCTAAGCAACCACTGTCTTTACAATTTTTACGGGCCGGGCCTGGTGGCTCACACCTATAATCCCAGCACTTTGGGAGGCTGAGGCGGGCGGATCACGAGGTCAGGAGATCAAGACCATCCTGGCTAACGGTGAAACCCCATCTCTACTTAAAATACAAAAAATTAGCCAGGCGTGGTGGCAGGCGCCTGTACTTCCAGCTACTCAGGAGGCTGAGGCAGGAGAATGGCGTGAACCCGGGAGGCGGAGCTTGCAGTGAGCCGAGATCGTGCCACTGCACTCTAGCCTGGGCGACAGAGAGAGACTCTGTCTCAAAAAAAATAAATAAAATAAAATAAAATAAAATTTTTACTTTTCTGGGAATTTCATATAAATAGAATTATGAAAGAAGTGGTCTTTTCTTCTTCCATGTCATAATGTTTTTTAGGTTTTTTACATATTGTAGAACGATAGGTATTTAATTTGTTTTTTGTTTTTTTTTTTGCCAAAGTACTCCTATATAGGAACATACATACCACGTTTTGTTTATCCATTCTGTAGTTAATAAGCATTTGGATTTGTTCACATTTTGGCTATTTTGAGTAATGCTGTTATGAACATTCTCATACCAATCTTTATATGGACATGTGTTTTCATATCTCTTGGGTAGAATCATAGAGGTAAAATTGCTGAGTCTTATGCTAAGTTTATATTTAGCCCTTTGAGAAACTGCCAAGCTGATATGTAAAGAGAATGTACCTTTTTATACTCCAATCAGCAATTTTTTTTTTTTTTTATAGAGAAAGAAAAAAGGGGGCCCAGGGGACCAGCGTTCGGCATATGGAGGATCCCGCCAGCCTCTGAGTTCCCTTAGTATTTATTGATCATTCTTGGGTGTTTCTCGGAGAGGGGGATGTGGCAGGGTCATAGGATAATAGCGGAGAGAAGTTCAGCAGGTAAACATGTGAACAAAGGTCTCTGCATCATAGACAAAGGATTAAGTGCTGTGCTTTAGATACTATACACATAAACATCTCAACGCCTTAAAGAGCAGTATTCCTGCCTGCACCTCCAGCCCTAAGGCGGTTTTCCCCTATCTCAGTAGATGGAACATACAATTGGGTTTTACACCGAGACATTCCTTTGCCCAGGGACAGGCAGGAGACAGATGCCTTCCTCTTGTCTCAACTGCAAAGAGGCGTTCCTTCCTCTTTTACTAATCCTCCTCAGCACAGACCCTTTACGGGTGTCGGGCTGGGGGACAGTCAGGTCTTTCCCTTCCCAAGAGGCCATATTTCAGACTATCACATGGGGAGAAACCTTGGACGATACCTGGCTTTCCTAGGCAGAGGTCCCTGCGGCCTTCTGCAGTGTTTTGTGTCCCTGGGTACTTGAGATTAGGGAGTGGTGATAACTCTTAAGGAGCATGCTGCCTTCAAGCATCTGTTTAACAAAGCATATCTTGCACAGCCCTTAATCCATTTAACCCTGAGTTGACACAGCACATGTTTCAGGGAGCACACGGTTGGGGGTAACGTTACAGATTAACAGCATCTCAAGGCAGAAGAATTTTTCTTAGTACAGAACAAAATGGAGTCTCCTATGTCTACTTCTTTCTACACAGACACAGTAACAATCTGATCTCTCCTTCTTTTCCCCACATTTCCCCCTTTTCTTTTCGACAAAACCGCCATCGTCATCATGGCTCATTCTCGATGGTCGCTGTCTCTTCGGAGCTGTTGGGTACACCTGCAGACTAACAACAGACAAAACAGGCACACAAGGATTAATATGAAATTTATAATCATAGTACTTCCGATGGTCTTAACCCAAGTGACAGGGTTAAGATTTGCGAGGCCATCAGCAACTCCTGCGATTGCCTCAGTTCCTGGCACCAAATTTAAATAGGCTTTTGATGTTTTGAAAATTTGTTCTTTTAATCTGGAAATGTCTAAAGTGAGATTATCTTCTCTTTCCTGAAGATGGTGTCTAACCATGTCCCAGTGATGCTCAGACTCATTATAAACTTGGGGTGTAATACAAAAATCTGATGTATTCCAGTCACACTGTAACTGGAAACGATGTTCTAAGCTCATGAGCCTGTCTCCCATCCAAATGACAGTTTGTCTAAGATCATTAATTTGGTTTGCCAATTTTTGATCAATACCAGATTGTGAATTCCACAATCTTGTAGAATTTTTTTGCCAATCATTAACAAAGTTTACCGACTGAACAGAAGAGTGCAATGCAACTCCTGCCACAGCAGCTGTAGCTGTGATTGCAATTAATCCCATAATCACTGTAATTAAAGTAAAAGTGAATCTTTTGAATCTATTTAAAACGCCTTTTAATACTTCAGTCAAAATATGGATGGATGGCGAGGCCTCCCACGGTCGGTCCATGGACACAGGGATCCACACTCCTTCTCTTGCTCTCACCAGCAGAATACGGTGCTGCCAATTAAAAGTCGAATCAATGCAAGTAAACAATCTGCAATTTTCACAGGTTATAGTTTGAGAGTCTGGTTTAATAACTATATTTCCTACAACTAGCATAAAAGGGGGCTTTACGCAACTTTGTAAAGGAACCGTTAGACTGGAATTTAGGTCAATAGTATAAAATGGCTTACGATCTCTTGTTTCTAAAGTTTGACTTCCAGACCAAATTCTAATGAGGTATGAGGCCACAGTAAACCTCCATAATTCTGGATGTTCAGGACCAGAAACAGGACTTATTATTTTTGGTCTTGGGGTAGAGATTCCTTCTTCTCCCCGTTCCCAAGGGTGCAAACACTGTTATTTGTTATGCTTATGCTTGTCTAAACTTTCTGTTAAGTCGCTATCAACAGCTGGACTCACTTGTGCACTGGGACATGACTGAGTTCGTCCTGTGCAATTGTGGTAGAATTGACCTCGAGGTGCCCAATCTATAATAGTTCTGAATTCATTGTTTTGTAATATCACCGCACTATTGGCCGCACATTCTTCCCAAACTAAAACTTCTGTATTTTTTGATCCTTTGGGAATTTCCTTGGGGCAAGGTTTCCCTTTAGGTCTAAATTTCAATGATCTTTGATAAGAAAAGTCTTGTAAATAATTTACCCGTGGCCTGAGTGACATCCCACTTACCATGTGATAAGTGAATCTACTGATGGGACTGACAGTAGGTACTTCTACCAACCAACTTTGGACTGCGGCATTAAACATCCTGGTGCTCTCCCTAGGCAAATAGGAGGATAATGATACCCAGTGGAAATATTTATCATCATCTCTTCTTCCTCAGGTTTGGCAGGGCAACGATCATCTGTGGGGCCAGGTACCCATACTCTATCATTAACATATACTTCAACAGGATTATCCATCCATGTGGCTGGTGTTTCCATCTCCGTGGAGGTGCTTTTCTTTGCATCTCTGATGGGTTCATTGTAGAACTTCAAATGTCTAGTGGGTATCCAAACAGGAAGCTTGTCCAATCAGCAATTTATCACAAGGATTTCTCTCAAAATAAATAAAGAGAATGTACCTTTTTACACTCCAATCAGCAATTTATGAAGGTTCCACTTGCTAAGCATGTTTATCAGCATTTAGAATTATCAATCTTAATTTTAACCATTCTGATTGGTGTGTATTGGTATTGCATGGTGGCTTTAATTTGCGTTTCCTAATTACTTAAGATGTTGAGCACTTTTTCATGTGATTATGAGCCATTTGTATGTTTTCTTCGTTGAAATGTCTATCAGGTCTCTTGCCCAATTTTAAATTGGGTTGTCCTCTTGTTATTGAGCTCTTCTTTTTATGTTTTGTATAAAAGTTCTATATCAAATATAAGATCTGCAAATATTTTCTCCCAATTTATGCTTTGTCTTTTTGTTTTCTTCAAGGTTTTTTTTTTTTTTTGAGACGGAGTCTTGCTCTTTCGCCCATGCCGGAGTACAGTGGAGCTATCTCAGCTCACTGCAAGCTCCACCTCCCGGGTTCACACCATTCTTCTGCCTCAGCCTCCCAAGTAGCTGGGACGACTATAGGCGCCCGCCACCATGGCCGGCTAATTTTTTGTATTTCACCGTGTTAGCCAGGATGGTCTTGATCTCCTGACTTCGTGATCTACCCGCTTCGGCCTCCCAAAGTGCTGGGATTACAGGCGTGAGCCACCGCGCCCGGCCATCGAATGAAGTTTAATTGGCTGGGCTGGTGGGGAGCGTGGAGTTCACCCCTGTAGTCCCAGCACTTTGGAAGACCAAGGTGGGGGCATCCCTTGAGCCCAGGAGTCTGGGCAACATGGTGAAACCCTGTCTGTACAAAAAAATACAAAAATTAGCCAGGCATGGTGGCATGCCCCTGTAGTCCCAGCTACTCTGGAGGCTGAGGTGGGAGGATCACTTAAGCCTGGAGGTAGAGGTTGCTGTAAGCCCAGATAGCATGGCCTGGGAAATGTAGCTTTCAATCCAGCCCTTGCAACACAGGGAGTAAGGAAATAAATGTAGAAATGGATTGTGAATGAAAACAGACAATATCTGGCCAGGTGCAGTGGCTCACACCTGTAATCCCAGCACTTTGGGAGGCCAAGGCGGGCAGATCACCTGTGGTCAGTCAGGAGTTCAAGATCAGCCTGACCGACATGGTGAAACACCGTCTCTACTAAAAATACAAAAATTAGCTGGGTGTGGTGGTGTGCACCTGTAATCCCGGCTACTAGGGAGGCTGAGGAAGGAGAATGGCTTGAACCAAGGAGGCGGAGGTTGCAGTGAGCCAAGATCCCACCACTGCACTCCAGCCTGGGCGCCAGAACAAGACTCCATCTCAAAAGAAAAAAAGAAAAGAAAATAGACAACGTCTAGCACTGCAATTGTAGAAGAGAATTCTTGCAATAAAAATACTATTTGGAGTTTTGACATGAAGAAGTTAGCAGATCCACAAATCTCCCACAAAGCACCTATGATCTGTAGAAAACCATCAAGGCGGCCGGGCATGGTGGCTCATGCCTGTAATCTCAGCACTTTGGGAGGCTGAGTTGGGTGGATCACGAGGTCAGGAAATCGAGACCATCCTGGCTAACACGTTGAAACTCCGTCTCTACTAAAAATACAAAAAATTAACCGGGCGTCGTGGCGCGTGCCTGTAGTCCCAGCTATATGGGAGGCTGAGGCAGGAGAATGGTGTGAACCCAGGAGGCGGAGCTTGCAGTGAGCCGAGATCGCACCACTGCACTCCAGCCTGGGCAACAGAGCGAGACTCCGTCTCAAAAAAAAAAAAAAAAAAGAAAGAAAACCATCAAGGCAGCTAAAAAAAAGTTTCAGTGCTCTGGAAATTTGCCAAATGTGTATATAGAACTGAGAAGTGTTCATTCATGAAAATTTGTTAGGCTGGACACAGTGGCTCATGCCTGTAATCCCAATACTTTGGGAGGGCTTGGTGGGCGGATTGCTTGAGCTCAGGAGTTGGAGACCAGCTCGGGCAGCATGGTGAAACCCTGTCTCTACAAAAAATACATAAATTAGCCGGGTCTGGTGGTGTCGCACCTGTAGTTGCAGCTACTTGGGAGACTGAGGCTGGAGAATCACTTGAGCCCAGGAGGTGGAGGTTACAGTCAGCCAATATCATGCTACTGTACTCCAGCCTGGGCAAAAGAGTGAAACTCTGTCGCAAAGCAAAGCAAGAAAAAAGGAAGGGAGGGAGGGAGGGAGGAAGGAAGGAAAAATTGCTTAAATGTGGGTGCAAATAGCAAAAGTCTGTGATGTTCCTATCTGGGGAAACTGTCATAACTTCCCAATACTGTTTAATTTGATGAATGTGGGGGCAGATAAATAAATTATTACCTTTGATTACACTACCAGAGCGATGTCAGTTGATTTTTTTTTTTAGAGACGGAGTCTTGCTCTGTCACCCAGGCTGGAGTGCAGTGGCGCGATCTTGGCTCACTAGCTCACTGCAAGCTCCGCCTCCTGGGTTCACCAGCCATGCTCCTGCCTCAGCCTCCCCAGTAGCTGGGACTACAGGCGCCCGCCCCGACGCCCGGCTAATTTTTGTATTTTTAGTAGAGACGGGATTTCACCGTGTTAGCCAGGATGGTCTTGATCTCCTGACCTCGTGATCCATCCGCCTCGGCCTCCCAAAGTGCTGGGATTACAGGCGTGAGCCACTGCACCAGGCTAGCTTGATTTAAATACTGTCAGCTAAATTGGATCTCACTGACAAGTGATCAGGGATGTCCAGCAGCTCTACTAACCTGAAGTCTGACCTTTTTTGTTTTGTTTGTTTGCTTGAGACACAGTCTCACTCTGTTGCCCAGGCTGGAGCACAGTGGTGCCATCTCTACTCACTGCAACCTCCACCTCCCAGGTTCAAGCAATTCTGTCTTAGCCTCTCCAGTAGCTGGGATTACAGGCATGCACCATCACACCCAGTTAATTTTTGTATTTTTAGTAGAGACAGGGTTTCACCATATTGGCCAGGCTGGTCTCGATCTCTTGACTTTAAGTAACCTGCCCACCTCAGCATCCCAAAGTGCTGGGATTACAGGCATGAGCCGGTGTACCTGGCCTAAACTCAGATCTTTTTGGAACAAGAAATGGAACAAAATGATAGATAAGCTTTTGCTAGGGAGGCCCAGGTGGTGAGACAGCAATAGGGGGCTTGATAAACTCTCACATATGCCACATTGAGCAGAGGATGAGCACATCTGTAACAAAGATTGGATTGAGCTGAAGCCACTCATGCATCTCTGGCCAACTGAATATGACTATATATGCAGAGAAGATGCAAGAGATCCTAGTGGAATCTAACAGCTAGAGTAGACTTGAATGTGGCCTGTGGTTAGAAGGTGCTCCGCTGCCAAATTGCAGATCCATCAGCACAGTGTGGGAGCCTAATTGGCTGTAAGCATAGTCTGACTAATGCTTACATTAGCTGAATGCTAATGTATGAAGTCACAGTGGCAAAACCTAGGAAGCAGGGCTTAAACGTAAAATAAGAAGAAAGCAGCCACATATTGCTGAGGAGACAGAGTTCACAAACAAACAAAACAAAAACAATAGTGCACAAGAAGGGGAACTGGAATCCAGAGTTGCTTCAATACATTATCTCAAATGTCAAGTATTCAATAAAACATTATAAGACATACAAAGACCCATCCTCAGAAAAAAGAGAATTCAATAGAAATTGTGTCTGATTGTCCTCAGATATTGGATTTAGCAGACAGAGGTTTCAAAGCAAAGCAGCTATTACAAATAAGTTCAAAAAGCTAAAGAAACCCCTATTTAAATAAGCAAAAGAATGGATTATGGCAATGAATCAACAAATAGAAAACCCCAGTAAAGACAGAGGTTATGAAAAGTACCCTTCATCCAGTTTCCCACACATTTTCCTCAAAGAAGAAACACAAATGGCAAATAAGCACCTGAAAAGATGCTCAATATCAATTGATCATTAGGGAAATGTAATGATTCCAAACCATACAAATCAAAACCATAATGAGATACCACTTCTCACCCACTGGGACAGTTTTTTTGTTTGTTTGTTTGTTTGTTTTTTTGAGACGGAGTCTCACTCTATCGCCCAGGCTGGAGTGCAGTGGCACTATCTCTGCTTACTGCAAGCTCCACCTCCCAGGTTCACGCCATTCTCCTGCCTCAGTCTCCCGAGTAGCTGGGACTACAGGCATGCACCACCACATCTGGCTAATTTTTTGTATTTTTAGTAGAGACAGGGTTTCACCATGGTAGCCAGGATGGTCTCGATCTCCTGATCTCGTGATCCACCCTCCTCGTCCTCCCAAAGTGCTGGGATTACAAGCATAAACCACCGCGCCTGGCTTGGGACAGTTATTTTAAAAATGGAAGTCACAAGTACTGAAGAGAATTTGGAGAAATTGGAACCCTTGTGCCTTGCTGGTGGCAATGTAAAATGGTGCAGCTGCTATAAAAAACATGGCGATTCTGCAAAAAGCCAAACAAAATTACTATATGACCCAGCAATTCCACTTCTAGGTACATCCTCAAAAGAATTGAAAGCCGAGCCTCAAGCAGATACTTGTATAGCCATTTTCACAATAGCACTCAAAATAGTCAAAGGGGGCTGGCATTGCGGTGGCTCATGCCTGTAATCCCAGCACTTTGGGAGGCCGAGGCAGGGGGGGATCACGAGGTCAGGAGATTGAGACCATCCTGGCTAACATGGTGAAATCCCGTCTCCACTAAAAACACAAAAAATTAGCTGCGTGTGGTGGCAGGTGCCTGTAGTCCCAGCTACTCAGGAGGCTGAGGCAAGAGAATGGTGTGAACCCGGGAGGTAGAGCTTGCAGTGAGCCGAAATTGGGCCACTGCACTCCAGCCTGGGTGACAGAGTAAGACTCTGTCTCAAAAAAAAAAAAAAAAAAAAATAGTCGAAGGGGTAGAAACAACCAGCCTATACTAACAGACAAATGGATTAAGATAATGTGCTACATTCATACAAATGGAACAATATTCAGCCACAAATGGAATGAATTTCTGATACAACGTGGCTAAGCCTTGAAAACACTATGCTAAGATGTAACAATTGCTTCTCCTGAACCTGTCTGCGCTGAGCCAACTGCAGCCCCACACAGCATGGAGCTCCCTGCAGGGCTGTGAGACACCAGCAGCTCTTTCTCACCTCTCCATGCAAATGTGCATGTGTGTGTGTGTGTGTGGACACGCACACTCACACACACACTCCGTCTTGCTCCTCTTCCCTGAATTTACCCCCAGGCCACACTCATCCATGATTCCACATCTTTGTGTCTCTGGGGCCTTCTCTCTGGAGCACATTTTCCACAACTGGCAAAAACCTGCTCTCCTGAGATGCAACCCACTGTCACCCATTCTGTGCCATCTTCTGAGTCCTGCAGATGGAGTGTTGCCTCTCCCAGGCTCCCGAGTGCAGCAGAGTCAGCCACTGAAGTCTGTTCTATCTGCAACACGAACCTCTGAGGGCTGGGCTGTGTCCTGCTGCACCCAGGGAAGGCTGGCGGGCAGGAAGCTGGGATCTGGAGTCACATGGACCAGGGTTCAAATCCTGGGCTTCTCCAGTTATACCCTGTCATATCTTGGACAAGTCATCCACCTTATTGTGCTTCAGTTTCCTGGTCTATAAAATGAAAACAGTGGTACCTGCCTTGTAACTTGTTTGTGAGGCTTAAGAAAGATAGTGAATATTTGCAATGTGCTAGACATAGGGCTTGGAGCAGGGTAAATGCTCAACACATATGTTGGGGTGTTCACCACTATCATTGTTCCTGGAATGAACCGAGGGTCGGGCTGCTTGTTCTCATGGTCCAGTCATGAGATGCAGATGACCTGGGAAAGAAGAGTTTATTTCTGTAAACAGGTACAGGGAGAAGGGCAGGGGCAATTCACCAGACCAACTCAAAGTTACAAAGCTTTTCCAGTGCTTAGACACCTTCTAAGCTATATGTCTACTTGCTAGTGTGCATTCATCTAAAGACCCAAGTGATGGATTCCATGTAATCTATAACTAAGGTGTGGGTTAACTGGGCACGGTGGCTTACGCCTATAATCCCAGCACTTTGGGAGGCCGAGGTGGGTGGATCACCTGAGGTCAGGAGTTCGAGATCAGCCTGACCAATATGGTGAAACCCCATCTCTACTAAAAATACAAAAATTAGCTAGACGTGGTGGCATGCGCCTGTAGTCCCAGCTACTCTGGAGGCTGAGATAGTCATTACCCTTATCATGTCTCCAGCTAAGGTATGGAGGTCTGGGGAGTTTCTTTAGACCCCCAGTAAGACTTGCTTAATCCTAAACAGGTTCTGGTATGAGGAATGTAAGAATTCCTTCATTGTCTTGACATGTTTCAAGGCCCAGGAGAGGCCCGGGCAAGACTCTTGGAGGGCGTCTGTTACATTCTAGCCATTGTGTATGAGCACTGGCTCTTTCAGCCTTTAATATCTAACCATTCAGTCAGTGCTGAAGCAGTTGTTATGGAGGCCTACCTGTTCAACTGTTAGTGAGACCTGGCCTGCCACATCATCATTACTGTCTAAACTCCTAGCACAGAGGAGTTTATCAAATGCATGACATCTGGGCCAAAGATCTTTTTTTTTTTTCTTTGAGAGAGAGTCTTGCTCTGTCGCCCAGGCTGGAGTGCAGTGGCGCAATCTCAGCTCACTGCAGTCTCTGCCTCCCAGGTTCAAGTGATTCTCCTGCCTCAGCCTAGCTGGGAATAGTCCCAGAGTAGCTGGGACTACAGGTGCCCGCCACCACGCCCAGCTCATTTTTGTATTTTAGTAGAGATAGGGCTTCACCATGTTGGCCAGGCTGGCCTTGAACCCCTGACCTCAGGTGATTCACCTGCCTTGGTGTCTCAAAGTGCTGGGATTACAGGCGTGAGCCACCATGCCCAACCTGGGCCAAAGATCCTTTGACATCATACAGCATGAAAGTGTGGGGGCTGCCATGTGACTTACCATGCGGGTGGCCCAAGCCACATACACCTGGCAGGCCATCACCTGTTGGGGAGATGGCTTTACTCCTCAGCCAGTGAGGGGCAGAGAGGAGACAGGGGAAGGGGCTTACGTGGGTAGGCAGAGCTCTCCAGGGAACAGTGAGGAAGGAGGGGAGGCTGAGCTGCCAGAGTGACCACACACCAGGTTAGGTTTGCACCTGGGCATGTCTGTGTGTGAGGACACTGCCAGCCTTTGCCTGGGCCCCTGGGGAGTCTTTGTTTATGTACAAAGGCGGAGCAGCTTGGTTGGGAGAACATCACTTCCTGTTTTGTTGCCAGGCCCCAGCTAAGCGGTCCAGTTCTCCTAGAGAGAGCCACCCGGCTGTTTCCTGACACCCCTCAAGCCCCTCTCCCTTCCACCTCTGCCGAGGCCGCCTCTCTTATCTTATGTATCCTGCCTTCCTGGTGGAGGGCGCTTGTGTCCAGGAAGTGGTACATGGTGAGCCCAGCCTGGTCTGTATCCGCTGAGCCCTGACCCCTAAGGGACCTTAGTTGGTGTCGCTGATATGGGTCCCAAGACTCACTAGGCCTCGTCAAAGCTCCTGCCCTCCTAGAGCTAACATTCTAGGGGGACATAAGTGCACAAAGGTGAATATGCACAACATACAGTATGCAACAGAGGGAGGGAAATAGAACCAGGGAAGGGAGTCTACAGCCTACAGCCATGAGGGTGTAACCAAAAATAAAATTTGAAGGCACGCCCAACCATCTGAATGAACTTCCTCCTCAGCCAGGGTATTCTAAAATTTAACCTGAAAGACTAACCTGTTCAGGCCATGACAGGAAGTGGGAGTTGGACATGTCCAGGGTTTACATCAACACAAACTTTAAGTCTGATAAGAAACATTTACAGTCTATGATCTCTAAAGCCTGCTATTTAAAGGTTTCATATGCATGATAAAACCTCAGCCTTTACAATCCCTGATGATAAACCAGATATTCCTTTCTACTGATAATAAATAACTCTTTCAACCAATTGCAGTCAGAATATGTTTAAATCTACCTAACACCTGGAAGACCCTCCACCCCTTGTACACTTCAAGTTGTCCCGCCCTTCTAGATGGAACCAATGTAAATCTTACATGTATTGGTTGATGTGTCACTGTTACTGGAAAGGGGTTCTGATCCAGACCCCAAAAGAGGGTTCCTGGACTTCGTGCAAAAAAGAATTCTGGGTGAGTCCATAGAGTAAAGTGAAAGCAAGTTTATTAGGAAAGTAAAGGAACAAAGAGTGGCTACTCCATAGACAGAGCAGCATCATGGGCTGCTTGACTAAGGATACTTATAGTCATTTCTTGATGATATGCTAAAGAAGGGTGGATTATTCATGAGTTTTCTGGGGAAGTGGTAGGCACTTTGCAGAACTGAGGGTTCATCCCCTTGTTAGACCATATAGGGTAACTTCCTGACATTGCCATGGCATTTGTAAACTGTCATGGCGCTGGTGAGAGTGTCTTTTAGCAAGCTAATGCATTTTAACTAGCACATAATGAGCAGTGAGGATGACTAGAGGTCACTTTTATTGCCATCTTGGTTTTGGTGGGTTTTGTCTGGCTTCTTTTTTTTTTTTTTTTTGAGGCAGAGTCTTGTTCTGTCACCCAGGCTGGAGTGTGGTGGCATGATCTTGGCTCACTGCAAATTCTGCCTCTCGGGTTCAAGCAATTCTCCTGCCTCAGCCTCCCGAGTAGCTGGGATTACAGGCACCTGCCACCACTCTCGGGCTAATTTTTGTATTTTTTTAGTAGAGACGGGGTTTCACCATGGTGGCCAGGTTGGTCTCGCACTCCTGACCTCAGGTCATCTGCCCACCTCAGCCTCCCAAAGTGCTGGGATTAAAGGCGTGAGCCACCGTGCCCAGCCTTGTCTGGCTTCTTTACTGCAACCTGTTTTATCAGCAAGGTCTTTGTGACCTTTATCTTGTGCCGACCTCCTATCTCATCCTGTGACTTAGAATGCCTAACTTCCTGGGAATGCTGCCCAGTAGGTCTCAGCCTTATTTTACTCAGCCCCTATTTGAGATGGAGTTGCTCTGGTTCAAATGTCTCTGATATTATGTCTCCCAAAAATGTATAAAAGCAAGCCATACCTTGACCACCTTGGGCACATGTCATCAGGATCTCCTAAGGCTGTGTCAGGGATGCATCCTTAACCTTGGCAAAATAAACTTTCTGAGTTGATTAAGACTTGTCTCAGATACTTTTTGGTTTACAAGAGCTACACAAGAGGAGAGGGGAAGGAAGAGGTTGAGGAAGGGCCACACTTGAGCATGCAGGGCCTTGGAGGTAGCTGTGATGATGTGGCTTTGACTCTCGTTGGGTTTTGAGCAGAGTGGGAATGGGACCTGACTTGGGTCTAAGGAAACTCTTGGCTGCCCTGCTGTGAGAGAAGCCTAGGGGAAGGAGGAGGCAAGGAGGCAGTGAGAGGTTGATGGTAATGGTCCAGGTGATAGGGACAGGGGCAGAGAAATTCCAGGTAGAAAAGGGCGGGTCCCTGGTGAAGCCTCACCGTCAAGCTGAAAGGCCTGAAACCGCAGCCCAAAATGAGAACTTATATTCCTGTTTCCCACTCAAATGTCGCCGTTTCCTAAACCACCCATGGCTCCGCCCTGCCCCATCCTGTGCCTGTAAGGACCCCAGGCTCAGCCAGCAGACAGGAGAAGCAGCTGGGTGTCGGGAACTATGGCTGGA
Organism: Pongo abelii; assembly: GCF_028885655.2. Lineage (NCBI taxonomy): Eukaryota > Metazoa > Chordata > Mammalia > Primates > Hominidae > Pongo > Pongo abelii. Next base: position 78,570,010 of record NC_071998.2, read on the forward strand.
TGTTGGAGAGAAGCGGCTTGACTTCAGAGTGACAGCTTGATGGTGTAACTTTGGAGAAGAGTCTGGCCGGAGACAGAGAGACTTGAGGAGAAGAAGGTGGCATCATTTCTGCCCCTCAGGGTATTGTGAAGATTGAATGAAAAGATGTATGTCACGTACCTGGCAATGTTGGGAACACATGCAGAGCTCAGTAAGAGGTGGCTCATTATCTGCTGCCAGGGTCATCCTGCTTCTCTTATCTTTGCAAGCCCCCTATTCCTGCAGCCTTGGGCTGGCCAATTCCTGTGCATCCTCTGGGTCTCCCTCAGGTGTCTTCTCAGGGAAGCCTTTCCCAATCCACCCCAACCCTCACACATTGCGACTCTCACCCAGAGCTGTTCCTCCTGCCAGAAGGAAGCCCACAAGGGTAGTGACAGACCCTCTGCCCCCAGCACCTAGAAAAGTCCCTACCTGTAACAGAATGTTCCTGAAGCCTTCCCTGGCCTCCCTTCCACCACCACCTGTCTCCAAGTTCAAGGCGCCATGGTCAGTCCCTGCGTGGGACTCCCATGGTCCTTCTCCCTCCCTCCTCAGACCTGCCCCACAGCAAGGTATGGGTGGGGGTGGGGAGGTTTAAGTCAGATCAGCCTGGATCAGGTGCAGGTGTTGCCCTGAGGCTGTGTGACCTTGGGCAAGTCACTGTGGGGCATCAGTCCCTCCCTTGCTAAGTACACACTCAAACAAGGCTTGTTCCTTCTTTACACTGGGAGCTCTCCCACTTACAGTTAACAATTTGCCCAGCCCAAGACAGTCCCAGGCAAGCCAAGCTGGTTGGTCTTCCTATTCCTACTACAACTGAACTCCTTAAAATTAGTTAACTTCACAAGCCAAACTATGACACATTCTCCTCAGACAAACAAAACACTAAAAAGAATCAGGGCTCCTTGGGGAAATGACTGATTTCAGGTCTGGGACATGGAGAGCACAGGATGATCTTGGAACAATTTGCATCAGACATCAAGGAAGTAATAACAAATTACGATGTTTTGAAGACATGGAGCCAGCTTGGAGGAGCTCCCACGGGCCAAATCTGCTACCATTTGAGCATCAAAGCAAGTAAGGAAAGTAATGGATTGTCACCCACGGAGTAAAATAAGAATCCATGGATCCATACTGCTAATGAATGAGAGAGAAGGGAATAAATGAGAAGGTATAGCTGCCTCACAGTACAAAGGCAACTCATAAATGGAGAAGGACTAATGGAAATAGAAAAGCAGCCAGTATGGCCGGTCGCGGTGGCTCACGCTTGTAATCTCAACACTTTGGGAGGCCGACGCAGGCAGATCACGAGGTCAAGAGATCGAGACCATCCTGGCCAACATGGTGAAACCCTGTCTCTACTAAAAAAAAAAAAAAATTAGCTGGGCATGGTGGCATGCGCCTGTAGTCCCAGCTACTCGGGAGACTGAGGCAGAATCACTTGAACACGGGAAGCAGAGGTTGCAGTGAGCCGAAATTGCATCACTGCACTCCAGCCTGGGGACAGAGCGAGACTCTGTCTCAAAAAAAAAAAAAAAAAAAAAAAAAAAAGCAGCCAGTATGGTAATAATTATTTCAGGCAAGAAGTAGTCATGAATGCCAAAACCAGTGGGTCAAGGTTTGAGGAGTGATAGGCTATATCTATGGTTGCAAAGTCTTCACTCATGACACTAATTACCAAAGAAAAACCCAGCATTAATCAGAGAAATACAAATCGACATCACATACCTCCCAGCTGGTGCTCTGAAAACTCAGCAACACCTCGACAGTCCTGCCAGAAACGCATCACCTCATCTCCCCATGAGCATATACCAGTGTGCACTACACTCCTCAGAAAGGTCAATCAAAGGAGACTCAGGAAACCTGACAACTGAATGCAACTGGATCCTGGACCACAAAAACAATACTGAAGCTCTCCAGTATGGTATTGGGCCCTCGTGCAATTAGAGTGTGGACTGTGCATTAGATAGTGTCAGTACCCTGTGTGCTGTGATTTCTGCTGTCATGGCTTCTTTCTAATTTGGTCTTGAGGAAGAGTGACCATAAGCCAAGATAGCCACTCTCTAGGAGAACTGAATGGGTGTGGGGGTCAGGTGAGATACAATGAGAAAGTAAAATTAAAAGGTACAAACAGAAGAAATTTATTATTCTTAGGTCCCGGAGAGGTTAGGGAAGCCTAAGAGAGGCGGACAAGCAGATGGGGAGGGGCAGTGAGAGACGGTGGGAAGGAAGGGACTATGCCTGTGCTAGGGTCCATGGGAATCATCCTTTAGGATTTCCCTTGGGGCCTGTGGACTGGCTAAAAAAATACGAGGGAAGGGTGAACTCATTTGCACTACTCTGATACTGGCCATTAGGTGCTATGGCGGTCAGCGGCTGTGGGGTGTGTTGCGCTTTAGGTCAATGAGATAAACAATAAACGAATTATCTCACACACCACCATATACGGAGAAGTGTTACCTACGCCAAGGCGAAGGGTACGACTGGCTTTCAAACAACTTAAGTCAGGCCTAAAAATAGATGCGGAGACAACAATTATATTTACCACGTTTATGACCCTGTATTAATGGAAATGTCTTTATTCCCAAGAAATAGACCTTGAAGGACTGAGGGGCGGCGCTGAGGTTCCCGCTGGCCCCTGGGCGCCCCCTGCTGGCCCGTCCTCCTTCCGTCCCCAGACGGCTGCACAGAGCATGCGTCACACCGTCCCCGAGTTTCCAGCAGCAGCCGTTCACCCGCGCTCTCGGATGCGCTTCTCTCTCGTGGCCTCCCGGGCTCTGTCCGCGTTGTTCATCCCACGGTCGGGAGCCCAGTCCCTCCGCCCCGCACCCGCCTCCCCCTGGGGGTTCTCCCGGCAGCCGTCTTGCCACCCCGCGTGGCCGCCGGCTGCCAGAGGCACAAGGGAGCGCGAGGCGCGGCGACTGAGCAGTGTCCCAGGCTCTGAGTGTGGGGAAGGCCGCGGGGCCCGCCCACTCGACCGCCGTCCAGGGGACTGCAAGGCGCCGGTACATCCGGCTCAACGCTGGCGGCGCAGGCCAATCACGGCCGGGGACGGGTGGGCGCGGGGCTGGACGGGTTTTGTAGTCGGTGTGCTAGTGGGACTACTGTCCCCACAGTCCCTGGGCAACATTGGCGTCAGCGGCTGCGCCCGAGGGCCCGCCCCTCACAGAGCATGGGCCAATCATAGCGGGGGGGCCGGGCGGGCGCCGGGCATGATGGACCTTGTGGTCGGAGCGCGGGCAGGACTCCAGCCCCCAGCAGGCCCCGCGCGCCGGAGAGGAGGAGCCGTGCGGCGGCGCGGGCGGGCGGGCGGCCGTCGGGGCAGGGCGGCGGCAGCGGCGGCGGCGGCTGAGGAGGGCCCGGCCTGCGAGAGCCTCGGTGGGAGCCGGCTCAGTCCTCGGCCACCATGTCGGCGCCGTCGGAGGAGGAGGAGTACGCGCGGCTGGTGATGGAGGCGCAGCCCGAGTGGCTGCGCGCCGAGGTGAAGCGGCTGTCCCACGAGCTGGCCGAGACCACGCGTGAGAAGATTCAGGCGGCCGAGTACGGGCTGGCGGTGCTTGAGGAGAAGCACCAGCTCAAGCTGCAGTTCGAGGAGCTCGAGGTGGACTATGAGGCTATCCGCAGCGAGATGGAGCAGCTCAAGGAGGTGAGCCGAGCCGGCCTGCCCCGCGACCCCCGCCCGGCGCCGGGGCCTGTGGGCGTCGTCCCTGGCACCAGGGCGGCCAAGGTCAGCTTGCCAAGCGGGGGCCGGCAGGGGTGGGCCGCGGGGCGGAGGGGGCACGGGCCCAGAGCCGGGGACCCGGGCAGTATGTGGGAGTGGGCCCGGCCTTGGCTAGCAGGCCGGTGCCGCGGCCGTTGCAGACGCCGCTAATGCAGGGGTCCGGGCGTCCTGTCGCCTCCTGCAGCTGCCCGCCTGCTGCTGTGCGGACCTGGGCGGCCCCGGCGGGCAGGGCTTCGTGAGGGCTGATGCTCTGCGGTGGTCGCTATTCCGGGTGTGTCTGAGTGTGGGGTGGGATTGGGAGGGCAGTGGCTGAGCCGAGAGCTGAGGCCACGGATGCTGGTGACCCGCTGGGAGAGGCCGAGGGTGGGCCTGGGTCTGGGTGGCTGCGGCTCTGTCGCCTCCAGAGAAATCACTTCCCCTCTCTGGGCGCAGCTACTTTCGGAGCGTTTCTGCTTCTTTCATGAGTGCCTCCGAGGTGGGGAAAGGTCGTGGACAGCGGCCTAAGTGAGTAGGGGCTCGGGGTTGCACGTGGAGGTTGCCCCTGGCATGGGTCCCCCAGTACCCTTGCCCCAGGCGCATAGCTGTGTCCTCATTGCCGGGATTGCGCTCCCACCAGCTAGCATGACTTCCTTGGCCCACTTCCTGTCCAGTCCCCCCTCCCGGGCCCTTCCCCTCGCTGTGGCTGGCTGTGTTCCTCTTGGACGGAGACCTCAGTGGTCTGTGTCATTCCCACTGAGGGGAGAGGAGGTTCGACCACCAGGCTGGTCGAGGGTCTCCAGGCGGCAGAGCAGCGGGAGTCTTGGACAGTCCTTCCCCAGCTTCTCTTCTTACCTTCCCTGACTCCATAGCGTTGTTTGCAGGAATTGCTTTCTGGGAGAATACACCAGGGTTTGGATCCAGGCTGTGCCCCTTGCTAGTGATGTGGCTTTGGGTACAGGCCCTCCGTGAGTCTTAGCTTCCCCCTCTGCAAAATGGGAGTGCAGTACTGCGTGCCCAGAAAGGATTGTTGTGAGGGACGTGTATTTGGAAAGGACTGGTGTGGGGTCAGGAGTATAGCCTGGTGGTGTGCTCCCTTCCCCCACTTGAGTGTGTCCTGGTGAGCCCTTGGCTCTTGGTTTCCAGGCTTATCACCTGGCACCTCTGCTCCCAGTCAGCCCAGACAGGTGCCTAAACCATTTGCAGCCTTCCTTGCCTCCCCCGTGTCTGAGGAGACCCGTCTGTGGAGAGCAGAGAATGAATCCAAGCAGATGCTTGGATGTCTGGGCAGAGCAGGTGCTCAGTTAGTACCAGTCAATGGCTGACCGTGGGCCAGCAGGAGCTGGGTCCTCCCCCATCACCCTCAGGACTCGATTCTGTTGTCTGTCAACAGGTATTGGCACCTTCTGCAATGCATACTCCAGTGGCGCTGGAGCTACAAGAGGGGTGAGATGCAGCTGCTCTTGCAAGAGTCCCCATCTTAGGGTGGGGCGTGTGATAGGGAGGCCGGGGGCTCTGAGAATATGGAGTGGGAGTGGACTCAGCCAGTCTCTGGACTCCTATAGCGGGGCTCACCCTCTCCAGCAGGCAGCACTATCTGTTAGGGCGCTTTTCCCTCTGCACACAGAGAAGCAGCCCTATTCCTCCTACCAAGTGCATCGTGAGCCGCTCCTGGGCAGCCTCTACAGTCCCTGTCTCTGTCCACAGCTTGGGTTTGGCAGTGTCCTCTGTGAGAAGGAATTGTCGCTGACCTAACTTGTCCCCACTTTGGTGCCCTTCATTTGTCAGGTCTTTGCTATTCTGACACAAACGTTTTGGCACAGTGAAGAATCTTGACATTTCCGTGGCATGTATCTGGAGGGTGAGTCCCTAGCAGAATCAGGAAGAGGGTATATCTGTTTCTGTGGGGACTCTTTAGGCGTCTGCTTGCTTGTTTTTTGTCACCACCTGGCTTCCATGTACTGGCCATGGCCTTGGACAAATTACTGCTCTGTCCAGAATCTAGTTCTCCTTTGTAAGGTGAGATAAGAATGTTTTTGCTCAGTCTCTAGCAGAGTCTAGAGGAATGTGCATCAGCGTTTCAGTTTCAGTAGATGTTGCCAGAAAGTTTGTACCAGTTCACCCCCCCTCAACAGCATGCCTGTTCCTCACACCCATGCCAACACAGGCTCTTGCTAACCTATTTAATTATGGCCAGTATTATAGTTGAAAATATTAACTCTTTATTAAAAAAAAAACACAATATTTAAGGAGACGATAATTGTGGGTTTTTTTTCTCCTGTAGAGCGGTATACCGCCTTAATTCTTTAAAAAACTTTATTTCTTGAACTAAATGCATTTAGTTACTAATAAATTGTGCTCCAAATGGAGTTGCTTGTACTCCTGCCCTGCATTTGTAGATAATAGGATCGTTGAGGGAAGGACGCTGGCCTGCTGGTCCCAGTGTGTGGGTTTCTGATCAGAGCTGAGGAGGGTCTTGTGGTGATGAATGGGAGACAGTGCCAGTCCTGTTGCCTTTCTCATGGGATGGGGGAAGTGTCTGTGTCCTGCTGACATCATAGCACTGTGCTGGCTGAGACCACAAGTGAGGTGGGTGCCCCCTGGTTGATTTTGCCTAATCATTCTGCTAGTGATTTCTTGAGCCTGACTCAGTTAGGACCATATCTGTCCCAGTTCCCACTGTGGCCTTTCCCTTCCTCTCCCTGGAATGGTGGGGAAGAGAATTAGATGGGCTTTGGTCAGCAACCTGGTGTTCCTGGTCCTGCGTGGCCGTGAGACACTTTGCTCTGTGTTCTCAGCTGCAGCTTTAAGAGGACAGGTGTGCTGAGGTGGCAGCTCCTGCCTTCAGGGCACAGGCAGGGACTGTAGCTAGGTGGGCTGAGGCTAGGTGCCCATGTGGTCCTCATGGTCAGGGGAGGGTAATGGGGGAGGTCTGAGAAAAGTCTTGACTCCACCTGAGCTCTGGCTCAGAGAGGAGGTCTGGACACCCTCACTGCTTTGGTGTGCCACCTTGGTGCCATAGTGCCAAGCTCTGGAGCATCATTGTCCTTGTCTGAGAGGTGCACGTGGGTGGAATTGGGTGTTGGACTGGGCACAGCACCCAACATGCAGCAAGTGCTTCGTAGGTCTTCTGTGGACTGAATCTCATGCCTCACTCAGGTCTCTGTCTCCTTGCTGCCGCACCTGCAGCTTCTCCCCGTTGTTGTCCTTGTCCCTGTTCAGTCTCAAGTAGCTTCCATTGCCACCTCCCAAGGGCTGCCCTAAGCATTGTCTCAGGCCCCTACAGCCTGGCTTGGGACTGCCCTACCTCTCCTGTGCCCACATTCACCCTTCATCTTAGAAGTCCCACCTGCCCTTCAAGCTCGGGTGCCTCTAAAATTCCCCTGCCTGCTGCCTTCTGGACTTGCCGAGCCCTGTTCCCAGCACCTGGGCAGCTGCAGGAAGTGGGGGCAATAGGGGGATTGGCAGAGGACCCTCCAGGAGGTTCCTCTGCAGAGTTACTGGGGGCGAAGCCCAGCCTCTTTGATTGTTTGCTTCCAGAGCAGGAAAAGTCCTGGTCTTGGTTAAAGCAAGTGTGGGATTCTCCCATTCGTCTGATAACCCCTGAGAACATTATTCTGTCCATTTCTGAACAGAAGGCTGTTGGGAGCAAGGAGGCTCTGGGAGACCCAAGGGCCTTTCAGGGGGCTGGGTGGTGGAAGTAGTCTGCTTTTGGTATGAAGAAGCCTGGCTTGGGTGGGAGCTGGGGCCCTGTGAATACCTGAAGCACAGATGGGTCTGACAGTTGGGGAAAGGCAGCTATAGGCATCCAAAGATGACGGCCATGTGGCCACACTGTTGTCACTAATTGTTGGGCAACTCTTTCCCCGCCGGGCCTCTCTTTCCCCACTTTTAGAATATGGGGCAGGGTGTCATGAAGGAATCATTAGGAACCCTTACACTTTTAAAAATGTCTGAAACTCCCACATCGAGCCCTGGTGCTGTTTCTTCCTGTAGGGCCTGGCAACTGGGCACTTGTATATCTCAATCATCCTGGGACCTGGCCAGGGAATCTGCCCAGCCCTAGGCATGCAGATAGTGTGCTCCAGGCCAGCCCTGCCAGCATGTGGAGGCGTGGACCTGGCCACCCTCCACGGGATTCAAGGCAGGCACAGCTGTGATGGAGCAGCTCGTCTTTGGGGACACCAAGCGAGCATGCTTTGTGGCTTAGCAGGTGGATCCGGAAGAAGGCCAGGCCCAGTGCTGGGAGCCCCTGGGCCCCTGGGGGTGCCTGGCACCACCTGAGCAGGACCAACTATATATGATGTCTGTCCCTGTGAACTCCATACTGACTCCACAGGGGGAGTCTGGGCCCTACCTGGTCTCCCAGGAGTTTGCGGCCCTGGATGAGCCTGTCTGGGCCGTGATAGGTTAATGATGATGCCTGTTACCTTGGCCCAGTGCCTGTTACCTTGGCCCAGTGCTCCGTGAGCCCCCAAGGTCGCGGAGGGGTGTCCCTGTGCCCTTGTGTCTGAGCATCCGGACCAGGTCCCTATAGGATTCCTGCTAGGTCTCCCCTGTCACTTAGGGACCACAGTCCCTTCCTTTGAGGGAGGAGATCAGTTTCTTCTTTGTCAGTTTTGAGCATCCTCCAGTCAGTCAGACCTGCTTCCCACATAGGTGGACCAGATGAAACTGTTACACACATCGGGGGTAAGAAAGATTTGGTTTCGTCTCAGACAGTACACCAGATGTTTGAGGTGGTGGTCGGCTGGTGGCCAGGGCTGGCCAGAACTATGCAGGCTTTGACAGGTAAAGCATTGGCCTTAGACCCTGTGTTGTCCAGTGTTCAGAGTGTGGCCTCTGAAGCCGAACTCTGGAGCAGGAGAGGGCCCAATGTGGCTGCCTAGCTCCCTCCTTGGTCTGAAACCCTACCGTCCCAAGCTGGGCTCTGCTCTGCTGTGGGAGGTGGATGGAGAGATGGGGACTGAGTGGCAGGCAGGCTTCCCTTGCCACCCTCAGAGCATTGCAGGCCAGGGTTAGGGTTAGGAGGAGGCAACTGGGGGCCCAGCTTCTTTTTTAGAAGCTACTGTGTTTTAAAAAATCATGCATTAACTTTAAGAACAGCAGAAAGTGGAGGGAACAGTGTCAGTAGGACCTGTGTAGATGGCGCACGACAAATGTGGAGAGCACTGGGTGTTTCTCTCTGGCAGCTCTTCTTCCCTTGTGAGTGTGTGATGTGTACAAGACACCATCAAACAAGGGAAAGGCTTTGTACATCTGTAATAGTTGTTTTTTATTAAAGTTAGTTTGTTGCTACTCTGAGATACAGAAAAGCAGGTTTAATTCAAGTAGATAAAGACAGGAAGGTTTCTGTGGATCCAGAGGTTCTGTGGCACTTCTAACTTATACTGTTGTGTTATTATATGAAATAATTGTCATGGTTTGCTTTTTATAGTTGGCTTTTTACTTTTTAATTTATTATTATTATTATTTATTTATTTTGGTAGAGTCAGGGTCTCACTATGTTGCCCAGGCTGGTCTTGAACTCCTGGGCTTGAGCGATCCTCCCACCTTGGCCTCCCAAAGTGTTGGGATTAGAGATGTGAGCTACCACGCCTCATCTATAGTTTGCTTTTTTTTTTTTTTTTTTTTTTTTTTTGAGACGGAGTTTCGCTCTTGTTGCCCGGGCTGGAGTGCAATGGCGCAATCTTGGCTCACCACAACCTCCGCCTCCCAGATTCCAGCGATTCTCCTGCCTCAGCCTCCCTAGTAGCTGGGATTACAGGCATGTGCCACCATGCCTGGCTAATTTTTTTTGTATTTTTAGTAGAGACGGGGTTTCTCCATGTTGGTCAGGCTGGTCTCAAACTCCCGACCTCAGGTGATCCGCCTGCCTTGGCCTCCCAAAGTGCTGGGATTACAGGCATGAGCCACCACGCCCGGCCTTTTTTTTTTTTTTTTTTTAGACGGAGTCTTGTTCTGTTGCCCAGGCTAGAGTACAGTAGCTCGATCTTGGCTCACTGTAACCTCTGCTTCCTGAGTTCAAGTGATTCTCATGCCTCAGCCTCCTGAGTAGCTGGGATTACAGGTGCGCGCCACCACACCTGGCTAATTTTTGTATTTTTAGTAGAGACGGGGTTTCTCCATGTTAGCCAGGCTGGTCTCGAGCTCCTGACCTTGGGTGATCTGCCTGCCTCAGCCTCCCAAAGTGCTGGGGTTACAGGCGTGAGCTACCGCGCCTGGCCGCTTTGCTCATTATTTATTTATTTATTTATTCATATTATTATTATTGTTATTATTTGAGACAGAGTCTAGCTCTGTTGCCCAGCATGGAGTGCAGTGGCACGATCTTGACTCACTGCAAACTCTGCCTCCCAGGTTCAAGCAATTCTTCTGCCTCAGCCTCCCGAGTAGCTGGGATTACAGGAGCCCACCACCACGCCCGGCTAATTTTTGTATTTTTAGTAGAGATGAGGTTTCACCATGTTGGTCAGGCTGGTCTCAAACTGTTGACCTCAGATGATCCACTCGTCTCGGCCTCCCAAAGTGCTGGGATTACAGGCATGAGCCACCGCGCCCGGCCTTTATTCATTTTTTAAAGCCATCTTCTTTGTTGGACATTTCGACATAACCAAAGGTGGAGAGAGTAATAGGATGAGTCCATGTATGCTGCTGCCCTGCACCTGCAGTTTGCAGCTGTGGCCAGTCTTGTTTCTTTACTGCAGTTCATCCGGTGTAGCTGTGTCTGTAAGTATATCAGTTGTTTTGCTAAGAAAATAGAATCTTTTCTTTTTTTTTTTGAGACGGAGTTAGACGGAGTCTCACTCTGTCACCCAGGCTGGAGTACAATGGCGCGATCTCGGCTTACTGCAAGCTCCGCCTCCTGGGTTCACGCCATTCTCCTGCCTCAGCCCCCCGAGTAACTGGGACTATAGGCGCCTGCCACCATGACCAGCTAATAGAAAATAGAATCTTTTCTTACAAAACTTAACCATTGTTGAATTTTCACACCTAAGAAACTAACAAAAATTCTTTAGTGTCATCTGTTGTCCAGTCAGTGTTTGGATTTCCCCAGTTTGGCTCATAAATTTCATTTTACAGTTACTTTGTTTGCTTCAGAAGCCAAGCAGGATCTGCAGGTTGCATTTGGTTGAAGGCCTTGTCAATTTTTTTTTTTTTTTTTTTTTTTGGAGACAGTCTCGCTCTGTCACCCAGGCTGGAGTGCGGTGGTATGATCTTGGCTCACTGCAATCTCTGCCTCCTGTGTTCAAGCAACTCTCCTACCTCAGCCTCCCAAGTAGCTGGGACTATAGGTGCACGCCACCACACCCGGCTAATTTTTTGTATTTTAGTAGAGGCAGGGTTTCACCATGTTGCCCAGGCTGGTCTCGAACCCCTGAGTTCAGACAATCAGTCTGCCTCGGCCCAGCAAGGTGCTAGGATTACAGACCTTGTCATTTTAAAGACAGCGCCATGTGTGGCCTGTCCTGTCCCCTTTCATACTGTGCTGGCATTAGCCCTGGCTACTCTATTTTCGTGCCGTGGAGGGTGCTGGTAGGCGGAGATTCCCACTTTATCTACCCCTGCCAGACACCTCAGACACCTTACTCTTGTCTTTCTCTTTTATTTCCTTTTTTTTTTGAGACGGAGTCTCACTCTATTGCCCAGATTGGAGTGCAGTGGCGCGATTTGTGCTCACTGCAACCTCTGCCTCCCGGGTTCAAGCGATTCTCCTGCCTGAGCCTCCTGAGTAGCTGGGATTACAGGCGTGCACCACCATGTCTGGCTAACTTTTGTATTTTTAGTAGAGACAGGGTTTCATCCTGTTGGTCAGGCAGGTCTTGAACTCCTGACCTCATGATCTGCCTGCCTCAGCCTCCCAAAGTGCTGGGATTACAGGCGTGAGCCACCGTGCCTGGCCTTTCTTTTCTTTTTTAAAATATTAGCCAGGGGCCGGGCACGGTGGCTCACGCCTGTAATCCCAGCAGTTTGGGAGGCTGAGGCAGGCGGATCACGAGGTCAGGGGATCGAGACCATCCTGGCTAACGCGGTGAAGCCCCGTCTCTACTAAAAATACAAAAAATTAGCCGAGTGTGGTGGCGGGCGCCTGTAGTCCCAGCTACTTGGGAGGCTGAGGCAGGAGAATGGCATGAACCCGGGAGGTGGAGCTTGCAGTGAGCCGAGATCGTGCCACTGCAATCCAGCCTGAGCAACAGAGCAAGACTCCGTCTCAAAAAAAAAAAAAAAAAAAAAAAATAGGAGCCAGGGTGCCTCCTTCAGCTGATGCGTCATGGCTTGGCTCTTGCATTGCTGCATTGTCATCACCTATTCTGGTTCATCTCTTGCCCCAGCCTTTACTGTGGAGCTCTGCCCACCTGAGGTGATGTTGTCATCTAGTGGGTGTAGATGCCAAGCACTTCTAAACCAGAAGGGAGGAACTAGTATTGTCACTGTCCTACCATTGGGGGCACTGAGGTCATAGTGAGGACCACTCATACTCCTACTAGCATGGCAGTGGACTCAGCCATTCTTGGCTTGACTTCTGTGACCTGGAGCTCCCCTCTCTGGGCCTCAGTTTCCTTGTTTTAGGCCAGTGCATTCCTGACGCCCTTGGAGGTGGATCAGTTTCTCCCTCTAGTGACAGCATCATGGTGGGCTCAGGCCCAGGACGCAGCTGCTTTGCAGGCATGTGTTGCCTGCTGCCTGGGCTCCCCATCCGCTTTGCTCTGCCCTTCCTCGTCTCACCCATGTTCCCTCAGTACCACCCTCACAACATGCAGGGGTGTAGGGCTGGTTGATGACAAGTGTGTCCATGAGCCTAGGGGATTCCTTGGGTGTCCTAAAATGTGACCTAAGATAATTATCAGGGAACATGCCCCGATATTCACGTAAGTTCTTTTCTATTTTCCTGAAGTGTCGGCCAGCTTGAGAAATAAAGGGACAGAGTACAAAAGAGAGAAATTTTAAAGCTGGGCGTCCGGGGGAGACGTCACATGTTGGTAGGTTCCATGATGCCCCACAAGCTGCAAAAGCCAGTAAGTTTTTATTAGGGAGTTTCAAAAGGGGAGGGAGTGTGCGAGTAGGTGTGGGTCACAGACATCAAGTACTTTACAAGGTAATAGAATATCACAAGGCAAGTGGAGGCAGGGCAAGATCACAGGACCGAGGTGAAATTAAAATTGCTAATGAAGTTTCGGGCACCATTGTCATTGATAACATCTTATCAGGAGACAGGGTTTTGAGATCAACTGGTCTGACCAAAATTTATTAGGCGGGAATTTCCTCTTCCTAATAAGCCTGGGAGCGCTATGGGAGACTGGAGTCTATCTCACCTCTGCAATCTCGACCATAAGAGACAGGTACGCCCCAGGGGGGCTGGTTCAGAGACCTACCCCTAGGTGCGCATTCTCTTTCTCAGGGACGTTCCATGCTGAGAAAAAGAATTCAGCGATATTTCTCCCATTTGCTTTTGAAAGAAGAGAAATATGGCTCTGTTCTGCCCGGCTCACCGGCAGTCAGAGTTTAAGGTTATCTCTCTTGTTCCCTGAACAATTGCTGTTATCCTGTTCTTTTTTTCAAGGTGCCCACATTTCATATTGCTCAAACACACATGCTGTACAATTTGTGCAGTTAATGCAATTATTACAGGGTCCTGAGGCGACGTACACCCTTCTCAGCTGACAGGATTAAGAGATTAAAGTAAAGACAGGCATAGGAAATCACAAGGGTATTGATTGGGGAAGTGATAAGTGTCCATGAAATCTTTACAATTTATGTTTAGAGATTGCAGTAAAGATAGGCATAAGAAATTACAAAAGTATTAATTTGGGGAACTAATATATGTCCATGAAATCTTCACAATCCACGTTCTTCTGCCATGGCTTCAGCCGGTCCCTCCATTTGGGGTCCCTGACTTCCCATAACAGATAATGGCATCTCATTATGGTTTAAGTTGCACTTCCCTGTTCACTGATTGGATCGGGCCAATTTTATTACTTCTGTGAAGCACAGTTCTGTTATAACACGTCTTTTGAAAATGCAAATTTGTTCCAGACTGATTGATATATGAGGGAACAGTTTGAACACGATGAGAATTTTGTATTTGCCTACGTACAGTTTTCTCCTCAAAAAACACTAGTGTACACAGAGCCCTACACCCGGCCTACCTGAGCCATGTGAGGATACACAGGATACACGCACCTACAGCTTCCCATTCCATTTCAGAACACCCACCTTCTACCGCCTCAGGTAGCTCATGAGTTGCCAGCTGTGACACCACACCCACTAGCAAACCTCAGGGCTTCTTAAGATAAAGTGTCATGTGTATCGTAGCACTTATGTGTCTTTTTTTTTTTTTTTTTTTTTTGTGATGTAGTCTCACTCTCTCACCCAGGCTGGAGTGCAGTGGCTTGATCTCGGCTTACTGCAAGCTCCGCCTCCCGGGTTCACACCATTCTCCTGCCTCAACCTCCCGAGTAGCTGGGACTACAGGCACCCACCACCACGCCTGGCTAATTTTTTTGTGTTTTTAGTAGTGATGGGGTTTCACGGTGTTAGCCAGGATGGTCTCGATCTCCTGACCTCGTGATCCGCCTGTCTCAGCCTCCCAAAGTTCTGGGATTACAGACTTATGTGTCTTTAAGCCATTGAACATGTATAAAACTGTGCTACCAGCCGGGCGCCGTGGCTCACGCCTGTAATCCCAGCACTTTGGGAGGACGAGGCAGGCGGATCATGAGGTCAGGAGATCGAGACCATCCTGGCTAACACAGTGAAACCCCATCTCTACTAAAAATACAAAAAAATTAGCCGGGCGTGGTGGCGGGTGCCTGTAGTCCCAGCTACTCAGGAGGCTGAGGCAGGAGAATGATGTGAACTCGGAAGGCGGAGCTTGTGGTGAGCTGAGATTGCGCCACTGCACTCCAGCCTGGGCGGCAGAGCAAGACTCCGTCTCAAAAATAAAATAAAATAAAAACCTGTGCTGCCTTTTTATCTTTAATTTTAAAAAATGAATTACTTTAGAAAATTTTTAGATTTATAGAAAAATTTGAAAACTAGTACAGAGTTGCTGTATACCCCACACCCAGCTGCCTCATTATTATAACATTGTACGTTAGTGTGGTATATTTGTTACAATGGATGAACCAATATCACGGCATTATTATGAATACTTTATTCAGATTGCCTTAGTTTTTACCTGATGTCCTTTTTCTGTCCCAAGTATTGTCTAGGATATCACATTACATTTAGTTGTTGTGTCTCCTTAGGCTCCATTTGACTGTGACAGTTTCTCAGACCTTCCCTGTTTTTGATGACCTTGACAGTTTTCAAGAAGATTGGTCAGGTGTTTAGTAGAATGTTTTTCACTTGGAATTTGTCTGATGTTTTTTCTCGTGGTTAGATTGGGATTATGGGTTTAGGGGAGGAAGATCACAGAAGTAAATGCCCTTCTCATCACATATCAAGAGTGTATATTGTCAGCATGACCTGTCATTGCTGCTGTTGACCTTGATCACCTGACCGCCACTCTAAAGTTATTTTTTCTCTCCCTGTCCATACTGTATTTTTGGAAAGGAAATTTCTGTGCATAGCCCATACTTGAGTAGGGAGTTTGCTCCACCTCTTTGAGGGCAGGGCGGTATCTACATAAATTATTTGCAATTTTTCTGCATGGCAGACTTTTCCCTCCCTCCCAATCTTGTTTATTATATCATGTAGACTCATGAAAGTTCATTTTATTTATTTTATTTGGGACAGGGTCTCACTCTGTCGCCCAGGCTGGAGTGTAGTGGTGTGATCGTGACTCACTGCAACTTTGACCTCCTGGGCTCAAGTGATCTTTCCACCTCAGTCTCCCCGATAGCCAAGGCTATAGGCATGTGCCACCACCCCCAGCTAATTTTTTGATTTTTTTAGTAGGTACATGGTCTCACTATGTTGCCCAGGCTCGTCTTTAATTCCTTGGCTCACGTACTTCTCCTATCTTGGCCTTACAAAGTGCTGGGATTGCAGGCATGAGCCCCTGTGTCCAGCCCATAAAAGTTTATTTTATACTTTGGGTTATAATCCAACATTACCTCATTTTGTTGCTCAAATTGGTCTAGCTTTGGCTCTTGAGAGCTCTTTCAGATGGCTCTTATACCCCCTTTAACATACCACATCGTGGTGCCTCTTTTTTTTTTTTTAAAGTGCTTCCTTCCTTTCTGGCACTACAAGATGTTGCAGGCTTATCTGTGTCCTCCCTCAGTCCTAGAATCAGCTATTTACCCCAAGAAGCCCTGGTTTCTTTAGTTGAGAAAGATGTTAGAAACCAAGATCTGGTTGCTATGTGTGCTCATTGCTGTTAGGGTGTCTTTAATTTAAGGCCTGTCAGCTACAGAACAAGGAGATTGTTTTGAACATGCAGTTAGTGGCCGGGCACAGTGGCTCATGCCTGTAATCCCAGCACTTTGGGAGGCCGAGGCAGGTGGATCACCTGAGGTCAGGAGTTCGAGACCAGCCTGGTCAACATGGGGCGCGGTGGCTCATGCCTATAATCCCAGCACTTTGAGAGGCCGAGGCGGGTGTATCACCTGAGGTCAGGAGTTCGAGACCAGCCTGGCCAACATGGGGAAACTTTGTCTCTACTAAAAATACAAAAATTAGCTGTTCGTGGTGGTGGGCGCCTGTAATCCCAGCTACCCAGGAGGCTGAGGCAGGAGAATCACTTGAACCCAGGAGGCAGAGGTTGCAGTGAGCCAAGATCACATCATTACACTCCAGCCTGGGCGACAGGAGCAAAACTCCATCTCAAAAAAGAAAAAAAAGAAAAAAAATGCAGTTAGTGTATACTAACCCATGTATATACACATGTCAATAAATATACCTGTATGTATATTTAGTTAACCATGAGTTCATACTGATGTAAGAACTCTAATCCATTACCACATAGATCGTTCTTACCACCTTCCCTTGCTTATCTGTAACCTCCCACTCCAACAGTGAGACACCTGGCTCCCACCATCCACCATCCAGTAACTTAATTGTTTCATTCCAGTTCACATGTACAGCAGTAACAGAATTGTTAACCTGGGTCCCCATGGGAAACAATTTTATCAACTAGAGTTACAGTGCTTTTGTGTAATTCTTTTGCTTTTAGTCTTATAGACTCTACTTATTTCCAAAGTTACTTAAGTTAGGGCTGGGCTCAGTGGCTCACACCTGTAATCCCAGCACTTTGGGAGGCCAAGGAGGATGGATCACCTGAGGTCAGGAGCCAGCCTGGCCAACATGGTGAAAACCCGTCTCTACTAAAAATGCAAAAATTAGCCGGGCGTGGTCCCGGGTGTCTGCAGTCCCAGCTACTTGGAAGGCTGAGGCAGGAGAATCACTTGAACCCAGGAAGCCGAGGTTGCAGTGAGCCGAGATTGTACCACTGCATTCCAACCTGGGGGACAGTGAGACTCTGTCTCAAAAAAACAAAAACAAAAACAAAAAAAACCAACCACCCTGGCCAACATGGTGAAACCCCATCTCTACTAAAAATACAAAAATTAGCCAGGCTTGGTGGTGTGTGCCTGTAGTCCCACCTACTTGGGAGGCTGAGGCAGGAGAATTGCTTGAACCCAAGAGGCAGAGGTTGCAGTGAGCTGAGATCTCGCCACTGCACTCCAGCCTGGGCAACAAGAGCCAGACTCTGTCTCAAAAAAACAAATAATAAAAAATGTTACTTAAGTTAGTACTTTATTCCCCCATCCCCTTCAGTGAGGTTGTTTGATACATATGTAATACAATTAGACTGTTTTGTCACATTCTACATTCCAGCCCAGGACCCCTTGATCTCCCAAATGATTTTTTAAAACAATTCACATACTAATATTAAGGTTCACTTTTTGTTTTTATAAATGCAGTGGCATTTATCTACCATTACAGGATCATACAGAATAGTTTCACTGCCTTAAAAAAAAAACCCTATGCTTCACCTGTTTAAATCCACTCCTCGTCAACCTCTGGCAACCACTGATCTTTCTACCATCATTACAGTTTTGCCTTTTCCAGAATGTCACATAATTGGAATCATACAGTATGTAGCCCTTTTCAGACTGGCTTCTTTCACTTAGCAATATGCACTTAAGATTTATCCATGTTTTTTCATGGCTTGATTGCTCTTTTTTTTTCTTAAATCACAATAATATTATATGGGTGAACCACAATTTATCTGTTCACCTATTGAAAGACATCTTAGTTGCTTCTACTTTTTGGCAAATATGAATAAAGCTGCTTTAAACATTCACGTACAAGTTCTAGTGCAGACCTAAGTTTTCAAACCGTTTGGGTAAACACCTGAAGAGTCTGATCGCTGGATTGTATGATAAGACTGTATTTAGCTTTGTGAGAAACTGCCAGACTCTTCCAAATGCGAATACCATTTTGTATTTCCACCAGCATTGAACAAGAGTTCCCTCTTCTCAGGCTCCACCCTCATAGTTCGTCCTGTGGTGGGAAGAACTCTGGGGATTGCGAGGAGATGGCGTAAGATTCTCCTGCCACTTGCTGACTGTGAACCTTAACGGTGTCTCTTTCTAAAACAGTGCTAATAAGATGAAGAAGTGTGATGAGGGTTAGAGATGAAGTAAGAGAAAACCCGGGCTGCAGCCATGCTCTCCTGTGGCTTTCAGCGCAGCCTGGCCCAGGCTGCTGTGCCCACTGTGCCATCCTCCCCTCATTTGGAACAGATGCAGTCTGGACAGCTGCCTGGCAGGGCCCCCAAGCTGTCCCCTCTTGCCCTGACTACAAGCTGTTGAATGGAGATTTGTGTCAGGGCAGCCAGCTGCCATGGAAGATGAGGGCTGGTCCCCAGGCCCCAGGACTGGCTTCTGTGTCCTTGGGCGGGGTAGCTAGGGTCTGTGGGGACCTTTGCCAGCCCTGGGTGCAGCTGGCCAGAAGCCTGTCTGCTGACACTGGGGCAATTAGGGTGTAATCTTCTCTAAATGGCACCCAATTCTGGCTAAATCCCTCCTGCCCGGGGATGAATTCCCAGTTTTCTAAAAGCAGCTTAGCATTTGGACGTTGCCCAGGGCAGCTGGGGTTCGCGGTTGGCGATGGGATGGCTGCTTCCGATTGATGTGGGCCTCACAGAGGAGGGGCCATGGGTGGGCAGAGGCTAGTGACAAGCACCACAGCCCTACAGTGTTCCCTGTGTGGGTGCCTCTCAGCCCTGAGTCCTAGCGATCCCCACATCCACAAGTGTAAGTCCTCCTTGGGGAAATGCAGTTCCAAAGCCACACAGTAGGAAGGGTGGGCCAGCACCCCTCAGCCTACTGTGAGGGACAGATGGGCCTGTGGAGGGGCTTGGGCCTGGGCTGGTCCTGCAGCGTACAGCTTGATAGATACAGGCTGGCAGAGGTGGGCGGGTGCTGCCTTCTGGCCTGGACCCCAGTTCCCAGGAGGCCCCACCCTCTCTTCCTGGCCTGGACCCCAGTCCTCAAGAGGCCCCACCCTGTCTTGCAGGGACTCCTACAGCCTTCCCAGGCTCCTGCTTGAGTGCTCCTGGGCCTCCTCCCTCCTCCCTGTCTACCTGCCAGGTGAGGCTGTCTGAATTCCTCAGGGAACAACTCCACCTCCTGCCCCCTCTCCTGTTACCCCCTTGCCCCTCCCTGTACCACCTCCTCTGGGAACCACCCTGCTGCAAAGAAAAAAATGGATTTTGGAGTGAGAAGCCTTATGGTCCCACTCAGATGAATCATCTCACCTTGTTGATCCTCAGTTTGTTCACCCATGAAAGGGAGCAATAAAAGTTTTTACTTTGCAGGGCTTGTGTGAAGACACATGATTCACACCCACCTCTGTCCGCTCCTGGGGGCCCTGGACCCCACATCCTTTGTTGCCTGTATCTGCTTAGGAAGTACCTTTTGAATAAAGAGAGGAGGGAGTAGGTTTAGTGATGCTGGAGCATCCCCACCCAGCTGGGGATGGATGGGAAGAGCTGGCTGAGGGGGTGGTGAGGTAGGGTCTCCCACATAACACCCATGGGATCCCATTGGGTGGGTCATTGGGTCTGTGAGGGGCCCAGGTAGTCAGCAGGTCTATTTTTGGCTGCTTAGCTGACTTGGGTTCCAGTAGAAGCATGTGGAGCTGGCTAGTCTGCTTGTATCCCAGGGTCACTGGGGGACTTTCAAAAATTCTAAAGCTCAGGGGCCACACTCAGACCTATTAAATCAGTCTCAGGAGTGTTTACACTTCCAGAATGATCCCAGGGGAAAGATGAGTGTGGGAGCACCATCCTGTCATTGCAGTTTACACCCAGCGGTCTGAATCCTCCCTGCTCTGCACATCGTGTGTGATTCAGCCCTGGGGGGGTACAACCCCCCAAGTGGAGAACCTGGGATGCCTCTCTGTACCTCTGTGGAGTGTGCATGAGCTAAGGGAAGACCCAGGACAGGGGCAAGCCTGGGAGCCATTCCTGCTGTTGAGTCACGGGGGTGTGTCCTCTCCACTGGCTGGAGAGAGAGGGATAAAAGAGGAGATGCCCCAAAAGAACCTGCAATGCTTGCCCACCCTGTACCCCTGGAGTTCCCTGCAGTCCTAGCCTCACTCAGCCATATTCATACATATGGTATACATATTCATACATATGCAGCCATATTCATATTCTGCACTCTCAGCACCTTAGCATCTGGCTATTCCCTTGACCTGCCATGCTGTCTACCCACTTCAGGTGTGGGGCCTGTCACCTCCCAGCTGTGTCCATAGGTTCCCCCTGTCTGTCTTCCATTCATGCCACAAATGCTTCCTGAGCCTTGCCACTTGCTGGGCTTGGGCTCCTCACTCCGTTCCTGCGCTCACCAAGGAGGTGCAGATGTGTGGTGGACGTGGGCGTCCATCTGCCCACAAGGACAGGCCTGAACCCTTCCCGTGTGAGAGGCCTTGCCCCACCCACACTGTGTGTATATCTGGATGGTCGGCCCTGCCTTCTGCGTGAGCTATTTCTCAGCATCAGTGGGCTAAAGCGATGGGGGAGCTGGCTGAAGTGAGGATAATGTTGGGCTGGAGGGAATTCTGCTGTCCTGGGACAGCTGCTGGACTTTTCCATCCTGCCCGGTGGGTCTGGCCCTCCCTACTGACTCCCTGGTGACCCCCCTGTCCTGAGCCAATCCCTAGAGCTGTTGCCTACACGTGTGGCCATGAAACAGATGCAGGTCAGGACCTCACCCAGGAGCCTGGCGGCAACTTTGGAAGAAAGCATACCAGCATGCAGACCCGCTTCCCAGTGTAGCCAGGGGCCTGGGCAAAGTGCTTCTACATAGAGCTGCCCAGCCTCTCTCACTAGGCCGAAATGGCAAGGGTCAGCACCTAAGAGGGTGTCAGGCCTGTGGCTGCTGTTGTTGGTGGGGCGGATGGTGGACAGGTCCACTTACCCTCTTGGCCCCCAGCGACATACTGGCTCTGAGATTTGGCCTACTGGGGGCCCACCAGGGAAGTCATCTGAAGGTCTGTGTGGGAGCTGGATGGTCCACCAGTTTGGTGGCCTTTCCCTAGAAGCTGCTGGGAAACCTCTGCCACCCACTTCCACATTGGTGTGGTTCACTGTGAGATGGAGCTGAGCCCCGTTTCAGTCCAGGCTGCATTTTTTAGGGCGGCCTTTGACCTCAACAGTCAGACATTTCTGGAGCAGCTCTGGCTGCTGACTAGAAGATTGTTTTGTGCAGCTCTCATTTTTAAATTGAGGTATGATTTGCCTGTAAGACCACACGCAGTTGTGCAGTTGTGTGCTCTCGTGTGGCTGCCCCATGGTGAAGGTTACCCTGAAGTACTCAGACTCTTCCTGTCCACCCAGCGGCGCACTGCCTGCCTTCTACAGCGATTAGGTTTCTTCATACTTGGTGTATGGTCTTTTGGGTCTGGCTTCTCTAAGAGCCGTCACAACGGTTACTTTTTATGAGGAGTGAGTTTTCTTGCTGCTGAGCATCATCCACTGTGTCATCATACTAGAGTTACTGCCTTACACCTGTTGTTGGGTGCTAGGCATTGTGAATGTACCATACTTGGCGTGGACATGTGGCATGTGCTTCCATGTTTCTTTCTTTTTTTTTTTTTTTTGGAGACGGAGTCTCACTCTGTCGCCCAGGCTGGAGTGCAGTGGTGCGATCTTGGCTCACTGCAACCTCTGCTCCCGGGTTCAAGCAATTCTTCTTGCCTCAGCCTCCCGAGTAGTTGGGATTACAGGTGCCCGCCACCATGCCCAGCTAATTTTTGTATTGTTTAGTAGAGACAGGATTTCACCATGTTGGCCAGGCTGGTCTTGAACTCCTGACCTCAGGTGATCTGCCTGCCTCAGCCTCCCAAAGTGCTGGGATTACAGGCGTGAGCCACCGTGCCCGGCCAATGCTTCCATCTTTCTTGGGTAGTGCCTGCAGCAAGCCCCTCTCCCCACTGTATTCACATATCAACATGTCCAAGCAGGAAGGCCAGTCCTTTCACTCGCGCTTTGCCACCTCAGGTAACCTGCTTCTAGGGAGGGAGGGACCATGTGTCAGGAGGGAAATGATCTCCATAAATTGTGTGAAGTGGGGCCCAGGGACCACCATGACTGGCTTTAGCCAGATCTCAGTTGTTAGGCAGTCCCCACAGTGAGTCCAAGCTTTCTAGGTTCCAGGCCAAGACCAGGAAGGGCCGAGTCCCAGATGTTCACGCACCTGGGAATGGGAGTTTGCAGTTCTCCAGGTGATTCTGCGGAGCAGGCGCGGTTGGGGCACTGGTCAGATAATTGAGCACTGTGGGCCGGGGTCCAGGCCCAGGCCCAGGCCCAGCCACTTCTGGATCATCAGCCTCCTCTTTCTTGCTTTCTCTTCAGACCCTCTTGGGGAAACGTTTATGGAGATGTGTGTTCTCGGAGTTCAGTTTCTCACCTGTGAGAGGAGCTAATACCTCCTGTGAGAGAAGCTAATGAGCTTACATTGGTGCAAACTGTGAAGTGCAGTGATGCCTTGGGGTAATTGCCCTCCCTCCCCTGGGCACCCAGAGTCCTCTTGCTTATCTGTTAACAGCTGTGTTGTCCTCTGTCTTCCTCCCTCTGGGCCCACATCAAAGCTAGAGGGGTGCTGATGGCAGCCCAAGGCTGGGAAGACCTGGGGGTGGAGAGGGATCCTCTGGACAGAGCAGGCCCAGTGAAGATGCCTCAGGACAGGAGACCCCCCTCCCCTGTCCCCACCCTTAGTTAGGTGGATCCCCTTCTCCCCTCCCCGCACTGCCTCTACACCGTCTTGGATCTGGGTCATTACTGGGCTGAACAATAGGCAGAGGTTCCAGCTCATCTCACATCCATCTCCTAACTATACCTCCCTCCTGGCCCTGGAACCCTCCCATCTGCCATCCCAGTATGCCCTGTGACTCTGTTTCTGCTGGTGTTTGTAGCTACTGTAAGTTGTTTTCCTGAATTGCTAGCAAGGCTGTACATCTGTTTGTGGGGTGATCTGAAGCATCTGGCCCTGTGTAAATCTGAAGTCCATTTTTTGCCACCATTTCCTGACCTGACCCTGCGTTCTTTAATATCAGGTTTTTGCTGAAGTTCATTTATGAAAATTTGATCTTTCATCTTGTTTCTGATACTATCCATTTTATGAGTAACAAGCAATTTAACTCCCTGTGATATGTTTGGTTTGGGGTTTTATTAATCTTTTAAACTAGAATTACATATAGTAAAATGTATAGATTTTAAGTGCATGTGTGTATGTTGGCAAATATGTCATCCCTTGGGTACATTTGCTATTCTGCAGCTTTTCCTTTTTTTTCTTTTTTTTTTTTTTGAGACGGAGTCTCGCTCTGTCATCTAGGCTGGAGTGCAGTGACACAATCTTGGCTCACTGCTACCTCCACCTCCTGGGTTCAAGCGATTCTCCTGTCTCAGCCTCCTGAGTAGCTGGGACTACAGGTGCATGCCACCACACCTGGCTAATTTTTTATATTTTTAGTAGAGAAGGGGTTTCACCATGTTAGCCAGGCTGGTCTTCATCTCTTGACCTCATGATCCGCCCGCCTCGGCCTCCCAAAGTGCTGGGATTACAGGCTTGAGCCACCACGCCCGGCCCAATAGTTTTCATATTTCACTAGTTTTTAATAAAAATAAGCTTTTACTGGAGTGTAAGGTAAATATGGAAACTATAAAAATCATAATTGTATAGTTTGACAAATTATCAAAGTAAGTGCACCTATGTGACTACCAACAGATCAAGAAGTTGCATGTAGTCAGCTTCCCAGAGCTGCTCTCTGAGCCCTGTCAAGGTGGGATCATTCTGGCTTTTGACACCAAAGATTATATCTTGCCTGGTTTTGACTTCTTATAGATGGAGTTGCACCGTACTTTTTTGTGTGTTCACTCAGCATCGTGAGACTGATCCTCATTGCTGCTTGTATTTGTAGGTTATTGGCACTCATTGCCACATGGGATTTATTTGTGTGGATATACCACGCCTTCCTCACCCACTGTCAGGTAGACCAACCTTAGGGCTGTTTTCAGCTTGGAGCTGTTAGAACGCTCATGGGGTGGCCGATGCCTGTGTCTGTTGGATGGACTGGCTAGGGTGACATAGGGCAGGCTTTCTTCTAGAGGAGCACAGCAGTGTGTGGCGAGCTCCTGTCCTCTCCATCCTCACCACGGGCACTTGATGTGTTACTGATTTACGTACTAGCCATTCTGATCAGTGTGTCACAGTAGCTCTTTCTGGTGTAAGTTGCATTCCCCATGGACCTTTTCCTGTGTTTACTGGCCATTTGGAGAGCCTCTTTTATAAAGAGCCTTTTCAAGACCTTCTTCCAATGTTCTTATTGGGTGTGTGCCTTTTTGTCATGTACGTGTAGGAGATCTTTATATATTCAGGATATGGAGCCCTTTGCCATCAGGCAGTAGTTCTGACCCAGCGATGCAGCAGAAGGACCCAGCATGGAGCAGGCAGAGATGGCTGTCTTCCATCTGTGCCTCTGCCCTGTCACAATTTTGGGCTTTTGGAGCCTTAGTTTCTTCCTCCATAAAATGGGAACACGGGTTCTCCTGAGAACTTTGAGATAGGCATTAAGTGAAATAATATACTTAAGGAGACTTATAGAGTGGTGGCTATTATTGTTACTAATACTTTTTTAAATAAAATGGAAAGAGGCTGAACACGGTATCTTGTGCGTATAATCCCAGCAGTTTTGGAGGACAAAGTGGGAGGCTCACTTGAGCCCAGGAGTTCAAGACTAGCATGGGCAACATAGTGAGACCCCATCTCTAAAAAAAAAAAAAAAAAGCTGGCATAGTGGCACTTGCCTGTAGTCCCAGCCACTCAGGAGGCTGAGGCAGGAGGATTGCTTGGGCCCAGGAGGTCAAGGCTGAAAAGAGCTGTGATCTCACCACTACACTCCAGTCTGGGTGACAGAGTGAGACCCTGTCTTCCAAAAAAAGAAAGAAAATGGGAAGAGATCTCATATCCACTGGGATGGCTGTAACCAAAAAATAGACAATAAGAAGTCCTGGAGAGGAGTGGCAAAATTGGAATCCTCCTATGTTGCAAGTGGGAACATATAAAATGGGATAGCCCTTGTGGAAAATTTGGCAGTTCCTCAGAAAAAGTTAGAGATGCCACATGACCTAGCAGTTCAACTCATAATAGC
This sequence comes from Pongo abelii, assembly GCF_028885655.2. NCBI lineage: Eukaryota > Metazoa > Chordata > Mammalia > Primates > Hominidae > Pongo > Pongo abelii. The sequence goes on from NC_071998.2 coordinate 78,595,334, forward strand.
CTAAAAGTGGAAACAACCCAAGTGTCCGTCAAATGATGAATGGATAAACAAATGTGTTCTGTTCATACAATGGAATATTATTTGACCATGAAAGGGAAGGGGATTCTTATACATACTACAACATGGGCGAACCTTGAAAACATTATGCTCAGTGAAGAGGCCAGTCACAAAAGACTGAAATGTCCAGAATAGACACATTCATAGAGATGGAAAATAGATTGGTTTTCAGGATGGCAATGGGGAGAGCTGAAGACTGACTGCTAATGGGGACAGAGTTTCTTTGGGGGGTGATAGAAATGTGGAATTAGGCCGGTCACAGTGGCTCACGCCTGTAATCCCAGCACTTTGGGAGGCCGAGGCGGGCGGATCACGAGGTCAGGAGATCAAGACCATCCTGGCCAACATGGTGAAACCCCATCTCTACTAAACATACAAAAAATTAGCCAGGTGTGGCGGCAGGTGCCTGTAGTCCCAGCTACTCGGGAGGCCAAGGCAGGAGAATATTGTGAACCTGGGAGGCGGAGCTTGCAGTGAGCAGAGATCGCGCCACTGCACTCCAGCCTGGGCGACAGAGCGAGACTCCATCTCAAAAAAAAAGAAAAAAAAAAATGTGGAATTAATGGTGATGTTCACCCAACTCTGTGAATGTACTAAAAACCACTGAATGGTACACTTTAAAAGGGTGAATATTATGACGTGGATTATGTCTTTTTAACATTTTTTAATGGAGGTAAGCAGGAGAGTCTTTTTGCTTGCTAAATCTTTGAGATAAATTTCACTATTATTCTGAAGTAATCCTCAGAAGATTTGAGGCAGCTTCCTTCCAGGTCTGTAGCTGTGGTACCCATATCACATTAATCTACATGACAACTCGAGGAATCTTACCTTCCAACTTACGTTCTGTCTTTCTCATTAGTATTTTTATAATTTTCTTTGGATAAATCTTATGTTTCTAGTTAAGTTAATAGCTGGGGGTTAATTTTTTAGGTCAAGATTATAAATGTAATTGCTCTTTTTTGTGTTCATAACTCAACAGTTTAATTTGGGAGGATTTTATGGGTATCTTGGTGTATTTGAAATCTCTGACCTTTTTGAGGGTGTTTCTTAGTGCATTTTCTAGACAAAATCGTCACCTGCAAAAAATAGGAATTTAGCAGTACGCTTTTTTCTCTTCTGATGTCTTTTAAGTGTGGTGAGAGTGTAGTCCTGCCTTCTCCTTTTAAGGGGAGAGTGGGTAACTCAAATGCATCTTCATTTACCAAGGCTTCTCCATTGTTTATTAATGCATTCCATTATTTGTTATGTTTGCTTTTGTTTTAAATCTATCCAGGTAAGATTTACTCTATTGATGCTCTTTTTATGACATTAAGAAAGAAAAAAAAGAAAATTACTACATCCAGTTTTCAAGTGCTTCAGTTGAGAAGAGTTCAGGCTAAATTATGGTGAAAGCATCTTAACATGGATGACTTTTTAAATTCCTTTTAAAATATTAGTTTGTGGCAGAAATATTGGTAGTTTGCCTCAGGCAATCTGTATGGTTTACTTACTTGTTGGCCTATCTTCTTTCATAGCAGATGCTGAATGTAGATTTTTAAAATTGAATTGGTTTACCCTGGTTTTATGTTCCTGGGCAAGGTCTTCTGATCACAGTGAATAACTCTTAAGGTAAATTGTTACTTCTGTTTGCTGAGATTTTGTCAGGTTTTTGCATCCGTGTTGGATGTGGAGTTGGTCCATGAGTCCCTGCCCTTTGGAAGGGAAGATCTGTTGAAACCAGCAGATAAGTTCATGACATACCTGTTGAACATTCCCGTTGAGTTTGTAATGTCTTTTCTTCTCCCTTAGAGAGGACATTACAAACTCAGCAAACTCAACAGGAGTGTTCAACAGATACATCAGGAACTGATAGGGCATGTCTTTTTGTTTTCCTTTCTCATTATTTGTTTGAGTGGATATGGTTGTGGACAGGGACACTTTAGGCTGAGACCTGAGCTCAAGACCTGCTGTGCTACACAGCACCCAGACTCCGTCCTGGGCACGCACTCCCTTGGTCAGTTCTCCTGTGAGGCAGGCCTGCTGGTGCTGATGCCCATCTTGCCAATGGCTGTGGGGTGGAACCAGCAATGTGGTAGCTCAGTCCTCACGTTGCCTGTGGGGACTGGACAGGTTGGTAAGTGTTCAGTTCCCTGGTTTTGGGGTATGTACTTTGCACAGACTTGCCAACCGGAATACAGTCATTAGCAGGTAAAAAAATACACGAATATGGTTGCTTTGTTTTTTCTTTTGTTTCTGGGTTTTTGTTGTATCACTTCCCCTTTGTGAGACTTTTGCTTGTTACTTTATTCAGTTTTTGCAGTCCCCTTCTAGAGAGACTGTTTCTTTTTATTATTATTTATTTTTAGTGCAATCCGCCACAACCCCCAGCACAGTACTGCTTTGGCCGTGATCCTGAAGTTTTGATATGATTTGTTTCTATTTTTTGTTTATTTGGTTTCCCGTCGTTTTGTTCTGTATACCTTTTCTAATACAGATATATTTAAGAGATCATTTTTCAATTTTCACATGTTTGAGTGTATGCTAACATTTTTACAGCATATATTTTTTAGAACAGTTTCAGATTTACAGAAAACTTATGTGAAATACTGTCTTTTACTTTGTTCTGTGGTACACCAACACATAAATGGAATTTCTTCCTTTTTTAGATTGCTCTGATGTCATTCTGCATCCTCTTGTGATATCATTTCCTTATGCCCTGAGTCCTGGTATGGAGACTTCGTGTCTCTGCCAGTTCTGATTTGCTGGCTATTGCAGAGCCCCCAATCTCTCCCTCTGCGTGGTTGACACTTTGATGTATTTTGTACTAGGCTGTTTGGGTCACGATAGGTTTGATTAACCTATGAGTGAGTTTAATGTCATAATGCTATAAATTCTTTATCTCATAATAATATTGTTGAGCTTGTATTTATGTCAGCTTAATAGTCCTGAGAACCCTGGTGACTGTAATAAGGCTTGATGCCACTTGGTCTCCTGTGGAGTCCTGGCTATGCAGGGCAGGACCCTGAACAGCACATGCAGAGCTGCCCGGAGTGGAGCAAGGTGTCTGAGGCCTCCAGGTCCTCTCCTGTCCTGTAGACCACCCCAGCTCCTTTTAAGGCCTCGGAAACACCTGATTTCCCTTTGACTCCATCAAGTGTTGAAGCCCTGTGGCTTGTGGCAGTTTTTGGGGGGCAAGTCCGCCATTTGATCAGTGTTTACTGACCGCATGATTGTGAAGGATGTGGGGGCTGGACTTGAACTGCTGTTTCCTGGCTCTGCAGATTTCTTTGCCTATTACCCCTCGCAAGGAGTAAAATCGTGGTCGGGGATCGGGTCTTGCTCCAAGGGCTATGCCTCCCTGCCTGCCAAGTGCGAACTTCTGATAGGAATACTGCTTCAAAACAGTAAAGAGTCGACCAAGCCTTCAGGGGCTTCTCACTGGTTGGGGGGAATAGAGAGCCTGGGATACTGACAATCCGTAATGAAGTGAGTTTTATCATCCTGTGATTCCCCAGGATGGGAGGATTTGTGGTCTCAGCTGACTGTCTGGGCTACAGGCCCTCAGACTTCGGTCTTGGGAGGCCTGATAGTCTGTTGTCCTGGTATCATTGGTACCTACCAGAGACCAGGCATGCAGTAAGCGCTAATAAGTGCTGTTAGTAAACATTGAGGGGATGGTGAAGCCAGTCCCTGGGATTTTTCAGCAAACCTGGGTGGAAAGATGGGTGCTGAGCAGAAGGTATTCACAGCCCGTTGAGCGGATGAGGATCAGACCTTCCCCCTGCTTGGACCAGCCCTGACAAGGAGCCCAGCAGTGTCTCCACCTTAGCAGGTGGTGGGAGGGCCCAACCGAGGCAGCAAGGCTAGGACTAGTGGGATTCCTGGGATGCCCAGGCCCGGCCGTTCCCAGGAGGCTGGGCCCACCCTGGAGCAGGCATCGTGGCCCTTCAGGGACAAGTGTGGGACCAGCTGGCTGTGAGTGGGTGGTGCTGGATCAGCCTAGCAGACGAAGGAATTGAAGCTCCCAGTTTTGTTGTGGAAACTGCATCCTGAAACAAGTCCTGCCTCATTGGAATGCTGAGGCTGGCTCTCCTGGCTTGGCAAGTGTTGTTCCTGTTGTATCAGATGGCCAAACTGGTTTAGGATGAAAGAGAATTCCCTGGGACAGCCCTGTCTGGAGGCCTGGTTTCCCTGCCCTGGTGGTGTAGGCCTTCTCCAGGGAGCCAGACCCCAGTGGAAGGTCGGCAAGTGGGGTTGGTTCTCAGTCTCCTGTGCAGACTTGTTTCCACGCCCTGTACAGGTTTGCCTGGAGACTGAAGGGGCAACCTCTACTTGCTAGGGCTGATGGCCAGCTCTTATTGTGGATATATCCACATTCTCTCTTGAGAGTGGGGAGGGAGGGGGGTGACTCTCCTTTGTAGCTGAGGAAACTGTAATTAGGTGGTTGCCACAGAGCCAGGCAGCCCCACTGGCTGATTACAGAGTAAGGACGTCTTCCACATGCAGAAGGACAGTGAGGCCACTTTGGAACCAGCACCTAGCCTTGGGGGGACCATCAGGGACCAATCTTGTGGCAGCAGGTGGGAGGGTGCAGGCACTGGCCTGGGGCTGCTCTTCAAGCCCTGCCACTTCTCATAAATGGGCTGATTGTGGATGACCCTGACCTGGTGCCCATGCTGCCTTGGCATCAGGGTAGGCTTACACACGCCCAACCATGGGAACTTGGCCCCATAGCCTCATTGACAGACAGGCACAGTGAGGGAGGAGCTCACCAAGTCATAGCTGACCAGTGGCAGAGCCAGGACGTGGGCCCAGGCAGCCTGGCTTCAGGTGCGCACATACCCGTTGGCTCTCCTGCTGTGCCGCCGGGAAGTGGGCAGGGCAGTAGGTGCCTCTTGCACAGTGGGGCACCTCAGCAGAGCTGGAGGCCTATGTGGCTGAGGAGGGAGGGAAAGAGTTTCTTGTCCAGGGGTTCAGAGGCCCTGGTGCGAGGACCTAGTTCTCCTTCTGGCCCCACCTTGTCCTACCTTTTGCTTTGCTTTTCCTTCTACCTGGTGCACTTCCCCGTCCTCCCAGGCTCTGATCACCTGCCACTGTTTCCTCCTCTGCACTAGGCACAGGTCAGGGTTTCAGCCCTTCCAGCATATACGTATAGTTTTACTTTCACAGAAAGTAACACTTGAAGAGTTGTTCTAAGGTGGTGGGTGTGCCCAGGTGATAACCGGGAGCTTTGCTGGTACTGGCATCAGGAAAGAATGAAAACCACAAAGGTAACTAACCTGTTGTTGGTCGTAATCTTTTACTCTTCCTTCATCGTCCAGCTTCTGTTTCTGGATCTCAGCCTCTGTTTGGGGTGATGGGGGCCTAAGCGTCTGGTATGGGCTCATTCTAAAGCCACCCAGTCTCCCACGCTCTGCCCCCACACTGGGTTTGTCAGGATCTCAGCATGTTAACACTGGTGCATTGACAATAGCCTCAGCCACATCCTCAGTCAGAGATATGCTGACTCTGGAGGAGTTGCCTCCTTCTTGGGCATCCGAAAGGCAGTGGGAGCCCTGGAGAGGAGAACAAGGAGTAACTCCCTGAACCTGTATTTTAAAGCTCCTATCGTCAGGGGATGGGTGGAGTAGGTGGCCACATAGGCTCTGGTAAGTGAATTATGTTAACTGACTAAATCCCCACAGCACTAAGCTCAGATTGGTGACGTTATTAACCCAGGTTTCACATGAGGAAATGTGCCTCGATTGAGGCACATTGTGATTGGCGCCCACCACAGTCACTTAGCCCTGCCCCTGCAGCTTATTTCAGAGGTGCTAGCAGGGGATGTTGGCTATGCTTCCCTGAGATGGGGGTGGTGGGCACAGATGGGCCCATGCTCACAGGTACCCCTGGGACCTGGCCTGCCTTCTCTACCTCCTAGGAGTTGGGGTGGGGTGGGGCACTGGGCTCATATGTTGGACAGGATCCTTACTGCCCTGTTTTCCATCCTGAGACCTATTCTGCCAGCCTTCTGTCTCCAGCCCTGCACCATCCCACGCTACAGCCAGACTGTGCACCCGTGGCAAGGATTGAGCTCTGTTGTGCCTCAGTTTCTCTGTGTGTGTGTGTAAAGGGGGAACATGTTCAGGGCTCTGGTCATGGAGCTGCTAAAACAGTCTAACACACAGGGTGTGCTCAGTTCGAGGCAGCTGAAGATATTACTGGAAAGTGGTGCTGATCCAGATCCCAAGAGAGGGTTCTTGAATCTCACGCAAGAAAGAATTCAAGGCGAGTCCATAGAGTAAAGCGAAAGCAAGTTTATTAAGAAAGTAAAGGAATAAAGAATTGCTACTCCATAGGCAGAACAGTGACTTGAGCTGCTGGCCTAAGGATACTTAGAGTTATTTCTTGATTATACGCTAAACAAGGGATGGATTATTCACGAGTTTTCTGGGAAAGGGGTGCACAGTTCCCAGAGCTGAGGGTCGCTCCCATTGTTTAGACCATATAGATAACTTCCAGACATTGCACAGTGGGTACCTCGGGCTGTGGCATCTGTAAACTGTTGGGCCATCACAGGGCCATGGCATCTGTAAACTGTCATGGTCCTGATGGGAGTGTCTTTTAACATGCTAATGTTTATAATTAGCATATAATGAGCAGTGAGGACAACTGGAGATCACTCTCCTTGCCATCTTGGTTTTGGTGGGTTTTGGCCGGTTTCTAGTAATTACCGCAACCTGTTTTATCAGCAGTTAGTGTTTTATTAGTAATTACTGCAGCCTGTTTTATGTCTTTATGACCTGTATCTTGTGCCAACCTCCTATCACATCCTGTGACTAAGAATGCCTGTCTTCCTGGAATGCAGCCCAGTAGATCTCAGCCTCATTTTGCCCAGTCCCTATTCAAGATGGAGTTGTTCTGGTTCAAACGCCTCTGACAAAGTCACATGATCAGTTCCACAGGTAATGGGTGCTGCTGTCCTTTAAGGATGGAGTCTGGATGTGGGCAGTTCACCTGAGCCCTTAGGGTGAATGAAGAGGGGCCACCCAGAGCCTGCACTGCCCTGACAGGGACCGGCAGCCTCTTGTCCCCATGGGACTCTTAGAGTGAGACTTAGGGCCTGAGTGAGCAAGGTCCCAGTGACTCCAGACCCAGTGTGCTGTGTGCCCGTGAACAGCAGGCCATTACTGTTTCTGCTGTGCTTGTGGATGAGGACAGGGAGATAACAGAGATGAGGCACTCACAGAGGTCAGGTGCTGTTTGCTTCACAGGCCCCCAGGCCTGCCCCTCCCTGCCCCGACTTGCCCTCAACTCCCCATTTCGTCCTCTGCTTGACAAAGCCCTGGGGTCTGGTTGCAGCTGCCTTTCCTCCCCAAGCCCTCTCCATTGTCTTCAAACTCCCCACTGCCCTCAGGGTGGCTCCTAATGCTTCACAGAGAGTCCCTGGGACCTCCTGCCCCCGTGTCATTGCTCCTGCCGTTCCCTCAGATGAGGCCAGCCTTCCCACCCCATGTGGTTTTTGAAATCCCTTCCCTGAGCCCCTGTGATTTCTCCCTCCTGGCCAGAGCTTACCCTGCCCATCCCCACTTTTGATAGACCCAGCCTCTGTTCTGCAGCCTGTCCCGAGGCCATGCCACTGCGCAGGACCTGGCCTCCCTAATGGTGTCTCCTCCTGGCTCCCCTTAGGCACAGATGATTGTGCTATAGTCACATGGGTGTGGACAAACCTGAAGACAGCATTCTTGGGGGTCATGTGTTGGCCAAAAGCAGGGGTTCTCCCCAAGGCGCCTGGCTGGTAGTGACCTCACACCCGGGCTCACCCAGTGTGTTAGATCTTGCTGGGCCTAGGCAGCTTCAGAGCAGTGGGTAGAGAGTGAGCTGGGAGCCTGTGTCAAGCACAGTGTTCGCCCATAGCCAGGGCAGCCCCTTGGGGGTTATCACCAAGGTGCTGCTTCCTCCTCAAAGCCCAGATGAGCCCAGTCTTATGGGCCAGGAGGGTAGGAACTTGGGCCTTCCACCTATGTGTCCCTTTTGTTCCCCAGATCAGCTGGAGAAGTTTGTGGGCACGGGTGGGATGGAGGGCACATCTGGGATCCCCTTCCCAGGCTGGATCCTGATGGGAGGTTGGGCAGAGAGCCCTCCTGTGGGTGGGCAGGGGATCATACCCTGCAGGGTACCAGCCTGGGAGGCCCACAGTGAGGCAGGGGAAGGAAGCTCCAAGGACAAGCCCACAGCTGGCCACCCCTTAATCAGATGGTGAACTCCAGTGCTCTTCTTAGTGCTTAACTGCACTTCTGAACCAGTGCCTCCTCCTGAGGGGACAAGACGGGGCAAACAGCCTGTGGGAGGGGGAGGAGGGAGTAACTCCAGCTGTCCTGGGTTGGGGGTGGGGGAGGTGGATTTTGTCTTCTCTCTCTTTTTTTTTTGAGACAGGGTCTAGCTCTATCACCCGGGCTGGAGTACAGCGGTGCGATCATGACTCACTGCAACCTCCGCTTCCTAGGTTCAAAGGATTCTTGTGCATCAGCCTCCCAAGTAGCTTGGGAATTACAGGTGCATGCCACCACACCTGGCTAATTTTTGTATTTTTAGTAAGGACGGGTTTTCACCATGTTGGCCAGGATGGTCTCGAACTCCTGGCCTCAGGTGATCTGCTTGCCTTGGCCTCCCACATTGCTGGGATTACAGGCATGACCCACTGTGCCCAGCTGCCAACTATGCTAACTTCTAATAGCATAGATTAACTTCACTTATTCATGAAACTTTATATATAAACAGAATCGCACAACATATACTCTTTTGTGTGTGGCTTTTTTCACTCAACATTGTTAGATTAATCTCTGTTATCTGTATAGCAGTAGTTTATTCATTTTTCATTTCTATATGGTATTATGTAAATAGTTACATAGTCACTGTTTATCTTTCTCCTGATGACAGATAATTGGGAACTCTGGTTTGAGCTTTTTTTTTTTTAGACTGAGTCTCACTCTGTTGCCCAGGCTGGAGTGCAGTGGAGTGATCTCAGCTCACTGCAAGCTCCGCCTCCCGGGTTTACGCCATTCTCCTGCCTCAGTCTCCCCAGTGGCTGGGACTACAGGCGCCCGCCACCACGCCCAGCTAATTTTTTGTATTTTTAGTAGAGACGGCGTTTCACTGTGTTAGCCAGGATGGTCTTGATCGATCTCCTGACCTCGTGATCCGCCCACCTCTGCCTCCCAAAGTGCTGGGATTACAAGCGTGAGCCACCACGCCCAGCCTATCTTCTGAAAGTTGTATAGTTTTAGTTGTTATATTTAGGTATTTGATTCATTTTGAGTTAATTTTTGTGTATAATGTGAGGTAGGGGTTCAGCTTCATTATTTTGCATATATATATCTACTTGCCCCAGCATCATTCGTTGAAAAACTTTTTTTTTTTCCTCTGTCGTCCAGGTTAGAATGCAGTGGCGTGATCTCGGTTCACTGCCACCTCTGCTTCCTGGGTTCAAACCATTCTCCTGCCTCAGCCTCCCAAGAAGCTGGGATTACAGGCACCCGCCACCAAGCCCAGCTAATTTTTTTTATTTTTAGTAGAGACGAGGTTTCACTGTGTTGGCCAGGCTGGTCTCGAACTCCTCACCTCGTGATCTGCCCGCCTCGGCCTTCCAAAGTGCTGGGATTGATTACAAGCATGAGCCACCGTGCCTGGCCGAAAAACTATTCTTTAACATCAAATTATTTTTGTACCCTTGCCAAAAATCAATTGACCATATATATGAGGTTTTATTTCTAGACTCTATTCTATTCTGTTGGTCTCTGTATCTATCTTTACACTAGTACCACATTGTTTTGATCACTGTAGCTTTGTAATAAGTTTTGAAATTGTGAGTTCTCTTACTTTGTTATTCCCTTTCAATATTGTTTTAGCTCTTCTAGGCCCTTTGCAATTCCATATGAATTTGAAAATCAGCTTTTCCATTTCTGCTAAAAAGGCTTTGGAATTTTGGTAGGGATTGCATTGAATTTCAAGTTAATATCTTTTAAAGAGATTTAAATAAGAAAAATAAGTACTTTATATTTGCCTATTTAATTATCATTTCTTCCATGTAGATATAGATTTCCATATGGTATTATTTTTCTTCTGCCTGAAGGATTTTATTTAGCATATCTTTAAATACCAATGCAGATCTGCTGTTCGTAAATTCTTTCAGCTTTTGTATCTCTAAAGTATTTCACCTCTATTTGTGAACAGTTTTCAGTGAGTATAGCATTCTAGTTAAGTATTTTTGTTTTGTTGTTTAAAAGATGTTGTTCCACTGTCTCCTGGCTTGTTAGAGAAATCAGCTGTCATTTGTCTTTGCTCCTCTTGAGTCATGTATCCTTTTTCTTCTGGCTGATTTTAATATTTTTATTATATAATTGGTTTTAAACAATTTTATATTATGCCTTGGTGTAGTTTGCTTCATATTTCTTGTGCTTGGGGTTGACAAGCTGCTGATATCTGTGGGTTTATAATTTTCATCAAATTTGGAAAATTTTTCAGCTATGATTTCTTTAATTATTTTTTCTATTTTCCTCTTTTTCTCTTTTGGGTACTCCAATTACTCCTTATATAAGGCTTCTTGAAATTGTGTCATACTTCATACTTCACCAATGCTCTGTTCGAGTTTTGCTTTTGTCTTTTAGCCTTTTTTTCTCTGTGTTTCATTTTAGATAGTTGGCTCTGGTTTTTCAAGTTGACTGATCTTTTCTTCTGCATTGTTTTATCTGCTGTGAATCCCATCCACTGTACTTTTCGTCTCTAGAAGTTGTATCTGGATCTTTTTCTGTCTTCCTCATTTGTGGGCCTTTGCCTGCTCAGTGGTTAGTGACGGGTTGCCAGGCAGTGGACCTCACCTGTTGGGAGATGGATGTTTTTGTATTCCTTCATGTGTTCTTGAGCTTTGTTCTGGGATATAGTTAAGTGACTTGGAATCAGGTTGATCCTTTCAGGTTTTGTCTTTATGCTTTGCTCTGTGGTATCAGAGCAGATTTAATCCAGACTAATTTTTTCAGGCCCTGGGAGTGCTCCCCCGCTGCCTGTGCATCAGGAGGGCTCTCCTCTGCTATTGGGAGCAGGTACTGTTTTTGGCTGGTGTAAACGGTGGGGATTGCTTTCTCTGCCCCTCTCAGTGGTCCTTCGGTGACTTCTTCAGCTCTGTGCTGCCTGGTCCTCAGTGGAGATTCTGGCCCTCTGTGTGTAGGTCTGCCTAGCTTGGCTTCCCTGCTGCCATCTTCTGCCATCTTCCAGTCCCTCCTTGACAGGGTCTGCTACGCCTTGCCTCAGTCTCCCATTTTTCCATGGCTGGGAATTTCTTTTGGTGGAGGGGGCTCCTGGAACTCCCCTCCTCCTGTCTCTCACTATCTAGTGCCCATGATGTGAAAACCACTGCTTACTATTTATTTATATTCTATCATTGTCTGTTTTTTTTCTTTCCTTTTTTTTTTTTTTAAGTTTTCACACAGAAGGTAGTTCTAATTTCTGCAACAATCTCATCTTGGCTGTACGCAGAAGTCTGTATCTCAGTGTGTTTGAAAAGCTGCCCAGGAGTGTTCGTGGGCCCCGGGCTGGGAGCTTAAGCAGAGGAAAAGATCCAGGGCTCAGGCCAGGAGGCTAGGACTTGAATGTCGTGTCATGGCATTTAGCTGTCATACCTGGAGAAAGCTTCTGAGGTGATGTCTGCATCCCCAGCTCCAGGCTCTTGGGTGTGTTCTGAGCAGCCATGTATGCTGGACCCTTCAGTTGGGTCCCGCCTGCTTGTCAGGAGGCCCAGATGGTCTGGCGCTGCCCGTGCCGCCTGCAGCCGGCGGGCCCTTCACCCAATGAGGGACTTGGGGCCTGGCTGCCACTTGGGTGGGGAGCCCGCAGTTGGGGCCAGTTCCATGTCCGGTTTCCCTTCTTGTGGCCTGGGGTGGCTGGCCAGGGTGGATCAGGTGCTGTGTAGACATTATGATTTGGTCCTTCCTTGGGACTAGGATAAGGAAGAACGAGCAGAAATCACAGAGCTGACCCACTTGCCTTGAAGAAAAGCTGACATCTTCCACGTAGTGGGTGTTGTGTTGATGGGTGGGGGCAGGTGAGCAAGACCCAGCCTCCTCAGGAGTGTGGGTGCCATGGACATCTGTGCATCCGCAGCAGGATTGTCCATGTCAATCCCGAGTCCCCACGTGCAGTCCCAGTGCCAGCACCAGTCTTCCTGCTGGGCCGTGTTGTCCTGTTAGCCTTGTTTAGGGGTATCCCCCGCAACACCACGAGACACACACACACAACACATACATCACAGCACATGTCACCACACCTGCCATAGCACATGTGTGCTCTTCCAGGCAGGATCCTGTGATCCTCACTGTGCTGTAAGATCAGTCTGTCTTCCCCTTGATTCCCATGTTGTTCCCATGAGACTCTATACTCAGACTAGACCCTGGTTTCTTTTACCAGTCTCCTGTTGGGAGGAAATGAGTTATTCTTTCTTTTGATTTCTTGAAATTAGAAACTGTCCTGCTCAGTAACATCCTTATTCGTGGTTTTTTACATTTTCCCTATTTTCTTGGACTGAATTCTTAGATTTAATATTAAATAGTAAATGAGTGAAAAATGCTCCATTTTCTCTTTTAGGAAAACAAAGTCATCCACTTTCAGTTGCCTCTCTCTTGATCTTGTTTTCTGCCATGAGCCAGGATTACTGTAAAAAGATAAAGTCTTCTGCAAGAGCTCTGTGGTGGAGTGGCCAGTGAGACAGGGGCTGCTGGGGGTGACACACTGCGGCCCGTCTGCCCTCTACCCATGGAAGCCCTGTCCTGCCATGCCAGCTATGTGGGGGTAGTGGGCAGTGGGAGGGAAGGAGAGGGATGGCACCTGCTTGGAGACTGGGCCACTCGCCTGGGGTGTACACGATGGGAGGCTGGCTGGCCTGGGTTTTGGGGTATGGACATGACACAGCTGTTGACTCTTAGGTGTGTGGGCAGGTGGGTGTCCTGGGCTAGTTGAGCACCCCTTTCTGGTTGATCTCTCCCATAAGGTCTCCTCCCTGAGCCCCAAGGCCGTGCACTTCCTTGCCACATGCAGCCCCTGCCCCCCTTGTTCCTCACCCCTCTGGAACATGCTGGTATCTTGGCCTCTGAGACAGGAACTGGGCAGAGTGGGTGGCACACTGTGCTGGCCTCTGTCTAGTTCTTACCATCACTGCCGTCCTCGGGCCTGGGGCTCTGACTGCTCAGCCCAGGTCTCTCCCAGAAGGAGTGAAGGATGAGCCAGCATCAGGCAGCAGGATGGACAGACTCCCTCTGCCTTTCATATGTGGTGGCTGGCGTGCCATCTGGAGTCGGGAGGAGGTAGGAGCTGTGTGGGAGCTCCCTCCGCCAGCCCCCAGCTGCTGTCACACATGCCCACTGTGGCTCCTTGACTCCAGTACTTGTCTTGCCAGTGCAGACACTGTTCCTCAGAGACCAGGCTTTCTCTTGTTTTGGTGAAGCAGATGAACCTTGAGTGCAGCTTGTTGCATTTGCGTATGTGCACACCACAGTGCACGCCACAGACGCACCTCCCAGGTCAGGGGGGCTCCCTTCAGGCCCACAGTCCCCGTTGTTGTTGCTGTTGTTCTGCAGCATGAATGTCGCCTGTGAGCTGGGTCTCTATCCTTCGGCGCCCCTGGGAGGCCCACCTTACGAGTGTCTTGTCTTCTGATGCAGGCCTTTGGACAAGCACACACAAACCACAAGAAGGTGGCTGCTGACGGAGAGAGCCGGGAGGAGAGCCTGATCCAGGAGTCGGCCTCCAAGGAGCAGTACTACGTGCGGAAGGTGCTAGAGCTGCAGACGGAGCTGAAGCAGTTGCGCAATGTCCTCACCAACACGCAGTCGGAGAATGAGCGCCTGGCCTCTGTGGCCCAGGAGCTGAAGGAGGTGAGGGGGTGAGGAGGGGCCTAGTCTGTGGCTGCAGCAGTGCCACCAGTGTCACATAGCAGGTGTGCCTGGTGGGTGGCTGGGCTGGGCTGGCCTCTGGGGACGCTGCAGCTGGCTGGTCTGTCTTGCTTTCCTGATCTCATCCTCCACTGCCCACGTGGCAGAAGGGAGAGAGATGGACCCACAAGTTCCGCTGCCCCTGGCTTGCTTCTGTCTCACTCATGAAGCGAGTCCCATGAGCAAGTCCAGAGCAGAGGAGTGGTCAGTCAGGGAGGGGTGTGGTTAGCCCCTCGTGGAGGCTAAGGGCTGATACCCATGGGGCACTCCTCGTCACTGGACTCCCCTCTGCCCTGGGAATGTTTTGTGTCACTTAGGGCCTGCACTGTGCCCAGCTGTAATAAGAACACAAACCCCAAATATTCCATGGAGACTTGAGGTAGGATGTGCATGTCTGAGAATTAGGGGTGGAGACCACTGCCAGTAGCCCCAGCTGCCACATCCCTGCCTTGTTCACAGCAGAGTGCCCGCAGGGAGGGTCTGGGTGGGTGGTCCCTGGCACCAGAGCCTGTTGGAGTCCTGGGTACCCATGGACAGCCATTGGTACATGGCACAGGCTCTACATCTGGAAATGGGACTGTGGTGTCCGTCCGTGAGCTTGTGAACATGAAGTCAGAGGAACCAGCTTGGCTCTTGGGCCCTGACAGGGGCAAAGGCCACAGGACCAGCTCCTCATGGCCCTAACACTAAGGCCCTGGAGTCATGGAGGACTGGGGAGCCCAGGGGAACGATGTGGCCAAAGCAGGATTTGGGAAGGTTGCTGTGGTGCGTGGAGCCTGTGTAGTTTGAGCCCAGCAGGAGGAGGAGAGCCAGGAGTCTCCATCCACTGGGGCAGGTGGGAGGAGAGTCTCGCTGGCTTGAACAGGAGGCTCAGGGAAGGTTGAGTGAGCACCTGAGTGTCTTTTCTCACTGACTGGCACATATTTTAATTGAGCCCTGCCAGGGCCTCAGTGTCTGTGGAACCCGAGGAAACAGCGTGAGCAAAGCCTCATTCTCCTAGAAGGCATGTGGCAGATATCAGGGGAGAGCAGTACCCCGTGCCTGTCCCTGGGGCAGGGGCATGTTCACTGTGGGGCTGAGCCAAGGGCAGGAGGAGTGTCGGGAGAGTCCTACAGGCCTGGGTGGGGCCCTGAAGGAGGCAGGGTCCAGCTTGGGTTTGGTGGCTACATGGGGAGTGGGCTGTGGGGACAAAAGTGGGGCTAAGACGACCGTCTTGGGGGCAAGAGGGGCCAGTGCCCTCTGAGGAAGGATGAGGCCCTGTCACCAAGATGGAGGTGGGATGGTCCCTGGGGACTGCAAGTGGAGCTGGAAGTTGGCACGTGAGCTGCAGTCCTCCTGGCCGTGGCCTTTGAGGGTCAGCTCCAGGTTCTCACTGGGAATGGCTGGAGGAGTGGAGCATGGGTCGGTTGGGAATGGGCTGATACTGGCTTTGCCTTTCACTGAGCCTTGGGGCCTGGGCAAGGCCTTATCTTTAGTCCTGGCCTCAGTTTCCCCATCTGTAAACCGGCAGTCTCTGAAGCCCCTTGTAGAGGATGCCCCACAGGTCTTTCACCCCACATTGTGGGAGTACTTGTGGACCCTTGTTCCTGCCACAGGAGCCCCACCCTCTGCAGCAGATAATCTTATGGGAGGTCAGCAGGGCATAGACCCTGAGGGTATGCAGTGATTAGGGCTGCTGCTGTTGGCTTATCATTCCAGTACTGAAGGATGCTGCCCTCGGGGCCAGCAGCGGTGGGAGTGAGGGGTCAGAGATCGCTGAGGCCCTAGGCGCCCAGGGAGGAGCTTGGCTTAGACTCAGGGTGGGGAGTCTCAGATCCTGAAGCGGCAGTACTTGATCTCATTTCCTCCCACAAGGAGCCCTCTGGTCGGTGGGAGGAGGGGCTGTGTGTATGGAGAGATGTGTCCTTGGCTGCCCCAGCTGCCATCTGTCTGGCCCGTCTATTCCTGAAAAGCGTGTGCAGGTGCTCTCTCCCCAGCCCAGCACATTCTGCCCCTTCTCTCTTCCAAGAGGCCTGTCTCTGGTGGCAGAGGCCAAAGAGGGCTGGGTGACCCTGCTGGCTTCAGGTAAGACTGGAAATGAGCACAGCAAGTTAAAGATGCTGCAGGTCTTGTGGGGAAGAGAGGATTTCTGTGGTTCCTGTTTGTGCTTCAGGAGGAAATCCTGACACTCCCTGCACACCCCTCAGCCTTCCCTCTCTCTCCTGAGCGTCCTCACCTTGGTCTCGGCCTGCTGTATCCCCCATGACTGTGTCCCTGCCCTGGGTTGCTGCAGAGCTGTAGGAACCATCCCAGGTCTTCACCTTGGGTACCTGGTTTGGGCGGAGCATCTCTAGGACTGACCTTGTCTCACCACCACCAGTCCCAGTCATGCATAGCTCTTGTCTTCTGCTGCCTGCTGTTCTGCTGGTCTGAGCCACTGTGCCAAGCTCCTCTGTGCCCACCCCCAGCATGGCTTTCCCCAGTCACTGCCCAAGGCTCACACCCCATGGGTCAGAAAGGGTACATTTGACGATAAAACAGCCTTCGTTGTATCCTTTGACCCACCACCCTGCTACCCACAATATCCCCTTCCCTTTTTTCCTCTCTTGTGTCAACTGGTTGTCTGTCCGCCTCCACACCCTAACACACCATGAGGACCTGTGAAGCTTTACAGTAACAAACATACTTGGCATGTGTTGGACAGTTCTGATTGCCTCAGACCTGGTCCTTCTGGTGACCCTACTGGTATCTTGTCAGATGTGAAGAACAGAGGTTTGCAAGGTTCCATCATGTGCCTAAGGTGTCCTGGCTTGTAGGGGGTGAGGTGCTTCTCAGATCCTGACTCTAACCGCTGTGTATGTGTGGGCCCTACACGTGGGCAGCCCCTCCAGCTTCTCTCCTCCTAGTGAGAGCATCTTTCCTGCCCGGGCCCCTGGGACGTGGGTGAGCTTCTGAGGACTGGCCTGGATTGGGCTTTGGTGGGGATGTGGCTCCATTTCCCAGATGGGGAATCAGAGGCCCAGAGAGCCACAGGAGGCCGGGGGTCAGAGCTGGGTCTCATACACACACCAAGATCTTTCTTCATATTTGCCCCAAGAAGGAGTAGGGTGAAGAGGCTGGCCTAGGCCATCAAGGCAGAGATGAGCGTTTCCTGGGGTTGAAATTGTCTGGTGGGGACAGGAGAGAGGGCAGCCGACCCCCTGCACAGTGGCTCCTTGAAACAGGCAATTGTCACACCCTGCTTGCTGATGAGCGGTCTGAGGTGTGGGGATCCCACAGAAGGGGAGCTGAGATGGGACCCTGGTGGTCAGCTACAGGCCTGTGCTCTCACCTCCTTCATCTGGGCTGCCCAGTCACACGCAGCAGAGCTTGTCCCCTGTACTTCTTTGGGCTGACATCAGACAGGCTCACTGGGAGAAGATGCTTACTTGAGGGAAAACTAAACCCCATGGCGACCAGTCAGCCTGTTTGAGCCCTTGGCAATTGGGCATGTGCTGGATGGAGGTGCTAGGTGGCAGGCCACGTGAGCCTGGCTGCCTACGCCCAGTAGTGTGGGCATGGAAGCACAGTGTTTGTGTCCTACAGCATCAGCAGAGATGGTGCCGTCATCATCCATGACATGGTATGGCCAGGCCAGCATTTGACCTGGGTGTGCCTCTGTGTTCTGGGTTTGGCAATGGTGCAAGGACAGAACTCCTAGTACACCTTGCCTGGGCCAGGTGATGAAGGACCCTGAGGACTCCCATGAGCACTGCCAAGGGAACAGCAGTCTCGTGTGTGCCTCTGGGGGACCCTAATGCTATGAGGCGTCTGGCCAGGCTCTCTGCTTCAGTCTTTAGTTGGGCATGTCACTATCTCTCTGCCCAGGCACATGGAAGCTTCTGGGCCCTCGCTTCCCACTGCCTGGAGCACCTTCTAGGTTTGTTGATCTTGACTGGCAGGCTTGGGAGAGTTGGTGGGACTCAGACCTTCCCCTTAGCTTCCACTCTGCCTGAGGAGCCGGCTGGGTGGCCGCGTTGAATCAAGTGGCACATGTTTGCACACCTGCTGCAGACCACTTGCTTGCCAGTTAGCAAGGAAAAAGCAGGAATTGGGCAAACCTTTCTGGCAGAGAGGTACCCAAGTCTCCAGCTGGGGTGTGGAGAGCCTGGGTGTGACTTGGCTTGTGCAGCTCCCCTAAGCACACTCATGGGGGGTGCTGCACTCTCACTAGCAGGAGAGAGGCTGGAGAGCCTGCCCACTCCCTATCCACCCCCCATGTAGCCACTGTGGGGCCTGGCCCTGGTGATGGCTGTGCTGGTGCTGCTTTCTCCCCCTTCGTCCCAGCATGCACCTCGCTCGCTTTCTCCTCTGGTACGAGGCTTTGCCAGGCCTTCTCTTCCTCCCTGTATGGTATCTCTGTTTCTTTTGGTGTCAGCTTTCTGTCACCTCCTTGGGTCACTTATAATGAGAGGGCCATGTCTGCGTCCATTTGCTGTAGGTTTTAAATGTAATCTTTATTGTAAATAGTAAGCATTTGTCAGTAGTACTTGCTGTATATCGTTGACTCTCCTCCCCTCTCTGTTGCATTCCTTTTTTCCTTTGTTTTGGGAGGGATATCCTATTTCATTTTGCTAGTATGACTGTTTTGTGTGTACTTGCATGGGATCTTGGAACCTTGTCTATAAAGTATGTTCCATTCAGATGAGCGCACACATGTGACCAGGAGAAACCGTAGCATAAGCCAAGAGAACAGTGCGAGAGGTGGACGAAGCTATGGGGCCCACAAGATGGACAGGGCTTCTGGCCGAGAGTCCAAGAGGGCTTTGGAGCAGGGGTGGTGGTGGTCTGGGGAGCCAGGCCTTTGCAGATACACAGGGAGGCAGCTGGGTCAGCAGAGTACAGGGAGGGGATAGAGAGTTTGTCAAGGGGATGATTTTGCCCCTGGGGGACATTGGCAATGTCTGGAGAGATTTTTCAGTTGTCACAATGGAGGAGGCAGCCGTGTCTGGTGGGCAGAGGTCAGGGAGCTGCTAGACATATGATGTACAGGCTGGCTCCCACCACAAAGAAGAAACGTCCCTGAATGTTGCTAGGGCTGCGGCTGAGGGGCCCAGGTCCCTGGCACATGGCAGCAAGTTGGGAATTCTGTCTTGATTGCATCCTGTTCGCCCCAACCCTGCAGTAGCCTCTCCCATGACATCTCTTGGCTCCTTATGGGCAACTTAGAGCCCGAACTAATGTTTAACAGCTTTATTGAGGTGATTTACATCTCATATAGTTCACCCACATAAGGTGTACAACTCAGTGTATTTTATTATAGTCACATATATGTGCCCCATTCCACAATCTTAGAACAGTTCATTGCTCCAAAAAGAAAACCCATTTCAGTCACTCCCCATCCCCCTCCCCAGCTCCTGGCAGCCACTAACCTACTTTCTGTCTCTATGAATTTGCCTATTCTGGACATTTCATGGAAATGGAATCATACAATGCATGGCCTCTCGTGACAGGCCTTCTTTCATTCAGCAGAATGTGTTCACGGGTCATTCATGTTGTAGCATGTGTCAGTACGTCATTCTTTATTGTGGCTGAACAACATTCCATTGTGTGGAGAGACCACATTTTGTTCATTCATCAGTCGATGGACACTTGGGCTGCTTCCACCTTTTGGCAAAATGAACGCTGCTGCTGTGAACATGTGTGGACCGGTTTCTGTGTGGGCATGTGTCCATTTCTCTGGGGTAGACCCTCTGTGTTTAACAGTTTCAGCACCTGCAGGCTGTTTGCCAGAGCACTATACCATTTATATGCCCACCTGCGCACTACTGTGTACATGCCCAATAATAGAAGGCAGGAACTACTTTTAACCCCATTTTAATTTAAAGATGAAGAAACCAAGGGTTGGAGCAGGCAGTCACTTGTCAGGGGTTCCCAGGTGAGAAGGGCTGAGGGGATTTACTCTGGAACCTCTGCAGTCCGCTGTGCACTCTGGCATACTGCTCTGGGCTCCTTCTCCTCTCCAGGCAGTCACACTGGCACCTGCAGGCCGGGGCTCTTGAGTTCTGGCTGTGTGGCTGGCCATGGCGTGCCTGGCTGCACTGAGCCCCTCTCATGCCCTGTGGAGGCTGCTCATACCTGCCTTTCCCTCTCCCCCCAACAGATCAACCAGAATGTGGAGATCCAGCGTGGCCGCCTGCGGGATGACATCAAGGAGTACAAATTCCGGGAAGCTCGCCTGCTGCAGGACTACTCGGAACTGGAGGAGGAGAACATCAGCCTGCAGAAGCAAGTGTCTGTGCTCAGACAGAACCAGGCGAGTCTTGGGCCTGTGGGGTGGAGGTGGCACGTGGGTTAACTGGGCCTTGAGGCCCTCTTGCTCAGCCCCTCTCCCTTTTGAGAAGGGGTTCCTGTCTTATTCCACACACCCGAGTCCCAGGGCCAGCTTTACCACTGTGGAGGCAGGGGTACACTTGGTGGGACCCAGACCCTCCAAAAGATGAAAATCTGGCTGCTGTGTTTGCTGGCATTGGCCAGGCTGAGGTGTCCCAGCCAACAAAAATGAAAACAAAAATCTGAGAGGTGATGAAGAGGTTACACCAGAAAACCCCAGATTGGACTTTGAGACTCCCCCATCAGGTGCTGACCATGAGGCCTGCAATATTCCTGTGTCTCTGCCTGTGACAGGGACAAGGAAGGTCCTCTCTGTCTGAAGGGGATGAGCAGGAACCCCTCTGTCTCTAATGGGGTCTCAGAGGGACCCCTCTCTGACAGGGACGAGCAGGGTCTCTGCCTGTGACAGAGATGAATGAGGAGGGTCCCTTCTCTTTGTGATGTGACTAAATTATCATGTGCTCTGCTGTTCTGCCACTCAAGGCCTGAACTTGCTCTTCTCTCTGCAAGAGCCACACTCCTGCATGGTGGGGAATGGGAGTCTTTTCTCTCAGGAAACCCCAAAACTTTCCCCAGAATGCTATGGATGTCTTCCTTGCTTTCCTCAAATCCTCTACCACCAAAATCCTCTGAGTCTCACCGTCAGGGAATGTGGTATTTATGCCCGGAGGAGGAAGCTCATGTGTTTATGCAGAGCTCCTAGCCTGGTCCTTCTGTGACAGCTCGAGCTCATTAACAGTCTTAGCCACTGTCTAGATTGTAAGTACCGTTTGGTCATTGGTGCTGCTGTTGGCAGAGCCCAGCGCACAGTGGCCTTAGGAGAAGGGAAACTGAGGCTTGAGGCAACCCTGTCCTCAGGTTGGCGCTTAGTGGAGTCTGACTCTCTCTCCCTCTCTGGGATTCCTCACCTCCGCATTTGTGGTGCTGGGGCTGAGGGCTCCATGCCCACCTCCTTTGAGCACACCTTGGATGTGGTAATGGGTGTCCCTTCCGACCCAAGACCCACAGAGATATGCTCAGCACTTCCTGTTACTGGTTTGTTTCTTTTTTTTTTGTCCAAATATTACAGAAAAATAAGAAATAGTTTTAGCAATTGCCCACAAAATTCTGAGCCTCCACATCAGGCATCAGTTTCTATCTGCTTTTTCCTTGTCCACCTGCAAATACAATTTTCATGTAGACAACACTTTAATGTTGCTTTTCCCACCTACCTTCGAGCTCTTCCAGGTCTGGGTGTCATGTGCGTGTGGAGGTTTAGTGGTTGAGATATTCTGCCTTGGGGGGAGTTTCTGTTCCTTCATTTTGAAATATGATTAGAAGTCATGATCACAGCACACATTGAAATGTGTTTTTATGTATCTTAAGATATTTAGTTAACTGTTAATGTTAATTAAATATAGAATTTTAAATCAGCACGCACTTGGTAATATTTGTGAATGACTTAATACAAGGTTGGCAGCCTTCTATGGGTGGATGTGTGTTGTTCTTGATGCATCTCCACACGTACAGTCCTGGCTTGGGGCCACCTCAGACATTTGTGTTCCCCTCACTGTGTCTGTTGGTCCCAACGGTGGGTGGGCTGGGCTGAGCATTTCATTGCATTCGCATCTCATGCCCTGGAACCTTCTTAGCATCCACATCTCTGAGCAGAGGAAGCAGTCTTGGCCTGGACGGGCTGCCACCCTTCCCAGGATGGCACCTCACCTGGCGCTTCACCTTGTGCTTCATGGTGGCCGGAGTTGGTGTGCTGGTGTGTTTTCTTCATTTATGGGGCCTAAAAGGAGCTTCCACATTGCATTGATGCAAGAGCGTTGACTTCTCTTCCCAGGTGGAGTTTGAGGGCCTCAAGCATGAGATCAAGCGTCTGGAGGAGGAGACCGAGTACCTCAACAGCCAGCTGGAGGATGCCATCCGCCTCAAGGAGATCTCAGAGCGGCAGCTGGAGGAGGCGCTGGAGACCCTGAAGACGGAGCGTGAACAGAAGAACAGCCTGCGCAAGGAGCTGTCACACTACATGAGCATCAACGACTCCTTCTACACCAGCCACCTGCATGTCTCACTGGATGGCCTCAAGTTCAGTGACGATGCTGCCGAGCCCAACAACGATGCCGAGGCCCTGGTCAATGGCTTTGAGCACGGCGGCCTGGCCAAGCTGCCACTGGACAACAAGACCTCCACGCCCAAGAAGGAGGGCCTCGCGCCGCCCTCCCCCAGCCTTGTCTCCGACCTACTCAGTGAGCTCAACATCTCCGAGATCCAGAAGCTGAAGCAGCAGCTGATGCAGGTGAGCAGGCAGTGGGGCCTTCAGCATGCTGTCCCCACTCCAGCTCTGCAGGGCTCCCCAAGCAGTGCTTACCTGACACTCTGCTGATGTTAACTTTCCCTTTTCCTTACGTTGATTTTTTCTCCTGCATCATTACGGTAAATGGAACTCCAGGAGCACACGTAGAAGAGTCCTAGAGAAGTGGTTTCCTGGCACTGCAGCACCCACATTGCTCCCCTGTTACCTACATGATGTCAGGGTGAAGTGATGAGACACTGGCCCCACATGTGATCCCTGCACTCAGGCCAGCTGTCAGGGGCCCCCCAGGGTCATGCTTGGGCTCATCCCCTGGGACATGGATCCCTGTTGATCCAAGGCAACAGAGTCCTGTCCTCCGAAGCAGAGGGCTAGGGTGCTAATATTCCCAACTACACACCCAGCCAGCCTAGAGCTCCACTTTCTTAGCCCAGATCCCCTGTAGCGTGGTTGGGGAAAGAGCCTGCGTTGAGGGTGACCACCATTACTGGTGACGGATAGTGTTCTGAGGGCCCAGCATGAATTCATTCTTTCCACACCCTGTGTGTCTTTGTCCACCTCACTGACAGCATGGCCAAGGAACCTGGGGCTCACAGCCTGCCCTGACATGGGGTGGGATGTCACTGGGCCATCTTGGGGGTCCTCCAAGCTCTTGGGGTCCATAGCAACTGACATGGTATCCTGCTGCCTGTGCCTTTGCAGATGGAGCGGGAAAAGGCGGGCCTGCTGGCGTCGCTGCAGGACACACAGAAACAGCTAGAGCACACGCGGGGCTCCCTGTCAGAACAGCAGGAGAAGGTGACCCGCCTCACAGAGAATCTGAGTGCCCTGCGGCGCCTGCAGGCTGGCAAGGAGCGGCAGACGGCCCTGGACAACGAGAAGGACCGTGACAGCCATGAGGATGGGGACTACTACGAGGTGGACATCAACGGGCCCGAGATCTTGGCCTGCAAGTACCATGTGGCTGTGGCTGAGGCTGGCGAGCTCCGCGAGCAGCTCAAAGCACTGCGCAGCACGCACGAGGCTCGTGAGGCCCAGCATGCTGAGGAGAAGGGCCGCTACGAGGCTGAGGGCCAGGCGCTCACGGAGAAGGTCTCCCTGCTGGAGAAGGCCAGCCGCCAGGACCGCGAGCTGCTGGCCCGGCTGGAGAAGGAGCTGAAGAAGGTGAGCGACGTCGCTGGCGAGACACAGGGCAGCCTGAGTGTGGCCCAGGATGAGCTGGTGACCTTCAGTGAGGAGCTGGCCAATCTCTACCACCACGTGTGCATGTGCAACAATGAGACACCCAACCGTGTCATGCTGGACTACTACCGTGAGGGCCAGGGCAGGGCCGGCCGCACCAGTCCTGGGGGCCGCACCAGCCCCGAGGCGCGCGGCCGGCGCTCACCAATCCTCCTACCCAAGGGGCTGCTGGCTCCTGAGGCGGGCCGAGCAGATGGCGGGACGGGGGACAGCAGCCCCTCGCCTGGCTCCTCACTGCCGTCACCCCTGAGTGACCCACGCCGGGAGCCCATGAACATCTACAACCTGATCGCTATCATCCGTGACCAGATCAAGCACCTGCAGGCAGCCGTGGACCGCACCACGGAGCTGTCACGCCAGCGCATTGCCTCGCAGGAGCTGGGCCCCGCCGTGGACAAGGACAAGGAGGCACTTATGGAGGAGATCCTCAAGCTGAAGTCGCTGCTCAGCACCAAGCGGGAGCAGATCACCACGCTGCGCACTGTGCTGAAGGCCAACAAGCAGGTGAGGTGCCAGGCAGCAGGGGCACATGTCACCTACTGCTGGCCTAAGGGTGTTTCCCCTTGGCCTCCTTCCTCCCCCTGCCACGGGGCCCCCAGGCCTGTGTCACCACCAGACAGAGCCAGCCCCATATTAGCTCGACTGCCTGCCCTCCCCTGCTCAGGGCCCCCAGCTGGGAGGGTGGAGTGGGCAGGTGGGTGTGAGGGCCCCTCAGCAGAGCTGCTCAGCCAGTGAGAAATGCCGCTGCCATTCACTCACTGCGACTGCCTCATAGTGCTTCCTGATACTGGAGGGAAAATGTGTTGAGAGCTGTAGTCTGAGCTGTGGAGAGCGATTGTGGGGCTTCATGGAGGTCCTGTTGGCAGGTTTGGGAGCAGTCCCTCCTCTGCCAGTCAGAATCAGCAGGTGGGACTCCCCATGGCGCAGCTGCTGGAGTCCATCCCCAGGGTTTGTCATAGGGAGGGGCCTCCCAGGAGCTTTCTTCCCAGGCACCGCCACCACTTCAGACCGGGGCTCCCGATCCTGCTCCCAGAGCACCTCTAGGCTGACTTCACGCCTTTCACTTTTCTACCCTACACATCTGTCCCCCAGACGGCCGAGGTGGCGCTTGCCAACCTGAAGAGCAAGTATGAGAATGAGAAGGCCATGGTTACCGAGACCATGATGAAGCTGCGCAATGAGCTCAAGGCCCTCAAGGAGGACGCAGCCACCTTCTCCTCACTGCGTGCTATGTTTGCCACCAGGTAACCGTGCTGCTGTCGGGCCCTCCCCTTCCACGAGGCCAGCTGTCCTCAGCACTTGACTCTGGAACCCTTAGCCTCTCACTGCCTCATGCTGAGGCCTGCAGCCCTGCCTAGTCAGTGGCTGTGCCCAGCTCCATCAGGGCCAGCATGGTACGAGGTTGGGGAAGCATGGTCCCTGGCACATCTCTGGCACACTGGTGCTCCAGTTGGTGACAAGAAAGGGTGAGGCGATATGGGGGCCACATGGGGTTGGGGGCCCCCAGCTGCTGCACCTCAGCTTCCTCCGAGGTCACACAAGCAGTTGCTGGAGCGTAGGGCATGCCTGGCAGGTGCCCACATGTGGCCAGGGATAGCAGAGCGTGTGTGATCCTTTTAATGTTCCTTTCGCACCTAGCCCAGCCCCCAGGAGCCTGGTTCTGTGGCGCCGGTTCCATTTTGCTGTGAATGAAACCGCAGCAGGCCCAGGCTTGTCTCTGCTTTGCATATATGGAGACTGAGGGCAGAAGGGCTGAGGAGAGCAGATCCTGGAGTAGATGGGCCAGAGTTGCAGAGCTTCAGGGAGTACTTGGGCTCCCACCCCTTGAATCCAACATTTACAGGGACTTAACTTGGGGCCAACAGGTGACAGAGGAGTCCTGGCCTTTTCTCTCATGAGGTATTTGCCCCCAAGAACTTGACCATACGGCACAAGTGTGTATTTATGTTTGTAGATTCAGAAGGAAGATTATCCTCCTGGCTGGAGCAGGTCACTGCTGGGGTCCACCTCTGTGCATAGCCCTGTACCTCTGCGTCATTGTGACCGCTGGGTACTCACCTCCCATCCTCCACTTTGCCAATCTGGGGAGGGTGAGGAGAGGGCCTTGGGGCTTGGAGGAGACCAGCTTTCTTTCCTCCTCTGTGGCGGGCTCTTAGTAATGGGTTCTGAGGTGGGCTGCCCCTGGTGGGTGCACACCCCTCCCTGTCTGGGAGTCAGACCCCAAGGCTGGGAATCGAGGCTCCCTAAGTGTTCACGGGCCTCTGTGGGGCAGGTCCTGGTTTCAGCATCTTCCCAGGTGCCCCCTGACAGGTACCGCTGTCTTTCACCTTCCAAAGATGGGTAGCGCCACCTGCTGGGTCATGTTGGGATAGCACCATGGGGTCAGCCCTGCATGGGGGACAGCCAAGCCCACCATGGGCCCAGCAGGTAATCTAGATGTTTCCTTTTTATGGGTGAGCAAGCTAAGGATCTGAGCTGCACAGGGTGGGAACTGCACATAGGGCCTGCTTCTCTCAAGCCTGGTGCTGTGCACTCCAAGTTTCTTAGTATCCCTGCAGGACCTGCCAGAGCAGGGTACAGACAAGGAAGAGTCCCAGAATTTCTCTGGAAGCGTCCTGTCTTCCTGGGGCTTGGGGAAAAATCCCACAGTTTCTCAGCATCTGGCACGTAAACCCTACCTTTTAAAATTTGTTTTATTTAAAAACTTGACTTTTCAGATGGAGCCAAGATTTTGAATCTGCAGGGATCACAGCTCTGTGTGCCCTCAAAAGGGTGGGCAGCAGAGTCCTTGGAGAGGGTGCTATCCAAGGGCCGGCTCCTGGCAGGTGGGGACAGGCAGAGTAGGGTGCGTGTGGGCAGGGTGGGGCTGTGCTCAGTGCCTGCACAGCCTCACCGCCCTGGGAGCCCTGGGATTTAACCCGCCCTATGTCTCTACCAAGCCCCACCCATATGGGATGTGGAAGAAGGGCATCCAGGGACAGACCACACCCTCCCACAGCTCCGCACCCAGGTTTCGGGATGAAGCTGTTGATGGCGTCCACACACATGGTTTCTTGGCTCTGGTCAGTGCTCAGCACAGACTGACGAAGCATCGACCTTGGGAACAAGCCCAGTCCTGCTTAGATTCACATCCACACCCTAGAAGCCATGGCTTCTCCATGTCTTGATGCCTCAGGCCACCTCGAAGCCTTTAAGCGGGGAGAGCGCCTCCTAGAAGAAGCCCAGTCGCTGAGGGGCATAGCCTGTTTGTAAGCACTACATGCAGCTGAAAGAGCAAAGCAGCCCCTCCCCCACAAAACCACAAAACTCAAGCCAGCCTCATAGGGCTGCCCTGCCTGGGCCCAAGCCTCCCTCTCACCCTTATCAGGGATTTGTCCGAGCAAAGCCTGTGCTAAAATAAGCCAGAATAATTCTTCCCCAGCCACACCCTCCAGTCCAGAGACCACACTGAAGGATGGCTCTGGTACAGGGCTGTCAGAGGGCCGCTCAGCTTAGCCCTGCCCTGCCCTGCCCTCCTCTGCTCGGCTCTGCCCGCCCCTAAGTTATGTTTTTGGTACCCACAGGTGTGACGAGTACATTACACAGCTGGATGAGATGCAGCGGCAGCTGGCGGCTGCTGAGGACGAGAAGAAGACGCTGAACTCGCTGCTGCGCATGGCCATCCAGCAGAAGCTGGCGCTGACCCAGAGGCTGGAGCTGCTCGAGCTGGACCATGAGCAGACCCGGCGTGGCCGCGCCAAAGCCGCCCCGAAGACCAAGCCAGCCACCCCGAGCGTAAGTCACACCTGTGCCTGCGCCAGCGACAGGGCCGAGGGCACCGGGCTGGCCAACCAGGTGTTCTGCAGCGAGAAGCACAGCATTTACTGTGATTAGGGGCTGTGGGGCGCCACACGCTGCAGCTAACATCTGCTTCACCTCAACTAACCCAGCAGCAGCGGGACGGCGGCGCTAGGTCAATCTTAACGTGACTAATGCACAGAGGGTAGGAGTCTAGCCGAGGCGCCATGGGGCGTTGCATCAGCAGGACACTTGTGAGAGCTTTGTGTCGCTTCTCACTCCTCAAAGCCCCCTCAGGAGCACCCAGTCCTCAGCTGCTCTCTTAGGTGGGGGTCAGAGGTGGGGATAGAGCTGCACATTCTTGCAGCAGATGTGTGATGAAAGGATCTTCTAAGCCTTGGGCACCCGTGGGGAAACCCAAGGGAAGGAGTCCTGGTCCTGCTCCCTCAGCACCCAAAAGGGGCAGAACCTGAGTTGAAACTTGCATGTTCCTCGCATGTGTCTAATGTCAGCACTAGAAAGCAGTTTTAGGAGGTTCCAGCTTGCAGCATAGGTACGGCCTCAGAGGATGGCTCTGCACTTGGCATAGTTTCATGGAAAGGATTACGTTGTAGTTTATGCAGTATCTCACTGCAAATCATATTCAGAAAAGAAGTGCAGAATTTCTTCCCCAAGCCCAGAGAAGAGCAGCCCTGAGCCCCTGTATTCTGCTGGCCAGACACACATGGCACAGACACTGCTGACCATAACCCAGGAATCCAGAGCTCAGTTTCTCATTTCTGAGATCAGGATGCTTGTCTAGTGGCCTGTGAGGTGACAAATTGTCAGGGCCCAAGGCCCCAGGTTTTCATTTTTCATGAGAAAAGCTTTCCAAGTGCCTGGCCAGACCTTGGTTCTCAGTGCAGAGCCCGTCCTTTTGTACTTGGGGTGACCTCAGCAGCCAATTATCCGGCCTTCCATAGGGGTTCAGTCCCAAAGACATGGGGCTTTGAAAACCCTAGCCTGAAGTCTGAGCCACCAAGGGCTTGGCTGGGTTGGACACCCACAGGTGTAGCCAGAGCCCAGCCCGGTGCTGGGAAAGCTTTGCATGGGGCCAGGGCCACTTGTCAGGATTCACAGGTAGGAGATGTTTAGGTCTCTTTATTTAGTGCAATCTGGGGGATGGCAACAGAGAAAGAGGAAAGGTAGCTGTAGGGTTCTCCCATTTCCAGAGGCTCCATCCACGCCTGCCTTCCCACATTCTGAGCAGAACTTTTCTCAGTACTTTTCTCCCGATCACCCCGTGGGACCAGCTGGACCTGAGGCTGCAGTCTTCTGTCCTGCAGGCTGCTTGCCTTGTCTTTCATGCGGAAGAGGCATTCGAGTTACCTGGTGAGAGGCCATGTTGCCCCCTCCCACAGCTCTCTGCCCTGTGTGCTCTTCCCTTTGGTGCCGAGTATGTTTCGGTCCCCTCCAGACTCCACGACAGGCCCATGTATGTCCCCTGCGTGTTCTTCCTGGGCCCAGATCCCCCTGCCCCAGCAAGACTCGCAGTGGGATGGCTGCTGGCATGCCCACCCTGCACGCGCTTTGCCCTCTCCTTGCAAGCCTGGCACATAGCTTCTCTCCATACTCCTAAGGGGCTTTGCAGACACTCAA
This sequence comes from Pongo abelii, assembly GCF_028885655.2. Taxonomy (NCBI): domain Eukaryota; kingdom Metazoa; phylum Chordata; class Mammalia; order Primates; family Hominidae; genus Pongo; species Pongo abelii. Next base: position 78,624,635 of record NC_071998.2, read on the forward strand.
GTCACTGGGACCCCCGCTAACACATGCAGGTCTTCTCTTCTGCCAACTAACGTGCTCGCACCCTCCCAGCACGTGGAGAGCTTCAGTTGTCAGATAAACAGGAAGCGACAGATGACCGCTTTCTAACGCTCTCTTTTCTCCCATTTTCAGCTGTAGAGTAGCTGCCAGGAGGACTTGGCCACCCGGCCCTGTCACACTGCAGCCCCCTCCCCTTCCCTCTCGTGGCCCATGAGGAGGAAGGAAGGGCAACCTAAAAGCCCACTTAGAAACTTTTTGGATATGCCACTGCAATTCTTTTCAAAATAGCATTCCCCAGGTTTTTAATGGGAGGAAAAAAAGCTTTAATGTTGAGCATGCTGCGAGCTGCTGCGTGGAAAGGCCTCTGTATGGGCCGAAGACCCTTCTTCCCTGGCTGCCAGGCTCGCCAGGAGCCCGCTGGAAACACCCACCATGGGGGCTCCTTGTTACACATGTTCTTTTTTTATCCGATCAACCTGTGCACTTTTGATATTTTGATATTATATTTGCTTCCTTAATTCCTCGCGTAGAGACGGTCTCAGGTGCCGTGGTCTATGCTCGTGGTCCTGTCGCTGTCCGCCTCAGCTCCCACCGTGTTTGTCTGGTGTCAGCACGAGGCAGAGCTGTGTGCTCCATAGCGTGTAGCTTTAGACTTGGAGATGAGTGCTTTGACCCAGCGAGGAGCTCAGCTAAGTGTATCCACGCTGTGGTTCAGCAGCCTTTAGATCATACGGCATTGTGGTTCATGTTTGAAATTACAGATTTTAAATGCCATGTTCATTAAGAAATCCAGGGTATTCAGATTCTGGGGTTTTTCATATTGTATTATTATTATTCTTAGGAATAGTTCAATGTAACAAGAAGAAAACTTGACCTTTGCTCTGGTTAAAACAGTAATAGGCACTTGAAAAAAAAAGATAAATTATTGAATGAGTAGTATTACCTACAAATTCCAGAATTTTCTGGGTTTTAGGACATTGTGAAGCATGACTGATTAACAGAATTTTATACAACTGTACCAATAAAATTCCAAATTGGAATTGTTTTGTTACTCTGGTTGTTGTGCCAAATTGTGGTACACTTAGAAAATTCTACAGTTGTCGATTTTTAGGGTGTTCTCTTTCAACACCTTTTTGTTAGTAATCATCGCCAGTAGTGCCTTCATCAGTTAAGGGAGGTGTCCCAGCACAGATCATTCTCGAAAGCGAGCAGGGAAGAGCTAGTGGGCATGCTGAAGGCCAGCGTGGACAGCAGGTGAGGCAGGCGCTCCTCACACCCGGACCTGGGCATCTTCATTGAGGGAAAGAAAACAGTCATTGTGCAAAATTCTGTTAGTCAGTGATTCTTTACTTGCAAATTCAGGGGCTTAGAAAATGAAAGCAAACACAAAACCTTGAGTGTGCTTTGGGAACCAAATGGACCTTCTGGGACAAGCTGAGCAAGCTGTATGAACGCCACGTTTGTGAAGAGCTGAGGGTATCAGGAGGGCCGACGCTGTGTTGGCATGCGCAGTAGGGGACGAGGGTTAGCCATAGTATTCTTTGCAAATGTGAAAGCGAGACATTATATCTTCTCTTGCTTGGTGTAACTAATCACTGTTAATTTCAGGAAACAGAACTCATTAAAACTCCTTAGCAAACCAGGTCTACATCCTGTTTTGTTTGCTGAGTGAGGTTAGTGGGAGTGGTCAAATTGGTACTCTTGGAGGAAGAAAAACTGTCCTTCCTTCTCCAAAAAAGGAAAAATTATAATAATATAAATGACAAAAATAAAAGAATTCTGTTTCCTGGAATAAGCATTTCTTATTCCTAGTTGTAGGGACTCCTATTTTTACCTTCCGTTACAGTGTTGATTCATAAGAAATATTGTTACATTTGAGATAACTTCATCTATATGGGGTATTTATTTGCAATGATGTCTGAGTACTGTATTTTTTCTGTGCATTACCTTAGTGTCAGAATGTTGGTCTTTATTTTAAAGTCATATGCATGTTCTCCTGCCAAGGAACCTTTACACAGACCCAAACAAAAAAATAATAATCAAATGCCTTCAATTTCTGAGAAAATGAGGCAGAGCATGGAAAAGGAATAGGAAGGAGAAATTAATTGAGATTTTCAGGACACAGACATATGATGTAAATGCCTACAAAGCCAGTGCACATAGGAACAGTGGGCCTGGGTAAAGAGTCACATTGGTAGGACCAATAAAGAATAATAAAAAGACAAAGCACATGTTTGTTCTCTGTGGTTGTTCTGACTCCGTGCTCCAGATAACTGTGGTTTAAGCAAGGCACAATAAATCCACTGCCTCAAACAACAACAGCAACAGAGCCAGCCTATCAGGTAACCCTGGTAGTGGGAGCTGGAAGCAGCCTGGGGTCCACCTTCAGGAGAGTGCGGAGGGGTCATGTATATGTGGGGAGGCTGTCACTCCATCCCTGAAACAAGAATGTGTTCAAGGACCCAGAAGATGAAGGTAGGGAAAGGGTAGAGTTGGTGTCTGGGTGCCTGTGCCAATCAAATACACCACCAGGCAGAAGTGAGCCAGGCCACACTGGGCCACGCACATGAGTGGGAGTAGAGGGCACAGACAGTGCCCCCCCTGGAAAGATGCCTGCCCCCCAGGGCCCTGACGCCTTATAACTCTGTCCTCAAGGGTCTTCTGAAGTGCAGCATCAGGTTTGAAGCCACAGCAGCATGTTGGTAAGAACACATTGTGTATACATAGACTAAAACTAGGAGTAGCCTATGCTATCCTGATGAGGCGGCAGGGATTCAGATGATGTAGAATCCTTTGGTGTCTAAACTCTCACTCTCTGAACTCAGGAAATCACATTTGTCTGTAGGAATATGTACAAATATACAGTGGGCATGTTCATATGATTGCTTGTGGGTGTGAGAAAAGGGGACAGTGTCTAGTCAAGGGGACAGTAAATACCAGGACACACTCCTGCCACCTCCTCGTCCGACAGCCTCAGTCAGGCCTGTGTGGCTTCACTCATGTAGGGCTTCCCTCTGGAAAGCCGTCTCAGGCTAGGGTCTCGCTGCCATGCCCCTTCCCCAGGACCCCTCCATCTAACTGGAGTCTCACTGCCATACCACCTTTCCTAATTTCACTGTCACTGCAGAACCTCCAGCCTTTGATGATACTATTCTGCTTTAGTAGCAGCTGTTGGGACTTGTTTTCTGTTTAAACCATTCTTTCTGATGGAGTAAAAGAGGCAGTTGTCCAACTCCTGGAAAAGGTTGAAAAGAAAGCCCTGAACTGATCTAGAAGACCCTCGAGGAGAAGGGAGGTGTAAAGCGTCAGGGCCCTGTGAGGCAGGCTTCTTTCCAGGGACAGTGTCTGTGCCTTCCACTCCCACACTTGTGCATGGCCCAGTGTGGCCTGGCTCACTTCTGCCTGGTGGTGTATTTGATTGGCACAGGCATCCAGACACTGAGTCTGCCCTCCCCCATCCTCATCTTCTGGGTCCTTGAACACAGTCTTCAGTTTCAAGGATGGAGCGGCAGCTTCTTGAGTGGGTGGGGTCTCAGGAGCTTGCAGAGGGGGACAGTCCATGCTGAAAGGCCTTCTGCTCAGCCTTCCCTCTGGGAGAGGGTGGTCTCCATTTCTTCTGCATCTTCCATCTCCCCGCAGTGTTTTCACCCCTACTTCCCGGCAGATTACTAGAGCTGGAAACAACAGCATGGGCTTGAGAGCTGGACTGATGATTGAATCACCACCATTTGGTAGCTGGCTGCCTTAGCTCTCTGAGCCTCAACTTCCCTATCTGTTAGGTGGGGACAAAATAGTGCCTCTTATATAGGTGGTTGTGAAGCTTCATCAAGCCCTTGGTACCAGCATGCAGCAGGTACTTAATTGATGATTGGTGCTAATATGGTTCTTACTGTCATCGTCAATCACCAGTGCTTTGGACACAAGGCCATGGATCTAGGTCTTTGTCCTGTGGGGAATATAATTTTAAGCCAACTTATTAAGAGTGTAATTTGCATCCAGGAAAGTGTGCACATCCTAGTATACAGGCCAAATTTGCACACAGTGAACACAGCTGTGTAACTAGTAACCCCAAAGTTCTCCACCCCTACCCCTACCCTCAGGTATGCTTTTTGGGGAGTATTTATCCTTCATCAGCACAAATTAATAGGGTGTCTGCTAGTCCTGGTGAGTCACTGGGCTGCCTTCTTCCCGCAAAGCCTCCCAGGAGAACAGACATGCCACATCAGGTTTGCTTCATCAAAGTTTTTGTGAAATTTAGCACACATACATTAAAGTGCAAATAAAAGTGTCCACTGGCCAACTGGATTTTTGCAACCTAAATACTGTCACACTGTGTAGCCAGCACTCAGAGGAAAGGCAAGTGAGGATATCCCCCAGAAGTCCTGATGTTTTCTGCACCCGCTCCTCCCAGGGCTAACTCCCTGACTCTGTCAATGCAGGCCACTTTTGCCTATTTCTGTACTTGTAAGTGGAAGCATACAATAGACACATGGAGCTTTGATAGATTTTCTTAACAAAAAACTGCATTGATTTAGCACACCATGATCCAACTGTGTGTTTAGAGGTGTCTCGTTTTAGATTCAAAGACACAAGAGTAAAAGGATGGAAAAAGATACCCTATACAACAGTAACCAAAGAAGAGCACAGGTGGTGGCTATGCTAATGTTGGACCAAATTGACTTTAAGGCAAAAATTATTATGCAACGCAAAGGAGGACATCATGTAATGATAAGAGTCAATTCACCAGGAAGATACAACAGCCATAAACATATATGCACCAAACGGGAACCCCAAAATATATGAAGCAAAACTTGGCCAAATTAAAGGGAGAAATAGTTCAACAACAGTGGGTGGGAGTTTCAATACCCCACTTTTAATAATGGCTGGAAAAACAAGACAAGATCAGAAAAGAAATACAATACTTGAACAGGACTATAAGACAGCTAGAGCTAATAGACATCTATAGAACACTCCGAATAGAATACATATTAAATGCATGTGTAACATTCTCCAGTCTAGAACCCGTTTTAAGCAACAAAACAAGTCTCAATAAATGTAAGAAGATTGTAATTATACAAGTTATATTCTCCACTGACAGTGGAATAAAGTTAGAAATAACAATGAGATTTGGGAAATTTACAAATATGTGGAAATAAAACAACATACTTCCTAATAAACAATGAGTCAAAGAAGATATCATACAAAAGATAGAGAGATCTGTAATAATAACCTAACCTCCCAACCTTAAAAAACTAGAAAAAGAGAAGCAGCCCAAAGCAAGCAGTAAGAAGGAAATAATAAAGATTACAACAGCAATAAATGAAATAGGGAATGGGGGAAAATGGCAAAAGATAAAACTGACAAACCTTTAGGTAGAACAAGAAAAAGTTACTAAAATAAAAAATGAAATTGTGACATTACTACTGATTTTACAGAAATATGAAGGAGTAGAAGCATACAATGAACAATTACGTAGCAACAATATCGGATCATCTAAACCCAAAGCAAGCAGAGGGGAGGAACTAGTAAAGATTAGAATGGATATAAATGAAATAGAAAATCAGGAGAGAAAACCAACAAACCCAAAAGTTGTTTCCTTAAAAAGATAAACAGCCAATGGCAAACCTTTATCTAGACTGTTCAAGAAAAACAGATGATCAAATTACTAAATCAAGAATGAGAGTGGGGACATTAATAATGACCTTACAGAAAGAAAAAGGATTATGAGAAAATATAACAATGCTAAAAAACATAGGTACACTTGATGAAATGCTGAATCACTAGACTCACACAAACTCCCAAAACTGACTCTAAAGGAAATAAATAATAGGCATATAACAAAAGACTGACTCAGTAATCAAAAATCTTCCAACAGGAATTTCAGTTTCTGTCCTGGTATGTAAGGTGCTTAGAATTCATTACTCCATCCCAACCAGGGAAAAGCTAAACAAACAGAAAAAGCAACTTTTTAAAGATCTATCAGAGAAGTGAGCTCACAGGCCAAATCACTGTACCAAAAATTGAAAAGACAGATACAGAGAACTCTGTGAAGAACCTATTACTGGAAGCAGTAAGAAAGGCCATCTTTGTTATGAAGCGGCAAAGAAATTGGCTGAATTGTGTTTGTGTTCTAGTGTTTTGCGGCAGGTAGCCCTGTGAGTGATTAGGTCTTTTTGTTTGTTTGTTTGTTTTGTTTTTAGACAGAGTCTCGCTCTGTCGCCCAGGCTGGAGTGCAGTGGCACGATCTCAGCTCACTGCAAGCTTAGATTTTTAGATGGAGCTATTTCTGAGCAAAGTGTTAAAGGGGCAGCCTGGTTCCTTTGAATTGTTTAGAGTAAAATGAGAAAAGAAAGATAATTTAGAATTGTTGATCAAAAGGGAAGCAGAACTCAAAGATTTGGAAAACTCAGCCAATCCATATTGGAAAAAATGAAAAACCTTGTTCAGGAGGAAAGGGTGTGGCCAAGTAACTCTTTGATGAGATGATTAGTATGGATTGACCATCTCAGTGAAAGCCAGGTGTTAAGAGAAAGATTGGTCTGCCATCTATAAACAGAAGCGAGGACCTAATTTTTAAGGCAATGGAAGAATGACCCCAAAGGCATTTCTGAGATCATCAGAGCTACCCATCCCATCCCAAGCCCTGAGTACAAAGATGTGGGGGCATGGCTGCCTTCCCCCAGAATTAAAAGGATGCCCCAAGAGAGCCATGGGGCTGAGATGGAGAATCACTGTTGGGGAAGGGCCACTACAGAGGGCCCCCACTAAGCCCATGAGTCCAGACCAGTAGAGTCACCAGTGGTGGTTTCCAGGAGAACCTCATATGCATGACCCAGGCACAGAGCTACTGTGGAGGCAGGAGCAAGGCACAAGCACATGGCTGCCTCAGGGGCAAGGCCACCCAAAGCCACAGGGCAGGGCTGCTACCACATTGTGTCCTGAAGGTGGCACTATCACCTTAGTGGGCCTGGAGGGCAGAACATTGAGCCAATGATTATTCTCAAGCCTTAACATTTCATGTTGTTTCCTCTGTTGGGTTTCAGACTTACTTGGGACCAGTCACTGTTTTCTTCTTTCCTATTTCTCCCTTTTAAAATGGAAATATCTATCCTATGCCCATCCCACCATTGTATTTTGGAAGCACAGAACATGTTTGTTTCACTGCTAGAGAGCAGTTTACCTCAGAATGAATCATACTTTCAGTCTCACCTATATCTGATTTAGATGAAACTCTGAACTTGAGATTTTGGAGTTGGTGCTGGAATGTTTTAAGAGTTTGGGGGCTATTGGGATGGAATTAATATATTTTGCTTGTGACATAGACATGAATTTGAGGGGAGCAAGAGTGGAATGCTAGGGGTCTAAATGTGTTCCCTCAAAATTCATATGTTGAAATTCTAACTCCAAAAGTGCTGGGGTTACAAAGTGGAGCCTTTAGGTGGTGATTAGGTCATGAGATCAGAGCTGTCATGATGAGAAAAGAGTCTTTATTTAAAAACAACAGCAACAACAAAAACAAAACAAAACCTAGAGAGGTTGCTCTTCCCTTCCACCATCTGAAGTTACAGTGAAAAGATGACTTTCTATGCCCCAAGAAGTGAGCCAGGTCTGCTGGCACCCTGATTTTGGATTTCCCATCCTCCAGAAATGCTAGAAATAAACTTCTGGGCCGGGCGCGGTGGCTCACGCCTGTAATCGCAGCACTTTGGGAGGCCGAGGTGGGCGGATCACGAGGTCAGGAGATCGAGACCATCCTGGCTAACACAGTGAAACCCCGTCTGTACTAAAAATATAAAAATTAGCTGGGCATGGTGGTGGGCACCTGTAGTCCCAGCTACTCGGGAGGCTGAGGCAGGAGAATGGCGCGAACCCGGGAGGCGGAGCTTACAGTGAGCCGAGATCGCGCCACTGCACTCCAGCCTGGGCAACAGAGCGAGACTCCATCTCAAAAAAAAAAAAAAAACAAAGAAATAAACTGCTCCCTCTCCCTCTCCCTCTCTTCGGTCTCCCTCTCCCTCTCCCTCTCCCTCTGCCTCTCCCTTTCCCTTTCTTCGGTCTCCCTCTCCTTTTTTCGGTCTCCCTCTGTTACCGAAGCTGGACTGTACTGCCGTGATCTCGGCTCGCTGCAGCCTGCCTGCCTCGGGCTCCTGTGATTCTCCTGCCTCGGCCTGCCGAGTGCCTGGGATTGCAGGCGCGCGCCGCCACGCCTGAATGGTTTTTGTATTTTTGGTGGAGACGGGGTTTCGCCGTGTTGACCGGGCTGGTCTCCAGCTCCTGGCCTCGAGTGATCTGCCTGCCTCGGCCTCCCGAGGTGCTGGGATTGCAAACAGAGTCTCGCTCACTCAATGCTCAATGGTGCTCAGGCTGGAGTGCAGTGGCGTGATCTCAGCTCGCTACAACCTCCACCTACCAGCCTCCTGCCTTGGCCTCTTAAAGTGCTAAGATTACAGCCTCTGCCCCGCTGCCACCCCATCTAGGAAGTGAGGAGCGTCTCTGCCTGGCCTCCCATCGTCTGGGATGTGAGGAGCCCCTCTGTCCGGCCGCCCCATCTGGGAAGTGAGGAGCGCCTCTGCCCGGCTGCCATCCCGTATAGGAAGTGAGGAACGTCTCTGCCCGGCCGCCCATCGTCTGGGATGTGAGGAGCGCCTCTGCCCAGTCGCCCAACGTCTGGGAAGTGAGGAGCGCCTCTGCCCGGCCGCCCCGTCTGGGAGGTGAGGAGTGCCTCTGCCTGGCCGACACCCCGTCTGGGAGGAAGTGAGGAGCACCTCTGCCCGGCTGCCCCGTCTGGGAGATGAGGACCACCTCTGCCCGGCTGCCCCATCTGGGAGGTGAGGAGCGCCTCTGCCTGGCCGCCACCCCGTCTGGGAGGAAGTGAGGAGCGCCTCTGCCTGGCTGCCCCATCTGGGAAGTGAGGAGCGCCTCTGCCCGGCTGCCACCCCGTATGGGAAGTGAGGAGCGCCTCTGCCTGGCCACCCCGTCTGGGAGGTGAGGAGCGCCTCTGCCCGGCCGCCCCGTCTGGGAAGTGAGGAGCGCCTCTGCCCGGCCGCCCCGTCTGGGAGATGAGGAGCGCCTCTGCCTGGCCGCCACCCCGTCTGGGAGGAAGTGAGGAGCGCCTCTGCCCGGCTGCCCCATCTGGGAGGTGAGGAGCGCCTCTGCCCAGCCGCCACCCCCTATGGGAAGTGAGGAGCGCCTCTGCCTGGCCACCCCGTCTGGGAGGTGAGGAGCGCCTCTGCCCGGCCGCCCCGTCTGGGAGGTGAGGAGCGCGTCTGCCCAGCCGCCCTGTCTGGGATGTGAGTAGCGCCTCTGCCCGGCCGCCCTGTCTGGGAGGCGAGGAGCACCTCTGCCCGGCCGCCCTGTCCGGGAGGTGTACCCAACAGCTCCGAAGAGACAGCGACCATCGGGAGCGGGCCATGAGGACGATGGCGGTTTTGTTGAAAAGAAGGGGGAGAAGTGTGGGGAAAGGAAGGAGAGATCAGATTGTTGCTGTGTCTGTGTAGAAAGAGGTGGGCATGGGAGACTCCATTTTGTTCTGACTAGGAGAAATTCTTCTGCCTTGGGCTGCTGTTGATCTATGGCCTTTCCCCCAGCCCCCTGCTGTCTGAAACATGTGCTGTGTCAACTCAGGGTTAAATGGATTAAGGGCGGTGCAAGATGTGCTTTGTTAAACAGATGCTTGAAGGCAGCATGCTCTTTAAGAGTCATCACCACTCCCTAATCTCAAGTACCCAGGGGCACAAACACTGCAGAAGGCTGCAGGGACCTCTGCCTAGGAAAACCAGAGACCTCTGTTCATGTGTTTATCTCCTGACCTTCTCTCCACTATTATCCTATGACCCTGCCATATCCCCCTCTCCGAGAAACACCCAAGAACGATCAATAAATACTTCATAAATAAAATAAAATTAAAAAAAGAAATAAACTTCTGATGTTTGTAAGCCAGTCTATTTTGTTTTTATGCTCTAATGGACTGAGACACATATGAAATGCCCAATTAAAACCACAAAAGGCCAAAAAGAAAAGGTGAAAAATAAAAGTAGAAACAAAGAATAAGGACAACAATAGAAGACAGTAACAAATGGTAGAAATTAATCCAGCCATATCAGTTATCACTTTAAACATCAAGAATGAGAGTGGGGTCATTAATAATGACCTTACAGAAAGAAAAAGGATAATAAAAAGATTGTTGGCCGGCGCGGTGGCTCACACCTATAATCCCAGCACTTTGGGAGGCCAAGGTGAGTGGATCACTTGAGGTCAGGAGTTCATGACCAGCCTGGCAATATGGTGAAACCTGTCTCTATTAAAAATACAAAAATCAGCTGGGTGTGGTGGTGCGTGCCTGTAATCCCAGCTACTCAGGAGGGTGAGGCAAGAGAATCACTTGAACCTGGGAGGTGGAGGTTGCAGTGAGCTGAGATTGCACCACTGCACTCCAGCCTGGGCAACAGAGTGAGTCTCCATCTCAAAAAAAAAAAAATTTCAAAGTGGATGAAAAAGCAAGACTATATGTTTTATCTCAGTCCATTTTGTGTTGTTATAACAATGAATGCCTGAGGCTGGGCCTCAGTATTCTGGTATTCAGGTATTTGGCCCACAGTTCTGATGGCTGGAAGGTTCAAGATCGGGCAGCCACATCTGTTGGGGGCCTTAGGCTGCTTCAACTCATGGCAGAGAGTTGGCATGTACAAAGGGATCACACATCAAGAGAAGCAAGAGAGAGAAACTAAGGAAGCCAGACTTCAGCAACCCACTCTCAAGGAAACTAATCTATTCCCACCCAAGCAAGAACACACCCCCAGAGAAAGGCATGCATCTGTTTATGATGGATCTACTCCTATGACCCAAATACCTACCTCCCACTAGTCCCCACATCCCAACAGTGTCACGTTGAGGATCAAATTTCAACACGAGTTTTGGCAGGAACAGACCACATTCAAACCACAGCAGTTGTCTACAAGAAACCTACTTTAAATATAAAGATACGTATCAATTAAAAGTTAAGGGATGGGGAAAGGTATACCATACTAATGCTAATCAAAGAAAGTGGGAGTAGCTATATTATTTTAGAGCAGACTTAGAGCAAGGAAAGTTATCAGCAATAAAGAGGGGCATTACATAATGAGAACAGGATCAGTTCCTCAAGTAGGCAACAGTCCTTTATGTGGACGCACCTAACTGTACAGTGCCAAAATACATAAGGTAAAAACTGTTAGAACTGCAAGGAAAAACAGACAAATTAACTGTTATAGGTGGAATCTTCAGCACTGCTCTATCAAAAATGAACAGATCCGGTAAACAAAAAAATCAGTAAGGACATCGTTGAGCTCAACACCATCAATCAACTTGATATAATTGAGTTAGACTGCTTGATCCAATAGAAGCTGAATACACTTTCTTGTCAAGCTCACATGGGACATTCACTAAGATATACCATATCTGGGCCATAAGACACACCTTCATAAATTGAAAAGGAAAGAAATCATGAAATGTCTGCTCCCAGAATCACAGGAGAATTAAACTAGAAATCAACAGAAAGCTGGAAAGTCCCCCAATACTTGGAGGTGAAACAACATAACTCTGAATAGTACATGATCACAGAAGAAATCTCAAGATAAATTTTAAAATACTTTGAACTAAATGAAGGTGAAAGTACAACTTAAAAGTTTAGAATACGGCTAAAGCAGTGCATTGAGGGAAATGTATTCTATTGGGTTGCACATATTAGAAAAGAAAAAAGATGGCCAGGCGCAGTGGCTCACGCCTGTAATCCCAGCACTTTGGGAGGCTCAGGCAGGTGGATCACGAGGTCAGGAGATCAAGACCATCCTGGCTAACACGGTGAAACCCCGTCTCTACTAAAAATACAAAAAAATTAGCCGGGCATGGTGGAGGGCGCCTGTAGTCCCAGCTACTCAGGAGGCTGAGGCAGGAGGATGGTGTGAACCCAGGAGGCGGAGCTTGCAGTGAGCCAAGATTACACCACTGCATTCCAGCCTGGGTGACAGCGAGATTCCATCTCAAAAAAAAAAAAAAAAAAAAAAGAAAAGAAAAAAGATGTAAAATGAATACACACCTACTTTAGGAAGGTAGGAAAAGAAGAACAATTTTAGATCTATGATAAGCAGAAGAAAAGAAAAAGTAGAGCAGAAATCAATGAAATTGGAAACAGGAAAAAAAAGAAAATCAATGAGACCCAAAGTTAGCTCTTTGAAAAATTTTTTTTTTTTTTTGAGAGTCTCACCCTGTCAGCCAGGCTGGAGTGCAGTAGTATGATCTCGACTCACTGCAAGCTCCGCCTCCTGGGTTCATGCCATTTTCCTGCCTCAGCCTACCCAGTAGCTGGGACTAAAGGTGCCCGCCACCATGCCCGTTTAATTTTTTTTTTTTTTAATAGTAGAGATGGGGTTTCACCGTGTCAGCCAGGATGGTCTCGATCTCCTGACCTTGTGATCCACCTGCCTCAGCCTCCCAGAGTGCTGGGATTACCAGTGTGAGCCACCACACCTGGCTGGTAAAAAGATTTTTTTTTTTAATGGAAAACTTCTATTCAAGCTAATTGAGAAAAAAGACAAACTACAAATGTCAGAAATGAACAAGGGGACATCCCTGCAGATCACGTGGACATCAAAAGAATAATAAAGGAATACTGTGAACAAGTCTGTGCCCACAAATTCAATAACCTACATGAAACAGACCCATTTTTTGAAAGACTGAATCTGCCAGAACACAAGAAGAAATAGATAATGGGCCTATATCTATTAAAAAAATTAAATCAGTAATCAATAACTTTCAGAACATAAGTGCAAGGCCCACATGGGTTTACTAGTGAATTCTACCACACGTTTTTTTTTTTTGAGATGGAGTTTCGCTCTTTATGCCCAGGCTGGAGTGCAGTGGCACGATCTCGGCTCACTAGAACCTCCACCTCCTGGGTTCAAGTAATTCTCCTGCCTCAGCCTCCCGAGTAGCTGGGATTATAGGCGCACACCACCACGCCCGGCTAATTTTTGTATTTTTAGTAGAGACAGGGTTTCACCATGTTGGGCCAGGCTGGTCTCAAACTCCTGACCTCAACTGATCTGCCCGCCTTGGCCTCTCAAAGTGTTGGGATTATAGGCGTGAGCCACCACGCCTGGCCTCTACCACATATTTAAGGAAAAAATTATACCAATCCTCTACAGTCTGTTCCAGAAGCTAGAAACAGAGGGGAAACTTCCTAACACTTTCTATGAAGCCAGCATTGTCCTGTTACCAAAACCAGAAAAAGACATTAACAGAAAAGAAAAGGACAAACCAATATTTCTAATGAACAAAGATGCAAAAGTCCTCAACAAAATATAAGCAAATCAAATCCAAAAATGTATAAAAAGAATTACGCTTTATGACCAAGGGGGATTTATCTCAGGTATGCAAAGCTGTATCAAAATTGGAAAATCAATTCATGTAATCCATCACATAAACAGGGTAAACAAGAAAAATCACCCTATCCTATCAATAAATGCAGAAAAGGCATTTGACAAAATCCAACCCCATTTATGATTAAAAAGAAAAACTCTCAGCAAACTAGGAATAGAGGGGAACTTCTTCAATTTCATAAAAAGAACATCAGCAAAATACAACTAACATCATAATTAATGGTGAGAGACCTCAAGTTTTCCCATTAAGACGAGGAACAAAGGCAAGGATGTCCCCTGTCACCAGTTCTTTTCAGTATTGTACTGGAAATCCTAGCTAATGCGGTAAGACCCAAAAAAGGGGGAGAGGGGCTGGGGACATTGGCTCATGCCTGTAATCACAGTAGTTTGGGTAGATTGCTTCAACCCAGGAGTTCGAGACCAGCCTGGGCAACATAGTGAAACCCTGTCTCTACAAAAGATACAAAAATTATCTGGGCATGGTGGCACGCACCTGTAGTCCCACCATTGCACTTCAGCCTGGGTGACCCTGTCTCAACAAATAAATAAACAATAAGTAAATAAATGGTATCCAGATTGAGAAGGAAAAAATAAAACTGTCATATGCAGATAACATAATTGTTTATATAGAAAATCTGAAAGAATAAACAACAACAAAAACCTCCTGGAACTAATAAGCAATTATAGGCCAATGGTAGGATACAAGGTTAATATATAAAAATAAATTGCTTTCCTATATACCAGCAATGGACAAGTGGAATTTGCAATTAAAAACATAACACCATTTACATTACTATCCCCCCAAATGAAATAATTAGGTATAAATCTAACAAAATGTTAGATCTATATGAGGAAAGATCTATATGAGGAAAACTAGAAAACTGATTAAAGAAATCAGAAAAAAATACAGGTCTTTTAGGAATACTCAATATTGTCACAATGTCAATCTTTAACTTGATTTATACAATCAATATAATCCCAATCAAAATCAGAGAAAGTTATTTTGTGGATATTGACACACTAATTCTAAAGTTCATATGGAGAGAATAGCCAACTCAATATTGAAGGAGAGGAACAAAGCTAAAGGCCTGATACTACATGTCTTAAAGACTATAAAACTACAGTAATCAAGATAGTATGGTCAGTGTGGTATTGGCAAAAGCATAGACAAACAGAATAGAGAGCCTAGAAATAGACCCACACAACTATAGTCAACTGATCTTTGAGAAAGGAACAAAGGAAGTATAGAAGAGAAAAGACAATCTTTTTAACAAATGGTGCTGGAACAACTGGTCTTCCACATGCAAAAAATGATTTTAGGCAAAGACCTCATATTCTTCATAAAAAATTACTCAACATGGATTACAGACGTAAATGCAAAATGCAGAACTGTACAACTCTTTGAAAATATAGAAAATCTAAATGACCTGGGGAATGGCAGTGACTTTTTTTTTTGGGACAGGGTCTCATTTTGTCATGCAGGCTGTAGTACAGTGGCATAATCACAGCTCACTGCAACCTCTGCCTCCCAGGCTCAAGTGATTCTTACACCTCAGCCTCCTGAGTAGTTGGGACCACAGGTGTATGCCACTATGCCTGGCTAATTTTTGTATTTTTTGTAGAGGCAGGGTTTCACCACGTTGCCCAAGCTTGCCTCGAACTCCTGGCCTCAAGTGATCCACCTGCCTCAGACTCTTAAACTGCTGGGATTACAGGCCTGAGTCACCGTGCCTGGCCTGCTTTTTTTTTTTTTTTTTTTTGAGACACGGTTGGCTTTTTCGCCTAGGCTATAGTACAGTGGCACAATCTCGGCTCACTGCAACCTCCATCTCCTGGGCTCAAGCCATCCTCCTGCCTCAGCCTCCTGAGTCTCTACAGGCCCACGCCACCATGCCCAGCTAATTTTTGTATTTTTTTGAAGAGATGGGGTTTCACCATGTTGCCCAGTCTGGTCTTGAACTCCTGAGCTTAAGCGATCCACCTGCCTCAGCCTCCCAAAGTGCTGGGATTACTGACATGAGCCACTGAGCCTGGCCACAATACATGGATGTTTTTCAATAAATATATTGGAAAATTTTTTTGGTGATTTGTGACAATTTGCAAAATCTCACAGGCAGACCATGTAGTTTAGAAATATTGAAAAACTTAAGTAAAAGATATGTCATGAATGCCTGAAATATATGCTGATATTAGTTTATTTTATAATTGACTACCATAAAATATACACAAACATAAACTTTACCAAAACGTAGGCACACAAAGACTGTACATGGTGTCATTCAGTCAAGAGAAATATAAACAAACTTAAAGATGCAGTATTAAATCATAATGGCATAAGATTAACTGTAGTGCATACTGTAATATTGTAATAATTTCATAGCCACCTCCCTTTCTATTGCAGTGAACTTATGTGTTTTGATTGTCTGCTTAAAATGCCATCTGATGCTAATCACCTCTGTGTGAGCAGTTCATCTCTCCAGTAAAGTATCAGAGAAAAAAGTGGTCTTTCACAGTTTTCACATATTTCACATTTTTTCATCATGTTTGGTCCAATACCATAAACCTTGAATAACACCTTGAGACCCATATGAAATGCCACCAATGATGCTGAAAGTTCTCCCAAGAAGCAGAGAAAAGTCATGACATTACAAGAAAAAGTTGAATTGCTTGATGTGTACTATAGATTGAGGTCTGCGATTGCAGTTGCCCACCGTAATGCTTCATCTTGCAAGCAGACATTGTAAACTTATGGTATTGATAAATATTATACATTACTATAAATGTATTTTCTTTATAACCTTAATAACCTTTTCTCTAGATCACTTTATTGTAAGAATACAGCATATGACACATATAACAGAAAATATGTGTTAATCAACTGTTCATATTATCATTTAGGCTTCCAGTTAAGATTTCGAGGAGTCAAAAGTTGTATGTGGATTTTTAACTTGATTGCAGGGGCAGGGGTTGGCATCCCTAACTTCTGCATTGTTCAAGGGTCAGCTGTACATGGAAAATCCTGAAAAGAAATTTGCATGCCACAAGTGGGACCTGCTACTGGTGCATGTGTGTGAGACCCACCACTGCCCTGCCTCTAGTGTGCACATATGGGGACCCCTATCACCCCATCAGTGCCCCATGGAATAACTTTGGCCAGCCCCCCTCCATAAGGGTGTTTTTGCCAGGAGACTGGGAAAACCTCAGCTCCACCAGTGCAGCAGATTCTTAACCTAGTGGGGCCAGAGAAAAAGGCTGCAGGTCTGGTCCCAGAGCCCCCAGGTTTAGAGCACTCAACCTGGGAGTGCAGAGCTGAGTCTTGGCCCCATGAAATCATCCAGAAACAAAGCCAATTGACTAAACCCAACTTACACCATAGTTCAACCCTCAAGAGCATCAAAGAATATAAAAGCAAAAAGCCCCATTCAAAGGACAGCAACTTCAAACATTAAGTGAACATCACCCCACACAGATGAGAAAGAACCAGTGGAAGAACTCTGGCAACTCTAACAGCCAGAATGTCTTCTTAACTTCAAACAACCATATTAGATCCCCAGCAATGGTCCTTAATCAGACTGAAATAGCTGAAATCACATAGAATTCAGAATCTGGATGGCAACAAAGATAATTGAGATTCAGGAGGAAGTTGAAAGCCAATCCAAGGAATCTAAGGAATCCAACAAAATCATACAAGAGCTAAAAGATGAAATAGCCATTTTAGAAAGAATCAAACTGATCTAGAGCTGAAAAACTTGCTCTAAGTTCATAATACAATCAGAAGTATTAACAGCAGAATAGACCAACCTGAGGAAAGAATCTCAGAGCTCACAGGTCAGTTCTTCATATCAACTCAGACAAAAATGAAGAAAAAATTTTAATGAGCAAAGCCTCTGAGAAATATGGGATTATGTAAAGAGACCAAACCTATAATCGATTGGCATCCCAGAAAGAGAGAGCAAGCAACTTGGAAAACATATTGAGGATATTGGCCCCAAAATTTCCTCAACCTCAGTAGAGAGATTGGCATGCAAATTCAGGAAATTTGGAGCACCCTAGAAAGATACTATATCAGACAACCATCCCCAAGACACATACTCAGTAGATTCTCTGAGGTCAACACAAAAGGAGAAATGTTAAAGGCAGCTAGAGAGAAGGGGCAGGTCACATACAAGGGGAACCCCATCAGGCTAATAGTAGACTTTTCAGCAGAAGCCTTACAAACAAGAAGAGATTGGGGAAATATATTCAGCATCCTTAAAGAAACAAAATTCCAACCAAGTATGTCATATCCAGCTAAATTAAGCTTCATAAGCAAAGGATATATAAAATCCTTTTTACACAAGCAAACACTAAGGAAATTCATTATTACCAGACTGCCTTACAAGAGGTCCTTAAGGGAGTGCTAAATATGGAATACAAAACAAAAGACTGTTGCCTGCCACCATAAAAACACATAGCCCACTGACACTATAAAGCAACTATACAATCAAGTCTGTGTAACAACCAGCTGACAACATGACTGGATCAAAGCCTCACATATCAATATTAACCTTGAATGTAAATGAGGAAAACATCCCACTTAAAAGGCACAGAGTGGCAAGTTGGATAAAGAAGCAAGACCCAACTGTATGCTGTCTTCAAGAGACCCATCTCTTGGCCAGGAGTGGTGGCTCACATCTCTAATCCCAGCACTTTAGGAGGACAAAGCAGGAGGATCACTTGAGCCCAGGAGTTGAAGACCAGCCTAGGCAACATAGTGAAAGAATTTAAAAAGAGAAAGACCCATCTTATATGCATGACACCCATAAGCTCAAAGTAAAGCAATGGAGAAAGATCTATCAAGCAAAGAGAAAACCAAAAAGAACAAGAGTTACTATTCTTACTTCAGACAAAATATAAACCAACAATGCTCAAAAAGGACAAAGAAGGACATTCCATAATGATATAGAGTTCAATTCAACTATCCTAAATATATATGCATCCCAAACTGGAGCACCCAGATCCATAAAACAAGTTATTAGAAACCTACAAAGAGACTTAAATAACCACACAATAATAGGAGGAGACTTCAACACCCTACTGACAGTGTTGGACAGAACATTGAGACAGAAAACTAATAAAGATATTTGGGACCTAAACTCAACACTTCACCAAATGCACCTAACAGACATCTACAGAATGCTCCACCCAACAACAGAATATACATTTTTCTGTTCTTATGTACACATGGCACATACTCTAAGATTGACTGGACACTCAGCCATAAAGCAATTCTCAACAAGTTAAAAAAAAAATACCAACCACACTCTCAACCACAGTGCAATAAAAATAGAAATTAAAAACAAGAAGATCTCTCAATACCATATATGGAAATTAAACCACTGGCTCCTGAATGACTTTGGGTAAAGAATGAAATTAAGGCAGAAATCAAGAAACTCTTTGAAACTATTGAAAACAAGGATGCAACATACCAGAATATCTGGGACACAGCTAAAACAGTGGTAAGAGGAAAGTTTATAGCTGTGAGCACCCACATCAAAAAGTCAGAAATATCTCAAATTAACAACCTAACATCACACTTAGAGGAACTAGAAAAACAAGAGCAAACCAACCCTAAAGCCAGCAGAAGAAACATAACTAAAATCAGAGCTGAACTGAACAAAGTTGACATGTGAAAATCCGTACAAAAGATCAATGAAACCAAAAGTTGGTTCTTTGAAATACTATCGCAAGGACAAAAAACCAAACACTGCATGTTCTCACTCATAGGTGGGAATTGAACAGTGAGAACACATGGACACAGGAAGGGGAACATCACACACCAGGGCCTGTTGTGGGGTCGGGGGAGGGATAGCATTAGGAGATATACCTAATGTTAAATAACGAGTTAATGGGTGCAGCGCACCAGCATGGCCCATGTATACATATGTAACTAACCTGCATGTTGTGCACATGTACCCTAAAACTTAAAGTATAATTAAAAAAAAAAGTAAACCCCAGGTGTGGACAGACATGTACACCCATAGGTCTTCCCTGCAGTGGAGTGCTATTGATCTCACAGCCAAGAACAGTGCAGAATTTGTCCTCCCTGAAGGAGACAGAGTCAAAAAGTACAAGGAGTGAATGACTGAGCTACTATACTCAATTTTATTATTATTATCAATTAATTAACTTATTTTAGTTATCAAATAAAAATGATATATGTTTATGGTGAAAAAAATAAATGAGACTCATAGACCTCTAGCTAGACTAATAAAGAAAAAAGGGAGAGAAGATCCAAAGAAACACAATCAGAAATGACAACGGTGACATTACCACTGGCCTCACTGAAATACAAGAAACCCTCAGAAACTATTATGAACATCTCTATGCACACAAACTAGAAAACCTAGAAGAAATGGATAAATTGCTGTAAACATTCAACCTACCAATATTGAACCAGGAAGAAATTGAATACTTGAACAGATCAGTAACAAGTTCCAAAATTGAATCAATAGTAACAACAACAACAACAACAACAACAAAAACCTACCAATCAAAAAAAGCCCTGGACCAGATGGATTCACAGCTGAATTCTACCAGACATATAAAGAATAGTTGGTACAAATCCTACTGAAAAAATTCTAAAAAATTGAGGAGACAGGCCGCCTCCCTGATTTGTTCTGTGAGGCTGGAATCATTCTGATACCAAAACCTGGCTGAGACACAGTGAAAAAAAATAAAACTTTAAGCTAATATCCCTGATAAAATTAGATACAAAAATCCTCAGCAGAACACTAGCAAATTGAATCCAGCAGCACATTTAAGAGCTAATCCACTATGATCAAGTAAGCTTTATTCCTGGGATGCAAGGTTGGTTCAACATATACAATTAAATAAATGTGATTTCTCACATAAACAGAACTGAAAACAAAAACCACATTATCATCTCAACAGATGCAAAAAAGGCTTTTGACAAAATTCAACATCCTTTCATGTTAAAAGCCCTCCACAAACTAGGTATTGAAGGAACATACCTCAAGTTAATAAGAGCCATCTATCACAAACACACAGCCAACATCATACTGAACAGGCAAAAGCTGGAAGCATTCCCCTTGAGAACCAGAACAAGACAAAGATGCCCACTCTCACCACTCGTATTCAACGTAGTACTGGAAGACCTAGCCAGAGCAATCGGGCAAGAGAAAGAAATAGAAGGCATCTGAATAGGAAGAGAGGAAGTCAAACTATCTCTCTTCACAGATGATATAATTCCATACCTAGAAAACCCTAATGTCTGTGCCCAAAGGCCCCTAGAACTGATAAACAACTTCAGTAAAGTTTCAAGGTACAAAAATCAATGTATAAAACCCAGTAGCATTTCTATACACCAATAACATCCAACCTGAGAGCTAAATGAAGAACCCAATCCCATTCATAATTGGCATAAAAGGAATAAAATGCCAGCCGGGCACAGTGGCTTATGCCTGTAATCTCAGCACTTTGGGAGGCCGAGGCGGGTGGGTCACCTGAGGTCAGGAGTTCAAGACCAGCCTGGCCAACATGGTGAAACCCTGTCTCTACTAAAAATAAAATAATTAACTGGGTGTGGTGGTGGGCGCCTGTAATCCCAGCTACTTGGGAGGCTGAGGCAGGAGAATTGCTGGAACCTGGGAGGCGGAGGTTGCAGTAAGCCAAGATGGTGCCATTGCACTCTAGACTGGGCGGCAGAGTGGGACTCCATCTCAAAAAAAAAAAGAAAGAATAAAATACCTAGGAATACAGCTAACCAGGGTGGTAAGAGATCTCTACAACAAGAATTATAAAACACTGCTGAAAGAAATCAGAGATGACATAAACAAATGGAAAAACATTCCATGCTCATGGATGGATAGGAAGAGTCGGTATTGCTAAACTGGACATACTTCCCAAAGCAATTTATAGATTCAATGCTATTCTTATCAAACTACCAACACCATTTTTCACAGAATTAGAAAAAACTATTCTAAAATTCATATGGAACCAAAAAAGAGCTTGAATAGCCAAAGCAATCCTAAGCAAAAAGAACAAAGCCCAAGGCTTCACACTACCTACTTCAAACTATACTACAAGGCTACAGTAACCAAAACAACATAGTACTGGTACAAAAACAGACCACATAAACCGGTGGAACAGGTTAGAGAACCCAGAAGTAAAGTCGCACGCCTACAACCATCTGATCTTTGAAAAATTGACAATAACAAGCAATGGGGAAAGGACTCCCTATTCAGTAAATGGTGCTAGGATAACTGGCTAGCCATATGTAGAAGATTGAAACTAGGCCCCTTCCATTCACCGTATTAAGAAAACCCCATGAATTAAAGACTTAAATATAATAACCTAAAACTTTTTATAAAAACCCTAGAAGAAAACCCAGGAAATACTATTCTGGACATAGGCCTTGGCAAAGATTTCCTGACACAGACTCCAAAAGCAGTTGCAATAAAAACAAAAATTGACAAGTGGGATCTAATTAAATTAAAAAGCCTCTGCATAGCAAAAGAAACAATCAACAGTATAAGCAGACAGCCTACAAAATGAGTGAAAATATTCAGAAACTATGCATCTGACAAAGATCTAATATCCAGAATCTATAAGGAACTTAAACAGATCAACAAGCAACAAACAACCCCATTAAAAAATGGGCAAAGGACATGAACAGACACTTCTCAAAAGAAGACATACACTTTGCCAACAAGTGTATGAAAAAGTGCTCAACATCACTAATCATTAGAGAAATGCAAATCAAAACCACAATGAAATACTGTCTCACACCAGTCAGAATGACTACAATGAAAAAGTCAATAAATAAGGCCGGGCATGGTGGCTCATACCCGTAATCCCAGCACTTTGAGAGGTCAAGGCAGGTACATCACCTGAGGTCAGGAGTTTGAGACCAGCCTGGCCAACATGGTGAAACCCTGTCTCTACTTAAAATACAAAAAATTTTACATGGTGCCTGTAATTCCAGCTACTTGGGAGTAGCTGGATGTGGTGGTGGGTGCCTGTAATTCCAGCTACTTGGGAGGCTGAGGTACAAGAATCGCTTGAACCTGGGAGGTGGAGGTTGACCTGAGATCACACCACTGCACTCCAGCTTGGGCAACAGAGTGAGACTCCGTCTCCAAAAATAAATAAATAAATAAAAATAACAAATCTACAAACCTTTAGCTTGACTGACAAAGAAAAAAAGAAGAAATGTGAATAACTAGAATCAGCAATAGAAGTGGAGACATTACTATCAACCTTACAGAAATGAAATGTAAGAGAAGAAATGAAATGTAAGAGAAAAAACAATGAACACCAACAAATTAGATAACCTAGATGAAAGACAACTTCCTAGAAACACACAAATTATCAAAACTGACTCAAAATGAAATAGAAAATACGAACAAACCTATAATATGTAAACAGATTAAATCAGTAATTTAAAACCTCCCAGCAAAAAAACATCTCAAACTATAGGACTTTCTTATTGAAGTCTACAAAACACTTAAAGAATAATGAACACTGGCCAGGCCCGGTGGCTTACGCCTGTAATCCCACCACTTTGGGAGGCGGAGGCAGGCAGATCACCTGAGGTTGAGAGTTTGAGACCAGCCTGACCAACATGGAGAAACCCTATCTCTACTAAAAATACAAAAAAAAATTAACCAGGCGTGGTGGCGCATGCTTGTAATCCCAGCTCCTGGGAGGCTAAGGCAGGAGAATCGCTTGAATCTGGGAGGCGGAGGTTGCAGTGAGCTGAGATCGCGCCATTGCACTCCAGGCTGGGCAAGAAGAGCAAAACTCTGTCTAAAAAAAAAAGAAAAGAATAATGAACACCAAACCTCCTTTTTAAAAAAGTTTTCTTCCCTAAAAAGGAACACTTTTTAACTCATTCTATGGAGCAATTATTACATGTATACCAAAGCTACCTAAAGACACCACAAGAAAAAAAACCAATATTTCCATATGACTGTAAATGTAAAAAATTCTCAATAAAATAATGGCAAACTCAATATAACAGAATATTAAAAGTATTATACAGTATGACAAAGCAAGATTTATTACAGGAATGCAAGGGTAGTTCAACATAAGAAAATCAGTATAATACACCGCATTAACAGAATGAAGAGAAAGAAAACCACATGATTATTTCAGATGATATAAGAAAAGTATTTGACAAAATCTAACTCTTTTATGATTAAAAAAAACTCAGAAAACCAAGAATGGAAGGGAATTTCCTCAGTGTGATAAGGGCATTTATGAAAAACTCACACCTAACATTATACTCAATGGTGAAAGACTGACTGCCTATCTCTCTAGGAGATAAAACAGGGATGGTTGCATTAATCGGTGCTTTGTAAGCTTTACCTTCAGGAGCCCCTCCAAGTTCTTAGACTTAGAACAAAGAACAGCGTCCTTCTACTGGCAGGCAAGAGGAAAGTAGCTATGTTGCAATATGCCCAGAGCTCTCTGTTCTCTCTAACAAAGGCCTGCCCTCAAGGGAAACTGTTTCACCAGAGCCTCACCAACTTGGAAAGATGGAAATTCCTAACATCAGCTCTATGTAGCCCTCCTGTCTCATCTAAGGAGGGAAAAAAGCCAAAAGCACCTGTGACTGTAACATCCCAGGGAGCCCAGACCCACCAAAAGACTGAGATAACCATGGGGTTATAGATCGTTTATCATTCCCTGACACTTTACCACCACATCAGTTGGGCTCCTGTTTAATAATAACAAGGGATGGCCGGGCGCAGTGGCTGACACCTATAATCCCAGCACTTTGGGAGGCTAAAGTTGGCAGTTCACAAGGTCAGGCGTTTGAGACCAGCCTGGCCAACATGGCAAAACCCCGTCTCTACCAAAAATACAAAAATTAGCCAGGTGTGGTGGCATGTGCCTGTAGTCCCAGCTACTTGGGAGGCTGAGGCAGGAGAATCGCTTGAACCTGGGAGGCAGAGGTTGCAGTGAGCCAAGATCGCGCCACTGCTCTCTAGCCTGGGTGACAGAATGAGACTCCGTCTCACAAAAAAACAAAACAAAACAAAACAAACAAAACACAGGGGATTAGAGATTATAGTGGAAGGAACTGCAAGGCTCAGACCCTATTAAGAAGTCTCCAGGGGAGACAAAAAAAAAAAAAAGAAAGACAGAGAGAGGGGAAATTTAGCCTCTGACACCTACAGCTATGCCAAACAGTAAACACAGCCTAACTTCTAGCCAAATAAACATAAAACCTCACACTAGAGGCCTATTTGCCTCAGTTTATTTTACCCAATATATTATGTCTGGCTTTCGACAAAAAATTACAAGGCATGCTAAAAGGTAAAGAACACAGTCTCAAGAGACAAAGCAAGCAGCAGAACTAGACTCAGATATGGCAGAGATTTTGGAATTATTAGACTGGGAATTTAAACTAAGTATGAATGACATGTTAAGGGCTCTAATGGCAAAAGTGAACAATATGCAAGAACAGATGGGTAATGTAAGCAAAGGAATGGAAACCCAAAGAATCAAAAGGGGATAGTAGACATAAAAACCACTATAACAGAAGTAAAGAAAGCTTTTGATGGGCTTATTAGTAGACTGGACATTGTCAAGGAAAGAATCAGTGAGCTTCAAGATATGTCAATAGAAATTTCCCAAACTGAAAAGCAAAGAGAAAAAGGAATGAACAAATGGAATCCAATATCCAAGAACTCTGGTACAATTACAAAAAGTGTAGCATACATGTAATGGGAATACCAGAAGGAGAAGAAAGAGAAAAGGGAACAGAGGAAGTATTTGAAATAATAATTGAGAATTTTAAAAAACTGATGACAGATTCCTAACCACAGATCTAGAAAGCTCAAAAGAATACCAAGCAGGATATGTGCCAAAAAATCTACACCTAGACATAGCAGAAAACAAAAGACAAACAGAAAATATTGAAAGAAGCCAGAGGGAAAAAACACCTTACCTACAGAGGAACAGAGGTAAGAATTACCTCAGACTTCTCTTCAAAAGCCTTGCAAACAAGAAGAGATTAGAGTGATAGAAAGTTTTCAAAGGAAAACAAAACTACAAACCTAGACTTGTATCCAGTGAAACTATCCTTCAAAAGTGGAGGATAAATACTTTCTCACATAAACCAAAACTTAGGGAATTTATCACCAGTAGACCTGCCTCGCAAAGAATGTTTAAAGTTCTTCAGAGAGGAGGAAAATGATACAGGTCTAAAACTTGGATCTACATAAGGAAACAATAGCATTAGAAAAGGAAAAAATGGGCTGGGTGCAGTGGCTCACACTTGTAATCCCAGCACTTTGGGAGGCCGAGGTGGGTGGATCACGAGGTCAGGAGATCGAGACCATCCTGGCTAACATAGTGAAACCTTGTCTCTACTAAAAGTACAAAAATTAGCCAGGCGTGGTGGCGGGCGCCTGTAGTCCCAGCTACTTGGGAGGCTGAGGCAGGAGAATGGCATGAACTGGGGGGCAGAGATTGCAGTGAGCTGAGATCACGCCACTGCGCTCCAGCCTGGGCAACAGAGTGAGACTCTGTCTCAAAAATAAAAAAAAAAAGGGAAAAAAGAAGATAAGATAAAATAATTTTTACTCTTAATGGATCTAAGTTTGCTCAAAATAATAATAGTAAAAATGTATTTGATGATTATAGCTTATGGGTAAGTAACATGAATGTCAGCAATGTTTTAAGGGATGGAAGTGAGAAATAGGGAATGTTTTATTACATAGTACTTGCCCTACCCATGAATTTTATTTTAATGATAGCCATCCTAATGGATGTGAAGTGCGTTCCTTTACTTTTAATCTATTTGTGTCTTTATATTTAAAGTGGTTTCTTATAGACACAGATAGATTAAAAGTAAAAGGATGTGTGTCACACTCATTAGGATGGCTTTTTTTTTTTTTTTTTTGAGATGGAGTCTTGCTCTTTTCCCAGGCTGGAGTGCAGTGGCGCTATCTTGGCTCACTGCAAGCTCCGCCTCCTGGGTTCACGCCATTCTCCTGCCTTAGCCTCCCGAGTAGCTGGGACTACAGGCGCCCCACACCATGCCCAGCTAATTTTTTGTATTTTTAGTAGAGACGGGGTTTCACTGTGTTAGCCAGGTTGGTCTCGATCTCCTGACCTCGTGATCCACCCACCTCGGCCACCCAAAGTGCTGGGATTACAGGCGTGAGCCACTGTGCCCGGCCTTTTTTTTTTTTTAATGGAGACGGAGTCTCACTGTGTCGCCCAGGCTGGAGTGCAGTGGCGCAATCTTGGCTCACTGCAACCTCTGTCTGCCGGGTTCAAGCAATTCTCCTACCCCGGCTTCCGAGTAGCTGGGACTTACAGGCGCACACTGCCACGCCTGGCCAATTTTTTGTATTTTAGTAGAGACAAGGTTTCACCATGTTGCCCAGGCTGGCAGATGACTATTATTTAAAAACAAAAACAGAAAATAAGTGTCAGCAGAGAGCAAGAATGTGGAGAAATTGAAATCCTTGAATATTGCTGGTGGGAATATAAAATGGTACAGCCACTTTGGAAACAGTTTGGTAATTCCTCAAAAAGTTATAAATAGATTTACTATATGACCCAGCAAATCCACTTCTAGCTAAATACACAAAAACATTGAAAGCAAGGACTCAAACAGATACCTGTATACTAATGTTCATAGACAGATGAATATCCAAATGTCCATCAACAGATGAATAAATTTTTAAAACATGGGTATACATGCAACCAAATATTATTCAATCATAAAAAGGAATGAAATTCTGATGCAAGCTACAACATGGATGAACTTTGAAAACATTGGCTAAGTGAAACAAGCCAGACACAAAATGACATTGTATGATTCCACTTATATGTGAAAATAGAATAGGGACATTCTTAGAAAAACAAAGTATAATAGAGGTTACTAGGGCCCTGGGGAGAGGGAAGAAATAGGGAGTTTGTTTGATGGTTTCTGTTCGGGATGATGAAGTTGTGAAAATTGATGGTGGTGATGGTTGCATAACATTGTGCATGTGCTTAAGGCCACTGAATTGTACATGTAAAATGGTTAAAATGGTAATTTTCTAGGCCGGGCACGGTGGCTCATGCCTGTAACCCCAGCACTTTAGGAGGCCGAGGAGGGTGGATCACAAGGTCAAGAGATCAAGATCATCCTGGCCAACATGGTGAAACTCCGTCTCTACTAAAGATACGAAAATTAGCCTGGCGTGGTGGCGTGTGCCTGTAGTCCCAGCTACTCGGGAGGCTAAGGCAGAAGAATTGCTTGAACCTGGGAGGCAGAGGTTGCAGTGAGCCGAGATTGCACCACTGCACGCCAGCCTGGTGACACAGCGAGACTGTCTCAAAAAATAAAAGGTAATTTTCTGTTATGTATATTTTAGCACATATAGTAAAGTGAAAGGGAAAAAGAATAAAGGGGATGGAGAAAAATATACCATGCCCATGCTAACACTAGTCAAGAGAAAGCAGGAGTAGCTATATTAACTTCAGATACAGTAGACTTCAGAGCAAGGAAAATTATCAGGAATAAAGAGGGGCATTATATTAACGATAAAGTGGTCAATTCTCCAGGAAAACATAGCAATCCTTAATGTGTATGTGTTTATCAACAGAGCACCAAACAGTGTGGGGCAAAAACTGGCAAAACTGCAAGGAAAAATAGATGAATCAACTATTATGGTTGGAGACTTCACCACTCTTCTAATTGTAATTGAAAGCATTTGATGATCTAGCAGGCCAGAGTCAGTAAAGACATTTAATCATGGTTCTCCCTAGAAACAGACTCTGTGTGTGTGTGTGTGTGTGTGTGTGTGTGTCTCATATATATATGTGTGTGTATGTGTGTGTATATATAATATATACATATAATATACATATAATATATATATATAATATACACACACACACACACACACACACACACACACACATATATATATATGAGAGAGGGAGGGAGAAAGAGAGGGAGAGAGAGAGGGAGAGAGAGTCTGGCAACTCCAAAATCCAAAATCTGCACAGTGAGTCAGCAGGCTGGAGACCAGTGGATGATGCAGTGTTACAGTTCAAGTCTGAAGGTGGTCTGCTATAGAATTCACTCTTATTCTGGGGATGTTAGTCTTTTTGGTGCTACTCATGCCTTCAACTGATTGGATGAGGCCCACCCACTCCTTGGAGGGCAATCTTTATTTGAAGTCCACAGATTGAAACATTAATCTGGCCGGGCATGCTGGCTCACACCTGTAATCTCAGCACTTTGGGAGGCCAAGATGGCCAGATCACTTCAGGTCAGGAGTTCAAGACCAGCCTGGCCAATATGGTAAAATCCCATCTCTACTAAAAATACAAACATAAACCATTCATGGTGGTATGTGCCTGTTGTCCCAGCTACTCGGGAGGCTGAGGCAGGAGGATCTCTTGAACCCAGGAGGCAGAGGTTGCAGTGAGCTGAGATCGCACCACTGCACTCCAGCCTGGGCAACAGAACAAGACTGTGTCTCAAAAAACAAAACAAAAACCATTAATCTCATCCAAAACACTCTCACGGAAACATCCAGAGTAATGTTTGATCACATATCTGGGCACTGTGACCCAGCCAAGTTGACACATAAAATTACCATCATGGATACAGTTGGACTGAATAGCACAAACAGTCAACTGGATCTAATTTAACATTTATAGAATACTTCATCTAACAATAGCAAAATACACATTCATCCGAAGCTATATCAAACATTCATCAAGATAGACCACATTTTGAGGTCACCCTCTCACATTTAAAAGAACAGAGATCATACAAAATATGCTCTCATAACACAATGGAATTAAATTTAAATGTATTATAAGAGCTAAAACACGCCTGTAATCCCAGCACTTTGGGAGACCGAGGCAGGCAGATCATGAGGTCAGGAGATCGAGACCATCCTGGCTAACATGGTGAAACCCCATCTCTACTAAAAAAAAATACAAAAAATGAGCTGGGCGTGGTGGTGGGCACCTGTAGTCCCAGCTACTCGGGAGGCTGAGGCAGGAGAATTGCTTGAACCTGGGAGGCGGAGGTTGCAGTGAGCCGAGATCGCGCCACTGCACTCCAGCCTGGGTGACAAAGCAAGACTCCGTCTCAAAAAAAAAAAAAAGAAAAAAGAAAAAACAAAAAAGAAAATGTGGTTCTTATACACAATAGAATGCTATTCAGCTATAGAAAAGAATGAGATCCCGTCATTTGCAACAACATGGATGGAACTGGTTAAGTGAAATAAGACAGACACAGAAGACAAACGTTGCATGTTCTCACTTATTTGTGAGATCTAAAAATCAAAACAATTGAACTGGAACTCTTGGAGATAGAGAATAGAAGGATGGTTACCAGAGTCATGGAAGGGTTGTGGGGGTTGGAGGGTGGGGATAATTAATGAGAACAAAAAAATAGAAAGAAGGAAAATACATAGTATTTGATGGCAAAACAGGGTGACTACAGTCAACTATAGTTTATGACACATTTTAAAATAAGCATAGAGCTGGGCGCAGTGGCTCATGCCTGTAATCCCAGCACTTTGGGAGGCTGAGGCGGGTAGATCACCTGAGGTCAGGAGTTTGAGACCAGCCTGGTCAACATGGTGAAACCCCGTCTCTACCAAAAATACAAAAAAATTAGCCGGACGTGGTGGCAGATCCTGTAATCCCAGGTACTTGGGAGGCTGAGGCAGGAGAATCGCTTGAAGCCTGGAGGTGGAGGTTGCAGTGAGCCAAGATTGTGCCATTGCACTCTAGCCTGGGTGACAAGAGTGAGACTCAGTCCCAAAAAACAAAACAAACAAAAAACAAAACACACACAAAACACAAAACACTTAAGTATAATTGGAATGTTTGTAACACAAAGAAATGATAAATGCTTGAAGTGATGGATACCCTATTTACCCTGATGTGATTATTACACATTGCATTCCTGTATCAAATTACCTTATGTACCCCATAAATGTATGCACCTACTATGTACCCATAAAATTAAAAATGGAAAAAAAACCTTTTAAAAGGCTTGTACATGGATGTTTATAATAGCCATAAAATAACCATCATTATTCATAATAGCCAAAAAATGAAAAAACCCAGTGGTCGGTCCACAGATGGATGCATAAAAACAATGTGGTATGTCCATGTGATGAAATACCATTTGGTTTTTTTAATGATACAACATGTATGAACCTCAGAAGTAAGGCATGTAAACTATCTGAATTTGTTGAAGTCTGAGAACTGATAACCAAAGCCAAGAAGCTTGCTTGTAGGACCAGGCCTGAGAATCGCCTGCACCTCCCAGCAACAGGCCCTGATACTCAGACTCTAACCCCAGCCCTCGGTTTATAGCCTCCTTCTTGGCCTCTGAAACAGTGCGAAGGGAGACGCTGCTAGTCAGCATCTTGCTCCCAAGCGGCATTGTCATGCTCCTCACCATCAAGGTTATTGTTGTTTTCCTCAACAAGGAGATGCTCTAGGAGGAGACTGGGGCATCAGGCTTCCCTCTTGCTCCAATTCTGACGGCAGTACTGGTTCCTCCTGCCCTGCCTCAGATAACAGTAACTTCACCTTGAGGTTGAGACATCAACTTTTCCAACTCTGTCCATGAGGATGCTCTTGGTTGCAAGTAACTGACAACCAGCCTAAATGATGGCAAAATGCAAGGGTGCATGTATCTGGACATTCAGAAGACAATCGGGCTCCAGGTGCAGCTTGTTCAGGGCTTTGGCCCTGTTGTGCCACAGGTCTCCACCCTCCTCCACTCGTAGCTTCATCCTCGAGGGTGGGTGAGTTGCAGACGGGCTCCAGGCCTCCCACTGCCACGTCACACCATCCAGGAAGACAGACACTCCTTTCTTTATGCCCATAAAACAAAATCTGGGCCTCACTCATGAACCTTCTTGGGTCTCCTGTCTACCAGGAAGAGGAATGCCGTGTGCAAAGCGACCCATGGTGGGAGGAGGGAGGAGGGAGGAGCCTGATTTGGCTGAGGCTAATGATGGTCCCCCAGCAATTGGGGTGGGATCATTCCACTCAGATTCTGTGACTACTCTGCGGTGGGTTCAGGGGGAAGAGATGCCGGGGATGTAAGCACCGTGTTGCCTCTGCAAGCCTCCAGATGATGGGATCCTCCGCCACCTGGGCTCGCAGGCCAAGGGCAGAAGGACTCACCTCCTGTCCACTTTGAGACAGGCAAGCTGCAGCAGGAGGGCACTGCTTTCCTTAAGGCCGTTCTGCAGCCCCCCGGAAGAGCTCACACTCCCCCCGCACAGTTTTCTCCAGGTACTCTAATCCTGCTGCTGCTGACAGGCATGTGGACTATGTCCCAGTGTATCACGGGCAACAGTTCAAGAATCACAGTGTCAGCTGGGTGCAGTGGCTCATGCCTACAATCTCAGCACTTTGGGAGCCAAGGCAGGGGAGGATACTTGGAGACCAGGAGTTCAAGACCAGCCTGGGCAACATAGCAAGATTCCATCTCTACAAAAAATTTAAAAATAAAGAATCACAATGTCCCAGCACAACTTGGAAGAGTCCTCCTCATGGAAGAGCCCACTACTGCTTGAGGGCACACTTTTTCTTAGTTTCTAGGTAGTTCACATGAAAGGCCCAGAATTGAGAGGCAGTGGAAATGCCAGTCAGCCTGACTGAAGGCACATGTCCATCCTTAAACTGGCGGCTGTAAAAGAGGATTCTCTGGTTGCCCTGGCCCAAGTCACATGCCCCTGGGCCTGCGCAGGGATGAAGTCAGCGTTACCAGGAGATCTGAGCTCAGAGTGGGCAAGGGGCATATTTCCAGATGGAAAGGCCTGGGTGTTGTCAGATGTAGGGAAAAGAGGCACTGGACAAGGAGTGTAACACCAAGTACCTCTGTGACTTCCTCATGTGGTTTGTTTTGGTCCCCAATGACCCATACCAAACCACCCTCCACATCACAGACTACCACAAACACCACAGACCACCACCCATACCCCAAAGACCACCACACACACCACAGACCACCACCCTTACCACAGATAACCACCCTCACCACAGACCACCACCCTCATCACAGACCATCACCCACACCCCAAAGACCACCACCACACCACAGACCACCACCCATACCACAGACCATCACCCATACCTCAAAGACCACCACCCTCACCACAGACTACCACCCATTCCCAGAAGACTACGACCCACACCACAGATCACCACTCTCACCACAGACTGACACCGTCACCAGAGACCACCACCCTCACCACAGACCATCCTCACCACAGACCACCACCCATACCCCAAAGACTATCACCATACCACAGACCACCACCTTCACCGCAGACCATCACCCATTCCCAGAAGATTACTACCCACACCACAGACCACCACCCTCACCACAGACCATCACCCTTTCCCAGAAGACTACCACCCACACCACAGACCACCACCCTCACCAGAGACCACTACTCTCACCACAGACCATCACCCTCACCACAGACCAACACCCTCACCACAGACCACCATCCTCACCACAGACTACCACCCATACCCCAAAGACTACCACCATACCACAGACCACCATCTTCACCACAGA
The DNA here is from genome assembly GCF_028885655.2 of Pongo abelii. NCBI lineage: Eukaryota > Metazoa > Chordata > Mammalia > Primates > Hominidae > Pongo > Pongo abelii. The sequence goes on from NC_071998.2 coordinate 78,657,656, forward strand.
TCAACACCCATTCCCAGAAGACTACTACCCTTATCACAGACCACCACCCACACCACCACCCTCACCACAGACCATCACCCATACCCCAAGACTACCACCCTCACCACAGACCACCACCCATTCCCAGAAGACTACCACCCACACCAGAGACCACCACCCTCACCACAGACCAGCGCCCTCACCGCAGACCATCGCCTTCACCAGAGACCATCTCACCTTCACCACAGACCACCGCCCAACTCCAAAGACCATTTTCACTAAAGACCACCTCCTGTGCCTATTGGGTCCCTGGGCTCTGAGCTGCCTTGTCAGCAGGGCTGCTAGACTCTCGCAGCATCCATGCCAGGGCAGCAGGTGCATTTGTAGGGGCTGGGTGAGCTGTGAGGGGCTGCGTCTGCACCAGAGGACCCTCTGGTCTCCTGGCCTGGAGCTGGGGAGGAGTATGCCTTGGTCCTTGACTCAGCCTTGTCCAAAGGCAGTTGCTCAGGAGGGAAACTGGCTGGTGCCCTGGCCAAGTGGGCAGCTCCCCAAGGCCCAGCTTGGCTTGTAAAAAAAGAAATATTACTAGACAATAAATTAAACTTTTTTTTTTTTTTGAGATGGAGTCTCGCTCTGTCGCCCAGGCTGGAGTGCAGTGGCATGATCTCGGCTCACTGCAAGCTCCACCTCCCAGGTTCATGCCATTCTCCTGCCTCAGCCTCCCCAGTAGCTGGGACTACAGGCACCCGCCACCACGCCTGGCTAATTTTTTTTTATTTTTAGTAGAGACGGGGTTTCACCATGTTATCCAGGGTGGTCTCGATCTCTTGACCTCATGATCTGCCCGCCTTGGCCTCCCAAAGTGCTGGGATTACAGGCGTGAGCCACTGTGCCTGACCGACAATAAATTAAACTTTCATGGAGGCATAAGCTGAGGTCCAGAAATGCATTTCCACTGACTTAACCCCAGCACTGTGAAAGGAGGAGCCGTGCACCCTAGCTTCCCTCCCTCCTCTACCAGGCATGTCCATCCCCAGTTTCCGGCTCAGGAGCCCTTCTGAGGCCCAGGCTGCGGATCCATAGCCTGAGCACACATGACCGTATGATCTCCAGCTCCCCTGGTGCTTCAGTGGGAGTTTCTGTGGTGGCTGTTTGGGTCGCCCCTGGTTATTTGATCTGGTAGCTGGCACTTGCAGCTCATTTGAACACTAGGCTCCCACTTTCCACTTCTTTCGGGGGTGCATCCATGTGTGCATTTGTTGGGAGGGCATTGGCTATTTGCTTTCAGGGCAGCCTCCTACAACGGAGCCGAAATGAAGTGAATTAAAATGAATTTTGCAATGGGACGTCTGAGCTCATTTCAAGACATCCTGAAGGTAATAAGAGACAGCTGAGGTCCAGACACAAACCAGACCCCTGAGAAGCATCCTTGGGGTGCAGAGAGCTACTGTAAGCTTCTGCTGCTTCCTGTGTGTGCCATGGCTCAGGGCACTGCCAGCATTGTGGGTTTAGGGGGTCATCTGAAGGCTGGGCGCAGTGGCTCATGTCTGTAATCCCAGCACTCAGGGAGGCCGAGGCAGGTGGATCACCTGAGGTCAGGAGTTTGAGACCAGCCTGGCCAACATGGTGAAACCTGTCTCTACTAAAAATACAAAAATTAGCCGGGCATGGTGGTGAACACTTGTAATCCCAGCTACTCAGGAGGCTGGGGCAGGAGAATCTCTTGAACTCCGGAGTGGGAGGTTGCAGTGAGCTGAGATCACGCCACTGCACTCCAGCCTGGGTGACAGTGAAACTCTGTCTCAAAAAAAAGGGGGGGGGGTCATCTGAGACCTTTACTTCTCCCTTTGTTAATAACACATAAGTACACAATAACACAGATAATGGCTATGACATAGTGAAGCAAACACCTGCCATCCAGCTTAAGAAGGAGTAGCCCTACCTCCCTACCACCTCCCAGCTTCTCCTGTGTGCACTATGCATGCCCCTTCCCTCAATTTGGGTTGATTACTACCAATGTGTAGTCCCCAAACAATCTTGTTTAGTTTACAGGTTTTGAACTTTTTTTTTTTTTTTTGAGATGGAGTCTTGCTCTGTCACCCAGGCTGGGGTGCAGTGGCGCGATCTTGGCTCACTGCAACCTCCGCCTCCCGGGTTCACATCATTCTCTTGCCTCAGCCTCCCCAGTAGCTGGGACTACAGGCGCCTGCCACCATGCCCGGCTAATTTTTTTGTATTTTTAGTAGAGACGGAGTTTCATTGTGTTAGCCAGGATGGTCTCGATCTCCTGACCTCGGGATCTGCCAACCTCGGCCTCCCAAAGTGCTGGGATTACAGGCATGAGCCACTGTACCTGGCCTGAACTTTGTATAAATGATACCAATCTCCTGTACTGTATTCCAATTTGATTTTTAAATTCAGCATTATATTGGTGAGTTTGTTTCATGTGGGCATCTGAAGCTGTTGTCTGTGTTTACAGCTGTGTAGTATTCCTTTGTTTGAGTGTGTCCCTGTTAATGGTTGTCTGGGTCATTTCTGGGCTTTGCTGTCATGAACAAGGCTGCTACAAGCACTGTGCACTGGCCCTAGGCATCCACGTGCAGCAGGTGCTCCAGGAGTAGGAGTGGGCAGGTCCCCTTTATGGAGGATATGTCCTCTCACAGTGGCTGTACTGCTTCCCACTGCCACCAGAGGGGGAGTCCCCTTTGCTCCACATCTTCCCCAACTAACACTGGTCTTTTCAGATTTTTAAGTACTTACCAATGTGGTTTTGTCTTGTTTTGTTTTGTTTTGTTTGTTTGTTTGCTTGATGCAGTCTTGCTCTGTTGCCCAGGCTGGAGTGCAGTGGTGCCATCATAGCTTACTGCAGCCTTGACCTCCTGGGCCCAAGTGCTCCTCCTGCCTCAGCCTCCCGAGTAGCTGGGACTATAGGCTTATGCCACCTCACCTGGCTAATTTAAAAAAAAAAAAAAGAAAAGAAAAAATTAAGGCTGGGCGCGGTGGCTCACGCCTGTAATCCCAGCACTTGGGAGGCCGAGGCGGGCGGATCCTGAGGTCAGGAGATCGAGACCATCCTGGTTAACATGGTGAAACCCCGTCTCTACTAAAAAAAAATACAAAAAAAAAAAAAAAAGAAAATTAGCTGGGCGTGATGGCGGGCACCTGTAGTCCCAGCTACTCAGGAAGCTGAGGCAGGAGAATGGCGTGAACCCGGGAGGCAGAGCTTCAGTGAGCTGAGATCATGCCACTGCACTCCAGCCTGGGCAACAAAGCGAGACTCCGTCTCGAAAAAAAAAACAAAAAACTCTGCCTGGGTGCAGTGGCTCATGCCTGTAATCCCAGCATTTTGCGAGGCCAAGGAGGGCGGATTGCTGGAGGCCAGGAGTTCAAGACCAGCCTGGGCAACATAGTAAAACCCCATCTCTACAAAAAAGTACAAAAATTAGTTGGATGTGCTGGTACATGCCTGTAGTCCCAGCTCTAGGGAGACTGAAGTGCGAGGATCACTTGAGCCCAGAAGGCTGAGGCTGCAGTGAGCCAAGATCACGGCACTGCACTCCAGCCTGGGTAAGAGAGTGAGACACTGTCTCAAAAACAAAAAAAAATTTTTTTTAGAGATGGGGTCTTGCTATATTGCCTAGGCCAGTCTCAAACTCCTGGCCTCAGGTGATCCTCCTGCCTTGGCCTCGCAAAGTGCTAGGATTATACAGGCATGAGCCACCACACCCAGCTGAACCCAAATTTTTTTTAATTAACTTTATTGAGATATACATACAAGAAAATGCACCCATGTAAGTTCAGTTTGCTCTCTTTTAATAAGTATAACCAGCACCTCAATAAAGATATAGAACATGTCCATAACTCCACAAAGCTCACCGGTGCCCTTTGAGGTCAGTCCCTACCCCTGGTCCCAGGCAACCACTGATCTGCCTTCTGTTGGGGATGACTTTTGGTGTTTCTTTTGCTCAGCATGTTTCTGAGATTCACGGGTGTCGTACACACCAGTGGTCTGTGCCTCACGATTGCAGAGCAGGGTTTTGCATACTTTATTCACTCATCCACTGATGGACATTTAGATAGTTTCCAGTTGGGGACTATCAAAAATAAAAACGTTGTGAACATTCAGTTATACATACTTGTTGGGACATAGGTTTCATTTCCCTTGGGTAGATACCTAGGAGTGGAAGTGAACTGCAGAGTTGTGGGTTAAGTAGTGTAGGTCGAGCTTTGAAACTTCCCAGTGATTCTCTACCTGTGGCTGCACAGGCCTCTGGTGGCTTTGTATTTTCTCCAGCCATTGGCATTGTTGGTCCTTTTTTTTTTTTTTGAAATGGGGTCTTGCTCTGTCACCCAGGCTGGAGTGCAATGGCATGATCTTGGGTCACTGCAACCTCCTGGGTTCAAGCAGTTCTCCTGCTTCAGCCTCCCAAGTAGCTGGAATTACAGGCATGCGCCACCATGCCCTGATAATTTTTGTATTTTTAGTAGAGACGGGGTTTCGCCATGTTGGCCAGCCTGATCTCAAACACCTGACCTCAGGTGATCCGCCCACTTTGGCCTCCCACGGTGCTGGGATTACAGGCATGAGCCACCGGGCCCACCCATTGATCTTCTTAATTTTGGCTCCTCTGGTGGGTGTGTAGTAGTCTCTTTTGTGGTTTTGATTTGCATTTCTCTGCTAACTGAAGGTGCAGCACATTTTAATTGTTATCTGACATTTGTAATTTATAGTTGTGAAGTGGCAGGACTTTTGCCTTCAGTGGGAAAATTTGTGTGTGTGTTGCTTGTCTTATTATTGTAAGAGTTTGTTTTTCTCTGGATTTGAGTTCCTGTTGTGTGAGAGATACATAGGGTATTTTCTCCCAGTCTGTAGCTTGTCTTTTCATTTCTTTTTCTTGAGACAGAGTCTTGCTCTGTCGCCCAGGCTGGGGTGCAGTGGCACGATCTCAGCTCACTCCAGGCTTGTCTCGAACTCCTGACCTCATGATCCACCCGCCTCGGCCTCCCAAAGTGCTAGGATTAGAGGTGTGAGCCACTGCACCCAGCCTTCATTTCTTTTTCTTTTTTTTTGAGACGGAGTCTCGCTCTGTTGCCCAGGCTAGAGTGCAGTGGCGCGATCTTGGCTCACTGCAACCTCTGCCTCCCAGGTTCAAGCTTTTCTCCTGCCTCAGCCACATGAGAGCTGGGACTACAGGCGCCTGCCACCACGCCTGGCTAATTTTTGTATTTTTAGTAGAGACAGGGTTTCACCTTATTGGACAGGCTGATCTCAATCTCCTGACCTCGTGATCTGCCCGCCTCGGCCTCCCAAAGTGCTGGGATCACAGGCATGAGCCACTGCAACCAGCCTCTTTTCTTAATGGTATGTTTTGTTGAAGATAATTTTTTTTTTTTTTTTTTTTTTTGAGGCACAGTCTTGCTCTGTCACCCAGACTGGAGTGCAGTGGCATGATCATAGCTCACTGCAGCCTCTAACTCTTGGGCTCAAGTGATCCTCACACCTCAGCCTCCTGAGTAGCTGGGACCACAGCCTGACTAACTTTTTTATTTTGAGATAGGGTCTCACTATATTGCTCAGGCTGGTCTTGAACTCCTGATCTCAAGTGACCCTCCTGCCTCAGACTCTCAAAGTGATGGAATTACAGGCATAAGTCACTGCATCCGGCCCAAAAATGATACTATCTTAATTACTGAAGTTTTGTGGTGAATTTTGAAATCAGGCCATGCATGTCTCCAGGTTTGTTCTGCAAGTGTGTCTCCCATGCCTTATCCTTTGCATCATTGTACAAAGTCAGCTTGCTAGGTCAGGCATGGTGGCTTATGCCTGTAATCCCAGCACTTTGGGAGGCCAAGGTGAGTGGATCACTTGAGGCCAGGAGTTTGAGACCAGCCTGGCTAACATGGTGAAACCCCGTCTCTACTAAAAATACAAAAAAAAATTAGCTGGGCGAGGTGGTGGGTGCCTGTAATCCCAGCTACTCAGGAGGCTGAGGCAAGAGAATCATTTCAACCCAGGAGGCAGAGGTTGCAGTGAGCTGAGATCATGGCACTGCACTCCAGCCTGGGTGACAGATCAAGATTCTGTCTCAAAAAAATAAATTAATTTAAAAAAATGCTGGGATCATAAGTTTTGTTTGTCGGGTTTTAGCACAGAAAAGCATAAGGAAGAAATAGTGCATAATGCCACTGCTAAGGTCACATCCTTAACCTCAAAAAGTGAAAAAGGAACGCAAGAGAATGGTTAAACATGTTATAATACATTGTCCATCTCCTCTCTGAAAAAAGCCTGTGTCGACAGTTTCATGGGTTACCTTTGCAATATTTTTTTCTACACATCCTTTCCTAAAAATGCAGCCAGAAGGCACCATACTTTTATTTATTTATTTACTGTTTTTTGAGACAGAGTCTCACTCTGTCACCCAGGCTGGAGTGCAGTGGTGCGATCTCAGCTCACTGCAACCTCTGCCTCCCAGGTTCAAGTTGATTCTCCTGCTTCAGCCTCCCGAGTAACTGGGATTACAGGCGTGCACCACCACGCCCAGCTAATTTTGTATTTTTAGTAGAGATGGGATTTCACTGTGTTGGCCAGGCTGGTCTCAAACTCCTGACCTCAAGTCATCCACCCACCTCGGCCTCCCAAAGTGTTGGGATTACAGGAGTGATCCACCACTCCTGGCCCAGAAGCACCATACTCTACAAGTTGTCTTGCACCTGGAGGTTTTGCTTACTGCTTTGGAGGGTCTCCCTCTTTTCTATGAATGGCTGCAGAGTGTCCCCCCGAAACACACTTGTGCTGCAGGGTGACCAGTCAGTCCCTGCTGACAGCCACAGAGGTGGTTTCCAGTTTTGCTCATAGGAAGTTCTATAGTGGGTGCCTTTTTATGGCTGCCTTGGCATAGCTCTCTGTAGGTGCAGTGGGTATCGCATTAGCCCCACAACTCTGGATGTCAGAAGTGTTCTAGTCATGCTTTGCTGTGGCTGGCCTTTTCTTTTTTTTTCTTTTTTTTTTTTTTTGAGATGAAGTCTCGCTATGTTGCCCAGGCTGGATGGAGTGCAGTGGTGTGATCTCGGCTCACTGCAAGCTCCGCCTCCTGGGTTCATGCCATTCTCCTGCCTCAGCCTCCCGAGTAGCTGGGACTACAGGTGCCCACCACCACGCCCGGCTAATTTTTTGTATTTTTAGTAGAGACAGGGTTTCACCGTATTAGCCAGGATGGTCTTGATCTCCTGACCTCGTGATCCGCCTGCCTCGGCCTCCCAAAGTGCTGGGATTAAAGGCTTGAGCCACCGCGCCTGGCCCAGCCTTTTCTCTGTGTCACTTCTCATCTGCCTTCTGTCCATCTAACCCCCACGCCCATTGGAGCTCCCAATCTTCCTCACTCAGGGTAAGATGCAGGATCTCCCTATGCGGGCCCTGGACAAGGGAGCTGTATCTTCCCTCCTGGGAACATGTGTACAGTGGTGGCTCTCACCCAGGAAATTTTCCCCCAAGTGCCATCTAGGACAGTATGGAGACATTTTTGGTTGTTGCAAGTGGGGGCTGGGGGTGGCTATTGGCATCCAGTGAGTGAATACCAGGAATTCTGCTCACCATCTGTGTTAGTTGGGATTGTCCAGAGAAACAGAACCAGTACTATGGATATTTATAGAGAAAGAGATCTATTGTAAAGACTTGGCTCATGCAACTACAGAGGCTGGTGAGTCCCAAGATTTGCAGGCAAGACCCAGGGACACTGATGTGTATTCCAGGCCAGAGGCTGGCAGCCTCGAGACCCAGGAGGAGGAGATGTTTCAGTTTGAGTCCAAAGACAGGAAAAAGCCGATGTCCCAGTTTGAAGGCCTCAGGGAGGAGGAATTTCCTCTTACTCAGGGGAGGAGCAGCATTTTTGTTCCATTCAGGCCTTTGAACTAAGAGATGAGGCCTGTCCGCCTTGTAGAGGACTGTCGGCTTCACTCAGTGCTGTGGTCTGAATGTCTGTGTCCCCCCAAAATTCAATGTTGAAGCCAACCCCAAGGTGATGGTATTAGGAGACGGGGGTGTTAGGGAGACGATTAGGTCATAGGGGAGGAGCCTCAGGAATGGGATCAGTGCCCTAATAAAGGAGGCCTCAGAAAGCCCCCTTGCCCCCTCCACCACCTGCCCCTTCCACTACGTGGGGACACAGTGAGAAGGTGCTCTCTATGAGGTAGGGGCCCTCTCCACATGCCAAATCCGCCGGCTCCCTGATCTTGGACTCTCCAGCCTCCAGGACTATGAAAACACATTTCTGTAGTTTATAAACCACTCAGTCTAGTATTTTATTATAGCAGCCCAAATGGACTAAAACAACCAGTCTGCCAATTCAAATATTAATCTCATCCAGAAACACCCTCACAGACACACCCAGTCAGGTTAACACATGAAATTCACCATCACAGCATCCTACAATGCCCAGAACAATGCCTTCCACAACTCATAATTCTTTGGTCCAAATGTCAGTAGTGAGGAGATTGAGAAATTCTGGCGTAGAGGAAGGAGCTGCATTTATCTTGATACAAAGGCGTATCTACGATAAATTTCCATGAAAGGGCGTTTGCACACTTTATATTTTAATAGATATTGCCAAACTGTCCCTGGAAGGATTGCACTAGGTAAGACTACACTCTTACAGTGTACAAGAAGGATGTTTGTTATCTCATGGCCTCTCCAGCAGTGGTTATTGTCAAGTGTTTACGCTTGGAACATTTTTTTCTCATCAGAGAGCTGTAGAACCAAGCCTTTGACCAGCAAATCCAGGGACTCTGTAGCCTACTAGTTTCAGCTGTTTTCTAATTATTTTGATAACACAATTCACTGGCTGCTAATGTGGTGAAGCAGGTTCACATTCCTGAGGGCTGAGAGTCGTTTCTGCATGTTGGGGCTGACTGTAAGCAGCTTGGCTGGGTCTGTACAGTGCTAACTTGAGGTGGTTCCCCTTGAAAGAGGCCAAGGACAGAACTCACTGGGGTTGTCCACTGGGCTGGGGAAAGACATACTTCTCCTGGAGTGGGAACTTCAAAGAGTTGCATTGGAGTGGGAACTTCAAAGAGGGAAGAGAAGCAAGGCTCAGCAAGGGGCTGGGTCCCAGGCATCTTCACGGAGGATGCCCTGGGCAGAGAGGCCTCCTCAGGGAGCAGCCCTAAGCCAGGCACCCCCTTCCTTCCCTCTGCCTAGCCCTGCCTGTCACCTCCTCTAACTTCCATCCCTGGGGGACTCTGCTTCTCCTTGGTCCTGCAAGCAGGAGCATCTTCCTGGAGCCAAGTGGGGCCCCAAGGGAGGTCTGGTCAGTTCTAGTTCCCCACAGCCCTGCTTGCTCATGAGCCCCCATGGTCCCTGCCCCGGAAGCATCCCGTAGTTTTTGGCACCTGGTGTGGGCTGGCCCTTGCCCCATTCTCCACCCTTGGGTGTCTCCCAGCCCTTTCCCGGCAGGTCCCCCTGCAACCCACCCGGTGCCTGGAAACCACACCAGGGTGCCAGAGGCCTTGGGGTGCAGGCATCGGCTTTGTATGCATGGATGGTGACACATTCCTTTACAGTCTCTCTCTCGGGCACAGAGAGGGCCATGAGTCCTGCAGGCCAAGCCTGCCTACGCCATAATCCAGCTTTGTCACTGCTGCCTACAGCACTTGCATAACCCTGTGACTCAAGAAGTTTCTGTCTGCCTGGGACCTGCCATCACTGTTCCCATCAGTCCTCTGGAAGGTTCCCAAGGGCTCCCCTCCCTCCTCCATCCCAGCAGGTGGCTGGCCTGTGCCTGCTTCTTTAGTGGGGTGCCCATGCAAACTCCCTGGTGCCTCTGTGTGGCCTCTCTCGGCCTCCTCTCTTCCAACCATTCAGAGCTTCACTCTATACTAACCCTTCCTGCACACCCTCGTCCGCACCCAAGGTCTGCGGTCCTGTGTTCTACGAGGCCTCTGCCAGTTACTCTCTGAAACCTGGGGTGGGAACGCATCTTTATTGTTTCAGTGGCTCCCACTCCAGCCTCATCAGTGGTGCCCTGAGGCGAATTTCAAGCCTGTTGAACTCCAGGCTTGCTATAATGTTTCTCGATCCTTCTCTCAGCTAGAGTTACCTGCCTATAGAGGCTCTGTCCAGGGAACACGAAGAGAAGCGTGTCCTGCTGAGCACAGTAGGGGATGGCTGTGGCCCTTCTCTCCTCCACCCTAGCCAAGCCAGGGAAATACGTCAAAAGGCCCAAGGGCTCTCTCCAGGCCTAACACCCTACCCCAGCCTGCAGAGCTGCTCTGTCCCCGCAAGCATGGTGTCCTTCTCTGACCTTCAAAGTCCTACCTGGAACAGATGCTCTTTGCCTTTGTCTTGTTGATAGTGCCCCTACCTCATTAACTCTCCCTCCTCACGCTTATCTGACACTTGCTATTTTTTGAGGCTGGACTGGAAACCAGGAGTCCTCTTATATTTATTTTTAATACGTAAAATATGCACATATGTGCGTATAAAATTCAAAAAGGAAGAAAGGTTACAGAGTACAGCTGAGCTGTTTTTTTTTTTTTTTTGTCTCCACCCATTCTACTCCTGGTATGTAACTGTTACCAATTCTTTATGTATCTTTCCAGAGATATTCTATACATGCCCGTCAAAATATGTGTGTATGTTGTATATTTTTATACAAATGGTAACAATATTCACAGTGTCTTAGCTTTATCTTTTTCACTTGCTGTTATCTTGAAGATCACTCTATTCTTCGCAATGACTGCATACTCTATCTTTCATGGATAATTTAAGTATCTACTTGCTATCTTTTTTTGACAGTTATGTACATTGTGGTTATGTAGATTCTGTTGTGCAGAGATTTTAATTTTTTATTGTGATAAAATATTTATAACATAAAATTTACCATTTTAACCACTTTTTTTTTTTTTAATGGAATTTCGCTCTTGTTGCCCAGGCTGGAGTTCAATGGTGCGATCTTGGCTCGCTGTGGCCTCCGCCTCCCAGGTTCAAGCGATTTTCCTGCCTCAGCCTCCCAAGTAGCTGGGATTACAGGTACCTGCCACCACGCCCAGCTAATTTTTGTATTTTTAGTAGAGATGGGGTTTCGCCATGTTGGCCAAGCTGGTCTCAAACTCCTGGCCTCAGGTGATCCGCCTGCCTCGGCCTCCCAAAGTGCTGGGATTATAGGTGTGAGCCACGGCGCCCGGCCTTAACCACTTTTAAATATACAGTTCGGTGGCATTAAGTACATTCATAATATTGTGCAACCATCACCACCATTAATCTCTAGAACTTTCCTCATCTTGTAAAACCAAAACTCTGAATCCATTAAAAACTGGCTCCCCATTCCTCCCTCCCCCAGCCTCTGGCAGCCATCATTCTACTTCCTGTCTCTGTGAATTTGACTATTCTGCTACCTTGAAATTTTACCTTTTGTTTTATGACAAGGTCTCACTCTGTCGCCCAGGCTGGAGTGCAATAGTACAATCAGATTACTGTATCCTTGAACTCATGGGCTCAAATGATCCCCTTGCCTTAGCCTCCTCAGTAGTTGCGACTACAGGTGTGCCATCATGCCTAGTTAACTAAAAAAAATTTTTTTGGAGCGATAGGGTCTCGCTATGTTGCCCAGGCTGGTCTTGAACTCCTGGCCTAAAGTGATCGTCTTAACTCAGCCTCACAAAGTGCTGGGATTATGGGCATGAGCCACTGGGCCTGAGGTTAAAATTTTAAATATAGACAAAGATGTTAATCTTTTCTCTGATGGACTGTACTTTTTTTTTGTCTTGTCTATGTCAAAGATGATGCTAATGCTGTGGGATGCCCTCACTGGGGTGGAGTTGGGGCGTCCCTGATTATGCTGCAGTACTGAGTTTCATTGGATTAAATTTCTAGCTGTGGAAATGATGAGTCAAGTGAGATTAGCTGCATTAATTTTAATAATATGGCCAAATTGAACTCTAACATTGGACTGTCACCCTGGAGAGCATTTTCCTGGAGTGTAAAAGAGAGGTAGGCAGAGGGTGGGTGCTGTGATTTGAATGTTTGTCCCCTCTAAAACTCATGTTGAAATTTATCTGCCATTGTAACAGTATTAAGAAGTGGGATATTTAAGAGGTAATTAGGGGCTGGGTGCGGTGGTTCATGCCTGTAATCCCAGCACTTTGGGAGGCTGAGGTGGGCGGATCACTTGAGCTCAGAAGTTTGAGACCAGCCTGGCCAACATGGTGAAACCCCGTTTCTGTTAAAAATACAAAAATTAGCCGGGTGTGGTGGTGCACACCTGTAGTCCCAGCTACTCGGAAGGCTGAGGAAGGAGAATCACTTGAACCCGCAAGGCAGAGGTTGCAGTAAGCCGAGATCGTGCCTCTGCCTTCCAGCCTGGGTGACAGAACAAGACTCCATCTCAAAAAAAAAAAAAAAAAAAAAAAAAAAAAAAGAGGTAATTAGGCCATAAGGGCTCTGTCCTCATGGATGGGATTAATGCCATAATAAATGGGCCAAGTTCTGCCTTTTGGCTGGAAGCACCAGCTTCCAGTAATTTGCCAAAATGATGAACACAAAGGGAAGAGAAGAGGGGCCCAGTATGTTATCTAAGCCTTTTAGAAAACAGGGAGTTATTCCTTTGTTCACATACATGCAAATCTCTAAGAAAGGTGATATTGTAGACATCAAAAGAATAGGTACTGTTCAAAAAGGAATGCTCACAAATGTTACCGTAGCAAAACTGGAGCAGTCTACAGTGTTACTCAGCATGCTGTTGGCATTGTTGTAAACAAGGGCAAGATTCTTGCCAACGGAATTAATGTGCGTATTGAGCACATTAAGCTCTCTAAGAGCCAAGATAGCCAAGACAGTGAGGGAAAATGATCAGAAAAAGAAGGAAGCCAAAGAGAAAGGTACTTGGGTTCAACTGAAGTGCCAGCCTGCTCCACCCAGAGAAGCACACTTTGCGAGAGCCAGTGGAAAGGAGCCTGAGCTGCTGGTACCCATTCCCTCTGAATTTATGGCACAATAGGTATTACAAAAATAAAAGACCACTGGACTACAAAAAAATAAAACAATATAAAAAAAATCAAAGGGCAAGTTCTGTCCTTTCTTACTCTCTCTTTACCCTTCTGCCATGTGATGCCTCCCATGTGATGACACAGCAAGGCCCCTGCCAGATGCTGACATCTTGATATTGGACTTCCCATCCTCCAGAACTGTGAGCAATTAGTTTCTAGTCATTATAAATTAGCCAGTCTGTGGTATTCTTGTCATAGCAGCACAGGATGGAGAGCTGACACTCTGACAAGACCCCAGGAAAGTGACTGGTAATCCAGGTAACAGCATGCCCATCTTTGTATTCCTGTGTGGGAAGGAGCCGTGTGCTGAGACCCCTGACTCACCATACTGGGAGGACCCCTCAGAATCTGTGGGGTTGCCTCAGGACAGCAGGGTCTTATCACATGGCAGGTTCAGGTGACCCAAATACCTGAGTCCGCCCTCAGGAAAGCTGCCCCAGTTCTATCTGGCTGGGCATCCTGAGGCTGCTGCATCAGGGCTCTGTTGTTGTTTCTGATTAGAGAGGTAAGTCACATCTTTTACGCAAAATTCAAATGTTACAGAATCATGTAGCATCATCAGTGCACATCGCCAAAGAAAAGCTCAGTTAACAATAAGACATATATTCCTTTTCTTTTCCATTCAAACACATTTGTTCCTGTGTTTAACAATGTATCGTGGCCATCTTGCATATCAAAACATAGAGCTAGGTCTACCTATTTAAGAAATGTGTGAGGATTGGCCGGGCGTGTTGGCTCACGCCTGTAATCCCAGCACTTTGGGAGGCTGAGGCGGGCGGATCATGAGGTCAGGAGATCGACACCATCCTGGCTAATGCAGTGAAACCCCGTCTCTACTAAAAATACAAAAAATTAGCCGGGTGTAGTGGTGGGCACCTGTAGTCCCAGCTACTCGGGAGGCTGAGGCAGGAGAATGGTGTGAACCCGGGAGGCGGAGCTTGCAGTGAGCCAAGATTGCGCCACTGTACTCCAGCCTGGGCAACATAGCGAGACTGTCTCAGAAAAAAAAAAAAAAAGTGTGAGGATTTATTCATTTTGTGAAATTTTAGAGAAGTGGTACATGAATATATTCTCTGTGAAAGAGTCAACAATATAGAAATGTAAGAGGAAAGTTGGCTGGGTGCGGTGGCTCATGCTTGTAATCCCAGCACTTTGGGAGGCCGAGGCGGGCGGATCACTAAGTCAGGAGTTCGAGACCAGCCTGGCTAACATAGTGAAACCCCGTCTCTACTAAAAATACAAAAAATTAGCCAGGTGTGGTGGAGCGCGCCTATAGTCCCAGCTACTTGGGAGGCTGAGGCAGGAGAATTGCTTGAACCCGGGAAGTGGAGGTTGCAGTGAGCCGAGATTGCGCCATTGTACTTCAGCCCAGGCAACAGTGAGAGACTCTGACTCAAAAAAAAAAAAAAAAAAGAGGAAAGTGAATTTCCTCCCCTAGTTCTTCCCACTTTCCTCTTTCCAGTGGGCCTAATATAATAATCTCTTTTCCTTTTTCGTTTCATTTATACACATTCTCACACATTTGTTTTACTTAACCATAGGCTTTCAACATCTTTCAGGTCAGTACAAAACAGGCCTAACATATATTTTTACTAGCTGTATGGTTTTTCTCAGTATGTCACCATTCAGCGATTCTGAGACTCATCTGGGAACTTGTTAGAACAAATGCAGAGGCCATCCTGAAGTGTCCCAAGCTGAAAACCAAGTCCTGTCATCACTCCTCCTGTCTGTATGAACACCCTGTACCTATCTCTGAGTATTTAAGGGAGAGTTCCATAGGATTAAATTTCTAGCTGTGGAGATGAGTCAAGTGAGATTAGCGGCATTAATTTTATTAATATGGCCAAACTGAACTTTAACATTGCAATGCTTCCCCACCCTCACCAGCAATGCATGCGTGTGCTGTCTGTCCCCTCCCCATCACCCATGGCAAACACTGCCTAAGACTGTTTCAACACACTGATATATGAGACACTTCATTATTTGTTTTTTGTTTGTTTGTTTTTGAGACAGAGTCTTGCTATCACTCAGGCTGGAGTGCAGTGGTGCGATCTCGGCTCACTGCAACCTCCGCCTCCTGGGTTCAAGCAATTCTCCTGCCTCAGCCTCCCAAGTAGCTGGGATTACAGGTGCCCGCCACCAAGCCTGACTAGTTTTTGTATTTTTAGTAGAGTAGGAGTTTCACCACGTTGGCCAGGCTGGTCTTGAACTCCTGACTTCAAGTGATCCACTCACCTGGGCCTCCCTAAGTGTTGGGATTACAGGCATGAGCCACTGTGCCACTTCATTATTTGAATTTCAATTAATTATGAAAGGAGCTGAACAATGACTGTCTTCTTTTTCTGTAAATGAACTTTTTATTTTGGGATTAGATTTACACAAATGTTGTAAAGGTAGTACCGAGTTCCTATGTGCTCTTCACCAGCCTCCCCCAAAGTGAACACACCTAACTGGCACCTGCCCAAACAAAACAACTTACATTAGTACACTACTATTAACTAAACTTTAGGTTTTATTTGGATTTCACCTGTTTTCCCACCAACGTCTGTTTCTGTTCCAGGATCCAATCCAAGATCCCACATTGCATTGAGTCATCCTGTCTCCTTAGGGTTCCCTGATCTGTGACACTTCCTCAGTTTATCCTTGTCTTCCATGACCATGGCAGTTTTGAAGTCCTGGTTAGACTGGGTCAGTCTCCCGTTCCCCCAGATCCTTCCTTCTCCCGGTCAGTCTCTCATCCCCTCAGTATGAACTGTGTGAACTGTGTGAATTGTCCCTCAATTTGGGTTTGTTTAATGTTTTCTAATGATTAGAAAGGGCTTATGGGTTGGGGGGAAACACCACAGAGGTGAAGTGCCTTCTCATCATGCCATGCCATATCGTGGCAACACACGGTATCACATACTTTCTTAGTAAGGAAATTTCCGAACACACATAAAAATAGCAAGAGTAGAGTAAGAACTCATTACTTGGTACTCCACAATTACCAATGCTTTTCCACCCTGTTTCTGGATACTTTTCTTTTTCTTTTTTTTCCAGACAGAGTCGCACTCTGTCGCCCAGGCTGGAGTGCAGTGGCACGATCTCAGCTCACTGTAACCTCCACCTCCTGGGTTCAAGCTATTCTCCTGCCTCAGCCTCCCGAGTAGCTGGGACTACAGGTGCCTGCCACCATGCCCGGCTAATTTTTGTATTTTTAGTAGAGACAGGGTTTCACCATATTGGCCAGGATGGTCTTGATCTCCTGACCTTGTGATCTGCCCGCCTCACCCTCCCACAGTGCTGGGATTACAGGTGTCAGCCACCGCGCCCGGCCCCGGATAGCTTTTCAATATGGTTAGAAGACATTTTCATTTTACTTTTCTGTTCTCTTCTCCATCCTTCCTTCTTCCCTCCCTTCCTCTATCTTTCCTTTTTAACACAAAAAGAGAAAGCACTAACAGTGATGGCAATCTATATGGGACCTAGATGGAAGAGCATAACACATCTAATTAAATTGCTCCCTCTCTTGGCTCAGACTGCCATGACAAAATACCATAGGCTGTATAGCTTAAACCACAGACATGCGTTTCTCATGGTTCTTTTCCAGCCTTCTTTTCTTCCAGCCTCCTCAGATGGGAACCCTCTCCTCTGCATTCCCACTGTTCGTCCCCATATTTGTTTCTTTTTTCTTTTTGAGACAGAGTCTTGCTGTCACCCAGGCTGGAGTGCAGTGGCAGGATCTCAGCTCACTTCAGCCCCACCTCCTGGATTGATGCAATTCTCCAGCTTCAGCCTCCCGAGTAGCTGGGATTACAGGCACACGCCACCACATCCAACTAATTTTTGTATTTTTAGTAGAGACGGGGTTTCACCATGTTGGCCAGGCTGGTCTTGAACTCCTAGCCTCAGGTGATCCAGCCACCTCGGCCTCCCAAAGTGCTGGGATTACAGGCGGGAGCCACCGTGACCAGCCCCCTATATTTCTTTCAAAGCACCCGAGTTCAGGAGGGGAAATGGCATGGTCTGCCCAGGTGCTGTTGCCTGTGAATTTAAAAAGAATGATAAAACCAAATTTGGATTTAAAAAACCTTTTTTTCAGACAACATCTGGCTCTGTCACCCAGGCTGGAGTGCAGTGGTGTGCTCTCAGCTCACTGCAACCTCCACTTCCTGGGCTCAAACGATCCTCCAACCTCAGTCTCCTGAGTAGCTGGAACTACAGGTGTGTACCACCATGCCCAGCTAATTTTTTTGTTATTTTTTGTAGAGATGGGTTTCACCATGTTGGCCAGGCTGGTCTTGGACTCCTGAACTCAAAGTGATCCACTCACCTGGGCCTCCCAAAGTGTTGTGATTACAGGCGTGAGCCAACATCCCCAGCATGAATCTGCTTTTTATCATCACCATATAATGGCAATTTTAAAGTATCAGGGATATAATACACCTCCATGGAGGGAAAAAAATCAAGATACAGAACATTTCCAGCACCTTAGAGGTTTCAAGGAAATATTTTAATGCTTAATATATTATTTAATCTCACCCCAACTCTCCTTCTGCAGGGTGCTAAGGAACTCAACTGCAGTCATGTTGACTTGACTGCAGTCAAGTCCCTGGCCTTGTGGGGGCGTGGGAAGGACTGAATTTTGTGAGCCCTAAGTTCCTCTCTCTCTCTCTATTGGGAGCTACTTACCTCCAGGAGTGGCTGTTTCTGCCCCCATTTCTCAACCATCCCTGTGGAGTGTCCTGAGCCACCTCCCACCCAGCTTCCTCCCCCAACCCCCTCCTTTTTTCTTTTTTAGACGGAGTCTTGCTCTGTTGCCCAGGCTGGAATGCAGTAGCACGATCTGGGCTCACTGCAACCTCTACCTCCCGGGTTCAAGTAATTCTCCTGCCTCAGCCTCCCGAGTAGCTGGGATTACAGGCGTGCACCACACACCCAGCTAATTTTTGTATTTTTAGTACAGATGGGGTTTCACCATATTGGCCAGGCTGGTCTCAAACTCCTGACCTCATGATCCACCCGCCTTGGCCTCCCAAAGTGCTGGGATTACAGGCGTGAACCACTGCACCCAGCCTCCCCCACTTTTTTTTTTTTGGGGACAGAATCTTGCTTTGTCACCCAGGCTAGAGTGCAGTGGCTTGATCACGGCTCACTGCAGCCTCAACCTCCCGGGCGGAAGCGATCCTCCCGCCTCAGCCCCTCAGCCCCGCAAGAAGCTGGGGCTACAGGCACAGATACCACACCCTAGTAATTTTTTGTAGAGACAGGGTTTCGCCATGTTGCCAGGCTGGTTTGGAATTCCTAAGCTCAAGCGATCCGCCCACCTCGGCCTCCCAGAATGCTGGGATTACAGGCATGAGTCACCATGCCCGGCCCCAGCCTCCCTTTTGAGGCCTAAAATGGGGGAAAGAGATGCTCAAAGCCTTCAGCTCATTTTCCTGGTCACTGGCCTGATTTCACTACAATTCCCAACGCCTGGCAAGGTGCCCAGCCATTCTCGAAGTTGGGTCTGCTGGTCCTCTCTTTGTGAATTACATAACTGCAGATGTTCCTCACAATGTATATGTCAACCAATGCAATATATTGCAGCAGACCGAATGCCGAAGCACATGTGAGAACCTATTAGGTCAGATTTTAAAAAGATTTGCAAAAGTGTAAAACAATACCACTCCTTTCTTTTGGTGGTGGGCGTGGAATGTAATGTTTACTTTTTTTTTTTTTTTTTTGAGAGGGAGTCTCACTCTGTCGCCCAGTCTGGAGTGCAATGGCTCGATCTTGGCTTACCGCGACCTCCGCCTCCTTGGTTCAAATGATTCTCTTGCCTCAGCCTCCGGAGTAGCTGGGATTACAGGCCTGCGCTACCATACCTGGCTAATTTGTGTATTTTTAGTAGAGACAGTGTTTCACCATGTTGGCCAAGATGGTTTCAAACTTCTGACCTCAGGTGATAGGCCCACCTCGGCCTCCCAAAGTGCTGGGATTACAGGCGTGAGCTACCGCGCCCGGCTGTTTACTTTTAAACGAAACAACAAAAAACTTTAAAACATTTTAACTTAGAATGTGGTAACATCGATAGCTGTAACCCACATTAGCAAAAGCTTGGGGCCCTCATTTTTATGAGTATAAAGTGGTTCTGAGACTACGAGTTTGGGAAATGCGGTAGCTCTACGAGGCGGTGCCATTCTTGCCGCAGCATCAGTGAATTTAGGAGAAGGAAGGTCGTTAGCCCTCTGCCTCACCGCCAAGCAGGAGCCTTGCGCTCCAACTGCGTCCCTCGAAGTCTTCAGGCAAAAGCGGGACTGGGGAGTCCAGTCCTGTGGCCAGTCCACGTTTCCTCGCGTGGAATGTTGGACAATGTTTTCTACCTCACAGGACCATCCAAATGGCTGCGTTAGGTATCCCCATGAAATGTACAATGAGTACACCCTATTCTACAGAAGCAAAAGCTGAGGCTCAGAGACGCCAAGAGCTTTGCTGGGGTCTCGCAACTAAGCGGTCCGGAGACCCAGACACCTGGCTACCCGGGGACTGCCGGTCACTACCGGGCGCCGAAAAGCCGCCGGCTCCTCCCGCCAGCTGCACATCCGGCGCCGAGGCCGGAAGCTTCTCTTCCGGCTCCCAAGACCGCGTTCCGGAAATGAGTCGCTCTACCAGTACCTAAGATGGCCGCCGGCCCATCCACCGTCGCTATCAGTGTGAGGAAAGTGTCACGAACCCGGAATTGCCCGACTCCGTCATGGCAGGCGCCGGGGGCGTGGCTTCCGGCGGCCACAGCTTGCTAGTCGCCGCGGCGGGGTCGAGCGGGGGCGGCAGCTGACAGGCGCTCCTCCCACGACGGCAGCGGCTGGTTCCCAGCGAGGCGGGCGGCCCCCAGCTCGCGTCCCCGCGTCCTAGCCCGCGAGGCGCCAGGGCTGCGCCTGGGCATGGAAGAGGGGAAGATGGACGAGAATGAATGGGGGTACCACGGAGAGGGCAATAAGAGCCTGGTGGTGGCCCACGCGCAGGTGAGCGGTGGGCGTGCGGCGCAGGTCCGGTACTTCACTCCGACGGCCGGTATCACCCCGCCCCCATTATCCGTTTCCTCAACAGGGTCGGTTCCACGTCCTCCCAGTACCTTCCTCCTCCCCGGCCGGTCTCCGGAATTCCCCCACCCTCCAGCATCCCCCCCTACCCCGTGGGTTCCTCGTCACCCCAGTATCCCCTCTCTACTGGGTCAGTCTCCCATTCCCCCAGATCCTTCTCCTGGCCGGTCTGTCGTCGCCTCAGTATTCCCGTTCCCCGTCAGAGTCAGTTCCACATCCCCCTCCCCTCCCCGTCGGTGCCGCGCTCAGCCTCACGCGGTGCCGCCTCCCGCCTGGATGCCCGCCGGACTGCCAGGCCGCAGTGGGGCGGAGGCTTGGTTGGGACGGAGGGCCCGGCCAGCACTGCAGGAAGAAGCAAAGTGCCCACAGTGCTGTTACTCTCAGCACCAAAAGAGTTCAGACTCGTGAGACTACGGAATTGCTGTGCTGTTAATAGTAAGGGGATGTTGTCCACAGGTCCCCTTCTCAACCTTTTAGAATTTGAAGGGTTTCACCTGAATTCAACGAGGGTGAAAGTTTTAGAAACTGCAGTAAGATCTCGCAAAGATGAATCCAAGAGTGAAGCGTGTGGGTTTCTGTGAGGGCCCAGATCTCTCTGACCTTTTGCTGTCTGGTACAACCACGCAGGAATGTGGCCGGCTGGAAGGGGGGAGGGGGGTGAGGGAGGCGAGGATAGGTGTCATGTAGGGAGGAGTTAGAGCATGGGTGTTAAAGGCACAGGAATCTCAGTGTCTACATTTGTGAAGTGGAACTAGTAATAGAATTCACTTTGTGGGATTGTTGGGAAGACCAGTTACGCAGGAACCCATCAAGTTATGCTTAGCAAGTGATAATTATCATCCCTTGGACAGATAGATAAAGTGAAAATCAGACAGGTTAAGGGCACTGCCGGAGTCCAACAGCTTGTCAGGGATGATGTAGGCAGTGGAGTCCTGCCTTGCTTTTGTTGTTCCTATGCTGGGTGCATTGGTCAGCTGTAGTGTAAGCTGCAAACACCCGGGTAGCCCCTAGGTTGTGCCTTTGGATTTTGTTGCTCATTAGCACAGGGAACTAAAGAACAGAGACTACAAGCTTTGCTCAAGATCTTTAGGTGAATTAATAATGGACCAGGCTAACCTAAAGCTGTCCTTCTCTTGTGTAGTCCACTATTGGCAAAGTGAGGGATGTTTCTGCGTGAGTCCTTTTGTTGTTGGGTTACTGTGCCGATCCCCTGAATCCTTTCCCAAAACAAATACTAATCTTCCAATTCCTTGGTAAGATTAGATGTATCTCTGCATTTTAGGTAAACCTAAGGCTTTCTTTAGTGAGGGCTGAAATATTAAATTTCAAAAGTAGTGGCAGATGAAGCAGCAAGTTTCAGGCTTGGAGCAAAAGGACACCCATGTTGAAAGAGCAGAGGCTTTGACGCAGTTGCCTCTGGCACTTGGATCCCTCTGCACATTCCAGACAAGTATGTGTCCACCCCCTTCCCTGAGTAGGCATCTCCAGGGCAGCCTGGCCCTACCCTGTTGCACAGCTCTGATTGTAATGATTGTTTATTTTTATTTATTTATTTATTTAGAAACGGAGTCTCACTCTGTTGCCCAGGCTGGAGTGCAGTGGCGCGATCTCGGCTGACTTCAACCTCCGCCTCCCAGGTTCAAGCGATTTTCCTGCCTCAGCCTCCCGAGTAGCTGGGATCACAGGCATGCGCTACCGTGCCCAGCTAATTTTTGTATTTTTAGTAGAGATGAGGTTTCACCATGTTGACCAGGCTGGTCTCCAACTCCTAACCTCAAGTGATCCACCCACCTCAGCCTCCGAAAGTGCTGAGATTACAGGCGTGAGCCACCACGCCAGGTCGATTGTTTATTTTTTCTTTCACCTTTTCAAATTTACCTACAGCCGCCAGGCTGTTCTAGACCCATGCTATTCATTCTTTTTTTTGAGACGGAGTCTTGCTTTGTCTCCCAGGCTGGAGTGCAGTGGCACAATTTTGGTTCACTGCAACCTCTGCCTCCTGGGTTCAAGCAATTCTCCTGCCTCAGCCTCCCAAGTAGCTGGAATTACAGGCACCTGCCACCATGCCTGGCTAATTTTTTTGTATTTTATTAGAGGTGGGATTTCACCACGTTAGCCAGACTGGTTTCAAACTCCTGACCTCAAATGACCCGCCCGCCTCAGCCTCCCAGAGTGCTGGGATTACAGGCGTGAGCCACTGTACTCAGCCTCATTTTTTATTTTAAATCTAAATTTGCTTTGCTGTGCTCATTCCTGCTTGGTGGTTGTTTTTAGCTCATCATTTGAAATTGAAGATTATCACTGCACATAGTCTCATGAGAAAATGTTTCCCATCAAGTTAAGGTCAGATGGAGCCTGTGCCTGATGCGGTAACCTGAACCAAGCCTAGCTCACCAGCTCTGCCCTGTGGCCTGTTTGCTCAGGCTGTGGACCGAGGAGGAGAGAGAGCAATTCCCGGAAGGCAGCTTTTTAGGACCTGTTGAGTTCGAGCAGAGGGTGTGTGTCAGTGGGATAAGAGATGGGTGAGGTAGAATAGGAGGAGTCCGTGGTCCTGTGGATGCTGAGCATGCGCCCAGCCTCCCTCCAGCCGGGTGTGGGAGCGGGTGGACCCTGCTACTCTACTCAACTCCTTAGATCCACCTCATTCAGTCCAAGAGAGAGGGAGGCCTTTGCCAAGTTTTTCCAGGTAAGGAGAGAGTTGCTTTCTCTGAGAGGACATCAGCTCCTCTCAGAATTGAAAGGTCCCCAATGAGTCCTGTGCTGACCCCCATCCCCTCCACCGTGAGAACATGATGCGCCTTCAGCCAGCCTGAGCCTGTCGTGCAGGAGCCGAGGGCCTAGGTAAGGAGATGTGCATGGTCATTGGCTGTCAGCACTAGAAGGAGCACAGTGATGTTCTTCCTGCAGTATGCAAACATGGGATGAGAGGGAGCCTTCTGTGCAGCACAGGGCTTGTAGGAAATGAGGTCTGGGGATGGAGGAACTAGGTGTGGGCTACAGGAGGGTGGGAGGGTGTGCTCAGGGTGGGCAGGAAGGTAAATTGCAGGCCAGCCATAGAGAGGCGTTTAAAGGTGTTCCTGACAGAAGGCGGTCAGCTTCCCCAAGGCCCTTCCACTCAGAGATGGCCCAGGATGATTCTCATTTTGCTTGTCAGTTTGCATTTTGCCTCTGTTTGGAATGGTTGTGCACCTGAACTTTCCCAGGCACAGGTAACCATGGTGTTCTCTGCCTCATGTGGTGTGGACCTTGTGGCATGCTTGAGAGGCTCTCAGCAGCCTGGCATGTTCCCTGGTGTGTGTCTGGAGCTCCAGACACTGACCCTGTGGGGGCTCCTTGGTGGGGGAACTTCCCATCTGGGCACAGTTTCCTCGCTGCAGCCTGAAGGTGCAGTACTTGGGCCAGTGGCCACATCTCAGGTTAGTGAAGTCCACAGGTTGCCCCTTTATGCACTGCCGCAGGGTCTCTCCCGTGTGACGCCTGCACCTGCCTCCTTCACCTTCAGCTTGTTGGTTTTGGCTCAGTGTCCTGTCCACTGTGAAGGTCACTTTAGGTTTGGTTTGTCATTCCATCTCCTAGGTGTCTTCACATCTGGATCATGCACTTGTCTGGGGCACTGAGCCCCTTCTGGACCACCTCAGCCTTGGGGAGCAGGGGCAGAAGGTGGCCCACTCCTGTCATGACACTAAGCTGTCATGATGTTTTCCTTCTTACTGACAGAGGTGACATGAAAGACTTTGCCATTTAGTTGGCTTACCAGCTAAGAACATTGATCACATGTGTGGACAAAGCTGCTCACTTCCAGTTGTTCCAGTTTCGTGACCTTTCTGAGAGTCTGAGAGCTTCAGATCATTTCTGCAAATTGTTTTGTTGCCTGGGGAGTTTTGGTGTCCCTTTGGTACCTGTTTGGTGCGTGGGATATTTGTCTGGGCATTGAAGGTGTGAAGTTCAAGCGGTCAGGTGCCCTTTTAATGTTTCTCTTCTCATCTTGTGTTTTAAGATTTCTGGTTCATAGATCTCATATATATATATATATATATATATATATATATATATATATATATGTATTTTTTTTTTGCCATACAGCATGATTTTGTGTATTTTAATAATTTAAATGATTATTTTGTAGTGGATGAATTAAGTCCTTTATATGAGGATGTGTTTACAGTTACGTAGAAAAAGCAGGTTACAAAAGAAGATGCATAATGTGGTTATAATTACAAAATGATGGGAAGAAAATAGATGAAAATGTTCTAAGTGGCTATGACTGATAGTATCACAAATCACTTTTACTTTTTTTTGTTTTTTAAATATTTTCTGAATTTCCTACAATGGATATGTATGATACTCAGAAAAAGATTTTTAAAAAGTTTATACTCTTTGATTTACTAATTTCTGTTCTAGTAGTCTGTTCTAAGGAGATAATTAGAAATGTAAATAAAGATCTTATACACAAAGATATCCATTACAGAATCACTTAGAACAGGTTAAGTGGAAAGCCATTGTGCAGTCCTGCAGGACTGTTAACTGGGCCATACTTCCTACTGTGGATGCTGAAAGCACATACGTTTATGTTCTCTTTTTTTCTGACCATATAACATATGCCCAAGCCCTTGGCCGCTCCCTTTTACAATTTTTAGCTGGACCTAGTTGAAATAGTCTTAGCTTTCTGTTACTGCTAGCATTTTGTTTAAACTAGTGATGTATTCTGCATTTGGGATTTTTAATGGTGTTCTAGGCTGATGCAGCTGATGTGGCTTCTTTCCTGGTGATGTTCCTTCTTGTCTCTTCTGAGCTCATTGGAGAGCTGTGCTTGTGGCTCGCTCTTTGTTTATTCCTTTTTTTGTATCTGCAGTTGCGTGATGAGGTCTGGTGTTTGGTGACGGTCAGCCTGTGACGGTGCCTCTCGTGCACAGGGGTTTGTTGGTTTGGCCTTGGCTCACCTCCTACTTTTACACCTTCTGAGGTGACACAACCACTTTCCTTCTGCCTGACTGAGCCTCCTTCTGCATCAGAATTCAGTCAGAGCAAAGCTCCCCAGTGACTTCCTCTGTCTTCTGAGAGCTGCGATCCAGGAGGGTGAGAAAAGCATTATTGCTGTGTCTGCAGAGAGCAAGGCTGTGCCTAGGGCCCGGCCACTCCTGCCTTGTTGCCAAGCAGTTGGGAGATCTGAGGGCCTGGACTTGCTCACACTTCCCTGTGGCCCTCACTGTGGGCCTCTAGGCAGCCCTGCTTCCCCTTTACAGGCAGTGAGGCTTTCCATGCCTATAGGGGTCAGCCCCATGCACGAGATGTGCCTATCCCCACAGGCCTCCCCATGTTCTGAGAGTTGTGTGGGTGTGTGACCTCCCCCATGGCCCACACCTGTGCCTGCTTCAGTCCTGCAGAGGACACCATGAGGTCAGGACAGAGTTGCCGAGGCTTGAGGACATGCCCCATACAGGTTGGACAAGGGGCCAGCACCTACTGCGCCCTGACCCCAGGCTGTCTCCAGTCTGGCCTCCCTGCTCTTGCCTGCAGAGTACTGGGCTCCCATCCTCCACAGGCATCTTGGCGATGTCACTTCTTCATCCGGTGTCAAATGGGCTCTGTATTTCTATCTGAGGCCATACATTCCCAGTGAAGCCAAGCTCACCCTTGGGAGCACCTCCTGTTGGAGCCCAGTACCGTAAGCCCTGCTTCTTGTTCCCTCCACGGTCCTACGCATCCTGGACATCCCTTTCTGGGTTGCAGAGGTGGACTTCGGCACCTCCTGCCCCTGGTGACTGACAGACCCTGGGCAGCCTTCTTCTCTGGCTGGGACAGAGCTGGAGCTGGAGCTGTGGGGGTAAGGTAAGGAGGGTCTACAGGGAGGGCAGCCTCTTGAGACTGGACATTTGGGATCCCCCATGGCCCCTGCCTGGGAGTCATCTTCACAATTTGGGAGAAGCCGGAGCTGAGCGTTGCTTCTAGAAGGCATCCTGAGGGGTGACCCCTGCTGCTGTTGTCTTTTTCTATCTTCCCTTCCCATGAAAGTTGTCTGATCTCAGCTTCAGGTTATCTCCTCAGCCTGATGGAAGACTTGACCTTAGTCCTTTCCTTTGACAGATCTCTGGAACAGCTGATTTTGTGGGTGATACCCCTCCAGAGTGAGTCCTCTGTGGGTGGTGGGAAAGTCTCTACTCATCTGTCCTGAAAGGCTCTTGTAGTTAGTAGTTTTAATTCCACCCATAAGGTGCCCCCTCAGGCTTCCCATTGGCAGGTGTCCTTTTTAATGTATTGGGGTTTTTGTGGCCTTCTATTTTTATTTAACACGAATTGTTGCTTCTCTCTGAAAATATAGAATATCAGAAGGAAGGAAGTAAAAAACATCCAATATTTCTCCATGAAGAGAACAACTTTTGTTAACACTTTGGTGCACTTTCTTCTAGTCTTTTTCTACTTATTGTCAAGCATCGCTTAACACCAGGGATGCATTTTGAGAGCTGCATTGTTAGGTGATGTTGTTGCCATATGAACACACCTAGATGTTAGAGCCTGTCTCACTCCCAGGCTATATGGGGCAGCCTATGGCTCCTAGTCCTCAGACCTGTGCAGCATGGTTCTGGACTGAGTACTGCAGGCCATTGGGACACAATGGGAAGTGTTAGTTATCTAAAGGTAGAAACTGTAGTATTATAATCCTATGGGACACACCATTGTTTCATGCAGTCCATCACTGACCCTAGTGTTGTTATGTGATGCATGACTGTATTTTGTTTTTACTGGGTAGTTAACAATACTATGTATCTGTTTCTGTTTTGGGATTTTTTTTCACTTAATTTTATAGCACAAATATGTAGAAAATCCTCATGCATGTCTTGAAGGGTGCTCACGGGTTCCCAGTGTTGCGTTGGACATCCTTGTGGGTGGGCTTTGCCGAAAGTCTTCATACACACGTCTTTGGACTTCTGATGCTCAGGCTGGGTTCTTGGGTGAATCAGGCCCCTTGGCACACATTGCAGATCGCTTTCCACACGGCTGTGCCACCTACCCTCCCGTTGCAACCCAGGAAGGGATTTTTATTGAAATGCTTTTTGCCACTTTTGTAAGTGATGAGTTGTGTCCCTTAACCTTTTAAATCTTGGGGTTATTTAGTGTGTGTGTATAAATGCATCACTCCTCTTGTTCTTCCTGTTGTTTGGTGTTTTTGGCTTGTTAGAATCCTTGATTTTCATCTAATTTTCCAAGGTGGAAGCTTCCCTGTTACCAAGACATAAAGGTGCGGCTTGGGCCTTGGTTTAGTGTTGCTTTTGTTAAGAAACACCCCAGCCCTCAGACTGCAGAAGTATCAAGTTCTTCCCTTCCAATCTTAACTCTTTTTCTTCACTTTTTTTTTTTTTTGAGACGGAGTTTCGCTCTTGTTGCCCAGGCTGGAGTGCAGTGGTGCAATCTCGGCTCACCGCAATCTCTGCCTCCTGGGTTCAAGCGATTCTGCCTCAGCCTCCCGAGTAGCTAGGATTACAGGCATGTGCCACCATGCCAGGCTAATTTTGTATTTTTTAGTAGAGACAGGGTTTCTCCATGTTGGTCGGGCTGGTCTCGAACTCCCGACCTCAGCTTATCTGCCCACCTGGGCCTCCCAAAGTGCTGGGATTACAGGCATGAGCCACCGCGCCTGGCCCTTTTTCTTCACTTTTAACATTTTATTCTAGACGTTAAGACAAAGATAAGTTTCAAATATCTGGTTTCAGATACTTTTTTTTAAGAGGAGTAGTGTCATTATCTCCATAGCTGGTTAAGACCTGGTGAGCTGGCAGGAGCTTGGAGCCTGCTGGGGTGTTGGTTCTTGCTCACTCCTTCATGTGAAGTCCCCCAGGTGGCTGTGTTGACCCCCCTTCCCCAGCCATAGGTGCCCCTTGGACTCATTGTGTCTCTCTGCTAATGAGAGCTGCTACAGTGTTTTTTCACCTGTTTCCTGCCAGCTGCCTGCATGAGGGTAGTGGGGCCCTGTGGCCTATGCATTACTGAAGCCCTCAGCCTGGCACATCTTGGGGACCACCCACCTCAGCCAGCCCAGCCTGATCAGGCCCCTCACATGGGGCAGTTGGCATGGGCTGTAGAGAATAGGTGAGCTGAGTGTGTCTGAGTTTTGGTATTGATGAAAACTGGCTGAGACTACGGTTCCCCTGGGGGTGTGTGGGTGGGTAGGTTTCTTGTAATAGTTTTTGGATGATAAATGGGTGGGTGGAGAAAGCAGTTTCCCTTGAAATGGACAAATCACTGTATTCAGGTTTCCTTGGTTGGTTGTGGCTCTTGGGCTCCATAACGGGAAGGGATAGCAGGAGATTTCCTGTGAGTGACAGCAGGGAGGCCAAGCCACTGTGTTTGGATGTGGTGGTGGAGGAAATGTGAGGAAGGGGCTGGGAGGGCCAAGCAGGAGGGCCGCTTTGGGCTTCTCTGCCCAGGCTTGGAAGGCCTGTGTCCATATCCTCTCCTGGGGGGCAGCACAGTACTCAATGCCCCCAGCGCCTGCTGGTGACTCAGTAGCAGCGAGGAGCCTGGCCACCAGAAAGACGCTGAGAACCTCCGAGGGTCCAGGCCCTCCTCTAAACTTGGCTTCACCACACGTGACCTTGACCTTTGGGGTCAAGACCTTGATCTTGATCAAGGCTTCTCTCCAGGCTGAGGCTGGGCCAGCAGGCGAGGCTGGACCTGGGTTCTCTAAGACCTGATCTGCCCTTGTGCAGTCTCACTTCCCACATTCTGTAAACTAGGACTTAGTTGCCCACCTTGGAAGGAGAGACGGCTGGAGATGGTGGAGTTTAGGAGTGTAGCGTGGGCCCTGAAGCGCTGGTGCTAGCACCTGCTGGCTATTGCAATAATAATTATTAATAAGTGCTAGTGGGAAGAATGATGTTATTTTATTATCCACAAGGACTGAGGACTAAGTCCTCAATGATTTAGGCTCTGACATCTTTTTCTCCTGGGACCTGTGTATGGTTTTTCTTTGTATAGTGCCCTGTGCAACTTATTTTTAAAAATTTTTTCTTCATAAGCCAGATAATGGCTTTCTGAATTAACTTATACTTTATGTGAGTAGTTTTGTGTGTAATAATAATGCATAGGAAATTTATAATTTCCATTTATAAAGAAACAGAAAAGACCAGTTGTTCCCGCCTTTCCTGGCAACAGAGTGGCAGGGAACTTCAGAAAGCTGAGTCTGTATTAGCAGGTGAATGCTGCCAGGGGAGGGGGGTCCTGTGTTCTTGTAGTTGGTATTTCTGTTCATGGGCCCACTGAACTCCTTCCTCTGAGGCTACAGTGGGGAATTTCTGCGGAGAGAAAGCTCGTGTGTCTTGGCCTGGCATCACCCTGCTCAGGACTGCTTTGCTACAAAAGTCCATTGTGCGGCTTATGAGTTAGTTCCGTGATAAACCGAGACAGGCCTTGCTTTCCTGTAGATGCCGCAGAGCTCTGTGCATGCAGTCTGGCAGGTGAGTAAGCTTGGCCCCTGTGGGTGGCGGGGTTTGCCCTGTGTGAGGGACAGGGTAAGAGCTTGCACCATGGCAGCCTGGGTCAGTTTACACTGATCAGGGATTTCATGTAATGTATTTTCTTATTGTGTTGATTTTCAAGCATGACCCTCAATCACGATTACACATCGCTAGCCAGGGCATCACTGACGCCTGCCATCGGTGGAGAGCTGTACTGTGTTTGGTGCCTAATTGTTGGAGGGCGGGTCAGGCACACTCGAATAGCACACACTATCATGTGTAGGTGAGGAGCAAATGCACTTTTAGGGGAACGAACTTCTGGAGAGCTGTCTAGAGTTAGGACTTCTGTCGATCAACTTCTGCCTTTCCTTAAATTTTGGTGGAATTATAGTTCCATTAAAATGATCCTTAGCCAGTCGATTCCCATGATTGATTGTTGATGCCTGCCTTCAGCTTGGGAGGGGACAGCGGTAGCATGCATGCCATTGATCTTGGCTTCCCCAGTTCTCAGTTTGGGGCTCAAGGAGGGGACAGCTATCTGCAGCACAGCGAGCCAGGAGCATGGCATTGGCTGGGAACTGGAGCTCAGTCAGAGGGGCCCAGGGGGTCGGGTGCCTGGGATTTAAGAGCAACAACGTACATTGTCTAAGTAGGGCTGCGGGGAGCGGGCGGGGGAGTCTGGGTTGGTCTTCATAGGGCCTTTGTTGCTCCTTAGGCATCTTTTGATCTAGAAAATGGCCCTTTCTAAGCCGTCTTCAGTGCAGCCTGCTTCCTCCCTCCTGCTTAGGCTTTGCCCTGTGGCCTTGGCAGGGGCGCTTCCCAGGGCATTGGACCCCCCGCCTTTGCACTGCAGCTAGAGCCCCTCCCAGGCGCGTTCTCCTTCCTACATGTAATGTACGTTCTTAGAATGTATTTTTTTGAACATTTAAAAAATTGAAATATTCAAAATAAAGATAAATTAAAAAGAAGTTATCATAATCATTGCTACTTGGAGATGTTAAACTTGTGCCGAATGTCCTTTCAGACCTTTTGATGTAGACACATCAATACTTATTTTATTTAAACATTTTTATTTTAAAAACTTGAAGTGTAACATACCTACAGAAAAGTACTCAGATTGTGGGTATAGCTTAATTATCACAAAGTAAGTGGACCCATAATCCTCTGACCAGTCCCTTCTAGAGCCTTCCTCAGCAACTATTCATGCATGCCCAAGGGGTGGGCACAAGGGGTCAGTGTTACCTGTTTTTTGAACTTTATATAAATAGAATTACACCCTTACGTGTGTGTGTGCGCATGTGTGTTTCTCTTTTTATGGAAATAGGCTCATTCCGTAAGCCCCATTCGGTAACTTTTTTCATTTAACAGTATGTGATAACCACAAATCTGTGTCTGTAAGTACTGATCTTTCTTATAAACCACTGACTGGTATTACATGGTTTGAAATGTGTGCCACTGTGTTTAAACCATCTCATTATTGTTGGGCACTTAGGTTATTTCCATTTTATTTCTTTCCTTAAGATAAAGTCCTGGGAGGGGCTGGCCAGTCAGAGGCTGAAGGTTCTTGGTTGTCCCACTGCCCAGTATGCCCTTGCTGGGTCCCAGCCCTGGCCTCCCTGCCCTGGGGGCTTCCCAGCCTCCTTGCCGTGGAGCTTCACTGTGGGCTTTGTCCACTGAGGATGGGACCCCCAAACTGACTGACACCTTGTGCCTTGGCTTTGAGCAAATACTAATCAGATTTGTTTTATTTTCCAACAGCGCTGCGTCGTGCTGCGGTTTCTGAAGTTTCCTCCAAATAGGAAGAAGGTAAGATGGGTGGGTTTGCACCCAGACTTACAACAATTATTTAAGAAAACTCTGATTTTTTTTTCCGATGTAGAAATATTGATGCTAGTTGTAGCATTCAAAGATGATACAAGCATTCAGTGCAGAAAGTGGTGTGTCCATCATTCCTGATATAAAACTGACTGGGTCCAGCACGTTGAGCCATGTGTCACTGTGGTAGTCTATGTGGCGCTCAGCCAGGAGCTGCCCTGGCCTGGCATGTAGGTCCTGCTCAGAGGGCCCTGCTTATGGTGAGGACCCCAGGATCAGGCAAGCTTTGCCTTGCCGAGTTCCTTAGCACCTGCTGCCTCAGTTTCCCCATCTGTGGAATTGTGTCTATGAAAATAGAGTCTCCAGTGTGGTGGTAGACAGTCTGTGTTAAACATTGCGGTGGGAGGGGGTCGTTAGGTTTCTCTTCTCTGAGTCATCCAAGCAAAATGCCACGGACCACCCGTGAAAAAGCATTGCCCTCTCGTTTTTGACCACTGAGTTGCAGCTTTCTGTGCAAATCTCTGTTGGTCCTGGGGTGCATACCGAGTCGCTGAGGCTTCCTGCATTCAGGGCCCTTCTCTGCTCCCCATCTGATGCGTGTGGGTCCTGTGAGGGGACACATGCAGCTGAGCTGGGGGTGAGCTCCTGGACAGTGGCTGTTCCACTGTGGGGGCAGGCGGAGGCTGGCTTGGGCGATGGTATGGGGTTGATGAGTCACTGCCCCTTGAGGGCTCCTGGGAGATGGCAGGTTGGAGCATCTGAGGTAGAGGTCATAGAAAGGGAGGCCAGGGGGTGGTGGTGGGTGGAGGTGACAGCTGCCGCGTGGGCACAATAGAAAGAGGGGAGAGAGCCATGGGAGAAAGCTGCCGTTGGTGGAGCCACAGTGGGTGTGGGGTCGGGGTGGGCAGGCAGAGGAGGATAGGAAAGCCCCACTATCTTGCGGTTTCTGCCTCAGCTGCTGAAGAGAAATAGGCCTAGGTGGTTTTGGTTTAGTGGAACGCATCCCATGGAAACAAAAGTCCATGCCTCCAGCCTTCTCTGTCCCCTTCTTTGCTGCATTCAGTGACTGCAGAGCCCAAACCACCCTAACCTTGACTCCCCCAAGGCCTGGCATCTGTGGCCCCTGTCAGATCTTCCTGTGTGGAGTGGCCGGGGCAGTGTCTGCCAGGCAGCAGTTGGCTACATTTCCTCTGTAAATGACATAATGTGGCACGCTGTGTGATCAGTGGAGACTTGAGTGGTAACTTTTCTGTTGACCAGGAGGGCTTTATTTTTTTTTTTTGAGACAGAGTCTCACCCTGTCGTCCAGGCTGGAGTGCAGTGGCACTGTCTCGGCTCACTGCAACCTCTGCCTCCTAGGTTCAAGTGATTCTCCTGCTTCAGTCTCCTGAGTAGCTGGGATTACAGGTGCCTGCCACCACGCCTGGCTAATTTTTGTATTTTTAGTAGAAACGGGGTTTCAGCATGTTGACCAGGCTGGTCTTGAACTCCTGACCTCAGGTGATCTGCCTGGCTCAGCCTCCCAAAATGCTGGGATTACAGGCGTGAGCCACTGCGCCTGGCCAGGGTATTTTTTTGTCAGAAGCTGTGACCACAGCTGTACCGGGCCATTGAGGGACATGGGGATGATTTCTGTCTCAACCAGTTTCATCACCTTACTGACTTTTTAAGAACCTCTGACTGGGGAAAGAATATTCTACATTTAGAAGCTAAAGAGTAAAATCTCTTTAGAGATTGAGATGTGAGATGTCGGAGGTTTTCAGAGTCACATTCCTTGGAAGGCATGTGTAGGGGCCGCTTTGGGAGAAGGGCAGACGGGAGGCGTCAGCAGTGCGGTCCTCAGACCGCTACCTTCCCAAGTCTCTGGGCCGAGGAGGGTGGCATGGCTGGGGAGGGACGCTGGTGAGGAGGGGCACTGGGGACCTTCCCCTGGGTCTGAGGGCCGTCACCTGGGTTCTGTCTGTGGCTGGGACGTCCCCCCTGCTTGTGGTGGGGTCCGTGGTGGTTTTTGCCTCTCCCCTCAAGCAAGGCTCTGTCGGGAGGTCCCATCACGAAGGCTATCCTGTGGTTGTCTCTTACAGACCTCGGAAGAGATATTTAAACACCTGCAGAACATAGTGGACTTTGGCAAAAATGTCATGAAGGAGTTTTTGGGGGAGAACTATGTTCATTGTGGGGTAAGTGCTTTTTATTCACGTCTGAATTCTTGGACATGTTTTGCATCAACACTGCCAATTTCCCGGTGATCTTTTGGAACTTTGTGCTTAATGATAACCCGCGTCCAGCTAGTCTCCAAGTGTTTCTCATTTGCTGTGCTGGGTGGCAGCAGAGCGGATACTGCAGTTTCTCTTTCCTAGCTGAGAAGCATGGGGTTCAGAGGGCCCACGTGAGACCCTGTTCTCCAGGGCCCGTCTCTGCCGGCCCTCCTGGAGGCTCCTGCTGGGTGAGGGCTCTTGAGCAGCATCTAGTGCCACTGAGCCTCAAGCAATGGCGTTGCTCTCTGCCCCTGGGCACCTTTGAACACAGGAGGCCCTACATGGGAGGGTGGTGGCACCTGCTGGGGCTGTCCTGGGGGCGGCTCATCACACCCAGGAAGGGCCTCAGCTGCCCTATGAATGTTAAAAGCTGGGGTTTAGAGAAAAGCTGTGGGAGCCCCTGGGTGTTGCCGCCTGTGCTGGGGTCTGTGGGAATGGGACCAAGGTTGCCAGCCCTGGCTCACTTCTTGCCTGGGCCTGTCCTCTGAGCAGATCTGCAGTTTTGAGACCTGGACAGGCCCCTGGGTCCCACCCTTCTGCAGCTGCTGCGGGTGTTGACTTGCCTCCAGCCTGTTCACTGCACTGTTGTGGTGTTGGGAGTGTTTGGGGGTCACAGTTCCCCTGGTAGGAAGATTCATGCAGTTTTTTCCCCAGGGCATATCCCTTGGATGGTTCTGTGCCGTGACCAGTTTTCTCCTCGAGGAAGGAACATTCTTGGAGGCAAGATCCACCAGAATCCTCTGTGGCAGGAGGACTCATGTGGTGATGGCCCTTGTTGGCCAGGGGCGTGGAATTAGACTCGAGGTTCCTTTGGCGACCTGGTAGGGTGAGCGTTGGGGACTGCTCTGAGGGGACAGGATGGGGGAGCATTTCCAGCAATGAGCAGTCTGGCTCCGGGTTTGCCCTCAGTGGGAAGGGTCACAGTAATGAACCCACAGCAAACAGGGCTCAACCCACAAGGCCGCCTGTGAGCGCATTTCTTCCGCCTTAAGATACCGACAAAGTGAAGCAGAGCTTGCTTGCGCTGCAGGTGAGCGTGTCCCATTAGGACGCCGCTGGGGCTCTGGCGCAGTGGGAAAGTAGGTGCAGAGCCCATTCCAGGCTGACGATGCACCCCTCAGGGTCACTGAGTCTGCAGGGCCACATAGGGCCACGTGAGGGAAGAACAGATGTGTCGGCGAGTTAGGCAAAGCGTAGAGTTTCCCTCCTGTTTGTTGTGGGGCAAGATACAACCAGCCCTGTGATGAGACTGTGAGACAGAGACAGGGACAGCCACACCCTGGCTCCCAGCCCTGCCCGGTGGGTGTGGCACTGGTCTGGGCCTGTCTCCAGTGCTGGGTCTGGGAGCTGGAGAGTTTAGGAAATGGGAAAGGGGCAGAAGCTGCTTGCTTTGTTCTTCCACTGTTGCTCCTTACATACTGGAGGAACCTGAAGGCTCAGGAGTTCCACCTCGCTGCTGTGGGCCAAATCCTGGTGAGGTTGGACGCTCTCTGGCACCAGCCTCAGCTCCGTTGGAACCTCGCATGCTGACAGTTCTGTGCCGCGGCCCAGTTTTCAGGCTGGGGACATGAGTGAAGGGACAGCCAGGCTGGCGGCTCTTTGTCCTTCTGAGCAGTTGTGCCTTTGCCATTTAGAGGGTGATGCCTGGAGGTCCACCCGCATCTCAGCTCCCAGGTTACAGGGAGGTCTGTGGGATTCCAGGGGACAACTCCAGGAGGGGATTTCTGTGGGCTTTCCCTCTGGTCCTCTTAGGTGAATACCTTGTGCAGGAGCTGGTTGGTGCATCCTCACATGGTTGGATGGTGGCGTGGTCCACACTCACCAATGTAGTTGGACTTTTAAGAGGATGCTGACTGTCGGTATTTGTTTGTTTTTGTTTTTTATCTTGCTCTGTCACCCAGGCTGGAGTGCAGTGGTGCGATCATGGCTCACTGCAGCCTCAACCTCCCAGACTCAAGTGATCCTCCTGCCTCACACCCACCCCTGAGTAGCTGGGACTACTGGTGCGCACCACCGCACCCAGCTAATTTTAGTT
The DNA here is from genome assembly GCF_028885655.2 of Pongo abelii. Taxonomy (NCBI): domain Eukaryota; kingdom Metazoa; phylum Chordata; class Mammalia; order Primates; family Hominidae; genus Pongo; species Pongo abelii. The sequence goes on from NC_071998.2 coordinate 78,693,294, forward strand.
TTTTTTGTGGAAACGGGGTTTTCACCATGTTGGGCAGGCTGGTCTCGAACTCTTGGGCTCAAGTGATCAGCCCGCCTTATCCTCCCAAAGTGCTGGGATTATAGGTGTGAGCCACTGCACCAGGCCAGCATTTTATTTTGACTTTAAACACAGATATGCATATCATAAAATCAATGATTTACAGCTGTTGGAAATAAACCACCCAGGTCTGCTTTTCACCTGGGTGACTGTGAGTTCAGGCCATGCGTGGGCAGACAGCAGTGTGGAGGGTCGTTGCCCTGTATGTGGACCTGAGACTTGTGTGGCTGCTGTATCTCCCAGCCATATGTGCTGTGGAGTGGGGGCCAAGGCAGAGTGAGGGCCTTGTGTGGTTCTGGGTGATGGTTCTCACACGCGAGGCATCCAGAGTCAGCATCCGTGCCTTTTGTGCTTTTGCTTTCTTTGAAGTGGAGCCAGAACTTGGACTTCTTGAGATGATCCAATTTACGAATTTTCTTTTTTTCTTGTTTTTGTTTTTGAGACAAATTCTTGCTCTGTTGCCCAGGCTGGAGTGGCGTGATCTCAGCTCACTGCAACCTCCGCCTCCCGGGTTCAAGCAATTCTCCTGCCTCAGCCTCCTGAGTAGCTGAGACTACAGGCGTGCACCACCACACCCAGCTAATTTTGTATTTTTAGTAGAGACGGGGTTTCACCATGTTGGTCAGGCTGGTCTTGAAATCCTGACCTTGTGATCCACCCACCTCAGCCTCCCAAAGTGCTGGGATTACAGGCGTGAGCCAATGCTCTTGGCCTCAATTTACAAATTTTCTAATGTTTACATTCCCCACTCTTGTCCATTGTGTCACCTTACCTAATTCTGTGCTAAGTTTGTAGTAAGTCATATTTTGTTAATTTATAGCATGTTTAGGTAAATGGCAAATCACAAGTGAAACTCACAGCAAACTGGGAATGGACAGGGGTGGTGGTGGAGGGGCATGGGTGTGATGGCACAGGGTGGGGAAGGCATGGTCTCTGTGGGCAGGATCCCAGCATTCTTAGCCTAGCAGATCTCCTGTGTCCCTTTGGGACTTTTTCAGAAGTCACAATTCTGCCACCCTAGAAACACGAGAGGACGGGGAAGATGGTAAGCATGTGGCTTAAATAAAAACCTTTCATTTGGGAAACTGCACAGAAGAGCCATGTGGAGGGCAATGCTGGGCATTGGTTACACCGCGTCCTCCAGGGCTGAGGAGGCACAGGCCATCTTCCTGAGATAAGTGATTCTTCAGATGCTGAGCTGCTCCTCAGGTGGAAGCCTGAGGTCCTCAGGTTGTCTGAGTGGTCAGTAAGGGTCTTCTATGTGGTCTAAGAACTGCTCTGGGTCCATAAATGCTGTAAAGACCGGAAAGGGGCTCGGAAGGGGTGCTTTGTGGCGAGAGAAGCTGGCTTTGAGGCTGGTCACCACCGTGGGCCCAGCCATTCTGAGAGCTGGCCACCCTGATTGCAGTGAAATGTTGGTGTCTCTATTTAACCTGGACATGTCCTGAAAATAATAGAGCAGCTTTTATTCCCAAAATCCACACACTGATTTTTTTTTAAGCAATAAACTTTAAAAAATATTATAAATTACACATAACATAAAAACCAACAGCTCAACTGTTTTTAGGCATGCAGTTCTGTGGCATTGTGTTCATGTCATTGTGCAATTCACACTGAGAATTTCATGTATTTTCTTACAGGAAGTCGTTCAGCTACCTTTAGAGTTTGTGAAACAGCTTTGTTTAAAGATACAATCTGAAAGACCAGGTAAGGGTGTTTAACTTACAAATATTGTTTGTAATTTAAAATATTCCATTTGAAAAGTGTTTGAAATGATTACCCATGTTAGGTATATGCAGTTTTCAGTAATCCTTTTTTTTTTTTTTTGAGATGGAGTCTCACTCTGTCACCCAGGCAGGAGTGCAGTGGTGCGATCTCAGCTCACTGCAAGCTCCACTTCCCAGGTTCACACCATTCTTCTGCCTCAGCCTCCCGAGTAGCTGGGACTACAGGCGCCTACCACCATGCTCGGCTAATTTTTTGTATTTTTAATAGAGATGGGGTTTCACCGTGTTAGCCAGGATGGTCTTGATCTCCTGACCTCATGATCCGCCCACCTCGGCCTCCCAAAGTGCTGGGATTATAGGCGTGAGCCACTGCGACCAGCCAGTTTTCAGTAATTCTTCTGCCAGAAACTTCATTATCAGGGATAGAAATCCTGGGAGCTCATGGATACAATTCTCTGTATCAGAAAACCACAGCACTGCACAGAATATGTGATGAAGAACCAGTAAAGGCAGGTGCGGTGGCTCTTGCCTGTAATCCCAGCACTTTGGGAGGCTGAGGCAGGCAGGTCACCTGAGGTCAGGAGTTCGAGACCAGCCTGACCAACATGGTGAAACACCTTCTCTACTAAAACAAACAAACAAAATATATATATATGTACAAAAATTAGCTGGGCGTAGTGGTGGGCACCTGTAATCCCAGCTACTCGGGAAGTTGAGGCAGGAGAATCTCTGGAACCCAGGAGGCAGAGATTTCAGTTAGCTGAGATCACGCCACTGTACTCCAACCCCAGGTGACAGAGTGAGACTCCGTCTCAAACAAACAAACAAACAAAAAAGAACGAATTAATACCACAGAAAACAACATGAGGGAGGAGCTGGAGGTGGAGGGTCTGGGGCAGACCTAGGAACAGGAAGGGTTCCCAGAGGCCTGGGAGAGGCAAAAGGAAACCGAGGTGAGCTTCAGGAGGGAGGGCCTGGCCCAGGAGGGTCTGCAGCCCTGGGAGCTGCCCCCAACTGGAGTCTAGGCTAGGTCTGTGTCCTTCTGAGGAACAGGGAATCCAGGGGCCTTCTGTGGTATCACCTTCCCCATCCTCATGCTGTCCTTCCCCAATCCCCTCCCATCCCTTCGCCTCTCCCTTTCTCCTCCATCCCCACCCACTCCCTTTTCTGCACTTGCTGGTGGCCTTATGACAGGAATCAGGTCAAAGCTTTTTTTTCAGTCAGTGATCAAAGAGATAAATTTCATGAGTTGGGGGTGGAAATGCCTCTGCCCGGAGCACAGCCAGGCAATGAGGGTGTGGAATTGGCCAGTATAAAATTTTTTCCTGATTTGATTTGGAAAATGAAGGCAAACCATTCTCTGGGTCTGCAGTCTCTGGCTGGGGCAGGGAGGAATGGGCTTCACACTGCAGGAAAGGCTGGGGAGGCAGGAACGCCACAGGACAGTGGCTAGGCTCCAGTTCTTCCTCTTGGTGAATGCAGTCTGAGCCCGGCTCCAGGGTGCTGTCTGCAACTGCTCTGCTGCTCAGCCTGCCATTTCATAACAACCGTGGGAGGTTTATCACGCCACAGTGATAAGAACCAGACTTGGAGTAAGGCTCATTATGTTAAAGGAGGAAAGCCTGTCTCTGGGGTGCCTGGAGCCCAGGCTTGTTTGGTTCTGTCCACACCACGGGTTCCAGCAGATCTGGTGCTGGGGAAATATTGGTGCACTGGGGACCGGGAAGGGCCTAGATGTGAGAGAAGGTAGAGCCTGAAGCCCCTGCCTCTTCAAGTTCCTGGGCTAAGGGTGGGTGTTGTGGAATTAGGGGACCATCCACAAGACCACCCTCAGGATTGATAATACGCTAGAAGGACCAACATAACTCACTGTTTTACTCATGGTTATGATTTATTGCAGGAAAAGGATAAAGATGGGACCAGCCAAGGGGAGAGGTGCAGGGGTGGGGTCCGGGAGAGACCTGGCATGAGCTTCAGGGTCCTCTCCTCGGGTGGTGTGGGCAGTATTCACTCTCCCATATGGAGTGTGCCCACCAGGAAGCTCACCAGGCATTGTTGTCCAGAGTTTTCACTAGGGCTCAGGCACGTCGACATGGCTGACCATCGGTGTGGCTGACTGCAGTCTCCAGCCTCTCCAGAGTTTGAGCCGATACCATAAGGCCTGAAGCTACCCCCTACATAAACCAAGTTTGTTTTTGTTTTTGTTTTTGGGGTTTTTTTGAGATGGAGTCTCGCTCCTTCGCTAGGTGGGAGTGCAGTGGTGCACGATCTGGGCTCACTGCAACCCCCTCTGCCTCTCTGGTTCAAGCGATTCTCCTGCCTATGCCTCCTGAGTAGCTGGGGTTACAGGTGCATGCCACCACGCCCAGCTAATTTTTTGTATTTTTAGTAGAGACGGGGTTTCACCATGTTGGCCAAGATGGTCTTGATCTCTTGACCTCACGATCTGCCCACTTTGGCCTCCCAAAGTGCTGGGATTCCAGGTGTGAGCCACCGTGCCCGCCTTTTTTTTTTTTTTTTTTTGAGACAGTCTTGCTCTGTTGCCCAGGCTGGAGTGCAGTAGCACGATCTTGGCTCACCACAACCTCCATCTCTAGGGTTCAAGCAATTCTCCTGCTTCAGCCTCCCGAGTAGCTGGGACTATAGGCACGTGCCACCATGCCCGGCTAATTTTTGTATTTTTAGTAGAGATGGGGTTTCACTATGTTGGCCAGGCTAGTCTCGAACTCCTGACCTCATGATCCACCTGCCTCGGCCCCCAAAGTGCTGGGATAACAGGTGTGAGCCACCTTGCCTGACCTAAACCACGTTGTTACTGTGTGTGTCCCACAATCCCCGGGGAAACATGAGGTTTTCATCAGGTACAGAGATGCCCCCTGGAACCAGGGACAAGGCGGGGCCTGTTTTGGGCAGGGATCATCTCATCTCTCTCACTGACCTTGCTCTGTGTGACCCTTGCTCTGTTTTCCAGAGTCTCGCTGTGACAAGGACCTGGATACTCTCAGTGGTTACGCTATGTGCCTTCCTAATTTAACCAGACTCCAAACCTACCGCTTTGCAGAGCACCGGCCGATTCTGTGTGTAGAGATTAAGGTGACCTGTCGAGGGGCAGATGGTGTGGGTAAAGGGGAGAGGTCAGTCCTGGGTAGTAAGTCCGAGAGTCACATGCCTTGGGTTCCAGTTCCCACTGAAGTGAGTGGTAGGCACCCTTGGCTCCTGGAAACTCCACTTGTTTCTCTCCTTCCACAGCCCCCGCCTGCGTTCTGGCTCCTGCCATGGCTCCCAGATCCCAGGTTGAGGCTCATTCCTGGTAGCTCATGATAGAAGACCCCACCCACTCTGCATGCCTGGGCTAAAACAAGCCCTGGTTGAGGGTCACCAGAGGGAAGCATGTTGGGTCCCCCGACTCGTTTTCATCAGAGGGCACAGCTTGCCAGGGTCCCCTGGGTTCTTCCTCTGTGCCCCTCCCTGCTGGCCATGCCTGCTTGGTGCTTGGCTGCTGTTTGCTGTGCTGCAGGAGCCCCATCTGCAGGTTGCCCTGTAGACTGGGGAGCTCTCTATCCTGCTCAGGACGGATTTTCCTGGAGGCACAAAGGCCAGTGTGACCCTCAGAGGCACTGGTGTGTCATGGCCAGGAGTCTTGAATTTCTCTAGTGCCAGGCAGTGGGGGCTGGATGGGCCAGGGGTCCCTTTGCTTCAGCTCTCTGCTTCCTATGTCGGGGGTGGCTGTCAGGGTCCCTCAGGAAGCTGCCTCACACATCCTGGCCTTTGTTCCCCTTCTCCAACTCTAAGGCAGCAATTTCTGGGTCACACTCCTGGCCTGAGCTCATGCCTCCTGATCCTCCTCACTTGTGGGTGGATATTCTGCTTCCCCAGCCACCATCTCCAGTGCCCAAGGCTCAGCACAGGCCTGTGTGTCGTGTATGCTCAGAGGCTGCAGCTTTTAGAGGGCATTGGGGCTTCCTTGACCTTCTGGGAGCCTAGCAACTATCAGATGGGCCCCTGTCGGGCCATGTGCTAGTGTCAGCGGGAACAATGGTTCTGCTACTTGGAGCTGGGAGCACTGGGTCCATCTCTACTCCTAGAGTCTTGCAGTCACATTCTTGAATGAAAGCACGAAGCTACTGTGTGTTGTGCTTGTGTTGAGCTAGTGTAGAGGCACCACTGATGCTCCTCAGTGAGAGTTCCAGCCGTGGGTCCTCTAGCAGAGATGTTTGTGTGATCTGATGCAGGAAGTGTTGTTCCCACTGGGAGGTGCAAATGAAAACAGCTTCTGGGGCCATTTATGCCTAATTATCTTGCTGCACTCATTATCTTGTAGTCAGTGATGTCTATTTAGAGGTATGTGATTTCTTCCTAAATATTTTTCCTCCTTATTTGTTTATTTTACAGCCAAAATGTGGGTTTATTCCTTTCTCGAGTGATGTCACGCATGAGATGAAGCATAAGGTCTGTCGATACTGCATGCACCAGCACCTCAAGGTGAGAACCAATGCCCAGCTGTGGGCTACTCTAGCTGCACGCTGGGGATCTGGGCTGAGGCATGGACACAAACAGTTTTCAGAAGAGTAAAAGAAAATATGGATATTTTTAGTTGACATTTTATTTCACAAAGTGATTCATGTTCACCTTTTTTATTTTTTAAATTTAGAGACAGGGTCTCTGTCACCCTGTCAGGCTGGAGTGCAGTGATGCAATCATACTCACTGCAGCCTCCACCTCCTGGACTCAAGCAGTCCACCTGCCTTGGCTTCCCAAAGTGCTGGCGTGAGCCACTGTGCCCGGCCTGTGTTCACCAGATTCACTCTTTTAAATATATAATTCAGTTTTAGTCTCTTCACAAGGTTGTACAATCACCACTTCTATCTAGTTGCTGACATTTTTATCACTTCAAAGCAAGGTGTCTTCCTCTTTCTATGAATATGGTATATTACATTGATTTTCACATGTTGGACCAACCTTGCATTTCTGGGATAAATCCCAGTTGCTCATGGTGTATAATACTTTTATATGCTGCTGAATTCAGTTTGCTAGTTTTTTGTTGAGGGTTTTTGAATCATAAGGGATGTTGGTGTATAGTTTTCTAGTGATGTCTGGCTTTGGTACTAGTGTAATAACTGGCTTCATGGAATGAGTTAGGAATTATTTTCTTTTCACTTTCCAGTTTTTTGAAAGAGTTTCAGTATTGGTATTGATTCTTCTTGAAATGTTTGGTAGAATTCACTAGTGAAGGCATTTGGTCCTGGGATTTTCTTTGTTAGAAGATTTTTGATTACTGATTCAGTCTCTTGTTACCAATCTGTTGAGATTCTCTATTTCCTGAGTGGGTTTTTTTGGTAGTTGTGTGTTACTAGGAATTTGTCCATTTTCATCTAATTTGATGGCATACAGGTCAGTAGTAGTGTCCCCTTCTTTCATATCTGACTTTAGTAATTTGGTTTCTGTCTCTTTTTCCTTGGTCTAGCCAAAGGATTGTGTCATATTTGTTGATCTTTTCAAAGAAACAACTTTTGGTTTTATTCAGTTTTCTGCTCCACTCTCCCCCATTTTCTATTTCATTTGTCTTCACTTTAATCTTTACTGTTTCCTTCCCTGTGCTTGGATTGGGCTTAATGTGTTATTCTTTTTCTAATTTTATTTTTTAATTTTTTTTGAGGTGGAGTCTCGCTCTGTCACCCAGGCTGGAGTGCAGTGAGTAGCTGGGACTATAGGCGCCCGCCATCATGTCCGGCTAATTTTTTGTATTTTTAGTAGAGATGGGGTTTCACCGTGTTAGCCAGGATGGTTTCAATCTCCTGACCTCGTGATCCACCCGCCTTGGCCTCCCAAAGTGCTGGGATTACAGGCGTGAGCCACCGTGCCCGGCCTCTAGCTTTTTATTGTAGAAAGTTAGGTTATTCATTTAAGATTATTCTTCTAATAAATCTTTAAGTAACTGCTTTCTCTTCATCCCATACATTTTGGTATGTTGTGTTTTCATTTTATCTTAATTCATTCTCTGATTTGTCTTTTGCTTTCTTCTTTGACCAACTGATAATTAGGAGTGTTTACTTTTTACATATTTGTGAGTCAAATTTTCTTTTGTTACTGATTTCTAGTTTCATTCCACTGTATTTGGAGAACATTGTTTGCATGATTTCACTCTTAAAATGTATTGAGACTTGTTTTGTGGTTTAACATAAGGTTCTTCCTCAAGACTGTTCCATGTTTGCTTGGGCAGAATGTGTAACCTGCTGTTGCTGAGTGGATTTTCTATAGATGTGTTCGGTCTAGTTGGTTCATAGTGTTGTTCAAGCCTTCATTCTTGTTGACTTTCTGTCTCGTTGCTCTGAGTGTTAATTTAACATAATGACCTAAACAGTCTAGTTCAGGTTAATACCAACTCCATTTCAATCATAGACAAAGTTTTGCTCCTCTAAAGCTTTGCTCCCTCCCCCAACCTTTGTGCTGTTATTGGGATACAAATTAGATGTTTCTACATCATATTCTGGGTGATACAGATTTGTAATTATTACTTTATGCAGTTGTCTCTTAAATTATATAGAGGAACAAGAATTACAAAATATGTTTGTACCTTCTTTTATATTTGCCTATGTAGTTACCTTTACTGATACTCTTTATTTCTTCCTGTGGATTTGAGTTACTATCTAGTATCCTTTATTTCTGCCAAAGGACTCCCTTTAGTAATTCTTGTAGGGTAGGTTTTCTAGCAACAAATTCTTTTAGTTATGGTTTATTTGGCAATGTCTTAATTTCTCCTTCATTTTCAAAGGATAGTCTTGGTAGATACAGAATTCTTGGATGGCAATCTTTCTTTTAGCACTGAGGATATGTCATGATCCTGCCTCCTCCTGGCCTCCATGGTTTCTAATGAGGAATCAGCTGTTAATCTTAGGGAAGGTGCTTTGTATGGGATGAGCCACTTCTCTCTTTTTGCTTTTTAAGATTCTCTCTTTGTCTTTGTCCTGTGACAGTTTGATTATGGTGTGTCTAGGTGTAGATCTCTTGGTCTTTATCCTAAAATTCAACGATTTTCTCTTCTGCCTACTCAAGTCTGTTCTTGAGTCCCTCTAGTTACTTTTGCATTTTAGTTACTGTACTTTTCAACTAAAGAATTTCTTTCTTTCTTTTTTTTCTTTTTAGACAGGGTCTTGCTCTGTCACCCAGAGTGGACTGCAGTGGCGTGAACATGACTCACTGCAGCCTTGACCCCCTGAACTCAAGCCATCTTCCTGCTTCAGCCCCCACCAAGTAGCTGGGACTACAGGCGCACCCCACCATGCCCAGCTAGTTTTTGAATTTTTTGTAGGACAGGGTTTTACCATGTTGCCCAGGCTGGTCTCGAACGCCTCAGCTTGGGCACTCCGCCTACCTCAGCCTCCCAAAATGCTGGGATTACAGGTGTGAGCCACCATGCCCGGCCAGAATTTCTTTTTGGTTCCTTTTTATAATTTCTACCTCTCTGTTGATATTCTCTATTTGTTGAGACATTATTCTCCTTGTTCCTTTTAGTTCTTTGTCCCTAGTTTCCTTTAGCTCTAAGCATATTTAAAATAGTTGATTGAAGTCTTTGTCTAGTAAGTCCAGTGTCTGGGCTTCCTCAGGGCAGTCTAGTGATTGCTTTTTTTCTTGTATATGGGCAATACTTTCTTGTTTCTTTGCATGTTTTGTGATGATAGGTTGAAAGTGGGCATTTGAAATAATATAATGTGGCCCCTCTGGAATTAGATTCTACTCCCTCTCCAGGACTTTTTATTGCTGCTTCTTGTAGTCGTTACTGTTTGTTTAGGGACTTTTCTGCACTAATTTTGTGAAGTCTGTATTCTTTGTCATATGTGGCCAGTAAAGTCTGCTCAGTTAGCTTAGTGGGCAGCTAGTGGGTCAATAGACATTTTCTTAAATGGCAGGCATTCCAGAATGAATAAGTCTCCTAGTCTTTGCTGAGGGGCTCTGTTTGTGTGTTGGGGCCCACTCAATACTGACTAGGATGGTTGATAACTTTGCCTTAGCCTTCACTTCCATGGAGCCTCAGATCAGCTCAGGTGAGAGCTTAGGGCCTTCTCAGGTCTTTTCTGAGTCTTTCCATGACTTTCTAGATTCCTAGGTGTACGTTGGAGCTTTCAGAGTCTCTGTGTACATCTTGTTACTCAGCTTTTTCTTTTTAGCTTTGGTTATCCTATTTGCCCTTTTATTCACCTTCCAAGGAAACCATGAAGTTAAACAATTGCCTTTAAATGTTTTTGACAAATACCCATGGGGAAAAGGCCTCCTGCACAGGTGAATTCTGAGCCAGGTCAGTGAAGACAGCCTTGCAAGTGTGATTTTTCCGGGAACCCAGAGACAGGTCAAATAAGTGATTGTCAGAGAACGAGGCTTTGGAGATGTCCTGCCCTCATCTGCGTCTTCTGTGGCTACTGGGCAGCTGGTTTTCACTGTGATTGCGGCTGTTCGTTTTCAAGGTTCCGAACCTTGGAGCTAGAGATACAGGGATGGGAATAGGGCATTTAAAGTGCCAACAAGCTCACTGATCTTGCTTAGATTTAGCTGTTTTTCTTGAATAAATGCTTCCTGGATTGTTGCAAGTCTATGGTCAATTTCCAGAGTTCAAAACTTTTTGATTCTGACTTTTTTTTTTAACCAGTTTTCTGATTGCCTTTACAGAGGAGAGAATTTCTGGAGGTCATTGCTCCACTATTTCACCAACATCACCCCTTCTTTTCTTTGTGGTGTGATTACTATCTAAGCTCTTAGGGGAAAGACGGTATGTGAGCCATGCCCCTTGGGATGCGATTTTCATGGTCACCATTCACTTTCAACATATGTGACAGATGTTTAAGAAATACATTTTGCTATAAAGCACTACCTGCTCATATAACTGGTAACATATGACATGGCATGAATTGGATTACCTGCCTTCCCAGGTAACTCATATTTCAGATATATTTGCATATCTTTCCAGACTTCTTCCTGTGCCCACAAAAATATGCATGTAATTCAGGTGGAAATGAAGTGATCTCCGTCCACATGTTCTAATGTTTATATGCCTGTACGTGCACACACACACCCTTACAAAGCAAAAATGGGATCATGCCATATGTACTTTGTCTAATTGCTTTTTTCACTTAATCCTTGAGGATTGTTTGTGATATATTCTTTGGGCTTTTTCAGTGCATATTTGGATATATGCATGGATATTTGCACATAAGCTTTTTTTTTTTTTTTAAGCAAAATTGACATTACACTATATCCATTGTTCTGCCAGTTGCTTTTTTCCTTGAACAAATTTTGGTGACTTTTAACTCTGCCTCTTTGTGGCAGTGGCTGCATATCATTTATGCATTTCTTCATTCAATAAATTGTTTGCTGTGTGCTGGCCCCACTAGTGGATGAGCTGTGATTTATTTAGTCATTTCCCTACTGATGAGTGTCTCTCTTGGTTTCAGGGTTTGCTATTAGCAGTAAGGCCGCAGTGGACATTCTTGTCTCTGTACCTTTTTGCCCTGTGCTAGTTCTTCTAGGTTCCTTGTAGATTTGCTGAGTCAGGGGACATAAACATTTTAAAGTTTGGTGGATACCAGCAAGTTGCCTTTCAAAATGTTATGCCAACTTATCTTCCCACTGGCAACATGAAATTTCTTGTTAAGGACACCTTCCCTGTTACTGGATATTATAACTTCTAAAGGTTTGTTACTCTCATTACCAAAATTTAGCCATGTAATTTGGAGGTGTTTGCCACTTTCTTCCCTGCTGCTGTGAAGGGCTGGCCTGGGGGCCACGCCACATCATGTCTCACAGATGGGGCCAAGGTTTCCTTGAATGGAAGTCAAGTGGCTCCCTCCCCCACTTAGTGATGTGCACCTGCAAAGGTGGTGGCACCTTTTCCGGGGCAAGGCTGCAGCTCGTCTTCATTGTCTTCATCACTGATGCTGTTCTATGTGTTCAGTTGGCACAGTGCAGTCACCAGCGCCAGTCACCTCATGCCTTCCTGTTGGTGTTTTCACAGGTAGCAACTGGGAAGTGGAAGCAGATCAGCAAATACTGTCCCCTTGATCTCTACTCAGGGTAAGAGAACACTTCTCCTTTGCCCCCTTGTGTCACGTTCCCTGGAGACGGGTGGGGCGGGGGCCAGTGCCTGGTGGGGGGTATTTCGTGAGGTAGGAAGGCAGGGAGGGCCCTGTTCTGTCTTCAGGGCTCTCTTTTGCCATCAGTGCTGTAGACACTTGGGGCTTTGTGCTCCGTGCCTTGTCTCTGTGCTCACAGTTTGACGTGCTTGCTCACTTTTGGTTGTTTCCTCATCTGAATTGTGACCAGATTTGTCTTCTACTTATGTCAGAAATCAACTGGTGCTCAGCCTTGACCCCCATCCTTCTGGGCCCTCATAGTCTGGTTGTTTGTGCCTTTGATCTCTCCCTCCTCTGTGGATATTAAAAAGTCTGCTGTTGCAGTGGCCATTTCTGCCCCGGCAAGGTCTGCTTGCAGCCTCTGATCAGGTGCTTGGGCTCTGCTCCCCACCTTGGCGCTGCCTCCACGCTCCCCGGCCTTCCGAGCTTTGCTGTGCATCCTGCACACTACTCTCCTGGGGCAGCCCAGAGTCCGATCCTGGCCGGAGCCTTTGTGGTCAGGAAGGCGGTAGTGGCTGGGAGCTGGGGAGGGTCAGTCCGCAGTGGGGCCTGGGGGCCCAGCGAGCAGGCCTTGGGGCCAAAGGGGCAGCAGAGGGAGCTGGCAGGGCTGAGGGTGGGAGCAGGTGGAGGGAGGCGGGACCTGGGACTCATGGCAGTGCCCTGCCCCAACTCAGGCGCCCCCCCTCACACCCCCAGGAGAGAGTCCTTGGCCACAGAGCAATGTAGATTTGTGAGCCTTTGCTGTCCTTTTTGATCAGCACAGCTCCTCTTTCCAATCTCCTTTCCCTCCCTGGGACCCCTGTTACTGCAGAGCTGTTCTGGTGAGTCCGGTTTTTCTCACTCCACTGTGTGAGTTTCTTTCCTCTTTCCTCCCCTGCTGCCCTCCAGCCATTCATTTCGTGCCTCTGCCTTTGTCAGTGCTCAGCACTGCCTCTGAGTGCGTGCCTGGTCATCATGTCAGTGCTTTTGGTTAGATGCTCTTGCAAACTTCCGGGAACAAAGATCGAACACAGAGTTGTCTTTGGAAGTTAAAAAGTTCACAAACATTGGGAATACTCGTTCAGAAGGTGGCACCAACACCGCTCGCTCCATGGCTTCAGTGAGGCTGGCGGTGCCCTCACCTGTGGGTCCCATGTGGATTTCCCTGTGCACCTAAAGGCTGTGAATTGTGAAGCATTCAGTAATAAAGATTCATTGTTGAAAATTTATTAACGTGTCAGAACATAAGTAGGGAACCCTCCCTGGAATGTTGCAGAATGCAGGCTTTTGGGAGTCAGCTAGAGTGCGTGGATACTGGACGCCTTTCTGAATGTGTGCTTGTGGACTGTCCCTACTGGCAGGGTCAGGCTCGCGTGCTTGCATGGGCAGCTTGGCCTCCAGAGGTTCCCTCTGGGGTCAAGGGTGGGGTGGGGGAGGAGGGGTGGGGGAGGAGGCCATCCTTGCAGCTCCTCACTTGGAGGGCGAGGGCTCCCTGGGGCTCTAGCCTCTCCTTGGCTCCCGGCACTCCCTTCGTGGCCCGTCAGAGGTCTCCTGCTGCCCCTGAGCCTTTGGAAGTTGCGGCAGGAGGAACAAGGGAGGCATAGCAGCCCTTAACCCCTCTCGGGTTGGGCTGTGATGCAGCTGGTGGGGTTCCCACTCCCGTGCCTCAGTTGGGTCCCTCACATCTCCTGAAAGTCCGGGGTCAGGGCCAACCCCCACATCTCTGGTGAGTGCGTGTCAGGCTGTGGAGCTGCGTCTGTGACCCTCCGGGGAGGGAGCCCATGGTGGGGCTGTAGAGAGGGGAGAGTGTCACTGTTTGGACCTAGTTGGACTCTGGGTTTCCCAGCGGCCCCTGGGAGTACCCAGCATGTCCTCTGAGCCACAAGCAGGTGTGTGTGCAGGGACAGGTCAGTTCCAGCTGCTTTCAAAGCATGTTAACACTTTTTCCCGTTTAGAAACAAACAGAGAATGCACTTTGCCTTGAAGAGTTTGCTGCAGGAGGCACAGAACAACTTGAAGATATTTAAGGTAAGAGCTGCTTTGATTCTACGGTGGTTTCAGAGTGGGGCTGGCAAAGGTTCAAGTGACCTCACAGATGAGAGTGTTGGGCTGGGCTGCACGTCATGTGTGTCTGACATCCCCTTTGGGGTCCTCATGCCCCGACTGGTTCATTCATCACCTTGGACCTTCCAGTTCCAGACCTGTCTTTCCCTGACCTTTTTCTGAGCATGATTCCAAAAGCAGAGCATCTGAGTGACCCTGGGTTGTCCATGACCCTGGGGTGCTCGACCAAAGCCCACCAGTTGGTGGGTGGGCCTTGGTCTCCCCTGATAAGCAGATGGGTGAACTGTGGGTGAGGATGGCTCTGGCACTATCTGGGCTGGTGTCACCTGGCCTGCTGCTGGCAGTGGTGTCCAAGGGAGAGGAGGTGGGGATGGGGCCAGGCAGCGTTGGGGCATCTGTGGAGGAGAGGCTGTTGGGGAGAGAGGGGATGAGATGTAGGGCAGGGCAGGCCTGGGTGGCAGTCAGGGTGCCGGGTCCCTGTTGGACATGTATCCTCTGGGGTCCCCCTTGTCATCACCTAAGTCCCAGTTGTAGCCTCATGATCACACATAAGTGACACCTGAGGACAGAGTCCTGGGCTCCCTGCAGGAGCGGACAGCCATCGCAGGTGGATCCTTCAGAGGAGGCAGGGTTGTTGAGTGTGGGCCTCTCAGCTTCCTATGTGCCGTGGTCTGGACGAGGTGACTGGTGAACTGGAAGCCGTGGCCCCTCTCCTCGCTGCTGCACGTGGCTGGCGTCCTGCTGCTCGGCTGGCTGCCTCTCAGCAGTGGCCAGATGGGGCCTGCTCTTGACCTGCCTCCCCAGGTCTTGGTTAGAAACCCATGGTGCTGGCTGCTGGGCAGTGAATTGGCTTCATTCCCTGTCTGCCTCTACCTTCCCAAATCCAGGAAAGGAAGACGTATTTCACAGGCAGTTTTTATTTCATATTTATATAATTTATTTTTATAAACTTGATATTTAAGCCCTGAAGATACATTCTGTTTCATCAGGGATTTGTTTGAAGCCTGTCATAAGGCTGGCATGTTATCCCAGGTGGACCCTTTTCTGACCCCATCTGGCCTGCACCTAATGTCTCTGGAACTCTGGCTGTCTGCTGCTTCTGTTAAAATCAGCATGGAAAAGTCCTGAGGATTAGGATTGTTTCGAAAGAGCTGAAAAGGGATGGATTAAGAGAAGGGATGCAGAATGATTTTAAGATAACAAGGCACCGCCAAGGCATGTTACCTACTGTGTGTTCCATCAGCTCTCCCGCTGATCTGGTCCGGTTCAGTATTGAAAGCCAATAAGGCAGAAAACCCTGAAAGCTCTGAAGTTCCAGGTGTGGGCCAGGTGCAGTGGCTCACACCTGTAATCCCAGCACTTTGGGAGGCTGAGGTAGATGGATTGCTTGAGGCCAGAAGTTCAAGACCAGCCTGGGCAATGTAGCAAAACCCTGTCTCTACAAAAAATCAAAAAATTAGCTGGGTGTGGTGGTGTGCACCTGTGTTCTCAGCTACTTGGGAGCCTGAGGTGGAAGGATTGCTTGAGCCTGGGAGTTGAAGTCTGTAGTGAGCTTTGATTGCTCCACTGCACTCTAGCCTGGGCAACAGGGTGAGACCTTGTCTCAAAAACATTAAAATTTTTTTAAAAAAAGAAATAAATAAGGTTTAAAGAGTTGCTACTTCCTGGGGTTGGCCGCTGTCAGGGGCCTTTCCCCTGGGCACCACCCAGACCCCCATGAGTCATGGTGTTGACTCCCCCTGGGCATGGCAGCAGATGTCCCTGCCTGTGCCCTGGGAATGTGTGAATCTGAATGTTGATGTTGTAAGGAGTTTCTTTGCTGGGCTTGATTTAAGAAGGCAGAACGGTCTTGAGCATGGACCATACTGGTGATGCCAGCAGCTTCTCCCACCATCTGGCTCAGCTGTACCACCCAGCACTGGGGTCACCCTGGGCGTGGCCTGAACCCCAGGACACACTCATTTGTGGTGCTGGTGCTGACTGCCGTCCTCATGTTTGTCTGCTCAGGGCCAGAGCCAAGGCCCTCAGGTTCTTGAGTAACTGGGCTGGTGGCTTTGGGAGTTTGTCACTTGTGGTGAGCATTTGCTCTTGGCTTCTGAATGTACTGTGGATCATTGTCTGGGGGCGTTGGTCAGGCCAGGGCACTGCTCTTCAGTTTTTGAAACTTTCCTTCCTTTTCATGTCTTGAGGTCTGGTGCTTGGTTGATAGCACGGCTCATGAGGGTGGATTTCCCCGGAGGAGCCGGAGTATGCAGCGGCCCCAGATTGGGTCGACAGCATCAGGGCCCTTGGCTTTCACCCGCTGCCTGGAATGCTGGTGGTGGGGACTGAGTTCTTTTCCTACAATCTTGGTGGTTTGACATTTCCCTCTTTCTTTTCCCTGCCTGAAGAATGGTGAGCTGATTTACGGCTGCAAAGATGCCCGGAGCCCCGTGGCTGACTGGAGCGAGCTTGCACACCACCTGAAGCCGTTCTTCTTCCCTTCCAATGGCCTGGCCAGTGGACCCCACTGCACAAGGGCTGTGATCAGGGAGCTGGTGCACGTGATCACGCGGGTGCTGCTGAGTGGCTCGGACAAGGGCCGGGCAGGCACCCTGAGTTTGGGGCTCGGGCCTCAGGGCCCGCGAGTCTGCGAAGCCAGCCCTTTCAGTAGGAGCCTTCGCTGCCAAGGTAGGGCCCAGCCTTCCCCAGGTAGGCGGTGGGGGCCACAGGGACCTTGGGACTCTGCAGTCCCCATGGGTGGCCAGGCGGTCAGCAAAGCCTCCTGGGGGATCTGGGGGATGCCACCTGGTTACGCCCGGGCTCCCAGCACGGGGCCTCGCCACCTCTTACCCCCAGATGCAGACTCCCTTTCTTGCCTTTTATCTGCATCTGTAAATTGCAGGACACATTTGGGCTATAGGATTTTCCCCCAGAATATCATCCATATGTTGTGGTCCTCTCTGGTTTGTTAAATGTTTTCAACCATGTTATCTATCCTGTTGGATCCTCATTGCAACCCTGGGGACAGGTTTTCCTTGGCTTGTACCTTAGACGGGGAGAATTGAGGCACAGAAATCCTGCAGGGCTGGGTCCTACCACAATGGGGTATCTTCACAAGTCTGGGGTGAAGACACAGACCCATGGGGCCTTTGGACTGCGGGACGCCTTCCTTGCAGACAGGAGCCGGGCCTGGCCGCTGCCACGTGTCCTGACATCTCATGAGCTGACGCTGCCCATGATTCTTGGCAGCCCATAGAGACCCCATGGTCTCTGGGAGCCTGAGATGGTTTGAAGACAGCAGTCCTGCTTGTGTGCAACCAGAAACCAACCCATACCCTAAGCCCTGCCTTATTATCTGTGCCAATTTTTTCTTTTGTTTTTTTCAAGACAGGATCTTACTCTATTACCCAGGCCAGAGTGCAGTTGTGTGATCTCGGCTCACTGCAACCTCCGCCTCCTAGGTTCAGGCGATTTTCCTGCCTCAGCCTCCCAAGTACAGGTGCGCACCGTCACACCTAATTTTTGTATTTTTAGTAAAGACAGGGTTTCGCCATATTGGCCAGGCTGGTCTCGAACTCCTGACCTCAAGCGATCCACCTGCCTTGGACTCCCAAAGTGCTAGGATTACAGGCATGAGCCACCATGTTTTCTTACTACAAATGAACTTTGTGGGGTTTTTTTTTCTTGTCATGAAAGTGATTCCTGATCATTTCAGAAAATTTTGTTAAAATTATGCCTATAATCTGGGCACATAATTGCTTTTAAGGAAGCCGACTTGTGTCTGGAACGACAGATGGCACCAGTTGCTGAGGTGGTCTGCGGGCACCAACAGAAGGCGCCACAGCACCCCGGGGCTCCTGCAGACCTTTTTGGACATGGACACAGATAGGAGGGAGTGGAGCTGGGCCCTCGCTGCTGGGATGTGCAGTTTAAAACAATAAGATCATACTCTACATGTCATTTTGTAACTTGACTTTCTTTACTTAACTAGCATAAATCTGTATCTATATCATCACATATATGTTTTTTTTTTTAATTAATTATTTTTAAAGACAAGGTCTGGTTCTGTTGCCCAGGCTGGAGTGCAGTGGTGTGAACTTGGCTCACTGCAACCTCCACCTCCTGGGCTCAAGTGATCCTCCTGCCTCAGCCTCCTGAGTAGCTGGGACTACAGACACGCACTACCACGCCTAGCTAATTTTTGTATTTTTTTTTTGTAGGGATGGGGTTTCTCCATGTTGCCCGGGCTGGTCTTGAACTCCTGGGCTCAAGCAATCTGCCAGCGTTGGCCTCCCAGAGAGTTAGGATTGCAGGCGTAAGCCACGGCGCCTGGTGATCACATGCATTTTATTCTTTATTGACCATGCATGGATCTGCTGTAATTTTAACAAATCCCCTCTAGTTGGGCATGTGAGCTTTTACTCCTGTTTCCCTGCACATTGGCATTTTCGTGCCGGGTCCTAGTGAAATCTGCAGGTGACTACAGTTTTCCCCCTGCATGGACAACTTTCTTACTGTGTCTTTGCCTGTAGTTTGGTTCTTTGTGGGAGATGGTTGCTCCCTTCAGTGGGAGGAGATGATCTGGGACTTGGTACCTCCCAAGCTCACTTGGCACCCTGTACAGCACAGGTGCCAAACAACTGTGAATGCCAAGTGGAGTTTTGTTTCTGCCTCTGTCCCTATAACAGGTCCTTGTTGGTGGCTTTGACCCTTGTCTGTGGCTCTGTGTGGCTGGTTCTGAGCTCGTGCCTGTCGCGAGTCCTGGACTGCCTCTCTGTGGGCTCATGGCTCTGGACTCTGCAGACAGTGTCCCAGGGTTGTCCTCCTTTAGTGGTCTTGCAGATTTAGGATGTCAGCAGGATCTTAGAAATTCCTTGCCTTGCAGTTGCAGTGAGTTGAGATCGTGCCACTGCACTCCAGGCTGGGCCACGGAGAGCAAGACTCTGTCTCAAAAAAAAAAAAAGAAAAGAAAAAGAAGAAATTTTGTGTCCTGACTTAAAATGAGGATTATGTCTAAACTTAGATCATAAAGTGACTTCCAGGGCTGTTGTGGTGGAATCTAAAGGACATTCTGAGAGTTGTGTTGGGAGAGGAGAGGCACGAGGCAGGACATGTGCATTTCTTGCCCCCTCCTTTGTGCTTGGCCTGGTGCATCCAGTGTGGTCCAGGCTCGCTGCAGCTCCAGCAGCTCTGTGAGGCGGGAGCGTCATCTCATCTGTCCTTAGCGCCAGTCCAGGGTCCAGTCCTTGCCTGTGGCGATGCTCGTATGGCGGAGCCCAGGATGAGCCCTGCGGTCTGCGCCGGCCTGTGTCTCCCTCCACGTTCTTTGATAATCAACATGCTCTCGTTTTCCCCTGATGTTCTCGGTAGGAAAAAACACCCCAGAGCGCTCGGGGTTACCGAAGGGCTGTCTTCTGTACAAAACCCTCCAGGTGCAGATGTTGGACCTGCTGGACATCGAAGGCCTCTATCCTCTGTACAACCGGGTTGAGCGATACCTGGAAGAGTTTCCCGAGGAGAGGTGAGGTCGGGCGGTCCCCGTCTTGGGCAGCCCTGAGAGGAGACTATGGGGGTGGGCAGGGTAAGAACACGCCTCCCAAGGCACAGCTTCCCAGGAGGATGAAGCATGCCGGCCACTTCCCGCCCCAGTCCTCTGCTCCCAGGCACCCAGGCCTGCTCTGGAATGTAGTGCCTTGTGAAGGAGGAACAGGGTCACTTGTTTCTAGAAAAGAAAGCACTTCTGTGACCCTGCTAATTCGAAACCCCAAGTTGGGGCCGAGCCTGCAGAGGGCAGTGTTGCTCCACAGCTGAGCAGCGCTCCTGCAGGTCCTTCTGTGTTAGCCGAGCCTCTGTCCTGGGCTTTCAGTGCGAGTCACTGGGGTCCACACCCGCGGTGTCCAGTTGGGGCCAGGATCCTCTTCCTTCCTCGCTGGTCTTCCTTGCGTCTCTGACGCAGGATGCTACTTGTCATGAACAGGAGAAGGCCCAGCTTCAAGGCTCCCTGGTTCTAGTCTTGCTAAGTTCTGTTAAAAACCTTGATGTTTAACATGAGGGAGATAGATCTGTTATGGGTTTTTGAAAACAAAATGTGTGATGTTTAGTGGTGCTGGGCTTTGTAGACTGTGTTAGCAGTTTAAGAAACAACCTCTGTGCGGCTTTGTCATCCTGTTTTTATTTTGCTTTCTTCTTCAGAAAAACCTTACAAATAGATGGGCCTTATGATGAAGCATTTTACCAGAAGCTGCTTGATCTTTCCACTGAGGATGACGGGACAGTGGCCTTTGCGTTAACGAAGGTTGGCAGACCCATCCAAAAACTTGCTGTGTGATCCTTAGATTCTTAGCACTAATCTGTTTTTTTTTTTTTTTTTCCCATTACCTACCCCTGAGGTTTAAAGCAGAAAACTTGGGATCAAAAAGAAGTGGCTGAAGTTTCTCCTAGATGAACCGGGGCAGGTGGTGGTGCATTGAGGTTTTAAGGGGAATTTCCCTTGGTTGAGTTCTGCCCTAGACCGTTCCTGGTGGGATCAGGCCCCAGGGGCGTCCGATCTGCAACCCATCTGCATGCCTTCTCAGCAGCCCACAACAGGCTCTCTGCCAACCGTCCCTTGCTGCAAGGCCCTCGCCAGGGCCCTGGGACCCCACCTCTGCCTCTGCCCTGCCCCTGGCTGTATGCGGGCGGCTTGCTTCCTTTAGAACCGAGGCCAAGGGACAGCCTGCAGGAGTCTCTTAGGGAAGAGGACTGGCCCTGTACTTCGTGGGTCTGTGAAATTCAGGGCTCCATGAGCTTGGATAGGAAAAAGATGGCATCTTCATTTTCACTAAGCTGTACCTGGAATTTAGCATTTCTTTCCATTACGAATGTGGCAATGAGCCTGTGGGTTCATCAGGACCCAGGAGTTTGCCACTAAGAGAATAAAAAAACAGACTTTCCGTCTCACACTGTAACTGCAGACACTTTGAGATGTGGTTTATTCATCACTGCATTAAATGTTACATATTACTATGGAATACATTTGTTTTTAAAAATATTTTGGCTCAGCACTTTGGGAGGCTGAGGTGGGAGAATTACTTAAAACCAAAAGTTGGAAGCCAACCTGGTCAACATAGTGAGACGCCCATCTCTACAAAAGAAAAATAAAAAAATTAGCTAGACGTAGTGGCGTGTGCCTAGAGTCCCAGCTACTTGGGAAGCTGAGGTAGGAGGATGCAGTCAAGGCTGCGGGGAACTGTGATCATACCGCTGTGCTCCAGCCTGGGTGACAGAGCAAGCCCCGTCTCAAAAAAAACATTTTTTTTTTTTTTTTTGGTATTTTACGTTTTTGCCACCTGTATTTTATATTACACATTTTAAAATGTTATCCTGGGCTGGGTGTGGTGGCTTACGCCTGTAAACCCAGCACTTTGGGAGGCCGAGGCAGGCGGATCATGAGGTCAGGAGATTGAGACCATCCTGGCTAACATGGTCAAACCCCGCCTCTACTGAAAATACAAAAAAATTAAGCAGGCGTGGTGGCGGGTGTCTGTAGTCCCAACTACTTGGGAGGCTGAGGCAGGAGAATCACTTGAACCTGGGAGGCAGAGATTATAGTGAGCCAAGATTGCACCACCGCATTCTAGCCTGGGCGACAGAGTGAGACTCTGTCTCATAAAAAAAAAAAGTTATTCTGAGAGAAGCCCATAGGCTTTACTAGGCTGCCAAAGCCGTTACAGGACAATAAGCAGTGAGGAAACATGTTCTGGAGCGAGCTGACGCTCCTCCCCACATGTGCATGCACCGCTGCCTGGAGCCCTGGGACCCACTTGCCCTGTCCCGTTGACATGTCTGTGGCTCACACTTGGGAAAGAGCCCTCAGTGCTTTCTTTAGTTGGGGCTGCAGCTGTCTGTTTTGAGGAGAACTGAGGATGTCTGGTAGACCCTCAGGTGAGCCTCTGATGCAAAGGGCCACAGGGATGTTAGCAGAGGCCCAGGGCAGAGTTGTCATCCTGGTGAGGAGAGTTCCAGGTGGAGCCCTGGGGTGAGAAGAAAGCAGTGGCACCTGCTTCACGCTGTCTGCCACTTGGGTACGTTGATTTAGGTATAAACAGCAGTGTGGCGGGTTTTTTCCTAAGAGAAGAAACAGGACTTTATTTCCTTTTTGTGTATTTCTGTATTTTTCAGTTTTCTACAAAACAAGTATGGATTACTTTTTAATTTTACTTTAATCTTTTAACCTTATATGTAAATGTAGTCTTGTAAGCAGCTAAAGCAGACATCACTTAACTAGCAGAAGGGTTAAAATAAAGACACTGAAACAACATCAAATGCAGGTGCAGAGAAACTGGATCTCTCATCTGTTGCTGATGGGGATGGAAAATGACACAGTCACTCTGGAAAACAGTTTGGAAGATTCCTATACACTAAACACGCAATTACCCTGTACTTGCGCTCCTGGGCATTTATCCCAGAGAAATGAAGACTGACACTCACCAAAAAACCTGTACAGAAATGTTCACAGCGGCCCTCTTTGTAACAGCTAAAAACTGGAAACCACCCACATGTCTTTCCACGGTGACCTCCAGTGGGTCAGACAGACTGCATTGATACCACAGAACTCTGCTCAGCACCAAAAAGGAACAGACTCTTGCTAAACAGCCCAGGTGGACCTCCAGAGGGCTTTGTTAGTGACAAAAACCAATCCCCAGAGGTCACACTGAATGATTCTGTGTGTATAACATCCCTGAATGACAAAAGATTTGTGGTTGCCAGGGGTCGGCAAGGAGGAAGAAGGGAGGTAGATGTGGTTATAAAAGGTCAAACCAGGGGATCCCTGTGGTGATCAAACTGTTCTGTATCTTGACTGTGGTGGTGGATGCATGAATCTACATGTGATCACACACACACTCTCACACATACACACTCGCATATATGTAAAACCCGAGATATCTGAGTAAGATTGTGGATTGTGTCAGCATCACTCACCTTGCTGTGATATTGTAGCTTTGCAAGATATTACTGGTGGGAGAAACGTGGCTTGAGGTCTTTCCGTGCTGTCATAGAAGGGCCTGCCCTTTTTCTCTTGTAGGAAGTTAGCTTCTGGTAATTGAACCTGAAGAGGGTAGTTGTGAAGCTGAAGCTGGGGAGTAGGCTGAGGACATTCCTTCCTACACAAAAGTTCTTGCACTCATATTGTTTATCTAATTGAACCCTGTAGGCCGGGCACGGCAGCTTACGCCTGTAATCCCAACACTGTGGGAGGCTGAGGCAGGTGGATCAGTTGAGACCAGCCTGGCCAACATGGCAAAACTCTGTCTCTACTAAAAATACAAAAATTAGCCAGGCATGGTGGTGCATGCCTGTAGTTCCAGCTTACTTGGGAGGCTGAGGCAGGAGAATCGCTTGAACCCGGGAGGCGGAGGCTGCAGTGAGCCAAGATTGTACCACTGCACTCCAGCCTGGGTGACAGAGCGAGAGTCCATCTCAAAAAAAAAAAAAAAAAATGAAAACTGTGTACCTCTGAAGAAAAGAGGGAATATTGTCTTCATTTCAATGCTCAGGAGACTGAAGCCCCCAATAACTCTTGCTTTTGTCTGTTGTGTAGTATCTGGTAGCAGGGGTCAGCATACATTTGTAATGTCTGGTCCCTGTTGCAGGTACCCGGCCTGGCCACTGTAGCTCAAAAGGAGCCATGGAGAAAACATGAGTGGGGCTGAGTTCCAGGAAAACAAAAACAGGAGGTGGTGGGCTGCATTTGGCCCCCAGCCCATAGTTTTTTGACCTCTGTGTACTTTTACTTATTAGTTTTTTTTATGTCATTTTTTGCTCTATGTGTTTGGAAGTTACTGCTGTTTCTCTCCCTTTTGTGGTGTCTTGTCCAATTTGATCCTGCATATTTAAAGTCTAATCAGTTATTTCATACTCCCAGGCCACACACAATATAAGGACTTGGGACACTTAATTCCAGTTGTCTCTCCAAACTTATGTGCAGTATTGTTTTGTATTCTGTTTGTCTTGGTATTTTTTTTTTTAGTCATAATTTAGAGTATTATTTTACACAGATGTTTGTTTAGATTTATCCATGTGTTTTTCCATATCACTGCCAAACATTCTTGTAGCTTAGATCTTTCTCCATTTTCCTTTTTTTCTGTAACAACTTTATTGAGGTATAATTTATATACCATACAATTTACCCACTGAAAGTGTTCAGTGCAGTGGTTTTGACTGTATTGAAAGATACATGCAGTCATCAGCACAGTTGATTTTAGATTTTGATCACTTCGGTAAAAACCCTGTACCCTTTAGCTATCATCCCATTGTCTCCCCATGACCCCCAGCAACTACCTGTCTACTTTCTATCGCTGTAGACTTGTCTCTTCCAAATATTGCATATAAACAGAGTCATTGAATGTGTGGTCGTTTGTGGCTGGCTTCTTTCACTTAGCCTGATGTCTTCAAGGTTCATCCATGTTGTAGCATGCATCAGTACTTCATTCCTTTACATGGCTCAGTAATAGTCCATGGGGTGGACCTATCCACTCATCCATTGATGGACATTTGGGTTGTTTCCGCTTTTTGGCTATTATGCTCAATGCTGTTATCAATATTTGGGTACAGGGTTTTTTTGCATGGACGTGAGTTTTCACTTTTCTGGGGTAATACGCCTAGGAGTGGAATTGCTAGGTCCAGTGGCACTTTTATGTTTAAATTTTTGAGGACCTGGGCAGACTTTACCAAAATTGCTGTACGGTTCGATCTTCCCACCAGCAGTGTATGAAGGTGTCTTTATTTTTTTCACATCTTCAGCAATACTTGTTATTACTTGTCCTTTTGATTTTAGCTGTTGTCGAGAGTGTGCAGTGGTATCTTGTAGTTTAGATTTGCATTTCCCTGAAGACTAAGAGCATCTTTTCATGTGCTTGTTGCCCACTTATATATCTTTTTCAGAGAAATGTCTATTCAGATCCTTTGCCCACTTTTTTTTTTTTTTTTTTGAGATAGAATCTCTCTCTGTCACCCAGGCTGAAGTGCAGTAGTGCAATCTCAGCCTCCTGAGTAGCTGGGACTAACTATAAGTGCACACCACCATCCCTGGCTAATTTTTTGTATTTTGTTAGCGACAAGGTTTCACCATGTTGCCCAGGCTGGTCTTGAACTCCTGAGCTCAAGCGATCCACCCACCTCGGCCTCCCAAAATGCTGGGATTACAGGTGTGAGCCACCGTGCCCAGCCCCCTTTGCCTACTTTTTAATAGTGTCATTTATCTTGAGAATTCTTTGTATATTCTGGCTACTAGACCCTTAACAGATACATGATTGGCAAATATTTTCTCCTATTCTGTTAGTTGTCTTTTTACTTTCTTGGGAATATCTTAGATGCACAAACATTTTTAATTTTGTTGAAGTACAGTTTAGTTTTTCTTAGGTTGTTCATACTTTTGGTGTCATATCTAAGAATTCATTGCTAAATAAATCTAAGGTCATGAAGATTTCCCATGTTCCCTTTTAAGAGTTTTATAGTTTTAGCTCTTACAGTTAGGTGTTTGATCCATTCTGAGTTAATTTTGTATGCGATTTCAGGTAGAGGTCCAACATCATTCTTTTTTTTTCAGAGACAGGGTCGGGTCTTGCTCTGTCACACAGGCTGAAGTGCAGTGGTGTGTTCATAGCTCACTGCAGCTTCAAACTCCTGGGCTCAAGTAATCCTGCCTCAACCTTCCCTGTAGCTGGGACTACAGGTGTGCACTGTAACGCCCAGCTCCAACATCATTCTTTTGCATGTAGATATACAGTCGTCCCAGCACCATTTTTTTTTTTTTTTTTGAGACAGAGTCTCGCTGTGTCACCCAGGCTGGAGTGCAGTGGCGCGACCTTGGCTCACTGCAACAACCTCTGCCTCCCGGGTTCAAGTGATTCTCCTGCCTCAGCCTCCTAAGTAGCTGGGACTACAGGCATGTGCCACCACGCCCGGCTAATTTTTTGTGTTTTTACTAGAGACAGGGTTTTGCCATGTTGGCCAGGCTGGTCTTGAACTTCTGGCCTCAAGTGATCTGCCTGCCTCAGCCTCCCAAAGTACTGGGATTACAGTTGGTGAGCCACCGTGCCCAGTCAGCACCATTTGTTGAGGAGACTATTCTTTCCCCATTGAGTGATCTTAACATCCTTCTTGAAAATCAGTTGACCATAGATGTATGGGTTTATTTCTGGATGCTTAGTTGTTGTTCATTGATCTATATGTCTGCACTTATGCCAGTACCCTGTCTTGAGTACTACTGCTTTTTAGTAGGTTTTGAAATGGAGAAGTGTGAGTTCTCTAACTTTGGTCTTTGTTTTCAAGATTGTTGTGACTATTTGGAGGCTCTTGTAATTCCATATGAATTTTAGAATCAGCTTCTTCTACAAAGAAGCCAGCTGGGATTCTCATGGGGACTTAAGGAATCTGTAAGTCACCTTGGGTAGTAAGTCTTTTGATCTATGAACATGGGATATTTTTCCATTTATTTAGATCTTGGTTTTCTTTTGACATTGTTACTTAGTTTTCAGAGTATAAACTAAGGTTTTATGCTTCTATGTTAAACTTATTTCTAAAATATTTTCTTTTTAATGCTGTTGTAAATGGAATTGTTTTCTGAATTCCATTTTCAGATTGCTCATTACAAGTGTACTCAGGTGTAGAAATACAATTTGATTTTGTATATTGATCTTGTAGCCTGCATCGTTGCCGAGTTTGTATGTTCTAATAGTTTTTTAGTGGATTTTTTTTAGGATTCTCTCTATTTAAGACCATGTGTGAATAGAAATAGTTTTGCTTCTTCGTTTCCAATTTGCATGCCTTTGATTTATTTCTCTTGTGTAATTTCCTGACTAGAGCCTCCAGTACAATGTTGAATAAAAATGGTAGGAGTAGACATCCCTGATTTGTTCTTGGTCTTATGGGGACAGTGTTCAGTCTTTCATCGTCATGTATGATGTTAGTTGTTTTTTGTAGATTCCTTTATCGGATTGAAGAAGTTCCCTTCTCTTCCTGATTTGCTGAGTGTTTTTATTCTGAAAGGGTGTTGGATTCTGTTAGATGCCTTTTCTATATCATTTGAGATTATCATGTGGTTTTTGTCCTTTATTCTGTTAATGTGGTGTATTACATAAATTTATTTTCGGGTGTTAAAACCAACTTTGTATTTCTGGGCTAAATCCCACTTGGTCATGGCATCTTCTCCTTCTTATATGTTGCTGGATTCAGTTTTTGATTATTTTATTGAGAATTCTTATATCCATATTCTTAAGATAGTGTGTAGTTTCGTTTTCTTGTGATATCTTTGTTTTTGGGATCAGGGTGTAACACTGGCCTCATAGTCATAGAATGAGTTGGTGTTCCAGCCTCTTCTATTTTTTGGAAGAAGTTGAGACGGATTGGTATTAATTATTCTTTAAATATTTGACAGAATTCACTAGTGAAGCCATCTGAGTGGGCTTTTCTTTGTGGATAGTTTTTTGATTTTTAATTCATTATCTTTAATTGTTATAGGTCTAATCATATTGTCTGCTTTTAAGTCAGTTTTGGTAGTTTGTGTCTTTTTAGGGAAGTGTTCAGTTTATCTAAGTTTTCTAACTTATTGGCCTACAGATATTTGTAGTTTTCTTCCTCTTCTTGAAGAATATTCTTTAGAAGCTATATTAGTGAAGGGTTTTTGGTAAATTCCCTCTGTATCTGAATATATTCATATTTTGTCCACAGTTTTGAAAATAATTTTTTATCTGGGTGCACAGAAGGGGTTGATTGCTGTTTTTTTTTTTTTTTTCTTAATAGCATTTAAACATTTCATACAACATCTGGTTTTTGCTGTTAAGATGTCTTCTGTTAGTCTGTCCTTGCTCAGTAGGTGATCTGTCTTTTCTCTCTGGCTGCTTTTAAGGTCTTCTCTACTTCTTTCTTGTCCTTTTGACATTTTAGTGCAATGTGATTTGGATGTGCTGTGCTTTATATTTTTCCTGTTTGGTGTATGTTATGTTTTCTCTATTTTTGGATTTATGTCTTTTATTAGTTCTGGAAAATTCTCATTTTCTCAAATATTTTCTCTTCTCCATTATCATATTCACTTCTTCTGGGACTCTAATTTGACCTATGTCAAACCTTATTTTATCTCCCACGCATCTTAACTGCTCTTTCATATTTTTCATCTCTTTGTCTCCTTGTGCTACATTCCAGGTGCTTTTCTTTTTTCAGCTCTATCTTCCCGTTCATTGATTCATTCAGCTGTGTCTAATCTGCCATTTCACTTGTTTATTGAGTTTTCCATTTCACTAGTTCTTTTTTTGTTTTTGAGATGGAGTCTCGCTCTGTCACCCAGGCTGTAGTGCAGTGGTGCGATCTTGGCTCACTGGAAGCTCCGCCTCCCGGGTTCACACCATTCTCCTGCCTCAGCCTCCCGAGTAGCTGGGACTACAGGCGCCTGCCACCATGCCCAGCTAATTTTTTGTATTTTTAGTAGAGATGGGGTTTCACCGTGTTAGTCAGGATGGTCTCAATCTCCTGACCTTGTGATCCACCCACCTCGGCCTCCCAAAGTGCTGGGATTACAGGCGTGAGCTACCGCACCTTGGCCCCATTTCAGTAGTTCTATCTTTAATTTCTCAAAGTTCTATTTGGTTTGTTTTCACATCTCCTTGGTATTTTTTTCTAGTTCCTTGTGGCTTGTCTATTTCAAAATTCTATCTTTTATTTCTTTAAGCAATTTATGAAGTTATTTTATATTCTGATATCAGATACAATAAAACCTTGGTGGTAAAAAAAAAAATCTCTTATTTTGGCTGACTCATCCGTGTTGCCTTGCTTGATTTTGTTTGCCTTGTTGATTTGTTTGATCTTAATCTATAGGCATCCTGGAGACCCAAATAGGGGATGCCTTCTTCCAGAGAGGATAGGGATCTTTGGCAAAAGGGAAGCGTCTCTGGTTTAGATAGATCCTCTACCCTGTGGCTTATTCCTAGAATCAGTGCTGATAGTGGCACTGGACTATAGGACAGCTCAGCCTTCCCAGTTGCTTCATGCTCAAAACTCTAGTTGCAGCTCTTTGTGGGTGGGTGGTGAGAAGAAGGGGTTGGGTTAGGGATTTTCCTTACCTTATGCAAGCCCAACAATACGTTAAAAAGAGCAGTTTCAGGGATCTAGTTGTTTTTAGAAGGGCTGTTGGATGTCCTCCATAATCCTGTCTCTTTAGTGTGTTCACACCACTGTTAGTTACTTGGGTGTTGATATTAATTTGTTGGTATTAAAAATAACGTTGACATTCACATTTTTGTACATCTACCGTTGTGCACTTAACATAGCATTTCTGTAAGACAGATTTTTAGATGTAAAATTGCAGGGTTTATTTTTGGTAGATCCTGTCACATTGTCCTCCCCAAAAGATTTTACTAATTATATTTCTTCTTGCAACAGTTGAAGACAGTTTCCCCATGCCCTTGCGAACACTAGATATTACTAATATTTAAATTTTTTATTTTAATTTTCTAAACTCTAGCTTCATTAATCATTGTGAAATACTAGCAAATACAGAAAAGTACACAGAAAAAAATATACAACCCACTGACTTGTCACAAAGTAAAAATTCGTATGGAACCACCACTTATATTTGGACATGGAACACTGGCAGTGATCAGAATTCCTGTTGTCCCATCCAACCAGACCTTTCTCCCTCCTCCCAGGATTAACTGTTGTACTGACTTACATCCCTGTAGTTTAGTCTGTCCTGTTTTTGAACTTGACTTATGAGATCATGCTGTATATATTCATGTCTCCTGTTTGTTTTTTTTTTTTAGCTCTGTGTAATATTTATGAGATTCACCTTTGCTAGTGCACCCATTGCCACATTTCTATTTACTTTATTGCCACATTTCTATTTACTTTAGAATGATCCATGAATGGATATACAGTAAGTCCTTTCTCAACATCCTTGACAGGTTCATGGAAACTGTGACTTTGAGTGAAGTGACCTATGCAGCAGGTCCTCAAATAACATCATTTTGTTCAATGTTGTTTCATCATAATGATGAGAAAAGAAATGGCTTTGTTTTTATTTTTGTTTTTTTGAGACAGAGTTTCATTTCATCGTCCAGGCTGGAGTGCACTGGCATGATCATGGCTCACTGCAGCCTTGACCTCCTGAGCTCAGGTAGGTGATCCTCCCACCTCAGCCTCACAGGTAGCTGGGAAGCACAGGTATGTGTCACCACACCACACCTGGCTAATTTCTTCCTTTTTTTTTTGGAGATGGAGTCTTGGTCTGTCACCCAGGCTGGAGTGCAGTGGTGTGATCTCAGCTCACTGCAACCTCCGCCTCCTGGGTTCAAGTAATACTCAGGCTCCTGAGTAGCTAGGATTACAGGCACCTGCTAATTTTTGTATTTTTTAGTAGAGATGGGGTTTCACCATGTTGGCCAGGCTGGTCTGGAACTCCTGACCTCGTGATCCACCCGCCTCAGCCTCCCAAAGTGCTGGGATTACAGGTGTGAACCACTGTGCCTGGCATGCCTGGCTAATTTCTTAAATGTTTTGTAGAGATGCAGTCTTATTATGTTGCTCAGGCTGGTCTCGATCTCCTGGGCTCAAGCAGTCCTCCCACCTGGTGTCCCAAAGTGTTGGGATTACAGGCATGAGCCACTGTGCCTGGCCTAGTTTTGTTATACATTGTTTGGCTTCAAGTCACAGTTTCCCAAGAACCTAGTGACAACATTAAAGTTATACATTGTTTGGCTTCAAGTCACAGTTTCCCAAGAACCTAGTGACAACATTAAGTGAGGACTTAGTGTACTACAATTTATCTGTTCTGCTGTTTTATGAACATTTGGGTTGTTCCTAGTTTTTGGCAGTTATGAATATTCTTGTACAGATTTTGTGTACGTGTACACACATTTCTCTTGGATATATCCCTAGGAGTGGGATTTCTGGGCCACAGGGATGAGTATACTTAGTTTGAGTAGCTACTGTAAAACAGTTTTACCTGATTATGTTCCCTGCAACTGGTTAGGAGTCACCTGTGCTCCACACCATCTCTTACACTTAGTTGTGGGTCTTCTCAATTTCAGCCATTCTGGTGTGTGTGTAGTGGTATATTGTGATGAGATTAAGTACCTTCTCATATGTTTACTGGATTTTTCCTTTTGTGATCTATTTAAGTCACAATTTAAGTCTCTTGTTCATTTTTTTGGTAGAGTTGTCTTTTTCTTATTGATTTGAAGGCATTCTTTGTATATTCTGGATAGAAGCCCTTTGTCAATTTTGTGTCCAGTAGGTATCTTTTCCCACTATGTAGCCTATATAGCTTGTCTTTTGCTTTTTTTTTTTTTTTTTTTTTTTTTTTTTTGAGATGGAGTCTCTCTCTGTCGCCCAGGCTGGAGTGCAGTGGCGTGATCTCGGCTCACTGCAAGCTCCATCTCCCGGGTTCACACCATTCTCCTGCCTCAGCCTCCCAAGTAGTTGGGATTACAGGCACCCGCCACCTCGCTTGGCTAATTTTTTGTATTTTTAGTAGAGACGGGGTTTCACCGTGTTAGCCAGGATGGTCTCGATCTCCTGACCTTGTGATCCGCCTGCCTCGGCCTCCCAAAATGCTGGGATTACAGGCGTGAGCCACTGTGCCTGGCCCATCTTTTGATTCTTAATGGAGTCCTTATAAGAACGGTTCATAATGTTAAGGTAGCCTAATTTACCAGTCTTTTTCCCTTTTAAGAAGTCTTTCTTTGCCTTAAGGTCCTGAA
Source organism: Pongo abelii (assembly GCF_028885655.2). NCBI lineage: Eukaryota > Metazoa > Chordata > Mammalia > Primates > Hominidae > Pongo > Pongo abelii. Next base: position 78,724,977 of record NC_071998.2, read on the forward strand.
GATATTTTCCTACCATATCTTTAGAAAATTTATTGTTTTGTCTTTCACATTTTGTTGGGTGACTGTCTGAAACTGATTTTTGAAATGGCAGGAGGTGGGGTTTTATTTTCTTTTCAAATGGAATTGTCCTGGCATCACAGAAATTGTGAACGCTACAGAGTCATAACAAGCTTTGATATCTGACAAATCCTTCTGTCTTCTTCAAGCATATCTTGGCTGTTCTCGACCTTTTGCATATCTACATGAATTTGAGAATCATCTCACTCAGTTCTGCAGGAAAAGCACAAACAAAACTGCTGTCCCACAAAAATTAAAAACTATAAAAAAAAAGCCGCTGGGATTTTCATGGTGTAGCATTAAAATAATGATGAATGTTGAAATCTATACAATACTGAGTCTTCCAACATGGACATTTAAACTTTTATATATATATATTATTCTGATAAAAATGTTTTATGGTTCTCTTCAGAGAGGTCTTATATTAATTTCACGATATTTGATGGTTTTAGATGTAAATGGCATCTTTAAAAAGATCTTACTTTAAAAGTGTTTGTTTTGATTATGCAGTAATGTGATTGTTTTTCTATTTTGACTTTGCATACATCAACTTTGCTCACTTATATTAATCCTAACGATTATAGTTTCTTTTGGATTTTCTTTATATGTAATCATAGTCTGTGAATTTGATGTTTTCCCTTTCCTTCCCAATCCTTATACCTTTCACTTCTTTATTTTACTTCACTTTATGTAGTTAATTTGTGATAGTATGAATTTTAGTCTTGTTCCAAATCTCAAAAGCATTTTACCGTCAAGTAAATTGTTTAATGTAGGTTTTTTTTCCTTAAGTGGCTGACATCAGATTAAAGAAGTTTGTTCCCTTCTTTTCCTGATTTATTAAGAGGATTTTTTAAAATCAGGAGCAGATGTTGAACTTTATCAATGCCTTTTCTATTTCTATTGAGATGATCATATGATCAAAATATTTTCTGTTAACGTGGTTAATTATGCAATTTGTTGTGATGTGTTCTTTTTCTGTATGATGATAATTGGGTTTGCTAATATTTTGTTTAGGGATTTTGGCAGATGTTTATGAGTGCTAAGAACTGTGCTTTTTCTTTTTGTAATGTCTGTGTTCAGCCTTGGTGTTGAGGCCTAGACCTGCCCATAAAACACTTAAAAGATGGTCTGTTTACTCTTTCTCTGTTGCCTGGTAGAGGTGGATTAACAACGGCCGGGTTCAGTGGCTCATGCCTGTAATCCCAACACTTTGGGAGGCCAAGGTGGGAGGATCACTTGAGCTCAGGAGTTCAAGACCAGCCTGGCAACATAGCGAGACCTCGTCTCTACTAAAAATAATAAAAAATCAGCCGAGTATGGTGGTGCATACCTGTAGTCTTACCTGCTTGAGAGGCTGAGATGGAAGGATAGCTTGAGCCCTGCAGGTCGAGGCTGTAAGTGAGCTGTGATGGTACCACTGTGCTCCAGCCTGGGCAACAGAACGAGACCCTGTCTCAAAAAAAAAAAAAAAAAAAAGGAATGGTATTATTTCTGACTTAAATGCTTTGTAGAATGACCTGTGAAACCAGCTAGGCCCCATAGTTGTCTTTGTAGGAAAGTTTCAAATTTTAGTAAGTTGTATTTTTCTAGAAATTTTTTCTGTTTTATCTATGTTTTCAGAATTTTGGCATATGATTTGTTGGGTAATGTTCTTTTATTATCTTTTCATGTTTTATAGGGTCTGAAGTATGCTCTTTTATTCCAGATGTCTGATATTTGATTTCTCTCCCTTCTCTGCTACTGTCTGAATGTTTTACCCTCCCACCCCCCCAAATTTATATGTTGAAATCCCAACTCCGAAGGTGATGGTGTTAGGAGGTGGGGCCTCTGGGAGGTGATTAGGTCATGAGGGTGGAGCCCTCATGATTTGAATTCAGGCCCTTATACAAGAAACCTCAGAGCGCAAGCCAGCCCCTTTCACCATGTGAAGTGACAGTGAAAAGAGGGCTGTGGATAAGGAAGTCGGCTCTCGCCAGATAGCAGATCTACTGGCGCCTTGGTCTTGGATATCCCAGCCTCTAGAACTGTGAGAAACAAGTTTCTGTTGTTTATAAGCTACCAGTTTTGGGCATTTCGTGATAGCAGCCTGAAGGGGCTAGGACACTCCCTTAATCATTCCCACCAAGAGTTTAGTTTCCTAAGAATCAACTTTTGATCCATTTGTACTGTATGATTGTTTTCTGTTTGATTAATTCTTGATCATTTCCTTTTTTCCATTAGGCTAATTTGTTCTTTTTGTAACTTCTTCCTGATGTGCATGCTTATCCAAGTTTCAGCACCTTCTTTGTTCTAAAATGTGCATTTAAAGCTATATAGTCCTCTAAAAATGGCTTTGGCCACATTCCACAAGCTGTACTTTCAATATTCAATTAAAATATACTCTTGATAATGATGAACATTTCTTCTGTGACCCATGGAAACATTTAGAAGGGAATTAATTAGTAAGCATGTGAGGGATCTTGTTATCTTTTTTGTATTGATTACTAGCAAAATTGCACTGGAGTGAGAATAGAGTCTAAGTGATCCTGTGGCATTTGTTGAGATTGCCATTTGATCCTTTGAAATTTTTTGTGGCTTTATTAATTTTTAAAAATACTGCTTCTATGTGTGCTTGAAAAGGTAGTGTCTTCTCGGCTGGGCAGGGTAGCTCACGCCTGTAATCCCAGCACTTTGGGAGGCTGAGGTGGGTGGATCACCTGAGGTCAGGAGTTCGAGACCAGTCTGGTTAACATGGTGACACGGCATCTCTACTAAAAATACAAAAATTAGCCAGGTGTGGTGGTGGGCACCCGAATCCCAGCTACTCGGGAGGCTGAGGCAGGAGAATCGCTTGGACCTGGGAGGCAGAGGTTGCAGTAGTCCGAGATCACACCATTGCATTCTAGACTGGGCAACAAGAGTGAAACTCCATCTCAAAAAAAAAAAAAAAAAAAAAAAAAAGGAAAAGGTAGTGTCTTCTCAAATGTTGGGTGTGGCATTTTAATCTACATGTTAGGCTAAATTGTTTTGTTCAGATCTGCAATCTTAATGATTTTACTGTCTGCTTCTTCCATAAGAAGGATGGCCAGAAACTTTCCATGATCATTTTGAATTTGCCTATTCTTATTTATCTTGAGGCTGTACTGTTAGGTGCCTCAGAGTTAGAACTGTTACATCTTCCTGGTGAATTAAAATTTTCATTTTGGTGTCATTTACCATTTCCTTTAAATTTTTTTTATTTTTTCTTTTTACCATCACACAATATGTCCATGTAATCATTTATCATTTTCAAGTGTCCCTTATCTCTGGTTATACTTTTTGTTTCCTTGGACTGATTGTAATGGAACTTCTCTAGGTTCTTTGGTTTCATATTTGCACTATGTATCTTTTTCCATCCTTTCATTTTTAACCTTCTTTTTTTGTATTTAAAATGTGGCATATAATTGGGTTTGGCTTTTTATTCACTCTGACATTGTCTTTGTTGTTTTATTAGACTTACACTAAAGCTTAAACTTTAAAAAATTTTTCTTACCTATTTTAGTTTTCTTTTTTTTTTTTTGAGATGGAGTCTCACTGTCACCAGGCTGCAGTGCGGTGACACTATCTTGGCTCACTGCAACCTCTGCCTCCTGAGTTCAGGTGATCCTCCTGCCTCAGCCTCTTGAGTAGCTGGGACTACAGGCGCCTGCCAACACACCCAGCTAATTTTTGTATTTGTAGTAGAGACGGGGTTTCCCCATTTTGGCCAGGATGGTCTCCATCTCTTGACCTTGTGATCCTCCCGCCTTAGCCTCCCAAAGTGCTAGGATTATAGGCGTCAGCCACCGTGCCTGGCTCTATTTTAGGTTTCTATTTCTTTTCTCTCACAGTCTTTTGGCTTATTTATTCATTTATTTATTTTTTTGAGATGGAGTCTTGCTCTGTTGCCCAGGCTGGAATGCAGTGGCACGATGTTGGCTCACTGCAAGCTCCACCTCCTGGGTTCACGCCATTCTCCTGCCTCAGCCTCCCAAGTAGCTGGGACTTCTGGCTTATTTTTTATTCATCATTCCATGTCCCTGCTCTGCGTGGAAGTTGTAGAGGCCTTTTTTTCTAGTGGTTATTTTAGTTATTACCAGCAAGCAGTTGACTTATTAGAGTCTAATATTATTTAGTACTTTTACCCTCTTCTTGGACAAGGCAAAGTTCTTAGAGTACATTTTACTGCTGCTCCTGACTTATATTGTTGTTGTTGTTGTGTATTATTTTAAACTCAAGGAGACATTATTTTTTTTATTACAGGCATTATTCATTTACCCATGTATTTATTTCCTGCATTGCCCTTCATTCTGTCCTGTATCTCTGAGTATATATATATATATATATATATATATATATATATATATATATATATGGGATCATTTTGTTCTTGTCTGAAGAGCACTCTTTAATATTTCCTTTAGTGTAGGTCTGCTAGTGATGAGTTCTTAATTTTTGTTTCATGATATGTATAAATGATATTTTTGGAGGCTTTCTAGAATCTGTGGCTTGATGTCTTTTTTTCATTTTAGGAAAATATTAGCCTTAATTTTTTCTTGTTTTGCCCATTTCCTGTTTTATTTATCTTTAATTTGTATTTATCTTTATTTTAATTTTTGTAAGAGATGGGGTCTCTGTCACCCAGACTGGAGTGCAATGGCATGATCATAGTTCATCATAGCCTCAAACTCCTGGGCTCAGGTAATCCTCCTGCCTTAGCCTCCTGAGTAGCTGGGACTACAGAAGCATGCCAGCATGCCCATCTTTTTAAAATGTTATTTTATTTTTTAAGAGATGAAGTCTTGCTATGTTGCCCAGGCTGTTCTCAAACTCAAGGCCTCCTGCCTCAGCCTTCCAAAGTGCTGGGACAGGCGTGAGCCACTGTGCGTGGCCTTTTTCCCCTTTTCTTTTGGATTCTAATTACAAGTATGTTGGACACATTCTCCTAATTTTCTATTTCTTGTAGCCTTTGCTGTATATTTTCTAGATTGTATCCTTTCCATGCTTCATTCTGAATATGTTTTTGTGGTCTGTCTTCCAGTTTAGCAATTCTCTTTAGCTTTCCCATTTTCTTACCTTCTGCCTTGTTCCTTGACCCCGAGTTATTACCTCTCTTTGTCCAACTCGTATCATCAGGTAACTCCGTTTAGAAAACTAGTTAATGTGGTAGTGTTATGCTTCCTAAATAACATTTGCATTTTAAAAAGAGTGAATAATGTGGGAATTGCAGGTGTTTTGGAAGAAACAGTGGAAGAGATTTCAAACTCTTCAGACCATAGTAGTCAGCTGCCTCCTCAGCTTATGCCAAAGGTTGGTTTTGCCAGTTCTCCACCTAGAGCTACAGCAAGGATAACTGTTCCCTTCTTGTAACCCTAGCTATACCACCACGAGGGGAACCACAATTAGGAGAAATGCTAGTTGGTCTTCTGTCAATCATTGTTACATTGATTGAAATTATCCCCATCCAATCTGCATGTCTTCAGGTTTTTCTCATCTGCTGTTTAATCTGTTGAATTCTTAATATCTATTTCTGCATCTTTTTAGTTCTAGAATCTCTGATGATTCATTTTTATCATTTCCAGTTCTCCCTGAAGTTCTCAGTTTTGTCTTATATTCTTTGATACGGTATGTGTGTCTGGCACCTCCAATAGTTGGAATCCATGCATGTGTGTTTCTTTCCACTATTGTGGGTTTTTCTTTTTTCATGGCATCTTTTTCTTTTAATAGACTTTTGTTTTTTAGAGCAGTTTTAGGTTCTCAGCAAAATCAAGTGGAATGTGTAGCTTCCCATAGACCTTCTCCCCCATTGTGGTTTTGTTTTTGCTGGTTTCCATTCATGTCATCTTTTCTTGTGTGTGCATAGTTTTGCTTGTGTGCTAGAAATTGTATTCGAACAATTATTTTAGAAGTAACTTGAGGCCTAGGATCATACCTTCTTCCAGAGAGAATTTTAGGTTTGCTTCTATCAGCGGCCTGGGAAACACTAGCAGCTGGAGTCATTTTAATCCAGTTTTGATGGTTTGGTCTCTTTGAAGTAAAACTGAAATGTCGACTTTGGCTCACTTCTACCCTTTTTTTTCTTTTGAGACGGAGTCTTGCTCTGTCGTCTAGGCTGGAGTGCAGTGGCGCGATCTCGGCTCACTGCAAGCTCCGCCTCCCGGGGTCACGCCACTCTCCTGCCTCAGCCTCCCAAGTAGCTGGGACTACAGGCGCCCACCACCAAGCCCGGCTAATTTTTTTTTTTTTTTTTTTAGTAGAGATGGGGTTTCACCATGTTAGCCAGGATGTCTCGATCTCCTGACCTCATGATCTGCCCGCCTTGGCCTCCCAAAGTGCTGGGATTACAGGCGTGAGCCACTGTGCCTGGCCTCACTTCTACTCTTAAAAGGGCAGTATTTTGGGTACTAACCCAAAGAAGGGGGGTCATGATGGTTACTGTCCCCATAGCCCTGAAGGTTGGTTAAAAGTTCCTCTCAGCCAACAGTGGAATTATCACTACCCTCTCTTGATAAAGCAGACCCAGATACCTTTTGTCCTTCCCTATTCTAGCAGTTCTTCCCTGGCTTGTTAGCTCTGCCTTCAAGGAGACATTTTGTCTAGCTTTTTAAGTTGGCTTCAGCAGTTGGGTTAGCCTCAACCACCTAGTCTAGCATTACATGAAGTGGAAGTCTAACCTCTTCATTTTATGACACACATTCACACACACACACCAAAATCTGATACCAAAATCTGAGGATGCTCAAGTCTCCCAGTTAAGTCCTCCATATCTGCAGATTCTGCATCTGGAGGGCTGTGTGTGTGTGTGTGTGTGTGTGTGTGTGTTTGTCCCCATCTGATGACTAGAAAATATTTCATTGTTGTAATTTGCATTTCCTTGATTTTAGTAAGATCGAACATCTTTTCATATATATATATATTCCTTTTGTCAATTTATGTGGTCCACTTTTGGGGGTAGTTTTCTTTTTTCATATTGATTTCTAACACTTTATATATTCTTAACATTGATAGTCTGTTACATGTTGCAAATATTTTCTCCCAGTCTTTATCTTTTGCCCTTGAATTATGAGTGTATTATATAAAAGCTTTTTATTCATTCATTTCCTTATTTATTTGAGACGGGGTCTTGCTGTGTTGCTCAGGCAGGTCTTGAACTCCTGGGCTCCAGTCAGTGATCCTCCCTCCTCGGTCTCCCAAAGTGCTGGGATTACAGGTGTGAACCACTACACTTGGCCCTGCTAAGGCTTTTTAATTTTATGTTTTCTTTCTTTCTTTTTTTTTGAGACAGTTTCGCTCTTGTTACTCAGGCTGGAGTGCAATGGTGCGATCTTGGCTCACCGCAACCTCCACCTCCCGGGTTCAAGCAGTTCTCCTGCCTCAGCCTCCCAAGTAGCTGGGATTACAGGCATGCGCCACCACACCCGGCTAGTTTTATATTTTTAGTAGAGACAGGGTTTCTCCATGTTGGTCAGACTGGTCTCAAAGTCCCGACCTCAGGTGATCCACCCACTTCAGCCTCCCAAAGTGCTGGGATTACAGGCATGAACCACTGCGCCCGGCAATTTTATGTTTTCAAATCTGAGAGTCCTTAATGGGTTCTGGGTTTTGCCTCTTAGAAAGGTTTTTGCAGTACACTAAGGATGTGGTACATGTTTTACACTTCTTTCTTATATTTAGTAATTCTTTTGGACTGGGATGTTTGTGTACTCTGGGAAATAGCTAATTTCCTAGCTAACTGAATAGAGTGTAAGGATAGGAGCTGTTCATTTCCATCTTCTGTGAAAGGTTTTCTCAGGCCCCAAGAATAGTGTGCGGGCCTGAGCTAAATCCGTGCTTTGAGGTTCTCCCCACTCCCTCCCATCCAGTCCTGCCCTTTGGAAAGTGCAGCTTGGATGTTTTCGAAGGCCAGATCCTCCAGGTTATATGCAATTGAGGGGAGCAGTTAAAAGGGAGACAGGAGATGATGGTCTGTCATCAGTACAAATATTGAGGCCAGTGATGTGTGAAGCCCAATTCCTTTTTTTTTTACAACTGTTTATTTTTGTGAAAGCGAGAGCTATGCCATCTAAAACAATCCAAACCATATATGAAAGTCCAAAGAAGGAAGAGGAGAGAGTGCCTCACATTCTGCTCTGTAGAGGAGACAGTTGTGAGCATTGTGGTGGCTGTTCTTCACCTTTCTCCCTGCCCGCGTCACACACATATGCACGTGTACGGCTTCACGTATGTCGACACTGATAGTGTGGTGTGTGTTGAGCTGTCTCTGGTCAGTATGGACAGACCCACATAGCTTGGAGCATGTGTTGAAGAGTGCAAATGTCAAGCCAGCGTACCGGGTTTGAGTCCCTGCCTTGCCATTGACGAGCAGGGCACGACGGACAAGTGATCTCTGTGTCTGTTGCTTGCCTGTAAAGTGGGACGCCGGCCGTGCTGCCCTGTCGGGCTGCTGTGAGGGTGAAGCAAGTTAATAACACACGCACAGCCTGTAGAAGGGTGGCCATCTGCCATTGTCTCTGGTGGCTGTATGACGTTCTGGAGGGAATGTCGTTCTAAGCGATGCCTTGCTGAACACCCCCTGCACCCTTGCAGGTGTCGAGTGATGCTCACTTGATACTCTGAGTGTGGCCAACATGTGGGGCTCAGGTGGCTTACTGCTTTTTCTTCCAAAGGCCGACTGTGGTGACCTTGCTGAAGACAGATCATCCCTCTCAGGGTCTGGAGTCGGGGTCCCACACTGCTTGCCGTGAGAGGTCAGGGGGCAGTGCTGGCCTCTGAGCAGCCCCGTGGCGCTGAGGGCTGGTCCAGGTGCTCTCACAGGGTGACCTCCTGACGCCCCTGCTCACCGTGGCCCTCGCTCCTAATCCCACCCTTAGGTTCTGAGGCAGGAAGCAGTTCCCGCACTTGGCTACTGGGAAGGAAGGTTGTGTTGGGGGCAGAGGCTTCCTGTGTGACCTGGAGGTGATCTTTCCCACCCCTGCAGGTGCAGCAGTACCGCGTCGCCATGACTGCCAAGGACTGCTCCATCATGATTGCGCTGTCTCCCTGTCTGCAGGATGCCAGGTGAGGCCGCCACTGCAAGGCATGCAGCCTGGGTCTAACGGGGTTTTATGGACAGTTGGTGAATTGTTAATAGGATAGTTGGTTTCCCCATATTTAGAGACTCCATGACGGAGTGACATAACTTCCTTGGCCTATGTGACATCATGGGGCTTACTAACTCTCGCCCTCTAGAAGCTTGTAATTCAGTCGAAAGACAGATTTATGGAGAATAACTTAAAAGGATTGTTAGTACATTGAAAGTTACTGTTTTCTAAGAAAATACTCCCAAGAGCTCAGAAACAGTGTGGACAGTGAGCTGCCCATTCCATTCCCTCAAAGAAAGCCAGCCCCTGAGATGTGTGGGTACCTGTGGCCCTTGTTCCTCGGTCTCCCACAGTGCCAGCATGGCACACCTGCCTTTTTACCACCACAGTCATTTGAAAGCCTGTGAGGCGCGCATTCATTCTTCTGCTTCCTCTTCTGAATAACCAGCCTATGTGCCGCCCCTCTCCCTAATGTCACTAGTTTTGTCCAGTCCCCTCTGTTTCTGGGAATTCAGGATGAAACTGATAATCTGATAGTCGTTAGACAGCATCTCCATCACCGATCTTCAGGGGTGCCAAACTCTGCACCCGGTATTTGCAGAATGTTCCACATTCTTCTAACATGTGTTCCTGGGTCAAGATGACCTTGGTTGCTGGCTGCCAGCCACTCATTTTCCCGGTGCTTTTGAACTAAACAGTTCCCAGGATTCCTGTTCCCTGGCAGGCACAGAATTGTTTACTTTCCAATATGAAATACTGAGGAACATTATAAGGCGTAACTGAAGTAGAAAAAAGGTTGTTCTATTTAGTTGAAAACTCCTATTATCCCCTAAGGAAATACCTACAGGGCTAAGTTATGAGTAATTCCTTAGCTCGATTAAGCTGGTGGTGTTCGATGAGAGAAAACCCACGAAGATACCACTGTTCAGCAGCCCCCCGGACCAAGGATGCAGCTGGGCAATGGAAATGTGCTTGGATGCAGGGTGCTCAGGTGGGCTGTGAAAGGCCGCTGAAGGACAGACGTGTTACTCACCTCGTCTAGCACCTGGGAATCTCTTAGTGCCTGGTCAGTGATGTCAAAATGGAAACCCAGCACACGGGGAAAGCTGAAGGCCCAGGTCCTTACGACCAGCTGCTCAGCAGAAACGACACTGGGAGGGGAGGGGAGGGCGTGTCCTGAAGGCACTGAGCCACATGGCTTCTCAGACCTAGGGTGCAGGCACCGGCACCATCCTGCACAAAGCACTCTAGCCAGGCCTTTCTCAACAAAAGGAGAGGATCTCAGAGAAGGCTTCTCCTCTGAGAACATGGCGTGTGGGGCTAGGCCTGCTTCCAGGAAGGTGCGCGCAGTGGCCGCACCTGTGAGGTTCCAGTAACTGTGGTGCTCTAGAGGCCTAGGGACAAACTAAGGCTGGGATTTATCATGAGTCATCTTGGCGTCTTGAGATGCCTGGTAGACCTGAGACTAAATTTAGATCCCTAGACTTTTAATTTGCAGCTCACAGATAGATTGACCACATTTAAACTTCTTACACCCCCTAAAATAAAGGCTTCTGCAGCTCTGCACTTTTTCTGCCCTGTCATAAAGGAAAATGTCTCAAGTTGTATCTGCCTTCCTGTCGCTGCAGAGCTTTGTCCCTTTGGGAATTTGGAACTGTGGAGAGAGCTGCCACGGCTTCCCGGCCTAAACCCTGCTGCTCCTCTCGACCTCCCATTTGAAACACGGTGCGCGGCCTTGGCTTTTCCACCCCGATCCCCAGCACCCTTGGAGGCTGCTGGTCCCCCGGTAACCCCCAGCGGGTCAGTGTCCTGGAGAACGGCCTTCCAGGCAAGGGCAGCCCCCCTGCAGCCAGAAGGCCACCTGAGCCTCATTCTCCAAGGCTGCTAGAGGGCACACTTGTGGCACAAGGGACAGGTGTGTCCCTGGGGCCTCTTGCCCAGTCTTGGCCTTCGGGGTGCTGAGGGGGAAGAAGAGCATTTCTGTGTCAGGAGCTGGTGCCCGCTGGTCACTGCCATTGGTTCCCATGGAGCTAGCTTGTGGTTGACCCAGGTAGTCAGACCCTCCCCGGGAGCTGCCTGGAACATCCTTCCTGTCTTTACACCCATGGTCTTGTCAGGTGCTGCTTCTGAGAAATTGGGGTGTCCTTTAAAATATGTAGCCCTAGTCACAGGCTGGGGATGTGACTGTTCCAGCCCAGGTGCACCAAGCTTGGGTCTCAGGCCTCAGAACTGAGCAGTACCTTGGGCTTCTGAGGTTCTCCCAATAAAATGTGGCCCCTTGGGATGAGCTGCAGGCACATTCCAGCTTCTGGAGCGAGACTCATGACCTTAATTTGTAAATGAGTTATTTGCTGTTTACTCTTCAGGTGAGAATAGTTACTTACCCCAGCAGCTTAGTCAGGGATTCGTTTTTCCTACAAACAGGACTCTGGGGCAGGGCAGCAGTGAGCGCCAAGGCCGTGGTGAGCAGCGTCAGAGCAGGGACGTGCTCATCAGTATTTCCTCTCCTCAGCAGGAGCTTTTGAAGTTGGGGTTTGGCTTGTTGATTTCTAAATCTCGAAGAGTAGTAAACATTGGGACACCAGAACCCAGGATACTTCTCTTGGGCTGAACTGAGCTTAGGTCATTTGTTTAGCCAGTGTCTTGAGTGCTGTGTGCTGAGTGCCCTGAGACGAAAAGCGGGACACATAGCAGTCAGAGCTCAGGACTCGGAGTAATCCTAAATGTGTTTTTCAGGGCAAATAATTAATCACATCTTGTTATAAGCACACGACTTCTGATGTTAAAACCACAAAACTAAGCCCTGAGAAGCAAAATACAAAGGACTGAAGATAAAATTTGAGAATAAAATGAGAAACCAGATCTCTTCAAATGTGAACCAAAGGAGCTTGCATTTCTCAGCAGACAGGAGAGGCAAAGAAGGAGAAGGCTTGTCGACATTTCATCCATTTGGCGCTGGAATGGCCAGACCTACTTTTTACTTTTTCTTGGGTTTTGTAATACTTGGCTCATGATAAAGTGATTTTTCAGCGTTCGTTTATACCACTGGGCTGGGGGAACATCGCTCACATGTTCCACATAATTACTTTTCCATCTTTCAGTCCTTTAACCCTCTCTCGCCTGGTATGGTGGGGTGCACTGGCCCGAGGAAGCTTTGCACGCTGGTGCACACAGCCGGCACAGACAGCTGTCACACGCACAGATCACAGATGCACAGAACGAGTGCTCTTTGTGAGCTGGGGTGTGAGGCCATTCACTTCTCTTTTAAAAGAGATTGATTTATCTAACTTTGCAGAAGTCAAAGAAAAAACATAAAAACATACTAGTTGAAAGAAGAAAGGGAGAGAGAACTGGAGGGAGGGAAATGAATGGGAGGCTTGTGTATCCTGAAATGGTATTTTTTACTTGCAGCTCTGATCAAAGGCCTGTCGTCCCTTCATCGAGGTCCAGGTTTGCCTTCTCCGTGTCTGTGCTGGACCTTGACCTCAAGCCTTACGAGAGCATTGCCCATCAGTATAAACTGGACGGCAAGATCGTCAACTATTATTCAAAGACTGTACATGCCAAAGACAATGCCGTGATGTCGACTCGGTTCAAGGAAAGCGAAGATTGCACATTAGTTCTCCACAAGGTCTAACTCTTTCCCTGCAGTGTCTTTGAAACTTGAACATAGAATGTGAAGGCTGAATGATAGAGATATTTTCTGTTGTGTTGGGTGACCTTTGGTTGTGAATGTTTTTGCTTTTAACCCCTTTTGAGGTGGGATTGCCTCTTGGAGACATGGAATTGAAGAGCACTAGAAACATCTTCCTGGACAAGGAATGTAGGACGTGAGTGCTGTGTCCCAGGAAGCTGCTCACACTCTTAAAATGGAAGTGTCCGTTAAGCCCTGGGAAGACCTTCTGGATAGTTCTTCCTTCCCAACCAGGGCTCATGTCTGATTCTCTAATGCGAAAAGCCTTATTCTAAGACCCAAGGTTTGGATCTGCTACCACCAGACTCCTAACATAGAAAACTTGAATTGTCACATACATTTTACAGTTTGGACTTTTAAGAAAACATGGATACTACTGGAACTTCCCCTAGCTGAGTTACATGGTCACTTTTTCAGTGCAAGCCACATATCAACACAGGTTTTTAGGTGGTTCCCTGCTGCACAGCGTGACCTCGTGGTCGTGCAGATGCCGATTCTGAGCAGTGTAGACTCAGGGTCCCTGTGGAGGTGCTGAAGCCCACAGTTCCACACAGGGCAGCAGGGAGCGCAAGACTCAGGTCAGGATGGACACCACTCATGCGAGCATTGACCTTTTTTTTTGCTTTACAATTTAATCTTTCACATGAGGGGGAGATGAGCTGTTCTTTCCCACTAAAAATTGCTGCTGTAGAAGAAGTTGGAGGTGGAGCTGTGACTGGCTGAGCTGCTGTGGCCGGGCTGGGCAGTGTGCCCCAACAGCTCAGTGCTTTCCTGACACTCCAGTGTCCTGGGTGGTTGAGGAGCGAGTTCTCTCTTCCTCCCTCAGGTTTGCCTTGAGACGTGTTGCGTTTTTGGGCCCCGTGGCCTCTCCCTGTCAGGCTGCCACAGGCCCTGCTTCCGGAAGGTGAACAGCTCCTGGCTGCTGCCGAGAGGGTTCTCGTTGGGGTCACCAAAGTGTGCCCGGCTGCTATGAAAAATGTTGGGAATCTTGGTTTCAGTTTTTTATTCTATGCTAGGTTGTACAGACTTATTTATATCATCGTTTTGAGGGACTAATGGAGGCTTATTGTAACATATAATATTAGTGAAACCATGGAATTATATGAAAATGATACATAAGAAATAAGGAAACTATTTTGCTGATTGTAAATTTTTGTGGGAAATTTTGTGATAACTTGAGAATTATACTTGTTTGAATCAAGGCAACTCTTCTAGAATTTATTGTTCAATTCTGTCATATTTACTTCTAATTCTACACTCAGAGGTGCAAAAAGATACTTATATAACTGGACACTTTTACTGTTTTCTTCTCACTTCGAATGACACTGTCTCATACACACGGGTCCTGTGTGCTGGGATGGGGGCTTTGGTGAAGTGCACGGAGCTCACGGATGAGCCACAGGCTCTGGGAAGCATGGAGGTAGTGGCCGTTGAGTACTGTCTTGACCCAAGGGAGTTCACTGTTGCTGGGCTGGGGCTGGGGCTGGGGCAGCCTTGTTTGGGATGATTTTGCCCATTGTCACGGTGTGTGGAGGATGCTGGGTCCTGGGTTCAAGTGCACATGTGAGGGAACCCCAGTCCGTGGGAAGGTGGGCTGGGCTCCCTAGGTCCTTCAGGGCTGCAAGAGTTATTGCCTAGCACAGGGCCCAGACAGGGCTGGACTAGACACGATGAAAACAGCCTGTATTTGAGGGAGAAGAGAAAACAGATGGAGACCCCCACTCTGTCTGGTCTTGGTCTTGGCTCCCACCAGCCCGGGCTGTGAGGAGCCCCTGAGCCACGGGTGCCACTGCTGTGGATGCGTTTCTGGCCCGTCCTGGAAACTGCTGCTGCGTAGTCATGACGGCCCTGATTGATTGGTTTGAGACAACATGCGTTCACAGATCTTAACAATGCTAAATGGGCGACTGATGAGGTCATGGTTCTTACGGCACATCCGGGACGATCGATATAGCACTTAGGCTATGCAGGGGGTCTTTCATAAAGGACCTCATTCCTTGCGTCCCAGCCCAGGAACAGTGCTGTCTTTGCTGTCTTAGGCCATTCTTGTTATTAAGCTGACAGCTCCACTTTCTTGTGGAAGACCAAGAACAGCATGAGGACTTGCTGAGACTGCCTCACAGTGCCACTGTGCGGACCGGGGGAGGCAGGGAGCGAGGGTGTGGCTCCCCTGGGCTAAGGACAATTTAAAGATGAGGCGCCATAGGCATCCGTCTCCAGAGCCCCCAGGAGGCAGGAACCAGGATAAGGGGGGCTTTTCCCAGCTGAGTAATGTGGCCACCATGTCCAAGGTGGACTCGGTGTGAGGCTGCGGTGGGTGGGGGGATGGGTCCTCCCCACACATCTGAGGACACACAACCACTCGGTACATTTTCTCAGATGTTAAGCTTATTTTTATAAACCACATTGTACATGTCACTTTTATTTGGCATTTTATACTTAACTAGTTGTATTTATTTTTCATGTCATGAGAGTTTCCATATAATGTGCCATAACTGCATAGACAGCATGTCTTCAGAGTGTCGTTTCTAAGCAGAAAATAGCAAATGTTTATATTGAATAAAATTGTATGTTCCTCTGCGCAGCATCTTCATCCTCCACGTTCACTGTTTTGGAACTAGTTGTTCTCCTCTGCACAAAGCGATTTTATCAGGCTTTCCAGAGCAGCTTCGATTCCAAACAGTCCTACCAGGGTTCGGAAGCTGAGAGGAGCAGTTTCTATGGCTCTGTTCTTGTCCAGCTCCAGGGCTATAAAGAAAACATTAAACCGGGTAAGAAACTTCAAGGTGGCAGCTTTTGGTTTTTTGTTTTCTGCTGGCATGGACCTCACCAAGACCCTGCCCTCCTCCCGACTGGCCGCATGGGATGGGACATGCTAGTGGCGGGCGAGGAGACGGAGTGAGTGGAGGCCTCACCTACGGCTCAAGGCATCTTCCCTGTGCATTCAGCCTGGGAGGGCCTTGGGGCAGCAATCCCTTTTCATGTTCTTTTTGAGTGATTATTGATAAAAATATTTAAAAATTGATAGACAAAGTACATTAATGAGATTTCCAATTTTTGATTCTTGCCCTTTGAAACCCAGAGGAAACAGGCAGGCGGCTTTGCTGGGCATGTTGAGAAGTCACCTACAGCAGCCACACCCAGGGCCCTACCTCGCTGTGGGACTTTGGTGAGAAGATCCAGCTTTGGAAAAACCTTCCCGTCTTCATCTATTTGTATCCTCCAAACAATGACTAATTCAAACCTGAAAAAGCGGTAAAACATGTCATTATGTGCTTTTTGAAATCTGGCGAAAAGATTAGCAACCATGAGTCACACCTGGTCTCCATTTCCCCATGCTGGGCTCCCCTGCTAGAAACCCCAACCCACAGCGAAGAAGAGGCACGGTCAGTAGCACAGGCAAATGGAACCAGGACCACAAGAAGGTGCTGCTCTGTCCCCACTGCATTGGCAAACATCAGTAGGCCAATACCAGTGAAGTACAGAACATGGAGCAACAGAAACTTCAGAATTACTGGTGGGAGTAGACATGGACAAGCCACTTTGGAAATAATCTGGCATTGACAGTAAGCTGAACATGCATCCATGCATGACACAGGAATTTCATTTCTAGGCAGTTGAGCCCAGGAGAAGCTTATGTACTGTGTGCCAGGGCGTGTGAGCCAGAACAAAGAAGCCACATGCTCCAGAGCTGAAGAGTGCAGCAAGACGCTGTGTATGATCCCCTCCGGGAGGATGAGCAGTGAAACTGCACTGCAGCTGCTCATGACCCTGGAGGAGGTGAACGGTGACAAAGGCAAGTCCCAGAAGCCTGCATAAGGACCACATGATTTTAAAGCTTGGAAACCAGTTGAGTTGAGGCATTCACATACAGGTCATAAAAGCACACCCAGATGGATACATGTCCACACATGCACAGCCAAGGGAAGAGGATGGAGAACACGTCACGGGCCAGGGTGGCACCGGGGCTGGTGGAGGGATCAGCTGTGCTGTCAGGGCACTAAGCCTGTCCTGTTTCTTCTCATTGCTTTGGGGTTTTCCACTCACCCCTGGCTTCCTCCCTTCGATTTCTGAAGTAACAGCAGATCCACAAGCATCTCCACTTTCTCCCAGCCTCCTTCCTTGACCCCATAAGTCCTGGGGTGGGCCCCAGGACTGGCGTTTTCCCCCTGCGGCCCAGCACATCCTCCAGAGCTCCAGCTCCCCGCACCCCCACGCTGGGCATATCTGCTGGGACCACTGATTCCTCCAACCGACAACCTTTAGTTCTTGGTTAGGTGGTTTACTACTTAGAATCCTACTTAGGTGGTCTCCTACTTGGAATCCTTGTTTGAACAGGAAATGGGAGGCCCCGTGGCCTGTGCAGGCTCACCCTGGCCGGCTGGCACTGCGGATCCCCATGGAGCAGGAGGAGGGCCCCTCTGAGAGGTACACGGCATCTGGGTACTTTTCCTGCATGGGGAGAAGAAACGGTTAGACAGATCCACTGGTAAGGAGAAAGGGGCCGTGGGAAGGGCATGGGGCACCATTCCAGGTGTCTGGCGAAAATCAGGGTCCGAGTGTTCGCACAACATCCATGGGTGCCGACTGCCCCTCCTGCCCTTGCTGTCACACACGTCCGCCCCACTGTAGGTCTCTCCACAGCCTCCAGGCTCCCATGACTGCTGCTTCCCCATCATGAACATTGTACATAACCTCCCTACAGCTGTATTCTCATTTCACAGGTTTCCCCACACCCCTTCCATCTGGGATGGCTCCTTGGTCTGCCCTTGTCCGTCACAACCCGGACGGTCTGGGGAGGACTGGTCAGAGGATTCCCCAAGTGGATGCGTCAGGCTCCTTGCTGGAAAGCAGCTGTTTTCTCACGGTTTTAGCATCTGACCTGAAAAGCCCTTTGAGCTGAGGCTCCATGAGGGCTGTGGCTGAGCCTGGACGCCCCTCGCCTGTCCATCCTCAGGACTCACCCCAGTGGTGTCCAGCCCATACACCGTCCTGGGCATGGGCAGGAGCCCACCCTGGTGCCCTCACTATGCCCAGTGGTAGCGCGGCTCCCACTGTAGTAAGGGAAAGGGCCTACCTTGGTGAAAGTCAGCTTCATGATGAGATGGCATTTTATGGTCAAAAGCCTCCTCCCAAAAGCAGGGAAATCAAGTGGAATCTCACAGATTTCTAGGCTTGCAGTTCTGGGAGAGTCTGGTTTCCCCCATGCGCTATGAAAATTCTGGACACGTCTGCTTGTTTCTGTTACTGACAGCAGGACCCGGTAGCCTCTAGCTATCCCAGAACCGACCCACAAATTTAGATCATCAAACCACAACACAGTTTGCTTACTGGAACCTGAACAGATGATGATACCTATTCAAAACCGATAAGAGTAATGGTGGCCCTATCCTCTCAGTTCTTAAAAACTTGTCTTTTTGGGCCGGGTGCAGTGGCTCACGCCTGTAATCCCAGCACTTTAGGAGGCCGAGGTGGGTGGATCACGAGGTCAAGAGATTGAGACCATCCTGGCCAACACAGTGAAACCCTGTCTCTAGTAAAAATACAAAAATTAGCCGGGTCTGGTGGCACGCGCCAGTAGTCCCAGCTACTCAGGAGGGTGAGGCAGGAGAATCGCTTGAACTTGTGAGGCAGAGGTTGCAGTGAGCTGAGATTGCACCACTGCACTCCAGCCTGGGCGACAGAGCAAGACTCTGTCTCAAAACAAACAAACAAACACTTGTCTTTTTGGCTGGGTGTGGTGGGTGGCTCACGCCTGTAATCTCAGCATTTTGGGTAGGCCAAGGAGGGCAGACCACCTGAGGTCAGGAGTTCAAGATCAGCCTGGCCAAAATGGTGAAAGCCCGTCTCTACTAAAAAAAATTAGCTGGGCATGGTGGTGGGTGCCTGTAATCCCAGCTACTCGGGAGGCTGAGGCAGGAGAATCCCTTGAACCCAGGAGGCAGAGGCTGCAGTGAGCCAAGATCGTGCCACTGCACTCCATCCAGTCTGGACGACAAGAGCGAAACTCCATCTCAAAAACAAAAACAAAAACACACACACAAAAAAACTTGTCTTTTTGTCTGCTCTTGTGAGAACAGATTGCAGGGTCAGGGGTGACAGGAGACTTTCACGGTAGGCTCCGCCTGAGACGTCGAGTTCCTAGGGCTAGTCTCTAACAGACATGCTTTCCTTTCTGTCCTCTCACAGCGACTGATGTAGAAGCCTGGGGGTGCTGCTTAAGTCTCATGCAAGCCCTGCCATGATTAAAAAGCACTGTGGCCTCCCCAGGCCTTAGGGAAGGATAGTGAGGGGACGTTTCCCCTGAGAAGCATCTGGCCTGACAGCTAGTCAGAGGACACAAGGCAAGGGAGCAGGCTGGAACTGCAGTGACAGGGCCTTCCTGCTGCTCCAGAGACTTGCCGGATTGAACCAGATCAGCTCTGCTGAATGAGGTTGTGTGGGGACAATGGCATGACAAAGATTTTAAAGGAAGCAGCCCCTGCATCGCTGAGCTCTTGCCAGCATGGGAGGCCTTCACCCTGTGCATGTGGGCCCAGCATGGCAAGGGCGCATCGCAGCACCAGCTGCACCCGCCAGAGGCTGAGAGGGGCCTGGCGGAAGCTTACAATTACTAACTTCAGTTTCCATAAGAAAATGTATACCTAAGTGATTTAAGTGGAAAGTGTTGGTTGATTTTTAAGCCGCAGGCTCTTCCAAATTAATCACAACTGCATGAGGACCGTAAGGGAGAGCCTGTGAACGTGGCAGCTCAGCTTCCAGGCTGGCTCAGCGGCAGCACTTGGGACTCATTGGGATGGCTGGGGCCTGGGCCAGCTCCAACGTGGGGCCTGAGGTTCAGCCTCCAAGCACAAGGGAGCAGATGGAGCAGCTCTCTGCCTCCCTGGGCCTCTCCTCACCTCTCCTTGTGAGCAAAAAGGGGTTTAAATTAGATGCTTTCAGTAAAAAATTAAAGTGTACCTTACTCCCTTTAGTTTGTAAAATAAAGTCAAAGGTAGAAACGCTGACATTAGGAAGAGGTCAGGCATTCAGTGCATGTTTCTGGAAGACTTTTGTGGGACTGTGTGCAAAGGTTCTTTTGTGGAAGTTAATAATGCTCCATTCATTTAGCCAAGGTCACGGTCACTGATAACTTGAAATAGAAAGGATGGGTCTCATTGGCAGACGTGTACAGGTGGGGAGAGAAGATGGAAAAGCTGTGAACAGGGGTACATTAGTTATATACAATGCAACTCAAGACAGAATGGGCTTGAGATCATTAGTCCTCCGGTCAGCACATCTCAACGCAGTTGAGTTTTATAAATGACTGTATTTGACGTGGATAAAAGATGACCAAATTGGCAAGAAAGAGTTAAGACAAACATGCTCTGATGAGGAAGAGGTATGTATCATCTATTTTCGAATGCTTTCCATGACAAATAGTTACACACACAAAAAAAGTGAATGGAAAAATATCAAGCCTTATCTGGAAAGCTCCTTAGATGTGTCACATTTAAGACCGAGGCCAAGAGAAGGACGGCACCTGGCTGAGCCCCCGTGGGACAGTCTTGGACCCGTGGCTCTTCCTAGTGCACCTTAGAGACCTGCACACCCCTGAGAGTTCTGGCTTAAGGAAAGTGAACAAGATGCCTGTGCTTCCATGGATATTGTCAGGAAGGTGGTGATATAGGGATGGCTGTTGGGAGGGGACCTCATTGAGCACACTAACTGGTTGGCAGGCACTGGTGCTTCCCCTCTGGAGCCCCCGGCCTTCCACAGGAAAGCTCGTCTTAAGCCAGAAATGCTGAGGCAGTGATTCAAGTGGGTGTTTGTTCAGCTGGTTGCCATATGTGGGGAGTCTGCATTTGAGAGCTCTCCTGGTGTTTATGATAGAAAGATGGCTGTGAGAATGTTGGCAATTTGATATCCAGCCCCAGTTTTACACCTGAGACCCACTGTGCTATTGTAATAGCTGCTGGATGCTAGTCCAAAGGGAATAGAATTTTTAGCAGAGCTTTACAGAAAACCAACCTTGTATTATATTTCAGTGCAATACCAAAGAGGAATGCTATGTCTCCCACTTAAACAAATGGGAAACCTTGAATCCTGAGTTTAAATCTACCCTTGGGTGTCCACAGATATGTTAACTCATCTTGACTTTAATATTTTCCCAAAAATTATGTCTGGCCAATTCAGTGACTTTTAAAGAATTGAGATAAATTCATATAAATTATATGAGACATAATTCCTTTAAAGTGTATAATTCAATGGGTACTAGTATATTCACAAGGTGGTGCAACCATCACCACTTTCTAATTCCACAACATTTCATCACCCCCTAAATGTACCCTTTAGCTATTGCCCCTAGTCCCCTTAACACCCACCCTCCCAGTACAGCCATAAGCAACACCAGGCTACTTTCTGTCTTGCTTTCATTTGTATTTTAGTAACATTTTCTGTTTTGAAAGATACTCCAGTCTATTGAGAGATGACATCAGTGAGGTTACACCGTGGCATAAAATGCTGGCAAAACTCACACTAGACTCCTCAGTAACTGGCACTGGGCCAACTGGATATTCACATGATAAAAAAAAACAAACTTCAATGCTTACTCCACACCAAATACAAAAATTTATTCTGATGAATCATAGAAATGTAAGTGCTAAAACTATAAAACTTCTCTATTCAAGACATTTCATACAAATGGAATTACATATGGTCTTTTATGTACCACATTTTGTTTATCCAATGATCAACTAACAGACTTTTGGGTGGTTTTTACTTTTTGGCTATTTGATTTTTTAAAAAATTATTATTATTATTATTTTGAGACAGAGTCTTGCTCTGTCGCCCAGGCTGGAGTGCAGTGGTGCGATCTTGGCTCACTGTAGCCTCCGCCTCCTGGATTCAAGCGATTCTCCTGCCTCAGATTCCTGAGTAGCTGGGACTACAGGCACCTCCTGGGTTCAAGCGATTCTCCTGCCTCAGTCTTCTCAGTAGCTGGGACTACAGACGCGTGCCACCACACCTGGCTAATTTTTGTATTTTTAGTAGAGATGGGGTTTCACCATGTTGGCCAAGATGGTCTTGATCTCCTGACCTCATGATCTGCCTGCCTTGGCCTCCCAAAGTGTTGGGATTACAGGCGTGAGCCACTGTGCCTTGCCCTTTTTGGCTTTTTGAAATAATGCTCATAGCATTACTGTTCATAACATTTGTGTATAAGTTTTGCACATACATATTTTCATTTCCCTTGGTTATATATCTAGGAGTGGGATTTCTGGGTCATATAATAACTCTCCAACCATTGGGGAGTTGCCAAACTGTTTCACAGTGGCTGCACTGTTTTTATAATTCCATCAGCAGTGTACGAGAGTTCTGATTTCTCCATAGCCCCATCAACACTTTGGCCGTGAGTTGGTATCTCATTGTGATTTTGATTTGCTTTTCTCTTATGTGCTTACTGGCCATTTGTATACCTTCTTTGCAGAAATGTTTATTCAGATGCTTTGCCAATTTTTATTTTTTTTAGACAGAATCTTTCTCTCTCTCCCAGGCTGGAGTGTGGTGGTGCATTCTTGGCTCACTGCAATCTCCACCTCCCAGGCTCAAGCAATTCTCCCACCTCACCCTCCCAAGTAGCTGGGACTGCAGGCACATGCCACCACACCTGGCTAATTTTTGTATTTTTTTATAGGGACGGGGTTTTGCCGTGTTGCCCAGGCTGGTCTTGAACTCTTGGGCTCAAGGGATCTGCCTGCCTCGGCCTTCATAGTGCTGGGATTACAGGTGTGAGCCACTACGCCTGGCCCCTTTGCCTATTTTTAAATTGGGTTATCTTTTAGTTATTGAATTGTAATAGCTCTTTATATATTCTAGAACAATTCACTTACCCAATATATGATCAAAAATATTCTCTCAGTCTGTGAGTTGTCTTTTTACTTCTTTAATGGTGTCACTTAAAGTACAAAGTTTTTCATTTTGATGAAATCCAATTTAAGTTTTTTCTTTTTGCTTTCTGCTTGTGCTTTTGGTGTCATAGCTAAGAAACCATGACCTAATTCACAGTCCTAATCACAGTCACAGAGATTTACATTTATGTTTAATTCTAAGAGTTTTACATTTTTAGCTCTTAAAGTTAGGTCTTTGATCCATTTTGAGTTAATTTTTATATATGGTGTGAGGTAGGGGTCCAGCTCCATTCTTTTGTCTGTGAATATCCAGTTGTCTGAGAACCAATTGTTGAAAAGACTCCTCCTTCCCCCATTCAATCATCTTGGTTTCATTTGTATTTTAGTAACATTTTCTGTTTTGAAAGATACTCTGGTTTATAGAGAGATAACATCCGTGAGGTCACACTGTGGCATAAGATGCTGGCAAAATTTACCCTAGACTCCTCAGTAACTGGCACTGGGCCAATTGGATATCCACATGTTAAAAAAAAAAAATGAACTTCAATGATTACTGTACACCATATACGAAAATTTAATGAATCATACATAGAAATGTAAGGGGCTGGGTGCAGTGGTTCACACCTGTAATTATGGCACTTTGGGCGGCCAAGGCAGGTAGATCACTTGAGGCCAGGAGTTCGAGACCAGCCTTGCCAACATGGTCTCATGGTGTAATCCCTTATCTACTAAAAATACAAAAATTAGCCAGGTGTAGTGGCGTGTGCCTATAATTCCAGCTACTTGAGGGGCTGAGGCATGAGAATTGCTTGAACCTGGGAGGTGGAAGTTGCAGTGAGCCAGGATTGCACCAGTGTACTCTAGCCTGGGCAACTGAGACTCTGTTGTCTCAAAAAAAGGACATGTAAGGGCTAAAACTGTAAAACTTCTGAGAGAAAACATAGGAGTAAATCTGTGTAATTCTGGGTTAGCCAAAGATTTCTTAAATAAAAAAGCAGGCCGGGTGTGGTGGCTCATGCTTGTAATCCCAGCACCTTGGTATGCTGAGGTGGGTGGATCACCTGAGGTCAGGAGTTTGAGACCAGCCTGGCCAACATAGTAAAACCTGTCTCTACTAATAATACAAAAATCAGCTGGGCATGGTGTCACATGCCTGTAATCCCAGCTACTCCAAAAGCTGAGGCAGGAGAATTGCTTGAACCTGGGAGGCAGAGGTTGCAGCAAGCTGAGATCCCGCTATTGTACTCCAGCCTAGGCAACAAAAGCAAAACTCCATCTCAAAAAATAAATAAAACTAACTAAATAAAAAAGCAGTGACCATAAGAGAAAACTAAATTAGCTAATTGACAGACTGGCTTCATCATAATTAGAAACTACTACTCTTAAAAGCCATTGTAAAGAATAAGAAAAAGAAAAAGGCCAACCTCAGACTGAGTGAAAATATTGGCAAAAACTTGTATCCAGAATATATGAAGGACACAATTCAGTAAAAAGAAGATAAATAACCCAATTTTAAATAATGGGCAAAGGATTTAAACCAAACTGATGTATCTTTTGCACATCTCTTATTTGGTTAAATGTGCAAAAGATACATCATTAGTCATTAGGGAATTGCAAATTAAAACCACAAGGTGATGCCACAACATATCCATCAGAATGGCTAAAATAAAAAAGAGAACAATCCTAAGTTCTGGTGAAGATGTGGAACAACTGGAACTAACATACACTGCTGCTAGGAATTGGATAAGTTTGGCAGCTTCTTACCACATTAAACATACACTTACTATGTGATCCAGCAATCCCACTCCTACATATTTACCCAAGAGAAAGGAAAACATGTCCATACGAAAAAACTGCATGCAAACGATCATTAGTAAGAGCGCCAAAACTGGGAGCAGCAAGTGATTCTTTAAGAATGCACGTCAGTCCCATTACTACCTGCTGGTGGTGGGGAGAAGGGCAAGGATGAAGTTCGGAGCAGGGCAGGGCCAGAACACACAGACTGGTCCCCAGACCCCCACCTGATGTCATTTGGAAAGGATCACACTGATTGTTGCATGGAGAGTGGACTGGGGAGGTGGGCGAGATGTGGGAGAAAGCAGGGGGACCATGGCTGAGTGACAGTGGAGTGGCGTGGATGTGCTCTGGGGGTGTGGCATCAGGGCTTGCTGGATGTGGGGTGTGGAGAATTTCTGACCTCCAGGGCAGGGGTGCAGATGAGGTACTTTTTGTGAGGTAAGGCAGGAGAGGTGTGTCGGGGGTGATCAGAGCTGAGTGTAGGCAGGAAGGTGGGGAAGTGCACAGGGATCGCTGAGGAGGGAGTGGGCAACAGCTTCTGCAGCGTCTGGTGAAACCAGCAGAGACACGTCTGTTGGACTTGGCACTGTGGGTGTCTTGGTGAGTGGACCACCACACCCCTGCTCTCCACGCACAAGACTTCTGAGAGAAGTATGACAAACTTCAGAAAGGTTTAGAAATGCCTACAGCAGGAGCACTGGGAAGAACAATGATCTGCCCTCATTTCAGAAAGAAAACTGACAAATACAAAGGCACCTTTGTGCCAGACACTGGTCTAGGTTCTTCACACGTTACCACATGTATGATCTTACGTGTGTTAGACAATCAAACCATTACCGAGTGAACGGGTACTGCCGGGGCCCTGGGGCCAGCACAGCTGCCCTGCCTGGGACAAGGGGCCTTGGTCCCACCTCAGCCCACTTAGCTGTTGATTGGCTATATGACTTTGAGAAATCCCTTTTAAACTCTCTGAGCCTCAGTCGTGTTTTTACAGTTTAATTTGAGGCTGGGTATGGTGGCTCATGCCTGTAATCCCAGCACTTTGGGAGGCCAAGGCGAGCGGATCACGAGGTCAAGAGATCGAGACCACCCTGGCCAACATGGTGAAACCCCTTCTCTACTAAAAATACAAAAATTAGCTGGGCGTGGTGGCGTGCATCTGTAATCCCAGCTACTCGGGAGGTTGAGGCAGGAGAATCGCTTGAACCAGGGAGTCAGAGGTTGCAGTGAGCCGAGATTGCGCCATTGCACTCCAGCCTGGAGACAGAGCAAGACTCTGTCTCCAAAAAAAAAAAAAGTTTAATTTGAATGTAATTTTGAATTTACAGAAACAGTATACGAGGAGAATGAGAAACTGCCGCCTGTTCACACCGCCTGTCACCTCCCTCTGTGTTGTGCCATGCTGAGACATGGTACCCCTCGCCCCTGGACACACACAGGGTTTTTCCCCAATTGCGCAGATCTCCTATGTGACCAAAACATACCTCTCCAAACCAGAACGTGCCCCTTCAGATGTCCCCAGCTGTCCCAACTGCGTCTCTCCTTCCTTGTCCCCTCAGGCCCCAGCATGGCCGGTCTTGACAGCCTGGGTGCAGCTGCTGGCACCACAGATTGCTGAATCTGGGCCTAATGCTGCATATCCATGCTGAGTTGATGCCAGGTTTGGAGCCCCATGGAAATGCTGCCTGTGCACCTCAGACGCGGCCCAACCACTGTGCTCCATGGGATGTCCTGAGACCACTGTCCACTCCCGAGTCTGAGACCCTATGATGGCTCATGGCAACACCAATGACAGTGAGGGTCCCAAAAGGTGGCTTTCCGTTTCCATCATTCCTCCTGCATCTGTTGGCTTTCTACCAGCAGAAAGAGCTTCTCCTTTTCCCTTATTCATTTGTATCAGTATCCACTCAGTCACTTGTTTATTCCACAGGCTGTAACCTGTTTAAGATCACTATTGGTCGTGATGCTCAAGCCCCCAGGTCTGGCCAGTATGAGCTCCTGTAAACTGCTCCTGGTTCTTCTGACACAGCCCCACCATACTTTGAGGTCTTCCTACTCTCTGGCATCATCAGCTGTTCTGGGCTCATTTTGTACTTCCCTGCCCAGCTCTGGAATCAAAGGAGCTGACAGTATTTACAAACCAGGACCTGGGCTCGTTGCTCCTGGAGCTTCATTACTTCTAGGGCTTGTCAGTGGAAAGAGCTAGGAAGGACACACTGGTGTGTGCAGGTGCATGAGCCACTTGCAGCCGCTTCCACCCCTGTCTGTGCACACCCATATTCAAAACACGCAGGCATGAGCTCTCCCAGACACCTCAGTCTAGCTCTTTTGACATCTGTCAGTTGCTTTGCTGCTGGGGAGAGACTGTGTCCCTTCACCCTCAGTGTATCCCCTTGTTTGATCAGCTGATTTACAGTCTCCCAAGAGTGCCTGCTGTCCCCTCCCAGCCCACTCCTCTGTGGGCACATGGAGCGTGACATGGAGCTGACACAACGCAGTCATTTATCTGACACTGAGACTTTCCCGGGCCTAATTAATACCAGGCCAGGCACCTCTGTCCTTTTGGTCACAGCATGGCGTTTAAATGAGGGCTGGTACCCCCATGGGGGAGGCGAGATGGGGTTTTCAGATTCTCAAGAGCTCTAACATGGAAAGGACTGGATATTCGAGCACTTTGTATCATCACAATCATTTGAAGTAACAACTAACCGCCGGCAGCACCAGAAGCTCCCTTTGGAAATTTCCTGATTGGCACACCTAGCAGAAGAGAGTCCCCTCACTGACACAGTGTCCGACTGAAATGTTAATAGAAATCCCCAGGCTACAAGGCTGGACAAAAGGTGCCTGACTTTTAAATCTTTTGATTACATACAGGATAGAAAGACTATGTCTCCAAGTCTAATTGTGTGGATTTTTAACCAGTTTTTCTAGACTCTATTTGTGTTTTTGAAGTAAATACGTCCATGTAGTGATACAAGCAGAATGGAATGCAGTGGCTATGCTGCTGAATTGCCTCCTGTAAACCATATTAGCCTAACTTTCCTGGACGTGGTCCTGAGGCTCGGACACGCAAACACAGACCTAGCGACACACACATCTGCCCCCAAGAGTCGTCTGGTTGGTAAAAAACAAGGGAGCACAGCAGCTTGCTGGCTCAGGAGGCATCAGACCTACTTGTCTGACCCTGTGTGGGGACAGAAGTCAGAGATCAGTCGCCCTCAGTGGATGAACATGGGTGTCCAGGAAGGATCCCTCAGGGGACCTGCACCATCCACAAAACCATCCACAAAAATAACTGGGAACAGCTGAGGAGCTCTGTTAGAAGGATTGCTTGTCCACAGGGAGTTAAAAAATGTGTCCTAAATGTTGCTTAGTAAAACAAACAACCAGAAAAGCCTCTCTATTCCAAACCCATGGTGGGGCATAAACCTGGGATAGTTGGAATGTCATTGCAGCACTTTGCCACAGGAGCAAAAACACAACCCCCACCAGAAGGGATGGCCGACCAGGCCCAGTCAGGGCATGACTTCCGCTGCCTTTCTGGTAGTGACTGATGCCCCAGAACCCTCGCAAGGGCTTGTGCCAAACATTCTCCATGTGCCCCAGCCCCAGTGGGGTGGCCCAGCCCTCAGCACTTACCTCATCTCTGGACCTTTGCAGAACAGACCAGCTGGGAGCCTCCATCCTCCCTTCACCCAACTTTTCTTGTTTGTACAGACTTGGGAAGAACCAGGGAAACCCAGAGTTGAAAGAGACCCACTCTATTGGAAATATATCCCAATGGCATTTTTAAAATGAAGAGCTGGGGAATTTTAAGAGACAGCAAATGCAAGCATGAATAATGGGCCTGTATGGACAGGAAGAGAGCCAGGGCAGGAGACAGCAAATGACAGGCCAGAAGCCAGATCCCACGCCCTTCTGTTCTTGTATGGAACCTCAAGCTAAACATGATTGAAAAGAACTCCAAAGATTTCGTGACATGTGAAAATTACATTAAATGCAAACTTCAAACTTCGGTGTCTGTAATAAAGTTTGATTGGCACACAGCCACTCTCACTTAGATATATACAGTCTGAGGCTGCTTTTGTGCTGAACTTAGTGACTGAGCAGACTACATGGCTGCAAAGCTTAAAACAGTCACTCCTTGGCCCTTTGCAGAAGACAGGGACCATGAAAGAGCAGGGGAGGTGGGTCCCACTGGTCCCCCAGGGAAGCCTGTGGAGCTCCAGGCAGTTTGGATGTTCATGAGACACAGATAAACCAAAAGAGAGGCTGGAGGAGGCCATAGCCTAGGGGGAAAGTAATCTGACCATGTCTCGTAAATGGAGAAACATCTAGTGGGAGCTATACCATACTTTTAATAGTGCTTTCTCTTGGGAAGTGACTCTGAGAAACAGGAGGAAAGCAGATTAAAAAACAACCACTGGGCCAGGCACAGTGGCTCACGCCTGTAATCCCAGCACTCTGGGAGGCCGAGGCGGGTGGATCACCTCAGGTCAGGAGTTCAAGACCAGCCTGGCCAACATGGTGAAACCCCGTCTCTACTAAAAATACAAAAATTAGCCAGGCGTGGTGGTGGGAGCCTGTAGTCCCAGCTATTCAGGAGGTTGAGGTAGGAGAATCACTTGACCCTGGAAGGCAGAGGTTGCAGTGAGCCGAGATCGCACCACTGCATTCCAGCCTGGGTGACAGAGGGATACTCTGTCTCAAACAAAAACAAAAACGAAAACAAACAAAACACAACAAAACAAAAACCACTGACCACACAATCCCTCCCGTATGGCACAGTGATAGTCTAGCCAGGGGCTGGCGTTGGAGGGGGAAGTCTGTCCTGTGTGACCTTAGCCCCTGAGCCTAAGATGGACTTTTTTCTTTTTCTTTTTACCCTTTTTGTTTCCTGGGCTCCTTTCAGGGCCTGGTTTGGGCCATTTCTATGCTTCTGAATAGTAAAATGGTTTTCAAACCCCTAGGGATGAAATTCCAACAGAAATCCCTTTATTCTTAACCATATTTCCATTTCCTTGTCTTTTTTTTTTTTTTCTTTTTTTTGACACAGAGTCTTACTCTGGGTGTGGAATTCACTGCATCCCAGGCTGGAGTGCAGTGGTGCGATCTCAGCTCACTGCAACCTCCGCCTCTGGGGTTCAAGCGATTCTCCTGCCTCAGCCTCCCTAGTAGCTGGGATTACAGGTGCATACCACAATGCCCGGCTAATTTTTAGTAGAGATGGGGTTTCACTATTTTGGCCAGGCTGATCTCGAACTCCTGAGCTCAAGTGATGCACCTGCCTCAGCCTACCAAAGTGCTGGGATTACAGGTGTGAGCCACTGTGCCTGGCCTCCTTATAGTTTTTGCCATGTTTTATCATAGTTCATTTTAATTCTGTTAAGCTAGAAAAATTCCTCAAAAAAAAAAACCCTTCAGTTATTTGTTTTATAATTGAATATTTAAATTTCATTTATCTGTAATCTTTGTAATCTTTGCTTCTCATACCAATTTCTGTCTCAGGAGACAGGAAACAGTGTGTTCCGAGCTGACCATGTGGACAGGCCAGTAAGATGCCCTGCCTCCTGACCTTGTTCCAACTGGACCCTTGTGCACACAGTGCAGGGTGAGACCCAGTGCTGCCTCTGCCCATGTGATGTCACATCACACCCCCAGAGAAAATGAAGACAAGTTATTTCCCCATGTAATTTCTCCCTCCTGACACATCCTCTAGTAGATTCTCACTACTCTGGATACTCTGTGGAGGGTTCTCTCACTGGAAATCACTGTCCCTTTGCTAGGGTGATTATAGAAAGCTCAGAGGAGCAAGGACTACTGTGCTGGGGTTGTGGGGATGAGGCCAACTGGCCCTCGCATGCCCACCTTCTCCCCTCCTTCACTCCTTCTCAGAGGGACCCATGGCAGTGGGGGGTGAGGGCTGGCCCCTGCCCTTGGCCAGCCCAGACAGAGAGGAGCCCTGTGACTCACAAAACCCACACCCCCAAAGAACACCTCAAACCAGTTTGAAAACAAACCTTAGCACTTTTTGGGAAATAAGAATTGGTGCTGGGAGAGATCACGATGTGAACGTTTGGCCACAAACACTTTGTCTAGAAAATGGAACTAAAAGAAGGAACAAAGGGATATGGGAATCCTAAAAATGAATAAAACTTACAAATATGATTTTTCTATACTTTCCCACTTTAGAATGGAAAGGGGAAAATTACTCAAGCAAAGTCGGTAATTTATACACCTTAGAAACAT
The DNA here is from genome assembly GCF_028885655.2 of Pongo abelii. Lineage (NCBI taxonomy): Eukaryota > Metazoa > Chordata > Mammalia > Primates > Hominidae > Pongo > Pongo abelii. Next base: position 78,755,741 of record NC_071998.2, read on the forward strand.
GCACCCTGCAATCACTCTAAAGGCAAATGTACCCATAAAAAACTGACTTCCCATTAAGATTACTAGAGAAAACAGAGAACGCTTCAGATTGGAATGTAAGTCCTAGCAGTAGTTCTTTTTTAAGATTATCATTGAAAGTTAATCATGTAGTAATTTTAAGCTTTGAAAAGGAATTCACTTCCCTCCTAGACCACTAATGTGAAAATGTGAGACAAGTTGGTTTATTTTAAAATAGTCAGAAATGATAATGAAGAAGATAAATATACACACACATATAAATGTAACAGTAAATACTAGAAACTCTTTAGAGATAATTCCACAATTTTCTCTTTATGTAATTATTCATATGCAATTATAACAGATAATGAAAGTAATATTCCAGATATACACAGAAAATTTTATCATTAAGGTTTGAACTCTCATTATTTCATAAATCTCAAAGTAATGCTGTCTAAAAACATTGAAACTAATTATAATTTAAAGTTATGATCCCATTTAAACTTTTTCACGGAATAAGGGAGATTCTGAGATTGGTAGGCGTTCTTGAGGTCTTCAGGTTCTTTTTCACAAGACAAATTACTCTCACTCCTGTCCCCACCCTGTTTGTAGCCCTTCATTCTTGCAGGCCCTGTGTAGTCGACTTGCACTATAGCTCATTCAGTCCTCACAGTGGTCATATGAAATCTTCGGTATAATGCTCATTTTAATGAAACTAAGGCTCAGAATAATTAACATAACTTGCTTAAGATTACACAACTAGTAAATTGATTAAAACCTAAGGGAAACAGATTCCAAAACCTAAGCTCATAAACATTCTACTAGATAACATCTCTAAGCTCAAATATAGTTGCAGTGTACAGGTCAAGTTTTATCACAATCAATTTGTAGCAGCATAATTCAGTGCTGGCAACTGACTTTGATGGTAGCAGAAAAAACATTTTTGTTGGGAAACATAATTGCCCCTAAAAATTTGCTCACTTTTTCCCAGTCTAGTGCCAGACATGAATACAGCCAAGTCTCAACCTTGAAGAGCCCTGATCTAGTAAAGGAAACTTCCTATGCCTCATTTTTTATTAAAAATACTTAGAGGAAGTATTATAGAGGAAGGTTATAAAAAAAAGCCACAGTGGGGCCCAGAGTCCAGAACCTCTCTGGCTCTTATCATCGTTTTTTTATTAATAGATGGCTGCTGTCATGGCGGGGACGGAAGTCGGGGTGTAGGAGAGCCTTTCTGTCTCCCGTATGGACTTCCAACTAATTCTTCTCCATCCTGTCCCTACTTTCCAATGTACTTGATGCCTCCCATTTCTGAGCAAATTGGAATTCTATAAAACACATCAGCCTTCCTCAAGGCTTTCTCTCGTTTTAATCAAATACCACACTTTCTAGCTTCCAGTATTGTATTGCTGCCTTCTTCCCACCTATTTTTCTATTCTTTCTTTCTTTTTTTTTTTTTGACACAGGGTCTTACTGTGTTGCCTAGGCTGGCCTTGAACTCCAGGGCTTGGCTTGGCCCTACCTATTTATCTGTGTATTTATGTCTTTTAAAAACTAACCGGTCTGGGCAACATAGTGAGACCCCATTTCTACAAAAAATTTTAAAAATTAGACATGGTGGTGTGTGCCTGTTGCCCTAGCTACTTGGAAGGCTTAGGCAAGAGGATCACTTGAACCCAGGAATTCTGGGCTACAGTGAGCTAGGATCACACCACTGCATTCCAGCCTGGGTAACAGAGCAAGACTCTGTCTCAAAACAAACAACCAAACAAACAAAACACCTTTTTACTGCCATTTTAGAAAGGTTTTGGCAGGGTGCCTGATAAATGCTGTATGTTTCAATCTGCCATTTTTTGAGGACTTTCATGTTTAACAATGTGTTTATTTTTCTCTCATCCTTGATGAACAGTTTGGGTATAGAATTTAAAGTTTAAATAATATTTATACTATATTTTATAAATAAAGCCAATGATGTATGTTCAAACTTGTACTTCACAGTCTTACGTTAAGTGCTTTCAGTTTTTTAAAAATGGGAGGAAATAGGCTGGGTGCGGTGGCTCATGCCTGTAATCCCAGCACTTTGGGAGGCCGAGGTGGGCAGATTGCCTGAGGTCAGGAGTTTGAGACCAGCCTGGCCAACATGGTGAAACCCTGTCTCTACTAAAAATAAATTACCCAGGCATGGTGGTGCACGCCTGTCATCCTAGCTACTTGGGAGGCTGAGGCAGGAAAATCGCTTGAACCCAGGAGACGGAGGTCGCAGTGAGCCGAGATGGTGCCACTGCACTCCAGCCTGGACGACAGAGCGAGACTCCATGAAAAAAAAAACCAAAAAACAAAACAAAAACAAAAAACAAAAAACCGAGCAGACTTGGGAGTTCATGCCTGTCATCTCAGCACCTTGGGAGTGTGAGGCCGGATGACTGCAACAAAGTAAGATCCCCATCTCTACAAAAAATAAAAAAATTAGCTGCGTGTGGTGGTACATGCTTGTGGTCCCAGCTACATGGGAGGCTGAGGTGGGAGGATCAGTTGATCCCAGGTGATTGAGGCTGCAGTGTACTCTAGCCTGGATGAGAGAGTGAGATCTTATCTCCAAAAAATCAATAAACAAATAAACCATGAAGTCAACACATGTTCTTAGAAAAACAGCAATGTGGCTGGGCATGGTGGCTCATGCCTGTAATCCCAGCACTTTGGGACGCCAAGGTGGGTGGATCACCTGAGGTCAGGAGTTCAAGACCAGCCTTGCCAACATAGTGAAACCCTGTCTCTACTGAAAATACAAAAAATTAGCTGGGCGTGGTGGCTTGCACCTATAATCCCAGCTACTCGGGAGGCTGAGGCAGGAGAATCGCTTGAACCTGGGAGGTGGAGGTTGCAGTGAGCCGAGATCGCATCGCTGCACTCCAGCCTGGGCAACAACAGCTAAACTCCGTCTCAAAAAAAAAAAAAAAAAAAAAAAGAGCAACCTCTCACATCCAGGACATAGAAAAATAGGGTACAAATAACTTACATAAATTAAAACTTTTTTTAATTTTTAAAAGTTTTAAAAAAATGTTTGTAGAGATGGGGTCTTGCTATGTTGTCCAGGATGGTCTCAAACTCCTGGCCTCAAGTGATCCCTCCACCCCTGGCCTCCCAAAGTGCTGGGATTACAGGTGTGAGCTACCATGCCTGGCCACAAATGAAATTTTAAGTTGAAATTTTGTATTACATCAAGAGCTGATGGTTAAGGAAAAATGAAATAAAATGAATACTAGGCAGAGATTTAAAACTTGAGGGGCGATGAAAAGTCTCAGCAAAGTAGTCCAAAGGACAATGATAACTTATTCCATTTGCATAGCAGTTCTAATGTGGAAAGATCTTTTAACACCTCATAACACCTTTATGAGGCAGAGATATAAAATTATGCCCATCTTTTAAGATAAGAAAAACAAGGCTCAGACACGCCATGCTGTACCAGTGGCCCAGAGCCAGAAGTGGAAGCAGCAGCCTGGCCACCTGCTCATGGGGCCACCTACTCAAGGTGCCTTTCTCAAGAAAATTTTAGGTTCCCCGTGATCCCACTGATAAGAATGGAGGGAGACCAGAGGTGGGCTGACCCTGAAACTAATAAAGCTGAAGCTCCAGGAGCCTCCCTGCACAGGCTCCTCCAAGACCCTCACCTGGTTTTTTCTTAAACTACTTTTTAAAACAGTTTACATTGGCAGGAAAATTGCAAAGACAATACAGAGTCCTTACATATCCCACACCCAGTTTCCCCTGTTATTCCTCTGTTATTAGCATCTTCCATTAGTGTGGGATGTTTGTTATAATTAATGAACCAAGATTGCTGCATCACTACTATAACTAAAGTCCAAATTTCATTCAGATTTCCTCAGTTTTGCCTTAATGTCCTTCTGTTCCAGGATTCCCATCCAGGATATCATATTACCTTTGAGATTCGTGAGAAAGGTAGAAAAGTGTACCTATATTCTTGGCTTCTCTACCGGGTTCCCTTTATCTACTGCTACCAGTTTAAGTATTATGCTTGGTTATTTTAATAAGTGGCTCCCATTTTTTACCGAAAGAATTTAAAGAAAGAAACTTATAGTTTTTATTTGGGTCCCAAAATAACACTCGCCTTGTAGTCTGGCCACAGACCACATAAACCAGCTCTGCCAAACTCTAATCACTATTCACTTTCATTGTTGGCCCAGGCAGGAGGAAGGAACCAGCTTATTATGGGCTTGACTTAAAACTCAAAACAGATAACAGGAGAGTAGCAAACACCACTCTTTCATTTATTCATTTCTGTACAGATCACCCATGAATTGGCAAAACATCTTATAGCTATTCATATTTCAACATAGAATAGCTCTTGAATTAGGGGAAATGAGGGCAGAAGGAAAGAAAATCCTTTGCTGTCCTAAAACAGCTTTGCTTTCCTAGAGTAATTTCAGTAAAAATATTTCTGGTTCACCCTGTCCGTGGCCTGCACAACATAAGCTTGGGCTGACTCATTCATTCATTCAAAATGATATTATGGAGTATCTCATGTGTGTGATGCCATGGTGGTCTGTCAGAAGTCTGTTTTTCTTTGTCCAGTGAGCCTTCTCATCTCCCTTCTTCTGGTGACAAATCCTTCTCACCTTTGCCCAGGAGCTGGCTCACCTCATCACAGCACTCTCAGCATCTTACACACAGAGTGTGGCTCCCCGGGGGCAGCTCTCCTGCCACTGGGATTGAGAAGTGGATGCTTAGGGCAGATGATGCCAGGGCTGCTGGGAGGCTCACACAGTGGGAGAGAAGCCTCTAGCCCTGGGGCCAGCAGCTCTGGTTGTATGAGCTACTCCAGTCTCTCTGCTAGCTACAGGAGTCACTAACATTCCTTTTCGTTTAAGCCAACTTAAGTTGGGTTTCTGTCCCATCCTCTTTCACTTGTATAGAAAGAGCCTTAATAAAAAGCACAGATATGATGTTAAATGCTGGGTATATACTGATGAACAAAATAAGCACTGTGCATCATCAGGGGAATACAAACAAATACCACAATGGTATACCATGACACACACACCCAACTGGCTAAAAATGACTAACAAAACCCGTGTTGAAACAGGTGAGCAAATGAAACCCTCATACACTGCTGGTGAGAGTGTGAACTGGTACAGCTGCTTTGGAAAACTGTTTGGAAACAGGTACCAAAGCTGAGCGTATGTATATGACATGATTCAGCAATTCCACCCAACAGAAATCTGCACACGTGTTCCCAATGCTCATGGTGCTCCTGTTCATAGCGCCAGAACTGAGGAATACCCAGGAACAGTATGATGGATAAAGACTTTGTTGTATATCCACACAATGGAATACTATACAGCAATGAGATGAATGATCGAAAATTACAGTGTGATCAAAAATTGTAATGTGGATGAACCTCATCAAAAACAACAGGGAGCAAAAGAAGGCCAGCATAGAATACTAGGCACGGCCCGATTTCATCCACATCAGGTTCTAGAGCCGGCTAGTGGATCCCTGCTGTCAGGAGCCAGCAGTGCTCGCCCTGGGCTGGAGAATGAATGGAAAGGAGTGAAGGGGCTTCATGCTCTGGGGCTGCTCATGCTCTGTTTCCTGATCAGAGTGGTGGTCATACTAGTTCATTTTGTGAAAAACTATCAAACTGTATATTTATCATGTATAAATATATCCATGATAAATGTATAAGTGTATACACTTATACATGTATATGTGTCTATATATGCTCTTTTCTGTATGTCTTTTTTTTTTATACTTTAAGTTTTAGGGTACATGTGCACAATGTGCAGGTTACATATGTATACCTGTGCCATGTTGGTGTGCTGCACCCATGTATGTCTATATTTCAACAAAAAGTTAAAAAACAAGACAGTATGCCTGACCTCATGAAGCATAAAATTTGGTGGAAAAGACAGATAATAAATAACGAAATAAATGAAATTTATAATTTAAAAATTGTGATGAATGCCAAGATGCCTCCTCTCTGCTGTTATCCTTCCACTTTGGAAAATGCTTTTTCTTTTTTTAATCTGGAAGCTCTGTAGCCATCTTGGTGACTTTACTTCCTCTCTTTGGATCTTTTCTAGCTCTGTCACATTTATCTTATCCTAAAGAACAGTGACCATAAATGAAACATCGCAGACAGATTCTCCAGGATTTGTTACAAAGAACATATCTATTTTATTTCCCGTGATTTTCCTGGATTAAGATGGGCAATCTGCAAGCCTTTGTTAATACTGTGGTATCTGGAATGCCGTTTTGGGAAGTCAGTATGTCTCTTCTTGAGTTAGGGTTGACAGACAAGGGTATATCTTCCAATAAGTATGGTTTGGATTTTTTTTCCCCTGCAGGTCTTATTTATTTATTTATTTATTTATTTTGAGACAGAGTCTTGCTCAGTTGCCCAGGCTGGAGTGCAGTGGCACAATCTCGGCTTACTGCAAGCTCCGCCTCCCGGGTTCATGCCATTCTCCTGCTTCAGCCTCCCGAGTAGCTGGGACTACAGGTGGCTGCCACCACACCCGGCTAATTTTTTTATATTTTTAGTAGAGGCGGGGTTTCACTGTGTTAGCCAGGATGGTCTCGATCTCCTGACCTCGTGATCCACCCGCCTCGGCCTCCTGGGATTACAGGCGTGAGCTGTGCTGGGATTACATGTGCTGGGATTACAGGCGTGAGCCACCGCGCCCTGCCCCCTTCAGGTCTTATTTTATGCACAATTTTTTATTACTTTTTAGTGTGCTCTGAATAATGTTTTCAGTGCATTCCCATTCTCTTGGTATTTCAATGAGTGGAAACGTTTAAACTTATCTGAAAGTATAAAGACTTTAATGTTGACTCCCTTTTGGCTCATTTATTCAAAACTTCAATTGTTTAATACTTCTCTATCCTGAAACTATGGTCCACATGATTTTGTTCCACTAGAATTAGTTGCATCACGTTTGAATAAACAGGTCAAAAGCTGCAGATTAGAAATCTTTGATACATGCAGATATTAGTTATATACATTTGTTTTGACGTTTGTGAGCTTTCTATTTATCTTTCAAAATCTCCTTCTATTAAGAATTCAGCTAACTTGCACATTTAAATAACAGTTGAAGAAACATACTAATTTCCAGAAGCCAAGGCTGACCAAAGACATGGAAAGGGATTGTACAGTTCTTGGATTTATTTGGAAACAGAGAGATGTTGTGTTTAAGGGCTGGACAGGGATAAGGGCCCCTGAGACCAGGAGGCTTGCATAACAACTGTCTAACTTTGATTATGCAGCCCTGGCCTGCAGGAGGAAATGGAAACAGAGAGTGTGGGCCAAGACAGTCAAGCTGTCAGCTTCTTTCTTAAAGACAAAATAGCCAAAGGACAGATTCCAATTTCCTAAAAGTCATACTTCGGCCTCAGACAAATATGAATTCTACACTGTTTTTAAAATCAAACATCTTTAAGCATAGCATTTATTCACACATTTGTAATAGAAAGAGGATTCTTTATTTACAAGTGCCATAAGTGCTGAATGCTAACCAGATGTGTTTTATAGTGTCTTATAAAGCAAGAGAATGCATTGAGAAGAAACTAAAGTTAAAGTTTGAAAAAAAACCTTAGAACAAGTAGTTAACAATTTGTTGTGTTAATATAATTAAAGCCTCTGAAAGCTCTTTGTTGAACTGTACCTCACCACTGACACACCATTAGAGAACTTGCTCAACCAGTGCCTGCCAGTGCCCTCCAGGAGCATTTGCAAAGCTCTTTGGGTCTTTTCTGTTCCACATCCTTTTTATGTGAATGTGATAATGATGTTATAAAGTGGGGCAAAGAAACAATGAGGCCTCTTTTTGGGTGGTAGGTGTGGGGGAGCAGGGATGATACTGTGTAGTTTGAGTTTCTCAGATGAATACAATATTTTAAACATAATAAAAACATCATAATTAAAGGGTGAATAAAAACTGATAGAGTCAGGAAATATGAACACATGATTATCTTCAATTTAAATACAACTAGACTTTGTAAGATAAAGTAGTTTAAAAAGGCATTCAACAACAATGTGAACTATCATTAAAAGCTCAAAATAAAATAGCTCTAAATAAAAAATAGGTCTGTATAATGCTTAGTTGAAATCTTTCGTAAACGCGTAAGAGAATCACTTCACACCCATTAAAATAGCTGTAATCAACAAAACAGACAATATCAAGTGCAGGTGAGAATGTAAAGAAGGTGGAACCTCACATACTGTTGGTACAGCCAACATGTATGAGAATGTCCATGTCATTTCAAGAACGTGGGAATGCTGTTCTGGGAAGTCAGTATGTCTTTTCTTGGGTTAGGGTTCACAGACAAGGGCATATCTTCCAGTAAGCATGGTTTGGATTTTTTTTTTTCCCTGCAGGTCTTATCTTACACACATTTTTTTGGTACATTATAAAATGGTACAGTCATTTTATAAAACCATTTGGTAGTTTCCTTTCTTTCTTAAAAAAAAAATTTTTTTTGAGACAGGGTCTTGCTGTTGCCAAGGCTGGAGTGCAGGGGCACAATCTTGGCTCACTGCAACCTCCGCCTCCAGGGTTCAAGCAATTCTCTCACCTCAGCTTCCCTAGTGATGGTGCACTGGGACTACAGGCGTGCACCACCATGCCCAGCTAATTTTTTTTTTTTTTTGGTGTATTTTTGGTAGAGACAGGGTTTCACTATATTGCTCAGGCTGGTCTTGAACTCGTGGGCTCAGGTGATCTGCCCGCCTCATCCTCCCAAAGTGTTGGGATTACAAGTGTGGGCCATTGCACCTGGCGCCTTTCAATTTTTTAATGTCCTTTATAAATTCTGAAATGATACATTTGCATATTAAGCAGAACTATATTTGTCCCCTTAAATTTCGTAGTAATGCAGGTATTTTATTTATTCATAACCCCACATACATTCACCTCTCATGGGCGTCTCAGACTAGGGATTTACTAACTCTTGCAAGAAGAATGCCTTTATCTCTCATCTTCCTACATCCCTAACTCTGGGGCCCAATATTGGAGCTTCTTCCAGGAAAGCGCCCAGCCAAGGTTCCACCTTCTTTACATTCTCACCTGCACTTGATATTGTCTGTTTTGTTGATTACAGCTATTTTAATGGGTGTGAAGTGATTCTCTTATGGGTTTACAGAAGATTTCAACTAAGGATTATACAGATCTATTCTCTCTTCAAAAACACTTTTCCCTGAGCCCATATCCTAGGGGTTAGGTGATGGGAAGGGAGATGTTACAACAGAGAAAAACCTTTTAAAACTCACAGCTGGCCGGGCATGGTGGCTCACGCCTGTAATCCCAGCACTTTGGGAGGCCGAGGCAGGCGGATCACGAGGTCAGGAGATCTAGACCATCCTGGCTAACCATCCTGGCTAACACGGTGAAACCTTGTCTCTACTAAAAAAAAAATACAAAAAATTAGCCGGGTGTGGTCCCAGGCGCCTATAGTCCCAGCTACTTGGGAGGCTGAGGCAGGAGAATGGCGTGAACCCGGTGGCAGAGCTTGCAGTGAGCCGAGATCGCGCCACTGCACTCCAGCCTGGGTGACAGAGCGAGACTTTGTCTCAAAAAAACAAACAAACAAAAAAAAAACCCAAAAACAAATAAACAAAAAACTCACAGCTGCTCTTTCTCTCTTTAAATTTTTATTTTTATACTTTGGTGAAATTCACATGACATAAAAGTAACTATTTTATTTTATTTTTTGAGACAGAGTCTTGCTCTGTCACCCAGGCTGGAGTACGGTGGCACAATCTTGGCTCACTGCAACCTCCGCCTCCTGGGTTCAAGTGATTCTCCTGCCTCAGCCTCCCAACTAGTTGGGATCACAGATGCCTACCACCATGCCTGGCTCCAACATGCCCAGCTAATTTTTATATTTTTAGTAGAGACGGGTTTCACCATGTTGGCCAGTCTGGTCTTGAACTCCCGACCTCAAGCGATCTGCCCACCTTGGCTTCCCAAAGTGCTGGGATTATAGGCGTGAGCCACCATGCCTGGCTCAAAGGTAACCATTTTAAAGTAATCAGTTAGGTTACATTTACTACATTCTCAGTGTTGTGCAACCACCACCTCTATTTCCAAAACATTCTGATCATTCCAAAATAAAAGTGGTTTCCACTAAGCAGTTAATCCCAATTCCTGCCTCCCTTGGCCCCAACAACCACCACCCACCAATCTAATTTCTCTGTTTCTATGGATTTATCTGTTGTGGATACTTCATATAAATGGAATCATACAATATGTGACCTTTTGTGTCTGGCTTATTTAGCATACAATTTTCAAGGTTCATCAGTATTTCATTCCTTTTTGTGCCTGAATAATATTCCATTGTATGCAAATACCACAATTTGATTGGTCCCCCAGCCCCCTCCCTTTTTTTTTGAGACGGCGTTTCACTCTTGTTGCCCAGGCTGGAGTGCAATGGCATGATCTTGGCTCACCACAACCTCCACCTCTCAGGTTCAAGTGACTCTCCTGTCTCAGCCTCCCTAGTAGCTGGGATTACAGGTATACGCCACCATGCCTGGCCAATTTTGTATTTTTAGTAGAGACAGGGTTTCTCCATGTTGCTCAGGCTGGTCTCGAACTCCTGATCTCAGGTGATTCGCCTGCCTCGGCCTCCCAAAGTGCTGGGATTACAGGTGTGAGCCACCATCCGGCTGGGCCCCCTTTTTATAATTTCTGTCTCCTTATTGATATCTCATTTTGTTCATACTTTGTTTTCCTGTTTGTTTTTTTCTTTTTTCTCTGAGCATATTTAGGACAGTTGTTCATTAAAAGTGTTTGTCTAGTAAGTCCAATTCTGGGTTTCCTCAAAGATGATTTCTGTCATTCCCATGCCCGCCCCCCCCTCCAACCAAATGGGACATTCTTTCCTGTTTCTTTCTATGCCCTCCCTGTCTTTTTCTTGTTGTTGAACACCAGGTATTTTGAATACCAGAATGCAGTGATTCTAGGAACCAAATTCTCCCGTCCTCAGGGTTTGCTGTTGTTGATTGCTGAGGGCTGCAGTTGTCTGCTTAACAACTTTTCCAAACCATTTGCGCAGACTGTATTCCTGCTTGTGTGTGGTCAGTGAAGTCTTTGTTACAATATCTCATTGGTAAGCCAGTGACCTGAGGGAGATTTCCTTAGATGTCTGGAGATCAAAGAAAATAAAAAAAAAAATTGATTCTCCCGGTCTTTCCAGTTTGACTCTGAGAGGGGCACTCCCTTAAAGCTATGGCAGTCTGCCTACAACTCTGCCTTAGCCCTCACCCCTTACTTGCTCCAGCAGAGGTGCAAAGCTAGTCTCCTCTTAGGTCTTTTCTGAGTATGTATCCAATACCGGGCATGTATGTTGTACTCTTTTTCCCCTGGTATATGCATGGTCCTTCCAAGCCCTCTGTCCCCCAAGAAACTTCCCCCAGCCTCCTCCTTCGAGGGTTTTTGGATTTGTCTGCTCCTTGCTCTGTCCACCATCCCTTGGCCCAGGCAGGCATTGGTAGTACATGACTTTTAATCTTTCTACAGGCTGGGTGCGGTGGCTCATGCCTGTAATCCCAGCACTTTGGGAGGTCAAGGCTGGCAGATCACCTTAGGTCAGGAGTTTGAGAACAGCCTGGCCAACATGGCGAAACCCTGTCTCTAATAAAAGTACAAAATTAGCTGGGCATGGTGGTGCATGCCTGTAGTCCCAGCTACTTGGGAGGCTGAGGCAGGAGAATCATCTGAAACTGGGAGGCGGAGGTTGCAGTGAGCCGAGATTGCGCCACTGCGCTCCAGCCTGGGTGACAAGAGTGAAACGCTGTCTCAAAAAAAGAAAAAAAAAATTTCTACAGACCCTACCACTTCCCAGAAAGCTACTCCAACTCATGAGGGGGTGGTGGGACAAAGGTCAGCCTCTGCACCAGTCCCTTCACGAACCAGCAGACAGGTCAGAATGAACAACCACAGTTTTTTAAGAAGGTCTATATTCATCCCTTTGTACCAAGCAAGCTACACCAAGAACATGGGCTGCTATCGTCACAGCCGCCCCTTCTGTGCTAGGGAAGGATAGATGATAGCCTAGTGAAAACACCATAATATTAATACTTTCACTGGAATTCATACGCCTTTTCTTCACCAAGCACTTGCCCAGTCGTTGCAAGTGCTCTGAAAGTTCTGAAAGTTTATTCTGTCAATTTTAGATTCCAGAGTTCCAAAAGTTTATACTGTCAATTTTTGGCAGTTTATGGTGGTTTCAGAGGAGATACTGATTCTTTGAGAGCCCTACTCTCCCATTTTCTTTGGTTTGGCAGTTTCTTAAACTGTAAACATAAGCTTGCCATACAACCAGTAATTCCACTCCTAGAAATCTAACGATGAGAAATGAAATCAAGTCCATACAAAGACTTGCACATGAACGTTCACAGCAGCTTTATTTGGTACAGGCAAACAAATTCTAACCACTCAAATTCTCATCAACTGGTGAATGGATAGTCAACTATCAAAAACGGAGCCAGACTTTTGATTCTCTATCATTTACAAATCTCCAAAATTATCCTCCTTAAACATGAGTGATTTCATGTCACTATCCCCCCTCAAAAATATAAAGTGATTTTTTAAGAGCCTAGAATGAAGACTATATTTCTAAAATGTGGTACTCAAGGCCCTCTGTAACATTTCTCCAAACTTACTTTCTAGCCTTTGTTTCTAATATTACAGCCCAGTCCTAGTGAGCAGTCTTCCTTCAGGCATCACCTGTAAACATTCTTGTCATTCTACTCAAATGCCATCTCTTCAGGAAATCTCCCTGCTTCCTCTACTATATTCCCATATAATCTGTATAGTATAGCAATCACTTGCAGTTACAGTTAGGTGTATATATTTGTTGCTTCAACTAAATACTGAAGCACTGAAACAACTACATAACATGCAATTTGTTACTGCTAGCATAATACATGGGTGCATAATAGGCGCTTGACAAACATTTGCTGAATTCATGAATGTACGAATGTACATGACCTACAAATGAAAAAGCTAAACAAAATGTAAAAGGAATTAATGAAACTGGGAATTATGGAAGAATAATTGAGAAATAAATTTAAACAAGAAAGGAAAAATAGGGAAATTTTTATATAGATGTTTTAATTTAAAGACTCTAGAGCTTTAGGGAAGACGCTTGGCCCAAGACAGAAGCAACTACTGCAGTTCCTCACACATAAGAGCCTGTTGAATGAACAATACGACTAATTGGTTAAAACCAACTTACAGCCAGGCATATCCCAGCACTTTGGGAGGCTGAGGTGGGAGGGTGGCTTGAGCCCAAGAGTTCGAGACCAGCCATAGTGAGACCCTGTCTCTTAAAAAAATGTAAAAATTAGCCAGGCATGGTGACGCATACCTGTAGTCCTAGCTACTCTGAACGCTAAGGTGGGAGGACTGTTTGAGCCTGGGAAGTCAAGGCTGCAGTGAGCCGTGATGGTGCCACTACACTCTAGCCTGGGTGATAGAGTAAGACCCTGTCTCAAACAAACAAACAAACATAGAAACAAACAATAAAATAAACAAAACACTGAACACCTATCTGTGCCAATACTATGTGAAACACATACTTAGGCAAGACCCTCATCTGATTTTGGGAAGCAAAGAGTAAATGGAAAAAGCCAATGCATGCTGGGAGTCACTGCCGCCAGGGACTTGTTTGGAAAGTAATTTGTATTGCTGCGGATGGGAGTCATTTGAATGGTACCTCATGAAATGGGCCAGGCTGGGACTGGGGGATGGCCGGGGTGAGGTGTGGCCAGGTCCCTGACACATTCTGAGGAAGTGGAACGAATCCCAGTGTTTTCATTCAGCCTTTGGTTATATTTGACAGAGAGCACAATGCTTGCATGGGGCTTGTAATGGTTCAAGAAACTGAACTAAGGAGAGCCATCAACTCATAGACAGAAAGCTTAGTTTTTGCTACATGCCCAACCATTGCTAATACTCTTTTCCAAAGACATAGAGAAGCAATTTTCATTATGCAAACATTTAAATTTTACCTTTGCTGTTCTGAATTATAGATACCAAATGGCATACCATCATAAACAGATGATGGTACAGCTCTTCCAGCTAGCATGCTGGTGATTTCATAGTGAAAATATTGTTTGTTTCACTAAAGCCTGCTTGAAAAATTTGAAAGCAAAACAACTCTTATCCACTGAGGACTTTGCCTAAGTATAACTAATGGTTTTAATCTACCCTCCAAAAAAGAAGAAAAAAAAAAACCCCACTTCTCTGTAATTTAAGCACATATTTAGAAAAAAATGCTAAGAATGAAATAAAGCACCCATAATCTTTGAACCTCATATTAATTTAAGAATGATACTTGTGAGATAGAGTTAAAAACTACAAGATTCCTGTAAGCATTTACAAATATGCTATAAGTGAATGAAACAGAAAATAATCAAACCAATACATACCGACAGATTAATAGGTACAAAGCTTGCACTAGGTTACACAGTAAAGCAGTCCAACAATACAAAGGATGTTCTATTCAGGAAGTAAAGATAAATGCATGTTGATTGAATAAAGTTATATTAAACACTAACTTTTCTGTTTGTTACAAAAGCTTTTTATAGGGTAGTCTACATGAATATTCTTCTGCTGAATATGTTTAACTCTATACTAGTGTATATCACCACCACCCAGCCATGCTTGTACAATTTGATCTTGATCCCACAGATAATAATTGATGAGACCAAGGATGGACACATGACCCAAGATGACCCAATCAGACTGTCTTGGAGAAACTTCACATTGAGAATCTGACCACCAGTCTGGGAAGCTGCTTAAACTGAAGACATATAGATGCATCATTTTGCCATGTGCCTGTCAAACACAGTGAAAGCTGTTCTGCAGAAGACAACACCTTTTGGGAGAGGAGAGTGAAGTAGACTTACAGAAAATGGTGGGGCTAAGAGAACACAAGACCTCAGAAAAAGAAAGCAAGATAGAGAATCTGAAGACTGGGTGGGCCTCAAGAGTATCCCCATTCCTCTTCCCAGGCCCTAGGGAGTCGCTCTACTCTTCCTGCCCTTTGAGAGCAGGATATTCTTCAGTACCCTTCCAATACATCCCCTTGCATACTAGGGCTTATTTGAAGTGTTGTTTCTATTACTTGCCACCAAAAAGAATCTTAACAATACAACAGTCCCCTTTTTCTATTCCATTACATAGTGACAATGAAGAATATGGAATGGGGATGGGTGTCTTTTTTTTTTTTTTCCAGAAAGACTGTCTAAGACACCGTTATTGAACACAGATAATAAAAGAGAGGGCAGAGTCAGGCTCCATGTTATTTTTTCTTCACCTTTTGTCAATCTCCAGGGCCCTAAGCAATTATTTTAGTGAATTTTTCAGTTTTACACTTGTTATCTTGGGGAGAGGATCACTGACATCTTCATTCTGTTCTATCTGGAAGTACCACAATTGACTTTTTAAATTGTTTTAAAATTATTTTTTTCCTTTTTGCTTTCTTTATTAGCTTTTTAAAAATGTGTCTTTGGGCCAGGTGTGGTAGTTCATGCCTGTAATCCCAGCACTTTGGCAGGCCAAGGCAGGCAGGTCACCTGAGCTCAGGAGTTCGAGACCAGCCTGGGCAACATGGCAAAACCCCGACTTTATAAAAAAAAATACAAAAAAATTAGCCGGGCATGGTGGCATGTGCCTGTAGTCTCAGCTACTTGGGAGGCTGAGGTGGGAGGATTACTTGAGCCCAGGAGGTTGAGGCTTCAGTGAGCCAAGATCACGCCACTGCACTCCAGCCTGAGTGACAAAGGGAGATACTGTCTCAAAACAAAACAAAACAAAACAAAACAAAACAAAACAAAACAAAACACCACCAAGTGTTTTTCCCCTGTGTTAGTTGAAAAGTCACATACCTTATTTTTGTTAAGTGGTTACCTTAGACATTTTATCATCTATACTCATCAAAGTCTAAACAAATCCATGTCTCAGTCCTCCTCTTGAACACAAGAATTCAGAACATTTTAATTTCAAGCAACCTTGTATTACTGTGTATTTTTGAATTCTAGCTTAAAAAGCCTCTCATATGACATCATTATGATTATGTTATACAGTCACTGTTTGACATATTTACCATATTCTTTGCTTTTTATTCCCTCTTGCATCTCAAACCTTCCTTCTTGGATCATTTTCCTTCTACTTGAAAATGATTCTTTCATTCTAAAATGTGTGTCTATTGGCGGTAAATTATCTCAGTTTCTGTTTAATCTAACATTCTCTTTATTTCACTTTCATTCTGAAAGAGAGTATTTGCTGGGTATAGGAAGTATGCTATTATTTTCTCTGAGAGTAATGAAGCTACCACTGCTCCTGGTTTCCACTGCTGCTGTTGAAGGATCAGAGTTTGCCAATATACCCAATCCATTCCTTTGGATGCTTCAAAGATCTTCGTTTCATCTTTGGCAACTGCAGTTCCATTAAATTATATTTAGGTGTGAGTTTCTTTATATATATATTTTTTGGATCTTATTTGGTTTCTTGACACAGATTTTTATAATGCATAAAATATAATGTATGTCTTATAGAATGCAGAAAAAAACACAAAATGTAATATGGCCTAACAGAATCTTGCCAACACCCCAGAAGTCCCCTGGTATTCCTCTTCCCCATCATTTACCTCTTGTTTTCTGCTAAAGTAGTGAGTATCTTGATATTTATGTATTTATTTTTAAAAGATAGGGTCTCCCCGTGTTGCCCAGGCCAGACTTGAACTCCTGGGCTCAATCTTCCCACCTCAGCTTCCAAGTAGCTGAGACTATAGGGGCATAACACTATGCCCAGCTATCTTGATTTTTCTACAAATACCTTCCTTGCTTTTTTTTTTCCCTTAGATTTTTTTCCTTACTTAAGTATGCACCCCTAGACAAGAAAGCTTATTTTTTTGCCTGTTTCTAAACTTCATGTATATAGAATCATAAAACATATATTTTGACTTGTATTGCTCAGTATTTTGTTTGGGAGATTCATTTATGATGTTGTATGTAGCTCCATGCTGTTGTTCTTCTCAATTCTAAATGGTATTTCATAATAAGAATACATCATAGCCTCCCAAGTAGCGAGGACTACAGGTGCCTGCCACCATGCCCAGCTAATATTTTGTATTTTTAGTAGAGACAGGGTTTTGCCATGTTGGCCAGGCTGGTCTTGAACTCCTGGCCTCAAGTGATCAGGCTGCCTCAGCCTCCCAAAGTGCTGGGATTACAGCCGTGAGCCACTGCACCCAGCCCCTGTGCGTGTTTCTTGATATATATGTGCACATGTTTCTTTGGAGAGAGAGAGAGGGAGATATATATATATACGGATATATATATATATATATATCGATATATATATATATGGATATATATATATATATGGATATATATATATATACCTAGGGATATATATATATATAGGGATATATATATATATACCTAGGGATATATATATATACACCTAGGGATATATATATCTCTCTATATATATCCATAAATATATCTCTATATATATATCCATATATATATCTATATATATCCATATATATATCCATATATATATATATCCATATATATCTATATATATCCATATATATATCTATAGATATATATCCATATATATATCTATAGATATATATCCATATATATATCTATAGATATATATCCATATATATATCTATAGATATATATCCATATATATATCTATAGATATATATCCATATATATATCTATAGATATATATCCATATATATATCTATAGATATATATCCATATATATATCTATATATATATATCCATATATAGATATATAATCTATATATATCTATATATATATCCATATATATATCTATATATATATATCCATATATATCTATATATATATCCATATATATCTATATATACCTATATATCTATATATCTATATATCCATATATATATCTATATATCTATATATCCATATATATATCTATATATCTATATATCCATATATATATCTATATATCTATATATCTATAGATATATAGATCTTTCTCTCTCTCTCTCTCTCTCTCTCTCTCTATATATATATATATATACGCCTAGGGATATGTGAATCTTCAAATTTTACAGATAATGTCAAAGTATTTTTGTCAGTTTATGGTTCCATCAGCAGTATATGAGAATATCTATTGTTCCATATCCTAATAATTGGCAGGGTTAGTCTTTTTAATATTCTTTTTAATACCCACCATTCTGGTAGGTATGCTATGGAATCTCATAATGATTTAAAATTGCTTTTCTTTTATTAATGGATTTAACACTTACATTTGTTTACTCGCCGTTTGAATTTTGTGAGTTTTTTTGGTGCGAACGGTCTGATCAAATTGCTTACCTATTTTCATACTGAGTTGTCTGTCTTTACCTGCCATACATACTACTTATTTACTGTTTCCAAGATATATTCTGGCCTGGCATGGTGGCTCATGCCTGTAATAATCCCTACACTTTGGGGAGGCTGAAACACTGCCAAAATATGATTTAAATCATATTTAAGCCATTATGTATAGACATGTAATGCATTATGATTTAAATAATAAACATTATATATAACAATTATTATTTAAATCTTAATGCATTGTATGCCTATTTATTGATATGGGATATCAATAGATATACATATCCCATAATAAATATCCCACATCAACAAACAGGCACACAATGCATTATGATTTTTAAAAATTATTGTTGTAAAATACAGATAACATAAAATTTATCATCTTAACCACTTTTAAGTGGTTTAAGTTTAGTGGTATTAAATATATTCATAATGTTGTGCAACCATCACCACCGTCCATTTTCATAACTGTTTTCCTGTTGTAAAATCGAAACTTGACACCTATTAAACACTGACTCCCCATTCCTTCCTCCCTTTGCCTTTAGCAACCACCCTAAATCTCTCCTGTTTAGACTACTCTAAGTACCTCATGTAAGTGAAATCATACAGTATTTGTCTTTTTGTGACTGGCTATATCACTTAGCATAATGTCCACAAACTTCATCCATTTTGTAGCACATATCAGAATTTCCTTCCTTTTTAAGCTGAACAATATTCCATTATATGGACAGACTGCATTTGTTTATCTATTTATCCTTCGATGAACACTTGGATTGCTTCCAATGTTATAGCTACGGTGAATAATGCTGCTGTGAACATATGGGTAGAAATATCTGAAGACTCTGCTTTCAATTATTCTGGCATGTACCTCAAGTGAAATCAGTGGATCATATGGTAATTCTATTTTTAATTTTCTTAGGAACTGCTATGCTGTTTTCTATAGCAGCTGTACCATTTTATATCCCTACTATAACATTGCACAACGGTTCTAATTTTTCTACTTTCTTGCCAGTGCTTGTTATTTTCTGTTTTTTGGATAGGAGACATTCTTTTTTTTTTTTGAAACAGAGTCTCACTCTGTCACCCAGGCTGGACAGCAGTGGCACAATCTCGGTTTACTGCAACCTCCACCTCCCAGGTTCATGCGATTCTCCTGTCTCAGCCCCACAAGTAGCTGGGATTACAGGTGCACGCCACCATGCCCAGCTAATTTTTGTACTTTCAGTAGACACGGGGTTTCACCATGTTGGCCAAGCTGGTCTTGAACTCCTGACCTCGTGATCTGCCTGCCTTGGCCTCCCAAAGTGCTGAGATTACAGGCATGAGCCACCGCGCCCAGCCTGGATAGGAGACATTCTAATGGGTGTGAGGTGGTATCTCATTGTATTTTAATTTGTAGCTCCCTAATGATTAGTGATGTTGAGCATCTTTTCAGGTACTTAATGGCCATTTGTGTATATGTTCTTGGAGAAATGTCTATTCAAGTCCTTTGCCCATTTTTGAACTGAGTTGTTTTGGTGTTGAGTTTTAGGAGTTCTCTTTATATTCTGTGTTATAATCCCTTATCAGATACATGATTTGCAAAATTTTGTCCTATTTGTGAGTTGCCTTTTCACTGTTCATAGTGTCTGTTAATACACAAAACTTTTACATTTTCACTAAGTCCAATCTGTCTCTTTTCCTTATGTTGACTATACCTTTGCTGTCATATCTAAGAAATCACTTGCCAAATCCAATGTAGTGAAGCTTTTCCTGTTTTCTAAGACTATTATACTTTTAGGTTTTACATGTAGGTCTTTGATCCATTTTGAGTTAATTTTTGTATATGGTGTTAGGTAAGGTTCCAATTTCATACTTTTGCATGTGGAAATCCAGATTTCCAGGCACCATGTGTTAAATGAATGTTATTTCCCCATTGAACGGTCTTGGCACATTAGTCAAAATTCATTTGACTAACTATGGGAGGGTTCATTTTGGGCTCTGTATTCTATTCCATTAGCCAATGTCTGTCTTTAAATCAGTCCTACATTGTTTTGATTATTGTAGCTTTGTAGTAAGTTTTGAAATCAAGAAATGAGTCCTCCAGCTTTGTTCTTTTTGAAGATTGTTTTGGCTATTCAGGGTCCCTTGAGATTCCATGTGAATTCTAGAATGAGTATTCCTATTTCTGCGAAAAACATCACTGGGATTTTGATAGAGATTTCATTGAATCTGTAGATCGCTTTGAGTAGTACTGACATCTTAACAGAGTCTTCCAATCCATGAATCTGGGACGTGTTTCCACTGATTTATGTCTTCTTTATTTTCTTTCAGCAATGTTTTGAAGTTTTCATTGTACAAATCTTTCACCTTCTTGGTTAATTCCTAGGTATTTTATTCTTTTTTATGCTATTGTAACAAAATTGTTTTTGTAATTTCCTTTCCAGATTGTTCACTGTTAGTGTATAGAAATCCAACCCATTTTTGTTATTGTTTTTCTAACCAATTTTAGTGTGTTCACTTTGTATTCTGCTACTTTGCTGAATTTATTTGTTTTCACAGGTTTTTGGGGGTAGAATCCTTAGTTTTTTACATATAGATCACATAATCTGTAAACATAATTTAACTTGTAGACAGCCTACAGTTACATCATTTAAAAAAATACATTCTGAGGGGAGGTTCCAAGATGGCTGAATAGGAACAGCTCCAGTCTATAGCTCCCAGCATGAGCAATGCAGAGGACGGGTGATTTCTGCATTTCCAACTGAGGTACTGGGTTCATCTCACTAGGGCTTGTGGGACAGTGGGTGCAGCCCACGGAGCAGGGCAGGGCATCGCCTCACCTGGGAAGTGCAAGGGGTCGAGGAATTCCCTTTCCTAGCCAAGGGAAGCTGTGACAGACAGTACCTGGAAAATCGGGACACTCCCACCCTAATACTATGCTTTTCCAATGGTCTTAGCAAACGGCACACCAGATCACATCCTGCGCCTGGCTCAGAGGGTCCCATGCCCACGAAGCCTCGCTCACTGCTAGCATAGCAGTCTGAGATCCAACTGCAAGGTGGCCACGAGGCTGGGGGAGGGGTGTTCGCCATTGCTGAGGCTTGAGTAGGTAAACAAAGCAGCCAGGAAGCTCGAACTGGGTGGAGCTCACTGCAGCTCAAGGAGGCCTTCCTGCCTCTGTAAACTCCACCTCTTGGGGCAGGGCATAGCTGAACAAAAGGCAGCAGAAGCTTCTGCAGACTTAAACATCCCTGTCTGACAGCTTTGAAGAGAGTAGTGGTTCTCCCAGCACAGAGTTTGAGATCTGAGAACGGACACACTGCCTCCTTAAGTGGGTCCCTGACCCCCGAGTAGTCTAACTGGGAGACACCTCCCAGTAGGGGCCGACTGACACCTCATACAGCCCAGTGCCCCTCTGAGACGAAGCTTCCAGAGGAAGGATCAGGCAGCAACATTTGCCGTTCTGCAATATTTGCTGTTCTGCAGCATCCGCTGGTGATACCCAGGCAAACAGGGTCTGGAGTGGCCCTCCAGCAAACTCCAACAGACCTGCAGCTGAGGGTCCTGACTGTTAGAAGGAAAACTAACAAACAGAAAGGACATACACACCAAAACCCCATCTGTATGTCACCATCATTAAAGACCAAAGGTGGATAAAACCACAAAGATGGGGAGAAACCAGAGCAGAAAAGCTGAAAATTCTAAAAATCAGAACGCCTCTTCTCCTCCAAAGGAATGCAGCTCCTCACCAGCAAAGGAACAAAGCTGGACAGAGAATGACTTTGACGAGTTGAGAGAAGAAGGCTTCAGACGATTGGTAATAACAAACTTCTCTGAGCTAAAGGAGGATG
Source organism: Pongo abelii (assembly GCF_028885655.2). NCBI lineage: Eukaryota > Metazoa > Chordata > Mammalia > Primates > Hominidae > Pongo > Pongo abelii. The sequence goes on from NC_071998.2 coordinate 78,777,978, forward strand.
TTCGAACCCATCACAAAGAAGCTAAAAACCTTGAAAAAAAGATTAGATGAATGGCTAACTAGAATAAACAGCATAGAGAAGACCTTAAATGACCTGATGGAGCTGAAAACCACAGCACGAGAACTACGTGACACATGCACAAGCTTCAGTAACCGATTTGATCAACTGGAAGAAAGGGTATCAGTGATTGAAGAGCAAACGAATGAAATGAAGCGAGAAGAGAAGTTTAGAGAAAAAAAGAATAAAAAGAAATGAACAAAGCCTCCAAGAAATATGGGACTATGTGAAAAGACCAAATCTACGTCTGATTGGTGTACCTGAAAGTGACGGGGAGAATGGAACCAAGTTGGAAAACACTCTGCAGGATATTATCCAGGAGAACTTCCCCAACATATCAAGGCAGGCCAACATTCAAATTCAGGAAATACAGAGAACGCCACAAAGATACTCCTTGAGAAGAGCAACTCCAAGACACATAATTGTCAGATTCACCAAAGTTGAAATGAAGGAAAAAATGTTAAGGGCAACCAGAGAGAAAGGTTGGGTTACCCACAAAGGGAAGCCCATCAGACTAACAGCGGATCTCTCGGCAGAAACTCTAGAAGCCAGAAAAGAGTGGCGGCCAATATTCAACATTCTTAAAGAAAAGAATTTTCAACCCAGAATTTCATATCCAGCCAAACTAAACTTCATAAGTGAAGGAGAAATAAAATCCTTTACAGACAAACAAATGCTGAGAGATTTTGTCACCACCAGGCCTGCCTTACAAGAGCTCCTGAAGGAAGCACTAAACGTGGAAAGGAACAACCGGTACCAGTTACTGCAAAAACGTGCCAAATTGTAAAGACCATCTAGGCTAGGAAGAAACTGCATCAACTGACCAGCAAAATAACCAGCTAACATCATGATGACAGGATCAAATTCACACATAACAGTATTAACCTTAAATGTAAATGGGCTAAATGCTCCAATTAAAAGGCACAGACTGGCAAATTGGATAAAGAGTCAAGACCCATCAGTGTGCTGTATTCAGGAGACCCATCTCGTGCAGAGACACACATAAGCTCAATATAAAGGAATGGAGAAAGATCTACCAAGCATTTGAAAAAAAAAAAAAAAAGGAGGGATTGCAATCTTAGTTGCTGATAAAACAGACTTTAAGCCAACAAAGGTCAAAAGAGACAAAGAAGGCCATTACATAATGGTAAAGGGATCAATTCAACAAGAAGAGCTAACTATCCTAAATATATATGCACCCAATACAGGAGCACCCAGATTCATAGAGCAAGCCCTTAGAGACCTACAAAGAGACTTAGACTCCCACAGAATAATAATGGGAGACTTTAACACCCTACTGTCAACATTAGACAGATCAATGAGACAGAAAGTTAATAAGAATATCCAGCAATTGAACTCAGCTCTGCACCAAGCAGACCTAAAAGACATCTACAGAACTCTCCACTCCAAATCAACAGAATATACATTCTTCTCAGCACCACATCGCACTTATTCCAAAATTGACCACATAGTTGGAAGTAAAGCACTCCTAAGCAAATGTAAAAGAACAGAAATTAGAACAAACTGTCTCTCAGACCACAGTGCAATCAAACTAGAACTCAGGATTAAGAAACTCACTCAAAACTGCTCAACTACATGAAAACTGAACAATCTGCTCCTGAATGACTAATGGGTACATAACGAAATGAAGGCAGAAATAAAGATGTTCTTTGAAACCAAGGAGAACAAAGACACAACATACCAGAATCTCTGGGACACATTTAAAGCAGTGTGTAGAGGGAAATTTATAGCACTAAATGCCCACAAGAGAAAGCAGGAAAGATCTAAAATCGACACCCTAACATCACAATTAAAAGAACTAGAGAAGCAAGAGCAAACACATTGAAAAGCTAGCAGAAGGCAAGAAATAACTAAGATCAGAGCAGAACTGAAGGAGAGAGAGACACAAAAAACCCTTCAAAAAAATCAAAGAATCCAGGAGCTGGTTTTTTGAAAAGATCAACAAAATTGATAGACTGCTAGCAAGACTAATAAAAAAGAAAAGAGAGAAAAATCAAATAGATGCAATAAAAAATGATAAAGGGGATATCACCACCAATCCCACAGAAATACAAACTACTATCAGAGAATACTATAAACACCTCTATGCAAATAAACTAGAAAATCTAGAAGTAATGGATAAATTCCTGGACACATACACCCGCCCAAGACTAAACCAGGATGAAGTTGAATCTCTTAATAGACAAATAACAGACTCTGAAATTGAGGCAATAATTAATACCCTACCAACCAAAAAAAGTCCAGGACCAGACAGATTCATAGCCGAATTCTACTAGAGGTACAAAGAGGAGCTGGTACCATTCCTTCTGAAACCATTCCAAACAACAGAAAAACAGGGAATCCTCCCTAACTCATTTTATGAGGACAGCATCATCCTGATACCAAAGCCTGGCAGAGACACCACAAAAAAAGAGCATTTTAGACCAATAACCCTGATGAATATCGATGCAAAAATCCTCAAAAAAATACTGGCAAACCGTATCCAGCAGCACATCAAAAAGCTTATCCACCATGATCAAGTGGGCTTCATCCCTGGGATGCAAGGCTGGTTCAACACATGCAAATCCATAAATGTAATTCAGCGTATAAACAGAACCAAAGACAAAAACCACATGATTATCTCAATAGATGCAGAAAAGGCCTTCAACAAAATTCAACAGCCCTTCATGCTAAAAACTCTCAATAAACTAGGTATTGATGGGACGTATCTCAAAATAATAAGAGCTATTTATGACAAACCCACAGCCAATATCATACTGAATGGGCAAAGACTGGAAGCATTCCCTTTGAAAACTGGCACAAGACAGGGATGCCCTCTCTCACCACTCCTATTCAACATAGTGTTGGAAGCTCTGGCCAGGGCAATCAGGCAGGAGAAAGAAATAAAGGGTATTCAATTAGGAAAAAAGGAAATCAAATTGTCCTGTTTGCAGATGACATGATTGTATATTTAGAAAACCCCATCGTCTCAGCCCAAAATCTCCTTAAGCTGACAAGCAACTTCAGCAAAGTCTCAGGATACAAAATCAATGTGCAAAAATCACAGGCCTTCCTATACACCAATAACAGACAAACAGAGAGCCAAATCATGAGTAAACTCCCATTCACAATTGCTTCAAAGAGAATAAAATACCTAGGAATCCAACTTACAAGGGATGTGAAGGACCTCTTCAAGGAGAACTACAAACCACTGCTCAACGAAATAAAAGAGGACACAAACAAATGGAAGAACATTCCATGCTCATGGATGGGAAGAATCAATATCGTGAAGATGGCCATACTGCCCAAGGTAATTTATAGATTCAATGCCATCCCCATCAAGTTACCAATGACTTTCTTCACAGAATTGGAAAAAACTATTTTAAAGTTCATATGGAACCAAAATGAGCCCGCATTGCCAAGTCAATCCTAAGCCAAAAGAACAAAGCTGGAGGCATCATGCTACCTGACTTCAAACTATACTACTAGGCTACAGTAACCAAAACAGCATGGTACTGGTACTAAAACAAAGATATAGACCAATGGAACAGAAGAGAGCCCTCAGAAATAATACCACACATCCACAACCATCTGATCTTTGACAAACGTGACAAAAACAAGAAATGGGGAAAGGATTCCCTATTTAATAAATGATGCTGGGAAAACTGGCTAGCTATATGTAGAAAGCTGAAACTGGATCCCTTCCTCACACCTTATACAAAAATTAATTCAAGACGAATTAGAGATTTAAATGTTAGACCTAAAACCATAATAACCCTAGAAGAAAACCTAGGTAATACTGTTCAGGACACAGGCATGGGCAAGGACTTCATGACTAAAACACCAAAAGCAATGGCAACAAAAACCAAAATTGACAAATGGGATCTATAAAACTAAAGACCTTCTGCACAGCAAAAGAAACTACCATCAGAGTGAACAGGCAACCTACAGAATGGGAGAAAATTTTTACAATCTACTCATCTGACAAAGGGCTAATATCCAGAATCTACAAAGTACTTAAACAAATTTACAAGAAAAAAACAAACAACCCCATAAAAATTGGGCAAAGGATATGAACAGACACTTCTCAAAAGAAGCCATTTATGCAGCCAACAGACACATGAAAAAATGCTCATCATCACTGGCCATCAGAGAAATGCAAATCAAAACCACAGTGAGATACCATCTCACACCAGTTAGAATGGCGATCATTAAAAACTGAGGAAAAAACAGGTGCTGGAGAGGATGTGGAGAAATAGGAACACTTTTACACTGTTGGTGGGACTGTAAACTAGTTCAACCATTGTGGAAGACAGTGTGGCAATTCCTCAGGGATCTAGAACTAGAAATACCATTTGACCCAGCCATCCCATTACTGTGTATATACCCAAAGGATTATAAATCATGCTGCTATAAAGACACATGCACTCGTATGTTTACTGCAGCACTATTCGCAATAGCAAAGACTTGGAACCAACCCAAATGTCCATCAATGATAGACTGGATTAAGAAAATGTGGCACATATACACCACGGAATACTATGCAGCCATAAAAAAGGATGAGTTCATGTCCTTTGTAGGGACATGGATGAAGCTGGAAACCATCATTCTCAGCAAACTATCGCAAGGACAGAAAACCAAACACCGCATGTTCTCACTCATAGGTGGGAATTGAACAATGAGAATACTTGGACACAGGGTGGGGAACATCACACACCGGGGCCTGTCGTGGGGTGGGGGAAGGGATAGCATTAGGAGATATACCTAATGTAAATGATGAGTTAACGAGTACAGCACACCAACATGGCACATGTATACATATGTAACAAACCTGCATGTTGTGCACATGTACCCTAGTGCACATGTACCCTAGAACTTAAAGTATAATAAAAAAAGAAAACAAATACATTCTGCTAATCTTGTCTTTTAATTGGAGGGCTTAATCTAGTTACATTTAAAGTAATTACTGATAAGGGAAGGATTTACTTTTGTCATTTTGCAATTTATTTTATATATTCCTTATATCTATTTTGTCCATTTCCTGTATTACCTTTTCCTTTGTGTTTTTTTGGCTTTTTGTAGTGAGGTATTTAAGCTCCTTTCTTGTTTCCTTTTGTACATGTTCTGTAGCTATTTGCTTTGTGGTTACCTTGGAAATTACATTTAAGATCCCAAAGTTATAACAGTCTAAATGGAATTTATACCACTTTAACTTCAATAACACACCTAATCTCTGTTACTTTAACAGCTCTGTCACAAAATTACATCTGTATACATAGTGAATCCCAAAACACAAGCTACAAATTCTTTGAAATACATTAGTTTCTTAAATTATGTAGAAAGCAGTGTTTGAAGTTAGAAACCAAAATTATAATATTAGCTTTTAGACTAATAATATTTTTAAAGTGTAATAAGTTCTAGTGTTCTATACTACTGTAGGATGATTATAGTTAATATATTTAGTTTCGAATAGCTAGAAGGATATTGAATGTTGCTAACACAAAGAAACGATAAATGTTTGAGATGATGCATATGCTAATTAATCACTAACCACTTTATATATATATATATCTTACATAACTATATACCCCATAAATGTATAATTGTCAATTTAAAAAATACAAAAGTATTAGTCTCTTATAATCATGTTGAAAACGAAAAGTGAAATCACAAACAGTTGTTACAATACAAGCGTTTATAATTGCTCATATATTTGCCTTATTGAGATCTTTATTTCTTCACGTTGTTTTGAGTTGCTGTCTATGGTCCTTTCATTTCACCCTGCAGGACCCCCTTAAATATTTCTTGCAGGACAAGTGGTAACATACTCCCTCAGCTTTTGTTCATCTGAGAATGTCTTAATTTCTCCCTCACTTTTGAAAGAGTTTTTTGCTGGATACTGTATTCTTTTGTTTTCTTTTAGCACTTTGAAAATGTCAGCCCAGTGCCTTCTGCCTTCCAAAGTTTCTGAGAAATCTATGTATGCTGCTTTCTCTCTTGCTGCTTTCAAGTTTCTCTGTTCTGCACGGGTGTATCTTTGAATTCTTCTTACTTGGAGTTTGTTGAACTCGGATGTTTATATTCATGTTGTTCAACAAATTTGGGAAGTTTTCAGCCATTAATTCTTCAGATATTCTTTGTGTTCCTTTTTCTTTCTCGTCTTCTTCTGAGACTCCTACAGTGCATAAGTTGATCCTCTTCATGGTGTCCCACAAGTCTCTTATGCTCTGTTCATTCTTCTGCAGTCTTTCTTCTTTCTGCTCCTAAGAATTGATCATTTCCATTGCCCTGTCTCCAAATTTGCTGATTATTTCTTCTATCTGCTCAAATCTGCCTTCGAATCCCTTTAGTGAATTTTTCATTTCAGTTATTGTAGTTCTCAGCTCCAAAATTTCTTTTTGGTTTTAGATTTAATATCTCTTTGTTGCTATTTCCATTTTGTTCATACATCATTTTCTTGACTTTCTCCAGATCTTTCTTTAGTTCCTTGAGCATCTTTTGACAGTTTTTAAAACTCTTTAACTAGTAGATCTGCCATTAGGTCTTCTTCATGGACAGTTTCTGTTTATTTATTTTTTTCCTTTGAAGGGCTATACTTTTATGTTACTTTGTATGTCTTTTTGTGTTTTTTTGTTTTTTTTTGAGACGGAGACTCACTCTGTCGCCCACTGGAGTGCAGTGGCGCAATCTTGGCTCACTGCAAACTCTGACTCCTGGGTTCAAGCAATTCCCTGCCTCAGCCTCCCGAGTAGCTGGGATTACAGGCGCCCACCATCACGCCCGGCTAATTTTTGTATTTTTAGTAGAGACGGGGTTTCACCATGATGACCAGGCTGGTCTCAAACTCCTGACCTCGTGATCCACCTGCCTCATCCTCCCAAAGTGCTGGGATTACAGGCATGAGCCACCACGCTTGGCTGTTTCTTTGTATGTCTTACAATTTTATTGTTGAAAACTGGACATTTGAATCTAATAATATGGTAACGCTAAGAATCAGACTCTTCTCCTTCCCTACGGTTTGCTGTTTTTATTTTTATTATTCTTATTTTACTGATTGTTGAAGGTTGTCTCTGTGCCAAGTGTCAGCCGGAGGTATAAACTTAAGGTTTTCTCAGGTGTATTCTGACCAATACCTTTCCCTGAGCATGTGTGGTCACTTTTAATTGTCCCTGTATATGCAGTTACTTTTGAATCCTCCTAGTCTTTAATGTGTGGCTCCCAAAAGGGGAAAGATAAAAAAATGAAAATGGAGACAGGGTGCTAGCCGTTTACATCCTCTGCAAGTTGCAACAGTAGTCACGTACCTCTTTGTCTGTATCTCTGTGATCAGAAACAGTAATCAGAGCACAAATCTCTATTTGGAGGATAGTGCTGGCCCCCAAAAATTGTCTGCAGGTTACTCCAGGAACCGGTGCACAGCTGCCTGCCCTGGGGCTGGGTAGCTACTACTTTGCTAAGAGCTGAAATGGACCAGAATTAACCACAATTTACTGACCTAGTCTTCCTGTAGAACTAACCCATGGCCTGTGGGCCGCATGCAGCCCAGGATGACTTTGGATGAGGCCCAACACAAAATTCGTAAACGTTCTTAAAACATTATCAGATTTTTTTTTTTTTTTTTAGCTCATCAGCTATCATAGTGTTAGTGTATTTTATGTGTGGCCAAAGACAGTTCTTCTTCCAATGTGACTCAGGGAAGCCAAAACACTGGACACCCCTACTGTAGAAGTTGCAAGACTTGAATAGACTCCAGAGTTCCAAAATAGTTACATCAGATGGATTCTGCCAATGCAATTGTTGTTGAGGTAGGGAGATAGATTCCTGGTGCTGCCTACTCTGCCATCTCCCCAGAATCCTCTAATATATTGTGATTTAACCAATCTTCTATTGATAATCATTTGGATTATTTGTAATTTTTTTTTACTATTTTATACACTACAAATGAATACTCACGTAAGAGATTTTTGTACATTTCTACAAACATTTTTGTAGGGCAGATTCCTAGAAGTAGAATGGCTTAACATTTAGTAAAGGCTGATAAAATGACCTACATAAAGAGTCTATCAATTCACAGTTCTATCAACAATGTGTGAAAGTGCTTATTTTGGAGAGTTTTAAAATTCTCTTATTTTAGTTCCTGTAATTTCTGTAAACCTTGCCAGATGGCCTGGTTATATATCACGGTCTATGATCTCATTCAGTTTTGTGGCTTCAGCACCATTCACACATACTGAGGGATCTTATATCTCTAGCTCAGGTTTCTCTTTTGATCCACAGAATGGATTATATTATCTTTCCCCATAAACCTGTGTTTACCTCAGGAAATAGCTATCCTACCACGCATTTGCTCATGCCAAAAACCTGGGCTTCATATATTTGATTACTCTTCCTTCCTTTTCCCTACATCCAACTAAATCTTAAGTCCTGTTGATTTTACCTCCTAATGATATCTTGAATTCCCCCTACCTTGGTAAGGAAATATCTTTCTATTAGATTACTACAGTAACCTTTATTTATTTTATTTTATTTTTTCGAGATAGAGTCTTGTTCTGTTGCCCAGGCTAGAGTGCAGTGGTGTGATCTCGGCTCACTGCAGCCTCTGCCTCCCAGGCTCAAGTGATTCTTGTGCCTCAGCCTCCCGAGCAGCTGGGATTACAGGTGTGCGCCATCACACCTGGCTAAATTTTTGTAGTTTTTAGTAGAGACGGGGTATCTCCATGTTGGACAGGCTGGTCTTGAACTCCTGGCTTCAACTTATCTGCCCGCCTCGGCCTCCCAAAGTGGTTGGATTACAGGAGTTAGCCACTGTGCCCAGGCAAATGCAGTAACCTTTAAATGGTGCCCTCTAGACTTGATCCTTACATTCACTTCATACACCACATTACAATCAGTGATTTTTCCAAAATGCAGACCTGTTGCTATGTAACTGGCTAAGTAAATATATACACAAATAAATAAATCCCCCCTCACCATGCAGACCTGGTTATGTTCCTCCCCTGTAGCCTTTGGGTCCCAAACCTTCCTGTCATTTCCAAAGCCTGTTGTGATCTGGCCACTTCTTTCCTGCACTCAACCCTCCAGCCTCACAATCATGTTCACACCACCCCACTTTGTGAGGAGGAGGAGGAGGAGGCAGAGGAAGAGGGGTAGGGAGGGGGGAGGAAGAGGGGGAGGGAAGATGAGGAACCAGCCAAAGAGATTAAGAAGGGAGACACAAGAGAGAGGGAGTTTCTCTCACTCTCACCAATTCTTTTGGTAAAAAACAAAATAATTGAGTGTTTGAAGAAAGATCATCTGTGTTAAATGCTGCTAAACCATTTGCTAATTCTTTAAAATCTCTAGATGTGTACTCTCCTACAGATTTCCAAAATAACTTCACATTTCTGCAATCACAGAAATGATCACACTGTTGTACACAGAGACAGTAATTTGATCCCTTCGTATAGACTATTGACTCTAATAGACTGTAAGAGCTATGCTTTATTATTACACTCAAGATGCACTCAATAAAAATGATACACTGATACACAAATGTGTAAGTCCTCAAAGAATTTATGTACTGTTTGGAGAAAACAGATGGTAACTGCCATTCATAACGTAAAGCAGAGAGAAATGAGTCCTGGTGTAGCAGGGTAAGTGGGGTGCTATGGGAGCACTGTGAAGCTGGAGAATGCTTCTTGGAAGGCATGATATTTAGTCAGGGATTGAGGAAAAGAGCAGGCTACCAAAAAGTGAAGGCTTGAGGCTTTAAAAGAATAATCCCTGTACACATAAAAGAAAAGTCAGTCATTTCCACAACACAATTCTTATAAAAATGCCATGAATCTTTGGGTACAGTTTGAAAGCCCCATTCACATATCTGTCAGAATTAAAACTAAAATTCTCTTTAAAAATAAAAATAGCACAATAAAAACAGCTAATATTAATTTTTCATCCCCCTGGACACTGAAAGATTCTAATGGAAATGAAAATGATGATATCATCTTCCAGTAATGGGGAAAAAATGAGGCTGTGGACAAACACTATGTTTTGATTTATTAAACCTCAAGTGAACTTCTCTTTATCCCCCCCATAAGTGATGGGTTACATCAGTTGCCAAAGTCGTCTTTTTCATTAAATACTTTTGTAAATATTGTGGTCACTCTGGTTTACAGCCATCTTCTTCAGACAGTATATCAGTAGAAAAGAATCCCCATTCCCAGCAAATGGTAAAACTACCATACGTGTAATTTTCTCACAAACCTCATGCTAAGTGTGGGTTTCAGGGTTTGCAGAAGGAAAATTGTAGAGAAAAGAACAGTTCTGGAGGCTGTGGCTGTGGCTGCCTGCTTCCCAAACCCAGAACACCACACCCTACAATATGAAAGAGAAACAACCTATGAAATCTCTAATGGTCTCACTTTAAAGATAAGAAAACTGGGGCAGGGCACGGTGGCTCATACCTGTAATCCCAGCACTTTGGGAGGCCGAGGCAGATGGATCACCTGAGGTCAGGAGTTCAAGACCAGCCTGGCCAATATGGTGAAACCCCGTCTCTACTAAAAATACAAAAAATTAGCTGGACGTGGTGGTGGGCACCTATAACCTCAGCTACTCAGGAGGCTAAGGCAGGAGAATTGCTTGAACCTGGGAGGTGGAGGTTGCAGTGAGCCAAGATCACGCCATTGCACTCCAGCCTAGAAAACAAGAGCAAAACTCCATGTCAAAGAAAAAAAATAAAAATAAATAAAAATAAAACTGAGTTCCAGAAGGGAAATGTGACTTATGCAATCCTCACTGTGAGGCAAGTGGCCTAGCTGAGATTTGAACTCCTGTTCTCACTCCTTCACGGTGATCTGTTACCAAATTCAGGCATTCAAGCCATCTAGTTTTTGTCTTAAAGGCTTCTGAATACATGTCTTTCAGTGTCTGTTGTGGAGGAATGAAGTGCTAACCAGTGATTTTTCAGTTAGCCTGAAAAGTTATTTAGCTTCTGTGACACTTCAGTTTTCCTCCTCTGTAAACTGGAGGATAATAGCACACATCATTGGGTTGAAGAATTTCTTGAGATTACACGTGTACAGTGCCTAGCAAAGAACCAGGCATCTGGCAGCCAGTAGGTGCTCATTCATGCTGGCTTCTTTGTTTCTCTCCCATCTGGCTCTCCCTATCATCTGTCAGGTATACCTTTTGCAAGAACAGGTAAGAATTTGATTCTGCCAATAAGCATACCAAAAATGTCTACTCTTAGGTTACTTTGAAACTACAAAACTACTCCAATGCTGAATAACATAAATAATATAAGCTTTGAATGTACACCCTTATGGTAAAAAATGACTCAACGTAGTTTTTATGAAGACAAATTAAACTGTAAATGCCTAATGTGGTTTTCTTTGTACAAAGTTTCTCCTGTAATTTAAACTCTTCCTGAACTCTTGCCAGATTATTACAAGTGTTAAAATAGGTTGGTTTAGACATGCAAAAACAATTTCCTGCTGTAGGGACATAATATAAACTCACTATATCCATCCAAGCCCAAACTTATAAAAAGCTAAATGTTAAAACCGAGACCTAAAACCAATTGTTAGGTAAATCTTGCACTTCTGCAGTTCCATGAATTATCTACAATAAGGGATATTAAAGGAATAACAAGTTTGGGGGATTGCGGGAGGAACAGGGATGGTAGTATGTCTTGTTCTTATAGATGTGCTGAGGCAGTGCTTGCGAGAAATCAAAGCCAAGGTGACCAAATGGAAGCTGGCAATTTAAGCTGTGTATGAAGCTCAGGAAAGAGCTCAGAACTTAAAACAGGTATGTAACTCATTAGCATATATGAAAGCAATGTGATTAATGGAGGTGCTCATTTATGCTTGTTTAATGAATGAAGCAGATCATGAGGGAGAGCAAGAATGGTAAGAGAAGAGAGCCAGGAGGAAACCAGGGGAGTATCAACATTTAAGACATGGACAAAGGTCGTGGTGGAGAGGAACCAGTAAGAGGTACTGAGAAAAAAAGTCAGAAAAGTAGAAGAGCAGATTGATTTCCAAGAATTGGGTAACCAATTTAAAAAAAAAAAGACAAGAAAAAGGAAGGCTGCATAGATAGGTTTGGAGCCACTGCGACCTTTGAGACTGCAGTTTTCTGAGAGCCATAAATGCGGAAGCAGAACTGTGGTAGAATAAGAATAAGGAATAAATGGAAGGTGAATACATGGAGGCATGTCCTGTAGATTACTTTTTAAAGAAATGGAGTAGAGAATGGGATGAAGGAATAAAAGCAGTTTGAGGACAGCCAAACAAGATGTAGGAAGATTATTTTTGGGTGATGGATGCTTAAGTAGGCTAAGAACAGATTAAGATTATATAAACTGCCATGTTCCTGATTCAAGGGTGCTGTCAGACAGGCTCCACTGTGACCCAACCTGGACATAGTTGCTGTCCACCACTGAACACTTGGGCTCTAATGTAATGCTAGATAGTTTAGTCTAATTAAGACTTTGCAATCAGCTTTGGGTCATGTCCAAAAGCATGGAAACTGGGGAGGTACGGCTTCATACCCAAGACTAGATGGCAAACTTCATGATGCAACACCAAGGGATTCGTGACTAAGTTTCTCATCCTTTAATGTTGATATATGATCTTTTGCTGTAATGGACAATTTCATGATGATGCTTTCTTCAGTCATGATATGAGAACCTACTAGCCACTCACATGTTTATCTAGTTTGCTTTTTGTTTCTTCCAAACTAGACTATGATGGATTATGTTTTTCTATTTTCTTGCATTTTGTTTCATTTCTTTTAGAGACAGAGTCTGGCTGTGTCACCCAGACTGGAGTGCAATGGTACAATCACAGCTCACTGCAGCCTTGAACTCCTGGGCTCAAGTGATCGATCCTCCCACCTCAGCCTCCCAAGTAGCAGGGACTATAGATATGTGCCACCTTGCCCAGCTAATTTCTAAATGTTTTGCAGAGATGGGGTCTTGCTTTGTTGCTCAAGCGATCCTTGTGCTTTGGCCTTCCAAAGCACTGGGATTACAGGCATAAGCCATTGCACCAGGCCCAGACTGGTTTCCTTGATTTGTGTTACATCTGAGGTAGAGCTTCCCTTATTTCATCAGCAAAATACATTTAAAAACACAAGACAGCAGGCACGGTGGCTCATGCCTGTAATCCCAAAACTTTGGGAGGCTAAGGCAGGAGGATCACTTGAGCCCAGGAGCTCAAGACCAGCCCTGGCAACATAGTGAGACCCCATCTCTATGAAAAAAAATTAAAAAAAAAAATTTAAGAGATGGAGGGGATCATGGCGGACAGAAGGCAGGACTAGATTATAGCTCCAGAGAGACCAACATCTGGAGGCCTGCATTGTGAATTCTAGCTCCAGATCGACTGCAAGAATAAATTAGCAATCCCAAGAGGACCCACAGACCCTCTGGGGGAAATGGACTGCTCCTGCAGGACCTGGGAGGCACCCCAACTACTGTGAGTGCCCCAACTGCGGAAGTGGGAAAGGGAGACCCTCCTCTCCTAAACACACACCCCCACTGGAGAAGCTGAAGGTCTGTTTGTGGGAGAAGTTTCTGACTTTACCTGGAGCTGAGTCAAGTTAGAGAGCCCAGTGAAATACAGGGATAGACGAAGCAGCAGAAAAGCCCTGGGAGCGCATTGGGTCCCCAAGCAGCCCATTCCTGCCTGACACCACAGGGATCCATTGGGAGGGTGGCCAGAGGAGCAGGGGTAAAACTCCACAGGGAGAAGGAACTCTCTAGCCGAACTTTGTAACAATTTGAACGGGACAAGAAGCCTCCTGGCCAGAACTGGGGGAGGGTGCGAATCTGGTGTGCAGACTTCAGAGGCGGGGGAAGAGCCCTTTTCTTTGGCAGCTGGGAGGTGGACAGCCTCGGGTAAGTTTTCAAGCCCCTCTTGCCCTCTGCTTGGAAACAGACTTGGGGCTGTTGGGCGGCGGGGGAACTGCCCTTCAGTTTGCGTGGGAACTGGGTGAGGCCTGTGACTTCCGGCTTTCCCCCACTTCCCTGACAACCTGCATGACTCAGCAGAGGCAGCCATAATCCTTCTAGGTATACAACTCCAGTGACCTGGGAATCTCACCCCATCCCCCACAGCAGCCGCAGCAAGACCCACCCAAGGAGAGCTCAAACACACCTAGCCCTGTCCCCACCTGATGGTCCTTTCCTATCCACCCTGGTAGCTGAAGACAAAGGGCCTATAATCTTGGGAATTCTAGGACCCCGCCTACCGCTGGTCCCTTTCCACACTACTACAGCTGATGCCTTCCAGGAAGCACCACCTCTTGACAGGAGGCCAACCAGCACAAAAATAGATAATTAAATCACCAAAGCTAAGGACCCTCATGGAGTCCATTGCACCCTCCGCCACCTCCACCAGAACAGGCACTGATATCCATGGCTGAGAGACCCATAGACGGTTCACATCACAAGACTCTGTACAGACAACCCCAGTACCAGCCCAGAGCCGGGTAGATTCACTGGGTGGCTAGGCCCAGAAGAAAGACAATAATCACTGTAGTTTGGCTCACAGGAAGCCACATCCATAGGAAAAGGAGGAGAGTACCACATCAAGGGAACACCCCATGGGACAAAAGAATCTGAATAATAGCCTTCAGCCCTAGACCTTCCCTCTGATAGAACCTACCTAAATGAGAAGGAACCAGAAAACCAACCCTGGTAATATGACAAAACAAGGCTCTTCAACACCCCCCAAAAATCACATTAGTTCACCAGCAATGGATCCAAACTAAGAAGAAATCTGTGATTTATCTGAAAAAGAATTCAGGAGGTTAGTTATTAAGCTAATCAGGGAGGGACCAGAGAAAGGCGAAGCCCAAAGCAACGAAATCCAAAACAATGATACAAGAAGTGAAGGGAGAAATATTCAATGAAATAGATAGCTTAAAGAAAAAACAATAAAAAACTCAGGAAACTTTGGACACACTTTTAGAAATGTGAAATGCAGGCCAGGCACGGTGGCTCACGCCTGTAATCCCAGCACTTTGGGAGGCCTAGGTGGATGGATCACAAGGTCAGGAGATGGAGACCATCCTGGCCAACATGTTGAAACCCCGTCTCTACTAAAAAAATACAAAAATTGGTCGGGCGTGGTGGTGCGTGCTTGTAGTCCCAGCTACTCGGGAGGCTGAGGCAGGAGAATCACTTGAATCCGGGAGGCAGAGGTTGCAGTGAGACGAGATCGTGCCACTGCACTCCAGACTGGCGACAGAACGAGACTCTGTCTCAAAACACAAATAAACAAACAAAAAAGAAATGTGAAATGCTCTGGAAAGTCTCAGCAATAGAACTGAACAAGTATAAGAAAGAAATTTAGAGCTCAAAGACAAGGTCTTTGAATTAACCCAGTCCAACAAAGACAAAGAAAAAAGAATAAGAAAATAAGAACAAAGCCTCCAAGAAGTCTGGGATTATGTTAAACGACCAAACCTAAGAGTAATTGGTGTTCCTGAGGAAGAAGAGAATTCTAAAAGCTTGAAAAACATATTTGGGGAAATAATCGAGGAAAACTTCCCCAGCCTAGCTAGAGAGCCAGACATCCAAATACAAGAAGCACAAAGAACACCTGGGAAATTCATTGCAAAATGATCTTTGCCTAGGCACACTGTCATCAGGTTATCCAAAGTTAAGATGAAAGAATCCTAAGAGCTGTGAGACAGAAGCACCAGGTAACCTATAAAGGAAAACCTATCAGATTAACAGCAGATTTCTCAGCAGAAACCCTACAAGCTAGAAGGGATTGGGACCCTACTCCTCAAACAAAACAATTATCAGCCAATAATTTTGTATTCAGCGAAACTCAGCATCATATGTGAAGGAAAGATACAGTCGTTTTCAGACAAACAAATGCTGAGAGAATTCGCCACTACTAAGCCACCACTACAAGAACTGCTAAAAGGAACTCTAAATCTTGAAACAAATCCTGGAAATACATGACAATAGAACCTCTTTAAAGCATAAATCACACAGGACCTATAAAACAAAAATACAAGCTAAAAAGCAAAAGCAAAAAACAAAAAAACCCACAAAGTACACAGGCAACAAAGAGCAGGATGGATGCAACTGTAAATGGCCTAAGTGCTCCACTTAAAAGATACACAACAGCAGAGTAGATAAGGACTCACTAACCAACTATCTGCTGCCTTCAGGAGACTCACTTAACACATAAGGACTCACATACACTTAAAGTAAAGGGGTAGAAAAAGGCATTTCATGCAAATAGACACCAAAAGTGAGCAGGGGTAGCTATTCTTATATCAGACAAAACAAACTTTAAAGCAATAGCAGTTAAAAGAGACAAGGAGGGACATTATATAATGGTAAAAGGCCTTGTCCAACAGGAAAATATCACAATTATAAATATATATGCACCTAATACTGGTGCTCCCAAATTTATAAAACAATTATTAATAGACCTAAGAAATGAGATAGACAGCAACACAATAATAGTGGGGAATTCCAATACTTGTTCCAATACCTTGGAACAAATGGATTAACAGATACATATACAGAACATTTCATCCAACAACTGCAGAATACACATTCTATTCAAGAGCACATGGAACTTTCTCCAAGATAGACCATATGATAGGCCATAAAATGAGTCTCAATAAATGTAAAAAAATTGAAATTATATCCAGCACTCTCTCAGACCCCAGTGGAATAAAACTGGAAATCAATTCCAAAAGGAAACTTCAAAACCATGTAAATACATGGAAATTAAATAACCTGCTCCTGAATGAGCATTAGGTCAAAAATGAAATCAAGATGGAAATTAAAAAATTCTTTGAACCGAATGACAATAATGACACAACCTATCAAACCTCTGGGATATAGCAAAGTGGTGCTAAGAGGAAAGTTCATAGCCCTAAACGCCCACATCAAAAAGTCTGAAAGAGCACAGACAATCTAAGGTCACACCTCAAGGAACTAGAGAAACAAGAACAAACGAAACACAAACCCAGCAGAAGAAAGGAGATAACCAAGATCAGAGCAGAATTAAATGAAATTGAAACAATAACAAAAATACAAATGATAAATGAAATAAAAAGCTGCTTCTTTGAAAAGATAAATAAAATTGATAGACCATTAGCAAGATTAACGACGAAAAGAAGAGAGAAAATCCAAACAACTTCACTAAGAAACAACACAGGAGATATTACAACTGACACCACTGAAATACAAAAGATCATTCAAAGCTACTATGAACACCTATACACACATACAATAGAAAACCTAGAAGAGATGAATAAGTTCCTGGAAAAATACAATCTTCCTAGCTAAAATCAGGAAGAATTAGATAACCTGAACAGACCAATAACAAACAGCAAGACTGAAATAGTAATTAAAAAATTACTGGCCGGGTGCAGTGGTTCATACCTGTAATCCCAGCACTTTGGGAGGCTGAGACGGGTGGATCACCTGAGGTCAGGAGTTTGAGACCAGCCTGGCTAACATGGTGAAATCCCATTTCTACTAAAAATACAAAAAATCAGCCAGACATGGTGGTACGCATCTGTAATCCCAGCTACTCGGGAGATTGAGGCAGGAGAATCGCTTGAACCTGGGAGGCAGAGGTGCGGTGAGCTGAGATTGCGCCATTGTACTCCAGCTTGGGCAACAAGAGCGAAACTCCATCTCAAAAAAAAAAAATTACCAAAAAAAAGTCCAAGACCAGACGGATTCACAGCAGAATTCTACCAGACATTCAAAGAAGAATTGGTACCAATCCTTTTGACACTATTCTGTAAGACAGAGAAAGAAGGAACCCTCCCTAACTCATTCTATGAAGCCAGCATCACCTTAATACCAAAACCAGGAAAGGACACAACAACAACAAACAATATAGACCGATATCCTTGATGGACATAGATACTAAAATCCATAACAAAATACTAGCTAACTGAAGGCCGGGCGCAGTGGCTCATGCCTGTTATCTCAGCACTTTGGGAGGCCGAGGCGGGTGGATCATGAGGTCAGGAGTTCGAGACCAGCCTGGCCAACATGGTGAAACCCCATTTCTATTAAAAAAACAAAAATAAGCCGGGCACAGTGGCGGGCGCCTGTAATCTCAGCTATTTGGGAGGCTGATGCAGGAGAATTGCTTGAAGCCGGGAGGCGGAGGTTGCAGTAAGCCGAGGTTGTGCCACTGCACTCCAGTCTGGGTGACAGATCAAGACTCCATCTCGGAAAAAACAAAACAAAACAAAAAAGCATGAAGTACTAGCTAATAGAATCCAACAACATATCAAAAAGATAATCCACCATGATCAAGTGGGTTTCATAACAGGGATGCAGGGATGGTTTATCATATGCAAGTCAATAAACGTGATACACCACATAAGCAGAATTAAAGGCAAAAGCAGGGCGCAGTGGCTCACGCCTGTAATCCCAGCACTTTGGGAGGGTGATGCAGGTGGATCACCTGAGGTCAGGAGTTCAAGATCAGCCTGACCAAAATGGTGAAACCCCATCTCTACTAAATACAAAAAATTAGCTGGGAGTGGTGGCACGTGCCTGTAACCCCAGCTACTTGGGAAGCTGAGGCAGGAGAATCACTTGAACCTGGGAGGCAGAGGTTGCAGTGAGCCAAGATTGTGCCATTGCACTCCAGCCTGGGCAACAAGAGTGAAACTCCGTCTCAGAAAAAAAAAAAAAAAAAAGAATTAAAAACAAAAATCCCATGATAATCTTAATAGATGCAGAAAAAACATTTGACAGAATCCAGCATCGCTTTACGATTAAAACTCTCAACAAAATTGGCACACAAGGGACATACCTTAATGTAATAAAAGCTATCTACAACAAACCCACAGCCAACATAATACTGAATGGGGAAAAGTTGAAAGCATTCTCTCTGAGAACTGGAATGAGACAAGGATGCCCACTCTCACTACTCCTCTTCAACACAGTACTGGAAGTCCTAGCCAGAGCAATCAGGCAAGAGAAATAAAGGGCATCTAAATCAGTAAAGAGGAAGTCAAACTGTCACTGTTTGCCGACAATATGATCGTTTACCTTGAAAACTCTAAGGACTCCTCCAGAAAGCTCCTAGAACTGATCAAAGAATTCAGCAAAGTTTCCAGAAACAAGATTAACGTATACAAATCAGTAGCTCTTCTATACACTAACAGGGAACAGGTGGAAAATTAAATCAAGAACTCAACCCCTTTTACAATAACTGCAAAATAAATAAATAAATAAAATATTTAGGAATATACCTAACCAAGGAGTCGAAAGACCTCTACAAGGAAAACTACAAAACACTGCTGAAAGAAATCATAGATGACACAAAAAAATGGAAACACATCCCATGCTCATGGATGGGTAGAATCAATACTGTGAAAATGACCATACTGCCAAAAGCAATCTACAAATTCAACGCAATCCCCATCAAAGTACCACCATCCTTTTTCACAGAATTAGAAAAAACAATTCTAAAATTCATATGGAACCAAAAAAGAGCCCGCATAGCCAAAGCAAGACTAAGCAAAAAGAACAAATCTGGAGACATCACACAACCTAATTTCAAACTATAATATAAGGCCACAGTCACCAAAACAGCACAGTACTGGTATAAAAACAGGCATATAGACCAATGGAACAGAATAGACAACCCAGAAATAAACCCAAATACTTACAGCCAACTGATCTTTGACAAAGCAAACAAAAACATAAAGTGGGGAAAGGACAGCCTTTTCAACAAATGGTGCTGAGATAATTGGCTAGCCACATGTAGGAGAATAAAACTGGATCATCATCTCTCATTTTATACAAAAATCAACTCAAGATGGATTAAAGACTTAAACCTAAGACCTGAAACTATAAAAATTCTAGAAGATAACATTGGAAAAACCCTTCTAGACATTGGCTTAAAAAAAAAAAAGAAAAAATAATAAAAAGAAAAAGAAAAAAAGAGGAAAAAATAAAATAAACAAATAGACATTGGCCTAGGCAAGGATTTCATGACAAAGAACCCAAAAGCAAATGCAATAAAAACAAAGATCAATAGCTGGGACCTAATTAAACTAAAGAGCTTTTGCACAGCAAAAGGAAAAGTCAGCAGAGTAAACAGACAACCCACAGAGTGGGAGAAAATCCTCACAATCTATACATCTGACAAAGCACTAATATCCAGAATCTACACCGAACTCAAACAAATCAGTAAGAAAAAAACAATCCTATCAAAAAGTGGGCTAAGGACACGAATAGACAATTCTCAAAAGAAGACATACAAATGGCCAACAAACATATGAAAAAACGCTCAACATCACTAATAATCAGAGAAATGCAAATCAAAACCACAATGTGATACCACCTTACTCCTACAAGAATGGCCATAATCAAAAAATCAAAAAACAGTAGATGTTGGCATGGATGCGGTGAACAGGGAACACTTCTACACTGCTGGTGGGAATGAAAACTAGTACAGCCACTATGGAAAACAGTGTGGAGATTCCTTAAAGAACTAAAAGTAGAACCACCATTTGATCCAGCAGTCCCACTACTGGGTATCTACCCAGAGGAAAATAAGTCATTGTTTGAAAAAGATACTTAGACATGCATGTTTACAGCAGCACAATTCACAATTGCAAAATCATGGAACCAACCCAAATGTCCATCAGTCAACAAGTGGATAAAGAAACTGTGGTGTGTGTGTGTGTGTATATTATATATATGTATATCATATATATGATATATATCATATCATATATACATACACAATATATATAACAAATGCTGTTAATTCATTCCTTTTTATGGCTCCATAGTATTCCATTATATATATTATTTATATATATTATATATATTAATATATAATATATATTTTATATATTTATATATTATATCTATTTTATATATATATATATATATATACACATATATATATATATACACACACACACACACACACCATGGATGACCTGGATGAGATTGGAGACTATTATTCTAAGTGAAGTTACTCAGGAATGGAAAACCAAACACCGAATGTTCTCACTGATATGTGGGAGCTAAGCTATGAGGACGCAAGGGCATAAGAATGATACAATGGACTTTGGGGACTTGAAGGGAAGAGTGGGAGTGGGGTGAGGGATAAAAGACAACAAATAGGGTGCAGTGTATACTGCTTGGGTGATGGGTACACCAAAATCTCACAAATCACCACTAAAGAACTTACTCATGTAACCAAATACCATCTGTACCCCAATAACTTATGGAAAAATAAAACAATAAAAGAAAATAAAATAAATTAGCCAGGTGTGGTGGTATGTGCCCATAGTCCCAGACATTCGACAGGCTAACGTGGGAGGATTGTTTGAGCCTGGGAGGTTGAGGCTACAGTAAGCCATGGTTGTGCCACTACAGTCCAGCTTGGGTGACAGAGCGAGACCCTGTCTCAAAAAACAAAACAAAAAGCATCGGACATCATTTTGGGGAAGTATGCTACATCACAATAAGACTTCTATACCTAACTCCTTACTATATAACAGTACTATATATTCCTCACCCAAATTTTCTTGCCTGAAACTATGGCTTCCACTCATGATAATTCCTGGCTTCCAATCCCAGCGTCACACTTAAACCTGGACAAGAGGGGTTTGTGACATGGGCTCCACTTGGCCACTAAGCAAGATGTCTATGTGCTCTCCCACAGCCACCTCCCCAGGAAATGCTCTGAGTATCTGGTAGCCTGGAATTCTCTGCCCAGATAACTTTGCTTCCAGGGCTTATGCATTCCTCTTCCCTGGCTCTATCTCCCTGAAGACAGACCACACTGCTAAGTGCAAGCAACCCCAGGGCCAGAGGGTAGCTGCTCATATGCAGCTGGGGAAAGAGCCCGGAGGCATAAGTAGGTCATGGCATAGGGTAGAAAAGTGTGGCGGGCTGTGTACTGGCTCCTTCCTGAGCCACCATGTTTTGGTGTCAGTGAATCCTGAGGAGTTCAGGATTCTAAATTGGAACCTGGCTTTCCAGGTTGTTATGAAGGATACATTTCAAGATAAGAGAATGAAACATAATTTATTTAACTGCTTGCTGGCTTAAGGTGTAACTTTTACACATTTAGAATATCATATGTGAACCTTCATTTGTACTCTTGCCTCAACCCCTACATTCCTTTACATGCATAACTATCTAGAAATACTTCCAGCCTCCTGGACTGAATATTACTACAGCAGGACAGGAAATCAAAGTCTGAACAAAAAAAAAAACAGGTCTAAGAAAACTTATATCAATTGTCGTATCTTACAGTTTATTTTAATTCTCAAAAATAAAAGAAACTGAACGATTTCATTAGATGATTCCCTCTTACCAAGACTTCAGCACCCAGCATCCTCCAATGACACCATTTTTTTTTTTTTGAGACAGAGTCTCGCTCTGTCACCCAGGCTGGAGTGCAATGGCACGATCTCGGCTCACTGGAACCTCTACCTCCTGGGTTCAAATGACTCTCCTGCCTTAGCCTCCCAAGTAGCTAGGACTACAGGCATGCACCACCACACCCAGCTAATTTTGTGTATTTTAGTAGAGACGGGGTTTCTCCATGTTGGCCAGGATGGTCTCGATCTCCTGACCTCGTGATCTTCCTACCTCAACCTTCCAAAGTGCTAGGATTATAGGCTTGAGCCACCACGCCCGACCCAATGACACTATTTGTTCAAATGAGTTTGTTTCCACTTCTATACTGAATGTAGGGGAATCCATCAATGTGTCCTGTCTCTGTTATCATGCTGAGTACAGAGATTCAGTGTCTGTTTTAGTCACCTGCAACTTCAAGGGAAGGCTCCAGACTCTAGTGGCTTGGAGGAACTATGGATGGAAGAACCAGACCCAGAACCCAGCCTCTAACTGTACTGTACTTTGTCCACATTGGCCATTATTACTAAGCCTGGCTCCTGAACAAACTTTGCTCAGGGAGTAAGAGAAGTGCTCAGAGAGAACGTACATCTATGTTCTCCACTGCCTAACAACACTATCTTAGGGAGGCAGATCAAAGAAGCACAGATGCTATTCATAAAATGATATCTAATCCGGTGTCTGGGAAATTCCTTTGGCAAAATTCTCAATAGAATGTCATCTAGTTTTTTTGTTTTTTTTTTTGAGACGGAGTCATGCTCTCTCGCTCAGACTGGAATGCAGTGGCGCGATCTTGGCTCACTGTAACCTTTGCCTCCCAGGTTCAAATGATTCTCCTGCCTCAGCCTCCCGAGTGGCTGGGACTACAGGCGTGTGCCACAACCCCCAGCTAATTTTTGTATTTTTAGTACAGACGGTGTTTCACCACATTGGCCAGGCTGGTCTCAAACTCCTAACCTCAAGTGATCCACCCGTCTCGGCCTCCCGAAGTGCTGGAATTACAGGCGTGAGCCACTGGGCCAGCGTCATCTAGTTTTTACTCAAATCATTCTTGTCCTATGCCCCTGGAACCTCATCAAGTAGCTCAGCTGGACAGTTTTGGTTATGAGAAAGTGTGTTCTTTTTCTAATTAAGCCCAAATCGGCCTGCTTGTAGTTTCTATCCATTGATTCTAGTTCTGGTCTCTGGAGCACAACAGAACAAGTCCATAGCCCATTTTCCTATGAGTGGGTCTGTTTGGTCTCTTCTGTCTCCCTCCGCAGTTCCTTGAAACCGTCCACGTGAGAAAATCAAGTAGCTATATGTGAATGAGTATTTTGCTCTCTTTCTGTGCCACTGTCCATTATTTATCCTTCTATTACTACCAAACTGCCTTAATTACTGTAGCTTGTTTATAATCAGTGTTGATATTTGGGATACAAAGTCTTATAGCCTTGTTCTTCTTCAGGAATGTCTTGGCTTTTCTTTGGCCTTTACACTTCCCTATAGAGTTTAGAATTTGTCAAGTTCTAGATAACACACACACACACACACACACACAAAAGTGAACTGCTAGGATTTTGATTTGAATTTCATCAACTCTAAGATCAGTGTAAGAACACATGTTATCTTTGCAACACTGAACGTTCCACTCCCTGAGTATGGTATCTCCCAATTCCCATAACCTTTAACTTCTCTCAAAATTTTATAATTTTCTCTGAGGATATCTTGCCTATTTTTTGTTACTTTTTAACTACTTGATATATTTTTAATATACTTGATATTTACACATCTTTTCCTTAACTTCATTATCTCACTGTATAAAGACAATTATTTTTTAATTTCTAGGCAATATAACTGGTTTTTATTAAAATATATTTCCAATCTGATAGTTGATGTACTACATTTGTGTTGTAGAAAACTTTTGCCCAATATCAGTGATCATATGCAGTAATAAAATCTTTAATATCCTGGCACGTATGGGGTGGACAGCCCCCTAATTGGGACTCTCACATTTCAGGTATCCTTTTGTTCCCTTTGCTGAGCTGAAATAATGGTTTTGTCTTAATCCTAATGAATTTGACAGGCATCAATTTTCACATTAATTTACTGTCTGATCTTCTTTGAAGTAGAGCTCCATTGAGCAGAGAAAGTACCAGCAAGAGAGCTTTCATGATGCCACAGCAGTGAAAGACCCCACAAAGCAGAACCATCAGCATGGTGGATTACACAGGAGCAAGGGAGGACCATGAGCCTTCCTAGTGACACACATGCAGCAGCAATCTGGACCTCAGGGATGCCAAAACACTATTTATTTTTATATATTAATTGTGTGTCTGGAAAACTCTAAAGATAATTTTAGTAATTTATCTGAAAATTCTTTCGGATTTTTTACATACACATTCACATAATCTGAGAATAGTAACAGTTTTTCCTTCCTTTACTTCTTTTTTCCCATAAGAAAATGAAGGAAAAACTGTTTCTCTTCTTTTTCTTGCATTACCACACTGGCCAGGACCTTCAGTGGGCATCACGGTTTTGTTCCCAGAAAGGGAAAACTGTCAGTATTTCACCATTTAAAAAAATAACAGCTATCTTGAGATATAATTTACGTACCATAAAACGCACACTTTAAAATATACAATTCCGTGGTTTTTAGTATATTCCTAGTTAGGGCCATCACCACTATTTTCAGAACATTTTAGTCACTTCATAAAGAAACGCTGTACCCAGTAACAGTCATTCCCTATCTTCTTACCCCCTTCATTTCAGGCAACCACTAATGTACTTTCTCAATGGATTTGTCTATTTTGGACATTTCATACGAATGAAATCACTCAGTATGTGGTCTTTTGTGACTGGCTTCTTTTACTGCATGTAATGTTTTTGAGGTTCATCCATGTGCTGACACTTTCAGCATGTGTCAGTATGACATTCCTTTTTATTACCAAATAATATTCCCTTGTATGGATATGCAGCATTTCGTACATTCATTCAACAGTTGACAAACATTTAGGTTGTTTCTAAATTTTAGCTGTTGTGAATAGTGTAGCTATGAACAACTGTGCTCAAGTTTTCGTGTGGACATATGTATGTTTTCAGTTCTCTTGGGGATACAGCTAGTAGTTGAAGCATGTTGTTTTTTTGTAGATAATCTGTCAGACTAAAGATGTTCCCTTATATTCCTAGTATGGTAAACATTTGCTTTCTTTATTCTTTTTAAAACACTAATGGCTGTTGAATTTTATCAAAAATTTTTTTGGCATCTATTAAGATGATCACAAAGTGTTGGGACTGTTACACTTAAGCCACTGGTTCTTGAATAAACCCAGTATAGTCACAATATATTATTTATATATTGTTGGATTTGGTCTGCTAATATATACGTATTTTAAAATCTATGTTCATTAGTGAGACTGATCTGCAAAATTTTCCTTTCTTGTGATGTCTCTGTCAGTTTGTAATATAGTTATGCTGGTCTTAAAAAACTGGTAGAATTCACTCGTGAAGAATATAGAAACCTGTGATATCTCTTGTGGGAAGGTTTGAAATTATGGACTCAATGTCCTCAATAGTTATAGACAATTTAGATTTTCTGATTCTTCTTGTGACAATTTTGGTTTTTTTTCAAGAAATTATTCATGTAATCTAAATATATCAATTTACTGGCATAAAATTGTTCATAATATTGTGTCCAGAATTGGTGGGTTCTTGGTCTCACTGACTTCAAGAATGAAGCCTCAGACCCTCATGGTGAGTGTTGCAGTTCTTAAAGGTGGCGTGTCCAGAGTTTGTTCCTTCTGATGTTCGAATGTGTTCGGAGTTTGTTCCTTCTGGTGGGTTCGTGGTCTTGCTGGCTCAGGAGTGAAGCTGCAGACCTCCACGGTGAGTGTTACAGCTCTTAACGTGGGGAGTCTGGAGTTGTTCTTTCCTCCCAGCGGGTTCATGGACTCGCTCGCTTCAGGAATGAGGCTGCAGACCTTCCCCGTGAGTGTTACATTTCATAAACGCAGAGGTGGACCCAAAGAGTGAGCACCAGCAAGATGTATTGCAAAGAGGGAAAGAACAAGGGTTCCTCACAGTGGAAGAAGACCTTGGTGGGTTTTCAGGACAACGTTGGGCAGCCTGCTTTTATTGCCTTATCTGGCCCCACACACATCCTGCTGATTGGTCCATTTTACAGAGAGCTGATTGGTCCGTTTTGACAGGGTACTGATTGGTGTGTTTACAATCGCTGAGCTAGACACAAAAGTTCTCCAAGTCCCCACGAGATTAGCTAGACACAGAGCACTGATTGGTGCATTCACAAACCCTGAGCTAGACACAGGGTGCTGATTGGTGCATTTACAAACCCTGAGCTAGACACAGAGTGCTGATTGGTGCATTCACAATCCCTTAGCTAGACATAAAGGTTCTCCAAGTCCCCACCAGATCAGCTAGACACAGAACACTGATTGGTGCATTTACTAAACCTTGAGCTAGACACAGGGTGCTGACTGGTGCATTTACAAACCTTGAGCCAGACAGAGAGTGCTGATTGGTATATCCACAATCCCTTAGCTAGACATAAAGGTTCTCCAAATCCCCACTAGACTCAGAAGCCCAGCTGGCTTCACCCAGTGGATCCCGTACCAGGCTGCAGGTGGAGCTGCCTGCCACTCCCGCGCCCTGTGCCTGCACTCCTCAGCCCTTGGGCGGTCAGTGGGACGGGGCGCGGTGGAGCAGGGGGCAGAGCTCGTCGGGGAGGCTCGGGCCTCGCAGGAGCCCCGGCGGGGCGGGAGGCTCAGTCATGGCGGGCTGCAGGTCCCGAACCCTGCCCCGCCGGGAGGCAGGTAAGGCCTGGCGAGAAATCAAGCACAGCACCGGTGGGCCGGCACTGCTGGGGGACCCGACACACCCTCCGCAGCTGCTGGCCGGGGTGCTAAGTCCCTCACTGCCCGCTCCCAGTGCGGGGCCCACCAAACCCACGCCCACCCAGAACTCTAGCTGGCCCGGAAGTGCCACGTGCAGCCCTGGTTCCAGCCCATGCCTCTCCCTTCACACCTCCCGCAACCTGAGGGAGCCGGCTCCGGCCTCGGCCATCTCAGGAAGGGGCTCCCACAGCACAGCGCGGGCTGAAGGGCTCCTCAAGCAGGGCCAGAGTGGGTGCTGAGTCCGAGAAGGTGCCAAGAGCGAGCAAGGGCTGCGAGGGCTGCCAGCAGGCTGTCACCTCTCAAGATGTTCTTACTGTCTTTTAAATGCTTTAAGAATTTGTAAGCTGGGGGTGGTTGCTCACACGGGTAATCCCAGCACTCTGGGGGTGCTGAGGCGGGTGGATCACCTGAGGTCAGGAGTTTTGAGACCAGCCTGATCAACATGGTGAAACCACGTCTCCACTAAAAATACGAAAAAAAATTTAGCTGGGTGTGGTGGTATGCGCCTGTACTCCCAGCTACTGGGGAGGCTGAGGCAGGAGAATTGCTTGAACCCGGGAGGCGGAGGTTGCAGTGAGCCGAGATCGCGCCACTGCACACCAGCCTGGGCAACAACAGCGAAACTCTATCTTTAAAAAAAAAAAAAAAAAAATTGTAGTGATAAGAATTTCTCTGGTCCTCACATTGGTGAGCCACACTTTCTCCCTTTTTTCATGCATCGGTCTTGCCACAGCTTTTACTAGTTTTGTTTTTTTAAAGAACAACTTTGGAATGTAGAATATTTGACAAAATTCAACACCCTTTCATGATAAAAAAAAAAAAAGAAAGAAACCCTCAACAAATTAGCTATAGAAAGAATGTACCTCAACATAAATAAAGGCCATTTATTTATTTTTTTGAGACGGAGTCTTGTTCTGTTGCCCAGGCTGGAGTGCAGTGGTGCAATCGTGGCTCACTGCAACCTCTGCCTCCAAGATTCAAGCGATTCTCGTGCCTCACCCTCCCAAACAGCCGGGTTTACAGAAACAGAAAAACGATCATAAAATTCATAAGGAATCACAAAAGACCCTGAATAGCTAATGCAATTTTTTTTTTTTTTTTTTTTAAACAGGGTTTCACTCTGTCACCCAGGCTGGAGTGCAGTGGTGAGATCTCTGCTCACTGCAATCTCCACCTCCCAGGTTCAAGTGATCTTCTGCCTCAGCCTCCTGAGTAGCTGAGACTACAGGTGCATACCACCATGCCCAGCTAATTTTTGTATTTTTTGATAGAGATGGGGTTTCACCATGTTGGCCAGGCTGGTCTTGAACTCCTGACCTCAAGTTATCCACCTGCCTTGGCCTCCCAAAGTGCTTGGATTACAAGTGTGAGCCACGATGCTGGCACCAATGCCATCTTGATCAAAGAAAACAAAGTTGGAGGCATTATACCACCTGACATCAAAATATACTACAAAGCTATAGTAATCCAAACAGCATAGTACTGGCATAAAAACCAACAGACCAATGGAACAGAATAGAGAGCCAGAAATAAATCCATGCATTTACAGTGAATTGGTTTTTGACAAAAGTGCCAAGAGACACAATGGGGAAAGAACAGTTTCTTCAATAAATAAATGGTGCTGAGAAAACTGGATATCCACATGTAAAAGAATGAAGTTAGATCCTTATCTCACACCATAAACAGAAACCAACTCAAAATAGATTAATGAATTAAATGTAAGATCTATAAATGATGAAACTACTAGAAGAAAACATAGGGGGCCAGGCGCGGTGGCTCACGCCTGTAATCCCAGCGCTTTGGGATGCCGAGGCGGGTGGATCATGAGGTCAGATCAAGACAATCCTGGCCAACATGGTGAAACCCCGTCTCTACTAAAATACACAAAATTAGCTGGGTGTGGTGGTGCATGCCTGTAGTCCCAACTACTGGGGAGGCTGAGGCAGGGGAATTACTTGAACCCGGGAGGCGGAGATTGCAGTGAGCCAAGATCCTGCCACTGCACTATAGCCTGGGGACAGAGCGAAACTCCATCTCAAAAAAAAAAAAAAAAAAAAAAGGAAAGAAAAGAAAACTTAGGGGAAATGCTCATGATATTGGTGTAGGCAATTATTTTTTGAATATAATTCCAAAAGCACAGGCAACAAAAGCAAAAATAGACAAATGGCATTACATCAAATTAAGAAATATCTACACAGCAAAGGAAACAATCAACAGAGTTAAGGGACAACCTACAAAATGGGAGAAAATATTTGCAAACTATGTATCTGATAAGGAGATAATATCCAAAATATATAAGGAACTTGATAGCAAGAAAACAAATAACACAATCAAGAAAATAGGCAAAGGACTTGAGAATACATCTCCCTTTAAGAAAGGAGCCATTATAGAATACTGTATGGCGGTTCCTCAAAAATTTAAAAAGTAGAACTACTAGATGATCTAACAATCCCACTAATCTCAAAGGAAATAAAATCACAGGCTGGATGCAGTGGCTGACGCCTATAATCCCAGCACTTTGGGAGGCTGAGGTGCATGGATCACAACGTCAGGAGTTTGAGACCAGCCTGGCCAAAATAATGAAACCCCATCTCTATTAAAAATACAAAAATTAGCTGGGCACGGTGGCGGATGCTTGTAATCCCAGCTACTCATGAGGCTGAGGTAGGAGAATCACTTGAACCTGGGAGGCAGAGGTTGCAGTGAGCCGAGATTGCGCCACTGCACTCTAGCCTGGGTGACAGAGCAAGACTCCGTCTCAAAAAAAACAAAAAAGGAAATAAAATCAGTATGTTGAAGGAACAACTGAACTCCCATGTTTACTGCAATATTATTCACCAGAGCCAGGATATGGAATCAACCTAAGTGTCCATCAGCGAATGAATAAAGAAAATGTATATATGAAAGGAAGCAAATTCTGTTATTTATGACAACATGGATGAAACTGGAGGACATTATGCTAAGTGAAATAAGCCAGGCACAGAAAGACAAATACTGCATGATCTCACTTATATACGGAATCTTAAAAAAAATCTAACTCAAATTAGCCAGGCACAGTGGCAGGCACCTGTAATCCCAGCTACTCGGGAGGCTGAGGCAGGGGAATCGCTTGAACCAGGGGGGTGGGGGGGTGGGGGTGTGGGCGGGGGGGGGAGGGGGAGGGGGATGGCGGTGGAGGTTGCAGTAGAATAGTGGTTACCAGTGGCTAGTGACGGGGAAATGGGGAGATATTAGTCAAAGGGTACAATGTTTTAGTTAGGCAGGAGGAATAAATAGTAAGTATTTGAGATGATAATTTTTATTTTATTTTATTTTATTTTGAGATGGAGTCTCGCTCTGTCACCCAGGCTGGCATGCAGTGGCGCAATCTTGGCTCACTGCAATCTCCGACTCCTGGGTTCAAGTGATTGTCCTGCCTCAGCCTTCCGAGTAGCTGGGACTATAGGCACCCGCCACCACACCTGGCTAATTTTGTTTTTTTAGTAGAGATGGGGTTTCGCCATGTTGGCCAGGCTGGTCTCGAACTCCTGACCTTGTGATCCGCCCACCTCGGCCTCCGAAAGTGCTGGGATTACAGGCATGAGCCACCGCCCCCAGCCAATACATTTTTTAAAAAAGAAAAAATCCCCAACTTTTGGCTTTCTAAATCTTTTCTCCTTCATATTTGTTTTTTACTTTATTGATATTTTTGCTCTTTAATATTTTTAGCAAACACTCGCAAGGCAAAAGGCTGCTCACAGTTATCTCCTGATCTAGGTCCAGTGATTCTTCATTATATTCTCACTTCATTGATGATTTTTTTTTTTTTTTTTGAGACAGAGTCTTGCTCTGTTGCCCAGGCTAGCGTGCAGTGGTGTGATCTCGGCTCCCCACAACCTTTGCCTCCCAGGTTCAAGTGATTCTCCTGCCTCACCCTCGCGAGTAGCTGCAACTACAGGCGTGTGCCACCAGGCCTGGCTAATTTTTGTATTTTTAGTAGAGACGGGGTTTCACTATGTTGGCCAGGCTGGTCTTGAACTCCTAACCTTGTGATCCGTCCACCTTGGCCTCCCAGAGTGCTGGGATTACAGGCATGAGCCACACTGCCCCCAGCCTTCATTGATGATTTTAAGATTTTTTTTATGTGATCTCATTTCTTTTTTTTTTTTTGAGACAGAGTCTCGCTCTGTCGCCCAGGCTGGAGTGCAGTGGCAGGATCTCGGCTCACTGCAACATTTGCCTCCTGGGTTCAAGGGATTCTCCTGCCTCAGCCTCCCAAGTAGCTGGGACTACTGGTGCATGCCACCTTGCCCGGCTAAGTTTTTGTATTTTTAGTAGAGCCAGGGTTTCACCATGTTAGCCAGGATGGTCTCAATCTCCTGACCTCATGATCCGCCAGCTTCGGCCTCCCAAAGTGCAGAGATTACAGGCATGAGGCACCGCGCCCGGCTGATCTCATTTCTTACTTACTTCAATGGGAAGGTTGGTATCAATCTATCAGTATTGGATATAGAAAACTGAAATTTTAACTGTGCACTTTACAAATTTATGCCACTTATATGTATTACCCATTCAAAAATGTGAAAACTGTTTAAAAAAAAAAGTGTCAGGGAAATGGTCATTTTATATATTTCTGGTGCAAGTATACATTATTTACTACAACCTTTTTGGAAAGCAACCTGGAAATGCGTACCCAAACTCAAAAAGCCCATTCTATTAGAGGGGGGAAAGGGGAAACAACCCAAATGTCCATCAATAGGGGAATGGTTGAATGAGTTGTGGGATACTTATGTATCATTACTCCACTTAAATGTAATATTCCATTGGGAAAGTAAGTTCAGCTAAAGTAAATGAAGCAACTGTCACACTTTAGTATAGCTTAAAAGGCATTTGAACTATGGGCCAAGAGGTCAGTCCTAGAACAAAGTCCATACTACTCCTCCCCTCATTTAGCATCGTCTCCATCTTCCTCCTACCAATCTAGCCACCAACCCTGCTTATCTTCTGGAAATTTAGGTTAAACAAGACCAAGAGCCTTCAAAGCCCTTAGTAAGTAGGCTATACTTAATTTCTGCAAATCCAAGGACTGCAAAACTCTACTCTGCATCAACTGAACGCAAATCAATCACTTTAATTAAGCTGAGCCCTTACTAGATAAATGGGACTCAAACCCATAAAAATTTAGTTAACAGCTAATACCCTAATCAACTGGCTTCAATCTACTTCTCCCACAGGCAGTGGGTTGGGGGGGGGGTCGGGGGGGGCGGGGGAAGGTGGGAGAAACCTGGCAGGATTGAAGCTGCTTCTTTGAATTTGCAATTCAACATGAAAGTCACCTCGGGGCTGGTAAAAAGAGGTTTAGCCTCTGTCCTTAGATTTACAGTCTAATGCTTTACTCAGCCATTTTACCTCACCCTACTCCACTTATGTTGGCCAACCGCTGACTACTCTCAACTAACCATAAAGATACCGGAACATTGTACCTATTATTTGGTGCGTGGGCAGGGGTTGTAGGCACAGCTTTAAGCCTCCTTATTAGGGCTGAACAAGGTAAAACTAATTTCTGAGTATGGCCCTACTTGAAATTTCCAAAATTTACCTTTATTTGGGTATTAATATCTACAAAGCTGTCATATGGTAGACAATTGCATCCTTAAAAAAAAAACCAATTTATTGGTACTCTAGACAATCAGGGAAAATACTGAAAAGGTGATTTTACTTAAAACAAATATCACCTGAAAGAAATGTCCTAGAGTCTAAATCTTCATAGGCAGATGGCCCTGTGGCACGGGTAATGCTCACTCTGCTCATATTGTTTGGTGACCAATACCACATTCCTGCAGAGTGTTGTCAGAACCAAGTTTTGGGACATAATAATGTCTGCAATAATAAAGGGGGTAGGAGAAACCATAATACCAGCATTTTCCATGTGCTAGTGTGGTTAAAATAGTTTCTGCAAAAGGACTCATGTAACAGTCCATTAAACCACAAAATTTTAGAGCAGGAACCTCAGAAATTATAAAATTTGGTTTTCTGCAACCTTCTCAATCTCATCGTGGTAATTACTGGTATTCCTCAGTGCTGTTACTTTAAGAGTTACTTCTTTTTTTGATTGTTTGTATTCTTTTCTGATCTGATTATACAAAGCTCAAAACATGATAAAAATATAAAAGAACATAGTAAAAGTCTCCCTATAATTACTGTTAATATTTTGTTGTTTATTCCTTCCAATTTGTTCTCTAGTAAAATGCTAAATTACATACATCAAAAGAAGGTAAGATCATAATACATGTACAGTTTTGAAAATCTCTTTATTCCTGGTATAGCGTGGACAACTATGCATGGTGGTATTAATGGAGTTTACTTCTGTTTCTCCAAATAGCTTTATGGTAAGCCCACATTGTTCTCTATCTATACACAACTGGGTTAACTTTTTTTTTAATCCATGGTTACAGTACTTCAGAGTACTTCCTTGAAGGCACACTTTTGTACAGAAAGAGGTGTTTCTACAATGGGTTCCTAGAGGTGAAATGATAGGACAGACAGTATAGCTACTGTTCAGCTGTCCTCAAGGAAGAGGAGAGTTTCTGTTTTCCCTATACACTGGCCAACACAGCATATCATCAACATTTTTTTCCCCCAAAAATCCCTGTATGTATTTCAAATCAGGCCATGATTTCTGATTAGCAGTGGTCTTCAAGCTTGACTGAGCATTGACATTATTTGGGTAATTTTTCTACCCCCAAAGTTTTGTCAGCAACATCTCACTATGGTAGTGAAAAAATAACCTTCCTGTTTTAATTTACTTTTCTTGACTGTTATTGAGGTTGAGAAATCTTCTTCCTCTGTTTTATTGACCACTGACATTTCCTCTTCTATGAACTGCCTGTTTAATGGTGTTTGCTCATTTATACTCATCTTTTTCTTTTCTTTTCTTTTCTTTTTTTTTGAGATGTAGTCTCGCTCTGTCGCCCAGGCTGGAGTGCAATGGCGCAATCTTGGCTCACTGCAACCTCCGCCTCCTGGGTTCAAGTGATTCTCCTACCTCAGCCTCCTGAGTAGCTGGGACTACAGGCATGTGCCACCATGCTCGGCTAATTTTTGTACTGTTAGTAGAGACGGGGTTTCACATGTTGGCCAGACTGGTCTCAGACTCCTAACCTCAGGTGATCCACCTGTCTCTGCCTCCCAAAGTGCTGGGATTACAGGTGTGAGCCACTGCACTCAGCCAGTTTTACATTTTTAAAAATAAATATCATTTTCCTTATTTTTAGGAAGTTGAGTGGCTTATGTATTTAGTCCCTTATCTTGATTCAGTCTATCTAGGTCAGTTTACAAAATCCTGATTCAGTCTAACCACGTCATTTAAACAAATACTTAGCTCCTGTTTGCCAAATGATTTGGACCCCTGAAATAACGATATAAGAATTTCAGGCCAGGTGCGGTGGCTCATGCCTGTAATCCCAGCACTTTGGAAGGCCGAGGTGGGTGGATCACATGAGGTCAAGAGTTTGAGACCAGCCTGGCCAACATGGTGAAACCCCATCTCTACTAAAAAAAAATACAAAAATTAATCTGGCGTGGTGGCGGGCGCCTTTAAGCCCACCTACTCGGGAAGCTGAGGCAGGAGAATCCCTTGAACCTGGGAGGCGGAGGTTTCAGTGTGCTGAGATCACGACATTGCACTCTAGCCTGGGCAACAGAGCAAAAACTCCCGTCTCAAAAAAAAAAAAAGAATTTAAAAAATAGTTCCAAAATTAGCTAGTCTAGGATAGGCACTGAGTTAGGATCTTCATATCTGTTATTCCTTTTATTTTCAGAAAAATTTGAAAGGTATCACCCTAGTTTTACAGAAGACTAAACTTTGGTCAGAAACATTAAGTAACTTACTCAAGGTCCCTCATAAACAGCAGGGTTGCGCTTGGAATCCTGATCTGTCTCTAACTTCTGATTTGCAGATAAAGAAACTGAGGCCAAAGTACACAACTAATTTGCCAGCGTAACAGGTAATTAGGAGCCACACAGCTCCCTTTCACATTTTCTTTCTATTATTTCATGGTTAGAAGTTACATAATTTCCACTGACATTAATACATAACCATTTTTGTTGTTGTTGTTGTTTTGTTAGTATTGTGTGTGAGATTGAGGTGGGCGGGCAGATGAGTTAAATATTATTAATCCAATTTAAAATAGATTCCAGATATACACAGCCTTTAGCTGACGAGAATATCATCCCTATAATCTGATAAAGCTCAAGTGACATCATCCTGGCTAGTATAAACTTTAACATTTTTAATGTGAATAGTCTATGAAAACCACAGATTTCTTAATCAAGCTCATTTTTATGTTTCCAACTCTGCCTTTTCAGCCTGCAAACAAAATGCTCTTCCCCCACACCCACTGCTGTTTTCTACTTTTCTTATGATTAAAAAAAATATTTCCCTTGGTAACCATCTTCCCTGGTTACTTTCTTGGCTGATTTTCTGCAAAAAGAACTGAAAGGCATTTATCCCCAAGGGAGGCAGTTATTTTAGATTTTACTAAGAAGTTCAGCAAATACTTTTCAACATTCCCTTCTGTCCTTTCTTTGTTTTTAAAGAAAGCTCTGATTTTGTTTCATTTTCAGCTGGAGACTTAAATGACACCAAGCAAAGCCTACTTAGTTTAGATTTCCAGGTAAAAAAGTTTTAAATTTTAAATTTCTACTTAGCATGTGGAATGGTTTTAATATTTGGGTATTTTATTTCGCAAATATGTTTAACTCTTGAGTAAATTAGCTCATTACTAATAGATTTTTAAAGTTCAAAGTATGCATTATTCTGTTTGCTTTTTTCACGATGTACTTCCCAAGTATTTCAGAACTTGTATACTTAGTATTAAATTATTTTTATATGTTTAGGTGGAATTATGTGTTCAACAGAAGTATAAATTGGTTTGAAAATATTATTCTTAATTTTTAAGTCCTAAGAGAACATAAATAATTCAAAATATTTTTCATTTTAAATCTGTTGAATGAAGTGAAAAGAGATAATAGACATCTCATGACTTCATGTAGAATTTTAAAATTCTAAATTAATATTTTTAAAGTTTACTTAAGACAACTGGTGAGAAATTTTAAATGAAGAAAAATAAGTTAATCAAGGTTTATAAATAATATTTAATGTTGGGATAAACACAGTAAGTGCTAGAAGGAAAAAAATTACTTGATAAAAATGATACTATGATTGGAATCCCAGAAAATTTACCTCTAGGAGGCAAACACTCAATTACGAAGTTGTTTATGAAAGCAAATATTAAGTGCAAAGCAAAATTCTGTATATCATATCAATGAAAATAATGAAGGCCTAAGCATTAACAGTAAAATTAGTATTGAGAGACCATTTCCTAAAATGTATTTAAACACTGTAGTGAGACTGTTTAGATACTGATTTTGTCAAAATTAAAATAGCTCTGTAAGTTTATTTCTGTGCCTATCTATTTAGATTTCTGGGTAAGTAAAAGTGAGTCAATTTGGGGGAAAAAAAGAAAGAGAGGTAGTTTCCAGAATGAGGATACTGGGAGAGAGGGTTGTGCTCAGCCTGGCCACAGCTGGCACATTCACTCCTAAGTACTCAATCAGGCAATGTCCCATAAGTGAGTGCTTTCAGGAGGCCTCAGGACAGCAGGATGCCTGAGACCCTCATGAGAGTTTAACTCTAGAGCCTCGAGGTCTAGGCCTTGACTGCTCACAACAGGATGGAGGGTCTGCACATACAACTGTCAAAGCAAGAAAATTTCAATGTATACATTTCATGCATTGCAGAGCACTTATGATACCCATCAGAGCCCACTTGCCCTGCTACTCAGCAAATTCTAGTTTCACTTTGTCTCTCAGTTCAGGTTTTCATATTGCTTTCCCCTGCTGTTGTTGTTATTCCCTTCCAACATACTACTTTGTTCTCTGAATTGACTTTTATGATTTCAGGTGCCAATCAGCTAATGGATTTGGTCCTTCTTTACATGCTGCATGTTAATTTTTCTAAAACTAAAGTAGATTGCAAAAAGTTGTTCAAAAAGTTGTTCAAATGACCTATGAAATATAGGTCATTTCAATGACCTATAGTAATGGTTTTCAAATGACTGTGGCAATTAATGTATATATATACTGAAGAAAGGTTTGTATGCTGGCATGAAGATACTTTAGAGACTGCCATTTGTTGAACAAAGGTGATGTGGCAAGTCAGACTATGAACTAAGTGAAACCTGACTAGAGGAAGATGATTCTGGCAGATGAAGTTATAAAAAGAAGTACTGAGATTCAAGAGGGGAAGCTGAGCTGACCTTGTGCCCTCTTCCCCTCTCACCAAATCCCTTGAAATAATACAAGATATATTACAGACAAATAAATACACGAATATACAGCTACACTAGGAAATAAAAAGGGGAGCTCCTGGTGGGACAGACACTCTGAGGAGTCCTTCACAGACAAAGAGAAGACGGAAATGAATTTAAAGAGGGAAAATGTACCCTTGAACAGTCATGGGAGAAAACAGAGTGAAGAGAGCTTGTATAGGAAAAAAAGAAGTTTTTAGTTTAAAAGATCTCAAGAAGGATACATTAAACAGCAATAACAACCTATACCAAGGTACATTCCATTCTTTTACCAAGGTAAAACTTACAAATATCAAAAGATATGTTGAAAATTTGAAAAAAATTTCTATAGAAAGAAAAAAAAATTTCTTACAAAGGGATGAGAATCAGATTCAAGTCAAATTTCTCATCAGCAACACTAAATATAAGAAATAATGGACAAATATCTATAAGGTATTAAAGAAAAATGATTAGAATGATTTTGAAACTGTAATTCTGTTTCCAATTAAACAACGATATTTTCAGATCTTTAATAAGAGCACAAAATTTTACAACTTACAACATTCTCTGAGAAAAAGAGGATATATTTCTGCAAGAAATAAAAGGAATCTGAGGGAGCTTCTCCTTCTGATAATGGCAGACAAGGCAAGTCAGATCATTAGACCTGCTGAGAATAACTAGAAAGGGTGAGAAAAACAACAGGGCCAATATTTGGGATGGGACTGAAACCCAGAGAGGTTTAGAACAGTTTTTCTTCTAGAAGCATCTAGATTCCAGAAGAGGTGGTTGAGAAGATTAGTAGAGCTTTAAAACAGCCTCAGGAGGACAAAGAGAAACGAACAAACAAAATGGAGGCAAGCAAGCAGTGGCGGGTGGTAGGAAAAGTGAAGTGGACCCAAAGCATATATATGTATAGATATAGATACATACATATATATATAGACATAGATATAGATTTTTTTTTTTTTTTGAGACCGAGTCTTGCTCTATCGCCCAGGCTGGAGTGCAGTGGTGTGATATCGGCTCACTGCAACCTCCACCTCCCGGGTTCAAGTGATTCTCCTGCCTCAGCCTCCGGAGTATCTGGGACTACAGGCACATGCCACCACAGCCAGCTATTTTTTTTGTATTTTTAATAGAGACGGGGTTTCACCATATTGGCCAGGCTGGTCTCAAACTCCTGACCTTGTGATCCGCCCACCTTGGCCTCCCAAAGTGCTGTCATTACAGACGTGAGCCACCGCACCCAGCCCAAAGCATAATTATTAATTCAATATGGTGAAGCCCAGCTTCAAATCACTCAATATTCTATTCATAATGTACTTAACCTTATGCCTGAAATAGACGCAAATCCTCAAGTATTTTCATATACAATATCTGGCACTCCATCAAAGGTCATCAGGTATATGAAGAGACAAAACATGGCTAAAAACCTAAAGAAATAAGAGACAACCGAAATAGACACATAGAGGATCCAGAAAACCTAGTCTTCAGACACAGACTTTAAAACAAATATTTTTAATATGTTTAAAAAAATAAAAGATGAGATTAAAATTTTTAACAAAGAATTGGAAACAAAAAGAACATACTGAAAACCTGAAAACTAGAAAATACAATAAAAGAACAAGGAAGTCAATGGATAGATTTAATAGCAGATAAATCACAGATGAAGAGAGTATCAATGAACTGGAAGATCAGTTCAGAGAATAACCAGGATGAATCATTGAAGTGACAGACGAACAAAAAATACAAATGAGGGGAAAGTGACATTAAAGACACAATGAGAAAGCCGATATGCAAGTATCTGTAGTTATAGAAAGAATGAAAAAAGGGAAAAGAGAATGTACTATTTGTATAGTTAAGGGCTGAGAAGTTTCCAAATGTGATGAATAACATCAGGCCACAAATTCAAGAAGTGCCAAATAGGATAAAAACAAGAAAATTATATCTTTATATACAGAGTGAAACAGCTGAAAACCAAAGACAATGAGAACATCTTAAAAACAGCAAGAGAAAAAAAATTACTTTTAAAAGTGAAAAAATTAGATTGAGAGATGATTTCTCAAAACAATGGAAAAAAGAAGACATAGAAATTGTATCTTCGAGCCGGGTGTGGTAGTTCATGCCTGTAGTCCCAGCCACTTGAAAGGTTGAGTCAGGTGGATCGCTTTAGCCTAGGGAGTTCAAGGCCAGCCCAGGCAACATAGTGAGACCTCATCTCAAAAAAAAAAAAAAAAAAATTTAAATAAAAAAAGAAAAAGAAAAGTAGTGGGAAGAAGGCAACAATAAAATACTGGAAGCTAGGAAGGAAATGAAAGTGTGGGGGGAAAAAATCAACTGTATCTTTAAAATGCTCAAAGAAAACACTTGTCAACCCCAGAATGTGTATCTAACAAATACATCCTTTCAGGTAAACAAAAAGAACTGATCAACACATCTGCACAAAAGGAATTACTAGAAGGTGTTCTTCAGTCAAGAAGAAAATAATTCTAATAGAAGAAACGAGATATAGGAAGGAACGAAGGAAAATAAAATGATAAATGTTTAGGTAAACCTAAACAAGTGGTTCTCAACTGAGGGGCAGGTTACATTTGATAATGCCTGGAAACATTTTTGGTTGTCACAACTAGGAGGAAGGTACTAATGGCATCTAGTGGGTAGAGGCCATGGATTGATGATAAATAGCCTATAATATACAGGGCATCTCCCCACAAAAAAAAGAATTATCTGGCGCAAAACGTTAATAGTGATGAGGATAAAAATTCTGATCTAAATGAACTTTGACAAAATAAAAATAATCTTTTGAGGGTTTAAAAATACATATATAATTAAAACACAGAACTGAAACAGCATATATACTGGGATAGGGTAAATGGAGTTAAAGTTCATCCTGGTTCTCGTATTGTCCAGGAAGAGGTAAAGGTACTAATTTATATTGACTTTGATAAGTCAAGGATGTATGTGGTAATCTCTACAAAGAAGAGAGTGGTAAAAAGTGTATAATTACTAATGAAATCATAAAAACCAAGCAACCAATTAAAAAGAAAGAAAACAGAAAAAGGAACATAGAACATGTAGGACAAATAAAAAGCAAATAGAAAGTATATTTCAACTCAAACATTAAATTTTACATTAAATATAAACAGCCTAAATGTTCCAATTAAAAGACAAAAATTGTTAAACTGCATTAAAAAACTCCACAATATGCCACTAATAGGAGATATACTGAAAATATAAAAATATAGAAAGGCTGAAAGCAAAACATATATTTTGCAGACATTAACCAAAAGAAAGCAACTACATGCAGGAGCAGAAAACCAAAGACCACATGTTCTCCCTTATAAGTAGGAGCTAAACATTGGGTACTCATGGACATAAAGATGGCAACAATAGACATGGGAGGAAGGCAGGGAGAAGAACAAGGATTGAAAAACTGTTGGGTACTATGCTCAGTACCTGGGTGATGGGATCATTCATATCCCAAACTTCAGTACCACACAATATACTCAGTTAACAAACCTGTATACAACCCTCCTGAATCTAAAAAGTCAAGAAAGAAAAAAAATGCAACTACATTAATATTAGACAAAGTAGATCTTATAGCAAAAGCACTCCCAGAGACACTGAAAGTATCTACCTAATGATAAATGCACCAGAAAGATATAACGACTAAATTTGTACATACCTACAATCATTAGGACAAACAAGGCAAATTATCAGGACAATTTGGACAAATAGGTTAATAGTATTAAAGTCTTTAAAATCCTTATTGATATTCTGTCTATTAATTAAAAATATTAATTACTTTTTATTGGCATAAAATGACTATTAATTTTTTTAACAGACTTTTTTCAGAGCAGTTTTAGATTCAGAGCAAACTGAGTGGAAAGTACAGAGTTCTCATATGTGCTTTTCCCCCACTATCAAAATCTTATACCATGGATAAATCTATGCTGACATATCATTATCACCCAATGTCCATAGTTTACATTAGGGTTCACTCTTGTTACTCTGTATTCTTGGGTTTTGACAAATTTTTAATGACATGTACCCACCTTTATAGTACTGTCATCCCTTGCTACCCTTGGGGGACTGGTTCCAGGATCCCTCAAGGACACCAAAATCTGAGGCTGCTCAAGTTCCTTATATAAAATGGTGTAGTATTTGCATATAATACACACATATCCTCCTGTATACTTTAAATAATCTCTAGATTACTTACACCTAATACACTGTATAGGCTAAGTAGTTGTTATACTGTATCATTTAGGGGACAATGACAAGAAAAAAAAGTCTGCATATGTTCAGCACAAATGCTACATAGGCTAAACTACATTTTTCACTCATGGTTGGTTGAATCCACAGATGCAGAACCTGTGATATAAAGGGCTGACTATACTGTATCAGAAGAGTTTCACTGCTCTAAGAATCCTCTGTGTTCCACCTATTCATCCCTCTCCACCCCAAATCCACTATTCTTTTATAGCTTGCATAGTTTTGCCCTTTCTAGAATGTCATAGAGTTGAAATTATACATATGCCATCTCAGGTTGGCTTATTTCATTTAGTTATATATTATATGCATTTAAGGTTCCTCCATGTTTTTTCATGGCTTGATGGCTCATTTCTTTTTGGTGTTGAATAATATTCCATTGTCTGAATATACTATAGTTTTTTTTCCATTCACCTATTGAAGAACATGTTGGTTGCTTCTAAGTTTTGGCAATTATGAGTAAAGCTGCTATACATATCTGTGTGCAGGTTTTTGTGTGGACACAGATTTTCATCTTATTTGGGTAAACACCAAGGGGCACAATTGCTGGGTTGTATGGCAACAGTATGTTAAGTTTTATAAGAAACTGCCAAAGTATCTTCCAAAGTGGCTGTACCATTTTGCATTCCCATCAGCACCAAATAAGACTTACAGTTGCTCCACACACTCACCAGCACTGGCTGTTGTCAGTGTTTTGGGTTTTAGACATTTAATAGGTATGTAGAGGCATCTCATTTTAATTTGTAATCTGTCTACTATTTTTGAAACTAATATTTAGGATTGAAGTGTTGAAATTTTGGACGATAATTGTGGATTTGTCTATTTCTTTTTGCAGTTTTTGAAAACAAGTTCACCAATTATTTTTGGTAATGTCTAATCTGCTATTCATCCCTTTTCATGTATTTTTTCTCTCTCACATTGTAGTTTTCATCTTTAAAAGTTTGATTTGGGTTTTTAAAAAGTATCTTCTATGTTTCTACATTACATGGTTAATCTTTCCTCTAACTTCTTGAACATATAGAATATAGGTATAATGATTTTTAAACACCTACTTTATTAGTATATCAGCACTGTCATTTCTGAATTGGTTTCAATAAACTGATTTTTCCCATTATGGGTCAACTTTTCCTGTTTCTTTGTATACCTGGTAAATTTACATTGGATCCTAAAACATTTGTTGGGTTCTCTGAGACACTGTCAAGTTATTGTACGCAGTTTAATTCTTTCAGAAAGACTTGCTTTTAAGCTTTATTAAATGGGATCACAGCAGCCTTTAGCCTAGGGCTAATTATTTTCCTCTACTGAGCTAATGTTCTTCTGAGTACTCTACCAGATGCCCTGTGAATTGTAAGGTTTTCCACTCTGACTGGTGGAACACAAACTCTTCCTGGTCTTTTTTAAGCTCCAGAGACCGGTTTTTTTCTCCCCCCCTTTGTCCTTTAGGTTAGTTCTTTTCCCAGTCTCACGTATTAATAGTTTACTTACATACATGTGCTATCCAGTACTCAGTGGAAGACTTCACATCTCTGGAAGGGTTTCTCTGGGTTAGCTCTCACCTCTCTGTACTCTGCCCTAGGAACACTAGTCTCTTTGGTGTCCTCAGATTTCCAGCTGTATCTTTTCAACTTATGGAGACTGCTAGACTCTGCCTGTGTTCCCCTCCCTGCAACTCCCTTGAGGGAGTAAGCAGGTCAATCACAGGTCTCTCCGGGCATTTGATTTGCAACCCCTTTCAGGGATCACTGGCCTGGACTGCTCTTTGTTTAATGTTTGGAAAATGCTTCAGATATATATTGTTCTATTTTTAAGTTGTTTCAGGTGGGAAGGTATACGTGGTCCCTATTACTCCATGTTGGCTGGGAGTCAGATTTGATAAGTT
Source organism: Pongo abelii (assembly GCF_028885655.2). Classification (NCBI taxonomy): domain Eukaryota; kingdom Metazoa; phylum Chordata; class Mammalia; order Primates; family Hominidae; genus Pongo; species Pongo abelii. The sequence continues at coordinate 78,821,790 of NC_071998.2, forward strand.
TTGTCATAATACTGGTGTAATGGCTGAATGATTCTCTAGGAAGCGACCATGATGTAACTTCACAGACTCTCCAAAAGTCTGAAGTTACATCATGGTCGCTTCCTAGAGTATCATTCTACTTCATGGAGCCACTCTTGTTACTAGTTGTCAAACTAGTAGGAATGTTGTTATGGCAATACAGGGAAGGTGATCTCCACAAAACCATGCTCATTTTCTTGGCCTTCAGGTGATATACTGTATGCAGAATGTAAAAAATAGTAGTTAGTGGCATCTGTACCTAGGCCAAGGACCCAGGATGGCAGCCATATGTTTGCTACTACCATTGTAGGTTTCTACTAAGAAACAATCACAATATTTGCCAAGACTTAGCACTGATCACCCTGCATTTCCTAAACATTTGGGTGGTAGACACTGTGGCTTGAGGAAGGCATGCATTACCCTGAGCTCATGCTCATGGTTTTCAGTTTAGATACCCTTAGAATTTCCCACAGCTTGTCTTAGGTTGTGAAGCGGACTTCTAAGAACCTGGATATCAACAAATTACAGTCATATGTCACTTAGCGACAAGGATACATTCTGAGAAATGTGATGTTAGATGATTTTGTTGTCATACATCATAAAGTGTACTTACACGAACCTAGATGGGACAACCTACTCTACACCTAGGCTATATGGTACAGCCTATTGCTCCTAGGCTACAAACCTGTATAGCCCGTGACTGTACTGAAAACTGTAGGCAACTGGAACAGAATGATATTTGTGTATCTAAACATATCTAAAGCCAGGTGTGGGGGCTCATGCCTGTAATCCTAGCACTCTGTGAGGCTGAGATGGGTGAAATCACTTGAGCTCAGGAGTTTGAGACCTGCCTGGGCAACATAGTGAAATCCTGTCTCTACAAAAAAAAATATAAAAATCAGCTGGGCATGGTGGCATGCTCCTGTAGTCCCAGCTACTCGGGAGGCTGAGGTGTGAGACTGGCTTGAACCCAGGAAGTGGAGGTTGCAGTGAGCTGAGATGGTGCCACTGCACTCCAGCCTGGGTGGCAGAGCCAGACCCTGTCTCTAAATAAATAAATAAATAATAAACATATCTAAATATAGGAAAGGTATGGTAAGAATATGGTCTAAAAGAATTAAAAAAATGGTACACTATATAGGGTACTTACCATGAATGGAGCTTGGAAGACTGGAAGTCACTCCAGTGAGTCAGTGAGTGAGTGTGAAGGCCTAGGACATTACTATACACTACTGTAGATTTTATAAACACTGTACACTAAGAGTCTACTAAATTTATAAAAAAGTTTTTTATTTCTTCAATAATGAATTAGCCTTAGCTTACTGTAATTTAACTTTATATACTTTTTATTTTTAAAAAAACTTTGACTCTTTTGTAATAGCATTCCTCTTTTTTTCTTTGTCTAAAGGCTTCTTGATTTTTTAAATTGTTTCAGAAAACTTTTCATTTCATTCATCTTTTCTATAGTTTTTTTGGTTTCTGTTCAGATCTTTATTATTTCTTTTTTTCCACTAATTTTGGGTTTGGTTTGCCCTTGCTTTTCTAGTTCTTTATGATGTATTATTAGGTTGTTTATATGAAGTTTTTCTACTTGTTGATGTAGGTGTTTATTGCTGTAAACTTCCCTCTTAGTACTGCTTTTGCTGTATCCCATAGGTTTTGGTGTGCTGTGTTTTCATCTTCATTTGTTTCAAGAATTTAAAAAAATTCTTTCTTAATAACACTTGGCTTAAAACACAAATACATTGTACAGTTGTACAAAAATATTTTCTTTCTTTATAGCGTAATTTTATAAGCTTTTTTCTATTTTTATTTTTTAACTTTTCAAACATTTTTGTTAAAAACTGAGACAAACACGCATTAGCCTAGGCCTTCATTGGGTCTGGATCATCAATATCACTGTCTTCCACCTCCACATCTTGTCCCACTGGAAGGTCTTCATGTGTAATAACACTCATGATAAGAATGCCTTCTTCTGAAATACCTCTTGAAGGAACCACCTCAGGCTGTTGCAGTTAAAGCTTTTTTTTTTTTTAAATAGATAGAAGGCGTGTACTCTAAAACAATGATAAAAAGTATAGTATAGTAAATACATAAACCAGTAATATAGTTGTATATTAAAGTATTATGTACTGTACTGTACATAATTGTATGTGCTTTTTTTTTTTTTTTTTTTTTTTGGAGACAGAGTCTCTGCACTTCAGGCATGGTGGTGCATACCTGTAGTCCTAGCTACTCAGTGCAACCTCCGCCTCCTGGGTTTAAGCGATTCTTCTGTCTCAGCCTCCCGAGTTGCTGGGATTACAGGCATGCACCACCACACCCAGCTAATTTTATATTTTTAGTAGAGGTGGGGTTTCACCATGTTGGGCAGGCTGGTCTCGAACTCCTGACCTCAGGTGATCCACCCACCTTGGCCTCCCAAAGTGCTGGGATTATAGGCTTGAGCCACCGTGCCCAGCCTGTGCTGTATTTTTATATGACTGGCAGTGCAGTAGGTTTGTTTATACCAGCATCACCACAAACATTATGAGTAATGCGTTATGCTATGATGCTGTGACATCTCTAGGCAATAAGAGATTTTCAGCTCCATTATAATTTTATGGGACCATCATGGTATATGCAATTTGTCACTGACAAAAAAGTCATTATGTGGTACATGACTGTACTTTCTTTGGTCAAATGGTCAGACAGACAGATTGAGTCAAATGCTTGCAGGGTCTTTCAGGTTTTTTCTTTTTTTTTTTTTTTTTTTCTGAGACAGAGTCTCGCTCTGTTACCCAGGCTGGAGTACAGTGCTGCAATCATTGCTCACTGCAACCTTGAACTTCTGGACTCAAGTGAGCCTCCTGCCTCAGCCTCCTGAGTAGCTAGGACTACAGGTATGCACCACCATGCCCAGCTAATTTTTTATGTTTTAGTTGAGACAAGGTCCTGCTATGTTCCTTACTCTGGTCTTAAACTCCTGGCCTCAAGCAATCCTCCCACCTTGGTTTCGGCCTCCTATAGGGCTAGGATTACAGGCATGAGCCACAGTGCCTGGCCTCTCAGGTATTTTCTAAGGTTCCAACAAGATGACTGGGTTAGCAGTCTATGGCCACTTCTTATCCCTTAATCCTTCAATGCCTCTCCTTTGCAGTTTAGGGTATTCATCTCTGTATGTAACATCACCTTGGATGTTTTACCGTTCCTTCCTATCACAGATTTGTTCTGGTTGGCAAAGGAGACCAAGGTATGCCTGTGAGAATTGAAATAAATTTCATCACTGAGCAAGTTAGTTACTTTAACCTTCTAGAATCACCAAATACTTTAAATTCCCATTAAAAAGACAACAGCGGCAAATCTGTTGTGATCTGGGTTCTTATGATCCCTGGGGTTTTAGTTTCTCCTCCATACTGGCTGTGTAAAGAAGGCTTTTCATCTCAGGAAACACTGACAGTGAGTGGACCTGAGGCAAGAGCAGGAGGAAAGCTGCAAGGGGTATAGGTGTGTGTGTGTGTGTGTATGTGTGTGTTTCTCAGCTGTAGAATTCTGAGAGGCAGTCAAAACTGCCAACCTTCCTTTGTAGGACTAACTTTAGGCCAAGAGAGATTGGCTGAGTGAATCTTTTGATGACAGCTGCACGAGACCTTGATGGAGGTTTCTCTTGTCCCTGGCCACCAGACTTCACAGGGATTGCGCCAGTCTGTCTGACCATAATGCTACTACTGTACCAAGAGTGCCGAAATATTCATTTCTTAAATGTTTTTCAGCTTTGCCATGTGCAAGGACCTATACTAACCCTGAGACCAGCTAATTAAAGAGTTACTCTTTCTGACTCTTACCTCCTTATAACTGATGCTATTGACTGTTATTTTTATATGGTACCATCACGCCCTTCCCCCCAGACAATTATAAAGCTAGAGAATAAAAGCACAAAACAGAAAACAGCTGGGAAAATGGGTTGTGGATTACATCAGTCACAGAATGTCTTAGCAAACAGGTGGACAGAAATCTCCCAAGTAATCTTTGAAAGCCTGCAGAACAGTAGGGCCCAGAGAAGGGGCCATGTGTGATCCACCACCTTTACTGGTAATGAGTTTCCCTGGAACACATCCATGCTCATTTGTTTACATATTGTTGTTGGGAAAAAGGCTTATGGAGTGCCTGCATAAACTGGCCATAAAAATATGGGACAATAAGTTGTGGAAAGCCACAAGAGGCCTCTGAGAGGAAAGCCTTCTTATCACCATTATGTTCCCATGCTCTGAGTGCAACCTGCTCTCTTATCTATAAACACTGTGCTCAAGGAGAAAGACACTCCTCTGAAACACTGAAATGTGGACAGACGTACAGGCTCCTAGTTAAGCCTGCTCCTACTAGCTACTCTCCAATAAGTTAAAGATATGCTGTTTAAGCACAAAGGAGATTCATTTAAACCGCTATTGCTATAGATTACGCCTATGACATACTGCCTCCCTTTCACTGTTTCGCCCTAAACATCTGCTTCTTAGATCTAAGTGACTGTACTCAATAAATTGTGTGGAGAACAGAACTCTGGGCCTTTTGCAGCCTCCATTGTGCAACTGGCCCCCTGGCTCCCATCTTTATGAACTCTTAACCTGTCTCTTCTCTTCCTTTGTCGCCACCGGGCTTTGGGTACCCTACGGGTAGTGTTGAGGCTGGTCCCCAACATATTGTCTATGGCTGCTTTCATGCTACAATGACAGAGCTGAATAGTTATGACAGAGAAGGTATAGCCTATGATGCCTCAAATATTTACTATCTGGCCCTTTATAGAAAAAAGTTTCTAATTCCTGGTCTAAAGATAAAGGTAAGATACAAAAAAGTTCTGGCCAGGCATGGTGACTCATGCTGTAATCCCAGCACTTTGGGAGGCCAATGCTGGAGGACTGCTTGAGCCCAGGAGTTCAAGGCTGCAGTGAGTCATGACTGAATCACTGCACTCCAGCCTGGGTGATGGAGCAAGACCCCATCTCTATTTTAAAAAAAAAAAGTGTTTTGATTCTGATAGAAGAATTCCAAATTATGATTTGGCAATAATACTATAGCGTATAGCCCATATATCATAAGTGTAATTTCTCAAAGACTTGGCTACTGAGGCATACAAGCAATTATATAAGCCAATTTTCAGAGGTAAAAATTTAGTCACCACTAACTTTGAAATATTGTTTCATTCTAGAAATTGGCTGGTGGAACAAAATCAAACATGAAGATTGCGGTTTTGTTTTGTTTTTTTCTGCTTATCATTTTTCAAACTGACTTTGGACAAAATGAAGAAATTCCTAGGAAGCAAAGGAGGAAGATCTACCACAGAAGGTTGAGGAAAAGTTCAACCTCACACAAGCACAGATCAAACAGACAGCTTGGAATTCCACAAACAACAATTTTTACACCAGTAGCAAGACTTCCTATTGTTAACTTTGATTATAGCATGGAGGAAAAGTTTGAATCCTTTTCAAGTTTTCCTGGAGTAGAATCAAGTTATAATGTGTTACCAGGTAAGAGAACACTATGAGAGAGAGACAGAAGGAGGGAGGAGGGTGAGAGATGGTATGGGGAAAGAGAAGGAGAGAGGGAGAGAGGGAGAACATCTCCAGAAGATAATTTTCTAAAGAAAAATCCAGGTTATTATATTACTTTTTGGTTTAATCTACAAACATACATTTTAAAATAATTTTAAAAATAGGGCCACGCACGGTGGCTCACACCTGTAATCCCAGCACTTTGGGAGGCCGAGGTGGAGAGATCACAAGGTCAGGAGTTTAAGACCAGCCTGGCCAACATGTTGAAACCCCGTCTCTACTAAAAATACAAAAAATTAGCCGGATGTGGTGGCATGTACCTGTAATCCCAGCTACTCGGGAGGCTGAGGCAGGAGAATCACTTGAACCTGGGAGGTGGAGGTTGCAGTGAGCAGAGATCACGCCACTGCACTCCAGCCTGGGCGACAGAGCAAGACTCCATCTCGAGATTAAAAACAAAACAAAACAAAACAACCCCCCAAAAAACAAAAACAACTTAAGGAACACATTTATAATTATTAGACAAAAATTACTTATCCTACCACTATATTTACAAAATCATAGTTATCATTTTGGTTTCTTTCCAGTATGTTTACTATGCATATATTTTAAATAGTTGTAATCCTAACATAGATAATATACATAAACATTTATAAACTACCTTTCCATTTATAACAATAGATCATCTAGAATACAGAAATAAATTATTCAGATGATTCTGTGAACATATGGCTATTACATATTTTCAACCAAAAATTTTCAACCACAAATAGAATTAAAGCCACTGAATTCATTTTAAATAGGTTAAACCCCTGACTTTTTAAAGATTTAAAAGACTAAAAATTCTGCTAAAGATTTCAATTAGGCATTTTTAAAAACTAGTATTAAATGGTTTACATTTTTCCAAATTTGGAAGGAAAAAGTATATTATAGACATGTTACCATTAAATAAGACTTTCAAAAGAATAACGGAAAATATCACCATATAATGTTCTGTGGCAGTATTTCATATATTGTCTCAATACAGCTAAATGCTTCTTCATTAATTATTTCCCTGAATTTAACAGAAATAATATACAATTATCCTGAAAATAGGCAATTTAGGCCACACTTACAACATGATTTGGAAAAGAAAGGAAGAGAAATCAACTTAAAAAAATTGTAATAATAATGTACTCATAACTGCTAAAGAAAGATGAGGTCAATTTTTTTAGTTAAGTGGAAAGATAGCTAAGCTATAATAATGGAAAACAAAAAGGCCGAAAAAGAAGTATTCATGTGATCTCAAACTTGTTTAAAAAAAATGTTTTTATATGTACTAAAGGGTGGTATGCATAAAAGTACAGAAGATATATACTAAGTATTTCCAAATTGTCCGAAAATATTTTCCAGTGATCTTACAGTACTTTTTGATTGTATAACCACACATAACACAAAATTTACCATTTCATCCATTTTAAAGTGTACAATTCAATAGCATTTAGTACATTCACAATATTGTGCAACCATCACCACTATCTTGTTTCTGCACATTTTCGTCCCACCAAAAGGAAACTCTGTACCTAAACTCCCTATTTCTCCCCACTCCCAGCCCTTGGCAACCACTAATCTGTTCTGTCTCTATGAATTTGCCTATTCTGGAAATTTCACGTAAATAGAATCACATAATATGTGGCCTTGTGTATCTGACTTCTTTACTTAGTATAATGTTTTTAAAGTTCATCTATGATTAATGCCTGTATCAGAACTTCATTCCTTTTTATGGCTGAATAATATTCCATTGTATGGCTATACCATATTTGTTTATCCATATTGTCTACCAGTTGATGAACATCTGGGCTGTTTCCACCTTTTGGCTATCATGAATAACACAGCTATGAACATTAATATAAGTTTTCTTTCAACACCTATTTTCAATTCTTTTGGGTATATACTTAGGAGGGGAACTGTTGGGCCATTTGGTAATTCTATATTTAATTTATTGATGAACTGCCAAATGTTTTCCAAAGTGGCTATGCTGTTATATATGCCCACCAGCAATGGAAGAGGACTCCAGTTTCTCTACATTCCTGCCAACAATTGTTATTTATTTTTAATTATAGCTGTTCTTGTCTGAAGTGGTATCTCATTGTGCTTTTGATTTGCATTTCCCTAACAACTAATGATGTTAAGCATCTTTTTATGTGCATGTTGTCCATCTGCATATCTTCCTTGGAGAAATATCTATTCAACCCCTATGCCTATTTCTTTCTTCTTTTAAGAGATGGGGTCTTGCTCTGCTGTCCAGGCTGGAATACAGTGGTACAATCACAGCTCACTGCAGTCTTGAACTCCTGGGCTTCAGTGATCCTCTGCCTCAGCCTCCCAAGTAGCTTGGACTACAAGAATGCACCACCACACCTGGCTAACTTTTTAACTTTTTTTGTAGAGACAGCATCCCATTATGTTGTCCAGGCCGGTCTCAAATTCCTGGCCTTAAGAAATCTTCCCTCCTTGGCCTCCCAAAGTGCTGGAATTACAGGCGAGAGCCACTGTATTGGGCAAGTTTTGCCCATTTTTTAATTGCATTGCCTTTCTGTAGTTGAGTTGTAAGAGTTCTTTATGAATATTCTGGATATCAGGACCTTATCAGATATATGATTTCACATAGTCTCTCCCATTGTGTACACCATCCTTTCACTTTCTTAACAATGTCCTTTGATGCACCAAATTTTTAATTTTGATAAAGTCTAATTTATCTTTTTCTTTAGGTGTCATATCTAAGAATTCACTGCCAAATATGAGGTCATAAAGATTTTCCCCTATGGATTTTTCTAAGAGTGTTGTAGTCTTAGCTCCTATATTTAGAGCAAAGGTCTAAATATAAGATATATTAGGTCTTTGATCCATTTTGAGCTAATGTTTGTATTTGGTGAAAGGCAGGGATTCAGCTTCATTCTCTTGCTGTTGTTGTCCCAGCACCAGTTGTTGAAGATTGTTCTTTCCTCCACTGAATGGTCTTGACACCCTTCTTGAAAATCAATTATTCATAGATGTATGTCTGACTTTCAGTGTTCCATTGGCCTATATGTCTATGCTTATACTAGTATCACACTGACAACAGCTGATTATCGTATCTTTATAGTGAGCTTTTTGAAATCTGGAAGTGTGAGATCTCCAACTTTGTTCTTTTTTCTCAAGATTGCTTTGGTTATTTGGGATCCCCTATAGTTCCATATGAATTAAAGGATCAGCTTTTCCATTTCTGCAAAAAGAGGCCATGGAAATTTTGATAGAGTGTAGTGCTTCTGATAACCCGGAAGAAACTCATATGTGTATTTTTGTTCAGAGGAGGAATTGGGTAGGTGGGATTAGCCTATTGCAAGTATCCGAATGAGAGATGGGTAGGGCCTGAATTGGGCTGAGTTAGTGGTCGGGGAAAGGAGGGGACTAATGTGAGAGGCTCATTTGGGGGTGGAACTTGGGGACAGTGGCTCAGATGGATGAAAGTTATCTGGAATGACACCAGGGTTGGAAGAAAAACATCCCCTCTATATTCTCCTCAGCTTTCTAATGGCCTGCTTAGCTGATACACTTATCCACATATCTACAATCTTGTATGTAGGGAAATGAATATACGCACCGCATCATGCACTTTATTTGTTTATTTATTTATTTAGAGACAGTCTTGCTCTGTTGCCCAGGCTGGAGTGCAGTAGAACGATCTTGGCTCACTGCAACCTCCACCTCCTGGGTTCAAGCAATTCTCATGCCTCAGCTTTCTGAGTAGCTGGGACTTCAGGCATGTGCCACCACACTCGGCTAATTTTTGTATTTTTAGAGGAGATGGGGTTTCACCATGTTGCCCAGGCTGGTCTCAAACTCTTGGTCTCAAGTTACCTCAGACCCCCAAAGCGCTGGGATTACAGGCATGAGCCACCGCGCCCAGACAGTATTATACACTTTAAAAGGGTGAATATTATAGTATGTGAATCATATTTCAATAGCATAATAAACCATAAAAGAGATAGCTCAGTGTCTCATTGAGAAGCACCACGGAAGCATGCTGTCTGGTTTCACCTATTCCCATGTGCACATCAAGGGTGGGCTGTGAGCTCATCATTAGTGCTAGCTCAGCTGTCTGGTCACATGAGGGAACTGGATTGGCTGGCGGCTTGGGAAGTCTGGTGTGGCCGTACAATTTGCTTTGGTCAGTATAATTAGACACTTTTAGAGCTCATATGTGATTTGTAATCTCACATTTCCACTACTGCAGTGATCAGGACAGCCTGCTTATAGATGAATCCTGAGTGAATATGATGAGCTGAGCCCCTGTGTCCCCACATTAGACACAAAGTACAAATGAAAAATAACTGAGATTTGGGGATTGTTTGTTGATGTTGTATAATTTAATCTATCCTGATGGATACAAAATGGAAGCGCAGTTCAGCCCCAAGTTACCATGAGGAGTTCACTCTTAGAGCCTACGTGAAAGGGCTGAGAGGAGAGCCTGTGAAAAGCATTTCAGCATTTCTTATGTCTATACGACATCTTTACCCTATACATGAATGCACATAGAATTCTATTCTTGTGTGGTTAGAGCAGTTTGACTTCACATTGTCTTTACTTCCATTCACAGTTGCCGATAATCACATAAGAAATTTAAATTTGTGCTTTTGTTTTCTTCTAGGAAAGAAGGGACACTGTTTGGTAAAGGGCATAACCATGTACAACAAAGCTGTGTGGTCGCCTGAGCCCTGCACTACCTGCCTCTGCTCAGATGGAAGAGTGCTTTGTGATGAAACCATGTGCCATCCCCAGAGGTGCCCCCAAACAGTTATACCTGAAGGGGAATGCTGCCCAGTCTGCTCTGCTACTGGTACAGAGATTTAGCTAAGCAAAATATCAGTGTGTGATTAATCTTTAACTTCCATTTGTTTTTGTTACTAATTTTAGATTAAAATTACGATACATTAGTCAGATCTGAGTACTTAAAATATTGGCAAAATGCTGATTAACATAGAAAATATCTGGGAAAATGTATGGTAGGGGATATAAATAATAGACTGTGGCTTTATAGTTCTAGCTCTATCAGATTCAGTAAACTTGGCTGAGATTACATTCCACATTTGACTCTCAGCTTTAGAGATATGGTAACAGAATTTCTACAACAGATCCTGAATTCTTATTGTGTTAAGGGCTCTGCTTTGGTCTGTATGTGCATTATCCCACTTAATCCAACGCAAGGTGGCTTTATCACCTTGAAGCCAAGGTAAACAAAGGAAGAGTGATTTGCATCTAAAGAAAACAAAGCCCCAACCCTCTGGCTATACCCAACCACTCAAAGGCAGCACAGGAACCCACACCACTGCTTGGATAATTCCAGGAAAATGCAGAAGTGTAGCCTGAAGCATGATTTTCTCATGTGGCACTTCTGTGTGCAGGAGATCACAGCGCGGGTTTTGTTGGCTGCTCATGGACCCCTTCTCCAATGAGGCTCATACCTGACTGAATGAAGGACCCTTAAGAGGGAGGCCCAGTCTCCTCTGAGAAAAGCCTAACCAACACCTTATGAAAATAAGCAAATAAATACTTGTTAAATAATTGGCTGGGAAGGGATAGGGACATCTTCTCTTGTCTATAACCAAGGTAGATTGCTCCCATGCACACAGATGATCACAGGGTAGGTGTCTACAAAAGTCTCCTTGCCAGGAAAAACTTTTGACTATTTAGAAATTGTGTTTTGCTTTATACTACCAAATATTTCAGTAATGTTTAAAAAGAGTTAGGAAAAAAGTGTTCAATGAAATGGATTCCTTGGAGTGAAATAAATACAAGGTTTACAAAGTAAGAGTCACAAATTCTCAGAAATTTTTTCAGAAGACTTGGAGTATTCTTGAAATGTAGTTATTTTGGAAAAATAAACTTGGATATACAGGAAGGATTTTAAATGTTTCAATATGATAGCTTTAGTTTCCTTTTACTAACTTTTTCCTATTCTTCTGCATGTTTTGCTAGAGATGTGAAAAAATAATTCACAGACTTTATAATACATACTGAATTGATATCTCAAGTAATTTCTCCAAATAATTATATTTCCTGAGTTATTTTTGGGAGTAGTTTATATATAGTGTTAAATAAAAGTAGGCATATGATTAAGTAAATTTTTAAATCTTGATGGAAGAAAATGTATGCACTCTGGCTGGGCACGGTAGCTCACACCTGTAATCCCAGCACTTTGGGAGGCTGAGCGGGAGGATCACAAGGTCAGGTGTTCGAGACCAGCCTGGTCAACACGGTGAAACCCCATCTCTACTAAAAATACAAAAATTAGCCTGGCATGGTGGTGGAGTGCCTGTAATCTCAGCTACTTGGGAGGCTGAGGCAGGAGAATCGCTTGAACCCGGGAGGTGGAGGGTGCAGTGAGCCGAGATCATGCCACTGCATTCCAGCCTGGGCAACAGAGCAAGACTCCATCTCGGGGGGAAAAAAATTATGCACTGTGAAATCAGTTCTTCCTAGAACTGTTTACCCAGAAAGTGAATTTGAATCTAGTCTTTGTCATGTCTTCCCCACTTTCTGCCAAAGATTTAACAGCTAAATATAAATGTAGATTAACTGTCTACTATCATTTATTCTACTCCCACCATCATGGAAGGATAAACAGCACTCCTGGGCATATGTCTAAGTTAAAGCAACATCACTTAAGTCCAGAATGTCATTTGTAAGTCTCAGGTAGTAAAGATGATTTAAGTATAGAGTCTGGGAGAGAGAAGGAGGAAAACTTTCTCTCTATAATTCTGAATTTCAGAGGATGATGTTATGATGCCATGGACAAAAATAATGACAAATCTATAAACAAAAGTTGGTTTCACTGCTATAAGCAAGTAAAATATACACCTGTTTCACTTTTTTAATGTCTGGTAAACAGTCTGCAAATTCTCACATTAGCAATAGCCCCAGTGAACAGAACAGTATCTATTATAAAGGTATCACATCTGATTATAACACAATCTCACAACAGGATTGCTTACCATTTTGCCTCATGTGGCAATATTATTCCCTCCTTAGTCACCAGGTATCATGATATGTTAGCAAAAATAAGCATTAAGTTATTTAATATAAAAATTAGTATTAAGGCCCACAGGTGAATAAAATGTAACAGATCTTACAAAATAGAAATAAAGTGACTATTAAAACTTCTTAAGCAAAAATTTCAAGGTGCATTTCGTCTTTAAATTGCACTCAAATACTTGGAGGGAATAATATTTACTAACCTCATTTTCATTATGATTTTTTCTTTTATTAATATCATCCATCAACTTATCTCTGCTACCTCATCCTTGCGTGGTCATTAGTCTCCTATTCTCTACTCAGTGGTATAGCATTAAATGATAGAAATGAATTTTCTGGTGATTCTTCAGAACAAAGAGAACCTACCAATTTACTTCATAAGCAACTGCCACCTCCTCAGGTGGGAATGGACCAAATAGTAAGAAAAGAAGCACTTCAATCTGAGGAGGATGAAGAAGTGAAAGAAGAAGATACAGAGCAAAAGAGAGAGACCCCTGGATCTAGAAATCAGGGGCAACTTTACAGTGAGGGGGACAGCAGAGGAGGAGACAGAAAGCAGAGGCCTGGAGAGGAGAGGAGGCTGGCACACCAGCAACAACGCCAAGGAAGGGAAGAGGAGGAGGATGAGGAGGAGGAGGGTGAGGAGGGTGAGGAGGATGAGGAGGACGAGGAGGACCTGGTAAGAGGAGATATGTTCCGAATGCCCTCTCGATCCCCGCTTCCTGCTCCTCCCAGAGGCACACTGCGCCTGCCAAGCGGGTGCTCTCTGTCCTACAGGACCATCAGCTGCATCAACGCCATGCTTACCCAGATACCACCGCTGACAGCACCACAGATAACAAGTCTGGAGCTCACTGGTAAGAGATGTTGACCTCTGCTTTATTTTGTGCTTTAAAAGTAAATGACTCTTAGCATCTGGGCACGGTGGCTCACGCCTATAATCTCAGCACTTTGAGAGGCTGAGGTGGCCAGATCACCTGAGGTCAGGGGTTCGAGACCAGCCTGGACAATATGGTGAAACCCCATCTCTAACAAAAATACAAAAATTAGCCGGGCATGGTGGGGCACGCCGGTAATCCCAGCTACTTAGAAGGCCGAGGCAGGAGAATCGTTTGAATCCAGGAGGCAGAGGTTGCAGTGAGCTGAGATTGAGCCACTGTTCTCTAGCCTGGGCACTTGAGCGAGACTCCATCTCAAAAAAAAAAAAAAAAGTAAATAACTCTTAGCCACATGCAGTTGTATACACTTGTAGTCCCAGCTACTCAGGAGGCTGAGGTGGGGGAATGGCTTCAGCCCAGTAGTTTCAGACCAGTCTAGGCAACAGAGCGAGATCCTGTCTCTTAAAAAAAAAAAAAAAAAAAAAAAAAGTGAACAATTCTCATTGCTCTATGAAGATTGTAGTTTAATTTCATCCTAAAAATTGATCCTGAATAGACTAATTTCATAATCTTCAAATATATAAACTTTGCAGAAGAGATAGCTGTTTACTGCAGAATAGCAGTTAGGTATAAAGCAAGCTCCTCCAAATCAAATGATGATTTCCTACTGATGTTTCTTAAAAATCAGCTTTAATGAGGTATAATTTATATGTAGTAAAACTTATTTTTAGTATATAGCTCTGAGTTTTGACAAATGCACATAGTCATGTAACCACCACCAAAATTAAGATATAGGACATTCTATCACTCCCCAAAATTCCTTGTTTCCCCCTCCACCAGTCACTGGCCACTACAGAACACTGATCTGTTTTCTGTCTCTACAGTTTTGCCTTTTCCAGAGTGTCACATAAATGGAATCATACAACACATAGCCCTTTCAGTCTGGCTTCTAATGTTTTTGAAAGCCACCCATTTTGTTTTGTGTATTAGTAGTTCCTTCCTCTCTTCTGCCAAGTAGTGTTCCATCATGTGGATGGGGCAGGGTTTCGTATCAGTTAAACATCATCTGAGTTGTTTCCAGTTGGGGGTGATTATGTATAAAGTTGCTATAAACATCCACGTACAGATGTTTGTGTGGACCTAAGTGTTCATTTCTCTAGGGCAATGCCCAGGAGTGGGACTGCGGATATGGTAAATACATGTTTAAGTTTACAAGAAAATGCCCGACAGTTCTCTAAAGTGGCTGTTCCTTTCCCACCTGCACGCTGGGGAGCTCCTGCCTCTCTGCAGCCTGCTTGCACTTGGTACTGTCAGTTGTTTTTTCCCTTCGTTTTTGACATTCTAGTGGGAATGTGGTCATCTAGACCTTCTGCCCATGTTTCCATAGGACCACCAGGGAAGGGCTCTGAGTGGAACAACAGCAGGACCAGGTGTGAGAGGCTGGCTGGTGGGGACACTTTGGGTGCTGGGAGCAGCAGGAGCATTTGCCCCCATAATGAGGCCCCCATGCCAGGGGTGGCCCTGGAGATGCTGGGGTGAGGGAAGCTGAAAAGGTCAACACATTTGTGCAGGGATGGCCATCTGTGACAGCACACTGCCAGTGTCAAACATAATAGAAGCTTCCATGGCCTCTCTGACAAAGGATTTCATCCTACTTTCATATGATCACCTAAGGAACTCCTCTCATGCTCAGCAAAGTCCCTTCCTCCTGTGGCCTATACACCAGGTATGCTCTGCCCTAAGAAAACCCAATTTGTGAAAGTCTAAAGCCTTGGAAAAGATAAATGACCCATGCTGAGCTACACTGTTATGGTTTTATAAGAAAGTCACCACGTGGCTTTTATGGTATGTACTACTGGTATGCTCACTTTCTGGGTTTAAAAATTGCCTACTGAACTTAACTAAATGTTAAAACAAAAACCTATAAAATTAAAGCATACAGGAACCTTTGTAGATTGAAGCCGTAGAGGCATAACATTAGATCTGAGAGAGTCTGGGAGATGATCTCCCCAAGCTTCTTATGCAGAGATGGAGACAGGCTCAGAGGAGGTAAGTGATTTGTATGAGCATTCATGGACAAAAACAGAGGCATGTTTCTAGTCCAAGAAAATGGCTATGGGAAAATATGAAGAATAAAAATCAGTTTCTGTTGTAAATGTACCTTTGTTGTAAATGTACAATGTTACCAGTACTCTCCAGCAGACCACATTCTGGCTGTGTTAAGCACCTTCATCTAAACCATGATATACTTACAGCTTGAGGAATCCTTAGAGAGAAAATGTCAACTATGTTAAACCATCTATTTCCAGCCTGTTACTTTTCTGAACATGCTTTGGTTATATAATATATATTCTGTCCTTGTTCTGAGTATTGCTTTCTCCTCCAGACAAAGCTCTCTCGATATCTATGCACACATGCCCATACATGTGTGTACATGTATGTATATGCACACATGCCTAAAACATAACCGCTGTGTGTCCTAGGCAATTCCATCGCCTCCATCCCAGATGAAGCATTTAATGGATTACCAAATTTGGAAAGGCTTGATCTGAGCAAAAATAATATCACTTCTTCAGGCATAGGTCCAAAAGCATTCAAGGTAAATACATGCTCTGATTTGTCTATTTGGACGAATGGCTTCACTATGACTTGCACTGGTTGGAGATGGGGAAGGGAGGAAAAGGAAAATGCTTCTAATTGGTAGTCTTCTTCTAAGAAAGTTTCCTCTCTGATGTCCCTAAATTGAATTCAAGTTTTCCCTTGAATATAGTTTACTATTTTACATACTTTTAGCTTTGCTGTAAGGACACCAATAATAGCATCAGTGACAAAAGTAATGATTTTAATTTATGGAGTAGTTTCTTCCCAAGTAACTGAAAACATGCTAAAATCTGGTCTTTTTGCATATGAAGTATTTTTCTGGAAACAAATTGAGCCTATCTGGAACCTCTATTAACATTTTTCAGGCCAGCAAGACATTGCTTCCTTTTTTTGTGTGTGCAATGAACAAAACCTGATGGAGGATACTTTGGCAGAAGGAGGTTCTGGAAAAACAAATAGGTTCAGATAAAAATTAGGGATAGCTTGGGAAAGAAGAGGGAAAGAGAGAGAACAGGAAACAGCATAGAGTAAACCTTTGAAAGATACAGATTGGACTAATTATATATTTAAAAAAAAAAAAAAAACAGGCCAGGCACAGTGGCTCACGCCTGTAATCCCAGCACTTTGGGAGGCCAAGATGGGTGGATCTTAAGGTCAGGAGTTTGAGACCAGCCTGGCCAACATGGTGAAACCCCATCTCTACTAAAAATACAAAAAATTAGCCGAGCGTGGTGGCATGCACCTGTAGTCCCAGCTACTTGGGAGGCTGAGGAAGGAGAATCGCTTGAATTCGGGAGGCAGAGGTTGCAGTGAGCCGAGATCGTGCCATTGCACTCCAGCCTGGGCGACAGAGGAAGACCCTGTCTCAAAAAAAAAAAAAAGGAGAAAAGAAGAGAGAATTCAAGGAATTTCAGAGCCAAGAGAGAAGGGGTTTATGTTTGTAAACAAAAACTCATAAATGTGTGTGTTTGAAAAGCCAAAAATAAAGCACACTATATTCCACTAAGTGAAACTGTTACTCCCTTGGGCAGTCTTCTGGGTCTTCCACCCACTCTTCAGACAAATCACTGGCCTCTTCTATCCTCAGTTCCTGTTTCTTATCTGGAGTCTAGGCTGGCAGATAAGAGGGTTCTACATTCACACCCTAGATCTACTTCATGCTATGCATCCTTCTCCTAGAAAATGGCTAGCATTAGGGGGTCCTTCTCCTATTTGACCAAGAGAAAAACATTGTAAGAGATTACCTCCTTTTCTTGCTTTGGAATTCTCTGTCCCATTCCGAAACTGTTGAAATTTGAATATGATCACTGGAGAAGTGAATCATTCCATGGGACTTTACTAAAACCTACCCAACGACAATTCCCCACTTGTGGTGGTACAGGCTAGGTTTGACCAATGAACACACAACTACAAATGTGAAAAAGACATTTTTCCAGACAGTCAACTGGATGCCATATTGGAATAGCTTGTGATATCTGTAGTCCTTGGTTTTGAAAAATTTCCACAGTAATTAGTGTTATTTTATGACCTTTCTGGAGTAGATAAAAAACTGGGGTTTACAAGTATGTTTAAAGGATTGATTGCTATCTTAATTGTTAGCATCCATGACAGCTTCAGATTACTGCATGATTTCATAAAATTTCTGTCTATTGCTGTAAAGGTGGAAACCTAAGATCTAGCAAGAATGACCAATCCAGTAGTTATGGCAGCTTTCTCTCACTTTCTAAAGCTGCAATATAAACGTGGTGAGTAAGCTACAAAATAATCATATGTAGTCTGCTGAAAATCCCTGAGAATCAATGCTATTACCAGGATCAATATCAACCTGGCAGGGGGAATAAGGAGTTTGCTGTGTGGCCTGGACATTACTGTCTAAGCCTAAGGAAGGAAGGTTTGTGAGACTTTTAGTCACGACCATTATGTGAAATGTGACTGCACAGCTGTGACTAGATAAAAAAGTAACTTTGAGATTTGCTTTTTAAGCTTCTGAAGAAGTTAATGCATTTGAATATGGATGGAAATAATTTGATACAGATTCCTTCACAATTGCCATCTACATTAGAAGAACTTAAAATCAATGAGAACAATCTTCAGGCTATCGATGAAGAAAGTTTATCAGGTATTTAATATTTGTTTTTCAATGATGTGCTTCCTTATAATCTTTCCTATATAGTCCTGTAGAAATTTTATTTACCGTGTTGCCAAATGAATAAATAGTAAATATTTTTAGGTCACTTAACCATTTGAGTTGATAAAACTTCTTTTAATTATTGACTGGTAAAACGTAAAATGAATTTTAAACTGCCTATTGTCTTTGTACCTTACCCATGAATAACATTGTTTCTCAATGATTCCAGGTTCTTATTATTCACAAGGCAATAAATTTACTACAAATCCAAAATATCTGAAGAATTACACTAAATATTCCCCGCACTGCCGTGTGTTTTGTGTTATGGATCGACAATTTTGTCGGTTCTTTGTAGCGACTAACCAGTGCCATGTTTGTTGACTGGATCTCCTTTATCACTCTGATGGTCAACAGACCCCACCCACAACTCTTGCTGCCTCCATACACCTTGCTATTTTCATTTATCATGTGTTGGAACCTAAAAACAAAACTAAGCACAGGGGAATTATGCATGAAATGTGAATAAACGGGCACTGCATATGCGGCTGAGATGCTGTCCTACAAAGAAAGCACATGCTCTTCATGGTATTAACTTTGACTTTGGCAATTTTCTGCCTGAGAGGGCTTGGGCTGGAACTTCTGTACTCATATGTCACTGAAGTCCTGCTAACTCCACACCCCACGGCATGTGGATGCAAGGCTCCCACCGTGGCCTAGCTTTCTGACAGCCTTTAGTGAGTGTGCCCCACGTTCTGTGCACTCGACATTGCTGGAACTGGCCCCTCTTCTGCTTGTTTTGGGACTGTGCCAGACAGCTGAAGTTGTCATATTGTGACTCTGTATAGAAGAGGCTTTATCACATTTTACTTTTCATGAATTCTAGCTAATGCCTTTGATTATACTGTGTACTTTTTTGAGACAAGGACTGCCTACTTTTCTTTTTATCTTCCTAATAGTCTAGCATAGCTCTTGAGGTACAGTGCTCAACACTGTCTGTTTACTTGCTTTGAAACATATTATGTTTTTATTTATTATGTTATTTATTAAACAAAGCCTTTAAATGAATAAAACAATTCAATTATTTCCTGTAGCTCCCAAAAAACGTCACAGGAACAAAACACTTCTGGTATTGAGAAAAGAACAATAATAATGAGAATTGCCAAATCTGAGGATTAGTTATGGAAATACTCAATTTCCAGATGGATTTCAGGACACACAGAAAAACATTAATAAACACAAATTTCGATGCAGACTGCCAAATGGGAAAGACATTAGAAAATTCAATTTCTAACTGCTGAAGACCAAAGGGTGTCAGCAATTTAGAACAACTGTACTAACAGGCTGTATATGAACTATAAGTCAGTCACACTTTTAGTTGGGTTATCAAAACGAGATGTTATAAAACATGCACTCCTGACTGTGAAGGTGCTTTCACACACCCCTGGAACTGCCTTCCAGAGTACTCTTCTCCTCCCTCATTCACAAATGCTTCTAGATTCCCAGAGTGTTGACAGGAAGCCAGGGTGAACGGGCTGTCTGCCTGCCTTTCTTAGCCCACCTTTCTCCACAGTCCGAGCACCCGAGGAGCCTCGGCCCCATGCCGGCAGTGCTTTCTGTCCTCCGGCTCAGATACCCCCGGCTGCACTCCCTGGGTGGGCTGAGTTCTAAGAGCTACTGCAGTACTGGCCCCTCGGGTGCTGGGCTCCCCCTAGCTGGGAGTCCTGATGCTGTGGATGGTCAGGCTGGCTTCCAGGAGTGCTGTGAGGCCACCCTGCTTCTGTGTGGAAGCAGGTGGCCCACTGCTCTCCCATCATCTCTCTTGGAGCGGCTCCTCACTCATGACCTTTCAGATTATAGCTCCAGAGAGGGGGAAGGAGGGCACTCCAGGGAGAGAAAACAGCACAAAGGTGCAAATAAATGAGACAATTTGGGATACTGTGGGAGATGCAAGCAGGCACGGTGAAGGTGAAGGGCAGGCAAAGAGCAGCACAAGGGGCTGCACACACCTTGCTGAAGGGCAGGGAATTTACCTGCAGGAGGAGCAGAGTCCACCTGAGATGTGCACACGTGTTATGGAGAAAGGGAAGGACTTACAATTGAGAGAGAGGTATGAAAGGTGGAGGGAGGGACAGCGGAGGAAAACCAGGCATGCTTTAAAAGCGTTTTTGTTGTCACTAATGACTGAAACAACTAAACCAGGAGCCCTGGAGGCTGCTCTAGTGGATGACCATGTGACGCTGCCTGCCAGGAACATCGAGGCACCTGCCATGTCCACAGCCTGTCATGGTACCACCCACCATGGAAGACTTCCTGTTTCCTGTCCATGAATCCTTTCAACATCTACCTCAAGTCTCACCTACAAGAAACGTTCTCTAGCTCCATCCTATTTCCTGTTACCTTCTATTTCCTATATATACCAGAGAATAATTGCAAAAGAAAACACAGTGTCCTGAATTTGCACTTTCTCTCTTTTTCTCTCAGTCATGTAATGGCCATTAGTTCATTTCTGTTATCTATTTTTCAATGAAAAACTTCCACTGCATTTCAAAACTTCACCTATGTACTAGAGAAAGATGTCAGATTCTCAGTACCTTTAGTTTTGGAAATGAAAGAGAATATGAGGAAATATAACCACTTATCACAATTTACTGGCTGGCCTGGCTACTTGCTGTTGCTCGGCACTTCCATTAATCCTGAGCACCACCACCAGGTTAACCTTTGTAAAATGTGGCCCTTGTCCTGCCATCCCCATCTTGCTGCCTAGAGAATGAGAGCCAGACGTTGTTGTCCAGGGTGCAAAGGCCCTCCCAGAATTAGCTGAGTGTGGTGGCGGGGGCCTGCAATGCCAGCTACTCGGGAGGCTGAGGCAGGAGAATTGCTTGAACCTGGGAGGCATAAGTTGCAGTGAGCCAAGACCATGCTATTGCACTCCAGCCTGGGCGACAGAGCAAGACTCTGTCTCTAAATAAAAAATAAGATAAAATTTAAAAAATGTGAAAAAAGGCCCTCCCAGTGTACTTCTCTCTGAGCATCAACCTTCACTCCACTGTGCACAGCCACTCCAGGGCTAGTCTCCTCTCCCCCTGAGCAAACCCACATGGTCTTTCACCTACATGTGCTCAGCTGGCTATTTCAGCTTGGAAGTTCCTCCTACTTCTATCTAAATCTTTCTGTCTGTAGGAGCCTGGCACTTTCATACCACTCACATCTACACTGCTTTTTCTTCTTTTAATCTTCCAGCATTTATTATTTCTATTCCTGATGCAACCGTCTTTGCTGTTGCCTAAGAGCAGAACTGAGTCCCACATGGCATTCAGTGCAATGCCCATGAAGGGGGTTGAATAGAAAACATCCCCTAATCTGGGAATTTTGGCCACACCCTGAGCCTCTGACTCAGATGCCTTTGGGTATTATCATTGCTGAGCTGTCCATTTTGCAGCACGGAACTTCCATTTGACCTGGATCATACCACTCCTGAGACTAGTAGAAACAAAGTAGAAAAAACTTGTTTGTATAAAGGCCTTTCTTGCTAGTTCAGTCTGAATGCGTGGAGAATTTTTGATCATCATTCTTTCAAAGCTTCCATTTGGCTGCACTCTGTGCCAACAAGTGAGTAACTTTGATGGGAATTCACTGCTCTGGTTTACTTCTGACTCCCTTGTTCAGAGACTGAGGGTGAGCCAGGGAAAGTGTTCTTTTCTGTGTCCTAGAAAAAGAAATCATTCATTGCATTAAACTTCCACCCACCCCATTGCCTATTATGCTGCCACTTCATACATCTATGTCTTTGCAATGTTTCCAATGACTGTCCACAACTTTCTATTCCTTTCCTACCTGAATTCCAAATCCCTATTCAGCCACCAAATTTCTATGGAAACTCCTCTGTCTCTCTTTCCTATCTCCCTCCCTCTCTTCTCTCTTGCTTCTGTTCCTTACACATATTGTTAGCACCTAGCATTTCAATGATTTTTTTTTTGGGTCTGCCTCACTACTGGATCATGCATTTAGTCCTGGTTGAATTGAGCATCTGGGATGTACAAAGTACTTAGAAAAGGTTTTATAGGAGGATACAAAGGTTTAAAAAAAACTGTATTTGCCCTCCAAATAAACTGGCCATTTCACATGACATTTCAAAAGGCTACAAAAATTTGCATGGTTTTTCAATTATCCTAATATTCTAATACTTTTATTTTTTATAGACTTAAATCAGTTGGTCACCTTAGAATTGGAAGGAAACAATCTCAGTGAAGCCAATGTCAATCCTTTAGCTTTCAAACCTTTGAAGAGCCTAGCCTACTTGCGTCTGGGAAAAAATAAATTTAGAATTATACCGCAGGGCCTTCCTGGTTCTATTGAGGTAACAATATATTTTTTTAGTGTTTTAAATGTATTATATTTGAAATATGGTATACTACAACAAAATATATTTTAAGACTATTGTGATGTAAATTAAACTCTAGTTTCATGCTGTATACAGAATTTCCTATAATTTAAGCATTGTTTTTCTTCAAGCAATACAAAATTCTGAATCGAAATTATAATTACTAGTAGAGACACCTGATAAAGTGAAAAATGGTACTTCTGATAGCTCTTGGGGGAAATGGGAGAAAGGAATTGAGAATTTAAATGAAACCACAACTTCCATGAGGTACTCTGAGTCTCAAGACAGTGTAAACCGTCCCAATCTAGAAATGTGACGCTTATCACAGAAGCTCAAACAGGTATTAACCGTAACAGAGTGTCCACTCACAAATTCCAGGCAAAACCACAGACACTCTGACCTAACGGTAACTTGCACAGATACAAGTGTTGTACAAAGAAGGCCTCTGACTGTTCCAGCAACTCTGTAGCTTACAAGTTTTGACCCAGTTCCTATCAAAACTGTCCTGTGATTAACTCCAGGCCCCAAAGCGCAGCCTTGCTTCATTATCCTCTAGAGATGCCCCACAGGTCCCCAGATGTGTGGTCTCCTTGCTGCAGGATGTGCTCCTGGGGATCTTTGGCTGATAAATGTCAACACTCCTCATTTCCTGCATTAAAAACACTGAGGTGGACCGTGCAGTGGCTCACGCCAGTAATCCCAGCACTCTGGGAGTCTGAGGCAGGAAGATGGCTTGAGGCCAGGAGTTTGAGAGTAGCCTGGGCAACATAGTGAGACCTTGTCTCTAAAAAATATATTTAAAAAAATAGCCAGGCATGGTGGTGCACACCTGTAGTCGTAGCTGCTCAGGAGGCTGAGGTGGAGGATCACTTGAGCCCAGGAGTTTGAGACTGAAGTAAGCTAGGATCGTACCACTACACTCCAGCCTGGGCAACACGGAGAGACCCTGTCTCTACAAACCACACCCCACCCTGCCCGCCAAAAAGAACACTGAGGTCCAGAGAGTCTATACATACTGGCAGACCCCGTGGGAACCCAGGTTTCCTTACTAAGCTCCGTTTCTCCTATACCACATGATCATCCAGCCAGAAGTCAGGATGGAGCATCCTCCGGCTGCAGCCCCAGGGAGCCAGAAAAGAGGGTCATCTATTGTGATCCTATGTGGCTGTCATGGCTACCACCCTTCCTCTTCTTCGTATTTCCAGATTAAGTGACAGAGTTATGTAACACTGACATTTATCAGGAGGCTGGCTTTCCATCAGAATCTCCTGGGTTCTTAAGAAATACAGACTCTTGGACCTATCCCAGACATGCTAAGTCAGATTCTTTGTGGGACAGGGCCAGAAATTAATAATTAAAAAATTGAAATTTAAATAGATAATGCATACACATGTTAAAACACATACATACACAATGAGGATAATACAAAAGAGCAATGTGGCCCACTTTGAGCCTGAGCCTCCCATACTGACTTCTCTCTCTCCAAAGGGATCCACTCCTACCAGTCTGGAAAGCAATGGGCATACAAGTGCACAAATGCATGGCACATACTACAAATCCTTCTAAAGCCACTGCTGTACACCTGCCTCACTTAACCATGCAGCCTCAAGGCTGTCTCATGTCATTCTTTCCTACAGCTGCAGAGTTTTCAACATATGGACAGGTGTGCCAGGATTTATTTAACTAGTCTCTTACTGATCTAGCTCACCTCCTAAATACATATGCAGGTAAAAGCAAAAAGTTGAAAATTGCTTTACTAATTTCTAACAAATACCAAAATTAACAAAGAGGGAAATTCTCACAGGTGGAATAGAAGGTGACACTAAAGATATATGCCAGTTTTACCTCTGAATTCTAACAAGAGAACAAGGAGAATTTTTATAATGCAGATCCTTTAGTGAAAAACTCCCTCTAATGCCAACTAAACTTAACTTGAAGGCAGCTAGCTATTAAAAACTTATTAACAGTTCTAGAAAACTTCTCCTTGGTTGTAAATTAAGGCTCTTAATTAACTTTAATTAAATTAATTATAACAAAAGCAAATCTAAAAACATGAGCCTAAAATATTATGGACCACATGAAATAGTAGGAAACAGGCAGCCTGGGAGCTGGAGGCTCGGCTAGGACAAGCCCCTCTCAGCATTAGTCACGTAACCACAGGTGGGCTTCCCTGTCTCTCCAGGCCCAACTTAACTCCACTGGTAAGTAGAGATAATAATTTCTGTCTACTTTTCAGAGTTTTGAAGCCCAAATGAGATAATTTATGTGAATAAGTATTATTAAGTAGAGAGCCTTGTATAATTATTTCGGTATGCCATTTCTTGCAACATATTATAGCTAATACATTTTAAATAAAATTCATTTGATTCCATAACCATGACAGTGTGTTTTATTTTACTAACTAGTTATAAAATTTGACAACTTTCCTGTAATTCCAGCACTTTGGGAGGCCGAGGCAGGTAGATCACTTGAGCTTAGGAGTTCGAGACCAGCCTGAGCAACATGGTGAGACCCTGTCTCTACAAAAAATACAAAAATTAGCCAGGCTTCGTGGCGCATACCTGTAGTCTCAGTCACTTGTGGGACTGAGGTGGTAGGATCACTTGAGCCTGGGAGGTCAAGGCTGCAGTGAGCAGTGTTTGTGCCACTGCAATCCATCCTGTGCGACAAAGTGAGACCCTGTCTCAAAAAAAAAAAAAAAAAAAAAAAAAAAAAGACAACTTAAAAATATGAGCTTACTTGAAAGAGCAGTAAAAGACTCTTTAGATAATACTAATGATAATAGTCTATGTCACTATTTTAGTCTCCATGAAATTGAACATATCAACTAACACAAAAGAAAAATAATAGTCTTTTATCTTAATTATAGGAATTATACCTAGAAAATAACCAAATTGAAGAAATAACTGAAATTTGTTTCAATCATACCAGAAAGATCAATGTCATTGTACTACGTTATAACAAAATTGAAGAAAATAGGATTGCTCCTTTAGCCTGGATAAATCAAGAGTAAGTACATGCTACAATTTAAATTTTATTGAACTATTTCTTCCTCTCGCTATTATTAAACAGAGTATGAAAACTGGGAATGGGATAAGTGAGGGAGGTGATGATACTGAAGGGCTCGGAGACAGAATCGTTTCTTAGTGAACCCTTACCCTATCCCCAAAGTGGGCTACTTCATGCAGTTTCCAACCTGTGCATTGCATGACTGGTGTTAGGATTACTGCAGTAACTACTGTTGTTGTCACCATACTGCATACTGGACACCATATCATATGCCAAGTGCTGAGCTAGCAAGAACTGAGCCCCAGCTGTCTGATTTCGAGGTCTGCCCACTAATGGTCAAATGCCACTCTAGCTCTGTCTACCTCACAGGTTGTCAGGAGGTTTGAATGAAGGATTATTCCCCTGTACACAGTGAGAAAGAAATCTGCCATACTCCTTCTCCTCATAATCATTAGGTGGAAGCACCAGGCTCCAGAGCCCAGGCCTGTTCTCCTACACTACACAGCCTTCTTTTCTCCAAACTATTTCTTCACCTCAACTCTTACAAAATAGACTGAAGAATGCTTGGCCTAACAGTGCAGGCCAAAAGTAGACTGTCTTCCTGGACAAGAATCAGCAGCCTCTGGCCGTAGCTTTCAGTGAAGGGGGAGGGAGTCAGAAGCAAGCCCTGCAGCAAATCCAGCAGACAACTGGGATCTGGGATTGCGTGTCCTGGAACTATGTGCCTAAGTAGCACAGCCTGGGACACGTGTCATTCAGAAGCAGGATGGAGAGGCCAATTGGGCTCAGCAGCATGTGGCACTGAGCCCACTGTGGGCAGAGAAGTCTTCATCAGGTGAAAAGAGGGTGTGGGGCAGAAGCCTTAGGAGACTCAGGTGGGGTTCCTGAAACAAGCCAGTGAGTTCACCACGTTTCCCAGATCTTCTAGATGATTAACAGCATTTTCTAGATCCCTCAGGCTCGCTTCAAGTCCCAGGTGTGCCAGGTCATCAAATCAAATGTGGAATGAAAATGTAGGGGAAGGGGAACCAAAACAAGCCAAACAAACCAAACTTCCTTGCTGGAACCAGAGACAACTTTACAGATAGGCATTTAGATGTATGTTGGGATTCACGGGATTTCATTTTAGATTCAACACATCAACCGTACAGATATTTTAGTCTTTGGGCCTCAGTATTGCCTCTAGGGATATGACTTTTTCCGTCCTAGTCTTTGATGCTCCTCTCGCATGGACTCACATAGCTGGGAGGCAGTATGGCACACTGGTAAGGACATGCACCTTGGTGCAA
This sequence comes from Pongo abelii, assembly GCF_028885655.2. Classification (NCBI taxonomy): domain Eukaryota; kingdom Metazoa; phylum Chordata; class Mammalia; order Primates; family Hominidae; genus Pongo; species Pongo abelii. Next base: position 78,848,672 of record NC_071998.2, read on the forward strand.
GAGACTAGGGCTGGCTTTACCTGGAAAACTTCCTATCTGGAATCATCACTACAAACTGGGTGCTTATAGGAAAATGGACCAGCATCAACACTGGCCTTATCAAAATTTAGAGCTGATGATCACCATCCTGATGTCCCTACCCTGTTTACTTTTTTCTTTGCTGCAGAAATCTAGAATCCATTGATCTCTCCTACAACAAGCTCTATCACGTCCCCTCCTATCTACCCAAGTCCTTGCTGCACCTCGTACTCCTTGGGAACCAGATTGAACGGATCCCTGGCTATGTGTTTGGCCACATGGAACCAGGCCTGGAATACTTGTACCTGTCATTTAACAAACTTGCTGATGATGGCATGGACCGTGTCTCCTTCTATGGGGCATATCATTCCCTGAGAGAATTATTTCTGGATCACAATGACTTAAAATCTATACCACCTGGGATACAAGAAATGAAAGCACTACATTTTCTGAGGCTGAACAACAACAAGATACGGTAAATTTTGGCTTTTGCAAGTATCTGTTTAAATTTTGGTTGGCAAAATATATGATAAAACAACCATGACATGATCTCTGGGATTTACGTTAAGGGAAAAAAAAAAATGGTGCTAAGGGGTTGGATTAAACAAGATTGGCAAATGTTAGTAATTACTAAAGGTGGATGACAGGTATGTGAGGATTCATTATAAGTTTTTCCTACTTTTGCACATGTTTATAAATTTCCATAGTTAAAACATCTTTTGGCCAGGTGCAGTGGCTCACACCTGTAATTCCAGCACTTTGGGACGCCAAGGCGGGCAGATCACCTGAGTTCAAGAGTTTGAGGCCAGCCTGGCCAACATGGTGAAACTTCGTTTCTACTAAAAAATACAAAAATTAGCAGGGCGTGGTGGTGCGTGTCTGTAATGCCAGCTACTCTGGAGGCTGAGGTGGGAGAATTGTTTGAACCTGGGAGGCAGAGGTTGCAGTGAGCCGGGATGGTGCCACTGCTGCACTCCAGCCTGGGTGACAGAGTGAGACTCCATCTCAAAAAAAAAAAAAAAAAAACCAGATTATTATATATAACACTTAGAACTTTAGAGACAGGTTCAAATGAGTCTTCAGAGCAATAGATTATGTTACTACTCCCACCTCCATGTGTAAATAAATAAAACTAATCCATAGAGCATAAAACCTAAATATATGCTAAAATTAAAACTGCTTCTATCTAGATTTTTCCGAAGTCAGATTTCTGAATACATTTATTGAGACTCACTTTCCCTACTTTTGGGAACACATTTTTCTGCATGTGTTCAGCTTATATACCGAATCATCACTCCTGCCTAGATGGCATGAGTGTCTTGAGAATTAATCCAGAATATTTTGTTAGTAAGGTCTTTATCATTGGCAGTGAGGGAGACAATAACCTTGTTGTTCTGTCCCTGAGAATTATGCCTCTTAGTCTTTCCCCTTCTCTAAAAGTCCAAATAAACTAAATGCCTACAAAGACAAAACAAAAACACAGAAAAGTTCGTGTTTTTAAAGGTACTGGAGGAATAGATGGGGGTTTGGGAAGGCTTTGTAAAATTCAGTTTCAAAATTTTTTGGCAAAAATACTTCACAGGTTGTGCCATATGCTTCATACTGCATTGCATCAGAAGGCGTCTAATGTTTGTCCCACCTTTTGTGATTCTAAAATTGATCACTGGATTGAGGTGGTCACAGCCTGGTATCTCCTAAGACAAACTTACTCCTTCATCATTGAACCAATGGTTTCACTCACAGATGAATGTTGTTTGAATTCTTATTTCATTAGGGGTAACAAAATGATGAATTTCTATTTTTGCCATGCTTCTCATGCTTATTAGCTGGAATTCCTCTGTAAAAAATTTTTTGCTCATCAACTAGGGCGGTTTTGTCACTTTGAAAGGCAAGAAAAAAGCTCAGTTCTTTCCTTTAAACCACCAGTGGGAGTAAGAAGTTGGAGCCTGAATGTTTTTGCTTTATTTTGTTTTAGGGTTCTCTCTTTTTCTGGTGAATCAATATATACTTAGGCTTTCATGTAAGCAGTTATGTTTCAATCAATTGCAGTCATCTGGACAATGGTCGCCATTCAAACTGGCTCTTGTGTCTGCGCACTTGCTTTTGGGCACACGTGGGCCTCAGGCTTACTTTCTGCATTCCCTACTGCAGACCTTCCTCCAAAGAGCCTGGCTTCTTTCTTTGGGGAACAGTATTGAGAAGCCCCAAGTGGGAACGAGACGTGGTCCTTTCAATTGTGTTGCTATTGTTTTGAGGCCTTTCAGTGGACTGCCAGGAAATTCCGTATTTTGAAAAGAAAGTAAGTTCAGACTGACATTCCCAAATCAAATTTAACATAATTGAATATTAATTCCTTTTATTAAAACTTGTTTCTCTTACACTGAAAATCTAGGTTCCCAACAATATTAACTTGGATGATCTTACAATATGTAAACAATTGTTTCAAAATGACATCATTATTACTGCTAACAATAAAAACTTTAAGTTTATTATTTTTTGGTAGCTCTATCTGTCTTTAGGATAAGTTCCACTAAAGAAGTACAGCTGATATATTTCCTCTGTAATATGTCAACAACTTAATATTCAGACATGTTATTTAGTTTATTTTTGGTTTTTAGAAATTGCTTTTTTCTTTTTGAATATTATTTTTGACTGTGTTAAATATTTATAATTCCAAAGTCAAAACTGTGTAAGAAGTTGAATTAAGAGAAGTCTTACTTCTATGATTGTCTTTTTTTTATATATACATATTTTCTTTTTACTATAAGTTTTAGGGTACATGTGTACAATGTGCAGGTTTGTTACATATATATACATGTGCCATGTTGGTGTGCTGTACCCATTAACTCGTCATTTAACATTAGGTGTATCTCCTAATGCTATCCCTCACCTAACGTCTATGATTGTCTTTTATACACTATATGATCCTTCCCATAGGTTAAATTTTTAAATTTCTAGTTTATCCTTCCAGTATTTATTTTTGCAAACAAAAGCCTACATACATATACATATTTCCCCATCCATAATTATTATACAAATTATTACACAAAAGGGCAGTTTTCTCTCTATATATGTCTTAGTCCAATTCTGATGCTATAAAGTAATGCCCAAGGCTGGGTAATTTATAAAGAGAAAAGGTTTATTTGGCTCATGGTTCTTCAGGCTGTGCAAGTAGCACGGCACTGGCATCTGCATCTGGTGAGGGCTTTCAGGCTGCTTCCACTCATGGTGGAAGGGAAGATGGAGTGTGTAGAGATTACATAGCAAGAGAGGAGGCAAAAAAGAATGGGGAGGTGCCAGACTTTTTTTTTTTTTTTTTTAAACAACCAACTCTTATGGGAATTAATAGAACAAGAACTTACTCACTCCCCTGATCCTAGAGAGGATATTAATCTATTCATGAGTGACCTGCTCCCCATGACCCAAACACCTCCCATTAAGCACCACCTCCAACACTGGGGATCAAATTTCAACATGAGATTTGGAGGGGTCAAAAAAACCAAACCTTATGGGGTATGTGTATTTTTTCTACCCTTTTTTTCTTTTTTCTTTCTTTTTTTTTTTGAGACAGAGTTTTGCTCTTGTTGCCCAGGCAGAAGTGCAGCGGCGTGATCTCAGCTCACTGCAACCTCCACCTCCCAGGTTCAAGCGATTCTTTTGCCTCAGCCTCCCAAGTAGCTGGGATTACAAGGATATGCCACCATGCCCGGCTAATTTTGTATTTTCAGTAGAGATGGGTTTCTCCATGTTGGTCAGGCTGGTCTTGAACTCCTGACCTCAGGTGATCCATCTGCCTTGGCCTCCGAAAGTGCTGGGATGACAGGTGTGAGCCACTGCACCCAGCCTACCCTTTACTTTTTAAAAGTATCAGTATATCACTCCCCATCAGTATGTAGAGAATTTCTTCATTCCTTTTCACAACTGAATATTATGCGGATATACTATATTTTATTCAATCAGTTCCGTATTGATAGACATGTGTTTCCACTCTTACTACTAAAAATAATGCCACAAAAGATAAGTTTGTATAAATGTCATTTTGTTTTTTTCCAGTTTAACTTTGGGATAAAAATCCTAGGAGTGGGAATGTAGAGTGCAAAGGGTAAAGTGCATATGTAATTTTGCTAGATACCACCAAATTCCTCTCCAGAGGGGGCGCACCATTTTGCATTCTCTTCAGTGGTATTTGATCGGTCCAGGCTCACTATTAGAATATGTTAATGAGCTTTTGGATTTTTTTTTTTTTTTTTTTGCAAACCTTATAAATAAAAAGTGGTATGCCAGTAAAGTTTCAATTTACATTTTTCTTCTGAATGAAACTGAGCATTTTCCATTTTCCTCCTAGATTCTTAGGAAGCCTTTGTATCTGCGATATAAGTTACTTTCTCCTTCTTTGTCATGTTGTTTAACTTTGCACTTTCTTTTTAAAACCTGCAGTAAATTTTAAATCTTTTCATTCAGTGCTTCTGGTTTTCAAATCACATATAGAAAGAATCTCCCGAGTCAGAGGGTGTGACCACAGTCTGTTCTAGTGCTTCTATGGCTTCATCTTTCACATTTGAATCTTTGATGTAGTTGGAATTTATTCTGGTCTATAAGGATCCAACTTTATTTTAAGAACAAAATTTTTTTAACAAATGTTAAACTTAACTCCTAAAGGCAGACTATTACTTGGACCATGTGTGACTTGCATGTCTATTTTTCCTTAGGAACATTCTTCCAGAAGAAATCTGCAATGCTGAAGAGGATGATGACTCAAATCTGGAACATCTTCATCTTGAAAACAATTATATTAAAATTAGAGAAATACCATCTTACACATTTTCATGCATAAGATCATATTCAAGTATCGTTCTTAAACCACAAAACATCAAGTAATTCCAAGTTTTCCTTTGCTGTTTATAAATTTTACTCATGTATTTGTAGTAGCTGCATTTGTCATTAATAAGAGAGACATAATCCTCCTGTTATACTCAGTATCATTATATGCTAGTCAACCTGATTCACTAACACACAGATGAACAACCAAAATACACCTAAAAGGTATAGTCTCTAGGAGTTTTATTAATAGTAAAGGTAAAATCTCTCAGTTTCCCACCTCTAGAAAGAGGCCATCTCACTAGAATAGGATATTATGCATACTGAGCTAGACCAGGAGTCTGGAACAAAATAAACACAGCCTTTATAATCAACTTGAGTACTGGTGTTAGCTGAGAACTCTGTAAGTACCTTTAAAAATTATGTATCTTTTGGTTCAAGATTAAGAAGCATAATGACAACAAAAAAAGCAGGCAGAATTTATGAATAAGTGTTGTTTATTATTCTGTTAAAACAATAATTTGTTAATTTCTTGTAAGGCCCTGTGCTATAATTGCTGGTATAAATATAACTGAATATTGGGGTAGCTTTCATTTCTTCCATTAATTACATGTGTAAAATTAAAACACTACTGTAATGTTAATTTCCTGGTTTTGAAAATCATATTATGGTTATGTACATTGTTAACATTAAGGAAAGCTCGCAGAAGGGTGTGCATAAATTCTATACTCTTTTTGAAACTTTTCTATAATTCTAAAATTATTTTTTAAAGTTAAACAGCATATTAAGATTACCTTCACTATTCTTCACTCAAGATTAAGATATTTTTTGAAAAGCAGTAGAGTTTGCTTAAAATACAAATTAATTATTCTTGACTATAACCTTGTAAAGGTAAATCTAATGTATAAATTTTTGAAAAATTTTGCACCACTGGTCATAGCATCTGTCTCCTTTGCCTGAATTTACTGAAATACATCATTTTATTTAGTTCAATTGAAATAAAGCTATGTCTTTACTATGTATTGGCCCTACCAAAATCATATATTAAAATTTTCTAACATAATGATCTTTTATCTTTGTATTGCTAAAGTAATTTATAAGACATATATAGAAACTATGTTGACTTCTTTTGTTACTCTCAGTTTTATGTCTTGGCTAGGAACTTAAGTGCCAGTGTTGGCCTCATTGCATAGGTTTCTCTCATTTTTTAAGCTTTAGTTATTTAATCATTTAATAGTTCTTTCACCACTCTAGGAACCTTCCATCCCCACTTCACAAAGCTATTATAAGAACCAGAAAAGAATGTAAAGCATTTTGGAAAGTATGGTGTGGATGATGAATGCAGTTATTATCTCATATAAAACTGAGAGGAACCAGCATAGCCAACCACAATTGACAATTTCATGGGTGACTTTCAGTTTCATGAGTGTGAAAAGTTTGACTTATTCCATAATGTTATTATTATTATTTTTTTAGACGGAGTGTCGCTCTGTCGCCAGGCTGGAGTGCAGTGGTGCAATCTCAGCTCACTGCAACCTCTGCCTCCTGGGTTCTAGCGATTCTCCTGCTTCAGCCTCCTGAGTAGCTGGGACTATAGGCATGCATCACCACTCCCAGCTAATGTTTGTATTTTTAGTAGACATGGGGTTTCACCATGTTGGCCAGGATGGTCTCAATCTCTTGACCTTGTGATAAGACCGCCTTGGCCTCCCAAAGTGCTGGGATTATAGGGATAAGTCACTGCACCAGGCAAGACTTATTCCATAATGTTACTTCTAAGCCTGCTTTCTTAATAGGTAGGATTCAGAGATTATAACATGAACAACAATAATAATATGAAGATAACTGTTAGACTCAAGAGTCAAAGACTTATAGCAGGTTGTTAGGAAGAAAAATAGAATTTTATGGAACAAAAGTTGAGCTTTGTAATCAGTTTAGGAATGAAGGAGCATTACTAATTTTAAATTGGCCAGGTTGACTTTAAGAGACAGGTAAAAACAAGAAGATAAGGTTACACATCCATTTAACAACCCTTGTGCAATACTTATTGATGTATGAATACAAACACATTGACATAAATGGTTTAAGGCAATCTAAGCTGTAAACAAAATTAGTATTAAAGGGGGCTCAAACTGAATAAGGTGAGTCAGCAGAACTAGCATCTTGGGATGACACAGAGACAGATACTAAACGATTCATTCATTCATTTCTTACTCTGACTTTATTCAGCTGTGTTTCAGATGCTGTTCTAGAGACAGTGACAAACAGATCAGATGTGGCCTTTCCTCTCTGGTAGAGGCAATAAGCAGGAAATCAAACAGACAAGTAAGCAGGCAAGTGCTGTGCAGTCAGAAAAATGGTTGACAATGTGATGAGCACACTGGGGCCTGAGGGCTGCCAGGAGACTACGGCCACCCTCAATGGCCTAGATTAACAGCAGATCCAGATCCGTGCCTGTGGAGAAGACACACTGTGGGCTTGCTGTGCATGTCTCTTCTCAACTCTGCTCTGGCTGCAGAATCCCCAAAAAAAAAAAATGAAAATCAGAATGACTGATTGAAGCTTTTTTCTTAAGTGGAAGTTGTACTTATTTCTACTGATTTTATAATTTTTAAAATATGGCTAGCATGGAACTTGTTCAGCCCTGAAATTCCATGATGTTCTAGATGGGAAGTTTTAATTCCATAAAAAAGTGATAAATGTCCTTATAGCAAACACTCTTCACAATATAATGTACTAAAAAACAGATGTTCTGTTTGGCTTCAAAAATTACACTATAATTACTAACACACATATACACTAAAGAAGTCCTGGTCTAGCCATGATCTAAAAATATTAATGGTGTGTCTTGTCTTTGCATATATATACAAGGAACAGTATAATTTTGAGATATGGCTTATTATCAATAAGAATATTATAAGCAACACTAAAGAAATTATTTAGTGAAAGACATACAGAGCCTGGTATAAGGAAATAACTACACCAGGAACCAAGAGACGGGAGCCCATCTTGTTCTTCAATAATTATGCAGTCATTTTACTTCTTTGGGATTCATTTGATTCAATTATAAAATAACATGTTTGGGACAGATCAGTGGTTTTCAGACAGGGTTCATTAGGGGTTTCATGTCACTGATAAGGAAGTGAACAGACCTCTTTCTTCAAACAAAGCAGCTTTGCTCTCATCAGAAAGTGTTCACTCCCATCCCCCTTTTCTTCTTACAATCAACAAACTAGGTACTATCTAAATGAAACACTAGGTTTTAAAATCCATCAAGAACATGCAGCCTTCTCTTCCCTTTCTCCAGCTCCACCTACATTCCTGGAGCATCCAGGCTGAAGAGGCTTGGCCTTAGGAAGAGACTGCCTGTTTTTCCTTCTGAGCACCAGTGCAGTGGGGTGAGATTAGCCCTGAGCAGACTGCTGGGCCCCTGACCGCCTTAAATGGCTAGTCGATAAGCTTCTGTAGAAACGAGCACAGTGCTGCAAGCTCACCAACCTCCTTGCAGGGCAGGTGATGACGCTGGGGCTCAGCGAGGGCAGGTGGCACATGAGAACAGGGAATATGTGGCTGAGTCTGGAGTTCCCCTGCATCTTCTGACTCTGAAGCTGGTGCTCCTCCTGCTGAACCAAGCTGTCTCTCCCTTAGAATTTGGATGGAAAGTCTAGGGGACCCAAGAGTGGCAGGCTGCCTAATAAAACATCCGAACCTGGGCGGCTGATGCTCAACCGGAGGGTATAGGGCATGTGGTATGGCAGGTGTTGCCAACGAGGGGAGAAAGATACTTAAAACCACCTCTCCTTCAAATGGCATCATCAAATGGCTCCACGTACATCTCCTTAGAAGCCATTCTCATTAAGTCAAAGTTAATTACTCCTTAAGATGACTGCTTGCGTTAAAACACAAAAAAACTACCCACAATGTTGTACAGTTGAAATAAGCAGTGTCCTCTAGTTGTCATGGACACCTCCAGAGGTCATCAAGACGATTATTCCCACTCACACATAATTATTCCAGTAACTGTTTAATAATATGTAGTATAAATCTTTAAATTGACTTGGAAATGTTAACAAATTATGACAATGTTTGTTTTAAGATTATTTCAGATTCGGCATAAGTATATGAAAATTTAAGCCACAAATTACAGGTATATAGCTAAAGGATAAAACCCCAAATTTTTGGCAGCATATTTGTGTTAAGCACAGTGCTTCAGGCAAAAATGGTTTCTCTAATTTGACTAATTTAGGTGGGGAGTAACAGAAGATGACTGTGATATAATACAGGATATGATTAACACTAAACCATACAACACATACACGTAGTTCAGAGGAGAAAGATCAATGGACCTTGAAACAGGAATGTGAATCAGTGAGGGAAGCAGATGGAGGGACTCACGTCTGGGCTCATTGGTCAGAAGTCTAGCCTCACTATGGCAGGAAAGGAGAGGCAAGACGAGGGCTCCTCAGGCCAGGAATTAGACCAGATTCAAGGAGATGAGAAATGCAGCGTACCACTGAAAAATGCAGAAGCAAGAAGTGTTCCATGAAAGCAGTAGTTTAAGAAAGGAAAAAGAATTACCCATTGCAAAAATCTAGAAAAAGAGTGAGAGCCTTCACAGCACAGATACGAGAGACACCAAAAGGAATTCAGTGAACAGTTATCTTGTCAGATAAGGGGCACACAGAAAAGAAGGGACCAAAGAAGAAACTGCTCTGATTCTCATAATGCTGCTAAGAAGTTGAGAGCCGGGGCCATCTGTGAGAGAATGCTGAACTTGGGGTGTCAACATGGGGGTCAGGCAAGACAAGGAGAGGACAGTAAAGACGGGAAGGTATGGGGTCAAAGCTGAATGCACAGGCAAGGATGTATACCTGAAGGGACCTACAAGAGAAAGGCAGTTGAGCCAATCTCTGATGGGCGCTGACCCTCAACTTCAAGGGAGGGACACAGAAGTCAAGTTCACTGCAGTCTCCATCTGACTTGAGCCTTTCACCTTACAGAGCCAGCTTCCAAGCACAGGATGAACTGCACCTAAAAGCCTAGCTCCTCAGGGCCCCCAGCCCCACAAAACCCCCACTATTCAGTGCCTGTGCCACTACCCAGGACAGATCTGGTATTATTAGGTAGGTCTGTAGTGATTATCTCTTTAGTGTTATTAGTTAGGTCCTACATAATGATTATCTGGAATTATTAGTTAGGTATTGATTACTTTTTTTGTGTATATGGGTGTTGTACAGTAGCTGGGTTGAGGGGTATAACTTGTTTCTCCAAAAAGACTGTAAAACTTAACAGAACAGAGACAACTCATTTCTTAAACCCCTGAATTTTGTGCAAAGTAGGTGCTAAAATGTCTCTTGAATAAAGAGTTCCATCTCCTTTATCTCCCAGTCAAAACTGGTTCAGCTTATGAGTTACATTATCCAAAGAGTTGATATTATCCAAAGTTGACATTACTCCTAAATAAAAAAGAAAGGAACCTGCAAAATTTAAGGATTTTCACAGAAAAACATAGAAACTGAGCAGAAAAAGATTTATACAGGGTTACAAAAGTAAAAGGGAATCATTTATGTTATTAACATTTCTGACAAGGACCTCAAAAAGCTAAGTATATTTTTTAAACAATTAAGTTATACTTTGACAACTGGTAATACTTAGTAATCAATCTGATTGCTCTTCATAATAGCAACACTGACTATGCCTTCCAAAGCCATCATTTAAACATACCATAAATTACTATGTTCCTAAGATGCTGACTTAAAAGAATGAAATACTCAAATTCTGCTGTTGAAGTGAAACTTCAAAGGGTGAAGTAAAACCCTTTATGATATTGATTCCACCTCTTTCCCTTATTTAGAAAAAGGATAGAAAATGTCCTCATGGCAGAAACATTTACAGACTGACAGATGACTGAACTATTTATCTATCCATGATTGAACGTAAATTCAGATCCTTGATAGACTTAACATTCAAAAATATTAAAAGTACCCATGAAAAGAAGTTTCTGCCCAGCTCTAACTTAACACCAAATGACCATTACAGACCTTAAGCCCCCAAAGTCTGTGAAACGTGGAAATTCATCTCTTGTAGTTAAAAAAACAATAATGAGTATCTTGGCTCTGAACTAGAATCAGTACTAGCCATGGACCTGGCCAAGTTACTTAGAGTTCTAGTTTCTTTGTGCACAAAATCAGGAAACAACATCTGCCTCCCAGGGCTGATGGGAAGACTAAACAAGTTGATATCCTGTGGAGGTGCTGGGCACAGGGTAGACACAATAAAGGTGAGTGTCAATGTTTCCAGGGACAGACTACAGGAAACTGGTGAGCAGGAAGTTACTTAACTTGCTCAAGGCTTCCAGGCCTCTGAGTATGGTGAATATTAATTATTTAAAATAACTGATTTCTTAGATTGGTATTAAATATAGTGGAAAAAGGAGTGGGTCTAGTACACTAAGACAGGGCTCTGCACACATGCTCTGTAAACAGCCAGAAGTAAACCCCTTGGACTCTGTGGGCCAGTGGGGGTCCAGCAGGGACCCTGCAGCCTTGGCAACAGTGTGGCTCTCCTGAGGAGTAGGTGGGAAATTAACAACAAAACCTGAGTTTGACTGCCTTTCTACTGTGTTACTGTATGATCACGTCCATGGCTCGGAACAGAGTGAACCATGGTATACACGAACATCTGAGCAGGATCTCCAGGCTGAGGGAGCCAAGAAGGTGAGGAAACTGGAACTCAAAGAGTGTAAATGACATCTCATCATAAGATTAAAAAAAAAAAAAATCCTGACCATAGGAAAGAAAATTAAGTTTGATCTGTGTGATTCACTGTGATTACTTATAATACCTAAAAAGGGGGAAAATTGTACTTAAAACAGTCAGCCAAACTAGAGAAGTATCTGATCAATGAGCCTGTCCTATAAATGAATTCTTCCCTTAGAAATAACTGCTGAATGAGTCACAAACGGTATAGCAAGACAGTCTGCACTGGCAAACCCAGGCCTTTCCATCTGTAGCCCATGTAGCAAACTTTGGGCAGAAGCTTCCCTACCAAGTTTGTTCCTTTCCTATTCATTTCTGGCCCTATGACCATCAGCCCAATTGAAACCAATCCAACAGAATCAGAGGCATTTGTAAAAGGTTTTCAGAGGAAAATCTACTGCAAACTGTGTAATCCTGAATTAGTCCATGTTTGATTCTACATGTCTTCAATAAGGCTTCAGCTTATGACATGTCTTTTATCACAAGGTGAACACGAGCATTCGAGACTGTAAGCCTGGCTGGAACTCAGTCTGTCACATACTGTTATTTGCAAAGGAATAAATGTTCTAAACTCAGTAAGTAAACTTTAGTGGTGATACAACTAAATCATAAAGGCATGACCATTTCTTCTGTGAAGTTATGTTCCCTTTTCTATATGAAAATGGATAAAATCAAAACTTAGTCTAGCATATTTTTTCCTTTGTATAAAATGTGAAGAATGTGAATCCACGCAAGGGAAAGCAGGACTGTATTAAAAATAACATGTGATTACACTAAATACGTATTAGTTTGGAAAAGAAAAGGAATACATCATGTTATTAAAATGTCCTGGTGTGTTTCTAAGTAACAGAATCTCTGTGGTCAAATAAACTTACATTAAACTATCAACTGATATAAGCAAATCTTTTTATAAGTTGCAATCTGCTGAAGGTTCATTGTTTTGCCTAAACTGGGAATTACATTCACAAACATCAAATTTATATGTGAATCATTTGGAAAGTGAATTTAACTAGTATTATGACACTAGGAATAAAGAATACATTATAAACTGTAAATCTATTCTAGGGCAGCAATTCTTAACTATTTGAAGGATGGACCCCTTTGAAAATATGGTGAAAGCTATAATGGATCCTCTATGCAGAAAAATACATATATAAAAACACTTGGCGTGTATCAAAAGACTCATAAAGTCTTTCCACAAATTCTCTAAGTATTCATATACCCAAGTTAAGAATCTCTGTCTAAGGTACCATCTTAATTAACTTAAAATAAATTTGGCGGTAAATATTTCACTAGAGTGAAGGATAAATCAAAGAGTTAAAGTTAATTTAAGGCAAACTGCCTTATCTGCTCCAATTATTTAGCATTTATTCCCCCTTTATTTGGTAATATTTTCAAGGCCACAGAAAAGTTTAAGTTCACAATGAGCATCTACATACCCTTCACTTATATTCACCAATGAATAATACAGACGCTCTCTGACTTACGATGGGTTACACCCTGATAAACCCACCGTAAGTTGAAAAATCATAGGTCAAAACGCATTTAATACACCTAAACTTTATCTAATGTCATAGCTCAGCTTAAGCTATATACATGTGCTCAGAATACTATATTATTCTTCAGTTGGCAAAATCATCTAACACAAAGCCGATTTTATAACAAAGCGCTGACTAGCTCAAGTAATTTACTGAATGCTGTACTGAAAGTGAAAAACACAATGGTTGTATGGGTACTCAAAGTACAGTTTCTTGCTATCGAGCAAACTTTCACTTAATGGTTTTATATGTTTATTTATTTTTTGAGACAGGGTCTGGCTTTGTCACCCAGGCTGGAGTGCAGTGGTGTGATTGCTGAAGCCTCCACCTCCCAGCCTCAAGTGATTCTCCCACCTCAGTCTCCCCAGTAGCTGGGACTATAGGTGTGTGCCACCATATATAGGTGTGTGCCACCATGTCTGTTCTATTTTATTTTTTGTAGAGACAGGATCTCACTGTGTTGCCGATGCTGACTTAATTGTTTTAGCTTCCCTTGATTATCTTTCCTTAAATCAATTATTATATTGGAGGTTTCACTGTGGTGATTTTCTGTTATTCCTTCTGCATTCATTAGTTGACATTCTTCTGTAGGAAAAACTCTGATCCTTTTAACCCTCTTTTCTCTGTTATTAAAAAAAGGATTTAGTATTGTATGTGTTATAATCCACTGTTTTTATTCTTTTTGAGATGCTCAAACTGCCCCTTCATGGTGGCTTCTATGTTCCTTTTCTGAGTCCTTGGTAAACTCTGCAAACTTTCACACTTCTTGGTACAATAAAACTTTTTCAGACACCTTTACTTCTCTGGCCCAGACCTGTTATGGGCCATTTCTCCAAGGAGTCCTGGTTCCCTTAGTGGGAAACAATATTTAGAAACACAGATCTGGAAACCAGATGTGCTCACTGCTCCCAGGTCTGCTCAGTGGAAAGAGGTAAGAAATTTGTTTAAAACAAAACCATTACTTGTATAGATTCCTCAAAGCGAACTGACTTCAGACATTCATTAAAAATATTTGACACAGCTGGGTGCGGTGGTGCACACCTGTAATCCTAGCGCTTTGGGAGGCCGAGGCGAGCAGATCACCTGAGGTCAGGAGCTCGAGACCAGCCTGGCCAACATGGCAAAACCCCATCTCTACTAAAAATACAAAAATTAGCTAGGCGTGGTGGCCTGCACCTGTAATCCCAGCTACTCAGGAGGCTGAGGCAGGAGAATTGCTTAAACCCAGGAGGCGGAGGTTGCAGTGAGCTGATATTGTGTCACTGCCCTCCAGCCTGGGTGACAGAGCAAGACTCCGTCTCAAAAAAAAAAAAAAAAAAAAAATTGACACATGCAAAATATAATAAACAAAATTGTATAAGTCCTTCATTTTTCATAAATTCAACAGAATGAACATTTAGTGACAATTTATTATAATTCATTTTTCATAACTAGAAACTTCAAGTAGGATGACAGAGTGAGCTCAGCCACATGACACAGCAGAAGCCAGTCCCTGCAACAGGAATTGCTGTGAGGAGAGGGTAAGAGGAGGTCAGGGCAGCAGAGAACCATGGAGGGCCTACGTGCTCAGCAAATTTTTGCTACATAGGACATCAGGGTCAGTTTTTCCAGCTCATATTTTTCCAAATACATTGTAAATTTGGACTACGATATCAAATGTCCTGGTTTTTAAAAATATTATATGCTCCCAACAATCTGCATGTTGAATACTGCCCCTGGGTCACAACCTCCAGTATAAAATAAATTCATTAGAAACCGAAGTGCCTAGTCCACCATGAGGGACACTTGAACATTAAAACCCATGAAATCTTAATCATTTATCCCTTCACAGAAGCTTTTTTAGCATCTACTATACAAAAAACCCTATGTTATGCATATTTACATCCTAGGATTCAGTGGCCTAGAATATTCTTAAAGTGGGTGTTTGCATGGCACGGCTAACTCCCTCACAGCCCTCAGGTCTTGTGACTGTCACCTGACAGGGAGGGCACCCCTGACACCCCCACCCCTATCCTGCTTCTCTCCATAGCACTTACACTATTTGTTGAATGAATGGATTGGTGGACGGCCTTTCTTGTAGCTACTACTATAAGAGAACATTGTACAATCTATTCCAATTCATTTAGAATGTGAAGGACACCAGAGACTGGCAAAAGAACATCAGAAAATTCAAACTGCTTACTTTTTGGCAGGTGTGTGTGTGACCCACAATATACTCCTGACACATGCTTCTCCTATAGCTCCTGCCTCACCTATCAAACCTTTTCATTTGGGCTGTGTGCAGGTGGTTCCCACCTGTAATCTCAGCACTTTGGGGGGCCGAGGTGGGAGGACTGCTTTAGCCCAGGAGTTTGAGGTATGATTGTACCACTGCACTACAGCATGGGTGACAGAGTGAGACTCTATCAATCAATCAATCTTTTATTTGCACGAGACAGTTTCCAAGGTCCTCCCCTGTTCTTATTTGTGTTTGGACTTTGACCACTGCTGTCCATGTCTAGACCAGGAGAAGTTCTGGAAAGGGTGTGAGAAATCATATGAGAGCTTAGATTAGGCAATTTATTTTTATTTTCACAATGGTTAGCATATATAAGGCCAAAGGAAAATAAATTTGCATTAAAGTTCCTTTTATGGCAATCAATATTTTTATTCATAAACTGTCAGTACTGAGAATATTACTTTTTCAGTTTTGTAATTTATCTTTGTGTTTGCAACATAATGTAAATTACTTGTGATTCCTAAATATACTGTTATAATGCAACTAGTTCTTCAATATTTAGACCAAGGCTCAATGAGGCAAAAATAAAACAATAAAAAAAGCATAGAGAAAAGAACTAGGTCCCCTCCATAGGACCCCTTTAGGAAACAAAAATGGAAGATTTTTCTCTTCACAATACTTGAGGGAAGAAGAGGTACACTGTTTCATTTGGAATGATAACCTGGAAAAGGGTGGAGATAAACTCCAGTTTCTTCCCAGATGGCATGTTCGTGCCTGCTGCACCATCTCTGGCAAATGTGAGGCAAAGCTTTCCATGCCACAGCCCCAAGATGGTGGAGGGTTGTGCCTGAGGCCTGCACCTCTACCACATTATCTGCAGAACAGAGTGAATAAGCCAAATATACTACCCCTAACCCCAGCATTTTATTCCAGGGCCTATTTCTTTCCCTAGGCCCTCTGACCAAAGATCGAAGCAAAATATCAGAGGAAGACTAGCTTAAGTCTCACGGTGGGGAGAAGGAAAAGTAGCTGTAACATATCTTTAGAAACACAATCTTACAGGAACTGCCTCCCATCTCTCTAGATATGGGTGGCAAAACTGCACCCAGAAAGGCCATGCAGGCAACTCGACTGAGGAGTGGCTTGGGTGGGTGACATGGACAACATCCTGTGAGTATAGAAGAGAAAAACACATGTCCCAGAGACAACAGTTGCCATGCAAAACCAGAAATCACGGACTGGGAAAGCCTAATTTTTAAAGAGAAGTTGAAATCTCATTTTTAAATACAGCAATTTCACCTAACAAAAATACATACACATGACCCCCAAATGCCAGACTGAGGAACGTTCATAGTACCTCACCAAAAGGTAATTAATCTAGTTGAATATATAAACAATTAGTGGCTTATTCATATATGAGAATACTATACAGTGACAAGAATGAACTACTGTGTATCACAATGACACGAATGGATCTCAAAAGCATGTCACTGAATGAAAAAAGCCAGATGCAAAAGAGAATGTACAGTATGATTCCATTTATATAAAGTTCAGGAAATAACCTATGGTGCTGAACTCAGACTGTGACTTGAGGAGTATGAGGAGGGATTCTGGATGTATGAGAATGGAGTGTGAGGCTGGGATTTCTTGATTGGGGTCATTTTGTAAAAATTAATTGAGTTGTACCATTATGATATGGTTTTTTTTTTTTGGTAACATACACTTCAATAAACAGTTCAGAAACAAAACACTGTGCAAGACAAACTGAATTTGACCCAAGGGCTTCCTGTTTATGACTGTGTTCTGAAGGAATTTAGGCAAACACTAGATGCTCTGGATACAAAGATTTTAAAAATCCAGTTCATATTTTCATTATGTTCCCAATTCATCCAGTTAACAGATACATTTGCAACTAAAATATTCTTGAATAAATGAGAATATGAGCATTCTAAACCAAACAGGAGGGCCGTCATTCCCTAAGGTGCTGCCTGAGCACCTTATGGGGCCTGAGCTACACTGAGGGCCACTAATGGGACTACCGAGCTGCCTGGAACTGTCAGCCTAGAGGTCCAAGGAGGAGTACTTTATTTAAGTGAGGGGAGGATGAACACATAGCCAGCTGCTATGCACATCTGAGGCACATGTATTCTTTAGGACTGTAGCTGCCTTGCTTAACACAATATGTGCCATTTCTCTGGAGAGAGGGAACAAACGATGGTCAGATTCTTCATGACAGGAGAGAAGAGGTCTTCTAACCCACTGGAAGAGCTCTTTGCTGGCCTCCAAATCTATACAACAGTTGGGAAGAGCCATTGGGGTCACTTACAACAGGGAGTCTTTGCCACTAGGGTTAGAAAACTGTCCTCTCAGGCCGGCCACAGTGGCTCATGCCTGTAATCCCAACGCTTTGGGAGGCCGAGGCGGGCAGATCACGAGGTCAGGAGATCGAGACCATCCTGGCTAACACAATGAAACACCGTCTCTACTAAAAAACCAAAAAACTAGCCAGGTGTGGTGGTGGGCACCTGCAGTCCCATACTTGGGAGGCTGAGGCAGGAGAATGGCATGAACCCGGGAGGCAGAGCTTGCAGTAAGCCAAGATTGTGCCACCGCACTACAGCCTGGGTGACAGAGTGAGACTCCATCTCAAAAAAAAAAAGAAAACTGTCCTCTCTTGAAGGTCTTAGTTGATGTAGAATTGGGCAATCTCTTGGGGATGAGTGGAAAAGGGGGTACAAATAATGATTTCTTTTCAGGAAATAGCATATTCCCTGCTCTAAGTCTCCCTAAATGTCAGTGAGGCCATAGCTAATATTCTCTTGAAAAGGGAAAGTTGTATGCATCCTAAGAGGGTGTTACTTGGACATGCATGTGTGTCTGTGTTATATCACATATGTTGAGTCCAGGGAGCAGTTCATGGAGCCGCATCCATAGTTTCCCTGACATGCCTATAGCAGTGCTAAAAGCTTAAAAAAAAAAAAAAAAAGTCTGGAGAAGTATGCATAATGCAATAGCTACAGTCATTAGAAGAAAAAAAAGGCATGGTTCTTTCTCAGGTACATCTGAAGTTTGGGTATATACTTCAGTAATGTTGGTATCCTTTATTCAGATTGATAAATATTTTATTAGTCTATACAGGTTGAGTAATTTTTGAAATTGTAATTTACAAATATTCATTCACTTAAGAATCTAATATTTTTAAAACTAGGTATTTCTTGAATGACTCCGACTGCACTTTCAATGGCCAGTTGCCATGCATTATTAAACTTTCTTTTTTTTTATTCTTCAGAATCTTCCAGTAGACGTCTAGAGTTTAGCTAGAAGTCCTGGCTACGATACAAACAGTGATGGAAAACACATGAGCAGTAACAAGTTTTAATCTTGCTCCTCAGTACTAACATGGACTAATCTGTGGGAGCAGTTTATTCCAGTATCACCCAGGGTGCAGCCACACCAGGACTGTGTTGAAGGGTGTTTTTTTTCTTTTAAATGTAATACCTCCTCATCTTTTCTTCTTACACAGTGTCTGAGAACATTTACATTATAGATAAGTAGTACATGGTGGATAACTTCTACTTTTAGGAGGACTACTCTCTTCTGACAGGTATGTTTCATGTCTATCTTACATGTATCAATGTATACTTTACAGTCAATACGAAGGAGACATTAATGTTATTAATAAATGCTTATAAATAATAGGATAAAGTCCAAAGTTTATCTCTAGAATTTCTTAAAAATCAGCATTTAAATACAAACCTAAATTTGTACCTAAAATTATTCTAGTTTTATGTCTTATCTATAATGAATTTATTTTAAATATAATTATGTGACTTTTTTTTTTCAGCTAAGTGAAAACCCGTCATTATGCCTTACCATAAATGTTAACATGATTGATTTTAAAAGTCATCTAAATAAACATCTTGTATGTTTATCTAGGAAAATAACATTGCTATAATAATGATCATGAAGTTTGGGGATATCACAGCTATATTAAATGAAACAGTAAATATATTTTTCAATATTTAAAATATTTTCTAATGTGTATTTAAAATGTGTGAATTACTGAAATGTCATTTTTACTTATACATTTGAATATTCATATTTTTCCTTGATAAATGTCTTCCTTATTATAATGAAATGGCACTGAAAAGTTCAAATGGAAATCTATACAATTCCAAGAAAGAATACTTATCAGCAATAGTTTAGCTAGCACTATATTCAATATGAAAGATTAGGAAATTTTCACAGCATGTATACAGTCAGAATTTAACACTTTCAAAGATTTCCTTTGTCCACTCCCAAAGTAAATTTCTGATTAAATTTTAGATTAAAAAATTTAAGCAATGTATTCAATATGCTACTCCCTAGTAATCTAAATAGCACACAGCATTCTTTCATGTTAATCTATTCAGAGGTGTAGCACCCAAGAAACAGTGGCCACATGGTGTAGGGACTGAGTCATAAAGAACCTGAGGGGGTTGTATTTCCCTAAAAATAAAGTTGTTTAAATCCAAGAATCAAGCTGTTAAAAGAAAGAAATAAAAAAAGAAAGAAAAATCAAGCACAAGCCCACACACATAAAAGGATCCTGATGTTTTTAGTTTGTTTTTTGGCATTAAGGAGTATAATGTAGTAGTGGAAAGAACAGAGGATATATAGTCTTCTGTTACAACTAACTACTCAATTAAAAACAAATATTCTGATAACTGATCTGAGGTTTGAGACAAAAACAATTAACTTTACAAGCACAAGTCTTGAGGCACTGTGGGAAACATCACAAAAATGGAAAGGCAGTAGATTTTGTTTTTTAAGACAGTAGCTTGGCTGCTAGACGTGGAGAAATTAATGAAGGGCAAAATTAGTATAAAAGGAAGAACAGCTAGAATGCTTCGTCAGAATGCTAGTTATACTTCTAAGGTAAAATTAACTGCTTTTTAAGGGAAGTGCTATCTTTATCAGTATCCATGAACAAATGGTACTGTGAATAAGTTTCCAAATGCATGCTTGGACTTTTAACTCATTTGTTAGCTTACAAGGCTATGCCTTGATTACATCTGAATTTGGTTTGGATTCCTTCTGTGAAATATATGGAGTATGTTATATCACATTTACATGCTGAAATCTGCTACTGGTACCTGTGAACTGATAGGCATGTTTAAACCCAGGGGAAAAGTTGCCAAGTGGGCCTTTAAACATGGGATTTAAAAGCACAGTGACTTTTTACCTAATAATAGTGTCTGAGAGGAAATACCATTTCACTTAGATAAACTTTCCATTCTAAGTTTGTAGACCAGTTAAATGGAAACAAGAAAGCTTATGTGCTTCTTAAGCTTTATTTCCAGTCCATATGTTATGAACTCTTTTAAGAGCTTGGCCAAATCTCCTTACCTAGGCTTTTCCAGAGGAAATTCTGTTTACTGTCTGGAAGTAACTATGAGATTAAAATCCATTTAGGAGGACATGCAGTCGAGTGCAAAGCACAACCAACAAGCAGTGAGGAGGCCAGCCCTCAGCTCCACCACCTCCAGCCAGTTCTGGACGCTCATTGCCTCAGCTTTTTCTCAGTAAAAGAGGGCCATGGGGGGAAAGTCTCAAAGGCCTCTCTTAGCTCTAGGCTACTATGATTTATTAGTAACAGCAGTAGCACTGGAAGAATACTCCAAATAGTACTCTGATTAAGAGAGACTTGAAACCAAAATCCAAAGCTTTCCATGAGTGGAAAACACTGGCAAAACTGGTCTAAATCAGGGAAATATTGAGTATTCCTGAGAAGATTTAATATTTTTAAAGGGTTTAAAAATAGAATAACCTGAATACTGCCAAAACTAATAAAACAGAGGTTGTACCTCATTAATAAACTCAAAATAAAACAGCCAAAAGTCATATCATTTTAAATGACATCTAATATTCTCTACATTCTTTCTGAACAATAAGAAAAAAATACTGCTATCTAGGGTTCGCTCCTAGACATTCCATTATTTTCCTATGGGTAAACATTTGCACACTGAACTGGGGGAGGTTTAGGACCTATACTTAATTGTACTTATTAACAAAGTGGTGGAAGAGACCCAGCAAGAGACTCAGGTAAAGAGTATAAATAATGAATTCCTCATGGAATCAAGGTTGGCCTGACTTTTTTCTTTGCAAGCAACCAGGATAAACGAATGCAAAAGATTAGATTAATTGTAAAAGGCTAACAGAAGACAGAACTAGCAGAGAGAAATGAATTTTCCAGAAGGCATTTTTGAGTTTCCATATAAAGACTTTCCTAACAGCCATGGATGGATAACTGTGGAAGATGCTGCCTTGAGGTAGTATCCTCTCCCTGGAGCTATTCAAGCAGGGTGGATATGCTCCCTGTTCCAGAATGTTCTGGAACCTTCACCACCAGGAGGAACTCCTGTTTCAAAGGTCTCCATCTCTTATTCTCCCGGAAAGGGCCTAACTACTATATAAAAGTGGCTGCCTCCACTGCTTAGCAACTGGAATCCTTCCCAACAACTACAGATAATGCTACTGCCTAAAACTTGCAGGCAGAAGTCTCCATTTCATATTTTTATTTTACCGCAGTTTTGATTAAAGGCAGGGAGGGTCTCCTGTAACTTATCAGTCTAAGAAAGAGGAGAGACAAAGGAAGGGGCCCCGGCTGATGCTTCTCCTGATGCCACTGGGGGACTGGTCAGCAGCCCTGAGGCAGGGATGTGGAAAAAAGCAGGACCACTACTGTTCCGCTCTCTGCCTTCCCTGCCCTGTGTGCCTTCTCCTTCTCCTCTCAACTCTTAGTTCTGCTCCTCATACCTGATCCCGTTCCTCATCCCGAACCTCAACTCAGTACTGGGGAAGCCTCTCTTGATGGTGGCACGAGGCTGAAAGGCATCTGGGAAACCATTATGTGGTGTGCAAAGGAGCTGAGGCCAGTCCTTGCTCCCACTGCCAGGCCACAAGGAACACCACGATGTGTTCTTGGCACCCCACTTTGGATCTCTAACACATTCCTGGTGTTTTACATCTTTTTTAAGTTCCATAGTTTTTTTGTTTCTACATTTTGGATATATTATCTGTTAAACAGGTTTTTCCGGTCCAGACTGGGAATCTAAAGTCCATTTGGTTCAAAGATTCTATGGGAAAAAACTTAAACTAAAACATTCAGGCTGGGTGCAGTGGCTCACACAGTGGCACACTTTGGGAGGCCAAGATGGGTGGATCGCTTAAGGTTAGGAGTTCAAGACCTGCCTGGCCAACATGGTGAAACCCCATCTCTACAAAAATATAAAAAATTAGCCAGGCATGATGGCACATGCCTGTAACCCCAGCTACTTGGAAGGCTGAGGTGAGAGGATCACTTGAACCTGGGATGTGGAGGTTGCAGTGAGCCAAGATGTCGCAACTGTACTCCAGCCTGGGCGACAAAGTGAGACTCCATCTCAAACAAACAAAAAACCCCAAAAAACAAACAAAAAAGCACAATCAACCAACTTAAAAAATAACCTTATCAAAATCTTCATTTCCCATTGACCAGAACAAATAGGATTAAGTCTCAAGAAATTGTGAACCCCAAAACAATTTCCCAAGTAGGTGCTATTGTTTGACTTTTGGGTAGAGATAGATGAGAATAGTGTGTATGGGAAACCTTTGATTACCAATTCCTACCAAAAGTGGTAGGAAAACACAGCAGTATATGTAGAAATAAAGCAAAGAAAATTCTGTTGGCGGACTGATATTTAAAATATTTTAAAAGCAACATAATTAAAACACCATGCATGGGAAGAAAAAAAATGCTTTGCTTATAATCCCATTATCCCTCTTACCAGGTTTGTACATTCTATTTCAATCTTTTTTTCATGTGAATATATGTTTTTATAAATGTCTTTAGTTCTATTGGTCTCAAACAGTAAACTGAGGGTTATGCGTAGACAGACATGGTGAAGAATTTTACTTTCAAAGCTCTGGGTACCACACATCTAGTGTTAAAGCCCTACACCCCTATTCCTACCTCATAAGTCACAGTATATACAGTTTACATTGTCTATTTACTAATCCAGGCATTTTATTTTTTAGTTTTCCTATTAATGTACCTGACATTCAAGTGTTAACTTTACGATCTCGTATTACCTGACAGTAGTTGATTAGGAGTTGCGGGTTTTTTATTTTTGAGTAGGGAAGTGTGGGAGAGAAGAGGATGGGGAGGAAGGTGTGCTCTACTTTAAGAGATTCAGCATTCTGATGAGTGACACTGCCTGGGGTACAGTGGGTGCTTGGTAAATGCCCACTGAATAACTCCAGCAACCTCAAAGAAAGCCAGAAACAGGACCTTAAATGACATTATAATTCTATAGCTCCTTGTTGCCAAGGTCAGACAAGGTCAAGGGCAGCTATGCACCTAGAAGACAGAGCTGTAATGCAAGAATGTTACAGAATAAACTGGAATCAGGGGCCAACTTTGATTTAGCTAAGGACCAAGAGCTGAATTTTCTAGGGAATGAGTATTTTGAAGGTTGAGGCAAAGCTGGGCACTAAACCTTAAGGAGTCAGGAGCCACACAACAGCCCTAAGTCAAAACACATAATGAGTCAAAGTTAGACAGACAGCCAAGGCACAGAGACAATGTGTCAGGGACAAAGTGATATTGAAAAGGAAGCCCCCAGTAACCTTTACTAGGACCCCATACAGGATTCACAGGATGACTGGAATACGAAACATCAACCTGCCTGCCAGCAGGGACACCCCATGCCTGCTACAGAACAGTAGTCAGCCACAGTTGGTGATTTCCACCTGGGCCTCTCCAAAAGAAGCCCACTGAACCTTGTGTTGCCAGCACAATCTCTCACCCAGTACTGCACAAATCTGATCACACAATCATTCTATTCTCTACCTTCCAATCCAAGCTACACAGGTGCTTCTTTATGTACAGATGTGTACAGAACAGGAATTTGTATACTGGTTAGATAAGAAGAAATGACAGAGTATGCCCATGAAGCCACGAGATTTCTGGATAAAACAACTGAATCCCCCCACATGAGCTGGAGCAGAAGGCAGCACAGAACAGGGAGCTGGGACACATGAGCCCTAGCTCTGGCTCCATTTATATTTGGTAGGCGACTTTGGGCAAGTCACTCAAGCTCTTTACGCCTCATTTCCTATGAAGGATGAGTCTAGAATAACATCTGAATTAACACCTCCACAAAGTAGTGTACAGATGGCAGGCTAGGGCTAGTTTTGAAATGGGAATCAGGATAGGATTATTAAAACATAAAAAACTCTTGCCATTCTCAGATCTGTCCTGTAACCTCCTTCCTAGCATAAGTTGGTGTGGATTATCACAGGAATATCACACATACCTGACCAGTGCCATCCAGCTACCCAGTGGGCAAATGTTCATGCCACCATTTAGATTTTTGGATCATATGAGGAATTAAATAAAGTAATTATCAGGTTAATAACTAATGACAGTAGGACATTCTAGCCCTCGTCTGGTGATTAAAAAAGACATACCATATATAAATGAAGATATTTATTAAGTTAATGAATTCATTCTTGATTTTTAAATCCAGGAAAAAGCAGGCCCATGGAGAGATGTTAAAGCTGATTTTTTGGTTCTGGGAAATTGCAACCAGTTGGGATTTGGAGGGGTAGGTCTTCCTGAGGCTGGGCCAATCCTGGCTGACTATAGAAGTCTTTTGCAGCTCAGCTGCTCTCTGGCACTCGGGCAATGGCAGGCCTGGTGGACTATTTAGGTGACTGTAGCCTGGTGGTCTATTAGGGTCTGCGGAGCCCTCTGCTGTGGTGGTGAGTGGATGCCCTCCTGCCAGGACTCAGTTTCACCAATGAGCATCTCTAGGATGCATCTATTTTGAATAATTTCATAATGTTTTTAAGTTTTGAAATTTTCAAAGAATATACACATTTCACAGGTAATAATTTAAAAATTAGGATATGTAAATATGGCAATAAATCTATGCTCTGAAGGTTCTCATTTGTATAGTTCTGTTTTGTGTGCATTTTAAAAATGCAACTGAAAACAACCTGGTCCCCCAAAAACAAAACAAACAAACAGAACTCAGTGGAAAGCTGAGTAAGAAAGAATAGTCTGGACATCAGACAGTTTGGATCAAATATTAGACAATGGAACAGATTAGAAGGAAAAAGATACCAATTGTGGAAAAAGTGACCAACTATGAGAGTGAGGTTGGGAAAGGTGGAGAGAAATCAGTTAATGAAAAATTCCAGATGTTGTCTAAGGAAACAATGAAGACATTCCTCCTTCAGGAACACTGAATACATTAAGGCAATAGAAAGATTTTGGGAATACAGAGTTAGGTAAGATAATCTGTTTCTGTTTTTACAATGTTTATTAGCTTTTTCATTATAAGGGTAATACTCATTGCTCATTATGAAAGTTAAAGGAAAACACAAGTCGTCTATGGTTCTAGTGCCTAGAGTTTATCATCAATCAGGTATATTCCTGCCAGGTTTGTTTTTGTTTGTTTCTGAGTGTTTGTAAGTATACAGTTTATGGATTTTTTATATTTGCTTTTTTTTATTTCACAAAAGATAATATCCCATATTTTAAAATGTGTTTGCAAGCATTTTGTGGGTCCCAAAATATTTCGTGGAATAAATATACTCTTTTATTTTACTATTCCCCTTTAACCATTATATAATTGTCTCAAATATTTCTGCTATTATAATTCTGTGATGAACATCTTTGTGCACTTTAGAAATGTTTCCTGAGACTAGATTCTAAAAAGTAGAATTACTATCTGAAAAAGAGATATTTTTAGAGTTCCCAATGCACATTGCTGAATTGCTTTCCAAAAATCTTTATAAATTTACTCTCACATTAGCTAAGCAATGGATTAAAATGCCATTTCATTGCACTCTTACCAGAACTGAAAAATGTATATATGCAGGAATTATATCCATTTAAATTTAATATCCAATGTCTGTTTAGTCCTAGACTGGTCTTCTACACTAAGACACCATGAAGGAGTATGTGCTCCTATTATTCCTGGCTTTGTGCTCTGCCAAACCCTTCTTTAGCCCTTCACACATCGCATTGAAGAATATGATGCTGAAGGATATGGAAGACACAGATGATGACGATGATGATGATGATGATGACGAGGACAATTCTCTTTTTCCAACAAGAGAGCCAAGAAGCTCTTTTTTTCCATTTGATCTGTTTCCAATGTGTCCATTTGGATGTCAGTGCTATTCACGAGTTGTACATTGCTCAGATTTAGGTAAGAATATAAGTCAATTTTGTTTTGAAGAACAGTAATGCTATTCTGACAATTTAAAGGATGGAAAAAGTCTCACTGAAATTTCAAAAATAATCTCATTGAGTGTATAAGATTTTTTTCATTTAAGTTTTTAGGTGGAAAGTACAGCAAACCCCAAAGTACATCCAAACTTATTTTTAAAATTAAGAAAATCAAAGGAAAACTAAGGGAATGTTGTACATAGAACATTTCCTTCTCTTCCCCAGTTAAATCAAAGCATTTAATTTTAATTCGCTTCAGAGAGAATGGACATCACGTGCAGTTCTATCTCAGGGTGTTAGCAGGTTGAGACTGTACTTTTCAGTAAAACTCCATGATAACAAAATAAGCTGCGTGTCTAGAACAATGAAATGAGTTATAGAAAGCTTGTGAAATCTCTAATCTAGACCTTTTAAAGATAATGCTTTATTTGCTTTTTAGCAATTTGGGTTTAAAACTGCCTAAGAAAAAAGTGGATAAAGTCTTTTTAAAATTATAATTCTTTGCTGAGTATTTTATTTCTTTAATACTTCTAATGAAGGAGCACTCAAGAGCACACCCATGCCCCGTTCAGGGAGGGGACGTAATGGGAATGCATATCAAGAGTTGTTGCCTTCAGCTATTTCCAAGAGGGGACAGCTGAGACTGGCCCCACTGCGGAGGCCAAGGTCTGGCATACAACTCCCACTCAGGGGCTGATGGCCCATCAGGGTCACTTCATGAGTCTGTATGAGCAGATGTCTTGAAAAGCATTAGACTTGCTTCCTACTGCCATAGCATTCATGGCAAGAGTTAAAGCTTATAATAATCTACTCTAGAGACCTTAATGAAGTTTGTCATTATATGACAAAACGAGACGCAAACAAAAAGGATTCAGAAAAAGGGGAGACTAATACGAGCTAGACTTATTAGTAAAGTCTAATGAAATAGGCTAGGAAAAAAATGGGTCTTAAGCTTTACCTATGGAATTCTCATGAGAAAGAGATTAAGATGCAAGTACTGTTTGAGAAAACTTGCTCATGTAGAATGACTGTGGAAACAGCATCAGGAACAAGAAATGCAGAAGCTGAGACAGATGCTGGGTGCGAGAAGAGGTTAGTTAGGGAATATGAGAACGTACTATTGTACTAAACTGCATCTCAGACAAGAAAAAACGTTACCTACCATCAGTTTGCAGAGTGGGTGCATGTTAAAGCACTTTGTAAGTCAAAATTCCAGATAAAAATATGTGTATCTGCTACGACTCCACCAGATGCAAACTGGGTTAGTTCTGGGTAAGATGGTGAATAAGGACACATTTATCTTTAGTACAGACCACCCCCATGTGCTGGCCTCCATATGTGCCACGGCAGAGCAGTCATATGCTTCCAACATGAAGACCCTGGATGAGACATTGCATAAAACTACTCCAGAACACACTTGTCACCAAAGACTTGAGAAGCCCAAGTTACCTCATGGCAGGAAGCTGGTGTTCCCATCACACAGTCTCCCAAACATTTAGCTTTGAAAAAACTCTAGTAAACTAAATCCACCTAAGGATATCCATGACAGTCAGACATGCCATCAGCATGCTGCTGCACCCACCCTACCTCCCCCAAAATGTGACCATAAAAAGGGTCTGGGCACTTATCACTCTTCCTCCCTCAGGAGATGAAACTCTTCAGAACTTCAGTTTTAACAGGGGCAGGGCAGGAATAGGTTTGTCAAAATCTGTGCTACCAGGAGGATCCCTTCTGCAGAACCTCCAGCTTCCTATAAGACTTCCACTTCATTTTCTAAAACCAAAATAATATCCTATGTTCATAAAAATGGCAAAATTAATCTATTCTAACAAACAAAACTGCCCCCTACCTTGCTAATTCATCAAGTTACCCCCCTTCTTCTTCCTATAAAGGGTTAAATTTCTTAAGAAAGTGTCAATTTTATTTTAGTATTATTATTACTTTTTTTGAGACAGAGTCTTGCTCTGTCACCCAGGCTGGAGTACAATGGCGCGATCTCGGCTCACTGCAACTTCCGTCTCCTGGGTTCAAGTGATTTTCCTGCTTCAGCCTCCTGAGTAGCTGGGATTAAAGGCGCACACCACCATGCCTGGCTAATTTTTATATTTTTAGTAGAGACGAGTTTTTACCATGTTGGCCAGGATGGTCTTGATCTCCTGACCTCATGATCCACCCGACTTGGCCTCCGAAAGTGCTGCGATTATAGGCATGAGCCACCGCGTCCGGCCTATTTTTTTATTTTTATTTTTGAGACAGAGTCTCACTCTGTCACCCAGGCTGGAGTGCAGTGGCACTACCTTGGCTCACTGCAACCTCTGCCTCCTGGGTTCAAGCGATTCTCCTGACTCAGCCTCCCGAGTAGCTGGGACTACAGGCACGTGTAACAATGCCCAGCTAATTTTTGTATTTTTAGTAGAGATGGGGTTTCTTTCACCATGTTGGCCAGGCTGGTCTTACAACTCCTGACCTTAAGTGATCCACCCACCTCGGCCTCCCAAAGTGCTGGGATTACAGGCGTAAGCCACCAAGCCGAACCAATTTTAAAGTATAGAAAGGAAAAGTACATAGAGCTGTAGGATAGAATGTTGATATTTAAATACTAGATTTTCAATTCTTCAATTTTTGGCTATTAAATGTATGACTACACTTCAGGAGTGAGGACGGTTCTATCAAAAGTGTATTGACATCTAGGCCAAGGCAGGCGGATCGCTTGAGTCCAGGAGTTCAAGACTAGCCTGGCCAACATGGCAAAACGCTGTGTCTACTAAAAATACAACAATTAGCCAGGCATGGTGGTACACATCCTAGCTACTCGGGAGGCTAAGGCAGAAGAATCACTAGAACCCAGGAGGTGGAGGTTGCAGTGAGCCGAGATGGCACCACTGCACTCCAGCCAGG
Organism: Pongo abelii; assembly: GCF_028885655.2. Taxonomy (NCBI): domain Eukaryota; kingdom Metazoa; phylum Chordata; class Mammalia; order Primates; family Hominidae; genus Pongo; species Pongo abelii. Next base: position 78,878,183 of record NC_071998.2, read on the forward strand.
GCAACAGAACAAGACTGTCTCAAGTTAAAAAAAAAAAAAAAAAAAAAGAATAATATATGAATCAGTATGTGGAAATCAAAGAATTTACAACTAATTAGAGAAGTTAATTACTTAAACGAAATGGGTGGTAAAGTTTTTGGTAATATACATGAAAAGAAATCTAATTTTTCTATTTTCTAAACACAACTATCTAAGGCTTCTTAAAATGATCAAGACCCGGCTGGGTGCGGTGGCTCATGACTGTAATCCCAGCACTTTGGGAGGCCCAGTCAGGTGAATCACGAGGTCAGGAGTCTGAGACCAGCCTGACCAACATGGGGAAACCCCGTCTCTACTAAAAATACAAAAATTAGCCAGGCGTGGTGGCACACACCTATAATCCCAGCTACTCAGGAGGCTGAGGCAGGAGAACTGCCCAAACCCGGGAGGCCGAGGTTGCAGTGAGCCGAGATCATGCCACTGCACTCCAGCCTGGGCAACAGAGCGAGACTCCGTCTCAAAAAAAAAAAGAAAGAAAAATTATCAAGACCCATATGCTCCAATTTAGCACTATAACGGCCTGAAAATTTGCAAAGAAAGCTAACATTCCTCAGCCAAAGGTACATCAACAGAAGCTGCACCTCAGTGGTTGGTCACCTTCTCACAGCCACCAAGGCCGCTCCAATTTATCTCCTTTTATTCCACCTTAGAGGGGATGAGTAGTGACAGCTATACCAATCTAGACACCTTGTAAAAATTAATAAGTTACTCAGAAAGGTCCTGAGGTCTTCCCCCAAAACAATGCTTTTTTGTCATCTGTTATGACTATTAAGTAATCTGTAACTTGATGATAATCATGGGTTTTAAAAAATGTATATTTCTACCATATTAGTAATCTCATCTTCAGCATGATTCTCTATTATATAATATGTTTGTTTCTTTCTAAGGTTTGACCTCAGTCCCAACCAACATTCCATTTGATACTCGAATGCTTGATCTTCAAAACAATAAAATTAAGGAAATCAAAGAAAATGATTTTAAAGGACTCACTTCACTTTATGTAAGAATATATCCTCATACTTTCAAAGATTTAAGTGAAAACTCTGTATCTTTGCTATAATGATTAATTATACTATGTTAGTATAAACAAATCTTACTTTTCTGTATGTAAAGAATGAGAAAAATCTCTGCATTCAACAGCGTTCTAGTCAATTAAAAATTGTAGATTTCATTCAATTAATAGTCTAATTCAATGGATGTTTATTAAATAATAGCCATGTAAAACGCAGTGGGCTGAGTTTAATGGTCCTCAAATAAGCTTACAATCTATTCAGGTAGTAACAGTCACTATACATTAAAATGAACAAGAAAACAATTACTTACAGCAATCATTAGCAAACAGTGTAAGAAATCTCTACCCAAACGTGTTAAGACACCACAAATCTCTAACAGCAGCACACAGAATATATCTGATTGATTAATATATACATGTATGGCTTCTTTATTGGATCTTTAAAGAGGAAAAGAATTTTTTCTTTACTACATTAGTATCATTTTAATATTCTAGGATTTAAAAGATTACTACTTCCATGTTTAACATTTTGGGCTGGGTGTGGTGGCTTATGCCTATAATCCCAGCACTTTGGGAGGCTGAGGCGGGCGGGTCACTTGAGCCCAAGAGTTCGAGATCAGCCTGGGCAACATAACAAGACTCCACCTCTATAAAAAATATAAAATTAGTTGGCATGGTGGTGGTGCATGTAGTCTTAGCCAGGAAGTAGAGGTTGCAGTGAGCTGTGACTATGCCACTGCACTCCAGCCTTGGTGACACAGTAAGACCCTGTCTTAAAAACAAAAACAAACCAAAAAAATCATTTTAAAGTCTCTAGATTTTAGCAAGTAAAATTTCTGATTTAGTCTGAAATTGGGTTTGGAGGAGCACTTCATTTCCCCGTGCCACCGCCTCCCCTCAACACAGCTCCTGCCTCGCTGACTCCGGCATGGTGTTAGAGGAAGAGCTCTGGTTCTGTATTATCTGAGGTGGTAAGCCAGGCCTGGCTATTCCAGGCCATTTCCCCACACTCTCAGGCTGTGCTGGAGAAAACAAATTTAAAGTCTGTCGTCTCTAGGTAAGATAAAACTAAGAGAACAGGGTAGAAAATACCATAACCATACTAGCCCCTTGCTACCATGCAGGCCTGGCCTGTTCCTGTGTCTGAGAGATGGGGGGTCACCATGCCTCCCTGTCACCCTGGGTCAGTGCAGTGGACCCTGCTGGCCCATCCCTTCCTCCCTGTCACCCTGGGATCGAGGGCATGCATGCTGATCATACTTAAGGCAGACTGAGGGATGCTCAATCCTTGCATCAAGCCTCCCTACAAAATCCAGCTCTCACACTGCACGGTCAGGTAGCCAGCACCTTGTCTGCTCTTTTCACTTTCAAAGTGTGCAGGCAGCTCAGATCTGGTAAGGCTCCATTAAAAATATAAAAGAGCAACTAGAAGAGCATATTTATAAGTTAGGTCTCACTAAAACATTAAGACAGTCAGAAATGACACAATGGATTCCACTGAGGATCCACCCAGTCCACCCCACTAACTTTAGGCCACAGAATCTTTTGGAGAATGGCAAGGCCATTATTCTACCAACAGAAGTTGGAAATATAGCCTGTTGATGCGTTTACCACTTCTTCAACCCCTTTTCAGCTTAGATAACCACAAGAATAATAACTAATGGCATATTTAATACTGGGGCTATGAAAGTTTTAAATTCATCATATCATTATTTTATTACATTTTAGGAGCATTCCAGGGACTTAGTCCATACATATTCTTGTTATTCACAGGGAAATGAGAAACTAAAAGGTATCAGGAGCTTTCTTAGACCTACTTGATTTTCTTTGAGAAATGCATGTCAGGTGTAGAGCAACAGTGGGAAAGCCCCCAGCTGTTAAGTAGTATTACTGCCAAGCTACTATTAGCAGACTGACCAGGTGTACTGATGTAAATCACTTTTTAAAGTACATGCTTTATACTTGAATTGTGAGTATAACACAAAACATTTATATAATATCACCTTATATGGTACCTGTCTTTTAAGAGAATCAAACTATTTTTTAGACATTCTACAAATTCTCTGTGTTATGTTTTAGCTACTTGTTTGGCACTTGGGTTCTTACACAAAGGATGATACAGTCAGAGCAAAATCACTGAACACACTCACAGCCCTCCCAGCTCACTTCCAGCCATTATCAGACACATGTGGCATGAATCACTGTCCTACTACTGAATGGCTATGCTCTTCTCATCTTCTGTCCTTACACTGTTTGTTAATGATGAATTGGAAGCTCTGTGATAACCAAGCCGGCACTGAGAGTGCGGTTTAACTGGATCACTCAGCCAGCTCACCATGCAGGGCAGGCAGTCCACCGTGTGGCGCGGCTCTTACTAGTGCTGCACAAAACCTCTTACACAGTTTTGTATTACTTTTCCTTCCTTTTATGCAGTTCCAACAACTGCATGTTTTAATGAGGAAAAACAAACTAATAAAAGCCCAGTGCACTAGACTTGGATCTCACTGACGCACAGGTTCACTTTGTGGTGGGGCCTCTCTAGCCCTCACTTGTTGGGTGGCATAGGCAAGTCACCTTTCTTCACTTTATGTATTTCCTCATCACTAAAAGAAGAGTAATAATTCCTGCTAAATTTACCTCTTGGAATCAAGAGAGGATCCACAAACCATCTTGATGATTCATCAAGTTGTTAAATTCCCCTCACCTCATTTTTCAGTGTAACCAAAGGAAAAGAGAAGATACTTTTAGTTGGCATCACACACCCACAAACGAGGATATTTTACCAGTTGGTAACAAAATGTAGTTTCACCTCTTCTCCTAGGCTTACCCTTTCTTGGTGAAACTTTTAGCAATAGTGATATATCTGGAATTTCCAGAGGGTGAGAAAAGGAAAGCACACAGAGCCAAGAGTGAGATGAGGAAACGTGCAGATAAAAGGAGTTTACTGAGCAACCAAAATGTGTATTTCTGCCATGGAAAAACAACAACAATACGAGTAATACCAGTGAGGCATATTAAACAAAGGGAGATTTTTGTGAAATGAATTTGAGAACAAAATCATAAAATGAATGAATCTAGAGCTGCTCCTTGAGAAAATCAGACGACCTGGACTGGTAAAGAGGGACAAAAAGGTCCTGAAGACGCTTAGTGGCCTGTCATCATTCTTGGTAAACACAGAAAATTCTCTTTGAACAATCTGGCAATGAGTAAAGAACTGAGCTATGCTCATTTTGCAATGAAAATCGTTATCAGAGTTACCAACATGTCCCAGTTTGCCTAGGACATTCCCAGTTTTGGTTCTGAAATCCCCACATACCATAATCTCATGATCTGGGCAGACTGAGACGGTTGGTCACCCAAGCAGCCATACACCCTTGGACATGTTGCAAAAGACTTGTGCAGAGAGCACACTCACACTGGTACAAGTTCTTTTTACTCTCTGGAGTTATTAGACCCCCTCTGGAGTATGCTGTCTTATTGCCCTGAGAAATACCCAAAAAACTGATAAGAGATTGAGTCATTTCTCAGGATCCATTACTATATCCCCAATATCTAAAATATGCCAGAATGCTGAGGGCACATGGTAGGAGTTTTTTCCTCACAGGCCTCTGTTCTGGGAGAAATGGTAAACATTAGTAAATATGAAAGAAGTGAGGTTTTCAAAGTAGACAAAATCATACAAAAGTATATTTGGTGTGCACTAAACATAGTTTTGTAGAGCAAATAGATTTTAAGATAAGATAGAGATAATATTGTTGGTCACTTCCCTGAAGGGAAATAGGAGGCTGAGTAGAGGTTGAAGGCTTAACCATATGAATGTATTATCTATTCAAAGATTAAAAAGATGCACTTCTATCTAAACCAATGGCACAACGTTAATTATTATAGCTCTGCACTTTTCTAACTCAGTAGTAAAATTTTTTTAAAAGCTTAGATTGGGCTGGGAAAGTTTTCACATGGGTGATCTAGTACACCAATGATATAAATTGTACTGATTTCCATGATTGGCTAATCACTGTAGAATACTGGTAAATCAAATCCACTTCCTAATATTGTGTAACTTTCTATGCTTGATCAAGGGTCTGATCCTGAACAACAACAAGCTAACAAAGATTCACCCAAAAGCCTTTCTAACCACAAAGAAGTTGCGAAGGCTATATCTGTCCCACAATCAACTAAGTGAAATACCACTTAATCTTCCCAAATCATTAGCAGAACTCAGAATTCATGAAAATAAAGTTAAGAAAATACAAAAGGACACATTCAAAGGAATGAATGCTTTACACGTTTTGGGTAAGTTTTTCAAATGAATGGGACATCTTGAAATTATAACAAACAAGCAGATGTAGAACACTTTATCGTCACTATTAAGAATAATTTCCAAAATTAATTTTTGAATAATCTTTGCCTAGATAAGCCATTTATAAACCAATTAAAATGTCCAACAAAATTTTTTAGCACTTAAAGAAAATATGATCTTTGTAATACTGTCTCTCTCTCCCTCAAGAACCTCCTTTGAGGGCAGGTCTGGTGGCTCACGCTTGTAATCCCAGCACTTTGGGAGGCCAAGGCGGGCGGATCTCCTGAGGTCAGGAGTTTGAGACTAGCCTGGCCAACATAGTAAAACCCTATCTCTACTAAAAATACAAAAATTAGCCGGGTGTGGTGACAGGCGCCTGTAATCTCAGCTACTCAGGAGGCTTAGGCAGGAGAAATGCTTGAACCCAGGAGGCAGAGGTTGCAGTGAGCCGAGACTGCACCACTGCACTCCAACCTGGGTGACAGAGTGAAACTGCATCTCAAAAAAAAAAAATAAAGAACCTCCTTTGAAACACTTAGCGTGGTTTCTGTTTCTGACCAGACCCTAATAAAATATAACTTATTATTTAATTTAAAGGTAGTATTTTTAATGTACTGCATAAGCTACTCAAATATAATACACAAAATTAGTTCGGATATTATTTGGAATGTGCACCTAACATTTGGTTATCTGCGTTAAGATTATCGATGCGAGGAATTTTTTGTCTTATATTTAAAACTCTACCTGATTTTATTTCTGACACCCATCATATAACCATGCCATCTCCCTATAATATCCATTCAAAATTCATAACCAAGATACTAATTCATTTATTCATTTAATTCAACCAAGTGCCTGGCCTCACTTACTGGCATTTCTTCAAAGTTATATTTCTGCTAACAAAACAATTTCTAATTCACTTACAATTTAAAAAAAGTTTAAGACACAAAAATGTACACAGAAAAACATAAACATTTTGGATTATATGAAGGATGATCTTTTTTGATGCACTATTACAATAACAAAACCTTAATTGTGCTCATGGTTGGAGGAGAGTGAAAATGTCACTGATATGGTAATTCAAAGTGAATAATAGTGAACTTCTCATATATTCCAGTTTACATAATACAAAGCAGTATTTTTCTGATGCTGACAGAAAGGACAGTAGATAGACAGAAGCAGATATACTGAGTGAAAATGAGCCTAAAGGACGAAGCTCACGCTTCTTGGGATATTCATTCTTGGGATGTGTCTCTCTGCACTGTGAGTTTCCTTTATATACAACCTATGTGTGCTAAGTCATGTCATTCTCCCCCGACAGAAATGAGTGCAAACCCTCTTGATAATAATGGGATAGAGCCAGGGGCATTTGAAGGGGTGACGGTGTTCCATATCAGAATTGCAGAAGCAAAACTGACCTCAGTTCCTAAAGGTTTGTATTTACTTTATCTAAGATATGGTATTTTAAAGTTGTCACCTTTCAGTAACGATTCAATCTAATATTGTAAACTGTGCAGTATACACTGCAACTAGAAATCCTTGCACCAGTAAATCTGGTCAATATAGTCTACACACACATAAAATGCCATATGTAGTGCCTTTTTCCTGGCAGAATTAAGCCACAATTTTTTTACTCCACTAAGAATAAACATTAAGAAGCAATGAACTTTTAATTTTCTTTCTCTTTCCTGACATTACTCATTTATACCTGTCATTCTGTGCAGTACCTGTTAGAGGTGGAGAATTCCATACAGAAGAAAGCAGAGAAAGATAGATGGGGCAAGAGACCCTGTCCCCAGGCATTTAGCCACAGTTTGAGGTGGAGCCTATGAGCCCAGACTGGGCAGCCCCTGGCTCTGGCAGGAATGGACATGCCATTCAAGGCAAGGCATTTTGTACCCAGCTTCTTCCCAGGTGTACTGTGAAGATTAATGGGCCAATACACAGAAAGGTTTGGGGACAACATCCAGCACATAGGAGGTGACCACCTGTGACATAATCATTACCAAGAAGAGCACTGTGCTCTTTATCATGGCTTTGTGTGACCCAAAGCTAGCACCTCAAGTAGAATGCTCCTTAAGTCTGCCAGATGACCAGTGTTCTAACCCATTACTTCCAAGCTCCCTGTCTGATGATTAGCTGCATAGGATTGCCTTTCTTGGAACTCTTGCTCAAAGTCTTGCTTTCCTTATTCCCAACAAGGGCACATGCTCTCTTTGCTTTGATGACTAACTGGGCCAAAAATAACCCCTATGATTAACAACATATTTTTACTTTCCAACAGCTCCGTCTTTCAGTATCCATGAGTTAAAGCAGCAACTTCATCACAACCCCCTCTATTCTACTCACCTGATCCAGAAGATCAATAAAACAAACATATACAGATAATTTAAAAGACACAGTAAAGCTGTTATTATTAATCAAGAGGTGACCTTTCACTTAGGTCACCCAAAGATCATCTAAAGTAAAAGAGGAAAGATAACTTTTCTATCCAGGAAAACAACAGTTTAATTCAGAACTATACAAATCCAAAAAAACACCTCAGTCAAGCTTTAAAGGAGATGGATGTTTTTCTACAAGAAACCAAAAATGTTTCATTTACCTTCCCATTTTAGAAAAACAACAAAAAATGCAAATGCTACCCAATAAGTTAAACATATAAAATCCCTTTCATATGCTGGAAGCTAACATCCAGTAAAGGAGAGTGAAGACAAGGAAAAGAGGAAGGTAGAGGGAGGAGAGGAGGACAGCCTACAGGGCTGGAGGAGGGAGCTGCTGTTCCAGGCCACATCTCCTGACATGGCCATTCTTTATGTTCACACCAAAAGTCTTTCCTACACTGCAAAATTCTATTTAAATTTCAAAGTGTATCTTAAAAGTAAAGGTTTAACTTCTCACGAAGTTTTCAAGATTCTTTCAAAGCCAAAAGGAATCTTTAGAAATTTAAATTGGAATCAAATCTCTCAGCTTAAATAACGATTCCTTCAAATCCCCTTAATATTCAGAATTCACTAACCTGTGAAAGCTGACTGCCTGCATGGCATAATCCAGTCAGTATTACCCCCTGTGGCAAGATGAGAGGATGCAGATATCCTGAGGGTCCTCACCAGACCCAACAAGTTATCATGCAGACAGGATGAAAATGTCTTCTTTCCTATTCGTTCAGGAAGTTCTACTGCATAATATTATGTGGGGAAGAGGGGAGACCTGTTTGAAGACAGGGTGGGAACAGACATTCCGGTACAAAAGTGTGCTAACATTTGTCAGCAGTTACTGAGCTTCTGCCAAATTCACACCTCTGCTCGTTTATCCTAGAGGCTACACTTCAATCTTCTCTCTGGTTACCCACCTTCCTCATTTCCTAAAGGACACACAGTTCCCTCAACTTCTACAAGTCCTCTCCCAGAGATTTTTCTCTTCCAACTTTGTACAACCTATTCTAGAATAGGCTGGCACATTGCACCAGCTATTTTTCTAGTGATTTTTGTATGTATGATGGATCTGCTCTAAATTAGCAAATAATGTCTTTGAGGACAGAACCTTTACCTTACCTACTGGAGGGTCCACATAATCATTCCATAAATACAATTAAGCTCAATTCATCAAAATTCAAGAAATTAGAACCTTCTCAGTTTAGAAGAATTATTTTTCTGCTCCCTAGTTTATTTATTTTAAAATTCAAAATAGATTCTGTTATCAAAATAACTTCAGTCATAGAAACTATTATTGCTATTCATAAAGATGTTTCAATTATCTTCATCAGTCTTTATTGCTAATATAGAAAGGAAATATTTCATCAAGAGTTGAAAAAAGGAAAGCATTTTCCAGCTAGCTAACCAGATACTTGGGTTGACAAATAATACTTTGTATATAGGGCTAACAAAATGAGGTTTGATGGAATCTTCTGGTCAGTCCCTTTCATTCCAGCTTCAGTTCATTTGGGGAGAGTAGGGGTCAGGATATGCCCCGTTGAGAAGAGAAGGAACGATTATTCACTGGGCACCTGCCATGTGCGGGGGTACTACAGCTACACTTAGTTTACACAAAAACTACTGCTAATTGAAAGAATAGAGCCAGGCACAGTGGCTCATGACTGTAATCCCAGCATTTTGGGAGGCCAAGGTAGGCGGATCGCTTGAGGTCAGGAGTTCAAGACCAGTCTGGCCAACATGGTAAAACCCCATGTCTATCAAAAATGCAAAAATTAGCCGGGCATGGTGGTGCACAACTGTAGTCCCAGCTACTTGGGAGGCTGAGGCAAGAGAATCAGTTGAACCTGGGAGGCAGAGACTGCAGTGAGCCAAGACTGCGCTACTACACTCCAGCCTGGGTGACAGAGTGAGACCCTGCCACAAAAAAAGAAAAGAAAAGAAAAGAAAAGAAAGAATAAATACTGCAATGACCTGAACATATCAAATAGAGTAAAAATCCGTGTTTATAATGGTGTTTTAAAAAAAACACAAAAAACCTTAACTGGTCACCTCTGGGCATTGCATGAATTCATTACTTGAAAGAATCAAGTTTTGCTGCCTTTTCTATAAAAACAATCTTACAAAGTAACTAAATAATTAATGAAAGAAAATTCTTTAGAGAAGAATTCCAGCTAATAAATCCATCAAGAATGACATCAGGAAGTCACCATTTTCCAATTCCTAATGACAGAATGGATCTAGGCAACAATCGTGCATGACTGCTAAGACCCTCAGGTGAAAGGCTGATTTACTTTTATCTGAATGCATCTCTGCATCTGACTACCAGGGCATAGGAAGAAGTTAAAGGATCCTGATAAATGATATCACATGGAAGCTGTCAGCCAAATCCACAAAAGGAGTGTCTCAAACAAATTAATATGGAAATAAATCAATAGAAGAGGGAGAAAAAAGGAGGGAGCATGTTGTACATTAAGAGAGATTTCAAGAGCAATAAGAACCAAATGTATTCTGTAAACTTCATTTAATCCTAACTTGAACAAATAAACTGTAAAATGACATATTTGAGACAATTGGGGAAACTTTACTATATTAGATGACAGTAAAGAATTTATTAATCTTGTTAGATGTAACATTAACAGGGTGGTTATGTTAAAAAACAAAAAACAAAAAACAAGATGAACTTATCAGTTAGAGACATCTAGTTGAAGAATTTATAGATGAAATGACATTATGTATAAGATTTGACTTTAAACACTCCAGCAAAAGAAATATGGCAAAATAAAAACAGATAAACAAATCAATAAATAATAGAGTAGATAAAACAAGATAGGAAAAATGGAGATAACTGTTGAAGCTGAGCATGGTGGTTCATAATACTAGTTACTAATTTTATGAATGGTTACAATTTTACCATAATAAGAAGTTAATAAAAAGTAGGTACCAGGCTGGGTGTGGTGGCTCACGCCTGTAATCCCAGCACTTTGGGAGGCCGAGGTGGGTGGATCACCTGAGGTCAGAAGTTTGAAACCAGCCTGGCCAACATGGTGAAACCCCATCTCTACTAAAAAGTACAAAAAATTAGCCAGGTATGGTGGTGTGTACCTGTAATCTCAGCTACTCAGGAGGCTGAGGCAGAAGAACTGCTTGAACCCAGGAGATGGAGGTTACAGTAAGCTGATATCACAGCACTGCACTCCAGTCTGGGCAACAGGAGTGAAACTCTGTCTCAAAAAAAAAAGAGTAAGTGCCTAAAAAGTTGCCTAAATCCATAATCTGAAACTTGAAAAGTAAACAGTCAATGGGGCTTAGTTACACTTGACTTAACATATATCTTTCTCTTCTTATTAGGCTTACCACCAACTTTATTGGAGCTTCACTTAGATTATAATAAAATTTCAACAGTGGAACTTGAGGATTTTAAACGATACAAAGAACTACAAAGGTAAACGTTCCCAAAATTTTAACTTAGAATGATACCTCCTGGAGAATGTGCACAGGGACCCTGGTAGAGATCACTGTCTGTTTAGCCAGTTGCTGTTGGAACTGGAGAGTGTGAAGGGAAAACTAGAAAGAACCACCATTGGCCGGGTGTGGTGGCTCACGCCTGTAATCCCAGCACTTTGGGAGGCCAAGGCGGGCAGATCCCGAGGTCAGGAGTTCAAGACCAGCCTGGCCAACATGGTAAAACCGCATCTCTACTAAAAAATACAAAAATTAGCCAGGCATGGTGGAGGGCGCCTGTAATCCCAGCTACTTGGGAGGCTGAGGTTGCAGTGAGCCGAGACTGGGCCACTGCACTCCAGCCTGGGCAACAGAGTGAGACTCCATCTCAAAAAAAAAAAAAAAGAAAAAAAAAAAGAACCACCATTATTACCACCTCTGCTGATAGGGGCAAATCAAGTGAAAAGAAGAAAATGACTTTTCAAATTTCCCTTTTGTTAAATTTAGGTTGAAGAATTTTCTGACAAAACTGGAAGATAGTTGTTACATACTGAAATAGGTTATTAAATAAAGTAATGAAATATCTTTGAACATATATATAAATAGGACAGGCTTATATTCTAACAGTTTGTGGTGTTTTCAGCTAACTCTATCACACCTAACCATCTGTGTAAGACTTGATGCATTTTATATCATTTTTAGGCTGGGCCTAGGAAACAACAAAATCACAGATATCGAAAATGGGAGTCTTGCTAACATACCACGTGTGAGAGAAATACATTTGGAAAACAATAAACTAAAAAAAATCCCTTCAGGATTACCAGAGTTGAAATACCTCCAGGTAAAACATTCTACTTGTGTTCAGTAGATATTGGTACTTTTCTTCAGTTTTTATAACATACTTTAGCACACCTCAAGCAAAGACCAAGTAAGCAGCAAGGGTGATTCAAACATAATGACTCTCCAGGTTGCATGAGGTGTTTTAAGAAGTAGGAGAGCTTTAGGAGAATGGTTTCTACATCGACGTCACAAGAAAGCTCAGGATCCATTTCCATCTT